>NC_141138.1:23910000-26365833 GCF_053477565.2 Lygodium microphyllum | reverse complement strand
CACCTTTAGCAAGGGTGACCTCATCGAACCTCAAGCGAAAGGCAAGGAAGGTGATGACATAATAGTCAAGCCTACAAACAAGGGCAAGGACTTGTTGGAAGAGTTGATACAAGCACAGGTCGAACAACGAGAACCAGTGATGAGTGAGGCCATGCTGGAAACAAGAAGGTCAAGAGACAAGGCCAAGGACAGGGTTTGGACTCACAAAAACCATAGAAGACCACGAAAGAAGCCCAAGCCTTACAGGCGAAGGCATCAATGGAGAGCTAGCACAACGCCGCAATGGATATCCAAAGCGTTGCTTCGTGCTCAAGGGTATTATGCAGGCAATCACTGGATTTGGGTATGCAAACTCCCTGCTAAGCCACCTCTATCAGAAGCCCAAATTATGTCCAAAGCAAAGAGGCGTAGGAGGAAAACTAAACGAAAGGCCAAGTTTCGAACCAAAAATATTGGAGTGATTGAGCCCCTCACTACTAAAATCAAGAAACCAAACATGGCCTATCAAAAAGTAGATCCTCAGCCTAGCGTGCTTGACAAGCAGATATCAGATGTAGCCATTGAGCATGCACAAAAATCAGTAGTGCCCAAGGAGCCTTTGATTTCCCAAGGGGAGAGCAAGCATCATAGGCACAACATTGCTCAAGGCAAGGCTGATATCTCAACAAGGCAAGTGGCACAATCGTCGAATAGCCTCGAGCAAATAATTCAGCCAGTGCCAAGTCCACCTAAGAGGCCTAGATCTCCTACATCCTCTTTTTCCAAAAGGACACAGGAAGCACAACAGCGGTCGTCAAGGGAAACTGCTCAATCCCAACCTCTATCTCCATCTAAGCTTCAAAATGTCCAAGAGGTGGGACATGGCTCCATCTGCAGCTCTCAACCCAAGGATACGCATGAGCAACCTAATGTGACCAGATCAACTCATGCTTGATCTACACAGATGAGTGCTCAAAGGCCAACAAAAGACACAACCACTTCTGATCGCCCTAGGGACTTGACACCGCAATCCACCAAGGGTAGCCAGCCCACTAAACTAGCTGCTACTACTTCCAATCAGGGACCACAGCAGTCACAGCCCTTGGCTGTGACAATGCCCCTTGTGGAACGTGTTCTTAATAGTTTACCTATGGAGGAGGTGTCGCAACCAAATCCCTCGACAACTCCAGCACTTTCAAAATGCCTGAAGCCTAGGCTAGAGGAGTTAAACACAAGGGAGTTGGCTAAAGGGCTAGACTCTCCAAAAAGGGAGGCAGTTGTGCTCTCACAACCTAGCGAGGCTGTTCCGCAGGCCACAACTAGGTCCCATGAGGACACACTAGAGAAGGGAAATGCTAAGGCTCAACCAAGCACATCAGCGGTCAACCTAGCCCAAGGTCCTGAGCCATTAGATGCACCTGCACTAACCAAGAAAAAAAGGAGAAAGCAGAGAAAACAGCAACAGTTGCAGGTGGTTGTGGACCCTAAGAACATTGAGACGAAGGGCGCTAGAGAGCTGGGGAATGAAGCATTGAGTCCACCCACCGATGAACCCACTGATACCTCTCCTAATAGCGGTGAAGCCTCAGACACATCTGTGTGCTCTGACAAACCAAAGCAACAGTTGCCATCAACAGTTGCTTGCAACACTCTATCCACTGACAATAAAACTCACATTGATCGATCAAGAGTGGATACAATGCTGCCACAACAGGGTGACAAATCTATACCAGTCACATCCGAGAAGAACCATGATGAAATAGCAGCAAAACCTCAGGAGAAACGTGAGAACCCCAAGAGCATAAGAAATCCTAGCATTGACCAATCTTGCTCATCTAGGCCTGAGCCCCCAGCCATGCTGAAGCCTAAGGAAACTCTTAGAACTTTGCATGAGATAGCAGCCGAGCAAGCCCTCGTTGAACATAGGAGTGTCACAGAATGCTTAACTGAGTTGGATGCTAAGCTCAAAGTGGTCGCACGTGTCTATGTCCTTGCGGACATGGGCACAATCCCCAAAGAGAAGCTCGGAGATTACTTGACCTTTCCTCTATCATGGGAAGAACAAGAACATCTTAACGGGCACTATGACAGGCTTTTGCATGAACATATGTGACTCATCCTTGACGAGGAGGCTGACAAATTGCGCTTAACCCTCACGTTCAATGAAGTGCTCTGCCGATAGAATCTCGTAGACATAGAGCTACTACAGCGACTGTCAGGCAGGCCAGAGTCAATTTGAGCAGCGTTGGTGTGAAAGCCGCGTTGTAATGGCTGAAATAGGGGCTCAGATCATGACGGTCTTAGAAGAGCGATTGGACAAATGGCGGTCTCAAAGAGACCCAACCTATGTGGCACCGACTTCCCTTCGAGTGCTGTTTGAGATTCGGGGTACGGACTTAGCTGGAACTAGGCTACATGGCCCTTTAATTGATAAGGTTCTCACTGAGGAGGAGTTACATATTGCCAGTAGACTCGGTCAAGGTTCCATGCTACTCGACGTGGCAAAATATCTATCAGTATTAAGTCAGCTGCCACGAATACTAGATGCGTGTGCCACGCTCCGGTACAACCCCGAGTTCTACACTTGGTTCTTATCCTCGTGATGTGACATGGATTCATAGATATGTATATAAATAAACACTGATTTTTGTGTCACCATGTATAAACAATATCAACACACACAAGCAATGATAGTCAAGCGTAGGGAGAAGAGTCGGGTTGGACAGGCTAAGCTCCTCAGGTCCTCCTCTCATCACACTTTTGAAAGTCGTGTGACCATCCCCACCTCCAAGTGAAGGGCATGCAACCCATATTGCCGCCATAGGAGGCCTTGACCAACAACTCTGATGGTGTAGACAGGGTGTAGTCCCTTCCTATACACCTTCTTCCCTTTTTGGTCTACCCTTCCGAGGATGTGCCCTATCCCACTCCATGACAACTAGTCCACACAACGTAGCATAAGCCAATATCGGCTAATGGCTGGAGGCAAACCAAACATCATCATGAGGGCCATCCCTTTGCAACGAAACACTGCATGCCTCACCCCTCCCCTTCTTGTCATATGCGCTTCATAAATCACACTAAAATCCTTTCCATGCAAACAGTTGTATCCTGTATCAAGGTCTAAACCCTTGGATTGCATCTTGCAGGTTTCCTTTTTTAGCGGAACGCATGGAGAATCATGTAGATTTGGCTTGCAAAGATGCTCTTCGCAAGAGACGGGAGCATGTGGCACGTGCCCCTCCACCGGAGCGCTACGTGCCCACCATCAAGAGGTATGCCAAGAAGTGAGGCCCTAAGCGACATTGCCTAGGGCGAAGGCCGAAGAATCCTCGAGTCAAGAAAGTCGAGACTCGAAACCCGCAACAGGCCGCAGCACTAGTAGTAGCAAAAGAAAAAGCTAATCAAGCGTAGGTGATAAATGTCTAGTCAACACCATAGAATTCAAACAAGTGATGTCTCCTTGCATTGCACTGGTTTATTATAGTTGCGGCATACACAATGCATATGCTCTCATGAAGCGACAAGTGGATGCAGGATAATACAGGTCCTTGTGCGAAAATGTTCAATGCCCAAATCACCGCAACACCCACAACCCCACAACGAGCCGCAGCAAAGCCACGCTGTTGAAAGCACCCTTGCCAACCGCCCACATTGCATGGCCCACAAAACATTCTTGGGCCACGCCCCCTTCCTGGGTCAAGCTCTATAGTTGGGTCACAGCAGTCGTTACCTCAACTGTACCCACATCGCATGTGCCGCAAGGAGGGTTGCAATATCTCAAGTGTATCTTCCCCTTTTCGCCAACTGCTTCTCTAACAACGAGGCTAGGGCACCATCATCATTGTACTATTCATTTTCTGCGCCTTCGAAGCTTGACATTTTCCAACCCATTGAAAGGCTGATAGCCTCAACAGATTGTAATGGTTGTACCCAGGCAAAAAAAAAAAAACAAAAGAAAAGAAAAGAAAAGAAAAGAAAAAAAGAAATGAATGGAAAAATAAGAAGCACCCACGATCACAGCACAGCACCTAGGGGTCCTCAAATTAGGTACGACTGGTGACCTTGGTCTACCGGCTTCATCCCTAGTCCCCTAGCCCCTTACACTCACCCACACTTGTTCAGGGCACATCAAGGGTAGGACATACCTGGGGAGCTTGTCTCGCCTAGGGTTAGACCTGTCACCCTGACCCACTTGCACAATTTTCTTTTGCACTCTGCCTTCGTGCCATCGCAATCAGTGGTGATAAGCACCGCACGATTAACCATGAAAAGTACACCGTACTCATCAAGCAAGTCCAATAGTTTCCAGCTACTGAAAGTGTGGTGTCCTTGTATTCCATTATGCTCCATCGTGCAGTCACAATGTAAAGGATGTCTCATATGCCTTCACACGCACTCCTTCTCCACATGGACAACTTTGCTTCATCCACGAATTGTTATGAGAAACTAGCCCACGGTCTTCTAACTATGTAATATCTAAGTATGCACGAGCACTCACATAATATTTGCACCGAAGTATATCCATAGTTTGGGTCCTCAAGTGCAGGACAATACTCTAGGCTTGCTTAGTGTTCGACCTGTCTCCCAAACTAATCAAAATATGTCTTGTGCACGATGAGGAGCCTAGCACTACCCCTTAACGAGAGATCACAGGTGAGGTTTTCCAATTGCAAGTATAAGGTGTTGGTTGCTCTTCATCAACACTCAACTGTGATACTTGTCCCTTACCATCCAACAAGCCCGCAAAGAATCGTCATGTGCAGAATCCCCAACAAACCAACACTTGTGCTGGCCATCAATGCAATCCCCAACATAGCATAGCCCTACCACCAACTCCAACAACCTTCCACTAGCCACCTTGGCCACCAACAGGCCCCCAGGACCTTCTGCCACACCACCACCAACACTCCTCCATGGAAACCATAGGCGTCCTTGTCACCCATGTCTTCGGTGCATGCTACATCCTGCTACCTACGACGGTGAGTGCCATGGGATTGGCACTCGTCTAGGAGGGGGATAATGTTAACCCCAACACGAAGAAAGCAAAAGGAAGTGGAGAAGATGTAGGGCAAAGGCGGAAAAAAGGAAGCCCGACTGAAGAAAGAAAAGGAGAAAAGGCCAAAAGCGCAAGGGCAACCTTAAAAGTCCAAGGCAAAAGCAAAAGGGGAAAGGCGCATTTTAAAATAAAAAGGCGCACCCTGAAATCTTGTAAAAGAGTGCCGAGCTCTCACCCGTGCAATTTGTAAATGTAGATGGGCAGTGGAAAGGATGGGAAAAAGGGCATGGGTTACGGCCGGCCATGTAAAAAGGGGAAAAGGGAATGACCGCCCAAAAGGGATTTAGGGTTTTGTATATAAAGTTGAAAAGTGAATGAGAAGCTCATTCTTGTGTGTGGCCAAAAGTAGCTCTCCTCTTCTTCTTCTTCTTCTTGTTCTTGCTTGCTTGAGCTTGTGCTTGAGAGAGGGAGTGTGAGAGTGTGAGGGAGTGAGCGTGTGAGGGTGAGGGACCAAGGAGGAGAAGCTCTCCATCTTCTCCTCTCTTCTCCTCTCTTCTTCTCTTCTCTTCTCTTCTCTTGTCTTGCTCGTGGAAATGGAGCTTCGAGCGTGGAGCTTGAGGATGGAGCTTGCTTGAAGCTTGCACTTGGATCGTGGAGCTACCAGAGTGCGCGGGAGAGGAGGTAACTCGAACGGCATCAAGGTAAGCTCACTACACCCATAGATATGGATGGCACGTTGGCTATGTGAGAGGTAGCCATTAGTGCTCGGCTTGGAACGCTTGAAACAATAAGCGGTTCGAGGGTCTTGGCGGTTGAGTGAAAGCTTCCACAGGGGCTGTAAGCAATCCCCCCAACTGGTTACATGCCTGAGATACTCTTGATCTTCGCTCCCCATCGCTCCAGACCGCACGTCAAATGGTTGCCCGGTTGTGGAGATCAGATTTCAGTCTTTCTCCCTCCTCCCTCTCTCTCTTGCAAAGGGGCAGTTTCCTGCATGTGAAGAAGAATGAAGCTCGGTTGGTGAATGCTCGTCCTGGCACGGTACCGCATTGCTTCCAAACTAAAGGTGGGCTGAAGATGGCAGTGTGGAGGTGGGCTGAGCATCAAACAGGCCCGGGTTTGCAGACCTGTAAGAAGTTTCAAAACCCAAAATAATAAAAAATACACAGTAATTGTATTTTTATAAAGAAAATGACTCTTTTTTCGCATTTGATGAGGTTAGCAATGTTCATATGGGCTGAAAATTGATGGACATGTTATTTCCTATTGGTTTTAGTCTTTCATAATAAAAAACTCAGAAGATATACACTTAAAGTGTGGAAAATAAATGAAAAAAATCCGAAAAGCATAGTTTTTAGAGTAAAAATGGGGTTTTTGGGCTTAAAATGGGAAAAGCATGAAACAAAACACCAATAAAATCTACATGTTTGCTATTTAAGGACTCAAGAGCCACAGCTCTGAAATAATGCTAATTTTCTTCCATTTTTATTGATAATAAATAATGAAAAATAAGAAAAAATGGAGAAAAATGTTTTTTAAAAGGGAAAAATAGGAAACGGACGAGGAAAATTATGGAAAATTATGGATGTGTCTGTGAGTGTATAATGAGGATAAATCATGAGGGTTTTCCTTAGGTTATCCCCATTTATATGTTTTTGTGAGTATTTACTGCTTATTTCGTGTGAAATACACATGAAATCACCCCTTTACCTATGTAATGAGGCAAAACCCTAAACGGTAGGGGAGGAGGGAAGTTTGAGTGCTGAAATATAATATAAAATATAATGTATTTGCTGCATTATTCATATAGGATGACATTAAGTTAAATAAAGGGAAGTATAGCACGAGTGTAAGGTTCAGTGTCTTCTCTCATCACATCAATTACGCGTTAGTGTATGGAAACATGAAAATAATGGATTTGCACAATGCACGAGGCTATTTTTCAATTGTTTGAGCACTTAATCATATACACATTTGCATCAAGCATCGTTAAATGGTATCAATTACAAGCTCCTGGATGCATAGCACTTGGTTTCTTTAGGACTTGACCCACATAGAGAGAGTGAGCAACCCGGCTGTAGGTCTAGAGACGGTGGGTCAAAGGGGATGGATAAGTGAGAATAAGTGCATTCCTGGAACATTAAATATATTGGCACTAAGAGGGGAGTTTGTTTTGAATATGTCTATGTGTGGAAGCAATGCATCGAGGGGCCAATCGCCAAGATGTAGGAGAGCTGCAATAGGGCCATGACAATCAGCCGGTGGGGTGCCCCTGTGTGTATAATATGTGACATTTATTGCCGATATATGTATAATCTCCCTCTGAGAAGACGGGGAAAGGGAACATTCATTGGATTACAGAATATAAATGTGCAGTGATTAGACGGGGAAAGGGAACATTCGTTAGATTATAGACTATAAACATGCAGTGATTAGTGTTTAGGATAGTGTATCCCTCGATAGACGCTCCTGGCCCACCCGCGAGGCCATGTGGTGGGGTTGTCTGTTGAGTGCTTGAGGTCTGGCTAGTGCCTTAGCCAGTGCTGACCCATTTTTAAGCTCGGTGCACTCATCTTTGATCAGCTGTGTAGGATTCCTCTCTGGGATTTTAGGTTCAGCTTCAACACGTGTCACCAAGTCCCAATATCCTTTACCTATCAAGAAGTTCTCCATGCAGAACTTCCATATGGCATAATTATTGCTGTCAAGATTTTCCCCCACTAATTGGGTTATGTTGTTGGTCCTGTCTGCATTTGCCATATTGTAATAGACAATGGCTAGTCAGTGCCTAGCTTCTTGCAAGCCAACAATTCTATCTGACCTATTGCAGTATTTGACTATTCATGATAATTTTTTGCAATTAACTGTCTGTTGTAATTAGGGTAATTCAGCCCATTAACTTCTCAAGACCATCCACAAACATGTGGCATAACTTGTAGATACATCAGTCAACACATAGACTATGTAGTTGCTATAACTCTGTATAAGAGATATTGAGTTTGTGAAGAGAGATAGATATAAAATGAATGCTCTTAATGGCCATTAATAGTGTTTCCAGCTCTCCTTTATGTGTAGCTTATGAGCTTAATCTTTTCTTGGTCCCATGCTCTTTTGATTGCAGATGCTTGTCATGAGTTGACTTCATGTTGCACTCTTGAAGCTTCTTCTTGATATAGATTTTGCTACTTCTTGTAAAAAAATGGTGAGCTTCAGCTTTGATTCTAAGTTAAAAGGTGTTAATGTATCAATAGCACATGAACTAGAATTGAGAAACTTTAGTAGAACCTCAGTGTGAATAAGAACTTGGGGAATTTCAATGTGAAAAGGTGCTTACTACATTAAGGTTTTAATACATTGATGGAAAATGTAAGCTACTAGTCCATTGAATTTGGCGCCTCATAGCCGTTGGACTACGCTGAACCGATAATGTTGAGGTTGGCTAGTTGTGTCAGGATAGTATTGTTGTACTTTTGCCAATGCTGATGCTGGAGGTCACCGCATGCTTTGTGCATGTGGATTGGAGTTGAAGAAGTCATGATTGATGCTAACTAATGAGCTGGAGTTGACAATGCAAGCAGCTCAAAATGACAGTAAATCAGACCAGCTTGTTGTCAAATTTGACGTGAATTTCACTATGTAGAAATAGTTTGTTGATGATGCAGATTGCTATGATGGTGCCACCTGACAGGCTTATGTGGAGCCTAGTGGCCTGGTTGCAGCATTGAGTGACGTCAATACCTGGCTGAGATTGCTGAGTAATGGTCACCTCTTGATTTTGATCAAATCTTGCACCTTTGTTGATGATGTAATGTGGAGATAAAAGCCTTCTAAGGTTTGAAAATGCTTAATAAATTAATATAAATATAAATAAAAATATGAATATAAATGAGAGGTGATAATGAAGAAGATAAGAGTAGGCGAAGATGATAAGAACAGACAAAAAGTAGGTGGACAAGATAAAATGAGATCAAGATAATGAGGATAAGGTGCATGTGGATAAGATTAGTTTACCTTGACATGGATTTAAATCATACCAATCTATACACAAAGTAATTGATTTGGATCAAGAAATAAATCTAAGGATTAATTGAGTAGACAAAAGCTGGAAGCTAATAACCTAGGCTCTCAGGAGCTTGGTGTGCTTTGATACCATGTAGTGAAAATGATGGTGAGAGAATGTACACATATATATACAATGAAGGTGTGGATATGGTAGGTTCTCTTCTTAGTGAAGTATCATCCACATGTCTAGATCCATATTATCTAGTTCTTCTAAATATTTAGATATTGTCTTCCTAGATATTCTCTAAGTACATGTTCATTTGAGTACATTCTAATATTCTAACATACTGCAAGTCATAGTGCATGATCGAGATGCCAAGTTTATGAGAAGCTTTTGGTAGGTGGTTTTCACATCTATGGATACCAAGCTTGCTTCATCCACTTTATACCACCCCCACAGGCTGATGGTTAGACCAAAAGGGTAAATAAATGGCTTCTTACGACACTTTTTCCATGATGTATAACACAATTAGGGTATGTGACTCCACTTGGATGAATTTACATATAATAACTCCACCCACTCTAGCATTAGGGTTTCTCCTTTTGAGGCATAATGTGTGTATAAGGTTCCCCTCCCTATGGTCTTGTTTAATGATAAGATCAACCCCCAGAGTAAAGAGGAGTTAGAGCGCATGCAGACCCTACTTCAGCAATGCAAAGTGAAACTTCAGAAGGCACAAGACAACATGAAGCTTTATGTTGATGAGAAAAGAAGGCATTTGGAATTCCAAGAGGGACAGCTTGTCCTCTTGAAAGTGTTTGAGTCATGTTACTCTACTCTCAAGGAGGAGGGTAATAGTAATAAGTTGGCCCACCATTTTTATGGCCCCTACCAAATCCTCAAGAGAGTTGGAAACTTGGCTTATTGATTAGAGCTCCCTCCACCACCAAGATTCATAATGTGTTTCATATTAGCCAACTGAAGCCTTTCATTGGCACCTTAGTGGACTATGTGGAAGAGCTATCTCCCATAGATGAAGAAGGCATCATTCAATATATCCTTGAGGCAATCATTGGGCAATGATATAAATACTTGAGATCTCAATCCATCAAGGAATAACTCATCAAATGGAAAGGCCTACCCTCCTAAAAGAGGCCTCTTGGCACCTATCCAACATTGTGGAAGAGTTTCCTCACCTCCAAGAGGCTGAATCGATAGTCTAGCTAGATATGCCCCACGCTGCTTGTAGACTACACACTGTTTTATTGTAGTTTTGTACATGCATTTATTATAGCAATGTGCTTCCTAGATGGACTGAAAGTACTCGCCATAAGCTCCATTTCAACATGTGGCATGTTGCATGTAAAAGCATGGATCTAGAACATGGCTTGAGGCGAAAGCTATGGAGGTTGGAAGAGAAAGAGTGAGTTCATGAAGACATTGACATGAGTGACTATTACACAAGTGAATTAGGTTCCAAGTTGGAAGCTTGGACTCATAAACACAATCTTGTGTATAGACTGATAATGACACAGAGACTTTATTGAAGGACAAAAGTACTATGACATTGCATTAGAAAAGAGAGCAAGTACAATGCTTTATAGGAAAGTGGATGGTAGCACTTCTTTTACTATGCTTATGGGATTCTAGTCCTGAGCCCTCATCACTGCTCCAAAAAAAAGGGTGATTGAAAAAATCTCAACACCCCTCCTAAATCACAACCAGAAGTACAAAGTGTGTAGAGGCTTTAGTGAGAGCAACACCTGCAAAGTGTGGGCACACCATAAACATGGAAAACACCAGAGGTTATCACAAAACAGGCTAAGTGTGGGTACCACAAACATGGTGGACATCTAGAGGCTGTAACAGGGGCCTCACAAAGCGTACAAAAGCTGTTGTACAAGGTTACATGAGGAGTTTACAAACTTATGTCAGAAGCATTAGGGCTAGGCAATACAAGGCTAAAAAAGTCTATGAGAATAGGACTGATGAGGCTTGTCCTTCTCCTGGTGGTCTTCTTCTTCTTCTTCTTCCTTTGCTCCATGGTCTTCTTCTTCTTTAACTGCAACAAGATAGGCCTTCTGGGACCTTTTTTTGGCATGGTAGAAGTTCTCAATGTGTTCGGTCCTTTTGCAAAAATCACAAAAAAGTTGGTCATTCTTGCCTTTGTACCTACTGCCAACATATAATGCTTGTTCATCTCTAGAGGTGCTTGGTTATTCCTTAGTTTTTAGCTTCTTTTCCTCCTCTAACAAAGATGCTTGGATATCAACAAGCTCATGGTTTGGCATATTGATTAGAGTTGTTGACACATTATTATATTTAGGAGGCAAACTTTTGAGTAGAACACCAATGCAAACACCTTCTTCCATTTTAATGTTGATTCATGCAAGCTGCGTTAGAAGTCCTTCCATGTAATTTAGATGTGTGGAAAGTGATGTGTTGGACTTTATTTCAAGCATGAAAAATTCAATCAAGAGACCATACTTTGATGATTTAGACTGTGCACCAAACAAAGTGTCAAGTCTCTTCCATGTATCTTGTGAAGTATCACATTTATCCACATGGTGGATATAACTGTCGTCTAGCTCCAGTTTGATAATGGCTTGATCCTTATCATCATTCTTTTGCCAAGTGACTGCAAGGTTTGCATCATGAGGCTTCTTATCTTTGCCACTGGTGATGGCCCAAAGACCCTTCTTCGTTAGGATGAGCTTAATGCAGGTCTGCCAAGTGTGAAACTCGACCCCTTTGAAGCGAATTGTTGGAGAGTCCTTGCCCATGCTGGAGTTCGAGGATCAATAGAAAATTAGCTTCAAAATTCTTAGATTTCAGTATAGCAGAAGAATTGATCTTGAGTGTACTTGATAAGCACAAGTGCCAAAATACACTAGATGAATAGTATCAAGAGATACTAATGCTTGTGGCTCGAAGCTTGAGACCTTCATAATGACCTTCAAAATCTCCTGTCCTTGATTTGATGCTAAACAAAGTGCTGAACAACTTCAGATTCAGTGAATCAGAGTGGTAGAGGCTTGGTTTGAGTGTCAAGAGAGAGAGAGAAAATAATGGAAAGATGAAGCTTTGAGTTCTTAGCTATTGCAATCACAGTTAGGGTTTGCAGTGCAACTTGGTTTTTCACAGATTGCAAGAAATGTAGTGCATCATTTCCAAAACGTTTTTTATAGAAATGAAGCTTACTTCATGGGCTATCAATGCCCTATGATGGCAGCTTGAGACACAATGTGTACAGAGAACAAGAAGAGTCCGAATAGGGTGGGCGCAATTCTGAGCAACATGCTGAAAAATTCACAATGCTAGGCCATATACAGCCTAATGTCAAGGTCGTAGGTGACAAGAAGAAGCCCTGATGTGGGAACAAGTCCTCGAAAGGAAGCGTCAAGAGATACTACATGGATGTGGAGATATAAGAGCTCCAAGCAAGGTTGGTACTGCTTGGCTATGACTGCCATAGAAGGTTGGTGAAGATAGAGTAAGAAAATGAACTCATAGCTGAGCAGAGTTGGAGAGAGGCTAGAAGGGGGGTTTACTAATCTGAATTGATGTATGCCATGCTCACCATGTCTCTAATACCATGTAAAAACATGGATCTAGAACATGGCTTGAGGCGGAAGCTATGGAGGTTGGAAGAGAAAGAGTGAGTTCATGAAGACACTGGCATGATTGACTATTACACAAGTGAATTAGGTTCCAAGATGGAAGCTTGGACTCATAAAAACAATCATGTGTATAGACTGATAATGACACAGAGACTTTACTGAAGGACAAAAGTACTATGACATTGCATTAGAAAAGAGAGCAAGTACAATGCTTTATAGGAAACTGGATGGTATCACTTCTCCTACTATGCTTATGGGATTCTAGTCCTCCTGAGCCCTCACTGCTCCATACAAAGAGGCTAAGTAGGTGTGATTGCAGAAATCTCAACACTGCATTTGGAGGAGCCCATCAAAAGTTATGACATATTTACCTTAGTAGGCATATGGTGGATAACATGCTATCCATGGTCTTTACCAAATCTTCTCATTGTAATGTGGATTAGAGTAGTATTCTGCACCCCCACTCCCTACCTACTTTGTCAAGTCCCTCTAGTTGTCTTCTATTTTTGAGGGAAAAAACTTTTAGAGTTGTGATAGAATGTAATGAGTGGGATACATAGGAACTAGGGTTAGATACCCAATCACATCAACCTCCAACCATGGTATAAAAGGTGTAGGAGACTTAGTTTAGGGAATTTAGATATAATCAAGTACTAACTCTTCACCTTCTCCTTCATCTTACATGGCTTCTTTTCTTCTTCTCCTCTCTTTCATGTCTTTCTCTCTTCTCTTCTAGTCTTTGTCTCTCGTCTTGTTCCTCTCTTTCTCTCTTTTTTTCTCATTCTTCTCTCTCATTTCAACCTCATTTATTACACTTTAAAACCCCTAGTTTTTTAAAACCACATAATTTATTAATACAATTGAGAAAAATTATGCAGTTTCTAAAATTACTTTATATGCATTCTTAACCCATAATAATTAATTTACCAATTAATGCATAAGTGCTGTTGCATTTCCAGAAAAAAACAACAATTACAATTAAAATTTGTGACTCAAATGCTATTGAAGGGTTTAAATATATTATCCTTTGAATATATTGTAGCTAACTTAGAAAACTCTTATACATCCTTCCAATCTCTTTATAAAGAAATGGGGAGTTCTCTAATAAGGCCTTTCAAACTAAAAATTGGGCAACCCCTCAAATTTTGTGCTTCCAGGCTAGGAATTAAGAAGGTGCGACATTGCTAAGGATGTGCTCATACACCTCCCGAGCAACATGATAAATGCTTCTCTATCCTTTTACCTTATGCTTTGTTTGTATAATTGGAGATGTTATTGCAAGTATTACATCATCATGTAACATTGCTATAGGCACATCTCATAGCAAGGCATAACTATTTTTGCATCATGGCAATTTAGCATAGTGGACACTCACACCATAGTGTCTCCAAAATTAAATACATTGCCATAGGAATCCTTCAGTTTTGCTCAATGAGGACTATCTTGGCCTTTTTGCATAGAACAATATAGTAATCCTCATTGTCTATATTCATAGGAGACTTTAGAACTACCAAATGGTCTCCAACCTCCAAAATATAAGCCAATTGTTCATTCTGCTTTGAGGAGACAATCCCGTCTTTCGATGCACTTGTCCCAAAACTCATCAATACAAAAGGTAGAAAATCATGACAAACTTTGAAATAAAACTTGGGCAAGGTCTTTGCAACTAAATCACAACACATAATGTGTGTTGCGAGTATCTTTGACTATTTGGTAGGCATATGCATTGCTCCTGTTAACATCATTGATCTTCATATCTACAAAAAGCCTTTTCTTTCCATCATTAACCATCTTCCAAGCCAATCATTCAACAACATCATGGGCATTCTGTAGCTTGGCACCATTTTCTTTGATTGCTCAGATGTTAGAGCATGCTTTATCACAGTGCCTGCACCATTATGCTCTCCCTTACCATGCCCAATACCAAAGTGGCTCCGTAGCATTCGACTGTTCGTTAATGATAGGTACCTGACATTACCAGCATAGACAAATGTATTATTTCCACATTAAGCTAACATACTGCACAAAGCATAATGTACACTGACATAGACCACAATCATAGAGCACTAAAACAATGCAATATAGGCTACCATCACAATGTATTGGTAGAGAAGAGTACCAACATAGATAGTACTAATGTTGATAGTGCTACCAAATAGTACTAATAGTGAATACCATTAGTAATTAGGCTTAATTATAACATAGATTACTAACATAGGGTACTAATTAATATTAATAAAGGCTAGTGTATAGTACTAATTGTTGAGATGGCAAGCTCAACACGTGCGGACATTGATGATGGACCACCTGGCTAGATGGGTCCGCACGTCTATACTTAGCATGTTGGTGGTTATTATGATACTCACATGGCCACTGACTTATCACTTATTATATTTAGTTTGTTATGCCTACCTACAGCTAGCAAAGACATAGCGCCAGTCGATTAGTGTAGTCAGTTATGCACTGTTTGACTTAGTAGGCCACTTTCCTTTATGTTGTATCTTATCTATACTTTGTGTACATTGTATAGTGTGTGGAAGAAGAAGAAAAAACTAGCAAGAAAACGTTTTGGCCTCCATCTCTCTTCGTGTGTTCTTGAGTGAGCTTCCTCTTGTGTATATAGTGTATATTTGGCACCGCAGCTCAAGCAAATCCCCCCACCACGTGATTCTTGACATGGTATCAAAGCTTCCCCACTGGGAGAGGCTGATTTTGAAGGCTGAAGTGAAGAAGAAGAAGCAAGGTTTGAGCAAGCAAGCCACGAGTAAGAACCTCTCCTATTCTTCCACTCTCTCTCTCTTGATAGTGCTTGTGGAGGCACCGGAAGCAAGGCCGAGCAAAAATCTCAGATTGCTGTGAGATTTGGTATGCAAGCAGATTATTGTATATTCTGCAAATCATCCCTTTAGGACTGTCCAGCAGCTATTTTGGGCGTCTGAGGCCGTTTCAGGCCCCGTTTTAGACCTGCAAGGTTGCAGACAGTAGTTTCAGGGTACACTATGATTTCGGCTGTATTGATCGAAAGTGGGTGCGCAAGTTACAGATTGCGAATCTGTAATTTTTGAGGTGTTTGCAGGAAGCAAACATAAGGTTTATCTGCAAACAAGTTGCAGATTACATGCACTATTGAGCAATTAGTGAAAAAGGTTACTTGGTGTATTACTGTGCATGTGTTGTGGAAGATTGCAGAAGACTAGCTTGCTGTGTTATATCCTTGTTTGTGATAATGGCAGAGAACAGTGGAAATCCCATTATTGAGAAGCTCAACAAGAACAACTACCCTTCATGGAAGTTCCTTGTGACGAACTTCCTCATTGGAAAGGGCCTTTATGAGTTTGTCTCAGGTGAAGAAAAGAAGCCAGAGCTGGGTATCCCTCCAACTGCATATGAGTTAAAAGCATGGAAAGAGTGGAATGCGAAATACAAAAAGGTGATGTACTGGCTATCTACAGTAATTGATAATACTATACTGGGACATATCAGGAATGCATAAAATTCACATGCAACTTGGATAAATTTTGAGAGCATGTTTTCAGTAAATACAAAGGCACGAAAGATTCAACTTAAGCAAGAGTTGAATGCCTTGAAGAAAGAGAAAATGTCTGTCAATGAGTATGTGTTGAAGGTGAGGAGGATTGCAGATGCTTTAGCAGCGATTGATACAATGCCGGATGATGATGATTTGGTTTCATCCACTCTGAGTGGCCTTAACAATGAGAAGGCATGGAAATCATTTGTTACTTCAGTATATGTACGGAAGCCATTTTCAGATTTTGATGAGCTGATCTCTCTCATGATTACTAAATAGATCAATATGCAGGGTGATTCGTCTGAAAGAAATGGTGAACAGGTCCAAGAATTTACTCGAGTTCAGGAAGCGGACATGGTAGATCCTCTTTGAGAGGCCGTGGTATGGGACATGCTGGCAATCACCAACAAAACAGGTTCAATCAACAGTTTGGTGAAATGCAGGTTTCTGGAGGTAGAGGAAACTTTAGAGGCAGGGGGATCTCTAGAGGAAGAGGTGGATGGCGGAATAGAGGTTCTGCCAATCCTGCTATTGTTTGCCATTATTGTGGCAAAAAAGGCCATATTGCAGCTCATTGCTATGCAAAGAAGGATGATATTGAGAGTGGTAAATTGCAGCAAGGAAACTATGCATCGTCTTCACGACAGAATGAAGACAAAAATGAGCATCTGTTTGTTATGCAGCATATGATGAAACCAGTTACAGGCAAGGGGACACATGATGATGTATGGTATGTCGATTCAGGTGTATCTAATCATATGACCAGTCATATTGAATAGTTTGGAGAGATGCAGGACTTACAAAACCCAGGTTATGTGCAGACGGGTGATGATTCATGCCACCCAATTTCACACATTGGAAAGGTTCCCTTGTCCTTGTATGATGGACAGACAAAGAGTCTAACGGCTGTATTACATGTGCCATCAATTACAAAGAATCTAGTATCTATTGTGGCCAAATGGTAGAGTAGGTGTTGCAAGTCCGATTCAATGCAAAATGTTGTTTTGTAGAAGACTTTAATGATAAGTGTAGGTTGGTCACAAAAGGAAGTAGAGTTGGCCGAATGTTCACTTTAGATGCTGGAATTCCTGCAATGGATACTGTTATGTATGCTTAAGGAAAAGGAGTAGTTGCAGATATTGAAATATGGCATAAACATATTGGACATGCAAATGTGCAAAGGCTGAAATTAATGTAGTCCAAAGGATTGGTTACATGGTTGCCTTTTTTTTAGAGTTGCAGAATTGCATAAAGTCTGTAAGCATGCCGGTTTGGTAAGTAGGCAAGACAACCCTTCTCGCATGATAGAGAAGTGAGCAGAAACATACTTGATGTAGTACATACAAATGTCTGGGGGCCTACACAGAATGTATCTCTTGGTGGCAGCAAATACTTTGTCATATTTATTGATGACTGTTCAAGGAAGCTATGGGTATAGTTCATGAAGGAAAAGAGTGATGTGTTTGAGCACTTCAAATCTTTTAAGGCAGCTGTTGAAACAGAAACATGCTTAAAAGTGAAGTGCTTGAGATCAGATGGAGGGGGAGAGTACCTCTCTAATGAGTTCAGTGGCTTCTTGAGGACTCATGGGATAAAGAGGCAATTTACTTGCAGGTATAACCCACAATAAAATGGTGTTGCAGAAAGGAAAAATAGGCATATTGGAGAAGTTGCATGAGCATTAATGGTTGAAAAGAATATGCCCAAAGATTTTTGGTATGGGGCTATCCATACTGTTGTTTACATTATGAACAGAACTCCCACAGCTACAGTTCATGGGACGACTCCTGAAGAATGCTTTACTGGCAAGACGCTTGATGTATTGCACTTGAAGGTATTTGGATGTGTTGCATACGTTCATGTGCCAGATGAGATACGAAAGAAGCTTGATCCAAAGGCAGAAAAATGTGTTTATATTGGATACTCTTTAGACTAGAAAGGGTATCGCTGTTATAACCCTATCACAAGTAAGTTCAGAGTGAGCAGGTTATCTTTGATGAGATGGGAAGTTGGTATACACCTACTGGTGATGTTTTGGATGATGATAATGATCAGGATAGCTATGTGCAGAAATATAAACAAGAATCACGGAGTCTTAGTGGACCAGAAACATCATCTGGTACTATACCTACAGTGAGCCCTTGGTCTGGGAGACTAAGGAGTAGCCCCACATCTTCAGGTGGATCTATAAGTGCTGCAGGGAAGGACAAAGGAAAGAAGAAAGTGCTGGATGGTAATGATGCATCTACCAGTCATTTGGGATTTGAAAAAGATTCCAGTGGTTCAGAGAGCTTGGATGATGAGCTTGGTATTCTTTCAGTCAGGACAGTAGGTGCACAGAGAGCTCATAGTAATGTAAAGGCTCCATTGAGTGATCCGATGGTACGTAGATCTAGCAGGGTCAGATACCCTATTAAAAGATTTGGTTTTGAAGGTTATGCAACTCACCATTATGCTTATATGGTGAAACTAGTTGAGGATGTTGAGCCCACTTGTTTTGAGGATGCTATTGGTCATGCTCATTGGGATGCAGCAATGGATGAGGAGATGGCTGCATTAGAAGCCAACAAGACTTGGGATTTGGTATCCTTGCCTAAGGGTAAGAAAGCTATTGGCTGTAATTGGGTTTACAAAGTTAAGCATAATGCAGATGGTTTAGTTAGCAGGTATAAAGCTAGGCTGGTTGCAAAAGGCTATGCTCAAACATATGGCATAGATTATGAAGAGACATTCAGTCTACTTGCTAGAATGGCAATTGTTAGGTGTGTGATTGCCTTGACAATAGCCAAAGGTTGGAGTTTGTAGTAAATGGATGTTAATAATGCCTTCTTGCATGGTGAATTGCAAGAAGAAGTGTATATGGAGCAGCCAGCAGGTTATGAGGATTTAGAGCATCCCACATATGTGTACAGGTTAAAGAAGGCGCTCTATGGGCTGAAGCAAGCACCTAGAGCATGGTTTGACAAGATTGGAGAGTATCTTTTCAATATTGGATTTTGTATTTCTGATGTTGATCACTCACTTTATGTGAGAAAGGGAGATGCAGGTTTGATCATCATAGTCATCTATGTGGATGACTTGATTATTACGGGTGATAGTGATAATGGGATTGCTGAAGTTGACTTCTTGAAGAAGAAGTTTGAGATGAAAGATTTGGGTGAGCTGAGATACTTTCTTGGTATTGAGGTGATCAGATGTGATGATGGTATATGGCTGTCCCAAAGGCAGTATGGTTTGGATATCCCAGTATGGTATGACAGTATGTAAGCCTCTTTTAGTACCATTGGAGCAAAATGTGAAGTTGAGTGCTGATGTTGGGGATGAGATAGAAGACCCTACTATGTTCAGGAGGATAGTAGGGTTGATTTACATGACTATCACGAGGACAGACTTGAGCTATGCTATTGGACTTGTTAGTCAGTTTATGTAGATGCCTAAAAAGCCTCATTTGGATGCAGTTAGATATATATTGAGGTACATGAAGTCCACTTTACACCATGTAATTTTTTATGAGGCAGGTAAGGATGTACAGGTCTTTGGATACATAGATGCAGATTGGGCTGGTAGCATGTCACATAGAAGATCTACAAGTGGATTCATATTTTTCCTTAGTAGTGCAGCAGTTACATGGAGCAGCAAAAAGCAACCTACAGTTGCTTTATCGAGTACAGAGGCTGAGTATAGAGGTGCTGCTATGGCAGCATGTGAGGTGGTATGGCTACAAAAGTTATTAGGTGATTTGGAGGTGCAGGGAGATGGTCTAGTTGTCATTCATTGTGACAACATGAGCAGCATACAGCTAGCTAGGAATCCAGTGTTCCATGCTAAGACAAAACACATTAAGGTGCACTACCACTTTGTGAGAGAGAAGGTAATTGCAAGAGAGATTGACTTGGCATATGTCAGCACATAGGATCAGATAGCTGACATTTTCACAAAGGCATTGGGTGCAGAGAAGCTTCAAAAGTTCCGAAGCTTACTTGGAGTTGCAGAGATAGAGTTGAGCTTGAGGGGGAGTGTTGAGATGGCAAGCTCAACACGTGCGGACATTGATGATGGACCACCTGGCTAGATAGGTCCGCACGTCTATACTTAGCATGTTGGTGGTCATTATGATACTCACATGGCCACTGACTTATCACTTATTATATTTAGTTTGTTACACCTACCTACAGCTGGCAAAGACATAGCGCCAGTCGATTAGTGTAGTCGGTTATGTACTGTTTGACTTAGTAGGCCACTTTCCTTTATGTTGTATCCTATCTATACTTTGTGTACATTGTATAGTGTGTGGAAGAAGAAGAAAAAACTAGCAAGAAAACTTTTTGGCCTCCATCTCTCTTTGTGTGTTCTTGAGTGAGCTTCCTCTTGTGTATATAGTGTGTGTTTGGTGCCGCAGCTCAAGCAAGTCCCCCCACCACGCAATTCTAGACACTAATGTAAAAGACTAATATGAAATACCGATACTAGTACCATATAGTACTAATAGTGAAGCACAAAGCTTGATGCAAATAGAGGGATGTTGCTCTTTGAAGTTCATGAAAAATTTTACCTATGTCACTAGAACACAATGAACAAAATCAAGAAATACCAAGGATGAACTTGAATGCTATCAAGAGGAGTTTCAATTGTTATAGTACAATGCTAATAGGACTCTCACAAGATAATTTATTTGTTGAAACTATTTGCATTAGTGCATTCAAAGAATCCTTTAAAAAATCATTTATTTTGTGAAAAAATAAGTCTCGGATAGTTCATTGAAAAAAGTAAGGCAAAGCTAAGTTATACTATGGGGAACGCAGTAATGTTTGATGTAGATATAGCTCGATAAATTCTAGGTAATGGCAGGGATGAGTTCTATACTTTTTTTTGACTTAATTGCTGCTTATAGACATCCTTCTTGTTTGGAGACACCCTTATGTTGCTTGTACAAAACTGAATAATGGAGTGAACAACCTCTTCACTTGAACAATCAATCCTATATTTGTAACCTTCTCCTACCCATTTCTACCCATTTGAAATTCTGAACTTTCACATTGGAACGAGTTTCTTGAAAGTTCTTGCTTAGATACCAAGGCTTTAGCAACTTTCCTATTGCTGTGTTTCCTTTCTGTTGCATTGTCAACTATGTGAAGTGTTGCTCTCTTTGCAACTAGTGTATCTACACTTTCCATAGCTTTGACCATGCCTAGTGATGTCTTCATGTTCTCTACAATTACCTTTGAAATTGTTTGGTTAGAAGAGATTGTCTTCTTCACAATTCTTTGTAGTTTCAAATATCATAAAATCCTTTCAACTATTTGTGATCATGTTTCTCTATCAAAACTGTTGTTAATGTCGAGAAAGTAATGCATTACAGATAGTGCAATACCACATTTGCTCCTATCAGAGCACTTTGAATATCCACTAGATGATCTTGTAGACACACATGGCTTAGTTGACATTTGTTTAATATCATTGGATACTCATAAATGAGATAAAGAATATGTGTGCTGGTGGGAGAGCTAAAGAGGGAGAGGGTCAAGGGAGGCAGTGAAGTAGAGAGAGGGGGTTAGATAGAAGGGAGATGCAAGGAAAGAGTGACACAGAAGAGAGTAGAAGCAGGAGCTTTGGGATAGATTTGGTCAAAAGAGTGAGGGATGAAGGTTGGTACACAGAGGATGAGAACAACGTGAATGCAAATTATGCAATAATAACACCAACGTAAAGTGTGGAGAGGGAGGTGACACAAACTACCATGCATGTACAAATTCTAGACTTGTTTTACTTTAATTGAGTTTTGAAATTCTTTTTTCCACCATTTTAGTACTATAAGTGTATTTAGCATCATTCATTTTTTTTTTGCCAAAAACACTACTAAAAGGATATATTATACCATGCTTTCACCCACCCACATATATGTATGCATGCTTGCATGTATGTATGTATGTATGTATGTATGTATGTATGTATGTATGTATGTATGTATGTATGTATGTATGTATGTATGTATGTATGTATGTATGTATGTATGTATGTATGTATGTATGTATGTATGTATGTATGTATCTGTGTGTGTGCGTGCGTGCATGTGTGTGTAGGTAGATACATATGTATGTACATGTGTGATGAGGTGGCCGATTTAGGGGATGGGGGTGGCAGTCAAATTTGGGGTAGTAAGTGACTAGTCAATCAGGGGAGGAGTCCTCTTGGTTTGCCAAAATGGCTGCTTGGGATAAGGCCATTCGATCAAGGTGATGCATTGCTATTTTTTTTCCCCAAAAAATTCTATACAAATCAACAAAGGCCTAGACAGCCGATTAATTATTTTCAATGGTGGTTGCCTCATGGAAATATCAATTGTTTAAGCTAGTAAGGTGGCCTACTAGCTGATTTTGATATGCAAGGCCATGAAGACCTTAGTTAAGGCCTTATTGGCTAAAATACATGCGGTAGCCTAAGAAGGCCAATATGAAGGCCTAGAGTTTTCAACCTTATGGCTTTAAAAAAGCAAGCAGCTTATAATCAACCTAGTTCTTGGTCTTAAGCCTTATGGCTTTTGTAAAGACCAAGCAACCAATTCCTTCTGCCTAAGGGTTTCGAGCCTATCCTTTTGGCTTTTTGGTTGATTTGAATCAGGAAAGGTCCCCAAGGCCTTAATTCAAATGAATGTGGTTGAGGATACTTGTTCAAGCAAGATGAGGGGGAGATGGCCAAGTGGAAAGCTTGAAGGACTCATGACTATTGCAGCTTTGTCTTTAGATATAGATGATGGAAAGGTCCACATGGCACAATACCTCCTCTTCTTATTCCCCAGTCCTAAAACTCACCAAGGACAATATTCATGTCCCAAAATCTCAAAGAGAAAATTCAACTAGCAAGGACTTAGCTATTCATTCAATCAATAAAAGCCACAGAGATATATAGGATGTCTTAAACTCCTTGCTTTCACAAGCCCCTTGCTTTGGCCTCACCTTACCAATTCCATGGGATGTAAAACAAAGATTAAAAAAGTATATTTTTTTAAAAATAAATGATTTTTATTTTCTAAGCTTTGTTCCCTAGGCTTTGCTAACTCACCAATCTACTTCAAATCCAAAATTTTCAATCCAAAATCATCTAATCTCTTCTACTCCATCCATCGTACTCTAGCTCACACTCGTTTCAACATCCACTCCTAATTCATTTTGGAATCATGCTTTTATTCCTATAAATGATGAAGAGAATATATTTTATCATGGGTGATTCTATTGTGTCTTGATATTAGAACCAAAATGTCGAAGCTTTTGCAAGCTCAAACAATGGACTTGACGAAACACTTATGTTTCAAACACTTTATCCAATTTGGCAATGGATACCTCTCACATAGTAGATACATCTCTTGCTATTATTGATCTATCCATTCTTCTCCCAAATTAGATGAAAGCAAGTAAGCACTGATTCAAGAGAGGAAATGAGAAGAAGAAGAAAGATAACCAAATCTCTCCTTCAATCTTCCTCCCACCCAACAAAGGGAAGAAGAGAAGAGTGTGTGCAAGGAAGAAACTTCACCTCTCAAGTCTCTCACTCTCTCCCTCACTCGCATATACTAAGTCTCTCTTGCTCTCAAGATGGAGCACAAATAGATATAATAGAACCAAGAAGAAGAAGCCCATCTCTCCTATTTGGCTCTTGATTGGTATTTCCTAATTTAAGCACACATATATAGATTACATTGACAGTCACAAAAGTGAATGGAAGCTAGTGTCTATTGTTGAGATATTTGCAATCACACCTACTTTAGTCCCTTTGTATAGGACAGCTAGGCTAGGAAGATGCAGTCCATTCTAGGAAGAGAGACAAATCCCATATGCACAGTGGATGTTAAGTGCTACCAAAGAACTCTATATAATGATGTACTTGAACTATCACTTTCACATGATGATAATGCAATAGTACTTGTCTCTTTCCGTCAAGTGTCTGTGTCATTGTTGTCCATACACAAGATTGTGTTTATGAGTTCAAGTCTCAATCTTGAAACCTAATTCACTTGTGTAACAATTGTCTACATTGTCATGTCAACATGAGTTGTGTCTTTATCTTCCATCCTCCATAGCTTTCGCCTTTGCCATGCTCTAGATCCCACATCTTTGACATGGTATCAGAGCCCAGTCGAGCATGGCACTGCTCCTTCAGCTCCATTGTACTCTCATCTAGCTGAGCTTGAGCTCAGTCTAGCTCAGGTTAAGTCTAGGAGCTCATCTTCTACTCCTTCTCCATTTGACCTTGTGGCAGCCATAGCCACCGTGCACCTATCCTGCTTCAAGCTCTTAGATCTCTTCAATTAGACAAGATCTTGACAAGATTTCTTCTGGAGAACTATAGCCCTACTCCTGGAGCTCCTCTCTATCACCTCAGAGCTCAACATTAGCCATTTCAAGCTCAGCATTGTGAGTCTACACAGTTTTTGCTGCCCTGTGTGTCTGCCATAGCCAGATAGACCGTGCCAACTTTGAGGAGTTGGATATTGCAATAGGGGGCATAACTCTCCATGCTGTCTTCTACAAATTTGTTCTCCAAATTCAGGAAAATCATCGTGGCACAACACAACTCGACATTGGCCACTGTATACATCAGCATTGATGAAATTGCAAAAATCTGTCTGGACTGCGCTTGCTGACGTTTGAGCTGCCGCCGCCATTGCTACGGGCCGCAATCTGGACCAGGATCATAGGGATTTGATAGGTCTTGAAAAGAGCTACATTTCCATAAATTTTTTTTTGAAAATGATCAACCATACCTCATGCAATCAGCAAAAAACCAGGCCCCTGTCATGAAACCCTAAAATCCACCATAGCCAAATTTTCACTCAAGCTAAAAAATCTCATTATTTTCTCTCTCCTACAACCTGGAGCAACACACTGCCACTCTGATCTATTGTCCCAGCATCAAATCAAGGAGGGGAAGGACCTGGAAAGATTGAAGAAGGATCGATGAC
Source organism: Lygodium microphyllum (assembly GCF_053477565.2). Classification (NCBI taxonomy): domain Eukaryota; kingdom Viridiplantae; phylum Streptophyta; class Polypodiopsida; order Schizaeales; family Lygodiaceae; genus Lygodium; species Lygodium microphyllum. The sequence goes on along the minus strand of NC_141138.1, from coordinate 26,340,747 downwards.
CCCGAACAAAGAAGATTCAAGCTCAACATCAACACAGACATAGTCTCTACATAGTGTGTTTTCACACTGTCATTACTTGTGTCTCTTGACACATTGTAATCTATTCTTCCACTGAAAAATCTCAAAATTATGAAGTTTATTTGCTACTATTCCTGTAAGTCTAACATGGGCAAAGATTCTCCAACTACTCTGTTCAAAGGAGTCGGGTTTCACACATGGCAGACCTGCATCAAACTCATCCTGATGAAGAAGGGCCTCTGGGCCATTACCACACTGAAAAAGAAAAGAAGCCTCATGATGCAGATCTTGCTATAACTTGGCAAAAGAACAATGATAAGGCCGAGGCCATTATCAAACTGGAGCTAGACGATAGCTATATCCACCATGTGGATAACTGTGAGACCTCATAGGATACATGGAAGAGACTTGACACCTTGTTCGGTGTGCACAGTCTAAATCATCAAAGTATAGTCTCCTGATTGAGTTTTTCAGTCTTGAAATGAAGTCTAGCACATCACTTGCCACACATCTAAATTACATGGAAGGACTTCTAACCCAACTTGCAGGAATCAACATTAAAATGGAAGAAGATTTTTGCATCGGTGTTCTACTTAAGAGTTTGCCTCCTGAATATAATAATGTATCAATAACTTTAATCAACATGCCAAATCTTGAACTTGTTGATATCCAGGCAGCACTGTTAGAAGAGGAAAAGAAGCTAAAAACTAAGGAAGAACCAAGTACCTCTAGAGATGAGCATGCATTATATGTTGGCAACATGTACAAAGGCAAGAAGGATCAACTCTTCTATGACTTCTGCAAAAGGACTGGACACACTGAGAAGTTCTGCCATGCAAGAAAGAGGTCCCAAAAGGCCTATCTAGTTGCAGTCAAATAAGAAGAAGAAAATGGAGCAAAGGAGAAGAAGAAGACCACCAGGAGAAGGACAAACCTCATCAGTCCTTCTATTCAGATAGACTTTTTTAGTTTTGTATTTCCTAGCCCTAATGCCTCAAACATAAGCTTGTAAAACTCCTCAATTATCCTTGTACTATAGTCTCTGTACACTTTGTAAGGCCCATGCTACAGCCTCTAGATGTCCATCATGTTTGTGGTACCCACATTTAGCCTTTTTTGCGACAGCCTCTGGTGTTTTGCCATGTTTATGGTGTGCCCACACTTTGCAGGTGTTGCTTTCACTAAAGCCTCTACACACTTTGTACTTTTGGTTGTGATTGAGGAGGGGTGTTGAGATATTTGCAATCACACCTACTTTAATCCCTTTGTATAGGACAGCTAGGTTAGGAAGATGCAGCCCATTCTAGGAAGAGAGATAGATCCCATATGCACTGTGGATGTTAACTGCTACCAAAGAACTCTATATAATGATGTACTTGAACTATTACTTTCACATGATGATAATGTAATGGTACTTGTCTCTTTCTGTCAAGTGTCTATGTCATTGTTGTCCATACACAAGATTGTGTTTATGAGTTCAAGTCTCAATCTTGAAACCTAATTCACTTGTGTAACAGTTGTCTACATTGTCATGTCAACATGAGTTGTGTCTTTATCTTCCATCCTCCATAGCTTCCGCCTTTGCCATGCTCTAGATCCTGCATCTTTGACATCTATACCCTTGGCAAGCTATAGGTCTATCCTCCTGGTAGAAAATATTACAACTCGCACATGCACTACACCTAGCTCTCAAATAATATTACAATTAATTGTGTGAGTGTGGATATTGATAGAAAATTATTGCATGCATTGCACCCTTTACTTAATTTGTAGTTCTCTTTGCTTTTGCTACTATAGTATAGGCCTTTGCTAATTGGCTCTAAGGTTCTACCACCTTTCCATTTTATGGTTAATACTCTAATTACCTTTGTTGTAGTCAATGTATTGGCTCAACTTGTTCTTGATCCATTGGGGAGATGGAGGTGGTGGTGGTGGGGGGGAGGGATATGTCAAGGGTGGGAGGGAGGAGGAGGAGGTGGTGTCGGAGTTAGAAGGTAGGGGGTGATGAAACTCTTGCATGGAGAGATTGCCGCTATGAGGGACCTTGTTGGTGGGGGGCCATTTGGTACACTTGCTCTTGGCTAGGGCTTTTAAGGATCAAGTTAGCCCCTACCTTGGAGATGCTGACTTTGGTAAAGTTAGCCTTGTCCACTAATAGATGTGCCTCTAATTGATGAAGTAGTCTCCTTTTGAGTGGCCTTTATACCCAAAGCATGTGCACTTGAAGACCTAGTATCCAAACGCATGGTATCCAAAAGTTGTCCTTGTCCACTAATAGGTGCGCCTCTAATTGATAGAGTAGTTTCCTTCTAACTGGCCTTTACACACAAAGCGTGCGCCCTTGGAGATCATGAACTTTGGTAAAATTGTCCTTGTCCACTAGCAGGTGTGCATCTAATTGATGGTGTAGTGTCTTTTTGAATGGGCTTTACACCCAAAGCATGTGCACTTGTTGGTGATATTGGACTTTGCTAAAGTTGTCCTTGTCCACTAACAGATGTGCCTCTATTTAGTAAAGCAGTCTCCTTGTGAGTGGCATTTACACCCAAAATATGTGCACTTGGAGGGGTAGTATCCAAATGCATGGTATCCATAAAGTTGTCCTTGTCCATTAATATGAACTAATAAAGCAATCTCCTTTTGAGTGGCCTTTATATCCAAAGAGTGTGCACTTGGAGGTCTTGTATTCAAACTCATGGTATCTACTACCTAACTGGTCCTATGACTCTGACCTACTAACTAATTGAGTTTTCTAGCCACAATCTCTAAAACTTTAGGTATTTTCTTGACGTCTACCATCGCCACATGCACCTTTGGCATCCTGACTCTTATTGTTGCATTGACAAATATAGTGAGGTGTAATGTGTCAAATTCACTCAAAGTCCTCCACCGATGAGTAGTAGGTCAACAACAAGACCTTGGAAGAGGAGGGTGATAGGATATTTGTGGACATGGTGGATACACCCAAGGGATGAGATGGCTAAATTGTTATACCACCCAAACCATGTGTATAGCTCCTTTAAGGGATGCAATCAAAGAGCTAGTGTCAAGCTATCGTGTTGCATCCATTGAGATAAGGCAAATCATGAAATGCTTTATTGGCCCATCAACCGCACCTTTGTTATACGTGAGGTATATATGCATAAGGTTGACCAAAGCCAATCTTGAAGTTATGCTTTGGAGAGGGAGTGACCCACGCATGTTTAAAGGCTAGGATCTCCTCTAGTTCCTCCTTTGCAGCATGGAGTATTTGAAGAAATTCCCCAAAGGGGACAACTAACAAGGCATGCAATTGCGGAGCACTCCTAGGATGCACTAGCATCTCACTTGAGATTTCCATTGTGTGTGTTCTTTGAAGAACATTTGAGTGATTTTCTGATTGTTGAAGAAAATATTGTTGCAAAGGAAGGGAGAAATTGTTAGTCAACCAAGAGTTTTGTGGGGTTGGGGGGGTTTACCTCAAGGGCACTCTTGGGAGAAAGAGATTGGCGGGGGGCAAGAGGTAGTAGGAAAATTGTAGGCAATATGATGGTAGTGGTTGGGTACTATGGCAGCAACTTAGTAGGCTAAGATAAACAAGTAATTGAGATAAGGCAAATCATGAAATGCTTTATTGGCCCATCAGACCCACCTTTGTTATATGTGAGGTATCAATGCACAAGGTTGATCAAAGCCAATCTTGGAGTTATGCTTTGGAGAGGGAGTGACCCATGCATGTTTAAAGGCTAGGATCTCCTCTAGTTCCTTCTTTACAACATGGAGTATTTGAAGCAATTCCCCAAAGGGGACAACTAACAAGGTATGCGATTGCGGAGCAATCCTAGGGTGCACTAGCATCTCACTTGAGATTTCCATTGTGTGTGTTCTTTGAAGACTATTTGAGTGATTTACTGATTGTTGAAGAAAATGTTGTTGCAAAGGAAGGGAGAAATTATTACTCAAACAAGAGTTCTATGGGGTTGGGGGGGTTTGCTTCAAGGGCGCTATTGGGAGAGAGGGATTGGCAGGGGGCAAGAGGTAGTAGGACAATTGTAGGAAATAGGATGATAGTCATTGGGTACTATGGTGACACCTTAGTAGGCTAAGATAAATAGGTGATTGAGATAAGGAAATTCATGAAATGCTTTATTGGCCCATCAGACCCACCTTTGTTATATGTGAGGTATCAATGCACAAGGTTGACCAAAGCCATGACCAAAGCCAATCTTGGAGTTATGCTTTCTAGGATGGAGATAAATCCCATAGGCATACCTCGGCCACCCAAACCTTTCGTAACCCATCACTGAGCGACACTCCAGTCCACTATATGGAGGAGTCCAATGACAACGAGCCCTATGTGAATGCTTACGTCTCGTACGATGAAGAGGGAAATCCAATCCTCATGGATTATAGACCAATACCGATGATGGCACTAGGTAGAGGTAGAGGTAGAGGCTTAGGGGGTTAGACCCAAGAATCAATTTCTTGTTGGATTTGCGATCACCTAGGACACATCTCCTCGTGCTGCCCCGAATGGGAGCAAACTAATTGAGAAAAGACCGATCTTAGGTGCCCAAAATGTGGATTATCACTTTTTTGCTGAATTTCCTAGAAAAAAACCACCCTCTAGTGTGGCAAATAATCCATAGAGAAGGTCAAGGAGTAGGTGAAAGAGGCCCAAGACCACCTTAAGGACATTACGCCCATCTTGGAGGACGAGATCAATGATCTCTCAAGCGTTAACACACCAGCTTTGCCTCCACAACCAAAGTTTGATATTCTTAGGTAACCAAATAGAAGTGGTAAGGGTAGAGATGGATACTTGGAAGACTATGCTAGTCGACCTAGATGCCATCTTAACCATGCTAAAGGGTGGTGTGCAAGTTAGAAAATTGTACGGGCCACTCAGCACAAGTATATCCCTTGTCTTGAGGATGAGAAAGATTGGATGCATGTGCTAGCCACAATCGATTTGCCATTCTTGAATAATGAGAAGTATGAGCAAGCCGCTAAGGCAATTGGTAAGCCTAGTGACACGTCCTCTATACCAGTTTGCATGATGGCAAGGAGCTCGCATAGACAACACAACCTTGTCAAGGCACGAGTGGCCACTATCACAGAAATTGAAGATGAAGATGAGGAAGCTGTAGCTTTGGCCTACCTGCAAGTGACTGTCACTGCCCAGCAAACACATACATTTGATGCATCGATCGATAAGGGTGCTGATTTTAATATCTTGACTCATGATCATTGGATTTAAATTGGCAAACCACAATTACAGTCCACTAATGCCAAACTCAGCCCATATGGGGGACCGATCATTTGCACTTCTGGGAAAGTGCAAGGCTATTATCTCTATTGAGTACTCTGAAAGCTTGTCCATGATCTTTTATGTGTTGCCAAATATGAGGATGTGGGTATGATATCATTGTTAGGACATACATTTAAGAATGAAATGTAACGTCCTTGATTATGTGATGGATAACATTTTAGTAGTTTCCCAGAGTTTAGCTTCCAGTCATCGCCATCCGTACTCTTGATGCCAGGAGGCATATTCCACGGTGGATTCTGTGAGGTTTTACGGTGGATTCCGTAAAATTAGATGACCGGGGCTCATACACAAAGAGGATTCTTTGTGCGAGAAGTTGATGGGGACGCCTGTCCTTTTCAGGCGTTTCATTAATTTAGTGTGTACATGGGTGATTCCATAGCGGGTGATTCCGCAAAATGCATATTAAATTAATAAACGTTTATGAGTTTAGAGTGCGCACTTGTAATAAATTAAGGTTAGGATTTATTTCTAACTAGTTGATTTATTTATGTAGTTGAAGACTGCTAGGTATTCACTTTTGTCGGTTTAATTGTGTTATTTTACTAACGATTGTGAATGCTTCAGTTGATGTGTAGAGATAGCAGCAGTGGCGGAGGAAAGCATTGGAGTCTAGCGGGTTTTCGACCTTTGGACTATATTTTGATAGGCGCCACGCCTATATTTTGTTATGTCTATAGAGACATTGATTATTTATTATTATTTTGTATGCGCTTATGCGCCTGGATATGTTATTTCTATTTGGACATTGAGATTGGGCGTGCCAGACTCTATGGGCACCGTCCATTAGCTTTATTTTCTTATTTTTGGTAGAAAGCAAACTCAAAAGCTAAAAGCTTGTCATATTTTTGTAATTGGGCTATTTTTGAGTATGAAGATTGGAAATATACATTAAATACATGCTTTGTGAAGCGCTCACACAAGGCATGGGGGAGATTGAACCCAATTTGTCTCTTGCTTCATGTCGTGCTTGCTTTTACATGGGTTTTTGTGCTAAAAAGTAGAGTACTTTGTTCTTGGGGACCTTCGGTGATTCACCACGTGAGCTATCTACGACCGATCTGCGCACCAGTGGTATCAGAGCGGAGCAGAGATCAAGAGCTTCCAATCGCTACCAATCTCAGGCGAAGGCGGAGCTCCAGGAACAAACGGCCTCTACAGTCAATCTCGTCGCGAACCGTCGATACAGGCAGACTTCTGGCAATCAAGAACCCCTATATCCACTGTCAGATCGCGAAGGACCAATCTCAGCAGGCGGAGGACCACTCCTTCATCTCCATGAACAAGTCGTGGATAAAACAGTAAGAAGCCATATCTTTTGCTTCAAAAAGCTTAGTCTTGTAGTTTAAAGGCTTAAGAAATTGGAGAAGACCCACAAAACTTGTCAACGAGGTATCTGAATATGTCCGAGAAATCCGCGACGTCATCAAACACCTCCTCTCGTCCTCCACGAATCACGCCGTTTTCAGTCGCCTCTCCCTTCCTAACAAGCTTAAGCTATTAAGCTTATTAAGCTTAAGCCTAATTCATTAAGCTTAAGTCACTCCATACTTTGCAAGTTATACAGGGCAGAGAAGTCGATATACTCCGGGTCTCGCACTCCAGAAGTCAAGTTCAGTAAGTCACTTGGAATCAAGTTCTGCAAGTCGGCCTAAGTCCAGCAAGTCAACAACTCTGCAAGTCTGTTAAGTCTGCAACTCTGCAAGTCAGACTAAATCAGAATTGACTAGTGCTTAAAACTCATAGAAGACTTGTTCGTATGCAAAAACTCTGAACTGGAAAGTTGTTCGCAGCAAGCTGTTCTACCTATCTACAAGTTCGTTGAAGTACTTTCAGCAAACGGAGACAGAAATATTGCAGAATTTCTGAAAATTGAAGAAGAAAATACCCAAAAATACATAGCCTTGTAACCCCAAATTTGAGCTACGCTCATCCCGCTAACTGATTTTGAGTGAGAAAGGTTTGTTGAGTTTTACAGGATGACTATCCCATATATGGATGATCCTATGGCTGAAGACGATCTACCCGAGCCTACCATGGAACAAAAGCTGGATCTTATCATGCTGCAATTGGAAGAAGAGCGAAGAGCTAGGCAAGCCTTGCAAGCGCAATTGACAAAGCTACAAGGAGCGTCCACTGATAAAGAAGAACCTCAAGCTGAAGATCTGATTCGCCGTACCATCGACGCCACTCTTGAAGCACAAACCATCCGCAAGGAATCCAAGATAAGTAAACGAAGTTTCAAGTTTCGCACTTTCAATGGCATAAGAGAAGGAAAGACTGTTTTATCATTCATTAGCCAATTTGATGACTATTTCCATGAGGAAACTTATCCCGAGAAAGATAAAATCAAGTGTGTTACTAATCATCTGATAGACAGAGCATCACTTTGGTGGACTGTAGTCCGCAAGAGCATAGAATGTCCTGCTACATGGGAAGATTTCAAGAAGAAGTTCATGCAAAATTTCCTTCCACCGCAATTTCATGAGAAGGCTATCAAGCAATGGGATTTACTTCAACAACGCGATCGTGAGCCTATTCCACAGTATACAGAGCGTTTTTGGAATGCACTCCTATAGCGCATGCTTGAAGACGTACCAGAGACGACACATAAGCGGAAGTACATGTCTGGACTTCTTGGACATTACTACGCTGAGGTGAATATGTTCAAGCCTGCTACCCTTGAAGACGCCATCTCTTTAGCTCACGACACTGAAGATAAGTTACGTGGAAGAGATCGACGACCACAGCCATTCCAAGCAAACGGTAATTATGGATCTAAACAATTCAATTCCAATTTCAGAAGGTTTAATCCAGGTCGTTTCTCATCACCATCTTTCCGCAAGAATTGGCCTAAACCACCTGCATTACCATCCACTGTCAATCCAAATTCTAAGCCTATTCCACAAGCAAATCCAAATATACCCAGACTCCCAGCCATTGCAAATAATGTGACCAAAGCCAAGCCCATCGTATGCTACAAGTGTCACCAGCCAGGGCATCTCGCAGCAAATTGTCATTCAAAGAAGCCATCAGCAGATATCAACTACCTTGGAGCTATGGACGAAGACGAGCATGAGGATATGCCGGATTTCACTGAAGAAGAAGATGATCCTACTACTACTTCCGACACTTTACCAGGTATGCCTACCTCACATTCATTGTTGACTATGAAATGTATGGTGCATGGAAAAGAAAGAACTATATTGCATGATGACGGTAGTACGCATGACTTTATTTCAGCAAAATTGGTAAAGGAATTGGAATTGCATACAGTACCTACGCACTATCGCATAAAAGCTGCATTTTTAGGCACTAGGTACAATGGCACACAAGAAGTTCAAGATTTAGAAATTCAAATTGGTTCATATATTGAAAGAAGAAATTTCTTAGTTGTCCCATTACAGTCTAGCGACATTATTCTAGGAATGCCATGGAGACACCAACATAATCCCAATATAGATTATTCCACACACACAATGAATATAAATTTTCAAGGAAAATCTATTACATTATTTGGTATGCATGCATCTCATATGTTTCCACTACTTTCGCATACTCAAGCAAAACGTGCACTACGCAAGAACACTAAATCATATCTCATTTGGGTGAATGAATTGCACGCAAAAGAAACTCATATGCACCCTCAGCATAAGGAATTTCTTGCATATTTTAAGGACTGTTTTGCAGAAGACTTACCACCAGGTTTACCTCCATCACGTCCAGAAGACCATAAGATTGACCTAATACCTGGCACACAACCACCTTGCAAAGCCCCATATAGGCACAATCAAATAGAGCAAAAAGAAATCCAGAGTCAAGTAGAAGAATTACTAAATAGAGGCTTAATTCGACCTAGCAGTTCTCCATTCGGTGCACCTGTGCTCTTAGTCAAGAAAAAGAATAATACTTATCGGATGTGTATTGACTACCGAGCATTAAACAAGATCACTGTAAAGAATAGATATCCTATACCTAGAGTTGATGACCTTATGGACAAACTGCAAGGATCTTCTATATTTAGTAAAATTGACCTTAAGTCTGGATATCATCAGGTGAGGCTTGATAGATCCGACATATTTAAGACTGCATTCAGGACACAGTTTGGCCATTACGAATTTTTAGTCATGCCATTTGGATTAACTAATGCACCTGCTACTTTCAGTAGAATGATGAACCGTATTTTTCTAAAATATCAATATTGTGTCATTGTTTTCTTTGATGATATTTTAGTGTTCAGTCAAAGTGAAAAAGAGCATTATGAGCATTTAACATTAGTTTTTCAATTACTGAAAGAAAATCAATTGTTTGCAAATCCTGACAAGAGTGAATTCTTTAAGACAGAAATAGAATATCTAGGTCATATTGTATCAAAAGAAGGAATAAAAATTGATCCTAAGAAAATTGATGCAATATTGCATTGGCCTATTCCTAAAAATGTACATGAATTACGCTCATTCCTTGGTCTTGCTAGTTTCTATAGGAAGTTTGTACGTAATTTCTCATTACTTGCTTTACCACTGACCAAACTTCTTAAGAAAGGCATTGTTTATCAATGGACTGAAAACCAGCAGAAATCCTTTGACTTACTCAAACGTGCATTGACCAATGCCCCTGTTCTACAATTGCCTGACTTTAACAGACCATTCTTTCTAGTTGTGACTGATGCTAGCGGATCAGGAATAGGAGCCGTGCTAATGCAAGACAACCATCCAATAGCATATTCTAGTTCTAAGCTGAAACCCTCTGAGCTCAAATATTCCACTTATGACAAGGAACTCTTAGCAGTTGTACAAGCATTAAAACAATGGAAGCATTATTTAATGGGTTCAGAATTCATGATAAAGACCGACCAGCAAAGCATTAGACATCTACTTAGCCAACCCCAAATTTCTGACCGTCATATCAAATGGGCTTCATTCATTCAAAGTTTCCATCCTATCATTCAATACCAACCTGGAAAAGAAAATGTAGTTGCTGATGCATTAAGTAGAAGACCTGCAATTCATAACATTTCTATCATATCTTTTGATTCTTTAATTGCTATGAAAGACACATATCACCAGGATATTACTTTTCATTCTGATTGGCAAAAATTAGTTAAAAATAATTTCATTCCTGTTGATTCATTGTCATATAATGATGGATTCATGTTTTTTGAAAAGAGACTGTGTGTTACTATTCCATTCCGATCTTTTGTTTTGAATGAAATTCATTGTCCCCCATATCAAGGTCATAGAGGTATCATCTCTACATTACGCATGTTAACTGAAGATTTTTATTGGCCGCATATGGATGCAGATGTATCTAATTTTGTCTCTGAATGTTTGATTTGTCAAAGAATAAAGAGACATCATGGTAAACAGTATGGACTATTAATGCCTTTATCTATTCCATCTAAACCTTGGGAACATATATCTATGGATTTCATTATTGGCTTACCAAATACTAAATCTAACCATGACATGATTTGGATAATTGTAGATAGATTTAGTAAGAAAGCATATTTCATTGCATGTAAGAAAACTTTAACAGCATCACAAGCAGCACAGTTATTTTTGAAAACTGTTTTTACTAACCATGGATTGCCGAAAGTGATTATTTCAGACAGAGATTCTAGATTTTGTAATAATTTTTGGATTACACTGTTTGCAAATCTAGGCACAAAGATTGATTTCTCATCTGCATTTCATCCAGAAACAAATGGACAAACAGAAGCCACAAATAGCACCATTCTAGATCTTTTACGTGCATACACTATCTCTAAACCTCAGACATGGGATTCTCATTTACATTTATTACAGTTTGCATATAACAATACACCGCACACATCTACAAAGAAAGCACCTTTTGAAATTATTTATGGATATAGATTATCTACACCTGTTGCATCTTTGTCTAATAGAATACAAAGTGCCGATGATATTGCTGTTATGCATAACACTATTTTTGATGAGGTCAAGGATATGATTGCTAAAGCCCAACAATCATATACCAAACAAGCCAACAAGAAAAGACAAGCCATGAATTTCAAAGTTGATGATTATGTTTGGCTTAGAATAGAAAAGCGTAGACTGCAAAGTGTAGATAGACATCCAGTTGTCAAACTAGCTCCTAGATTCTACGGACCATTTAGAATCATTCATAAGATTAATGACAATGCATTCAAGTTAGAATTGCCATCTCATTGGAAAATTCATAATACATTTCATATTAGTTTATTGAGACCATTTAGAGGACAATTACCTATCCACCCTGTCTATGAAAACCCACCTTTACTAGAAGAAGAGACTGAAATACTTGAACCAGAAGCCATTATAGACACTGACTACATGACCACTAGAACTGGCCGAAGGTATTCTAGATATCTAGTGAAATTTAAGAACCATCCTGTAGAGGAAGCACAATGGATGCACGCTAGAGACTTAAATGCTTTCCCCACTCTGTTAGCTCCACATTGAGCTAATAGCAATTGAGGTCAATTGCTATCCCACCCGGGGGTATGATGCCAGGAGGCATATTCCACGGTGGATTCCGTGAGGTTTTATGGTGGATTCCGTAAAATTAGATGATCCTGGCATATTCCACGGTGGATTCCGTGAGGTTTTACGATGGATTCTGTAAAATTAGATGACCGGGGCTCGTACACAAAGAGGATTCTTTGTGCGAGAAGTTGATGGGGACGCCTGTCCTTTTCGGGCGTTTCATTAATTTAGTGTGTACATGGGTGATTCCATAGCGGGTGATTCCCCAAAATGCATATTAAATTAATAAACGTTTATGAGTTTAGAGTGCGCACTCGTAATAAATTAAGGTTAGGATTTATTTCTAACCAGTTGATTTATTTATGTAGCTGAAGGCTGCTAGGTATTCACTTTTGTCGGTTTAATTGTGTTATTTTACTAACGATTGTGAATGCTTCAGTTGATGTGTAGAGATAGCAGCAGTGGCGGAGGAAAGCATTGGAGTCTAGCGGGTTTTCGACCTTTGGACTATATTTTGATAGGCGCCACGCCTATATTTTGTTATGTCTATAGAGACATTGATTATTTATTATTATTTTATATGCACTTATGCGCCTGGATATGTTATTTCTATTTGGACATTGAGATTGGGCGTGCCAGACTCTATGGGCACCGTCCATTAGCTTTATTTTCTTATTTTTGGTAGAAAGCAAACTCAAAAGCTAAAAGCTTGTCATATTTTTGTAATTGGGCTATTTTTGAGCATGAAGATTGGAAATATACATTAAATACATGCTTTGTGAAGCGCTCACACAAGGCATGGGGGAGATTGAACCCAATTTGTCTCTTGCTTCATGTCGTGCTTGCTTTTACATGGGTTTTTGTGCTAAAAAGTAGAGTACTTTGTTCTTGGGGACCTTCGGGGATTCACCACGTGAGCTATCTGCGACCGATCTGCGCACCAACTCTAACCAAAATGATCGACTAGTTAACCCTAGGTCTACCCCGCAGGTGAAGCATCTTGCCGTTACCCATGGAGGAATGACCTGAAGGTTCCTAATTGACCTAACTATCACCTATCAATAACTAGCTCACATCCGGAGGTGTCCTTTGAGAGGCTTCTTGTCCGAAAGGAGTGACTATCGTTACCCTTGGCTTATGGAGTACAATGCTTTTTTCTAGTAGTAGGCTAAGGATTTATGAAATCCCTCGCAGTGCTCTGCCACATCCACTATACCTTTCCCCTAAGATAATTTATAGTTTGGGCTCTAATACCAAGCCCTATGTAAGTCAGCGAATCGGCCCTTCCTAGAGTTTCTTCCTAGCATTTGTTTTTGGAAAAATCTCTCGGCTAACCGAGACCACTAATCGAGACCACCCTGCCATAGGATTGGATTCGTCGGGAATCCATCCACCCGCTTCCCTCTATGGAAGTTCTTAGTTATCTAATTACCTACCACATTACGTGAAACATATAAAAATAGCTTCATTAATTACAAAATCCTTTTATGCACAGTTGTTTGTTGGCATAATTTACTTACAGACATATAATCAAAATAAAACAAATTCATTGATTATGTTCCATAATGTGTGCTCTCTCACCCATATAGGATAAAAATTACAATTTCACGTGCTACCTCATCTGGCATATCTGCACATCACCAATATCAAATCCACCTATATCTAGTATTTTTAGGTGTCCCAAGTAGAACGTGGGCCATACAGGGGACCAAGTAGTTCCTAGGTGCGTAAAGGATTTACTAGACAAAGTCCCGTGGGACTCTAACCACCTCCTACTTAATGCGATCCCTATCGGGAGACCTCTCGTCATCAAAGCCAATCCATGCTTTCGCAGTGGTAAAAAAAACATCCCCTCTTGGTGTGGGGATTTAGCACCTATCCTTGCGGGAGGTATAGGACTCCTCAAATTTATCAGTTCCAATACTTCATTCAATCAAGATCTAATCTAGAAAATCACAAATAAGATTGATGTCTTCAAGTAATTATGACTTCAATCAATCGTGCAACTTTCAAGTGATGATTAATCTAGTAGCAATTGACACTTGAATTTCACATAATGAACTCTTCCCCTTGGAATTTGGCTAAGGGTATCTAGATTTTGGGGTCTCTAACTTCCCAGTTTAAGGTTTATTCTTGTAACCAAGTTTCTTGGCCTTAAGTTAGTTTCTTTGACTTAGAGTTATTTTTTATTTTTAAAATATTCTATTAGAGCTTCTAGATTAAAACTATATCGTTGGCTGGTTTCTTCAGGGTTTCATTCATAGTAAATTCGTCTTGAATTCACTAGTCTTCTTTTCTATGGGGTTAACATTAAAATTCCTCATGATTTCTCTTGAATTCTAGGTTTTCATAGTTCCCCTAATAGTTTCTAGCCTATAAGATGTTCTAATAATTTAATAAGTGAATGCTCTAAGATTCCAATATTTATTAAGAAACTTATCTTATTCCTATTGAATTTGAATAGAATTTTTTGAAGAAAAACCTATGGTAACGCGATTGATAAAGGATTGTTATCCATGCATGTGACTCCAACTGTTGCTTTCTGTTAGTAGGGTCATTTGCAATTTTCGCTTTTGAATTCTTTTTCTTTGGGGCCATGACGGAAATATGATTCGTAGAAGAAGAAGAACACGACAGTAATACCGGCTAGCAAAGGTGTAAAACTTACGATGATGATGATGGTTATTGTGGGATTTGATGTAGGCCTCACAGATGGAACTTCTTGCTTCGTGAAGAGCAATAATTCTCTCTCTCTCTCTCTCACCTTGGCAAGCAAGGGTAAGAACAAGGGTAGCTCTTTCTCTAATATAGAGCAAGAGCGAGAGAATAGGTATGATCTCTCTGTCTCTCTCTAGTAGAAAGAATAGGGATGAGAGTAGAGATATGACGTCTAACCGGCTTGATAGAATAGGATAAATTTCTTCAGTGTCTTCTCTTCTCAGATTAGAGTAGAAGAGGATGAGAGACCTTTAGCATAACCCCTTCCTTGGGTTGAATGGAATGATGTCTCTTCGTCTCGCCGAATAGAGTCTTCTCCTTTCTGATCGACGTCTCGTCCTCGTCAATATTGCTCTTGTCCTTTTTCCTGGTCATCCCCAAGCCCTCAATTTATAGTTTTTTAGGGGGTAAAAGAGAGGACACTTGATTTTTAGTGTTTTTCGATGACATCATCGATGACAAAGAGAGAACACTCTCTTTTAATGTTTTTGATGACATCACTGATGATGTCAGAGAGGGAGATCCATTTTTGTAATGCGAATATATGGGCGAGCACCACATGGTGCGTCATCGGATGGCCGTTGTCAAGAATCGCGTGGTGGGGAGACTTGCTCAAGATGCTGCGCTGAACACACACAGAATGCACAAGCAGAAGCTCACTCAAGAGACAAGAAGAGATATGGAGGCCAAAACGTTTTCTTGCTGGTTTCTTCTTCTTCTTCCACACTCTTTACAATGTACATAAAGTATAGATAACATACAACATAAAGGAAAGTAGTCTACTAAGTCAAACAATGCATAACCGACTACACTAGTCGACTGGTGCTATAACTATGCCAGCTCTGTAAATAGGTGTAATAACCTAAATATAATAAGTAATGAGTCAGTGGCCATGTGAGAGTCATAATGACCACCGACATGCTAAGTGTAGACATGTGAACCCATCTAACCAGGCGGTCCATCATCAATGTCCGCATGTGTTGAGATTGTCATCTCAACACTCCCCCTCAAGCTCAACTGCATCTCTACAACTCCAAGTAAGCTTCGAAAATTTTGAAGCTTCTCTGTATCCAATACACCAAGTCAATCTCACCTGCTAGTACCTTTTCTCTCACAAAGGGGTAGTGTACCTCAATATGTTTTGTCTTGGCATGGAACACAGGGTTCCTAGCCAACTGCATACTGCTCATGTTGTCACAATAAATGACAACTGGACCTTCCACCTGCACATCCAAATCAACCATTAACTTTTGTAGCCATACTACCTCACATGCTGCAACAGCAGCACCTCTATCCTCAGCCTCTGTACTCGACAAAGCAACTGTAGATTGCTTTTTGTTGCTCCAAGTAACTGCTGCACTACCAAGAGAGAACATGTATCCACTCGTAGATCTTCTATCAGACATACTACCAGCCCAATCTACATCTGTGTATCCAAATACCTCTACATCTATACCTGCCTCATAGAAAAGTCCATAATGTAATGTGGACTTCACATATCTCAATATACATCTGACAACATCCAAATGTGGCTTTCTAGGTATTTGCATAAACTGACTCACAAGATCAACAGCGTAGCTCAAGTCTGGCCTTGTAATGGTCATGTAGATCAAACTTCCCACTATCCTCCTGAACATAGTAGGGCCTTCTATCTCATTCCCAACATGAGCACTCAACTTTACATTCTGCTCCAACGGGACTGAAAGTGGTTTGCATGCTGTCATACCATACTTGGACAACATATCCAAGCCATATTGTCTTTGGGACAGCCATATACCATCATCACATCTGATCACCTCAATGCCAAGGAAGTACCTTAGCTCACCTAAATCCTTCATCTCAAACTTCTTCTTCAAAAAGTCCTTGACTTCAGCAATCCCACTATCATTATCACCTGTAATAATCAAGTCATCCACATAGATGACTATGATGACCAAACCTGCATCTCCCTTTCTCACATAAAGTGAGTGATCAGCATCAGAAACATAAAAGCCAATATTGACAAGATACTCTTTGATCTTGTTAGACCATACTCTAGGTGCTTGCTTGAGCCCATAGAGTGCCTTCTTTAACCTGCACACATACGTGGGATGCTCTAAATCTTCATAACCTGCTAGCTGATCCATATACACTTCTTCCTACAAATCACCATGCAAGAAGGCATTCTTCACATCCATTTATTGCAACCTCCAACCTTTGGCTGCTGCCAAAGCAATCACACATCTGACAGTTGCTATCCTAGCAACTGGACTGAAGGTTTCATCATAATCTATGCCATATGTCTGGGCATAGCCTTTTGCAACTAGCCTAGCTTTGTACCTACTGATAGAACCATTTGCATTGTGCTTAATCTTATAAACCCACTTACATCCAATAGCTTTCTTGCCCTTTGGCAATGATACTAGATCCCAAGTCTTATTGGCCTCTAATGCAGCCATCTCCTCATCCATTGTTGCATCCCAATGAATATGACCAACAACATCCTCAAAACATGATGGACCTAAAAACGGGCCGGCACTGGCTCATGCACTAGCCGGACCTCGTCACTATGCGCAAGACAACCCCCTCGGCCTCGCGGCCAGGAGCGTCTATCAAAATCTCTGCCTTCCTAAACATTGCGTTTGTAATACGTTGTAGTCCAACTGATCCTAACCCAATATTGCTCCTCAGAGGGAGTCCCTTTCACATAGCCAAAAGGCTCGAATCACATACACATGGGGTTCCTCCTACGGCTGAATGCCGTCAACCCTCTGCGACTCTCCTACACCTTGGGGATTGGCCCCTCGATGCGCCGCTCAACATGTAGACATTTCGCACAAACGTCACTCAAGGTACCAAATAAACGTATCCAGGAATGTACCATTGTCCTTACTTAATTTCCCCTTTAGGATCCCACGACTAGCCTACAGCATAGGAACCTCACACTCTCAACGGTGGGTCACAGGCCTACTGAAAACAATTGCTATGCGTATCCAGGAGCTAACTCTGATACTTTTAATTTCCTCTAAATGATCATGCAAAGAGGTGGATGCCTAGTGCTCAAACATTTTAAAAACCACCAGCGTGCAAGTGCAAAACATCTCTTTCATGCTTTTCTTTCTAACCGCTTTGTGCTTCGCTGCAACACCTAGCACCGAAGTGATCTTCGTGCTACTAGGTTTTAATTTTTATCATTATTATTCCGTCCTAGTTGCAATGCATATAAAATCAGCAAATTATTCCTCATGCTCAACGGCATTTAACCATTTTTCCACAACTCTACCCTTCCCCGTTGATAGTGCATCATTGCATTCATTTCTTTCAGGGTTTCCTTGCCATTTTTATGTGGAGAAAGGAAGGAAACACACACTACAACATATAAACAAGGCTGAACTGAAGCATAACTTCATGCCCCAGCCTTGCTATACATCAACAAACATAAATCCTATTTTTCTATATTTTTCGTAGCCCCAAATGTATTTTTCCCCTATTTTTCATGGTGTTTTTATCATTTTTCCCCATTTTCTTCATTTTCTTGTATTTTTTTAAATTGCTGAAAATGAAAACCAGTTTGTGGGCTGTGGCCCTTAGTTCATTTGCAACAAAATTGAAAGATTAGTTGATGTGTATCGACGGTTTTCCCCATTTATATGCCTAAAACCCTTGTTTTTCCCCATTTTTCATGCATTTTCGGGTTTCTTGACATTATTTCGGGCCATGAAATGCATGTTTTTCATAATTTCTGGTTATAAACAGTAAGAACTCAGAAGAATCAGCAGCATAATCAAATCTTAGTCCATATGAACGGCATTCCATCAATCAAAAGCATAAAACACTAAATTTTCTTTGTAATTTTTTGGTTTACCGCTTAAACGCGTGTTTCGGGTTTTGTGTCCATGGCTGTAGATTTGGAAAACAGCAACACTTCATGTCCAGCAACATCCCAAATCACCATTCTCAGCCCGTGTAGCAATCCGGTCCATGCCGGACAAGTCTCCATCATTCTTTCTTCATTGCTCCTTCCCACACATGAACTGCCTCTTAGAAGAGAGAGAGGGAGGAGAGAGAAAGACTAGAATCAGAAATTTCAAACCAGGCCATCATTCCACGGGCGAAGGGCGGCGATAGAGTCCACAGACAGAGGGGAATGAAGCCCCATAATCCATTGGGGGGGTTGTTTGCAGCAGCCATGATGCCTCTCATCCATTCATGGCGCATTTTTCGGGCGCCATCTTCTTCCACGTTTTTTCATGCCTCTTCATTCTCTCTCCACGTTTTTTGCTTCATAAGGTGCATAAATTTTTTGGGGGGGGTCCAAACTCAAAAGGCATGCTCAATTTTGGCCTCCCAAGTGTCCACCTTTTCATATCTTGACCGTTTCCTTGGCCATTTTCCTGTCCGGACTCCGAATTGAGCTCTGAAAAATCCTGGGCGTCCGTCTTAGCATCCCGCATTGGCCAGTAGCTTGTGTCAACCCGCACAACTGTCTGAAAAATTATGAAAAATCAACAAGTGTCGCTCGGGCGCCTTTAAAGCACTTTGGCGCTTAAAATCGTCCTAGATCGAGCCGCCGCCTTTGACAGTGAATATTTTTCCCTTGATATTCATAATTTTTAGCTATTTTTAAGCACTTGCCGTCTCCTAAATTCCGCTCTCAAAACAAGTGGGCTCAATATCCTCAACTAGTTTCACCATATAAGCATAATGGTGATCTGCATAACCTTCAAAACCAAATCTTTTAACAGGGTATCTAACCCTACTAGATCTGCGTACCACCGGATCACTCAATGGAGCCTTTACATTAGTATGAGCTCTCTGTACACCTGGTGTCTTGATAGAAGGAATGCCAAGCTCATCATCCAAGCTCTCTGAGCCACTGGAGTCTCCATCAAGAACTGCATCAATGCCATCTGACACTTTATTCTTTCCTTTGTCTTTACCTGTAGTGCTACTAGATGCACCTGAAGATGTAGAGCTACTCCTTAGTCTCCCAGACCATGGACTACTAGATGATGTCTCTGGTCCACTAAGAGTCCGTGATTCTTGCTTTTCAGCCTACACATGAGTGTCATGATCATCATCATCATCCAATGCATCACCACTAGATGCATATCAACTGGTCATTTCATCAAAGATGACATCCCTGCTCACTCTGAACTTACATGTGACAGGGTTATAACAACGATACCCTTTCTACTCTAAAGAGTATCCAATAAAGACACATTTTTCTGCCTTTGGATCAAGCTTCTTCTATAGCTCATTTGGCACATGGACATATGCAACACAACCAAATACCTTCAAGTGCGATACATCAGGCTTCTTGCCAGTAAAGCATTCTTTAGGAGTCATCCCATGAACTGCAGCTGTGGGAGTTCTGTTCATAATATAAACAACAGTATGAACAGCTTCAGACCAAAAATGCTTAGGCATATTGTTTTTAGCCATCAAGGCGTGTGCAACTTCTGCAATATGCTTGTCTTTCCTTTCTGCAACCCCATTTTGTTGTGGGGTATACCTGCATGTGAATTGTCTCTTTATCCCATGAGACCTCAGAAAATCACTGAACTCATTCGAGAGGTACTCTCCCCCTCCATCTGACCTCAAGCACTTTACTTTCAAGCCTGTTTCTCTTTCAACTGCAGCCTTGAAAGTTCTAAAGTGCTCAAACGCTTCACTCTTTTCCTTCATAAAATATACCCACAGCTTTCTAGAACAATCATCAATGAATGTGACAAAGTATGAACTGCCTCCAAGAGATACATTTTGTATAGGCCCCCAAATGTCTGTATGCACAACATCAAGGATATTTCTGCTTACATCTCTGTCATGTGAAAAGGGTTGTCTTTCCTGCTTACCAAACTGACATGCTTCGCATACCTTATGAAATTCTGCAGCTCTAAATGTAGGCAAACTTGTAACCAACCCTTTGGACTACATTAATTTCAGCCTTTGTACATTTGCATGTCCAATGCGTTTGTGCCAAATTTCAATATCTACAACAACACCTTTTCCTTTAGTATACATAGCAGCATTCATAGTAGGAATTCCAGCATCCAGAGTAAAGATATGTCCAACTCTACTTCCCTTTGCAACTAACTTGCACTTGTCATTGAAGTCTTCTACAAATCAGCCCTTTGCATTAAATTTGACTTGTAGCCCTTGCTCTACCATCTGATCGACTGATACCAAGTTCTTTGTAATATATGGCACATGCAATACATCTGAAAGACTCTTTGTCTTACCATCATGCAAGGACAAGGGAACTTTTCCAATGTGTGAAATTGGGTGGCATGAATCATCACCCGTCTACACATAACTTGCATTTTGCAAATCTTGCATCTCTCCAAACCATTCTGCATGGCTGGTCATATGATTGGATGCACCTGAATCAACATACCAAACATCATCATGTGTTCCCTTTCCTGTAACAGCATTCAACATATGCTGCATAAAAAACAGACGTTCATTTTTTTCTTCATTCTGTCGTGAAGATGATGCATAGTTTCCTTGCTGCAACTTACCACTAGGAATATAATCTTTCTTAGCATAACATTGGGCTGCAATATGACCTGTTTTGCTACAGTAGTGACACACAATACCAGAGTTGTTAGAACCTTTGTTCTGCCATCCATCTCTTCCTCTAAAGCTCCCCCTGCCTCTAAAGTTACCACGACCTCTTGAAACTTGCATATTGCCAAATTACTGATTCAATCTATTTTGCTGGTTGTCACTAGCACGTCCTGTACCACGGCCTCTTGAAGAGAATCTACCACGTCCCCTTCCTGAACTGGAGTAGAAAGCTTGGACCTATTCACCACTTTTTTCAAATGTCTCACTCTGCATGTTGATCTCTTCAGTGATCATAAGGGAGACCAACTCATCGAAATCTGGAAATGGCTTTCTGACATATACGGAAGTTATAAAAGACTTCCAAGCCTTTTCATTGTTAAGTCCACCTAAGATAGACGACACCAAATCATCATCATCGGTCATTGCATCAATCGTTGCCAAGGCATCTATAATGCTCCTTACCTTCAGTGCATACTCATTGATAGACATCTTCCCTTTCTTCAATGTATTCAAATCTTGCTTGAGTTGAATCTTTCGTGCCTTTGTATTTACAGAAAACATACTTTCAAGTATGGTCCAAGCTGCATATGAATTCTTTGCATTTCTAATATGTCCCATCATATTATTGTCAATTACTGTAGACAACCAATACATAACCTTTTTGTCTTTTGCATTCCATTCCTTCCGTGCCTTTGTCTCTTCTGCAGTTGGAGGATCACTCACCTCCGGCTCCTTTTCTTCACCTGAAACAAACTCGTAGAGGCCTTTTCCAATAAGGAAGTTCATGACACGGAACTTCCATGAAGGGTAGTTGTTCTTGTCGAGTTTCTCAATGATGGGGTTTCCATTGTTCTCTGCCATTATCACAAAACTAATACCAAATAGCAAGCAAATCTTCTGCAACCCTCGACCTGTAGTGCATAGCAATACACTAGACAGCCTTTTTCACTGTCTGCTCAACAATACATGCAATCTGTAACCTGTTTGCAGATAAACCTTATGCTTGCTTCCTGCAAACACCTCAAGAATTACAGATTCTCAATCTGTAACCTGCGCATCCACTTTTGGTCAAAACAATCAAAATCACAGTGTACCCTGAAACCGCTGTCCGCAACCAAATCTCACTGCAATCTAAGATTTTTGCTCTGCCCTGCTTCCGGTGCCTCCACAGGCACTATCCAAGAGAAAGAGTGAAAGGATGGGAGAGCTTCTTACCCGTGGCTTGCTTGCTCGAACCTTGCTTCTTCTCCTTTACTTCATCCTTCGAAATCAGCCTCTCTCAATGGCACGGCTCTGATACCATGTCAAGAATCGCATCGTGGGGGGACTTGCTTAAGATGTTGCGCCGAACACACACAGAATGCACAAGGAGAAGCTCACTCAAGAGACAAGAAGAGAGATGGAGGCCAAAACGTTTTCTTGCTAGTTTCTTCTTCTTCTTCCACACTCTTTACATTGTACACAAAGTATAGATAACATACAACATAAAGGAAAGTTGCCTACTAAGTCAAACAATGCATAACCGACTACACTAGTTAACTGGCACTATAACTATGCCAGCTGTAAATAGGTGTAACAACTTGAATATAATAAGTAATGAGTCAGTGGCCATGTGAGAGTCATAATGACCACCGACGTGCTAAGTGTAGACATGTGGACCCATCTAACCAGGCGGTCCATCATCAATGTCCGCATGTGTTGAGCTTGTCATCTCAATAGCCATCACTCCAAGGCTTATGACTAAGGCAGCGACCAAGACATAGACCTTGGCATACTAGCAACGGGCTACGAAGTCTTTGTTGGCGCCATTGGCTGCGCGTGAGAAGCTCCCACTAGCTTGTAGGAAAATCTTCCCGAGAGGTCACCCATTCCGGCAGTGTCGTCACCCAAGTGCACTTAACTGCCAAGTGACTATCCACTAGGCTAGTTCTTTTTGTTGTTTTATACTACAAACAAAGTTTCAATAAGCTAGTCTTGGTAGGGTCTTCCAAGTCTTTTTTCTATGAATTGACATATAGTACCTCATTAATAATAATAATAATCTTCATAATGAGAACCCGTTTCATAATTAGAACTAGTTTTTTTTTTAAAAATGTGCAACATGAATCAATTTTCTTTGGAATGTATATGCACATTTAAAAAAACTAAGTAATGGGAACATTACAAAGAAGCAAGCACTGTACAATGTCTACTACTAGTCACAATGCATTCACCTAACCATCAACAACGTACGTATAGTTATGATTTTTAGCAAGGGATGCGTGACTCTATCAAAGTCTGCCAAGCCACCGGTAGAGGAACCCACCATAAAGCCTAAGGAGGGGGGTTGTGACTTGTCACAACACGCCAAACCTCAATGCTAGCAAACCATAGAAACTAGAGCTAAGATCTAGGAACCGTAGCTCAAATGGATGCTTAAACATCAAGGGCCGCCACCTAAAAGTACACGCTCACAATCTCGCAATGCTAAAACCTCACACCCAAGAGCTAGGAGGCCGTAGAACAAGCGATACATGCAAAGATGAATGGTTAAGGCACAATGGGTTCCCAAAACCTTATTGGCAAGCGCAAGGCTATTACGAGGGCAATGCCTGTATATAGGTGCCTAAAGCCAAAACTATCAAGTCACTATTCATGTGCCACCCTCAAACCCATCCACACAAGATCGAATAGTAGTTAAGCAAGGCCCCAAGAGACCCTCATACCCAAGCATGTAGAGCCCAGAGCTACTAAACCTATAAAGCCTAAGATCATTGAACCGCCGACACTACAGCAAGTCCATCGACCAAAATTGGAGCTAACTCCCATTGACTCGACCACCCCCAAGGAGCCTAGTGAGATCGAGCTACTTCACAAGCTGAGCATAGCGAGCCACAAGCCCAACCCATGGTCCTTAAGGATGCCAATATTCCTAAGGACCCTCCTAAGGGTTGGTCACTAGAAGCTCCCTTGTCTAGCTTGTTTTCCTCGACCCTAACCGCTAGCAAGTCTTAAGCCAATGACGATAGATCCTCATGTTGGCTAAAGACCTAGTTGAAAACATAGGAGATGACCCGGTCACCTGCATCAAGCACTAAAACACAGGAGAATACGAATTCGTGACGGTAAAACCCCCCATGGTCCATGGAGGAATTGATTTCCAATGCTGAGATATCTCGAGATGAGCACCTCTTATAGCAAGAGTAGAGTTACTGCCATGAGACAAAATTTGGATGAGCTCCACAAGCTAGCTAATAATGACTCATCCTTCTTATGCAAGTGGTATGCCCTTTGACTCTAGTGGGAACAAGAAGGCTTCCAAATCATGACCAATGCAAAGCAATAACACACTAGGAAGACCTCCAAGTATGATCCCAGTTACGTAGCTCCTACCTCTTTTAGGGTGTTGGCCATCACTCGCAATCGATCATTGGAAGATCATGTCATGAGCCACCCTTCACTAGATCGAGT
Source organism: Lygodium microphyllum (assembly GCF_053477565.2). Lineage (NCBI taxonomy): Eukaryota > Viridiplantae > Streptophyta > Polypodiopsida > Schizaeales > Lygodiaceae > Lygodium > Lygodium microphyllum. The sequence goes on along the minus strand of NC_141138.1, from coordinate 26,316,219 downwards.
CCTTACTAAAGAAGAGCTATACATTGCAAGCAAGATCGACTTTGATGACTTCCTATTGGATGTTCTCACCTACATCACTCAAGTAGACATCCATCCTTTTGACATGGACCGCTATGCTAATCTAAAACGCAATCCAAACTTCTATGCTTGGCTCATGTGAAAGTCAAACAACACAAGCATGCACTAAATGCCCTTGACCTCTCACACCTTAATCCTAGGAAGGATTCTTCTCAATTCCAAAGGAGATGGGTTAAGGTGAATCAAAAATGGAATCAAGGTGAATGAACATGCAAGGAAAAAAGCCTCAATCAATGTCCAAAAGTAGAAAAGAGTGGATGAAAATCAACTTGTGATTGAGGAAAAAAGTCATAATTTTTTTGGAATGAACGGACTACTTGAAGGGAAAATTCTCTTTTTGTACTTAAGCATTTTATTTTTTCCATAAAAGCATAATCAATTCCTACTTACCTTTCAGGAAGAAATCATCTTAAGGACACTAATGGTGAACTATGGTATCATGGCAAGAACTCAAACTGGTAGCATAGTAGGATCAAACCCATAGGCTTTCATTCACAAAATAAGAAACGGCAAGGTACCACATCTCCCTCAAGAACCATGCCTATAGCTAGCTAAATTTCAGAACTATCCATAACATTGGAAAAGTCGTGGCCAAGGAGGAGGATGCCAAAAGAGTTGTAGAATAGTGTAATTTGGCAAAATACATCAAGAAATTTGGGTAGGAAACCGACCACACCAAATGCATAGAGTTCTTAAGAACCAATGATCCTGACAGAGAATGTGGCAAGGTGACAGTTGGAAGAGGAGTAGGAGTCAAGTAGGTATAGGTCTAGCTCAGTAAAGCCTTGATGGTGGAGAAGGCACTAGGGCTGGAACCCAAGGTGGAAAGGAGACCAAAAAGAGATGTCTATGCCATGTTGAACATGAAGAAAGAGCAAGTTCTGACCAATGAAGGCATCAACATCCAAGGCCCAGAGATAAGGCTCCAAGAAAATGTCATCCACTCCTTGTTTTCCAGCCAAAGGTATAATTTGCTTATGCATAGAATCAGTGTGCCAATGTTAGAAAGCTTGGCAACCCACCCATTGGATGAGGTCGATTGGAATGGGTATGTGAGAAAGATGATTGACCAATTAGTTAGGGTACTAACCCTTGAAAGCAGGCCGGTAGGTGGAGAATCCCCAGCATCAAAAGGTGGAGAAAGAAAGAAATCATCATCAAAAGCCTCATTCATTGGGTATGGGGGAGTTCTAATGGCTCTTATCCAAGAGGCAGTGAAAGAGATGCAGAAGGATGAAGAAGAAGGGATCAACAAGACACCAGAATGGTCGCCTCCCCACAATGAATGAGAGCAATCCAACAAAAAGACCGTGAGTGAGGAAGAAGGAGAGTGGCAAGCACAATCTAGCCAAGGAGGGGCCAATAAATTGAAGAAAAAGGCTCCACAGAAGAAGGTTGAAGAAGAGAGTAGGAAGAAATAAAAAGCAAATCTGACACAAGCCCAAAGGGAGTCCAAAAGTGCCGAAGAAAAAAAAAGAAGAGAGAAGAGGAGATGAAAAGAGTAAAAGAGGAATCCAAGAAGGTTGAAGAGGAAAGGAGGAGGAAAATAGAGTAGCAGGCCAAGGAGTTAAGGAGGAAGGAAGAAGAAGACATAGCCCTTGTCATCCGCCTCTCAGTGGAGCAACCTTCAAGTGAAGAAGAGCTGGTTGCTATGAGTCCACCAAGATGTGAAGGCCCAAGCACTAGCTCTTAAGCACCCAAAAACTTGCCACCCCTAGTAATCAAGGATAAGGGCAAGGGTCTAATCAACCCCATCCAACCCGTCCTATTGCCCGCCACCTTGGTCAGTGCACCCACCCAAGGCTCTTCTACCATGATGGATACTAGCAATCTTGTGGCTTGGGTGTAGTTTCTGGTCAATTCAAGGTGCAAGTGGAGAAACCCCCATGTTAGGAGCAAAAAGACAAGCAACTGCAAATGAAAAATCTAGATGGGACCCCAAAAGGTAGAAGATAGAAGCATCTACAACCATTGGTCCCACCACACTGCCATCGTTGTCTACAAACTATAATGACTATGTGTAGGAACTCCTGTCATAGCTGGAGCAGGCAAAAGAAGACAAGAAATAGTTGTTGTTGAGCTTGAGACCGAAAGAGAGACAATGGCAGCCTCAATTAGAAAGAACCTATCAACAAGTGGCCACATATCAAAAAGAGATCAAGGAGCTAAAGGAGAAGATTGAGGCCAAGAGAGGAGAAGAAGAGAGGTGGCAAGCAAAGCTTGCGGTGGAAATACATAGCCTCATGAGCCTACAATACCATTATGATGAGCTGGTAGTATTGTATAAAGAATTGCAAAAGGAAAATGAAAAGATACAAAATGCCATGGAGTAGCTTTTAGTAGCAAAAGAAGAGAGAAGTTGACGACACCAAAAGCACATAGAAAATCTAGAAAAGAGGATGGCCTTGGAGCTTGAAGAGAAACAATGCTTGGAAAGAGAAATTGAGGAATAGGAGAGGATGCTAAGGGCATTAGCCTCTATAGGCACAACGAAAACCTGGAAGAAATGCAAAAAAAAGTAAATGAATGGGTGGATAGGAGTGAAGAAAGAGAGACTTAGTGCACCAGGTAGCCCTTGTAGAAGGCAACATGGTGTTAGTAGAGAGTAAGTAGAGGCCGCACAAGTGACTTTGGAAGCCATAAAATGCGCCTTCCTCCACACTCTCTTGGATGCCACACAATTTGAATAAAAGGAGACCGTTGAGTCATTAAGGAGAAAGCTTGAGATCACTCGTAGGGATCTAAGACATAGGCTATACGTCCAATCGCCACACATTGCAAGGCCTAAAGAAACAGAGCCACCAGAGCACAGGGGAGAAGAGAGGCAAAGGTGGACTAAAGACACATGGCCAAGTTTTGAAAGGAATGAACATGGTGGCTTTAGATGAAGACACCAAAACATTGTAAACATTCCTTTGGCACATATCTGACCATCCATCGCATAATATTGTGCATCCATATTTCACCCATGTCTCCTTCAAGGGCTCCAATTGAGCCTCTATGGATGCTTTCTCCTTTTGAAGCTCCTGTGTGCATAATGCATCTGCGGATGGGCCTTCCCACTCACACCCTATGTGGCTTATTACCCTAATTGTCTTCTTCCATTGATGTGTAGTAGCCACATTGAAAGGGATAGCACACTGAATAAATAAGCGTGTGAGTTTCCTAGTTGCCTCCATAATTTCTTGCCTCTGAAGTCCTGCATGGACACTTGTACCATGCAAGGAGCCCTTTTGCCCACACCAGCAGGGCACGGCTCCTTAGTTGAAGATTCTTAAGATGAGACCCTACTTTGCAAGAATACCACCTCCCGCCACTCTTTTTTACCTCAAACACCAGCAAATATATTTGTGCAATGGCTAAATCAACCATGTGAAAAAAAAACCCCCAAGAAGACAATCACCAGGGAAATGTACCACACATAAGTCACAGTCACTGCACCTAGGGGTCCTAAAGTTAGCAACATCCGGTGGCTTGAGTTGGCCAGCTTTGTCTCTAACTCCCTAGCCCATTTTGATTCCCCGCATCATGTTTGGGGCACATCAAGGGCAGGACATACCTAGGGAGGTCACACTCTCCTATGGTTAGACCTGTCTCCCTAAGCCGTGCATGGGACCTCAATAATGCACAAACTAGGTTCTCAAGTGTGGGACAACATCGTAGGCTTTCGACCCAACTCCCAATTCCATTGGCACGTGCATCATTCACTACACGGAGAGGTAGATACATCCCTTAGGAAGTGCACAACTTTGTCTTGCAGGTTAAGATCACGTTGTATTGACCTCGGAGGGCACAAAGAGAGATCGGTTCAACACCAACCTTGATTTCAAGGACAGATCCGCCCATTCGCCATTCTTGAGGGGGGATCCATCCAACATCATCGTAAATTTCAAAGACAGATCCACCCACCCGCCATTCTCCAAGAGGGATCCGTCCAACACCATCTTCAATTTCAAAGGATAGATCCACCCACCATTAGCATCAAGGAGGTACCCGCCACCCCAACACCGTCTTCAATTTCAAAGGGCAGATCCATCCAACACCATCCTCAGCAAGGGCATATATATAAACTCAAAAAGTCATCTGGCTACACCCACCCCACTTTCTAGCAAGTACCCATCCATGCCATGGGACTGGCACTTGGCTAGGAGGGGATAATGTTAACCTCAGCACAAGAAAAAGTGGAAAAGCATGGATTGGGAGCTAAAGGAGGCAGCCCAGAAGGAAATCAAACATGGAAGCACCCAAAATCATAGGCATGGCCACAAGAAGTCCAAGGCACAACCACTTGAGCCCAAAAAGTGCTAAAAAAGAAAATGCATACCTTTGAATGTAAAGGCGCAACCAAAATCCTTGTAAAAGAGCGCCAGGCTCCTTTCTATGCAAATTGTAAGGGTAGATGGGTGGTAGTAGGAAAAGGAAGCTAGGAAGATAGGAGGACAATAGGAAAGAAGGCCTAGGCCACGATTGACCATGTAAAAAAGGGGATGATTGTCCAAAATGGATTAGGGTTTTGTATATAAACTCAAAAAGTGAATGAGAAGCTCATTCTTTGGTGTGTGGCAAGAGTGATCTCTTCTTCTTCTCTTCTTCTCTCCTTCTTGCAGGCTTGTGTGTGCTTGAGAGAGCGAGTGTGAGAGTGTGAGGGAGTGAGTGTGTGAGGGTGAGGGATCGAGGAGAAGAAGCTCTCCATCATCTCCTCTCTTCTTGTCTTGTCTCTTGTCTCACGTGATGCAGTTATGGAGGATGGAGCTTGAAGGTGGAGGCTTGAGGATGCTTGAGCTCACATCACGAATTGTGGAGCTACCGGGTTGCTTGAAGGAGGAGGCTACTCCATCGGGCATCAAGGTAAGATCACTATACCTTCATAGGATTGAAGGCGTGTTGGCCAGGTCAGAGATAGCTATTTGTGCTCATGTAAAACACTTGAAACAATAAGCGGTCCGTGGGTCTTGGCGGTTGACCATGAGCTCCCATTACGGTAAATTTTTTGGAGGAGAAACTCCTGATGAGAAATTCTAGAGGATTATCATTAGTATTGATTTTGATAAGCCTAACTTGATTATCCTCAAAGCACCTGATGAACTGAAGTGATACCTCACTTATATGTGCTTGTTTTTCACACGAAACACAAGACTCTTTGCCAGCGCAATGGCACTCTAACTATCACTGTGAAACAATGCCATGTATTCACTGAGGCACAAGTCTCCCACTAGATGAGAAGCCATGTGGCTTCTTCACAAACCTCTGTGGTTACATATACTTAGCTTCACTACTAGATCATTTCATGATTTTTACAAACAAAACATCCATGAGATTACACCACCATACAAGGCAAAAACACTTTTTGTTGTCAACATTCCTTGCATAGTTTGTGTCTATGTATCCAAGTACAACACTACTACTTCTCCCAAAGCATATGCATATATCTCTTTTACCACTCAAGTACCTTAAGATTTCTTTCACTTCTTCCGAATGCTTTTTGCCAAAATTTGACATGTACCTGCTCACTAGCCCCACTACAAATGTATTGTCCAAATCATAATAAACATGAGACTACCCACACATAATAAATATGGAAGCTTGGCCATTGCAATCTTCTCCTCATCAAATTTTGGACAATCATCATCAACACTAACTTTCACATATGGAGGCAATGGAGTACTAATTATCTTCCCCCCTCCATATTGAAATGTTATAACACTTTGCTAACATAATCCTTTTGGGATAGATAGAATAAATCTCTTTGTTCTATCCTTGATTATGTGCATGCAAAGAATATGATTTGTATATTCCAAATCCTTCATTTCAATGATTTTCATTAACCTTTTCTTTAGGGCATCAACCTCACACTTTTGTTTCCTAGCTATTAGCATATCAACCACTCAAAGGATCAACAATATCAAGCTGCCATCTTTAGCCTTTTTAGTGTATAAGCAATTATTTGTCTCACTTCTCTTGTAGCCATGAGACTGCATAAAGGCATCAAATTTATTGTACCATTTCTTTGGGCTGGCTCTAAACCAAATATACTTTTTTATAGCTTGTAAATAAGCTTCTCTTTGCCACATTCCACAGACCCTCTGGTTGATGTATGTAGATCTCATCATGAAGGTCACCATATAGAAATATTGTCTTGATATCCAATTGTATAAGGTCCATGTCATCTTCAGCCACCAAGGAAAGCACAGTGCAAAGAGCATTCAATTTCACCACATGTGAAAATATCTCATCAAAGTCTACACCTTTGTATTGCTTAAAATCTTTAGTAATAAACTTGCCTTGTAATTTGAATCATCATCACCTACAACCTTTAGCTTAAAAATTCACTTGGATGGCAAAATAATTTTTTTGTTTGGCAAAGGAACCTTTTCCAATTTTGGTTCTTCATAATAAAACCCATTTTAGACTACATTAGCTAACATCCACTTAAGCTTACCATTATAATCCATGGCCTCTTTATAACAAAATGGCTCCCCACAATCTATCAACATCACATAGTCAACACCATGCTGAAATCTCTCATGAGCTCAAGAGATATGAGTAGATCTACATAGAAAAATGGGCTAACTTAGAGTGGGAATTTCAACCTCCACTTCTTCATGAGGCACCATAGGGCTCTTAATGTGCTACTCAATAAATCTCGCTACTTCACACTAACCATAGCTAAAGAATCACTTGTGTCCTTTGTTTGCATACTTACTGCACCAAAACTTGTCATCCATAGGTGGCAAAATAATAGGTGGAACTACATCCTAGAAAGTAATATTTCTTGTTTCCACTTTCTTAAGAGGTGATATATCCATAATCTTCTCATTGAAGATCACATCATTACTACGGATGATCTTTCTATTTTCTGGATCCCAAAGACAATAATCCATCTCACCACACCATCCATAGCCCAGAAAGATGCACTTAGTGGATTTTTGGTTCTAACTTATTGTGCTTTTCCTTTGGCACATGCATATAATCTTCACAACCAAATACTATTAATTGATCATAAGAGGGATTCTTGTGTGACCATGCCTCTTGAGAAATTCCATCATCCATAGTAGTATTAGGTGACATGTTTATCAAATGTACAACAATCACCATAGCCTCACCCCAAAATCCTTGAATAAGACTAGCATTATATAGCATACTCAATATCATTTTATTTATCATCTTATTCATATGCTTGATAATACCACTTTGGGAAAGATTACCAAGTGCAATAAGTTTTCTTTTATCCCTCATGCTTCATAAAAATTTATGAACTCATGAGGGACATATTCTCCACCATTATCAATTCTAAAACACTTAAGTCTCTTTCTAGATTCATTTTCTACAAGTGCAATAAATTTCTAAAAACAAGACAAAGTCTCATCTTTCCTACCCAATTAGTGAAATCCCACACTTTTTTAGTTGCATCGTCAATGAATGTGATAAAATAGGATGCCTCCTTTGTAGTCCCACATATATTGCTATGCTCTAAGTCAAGTGACTCACTCCTTTTTCTTTGTAAGTTGTTGTTATGGGCTGAACATGCATGCTTTCTATATATATAATACTCACAAACAGAAAGATCAGACAAATCAAGAGGATGTAAATAATCCAAATGAGATAGCATTTCCATTCATTTCCTAGATATATTTCCCAAACAACAATGCCACAAAGATATATTTGGCTACTTAGTTACTACAATTTTATGAGTGTGATAGAAGATATATGAAGAGAATGCAAAGTGCTAGATTTGGATCCTTTAGCACCAACAAATGATCCTTGTGGAGCCTAGAAGATTGACTCCCAAAAGTAGAGGAGTATCTCAAGTCATCCAACTTACCAATAGATATTAAGCTCTTGGTGAGATTAGGTACATGGCATACATTTCAATGAGTAAAGGTAGATCCATTTCGAAAAGCACACTAGATATCACCTACATCAACTATGTCACATACATAGTCATTTCTAAGTTGGACTAATTCACGTCTGTGAATGCCATATGAGTAGAACCACTACTTATGAAGAGTTATATGAAAAGATACAAAAGAATCAAGTATCTAATCTAGAGGAATTGTCTATTTGCTATAACTAGCATATGTGTAGGAAGAGTAGAAGTAAATAGCACTTTACCATCATCATTATGCATAGTCACTGCATTGATTTCTTTAATATTTACATTTTACTTACCTTCTTTCTCTCTTACATTTGTAATAATCCTTCTTGATATAACCTATTTTACCACAATGGAATCATTCGATGTATTTCTTACACGTAGATTTGCTACATGACCATCCACGGTCCTAGTTCTTGTCTTTATACTATTTTTTGTCATTTTTCCTAAGTTACCAATGCCTAACCAGTTCTACCTTGGTCCATGGATTTGATGTGTATCTCTTTAACCAATTAAGTGCCTACAACATCATTAATTTTCAACTCTCCATTTGAAGATGCATTATTGATGGTTATTCTAAAGGTATCCCATGGTGCAGGCAAGGAGCATAATAAAAAGATTGCTTTATCCTCATCTTTAAACTTCAACTTTTGAGCCTACATCTAATTGAATATGGCATTGGATTTGTTGAGATGGGAGGTGATAGTAGAGCCCTCCTTCATCTACAACTCAAATGATTTTCATGAGATACATAGTATTCGAGGCAATTTCCTTCTCATAAGTGTCACATATCTCCTTCCATAATCCATGTATAGTGGTCTCATTCACAACTATAAAATATATAGAATTTGCCAAGTGCAACCTAATAATGGATTTGGCCAATGTATCAAGCTTTGAACAATCATCTTCAAACATGTATGTTGGTTTTCCATCTATGGATCTTATGGGCTTTAATTGCTTATTCTAAATGGCAACTTGGATCTAGTCCTTTCATAAATTGAAGTTGATACCATCAAACTTCATGATGTTATACAATCCCCTATCCATTGCAGAAGATAAAGCCATTTGTACAAACCAACAGCCAACTATCAAGTGACAACAATCAAAATGTCAACAAATTACACCACAAAGCTATCAAACTTTCTACCATACCTATTGAATATAACTAAAACTAAGATAAAATAGAAAATGATCCAGTACTTAGCAATAATGCATACATCACTATCCAAATGATATGGCAATCACTACATATCATTAAAGCATGGTATTATAGCATCAATGAAACCTCATAAATACAGTAGCATAATAACATCCAAATTTTCAAAGTACATCAAAAGAATAATCTCCTTGAAAACACCACAAAATATTGAGGAATAATATTATTGCTCATTCATGAGAAAATATGCATAGATAGTATAATGATACATGTAGCTCAAGAATCGTTACAGCATATACATCAAAGTTTCCACTCTAGTAGCACTTGCTACATATAACAATAAGCAACAACAACCTCCAAAACTATTAAATCTACAATAATTTGCAACTTGTATCAACTACTTGCAACCTGGAGCTACTTATTTCTACTAGTTTATTGATGCCTAGTAATTGTATATAGTGTCTCTATAGTGAACACTATAATTCCTAACCTATTTTACAATTTCTAAACAACCTATGCAAAATTACAAAGAAAGACAAAACAACCTTTGCAGCACCTACAAGTAAAAAACGAAGCCTGAAATAGCCTCATATAAAAAAAAATAGAGCTATGCTTTAATGAGCTCATCCCAAGAAAATTTCAACCTCTTCACATATGTTGAATCATAAAGACCAGGAAGATTCCTATTGGCGGCACTAGTGGGCTAGAGATACCATCCCACTCTGATATCAATTGGTTGGAGCCACAAGGAGAGAGAGAGAAAGAAAGAAAGAAAGAAAGTTATATTAACGTCTTCTAAAGACCAAAACTGGCCTATGAGACAAACTGTGATACAACTGATGAGGTATAGCTATCCAAAATAAAAGTGCTGAATGAAAAGCTAAAAACTGGAAACTGAAAATACGGTGTTGTGAGTGTGATAAGTGTCGTGTATGTGTATGTGTGTATGTAGCTCTGGTACTCCAGATAATGGCTACAAAAGGGGAACAAATGTCGGCTGTGATAGGGGAACAACTGTCGGCTGTGATAAAGTGGTGCAATGTGTATATGTCGGCTGAGAGAGAGAGGATGCTATCCTTATGGTGTATCCAATATCTCTCCTATGAGTAGTACTTTATTGTCATATCACTCAAAGAATAAAGAATTAGGATTAGGGAGTAAGATGGGAAATCGGCTACATTGGCATTTACCCCAACACCAATTACACTTTTCGACCATGATGAACTTGAAGGCCAATTTGGCCTATGAGAGAGAGAGAGAGAGAGAGAGCTATGTTTGTGGTGTCTCCAATATCTCTCTTATGAGTAATACTTTATTGTCATATCACTCAAAGAATAAAGAATTAGGATTAGGGAGTAAGATGGAAATTGGCTACATTGGCGTTTACCCCAACATTAATTACACTTTTCGACCATGATGATCTTTTCCTCAACTATGGGTATGCATGTATCTGTGATCTTATGGTCCGCTATCCCCATCACTTACTCCAATTTGTGGTGACTGATGGCTCAGGCATGAGTTGTGGTGTTTGGCATCACTAGAGCTTGTGACACACTTACAACCTCTCTTGGCATTACTAATTGCACTTTGGATTGTGATGCCTCTTCTGGGAGGTCGTAGCCTCTCCATTCATGTGTTAACAACCTCTTGCGGGTGGGCTCAATCTAGAACAACGACTCCCCCCTTCTCAACCATTAATTCTTCCCAATCAATTGTTTTCGTTGTCTTTTTTATTAGTGCTTTTACTATCCAACCATATGGCATTCCATCTCTTCCTTTCCCTTTGATGGTGGCTACTATATGGGTTCTATAGTATTGTGGAGTAGGATCCAAATGCTCACATCTTTTAGTTTGAAGTAGCTTATGGATTCAATTCTCTAGGTCAAGTGGATGAAGACCAATGTGTTGTAATTACCATGTGGAAACAACTTACTACCTAGTTGGCAAAGGAATAATGATGTTCACCTATGCAGATGCTAAGAAGTCTCTTCTAAGTTGATTTCAGTGGGATCATACCGACCCTCAAAAACCAAAGTAACTCTAGAGCCTAAAACAAGGAGACCAAGATGGTCCAATTTCATATTTTTCTTCAATTACTACCAATAATTGGAAAAATGCTCCATTCTATTTATATTTTGGATTTATCTCACTCTCTACATGTGGCTCTAGCTTTACTGAAGATTTAACTAGTCATGATCATGACCATTTTCTTAAGGAAACACTTAGGTTTAACACACCTTGATGGGTGGTCCTATCAAGAAGTCCAAGAAATCTTCCAAACCCCCTTAAAAAGTCCAAACATCTTGAGGCAATGACTCAAATTCAAGCATGGACCCAAAGGCAGATTGCAAAGGTGAAAAGAGGATTCAAATGAGGATGATGTCTAGGAAGAAGTCCTCAAAGTCGAATAATAATGAAAAGAGTAAGAAGTCCTCATACGATACTCACAAATTTACTACAAAGTACTTGTAGTTTTCCAAGTGTAATAGTCCAGGCCACATGGCAACAAGTTTTAGCCTAAATCGACATTGGTGTGGTATCTACCAAACATCTACTCATAATACTCACATGGACCAAGATAATGCTTATAGTCTCATAGCTTGTACTAGTAGGTAGGAGGGCACAAGGATAAATGCATTTGCCAATTGATACATCAAGGCCAATAGTATCTATGCCCAATAGGATTTCCTTGCTCCTAACATGGGATGAGGTGGTAGAGGTTGAGGCCAAGGTGGTTGGCAAAGCATCTTGATTATCAAGAAAACAATGCTTCTTTTGTCTACAAGAAGGCCACTAGTGGATTGGATGTCTGAGGCTCAAGCATATGATGCAAAGAAGTAGAAAGAGTAAGACAAGGCCTCAATGCCTTTAGTAAGCATGGTGGTATTGGAAGAGCTCCTTGACCTTGTTATGAATGGGGTTACTCATTTTGTGAAATGAGTAAAGCTAGCACTAAATAAAACAACATGGGTCTCATGGGTGGTCACTCTTGTCAAACATCAAGTGTGGTGGAATGGCCCACAAGGGCTCCAACTATCATGGCCAATTTGTAGATTATTCCCTATTCAAGAAAAAAATCAACCATGCAATTCGAAAGGATGTGGCATGTGGTGGAAGTTTAAGCCCCACCAATGAAACTTATTCATTTTCCTTATTATACTAGTATCCCTTAGGGCAACTCTTGGATTCGGTTCTAGCCTTTTCAGATCACCTTCTTAAAATTTTTAAACCAAATTGACCTACTCTTCCAAAACAAAGCTAGCAGCTACCTATGACAACAATGGCCATTCTCTCATAGAGAGTAAAGAAAGCTTAGGGTGTGCTGGTGCCACCTTGACCCTACTATCGTGATGATTTTTGTGAAGTACTAGGGATGAGTCATTAATGATGTGTTATTGGACAACACCTTTGGAATTGTTAGAAAGAAAGATAAGAGAGAGATAGGGGCAACATAGAGCAGACAACTCTCAATGTTCTTCTTCTTTATTATTCACCACACTTACTCTAACTGAGTATCAAAACGTACAATATACTACAACCTAAGTCTAGTAGTGTTAAAAGACTTAGTCTAATTGTACCAACTAAGTCTGATTGACTTTATTACACACACAAGTTATCCAGCTAATCTACTGCTAGATACAGTCGGCATGTACATAGTAGGTAGACTGAGCTTGCATATCTCAACACTCCCCCTCAAGCTCAAGTCACTTCCTATACCCCAAAGAAACGATCTAAAATGAGTGAACTTATCTCTAGCAAGTGATTTGGTAAAGATATCTGCCACTTCGTCTTTAGTCTTCACATGTATGTAGTATCTCCACTCAATAAAAGTTAGTTGATTGGTTCGAAAGTTAGCTAGTCAATTAATAAGTTAGTAAGATTATTAACTAAAGACTAACTAAGGTAAAAACTAACTAACATTAATTATTAATAATTTTTATTTAACTTAAAATATTTTTATTTAGAAAAATCGAGAGTCATAAATCCGATATTTTCTCGGATTGCAAAAGGACCGTAGTTACCCTTCACGTAAATTACAACGTGAACGAGACTTATGAGTTATATTAATTACTAGGTTAATGTGTATAGTTTGGATGGTCCAAAAATATTAGCTTTTGGGCAAAACTAGTATATTTTAGATATTATCCTAAAAAAAGATATGGAGATTTTTAGAACTAGATGTCATTTAAAAGAAAAGACAAGTGATATTTTAGTTAGTTTGGAGATTTTATAAAAAGAAAAAAAATAAAGAGGGGATTTGCGAAATCGCGTGCGCTGCAATCGCAGTACACAGGCAGTGGACAGCACTTCGAACAGAGAAAAGAAGAAGGAGTGAACTGAGAGCTTTCTAACCAAGTGTCTTGGAGTTTTACCCCCCTTTTGGAGACAATGGAACCATCAGATTTATGATTTGAGCATCAGATCAGTGATCTTTCCAAGATCCCCCTCCACAAAGAGCTCCACTTCTCAACCACAAGACCTCTTCTCTAATTCACTATAAATATGAGGCATGGGAGAGGCATAAGAAAGCATAAGGAGACCTTGAAAGGCTGCAAGAGAGAAGGAGAGAGAGAATATACCCTTCCAAGAGATTGTGAGTGAGAGCTTGAGAGAGAGAGAGAGAGAAGAGTCACCCCGAGAGGCTGCAAGGAAGAGAATTAGCTCAATTCCCTCTATCTCGATCCTCGACTTAACCATCTTCTCTTACGCTCTCCCATCTTGAATCTATTCTACCTTCTTAATCTCTTGAGTCTACTTGCGGACGATGGCCTCCAAGCGAAGAATGTCGCGTGCGGATGACAATCCTTCAACTAGCAACAAGGCTTCGGGCAAAGGCATCACTATCAATCCAACTACGGTTCCGGTCGTAAGTAATGTATTTTCAAATTAATAGATGCTTGCCTTGATTCTTGTATGAGATATGATAGGCCCCATACTATTGCACGAGTATAGGTCATGGCAAAGGATAAATTTCATCTCACCTACTCGGAAGATGGAGTTTGTAAAGTGCATATATCAAGGGAAGATAATTGCACCCAGTTACATATGACTTATTTGCTAGTAGAGCAATTACAAGGAAGAATTAGTCAAGCATTATGAATGGCATAGTCGCCAAAAGAACGACATTAAAAGATTGTGCATACAAGTGCTAGATTAAAGTATAGTCAAGGGTTATAAATAGCATAATTACTAAAAGAATATGATATTGAGAATCATGAATAGAAAGTACTAGTTTAAAGTTTAGATACTTCAAAAGTACTTAGCCTAAGAGCCCAAATATTAAGAAAAACTAGATTCTAGCTCAATGCAAGGCCTATTGGAGTCTAATTACTTGAGATCATCTCGCACTTATCTTATTAAGTACTCACACGTTATGCCTATAACATGTTTGGTATATGAGGATAATTTTCCAGTTGCCTCATGACTTGACTAAGGGCTAGTACAAGAAATTAATCATAAGGGTTAAAACTAAGATGTATTGAGATCCGTCCGATAACGATGACTTTGCGAATCCAAATCCAGGGTTGGGTTATCAATCAAGGTAAGTGACCTATAGAACTTACATCATGAAAAGTGTTTGAATCCTTAACATATGCCCTAGCCGAAGGAAGGAAGTGTTAAGAAACATTTTTGCATAGTATTGCTCTTAGATCCCAAGGGAAAGAGCAAATATATGATGAAAATGTTATATCGTCTATTCTTACATTGGTTGGAAAGAATGCAATTGGTTTTGTTGATTGATCAAACAACATCCTAAATGCTTTTACATTCAACTGGTTGTTAGTTGTTGTTTGGATGATTATTCCAAGTGCTTGTGATCTATGGTTAATGCATGGCAAGGGTCAGTGATGACAAGTTCCCATGGGAATAAATGAATGTTTTCTTAGAAAATGATATTAGGGCTGAATGCCTTGTTTTGCTTGATTCTTAAAGGATTTAATTAAGGAAGGATATATTGCATGGGTGGATCACCTCCATGATCGCACCGCGTATTAACCCGAGAGGGCACTGCTCGATTCATGGGCCGAAGGTCGAGTGGTGAAAAGGCCAACCACGGGAATGATGTTTCACTCCTAGATAGCTTGCGGGTCAGTTGGAGCTCTGGACACCCCTTGCTAGGTCTAGAATGGAGTTGAAGACCTCCGTGGTCCCCAACATCTGGGCATGTTGGGAGATCCTATTCTAGATAAAGGATTGAGTTTGTGGTGCCATGTGAATTGGACCAGTTACTTCTGCAGGGCAAGAGGGATACTTCTGTTGGACAGAAGCAATACGTAAATTCTCCTATATGGGCGGGAGACAAAGATTAACTTGAAGATAAGTTAAGAAACTTGTTTGAACTTGTTTGTCAATAGATTGCTTTGCTCTGTTTTCGTGTCTATGCTATAAGTTATGCGAACGAACCATGTTCCCTAAAAGGCTTAATTAATGAAGCTAATTTTAAGTGTCACACATAAATGTGGTAGGACCTAATTAGGAAACTAAACCTATTAAGGGGAGCGGGTGGGCGAAACCCCCGACGGGTCCATCTTACGGCAGGGTGGTCCCAGAGAACTGGGAGGCTTCTCATAAGTTTTTATCGTCATTCGACCTTTAGGTATTGTTAGGTTAGAACCTGATTCATGCCGTTTTAGGGGAGCGGAATGGGACTATGCCCTATGGGCAGAGAGGTTGAGCAGCGCATCCCTCTCGTTTCCCATTCTCTTTGAACCAAGTGCGGCATGGGTCTGCTTCGGATTGGGTATCTCTGTGTAAAGTAGAATGTCCAAAACCCGGCTCTAGAATGCTATCAGGAAACCTTGACAACTAGGAACCCGAATTTCAGGTCGATTCTAGTGGGTTCGATCGTGAACATTTCGTTGCGAGGCGGATTCGGGAAACCCTGGGCGACAAAACTCGGAACATTCCCTAGGAGTGCCGAGCAGCGATGCTTAGATTCATTTCTCGATAGACCGCTAAAAGAGTGCCTGGAAAGCTGATGGACCGGCACCTCAGAGTTGGTATCAGAGCGAAACTTTGTAATGATACATGATTGATTAATGTATGGATTGTAGGCATATCCTAAACAATATAATCTAAGCAATATGGCTTGATTGTTAGGCAGCTTCTACACCCACGAATGTTGACATGCAAGAGAAGAAATTCCTTCTCAAGCAAATTAAGGCACCCAAGTTTGATGGAGAAGGGATAGACATCGCAGCAGAGGCAGAGATATGGATTGAGTCGATGGATGACTATTTCTTTGCTTCGGGAACTGCCTCTACCAATCAAGCAATGATAGCCAAACTTAAGTTAGTTGGCCAGGCTCGATTATGGTGGAAGTATTGGTGCAAAGATGAAGGTGTTTCTGAAGCCGATGTTACTTGGGTTCAGCTGAAAGATGCTATATGCGGACGATACCTTCTGCCAACCTATCAGACTTTGAAGATGAATGAATTCTTCAAGCTAAGGTAGCTAGAATTAACTTTGGAAGCTTACTACTCAAAGTTTGTAACCCTACTAAAATACGCACCACCTATGGATATTGTGCAGCAAGTATCCAAGTTTTGCCATGGCCTAAACACTCCTCTGAACCACCGTCTTGAAGCAACGCGTCCAACGGACTTGCAAGACGCATTACTCCGAGTGAATCCAATCGTCCAAGAATTTAAATCGGAAAATTTTAGTAAAGATGACTCCCGAGATCTGGGTAAGAGATGCCATACATGTGGAGAGATAGGGCACATCCGTAGGAGATGTCCTTACCGTCAATGTTTCCATTGCAATGAACTAGGACATGTCCAAGCAGATTGCCCTAACTTAAGTCCAAAGTTACAGAGCCTCCAAGAAAACGAAGCTACACAAGTGCAGTCTTCAAATATATAGAGGAATCAGATGAAGATGAAGACTTAGAACCTACTACTCCACTTCAGGATTATTAGAAATCCTAGAAATTTTGTCGACATGAAATACAGCTTGTATCGGACTAAACTTTACTCTTAACTTGAGTAATATGAGTTGCATCTATTTTGAGCCTAGAACTTGCAAATGATTAGAGATACTCTAGCAAGGAATGATAGTTATAACGTGCAATGAATTTTTCTTAAGTCATTTCGTCTCAACTAATATAGATTGGGTCTTACCAAAATGTCGAAGCTTGAAAGTATTCTTTAGTATTACAAGCAAAGCCAATTGTCTATGGAGCTCAGTCCCGAACTAAGGACATGACAATCTGGGAATGTAGTTTCCAAGATAAAGGACCACTGTTTCTATTACAGGGATTTAGGTAATTTCAAAAGGGAATGTCCAAAGCACCCTAAACACCGATGCTCCAAGTGCTATAACATTGGACATAACTATATCAATTGTCCTAATGGAACTCGAAGAGAACTTGAGCTTACAAGAAATAAGCTGTACAAGCTCCAGTGATCTAGAATATACCAAGTGCTTAGGAAAAACCTAGAAGGTATCCATGAGATGTAACTACAATAAATTTTCCCTTGTCATCAAGACTCGGATATATCAAATACAATAGGTTGTTTTTTTTTCAAAAGACCGTATGTCTATAAGAGATTAGAGTAGCGTAGCGAAAGCATGGTGGGTCCATAACCCACAGGTTCCAAAATGATACCCCCCGTTTCTCTCAAGATGAGGACATCTCGATTTCTCTAAGGGGAGGAGGATGTAATATCTCCGCTCAATAAAAGTTAGTTGGTTGGTTCGAAAGTTAGCTAGTCAATTAATAAGTTAGTAAGATTACTAACTAAAGAGTAACTAAGGTAAAAACTAACTAACATTAATTATTAATAATTTTTATTTAATTTTAAATATTTTTATTTCAAAAAATCAAGAGTCATAAATCCGATATTTTCTCGGATTGAAAAGGACCGTATTCACCCTTCACGTAAATTACAACGTGAACGAGACTTATGAGTTATATTAATTACTAGGCTAATGTGTATAGTTTGGATGGTCCAAAAATATTAGATTTTGGGCAAAACTAATATATTTTAGATATTATCCTAAAAAAGATATGGAGATTTTTAGAACTGAATGTCATTTAAAAGAAAAGACAAGTGATATTTTAGTTAGTTTGGAAATTTTATAAAAATAAAAAAATAAAGAGAGGATTTGCAAAATCGCGCGCGCCGCGATCGCAGTACACGGGCAGTGGACAGCACTTTGAACAGAGAAAAGAAGAAGGAGTGAACTGAGAGCTTTCTAATCAAGTGTCTTGGAGTTTTACCCCCCTTTCGGAGCCAATGGAACCATCAGATTTATGATCTGAGCATAAGATCACTGATCTTTCCAAGATCCCCCTCCACAAAGAGCTCCACTTCTCAACCACAAGCCCTTTTCTCTAATTCACTATAAATATGAGGCATGGGAGAGGCATAAGAAAGCATAAGGAGACCCTGAAAGGCTGCAAGAGAGAGGGAGAGAGAGAATATACCCCTCCAAGAGATTGTGAGTGAGAGCTTGAGAGAGAGAGAGAGAGAAGAGTCACCCCGAGAGGTTGCAAGGAAGAGAATTAGCTCAATTCCCTCTATCTCGATCCTCGACTTAACCGTCTTCTCTTACGCTCTCCCATCTTGAATCTATTCTACCTTCTTAATCTCTTGAGTCTACTTGCGGGACGATGGCCTCCAAGTGAATAATGTCGCATGCGGATGACAATCCTTCAACTAGCAACAAGGCTTTGGGCAAAGGCATCACTGTCAATCCAACTAAGGTTCCGGTCATAAGTAATGTATTTTCAAATTAATAGATGCTTGCCTTGATTCTTGTATGAGATATGATAGGCCCCATACTATTACACAAGTATAGGTCATGGGAAAGGATAAATTTCATCTCACCTACTCGGAAGATGGAGTTTGTAAAGTGCATATATCAAGGGAAGATAATTGCACCCAGTTACATATGACTTATTTGCTAGTAGAGCAATTACAAGGAAGAATTAGTCAAGCGTTATGAATGGCATAGTCGCCAAAAGAACGACATTAAAAGATTGTGCATACAAGTGAAAGATTAAAGTATAGTCAAGGGTTACAAATAGCATAATTACTAAAAGAATATGATATTGAGAATCATGAATAGAAAGTACTAGTTTAAAGTTTAGATACTTCAAAAGTACTTAGCCTAAGAGCCCAAATATTAAGAAAAACTAGATTCTAGCTCAATGCAAGGCCTATTGGAGTCTAATTACTTGAGATCATCTCGCACTTATCTTATTAAGTACTCACACGTTATGCCTATAACATGTTTGATATATGAGGATAATTTTCTAGTTGCCTCATGACTTGACTAAGAGCTAGTACAAGAAATTAATCATAAGGGTTAAAACTAAGATGTATTGAGATCCGTCCGATAATGATGACTTTTGCCAATCCAAATCCAGGGTTGGGTTATCAATCAAGGTAATTGACATATAGAACTTATATCATGAAAAGTGTTTGAATCCTTAACATATGCTCTAGCCGAAGGAAGGAAGTGTTAAGAAACATTTTTGCATAGTATTGCTCTTAGATCCCAAGGGAAAGAGCAAATATACGATGGAAATGTTATATCGTCTATTCTTACATTGGTTGGAAACAATGCAATTAGTTTTGTTGATTGATCAAACAACATCCTAAATGCTTTTACATTCAACTGGTTGTTAGTTGTTGTTTGGATGATTATTCCAAGTGCTTGTGATCTATGGTTAATGCATGGCAAGGGTCTGTGATGACAAGTCACCATGGGAATAAAGGAATGTTTTCTTGGAAAATGATATTAGGGCTGAATGCCTTGTTTGTGTTTGATTCTTAAAGGATTTAATTAAGGAAGGATATATTGCATGGGTGGATCACCTCCATGATCGCACCGCGTATTAACCCGAGAGGGCACTACTCGATTCATGGGCCGAAGGTCGAGTGGTGAAAAGGCCAACCACGGGAATGATGTTTCACTCCTAGACAGCTTGCGGGTCAATTGGAGCTCTGGACACCCCTTGCTAGGTCTAGAATGGAGTTGAAGACCTCTGTGGCCCCCAACATCTGGGCATGTTGGGAGATCCTATTCTAGAAAAAGGATTGAGTTTGTGGTGCCATGTGAATTGGACCAATTACTTCTGTAGGGTAGAAGGGATACTTCTGTTGGACAGAAGCGATACATAATTTCTCCTGTATGGGCGGGAGACAAAGATTAACTTGAAGATAAGTTAAGAAACTTGTTTGAACTTGTTTGTCAATAGATTGCTTTGCTCTGTTTTCGTGTCTGTGCTATAAGTTATGCGAATGAACCCTGTTCCCTAAAAGGCTTAATTAATGAAGCTGATTTTAAGTGTCACACATAAATGTGGTAGGACCTAATTAGGAAACTAAAGCTATTAAGGGGAGTGGGTGGGCGAAACCCCCGACGGGTCTGTCCTACGGCAGGGTGGTCCCAGAGAACTGAGAGGCTTCTCATAAGTTTTTATCGTCATTCGACCTTTAGGTGTTGTTAGGTTAGAACCCGATTCATGCCGTTTTAGGGGAGCGGAATGGGACTATGCCCTATGGGCAGAGAGGTTGAGCAGCGCATCCCTCTCGTTTCCCATTCTCTTTGAACCAAGTGCGGCATGGGTCTGCTTCGGATTGGGTATCTTTGCGTAAAGTAGAATGTTCAAAACCCGACGCTAGAATACTATTAGGAAACCTTGATAACTAGGAACCCGAATTTCAGGTCGATCCTAGTGGGTTCGGTCGTGAACATTCCGTTGCGAGGCAGATTCGGGAAACCCTGGGTGACAAAACTCGGAACATTCCCTGGGAGTGCCGAGCAGCGATGCTTAGATTCATTTATCGATAGACCGCTAAAAGAGTGCCTGGAAAGCCGATGGGCGGGCACCTCACAATGTATGAGGTCTATCCTGTCTCCAAGCACCATTTTCTTGATGAAATGGTAATGTACCTCTATGTGCTTTGACCAAGCATGATAAATTGGATTGCTTGCCAAGAACATACTGCTCATGTTATCAAAATACAACTTGACTCATTTATCCACATGAATCCCCAAGTCATCCATCAACTTAACCAATCAAGCAACCTCACACACAGCCAATGTTGCACCCATGTATTCTAATTCTAACTTGAGAGAGCCATAGTGTGTTGTTTTTTTACTACTCCAATTGATTATGCTACTTCCAAGATCAAATGCATATCCACTAGTCGATCTCCTGTCATACATATAGCCAGCCCAATCTGCATCACAATAACCTATAAGCTCAACAGGCTTACCATGCTCATAGAATAGTCCATAAGGCAATGTACCCCTTCACATATCTCAAAATCCTCCTCACAGCATCTAGGTGAGGTTTCCTTGGTTGTTGCATAAATTGGCTTATCAAATCAATTGCATAACTCAAGCCAGTCTAGTGATAGTGACATAGATCAAACTACCACCCATCTGTCTATACATAGTCACATTCTCTATCACATTTCCTATATCAACATCCATCTTTACATTTTACTTCAGTGGTGTGTCCATGGGTTTGCATTCCAGCCTGCCATACTTCTCCAACATATTCTATGCATATTGTTTTTGTATCATCCATATCCCATGAAGTGTATGCATAACTTCAATGCCTAAGAAAAATTTCAGCTCTCCCAAGTCTATAATCTGAAATTCTTTCTACAACATAGCTTTTATGTTACCAATGCCCTGTATATCATCACCTGTGATCACAAGATCATCTACATAGAGCACCAAAATCAAATATCCTAACTCTGTTTTCTTGGTAAATAGGCTGTGATTAGCTTTTTTTAGCTGAAATCCAAGTGTCTACAAGTAGAAAGTAATCCTAGCATTCTAGGCTTGTGGGGCTTACTTTAAGGCATACAATGCTTTCTTCAATAATCTGCATACATATGACAAATAGTCAGGATGCACATAGCTCTCTAGTTGATCCATATAAACCTCTTCTTCCAAATTGCCATGTAGGCATTTTTAACATCCATTTCATAAAGATTCTAGCCTTTGGATGCTGTATCTTTCTAGTGAGCCATCAAACTTACATCTTACTTTATAGACCCACTTGCATCCAATAGGCACTTTGCCATCAGGCAACTCAACCAAACCCCATGTTCTATTTTTCACCAAAGCCTTATATTCATTATCCATAGCCTTGCATTGATTCTCATCCTTAACTGCTTATGAAAAATATGTAGGTCTTTGTACTTCAGCACTTCTGTCATATATGCATAATGTCTCACTGAGTATCCACTGTAGGTAAGCCTATCCACAGGCTTCCTTTCTCTCTGTGCAATCTCGCAACACAGAGGTGAACTAGATTTCGCTCTCTCATGAGGTGGTACATATCTTGCTTAACTATAGGTGTAACCACTATAGGTATGCCAAACTCGCTATCAAGTCTCTCATTAGAGTCATATCTTGAAGTCAATTATGGACCTGTAACAACATTATGAGAAACCTTTTCTTTTCGTGTATCTCTCCCCCTCATTGACATATCCATGTCAATGGATGGAGACCCATGGCTGTGTAGCCTGCCTGTCATCCAAGGACTTACACTACCAGATGCATCCTGAATAGGTCCATTGATAAAAGGAGTGCCTTGCTGTCCATTTTCAGTATATGTTCCCTATGGAGTGCCATCATATATTGTAGCCTACTTAGCACCATACCAAGATACTAACTCATAAAATACGACATCATGGCTGAGAAATATCTCTCATGTAGTTGGAACAATTCACTTATATGCCTTTCTTTCCTGTGAGTATCCAATGAAAACACACTTCATTGATTTAGGGTCAAATTTCTTCCATTTGTCATCAGGAACATGAACATAGGCAATATTACCAAATACTTCCAAATGTTGTATGCTCGTCTTGTAGCCATATAGCTGCTCATAAGCTGTATTTTCATGTATTCCTACAATAGGTGTTCTATTCATAATAAAGATAACTGTAAGTGCTACTTTAGCCTAATACGATAAAGGCATATCCTTCTCATTTAACATGGCCCTGACTGCCTCCATAATCACCCTATTCTTTCTTTTAGCAACTCTATTCTACTATGGAGTATAGCTATAAGTCAATTGTCTCCTAATCCATGCTTTGCTAAGTATCTATCAAACTCCTTAGAGACATACTCTCCACTCCCGTCAGATCATAAGCATGAGACATAATAGTTATGCTCTTTTTCAGCATGAGCTTTAAAATTCATAAAGTTGTCCAACACCTCATCTTTATGCTTTAAGATGTGTATCCATGTGTACCTACTGTAGTCATCTCTGGATACACATGTCACATAGTATCGAGACCCACCAAGTGATGCATTATGCATAGGTCCCTAGACATCTGAGTGCACAAGCTGTAAAGGCCTACTGCTATTCCGTGTATTCCTAGAAAATGGAAACCTACCTTGTTTCCCAAACTGACATGCTAAGCCTACATTCCCAAATCAGCATACTTAAACCTTGGTAGCCATGTAATAAGCTCCTTATGTTGCATATTTCTTAGTTTTTGAATATTTATATATCCAATCCATTTATGCCACATATCAATGTCTCGTATACTTCCCCCACCATGAGCAAACATAACAGCATTTAATTCAGGTATGTTTGCATCTAGTGTAAATATCCTACTATGTCTCTGACCTTTAACAACCAATATATAGCCTCTACCATATTCCTCTATGAAGAAGCAGCCATTTCTATTGAATCGCATAGATAGCAGATTCTTGGTCAACCATCTAACCATCTAGCCAAGATTTTGTTCAACCATCTAACCAATAGATAGCATATTCTTGGTGATCGATGGAACATGCAATACATCATGCAGCTACTTTTTCTTGCCATCCGAGCAAAACCAAGGGAGGAATGCTTGTGTGTGCTATGTCATGCTAAGAATCATCTCCAGTACATACATAGCCATTAACACCTATTTTCAGCTCATCAAACCACTCATCATGTGGTGTCATGTGATTTGAGGCACTAAAATCTATATACCAAACATCATTAGACTTTCCTTGTCGCTTACCTTTGTTGCGTACATAAGTCATAGCAAATAGTTTCTTCCTACCCTCAGGTGCTTTGCATGACTAGAATATGCATAGTGTGTCAAGATTGTGGGAGAGAAGAAAGGAGTCTCACTTGTAGCTTTCTTGCTTGCACAATGGGGGAATACACACAGAGGTGGAAGCTGAAAACACTTTTCCTCTTCTTAGTTGTGTAAGCCAAAAGAACTCTCATACAAAGAAATAGAAAAACCCTATATATGGGTCTCAAACCAAACTCAAATAACTAAGGTGGCATACTAACTGAGCCACGAACTAGAGTAGATAAGGATAGCTGTCATGTAGCTATTATTCATGGGCGGTGTACCAACCGCATCTGCAACTGACAAGTCGGTGACATAAATACGCAACGGTCACCCTGGCGTATCACGAGTGGAGCTCAATATCTCCCTACCCTCAGGTGTTTTGCATGACTAGAATATGCATAGTGTCCCTATTGCTGCCTACCCTTCTAATCAGCTTGCTTTTTCTAGTGCTTTTTTGCAATGTGGTTATGCTTACCCCACAATAATGGTAATCTTTATCCTTATTAGCATTTACATGAGTAGAATGAGTATGCCAAGATCCTCTTCCCCTAGAGACTGAGATCTCCCCCTCCCATGAGAGTATCCACACCACCTCTACTAGCAAATCCATGCTGACTCTACCCATACTGAGATGCATGTTGTTGGATTCCCCTACCATGGCTAAAATCTTTGCAACGAAGACCAACGGCCTCTTTGATTAGAATAAAAAGCTAAATCTCTATTTTTAGAGCTACTCCAGCTTGTAGCCAACCCCAATTTCACTTCATAAATAAGTAAGGATACCAATTCATTAAAGTCAAGCATTCCAGCCCTGACTGATGGGACCTCTCCTCTTAATTAACATACCACGAACTCTATGTCATGATGTGCATGAGAAAATCAGCAACAATCAGCACGCAAATCACACCATTCAAACATCCCAACCCCCTACGTTTAGGTATTGCTTTCGTTGCATAGGTGTAGAGGTTCATTTTGTCATGTTTTGATGTATAAAAAATGATAAATCACAAACTTTGACAAGGAGATAGGGTAAACTGAGGCTAAACCTCATACTTTGCCACTACCATATATCCACAAACAATCATTATATTTTTTCTTATTTTTGTAAGACGTATTTCTATTTTTTTCCTTATTTTTTTCATTTTCTTGATTTATTTGGCAATAAAATATGCTATTTTTTTATTTTTCTTGTTCCAATCACTTCAACATACTAACATTCAATTTATCTTCTATTTTTCCCCCATGGGAACACCTTTCATCCACCCGAAACAGAAAAACTACCATTTTACCGCTAAAAAACCACATTTCGGGTTTTCGGGAATTATATAGAGCATCTAAATCATTGCAAAATCAAGATTTTCTGATAAACATCAATTACTCATGGTGCAAAAAGCACACAAACAAATTTTCATCCAAAAAAAACATAATTATCATCATAAACTATAAAAAATCCTTCATTTTCTTCATAAAAATGGTCATACCGTGTTTTTACGTAACCCGAGATGCCTTGAATGATTGCATAACCAGCAGATGGAGCCTCCATTGCTCTCAATCCAATGCTGTACATCAATCTTCAGCTTCTCCATCAATCTCCATCACCATTTCCTTCATTCTCCTTCCCGATTTCTCCTTCAAGATGATACACATGAACAGCCCATAGAGGGGAGAGAGAGGGAGGAGAGAGAAAGACTAGATTCTATTCTCTTCATCCAGACAGCCATTTCTCGCAGCAAAGACCGGCGATATGATCAGCCAAGAGGGAGAAGTTGAGGCCCAATGTCAGTTGGATAGGTTACTCACAGCATGGAATCATCATCCATGAGGATGAGGGCGCAAAAATCAGCGCCATCTACACGCCATGCCTTCACGTTTTCTCCACGCTTTTGTATCATAAAAAATGAAGGGGGGTTAAAATTTCCAAAGGGCACCCCCCTTTGGTCCTAAGTTTTGTCCACCTTTTTGTATATTGGCCAATTTTCGGCCCCTTCCTCGTCCGGGCTCCGTTTCAGCCTCTGAAAAATCCTGCGCGTCCGTCTTGGCATCCTGCACTAACTGGCAACTCTTGGCACCCGCACGGCAGTCGGAAAAATTATCAAAAATCCACAAGTATCGCTAGGGCACCTTTTAAAAGCCGTCTTTCACTTGGTGCTTAAAATCATCCTAGCTGCAGCCGCCGCCTTCGATGTTAAATTTCTTCCCCTAAATTCTGGATTTTTTGGCAAATTTTAGGCACATCTCGAACTCAAAACTCCACTCTCATTGGCAACCACGGGATAGGGTGACTCAGCCCATCGAATCTCACAACAGATTTGCACAAAACAACCAAAGGAAGTATCAAGCTGATACAAAATAGATACATACTAAAACACAACACAATGCTCACCCTACCCCCTGACAAAACCAAGGCATGAAATCTACAAGGAGTAGGCCTAGCGTAATCTGATAGAAGGGCCCACGCTAGTCACTAATAGATTGCTCCAACACGGCCAAACTAAAAAGAACAATCAAAGAGGTTGCCCTAAGTGGTGGTCTGAACTACCTACCTTACTAAGGACAACACAACCAAGAGCTCCTACTAGGCAAGGACTCCTATAGCTTGATCAAGAAGTATTTTCTTTTAACACATTTCTTCTTTTAGGTTTTGATTTTCCCATACTTGGGCATGTAAAAAGGAGGGAGCTGAGCGTAGTGACCCAAGGAGGATAGGGCATTGGCCTCAGGTCCTGTCTCGGTACCCAAGAACCTACCAAGCCCTCGCGAGGTGACACTTAATCCTTTTCTGACGCTCACTTTTATTTTCGCTCCAACCTTCCTTACTTACTTCTTTTCCAGCGAGACGCTATCCCCAGGAAGACAAGGCATCGGCCCCGAGTCTAACTCGTCCCCAGGAACCTACCAAGCCTTCGCAAGGCGATGATCAACTGCTTCTAGATTTTCCTTTCTTTTCTCTTCTATTTTTATAGGGGTTAGAACCCCTTTTTACACACCTTTGTATATATTTATTTTCTTTGAGATATTTAGGGTTTTTTCTCGCTCTATCATCATCAGTTTTTCCTTTTGGCAGGCTTCTCTAACTGCCTCACAACCAACAAGAACTCCTAGAATGGCTGCCTAACAGGCTAGTAGAACAGGTTCACTAGAACTGCCTCTAAAAATAGGTCTTTCGATGCCTGGCAATGTCTTTACAAGAGGCAACGACTACTCGGCCCTCCCTCAGACATACCTAACCTAAACCTAGGACTTCATGCCTTGGTTGCCGGTCCCCAATCAAGAAAAGAAGATCCCCTACAAGTACACAGACACATATAGCATAAAAAACACGTTACTCGTAAAGGAGAGATATCACCTGGATAGGCCACAAGAAGTCTCCACATCCATAGGCTCCTCCCAAGCTCTTCTTTGAACCTGTCTAGCACAGGACTAAAATAAGAAACCATTAACCGCACCCATACTAAACAGACGACTGGCCCTCTTGGCCTAATGAAATAAAGCATTTCTCTATAAAACTGATCGGCCCTCTTGGCCTAACAAGATCAAACAAAATAGCATCTATAGATCCCTCCCCGAAATAGTACATATATACAATAATATACTCCTTACCAAGGGGAAAAAATAGGGCTCACAGCCCTAAGGTAAATGCATAAGATTATGACCCATCCCTCCTACATATATAGCAAGAGGCGTACGCATAACATGTTGTCTAATCAACCTATGGGTCCAGGATAACAATGGTAGATGGGTCTCGGCTACTCTTTGCATCACCCATATCAACCATCACCTGCCATATATTGCATGCTTTGATAATCAAGGCTTTATACTCCACCATATTGCTAGCGAATCCTACCCCGAGATAAGTAGCTAACTTCATCGTAACTCTACGTCGGGGGTCTCGGATTACTACTCCAACACTCCCTTTTTTATTAGGGCCCCTGGATGCTCTTTCAAAATATAATGTGTATGTCCACAATGGGTTTACATAGGCTACATCATGAACTCCTCTATTCGTAATTATGATAGTCAAAATTTAACATGTTTAGAGGATGAATTGACGGCTCCATCCCACCTTCATTAAACTCAACAAGGATACTTGTCAACATTCGTAAGCAGTGATGGCAAAAGACTTTGATCTCCCACACAAAGGTTCCATCTTCTTGCTCAATCACTTTGTATCCTTTTCTCCACTAGATAAGTTTCCCCTAATGGTATCTCTGCTCCAGATATGGGTGCTCCAAATAAGGAATTAACCGCCCCATCAACCAGCTTTAAGCTCCTTTTGCAGGTCTCAAATTAGCCCAGCATGGACCTGCAATGCATTGCTCCATGTTAGCATACTTAGAAATAATAAGGTTTAATCTTATTAAGATTAACCTTATTTTTAAAATATACTCCCTGCAGATCAACTAGTAGAGCCGTAGACCTATTTTCTCTTTGTTGTCATGTCTTTGATAGGTATCACATCTCTTAACATACTCAAAGGAATCTTGGAAGATGGACGGCCACCAATATCCAGCTCTTAAAGCTTTCTGTGCCGTCAACCGTCCCAACGAAGTGCCCTCCACACGCAGAGTCATGGCACTCTTCCAAGATGAAAGGAACCTCGTCAGGCATCACACATCAGCGATAGATATCATCAACACCTTGCCGATATAGCGTTCCTGCGATCAAGGAAAACTTCAAAGCCTGTTGTCTGATTTTCCTCTTTTCTAATTTTGATAAACCAGCTCTAGTCTCTCCTGTTGATAGGTAATGCATGATAGCCGCATACCAAGATGGGATAGAAGCTGTATCAATTTTAAACATTTCTTCAATATCACTTCCTTTAGCCAAAGTCTCTTTCAGCTCCCCGAAATCCACAAGGCATTCCACAATCCCCTGCAACCTCGGTGGCTTACTCTTAATCTCATAATCAAACTCCTGCAAAGTGATTAACCACTTTGCTAAATGATCAGGCGGTTGTAGCTTGTTCATAAGCAATCTAAGCCCTTTCACCTTCGTATAGAAAACTACCTTCTCATAGAGGATGTAGTGCGTGAATTTTTTAGTCACAAAGACCATTGCAAGGCACAACTTCTCCATGTAGGTGTAGTTAATTTCTGATATGCCTAAGTTTTGACTAGCAAAAGCTATCGGATGATACCACTTTTCCTCCCAGATTTGGGCTAAACAACAGCTGATACTATGCATGGTGGCTGCTGAAAATATGTAAATTACCTCACCTCTTTTAGGTGCTTTTAAAACTGGTGCTTTTACTAGCTCATGTTTCACATCCTCGAAAGCTACCTTACAAGGGTCGCTCCATACAAATAGACAGCTAAAGGATAACAAGTTCGTTATTGGCAACGTCCTTTCTGCCAAGGCATTTATAAGCCTCGGATAGTGCCCTATCGATGAGACAGAAAGCTATGTACCTCTTTCGGAGTGCGTGGTGGACTCATAGCGACTATAACCTTGATCTTTTCAGGGTCAGTTGCGATCCCTACTGAACTGACCACATGGCCTAGCAATAGCCCATAAGGCACTCCAAAGACACACTTCCATGGATTAAGAGCGATACAAAATTGTCTACAACACTCAAAGCACTTTCTTAAGATAATCAGCATCCTTTTCCTTACAATGGCTGTCCCTAGAGGTCATCGATAAATACTTTCAACTCATCTGGGGAGTTGTCACCAAAGGTCTTGTTTGCTATTCGTTGCCATGATCCAGGTGTATTGCACAATCCAAAGGCCATCACATGGTATGTAAAAGTACCAAAGAAAGTAATGAAAGTTGTTTTCAACTTGTCCTCTTCTACAATTGCCATCTGGTTGTATCCCGCAAAGCAATCCATAAACGAATATATTTCCCTACCCACTAAATGATCCAAAATCTGGTCAATAAACGGCAATGGGTAGTAATCCTTAACTGTCTGCTTATTTAGCTCTCTAAAATCTACACATAGTCGGATCTGGTTGTTTTTCTTCTTCCTGATGACAACTGGTGAGCACCATTCAGTGTGCTATACAATGAAGATTAAACCAGCTTTCCGTAACTTTTGTAACTCCTCAAACAGCCCGTCCCTCAATTCAAAAGGCATACGCTTTACTTTTTGACGCACAGGAGGACTACCTTCTTTTATAGGAATAGTATGAACAGCCAGGCTGGGAGGAATGCCTCTCAGCTCGTCATAACTTCAAGCAAAAATATCACGGAATTCTTGAATCAATGACACATAGTCCTCCCTTTCTGCTGAACTGAGCATGGAACCTAATTTAATTAGCTGCGAATCATTCGGCATGCCAAGGTCCAACTCAATCACATCCGCGTCTCTTATCCTATCTTGCGACTCTATCGGCTTATTTAGAGTTATCTGATAAATATCCTCTGTAGTGGACCCCTCTTTAGATTCATCACTGGATGATGTCTCACTATCAGATGGATCATCTACTGTTTCTAATTCAGTGGAGGATAAAGGAGCTCTCTCACTCTGAGGAGACTCAAGGTAAGCATCGACTATTACTCGATTAGCACCTCTACCTAGAACCACTCGACCGGCGGGTATATTGACTTAACAGTCTGTTCGTAAAATCCAAGGCCTGCCTAGCAAGACTCGATAGCTAGGACATCCTGCAAATCTTATCACCCTAAAGTCCAAGAAGCATTCCACACTTGCCACTGTGATATGGACTTTAGTAACGCAACCTTCTGGTTGCCTTAAACTATCATCAACCATTCTAAGAAGGGTGGAGCTATCTTTTTGGATGCCTAGACCCAACCTCTCCATCAACTCTGAACTCATGATATTGACGGAGGACCCATTGTCTACGATAGCATGCTCCACTAATATCCCATCCATGTATGTTGGAACCCTAAAGCAATTCTTTTCAGCATGATCAAACCAATCTTCCCCTACTTGTGATATGCCCAAAGGTTCTACAATATACCCAATACACAAGATCTTCTTGAATTCCTTGCGTACTCCTGGAGATAATTTAATCAACTGTAAGAGGTTTACATCTGGTTTGACTTCGCAAAGAGAACTTGCTAAATAAAAATCATGATAGGTAGCCAAAGCTCTCTTTTCTCACCAAACCATTCTTTCTTTTGGTCTCGGGACCGGCTTTGGTGCTTATTTTTTAGCTCTTGCCTTCTTTCTTGGCACTTTCTCATCCTTTTTAGGATCGACTTTCTTGTCAACAGGCCTTAGAGGTCCTTCCACGCCAGGATTCAGGACTTGCGTGTTGAGATATCGAGCTCCACTTGTGATATGCCAGGGTGACCGTTGTGCATTTATGTCACCGACTTGTCAGTTGTTACAGATGCGGTTGGTACACCGCCCATGAATAATAGCTAGATGACAACTATCCTTATCTACTCTAGTTCGTGGCTCAGTTAGTATGCCACCTTAGTTAGTTAAGTTTGGTTTGAGACCCATATATAGGGTTCTTCTATTTCTTTGTACTAGAGTTCTTTTGGCTTACACAACTAAGAAGAGGAAAATTGTTTTCATCCTCCACCCCTGTGTGTATTCCTCCATTGTGTAAGTGAGAAAGGTACAAGTGAGACTCCTTCCTTCTCTCCCACAATCTTGACATGGTATCAGAGCCTTGTTTGTGGTAAGGAGCTCAAGAAAGCAAACCAAGTTCGCGGTGTTCTGGTAAGAGGACTAGTGTTGCTTTCATTTTTCTGTTTTTGGGAGCAAGTCTCTGTAGGTAGCACAGCCGGAAAGTGCAAGAGTGCATTGTCTCAGATTGAGACGCCCTTCGCGGTGTAGCAAGGGGCAATATATGCTGTGGGCAAGGGCTTTAGCCCTTGGTTGCTCTGTTTTTTTTATTTGAGGCCGTTTCGGGGCCTGTTTTGGAGGCGGAAGTTTTCTGCACGCACTCAAGAAAAGACCCTATTTTTTGATGTGCGACCACTGTTCTACAGGTTGGTGAAAAGTTACCGTAGAAATTGCATCGTATGTCTGTGCGCACAGACATTGGGAGTACAGAATCATCCTTGTTTCCTGTTGATGCAAAATCGTCACTAGGAAGTGACTGTGTGGTCAAATACCACTTTCGTCAGTTTTGCAGATTTGCCCTTGTGAGGTTGAAATTGTGTTTTTTGCAGTGACAGAATTTTTTGCAGTGTTCTGTAATGGCATCTGATTCTCTTTCACAGATTGTCACTGAAAAGCTTGAAAAGAACAACTTCCAAGCATGGAAGTTTAGAATGATGAATTTCCTTATGGGAAAAGGATATTGGGAATTTGTTGCAGGAAACGAAGAAGAACCAATTCTTCCTAATGTTCCCAATCAACAACAAATGCAGGCATTTAAAGGATGCATGAGAGAGCCAGAAAAGTTATGTACTGGCTGTCTATCAGTATTTCAGACTCTATGATTGTGCATATTCAGGATGCAAGTACGCCAAAGGAGGGATGGGATACTTTGTCAAAAATGTATAGCACAAATACGCAAGCCGGGACAATGCAGCTCAAGCAAGAGTTGCACAATGTGCAAAGAGAAAGTATGAGCATCAATGACTACCACATGAAGGTGAAGAAGATTGCAGATGCACTTGCTTCCATTGGGTCGCCAGTGGAAGATGATGATTTAGTTTCCGTGACCTTGAATGGTCTAGGAAAGGATTATACACAGTTCCGAACATCCATATCCGTCCGTGAAAGATTTCTTGATTTTGAGGAGTTGATTGCTCTGTTAATTTTTTAGGAGCAAAGAAATGGTGGTGCATCTTCTTCAGGAGGAATTTCAAAAGAAGCTGTCTTCTACTCAAATGCTGGAAGAGGTAAAGGCAGAGGTAGAGGAGGCCGATCTGGAGGCCATGGTAGAAATCAGAATATGCAGCAAACTCAAGAAAACTAGTCCTATGGAGGAGGTGGTGATAACTCTAGAGGCAAGGGGAGCCAAAGAGGTCGTGGTGGATGGCAAAGAGGCCAAAATGCAAACAACAATGTTGAATGCTACTACTATGGTAAAATGGGTCATATGGCTAAAGACTACTATAAAACGCAGAATGACATCATGAATGGAAAATTGCAACAAGGGAATTATGCATCTTCTAGTAGATAGGGTGATGACAGAAATGAGCATTTATTTATGGTGCAGCACATGACCAATTCTATGACAAGTGCAGAAGAAAGCAACGATGTGTGGTATGTTGACTCAGGTGCATCCAACCACGTGACAGGTCATGCAGAATGGATGCAGGATGCAAGGAAAATCGAAAAACCAAGATTTGTGGAGACTGGTGATGATACTGCACATTCTATTGTGCAGATTGGAAATATTCATTTGTCTATGTAGGATGGGAAAAAGAAATACATGTCAGATGTATTTCATGTCCCGAATATCACCAAGAACCTGGTTTCTGTTGGTCAAATGGTTGAGTAGGGCTTGCAGGTCAGATTTAATTCTTATGGATGCTTTGTTGAGGATATGAAAAATAAAGGTCGCTTGATAGCAAAAGGAAAGAAGAAGGGCAGAATGTTTACATTGGATGCAAACATTGTGGGAGCTCTTCAAGCTCTACCCTGAGACCTACGGACCACTTATTGCTCAAGTGTTTCGAACTGAGCAACCATGGCTACCTCTCACATAGCCATCGTGCTACGCCTACCTTGTGGGTGTAGTGAGCTTACCTTGATGCTCGATCGAGTACCCTCCTCTTTCTTGCACCCCTGCAGCTCCATGATCCTTGAGGCGAACTCAAGCAACCTCAATCCCTCTCCCATGAGCTTCATCCCCCATAGCCACGTTCAAGACCAGAGGAGAGAAGAGGAGAGGAGAAGATGAAGAGGGAGAATGGGGAGCTTCTTCTCCAGGTTCCCTTGCCCTCCCACGATCACTCCCTCACATACTCTCACGCTCTCAGTCCCTCTCACAAGCACAAGCAAGGAGGCACGAAGGTGAGAAACAGGAGGAGAAGAAGGAGGCGTTGTTTGCCACACACGAGGATGCTCTTCTCATTTACCTTTTAACTTTATATACATGCCCTTATGCCCTTTTTCCCATTGTCCCTCTATCTTCCTAGATTCCTTTCCACTGCCCGTCTACATTTACAAATTGCACGGGTGAGAGCCCGGCGCTCTTTTACAAGATTTCAGGGTGCGCCTTTATATTTTAAAATGCGCCCTCCTATTCCTACTTCAGTCGGGCTACTTCTTTTTGTTTTTTCCGCCTTTGCCCTGTGTCTTTCCCGCTTTCTTTTGCTTTCTTCGTGTTGGGGTTAACATTACCCCCTCCTAGACGAGTAGTGGGATAAGGGATAAGGGATAAGGGATGCTAGTGGTTGGTGTGACTGGCGATTGGAGGACACTGAGGCTTGTGAATGAGAGGTGATGGGGTGTGATGACGATGTCCAAGAGAGATTCCAGCGTGCTTTAGGCTTGCTGACAATTGCCGCATTTGTCTCACTGTTCTGGCGCCCCTCTGGAACTGGTCCCTTAGGAAGATGGTATTGGGGGGATTTATTCTGGAGAAACCCCCGAATGCTGTTTGTTGTGAAAAGCCGTGGCATGGGCTGAAAAACCCTTGTCTGGGAGCAGAGGATCTTCGGTTTTGAGGTGAAAGTCTTCAGGCTTGTGGTGCTAATAAGCGATCCGTAGATCTTGATGTAGTGGTCATGGATCATCGGACGGTGAGGTTCCAAGATCTATGCCAATGGCAGCCCATCAGTGGGCGGATGGTTGTCAACATGAAATCTATGGAGCTATTGGAACCTTCGCAGCGAAGCTCCTGAAGTTGCAGTAACGGGGTCATGTCGGACTTCTGGAAAAATTCCTCGTCATTGGAGGATGTAGTAGACAATCGCCTTCAGCCAAGCAGCCCGTTTTGGATGAAGATAATCTGCAAGAAAAGTGGTGCACTTCCTAGGGGGTGTGTCTGTCTCACTGTGCAGTGCATGGTGCCCGTGTGAGTGGAACTGGGAGATGGGTCTAACCTTGGGCAAGCCCTTGGTAATGTCCCACACTTGAGGACCCAGTTTGTGCAGCTTCTGAGGTGCGATGCGAAGCTCAGGGTGACAGGTCTGAAAGTCCTGCCCTTGATGTACCCTGAGCGTGAAGTGGGGGAGGGGCTAGAGAGGACTCTAGATGCAGTGAGGATGGTGCACCACGATAGTGAACGAAGGCAGCAAGCACTTTTTTTTTTTGGTGAATGAGAGAGAGGGCATTGGGGGATGCATGGGGCACCCCTTTAGTCACGGGGTGGTGGCAAGCATTGTGATAAAAATGCGCAACTTTGTAGGTATTCCTTAATACCGGCTCTAGCTCTTAGAGGAGTGGTGGACCAAAAGGGGTGATTACACCTTGCAAAACGGGTGTCACTCATATTTTCTAATAGTTCTAAGCAGAAGGCCGAAAGGAGAGTAGCGCGCATCATCAACCTCACCATGGCTCTACTATCTATTCCTAGGTTAAGATAAAAAAAGAGTGGAGGGAGATGGGCTTCCTCTATGGGGTAGGTTTCTGGAGTAGCAAGAATTTGAGAAGTCGAAGGTAATTACAACTAGTTCAGAATGCTGGATCGGGGAAGGAGGAGAAATCTACAAGGAAACGGTTTATGGAGGGAAGTATATCTTCTGCCCTAAATGCTAAGCATTCCTCTGGGCTTCTAGCATTTACATTATAGATTCTCGGGAAGTCAAAATCCCCATGCAAATCTCTGTTGTAATCCACTCCATGCCTATGGGGGTAGGGCATGTAGATAGGATCATTGCGCTCTTCGGGGAGGGAGCTACAAAATGCGGTCCAAGCATCAAAATTGGTATCCCAAATCTTCCTCCGCCATTTTGGCTGTGCCTGGTAGCCTTGGACGGATTTGGGAACCAGACCGACCTTGTCTTCCCAATATTCTCGTGGCTCTTGCCTCCACCTGGTTACTATTATGCTTCTCTCTTCCATCCATTTGTTTGCGAGTTCGTTAGCCAAATCTTTGATCTTGGCTATGACTCCTAGGGGTAGGGACCGGTCCAGGGATTGTGGAAAAGCGAATGAGAGCTCGAATGGCCTCTTATGTAGCTCTCTCTGGCGCCATATGACCAACTCCTGGGGCCAATCTACCGGATGCGTATCATTTCGTAGTGGCATGGGCTCCTCAGGAAGTTATCGTGGAAGTACGCGCGCTCGGCGTTGGGCCTCTTCTGCTAACTCCTGCCTCCTTCTCCTTGCTGCAATTATGCGTTCAGGTAGCTCAGCGTCGGCAGGTTCCTCCTGTAGGATCTCTGGTTGAGGCGGACTCGGCATCCTTTGCGGCTTGTCTTCCTCATCTTGCTTGAAGTCCGGCACCTCTTTGGCATTTCGCGCTACCACAAGAGGAACAACTGGTGGTGGTGGCAGTGGCTGCTCTTGTTCCTGAAAACCTAACTCCTCGAGCTCTGCAGTGGAAAGGCCTGTACAGTGCAGGTAGTGGAACTATTGCTCTTTAGTTATTCCGGTACTCGTTGGAAGCTCCCGCTCTTGAAGGCTGTATCGTAGTGCCCGGGTGCTTAGTTCCAACTTTCTTTTTACATGTTCCA
Source organism: Lygodium microphyllum (assembly GCF_053477565.2). NCBI lineage: Eukaryota > Viridiplantae > Streptophyta > Polypodiopsida > Schizaeales > Lygodiaceae > Lygodium > Lygodium microphyllum. The sequence continues at coordinate 26,279,555 of NC_141138.1, read as the reverse complement.
CTGTATCATCGCCCTCGACTTGCGTCACATGGAGCACCGTGTTGAGAAAGGCCCGTCGCTAGGTCTTAGTCGTTATCTCTGCAGCCTCAACCCTAGCCTCGGCCAGCATTCTTTCACACTCTGCCACTGCAAGCCGTTCTGTTAAATCCCTCACCCTGTCAAAGTTCTTTCTTTCCCACTCCACGGCTCTCTCCTCCATCTTTTGCCTTTGTTCCTCTAGCTGGCCTGCCAGGGTGGTTATTACCTGTTGCTGCTCATTTGAATAGAACCATAACTGGTTTCTTTCGTTTAGTTTCTGAGCGAGCTGCTCTTCCGCGATCCCTCTTGCTTGATCAACAATGCTGAGTCTGTGGTGCGCTTCGGTTAGGATTTCTGATTTCTCTTGGACCAATTGTTCTAGGCTCTGGATTTCAGCGCGGAGCAGCCTCTTCTGATTAAAGATCATGGCCATGAGGGCTTCCACATCCTCCTGGGAGGTCTCCAGCGCGTCTTGCAGTCTCTGACTTCATCCTATAGTCGTTTGGCTTCAGCTGCTGCTGAGACCCCCGGCCCTTCATTTTTTAGGAATTCAATTTCCCTGATTAGCCTGTCCTGTTCCTCTTGCTCATGCCATGACTGGGGCTCCGCTGCATATTCTTGTGGAACGGCGGCTTCACCTTCCTGAACCTCCCGATAGAGCTATTCCACTCAGGCCACCCTTTGCTGGAGATCACTGTATTGCTGCATCAGAAGTTTTATGTTCCTTTGTTCCGCTACCAGGCTCTGCTCCTCATCCTTCAGCCTTTGCCTAAGGCAGCTTTCATTGGTTTGGGTTTGCCTCGTTTTCTCTTCTAGCTGGTCTCGCAGGGCCTTCATCTCTCTCCGTCTGTCAGCTTCCTGCCTTGAGACCTCTAGCCTGAGGGCTGCTGACGTCTCCTTTTCTTTCTCTAGTTCCAGCAGCGCCACCTTCTTTTCTTCTTTTGCCTTGTCCAGTTGCGTTAGCAACTTGGCCACATATGCGTCATAGTCTGCAATAGGTATGGGAGTATTGGGCGTGGTAGTCGATGCCTCTAGCCTCTGTCGTTTGGGATCTTGCCGAGACTCTGTATCTGCGGCGGCGGGCCTTTTCAATCGAGTTTCAGGGGCAATTTCGGCCACCTTTCTCACAAGCATCTGCATCATGGTCATGAGCTGTGCCGCATCGAGAGGAGGCATGGGGTGTGCAGTGGCAGTGGTCGTGATTTCGGCTGTTGTTGGCACAAAGGAGGGAGGGAGTGGATGTAGGAGGGACTTGCCCTTGCATACGACCCCACTGGTGCTGCCTCCACACTTGCACTGGCTTCAGTTTTATGGCCGGGGCTCGCGGGTTCTAGTTCTCCGTCCCCATGAGTCTCTCCCATCGACTTTCGGGTGGCTTCTGCCAGTTCGGCCAGTTCCTGGAGTCGTTGCTTCTCACCCTCTTCCTCTGCCCTCCTTTTCCTGTCCACTTCAGCCTTCTTCGACTCCTCTCCTATTCTGGCGAACTCCTCCTCCTCTTTCCTCCTCCTTTCTTCCTCAGCCCTTCGAGACTCTTTCTTAGCCTGTTTGATGTCAGCCCGTTCTTCCTTACTTAATTTCTCTTTTTTCTCCTTCTGTTTCTTATCACTTTTGCTTTGTTCTGCGGGTTTGGTTGCTCGCGGAGGTGGCACTTCCTGCTCTCCCTCGTCGCTCACTATTCTCTCGCTCGATCTCCCTCCGCCATGGTGAGCTAAGCTTTGATGCGCCGCTTCCCCCTCCCTGACGCCCTCATTATTTATTGCTTCGTCTATGATGGCTATCAGAATTCCCCCATATCTGATTGTAGCCGCTTTCGACGCCAGTTTCTTCCTTGCGGAACGCGCTATTGAGGCAGGGGACTCTCCTTCTGCTGATGCTTCCGCCGGAGTGAGGAGGGCAGCTGAACTTTGAATGGTCTTCTGTAAGAATCCATTCCAGTCTATTTCTTCAGGGGTTTCCGCTGATATGCTTTCCAACAGTGGGACCCCGATCCTATTCATCAGCACATTGTAACGCTGGCCCGAGAAGAGGGTATGGATCATCTTTGCTTGTAGTTTCACCACTGGGTCCGGGATGTCAGCCAAGCTGATTCCATCCATAGTATGCACCGCTTCTTTCTTGACTCCCAGTGTTTTACAGGTTTTATACCATTAATTTCAGCCATATCACTTATGGTTTTCTGATTTTCAAAGCATAGACTAATAAAACTTATAATAAACAACATCATGATGCATAATCAGCCCATGGGAACAACATTTCATCAACCAAATAGTAAAAAAACTCATTTTTCCTTCATAAAAATTGAATTACCGCTTAGGCTTCATGTCTCGGGATCTCGGTTTTGGTACAGGACTGCGGATCAGCCCTCATTCAATGTCCAGCATCTTCAAGATCAGCAATCTTCATGTCTACATTGATTCGGAAGCAATCTGGTCTCATCCGGACAAGCTTTCCTTCACCATTCTTTATTTTCCTCTTGCACACAAGAACAACCCCTTAGGGGAGAGAGAGGGAGGAGAGAGAAAGACTGATTTTCTCTCTCTTCAATGATCAGCAAGAAGAAGGGCGGCGAAATGATTAGCAGGAAGAAGGGAATCAAGGCCCAATGTTCATTGGGTGGGTTGCTTGCAACCTCCATCCTCCATCTCCCAAGATCATGGCGCAAAAATCGGTGCCTTCCTGCCACGCTTTTCCCATCCTCTCTCTCTCCACATTTTGATGCCACATTTCATGTTGCATGAAAAACTTGGGCTCCCAAAGGTCATGCCCACTTTGGCCAAAAATAAGTCCACCTCTTCGTATCTTGACCGGTTCCTTGGCCATTGCCATTTCCCCGTCCGGGCTCCGATTCGAGCTCTGAAAAATCCTGGGCGTCCGGCTTGACATCCTGCATTGGCTGGCAACTCCTGAAAACCCGCACGGCAGTTTGAAAAATTATCAAAAATCAACAAGTGTCACTCGGGCGCCTTTTAAAAGTCGTATTTCACTTGGTGCTTAAAATCGTCCTAGCTCGAGCCGCCGCCTTCAATGTTGAATATTTTTTCCTTAAATTACGGATTTTTTGGCAAATTTTAGGCACATCCCGAGCTCAAAACTCCGCTCTCACTAATGCAAGAAGGTTATCCAATAGCCTACTCCTCAAGGAAGCTAAAACCCCATGAAAGAAATTATGCAACCCATGACCTGGAGATACTAGTAGTTATTCGTGCTCTCAAACTTTAGCAACACTATTTTCTTGGTAGCAAGTTCTCTTTGGTCACAGAACATAAGAGCCTCAAATGGATCTTTACATAAACTGACCTCAATATGAGGCAACGTTGTTGGATTGAGGTTCTGCAAGAATATGACTTTGAGATCAGGTATCGATCCGGTAAAAAGAATGTGGTCGTTGATGCCTTAGGTCGCAAGGCATTCCTCAACTCTCTTATCATGGAGAAACCCTCAATGGCAGAATCATTGGCAACTATGGTGTCAATGCCTAGCAACCCTATCCTTGAACTAGCCAAGGAAGAAGCTGGCCATGACCCACAATATCTAAAGATGATGAGGGAGATTTTTGAAAAGGACCAAAACCCCAGACTTAAGGTCAAGTATCAAGAATTCTTTGTCAATGAGGAACTTTTCTACTTTAGAACTAGATTATGCATACCCTCAAGCAAGAAACTCAAATAGAGATACTTTGGGAAGCACATGACTCCCCCTTTTTGGGCCATCCCAAATACGTCAAGACCCTCAACACGGTCAAGAAAAGCTACGACTGGGAAAGCCTTAAGGGAGATGTACTCAAACATGTCACGGAATGTTTATCTTGCCATGGCATTAAGGCAAAACATGTCAAGATGCCTAGGAAGCTCCAACCTCTTGACATTCCCCAAATGAAGTGGGAATTTATTAGCATGAACTTTGTTGTTGGGTTACCTTCAGTGAAAGGAGGTTACAATTCAATTATGGTTATAGTAGACATGCTCACCAAGGTTGCACATCTCGTTCCACTTAAGAAAAACTATGAAGCTTCAGATATTGCCAGATTGTTCATCAAGGAGATATTCAAACTCCATGGGTTGCCTAGAAGGATCATTAGTGACCGTGATGCTGTCTTCACATCTCATACATCTCATTTCTGGTAAAGGATATTCAAGGCCATTGGGACTCAACTCTATTTCAGTACATCCTATCACCCTCAAATTGATGGCCAAATAGAGAGAGTCAACCAAGTCATTGAATATATTCTTAGGGCATATTGTTGTCGTGAGCCCAAGAAATGGATCCAATATCTACCATTGGTAGAGTTTGCCTATAATGCTTCCTACCAACAAAGCATTAAAATGACACCTTTTCAAGCATTGTATGGGCATGATTGTCGTACTCCAATGAACTTTTCAGATCCTACTTTAAGGGTAGAAGCTTCCAAGGAAATGCTTGAGGAAATGGATGAACAAGTCAAAGCCATCAAACAAGACACTAGAGCCGCCAAGGATAGGAAGAAAGCCTATGTCGATCTAAATAGACAAGAGCAACTCTTCAATGAGGGAGATATGGTTTTTATTCGTGTAGGACTCAAGAAAAGTTCCTTATCTTTGGGAGAATTTAAAAAACTGAATCCAAGGTATTGCAGACCCTACAGGATCCTCAAGTTCCTAGGGCCCAATGCCTACAACCTCCAACTCCCTGAGAATGTGAAGGCTCACAATGTATTTCATGTTAGCCTACTAAAGAAATATGTATCCAATCCTATCCATCTACTCAATGATCAACAAGTTGTAATGCCAAGCCAAGGAGTCCTTGAGCTCTTTCCAGATAGAATCATAGACATTCGAGAAGAGAGATTGAGGAGTAGAATCCTCAAGGAGTACCTCATCCAGTGGAAGGATTATCCAAAAGAAGATGCCACATGGATTGGCGAGAGTACTCTCAACCAAAAATACCCCCAATTCCTTTCGAGATGAGCACATCTCGATTCCTTAAGGGGGGAAGGATGTAATATCTCACTTGCCCGTAACCGTAAGACCCCCTTTACAAATTAACCATTTTTTTAAATGCCCCCTACTCACACCACCAACTAGCGGACGGGGGGCTGCTATGGGACGATGGCCGTGATGATGACATCTAGTGGAGGGAGGGAGAGCTGCAGTGTGGCCAATGACTCCAAGTGGGGCGAGACGACAAGTGGCAATGGAGTTGCAATGACTACCCCTTCTCTCCCCCTCCCCCATACTCTGCATGGTGGTCATCCACCTAGCCGCTCTGATGGGGATAAGGGGGGGCTCCATGCCATACTATCCCCCCCCCCCCCCCCAATACCACTATAAAATCCCCCCTTAGGCGAGAGAAGGAGGGCATTACTATCATTACTCTCCCCTGTGCTGCCAGATTGGAGGGAGAGAGTGTGTGTGTGAGAGAAGAGAGCACGTGTGTGAGAGAGAGAGAGAGAGAGTGAGAGAAGAGGGAGAGAGACAGAGAGAGGAGAGAGAGAAAGAGAAATTTCCCTTGGAATCTTTCAAGCTTCCTCTCTTTCCCCCCCCTCTTTGAGAGGGTTCTCACAGCGGATTTCTTCCACGAGGGTCAACTCCCTTGTAGCCCGAGTACGTATCTGCGAAGAAAATGCCAAACCATACAATGTCTCTCCCAAGTGAAGTAAGGTCCAATCAAGCATGAATCCCACATCAACCAATGGAGCTATGGGTCAAAGAACTGCAACATTTGGTAACCAAGTGCATTCTATAAATCTTACTCTAGAAGGAATCTTTGAAAAACATAGATCAACTACATTAGGAGGAGTATCCATGCAAAAATCTACGATAGCTAACCACCAACTAGGTTGTATTATAAAATCATGTTTGGTATTGTGTTTTATTGCACTCTGGCATGTTTTAGAACGAACAATTTGCACAAAAGATTATGCATTGGTGCACACTGAAATCAAGGACTTTATTGGTTGTGTTTGTAGGTCATTAGATTTATGCACTAACATTGGCATGGTTGAGAGGTAAGAGAAACTGAAAAATGGGTTATCGAGACGATAAAGAATAGTCATCATTAGGAAGAAATCATACTTTTATATCACAAAATTTGCAAATATGCAAGACCATGCAAGATGATGGCATCCTATAAACCGTTAAAGAGAAGCAACTTGCATTTGCATTAGGCGTGATGATTTCATGTTCCTCGCATAAAGAAAAAAAATACAATCACTATTTATGATTTGCATGAGCATATTGAAATGAATCCCCAAGAATAGAAGAGCTACATTGCATCATCAACTTAGGAAGGACTTGCATCTCGTTTTGTGTGGCATCCATGGACAATTTCAGTTACACTACATGCTAGGGATTCATCTTAAAGATAGATATAAGATGCGCATATGAATTTCCAAACTTAATTGTCTGAGGCAAATTGATAAATGAAACCCTATACGTTACATAAGGCTAGGGTTCAATTTGACTTAATTAGGGTTTAGTTGTAAACAAGCCGAGCTATTGTTATAAACACAGGCTAACCTAGAGACAAATAAGCCCCTCATTGGTTTATATCTTGCATCTGGAAAATCCAAAACAACCTTGGAGATATCACCTTTAACCATGATACATCTCGATGCTAATACAAGAAAACTCGAGTGTCGTATTCCCAAGACGAGTACCCTAGACTAAAGGCTAGCAAGCTAGGGCAGGTACCATCTGAGAACTATCAGATATAGATCCAATTGCATAATTGCTCACTCTTATCACATAGGAGTGGGGTTAGAAAGAGGGTATTCTCTATCCCTCAGAGGATAATGGAAATTAACACCAAGGCAAGAAAGACCCAAGAAGGGAAAATGCTAAACATCAAAGATATGTACTCCACCTTAGCAAATGTCCCAAGCACTCACCTTCACTATTGTTTGTGCTTGTAAATTTAGGAACACCATCTGTGAAAGGATTGTATGACCCCAAACTCACAAGAAATCAAAATAATGAATCAGGTTGAATTCATGGAGGGCGCGCCAAGCTACCCCCAACTGGTTGCCAACCCTAACCAAGGGTGTTCTAAATAACCGTGTTGGGGACGTGGACCAACAAACCCGCCACGAAAGGTCTCTCCGTGGGATAGTTTGAACGTGGGAGGATGCTTGGATGCCAGGTGGGGCTCTGGCTATAAGTTCCCTACCTCTCCAGGTCTTACTCAAAAAATTTGCATGAATTGAGATAGATTCTCAAGGCCCCTGTTACTAGTGCAAGGGTGGAATCTTGGAAGAAATAAGGTGCATCCTCACGGATTGCGAAAATTGTCCCTTTTGAACAAGACTTGTATCTCAGTTAAAATGCTAATATTAAGTTTACTTCCAAGGAACCTGTCTGAATTGTTTTCTTGTCAGTGCCATAGGATTATGTGAATAAACCATGTTCCCTAAAAGGGATTAATTAAAGAAGCTGATTTTAAATGTCACACCTAAATGTGGTATGATCTAATTACGTAACTAAAGAACACCTATTGAGGGAAGCGAATGGATGGAACCCCCAACAAGTCCATCCAATGGAAGGGTGGTCCCAGAGAATTGGGAGGCTTCTTATAAGGTTTTATCAATGTCTGATGACCTTTAAGTAGTGTTAAGTTAGAACCCAATTCATACCATTTTAGGGGACCACCGGAATGGGACTATGCCCCATGGCAGAGAGGTTGAGCGGAGCATCCTTGTCTTTTCCCATTCTCTTTGAACCAAGTGCGGCATGGATCTGCTTTAGCTTGGGTATCTCTAGGTAAGTAGGATGTCCAGGACCCGAAGCTAGAATGTTGTCAGTAGACCTTGACCACGAGGAACCTGAATTTCAGGTCGATCCTAGTGGGTTCATTGGCCGCAATCGTTCCGTTATGAGGTGGACTCGAGAAACCCTAAGTGATAAGCCCCGGAACATTCCAAGGGGTGTCGAGCAATGATGCTTAGACTCATTTCTCTATGGGCTGCAAAAATGTGCTTGGACAAGACATGTTACAAAACTAAAACCCAAACTATGACATCAATTGTAGGGGTTCTCCTGAATCAAGGAGGATGAATTATTGGTAGGCCTAAAATAAAAATTTCGTAGATTGTTGTTTAACCCATAGAATACTTCTATTGTCATTTGCAAAGAATTGTGCTTGTATTCATTGCGCTTTTGGACTTAGAAGAGCTTTTTTCACTCCTTCTTGTAGAGGATTAGTAACTATAGCAAACTGAGGAGGGGCTAGAGGACAAACTTGTCTTATAAGCCTTCTTAATACAAAAGGGGTACACACTTGCCCATTTATGGATACACATGCATTGGCATTAGAGAATAGAGCTCGCAACATTTTCCTTAACGTTGGGGCCCAAAGCCCAAATTAGTGAGTGTGGATAAAATAATCATCAACTAATATGATAATAAACTATCTCTAAATCCATATTCAAACAATAAAGCTAGCATCAAAGCTCAATGCATAGTTTATAAATGGAGCAAGGTTAAGAATAGCATCTTGTATTTTCCTTCCAAAAGTAAATCCATGATGCCCGGAGTGTATCACTCGAGGTAGCAAAAACTTAACTCTCAAGGCCAAAAACTTGGTAAGAATTTTGTAAGAAAAATTCTACATTATAAGGGGGTGCCAATGGCTTGGCTTCTTTCTCTCTTGCAATTTGGAAAGCCAATTAAATGATTCTAGTATCTAACTCAGGAAGGATCTCATCTCAATCATATCCTTGCCACAAACATCCCAAAGCTTAAGAAAGACCTTAAGAAAAAGATCATCAATGCCTAAATATTTTCTATGCTTTATAACTTTGAGTGCAATAACACTTCTCCTTTAGTAAAGGGTCATTCAATCCTAATAGCAAGTTCCTTTGAGATGGGGTCCATTGTATCTCTACAGATGCTGTAAGTCTTGCTTGATGATATCCAAAAGTTGAGGATCAATTCCATATGTGTGCCATATGCTATTTGAATACTTGGAGAATGTTGTAATTGTGAAAAACATGGATCTGGAGCATGGCATCTATGGTGGCTCATAGAGCAATACTAGACTCATGAGTACTTGGACATGACAGGAATCAAGACTTGATTGGAAGTACAAATACAAGCAAATAGGAGGGCTAAAAAAGGCTAAATACAAGCTTGTATTGCAAATAGGAGGGCTAAAAAAGGAAAATAGGAGGGCTAAAATAGGAGGAGTTTACAAGCAAATAGGAGGGCTAGGCAATACAAGGCTAAAAAAGTCTTTTAGAATAGGAGTAGAAGGACTGATGAGGCTTGTCCTTCTCCTAGTGGTCTTCTTCTTCTTCTTCTTCTTCTTCTTCTTCTTCTTCTTCTTCTTCTTCTTCTTCTTCTTCTTCTTCTTCTTCTTCTTCTTCTTCTTCTTCTTCTTCTTCTTCTTCTTCTTCTTCTTCTTCTTCTTCTTCTTCTTCTTCCTCCTCCTCCTCCTTTGCTCCATGTTCTTCGTCTTTAACAGCCAGTTAGATAGGCCTTTTGAGACCTCTTTCTGGCATGGCAGAATTTCAAAAGATCTGAAGTGGTCTACAAGAGAAAAGAGAGATGTCCTGAAATGTCCTACAGCAATGGCAGCCATAGCTTTGTTCATTGGTATGTATCTTGTGCTGGAGGTGCCTACAGCTTGTTGAGGCTTTTCAAGAGGTTTCCTTGCCACATGAATGAGCTCTATTGCATGAGCATTCATTGGAAGGACAACAACAAACCCAAAAACGTGGGCAGATCTACGATTGCTCTAGAATGTGTAAATGGACAACTTGAAGAGTTGATATAATGATGGTTATGTAGCTCAATAAGGAGTTAATCAAAGCAAGAATTATTGGCAGCACTAAACATAGTAGGAGAAGCCCCCATTTGAACATGGAAAACATTGTAAATAGGTTGAAACTATGCCTACTTGCTGCTCGAATTGTGGGAAGTATTCAGTGTTGAAATGCTTGTGTTGGGCACAGACAAGTATATGATATGTTTGGCAATGTATATGCCTTAGACTATGTGCATTTGGCATGATAAAAAGGGGCTAAGAATTCAGTTTTGAAATGCTTTACAGATTTGAAATTGCAAGTTGAAATCTATCATTGAATATATGAGAGCTTACACTTGAAGTTTTGGAGTATCCTGACACCTATTTGGTACTCGTAAATGCTTGGATGTTGGTCCATGAGTGTAAGATGTTTTGTGGATAAAAATGAGCATTGAATGCTTTTATTTGGACTAAAATATTGCTAGTTATAATAGTGGAATGGCTGTAAACAGCCTCTTGGAAGAATATTTGGCATTGCTACTTGCATATGGTGCAAGCATTGATGCTTGTTTGATGAATCCCTGATGTGATGGGACATGTCTATGATGTCTTGAGGTTATTTTGAGTTGGAAATACTTCAAATTACATAGAGAATTTACTACTAGTTACACCATTGAACTAATTGAAAATTGTATATTACAATTATGGAAAATTGAGCAAGCATTTATGCCTATGCAATCATGTATTGTTCCCTACGAGTCATGAAGCATGTCTAATGTGATTTGAGGATGTTTGTGGCCTGAAATTTCTTCAATTTTGCATAGAGAATTGTTATTGGAAATTGCAGACTATGATCTATAAATGCTTTTGGGAACATACATATATGTCTTGCATGCAGTGAATGAAACCTACTTAGCATGCTATTGAACATGGTTGTTACGACATATGTCTGGAGATGTTTGCCATGTTTTCGAGTTGAGAAATCATTGATTTTTGTAGGCAACTTTCTGTCATAAATCTGAGGACTGGAAACTATCTTGTGCACAGTTTACTTGGTCTATAGGGAGTTAGACCCTATCTAATTTAGACTGCATTGAATACATAGAGTTGCAAAGATGACAAATGCTGAAAGGACTGATAATATAACTCAAACAGTAGGTGAAAATTTAGACAACAACAACTATGATATCTTGAAGTTTAGAATGGAGAATTTTCTAATTGGCAAGGGCTATTGAGACTTGGTTATAGGTGTAGAGGCTGAGCCAAAACTCCTCGATAGAAATGCATCTCCTGATCAACTTAGGGCACATCAACCATGGACTAAGAGAGATTGTAGGCATTACATTGGCTATCCCTATGTTTTTTTATGCTATGGTTATGCAAATAATGAATTGCAGCTCACTAAAGGATACATGGGGTATTTTGATGAGATACTATGGTACTACCACTAGTGCCAGAAAAACACAGCTGAAGAAGAAGTTTAACACAATGGATAGGAAAGGACGGTCCATTCAAGACTATATGATTGAGATAAAGACTATTATAGATCAACTAGTGTCCATTGGGACTGAGGTAAATGATGAGGATTTGGTAGCTGTGACCATGAATGGTCTAGGGCCTAAATACAAATCCTTTGATATGTCAATTTTAGTCAGTGAGAGCGGAGTTTTGAGCCCGAGATGTGCCTAAAATTTACCAAAAAATCCAAAATTTAGGGAAAAAATATTTAACATCGAAGGCGGCTACTACTATAGCTAGGACGATTTTAAGCACCAAGTGAAAGACGGCTTTTAAAAGGCGCCCGAGCGACACTTGTGGATTTTTTATAATTTTTCTGACTGCCCTGCGAGATGCCAAGAGTTGCCAGTCAGTGCAGGATGCCAAGACGGATGCGCAGGATTTTTCAGAGGCTGAAACGGAGCCCGGACGTAAATTGGCCAAGATACGAAAAGGTGGACAAAACTTAGGACCAAAGGGGGGGTGCCCTTTGGGGATTTTAACCCCCCTTCATTTTTTATGAAACAAAAGCGTGGAGAAAACGTGAAGACATGGTGTGCAGATGGCGCCGATTTTTGCGCCCTCATCCTCATGGATGATGATTCTAGGCTGTGAGCAACCTATCCAACTGACATTGGGCCTCAACTTCTCCCTCTTGGCTGATCATATCACCGGTCTTCGCGCGAGGAATGGTTGTCTGGATGAAGAGAATAGAATCTCGTATTTCTCTCTCCTCCCTCTCTCTCCCCTCTATGGGTTGTTCATGTGTATCATCTTGAAGGAGAAATCGGGAAGGAGAATGAAGGAAATGGTGATGGAGATTGATGGAGATGTTGAAGATTGATGTACAACATTGGATTGAGAGTAATGCAGGCTCCGTTTGCAAGTTATGCAGTCATTCAAGGCATCTCGGGTTACGTAAAAACACGGTATGACCATTTTTATGAAGAAAATGAAGGATTTTTGATAGTTTATGATGATAATTATGTTTTTTTTGGATGAAAATTTGTTTGTGTGCTGTTTGCACCATGAGTAATTGCTGTTTATCAGAAAATCTTGATTTTGCAATGATTTACATGCTCTATTTAATTCCCAAAAACCCAAAATGTGGTTTTTTAGCGGTAAAATGGTAGTTTTCCCGTTTCGGGTGGGTGAAAGGTATTCCCATGGGGGAAAAATGGAAGATAAATTGAATGTTAGTATGCTTAAGTGATTGAAACAAGAAAAATCAGAAAATATCATACTTTATTACCAAATAAATCAAGAAAATGAAAAAAATAAGGGAAAAAATAGAAATACGTCTTACAAAAATAAGGAAAAATATAATGATTGTTTGTGGATGTATGGTAGTGGCAAAGTATGAGGTTTAGCCTCAGTTTGCCCTATCTCCTTGTCAAAGTTTGTGATTTATCATTTTTTATATATCAAAACATGACAAAATGAACCTCTACACCTATGCAATGAAAGCAATACCTAAATGTAGGGGGTTGGGATGTTTGAATGGTGTGATTTGCGTGCTGATTGTTGCTGATTTTCCGATGTACATCATGACATAGAGTCCGTGGTATGTTAATTAAGAGGATAGTAGCACGAGTGTTGTCTCGGTGCTATCCTTACATCGCCACATGGGTTAGTAAATGCATTGGAAAGCCTGGTTGTGCACCACGTGTTTCTGATTTAAAATTATGTTTGAGCACTTTAGAAGCACTCACCTTTGCATGTGCATGACGATCATGGTATCGAAATAAAAAGGCTTGGATGCATAGCACCTGTTTTCAATGACAATGACCCACTCTTGAGTGTGAAAAGGTATCCTAAGCCGTAAGATAGACGTTCGTTTCTTGGGGGATTATTTGGTAAGGAAACATGGTATCTCCTGGAATACTTTCGAAATGGAAGAGTGGAGTTTATTCGTTTGTTCTATATATTGAGCATCGCATCAAGGGGCCAATCCTTGCGATGTAGGAGAGTTGCAGTGGGGCCGCGGTGGTTTCTACCGAGAGGTTGCCTCCCATGTATGTGATTATCGTGGTATTTATTGCTAATGTGTATGGGTTCTCCCTCTATGGAGTTTATAGAAAGGGAAACGTGGGACTACAAAACTATAAACGCATAGATTAGGCTTTAGGACAATTCGTACTTTAGCAAAAGATAGATGCTCCTAGTCCGTGAGGCCGTGAGGGTGTGTTTGTCTGTTATGAGTATGAGGTCCGGCTAGTGCCATAGCCAGTGCCGGCCCATTTGAGGTCCCATCAGTGATGCGTCTACCGGGAGCTACCAACAAGTGGTGGTTCCCGAATCTAGGGTTTTTAGGGACCAAAAAGTTGGTTTATGTCCTCTGACAAGGACCTCAAGCCGAAATACAAAAAGCAGAATGTGCTGAGAGGACTAGACGGTGGTTGGAGATTGTAAGTCGCTATTCTCCTCAAAGGAGTAGCCCGATACGCATAAGAGGCAATGGTCTTAGTAACCCAACTACTGCACATAGCCCTTTAGGTGGAGGAGGAAGCGCAAGTTCTTCCTCTCTTCCACCAAGTCAACCCACTTCAAGTGGGGGTGTGATCCCATCAGTTCAAACTCCTATTGTCAATCCGATTGTCGTCATGGCACAACCCATTGCAATTCCTGCAGGGACGCCGGATCTGCCAACTTTAGGAGTACCTTTGCCCATTTTTAATGGGTTAGCTAAAGAAAATGCAGAGTTTCACATTTGTGAGTTCCAAAGACTAATGTTTAATTACCGCATCCAAGATGAGGGACATCTTATGATGTACTTTAACATGACATTAAAAGGAAGGGCTGCATTATGGTATCATAGCATAGAGACTGGAACCATCACTACAATTGACAAATTTTATGCAGCTTTCCGAGGAGAATATGCCCCTGAAAGAGGTAGCCAATACTGGTTGCGTGTTTTGAATGTAACACGCCAAGACCCCTATGAGAATGTGAAAGCCTATGCCAAGAAGCTTAAGGAAGTGTTTCGTAAGTTAGAAACTTACATTCCTATTCCGTCGGCTACCCAATTGCAATACTTCTTGCATGGATTGGATTTCAATATTCAGGTACAATTGAGCAGTGTGGCTTTGGCTGATTTAGACACCGCCATCACGCAGGCAGAAGGAGTAGAGTCACGATTACAAACGGCCTACTCCTCTGGAATAAATCTTAATGCGGGTTTAGTATCTGGAGGCAATTTACCATTAATAAATGGAAGTCAAGGGATGCCTATGAATAACCCTAATGGGAGAGGAAGCATGGTTTAAAATGTACCTTTGCTGCCAGCTCCTCCCAGTGTGACTATGCCTATGGCTAGTCATTTGGCTCCACCAAATGTTGGAGGCCAAGTTTCGAACCCTAATGTTGTTCCTGTGAGTCAACAACCAATACCCAATCAAATTGTTAAGCCAATGGAACGACGGATAGATGATCAAGGCTATGAGTCGAGTGCATCTAATGTCCTTGGTGAAGTTAAGGATATGATGAAGCATTACACCGACATGATTTTTGAACAATATCAGCAAATAGCTGTTGACGTCAATTTCCTGAAGAAGCAGCAGAATTTGATAGGGAGTCGATGCTATGAAGAGGGTGGTCCCTCAAGATTCAGTTGTAAGTGGTGTGGCAGACAACATTTTCCTAGGAATTGTCCAAATGTTAAATGTGATATTTGTGGGAAGTCGGGCCACTTAGCCACTACCTGTTGGAGTAAGATTAGTTCCCTCCAACAAGGGAGTAAATAGCCAGGTCCAGTTAATCATAGAGCGCAAGGTAATAACCTCCAGCAAAATGACAGACCAAGACAAATACTGGAAAGGGGAAAGACCACTATAGAAGAGTTGCCACAAGGCAATGGAGCTATCCTTATCGAGGCTGTACGCGTCAATGCAGTTGAAACATCTAACCTACGAGCCGTGACAAGAGGCCAAAAGGCTAAAGAGAGTGATAAAGATAATGCAAAACTGGTCGAGGAAAACCCTAAGCAAGGGGATAAGGGGACGCAATGTCAAGATTGTGGGAGAGAAGAAAGGAGTCTCACTTGTACCTTTCTCATTTACACAATGGGGGAATACACACAAGGGTGGAGGCTGAAAACAGTTTTCCTCTTCTTAGTTGTGTAAGCCAAAAGAACTCTAGTACAGAGAAATAGAAGAACCCTATATATGAGTCTCAAACCAAACTCAACTAACTAAGGTGGCATACTAACTGAGCCACGAACTAGAGTAGATAAGGATAGCTGTCATGTAGCTATTATTCATGGGCGGTGTACCAACCGCATCTGCAACTGACAAGTCGGTGACATAAATGCACAACGGTCACCCTGGCATATCATGAGTGGAGCTCGATATCTCAATACTCCCCCTCGAGCTCAACCCCAATTCCTGCACACCAAGCAGGTCTCTGAACTTGCGCAGCTTCTCTGCGCCCAATGATTTCGTGAATATGTCAGCTACCTGATCCTTTGTGTTGACATAAACTAGATCAATAAGACCTAGTAAAACCCTCTCTCGCACATAGTGATAATGCACCTCAATGTGCTTTGTTCTAGCATGATAGACTGGGTTATTTGCCAAGTGTATACTACTCATGTTGTCACAATAAATGACAATTGGCCCATCTATAGGCTGATCCATATCATAAAGTAGCTTATGCAACCAAGCTACCTCACATGCAGCCATTGCTGCACCCCTATACTCAGCCTCTGTGCTCGACAAGGCAACTGTAGGCTGTTTCTTGCTGCTCCAAGTGATTGCAGCACTTCCAAACAAGAACACATATCTACTGGTAGATCGTCTATCAGAAATTTTACCAGCCCAATCAGCATCAGTGTATCCATGCAACTGTATCTGAATCCCAGTCTCATAAAATAGTCCATACTGCAATGTGGACTTTACATACCTGAGTATGCATCTAGCCGCATCCAAATGCGGTTTCCTTGGAGCCTGTATAAACTGACTTACCAATCCAACAACATAGCTCAAATCTGGCTTGGTAATAGTCATATAAATCAAACTTCCTATTATGCGACTGTACATAGTAGAGTCTTCGAGAAGCTCACCTGCATCTGTGCTCAACTTCACATTCTGCTCCTAAGGAACTGAAATAGGCTTACAGCCTGTCATTCCATATTTGGACAACATGTCCAATCCATACTGCCTTTGCAAGAGCCATATCCCACTTGGTGATCTAATCACCTCAATGCCCAAGAAATAATGTAGCTCTCCCAAATCGTTCATCTCAAACTTCTGCTTCAATAGCATTTTCACATGAAGGATATCTTCCTCACTATCACCTGTGATAATCAAATCATCAACATAAATGACAAGTAGCATAATACCTTTCTCTGTTTTTCTCACATAAAGTGAGAAATCTGCCTTGGAAATCTGAAAGCCAATATTGACAAGATACTGTCCTATCTTGTCAGACCATGCTCTAGGTGCTTGCTTCAAGCCATACAAGGCTTTCTTCAACCTGCAAACAAACTCAGGATGAACAGCATGCACATAACCTGGTGGCTGCTCCATATAGACCTCTTCTTGCAAATCACCATGCAAGAACGCATTCTTTACATCCATCTGATGTAAAGACCATCCCTTTGATGCAGCCATAGCAATGAGTGCTCTTACGGTTGCCATGCTTGCAACCGGACTGAATGTTTCTTCATAGTCAATGCCATATGTTTGTGCATACCCCTTGACTACTAATCTTGCCTTATATCTGTTCACAGAACCATCTGCATTGTGCTTCACTTTATAAACCCACTTATAGCCAATTGCATTCTTACCTTTAGGCAAAGGTACCAATTCCCATGTAGCATTTGCTGCCAGGGCATCCATTTCTTCATCCATGGCTTTCTCCCATTTTTCTTTTCCCATGGCTTGCTCAAAAGAAGTGGGTTCTGGTTCCTGTATCACTTTGACCATATATGCATAGTGAATGGTTGTAAATCCATCATATTTCAGCCTATCCACAGGATACCTAGCTCTCGTAGACCTGCGCAAGATAGGTTCACTCCCAGGTGCTCTCAAAACATCCTTGGTCTTCCTTACTCCAGGTGTAACAATAGAAGGAATACCCAACTCATCATCAATGCTCTGTTCTGAGCCACTGGATTCACCATCCACATAAGAGTGACCTGCATTCACATCAAACATGGGCTGATCTACCTTCTCTTTTCCTTTTCATGAAACCTGGATACCACTATCTGCATTGTCTGGAGGAGATTCTCCTGATCTCAATCTGCCTGTCCATGGCGAAGAACGTGAACCACTGCTAGAGGACACTCTAGGTCCACTAATATTTTGTGACTGCTGCTGTGAATTCTGTGCAGCATTACCATTTTGTGCATCTACATCATCAATCACATTTACTGGTTTATACCAGCTACTCATCTCATCAAAAACAATATCTCTGCTCACTGTAAACTTACGAGTGGAAGGGTTATAGAATCTATACCCTTTCTGCTACAGAGAGTAACCAATAAAGATGCACTTCTCAGCTTTTGGATCCAACTTGGATCTCAACTCATTTGGTACATGAACATAGGCAATGCAACAAAAAATTTTCAAATGAGAAATATCTGGTTTCCTACCAGTATACCTCTCCTCTGGAGTCATCCCATGTATTGCTGCAGTGGGAGTCCTGTTCATTATGTAGACTACTGTAGCAACTGCTTCAGCCCAGTAAAAATCTGGCAAGTCTTTTTCGTTGAGCATGGCACGAGATACCTCTTCAATATGCCTGTTTTTCCTTTCTGCAATTCGATTTTGTTGTGGGGTATGACTGCATGAATATTGCTGCTTTATGCCATGCTCCTGCAGGAACCTTGCAAACTCATTTGAGAGGTACTCTCCCCCTCCATCTGACCTTAGGCATTTTATTTGCATGCCTGTTTCTTTTTCAACCATAGCTTTAAGAGTTTTGAAATGCCCAAAGACTTCACTTTTCTTTTTCATAAAATACACCCAAATTTTTCTGCTATAGTCATCAATAAAAGTGACAAAATAATGACAGCCTCCAATAGATGCAGCTTTATAGTCCACACATCAGAGTGGATTAATTCCAATGGCTTCTTACTCTCTTGAACATGTCTAGGAAATGGTTTCCTTGCATGTTTTCCAAATTGACAGGCTTCACATACCTTATGCGTTTTTGCAACCTTGAATTTAGGCAATCCTGCAACAATATTTTGGGCATGCATTTATTTAAGTCGCTGTACATTAACATGACCAATGCGTTTATGCCAGATATCAATATCTGCAACTACACCGGTCCCATGTGCAAATGTTGCTGCACTCAATTCAGGCATGTTTATTAACCCCAACACGAAGAAAGCAAAAGAAAGCGGGAAAGACGCAGGGCAAAGGCGGAAAAAACAAAAAGAAGTAGCCCGACTGAAGTAGGAATAGGAGGGCACATTTTAAAATATAAAGGCGCACCCTGAAATCTTGTAAAAGAGCGCCAGGCTCTCACCCGTGCAATTTGTAAATGTAGACGGGCGGTGGAAAGGAATCTAGGAAGATAGAGGGACAATGGGAAAAAGGGCCAAGGCTAATGGCCGGACATGTAAAAAAGGGGGACAACCACCCATGGAAATTAAGGGCATGTATATAAAATTAAAAGGTAAATGAGAAGAGCATCCTCGTGTGTGTCAAACAGCGTCTCCTTCTTCTCCTCCTGTTTCTCACCTTCGTGCCTCCTTGCTTGTGCTTGTAAGAGGGACTGAGAGCGTGAGAGTGTGTGAGGGAGTGATCGTGAGAGGGCAAGGGAACCTGGAGAAGAATCTCCCCATTCTCCCTCTTCATCTTCTCCTCCCCTCTTCTCTCCTCTGGTCTTGAACGTGGCTATGGGGGAGGAAGCTCATGGGAGAGGGATTGAGGTTGCTTGAGTTCGCCTCAAGGATCGTGGAGCTGCAGGGGTGCAAGAAAGAGGAGGGTACTCGATCGAGCATCAAGGTAAGCTCACTACACCCACAAGGTAGGCGTAGCGCGATGGCTATGTGAGAGGTAGCCATGGCTACTCAGTTCGAAACACTTGAGCAATAAGTGGTCCGTAGGTCTCAGGGTAGAGCTCAAAGAGCTCCCACATTTTTGTTCCGTTGCCGGGACCAACGGATTCGAGCTTTGAGTGCCGCGTGCAGTAGATCGAGCATGGAAGTAGGGTTTGTAGCCTGAACCAGTGCTCGAGATAACTAGGAGACTTAGGAGGTTTTAATCTGAGGAATAGGTAAGTATTTGGGTTTGTTGGAAGCATTAGATTAGGACTACTGTTCTGCATTTCTATTTTTCATATTGGCTGCACTAGATGGAGGTTAGATTAGGGTAAAACCAGATAAAACAAAGGTTCTGGCTACTGCTAGAAACAGGAAAATAGGGGACCAGACTCAGGCTTCTGGGTGAACCAGGGACAGGGAACTGGCTATAGGGTTTTGCAGTGCTGGGAAAGAACCTTAAGAGGCCTGGGAGGCCATGACTGACCTCATTTTCTTAGTTGACTTTGTTGTGAGAGAGAGAGCGAGAGAGAGAGCTTCTGGTTCACAGGACGAGGAAACGCAACCCCGATTCCAGGAGCATTCGATTCGTGCCACTTCAGGTGAATCCAGTGAGTTCCAGTAGTGCTCTGATCGGTTATGGGATGCTTTGTGATGATTGAGTGCAGAAGACAGTAGGGAGGATTCAAACGCGTCGGAATCGTGCCCGTCGCTGACGCAGTCAGACCAACTCGCAGTGGTCCGATTCCCAGAATCGGACCACCCGAGTTCTGGAGTCGGACCGTCCGACTCCCAAAATCGGACCATCCGATTGCGAGTGAGTCGGACCAGTCTAGTCCGATTGCCAGGATCGGACCAGCCCGATTGGACATGCCACGTGGCACTCGGACTGCCCCTTATAGTCGGACACCCAACTGTCCGCTCGAACCAGCCTGTCAGATCAGACACCTCGCCCGATCGAAGGAATCGGACCCACCCCTGTCCGACTCGGACCAGTCCAGGATCGGACCAACATCGTCCGACTGTTAGAGTCAGACCGCACTGGTCCGATTACCAGAGTCGGACCACCTCAGTCCGATTCCCAGAATCGGACCACCTTGCCAGAACACGAAGATAAAGCTCTTTGCTGACCTGACCACAGACCTGACCCCAGGATGCAACCCTGAACACCCCCAGAACCCAAGTTGGTCATTAGAACCTCGGAGATTAATCAAACTCAGGGTGCGGAAAGACCATAGAATAGCCAGGAACTGAGTGGGAAACTCAAATTAGACTAAGAACATGGGTAGAAGTAAGGGGGAGTTTGCGTTAAACTCTTTTTGCATCGGCATTTCACTTTTGTGCTCCACTAAACCTGCACAGCAAGAAAAGAGAAAAGCTTGTTTTCGCACCAAGCACCACGAAAGCACTAAGCACAACGTGCGAGTAAGGATCGACGCTGCTTTCAAATAACAAGGAACACATTTGGATACCTAATAACATTAAGGAACCCACTAGTAAGAGGAGACCCCAAGACTTAGACAGGTGCCTGAGCACCCCACTAGTAGTGCCTGGAGAAAACACAAGGACACGGGAAGCAACAAGATAGAGGAGTGGAAGCCACTGGAGCTGATTGGATTCATCGACGACCTCGTGGAGCTGGAAACAGAAACAATGTCGGGATCAAGAGGCGATCAAGGGAAAGACCAATTAGACCTAGGAGAATTTCCAACTTTGGTCCAAGAATTGGTCCATGACTACGATCTACTCACCAGAACTGAGATCCAAGGTAGACCTATAGAAGAAGTGGTGGCTAACCTAGAAGAAGAGAGAAGGGCTATCAAGAGAGCGTTGGAAGGCATAATTTCCTACAACCATGAGCAAAGGGCTAGAAGGCTGCAGCAGGACGTGGATATGTACGAGGCTAGAAGAGTGCTAGACTTAGCAGGGGCAGCCAAGTCCGGACCGAATGTAGAGAGGGAACGGGCAGCAGAGGCTGGCATGACATTGAGCGAACTGGTGGCAAAGCAACTCATGGACAATACATCCGTGGAGCAAAGTGCTACTGCCCTAGCCACCGCGCTACTGTCAGGATTGGGAGTCACACAAGGGGCTAAAGGGCAGGCTAGAATCCCTATAGTAGCGAAACAACTAGCTCGATACGAACCTAGCAGTGACCCGTATAGCTTCATGGAGCAGTTCGAGCAAGTATGTGAGGCAAACGGTCTTATTGACCTTGCGCAGAGAGCCCAAGCCTTCGGCCTGTGTTTAGGCGATAAGGGGAGGACCTGGTACTCTAGTCTGGATGACGCAGAATGTACAGACTTCGCTCGCCTTAAGGGCCTCTTTATCAAAAGGTTCTCACAGGCAGGGTATTCGGACAACATCATTGTTAGATTAATGAATATCAGTCAAAGGGAGAAGGAGGATGTTAGGGATTACGTTACTCAGGTGCATAGCCTCTACAAGAGAATCCCTGTCAACGAGCGACCTACCGAAAGGGCAATGTCTACAGTGTTCATGAACGGGGTTTGGAGTGAGGAGCTCTACAAGGCTCTGGCCAGTAACTCCACCTTACAACGGGACGTGCTAGCTTGAGTCTTCGAGGAGGCAATACGTGTAGATGATCAACTTAGAGAGCGAAGCATGAGGGCTACCACCCGGGATAATGCAAACTAGAGGGACCCTGAGAGATCAACCCCCTTCTACTTAGGCAAAATCACTCCTTGTGGCAGGAGTTAAAAGACTCGATCAAGGGACACGCGGAACTGGTGGGCACTGATCCGCAAGATCACAACGCAGTTGCACAGATCCCAAGTCTAACTCTACACACAGATCCTAAGTCTTTGCACATCAATGCTTTTTGGGAGGGCACTGAAATGCACGCAATTTTTCCCGTCCTAGCCTTAGGGGACATGACTCGGAAGGGAATTGTAGACACAGGTGCCGGTGTTAGTGTGCTAAACCATGCGGTCCTAGAGGCATGGGGAAACCCTCCCGTAGAGACTGCTAGATTCAACGTCAGGCAAACGGCATGAAGGTAAGACCATTTGGGGTCTTAAAGAATTGGCCGGTAAAGATTTCCGGTGTGCAATTATCGGTAAACTTTATTGTCATGAAGGGAGTGGATTACGACATACTATTAGGCTGACCTTGGATGAGGAATGCACGAGTCATAGAGGATTGGAGCAATGGATTGATTTTCCTAGGGAACAGAACTAGTGTAGTGAGGGTAGAGATGGACACTTGGACGACGACGTTTGTTGACCTGGCTGCCATCTCAGCCATGCTAAAAGCCAATACTCAACTGACCAAGCCCTATGGATCGCTGGCTAAATATATTCCTTGCCCTGAGGATCAGAGGGATTGGATGCACGTGCTGGCAACCATTGACCTACCATTCTCGAATGAGGAAGGACCACCTCAGCAAGCTGCTAAAACCGCCACAGTACCAACTAAAGAGCCAGTTGTGCCGCTTTGCATGATGGTAGGAAGCTCGCTCAACCCAGGCAAACCGGCCTCATCTCGCACCCCCAACAACAAACTAGAGCTTCAGGAGATTGTAGAGTATCTGTCCGATAAATTGAACAGCAATTTGGCCGCTAGCTTAAAGCCTCTACGTGACCTTCTAGCTAAACCAGAATGGAAATGGAACAAAGTCCATGACCTGAACTTGTTATACAACTGGGCCTTAGTCATTGATGACAAGGAGTGTGAACAGGGAAGTGTAGGGGATGATGAGCAGGACCTGGACGATGAGGAATATGAGGACTGTCGCTCTACAGGAGAAGAGAGTGAAGAAGAGGTAGACACGGAGGGAAAGGTGATAGAGCAAATCAGGGCAGACTTAAGGCCTAGGAAGGAAGGGCTCAGTGGAAATGAAAAAGGAGTCATACTAATGGAGTGTGACAGATCCTGGCTGGAACAAATAGAAGTCGTAGATTAGGGAAAGCTGGAGTGGCACAGCGGTGGGTAATCCCAATGCTCAAGACAGATTCCCCTACCGAACTAAGACCCCCTGGGGAAACACCTTCCTCAAGTGAAGGATGCGAGTTCAACTCAGAGTCGGAAGTCAGTACTGAGAGTGATCCCGAGATACTGCAACCATCTGAGGTCAAACGCACCAAGGGAGACTTGCCAGTCCACCTGAGACACAGGAGGCTAAAAGAGGAGGCCAGGAAGTAAGCAATGGGCTCAGAAGCGGAAAGGCAGAGGAAACCACAGGATCCGCCCAAACGGTTTACAAAATTTAAAAAGGGTGATAGAGTGGTGGTCCTGCTAGGTGCAAAGAGAGAAGGTCAGACTAGTGAACCGATAGAGGGACCCGCCAAAGTCAAGGAGGCTAACTTGGCCGGAAAAGGCGAAAAACCAAGACCGATATTCGTCACAGATGACTTGGCGGAAGAGGAAGAAACCAAACTTGTTGCGCTCCTGCAAGAGTACATCGACGTGTTTGCCTGGTGAACTTAAGGGAGTTGACCCTAGGGTTGTGACCCATAACATCCCAATGATTCCAGATGCAGTGCCAACCAAACAATGACCTTACCCCATGAATCCTAAACACGCCCATGCAGTGAAGGAGGAGATTGACAAACTCATGAGGGCAGGTTTCATATATGAGATCGAGCACACGGACTAGGTGTCACCTATCGTGATTGTCATGAAGAAAAATGGAAAAATCAGAGTGTGTGTCAACTACAAGAAAGTGAATGCCGCTACGAAAAGGGATAATTATCCTTTACCTTATACCGAGCACATGCTGGAGAGGGTAGCAGGGAAGGAAGCCTACAGTTTTTTGGATGGCTTCTCGGGCTACAATCAGGTACAAGTGCACCCCGACGACAGGCACAAGACTGCCTTTGCCACGGAATGGGGCGTATTTGCCTACATTGTCATGCCTTTTGGGCTAATGAATGCACCCGCAACTTTCCAGCACCTAATGTGCACCATCTTTAAGGACATGCTTAGGCGCGAACTGGAAGTGTTCGTAGATGACCTATGTTTACACTCTAGTTGGGACGAATACTTGAAGAAATTGCGAGCTGTCTTTGAAAGGTGTAGACTGTACCACCTCTTGCTGAACCCCTTAAAGTGCCAATTCTGGGTAAAACACGGATGCATCTTGGGGCATGTGGTGTCAAGGAACGGCATTGCCACTGACTTTTCCAAAGTCAGAGTCATTGTTGACCTACTGCCACCCAACAACTACAAGGGAGTTCAGTGCTTCTTGGGACACACTGGATATTATCGACAATTTGTGCTAAATTATGCATTAATAGCTAGACCTTTGTACAAGCTGTTGAAGTGTTTGAGTGGACAGAGGACTGCCAGTGCGCATATGAAGAATTGAAAAAGGCTCTTACGACTGCACCAATCCTGCGACCCCCAGACTGGAACGTAATGTTCCATGTGCACATAGACACCTCTAAGTTCGCTATTGGAGCCGTGCTATGCCAGCTTGGTGAGCATAATTTGGATTACCCGGTGAGTTTTGCCAGCAGGCAACTCACAGAAACCGAGATGAACTATTCCACGACAGAAAGGGAGGGGTTGGCCATGGTATTTGCGGTAAAGAAATTTAGGCATTACCTGTTGGCCACTCCCTTTGTCTTCTTCGTTGACCATCAAGCCCTACTGTATCTTGTGAACAAGCCTTGTGCTACAGGGCGCATAGCTAGATGGTTACTCCTTTTACTGGAGTTTGACTTCTCTGTGGTTGTACGCAAAGGAAAGCAGCACTACATGGCCGACCACATGTCCCGCATATCCACAGGAGAAGCCACTGGACAAGGCGTGCCTAATGATTTACCGGATGGCCATCTTTTTAACTTGTCTAGTGAACGAGAATTGTTTAGAGCTGATCTGACGCCTTATTGGGCCGATGACATAGTGCAAGTGCTAGAAAATGGACTACTGGAGCGGCCCATTGAGAAGGCCAGGCTGAAGAGACTTATCCTGAAAATTCAGCCCTATCAGCTGATAGCTGGCCAACTCTACAGGTTGGGACAAGATGGTTTATTGTGCAGATGCATGTGTGAGCACGAGATGCACGACGCATTAAATGAAGCACATGGCGGAATCGCTGGGGGACACTTTAGTGGGGACACAACAGCCCGAAAAGTGCTACAATCCTAGCTATGGTGGCCAACCCTATTCCGTGATGCAGCTAAATTTGTAAAGCACTGAGATGAGTGCCAAAGGACCAGAGTGCCTGTGCGGAAGGACAAGATGGAGCTGAGCCCTATCATAGCCTGACAACCCTTTGAAAAATGGGGCATCGATTTTATTGGGCCTATCAGTCCCGCAGCACAATATTCCCAAGCTCGATACATCATTGTGGCAACCGACTATTTAACGAAATGGGTAGAGACATGGACCACGAGGAAGAATGATGCTCGGACCACTGCTAAGTTCCTGTGGGAGCAGGTCATTTCACGGTTCGGTTGTCCAATCGAACTTGTAAGTGACCAAGGCGCACACTTCATTAATGAAGTAATTGCCCACTTGCTCTCTACCTTCCTAATAATTCATCGGAAGTCCTCTCCCTATTACCCTCAGGCTAATGGCCAAGCCGAGTCTACAAACAAAATTCTAGTCAATGTGCTTACAAAAGTCGTGTCTACTTCGAGAAGTGACTGGGATAACAAGCTAATGGCGGCTTTGTGGGCCTATCGCACTGCTTATAAAACGGCTATAGGATAGACGCCCTTTAGACTGACTTACAGAATTGAAGCCATTCTGCCCGTAGAATTCTTCATTCCTAGTTTGAGGCTAGCAGTCCAGGAACATTGGGAGGGCAAAGAGGCTTGGACCAACCGCTTAGTAGAACTTGAGTGCTTAACGGAGACCCGATTCCTCGCCACTCACTCTCTGATTTGCGAAAAGGCTCGACGAAAGATGTGGTTTGACAAGCATGTCATGCAGAGAGACTTCGAACAAGGGGACCTTGTTCTGTTGTACTCGATAAAAGGACATAAACAGAAGATGAAGTTTCGGGGGCTAGGGCCTTGCAGGGTACGCGTAATCGGTAGGACCGGAAATGTCGAGTTGGAGACACTTGACGGTGAGGGAATAGGCTTTTTTAATGGCAGCTGCATTAAGAAGTACTATCCTCCTTCACATCCATTACATGAGCCGCTCATGTTAGAACCCCCCCACTGAATGTCCGCATGGCTACTGTAACTGACCTGACAGATCAGGATGAAGGAGTGGCACCGGCATACCTACAGATTACAGTTGCAGCAGGAGTGGTGTATTCTTTTGACACCTTGATTGATGAAGTTGCTGACTACAACATCCTAACACATGACCATTGGATGCGCATTGGTCAACCGCAACTACAGCCCACTAACGCTAAACTCACCCCATTTGGGGGCACCGCTTACCCACTCCTAGGGAAATGCAAGATGGTCGTTTCCATCGAATCTGAAAGTTTACCGGCCTTCTTCCATGTGTTGCTTGGCACCACAGACGCTGGTAATGTATCCCTGTTAGGTCGCACTTTCAAGAAACAAACCAACTGCAATGTGGATTACAACCTAAATCACATACATCTTGCCATTGGCAATGTGCGCATAGTGATGACCTTCAGCAAGGGCTGCCCTAACTCCCCCACTTTTACGAAGCACTCGATAGAAACCCCCACGACCAAGCTTCAACCCGCGTCTAAACAAACGAAAACCACGGCCTCATGCCGAGTGCTCAACCCTAGACCCATAGCCACCAGGAGCGCTCACAAGGCCAAAGAGTCCAAGTTTCTATGGGTGCCGAAACGGTAAAAACCACATCAGGGTAAACCACCCAAATGTGACCCTAAACGTCCAAAGTATCAACCATCCTGACCCAAGAGGCAGTCTAGGCACTACCACTATAGACGCACAACCACGCCGCTCTGGATTCCCAAAGACCTCTTGCAGGCACAAGGATACTACGAGGGCAATCCCTGGATTTGGGTGCCTAAAAATGGCTAGCTAAGAAGCTCATCTACAATCAATATATTCCTAACAAGAGATGGTTACACCAGTGGTGCCCAGAACACAATTAACAGGCCAGGGCCAGTGGTGGCTAACAAGCCTCAGCTCATCTATCGACCAAAGCAAATGCCCCAGGTCCTAAACCTACCTAATCCTGAGAACTTACAAACAATGATTACTGCTAACTCAGAACCAAGTACAACCCCCGTGTCTCTAGAACTTCCTACAGCATCTCAAAGGGCTCCTTAGTGCGAGGTCCGACCCGTGACACCGATGAGGAAGTCACAATTATCTAGTCCACATGCACCCGCCCCACCAGAGGGTCTTAAACCTTCATATGCAATACGACCTTTCCTCTCTTTGGCTAAGGACCTTGCCGCAACTTCTGGGGACAATCTAATAGCATACATTAAAATGTTAGATGAAACTTTCACTACATTTTCTAGAAGCTACAAGAGGTTAGACCTAGGTCTTCTTGACAAAATGCTTGCTTTGGCAGTTCGTGCACTACCATGCACTTGGGAGGAATACGAACTTATGACCACTAAAGTTCCCAAAATTACTGCCGAACTGATAGCAAATGATGAAATCTCAACGGATCAGGCTGCACTCAGAAGGCTTATTACCTCTTATCGCAAGCCTTTGCATTCTGCTCCTGAACAGGAGCTGCAAGAGCTCACGCAGATGGCAAGCTCACCTTCCACATTCTTGCAGCAGTGGTTTATGCTAAGGATCCAATGGGAGAAAAAAGGTCGTCGCATAATGACCAATGCTGAGCAACGCAAGGCAATCAAAACTATCAAATATGACCCCACGTATGTGGCACCTATCTCGTTTAGGGTCTTGGCCATCACCGGTAATCAGCATCTGGATGACCATGTGCTCGCCCACCCCTACATTGACCAATTCCTCACCCAAGAAGAATTACATGTTGCTAGTCGCCTCAGTACCGGAGATCTCTTCCATGATGTTTTGACCTACATTTCCCAAGTCTCCATCCAACCATCCACTCTGGATTGTCAGGCCCAACTCGAATACAATCCAAGCTTCTACGATTGGCTATTAGCTAGGTAAGTCAACCCATGTGAACAAGTACTTCCCTCGTCCTTCCTGTGCTAATCCTAGGAAGGATTCTTTGCAAGATTCCCGACGGAGGGGGGGAGCACGACCAAGAGCAAAGCAAGGATGAAAAGTTATGTTATCTAGCTAGCAGATAGTTAATTAAAAAAGTTTCTATGGAGAAATGTTGCAGAATAAAACAATAGCAATGGTCAAACCTCTAAGCAAGTGTGCCCCCTTTAAGTCCATCTATTCTTCTCTTAAACTTAGTTCTAATAAGAAATGCGCCGATTGTTACGCATTAAACGTTGGCATGGTGTGTTGACAGGTCACCGCCATGGCAGGACAAGACAAAGGAGGGAAACTACCATTCTCAGAAGAGGAAATGACCAAATTCGGCATCGCCATCGAGACGCACGGATTCAGTCACTTCACTTTCAAGCACACACTAAATCTGGACGAAGCCATCATGGAGGAACCCGCTATCAAGGACTTACTGGACAGATGCCATCTCCACAAGTACATGGAGAAGGTGGGAGAGGCGGTGGACTACAGCATGTGCACGGATTTCCTGAGGAATTTCGACAAAAGCAGGAACTGTGGCACCGTCACAGTAAGGATAGGGGAGCAAGAAAGGAGAATCGAAGTGCCCCTCAATGCAACGATTGTAGAAAAGGCCCTGGGGCTTGTGCCAAAGAAAGAGAGAAGGCCGAGGCGAGACATTTACCCGGATCCCATACAAGAGACTGACGTGACTCGAGATGGGATCTCGAGGACCGCACACTAGTCTACGGGGGGCGGAACTTGGAACAGCGATCTTATAGATTGCTAGGATGGCCTTCGAGCATGATGTTGGATGTAATCCAGAATTATGATAAATAAAGAACAGATGCTTGAGAAAAAGGAACTTGCTTGACATTGTTTTTGTGTCAGTGCCTAAGTTACGTGAAGGAACCCGTGACTAAATTGTTTAATTAAGGGAGCTAATTTTCCGTGTCAAAACGTAATGTGTTAGGTAATTAGATAGCTAAAGCAAATTGAGAAAAGTGCGGTGGGCATGACTCAGGTATGTCTCCTACGAAAGGGTGGTCTCGGTTAGCCGAGAAGTTTTCTCAAATGTTGAGATAATAAAGACCTAATCAGTGGATGTAGAATCTTCAGTTTATTCTATTTTAGGACAAAGGAATGGGTCTATGTTGTTTCGGCAAAAAGGTTGACACTTTGCCGGTAGGAAAGGGACCCTGACCTCAGGTCGATCCCAAGTGGGAATGGCGGGACTCTTCTGCTCGGGCAGACTCGGGAAGACCTAGATCGCAAACCCTGTGTCATTCCCTACGAGTGCCAGGCACAGCCTTCTATACCCTCCTCCTGATGGGCTGCTAAGACATGTCCCATAATTGGACAAACGAGCACGTTACATCTCGCCCCCACTTGGAGTCGTTGGCCACTACAGCTCTCCCTCCCTCCACCAAATGCCCTCATCATTGTTGTCATGCCATACGAGCCCCCCCTCCGTCCGCTAGCTGGCGGCGTGAGTAGGGGGCATTTTTTTAAAAAAAATCTTTAATTTATAAAGGGTTCATACAGTTAGGGGTAGGGGAAATATTACAAGTTTATACATCATGGTTGTGTATTCATATATCTAGAGTCATGGTTGTGTATTCATATATCCAGGATGCCCTACCCACGTTGAGTCACAATGTGGTAAAGATTCAACTGGGTCTATGCCAAAGTTAAAGAGAAATGGGATGAGTAGAAGGCCTCCCTTGCCACCTTATGTGGGAGTCTCATGATATTGATATGTACTCTTTCGACTTCAACTATTTTATTTAAACAATAATGCATCTTAGAAAAACCCAATGGGGAATGTCTAGTAAAATCTTTAGGTAATATTTTTGGAGATCCCAAGAGAAAAGAACCTAGCATTCTATTCCTTGGCATATGGTCACAACGAATTGAAAGATTGGAGGGCTAGAGCTAACTAACCTAATTGATAAGGTATCAATTCTAAGTCCAACTTTTATGAAAATAATCCATGGGGGCCAACCTTGGATGTGTATCATGAGACACTAGATAACTAGTGTGTTCATTAAGGGAGGATCTTGGAATTGGGAGGATATATTATATAACCCATTTCCCATTTCCATACCCTATGGCCCAAGCTCTGGTTAGGGCATGGATAGGTATCACATATGAATTACAATGGACTAGTCATGATGACAAGGATATCCCTCCTCTTGTGTGATTGAGCATTTGGGTGTTCCCATATCATTACAACCTTTCTTTTCTCCTTGATTTTTAGGAACCTAACCTATCATTACATGCAAAAGGATTCTGCAAATGGAAAGATGTGTGAGATGTTCAGAACCATGATTTATTCAACATTGATAAGCTTCGAACAAACTTTACATTGTCTAGGAAGGAGGTTGCTTGAATGTAGCACGTCATGGAGGGCAAAAATATGGTTGCATGTTAAGCAAACTATTGATTTGTAAACCTTTAACCTCTTCCCAATTGAAGACATGGAAAAAGAGACTCAAAGGGATCTAAAAGTAAATAATTCCATTAGGCTCAACTTTACGCTATGGAGAGTGCTAACTTACAAATTGATGGAAGATTCTTGATCTTGCCTCTATGCCCTCTATGTGTGGAAAAAATGAAGAATCAATGTATCATCTGTTCTAGGAATTCTCTGAGTCCCAACCAGTCTAGAAATAGGTTAATATGTGGCTTATGAAGGAAAATTTTAATAGCTCTCTAATTGCCAAAGTTTTCTTATTTGGAAACTAAGTCATCCTTGATGAGGAGACATCCTATTGCCTATAGTTGTCCTACTACCTCTTGCCCCCCACCAATCCCTCTCTCCCAAGAGTGCCCTTGAAGCAAACCTACTCCCAACCCTACAAAACTCTTGGTTGAGTAACACTTTCTCCCTTCCATTGCAACAACATTTTCTTCAACAATCAACAAATCACTCAAGTGGTCTTCAAAGAACACACATAGGAAATCTCAAGTGAGATGCTAGTGCACCCTATTTGCTCAATTATTATGTCATCAAAGTCCTAGATTGCATCATCAAAATCTGTAGCACTTTCATACTCAGTTGATTCATCTTCAAAGTCATTGTCTTCCTCTACATCAAATTCATCAGGGGGGGCAGCATAGAGCCAAAAGGTTATTTTGGTAATCAAAAAAAACTTGATGGAGTTTAGTCTAGTGTGATATGGAAGATGTTAAGACCTCTTCAAGGATAAGTAGGTTAGTCTCACACATGTTCTTGAAGGTTGATCTCCATAACTAGAGGATTTTACAAAGCTTAAGTCTATTATTGGGTGCACAAAAGCCTTTTGTCTTAGATGTTTGGGATGGGCCAACATGCATAATCAACAATGACATAGAAGGAATTTCATCAGGAATATCAAGCTTGTTTATCAAGGCTTCTTTAAGTCCATGTTGACTGAGGCATTTGTTGGCCTCTTTGTATTCTCATTCCTCAATGAAAGGAAACTCTAAGGTGCAAGAATATGAAGCCAATCTTGCTCATCCTTAGGGCATGGAACATATCTGCTTAAGGGTGTCTATGCTGGGGGGCACAACAAGCTAGAAATAGCATCTAGGTTGACTGAGGTAGTATTCCAACTATCCATTTCAATACACATAGCCTCAATATGATTTCTAAAAAATACTATACCATTGTTCCAATCTTGAATAAGCCATGTGTTACATATCCAGGGTTGACCGAGCAAGAGGTCATAGTCAACTCCTTTCATGAACATGCATGTGATAGAGAACTTGACACCAATGATTGTCACAAACCAATCCTTCAATACACCTAGGGGTCAGACCTTAGAACCATTAGGGATGGTGAGATTAAAGTGGATAGGCTCAATCAGATGGTGGGTTGCCCCAAGTCCTTGTTGAGATATCGAGCTCCACTCGTGATATACCAGGGTGACCGTTGTGCATTTATGTCACCGACTTGTCACTTGCAGATGCGGTTGGTACACCGCCCATGAATACTAGCTACATGACAGCTATCCTTATCTACTCTAGTTCGTGGCTCAGTTAGTATGCCACCTTAGTTAGTTGAGTTTGGTTTGAGACCCATATATAGGGTTCTTCTATTTTCTTTGTACTTGACTTCTTTTTGGCTTACACAACTAAGTAGAGGAAAACTGTTTTCAGCCTCCACCTTTGTGTGTATTCCCCCATTGTGCAAGCAAGAAAGCTACAAGTGAGACTCCTTCCTTCTCTCCCACAATCTTGACATGGTATCAGAGCCTTGTTCGTGGTAAGAAGCTCAAGAAAGCAAGCCAAGCTCGCGGTGTTCTGGTAAGAGGAGTAGTGTTGCTTTCATTTTCTGTTTTGGGAGCAGATCTCTGCAGGTAGCACAGCCAAAATTTGCAAGAGTGCATTGTCTCAGGTTGAGACGCCCCTCGCAGTGAAGCAAGAGGGCAGTATATGCTGCGGGAAGAGGCTTTAGCCCTCGGTGACCCTGTTTTTTTGATTTGAGGCCATTTCGGGGCCTGTTTTGGAGGCGGAAGTTTTCTGCACGCACTCAAGAAAAGGCCCAGTTTTATGCTGTGCAGCCACTGTTCTACAAGTCGGTGAAAAGTTAGTGTACAAATTGCATCGTATGCCTATGCGCAGAGACATTGGGAGTTACAGAATCCTCCTTGTTGCCTATTGCTGCAAAATCGTCACTAGGAAGTGACTGTGTGGTCAAATACCACTTTCGTCAATTTTACAAATTTGCCCTTGTGAGGCTGAAGCTGTGTTCTTTGCAATGACAGAATTTTTTGCAGTGTTCTATAATGGCGTCTGATTCTCTTTCACAGATTGTCACTGAAAAGCTTGACAAGAACAACTTCCAAGCATGGAAGTTTAGAATGACGAATTTCCTTATGGGAAAAGGATATTGGGAATTTGTTGCAGGAAATGAAGAAGAACCAGTTCTTCCCTGATGTTCCCAATCAACAGCAAATGCAGGCATTTAAAGCATGGCATGAGAGAGCCAGGAAAGTTATGTACTGGCTGTCTATCAGCATTTCAGACTCTATGATTGTGCATATTCAAGATGCAAGTATGCCAAAGGAGGCATGGGATACTTTGTCAAAAATGTATAGCACAAATATGCAAGCCAGGAAAATGCAGCTCAAGCAAGAGTTGCACAATGTGCAAAGAGAAAATATGAGCATCAATGACTACCACATGAAGGTGAAGAAGATTGCAGATGCACTTGCTTCCATTGGGTCGCCAGTGGAAGATGATGATTTAGTTTCTGTGACCTTGAATGGTCTAAGAAAGGATTATGCACAGTTCCGAACATCCATTTCCATCCGTGAAAGATTTCCTGATTTTGAGGAGTTGATTGCTCTTCTAATTTCTGAGGAGCAGAGAAATGGTGGTGCATCTTCTTCAGGAGGAACTTCAAAAGAAGTTGTCTTTTACTCAAATGCTGGAAGAGGTAGAGGAGGCCGATCTGGAGGCCGTGGTAGAAATCAAAATATGCAGCAAACTCAAGAAAACCAGTCCTATGGAGGAGGACGTGGTAACTCTAAAGGCAGGGGAGCCAAAGAGGTCATGGTGGATGGCAAAGAGGCCAAAATACAAACAGCAATGTTGAATGCTACTACTGTGGTAAAATGGGTCATATGGCTAAAGACTGCTATAAAAAGCAGAATGACATCATGAATGGGAAATTGCAACAAGGGAATAATGCATCTTCTAGTAGACACGGTGATGACAGAAATGAGCATTTATTTATGGTGCAGCACATGAACAATTCTGTGACAAGTGCAGAAGAAAGCAACGATGTGTGGTATGTTGACTCAGGTGCATCAAACCACCTGACAGGTCATGCAGAATGGATGGAGGATGCAAGGAAAATGGAAAAACCAGGATTTGTGGAGACTGGTGATGATACTGCACATCCTATTGTGCAGATTGGAAAAATTCCTTTATCTATGCAGGATGGGAAAAAGAAATACCTGTCCGATGTATTTCATGTCCCGAATATCACAAGAATCTGGTTTCTGTTGGTCAAATGGTTGAGCAGGGCTTGCAGGTCAGATTTAATCCTCATGGATGCTTTGTTGAGGATATGAAAAATAAAGGTCGCTTGATAGCAAAAGGAAAGAAGAAGGGCAGAATGTTTACATTGGATGCAGACATGTCTGAATTGAGTGCAGCAATGTTTGCACATGGGACTGGTGTTGTTGCAGATATTGATATCTGGTATAAACACATTGGTCATGTTAATGTACAGCGACTTAAATCAATGCAGGCCCAAAATATTGTTGAAGGATTTCCTAAATTCAAGGTTGCAGAAATGCATAAGGTATGTGAAGCCTGCCAATTGAAAACAGGCAAGGAAACCATTTCCTAGACATGTTCAAGAGAGTGAGAAGCCATTGGAATTAATCCACTTTGATGTGTGGACTACTAAAGCTGCATCTCTTGGAGGCTGTCATTATTTTGTCACTTTTATTGATGACTATAGCAAAAAAGTTTGGGTGTATTTTATGAAAAAGAAAAGTGAAGTCTTTGGCCATTTCAAAACTCTTAAAGCTATAGTTGAAAAAGAAACAGGCCTGCAAATAAAATGCCTAAGGTCAGATGGAGGGGGAGAGTACCTCTCAAATGAGTTTGCAAGGTTCTTGCAGGAGCATGGCATAAAGCAACAATATTCATGTAGTCATACCCCACAACAAAATGGAATTGCAGAAAGGAAAAATAGGCATATTGGAGAGGTATCTCGTGCCATGCTCAACGAAAAAGACTTGCCAGATTTTTACTGGGCTGAAGCAGTTGCTACAGTAGTCTACATAATGAACAGGACTCCCACTGCAGCAATACATGGGATGACTCCAGAGGAGAGGTATACTGGTAGGAAACCAGATATTTCTCATTTGAAGATTTTTGGTTGCATTGCTTATGTTCATGTGCCAGATGAGTTGAGATCCAAGTTGGATCCAAAAGCTGAGAAGTGCATCTTTATTGGTTACTCTCTGCAGCAGCAGAAAGGGTATAGATGCTATAATCCTTCTCCTCGTAAGTTTACAGTGAGCAGAGATGTTGTTTTTGATGAGATGAGTAGATGGTATAAACCAGTAAATGTGATTGATGATGTAGATGCACAAAATGGTAATGCTGCACAGAATTCACAGCAGCAGTCACAAAATATTAGTGGACCTGGAGTGTCCTCTAGCAGTGGTTCATATTCTTCGCCATGGACAAGCAGATTGAGATCAGGAGAATCTCCTCAAAACAATGCAGATAGTGGTATCCAGGTTTCACGAAAAGGAAAAAAGAAGGTAGATCATCCCATGTTTGATGTGAATGCAGGTCACTCTTATGTGGATGGTGAATCCAGTGGCTCACAACAGAGCATTGATGATGAGTTGGGTATTCCTTCTATTGTTACACTTGGAGTAAGGAAGACCAGGGATGTTTTGAGAGCACCTGGGAGTGAACCTACTTTGCGCAGGTCTACCAGAGCCAGGTATTCTATGGATAGGCTGAAATATGATGGATTTACAGCCATTCACTATGCATATATGGTCAAAGTGATACAGGAACTAGAACCCACTTCTTTTGAGCAAGCCATGGGAAAAGAAAAATGGGAGAAAGCCATGGATGAAGAAATGGATGCCTTGGAAGCAAATGCTACATGGGAGTTGGTATCTTTGCCTAAAGGTAAAAATGCAATTGGCTATAAGTAGGTTTATAAGGTGAAGCACAATGCAGATGGTTCTGTGAACAGATACAAGGCAAGATTAGTAGTCAAGGGGTATGCACAAACATATGGCATTGACTATGAAGAAACATTCAGTCCGGTTGCAAGGATGGCAACCGTAAGAGCAGTCATTGCTATGGCTGCATCAAAGGGATGGTCTTTACATCAGGTGGATGTAAAGAATGCGTTCTTGCATGGTGATTTGCAAGAAGAGGTCTATATGGAGCAGCCACCAGGTTATGTGCATGTTGTTCATCCTGAGTTTGTTTGCAGGTTGAAGAAAGCCTTGTATGGCTTGAAGCAAGCACCTAGAGCATGGTCTGACAAGATAGGATAGTATCTTGTCACTATTGGCTTTCAGATTTCCAAGGCAGATTTCTCACTTTATGTGAGAAAAACAGAGAAAGGTATTATGCTGCTTGTCATTTATGTTGATGATTTGATTATGACAGGTGACAGTGATGAAGATATCCTTCATGTGAAAATGCTATTGAAGCAAAAGTTTGAGATGAAGGATTTGGGAGAGCTGCGTTATTTCTTGGGTATTGAGGTGATTAGATCACCAAGTGGGATACAGCTCTTGCAGAGGCAGTATGGATTGGACATGCTGTCCAAATATGGGATGATAGGCTGTAAGCCTATTTCAGTTCCTTTGGAGCAGAATGTGAAGTTGAGCGCAGACGCAGGTGAGCTTCTGGAAGACCCTACTATGTACAGACGCATAGTAGGAAGTTTGATTTATATGACTATTACTAGGCCAGATTTGAGCTATGCTGTTGGATTGGTAAGTCAGTTTATGCAGGCTCCAAGGAAATAGCATTTGGATGCGGCTAGACGCATACTCAGGTATATGAAGTCCACATTGCAGTATGGACTATTTTATGAGACTGGGGTTCAGATACAGTTGCATGGATACACTGATGCTGATTGGGCTGGTAGTATTTCTGATAGATGATCTACCAGTGGGTATGTGTTCTCTTTTGGGAGTGCTGCAGTCACTTGGAGCAGCAAGAAACAGCCTATAGTTGCCTTGTCCAGCACAGAGGCTGAGTACAGGGGTGTAGCAATGGCTGCATGTGAGGTAGCTTGGTTGCATAAGCTACTTTATGATATGCATCAGTCTACAGATGGGCCAGTTGTCATTTATTGTGACAACATGAGTAGTATACACTTGGCAAATAACCCAGTCTATTATGCTAGAACAAAGCACATTGAGGTGCATTATCACTATATGCGGGAGAGGGTTTTACTAGGTCTTATTGATCTAGTTTATGTCAGCACAGAGGATCAGGTAGCTGACATATTCACGAAGGCATTGGGCGCAGAGAAGCTACGCAAGTTTAGAGACCTGCTTGGTGTGCAAGAATTGGGATTGAGCTCGAGGGGGAGTGTTGAGATATCGAGCTCCACTCATGATATGCCAGGGTGACCGTTGTGCATTTATGTCACCGACTTGTCAGTTGCAGATGCGGTTGGTACACCACCCACGAATAATAGCTACATGACAGCTATCCTTATCTACTCTAGTTCCTGGCTCAGTTAGTATGCCACCTTAGTTAGTTGAGTTTGGTTTGAGACCCATATATAGGGTTCTTCTATTTTCTTTGTACTTGACTTCTTTTTGGCTTACACAACTAAGTAGATGAAAACTGTTTTCAGCCTCCACCTTTGTGTGTATTCCCCCATTGTGCAAGCAAGAAAGCTACAAGTGAGACTCCTTCCTTCTCTCCCACAATCTTGACAGTCCTAAGCATGACTTGACTCACAATGCTAATACTAGCTCCTGTATCAATAATGCCTCTTCTTCTAGAATTGCCTAGAACTTTCATATGCAAAATATCTTGTTCTTTAGCACCCTCCCAAAATGTGGCAACTCTGAGAGCAGTAAGAATGAGAGTAGGTCTCATTACTTCCATCAATTTAAGTCTTGAAAGCTAGGCAATGGATTTTTTGGATTGTTCTGAACCAACTAGGTCTCATTACTTCCATCAATCCAAGTCTTGAAATTTGTCCAAATGGTAAGACTATTCTTGAAGAGCATGCCCAATGGGATGGAGACACTTGTGAAGGCTAAGGTAGCTAAAAGCCTAGGGTCTACTTCCTAATATTGCAACTTCTTTGGTTGACCAAGTAGTTGTGCTCCAATTTTAGTAGCAAGTCTTCCAAAGGTATTAGGTCCAATTGTTGATGCCAAGGTAAGTGTGCTATTGAGGCCATGTGGTTGCAAATTGTCGTTGGCTTCTTTAATCATGATTTCAACTTGAGCCTCTTCCACCCAGTTCTTCATTTTGCTAATCAACTTAAGTTGATGCTCATAGTCAAGGTATTCACCTACTTTGGCTGATGTAGCCATTTTAGTGTGTGGAGTAGATGTAGCTTGCTCATGTAGCCTGCTCAGTACTACTTGAAGCAACTGTAGGAGCAAAAGTCTTCATGACACTCTTTGAGTTGGAGATCAGCATGCTTAGCTTTCTTTTTTTCAATGACTAAGCCAGTAGTCAAAGATAGGCTAGGGATACTAACTCCACCCTGCTTAGCATGCACTCAAATAATGGCATTAATTGAAATGGCTATCACATCCTCATCATTCAATATTCCAACTACAAAGAGAGTCAAGGGAATAGTGGATATTATAGCTTTGATGGTGCTAGCTTTTTGCGTTGGGCAATCAGGATACACGTGAGTGATTCCACATTCAAGGCACCTTTGGTTAGCTTCATTCTCCTTCGATTGTTTTTATTTCTGAGGGCACTGTGTGGAGATGTGATCACATTGAGGCTACAAGTCCAATAGGCAAGGTTCTCACAAGATTGCACATGCCACACCCTTGACCTCGCACTAACATCATGATTGAGATTGGTCTATAGTCCATAAGCACCACATTTCCTTCTTCGTCGTCATA
Organism: Lygodium microphyllum; assembly: GCF_053477565.2. Lineage (NCBI taxonomy): Eukaryota > Viridiplantae > Streptophyta > Polypodiopsida > Schizaeales > Lygodiaceae > Lygodium > Lygodium microphyllum. Next base: position 26,240,682 of record NC_141138.1, on the reverse strand, counting down.
TGAGACATATGGGTTGGTATAATTGTCCTTCTCAGTGGGCTCTTCAACAAAATGGACTAGGGCATCACTAGATGGGTGAGTTATGATTGGGCTTAGAGATCATGGGATACCAAATGGAATAATGTTATCTCTAGGAGCTGCAAGTCTCCAATCTAGGAGAGTATGAAGAGCCATCTACTGTGGTTAGGGATATGTGAGCCCACGATTTACATAAGGTGTAGGGAAGCCACCTAGGGGCTTGACATGTAGGTGCCTCATGATCAAACTGCCCACAATTTGTGTGTCCTGCTCTGTTGAGAGCATTCAAATGGCAAGTGATCACCACCACAATGTATGCACTGCACATTTTGATAGTACAGTCAAGTCTGCCTAAATGAGTTGATCATTTTCAAGAGATCTTGCTATTGTTTCATCACATCAACCATGAGATTTTGAGTTTGGGTGTTTTTCTATCTCTAGTTTTCCTCTATTCGATTGGGATTCAAATTCTAGGCCCTTTCCTTTCTTGTCTCAAGTTCTATCCTAGTGTAGGTCTTCTATTCAAATTGCTTTATCTAATACTCCATTCAATTTTTTTGATCTAGCACACAATTGGTAGCCAACGCTTCATAAATCTTTTCATCATGGATACCCTTAATGAAAGCCTTCGTAATTGATTTGGTAGTTTGTTTTTCTCCTACTGGGATTCTCTTGTATAGTCCTCTCAATCCAAATACAGTCTCGTATACTCTCTTCATCTTGTTTCTCAATATTCATGAGTCAAACAATTAAATGGTCCCAGTTGTGTGCCTCTGCAAATCCCTTTATAAAGAGAGTCTTAATAGCTACAAAGAAGGCCTTCTCACCTACATCAAGGCTAGTAAACAAGTACGGCCCTTTTCGCCCATGTAGAGCCCAAAGACTTGAGCTTGCTTGGAATCACTTTAGAAGGTTATTGGCCTCACAAACTTAAACTACTTTATGACGCTATATGGGTCGTTGGTCATGAGGGGTACTTTGGCTTGGTCTTGTGAAAGATTTGCGTGATCTAGGACATGGCAATGTAGCTATGGTGGATGGAAGAAGAAGAATGAACTCATGATGACAGAGACACTAGACTTGATTGTTACACAAGTGAATTAGGTTCCAAGATTGAAGCTTGGACTCATAAACACAATCTTGTGTATTAGACTGACAAGTACAAGATTGACACTAACTGATAAAGAAAAGCATCATCATCATCATCATGTATTCATTCATGTGAAAAATGGTAGTCAAGTACAGTGCTTTATAGTTGTTGGGATGGGTATAGTTTTCCCTCTCTATGCATATGGGATTCCTGCAACTTGCATGTCTTCAGCCCAAACTGCCTCATACAAAGAGGCTACATTAGGTTTGATTGCAAATATCTCAATAGATCTCACTGGGCAGATATGTTACCCATCCTAATCAATAATATTTGTGCCATATGAGCTTCTACAATGAGTAGATCTATGTGATCAAATTTGTTAGGGTGTCAGTGGTTGATCTAGACATTCCCATGTTCAAAATCATGTTCTTGATCCCATCCAATTTGAGTCTCATGTTTAAAATTTCTTGCTTTATGTCCATGGTGTGTTTGATGATCTTGCTAAAAGTACTAGTTCCTTGGTCTTTGAGGGCCAAAAGTTTATCATCAAGTCTGTGTAGGGGAGATTCGATCGTGATCAAACCATGAAACTTATGTGTAGCTATCTAAGGACTCTCAAACATCTCTTGGGAGAGAATCGAGAAATGTTGCCTCATCTATTATGAAGGTTATTGGGATAGAAAGATTTTTGGGGCTAAGACTCCGCTCCCTAGGAGGAAAGAGGATCACCTTGCCATTTTGCAAGTGCATACAACAAAGTCAAGTGAGAGGTTAGTGTAGGCCTTGGAGTGCAATATTTGGCTATGGTCCTTAGTGAGAAATGGGTCAAGTGTTTCAAAAATGCATTGTTTATTTTTTTGTTTAGTTGACGTGTGGCATTGCCAAGTACTTTAAGGGTTCTCTCAATATTGCTCAAATGCAACACATTCTCGTCATCATTTCCATTTATAAATTCAAAAGAAGTAGGAAGTGTGAAATCTTTCTTTCTTTTCTTTTCAAATGCAATGTGAATGGGTGCAAGCAATTCCTCAAAGTATCACAATTCCTCAAAGTGCATGGGTGCAAGCAATCATGTCAAGTTGACAATTTGACTCTAAGAACATAAGTATGGACGCATCCAAGATGTAGGTCCTTGTGATACAAGGGAAGAAGCACTTTGATTAAAATAGTTAAAGCAAGAGGGTCTAATTGAGAATGTGAGTAAAGAAAGTGTGAGTGAATTGTTGAGTGTGAGTGTGAGTGAATGGTTTATGGGTTTATAAGTGTGAGTGTGAGTGTGAGTGACTGTTGGTGTGAGTGTGAGTGTGAGTGTGTGTACTATGAGTGTGAGTGTATGGTAGGCATGTGTGATGAGGGTTTATGTATGTGAGGCCTGAGTGTGAGTGATCTATGAGTGTGAGTGTGAGTGAATGGTTATGGGTTTAAAAGTGAGAGTGTGAGTGCAAGTGTATTAATGTGAGTGTGAGTGTGATTAGAGTTTATAATGTGAGTGTAAGTGATGAGTGTTTATGGAGGTGAGTGTGAGTGATGAGGGTTTATGGATATGAGTGTGACTGTGAGCATATGGGGGTTTGTTTGGTGTAAGGGTTTTGTGAGTGGGTTTTGTTGGCTTGTGGGTGTTTTGTATGTGTGTGATTATTGTGGTGTAAGTGTGTGGATGGGAGGGGGGTGGTTTTTTCATGCGTATTAGTGTATATGTGTGTAAGTGTGTGTGTGTGTGTGTGTGTTTGTGTGTGTGTGTGTGTGTGTGTGTGTGTGTGTGTGTGTGTGTGTGTGTGTGTTTGGTGTTGTGTGTGGGTGTCTTATGTGTGTGATTATGGTGGTAAGTGCGTGGATAGGGGAGGTTTGTGTGTTTCATGTATGTTAGTGTATGTGTGTGTAAGTATATGCATGTATGTGTGTGTGTGTGCGCGCGTGCATGCATACGTGCGTGCATGCATGTGTGTGTGTGTGTGCGCGCGCGCGCGTGCGCGTGCATGCGTGCGGTGTCGTAAGGGTGTGGATAGGGGGTATGTGTGTTTGGGTATTGTGTGTGGATGGAAATGGATTCTTAATTAAATAAAGTTTTAAAAATTTTAAAAAAATACAATGATAAACTTTTCAACCAATCCGTAGCCTTGTCATCGCCATGCCACAGCCCAGTCGTCTTGTTACTTGCCACTATCTTGCCCACCAATTGCCACTTAGACGTCCCACTAGTCACTGCCCAAGCAACTATTGCCCAAGAAGTAGTCCACCAGTTTTGCTGCCAGTAGCTACTATCTAGGTTAAATGCAAAGAGAGAGAGAGAGAGAGAGAGAGAGAGAGAGAGAGAGAGAGAGAGAGAAGAGAGAGAGAGAGCCACCAACCCATATACCTTTTGAGCCATGTGTTAGCCTCAATTTGAGATGGCGAAAAATGAAGGAAAAAGCAAAAAAATGATGGAAAAATAGCAAAGGTGTAGAGGCGGCCCCTAAAGCTACGCCAAGGCAAAAAGTGCAATTTTAAATGAAAGGCGCCTCAAAAAACTCTAAACGCTCTTGTGAAAGAGCGCCAAGCTCCCTCCTATGCCGTTTGTAAAAGAATAGATGGGCATAGGCTTAGGGCATGAAGCAAGAAGAGTGAATTAGAAAACGAGACCTTACCATAATGGCCAGTCATGTAAAAAGAGATGGGTGCCCATGGGATTTTAGGGCTTGTATAAAAAGTTCAAAAAGTAAATAGAAGCTCATTCTTTGATGTGTGGCTAACAAGAGTCCTCTCTTCTTCTCTTCTTCTCTTCACCTTGCTTGTGTGTGTGCTCTTAAGAGAGGGAGTGTGAGAGTGTGAGGGAGTGAGTGAGTGTGTGGGAGTGAGGGATCAAGAGGGTGAAGCTCTTCACCATCTCCTCTTCTCTCTTCTTCTCTCTTCTCTTCTCTTCTCTTTTCTCGCATGCGCGGCTATGGTGGATGGAGCTTGGAGATGGAGGAGGCTTGAGGATGCTTGAGCTAGCATCTAGGATCATGGAGCTACCGGTGTGTGCGAGAGAGGGCGCAACTCATTTCGGCATCAAGGTAAGCTCACTACACCCCGAGAGGATTGACGGCGCATCGGGTAGGTGAGAGATAGCCATGAGAGATCCCTTGAAATGCTTGAAACAATAAGTGGTCCATGGGTCTTGGCGGTTGAGCGTGAGCTCCCACTACATTTTGGTTCCACTTTCGGGACCAACGGATTCAAGCTTGAGCACTTGCGCGCCTCATATCGAGCATCGAAGTAAGGGATTCATCCCCGAAACGGAGCTTGAGATAGGTAGGAAGTTTGGGTTTTTTTATCTTTGAAACAAGTATTTTGGGTTATTTTGTTGGTTTGATGATTGGAAAAGATGGAGAAATCATTTCAATTTTTTGCCTTCGATCTTTGTTGCATTTAGTGTCACGAATCGCATGGTGGGGGGACTTGCTCAAGATGCTGTGCCGAACACACACAGAATGCACAAGGAGAAGCTCACTCAAGAGATAAGAAGACAGATGGAGACCAAAACATTTTCTTGCTGGTTTATTCTTCTTTTTCCACACACTTTACAATGTACACAAAGTATAGATAAGATACAACATAAAGGAAAGTGGCCTACTAAGTCAAACATTGCATAACTGACTACACTAGTCGACTGGCGCTATAACTATGCCAGCTGTAAATAGGTGTAACAACCTGAATATAATAAGTAATGAGTCAGTGGCCATGTGAGAGTCATAATGACCACCAACGTGCTAAGTGTAGATGTGTGGATCCATCTAACCAGGTGGTCCATCATTAATGTCCGCATGTGTTGAGCTTGTCATCTCAACACTCCCCCTCAAGCTCAACTGCATCTCTCCAACTCCAAGTAAGCTTCGAAACTTTTAAAGCTTGTCTGTACCCAATGCGTTCATGAAGATGTCAGCTATCTGATCCTGTGTGCTGACATACACCAAGTCAATCTCACCTGCTAGTACCTTCTCTCTCACAAAGTGGTAGTGTACCTCAATATGTTTTGTCCTGGCATGGAACAGAGGGTTGCTAGCCAACTGTATACTGCTCATGTTGTCACAATAAATGACAACTGGACCTTCCACCTGTAAATCCAAATCAGCCATTAACTTTTGTAGCCATACTACCTCACATGCTGCAATACCAGCACCTCTATACTCAGCCTCTGTACTCGACAAAGCAACTGTAGATTGCTTTTTGCTGCTCCAAGCAACTGTTGCACTACCAAGAGAGAATATGTATCCGCTGGTAGATCTTCTATCACACATACTACTAGTCCAATCTGCATCTGTGTATCCAAACACCTATACATATGTATCTGCCTCATAGAAAAGTTCATAATGTAATGTGGACTTCACATATCTCAATATGCATCTGACTGCATCCAAATGTGGCTTTCTAGGTACTTGCATAAACTGACTCACAAGACCAACAACGTAGCTCAAGTCTGGCCTTGTAATGGTCATGTAGATCAAACTCCCCACTATCCTCCTGAACCTAGTAGGGTCTTCTATCTCATCCCCAACATCAGCACTCAACTTTACATTCTGCTCCAACGGGACTGAAAGTGGTTTTCATGCTATCATACTATACTTGGACAACATATCCAAGCCATACTGTCTTTGGGACACCCATATACAATCATCACATCCGATCACCTCAATGCCAAGGAAGTACCTTAGCTCACCTAAATCCTTCATCTCAAACTACTTCTTCAAAAAGTCCTTGACTTCAGCAATCCCACTATCACTATCACCTGTAATAATCAAGTCATCCACATAGATGACTATGATGACCAAACCTACATCTCCCTTTCTCACATAAAGTGAGTGATCAGCATCAAAAACATAAAAGCCAATATTGACAAGATACTCTCTGATCTTGTCAGACCATGCTCTAGGTGCTTGCTTGAGCCCATAGGGTATCTTTTCAACCTGCACACATACGTGGGATGCTCTAAATCTTCATAACATGCTGGCTGATCCATATACACTTCTTCCTGCAAATCACCATGCAAGAAGGCATTCTTCACATCCATTTGCTGCAACCTCCAACCTTTAGTTGCTGCCAAAGCAATCACACATCTGATAGTTGCCATCCTAGCAACTGGACTGAAGGTTTCTTCATAATCTATGCCATATGTCTGGGCATAGCCTTTTGCAACCAGCCTAGCTTTGTACCTACTAATAGAGCCATCTACATTGTGCTTAATCTTATAAACCCACTTACGTCCAATAGCTTTCTTGCCCTTCAGCAATGATACTAGATCCCAAGTCTTATTGGCCTCTAATATAGCCATATCCTCATCCATTGCTGCATCCCAATGAGCATGACCAACATCCTCCTCAAAACATGTGGGCTCAACATCCTCTATCACTTTCACCATATAAGCATAATGGTGAGCTGCATAACCTTCAAAAACAAATATGTTAACAGGGTATCTCACCCTGGTAGACCTGTGTACCATTGGATCACTCAATGGAGTCTTTGCATTGACGTGTGCTCTCTGCACACCTGGAGTCCTCACTGAAGGAATGCCAAGCTCATCATCCAAGCTCTCTGAGCCACTGGAGTCTCCATCAAGAACTGCATCAATGCCATTTGACACTTTATTTTTTCCTTTGTCTTTACTTGTAGTGCTACTAGATGCACCTGAAGATGTAGTGCTACTCCTTAGTCTCCCAGACCAAGGACTACCAGATGATGTCTCTGGTCCACTAAGAGTCTGTGATTCTTGCTTTTCAGCCTGCACATGAGTCTCATGATCATCATCATCATCCAATGCATCACCACTAGATGCATACCAACTGCTCATTTCATCAAAGATGATATCCATGCTCACTCTGAACTTACATGTGACAGGGTTATAATAACGATACCCTTTTTTCTCTAAAGAGTATCCAACAAAGACACACTTTTCAGCCTTTGGATCCAGTTTCTTCCGCAACTCATCTGGCATATGAACATATGCAATACAGCCAAACACTTTCAAGTGTGAGACATCAGGCTTCTTACCTACAAAACATTCTTCGGGGGTCATACCATGAACTACAGCTGTGGGAGTTCTGTTCATAATATAAACAGTAGTATGAACAGCCTCAGACCAAAAATGCTTAGGCATATTCTTTTCAGCCATCAAGGCGCGTCCAACTTCTGCAATATGCCTGTTTTTCCTTTCTGCAACCCCATTTTGCTGTGGGGTATACCTGCATGTGAACTGTCTCTTTATCCCATGAGACCTCAAAAAATCAATGAACTCATTCGAGAGGTACTCTCCCGCTCCATCTGACCTCAAACACTTTAGTTTCAAGCCTATTTCTCTTTCAACTGTAGCCTTGAAAGTTCTAAAGTACTCAAACGCTTCACTCTTTTCCTTCATAAAATATACCCACAGCTTTCTAGAACAATCATCAATGAATGTAAGAAAGTATGAATTGCCTCCAAGAGATATATTTTGTGTAGGTCCCCAAATATCTGTATGCACAATATCAAGGATATTTTTGCTTACATCTCTGTCATGTGAAAAGGGTTGTCTTGCCTGCTTACCAAACTAACATGCTTCGCATACCTTATGAAATTCTGCAATTCTAAATGTAGGCAAACCTGTAACCAACCCTTTGGACTGCATTAATTTCAGCCTTTGTACATTTGCATGTCCAATGCGTTTGTGCCAAATTTCAATATCTGCAACAACACCTTTTCCTTTAGCATACATAGCAGCATTCATAGTAGGAACTCCAGCATCCAGAGTAAACATACGTCCAACTCTACTTCCCTTTGCAACCAACCTGCACTTGTCATTGAAGTCTTCTACAAAGCAGCCCTTTGCATTAAATCTGACTTGCAGCCCTTGCTTTACCCCATCTAACCGACTGACACCAAGTTCTTTGTAATAGATGGCACATGTAATATATCTGAAAGACTCTTTGTCTTACCATCATGCAAGGATAAGGGAAACTTTCCAATGTGTAAAATTGGGTGGCATGAATCATCACTCGTCTGCACATAACCTGTATTTTGCAAATCCTGCATCTCTCCAAACCATTCTGCATGGCTGGTCATATGATTGGATGCACCTGAATCAACATACCAAACATCATCATGTGTTCCCTTTCCTGTAACAGCATTCAGCATATGCTGCATAACAAACAGACGTTCATTTTTGTCTTCATTATGTCATGAAGATAATGCATAGTTTCCTTGCTGCAACTTATCACTGCGAATATCATCTTTCTTAGCATAACATTGGGCTGCAATATAACCTATTTTGCCATAGTAGTGACACACAATACCAGAGTTGTTAGAACCTCTGTTCAACCATTCACTTCTTCCTCTAAAGCTCCCCCTGCCTCTAAAGCTACCACGACCTCTTGAAACTTGCATATCGCCAAATTGGTGATTCAATCTGTTTTGCTGGTTGTCACTACCATGTCCTGTACCACGGCCTCTTGAAGAGGACCTGCCACGTCCCTTTCTTGAGCTAGAGTAGAAAGCTTGGACCTATTCACCACTTTTTTTAGATATCTCACTCTGCATCTTAATATCTTCAGTGACCATAAGGGAGACCAACTCATCAAAATCTGGAAATGGCTTTCTGACATATACGGAAGTTACAAAAGACTTCCAAGCCTTTTCATTGTTAAGTCCACCCAAGGTAGACAATACCAAATCATCATCATTGGGCATTGCATCAATCGCTGCCAAGGCATCTGCAATGCTCCTTACCTTCAGTGCATACTCATTGGTAGACATCTTCCCTTTCTTCAATGTATTCAACTCTTTCTTGAGTTGAATCTTTCGTGCCTTTGTATTTATGGAAAACATACTTTCAAGTATGGTCCAAGCTACATATGAATTCTCTGCATTTCTAATATGTCCCAGCATATTATTATCAATTACTGTAGATAGCCAATACATGACCTCTTTGTCTTTTGCATTCCATTCCTTATGTGCCTTTGTCTCTTCTGCAGTTGGAGGATCACTCACCTCCGGCTCCTTTTCTTCACCTGAAACAAACTCATAGAGGCATTTTCCAATAAGAAAATTCGTGATACGAAACTTCCATAAAGGGTAGTTGTTCTTGTTGAGCTTATCAATGATGGGGTTTCCACTGTTCTCTACCATTATCACAAAACTAATACCAAACAGTAAGCAAATCTTCTGCAGCCCTCGACCTGTAGTGCACAACAATACACCAGATAGCCTTTTTCCTTGTCTACTCAACAATACATGCAATCTGCAATCAGTTTGTAGATAAACCTTGTATTTATTCGCTGGTAAACACCTTTGAACTTACAGATCTGAAATCTGTAATCTGTGCACCTGTATACGGCAGATACAGCTGAAATTGCAGGATGCCTCGAACTACTGTCCGCAACCTTGCGAGTCTAAAACGGGGCCTAAAATGACCTGGGATGTCCAAAATAGCGGCGGGAAAGCCCTAAAGGGCCAATCGACAAAATCTACAGTGCTCTTCGCGCACACCAAAACTCACTGCAATCTAACATTTTTGCTCTGCCCTGCTTCCGGTGCCTCCATAGGCACTGTCCAAGAGAAGAAGTAGAGAATGGACGAGCTTCTTACCCGTTGCTTGCTTGCTCGAATCCTTGGCTCCTCTCCTTCGCATTAGCCTTCAAAACCAGCCTCAGTCAGTAGTGTAGCTCTGATACCATGTCATGAATCATGTGGTGGCGGGACTTGCTCAAGATGATGCGCCGAACACACATAGAATGCACAAGGAGAAGCTCGCTCAAGAGACAAGAAGAGAGATGGAGGCCAAAACGTTTTCTTGCTGGTTTCTTCTTCTTTTTCCACACACTTTACAATGTACACAAAGTATAGATAAGATACAGCATAAAGGAAAGTGGCCTACTAAGTCAAACAATGCATAACCGACTACACTAGTCTACTGGCACTATAACTATGCCAGCTGTAAATAGGTGTAACAACCTGAATATAATAAGTAATGAGTTAGTGGCCATGTGAGCGTCATAATGACCACTGACGTGCTAAGTATAAACGTGTGGACCCATCTAACCAGGCGGTCCATCATTAATGTCCGCATGTGTTGAGCTTATCATCTCAACATTTAGCATAGGTTAGGATTAGGAAATCGGATCGAGAAAGCGTAGGGTTTGTTGCTGTAAAACAGGGCAAAACGTGGCACAAATCATGCAAAAATGGAAAAAAAGAGTGCTTGCGATGTTTAATGTCAGCAACTGAGCGATTGGGGATATTAAAACCTTATTTGAGAAGGGGTTTAAGAGCCAAGAGGTCAAGAAGAGCTCATTTCATACCCTGACATTGAGAGAGACAGAGAGAGAGAGCTCTTGGAGATTCAATTCGATCTTACCGCTAGGAGTCTACCATGCATTCTAGGTATATCAAGCCCTTCCCCTTATGCCTTGGTACTGATCCGGAAGCTCTTGTGTGATATGATTGCATGTGTCACAAGATTTGAGCAAATTAGTGCCTTCGCTGCCATCGTCGTGCACCGTTTGGCTTGTTCGAGTGGCCGGTTCCTAGGCCGAGTCCCAGAATCGGCCCTCGGCCCACTTACTCGACTCGGCCCACTAGTTAATCCGGCCCGTCATCCAAGCATATCACTCAGCCCACTTGCAACTCGGGCCTTGGCCAATCTACCCTATTCGGCCCTCAGCTGTCCGAACGAACCAACTCGGCCAATAGTTCACTCGGCCATATCAAAACTCAGCCCTCGGCCTGCGTGCCTCGGCCCATTCGAATAGACCCCCTTGGCCCATCCGAGTGAATCTCCTCGGCCTATCTAAATCACCCCGTCCGAGTCACCCTGTCTGAGCTTCCCATTTGACCCTCGGCCCACGACAACTAGCCCCGTCCGAGCAGCACACTCGGCCCACAATTTCCATTCGGTCCTAAGTCCATCCAAATCCATCACTTGGCCCCTACAATTCGGACGAGTTGGACCGAGTCAGGATTTTTCCAAATTTTTAGAAAATTAAACCAGACTCGACTAGCTGCATAAACCTTCGTGAGTCCCCCCAACATGCAGAACTCGATTCTGGCGCAGGGAATAGGCAAATTCGTAGGAGGAGATAGCCACTTAGCAACTCGAGTAGGCTATTGCGAGACTCAGAGTCCTAGTGACAGCCAACTGAGCCAAAGACCCTGAACAAATCTAAAATGGGTAAGACAACGCAGGAAAAATCCTAAAACCTAACAAGACGGCCAGAAGTGGGTCAACAAGCCTATTAGGCCTAAAACAAAGCGAGAGTGCGTAAGCTGCTTAGATACTTGTCTTCTGCACTCACCCTGAATTTTCGCACTTGAAGGACACTTAAGTATAGCTGAAAGCGTAATTGAGCACACGTGCATGGGAAAGAACACATACACATTGAGTAGAGATAAATTGAGGATTGGATGCAATAAGTCAAGGAACTCACTCAGATAAACACCTCAAGGAACCCACCAATAGGAGAAGATCCCAAGATATAGATGGACGACCAAAGCATAGAGTAGGACCAAGCAACCGGCACTAGAGAAGTGGATCTGACCAACTTGCTTAACCTGATCGACAGCTTCGTGGAGCTGTCAAGATTGTGGGAGAGAAGGAAGGAGTCTCACTTGAAGCTTTCTTTCTTGCACAATGGGGGCATACACACAAAGGTGGAGGCTGAAAACAATTTTCCTCTTCTTAGTTGTGTAAGCCAAAAGAACTCTCATACAAAGAAATAGAAGAACCCTATCTATGGGTCTCAAACCAAACTCAACTAACTAAGGTGGCATACTAACTGAGCCACGAACTAGAGTAGATAACGATAGCTGTCATCTAGCTATTATTCATGGGCAGTGTACCAACCGCGTCTGCAACTGACAAGTCGGTGACATAAATACACAACGGCCACCCTGGCGTATCACGAGAGGAGCTCGATATCTCAACACTCCCCCCCCTCGAGCTCAATCCCAATTCCTGCACACCAAGCAGGTCTCTGAACTTGCGCATTTTCTCTGCGCCCAATGCCTTCGTGAATATGTCAACTACCTGATCCTCTGTGCTGACATAAACTAGATCAATAAGACCTAGTAAAACCCTCTCTCGCACATAGTGATAATGCACCTCAATGTGCTTTGTTCTAGCATGATAGACTAGGTTATTTGCCAAGTGTATACTACTCATGTTGTCACAGTAAATGACAACTGGCCCATCTGTAGACTGATGCATATCATAAAGTAGCTTATGCAACCAAGCTACCTCACATGCAGCCATTGCTACACCCATGTACTCAGCCTCTGTGCTCGACAAGGCAACTATAGGTTGTTTCTTGCTGCTCCAAGTGACTGCAGCACTCCCAAAAGAGAACACATATCCACTGGTAGATCGTCTATCAGAAATACTACCAGCCCAGTCACCATCAGTGTATCCATGCAACTGTATCTGAACCCGAGTCTCATAAAATAGTCCATACTGCAATGTGGACTTCACATACCTGAGTATGCGTCTAGCCGCATCCAAATGTGGTTTCCTTGAAGCCTGCATAAACTGACTTACCAATCCAACAACATAGCTCAAATCTGGCCTGGTAATAGTCATATAAATCAAACTTCCTACTATGCGTCTGTACATAGTAGGGTCTTCTAGAAGCCCACCTGCATCTGTGCTCAGCTTCACATTCTGCTCCAAAGGAACTGAAATAGGCTTACAACCTATCATCCCATATTTGGACAGCATGTCCAATCCATACTGCCTCTGTAAGAGCTGTATCCCACTTGGTGATCTAATCACCTCAATGCCCAAGAAATAACGTAGCTCTCCCAAATCCTTCATCTCAAACTTCTGCTTCAATAGCATTTTCACATGAAGGATATCTTCATCACTGTCACCTGTCATAATCAAATCATCAACATAAATGACAAGTAGCATAATACCTTTCTCTGTTTTTCTCACATAAAGTGAGAAATCTGCCTTGGAAATCTGAAAGCCAATATTGACAAGATACTGTCCTATCTTGTCAGACCATGCTCTAGGTGCTTGCTTCAAGCCATACAAGGCTTTCTTCAACCTGCAAACAAACTCAGGATGAACAGCATGCACATAACCTGGTGGCTGCTCCATATAGACCTCTTCTTGCAAATCACCATGCAAGAACGCATTCTTTACATCCATCTGATGTAAAGACCATCCCTTTGATGCAGCCATAGCAATGACTGCTCTTACGGTTGCCATGCTTGCAACCGGACTGAATGTTTCTTCATAGTCAATGCCATATGTTTGTGCATACCCCTTGACTACTAATCTTGCCTTATATCTGTTCACAGAACCATCTGCATTGTGCTTCACTTTATAAACCCACTTACAGCCAATTGCATTCTTACCTTTAGGCAAAGGTACCAATTCCCATGTAGCATTTGCTGCCAGGGCATCCATTTCTTCATCCATGGCTTTCTCCCATTTTTCTTTTCCCATGGCTTGCTCAAAAGAAGTGGGTTCTGGTTCCTGTATCACTTTGACCATATATGCATAGTGAATGGCTGTAAATCCATCATATTTCAGCCTATCCACAGGATACCTAGCTCTCGTAGACCTGCGCAAGATAGGTTCACTCCCAGGTGCTCTCAAAACATCCTTGGTCTTCCTTACTCCAGGTGTAACAATAGAAGGAATACCCAACTCATCATCAATGCTCTGTTCTGAGCCACTGGATTCACCATCCACATAAGAGTGACCTGCATTCACATTAAACATGGGCTGATCAACCTTCTCTTTTCCTTTTCGTGATACCTGCATACCACTATCTGCATTGCTTTGAGAAGATTCTCCTGATCTCAATCTGCCTGTCCATGGCGAAGAATGTGAACCACTGCTAGAGGATGCTCCAGGTCCACTAATATTTTGTGACTGCTGCTGTGAATTCTGTGCAGCATTACCATTTTGTGCATCTACATCATCAATCACATTTACTGGTTTATACTAGCTACTCATCTCATCAAAAACAACATCTCTGCTCACTGTAAACTTACGAGTATAAGGGTTATAGCATCTATACCCTTTTTACTGCAAAGAGTAACCAATAAAGATGCACTTCTCAGCTTTTGGATCCAACTTGGATCTCAGCTCATCTGGCACATGTACATAGGCAATGCAACCAAAAATTTTCAAATGAGAAATATCTGGTTTCCTACCAGTATACCTCTCCTCTAGAGTCATCCCATGTATTGCTGCAGTGGGAGTCCTGTTCATTATATAGACTGATGTAGCAACTGCTTCAGCCCAATAAAAATCTGGCAAGTCTTTTTCATTGAGCATGGCACGAGATACCTCTCCAATATGCATGTTTTTCCTTTCTGCAATTCCATTTTGTTGTGGGGTATAACTGCATGAATATTGTTGCTTTATGCCATGCTCCTGCAGGAACCTTGCAAACTCATTTGAGAGGTACTCTCCCCCTCCATCTGACCTTAGGCATTTTATCTGCAGGCCTGTTTCTTTTTCAACCATAGCTTTAAGAGTTTTGAAATGCCCAAAAACTTCACTTTTCTTTTTCATAAAATACACCCAAACTTTTCTGCTATAGTCATCAATAAAAGTGACAAAATACTGACAGCCTCCAAGAGATGTAGTTTTAGTAGTCCACACATCAGAGTGGATTAATTCCAATGGCTTCTCACTCTCTTGAACATGTCTAGGAAATGGTTTTCTTGCCTGTTTTCCAAATTGACAGGCTTCACATATCTTATGCATTTCTGCAACCTTGAATTTGGGCAATCCTGCAACAATATTTTGGGCCTGCATTGATTTAAATCGTTGTACATTAACATGACCAATGCATTTATGCCAGATATCAATATCTGCAACTACACCGGTCCCATGTGCAAACATTGCTGTACTCAATTCAGACATGTCTGCATCCAATGTAAACATTCTACCCTTCTTCTTTCCTTTTGCTATCAAGCGACCTTTATTTTTCATATCCTCAACAAAGCATCCATGAGGATTAAATCTGACCTACAAGCCCTGTTCAACCATTTGACCAACTGAAACCAGATTCTTGGTGATATTCGGGACATGAAATACATCGGACAGGTATTTCTTTTTCCCATCCTGCATAGACAAGGGAATTTTTCCAATCTGCACAATAGGATGTGCAGTATCATCACCAGTCTTCACAAATCCTGGTTTTTCCATTTTCCTTGCATCCTCCATCCATTCTGCATGACATGTCATGTGGTTTGATGCACCTGAGTCAACATACCACACATCGTTGCTTTCTTCTGCACTTGTCACAGAATTGTTCATCTGTTGCACCATAAACAAATGCTCGTTTCTGTCATCACCCTGTCTATTAGAAGACGCATAATTCCCTTGTTGCAATTTTCCATTCATGATGTCATTCTGCTTTTTATAGCAGTCTTTAGCCATATGACCCATTTTACCACAGTAGTAGCATTCAACATTACTGTTTGCATTTTGGCCTCTTTGCCATCCACCACGACCTCTTTGGCTCCCCTTGCCTCTAGAGTTACCATGTCCTCCTCCATAGGACTGGTTTTCTTGAGTTTGTTGCATATTCTGATTTCTACCACGGCCTCCTCTACCTCTGCCTCTACCTCTTCCAGCATTTGAGTAGAAGACAGCTTCTTTTAAAGTTCCTCCTGAAGAAGATGCACCACCATTTCTCTACTCCTCAGAAATTAGAAGAGCAATCAACTCCTCAAAATCAGGAAATCTTTCACGAACTGAAATGGATGTCCGAAACTGTGCATAATCCTTTCCTAGACCATTCAAGGTCACAGAAACTAAATCATCATCTTCCACTGGCGACCCAATGGAAGCAAGTGCATCTGCAATCTTCTTCACCTCATGTGGTAGTCATTGATGCTCATATTTTCTCTTTGCACATTATGCAACTCTTGCTTGAGCTGCATTTTCCTGGCTTGCGTATTTGTGCTATACATTTTTGACAAAGTATCCCATGCCTCCTTTGGCGTACTTGCATCCTGAATATGCACAATCATAGAGTCTGAAATACTGATAGACAGCCAGTACATAACTTTCCTGGCTCTCTCATGCCATGCTTTGAATGCCTGCATTTGCTGTTGATTGGGAACATCAGGAAGAACTGGTTCTTCTTCATTTCCTGCAACAAATTCCCAATATCCTTTTCCCATAAGGAAATTCATCATTCTAAACTTCCATGCTTGGAAGTTGTTCTTGTCAAGCTTTTCAGTGACAATCTGTGAAAGAGAATCAGACGCCATTACAGAACACTGCAAAAAATTCTGTCACTGCAAAGAACACAGCTTCAGCCTCACAAGGGCAAATCTGCAAAACTGGCGAAAGTGGTATTTGACCATATAGTCACTTCCTAGTGACGATTTTGCATCAACAGGCAACAGGGATGATTCTGTAACTCCCAATGTCTCTGCGCACAACCATACGATGCAATTCCTACAGTAACTTTTCACCGACCTGTAGAACAGTGGCTGCACAGCATAAAACTGGGCCTTTTCCTGAGTGCATACAGAAAACTTCCGCCTCCAAAACAGGCCCCGAAATCCTGAGTGCCTTCATCGCGAAGGGCGTCTCAACCTGAGACAATGCACTCTTGCAATTTCCGACTGTGCAGCCTGCAGAGATCTGCTCCCAAAACAGAAAATGAAAGCACCACTGCTCCTCTTACCAGAACACCGCGAGCTTGGCTTGCTTTCTTGAGCTCCTTACCACGAACAAGGCTCTGATACCATGTCAAGATTGTGGGAGAGAAGGAAGGAGTCTCACTTGAAGCTTTCTTGCTTGCACAATGGGGGAATACACATAGAGGTGGAGGCTGAAAACAGTTTTCCTCTTCTTAGTTATGTAAGCCAAAAGAACTCTCATACAAAGAAATAGAAGAACCCTATATATGGGTCTCGAACCAAACTCAACTAACTAAGGTGGCATACTAACTGAGCCACGAACTAGAGTAGATAAGGATAGTTGTCATGTAGCTATTATTCATGGGCGGTGTACCAACCGCGTCTGCAACTGACAAGTCGGTGACATAAATACACAAGGGTCACCCTGGTGTATCACGAGAGGAGCTCGATATCTCAATAGGAGCACAAGAATGTGATCATGAAAAAGGAAAGCTTAGACTGCAGGCCAAATGAGGAACTCCACTTAGGAGTTTTTCTAGAGGCAATTCAGTAGTTAGTGAGCAGCTACGATGTGCACGCTTGGTATGAGCACCGCAGAACGGCAAAGACCATCATAACAGGGTTGGAAGAGGAATGGAAGCTAACCCACAAGGTGTTGCAAGGCATAGTGAAATACAACCAAGACCAGCGTGCTAGGAGCTTAAGGCAGAATGCAGAATTGCACGAGGTACAATGGGTGCTGAACCTAGCAGGTGGGAATTAGACCGATCATGAGAGAGCCTTGGAAGGAGACTTGACATTGAGTGAGCTTCTCATGAAGCGACTGCTCGACAACACAACAGTGGAGCAGAGTGCTGCAGCACTAGCGACTACATTACTAGTAGGATTAGGAGCAAACCAAGGCTCGAAGGGCCAGTCTAAAATCCCAATTGTTGCAAAGCAACTCAACAAGTACCAAACCCACAACGATCCATATAGCTTTGTAGAGCAATTCGAGCAAGTCTGCAAGGCCAATGGCCTCACAGACTTGACTCAACGCTCTCAAGCATTCAGGCTTTGCTTAGGCGACAAGGGTAGGACTTGCTACATGAGTCTAGATGCCGGAGAACGAGCGGACTTTAACGGCCTCAAAAACCTCTTCATCAAGAGATTCTCCGAGCCTGAATACTCTAACAATCTGCTAGTAAGAGTGATGAACGTCAAGCAGAAAGAGAAAGAGGTCATCCGCAACTATGTCACCCACGTGAGGAGCCTCTTCAAGAGAGTCCCCATGGGCAAACGACCTACCAAAAGAGTGGTGTCCACCATGTTTATCAGTGGAATACAAAGTGAGGAGCTGTATAAGGCCTTGGCAAGTAACTCGAGTCATTCGAGTAGATGTTTATCAGTGTTTGAAGAGGCCATTCGAGTAGATGACTAACTAAAAGAGCGGAGCTCCAAGAGCTCAAATTCAGAAGAGACTAACTCGCGGAGTTCAGAGAGAGTGTCAGCCTCTAGTGAACGATTAGGTCCAATGGCCTAGGACAAAGGGAAAGCCACTGAGACAAACTAAGACTTGGCTGAGGTAAAAATGGAGATAGCCAAACTACAAGATATGTTGAGACGACCAATGCACCCACACGTCCAATGTGTGTACTATGGCAGAAACCACTTGTCAGCCAAGTGTCAAGACCTTAGGTCACGACCTTGCACTAATTGCGGTAGATTCGATCATGACATTGCACATCGTAGATTACCGAGGAAGACTTCTTTACTCACAACCATATGGCCAGCCAGATCTAGCAAGCAGACCCCAACAATTCTTTGAAAGGGGAGCCCCATTGGCCCTTCCTGTGGCTAGCAACGTTAAACTGGCTGTTCCTAGAATGGACATAAATCCTATAGGCATACCTAGACTGCCTGGTCCCTACGTGACCCATCCATCGAGTGACGCTCTAGTCCACTACGTGGAGGAGCCAAATGAGGAAGAGACTTACGTATACCCATACATCTCACACGACAACAAGGGCAAGGAAGTCCTTATGGACTATTGCGCAGTACCTGTGATGATGTTAGGAAGAAGCCAAGGTAGAGGCCTACGAGGGCAGATGTAGGATCCAATCATATGTTGGACTTGCGATCATCCAGGGCACGTCTCATCACATTGTCCTGAAAGGGAGCAACTAAATAGAGACAAGGCAGACCTAAGGTGCCATGAGTGCAGAATCACTCATCTCTTCATTAATTGTCCCAAGCAAAAACCATCCTCAAGTTCAGTCAACATGCCATCTGTCCCATTGGGACTGTTCGGCATCGAGAACCTCGATGGGAGGGCCACACCTATCCCATTGTGTGTCATGACCCGAGCACAGACGAAGCAGGCTGGCATATTGTTGCCAGGTCCTAGCAACCTCGATGTAGCCTCGATTGGGAAGAAGAGCCATAGATGGAGAAAGAATAAACTCGAAGCTAAGATCACGCTAAAAACTGAGAGTGCCACAACTCTACCTGCTAGAAGAAGGCCACTGACGCAGAGGCAGAAACCTCAGCTCCTAAGACGGCCGAAAAGGAAAGTGCTAAGGTAGGGGAATTCCCGCATCCGAAGCGCCAACTAGAGGCTATTGAGAAAGTGAAGGAATGGGTAAAAGAGGCCCAAGAGCACCTAAAAGATGCTAAGCCCATCCTAGAGGACGAGATTGAAGATCTCTCCAGCATAAGCACACTAGCCTCACCCCCTCGACCAAAATCAAGAGATGCGACTATGCTGCAAGCGGTACTACTGCTTAGACAAAGCCTTGATGCTACAAGCCAGTAAATCAGCCCCCACGGCCATTGGCCAGGACAATCTGGAATAGAAGAAAGACGAGCAGTCAACGACCTCCTTACCACGCTAGTGACCACCCTTGTGACGTTGAGCCTAGGAGACCTGCTTAGGCAGCATTCCACCCTATGGAAAGACCTGAAGCAGTGGGTTGAAGGATCACGAGAGCAAGCTGCTGCAGACCTGCATGACCATGATGCAGAGGCACAAATACTGAGTCTGACACTGCACTCTGTGCCTAAGTCCTTGCACATTGATGCTTTCTGGGAAGGCACCGAGATGCATCTGGTCTTACCTGTCTTAGCCCTAGGCAATACAACGAGAAAGGGGATTGTAGACACAGAAGTGGGGGTTAGTGTACTAAGCCACGCAGTGCTTCAAACTTGGGAAAACCTGCCTGTTGTGACCGCCAGGTTCAATGTCACACTAGCAAACGATATGAGAGTGAAACCATTCGGGGTACTTAAAAACTGGCCGATGAAAATTGCATGCGTCCAGTTCTCGATTGAGTTTATAGTCATGAAGGGAGTGGACTACGATATCCTATTAGGCCGACCCTGGATGCGCAATGCTAGAGTCATCGAAGATTGGGGTAACTACTTAATCTTTCTTAGCAATAGAACGGAAGCTGTGAGGGTAGAGATGGACACTTGGAAGACCTCACCAGTCAACTTGGATGTCATCTCCGCGATGCTTAAAGGTAATGCTTAAGTCAATAAGTCCTCTGGGCCCTTGACCAAGTATATCCCATGCGCGAAGGATGAGGGAGGCTGGATGCATGTCCTTGCTATGGCCCAAGGCACTACTCACATGCCTCAAGCTTGATTATCTCGAGCCCCATAGAACCTCAGAACCAGAAGCTGTAGTGCTTCCAGGACTCGCCTCCTACAAGCTCACCCATGCATAAGCCCAAAAAAGCTGAGCAAGCCTATCGGCCCAAACCACAAATGCCTTTACACACTTCAACCCTTGCTAGTGCCGATAAGACTTGCCAAACCCAATCCAAGTGTAGTAGCCCATCCGTAGTAGCTACTACTCCGACGCTCATCCACGAGGCTCAACCACCACTTCATGGGCAACTGCCACCATCTGCCACCAAGCCTTCTAGCCCCATCAAACCCTAGCCACCTGCAGGCCTTAAACCCTCCTATGAGTGGAAATCATTCTTAACTCTAGCCACAAACCTAGCCAAAGACACAAGGGATGACATTATTGCTTGTCTTAGACACTTAGATGCCACATTCATGTCGCTAGCTCTAAATTATGACCGTTTGGACTTAGGCCTATTGCAAGAGCCTTTAGTAATTGAATTTCGCACAATGCCTTGTTCCTGGGAAACATTTGAATTTGCATTTGTCAAAACACCGCACTCAGTTGCCGAGTTGCTATGCACTAAGATATCAAGAGAACAAGCCATCAAACAGCACCTCATTACGTCCTACGATAAGCGTGTGACTTCTTCCATCACTGACAAAGAAGTCGAGGAGTTGAAAGCATTAGCTGACACCAACTCTCCATTTTTACAAAACTAGTACACTCTGCGATTGCAATGGGAACTCGAAGGATGTCAAATCATGACCAATACTGAGCAACGCCACGCAATCAAGACATCGAAGTATGACCCAACCTATGTCGCACCCACCTCATATAGAGTGTTAACCGCTCTTTGTGGCCGCGAACCAGGGAAGAGCATGTCAAAGGACACCCATATCTTGATCGTCTCCTGATCGAAGAAGAGCTACACATCGCTAGCCGTGTCAATTCTAGTGATTTCCTAACGGATGTCCTCACTTACATCACACACGTCAGTATCCGACCCTTCGATCTGGACCACAAGGTTCAGCTGGAGTATAACCCAGAATTCTATACTTGGCTCATGTGCAAGTAACCCTTATATCTAAATGCTAAATGCCCTTGACCTCCTAACCTTCAATCCTAGGAAGGATTCTTCTCAATTTGGAAGGGGAGGGGGTAAGGTGAATCAAATTAAAATCAATCAAGATCAAGCAAATGCATAAACACATAAGAAACTGGTGATGTAGGAGGAATGTCACAAAAGCTTTGAAATAAAAGGCAAAAAGTTTGAAGGGAAGAATCTATGTTGGATCTTAATGCTTTCATTCAACAAACATAAAGTCTTTCTTTTCAGCAAATTATTATTTTTAAAAGCACTAATGGGAATTATGGTTCATGATAGGAATGAAAGATGTTACAACAAGACCGTGCCCATCGACTCCCCTTCACGGAAGAGGAGAGGACCCAGTACTGCATCTCCTTGGAAAGCCATGCCTACAACCAACTAAAATTTCAAACCATCCATAGCATTGAGGAAGTAATGGCCAAGGAGGAAGCAACCAAGAGGGTTGTAGAGCAGTGCAACCTCGCTAATACCTCGAGAAGTTCGCACAAGAGCCTAACCACACAAAGTGTGTGGAATTCCTCAGAACTTACAACCCAGATCAAGAATGTGGAACTGTAATAGTGGGAAGGGGGGAGAAGGCCAAATAGGTATGGGTATCCTTGAACCCAACCTTGGTGGAGAAGGCACTGGGGTTAGAGCCTAAGGTGGAGAAGCAGAAAAGAGACATCTATGCCATACTTAAGATGAAGAGGGAAGGGGTGCTAACCAATGACGGCATCAGCATCCAGGATATCCCTAATGTTGAAGCCTGCATGCAGATAAAATTGGTGCACTCACTATTCTCCAGCCAGCGCTACAATTCCCTCATGCACCAGG
Organism: Lygodium microphyllum; assembly: GCF_053477565.2. Lineage (NCBI taxonomy): Eukaryota > Viridiplantae > Streptophyta > Polypodiopsida > Schizaeales > Lygodiaceae > Lygodium > Lygodium microphyllum. The sequence goes on along the minus strand of NC_141138.1, from coordinate 26,218,437 downwards.
TCAGTGTGCCTGTGCTAGAGAACGTGGCAGCTTGCACCCTGGATGAGGTTGACTGGAATGGCTATGTGCGCAAGACCATAGACCAAGTAGCAAAAGCACTAGCCTTGGGGAGCAAGCCAGCAGGCGGGGAGTCCCCAGCCTCCAAAAGCACTGAGAGGAAGAAAGCCTCATCCAAAGCCTCTTTCATCAGCTATGGAAGTGTTTTGACTGCCCTCATCTAGGAGGCAGTAAAAGAGGCACAGGATGTAGAGGAAGGAGAAGGAGAAACACCCGACAGATTGCCCCCTCACCAGGACCAAGAGTTGTCTAGCGACATGACCGAAAGTGACGAAGAAGGGGGAGAACAGAAGGAACAGTGATGGGAACTAAAATGAGCGAACACTAGCTATGGCACTAGCCGGACCTCATGCATATGATGGACAACCCCACCACATGGCCTCACGGGCCAGGAGTGTCTAAAACTCACTTTGCACTAAATGCTTATGACGATTTTGCGTTTGTATCCAATATGTAGTCCAACGTTCACCTTCCCTTCTCCTCAAAGGGAGATCCCATAACATATATGCATAATGCCTCGTAATACACATATAGGGAAGCACCTCTCGGCTGATTGCCCTAGCTCCACTGCGACTCTCCTACACCTTGGGGATTGGCCCCAAGATGCATCGCTAACACATATAACATTCGCATAAACTCCACTCTTTCATAATTTAGTATTCTAGGAGATTTTGATTTCCCTCACAAAACTTTCCCCAACGGAAGTGCCTGTCCAACCGATGACTTAGGTTTCCTATCCTCTCAGCATTGGTCAAAGTTTATCAATCAACTGCAATACATTCCAGGAGATACCACCTGGCATGCTTAATGCAAGGTGTATGACGATTGTGCAGAACCATTTTATGATTAAAAAACCAGCCATGTGAGGTGCGAAAAATAGCCCTTTCATGAATTTTAACTAAGCGTTACGTGCTGCGCTGCTTTACGGACTAGCACCAGAACTTCCGTGCTACTAGTCGCCTATATTTAATTATGGAATGATCCCTAAATGCTATGCACAAAGAGGAAAATCAGAATTTGTATATTTTCAGTAATTAGATCATTGCACAAACTTCATCCCCCCCTTACCGTTTAGGTGTTGCTGCGTTGCATAGGTGTAAATGGTTGTTTTGTATCATTTCTATATGTGAAAAACAATAAACATGTACTATAACACAGAGGATGAGGACAAACTGAGACTTGACCTCATGCTTTAACCTTGCCAAACATTCACGCACATAAATCTTTTTTTTTCATATTTTTTTAGTACAAAAACAATAATTTTCTCTATTTTTTGCTATTTTTCCCTATTTATTATTCATGAAAAATAGGTATTTATTGATTTACTTGTGTTGGGTTATTATTTTGACTGAAACTTAACATTTTCTCTGAGTTTATCCCATTTTCATTCATTTTCCCTAACTCAAAATCAAAAAAAACCACTAATTTCTATTAAAAATGACATTTTGCGGGTTTTAAAGAATTAATAACGGCTCTAAATCATCATGGGTTCTACATTTTTGTAGTTACAACCCTCAAACATGATGCAAACAAGGTTCAAACAAAAATTCATCGCATATGAACAACATTTGGACCATGAAACAACAAAAATAAGCAAATTTCTTCATAAAATTGGAGCATACCGCGTGTCTTGCATGTTGCGGGTCTTTTAATAATTATTCTAGGCAGCCCACAGACCGGGGACCAGCAACCATTCTTTAGTGCTGAACCTCTTTCCTCAGCCTCCTCTTCATCTTGAAGCAATCCTATCACAGCCGGACAAGCATCCTTCAGCCCCTCTTCTTCTTGATTTCTTGCATGCAAACCACCACTTAGAGGAGAGAGATGGAGGAGAGCGAAAGACTAGATCTGCATCTCCACAACCGGGCAACCATTGGAGGAGCAGATTGGAGCGATGGAGAGCAAAGATAGGAAGAAGAACAGGCCCAAGATCACTTGGGGGGTTGTTCTCTGGCCCCATAACCCATCTCCCCTCATTTCGTGGCATGGTGCCTTCTTCTTCTCCCTGTGTGAGGAAAAAACGCAACCCCCCCCCCCCCCCCCCCCCACGTTTTTTTATTTTTGGGCTCCCCAAAGGGTCACACCCTTTGGGCTCTCCTAAAGTCCTTTTCCACTTTTTGGCCTTTGGCCTTCCGGGCACTCCCTCTTCCACGTCTGGTACCCGAATCGTGGTGTGAAAAATCTTAGGTGTCCGTCTTGAAGTCCTCCACTTCTGGGCATCTCCCAAGGTCTCGTCTGTCATGCCAAAAAATTATGAAAATTCTCTGACCGCCGTCTAGTGGCTCTTTTAAGTACTTTCCGGGCATTGCCGCTTAAAATCGTACTGATTGCCACCACCGCCTTCGACGAAGCCTATTTCTTCCTTGATATTCATAATTTTTTGCTATTTTTAAGCACTTCTCGTCATCAAAAATCATCTGTCATTGGTGACCACGGGATAGGGCGACTCAGCCCATCGAATCCCACGAAGAGATTTGCACATAAACAACAAAAAGGAGCATCAAGCTGATACAAAAAATACACAACACAACACATCACAGCTCATACCCTACCCCCTAACAAAACCAAGGTATGAAATCCACGAGGAGTTGTCAAGATTGTGGGAGAGAAGGAAGGAGTCTCGCTTGAAGCTTTCTTGCTTGCACAATGGGGGAAGACACACAAGGGTGGAGGCTGAAAACAGTTTTCCTCTTCTTAGTTGTGTAAGCCAAAAGAACTCAAGTACAAAGAAATAGAAAAACCCTATATATGGGTCTCAAACAAAACTCAACTAACTAAGGTGGCATACTAACTGAGCCACGAACTAGAGTAGATAAGGATAGCTATCATGTAGCTATTATTCATGGGCGGTGTACCAACCGCGTCTGCAACTAACAAGTCGGTGGCATAAATACACAACGGTCACCCTGGCGTATCACGAGTGGGGCTCGATATCTCAACACTCCCCCTCGAGCTCAATCCCAATTCCTGCACACCAAGCAGGTCTCTGAACTTGCGCAGCTTCTCTGCGCCCAATGCCTTCGTGAATATGTCAGCTACCTGATCCTCTGTGCTAACCTAAACTAGATCAATAAGACCTAGTAAAACCCTCTCTCGCACATAGTGATAATGCACCTCAATGTGCTTTGTTCTAGCATCATAGACTGGGTTATTTGCCAAGTGTATACTACTCATGTTGTCACAATAAATGACAACTGGCCCATCTGTAGACTGATGCATATCATAAAGTAGCTTATGCAACCAAGCTACCTCACATGCAACCATTGCTGCACCCCTGTACTCAGCCTCTGTGCTCGACAAGGCAACTGTAGGCTGTTTCTTGCTGCTCCAAGTGACTACAGAACTCCCAAAAGAGAACACATATCCACTGGTAGATCGTCTATCAGAAATACTACCAGCCCAATCAGCATCAGTGTATCCATGCAACTGTATCTGAACCCCAGTCTCATAAAATAGTCCATACTGCAATGTGGACTTCACATACCTGAGTATGCGTCTAGCCGCATCCAAATGTGGTTTCCTTGGAGCCTGCATAAACTGACTTACCAATCCAACAGCATAGCTCAAATCTGGCCTGGTAATAGTCATATAAATCAAACTTCCTACTATGCGTCTGTACATAGTAGGGTCTTCTAGAAGCTCACCTGCATCTGTGCTCAGCTTCACATTTTGCTCCAAAGGAACTGAAATAGGCTTACAGCCTGTCATCCCATATTTGGACAGCATGTCCAATCCATACTGCCTCTGTAACAGCTGTATCCCACTTGGTGATCTAATCACCTCAATGCCGAAGAATTAACGCAGCTCTCCCAAATCCTTCATCTCAAACTTCTGCTTCAATAGCATTTTCACATGAAGGATATCTTCATCACTGCCACCTGTCATAATCAAATCATCAACATAAATGACAAGTAGCATAATACCTTTCTCTGTTTTTCTCACATAAAGTGAGAAATCTGCCTTGGAAATCACAAAGCCAATAGTGACAAGATACTGTCCTATCTTGTCATACCATGCTCTAGGTGCTTGCTTCAAGCCATACAAGGCTTTCTTCAACCTGCAAACAAACTCAGGATGAACAGCATGCACATAACCTGGTGGCTGCTCCATATAGACCTCTTCTTGCAAATCACCATGCAAGAAGGCATTCTTTACATCCATCTGATGTAAAGACCATCCCTTTGATGCAGCCATAGCAATGACTGCTCTTACAGTTGCCATCCTTGCAACTGGACTGAATGTTTCTTCATAGTCAATGCCATATGTTTGTGCATACCCCTTGACTACTAATCTTGCCTTGTATCTGTTCACAGAACCATCTGCATTGTGCTTCACCTTATAAACCCACTTACAGCCAATTGCATTCTTACCTTTAGGCAAAGGTACTAACTCCCATGTAGCATTTGCTTCCAAGGCATCCATTTCTTCATCCATGGCTTTCTCCCATTTTTTTTTTCCCATGGCTTGCTCAAAAGATGTGGGTTCTGGTTCCTGTATCACTTTGACCATATATGCATAGTGAATGGCTGTAAATCCATTATATTTCAGCCTATCCACAGGATACCTAGCTCTCGTAGACCTGCGCAAAGTAGGTTCACTCCCAGGTGCTCTCAAAACATCCCTGGTCTTCCTTACTCCAGGTGTAACAATAGAAGGAATACCCAACTCACCATCAATGCTCTGTTCTGAGCCACTGGATTCACCATCCACATAAGAGTGACCTGCATTCACATCAAACATGGACTGATCAACCTTTTCTTTTCCTTTCGTGATACCTGCATACCACTATCTGCATTACTTTGAGAAGATTCTCCTGATCTCAATCTGCCTGTCCATGGTGAAGAATGTGAACCACTACTAGAGGACGCTCCAGGTCCACTAATATTTTGTGACTGCTGCTGTGAATTTTGTGCAGCATTACCATTTTGTGCATCTACATCATCAATCACATTTACTGGTTTATACCAACTACTCATCTCATCAAAAACAACATCTCTGCTCACTGTAAACTTACGAGTAGAAGGGTTATAGCATCTATACCCTTTTTGCTGCAGAGAGTAACCAATAAAGATGCACTTCTCAGCTTTTGGATCCAACTTGGATCTCAACTCATCTGGCACATGTACATAGGCAATGCAACCAAAAATTTTCAAATGAGAAATATCTGGTTTCCTACCAGTATACCTCTCCTCTGGAGTCATTCCATGTATTGCTGCAGTGGGAGTCCTGTTCATTATGTAGATTGCTGTAGCAACTGCTTCAGCCCAATAAAAATCTAGCAAGTCTTTTTCATTGAGCATGGCACGAGATACCTCTCCAATATGCATGTTTTTCCTTTCTGCAATTCCATTTTGTTGTGGGGTATAACTGCATGAATATTGCTGCTTTATGCCATGCTCCTGCAAGAACTTTGCAAACTCATTTGAGAGGTACTCTCCCCCTCCATCTGACCTTAGGCATTTTATTTGCAAACCTATTTCTTTTTCAGCCATAGCTTTAAGGGTTTTGAAATGCCCAAAAACTTCACTTTTCTTTTTCATAAAATACACCCAAACTTTTCTGCTATAGTCATCAATAAAAGTGACAAAATAATGACAGTCTCCAAGAGATGTAGCTTTAGTAGTCCACACATCAGAGTGGATTAATTCCAATGGCTTCTCACACTCTTGAACATGTCTAGGAAATGGTTTCCTTGCCTGTTTTCCAAACTGACGGGCTTCACATACCTTATGCATTTCTGCAACCTTGAATTTGGGCAATCCTGCAACAATATTTTGGGCCTGCATTGATTTAAGTCGCTGTACATTAACATGACCAATGTGTTTATGCCAGATATCAATATCTGCAACTACACCGGTCCCATGTGCAAACATTGCTGCACTCAATTCAGACATGTCTGCATCCAATGTAAACATTCTGCCCTTCTTCTTTCCTTTTGCTATCAAGCGACCTTTATTTTTCATATCCTCAACAAAGCATCCATGAGGATTAAATCTGACCTGCAAGCCCTGTTCAACCATTTGACCAACTGAAACCAGATTCTTGGTGATATTTGGGACATGAAATACATCGGACATGTATTTCTTTTTCCCATCCTGTATAGACAAGGGAATTTTTCCAGTCTGCACAATAGAATGTGCAGTATCATCACCAGTCTCCACAAATCCTGGTTTTTCCATTTTCCTTGCATCCTCCATCCATTCTGCATGACCTGTCATGTGGTTTGATGCACCTGAGTCAACATACCATACATCGTTGCTTTCTTCTGCACTTGTCACAGAATTGTTCATGTGCTGCACCATAAACAGATGCTCATTTCTGTCATCACCCTGTCTACTAGAGGATGCATAATTTCCTTGTTGCAGTTTTCCATTCATGATGTCATTCTGCTTTTTATAGCAGTCTTTAGCCATATGACCCATTTTACCACAATAGTAGCATTCAACATTACTGTTTGCATTTTGGCCTCTTTGCCATCCACCACGACCTCTTTGCCTCCCCCCGCCTCTAGAGTTACCACATCCTCCTCCATAGGACTGGTTTTCTTGAGTTTGCTGCATATTCTGATTTCTGCCACGGCCTGCAAATCGGCCTCCTCTACCTCTGCCTCTACCTCTTCCAGCATTTGAGTAGAAGACAGCTTCTTTTGAAGTTCCTCCTGAAGAAGATGCACCACCATTTCTCTACTCCTCAGAAATTAGAAGAGCAATCAACTCCTCAAAATCAGAAAATCTTTCACGAACTGAAATGGATGTCCGAAACTGTGCATAATCCTTTCCTAGACCATTCAAGGTCACAGAAACTAAATCATCATCTTCCACTGGTGACCCAATGGAAGCAAGTGCATCTGCAATCTTCTTCACCTTGATGTGGTAGTCATTGATGCTCATATTTTCTCTTTGCACATTGTGCAACTCTTGCTTGAGCTGCATTTTCCTGGCTTGCGTATTTGTGCTATACATTTTTGACAAAGTATTCCATGCCTCCTTTGGCATGCTTGCATCCTGAATATGCACAATCATAGAGTCTGAAATGCTGATAGACAGCCAATACATAACTTTCGTGGCTCTCTCATGCCATGCTTTAAATGCCTGCATTTGCTGTTGATTGGGAACATCAGGAAGAACTGGTTCTTCTTCATTTCCTGCAACAAATTTCCAATATCCTTTTCCCATAAGGAAATTCGTCATTCTAAACTTCCATGCTTGGAAGTTGTTCTTGTCAAGCTTTTCAGTGACAATCTGTGAAAGAGAATCAGATGCCATTACAGAAGACTGCAAAAAATTCTGTCACTACAAAAACCACAGCTTCACCCTCACAAGGGAAAATCTGCAAAACTGGCGAAAGTGGTATTTGACCACACAGTCACTTCCTAGTGACGATTTTGCATCAACAGGCAACAGGGATGATTCTGTAACTCCCAATGTCTCTGCGCACAAGCATACAATGCAATTTTTACAGTAACTATTCACCGACCTATAGAACAGTGGCTGCACAGCATAAAACTGGGCCTTTTCCTGAGTGCGTGCAGAAAACTTCCGCCTCCAAAACAGGCCCCGAAATGGCCTCAAATAAAAAAAACAAGGTTGCCGAGGGCTAAAGCCCTCGCCCGCAGCATATACTGCCCTTTTGCTTCACCGCGAAGGGCGTCTCAACCTGAGACAATGCACTTCTGCACTTTCCGGCTGTGCTACCTACAGAGATCTGCTCCCGAAACAGAAAATGAAAGCAACACTGCTCCTCTTACCAGAACACCGCGAGCTTGGCTTGCTTTCTTGAGCTCCTTACCATGAACAAGGCTCTGATACCATGTCAAGATTGTGGGAGAGAAGGAAGGAGTCTCGCTTGAAGCTTTCTTGCTTGCACAATGGGGGAAGACACACAAGGGTGGAGGCTGAAAACAGTTTTCCTCTTCTTAGTTGTGTAAGCCAAAAGAGCTCAAGTACAAAGAAATAGAAGAACCCTATATATGGGTCTCAAACCAAACTCAACTAACTAAGGTGGCATACTAACTGAGCCACGAACTAGAGTAGATAAGGATAGCTATCATGTAGCTATTATTCATGGGCGGTGTACCAACCGCGTCTGCAACTGACAAGTCGGTGACATAAATAAACAACGGTCACCCTGGCATATCACGACTGGAGCTCGATATCTCAACAGGAGTAGGCCCAGCATAGTCTAGGAGAAGGCCCGAAGTTAGTCACTAATCGACTGCTCCAATATGACCAAACTAAAAAGAACTATCAAAGAGGTCGCCCTAAGTGGTGGTCAAACCTACCTTCTTGACTAGGCGAGGACTCCTATAGCCTGATCAAGAAATATTTTCTTTTAGCACAGTTTCTTCTTTTAGGCTTTTATTTTTCCATACTCGAGCGTGTAAAAAGGAGGGAGCTAAGCATAGTAGTGACCCAAGGAGAACAGGGCATCGGCCTCAGGTCCTATATTGGTACCCAAAAACCTACCAAGCCCTCGCGAGGCGACACTTAATCCTTTTCTAACGCTCACTTTTATTTTCACTCCAACCTTCTTTTATTTTCTTTGTTTTTATGGCAAGATGTGACCCCAAGGAAGGGTAAGGTATCGGCCCCGAGTCTTACCCGTCCCCAGGAACCTACCAGCCCTTCACAAGGCGATAAACAACAGCTCAAGGATTTTCCTTTCCTTTTCTATTTTTATAGGGGTCAAACCCGTTTTTACACACCTCCATATATTCATATATTGTCTTTCAGGTTTTTAGGGTTTTGTCTCTTTCCATCATTATTTTAGTAAGCTTCTCTAACTGCCTCACAACTAACAGGAACTCCTAGAACGGCCGCCTAGCAGGTCACCAGAAACAAGGTCACTAGAACTCCCATCTAAAATAGGTCTTTCAATGCCTGACAATGCCTTGCAGGAGGCAATGGACTACTCAGACCTCTCCCAGATATACAGAACCTAAACCTGGGACTTCATGCCTCAAGTGCCGGTCCCCAACAAACAAAAAAAAGTAACCCTCACCCACACATATATCATTAATTGCTTAAGGAAAAAACTTGAAAAGAGGACGAAACCACCTGGAATGGCCACAAGAAGCTCCTTGATAGCAATGCCTCCCTCTAGTGACTTCATCAACCTGTATGGTGCAATCATTAAAACAATAAAGCATTAACGTACCTACACCAAACAGAGATAGGGCCCTCTTGGCCTAAAGAAATAGCACTTTTCACTGCAAACTAACGGGCCTTCTTGGCCTAAAGAGATAGATTATTAAAACCTGAAAAAAAGGGGCCCTCTTGGCCTAAAGAAATTAGACATTAACTACATAAAGCTACTGGCCCACTTGGCCTAACGGAATCAAACAAAATAGCTCATAGAGATCCCTTCTTGGAAGAAGGTAGATATATGCAAATATGCTCCATTCCAAGGGGAAAAAATAGGGCTCTCAGCCCTAAACTAAATGCATCAAATTATGGCCCATACCTCCTGCATATATAGCAAGAGGCGTATGCATAACATGTCATCGGATCAACCTATGGGTCCAAGATAATAGTGGTAGATGGGTCTCAGCTACTCTTTGAATTACCCATATCAACCATCGCCTGCCATATAACGCGTGGTCTAATAGCATTCCCCACAAGCGACCAGGTCCTGTCTCATTATCAATAACGACGTCCGGACTAGGACCACTGTTGAAAAAGAGGTCCTCTTCATAAGCAAAATTTGCTAAGGAATCCGCAAACTGATTCCAATAACATGGAATGAGATGAAGAGATATGCTCTCAAATTCATCAAGCAGGGTTATAGCAGTTTAATGATACATACGAACGAGAGGATTTCGGATTGTATATGTCCCATTGAGTTGATTTAAGATCAGCTGGGAATCCCCTTTTATTAACAACCGCCTAATACCACCTGTCTTAGCAATATTCAATCCCATAATCAAAGATTTATACTCGGCCATGTTGTTAGTAAATCCTACCCCGAGATAAGCAACTACTTTCATTGTAACTCTACGTCAGGGATCTCGGATAACTACTCCAACACTTCCTTTTCTATTAGGGCCCCTGGACGCTCCATCAAAGTATAATGTATACGTCTATAATGGGTTTACACAGCCAACCATCAAGAACTCCTTCCTCAACCACATTCTAATGTACCTATTTAGCAAGAGACAAGATGAGGGTGGACTTGAATAACTCATCAAGCTCATCCCATTCATCATCAATCATAGTTTCAGGCATGCATCCTTATTAGCTTTATCTGTGATTTCTGCACCAATACATGCCAAACTTGGCTCTTCCAATAGGCACAATTCGTACCATCAAGCTTAGTGATGTTGAAGATAGCACTGTCAGTGGAAGAAGAACCCATAATGCAATCCAAAACAGTGCAGACAGTCCAAAATGGCTTGTTGTTGTCTGTTGTAAACAACCAAAATACCACCAAAACCAAGGCAAAATGACCACAAACTAATAGCTAATGATACTGCCCACCAAGTACCATCAAATGTACATAAGTTCAGGATGATTCAGCATGAAAAATCCACATCATTCTATACATAACTATTTGCTGTAATTAATTACAGCTAGGTACAATGAGAGCAAACTGTAGGCAAAATCAATGCACCAAGTCAATCATTGACTATCAAAGCATAACCAGCATCAAGCGGGCATAAATCAGCATATGATAGTCATACGAACATCAAGCAAACACCCAAACATGTCAAACAAATCCATTAGTGAACCGGCACACCCCTTTTGTAATAGGGCAAAGTGTACACAACACTGGCAAGACCTGACACAAAGAGGTGTATGCTCAGGGAATGCAAAGCCCAAATCAGCCCAAGTACATGTATGCGGATCATGGTACATCAACCATGTAACATCCAAGTGAAGAAGATTCCAGTCTTAAAAGACTCAAAGCTCAATAGCATAAACCACCTGCTCAATGTCTGTCAAACATTCAACGATGCTCCCACTAGCATAAAATCCATATGGATCAAGTCAAGAAGCTCAAAAAGGGCGTACGAGAGCACCAATGACAAAAGATCCAAGACCAGACATCAATAATGCATCATGAGCATATAGGCTCTGTAGCCTCCAATTAGAGCATCAATAGACATCAATTGTATCCCAAATACAACTTGGCAAGCCAAGAAATATCCCAAGTAAGTTCCTGAAAGCCAAATGCAAGCCAAGTCAAGGCATAGTAGCAATCGGCTCCAAACCATATAAGTAGCATGTAGTAGTGGCATAGGCCAAGCATGTCAAGACCGGTCAGATATAGGTAACATACATGCCATATGTACATCCAAGACATAGCATCAAATGCATTCCAAAGCCAAGCTCAAGATCAAATGAAGATCCGGAACCAAAGACAAGCTCGATGTCGTACCCCGAAGGTCAATACTTCATTGCATATCCCAAAGACATAGCCCGAAACCAATAGGCATAACCAAACTGGAGGTAAAATAACCTGACAACCAAGGTAGCATAAATCCCAATCAACAATGAAGTTTCCGCATCCAAATCATGGCTCAATAGCTCTCAAATAGCATATCCAGGCATAAACCATGATGACCAAGCATCAATACATCCAATAGGACACCTAAATGTCAACAAAGAGCACTATGCATAAGCCGTCCCTGATAAAATCTTGATGCCCAAACAATGTACAGTAGTAAATACCTGCATAAATTGAGCTATGGAAGCTCAAACCAAGTCTTAAAGCATCTCAAATCATTGGGCAAAGATCCCCAAAGTATCTAGGCATCAAATACCAAGCCTCGAGAGTATCACATAAGCTAAGAGCATGACATTTTCTTGCTGTAAATCAACTCAGATCTGTTGCAAAAAATACTGTGATCAGAATTTGGCAAATCTAACATTGCCATCGCATTCAAAGCATGTCAAAACCCCAAGTTAGACTCTTACCTCGCCTAAATCAGGTTTCGGATGCCCGAGATATGAGAAAAAATGGGATTTTGAGCCAGATTTTGAAACATGCATAAAAAAAACGTGAGTTGATTGTGGGGCCTGTTGGTTATGCTAAGGATAAGGGGGCAAATGCGGGTATATAAGGTGCCCAATGAAGCGAAGGAACACCTGCAAAGAGCCTATGAGGGTCGGGGAGAGGGGGAAAATGAAATCTTACCTCGAGGGGAAGAAGCCATGGCTGGCATTGAAGCTCCAAGCTCTAGGTCTTCAATCCAGGCTGAAGTGATGCCGAGCCAAGCTCCATTTTCAAGCTCTAATCCAAAGCTCTAATATCAATTGAAAGGTAAGAAAGATTGAAGCTTGCTTGGAAGTGAGCTATGGCGGAGAGCAAGAGCAATAAGAGAGAGACACACGAATGGGAACTCCAACAGTCACAATGTGTGACCGAGCCTTCCTTTATTCAAACTATCACTAAAAGAATAAAGAATAAAGTGACGGTGACGGGCACCCGCCACCTATAGTGTGTAGTGGAAAGTATTGTCAGTGTAGTAATACACAGGTAGCTAGGCAGAGGTGCCTTTACCCCCAACATGTTGATGATTTGATAATCACAGGTGATGATGATTTGGGGATACAGCATGATATGCAAATGCTGAAATCTGAATTTGATATGAAAGACTAAAAATGGCTGAAATCTAAATTTGATATGAAAATATTGAGGTGATCAAGGCTGAAAATGATTTATGGCTTATGCAAAAACATTATTCCATGGAAATGCTAAAGAAATATGGCATGGCTGAATGTAAACCAGTAGGTACACATCTTGATCAGAATGTCAAGTTGGACATTAGCACTGGAGCTGAAATTGATGATGTAACTATGTACAGGCAGATGGTTGGATGTTTGATCTACTTGACCATTACCAGGCATCACTTGAGTTATATTGTTGGGCTCATAAGTCAATTCATGCAGAAGCCCAGAAAGCCACATTTGGATGTTGTTAGGCAGATTATGAGATATGTAAAGTCCACTGTAGATTATGGGTTATTTTATGTCAAAGATAAGCCCTTGACATTAGTTGGATACATGGATGCAGATTGGGTAGGATGCTCAAATGAATGTAGATCTACAAGTGGTTATGCTTTTGGATTTGGAAGTGGAATGATCAGCTAGAGATGCAAGAAGCAACCAACAGTTGCATTGTCCAGCACTGAGGCAAAGTACAAGGGTGCTGCATTGGCAGCGTGTGAGATTGCATGGATGCTCAAGCTTATGGCTGATTTGGACATACAGGTGGATGCTCCAGTGACCTTATTACGTGACAATAGATCTTATGCATATGAAGACTGATGAACAATTTGCAAATATCTTTACCAAGTCTTTGGGTAAAGATAAGCAGTCAATTTCGATAGCTACTTGGTGTACAGGTTTTATCTTGAGCTTGAGGGAAAGTGTTGGGACTTCAAGCTCTTGTGGGTGATCGATAGTGTCTTAGCTATATCCAGTTGTATTAGCAAGAGTACCGTGTTTTTATGCTATATGTATCTGTGTACTTGTAGGGGATTTTCTTTCCTTGTTGGGGACTGGCATCCAAGGCATGTAGTCCCAAGGTTAGGTTTTTTATGTCTGAGGGAGGTCCGAGTAGTCGTTGCCTCCTATAGAGCCATTGTCAGGCATCAAAAGATCTGTTTTAGATGGTAGTCCTAGTGACCTTGTTCTGCTAGCCTGCTAGGCGGCCGTTCTAGGAGTTCTTGTCAGTTGTGAGGCAGTTAGAAAAGCCTGCCAGAAGAAAAATAATGATGATAGAGGGAAAAAAACCCTTGAATATCCTAAAAAAGATAAATATATACAAAGGTGTGTAAAAAGGGGTTCTAACCCCCTATAAAAATCGAAAAGAAAAGAAAGGAAAAGTTATAAGCAGTTGATCATCGCCTTGCAAAGGTCTTGTAGGTTCCTGGGGACGAGTCAGACCCGGGCAAACCCAGGGCCAAATCCTTGTCTTCCTAGGGGTGGCATCTTGCTGGAAAAGAAGAAATTAAGGAAGGTTGGAGCAAAAATAAAAGTGAGCGTCAGAAAAGGATTAAGTGTTACCTTGCAAGGGCTTGGTAGGTTCTTGGGTACCAAGACAGGACCTGAGGCCGATGCCCTATTCTCCTTGGGTCACTACGCTCAGCTCCCTCCTTTTTACATGCCCGAGTATGGAAACATAAAATCCTAAAAGAAGAAATGTGCTGAAAGAAAATACTTCTTGATCAAGCTATAGAAGTCCTCACCTAGTAGGAGCTCCTGGTTGTATTGTCCTTCGTTAGGTACGTAGTTCAGACCACCACTTAGGGCAACCTCTTTGATAGTTCTTTTTAGTCTGGCCATGTTGGAGCATTCGGTTAGTGACTAGCTTCGGACCTTCTATCAGATTATGCTAGGCCTACTCCTTGTGGATTTCATGCCTTGGTTTTGTCAGGGGGTAGGGTGAGCACTATGTTGTGTTTTGGTATGTATCTATTTTGTATCAGCTTGATGCTTCCTTTGGTTGTTTTGTGCAGATCTGTTGTGGGATTTGACGGGCTGAGTCGCCCTATCCCATGGTCGCCAATGAGAGCGGAGTTTTGAGCCTGGGATGTGCCTAAAATTTGCCAAAAAATCCAAAATTTAGGGAAAAAATATTCAACATCGAAGGCAGCGGCTCCAACTAGGACGATTTTAAGCACCAAGTGAAATACGACTCTTAAAAGTCGCCCGAGCGACACTTGTTGATTTTTGGTAGTTTTTTAGATTGCCATGCAGGTTGTCAGGAGTTGCCAGCCAATGCGGGATGTAAAGCCAGACACCTAGAAATTTACAGGACTCAAATCGGAGCCCGGACGGGGAAATGGCCACAAGATGGGCAAGATTTGAAAAGGTGGACTTATTTTGGGCCAAATGGGATGTGCCTTTTGGAGTCTTTGACCCCCCCCCCCCCCCCTTCAAAATTTTAAGCATACAAGAGCAAAAAATGTGGAGAGAGAAGATGAAGAAGGTGGAGATGGAGGCGCCAACATCACGTCGAAATTTGCGCCCTCTCTCATCATGGGGGTGATGGCAGGTTACAAACACCCTATCCAACCGATGATACCCCTAATCTTCTCCCTCTTTGCCGGTCTTATCACCTGTCTTCACCCGTGAAATGGCTGTGGGAATGAGAAGAACCAAATCTAGTCTTTCTCTCTCCTCCCTCTCTCTCCCTTAAGGGGTTGTTCTTGTGTGCAAGATGAAAATGAAGAATGGTGAAGGAAAGCTTGTCCGGTTGAGACCGGATTGCTTTCGGATCGATGTAGACATGAAGATTGCGGATTTTGAAGATGCTGGACATTGAATGTGGGCTAACCCGCAGTCCCGCACCAAAATCGAGATCCCGAGATATGGAGCCTAAGCGGTAATTCAACTTTTATGAAGGAAAAATGAGTTTTTATGCTATTTGGTTGATGAAATATTGTTCCCATGGGCTGAATATTTATTATGATGTTGTGTTCTATGAGTTTTATCAGTTTATAATCAGAAAATCATAAGTGACATGGTTGGAATTAATGTCATAAAACCCGTAAAACATGAGTTTAAGGGGTAAAAATGGAGTTTTTTGCCAAATAAATGGAAAATATGAGACATAACATCAACAAAACCTGAAATTTTGCTGTCAAAGAACCTAAGGGCCACAGCCCACAATCAATCTTAATTTCTAGTCATTTTTTACTGAAGAAAATAGAGGAAAATTACCAAAAAATGGTGAAAATGGGTTTTAAATTGGAGAAAATTAGGAAATGGTAAAAGGAAAATTCCAAAAAAAATACATGTGTGTTTGTGCAATGTATAATGAAGGTAGAGCACGAGGTTGGCCTCGGTTTACCCTCGTTTCTATGTTTCCATCCGTAATTATAGCTTTCTTTATAAGGAAAAAGACATAAAACGACCTTTTTACCTATCAACGAATGCAAAACATTAAACGATAGGGTAAGAGGGGATGTTGAGTGTCAAAGTATAAATTAAAATCTGATTTCAATGTTGCATCAGGCCTATAGGCCATTGTTTTAAAATAAAGGAAAATGCAGCATGAGTGTAAGGCTCGGTGTCTCTCCTTGTTTCATTACATAAACGTTAGCATGGAAATCATGAAAAGATTGGTTTCGCACGACGCACAATGCTGATTTTCTTTTGTTTGTGCACTAAAATATTCACATTATGCACTATGCATAGTTCATGGTATCAAAGGAAAAGCTCCTGGACTGCATAGCAATTGTTTTTTAGGAATTTGAACCACCATTGAGAGTGTGAGATTATCCCTTGCCGTAGGATAGAGGGGCGGTTTCCTAAGGGACTGTTACGTGAGGAAACATTGTATATCTCCTGGAAATACGAGAAATATAAAAGAGAGGAGTTTGTGTTTGTTTGTGTTATATGTTGAGCAGCGCATCAAAAGGCCAATCCCTGAGATGTAGGAGAGCTGCAGTGGGGCCGCGGTGTTTCTACCGAGAGGTTGCTGTGATCGTGGCATTGCTAATGTGTAAGGGTTCTCCCTTTGAGGAGTTTATAAAAAAGGAAAATGTTGGACTATAAACTATAAACACATAGATTAAGCTTTAGGGCACTTTGTCCTTTAGCATTAGATTGACGCTCCTGGTCTGCGAGGCCCTGAGGGTGTTTGTGTGTCATGAGCATGAGGTCCGGCTAGTGCCATAGCCAGTGCCGGCCCATTTCAGGTCCCATCAAAAGCAATCAAAGTAGAGATGGACACTTGGAAA
Source organism: Lygodium microphyllum (assembly GCF_053477565.2). Lineage (NCBI taxonomy): Eukaryota > Viridiplantae > Streptophyta > Polypodiopsida > Schizaeales > Lygodiaceae > Lygodium > Lygodium microphyllum. The sequence goes on along the minus strand of NC_141138.1, from coordinate 26,201,690 downwards.
ACCTCACTGGTGGACCTAAATACCATCTCTGCTATGCTAAAGGGTGACTCAAAGCCTAGAAGCGAGTATGGACCTATAATGAAGTACATTCCTTATCCTAAGAATGAGTGCAACTGGATGCATGTGTTGGCAACCATTGATTTCCCATTCTCAAAGGATGGATGAGGATGAATATAGGCAAGCCGTAGACTTAGCTAGCAAACCCAACAACGCCATAACTTCTAACCTACCCACACAGTGCCCCTGTGCATGATGGTAGGAGTTCCATCAACCAACCAATACCAATCACCTATCACGTCCCAACTAACAAATGGGAACTCCATAGGAACTTCGAATGCATGTCAAGTGAGCTAGCTAGCGACATAGTTGCAAACCTAGAGCCCCTCAAGGATCTCATGGAAAGCAAGGAGTGGCGATGGACTAAGGTGGACGACTTAATCATGTCATATAACTAGACTCTCATGACAAGTGAGAGAAAGCTTGGGAACAACAACCCTAAAAACGATGCACAGTTCGAATATGAGGATTTCAAGGAGTATAAAGACTATTGTTTCACCATCCTCAAGGAGGAAAGCAAAGAGGAAGCAGAGACCATAGAATATGAAATGGATGGAAAAGTGATTGAGCAAATCAAAGCAAACATTAAACCCCAAGAGGTCAACATGTTTAGAGTGAACAAAGGATATATACCAAGGTAGATTGTGATCGACCTTGGCTAGAATGCCTATATGTAGTAGATTATGAGAAAACGAGATTAGGTTAGCCTTTCACCATACCATTATTTGGAGTGGAATTAGTCTAAGAGCTACGTCCACCAAGGGAAATAGCCTTCTTTCAGTGAGGATGGTGAGTACAACTACTAGTCAAAGGTGAGCTTTGATAGTGACCCCAAAATGCCTTAACCACCGAGGACCAAATGCACCAAGGGCGACCTCCCAGTCCACCTAAGGAGTAAGAGGCTAAAGGAGGTGAAAGGGAAACTATTGAAATCTTCAAAAACTGAACAATAGAAGAAACCCTAGGACTGTCAAGATTGTGGGAGAGAAGGAAGGAGTCTCACTTGTAGCTTTCTTGCTTGCACAATGGGGGAATACACACAGAGGTGGAGGCTGAAAACAGTTTTCCTCTTCTTAGTTGTGTAAGCCAAAAAGAACTCTCATACAAAGAAATAGAAGAACCCTATATATGGGTCTCAAACCAAACTCAAATAACTAAGGTGTAACTGAGCCACAAAATAGAGTAGATAAGGATAGCTATCATCTAGCTCTTATTCATGGGCGGTGTACCAACCACATCTGCAACTGACAAGTCGGTGACATAAATGCACAACGGTCACCCTGGCATATCACGAGTGGAGCTCGATCTCTCAACACTCCCCCTCGAGCTCAATCCCAATTCCTGCACATCAAGCAGGTCTCTGAACTTGCGCAGCTTCTCTGCGCCCAATGCATTCGTGAATATGTCAGCTACCTGATCCTCTGTGCTGACATAAACTAGATCAATAAGACCTAGTAAAACCCTCTCCCGCACATAGTGATAATGCACCTCAATGTGCTTTGTTCTAGCATGATAGACTAGGTTATTTGCCAAGTGTATACTACTCATGTTGTCACAATAAATGACAACTGGCCCATCTGTAGACTGATGCATATCATAAAGTAGCTTATGCAACCAAGCTACCTCACATGCAGCCATTGCTACACCCCTGTACTCAGCCTCTGTGTTCGACAAGGCAACTGTAGGCTGTTTCTTGCTGCTCCAAGTGACTGCAGCACTCCCAAAAGAGAACACATACCTACTGGTAGATCGTCTATCAGAAATACTACCAGCCCAATCAGCATCAGTGTATCCATGTAATTGTATCTGAACCCCAGTATCATAAAATAGTCCATACTGCAATGTGGACTTCACATACCTGAGTATGCGTCTAGCCGCATCCAAATGCGATTTCCTTGGAGCCTACATAAACTGACTTACCAATCCAACAACATAGCTCAAATCTGGCCTGGTAATAGTCATATAAATCAAACTTCCTACTATGCGTCTGTACATAGTAGGGTCTTCCAGAAGCTCACATGCATCTGCGCTCAGCTTCACATTCTGCTCCAAAGGAACTGAAATAGGCTTACAGCCTGTCATCCCATATTTGGACAGCATGTCCAATTCGTACTGCCTCTGTAAGAGCTGTATTCCACTTGGTGATCTAATCACCTCAATGCCGAAGAATTAACGCAGCTCTCCCAAATCCTTCATCTCAAACTTCTGCTTCAATAGCATTTTCACATGAAGGATATCTTCATCACTATCACCTGTCATAATCAAATCATCAACATAAATGACAAGTAGCATAATACCTTTCTCTGTTTTTCTTACATAAAGTGAGAAATCTGCCTTGGAAATCACAAAGCCAATAGTGACAAGATACTGTCCTATCTTGTCAGACCATGCTCTAGGTGCTTGCTTCAAGCCATACAAGGCTTTCTTCAACCTGCAAACAAACTCAGGATGAACAGCATGCACATAACCTGGTGGCTGCTCCATATAGACCTCTTCTTGCAAATCACCATGCAAGAAGGCATTCTTTACATCCATCTGATGTAAAGACCATCCCTTTGATGCAGCCATAGCAATGACTGCTCTTACAGTTGCCATCCTTGCAACTGGACTGAATGTTTCTTCATAGTCAATGCCATATGTTTGTGCATACCCCTTGACTACTAATATTGCCTTGTATCTGTTCACAGAACCATCTGCATTGTGCTTCACCTTATAAACCCACTTACAGCCAATTGCATTCTTACCTTTAGGCAAAGGTACTAACTCCCATGTAGCATTTGCTTCCAAGGCATCCATTTCTTCATCCATGGCTTTCTCCCATTTTTTTTTTCCCATGGCTTGCTCAAAAGATGTGGGTTCTGGTTCCTGTATCACTTTGACCATATATGCATAGTGAATGGCTGTAAATCCATCATATTTCAGCCTATCCACAGGATACCTAGCTCTCGTAGACCTGCGCAAAGTAGGTTCACTCCCAGGTGCTCTCAAAACATCCTTGGTCTTCCTTACTCCAGGTGTAACAATAGAAGGAATACCCAACTCATCATCAATGCTCTGTTCTGAGCCACTGGATTCACCATCCACATAAGAGTGACCTGCATTCACATCAAACATGGACTGATCAACCTTTTCTTTTCCTTTTCGTGATACCTGCATACCACTATCTGCATTGCTTTGAGAAGATTCTCCTGATCTCAATCTGCCTGTCCATGGCGAAGAATGTGAACCACTGCTAGAGGACGCTCCAGGTCAACTAATATCTTGTGATGGTACTGTGAATTCTGTGCAACATTACCATTTTGTGCATCTACATTATCAATCACATTTACTAGTTTATACCAGCTACTCATCTCATCAAAAACAACATCTCTGCTCACTGTAAACTTACGAGTAGAAGGGTTATAGCATCTATACCCTTTTTGCTCCAGAGAATAACTAATAAAGATGCACTTCTCAGCTTTTGGATCCAACTCGGATCTCAACTCATCTGGCACATGTACATAGGCAATGCAACCAAAAATTTTCAAATGAGAAATATCTGGTTTCCTACCAGTATACCTCTCCTCTAGAGTCATCCCATGTATTGCTGCAGTGGGAGTCCTGTTCATTATATAGACTGATGTAGCAACTGCTTCAGCCCAATAAAAATCTGGCAAGTCTTTTTCATTGAGCATGGCACGAGATACCTCTCCAATATGCCTGTTTTTCCTTTCTGCAATTCCATTTTGTTGTGGGGTATAACTGCATGAATATTGTTGCTTTATGCCATGCTCCTGCAGGAACCTTGCAAACTCATTTGAGAGGTACTCTCCCCCTCCATCTGACCTTAGGCATTTTATCTGCAGGCCTGTTTCTTTTTCAACCATAGCTTTAAGAGTTTTGAAATGCCCAAAAACTTCACTTTTCTTTTTCATGAAATACACCCAAACTTTTCTGCTATAGTCATCAATAAAAGTGACAAAATACTGACAGCCTCCAAGAGATGTAGTTTTAGTAGTCCACACATCAGAGTGGATTAATTCCAATGGCTTCTCACTCTCTTGAACATGTCTAGAAAATGGTTTTCTTGACTGTTTTCAAAATTGGCAGGCTTCACATACCTTATGCATTTCTGCAACCTTGAATTTAGGCAGTCCTGCAACAATATTTTGGGCCTGCATTGATTTAAGTCGCTGTACATTAACATGACCAATGCGTTTATGCGAGATATCAATATCTGCAACTACACCGGTCCCATGTGCAAACATTGCTGCACTCAATTCAAACATGTCTACATCCAACGTAAACATTTTGCCCTTTTTCTTTCCTTTTGCTATCAAGCGACCTTTATTTTTCATATCCTCAACAAAGCATCCATGAGTATTAAATCTGACCTGCAAGCCCTGCTCAAACATTTGACCAAGAGAAACTAGATTCTTGGTGATATTCAGGACATGAAATACATCGGACATGTATTTCTTTTTCCCATCCTGCATAGACAAAGGAATTTTTCCAATCTGCACAATAGGGTGTGCAGTATCATCACCAGTCTCCACAAATCCTGGTTTTTCCATTTTCCTTGCATCCTCCATCCATTCTGCATGACCTGTCATGTGTTTGATGCACCTGAGTCAACATACCATACATCATTACTTTCTTCTGCACTTGTTACAGAATTGTTCATCTGTTGCACCATAAACAAATGCTCATTTCTGTCATCACCCTGTCTATTAGAAGACGCATAATTCCCTTGTTGCAATTTTCCATTCATGATGTCATTCTGCTTTTTATAGTAGTCTTTAGCCATATGACCCATTTTACCACAGTAGTAGCATTCATTATTACTGTTTGCATTTTGGCCTCTTTGCCATCCACCACGACCTCTTTGGCTCCCCCTGCCTCTAGAGTTACCACGCCCTCCTCCATAGGACTGGTTTTATTGAGTTTGCTGCATATTTTGATTTCTACCATGGCCTCCAAATCGGCCTCCTCTACCTCTGCCTCTACCTCTTCCAGCATTTGAGTAGAAGACAGCTTCTTTTGAAGTTCCTCCTGAAGAGGATGCACCACCATTTCTCTACTCCTCAGAAATTAGAAGAGCAATCAACTCCTCAAAATTAGGAAATCTTTCACGGACGGAAATGGATGTTCAGAACTGTGCATAATCCTTTCCTAGACTATTCAAGGTCACGGAAACTAAATCGTCATCTTCCACTGGTGACCCAATAGAAGCAAGTGCATCTGCAATCTTCTTCACCTTCATGTGGTAGTCATTGATGCTCATACTTTCTCTTTGCACATTATGCAACTCTTGCTTGAGCTGCATTTTCCTGGCTTGCGTATTTGTGCTATACATTTTTGACAAAGTATCCCATGCCTCCTTTGGCGTACTTGCATCCTGAATATGCACAATCATAGAGTCTGAAATACTGATAGAGAGCCAGTACATAACTTTCCTGGCTCTCTCATGCCATGCTTTGAATGCCTGCATTTGCTGTTGATTGGGAACATCAGGAAGAACTGGTTCTTCTTCATTTCCTGCAACAAATTTCCAATATCCTTTTCCCATAAGGAAATTCGTCATTCTAAACTTCCATGCTTGGAAGTTGTTCTTGTCAAGCTTTTCAGTTACAATATGTGAAAGAGAATCAGACGCCATTACAGAATACTGCAAAAATTCTTTCACTGCAGAGAACACAGGTTCAGCCTCGCAAGGGCAAATCTGCAAAACTGACGAAAGTGGTATTTAACCACACAGTCATTTCCTAGTGACGATTTTGCATCAACAGGCAACAAGGATGATTCTGTAACTCCCAATGTCTCTGCGCACAGGCATACGATGCAATTTCTATAGTAACTTTTCATCGACCTGTAGAACAGTGGTCGCACAGCATAAAACTGGGCCTTTTCCTGAGTGCGTGCAGAAAACTTCCGCCTCCAAAACAAGCCCCGAAATGGCCTCAAATCAAAAAAACAGGGTCGCCAAAGGCTAAAGCCCTCTCCCGCAGCATATATTTCCCTCTTGCTTAACCACGAAGGGCATCTCAACCAGAACACCGCGAGCTTGGCTTGCTTTCTTGAGCTCCTTACCACGAACAAGGCTCTGATACCATGTCAAGATTGTGGGAGAGAAGGAAGGAGTCTCAGCTGTAGCTTTCTTGCTAGCACAATGGGGGAATACACACAGAGGTGGAGGCTAAAAATAGTTTTCCTCTTCTTAGTTGTGTAAGCCAAAAAGAACTCTCATACAAAGAAATAGAAGAACCCTATATATGGGTCTCGAACCAAACTCAAATAACTAAGGTGGCATACTAACTGAGCCACAAACTAGAGTAGATAAGGATAGCTATCATCTAGCTATTATTCATGGGCGGTGTACCAACCACATCTGACAAGTCGGTGACATAAATGCACAACGGTCACCCTAGCATATCACGAGTGGAGCTCGATCTCTCAACAAGGACTTGTCCAAGCACTTCACAAAGTTCAAGAAGGATGATCAAATAGTGGTGTTAGTAGGAGCCAAGTGGAAGGGGCAGGCAAGTGAACCCATTGAAGGACCAGAGAAAGTCAACTTAGCAAGGGAAGGAGACAAGCCTCAACCCATGTACATAGCAAATGACCTAACTAAGGAGGAGGAGGATGATTTCATAAATCTCTTAAGGGAATTCTCCAACTTCTTTGCATGGGGTCCTTAGATGAGCTAAAAGGAATAGGTCCGAGTATCATGACTCATAATATTCTTATGATCCCTAATATAGTACTAGCTAAGCAATGACCATATGCAATGAATCCTAGTCATGCACATACAATGAAGGAAGAGATTGATAAGCTCCTAAAGGCAGGATTCATTTACAAAATAGAGCACATGAAGTAAGTATCACCCATAATTATAGTCATGAAAAGGAATTGGAAGATTCAAGTGTGCATAAACTACAAGAAGGTCAATGCAGCCACAAAGAGAGACAACTACCCATTACCATACACTCAGTATATGCTAGAGAGAGTGGTAGGAAAGGAAGCCTACAGTTTACTAGATGGCTTCTCAGACTATAACGAAGTGCAAGTCCATCCAAACAATAGGCACAAGATAGCATTCGCCATCGAATGGGGAGCGTTTGCCTACACGGCCATGCCATTTGGGCTAACTAACACCCCTACTATGTTCCAACGCGTCATGTGTGCCATTTTCAAGGACATGCTTAGAAAATGGTCAGAAGTATTTGTCAGTGACTTGTGCATCCACATCAATTGGGAAGAGCACTTGGAAAAATTGTGAATAGTCTTTGACTGGTGTCAACAATACGTCTCTCATTGAATCCCTTAAAGTGCTAGTTTTGGGCGAAGCACATGTATATTTTAGGGCACACTGTGTCAAGGAATGGGATAGCCATAGATTCCTCAAAAGTCAAAGTGATTATAGACCTTCCCCCTCCGACCAACTTTAAGGGAATTCAATGCTTCTAAGTCCACATAGCATACTACCAACATTTTGCATTGAACTATGCATTAATTGCAAGAACTTTACACAAGTTGTTAATAGTATTCAAGTGGACCAAAGAATGTCAACAAGCCTATAAAGGTCTTAAACAGGCTCTAACTTCACTCCCTATCTTAAGAGGCCTAGATTGGTCCATTATCTTCCATGTGCACATTGACGCATCAAAGTTTATCATGGGGGTAGTGTTGTGCCAACCTGGTGAGCATAACCTTGACTATCCAGTGAGCTTTGTTAGTAGACAACTCACTAATATAGAAATGAACTATTCTACAAAATAGAGAGGAAAGGGTCAACTGTGGTGTTCACCATCAAGAAGTTTAGATACTATCTTCTGGTGTCACCCTTTAACTTCTTTGTGGATCATCAAGCATTGCCTTATCTTGTGAATAAACCATGTGCAATAGGATGCATTACTCAATGGTTGCTTCTTCTTTTGGAATTTGACTTTCTATGGTAGTACACAAAGGTAAATATCACTATATGGCATCACATGTATTGTATACCCATGGGTGAAGCAGTTGGACAATGCATCATTGATGACCTACCAAATGCACATCTTTTTAGAATGTCCAATGAAGGAGATTTGTTTAGAGCAAACTTCACACTGTATTGGGGATGGATGATATAGTCCACATCTTAGAGAATGGATAGCTTGGATAAACCATAAAAAAGGCTAGATTAAGGAGACTAATCTTGAAGATTCAACCCTATTAGTTGATTCTAGTCAATTGTATTGGTTAGGAAATGATGGACTCTTAAGGAGATGTGTCTGTGAATATGAAATGCATGATGTGCTCATGGAAGAACATGGTGGGATTGCTAGAGGACATTTCAATGGAGACACCCAACACGTAAAAGGTGCTCCAGTCTCAATTGTGGTGGCCAATGCTATTCTGCGGTCCAGTTATGTTTGTAAAGCACTGTGATGAGTGCCAATGGACCAAAGTCCCTATTTGTAAGGACAAAATGGAGTTGACCCTAGTGATTTTATGCCAACCATTTGAGAAATGGAAAATTAACTTCATTGGTCCAATCAACCCTACGGCACAATACTTACAAGCCAAGTATATCATCGTTGCCATTGACTATCTCACGAAGTGGACAAAAGCTTGAGAAACTCATAAAAATGATGCTAGGACAAAACCAAGTTCCTTTGGGAGCAAGTAATCTCATAGTTTGATTGTTCCATAGAGTTGGTCAATGACCAAGGCACACGCTTTATCAATGAAGCCATTGCTCACTTGTTATCTACCTTCTTGATAATCTACAAGCAAGTCCTCACCATATTACCCTCAAGCCAATGATCAAGCTTAATCCACAAAGAATATATTGGTGAATGTCCTAACAAGGGTAATCTCTACTTCACGGGTAGTGACTCAGACAATAAGCTCATGGCAGCTTTATGGGCATATAGGATGGTCTACAAAACAACCATAGGACAGACACCATTCAAATTGACCTACGAAATTGAAGCAATTATACCAATAGAGTTCTTAGTTCTAAGCTTGAGAGTAGTAGTCCAAGAGAGATGGGAGAGCAAGCATGCATGGACAAAGCAATGGGTACAGCTAGAGTGCCTATAAGCATGCATGGACAAAGCAATGGGTAGAGCTAGAGAGCAAGCACGCATGGACAAAGCAATGGGTAGTGACTCAGACAATAAGCTCATGGCAGCTTTATGGGCATATAGGACAGCCTACAAAACAACCATAGGACAGACACCATTCAAATTGACCTACGAAATTGAAGCAATTATACCAATAGAGTTCTTAGTTCCAAGCTTGAGAGTAGTAGTCCAAGAGAGATGGGAGAGCAAGCACGCATGGACAAAGCAATGGGTAGAGCTAGAGTGCATATTTGAGACTTGTCTCATTGCAAACCCATGCCCTAATTTTCAAGAAGGCACAATGCAAGAGTTGGTTTGAAAAACATGTCAAGCAACGGGACTTCAAGCAAGGAAACCTAGTCTTGTTGTACTTTGTTAAGGGATACAAGCAGCAAAAGATGAAATTCAAGGGATTGGGACCTTTCAAGGTTTGGAATATCAGTAGAATGGGAAATGTGGAACTTGAAACCCTAGAGGGGGAGGGCATAGCCTTTTTCAACAGAATTTGCATCAAAAAGTATTACCCTCTATCACATCCACTTAATGAACCTCCGATGAGGGAATCACCAATGAATGTGAGAGTTGCAACCATCACTGAACTAGAGGAGGAGGATGAGGAAGCAGTAGCACCAACCTACCTATGAATAACCATAACCACTCAAAAGACATAAACCTTTGATGTGCTATTTGATGAGGGAGTTGACTCAAATATCTTAACATATGATCACTAGACTACCATGGGTCAACCCTAAGTGCAACCAACCAGTGCAAAACTCAGCCCATTTGGGGTGCAGTCCTTTCCAATCTTGGGGAAATGCAAATTAATGGTTTCTATCGAGACTGAAAGCCTACCCATCATCTTTTATGTACTTCCTAACAAAAAAAAAATTGGTAAGGAATCACTATTGGGTCATGTATTTAAAAATAATTTCATTATAATGTCTACTACGACTCACAGTGCATCTGAAGGGAGCTTCAAGCTCAACCCCCAAGACCTACGGACCGCTTATTGGTCAAGCGTTTCAAGCCGAGCGGGCATGGCTACCTCTCACATAGCCGACGCGGCCTCCCTACCTATGGGGTGTAGTGAGATTACCTTGATGCTCATCGAGTACCCTCCTCTCCCGTGCATGCCGGTAGCTCCACGATCCTTGAGGCAAGCTCAAGCAACCTCAATCCCTCTCCAAGAAGCTCCATCCTCCATAGCTGCGCAAGACAAGAGAAGCATAGAGAAGAGAAGAAGATGAAGAGAAGAAGATGAAGAGAGGAGATAGGGAGCTTCTTCTCCTCGATCCCTCACTCTCACACACTCACTCCCTCACTCCCTCTCTCAAGCACAAGCAAGAAGTCAAGAAGAAGAGAAGAAGAAGAAGAAGAAACTTTTTGCCACACACAAGAATGAGCTTCTCATTCACTTTTCAAGTTTATATACATGCCCTACTTCCCACATAGTCAACCTCAATTTTTACATGGCCGGCCATGGCCTAGGCCCTTTTTCTCCATTCTTTCACTTCCTAGCTAGTCCTACCACCCTTCTAAGTTCACAATTTACACAGGAGGGAGCCTGGCACTCTTTTACAAGGATTTGAGAGCGCCTTTGCATTTAAAGGTGCGCTTTCTTGCTTTTAACTCCTCCAGACTTTGGCGGCTGCGCCTTGGACTTTTGGCAGTTGTTCCCATGCTTTTGGATTTTTTTTGGAGTTATTATTCTTCTGGGCACCTTCTCCATGCTTGCCCTACGCCTTTTCCTGCTTCTCAGATTTTTCTATTTTCTCGCTTTTTCATGTTGCTTGGTGTTGTAGTAAACATTACCCCCCTCCTAGCCAAGTGCCAGTCCCATGGCACTGATGGGTGGTAGCTTAGAAGATGATAGTGTTGGTGACCGGGTGGCCTCTTGAGTTTGTGTACATGCCCTTGTCGAGGATGGTGTTGGAGGGATTCATCCTTGAAATTGAAAATGTTGTTGAATTGGGTCCCTCCAGAAAGGTGTCTTGACAAAGATCCGCTTTGTCTTGACAAATCTGCCCTTGAAATTGAAACTGGTGTTTGGGCGGATCCATTGGTTGATGTGCTTTCTTCCTTGATATGGCTCGATCTTAACATACAAGGCAAAGTTGTGCACTTCCTAAGGGATATGTCTTCCTCTCCATGGTGCGTACAGTGCACAGAGTTGGGTCAAACCTTGGGCAACAAACCTTGGGCAAGCCCACGGTGTTGTTCCACACTTGAGGACCCAGTTCCTGCATCGTCATGTGTGGGGTGCAAAGCTTAGGGTGACAAGTCTGGTAGTCCTACCCTTGATGTGCCCTAAGCGTGAGGTGGAGAAGGGGCTAGGTGGAAACCCTAGGTGCAGTGAATGTGGCACTCAAGATGTTTCATGGGGAGCTCAAACCTCTGCTTTTCTCTTTCTTGCACCTTTTTGTCCTCTAGTGCCCTCTTTCTTTTCATTCCTGGTACTGGCCTCTTTTCTTTTTCTTTTTCCTCTCTTTTTCGCTCTCTCTTTTTTGTTTTTTTTTTTGTGATCATGGCTGCAACTGAAATACAAAAAGAGTTTTTATGCTATATTCCTATCATCCTCGGATGGTCCGCGAGGTGGCCTCAGGCGCTTAGTCAAAAATGCATGGCTTTGCAAATATTCTTTGATGCTAGCTCTTACCTTCAGAGGTGTTGATGACAAAAAGGGATTGTTACACCTTGTGAAGCGACCATCACTCATGTCCTCCAGGATTTGTGTGCAAAAAGAGGGGAGTAAGGTCGCCCTCATCATGAGCCTAGCCATGGCCTGACTATCAATGCCTAAGTTGATATCAAAAAAGTGCAGGGGAAGGTGGGCTTCCTCAGCTCAAGCTTTTGCTTAAGCAAGAACTTAATGAGCCTAAGGTAATTACATGTTACTATAAATGTCGGGTCTGGACATGAGGAGAAATCCTCGAGGAAGCAGTTGATGGATGGAAGGATATCCTCCAATCTAAAAACCAAGCATCCCTCGAGAGTCCGTGCATTGACATTGTAGATTATTGGAAAGTCTAGGGGCCCATGCAGGTTCCTGTCATGGTCGACTCCATGTTTGCGGGGGTAAGGCATGTAGATGGGGTCGTTCTGCTCTTCAGGCACAATGAGCTGCACAAAGTAGTCCATGCATCAAAGTTGGTGTCCCAAATCCTCCTCCTCCACTTCGGTTGCGCCTTGTAGCCTTGGACGGTCTTGGGAACCCGGTTCACTTTGTCCTACCAATAATTTGCTGGTTCCTGTCTCCATCTGGTAACCACAATGTTTCTCTCCTCTATCCATCTATTGACAAGGTCATTAGCCATTCTGTTGATTCTTGCCACCATCTCCAGGGGTAGAACACGATCCAAATCTTGTGGATAAGAAAAGGACAACTCAAATGGTCGTGTCTAAAACTATTGTTGTTTCCATATAGCCAACTCTTGAGACCAGTTGACGGGATGGGGATCCTTGCATATTGGCATGGGCTCTTCAGGGAGTTGTTGTGGCCCTACTCTCGCTCTCCTTTGGGCTTGCTCCGCAAGCTCTTTCCTTCTTCTTCGGGCTACTACCAAGTGTTCAGGAATTTGTGCCCCTTCTGGCTCTTCCAGTGGCAATTCAGGCAGGGGCGGACTGGGCTCTCTATGATGTTCTTCCTCAAATTCCTGCTCAAAGTCCAGCCCCTCTTCCGTGGCTTGCTCTACCACCGGTTGGTCTTTGGGTGGTGACTGTTGCACTTGTCCTTCAAACCCTAATTCTTTGAGCTTGTCAATGGAAAAGCTAGCTTGGCATAGATAACTGTGTTGTTGTGTCACAGTAATACATGTGCCGGTTGGAAGGGTGTGTTCTTGAAGGCCGTATCTCAAGGCACGAGATGTCAGGGTGGCATTCAACATCGTGCTCAAGAAGGCTTGTCTCTGAGTGTCTGAGCACACTTTGATAGCCTCTGCTCTTGATTCTGCGAACATTCTTTCGCATTCACTTGCCGCCATGCATTCTGTTAGTCCATGCAGTCTTTTGAAGTTGTGCTACTCCCATTGTTGTGCCTTTTCTTCCATCTTTTGCCTTCCCTCCTCTATTTCTCGAGACAGCATCATTACCGCCTGTTGCTGCTCATTCACTAAGTCTAGCATCTGCATCCTTTCCTTATTGTGGCGGTTCAGCCGCTCTTTTGCTATTTTGCTTCCTTGTTCCGCAATGGTAAACTGCAATTTTGCCTTTGCAAATCTCTCTGACAGTTCTTCTCAGATCTGCTCGCGGCTTTTTAACTCTACAAAATGCAGTCTTCTTTCTGTTATTACCATAGCCATGAGGGCTTCCATATCGCTTTTTGTGTTTTCCAAGTCATCTTACAGCTCCTGTGTGCTTCTTCCTATGGCACCCTACCTTTCTTGCTCTAGGACTTGGATCTCTCTTTCTAGTCTTCCTTGCTCCTCTATTTCATACCATAGTCCGAACGCCAGGGTGTCCTCATGCTCTTAACGTTGCTCTTCTAACTCCTGGCTTTCTTCCTGCTAGTGCTTCTCCAAGCGAGCGGTCCTTTCCATTAGCTCATCATACTACTGAATTAACATTTTCTGACTCTTTAGAAGAGCTAGTGTATCTTGTTCTTCCTCCTCCAATATTCACCTCAATTGGTCCTCACTCTCTTGAGCTTCCTTGGTCTTGGCATCCAGCTACTCTTTTAGGGCCTTAAGCTCTTTTTGATGATCTGCGGCTTGCTTGGACACGTTAAGCCTCAAAGCTGTCGAGGTTTCCTTTTCAATGTGCAGCTTTGCCAAGGCCACTTTCTTTTCCTCTCTGGCCTTTCTCAACTGAGTGAGGAGTTCAACCACATATACATCATAGTCTGTTGCTAGTGACATTGTGAGAGGGGCCATCGTGGTTGATGCTTCCAGCTTCTGCCACTTAGGTTCTCGCCGTGATTGTATCTGCTGCAACTGGCCTGTTTGTTCCTACTTCAAGGGAAATCTCCGCCACTTTGTTAGCCAAGAGCTATCTCATTGCCATTAATTGAGTTGTGTCCACAGCTAGCACTCCTGTGTCATGGTGGGTGTGGTTTTGGGAGTGGCACAAGGGAAGAGGGGAGGGGGTGAAGTGGGGCCTTGCCCTTTCCTGCAACCACTAGGGTTGTTTCTACACTGCCACTAACTCTAGCCTCATGATGTAGGCTCAGTGGGCTCATCTCTCCCCCTCCATGGGTCTCTTCTACGGACCTGTGAGTTGCCTTTGCCAAGTTTGCAGCTTCCTTCCTCCTCATTTCTTCAGCTTCATCTTTAGCTCTCCTCTTCCTCTCCTCCTCGGCTCTTCTTGACTCTTCTCTGATTCTTTCAAATTCTTCCTCTTCTTTTCTCCTTCGTTCCTCCTCCATTCTCTTGAACTCTTCTTGTGCTCTTTTCCACTCAGCTTTCTCTTCCTTGCTTAACTTTTCCTTCTTTTGGTTTTGGATCCTAGCAGTCTTCGCCTTTCCTTGTGCCTTAGCTTCGGCTTGAGTGGATGGTGCTTCATGCACTTCTCTATCACTCGTGCTATGTTCACTAGATCTATCTTCCTGATGGTGCATGGCTGGGAGGGTGCTACTATCTCTTCAATTCCCCCTACTTCCATGGTGGTCTCGTGAATAATGGCCGTCAGTACACCATCATATCTAATGGTAGAAGCCTTGGCAAAGGACTTCTTGCAGGCTGATCTTACTGTAGAGGCTGTGGACTCTCCTCCAGCTATTGATGTACCCATAGCAAGGGCCTTTGCTGCTGTCTCGATGGTTTTTATGACAAACCCATTCCAATCCACTTCCTCAGGGGACCCTGCCGCTATGCTTTCCAACACCGGGACACTGATCCTATTCATCAAAGTATTGTATCTCTGTCCTGAGAAGAGGGCATGGACCATCTTTGCTTGCATCTTTACTTATGGGTTTGGTATGTCTACCAAACTTACTCCATCCACTGTGCACGCCTCACTCCTATTCATCCCTAGCATGGCATATACGTCTCTTCTATGATGCTTCACCGCCTTGGGGGCCAAGCCAAGGGCCTTCTCCACCACTTCAGCATTAAGCGGTACCTCCACCTAGTGGGCAACATCCCCTCTTCTTATTATCACTGTGCTATAGTTCCTATGAGCATCAAGACTCCTTAGGAACTCTGCACAAGTAGTGTAATCCACTACTTGTCCCACTTTCTCCACATACTTCCAGAGAGCACACATGTCCACCAGTTGCTTTATTGATGGCTCCTCTAGGATGGCTTCGTCTAAGTTTAGAGTGTGCTTGAAGGTGAACTGATTAAATCCTCGTATCTCCACACCTATCCCGTACTTGGCTTGTTCTTCTTCCATAAATGGAAGTTTACTGCCTTTTTCCTATCCTGCCATTGTGGGTACCTACCATGCAACATTACCCATAATTAGTATTGATGGTTAGGCAAGGCTGAATTATGGCATTATTGAAAGAATTGACCAATTAGAAAAGCTGCACGAGAACGTGAAATTTGAGAAATAACAACCTGAAAGAAAAGACATGAATTTTCCAAGTGCGCTTTGCTATTAAGTTTTTATGCATAGTTCAAATTTTCATTATGTTTTTTCTTAATGTTATGTTTTCCTGATCACCTTACCCCCTCCCCCTCGTGGAAAGATGAAAATCCTTCCTAAGATTAAATAGGACGAGGCAAGGGCGTTAAAGCACAGCGTGGTGTGCTTAATTTGACAAGAACCAGTGGTAGAAATTTGGGTTGTATTCCAATCGGGCATGACGGTCAAGTTCATGCAGTCTAATGAATGCTTGCATGATATACGTTAGGACATCGTGTAGCACATCGCCAGATTGGAGGCGGCTAGCAATGTGTAGCTCTTCTTCTGTAAGGACTTGGTCAATGTAAGGATGGGCCAATAAATGGTCATCAAGCAGTTTGTTACGCAGGATGGCCATAACCCTAAAAGAAGTAGGAGCTACGTACATGGGGTCATATTCCCAGCCTTGATTGCGCATCTCTACTCAGCATTCATCATAATTTGGCAACCTTTTTGCTCCCATTGGAGGCGTAAGGCATGCCATTGCTATAAGAATGAAGAGGTAGAGTTTGCAAGACTCAAAGAGCTCTTCAATCTCTTGGATTGGTGCAGAGCCAGCAGCCTTTTGGTATGAGTTTAGCATCCTACCGATGATTGCTTGCTCCTTTGAGACTTCACCACTAGTTATAAGCTCAGTTGAAACCTGAGAGAATTTGATGGTTATAAGCTCGTACTCTTCCCAGGTGCATGGTAAGGTAGGACTTCAAAAAAAAGTGGCTCATCAAGAAGGCCAAGGTCTAGCCACTCATAACTTTGGGCAAAGGTCGTGAATGTGTTGTCCAACATTTTAATGCAAGTAACCAAGTCATCACCTGAATTGATAGCAAGGTTCTTGGCCATAGCAAGAAATGAGCATCACTCATATGAAGGCCTAAGACTTGCTGGTGTGGCTGCGGTGGAACAGAACTAGATGGATGCATTAGCAATGATGTTCCGCTAGATTGCTCCTTGGGAGGAGCATCCGCCTGGAAGGTTAGTTGTGTGTCCTACGGCTCGAAAGATGTGCAACCTTCATCGTGAGCTGCTTTGAGCATGCAAGAGTCAGTTGCATTAGATGATTGTTGAACATCTAGTTGTTGCGTAAGTTGATGGGTTCAAGCTTGCACGGGACTAATTGGTGGAGTCTCTAGAGACTTTGCTCTAGCATCAGTAGTGGGTTCAGGCTTGCACGAGATTGATTGGTGGAGTCTCTAGAGACTTTGCTCTAGCATCAGTAGTGGCTAGTTTAGAGCCATCGGGTCACGACTTTGGCCGATAGATGGGCTTAGGTTTTTGGGCTTTGACCTTTGTGGTTGCCATAGATTTGACAGCTTGGGTCTTAGGTATGGCTAGTTGT
Organism: Lygodium microphyllum; assembly: GCF_053477565.2. Classification (NCBI taxonomy): domain Eukaryota; kingdom Viridiplantae; phylum Streptophyta; class Polypodiopsida; order Schizaeales; family Lygodiaceae; genus Lygodium; species Lygodium microphyllum. The sequence goes on along the minus strand of NC_141138.1, from coordinate 26,184,650 downwards.
TTAGTGAGCATGCTGCTTGAAGCAGGTGTGACCACAAGCTGTGTAAGGGGTTTGTTCTTAAGGACTGATGTCTTGGGCACCCAGATCCAGATGTTTGCCCTCATAGTATCCTTGAGCATGTAATAGGGTTACGGGGACCCATTGCAGCTTAAGGGTGCATTTATGGTTTTGGCGTCTAGGCTGGTTTCTAGGATTTGCATGAGAGTTCCTAGGTCTATGGGGTCGCGTTTGCTTATTGTGGGAAGGCTTGCCTTGATGTTTAAGTACCCATTGAAATGTAGGTTGCTTAACCTTAGGGGTGGGTTTGGTGGGTTGGTGTTTTGTGAGCTGAGTGGGGTGTGACACATCACAACCCCCTCCTTAGCCATAAGCATTGTCTTCTCTATTGGTGGAGTGGCGGTCTTGGAGGGTCCCGCATTGCCCTTTGTTGAAAGTTGTCACAATTCCCACATTTCCTATGGCAAGGTGGATAAATTGTAGGTCGTAATCGATGTAACAATAGGTTTGTTTTTTGAAAATGTGCCCTAGCAGCGATGCCTTGCCTGCCTCCTTCATGTTGGGCAACGCATAGAAGATGATTGGCAAACTTTTAGACTCAATAGAGACAACAACTTAGCACTTTCCAAGGAGTGCATAGGATTCACCCCCAAAATGGGCTAAGTTTAGTGTTAGTTGACTACAACTATGGTTGACCAATGAGGGTCCAATGAGCATGGGTTAGGATATTGAAGTCAGCTCCCTCATCGATCAAAGCATCAAAAGAATGTGTTTTTTGGGCTCTGGTTGTGATTCGTAAATAAGTTGGAGCAACAGCTTCCTCATCATCCTCTATTTCGGTGATGGTTTCGACGCAGAAATTGACAGGGGCCTTTATCATAGGGGACTCAAGTAAAGGATGTGTGGGAGGGTAGTACTTCTTCATGCGACTGCCATTGAAAAATCCTATGCCCTCGCCTTCCAGTGTTTCAAGTTTGACATTGCCCGTCCTACTGATGGCATACACTCTAAAAGGTCCTAACCCTTGGAACTTCATTTTCTGATTATGGCCCTTCACAAAGTACAACAACACAAGGTCGCCCTGGTCAAAATCACATTGTTTGACATGCTTGTCAAACCACATCTTTCTTTGCACCTTTTCACAGATTAGAGCATGGGTGGTGATGAGTCTAGTTTCAATGATGCATTCCAACTCGATAAGATGGTTAGTCCAAGCCTCTTTCCCTTCCCAATGCTCCTGCACTGCTATCCTTAAGCTAGGGATAAAAATTTCTAAAGGCAAGACAGCCTCAGTTCCGTATGTCAGCCTGAAGGAGAAACACCCAAGAGATCACCCCCTCACTAGGACAAAGAGGTATCCAGTGATGACAGAACTGAGAGTGAAGAAGAAGGGGAAGAGCAAAAGGAACAGATGAGCAAGAAGACAGCAAAGAAACCTGTTAAAAAGATGACACAAAAGAAGAAGCAGGATGAAGGTTAAAAAAAAGAGAAAGAGGATTTAGAGAGGGCAAAGAGGGAATCCCTCAAGGAGCCGAAGAGAGGGAGAAGAAGAAAAAATAGGAAGCAAATAGATTGGAAGAAGAGTCTAGGAAAACAAAGGCAGGTGCCAGAAATCGTACCGCTGGCCCCATCACTGAGGGCAAAGGCAAGGCTCCCATCCACCCTATTCCGACCCTCCTGGTGCCTCCCATCGAAGCAACAACCCTCACCCCGAGCATCCCCACCAGTGCAGATGTCTCAAACTTCGTGGCGTGGATGCAGTACTTTATTAACAAAGAACTGGCCCAAGGGAAGAGCACTAAGACCACAGCCATAGGGCAAAAAAGGCCGGCCACAAACGCCGAGTCAAGGCAAGATCCGAAGCGCCAAAAAGTGGAGGCCTCGACCACTCCCATCCACATAACAATGATGCCACCAGCTAATTATGACGAGTACATCGCCGAGCTACTCTCTTAATTGGAGAAGGCTAATGAGGAAAGGAAGATAGATGTGGCTGAGTTGGCGGGGCTGAAAAAGAATCGGTGAGGCACTTCAGCTCGAAAAGACCCGAGTAATAGCCATGCAGCAAAGGGAGATCTCTGATCTCAAACAGGAGCTGAAGGCTAAGGATGACAGGGAAGAAGGCTGGAGGCAGCAACTAGAGGATGAAACATAGGAACTCGTGAAGATGCAAAGAGAATACAAGCTCCTGATCATGCAACATGAAGAGTTCACTGCAAAAACCAATCAGATCAAAAAGCTTATGGCTGAATTTACCGCTAGGGATGAGGAAAGAAAGTAGGAGTTAGAGTAGCAGGAAAGAGATCAAAACCATGACCGACAAGCTAAACCAAGGAAAGAAAGGACGGGAAACCATAAGCAAAGAGCTAAAGGACCAAGAGCAGAAACTCGTCTCCCTGGTCCAGAGGCAGGGTGAGAGCATGGAAGAGATGAAGAAGAGAGCCGAGGAATGGGCAGGGCGAAATGAAAGAAGGGTGTAGACACTAGCACAATGCCTGGCTCTGGTAGAGAAAGAGAAGATCCTTGTAGAGAGCAAGCAGAAGCCGCCCAGGTAGCCTTTAATACCCAGCAAAAGGCCTTCCTAGATACACTGATGGACACCACCCGGCCAGAAGAAGGAGAGTCATTGGAGGTGGTTAAGAAGAAACTCAGTATCTCACGCAGAGCTCTGCACGCAGGGCTACAGATGCCACCCCAACCTGCGGAGATTAAGCTGAGCCTGGATGATCAACGAAAATACCTATTACTGGCTGGCCTAACCCCCTAGGAAATTGATGAAATAGGTTTTGAAGAAGGAACACAACAAGGAGACCGGCAAGAGGATGAAGCTGAACTTCAATTCGATATGGGAAGGTTTAGAGAAGAGGTGATCTCATAGCCCCCCTCGCCGTATTCCCAAGAGCAACAACCGATCAATACATCTGCGGAAAGATAAGCCCCGCTCAAGGAAAGAAGGAAAAAATTAGTAGAAGAAACCAAAAAGTAGCTAAGGGCCAAGCTAGTCGTGCAGCCGTCCGCGCCCCTCCCACCATGCCCTGATGACATTCCCGCAGGATTCCATGCAGAACTGGTAGTTTGGGAGCGACAAGAAAGAGAAAAAGAGCCATTCACTTTGAGCTTTCTCATGCCCAATAGCCTGCGGAGACTCTTACCACTCAAGGTGATGGAGGAGGTGATTGGGATTAGTAGCCGACTAGGACAGAAGTGGCTGGAAGAAAGAGAGAAGAACCCCACTCTTTGGGGAACTGAAGAAGCTGAATTCTGGTAAAATAAAGTGTTTGAAGTGCCACATTCCATGCAAGGTTATAACTGCTAGCCCCTATGGAAGAGGCGAGTGTGCGACATCAGCATGCTTGCTTGGATGGCTTTTTGCAACACCCTGCCCTACGAGAGGAACAACCCCACATTTATGGCGTACCCTCATAGGGAAGGAGTGGATTTTGATGCCACCCTCCACGGGCAATATGATTTTCCCATTATCTACAACTCTAATGTCGTCTCTTTTGAGCATGCCCTCATCTTCAACTCGAAAAGCATGGATGACTCCATGACTCGCTTTCTCTCCGACTTCTCCTCTTGCCCTGGATCCAGCTTTCATAACTACATTTAATTATCTTAGGCTTCTTAAATTATTACTTAAGTAGGACCTGACTCCGCAAGAATGTGGCCCGCCTCCCCTCTTCTTTGATCCTAATGCCATCGACAGCTGTGCCATGGCGCACCTGATGATGAGGGCTAGCCTCCTCCCTTCTTTTTGCCTAGCTCTCTTGGAAGACATGAACGACAACTAGTTCACCAGATGTAATCATCCCTTCCTCTCCACCACTTCACTCCAAGTTTGCATGAATCTTAAAGGATACATGCAGAGCTTGCAATTTTTGAGAAAATCCATCCGACCCCCTTCTCCACCTAATTCAGAAGAAGAAGAAGAAGAAGCAAAAGAAGAAAAAGAAAAGCATGAAAGGAAAAGCAAGAGGAACATCACACAAGGACATGGAAAAAACAACTCACTTGAAGAAGCACTTAGCACCACATAAAACACGATCATTGCACATAGGGGTCCTCAAGTTAGGTATGCTCGGTGGCTTCGGTCGGTTGGCTCTGCTCCTAACCCCCTAGCCCTTTTGATCCCTCACTTCATGCTTAGGGCCCATTAAGGGCAGGGCATACCTAGGGAGGTAACACTCGCCTATGGTTAGACCTGTCACCCTAAGCTACTTGCACCGCACCTCCCTTTGCACGAATGGGGTCCTCAAGTGTGGGACGTCACCCAAGCTTGCTTGTGGTTAGATCCACCTCCCCATTCCACTAGCACAAGCATGATGCACCACACAATAAGGTAGCCACTCCCCTTAGGTAGCGCGCCGCACCTTCTCCTTTCAGGCATTACAACATGTGACAAACCACCAACTTCGGAGGCCCCCATCATCCACTTGGCATCCAATTGGCTTCTCCGACAAACATCATTACGAAGCTTCCATAAGCACCTGAGTCTACACGTGGCCCTACCCTCACCCAAACAATTTTCCAACTGCCTATCATTCCCTAAAAGCAGCCAGAAGTGCCATGGGACTGGCATCCATCTTGGAGGGGGTTAATGTTAACCCTAGGTCAAGATGGTGGAGAAATGAAGGAAAAAGCAAAAAAAAGATGAAAAAAGAGCAAAGACATGCATGCGGCCTCTAAAGCTAAGTTGGGGGGCAAAAATCGCAATTTTAAATGAAAGGCACCTCAAAAAGCTCTAAAAATTCTTGTAAAAGAGTGCCAAGCTTCCCCCTGTGCCAATTGTAAAATATTAGATGGGTGTAGGCTAGAGACATAAGGCTAGAAGAGGGAAATAGAGAAAGGACCTTGCCACAATGACCAATCATGTAAAAAAGGGATGGGTGCCCATGGGATTTTAGGGCTTGTATATGAAGTTCAAAAAGTGAATGGAAGCTCATTCTTTGGGTGTGTGGCTAACAAGAGTTCTCTTCTTCTTCTCTTCTTCTCTTCTCCTTGCTTGTGTATGCTCTTGAGAGAGGGAGTGTGAGAGTGTGAGGGAGTGAGTGTGTGAGAGTGAGGGATCAAGAGGATGAAGCTCTTCACCATCTCCTCTTCTCTTCTTCTCTTCTCTTCTCTTCTCTTTTCTCGTGTGCACGGCTATGGTGGATGGAGCTTGGAGATGGAAGAGGCTTGAGGATGCTTGAGCTAGCATCTAATATTATGGAGCTACCGGCATGTGCAAGAGAGGATGCAACTCATTTCGGCATCAAGATAAGCTCACTACACTCGTAGGATTGACGGCGTGTCAGCTAGGTGAGAGATAGCCATTAGAGCTCGCTTGAAACGCTTGAAACAATAAGCGGTCCGTGGGTCTTGGCGGTTGAGCATGAGCTCCCTCTACACCTAAGCATGTATTTGAAAATTGCACAATTAGGGATTGGAAGGTGGCAAGGGCATTAGTTAAGACAAATGGCATGACTATATAGGCAAATACTCCCCATTTCACAGTGAACACCATTTTGTGCCTGACATTTGGATGGACTTGCACTTAGTTATATCTTGAAAATCCATCTAGAAAGTTGTATGCTTCCTTCCATGCCACTTTCTCCAGCATGTTCTTGGTGTAGGGTGAAGGTCATTGTCTCTCTTTGTGGCTATATTTAATTTTTTGTAATTAATGCACATTCTAATCTTTCTATTCTTTTTTAGTACAATCACAATGGGTGACACCCAATCTATGTGCTCGATCTCGTAAATGAATCCAGTGCTCAACAACTTGTGAATTTCTTCTTTCACCATATGAGTGTGCTTAGAATGGTGTAAGGCCTTTGCTTGACCAGTGTTGCATCAGGAACCATAGGGATGTTATGAGTCACTATACTTGGATCAATGTCTTTTAGTTATGAAAACACATCAGATACTTCTTTTGAAAGGTGAATGAGCTTGATCACTTCCTCCTCAACCAAATTGTTAACTATGAACATAGGTTGATGCTTGTCCCCTTCCTATGCTAGGTTGACCTCTTTGACATTGCCAAGTATCTTGATTGGTTTCACTAGCTTGGCCTTTCCTTTTGGCTCCTACTAGCACCACTATTCAATCGCCTTTTTTTAACTTTTGCAAAGCGTTTAGACAAATCATACATTTTGTTCTATTATTTTGATTTTCAATCCTTGGTTGCCTTTTCTTCTCTCCCTTTAGTCTTCTACGCCTCCTGTGGGGAGTAGAAGGTCCCCTTTGGTATGTCAAGTTGTAGAGGATTGTGGTATCTCTAGGTCACTATCAAGGCTTAACTAGGACTCTAAGTTGAACTCATAGCCTTCGCTAGAAGAGGGGGTTTCATTAGGTGGTTGGAGTTCTAATGGTGATTCTATTTCAAATAGTAGTATGGACTCTAGTTGGGTTAGTTTGGTTTGCTTATAATCCACCACGACTAGGTGTTTCAATTAGGTGCCACTTTGATTACTCCTTTCTCTATCCTAAAGGTGTTAGTTACTTTGGGCTTGGAGTCCATAATTATCTATTTGATTGTCCAGTCATCCATATTGTAATCGATGGTTTCTACTTCCTCATCACTCTCTTCACTTCTAGAGTCACAATCTATATATTTGTTATCAGAATCCTCTCATTTAGAGGGCTTGTCCTCTATTTACTCATCAACTTTTAGGTTTTCATCATGCTTAAGTAGATCCCAATTGTACAAGAGATTCAAGTTGTGTATTCTAGCTCATTTCCATTTTGACTCTTTCATAAGGTCTTTGAGAGTTTTTAGGTTGGCTACATGGTTATTAGCTATCTTTTGTGCTAGATGCTCAAGGATTCTATGCAATTCCAATTTGCTTGTTGGAACATGGTATGTCATGGGCATTGACCTTTTTCTTGAGCTTCTTGCCATATCATGCATAGAGGTACAATGGGTAGATCATTGCTCTTAGGGATGAGGGGCTTAGTAGCTTCATTGAATTTGCTAGATTTCTTCTTAACCTTTTTGTAATCATCCTCATTATCAGATAATGGCAAGACAATGTTGCTAGCACATGCATCTAATCACGCTTGTCTTGTGGATAATGAATGTATTTGGTCTTGGCTATGGGGCCATAGTTGGGCTTGCCATGGTATTCTCCTTTGAGCATAGAAGAAATGGCGTCTAGGTTGACCGGCGAAATCTTCCATGTGTCCATCTCCATTCTAACTGCCTTCTTTCTATTTTCAAAGAACGTCAACCCATTTCCCCAATCCTCTATTCACACGGCCATATCACATCCAAGGCCTTTCCAATAAGATATCATAGTCCATGCCTTTCATTGTGATGAAATTCATCAAGAATTGGGATCTAACTATCTTGATTTACGAGTTTTTCAACACTCCAAATGGGTGAAATTTTGTGCCATCAGTGAGTGTTACGTTGAATCTACTAGTCTCCACAAAGGGAGTATCCCAAGCTTGTAATACTGTGTAGTTGAGAACACTCACTCCTACCCTTCTGAGTCACATCTCCCAATGCTATGATTGGTAAAACAACATGCATCTCAATCCCTTCCCAAAAGACATTAATTTTTAGTGACCTCAGTGTTAGGGAGGGTGTTACACTTATAATGTGGGGGTCATTGTTTGCTTCCCTTAGTAGTATTGTTGATCACTCTTGCCTCTCAACCCATGCCTTAAATGTACACCATAATCCCTAGCTTTGTCTCATTAGCTGGCCTAAAGGCAACAATATTTGTGTGGACATAAGAGTTGCGAACAATCTTACATCAACATTGCCTCTCGTGGTGGGTACCTAAGCTTCTAGTTCTAGGTTGTCTTGAGGCAAGGTGGGTTCATCTGAGTGTGCTTAAGGCTTTCACTCTTGGCTGGGTCTCATTGATCTTATGTAAGTTAGTGAGGACATTAGCTCTATGCTAGATATTTCTTGATCCTTATGGTCTGGTACTAATTGCCCAATATGCACTTGAACCTCCTCTACCTAGCCCCTTACTTTCTCAATGATCTTCATTTGGTGCCTCAGGTAAGGGTATTCTCCAACTTTAGCACTTTCCTTATTTTCAATCTTTGGAGCTAAGGTTTTGGGTTCTACATTACGTACTTTCCTCCTCCTCCTCCTTCTTCTTCTTCTCTTCTTGCCTATAAAAGAAACATCCACATAACTAGGCCCAAGTACATTGACACTTTGACTTGCTTGGCTTATGCCCTAGTCATCATGTTTAGTTGTATAGGGTGTTGAGAAATATGCAATCGCACTCCTATGATAGCCTTTTTGTATGGAGAAATAAGGCAAGGAACATGTAACAGCCTAGAAGAGTTGTCTTGTATCGCATAGGTGTAGTGAGGAAAGGTGGTACCATCCTACAACTATAAAAGAATGTACTTGACAGTCATTTGAATGAAGTGCTATTGTACTTTGTATTTTTAGTCTATGCCTTTAACTACTCAAGATTGTGTTTTGAGTCCAAGCTAATCTATCTTGGAACCTAATTCACTTGAGTAATACTCTCAATCATCATGCTTCTAGTCTATGAGTTCTAACCACCATAGCTAAACCATTGCTCAAGATCCATATTTTTAACATAGGGGTAGCCTCATCATCCAAGGACTTGATAGCAAACAGTCCTAAGGGTACAGATGGCATGCTCAAGGTACTAGTTGATGCTTTTCTCTTAGGAAAGCTTGCATATAAATGTACAACTCCAATTTAGAGCATCTCAACTTGACTTTTCCTTGTTGGCTTGTTCCTTTTTAGGGCAAGGGGATGATATATGTCCAAGATTACCTCAATTCTAGTAGGTCAATGGTTATTATGATTGCATTGCTCTTGGTCCTCCATCCTCTTCCCTTGCCCAATGTCATGACTAGGATGGGCCTATAGTCCACAATGACAAGGTCTTCCTCCTCATCATATGAGATATAGGGATTTATATATGTCTCCTCCTCGAGTGGTTCCTCAATGTAATGCACAAGAGCATTACTCTGGGGTAGAGTTATGATTGGTGCGAGAGGTCTAGATATGCTAGTTGGATTAGTATTAGTCCTAGGTATAGTTGGCCTTTGGTCATTAGGTGTTGGTAGAGCTAGTGGAGCCCCTCAACCAAATTGGTATTGTCGGTTTGTATGGTATTGCTATTTGTGAGGCAATTCGCAAGGTAGCTTGCAATTTATAGTCTCATGCCCGTACCTTTCATAGTTAGAACATGTTCTAGGTCTCGATTCTAGGCACTCTATTGGCAACTCGTTACCTCCATAGTGCACACACTCGATGTTGGTTCTTGTGGCCGGGGTCTTTGAAGGCATCTTTAAGTCTCCTAGATTCTTCTTCCACCCTTTGCAGTTCTTTGTTTTCTTCTATGGTGGATCGGGTTCTCTTGATGGGGATTTTTAGTGTGATCTTCCTTCTTCCTCCTTGGCTTGACAACTCTAAGTCTTGCTGTCACTGATTAATTGTCTTTTCACCCGAGGTTCCTTATTGTTGAGTGGGTCGATCAACCTCTACAGCTTGTTCTGTTTTGTTCTGTTGATCCCTACTGAATTCTTCCTCCCCTTGCTCTTCTATAAAAAATAAAACAAGAGGCCTCATTGGAGTGGGGGAGTGATGCTCCTTTTGGATCGACGATGGTTTTGGAGTTTCCTCCACTACTTCTTCTCTTTCCATCTCCTTTAGGGCTTCTTGGATTGTAGCTATTGTGACCCCTCCAAACCCTATGATTGATGTGTTGGAAGCTAGTTTTTTCCTTTTTGACTTCGTTATGGTAGCTAGAGACTCTGCCCTTGTTGTCCTTCATGTTTTTGCTAGCAACTTTGCTAATGCCTGGATTGTTTTTTGGATGTAGACATTCTAGTTTACCTCATCCAATGCATTTTTCACAAGGCTATCAAGCAATGGCACTCCTATTTTGTTGATGAGGACATTGTATCTTTAGCTTGAGAAGAGGGTGTGGACCATCTTTGCTTGTAGTCTGATGGTGGGATCAGGATGTCAGCCAAGCTGATTCCGTTGTTTGTGTAGACTTTCCTCTTGTCCATTCCTCCTAGCATCCCATAGACATCCCTCTTGGGCCTTTTCTCTGGCTTGTCCATTAGCCCCATTGCCTTCTCCACAAGTTTTGGGCTATCTTTAGTTTCCACCCTTCTAGTGGCATCTCCATGCCTGATTGTTATTGTACCACTATTCTTTTGGGCATTCAAAGGCAATAGCCCATAATAAAATTTCTTGCATAAAGGGTAAAGTGATTAGAAAAACACTATCAGAGGACGATGAAATGTATAACTCATGAAATGAGAATTTCCACATCAATCAATCCATACATTTCACACAAGAACTTCATGAAGCCTTTTTACTAAACAAATAACAAAATTCCATTTATCCTTTTCTTTGAAGTTCAACTCTCATTTTGATTTTTTCCATTGACCTTCCACTTTACCCCCTCCCCCTTGGAAATGATGAAAATCCTTCCTAGGATCATGGAAGTAAAGGTGTAAGGGCCTTTAGTGCATCCATGGTGCACCTTACTTTTTTAAGAGCTAGTAGTAAAACTTTGGGTTATACTTGAGGGTGGCATGATAGTCCATATCTTGTGGACGAATGCCCACTTATGTGATGTAATTCAATACACCAATCAAGTGGTCACCTGAGTTGATTTGGCTTGTAATGTGGAGTTCCTCCTTGGTTAGGATTCTATCCAAGTATACATGTAGCATGATATTATCATCTAATGGCCAATTTCTTGTCATAGCTAGTACCCTAAATGAGGTTGGGGGCCACATATGTTGGGTCATACTTGGAAGTCTTGATGGGACATCAATGCTCCACATTGATCATGATTTGATAACCTCTTGAGCCCATTGAATGCGCAAAGTATACCACTTGCATAAGAAATTTGACTTAGACTCAACTAATCGGAACTCAACAAGTTCTTGTAGTATCATGGGAATTTTGCTCTTCTCGTAGGAGGTAATTAAGCATTGGGTTAAGGCCTATCCTCATGATATTTCACTGGCAATAATCTCTTTTTCAATGGTGGAGGCCTTAGTGAAGATGCATTCATATTCTTCCCAAGAACATGGCAAGGAATGTACCTCATTTGCTATAGGTTCGTCAAGTAGGCCTAGGTCCAAACGTTTGTAACTTCTAGGCAAAGAACGTGAAAGTTGAGTCCAAACACTAGATGCATATTCCTAAGTCATTCCCTATGTCCATTGCCATGTTGGAAGCCCCTTGAAGAATGGATTATCATTGCTGCAAAGGTTGAAGGTTTGCCGATGGCTTTGGTTTGGTTGGATTGGACAAGTTGGGCATGGTAGTTCCACCTTGGGATTCTTATTGGGTTTGGTGAGCTTTGGTTTAAGAATTTTGGAGTTTGATTGATGCTTGGTCATTAGTTTCTGTAGTGGTGATCACATCAGAGTCATTAGGCACGGGCGCATTAAAGATTAGTTGCTTGTTGGTGCTTGGTTGAGCTTTGGATTGATAGACCATTAAAGCACTCATGGATTGAGCGTCCGTTCTTTTGGTTTTTCTCTTTCCCTATTTTGATTTATGTTTTTGGGTCTTAGTTTTTGGAGCATGAGATTGAGGATGGTACACAACACTTGTGAGAGTTTAGGTAGCCATACCAAGGTGTTTCCTTTGTAGTAGCCTTGGGGGGCTCGTAATAGGGATTTTGGGACCTAGTGCAGCCTAGTCACTTGTGAATTATAGGAGTGCCACTCCTCTGTTTAGATCTAGAGTATGAAGCATGGAATTATGAGTTCCAAATGATTGTCATTTGTGAGACTATGGTCTATGCTTGGGGACCCACTTGAGTATTTTGATTGTAGTTTTGGTTGTGGTCTCTAGAAACTGGTGGGTCTTGTCAAAGATGTGGGATCTAGAGCATGAGAAAGGCAGAAGCTATGGAGGATGAAAGATAAAAACACAACTCATGTTGACATGACAATGTAGACAACTATTACACAAGTGAATTAGGTTTCAAGATTGAGACTTGAACTCATAAACACAATCTTGTGTATGGAAAACAATGACACATACACTTGACAGAAAGAGGCAAGCACTATTGCATTATCATCATGTGAAAGTGATAGTTCAAGTACATCATTATATAGAGTTCTTTGGTAGCACTTACATCAACTGTGCATATGGGATCTGTCTCTCTTCCTAGAATGGATTGCATCTTCCTAGCCTAGCTGTCCTATACAAAGGGACTAAAGTAGGTGTGATTGCAAATATCTCAACACCCCTCCTCAATCACAACCAAAAGTACAAAGTGTGTAGAGGCTTTAGTGAAAGCAACACCTGCAAAGTGTGGGCACACCATAAACATGGCAAAACACTAGAGGTGTCGCAGAAAAGGCTAAGTGTGGGTATCACAAACATGATGGACATCCAGAGACTGTAGCAGGGCCTTACAAAGTGTACAGAGGCTGTAGTAAAATGATAACTGAGGAGTTTACAAGTTTATGTTTGAGACATTAGGGCTAGGAAATACAAAACTAAAAAAGTATATTTGAATAGAAGGACTGATGAGGTTTGTCCTTCTCCTGGTGGTCTTCTTCTTCTTCCTTTGCTCCATTTTCTTCTTCTTCTTTGACTGCAACTAGATAGGCTTTTTGGGGCCTCTTTCTTGCATGGCAAAACTTCTCGATGTGTCCGGTCCATTTGCAGAAGTCACAGAAGAGTTGATCCTTCTTGCCTTTGTACCTGTTGCCAACATATAATGCATGCTCATCTCTAGAGGCACTTGGTTCTTCCTTAGTCTTTAGCTTCTTTTCCTCTTCTAACAGTGATGCCTGGATATCAACAAGTTCAGGATTTGGCATGTTGATTAAAGTTGTTGATACATTATTATATTTAGGAGGCAAACTCTTAAGTAGAACATCGATGCAAACATCTTCTTCCATTTTAATGTTGATTCCTGCAAGTTGGGTTAAAAGTCCTTCCATGTAATTTAGATGTGTGGCAAGTGATGTGCTAGACTTCATTTCAAGCTTAAAAAAATCAATCAGGCGGCCATACTTTGATGATTTAGACTGTGCACCCAACAAGGTGTCAAGTCTCTTCCATGTATCGTGTGAGGTCTCACAGTTATCCACATGGTGGATATAGCTGTCGTCTAGCTCCAGTTTGATAATGGCCTGGGCCTTATCATCATTCTTTTGCCAAGTTACAGCAAGATTCGCATCACGAGGCTTTTTTTCTTTTCCAGTGGTAATGGCCTAGAGGCCCTTCTTCATTAGGATGAGTTTGATGCGGGTCTGCCAGGTGTGAAACCCGACTCCTTTGAAGCGAGCAGTTGGAGAGTCTTTGCCCATGTTAGACTTACGAGAACAGTAGCAAATCAACTTCAGAATTTTGAGATTTATCAGTGGAAGAACAGATTACAATGTGTCAAGAGACACAAGTAATGACAGTGTGAAAACACACTATGCGGAGACTATGTATGTGTTGATGTTGAGCTTGAATTTTCTTTGTTCGAGGTCGTCGATCCTTCTTCAATCTTTCCAAGTCCTCCTTGATTTGATGCTGGAACAATAGATCAGAGTGGCAATGTGTTGCTCCAGGTGGCAGGAGAGAGAAAATAATGAGATTTTTGAGCTTGAGTGAAAATTTGGCTATGGTGGATTTTAGGGTTTCATGACAGGGGCCTGGTTTTTCTGACATTGCAGGAGCTATGGTGGATCATTTTCAAAAAAATATATATGAAAATGTAGCTCTCTTCAAGGCCTATCAAAGCCCTATGATGCTCATCCAGATTGCGGCCCGTAGCGATGGTGGCAGTAGCTCAAGCGTCAACAGGTGTAGTTCAGCCAGATTTTCACAATTTCGTCGATGCTGGAGCAAAGGGTGATCAATGTCATCGATGTTGGTGCTAGCATGAAGCACCCTAATGTAAGGAATGATTCCTTAGAAGGAAGCAAGAGGAGATATGCTTTGTGTTGGGAGATCCAGGGATTCCAATCAAGGTATGTCCTACAGATCACAGATTTAGGCTATGGTAGTGACTGACAATTTGAGCAATGCTGAGCTATGGAGTGGCCAATGTCAAGCTCTTAAGTGATACAGAGAAGCCTTGGGAGTCAAGGAACAAATGTCCAGAAGAGAGCATGTTCAGATATGACCAGTGGAGAGAGATCTAGGAGCTTCAAGTTGACAGGGTGCTGCTAGCTATGGCTGCCAAGGAAGGTCAAGTAGAGATGGAGGTGAGAAATGGAACCATGAGCTGGACTTGAGCTGACCTGAGGTTAAGAGGGACTGAGAGAGCAGAGAAGGGAGTTATGCCATGCCCGACTGGGCTCTGATACCATGTCAAAGATGCGAGATCTAGAGCATGACAAAGGCGGAAGCTATGGAGGATGAAAGATAAAAACACAACTCATGTTGACATGACAATGTAGACAACTGTTACACAAGTGAATTAGGTTTTAAGATTGAGACTTGAACTCATAAACACAATCTTGTGTATGGACAACAATGATAGACACTTGACAGAAAGACACAAGTACTATTGCATTATCATCATGTGAAAGTGATAGTTCAAGTACATCCTTATATAGAGTTCTTTGGTAGCACTTAACATCCACTGTGGATATGGGATCTGTCTCTCTTCCTAGAATGGACTGCATCTCCCTAGCCTAGCTGTCCTTTACAAAGGGACTAAAGTAGGTGTGATTGCAAATATCTCAACATCTTTGACATAGAAGTACATCGTGTTAGACTATCCCCTCCTTAGGGTCGATACTACAAGTGGCATTACAAGCTCTTGGATGGTTGTGGTGCCCTTGTTGTTGCTGAAAGATATTACTATTCTAACATTGTTGATGGCAAGGTGGATTGTTTACTGCAACACCAGCAACAGGAAAAAGCGAGAAAATAGAAAAATATAAGAAGCAAGAAAAGGCGTAGGGTAGGCATGGAGAAGGCACCCAGAAGAATAATAAGCCCGGAAAAAATCCAAAAGCATGGGAACAACCGCCAAAAGTCCAAGGCATAGCCACCGAAGTCTGGAGGAGTTAAAAGCAAGAAAGTGCACCTTTAAATACAAAGGTGCTCTCAAATCCTTGTAAACGAGCACCAGGCTCCCTCCTGTGAAAATTGTGAACTTAAAAGGGCGGTAGGAATAGCTAGGAAGTGAAAGAATGGAGAAAAAGGGCCTAGGCCATGGCTAGCCATGTAAAAATTGAGGTTGACCGTCCGTGGGAAGTAGGGCATGTATATAAACTTGAAAAGTGAATGAGAGGCTCATTCTTGTGTGTGGCAAAAAGCTTCTTCTTCTTCTTCTCTTCTTCTTGCATTCTTGCTTGTGCTTGAGAGAGGGAGTGAGTGTGAGGGAGTGAGTGTGTGAGAGTGAGGGATCGAGGAGAAGAAGCTCCATATCTCCTCTCTTCAACTTCTCTCTTCTCTACTCTTCTCTTGTCTCGCGCGGCTATGGAGGATGGAGCTTGTTGGAGAGGGATTGAGGTTGCTTGACCTTGCCTCAAGGATTGTGGAGCTACCGGCGTGCATGGGAGAGGAGGGTACTCGATCGGGCATCAAGGTAATCTCACTACACCCCATAGGTAGGGAGGGCATGTCGGCTATGTGAGAGGTAGCCATGGCCGCTCGGCTTGAAACGCTTGAGCAATAAGCGGTCCATAGGTCTCGGGGTTGAGCTTGAAGCTCCCTTCATTTTGGTTCCGTTGCCGAGACTGACAAAATCGAGCCTTGAGTGCCGCATGCTTCGAATCGAGCATAGAAGTAGGGTTTTCAGCCGAAACTGGTGCTGATAGATAGGAGATTTAGGTGGTTTGATCTTCAGAACAAGTAAGTATTTTGGTTTGTTGTTGAGTAAGCAAGTAGATAAATCAACCTTAGCCACTATTTTTTTATTTTTGTTGTGCTAGGATAGGATTAGGAACCAAGGAAATACGGAAAATAAAAGGGTTTTCTGCTCTACTGAAAATAGACTGAAAACTGGGAGAAAGGGGCATAAAATCTAAATCTTGAGTAGATGGGTGCAAGAGGGGCAATCATAAGGTTGAAGGAGACTTGAGAAGGGCAATAACAGGCTCAAAAGGTCAGGGGAAGCCTCATTTTGCAACTAGATATTGAGAGAGAGAGCTTGAGAGAGAGACTATGAGTGTAGGCACAGAAGGGATTCGATCCGATCATTTTGCTGTCACCTAGCCATTCCAGGTATTCCTTGACCTTCTCTGAGTTGTGCTTGTTTGATCTGGAAAGTTGGAGCTTGTACCAAGACCCCCACGCCTAGCATTCGTTGTTCGCACCCTCGCGACTGCGCCACAGCAAACGCAGTCGAACTAGGCTGCAGGTGTTCGAGTACCAGAATCGGATACTTAGATTGTCCGACTCTTAGAGTCAGAGACCGTTTGCCGATCGGACCATCTACTAGTCGGACCAAACTATCCGACTTGGATGCACCACCTTAGAGTCGGACCACTTGGTCCGATCGGACCAACTATGCGATCGGATTGTCCGACTCTGTCAGTCGAACCCTGCCATGTGGCAGTAGGACCCATTTTGAGACTCACACCACCTGGTCCAATCGGACAGTCCGACTCTACCAGTCGGACCGGACCACCCAGATCCGACTCCCAGAATTGGACCACCAAGGTAGAAAATTTTAAACAGGTAAGTGAGCCACCTCCTTAGGCCAAGGCTACTCCAAATACATCTCCAAACATCCCTGAGTACTTGACCCGGCTCTCAGAAGTTAGAAATTGGAGGAGCCACACTTGGGCAACCTAGAGTCAATCTCTAGTAGTAGGCCATAGAACATGCGAGACTTAGAGTTGAAACTGACCCTCAGATTCCAATCCCGCCTTGACGGAGTGTATAATGTGCAGCATAGACCCTAGACAATATGAGAGGACAACCAAGAAATGCGCTTAAAGCCATATTAGGCTACGAACAAAAGGGGGGAAAGAGGAAACTGCATTGTTCATTTTGTATTCACACCCCACGCTGATTTCATCATTTAAAGTGCACTAAAAGGGAGAAAGCATGATTTGGCAATGTGCACTAGAAAGCACTAAGCAAAGTGTGAATAGAATTGACAGATGCTTTCAATAACAAGGAACTCACATAGAATCATGATAATTCAAAGAACCCACCAGCGAGCAGACCCTAAGACATAGCTGGTTGCCACAAAGCCCCGTTAATAGGACCCTGAAGACCCCAAAGAGTTCGAAGACGACAGGATTGAGGGCAAGTCGCTACCCGAGCTAATTGGACTAATCGACAACCTGGTGGAATGAGAGGCTGCAGAAATGTCAGGAGCAGACATGGACTGAGAGGATGACCAGCTGGACTTGGGCGAGTTTCCAATCGAATTGTAGCATATGGTCAATCAATACGACCGGCTAACAAGGACCGTGATCCATGGCAGACCAATCAAGGAAGTAGTTACAAGCCTTGAGGAAGAGAGGAAGGCAGCTAGGAAAGCACTGCAGAGCATCACGACATATAACCATGAGGAAAGGATGAGGAAATTGCACCAAGTCTTAGAGGTTCACGAGACACGACGCATTCTAGCCTTAGCTAGTAAGGCCACGACATGGCCGAAAGCAGAGAGGGAGAGGGAGCTAGAGACAGACCTGACGCTGAGCGAGCTTGTCACTAAGCGGCTCATAGACAACACAGTTGCAGAATAGAGTGCAACTGCACTAGCCACCTCTTTGCTCACAAGCTTAGGAGTCATGCAGGGGGCAAAGAGCCACAACAAGATCCATGCAGTGGCCAAGCAATTGGACAAGTACCAGCCCAGCAACGACCCCTATAGCTTTGTGGAGCAGTTCGACCAGGTTTGCAAAGCCAACGGTCTCGCGGACCTCGCCCAATGCTCGCAGGCCTTCGAGCTTTGCTTGGGTGATAAGGGAAGGATGTGGTATACTAGCCTAAATGTAGTAGAGCGAATGAACTTCAATCGCCTAAAGGATCTCTTCATCAAGAGATTTTCAAAGACACGGTATTCGGACAACCTCATAGTCCGACTGATGAATGCCAGTCATAAGGACAAAGAGGACATTAGAGACTATGTCACTCATGTACGTAGCCTATTTAAGAGAATCCCTACCAAGGAATGACCAAGCGAGAGAGCGGTCTCTACCTTTTCTATAAACGGAATCCGTAGCAAGGAACTTTACAAGGCACTGGCAAGCAACTCGAGCTTGCACATAGATGTGTTGCTACGGTTTTCGATGAGGCAATAAGGGTAGATGACCAGCTTAGGGAGAGAAGTGCTAGAAGCTCGAATCGAGATGGATCCAGCCAAAGAACTATAGAGAAAGCCACAACCTACAGTGAGAGATCAACCCTTGACATGTAGGATAAGGGCAAGAGCACAGCACAAAACCAAGAGCTAGCCGAAGTCAGGATGTGTCAAAGATGCGGATCTGGAGCATGGCAGAGCTATGGAGGTTGGAAGGTAGAGACCAAACTCATGATGACATAGACAAAGAAGAGACAACTATTACACAAGTGAATTAGGTTTCAAGATTGAGACTTGAACTCATAAAGACATTCTTGTGTATTAGACAGACAATGACAATGACACTAACTGAAAGAGGAAAGCATCATGATATTGTATTCATCTCATATGAAAGTGAAAGTCAAGTACAACATTATATAGAGTTCTTTGGTAGCACTTAACATCCACTGTGCATATGGGATTTTGTCTCTCTTCATAGAATGGACTGCATCTTCCTAGCCTAGCTGTCCTATACAAAGGGACTAACGTAGATGTGATTGCAAATATCTCAACACCCCTCCTCAATCACAACCAAAAGTACAAAGTGTATAGAGGCTTTAGTAAAAGCAATACCTGCAAAGTGTGGGCACACCATAAACATGGTAAAACACCAGAGGCTGTCGCAGAAAAGGCTAAGTGTGGGTACCACAAACATGATGGACATCCAGAGGCTGTAGCAGGGGCCTTACAAAGTGTATAGAGGCTGTAGTATAAGGATAACTGAGGAGTTTTACAAGTTTATGTTTGAGACATTAGGACTAGGAAACACAAAACTAAAAAAGTCTATCTTAATAGAAGGACTGATGAGGTTTGTCCTTCTCCTGGTGGTCTTCTTCTTCTTCTTCCATTGCTCCATCTTCTTCTTCTTCTTGGATTGCAACTAGATATGCCTTTTGGGACCTCTTTCTTGCCTGTCAGAACTTCTAGATGTGTCCAGTCCTTTTGCAGAAGTCACAGAAGAGCTGATCCTTCTTGCCTTTGTACCTATTGCCAACATATAATGCATGCTCATCTCTAGAGGCACTTGGTTCTTCCTTAGTTTTTAGCTTCTTTTCCTCTTCTAACAATGATGCCTGGATATCAACAAGTTTAGGATTTGGCATGTTGATTAAAGTTGTTGATACATTATTATATTCAAGAGGAAAACTCTTAAGTAGAACATCGATGCAAACATCTCCTTCCATTTTAATGTTGATTCCTGCAAGTTGGGTTAGAAGTCCTTCCATGTAATTTAGATGTGTGGCAAGTGATGTGTTGGACTTCATTTCAAGCCTGAAAAACTCAATCAGGAGACCATACTTTGATGATTTAGACTATGCACCGAACAATGTGTCAAGTCTCTTCCATGTATCTTGTGAGGTCTCACAGTTATCCACATGGTGGATATAGCTATTGTCTAGCTCCAGTTTGATAATGGCCTGGGCTTTGTCATCATTGTTTTGCCAAGTAGTTGCAAGGTCCGCATCCCGAGGTTTCTTCTCTTTGCCATTTGTGATGGCCCAGAGACCCTTCTTCATCAAGATGAGCTTGATGCGGGTTTGCCAAGTGTGAAACCCAACTCCCTTGAACCGAGCTGTTGGTGAGTTTTTTCCCATGCTGGAGAGCTGGAGCAGTAGTAAATCAGTTCCAAGATTCTCAGATTTTACAAGTGAAAGAGCAGATAACAATGTGTCAAGAGACACAAGTAATGGTAGTGTGAAAACACACTATGTCCGACTTGATGTTGAGCTTGAATCTTCTTTGTTCGGGGTTGTCAATCCTTCTTCAATCTTTCCAGGTTCTTCCCCTCCTTGATTTGATGCTGGGACAATAGATCTGAGTAACAAATGCTTCAGTTGATTGAGAAGAAGCAAGAGCTTGAAGTGAAGGAAGAAGCTTGAATTAAAGTGGCTATGGTGGCTGGGTCTTCAATTCTTCCAAATGTTCAAGATCTCCCCTCCTTGATGATTTGATGGGAAAGTTGATCAAATCAGAGTGGCAAGGGCTTTGTTTGTCCTGAGGAGAGAGAAACTGATGGATTTTTTAGCTTGAAGCTCAAAGCTATGGTGGACTGTGTTAGATTTTCTGCAGCTGCCTGGTTTTTTCCTCTGTGTGGGCTATATACTTGATCATTTCCCAAACTTTTTACATGGGTAGAAAGCTTATGTCATAGCCTTCCAAAGCCCCATGGTCACAGGCTGAAATTTGTCACGTGCTGATGGCGCAAATGGTACGAACAGATGTCTGCAAAAATCTGTGCCAATGTGGGGAGATCAGCAATGACGAGCCATACGATGCACAATGTTGATGATTTTTGTGCTAGACAGTTGCGTCTAGGAGTGTAAAAGACATTCTCAAAAGAAAGCATGAAGAGATAAGGACTGTAGAGAAAGATATGGAGGCTCCAAGCACTGCATGTCCAGTTTGGCTATGGCAGACATAGAGCAAAGATTGAGAAAATTGTCAATGTTGAGTTATGTGTGGTCAATGTCGAGGTCTTAAGTGATACAGAGAAACCTTGAGAGTCAAGGAACAAATGTCCAGAAGAGAGCAGGTTGAGATATGACTTTTGGAGAGCCAGGTAGGGTGCAGGTTGGCTATGGCTGCCAAGGAAGGTCAAGTAGAGATGGAGGTGAGAAATGGAGCCATGAGCTGACCTGAGGTTAAGATGAGCTGAGAGAGAGTAGAGAAGAGCTAAGCCATGTTCAGCTGAGCTCTGATACCATGTCAAAGATGCAGATCTAGAGCATGGCAGAGCTATGGAGGTTGGAAGGTAGAGACCAAACTCATGATGAGATAGACAAAGAAGAGACAACTGTTACACAAGTGAATTAGGTTTCAAGATTGAGACTTGAATTCATAAAGACATTCTTGTGTATTAGACAGACAATGACAATGACACTAACTGAAAGAGGAAAGCATCATGATATTGTATTCATCTCATACGAAAGTGATAGTCAAGTACAACATTATATAGAGTTCTTTGGTAGCACTTAACATCCACTGTGCATATGGGATTTTGTCTCTCTTCATAGAATGGACTGCATCTTCCTAGCCTAGCTGTCCTATACAAAGGGACTAAAGTAGATGTGATTGCAAATATCTCAATAGGATGGAGCTAGCATGATTGCAGGAGTTGGTAAAGAGACCCACTAGACCGCATGTCTAGTGTGTGCACTATGGAGGGAACCACATCCCTGCCGAGTGCCAGGATCCAAGATCCAGGCCTTATGCAAATTGTGGAAGGTTTGGCCATGACGCAATGCATTGTCGATTGCCAAGAAGGTTTCTTTATGCACAGCAATACAACTCACCATACTACGGGAATAGGCCGCCTAACTTCTTCGGAAGAGGAGCCCCATTGACCCTTCCAGCACCTAATGATGCAAAATGGGCAGTTCCTAGATTAGAGATCAATCCCATTGGCATACCCAGATTGGCTGGACCCTTCGTGACACATCCACCGAGTGACGCTCCCATCCACTACGTGGAAGAGCCCAATGACGAGGATTCGTGTGTGAACCCTCACATCTTGTATGATGAAGAGGGTAATCTGGTCCTCATGGACTATCGACTAGTGCCGGTGATGGCGTTAGGAAGGGGAAGGGACAGAGGTTTTTTAGGGCCAACCCAAGACCCAGTCGCATGCTAGACTTGTGGTCACCGTGGTCACATATCAACACAATGCCCAGAAAAAGAGCAGGCTAATAGGGAGAGAGATGATCTCAGGTGTGCTGAGTGCGTCATCACACATCTCTTCATGGAATGCCCTAGACAAAAGCCGTTCTCCAATGTAGGCAATGTACCATCAATACCTTTGGGGCTATTTGGCATTGAGACATTCGACAGCAAGGATACACCCATCCCACTGCATGTCATGACACGTGCACAAACACAGCAGGCTGGCATATCACTGCCTGGGCCTAGCAACCTAGATGTTGCCTCAATAGGGAAGAAGAGTCATAGGCAGAGAAAGAAGAAAATTGACACTCAGATCACTCTCAAAACTGACAGAGAGATGACACTAGTGAGTGGCAGGAAGGTAACTGATGCTGAGGCTGAAACCATCACTCCAAAAATAGCAGAGAAAGAGAGTGCTAAGGTAGGGGAGTACCCCCGCCCGAAGCGCCAATTAGAAAAGGTCAAGGAGTGGGTAAACGAAGCCCAAGAGAACTTGAAGGATGTTGAGGCCATCATAGAAGACGAAACTGAGGACCTCTCTAGTGTGAGCACCCCATCTTACCCTCTCGACCAAGGTTAAGAGATACGCCTATGCCATGGGTAGCCCCACCTAGGAGAAGCTTAGGAGCCAGGGGCCAGCAAAACACCCAAAGCCAATGGCCTAGAGATGTGGGAATGGAGGAGAGACAAATGACTAGTAACCTCCTCATGACATTAGTAACCACCCCAGTAACCGTGAGCCTAAGAGACCTACTTAGGCAGCATCCGATGCTTTGGCTGGAACTGAAGCACTGGGTGGAGGAACCAACTGAGCAGATTGCTGCTGACCTGCATGAGCACAATGTAGTCACACAGATACCGAGCTTGATGCTACACTCAATGCCTGAATCTCTGCATGTAAGTGCTTTTTGGGAGGGCACCGAGATGCATGCAGTGCTACCTATCCTGGCCCTAGGAGGAGACATGACGCGAAAATGAATTGTAGACATGGGTGTAGGGGTTAGTATCTTGAGCCACACAGTCTTGCAGGCTTGGGAAAACCCTCCCATCAAGACTGCTAGGTTCAATGTCACACTAGCAAATGGAATGAAGGTAAGGTCGTTCGGAGTTTTAAAGAATTGGCCAGGAAGATTGTAGGTGTCCAGTTCTCTGCACACTTCATTGTTATGAAGGGAGTGGACTACGACATCCTGCTAGGCTGACCCTGGATGAGGAATGTACGAGTCATCGAGGACTGGGGCAACTGTCTAATCTTCTTAGGGAATCGAAAGGAAGCAGTAAGGGTGGAGAAGGATACCTGGAAGACAACACCTATTGATCTAGATGCCATCTTAGCCACATTGAGGGGTGATACGCAACCCACCACATCATATGGGTCGCTGGCCTAGTATATTCCCTGCCCTAAGGATGAGCGAGATTGGATGCATGTCCTTGCAACCATTGATCTCCCATTCTCAGACGATGAGGAGGAGTATAAGCAAGCTGCATAGGCCATGTGCATACCAGATGAGGAACACTCAACACCACTCTACATGATGGCAAGGAGTGTGTGTGGTCGGCCCAAACCTGTCACTTTCCATGTCCCAATTAATAAGCTAGATCTCCAGGAGACCCTAGAGTATTTGACAGGAAAATTGGAGGGCAATACTTCTGTTAATATCTTGCCCCTCAGAGACCTCCTGGGTGAGCACAAGTGGAAGTGGACCAAAGTTCAGAACCTGAACTTGCTGTACAATTGGGCTCTAGTCACCGATGAGAAAGAAGCTAGAAAGGAGGACCCAAGAGACGATGAGAAATCAGGGAGTGATGGTTCTGATAATGAATATGAGGATTGTTCCTCCATCAATGAGGAGAGCGAGGAGGAAATGGGTACCATGGAGTACAATACTGATGGAAGGGTGATAGAGCAGATAAGAGTAGACTTCAGGCTCCAAGAAAGGAATGCATATGAGATCAAGAGAGGAGTTATGATATTGGATTGCGATTGCTCTTGGTTGGAACACATAGGGGCAGTGGATTATGAGCAGGCTGGAATTTTCCAACCACCAGTGGTACCTATGTTTAGGACAGACGCACCTACTGAACTACGACCCAGGGAGACTCCTTGCTCCAGTGAGGGCTGTGAGTTCAACTCAAAGTCTGAAGTCAGTACGCAGAGTGACCCTACAATACCCATGCCATCCAAAACTAAACGCACCAAGTGGGACTTGCCGGTCCACCTAAGGTGCAATCGGCTAAAGGAGGAAAGAAAGAAATGAACAAAAGAGTTAGACGCAGAATGATAGCAGAAACTGCAGGACCTACCCAAGCGCTTCACTAAGTTCAAGGAGGGTGACAGAGTGGTGGTCCTGCTAGGAGCAAAGAGGAAAGGCCAGACGAGCAAGCCTATTGAAGGGCCCGCCAAGGTCAAGGAAGTCAATCTGGCAGGGGAAGGTGAGAAGCCTCGACTTGCATTCATAACAGACGACTTGACCAAGGATGAGGAGGCCAGCCTTGTTGCTCTCCTACAAGAGTACGTGGACGTGTTTGCCTGGTCTCTGGATGAACTTAAGGGAGTCGACCCCAAGGTTGTGACCCACAACATCTCTATGGTCCCTGACGCTGTCCCTGTAAAACAATGCCCTTACCCCGTGAATCCAAAGCATGCCCATGCAATAAAAGAGGAGATTAATAAACTCATGAGAGCAAGATTCATCTATGAAATAGAGCACACGGACTAGGTATCACCAATAGTGATCGTCATGAAAAAAAATGGAAAGATCCAAGTGTGCATCAACTACAAGATAGTCAATGCTGCTACGAAAAGGGATAACTACCCATTGCCATACATCGAGCACATGCTTGAGAGGGTGGTAGGTAAAGAAGCCTGCAATTTCCTGGACAACTTCTCAGGTTACAATCAAGTGCCAGTACACCCCGACAACAGGCATAAGACTGCCTTCGCTACATAGTGGGGGGTATTCACCTACATCGTTATGCCCTTTGGGCTAATGAATGTGCCCACAACCTTCCAATGCCTGATGTGCACGATCTTCAAAGACATGCTCAGACGCAAGCTAGAGGTATTTGTGGATAATCTATGCGTACACTCTAGCTAGGTGGAACACTTAGAGAAACTACACGTAGTCTTTGAGCGGTGTCGACCTTATAATCTCTCGTTGAACCCCCTAAAGTGCCAATTTTGGGTGAAACATGGATGCATCCTAGGGCACATGGTGTCCAAGAACTATTGAGATGACAAGCTCAACACATACGGACATTGATGTGATAGACCGCCTGGTTAGATGGGTCCACACATCTACACTTAGCACGTCGGTGGTCATTATGACTCTCACATGGCCACTGACTCATTACTTATTATATTTAGGTTGTTGCACCTATTTAAGCTGGCATAGTTATAGCATCAGTCGACTAGTGTAGTCGGTTATGCATTGTTTGACTTAGTAGGCCACTTTCCTTTATGTTATATCTTATCTATACTTTGTGTACATTGTAAAGAGTGAGTAAGAAGAAGAAGAAACCAGCAAGAAAACGTTTTGGCCTCCATCTCTCTTCTTGTCTCTTGAGTGAGCTTCTCCTTGTGCATTTTGTGTGTGTTTGGCGCAGCATCTTGAGCAAGTCCCCCCACCACGCGATTCTTGACATGGTATCAGAGCCACACCACTAAGAGAGGCTGATTTCGATGGCTAAAGTGAAGGAGAAGAAGCAAGGTTCGAGCAAGCAAGCCACGGGTAAGAAGCTCTCCCATCCTTCCACTATTTCTCTTGGATAGTGCCTGTGGAAGCATCGGAAGCAGAGCCGAGCAAAAATCTCAGATTGCAGTGAGATTTAGTATGCACGAAGAGCGCTATGTATTCTACAGATAAGCCCTTTAGGGCTTGCCCGCAGTTTTTTTGGGCATCTGAGGCCGTTTCAAGCCCCGTTTTAGAGCCGTAAGGTTGCGGACAGTAGTTTCAGGATGCACTGTGATTTCGGTTGGTTTGATCGAAAGTGGGTGCACAGGTTACAGATTGCAAATCTGTAATTCTTGAGGTGTTTGTAGGAAGCAAACATAAGGTTTATCTGCAAACAGGTTGCAGATTGCATGTATTGTTGAGCAGATAGTGAAAAAGGCTAGTTGGTGTATTGATGTGTACTATATAGGTTGAGGGTTTGAGAAGATTTGCTTGCTGTTTGGTATTAGTTTTGTGATAATGGCAGAGAACAGTGAAAGCCCCATCATTGAGAAGCTCGACAAGAACAACTACCCTTCATGGAAGTTCCGTGTCACGAAGTTCCTTATTGGAAAAGGCCTCTACGAGTTTGTTTCAGGTGAAGAAAAGGAGCCGAAGGTGAATGATCCTCCAAATGCAGAAGAGACAAAGGCACTGAAGGAATAGAATGCGAAAGACAAGAAGATCATGTATTGGCTATCTGTAGTAATTGACAATAATATGCTGGGACATATTAGAAATGCAGAGAATTCATATGCAAAAGACAATAAGATCATGTATTGGCTATCTGTAGTAATTGACAATAATATGCTGGGACATATTAGAAATGTAGAGAATTCATATGCAGCTTGGACCATACTTGAAAGTATGTTTTTCATAAATACAAAGGCACGAAAGATTCAACTCAAGCAAGAGTTGAATACATTGAAGAAAGGGAAGATGTCTATCAATGAGTATGCACTGAAGGTAAGGAGTATTGCAGATGCATTGGCAACAATTCATGCAATGCCCAATGATGATGATTTGGTGTCGTCTACCTTGGGTGGACTTAACAATGAAAAAGCTTGGAAGTCTTTTGTAACTTTCGTATATGTCAGAAAGCCATTTTCAGATTTCGATGAGTTGGTCTCCCTTATGATCACTGAAGAGATCAACATGCAGAGTGAGACATCTGAAAGAAGTGGTGAACAGGTCCAAGCTTTCTACTCCAGTTCAAGAAGGGGACGTGGTAGGTTCTCTTCAAGAGGCCATGGTACAGAACGTGGTAGTGACAACCAGCAAAATAGATTGAATCAGTAATTTAGCAATATGCAGGTTTCAGGAGGTCATGGTAACTTTAGAGGCAGGGGGAGCTTTAGAGGAAGAGGTGGATGGCAAAACAGAGGTTCTAACAACTCTGGTATTGTGTGTCACTACTATGGCAAAACAGGTCATATTGCAGCCCAATGTTATGCTAAGAAAGATGATATTCGCAGTAGTAAGTTGCAGCAAGGAAACTATGCATCGTCTTCACGACAGAATGAAGACAAAAATGAATGGCTGTTTGTTATGCAGCATATGATGAATGCTGTTACAGGAAAGAGAACACATGATGATGTTTAGTATGTTGATTCAGGTGCATCCAATCATATGACCAACCACGCAAAATGGTTTGGAGAGATGCAAGATTTGGAAAATGCAAGTTATGTGCAAACGGGTGATGATTCATGCCACCCAATTTCACATTGGAAAAGTTCCCTTGTCCTTGCATGATGGTAAGACAACGAGTATTTCAGATGTATTACATGTGCTATCTATTACATAGAACTTGGTGTTAGTCGGTCAAATGGTAGAGCAAGAGCTGCAAGTCAAATTTAATGCAAAGGGCTGCTTTGTAGAAGACTTCAATGACAAGTGCAGGTTGGTAGCAAAGGGAAGTAGAGTTGGACGTATGTTTACTCTGCATGCTGGAATTCCTACTATGAACGCTGCTATGTATGCTAAAGGAAAAGGTGTTGTTGCAGATATTGAAATTTGGCACAAACGCATTGGACATGCAAATGTACAAAGGCTGAAATTAATGCAGTCCAAAGGGTTGGTTACAGGTTTGCCTACATTTAGAGTTGCAGAATTTCATAAGGTATGCGAAGCATGTCAGTTTGGTATAAGCAGGCAAGACAACCCTTTTCACATGACAGAGATGTAAGCAAAAATATCCTTGATGTTGTGCATACAGACATTTGGGGGCCTACACAAAATGTATCTCTTGGAGGCAGTTCATACTTTGTCACATTCATTGATGATTGTTCTAGAAAGCTATGGGTATATTTTATGAAGGAAAAGAGTGAAGCATTTGAGCACTTTAGAACTTTCAAGGCTACAGTTGAAAAAGAAACAGGCTTGAAAGTAAAGTGCTTGAGGCCAGATGGAGGGGGAGAATACCTCTCAAATGAGTTCAGGGATTTTCTGAGGTCTCATGGGATAAAGAGACAGTTCACATGCAGATATATCCCACAGCAAAATGGGGTTGCAGAAAGGAAAAACAGGCATATTGCAGAAGTTGCACGCGCCTTGATGCATGAAAAGAATATGCCTAAGCATTTTTTGTCTGAGGCTATTCATACTGTTGTTTATATTATGAACAGAACTCCCATAGCTGCAGTTCATGGGATGACTCCTGAAGAATGCTTTACTGGCAAGAACCCTGATGTATCGCACTTGAAGGTATTTGGCTGTGTTGCATACGTTCATGTGCCAGATGAGCTACGGAAGAAGCTTGATCCAAAGGTAGAAAAATGTGTTTTTATTGGATATTCTTTAGAGCAGAAAGGGTATCGTTGTTATAACCCTGTCACATGTAAGTTCAAAGTGAACAGGGATGTCATCTTTGATGAAATGAGCAGTTGGTATGCATCTAGTGGTGATGCATTGGATGATGATGATGATCATGACACTCATGTGTAGGCTGAAAAGCAAGAATCACGGACTCTTAGTGGACCAGAGACATCATCTAGTAGTCCTTGGTCTGGGAGACTGAGTACCTCTACATCTTCAGGTGCATCTAGTAGCACTACAGGTAAAGACAAAGGAAAGAATAAAGTGTTAGATGGCATTGATGCAGTTCTTGATGGAGACTCCAGTGGCTCAGAGAGCTTGGATGATGAGCTTGGTATTCCTTCTATCAGGACACCAGGTGTACAGAGAGCTCATAGTAATGTAAAGGCTCCATTGAGTGATCCGGTGGTACACAGATCTAGCAGGGTCAAATACCCTGTTAAAAGATTTGGTTTTGAAGGTTATGTAGCTCACCATTATGCTTATATGATGAAACTAATTGAGGATGTTGAGCCCACATGTTTTGAGGAGGCTATTGGTCATGCTCATTGGGATGCAGCAATGGATGAGGAGATGGCTGTATTAGAGGCCAATAAGACTTGGGATCTAGTATCATTGCCGAAGGGCAAGAAAGCTATTGGATGTAAGTGCGTTTATAAGATTAAGCACAATGCAGATGGTTCTATTAGTAGGTACAAAGCTAGGCTGGTTGCAAAAGGCTATGCCCAAACATATAGCATAGATTATGAAGAAACCTTCCAGTTTGCTAGGATGGCAACTGTCAGATGTGTGATTGCTTTGGCAGTAGCCAAAGGTTGGAGGTTGCAGCAAATGGATGTGAAGAATGCCTTCTTGCATGGTGATTTGCAGGAAGAAGCGTATATGGATCAACCAGCAGGTTATGAAGATTTAGAGCATCCCACGTATGTGTGCAGGTTGAAGAAGGCGCTCTATGGGCTCAAGCAAGCACCTAGAGCATGGTCTGACAAGATCAGAGAGTATCTTGTCAATATTGGCTTTTATGTTTCTGATGCTGATTACTCACTTTATGTGAGAAAGGGAGATGCAGGTTTGGTCATCATAGTCATCTACGTGGATGACTTGATTATTACAGGTGATAGTGATAATGGGATTGCTGAAGTCAAGGATTTTTTGAAGAAGAAGTTTGAGATGAAG
The DNA here is from genome assembly GCF_053477565.2 of Lygodium microphyllum. Lineage (NCBI taxonomy): Eukaryota > Viridiplantae > Streptophyta > Polypodiopsida > Schizaeales > Lygodiaceae > Lygodium > Lygodium microphyllum. The sequence continues at coordinate 26,155,069 of NC_141138.1, read as the reverse complement.
GATTTAGGTGAGCTAAGGTACTTCCTTGGCATTGAGGTGATCAGATGTGATGATGGTATATGGCTGTCCCAAAGATAGTATGGCTTGGATATGTTGTCCAAGTATGGTATAACAGCATGCAAACCACCTTCAGTCCCGTTGGAGCAGAATGTAAAGTTGAGTGCTGATGTTGGGGATGAGATAGAAGACCCTACTATGTTTAGGAGGATAGTGGGGAGTTTGATCTACATGACCATTACAAGGCCAGACTTGAGCTACGTTATTGGTCTTGTGAGTCAGTTTACGCAAGTACCTAGAAAGCCACATTTGGATGCAGTCAGACGCATATTAAGATATGTGAAATGCACATTACATTATGGACTTTTCTATGAGGCAGGTACAGATGTACAGGTGTTTGGATACACAGATGCAGATTGGGCTGGTAGTATGTTTGATAGAAGATCTACCAGTGGATACATGTTCTCTCTTGGTAGTACAGCAGTTGCTTGGAGCAGCAAAAAGCAATCTACAGTTGCTTTGTCGAGTATAGAGGCTGAGTATAGAGGTGCTGGTGTTGCAGCATGTGAGATAGTATGGCTATAAAAGTTAATGGCTAATTTGGATGTGCAGGTGGAAGGTCTAGTTGTCATTTATTGTGACAACATGAGCAGTATACAGTTGGCTAGGAACCCTATGTTCCATGCCAGGACAAAACATATTGAGGTACACTACCACTTTGTGAGAGAAAAGGTACTAGCAGGTGAGATTGACTTGGTGTATGTCAGCACACAGGATCAGATAGCTGACATCTTCACGAAGGCATTGGGTATAGAGAAGCTTTAAAAGTTTCGAAGCTTACTTGGAGTTGCAGAGATGCAGTTGAGCTTGAGGGGGAGTGTTGAGATGACAAGCTCAACACATGCAGACATTGATGATGGACCGCCTGGTTAGATGGCTCTACACGTCTACACTTAGCACGTCGGTGGTCATTATGACTCTCATATGGCCACTGACTCATTACTTATTATATTCAGGTTGTTACACCTATTTACAGAGCTGGCATAGTTATAGCGTCAGTCGACTAGTGTAGTCGGTTATGCATTGTTTGACTTAGTAGGCCACTTTCCTTTATGTTGTATCTTATCTATACTTTGTGTACATTGTAAAGAGTGTGGAAGAAGAAGAAGAAACTAGCAAGAAAACGTTTTGGCCTCCATCTCTCTTCTTGTCTCTTGAGTGAGCTTCTCCTTGTGCATTCTGTGTGTGTTCGGTGCAGCATCTTAAGCAAGTCCCCCCACCATGCGATTCTTGACAAGAACGGCATCGCCACTGATTTCTTAAAGATTAGGGCTATTGTCAACTTGCCACCACCCAAAAATTATAAGGGTGTTCGGTGCTTCTTAGGTCACACAGGGTACTATTGGCACTTTGTATTGAATTATGCACTAATCACAAGACCATTGTACAAGCTGCTAATTGTATTCGAGTAGACTGAAGAATGCCAATATGCTTACGAAGAATTGAAAAAGGCTCTTACTAGCACACCCAACTTACGAGCCCCAGATTGGACCAGAACATTCCATATGCATATAGATACATCTAAGTTTGCCATTGGAGCTGTTCTGTGCCAACCTGGCGAACACAACCTAGATTACCCAGTGAGCTTTGCTAGCAGGCAGCTCACTGACACGGAGATGAACTATTCCACTACAAAAAGGGAAGGGATGGCCATGGTGTTTGCCATTAAGAAATTTAGACATTATCTTTTGGCCACACCCTTCACCTTTCTTGTTGACCATCAAGCAACATTGCTCTATCTAGTGAACAAGCCTTGCGCTATAGGACGCATTGCACGATGGTTATTGCTTCTTCTAGAGTTTGACCATTATATGGCAGATCACATGTCCCTATACCCACAGGTGAAGCTGCTGGACAAGGCATAATGGACGACCTTCCAAATGCACATCTCTTTGGTCTATTCAATGACAAGGAATTATTCAAGGTTGATTTAACACATACTGCACTGACGACGTCATTCACATACTCGAACACGTTCTACTCAAGAGACCTATCGAGAAGGCCAAGCTTAGGAGACTTATTGTGAAGATCCAACCCTATCAGCTAATTGCCGGCCAACTCTATAGGTTAGGGCAAGATGGGTTGCTACGCAAGTGTGTGTGGGAACATGAGATGCATGACATGTTGAGAGAGGCACACGCTGGAATCGTTGGGGGGCATTTCAGTGGAGACATGACGGCCCGCAAGGTGCTGCAGTCTCAACTGTGGTGGCCCATGCTATTCCATGATGCAGCTAGATTTGTCAAGCACTGTGATGAGTGCCAAATGACCAAGGTCCCCACATGGAAGGACAAAATGGAATTAACCCCAATAATAGCACGACAACCTTTCAAGAAATGGGGCATTGACTTCATCGGACCCATTAGTCTTGTGGCTCAGTATTCACACGCTTGATATATCATCGTAGCAACTGACTATTTGACGAAATGGACTGAAGCAAGAGCCACAAGGAAAAACGTGTTGAAAAATGAGACAACGGAAGAAATGAAAGGCATGCAAAAGTGAATTTTCTTTATTCAAAGAGAGAGTCATAATATATGTAGACCAGAGAGAAACATCATCAATGACTCCATGATTCTCTCCTCTAATTTCTCCATGATTCTCTCCTAGATTCTAACCTACACACACATGGGCATACTGCCTTACATCATAGATTAGGTCACTCGCACTCTTAAGCACACATCTAGTCCTATGTTCACCATTTGAACTGATGCTATCCCCCTTTACATTTAGTATTCTTGAGTTTGATTTACCAACACCCCCTCTCAAACTCAAGATGTACAATAGTTTAGGCATGACGTGACTTGGTCATCCATGACCAATGCACGTACGTGGTTTCTCAGTGGTGTGAAAGGTGTAGGAGACTTGGGTCAGAGGTTTAGCCATGACTTATAATGAGTTTACCTTTGGGATTGGTATACAATATCAAGACGAGGTTAATGTGCCGGGGTTACATCTTTATTCAAAATAAACGGTCATCAAACGAAGTTGAAGGAGTTTTAGAGGCCCCCTTCTTCATCACTTCCATGTTGAGATTCTTGTGTTCTTCCTGTTGATGCTCTTGGTCTTCTTCTTCATCATGCTCTTCTTTGTTGGTGATGCTCATGAGATAGGCTCTTTGTGCTTTCTTCCTCGAAAAACAGTCCCTCTCTTTGTGGCCTGGCTTGTGGCAAAAATCACAAATGATGGTGTCATTGTACTTGTATTTCCCTTTGCGAGAAAATCCCTTGTGGTAAAGTACTTCCTCTCTTGTAGATGATCTTGTAGTAGCAGGTGGAGATTCTTGCTTGAATTTATTTTTCTTCTCCTCCTCAAGCAAATAAGCTTCTATTTCCACTAGTCGTGGATCCGGCATATTGGTGAGGGTTGTTACAACATTGTCATATTCAGGACTAGGAAGGGATTTAAGTAATATACCAATTGAGATATCTTCATCAATGCGTAAATCAATACCGGGAAGTTGAGTTAGGAGACTTTTCATGTAATTCAAATGAGAAGCAAGTGAGGTTTGAGGCTTCATTTCAAGATGGAAATACTCAACTAGAAGTCCAAACTTGGAACTCTTTTACTTGGATCCAAAGAGAGTATTCAGAACATCCCAGGTGTCCTTGGCATTGTTGCATTCATCCATATGATGGATGTAGGTATCATCCAACTCTAGCTTGATTATGGCTTGTGCTTTGTCATCGCGAACTTCCCATGTAGTGACTTGAGTAGGATCTCAAGGCTTCTTCTCCTTTCCATTTGCAATATTCCATAAACTTTTCTTCATGAGGAACAACTTGATCCTAGTTTGCCATGTATGAAATGAAGTTCCAAAGAACTTGAAGCTTAAGTCATTATCTTTCAACGGCATCTTGACAAAAAAAAAAGTAATTAAATACTTTTCAAATACAATGATGATTGAAGAGAGGGTCTTCTGCTAAACCACACTAGTAGGGAGTGTGGAGGAAGTCGGACATATCTGCAACTCTGGAACCTGCACCTGTGGGTTGGGTTGCTGAAGCAGTTGTGGGTTGGGTTACACTTGTAATTTGCAGCAACCTTCTCTCGTGTAGACTCAAAGAAGAGGAGGCACTCATGATCAGTAATGCTGAAGCACAACAATGAGGGAGTGTAGTTGAAGTCAAGGCGGTAGCTTTGAGGATACTATGCATAAATTTTTGAGGGAGTATATTCCTTAGTTGACCATACTCTTTCTTGATGATGTGTCGATCAAAGGATGTGATATCTATGAGAAGAATGAAGAGTTGAATGAGCATGGATGTAGAAGATTTGTGGTTGATCATATTGCTGATTGTGACACGAGTTTTAGCCATCTTGAAGAAGTGCATTTGACTCTGTGAGGAGAAAAGTTAGTTTTTGGAGTGGAGGAAGGATAAGGTAAGTTGAGTGCACGCTAGGAGCGTGCCACAAATCCTACGAAGCTTGTGGTGGTTGATGTGTGCCTTATTGATCAAAAACTTCGAGTTTGTGATATATGTGGTGCAATTTTTTAATTTTTTTAATAAAAAAGCATACATGACAGCGAGCGACAACTAGCAAATCATTTTGGAGAAAAGCTTTGACTGTAGCAATACAACTGGGGGCCCCGGCAACTAAAACGGTGGCATGCTGGAGTCCTGAAGAGAAGCCATATCCTTGAGGGTGACTGCACAAAGATGCCAACGTTGACTCCTGGGAGAGGCGCGCGAGATGTTGGTACAAAGAGCAACATCTGATTATGGTTACAGAGTGGCAAAAAAGATTGAGAGTGAGACGGGAGAAACAGCAGGCTGTGAGCTAATATTCTTCTCTCTTTGAGCGTTTATATCATAATAAAAAGATCATCATACAAGTAATCTGATCTGTCTGGGGATAATCACTTATATTAGCAAGGCACAATGGAGAGCTTCTCTCGAGTGCAACCTGTTTGAATTGCCTGCATGCTAGGAGTTGCGGATGATGATCCATCATCGTGAAAGCTTTGTGTAGCATTGAAGCTTAACACCGAAATGCCCTAGTATCAAAGCTTGACCTGAACAGTGGGGCTGTAGCAGTGGAGGAACAGGAGGAGACAACTACTAGAGCAGAACAGCAATTGCCTGTGCGGAGGCTTATGGCTCCTTGGAGTAAGCCATGAGACCATGGGCTCAAGTTAGATATTGTGAGCCGAGACCTCGGTAGAAGGCACGTACATCAGGCTGGAAGAGCATGATGACAAAAAGAGTGGCTCTGATACCATCTTGAAAAATGAGACAACAGAAGAAATGGAAGGCACACAAAAGTGAATTTTCTTTATTCAAAGAGAGAGTCATAATATATATAGACCAGAGAGAAACATCATCAATGACTCCATGATTCTCTCCTCTAATTTCTCCATGATTCTCTCCTAGATTCTGACCTACACACACATGGGCATACTGCCTTACATCATAGATTAGGTCACTCACACTCTTAAGCACACATCTAGTCCTATGTTCACCATGTGAACTGATGCTATCCCCCTTTACATTTAGTCTTCTTGAGTTTGATTTACCAACAGAACGATGCAAGGACCACGGCAAAGTTCTTATGGGAGCATGTCATCTCAAGATTTGGTTTCCTTATTGAGATAGTGAGCGACCGGGGCACCCACTTCATCAATGAGGTGATTGCCCACCTACTCTCAACCTTCTTGATCATCCATAGGAATTCTTCACCATACTATCCCCAAGAAAATGGCCAAGAAGAATCAATGAATAAGATCCTGGTCAACATGCTCAGAAAGGGTTTCCACTTCTCGGAGCGATTGGGGCTCACACATGCATCTACGTAGCAGTCTATCTTGCTCTAGTTAATATAGCTGGCTTGCTATCAATTGCTAGGGTTGGATCTTGAGGATGAGTCACCTAAGTCTTGCCTTTTCTATCGGTAGCTCAGACAGTCCGTGCTCAAGCACTTGGACTATGTCATCTGCCCAATATGGCGTTAGATTAGCCTTAAATAAATCTCTCTCGCTGGAAAGGTTAAAGAGATGGGCATCTGGCAATTCATCGACAATGCATTCTCCAGCGGCCTCTCCTGTGGGGATGCGTGACATATAGTCAGCCATGTAGTGTTGTTTTCCTTTATGTACAACCACTGAGAATTCAAACTCCAAAAGCAGAAGGAGCCACCGAGCTATGCGTCCTACTAAGTTACTAGAGGACATGGTGGATAACAGTTTGCTATGTGCAAATCCCTTCTATTCGAAGTTGTTATTGCAGCTACAAGGATTTGGTTAAAGAATATATTCTTAACACAAGGATATCTTCAGCATACACACATGCATTTTCTTAAGTGATATGTCCTTCATCACTTAGTTACTTGTAATCAGTCCATTTATTATATCAAAACAAGGAAAAAAACAAATAAGAGAAAAGTACATTGCACTCTTACAGTACCTAGGGCAACATCTTAGTCCACTTGCCCACATCACAATCTCAAGGCACATCAAGGGCAATACATGTTGGGCACGCTCGGATGACCTTCCTCCCTAAGAATAGCAAAATATCACAACTTCTCACCAACTAGGCCCTCAAGTGTGTGATAATATTCTAAGTTTACTTGGAATTTGACTCAACTCCTAGTTGCACATACATGTATATAAACCACCATACAAGTAAGGTAGACATACCCTATAGGTAAAGCATACACAACAAGCATGCACAATTGAGCCCTCAAGTCCTCTCCTCTCAACATTAGTGGCCCACAACCATCATTATCCCTTGAGCATTGGCCAACCACTATTCCTTTCCTCTTCAAGACAACCTACCCATCATCAAGTTCTTTATCATCATTATTCTAAGCTTACTTCTCACTTCACTCTACATCAACACATTATCCTTCCCTATTAGAACCTTCATTGGACGTCCTAGCGCCCCCCACTAGCAATAGCATGATACCTTTGGCTTAATTGACATGGGACTAGCACTCATCTAGGAGGGGAGCTAATATTAACTGCAAAGAGAAACATACCTACACATTTTTGGACAAAGGAATGGTTTTGTAGAATTTCTTCCATTATTTTGTTGAGAGTTGGGCTTCCTCGCATGCAATTTGTAACTATTAGATTGCACTTTGAGCTATTTGTTTGTATGAGGATGCCTAGGGAGCATGGGAAAACCCTAACTCAAAAATTCACATAAAATAGGACAAGATCTAGTAGAAGAAGCTATTCATGTGTATGCAAACTTTGCTTTCTTGATTTTGCAACCTGTTGCATTGAGAGTAAGAGTAAAGGCGAGGGAATTGAGGGATTGTGAGAGAGTGAGGGACATGGAGTGTGAAGCTCATTGCATGCTATCTTCTTCTCAATTCTATCATGGTGAGTACCTTTGTGAGTGAGAGGATGTGAGAAGGTGAAGGACATGGAATGAGAAGGTATCTTCTTCTCTTTATATCTAGGAGCTCATTATAGGTCCCATCTCTTCATTTGGCTATGAGGAAGTAATATCAGAGGTAAAGGAGCATGTACTTAGATCAGGAACGAGGTGAGCCAATATGTAGATTATAATGAAGGTAAGTAGAGGTAAGTACATTCTTCCATCTTGCATAGATCCATCATGTGAGTAGGCTAGGTGAGAGCTAGTCGTGGATATTGTATACATCGAGCCTCTTGAAATAATAAGAGCACATCCTATGGTCCCAACCTCATGCTCGTAGAGCGTGACATTGACAATGAAATGATAGAGGACCAAAGTAGCACGTGAACAATAAGTTGAGAGGAACCACCCATAAAATTCATATTTTGCAACAGATTGCTTGACTAGAAAGAAAAAAAAACCAAAAGCAACAAAATCTGCATATCTTTGAGCAACACACTTCAAAGAGATTGAGACATGAGCTTTGAATACCCTCTTCCTACTAGTAGTTTGTTTCCCTTCATTTAGCTTACGTTGATCGTTTCTCAGCCTTTGCTTCACATTGGCCACTCCAATTTATGGGTCTTTTGCAACATGCAAGAAGTCTATGTCTAGTGTTGTCATCATGGTGCCGTTTCTTTTCACATCCCTCTCCCTCCTTCCATGGTCTCTTGCCTAGTGTATGAAATTATGAATACAACAGGGAGACGCCACACGCATGAGGAGTTAAATGACTTTAAATGGTAGTAAAAACCTTGAAGCACTTATTGCTTTATAATGCAACATATAATCTACGTTGTGAAAAATATTTACACCAAGCGTTTTGCTTTGTAAGTTTATGTCGTCCGCCACATACTTTGGGCTCACGGAAAAAAACAAAGCACACAGTTAAGGATCTTACCTTGTCAATCACTCTAGGTTTGGGAGGGTTTTGGGTTTAGGACGAGCGAGAGAGAGATTCTCTCTCAGCAGAGTTGAGCTTGAGAGAGAGAGAGAGAAGCCCTCTTGCATCAGAAGTGAGAATGGGCTTCTGTTACCACTCGCCTGTTCGACATTTTCATCTTCTTCACCGAATTTCGTCGAATTTGTGAAAGGGTTGTGCAGTTTGTCATTCGCAGCGATGTATCGTCTGGCTCTGCGGGGAAGGTCCAGGTTTCTCAATGCAGCCATGGCGTCGGCTGCAGTTGGGGCCTCCTCCCTCCTCCTCTACTCACAGTCGCCGGCCTACGCGGAGAAGTCGAGTGCTTCTTCCTTCTTCTTCCCTTACGCCTCCTCTTGGTCGCCTTCACTGGCCTCCTCAGATTCTCTCCTGTTTCCCTCCACTGCACTTGCGACTGCATCCCCTGCCCCTGCTGCTGCCCCTACTCCTCCCGCAGAAGATCCCCGGCCTCGAAATGACTTCCCTCGCACCACTGCGGCTGGTTTTGATCCCGAGGCTCTTGAAAGAGGAGCGAAAGCGCTGCGTGAACTCAACAGCTCAATTCATGCAAAGAAGGTATCTTAATTTGTGACAGACATGAATCTGCATTTACGTTCAACCACTCTTGCCTCGTCCTTAATTCATACACCAGTGCTTGTTCTTTTGCGCTTGCTGCCCATGTGGATGTTCTATGTTGTTTACATATGTATGCGGCTTACATGTGCGTATGAAGGAAAAATTAATGGGAACGAAGCCTTTAGTCACGGAGATGAAAATTGAATGGAAATGAAGCAGTGATACGCAGACACTATGAGCGCAGATACACAAAAGAGAACGAATAAGCAACAATGGAACATTTCATGCGCACTAGCTGGAGCAAGAACAGCGGACATGTGTGTGGAACTGTGTAAACTTTGCAGAAATGGGTGGCTGTCTGAGCAAGGGCCCATGAGTGCCAAGGCATTCGTTTGGGCATCTAGATCGAAAGGGCCACTAAAGTTTTGCATGACCAACTAGAGGGCAGCATGCGTGGAACCTTTGTCACACCTTTTGAAAAATGAGCTCACGAAGGCAATAACAATACGTAGTGTTCTTAATCTTGGAAGCACGTGCCTCATTGTACTAATCCCCAAGGTTAACTAGTGTTCTCAAACTCTCTATGCCATATCTTTGATTACAAGTCCTTGCACATTTTTGTTAGCTCCATTGTACATGTGGACACCTTATCCTATTATGCAATGACCTTGCATCTACGTGTGTGGTGCCCCTTCTGGCCAAAGAGTTGCAGAAGTTTCACATAGGTTGTGAGATCTTTGCATCATTTGTGGTTGCATTGAAAGTCGGATGTTCTTTATAGTTGTCAAATGTGATGAGTACCAAGTGGTTGACTTGCATTCCTTGGGCTTGTATGATTGTGTACGTATTAAGCTAAAAATGATGATGGGCTTAATCTAGTTAGGTAAGCTTGCTCAACTCTACCAAATGAAAACGAAGCCTCTTCCAAGTGCAAGCAGTAACACATTTAACACTTTTTTTTGTGTGGGTGGAAAGGATTGCTACAAGCTCATGACTCTTCAAAAACTGTACACATGGGAGATATTGTGAGCTTTGACCCTTTCTTGATGTGATAGGACTCCAATTATCAAGGCATGATAATTGGTGCCAAAGAAACTAAGTGTATGTGCAATGACATAAGGTATAGTCATTGATGCATCTACATGCTTATCACACTATCATACAATTCCAACCACTCAAACTTTGGAGCACTCAATTGGGTGCCTCCCAATCATTGAAAGAATAAAACCACTCTCACCCAAACTAAGTAGGAGGTTTACACATATAATTAGAACATTGCAATGGAGTTGAGAAGGTATATGAGATGAGTGAGGGTTTATTATTTCCCAACATTTGATGCAATTCCTTCCTAAAAGTGAAGGTCTCTAGGTATACTCTTGCCCTTCACATTGGGAGGGCCAATAATCTTGTGCTCAACAAGGCCCCAGAAGTTGAGGCTATGTTCATTTGTGCCCACTACCAAGTGAGATGAGCAAGACAACCTCAAAATAATGAGTAGGATCATTCTCTAGAAAACTAGGAACAATTTTGTGAAAAAAGACAATTCAAAAAAGGGAAACTAGTGTAGCATGCTTATAGTGTGGGACAATGTCAACTACATAGAGAGGCACCTTCTTGTGCACTCTTCACTTCAGCTAGTGCACGTTCCTTTGTTGCTCTTTGCTCTTTTGTGCATGAATGTTTGAGTGCGCATTTCACTATACCTGCATTGTTGTGCTTCATTCCATGTTGTTTTGTTACCCACAAACACAACCCGTTCATTGAACTATTGGGGTTACATTTTTTGCATAGACAAAACAATTCTGCCTTTCTTTCTAGGAAAGATTATTATTTTGGATTGTAAGTGCCTTGAATAATTAATTTAGGTTAGAAGGATGAAACTACATAGCTATTGTGCTTTGTTAAGAGCATTTAGCAGACACTCCTAGGATTTTTGATTCTTGTGAGTAAATTTTGGTTTGTTTGCTTAATCTGCAATGGAAAATGATGGATCTTGCATCATTGTTAACATTCAAGTTTAAGAAATTGCACTATTTGAATGATGTTAATTATCAGTCATTGAATTGGGCAGGTCTTTGACCTTATGCGCAAACAAGAAGAGACACGTCAATCAGAGGAAAATACTCGGAAAGCGGAGTTCCAAGCTATACAGGCTGAACATGAAGTTGTATGTATTGTTCTTCATTATACATATATATATAAGTGCTTTCAATAGAAAGTGGCTTTGCTTCTTGTCCATGAGCTGTTGACTGTGTACTTTCGAATTGCGGTGGTCTGTTTCTAAACTTTTGCCAGCATGAAAGTATAGTGGAGTTGAAGGATCTGCTATTTAGATCAGCCTTAATTTGCCATGCTTCTGCAATCAAATGCTGTTGATACTTGGTTTGACAGGTATTGTGCATGTATTTCTTGGGAACTTAAGTATCCTGCATATTTTCAATGTTACTATGTTAGTCTTTCTCTAAATGGATAGTAGTAGTTTTTGTTTTAACACACTCAAAGCCTTTAGCTTGCTATTTATTGTGTATGTACTTAGCCTGCACATGCTTAATTTCAAGGCATTCTGTGAAAGAAATGTATCATCCAGTTTCATTTGTAGTGCACAGTGGCATATATTGTCAAGTCTTTATTGCTGTATTTCCAGTAAGAAAATAGGGCTGAAATTAAAACGATCACTGGACTGTGAAAGTTGAGGCAGTTTGAAAGCACAATCACCAGCTTAGATTGTGGTAAGATCTGCGCATGCCCTAGATACAATGCAGTGGTTTGATGCCTTCTCTATTAGTATTCAAGTAGTCTTTAAGAGTTGCAGGGACTCCAAATGTAAGGCGAACTGTAGGAGAAAGCAGTGGGATCCAAGATTGGACTTGAATATCTCTTGATATCCTTCTTTTCCCTATACCTGTTAGTTACACATCAGCTGAAAAATTTAGAAAATTAATATGTACTGTAACTAATAGTAGGGTAAGCAAAGTAAGCATTTCTCTTGTGGGGTATTTGGTGGCTTTAAGTCAGAAAAAAAGAAAGCATTTTCCTAGGTGGTTGCTCTCAAAGAGAGATGTCTTATATGATGGGATGAATGAAATGCCAATTTGGTGTGCTGGATTGCCAAATCAAATAGTCCTCTATTGGAAGAAGATCTAAGCATCCTAAATATCTTGGAAATCTTGCTCTCTCTTTTGTGCAAGCTTTGAGTCTTGTAATATCTCTCATGTACCTTTGAGAGTATGATCTTTATTTATATGTTAGAGTTAGTCTTCAATGTTGGAGTGGTTTGATGCAAGATGCATACAATGCCCTATGAAGTAGTGTATTGAATAGTGATAAGAAGAACTTGGTTGGCCACCTCAATGCTTCTTAATTTGTTGTAATCTGGCATAAAAGCCTATTACTTTGATGCACCATAGTAATGGGGTCAATTGTTGTTTTGAAGAAATGTCTATACCTAATAAGGCAGCCAAGGTACCTCATTAAAGTCCTTTGAGCCCAAGGGTGAGGCTTCCAATTTTGGTTAAGGAGAATCACAAACCCAGAAATTATGCAAGGACACCAAAAGCCAAAAAAAAAGGTTTCATGTTTGAAGTAAAAGCCTTCATATACTCTTGAAACCATAGTTGAGGGAAACTTTGGAATGGGAACGGAAATGGGGATGGGGATGGAAATGAGAACAAGAATTTTGAAAGCGGGCGAAATGGGAACAAGAATGCGACATCATCAAGGGAAGACAAGGATTATGTGATATCCTAGTTAATAAGATTTAAAGACTTATATTAGAAACTTAATGTTAGCAGATATTAGTCAGCTCATGGTGTGAGTCTGTGTGCAGAGGCTGGGCATTTCATGTAGCATTTTATGGCGCATTTTTGTGGCCATTTATGATGTACTTTTAGCATTTATTGTTGGCCGACCAGCATTAAATGCTGGCCGACCTGCATTTTATGCTCCCCACTTTTGTGGCTATTTATAGGGCTCCTCCTCCATAGTCTTTGGTGCTTCAGCCATCAGTGGAGATCCTTCTGGGAGAGAGGAGCCGGTGCTGAGGAGCCCACGCAGCCAGTGACTCACCGTTGTATGCTGCTGTCTCGTGTTCGATATGGATTCCATTTCCCGAGCATACATCTGAGTTCTCATCTGTCTACTGTGTTCATTCTTTCTTCTGTCTTGTGTTTCAGCATTTATTTCAGCATATTCTTTACGCTTCCATTGTTGCACCACTTTTGACATGGTATCAGATTTCAGGCTGCAACCTATTTGTGCTGTGTTTTCTTGCTGATTTCAGGATTTACACCCTTCTTGCTGATCAGCCAGCTGTCCTTCCTGCTGGCGACAGTGTTTCAGCATTTGCGTTTTGCGTTTTTCTGGACAGATTTGCGTTTACTGCTGTTCCACTCTTTGCTGCCCGTGTTTCCTTCATCATACTGCTGGCAACAGTCTTTAGCCCCTGTTTCTTCAGTTTGCAGCCTGCGTTTTTCTGTTTACAGTATTATTTTTGCCTGTTTTTCTGATTATTCAGGCCGTTTTTGCTGTTTTTGGCAGTTTTAACCTGATTTTTTCACTTTGTGCAGCAGTTTTTGGCTTATTTTGGTCAGCCTTTGGGTTATATTGCATGTGAACTCACTATTTTTGGTGTTTTTGGTTGCATTTTGGCTGTGCTCACTCTCCAAACGACCTTCTTTTCTTCTACTTCTCTTTTCTACCTCCTCCAGATGGCCCCTCCGTGCACCTCAAGTGAAGATAAGTTACATGGACCTGATTATCTCACATGGAGTGCTGTCATGAAAGCTTGGTTTGTGCAGAAGCGGCTATGGTACATCGTCTGTGGAGCTCTTGCTCGACCTCTCCGTCCTTTTCCTCTTCCTGAAGACTTTGATGAGGACAACCATGAGGAAGCGGTGCTCACATGGGACTCGGACGATGCCCGTGCTTACTCGGCGTTGCTTCGGTGTATTTCTAAAGCGGTCTTACCGGTGGTTACCTCCTGTAGGACATCTCCTGAAGTATGGCAGAAGTTGCAGCAGATGTATGAGGCACCTTCCACCATGCGGGCTGTCACACTTTATGGCCAGCTCCAGCAGATGAAGTTTGAGCCGAAAGATACTATTCAGTCTTTTCTTCTTCGTGTTACGCAGGTACAGGACCAGCTTCGGCACATGCAATCTGCTCTTCCCGAGGTGCATCTTGTCGGGACGGTTCTCTACAAGCTCCCCCCGGAGTTTGATGGAGTGGCCAATGCTTTGCGAGCGCAGACATCATCGACTCCTGTCAGTTTTACACATATGACCTCGATGCTTCTTGAGCATGAGGCATCCTTGAGATTACAGGGGCGGCTTTCGGCACATTATGGAGGTGAGGCTTATGTAGCTTCAGAGAGGGGTGACGGGAAGAAGAAGTCAAAGGCCCAGTGTTACCATTGTGGCAAGAAGGGACATTTGCGGAAGGACTGCAAGAAGTTAGCGGCTTATAGGAAGGAGCAGAAGACGAAGCGGGATGCTGACTCTACCGATGAGTCCTCTCCTTCATCAGACTCCGACTCCGATCCTCCGACCAAGGAGAAGTCCAAGGCGCGGAAGGGATCCTCTTCTTCGGATCGCGGGAAGGGCTTGGTGGCCCCTTCCTCGGCTGCTTTCTAGTGGTGGTGATGCGGTCATCCCTCACGACTCTCTTGTGCCAGAGAGGGAGTGTGAGCGGGTATTGGTGGGGCTGCAGTGCCTCATCTACATGGTCACATGTTCAGAGACATGTTTGGCAGATTGGCTTTGTATGTCTTGAGTGACATAGGTGACATTACACAGAGAGCTGCTATGAGTCTTCTCTATTTTCCGGTGTTGTTGGTACGATCGACATCGACATCAGATACTCTCCGAGACATCTTGGTGGTGGGCTGGCCACTCACCGCTTGGACATCCATGGTCCTTCTGGTGTTTCTTTGTTGTGTAGTTTATGATTCTCCATCATTGTACTATTTTATTGTATCAGATCACACATGATCTGAGAGAGGGTGTTAGCAGATATTAGTCAGCTCATGGTGTGAGTCTGTGTGCAGAGGCTGGGCATTTTATGTAGCATTTTATGCAGTATTTTATGGCGCATTTTTGTGGCCATTTATGATGTACTTTTAGCATTTATTGCTGGCCGACTAGCATTAAATG
This sequence comes from Lygodium microphyllum, assembly GCF_053477565.2. NCBI lineage: Eukaryota > Viridiplantae > Streptophyta > Polypodiopsida > Schizaeales > Lygodiaceae > Lygodium > Lygodium microphyllum. Next base: position 26,140,004 of record NC_141138.1, on the reverse strand, counting down.
TTGGCCGACTTGCATTTTATGCTCCCCACTTTTGTGGCTATTTATAGGGCTCCTCCTCCACAGTCTTTGGTGCTTCAGCCATCAGTGGAGATCCTTCTGGGAGAGAGGAGCCGGTGCTGAGGAGCCCACGCAGCCAGTGACTCACCGTTGTATGCTGCTGTCTCGTGTTCGATATGGATTCCATTTCCCGAGCATACATCTGAGTTCTCATCTATCTACTGTGTTCATTCTTTCTTCTGTCTTGTGTTTCAACATTTATTTCAGCATATTCTTTACGCTTCCATTGCTGCACCACTTCTGACACTTAAATCTATCAATATGCAAGAACTTACAGCTATAAGTTGGAAGATGTTAATGACACTATAAGCTGGAAGAGGTTGTGAGAGAGAGAGAGAGAGAGAGAGAAGAAAGAAAGTTATATTAACGTTTATGAAAGGCCAAGATGGCCTATGAGACCAAAACGTTACATACAAAATGTCTGGGAAACTTTCCAGGTCCCAGTAAAGCTACCATCTAATGCTATGATAAACTAATTGGGTAGGTACCAGGTGGTATATAGGTTGGGTACAATTCATATGTGTTCCAAGTATGGTGTGGAACTACTCATGGAGCTTGGTCATCCTAAAATGTCCCGCATGGGTCTATATAACATTGAGAGGCTGAATGGGTAGGGCAAGGCCCTTCGGTGGCGGCGTAGTATCCTTTGTATCCTCGACATGTGCCTCCTGTGGGGGTGGGGGCCGGTTGGACGTGGGCGCTGGGCTTTACTTCTTGTTGTGGCTATGGCTAAGGTGGCCCCCGCGGCCGGGAGATCAGTGGGGCTGGTGGGGACTGAGGGGTGGGGATGGTAGTTGGCTCTCAGTAGAATTTTGTGAGTAGGCATTGGGCGGCTCCCTGTCTTTGCTCCAAGGTCCGGAGGAGGTGGTCTCTATGGCGCCGTATTTCCAGCAGGAAGAGCCCAAGGCATCTCTGGTCCTTGAAATCCATCACGAGAGAGAGAGAGAGAGAGAGAGAGAGAGAGAGAGAGGGAGGGAGGGAGGGAGGGAGGGAGGGAGAGATTAGATACTCTATTGTTCATAGTCGATAATCATAAGTATTGGTCTTGACTGATGGATTGTAAGTGAAACCAAATCGTGGCCACAATCCTCATTTTAGTTGTTCGCTTTCAACGTTTTCATAGTCAAAATTTTTCTTTTATGAAATGTCATGATGAAAGGGCGGATCCCTTTCTGCTTGTAACAGGTTGTATTGAAATGGCCGATCCAATTTCACTTAATCAACACTCAATACAACACATTTGTGACCTAAAATAGATTATATTTTCTTAGAAGGCCCCAAACTTTCAATTTTTGACCATAAATATTGCATTCTATTCCATGCCGACTTTTTATGTCTGGAAACATTTTCCAAAACGTTTTGGGTTTGGCTTGAAATGCTACATGGCGCTGTTTCAGGATTACAAAATGTCTTAGCCTAGGAAATGCGTGTTAAGAGATTTTGACTCAGTTTTGTTGTTTCAGCCCTTTCTAAGTGCTGTGTCAGATTGTTTTGTGTAACTATGCTTGAAACTTAGAAGTAGAGGCTCTCTAGAATCCTAATATACGTCTTAGTTGCCTTTTCATTAAACTTGAAACTTTGTTAGTGACCACCAAAGAAGAAGAACGTTGTCTATTCAAATTGTAGCCCAACAAGGTCTGTCAAAGTGCAGCGGTGCGGAAGCGTAGGACTGAGAGAGAGAGAACGCAAAGAGGAGAGAGAAAGAGACAGTGGAAGATGAAGATCTGCTGTATACAAAGATATGCAGATATCTACACGGGCGCAGTGCGCTGGACTGCGTGTCTTCACCTCGACGATGCAACCTGCTATTCACCTCAAAGTCCGCTGCAGTCTGCACTGTCTCCTGCTTGCTACTCCATGAGATAACACCTGCACCCAAGGTAAAACAGTAACCTGTAGTAGACGGCCTGTGGTCCACATCACCGCCCAATTCGAGTCGCTCCAACCTGCAAGTACAAGATCTGAACCATCTGTCCCTGCGGGATAATGAATCCCTAAATCAGACGTCTCCCTCAAATACTGAAGTATCCTCTGAGCAGCCTGCCAATGCACCGTCTGAGGTTCACTCATGAACCCTGCCAATGCACCGTCTGAGGTTCACTCATGAACCCTGCCAAGAGCCCAACAGCAAAACAAAGATCAACACGAGTGTTGAGAAGCCAAATCAAGGATCCAATCAACTGACGATAGCGGGAAGCATTTGCCATGGGAGAAGCTGAATGGGAAGAGGCCTTCCAGTTCGGATCCATAGGAGTAGAAAGGGTCCGACAATCCTCCATCGCAAAAGAAACCAAGAGCTCCTGTACATATCTCTGCTGAGAGATGAAGATCCCCCTCTGAGACTGATAAATCTCATGGCGGAAAAAGAAATGGAGTAGACCCAAGTCCGTCATCTCGAATGTCCGATGTAAAGCTGCCTTCGTCTCTTGGACCTTCTGTGCATGATTACCTGTGACAATCAAATCATCAACATATAACACAAAGAGCACACAACCATCCTCGGAAGTGTGAACATAAAGCTGCGGATCAGCCTTAGAATGCCGATATCCCAACTGTGACTGAAGGAACAAATCAATCTTCTCGTTCCATGCATGCGGAGCCTGCTTGAGGCCATACAAGGCCTTCTTCAACCTGTAGACTTTCCCATCTGAAGATCCAAAGCCTGGAGGCTGCTCAACATAGATCTCCTCCTTCAAATCACCATTGAGGAAGGCCGACTTCACATCCAACTGGTAAACAGGCCATCTCCTATGGCCAGCCAAGGCAAGAACAGCTCTAATGGTCGCCATACGAGCAGTGGGGGCAAAAGTATCATGACAATCAATCCCTGGGCGCTGTGCAAAACCTTTAGCAACAAGGCGAGCCTTGTGCTTATCCAAAGAACCATCGCTAAGGTATTTGGTCTTGAAGACCCATTTGACGCCAATCACCTTCTTATTCGGGGGGCGTGGCACGAGTGACCAAGTGCCATTCCTCTCAATAGCCTCCAACTCGGCTTCCATAGCGTTCTTCCATGGTGCGGACTGTAAAGCCTCCTTCACGGAGGTGGGCTCTCGATCCTGCATAACATGGGTCATCAAACATTAATTAGAGCAAACAAGCTCCGTAGTATGTGCCTGGTGTCTCCGTGACCGCCGCGGACCATCCTGCGGTCCCCACTCCTCAGGGACCCCCTCGATCCCTGAATCACGGAGTGTGTCACGGGCCCAACGAGGAGGAGGCCGGACCTCCCCTCGTCGCTCTCCATCAACTGAAGAGTCTGGGATATCCATCGGTGGTAACTCCTCGGGGGTGATTGGTGGAACAGTAGACTCTGTGTCAGAAATAGAATCAGAATCAAAAGGCACGGGCTCCAATGAAACTGTAGTGGGAGCCCAACTCTCCCCTGGATCTCCAAGAACGGGATGCTCCTCACCCGTTGATATGGCCGGAATCTCCACAAACCGCACATCTTGACTAGTGTACACATCCCGCTTGACGGGATCATACAATCGATAGCCTTGGGACTGGGAGCTGTAGCCAACAAATACCTGTCTACGGGAAGCTGCTTCAAATTTATCACGGTGAGCCTTGGGAATGTGAACATAGGCATCGGGCTTAGTCCCAAAGTAAGCCTCAAAAGGTGTCATCCCATCAACGGCCAAAGTGGGGGATCGATTAAGGATGTGGACTGCAGTAGCCACAGCCTCGGCCCACAGAACCTGAGGGGTTCGTCGGTGCTCCATCATGGTGCGCGCCATCTCGATCACACTGCGGTTTTTCCGTTCAAGAATGCCATTTTCTTGAGGAGTGTTGGTATCAGCAAACTCCTGGTGAATACCTTTATCTGCACAAAAACGAGCAAACTCATTAAAAACAAATTCACCACCCTTGTCGGATCGCAAGGTCTTCAATCGCTGGCCTGATTGGTTCTCCTCAAAGAGAAGCCAATCCTTGAAGTGGGAGAAAGCTTCTGACTTCAATGCCAAGAAATAGGCCCATGTCATCCTGCTGTAGTCATCTACGATCAGCATGAAGTACAAGCTCCCACGCAAGGACTCATTCCTCATAGGGCCACATAGATCCGTAGATACAAGCTCCATCGGTGAAGTAGACCGCCGCGAAGCTATGTGGGGAATGGCATCCTTATGCTGCTTCCCACGAATGCAGGAGGCATATGGCTGCTGGCTCACCACTATATCCGACAACCCTCGAACAAGCTGTCCACGTGACGCCCTCCAAAGATAATCATAGTTTAGGTGACCAAACCGAGCATGCCATAACTTTGACTGTGTCTGAGAGGTAAGAAGAAGAGTAGAGAGGGCGGTGGAAGACTTCAATTTATAGATGCCGTTCTCCTCATATCCGGATGATAGAACCTTCCTTGATCCACGATCAGGGACTCGCACCGAATCACTGTCAAACTCCACCAAAAGTCCAAGGGAGCAAATCTTATGAACTGACAGAAGATGATACCCTAAATGTGGTACATGCAAGACCTTGGAGGTATGGGTACCACCACGTCCGTTTGGAATAAGCTGCATCTTACCCCGTCCTGCAATAGACACTGAAGAGCTATCTCCAATGAGAACTTGCCCCCGCGAAGGTCGCAACTAGGCAACACCATCTGATGAAGGAGTCATGTGCCGGGAGGCACCACTGTCAACGATCCACTCTTGAGCCTGGGGAGCCATCATCGCAGCATCAGAAGCATTCGGTGAAGAGTCCTCAATGACAGCTAGATGAAGAAATGTAGCTGATGAGGGTGCAGCCACCGCTCTAGAATCCTTCGTGTCCTTCTTGTTGGTGTCCTTCTTGTCTTTGTCAGGGCAATCCTTCTTCCAATGGCGAGTCTTTCCACAAATATGGCAGGTGGATTCTTTGTCCTTGTCCTTCTTTGACTTGTTATCCCCCTTTTTCTTCTTTTGGTCCTTCCTCTTCTTCTGAGAGGCTTGACCTGTCAGTGCCTCCGACTTGGAAGCATTCTGTCCCTTTAGCTGTTCCTCTTGGTCCAAGACCATAGGAACCAACTCTTCCCACCGAAGAGTAGGCTCTTGCCCCGAAGCAATAAGGGCGGAGTAGAAAGTACCGAATCGTGGCGGCAATTGGGACAATAGTGTGATCGCCATGTCTTCGGAGGAAATCGGCTTCCCCGCATTCTAAACCTGCATCTGAAGCTTTCTTAGCTTGTTGATGTGCTCCCGCAACAAAGAAGACTTATTCATGGACAAGGTCTGCATCTGAACCTCCAAAGAAACCCGCTTCATTAGGGTCATCCGGTTATACATCTGATCAAGCTCCAGCCATATCTCCCGAGCCACCGTCAAGTGCTCGATGTGAGCTACCACGGCTGTAGTACAAGATAGAAAAAGAAAGGAACGAATCCTGGCATTCAGTTTGTCCCAATGAGACTGAGCCTTGGCCAACTCCGCACGAGCATCGGAAGAGAGTTTGGACTCATCTCTCACCGAGGGCCGGTCGATCTCCTCTTGTACAAGCTCCGCCAAATCATAGGACTCAAGGATGGCCAACATCATGACGCGCCAGATGCATAGTTGTCGCAATCAAGCTTCTGATCTGCGGGAAGAGTCGGTAAGACAGGCACGTTCCGGTCCATAATCATCTGGAACTCCAAGTCAATCTCTGTAGACATCTTCACCTGTAATGCCTTCACAATCGCAAAAGCAGCCCCCTCTGACTGTGATAACTCAGCCTGCTAGGGCTCTTCCGCGTCCTGAAACTTCTTCACCCGCCGGAGGCGATGAAAAAGCAAAACCTGCACTTGAAAGATGAAAACTCAAACTTCCTCCTCGTCAAACAGCGGTAAACAGCAGCAAATCCACCACCTGGACTCCTTTCCTGCGCGCCCACGCTCGCTTTAGCCTTGTTCCGAGGTGCAGCCCTCCTGCTTGCCCTCAAACGCTGAAAACGCAACCTTGTGTCGCGATAGAAACTCCTCTTCAGGTTGATTCTACACTCAGTCAGCCCTTCAACACTGCTCTGATACCATGTCAAAGTGCAGCGGTGCGGAAGCATAGGACTGAGAGAGAGAGAACGCAGAGAGAGGAGAGAGAAAGAGACAGTGGAAGATGAAGATCTGCAGTATAAAGTGTGCTGTATACAAAGATATGCAGATATGTACACGGGCGCAGTGCGCTGGACTGCGTGTCTTCACCTCGACGATGCAACCTGCTGTTCACCTCGAAGTCCGCTGCAGTTTGCACTGTCTCCTGTCAGAAATCTGCGAACAGAGACGGAATCTGCGCGTGCCACCAGTCTGTAATCTGCGAGTAGAAAAGTGCGGGAGACTGCTGAAAACCTCGGCTATAAATAGCCAGGAAACAGGGCGCCAGAAAAGACCTGCCGGCTGCATTTAAGGCTGCATTAAATGCAGCCGACTGACAGGACAGGTCGGACTGCCACATGGCAGTCCGACTGTGCAGTCCGACTGCACCTGGACAGAAACTGTCCGACTGCATCTGGACAGGGTCTCTGACTGCTAACAAGGTCTCTTTCGTACTACTATTGTCCAATCCTACACCACATTATACATGTAACCTCCACTTCACCAGACAAATAAACAAACTTCTTTGTGGTCATCCCTTCCTTTTGCTAAAGTCTAGTATGCATGGCTTTGCCTAGGAAGAACTTTCCTACACTTAAAAGCATGATTTGTTGAAAGTTGGTGCTTTTGAATGCAAAGGAAATCTATGGCTCCTTCAACCAAGGGATAACGTAGGCCTTGATAAGGCTGTTGGAGTGTCCAACACTAGGTACATTGAGACAGTAAAAAAAGCTTACTTGCAAATATCCATATGAACAAGGCTTGAGTGCACATTGTGCCTCAATTGAAAGAAATTCATCTTTGATAAAATACTTTTATATTGTCTTTTTCTTTATAGCCAAAATTTTGGCCTCCAAGTTGCGTAGACTTAATGAGCTGCGTGGTCTATCTTGAGTGGTTGCCAAATTGCCAAGAGAGGATCTATTTAACAACCCTTTATCACAAAAAGATAGTACTCAATTGAATATGACAAAATATCGACCTTAAAGATGCTATTAAGAGTATCAACTTCTTTGTTAGTTGCATTCTTATTGTAGCATATCTAAAATTGAATTTTAAGGTGAATTTCTCACACTTTGCCATACCTTTTTGATAGACAGCTTGATCATGCTGAATATAAGGATTCGGGAAGTGGTCCTGCATAATACAGGGAATGGGTTAGGTCTCATAGGTCTCACATAAGTGAGAACATCGAGTTTAAGTGCATGAATGACTACTGAGGCTTTTATTGCTTGGATGAGGTTTAGACAATCGATGGCCCAATGTGTTTTCTCTTGCTTTGGAGACCTTGTGAATTGTGTGCACGCGATATGGAAGCAATCAATGTGTATGTGTGTGGGGGGGGGGGGGGGGGGGAGGACAAGGGGGAAGGGAGGGAGGGAGAAGAAGAAGAACGGGAAGGAGGAGGAGAAATGATGGAGGAAACAAGACTAGACTAGATGTAGTAATGGGCTGAGTACAAGCAGCCCCTATACGAAGGCCAAAGCATGTTTGTAAGTGTTGAGCTAAGAAATGCATTCCGTGTTGATTAGCCTCTTAAACAGCTCTAAAACATGCTTATTTAATGAAAAATGCAAAATTGATGTGCGGGTCGAGAGTTTTTGTGAAACCCTATTTTGGGAGGGTCCATCCACATCTATAAATAGACAAGCTGTCCCCATTCAATCTTCATCCTTTTTGTGCAGGTTTTCCATGCTCATGTGAAGATTTTTGCAATCAGCCTTCTTCACATGGCTATCCAACTTTTGTGACTATTGCCACCACCATGTGGCTATCTAGCCTTTGTTGCTTGCTGTTTTTGGCCCTAGACAGCCATTGCCAACCCTAGTCAACATCTCTTTTGCTGTGTTTTGGCAGTTTCAGCCATCATTAGCATCCTCGTGTATCTCCATTGCTGTTGATAGGCATCGTACCGCTTCCGGTGATCTGTGTTATGGTCTTCTATACCCTTTGACACACTCCGAATGGTGGTTACAATACTTGGGATGTGTCTTTAGTGGATGTCACACTTTAATACTCATCGCTTTGCCCTTGAGTATTTTGTATACTCTTACATTCATTCATTGCATTGATTCATTCACTTCAGAGTTCTCCTTCTCTCTTCGTTTTTGTGTTTTTGCATTTTGGAGTTTTGCATTTAGGGTTTGAGTTTTGTATGTTATTGTTTGTGTCTTTGTGTTTCTGTTGTGGTCATAGACTCTGTGTTTCCTTAGTGCAAACCATAGCAATTTCTTCACATGGCCAGTGGTTTTGTAAAGAGTATCTTGCGAATATTGTGGAGTGCTAGATTTTGTGCGAGGTATACTAATGACTCATAATTGAATAATATTTAATTATGGATAATGTTGGAAAAACCATTTGGAAAGGCTGCCACTTGTAAAAAATGCCCATGCAAGACTGAAAAACGTCTTTAGAGGCTGGAGAGAGGCATTTTTAGTGCATTCAGCCTGCAAGGGAGAGCGAGGAGATGCTACTGGTCTGATTTGCCTCCATTGGAGGACCTTCTGAGCAGCCAAGGACAGGAGAAGACCAATCAACAGTAGGTGACATCATCTACAGGCTGTTGAGGCAGGGCAACAGCAGTAAATGACTGATTTTCTTCAGTTCTTTGTATCTACAAGCTGTTGTGGCAGGGCAGCAGCTGCATTTGACTGATTTTCAGTCATTCTTCGCGATAAAACTTTGAATTTTCTCTCTTTATAGGTTTCTTTCTCATCTCCTAGCCATTTCACAGCCTTGCTCCAAAGATCTCAGCATTTGGACCCATGGAGGTTGAGAAATTGCAAATTTCTGTGCTGTAAACCCTATTTTACAGTAGACATTAGGGTTTAGTAGCAGTCTCAGGAAGCGTGCCAAAAATTGAAAGCTCCAAGACTTGGATTCAACATGGCTGAAGGTGAATTTCAACTAAATTTAGGTGGAGGACTAGCCAACCATTGAATTTGGGGCATTTTCATCATCTATGAAGTGTGTGAAGACCAATTAAGTGTCTGAATCAAGGGGCAAAATAGATTAAAGACTTGTTAGTTACTTCGGATAGCAAGGGGAGTTTGGATCGTGAAGGGGATCGGGAGAATCCCATTGAAAATCAATTTTTTCTTCAATAAAGTTAAAGAAATACTGAAAGGGGTGCCAATTTTGGGGCCAATTGGGTGTGCATTGTCCAAGATCAGTAGGTAAATTTGCATTTACAGATTGCACTAATTGTTTGCTGTTGTAATTAAGTTGTAATCAGGGATTTACCACCCATCCACAGAAGGAGGGCTGGTTACAACCTCCATTTTTGTTTCTTGCACATTCTTATTCTTTGTTTCATACTTAGACTTTTCTACACCTTCACATCATGGTGCATCGTTAGGGGTGATGCCACCCTTTAAAACTGTACCCTCTACTTATCCTCAAGCCTCTTTGCACCAGGGCTCCTTGTTACTGGGCATTTCACTCTTTACCACAGTTCTCTCCACCCCAAAAGACGGAGGGGATATAGAAGGGGTAGAGATACTCTTTGAAGGAGTAGAGAAACCCGTTAGTGGTGGTAGGGAAGCCGAAGTAGGAGGAGAAGAAGGAGGTGGTGGTGGAGGGGGAGGAGTTGATGACGAAGGAGGGGTGCGGAGAGGTAACTTGGGGGTAAGGAGAGCTATAAAGGGTGTGGAAGGGGCAATCGATGACAAAGAATCACCTGCACTATAACCATCAATCGAATCCGCAGAGGCCATAGCCTTGTCGAAGATCACATCCTTGTTCACCTCAATCTTCCGTGTCGTAGGATCATAAAGTCAATATCCCTTTGTGGTAGTGTTGTACCCCATGAAGATGAGCTTAGAGTCGAGCTAGTCTTCCTCTTCTCCTTGTCCACATGGACAAATGTATTGTACTCAAAGATGTGAAAGTGAGACACAGAAGGCTTTCGTCCAAAGAAAGCCTTATATGGAGTCATGTCTTGCAAAGCTGAAGTAGGAGAATGGTTGTGGATGTAAACCGTAGTCGCCACCACCTCACCCCATAGGGAATGAGATAATCCTCGATGCTCCACGAGCCATCTCTAGCATGGTACGATTCATATGCTCCACTACACCATTATTGGATGGTGTGTTCAGATGGGTATACTCCACTCAAATACCGTGATCCCTACATGAGAAAAGAGGTGAAAAGTAAACTCTCCATCATGATTGGCTCGGACACCATGAACTTTGAAGGTTTTCTACTTCTAAGCAAACACCTTCCACTTGCAGAAACGGAAGTGCGTGTGGCTCTTGTACTCCAAGAAGTGCGGCCACACATAACGACTAAAGTCATCAACAATCAACATCAAGTACTTGGCCTTACTAAGAGAGGTTGTATTCATAGGTTCGCAAAGGTTAGTGTGAACCAACTCGAGTGGTGTAGAAGCTCTCTGAGTGGCAACCTGTGGATGTGGCTGTCAATGCTGCTTGCCCCTCAAGCAGCTAGGCCAAAGGGTATGAACAAGAGGGAAATCTAGAAGTCCCTCCACCATCTTCCTTTGAGAAGCCTATCGGATTGCATCCATGTACAAATGACCATACCAAGCATGCCAAAGTAGCCCAAGCTCGTGGAAGACCTTGCGGCTAAGGTTGTGAGACTATAAAGACCACCCTCTTGTGTGCTTGTCCAAAGAGCTGCGCCATTAGACTCATATTTTCCACTGTAACTGCATCTTTGGTGAAGACCACACATGCATCTAGCTAGATAACAGACAAAAGGTTAAAGCCCAAATCAAGTATATAAAGAACTTTGGTAGAGGAAGACTGCCTTTTGGGTAATAGGGGAATGGTCCCCACTCCAGGAACTGGAACCGTAGAGTTGTCACCAATGGTGATGGTGCCCCCCTTTGGAACTGAAGTCTTGAAGCCAATCCTGTTGTAAGGTCATGTGAGAAGAAGCTCCACTATCCACGAGCCATGGCTTCTCTTGAGTGGAAGAAGCCAGGGCTGTATCTTGCCTGGCAAAGACATGCACGAAGAGAGACTTTGTCGTGGCAGGTGCGGCTTTTGAATCCTTCGAATCCTTTGCCTTTGGCTTCAAACGGGGCTACTCCTGCTAGCACTTCTCAGGGTGAGTGCCCTTTCCACAGTGTGGGCACTTGGGTTGCTTTTCCTTTTTGTCCTTGCCCTTCTGCTTCTTTTCCTTGGCCTTCACCTTCTTCTTCTTCCCGCCATTGGTACTTGCAATAAAAGCCTTGGAGGAGCTAGAACCATTGGTCCCTACCTCTTTGAGTCGCTTGTCTCGCTCGTCATGCTCCAAGTCAAGCCATGAAAGCTCCTGCCATCAAAGTCTCTCGCGGGTCCTGGATGTGATGGAATTGGCGTAGAAAATGTCGAACCTAGGAGATGGTAGTTGCATCAATAGGATCATAGCCATATCCTTGGAGAATATCTTTTGTTCAAGAGAGGCAAGCTTGCCTCTCATGTCCTCCATCTTTGTGATGTGCTCCTTCATAGAAGGAGAGTCATCAAGATTGAGCATCCGCAACTTCTCAAGGGAAATCTTGTGGGCAAAGGTCTTGTGTTGATATAAAGGCTTATAAAGACGAAAGCTTGCACCACACCTCTCTTGCGGTCTTCAATATGCAAATGTGAACTAGGATAGAGACTTGAATTAAAGCTAGCCTTCCTCCTCGGATAGGGTGGTAAATATCCTGATCAAGCACTATTTACAACAAGTAACAAATTTACAAAAGTGAAATGTACACTTTACTATATAATCTTGGACATTGGACATCCTTGTTGGCCCCAAAAGTGGTGCCCCTTTCGATATTTATTTAACTTATTGAAGAAGAAGTCGATGTACAATGGATTCTCTCAATCCCTTTCAGTATTCCAACTCCCGTTGTTGTTTAAAATAACTAGTAAGTCTTCAATCTGATTGGCCCCTTGATTCAGGTAATCAATTGGCTTTCACTTGCTTTGATGGAGATGGAAAATGCCCCAAATTCATTGATTTATTGGTCTCTCCATGTGAATTTGATTGATAACAACTTCAGTTCTATTGAATCCAAGTCTTGGATCTTCCAAATTTTGGCACGCTTCTTGAGGCTGTTGCTAAACCCTACTTTTTGTTGTAGATTAGTGCCTACATCAAAGAAATCTGAAATTTCTCAGTCTCTGGTGATCTCAATGCCGTAATCTTCTAAGCAAGGCTGTAGAAAGGTTGGGAGATGAGAGAGAATATTGAGGAGAGAAAATTCAGGCTTTCTTCGCGAAGAATTGAAGAAAATCTGTCATTTATTGTTATTGCCCTCTCTCAACAGCTTGTAGAGGCAAAGAACTGAAGAAAATCAGTCATTTACTGCTGTTGCCCTGTCTCAACAGCCTGTAGATGCTGTCACCTGTTGTTGATTGGTCTTCTCCTACCCTTGGCTGCCTCAGAAGGTCCTCCAATGGCTGCAAATCAGACCAGCAACATCTCCTCTCTCTCTCTTGTAGGCTGAATACACTAAAAATACCTCTCTCTAGCCTCTAAAGACGTTTTTCAATCTTATATGGGCATTTTTGACAAGTGGCAATATTCCCAAATGGTTTTTCTAGCATTATCCATAATTAAATATTAAATTTCAGTCTTTAAATATTGGACATTAATCTAATAATTATGGTGGTGCCTTGAAAAATAATTTGAATGGCCAATAATTAAATTGGCTAGGCATCTTCCATTCCCGAGTGTCTTTGCGTCATCTTTGACATCAGATTGACATTAGGTATCATTAAACGCTACTTCTCTAGTATCACCAACTGACACTTATGGCCAAATGAATGACCCAGGCCAACAACTCGCACTAGATACCACCAAGTACCTGTGTGGCATAACTTATAACAACCTTTGCCTTTGACATCCCGTGATTTTTTGGGGTCTTGGGGTCGTAAATTTACTATAATCCTAGTTACACCTCACATGTGCAACATTTATTTAATCGTGTGATTAAAAATTAATCCACATGTTAAGTGAGGTTTCAAAAATACATGTCCTCATGACATGAACACTCATAAACAAAAAGGATTGACTTGAGAGTGAGCCGATCCCACAAGGCAGCATAGTCCAATGAGATACCATTAGTTGGATCTTCACGAGGGTGAGGAATAGACTCGGACACGAGCTCCCAAAGATAAAAGGTGTCGAGGATGCACTCCACCTTGCAAGACAACAATGTTTAGTTGGCACCATTGAGTTTTTCTTCTTTGGGTAAGGAAGGGAGAACATAAACTTGAGTAGAGGGTATTGGAGAAGGCATCTTCACATCAAACGGAGCCTTTAGTTCAAATGGGGCCCATTGTGAAAGATGAGTAGAAGAGGGATGGGTTCTAGAAGACTCCTCTCGTTGAAACTCCTGATAATCATGTCTTTGCTCAGAGGAGTGTCGAGAGTGGAGCTCCTCTTTTGAGTCATCAAAGCTTGCAAATTGGTAAGACATCTTTCAAGTTTGCAATCACCCAACAAACTGCGTGTTGATAGAAATAGTGCGAATGTTGGAAGGAAGGCAATAAGCTCTATAGAAGGTGTAGTGTGCCACCTGAACAAGGAAATATTGTCGTTTGCAGCTACAAAAGATGCCGCTGCCTCTAAATGACGACGATTGGCAAATGTAGACCCACCAAATGCTGCTGCCTCCCCCATAGATAGCTGCATTTGCAGCAAATGCAAGGCTGAATGGCTGCATTTGATGGCTGGGCTGCTCCTCGGCAATAGATCTCGATTGTGCACTCTCACTTAGGCAATGATACCATGTGAGTGCGCAATGGAAGGAGGAACACGAACATAGAGAGAGAAAGCAGAAAATGAAGGAAGAAATACTACACCGACTGAAGATGAATGTTGAATACAATGATGTGGACTGATCAGTCAGTGCATGCAGCCCAAGGTGTAGTGAGGGTACCAAATCAGGCTGAGATGATAGCAGCACCAAGTCGGAGAGTGTCTGGGAGTTAGAGTGTGCTGAAATCTGCAAGAAGAAGTGATCAGCCAATTGTGGGCTGTGGCTATATATAGCCAAACTCCTCTAAAATTGGCCGACTTCTGAAAAGGCCTCTAAATCTGGCTGACCTGCTGAAATAGGTAATATATCTGCAGTAAATGCAGTCCGACTGTATAGAAAAAATGGGAAAATAATGACAAAATATCCCCAGCAGTGGTATAGCAAGTAGGCATTGTTAGGGGGTGGAATCCAACTGATAGAGAGGCCTAAAATGGAGGAAATGCATAGAAGTGCACAACTTGTCGGAGCTCAAATGTCTCCGTTAGACTCTGACAGGAGCTCACAACTAGGAGATGATAGATTGCCATGACTAAATAGGGCCGGTTAACAGCACATTGCCACATAATCATTTTGCTTATTCGGCATATATTTGGGTCCATCAACATGTGTCCATGGCATCACACTCTTCAAACTATCCCCTAGTGGTCATCTTAGGACACCAACCTGATACATTCTTGGTCAAAAAGGGTCGACACCTAGACATCAAACTCTCCATAATCAAAACTGAACACACATGCATGATCTTTGGTGTTTGGTGCTATCACAAGCAACTTAGTGATGATACACTTGTTTTCATTGCCAAGATATTAAGGCTCAAATCTTTATATTGATCATGATCCTTGCACCAACACCCAAACCCTTGAACTCCTTCAATAGAGATTTGCGGATCCTTGCTAGTCATGGGAGAAAATCTTGGAACTTTGTCCTACAAAATACAAACACTCCTAGCTACTCCAACCATTCAAAGGTGTCTTGCCAAAAGTTACAAAATCAGTTCTTCCTTTGCCTTAGGTGGCTTGTCCATGTGGCACCTCTTTGACCCTAGTCCAGTTCAGGCTCTAAAGAAAAAGCCCTCCAATGGTCGTCTATGGTGATTCTTCTGATCTCGGCGGTCTTTGTGTCTCCTAGTCTACGTGGCCTTGACAAGCATACCTATTAGCCATCTTGATCCTTGAAAACCTGCAAAAAACACTTCTTTTGCTGATGACAACTGCTGAACGGGTTCATTTTGGTGTTTGGTGACTGCTGTTGATGATGGCAGCTGTGATTTGATGATGATGGTCTGCAGTTGACGGTGCCAGCCTGTGATTTGGTGATGACAGCTGCAGCACCTGAAACCAGCCTTCCTTCTTGGAATGGGTGGTGATAACCTGATTTAAGAGTTAATTACAGCAATAAATAAATGCACATAAAATGAAATACACACTTTACCATAATATTCTTGGACAGTAGACACCTTGTTGGCCCTAAAATTGGTGCCCCTTGCGGTATTTCTTTAGCTTTCATTCAATTGGAAGGAGTACAACTTGAGATTCTTCAATCTCCTCCTAATAACCAATTGCTCTTACTGTCATAAATGTTCAGCAAGCCTTTTGGGTCATTTGCCCCTTGTTTCACCCAGGATTTCTTCTCCAATTTGACCCTTGGCTGGCCAAATGCTGCCCCAAATCAATTCGGGATGGGTTGGCTCCTGAAATCCCTTGATAATCTTCAATTATCAGCTGCTGATTTCAGCCCCTTGAGCCTTCAATCTCTGGCACAGATCCCAAGGTGGCTGCTAAGCCCTAATTTCTGCTGTGAATTAGGGTTTATTGCAGAAATTATAGATCAGCCCACCAAAAATGGTTGAGATCTCCTCCAAATGGCTGAGAATGGCTGAGCATAGGTTGAAGGAGATGAGAGAATGCTGTAGAGAGAGAAAATTTTGAGATTTGTTGCGAAGAACTAATCAAAATTAGTTGCTGCCCTGCTGTACCAGCCCCAAACGGATGCACCAACAACAATAGGAGCATTAGAGACTGTGATCTTTAGGAGAAAGTGCATCAGCAGTAATTGTCAGCTTCCCAAGGTCAAGAATATGCAATGGTCTCCAATGGTTGGGAATTGGCTCCAAAAGCTGGCAACAACAGTCCAATACCTCTTTCCAACAGCTCCAAAATGAAAAAACGAGATTTCCCTCTCCCTTCAGCCCTATTTAGCCTTTCCCCCACTTGCATGGGAAATTTTTGCCAAGTGGCAGCTTTCGTAATCCACTTTCAACAATTTCCAGCCATTTAATTAATTTTCAGAATTAATTAATTCAGCCCTTAATCCATACCTAGAAAATTGACCTTGCCCATCCAAAAATTAATTGGCTAGGCCATTTGCAACCCAAAGTGGTCCCATGCATTAATTGACCCTTGGACAAGCATTGATGCCTAGTCCCTAGTGTCACCACTAACATTTAATGGCCAATTAATGGTCCTAGGGGCAAATTGACACCAAAATTCACCTAGAATCTAACAAGTGTAACTTGTTGCAACTTTTGCCTTCGACACCCATCTTTTTCACAGGGTCCTTCGGTCTTCAACTGTGAGAAAGTAGCTTGCACCTCACATGTGCATCTTTTAATTGCACATTTGATTACCTTTAATCAAATGTCAATTAAACATAAGCAAAGCATCAAATTTTCACGTCCTCGTGACAGCACCTCCAATTTGATGTCTGGCTGAGTGAAGGGTAAATATAGCACTTGGAATTTAAACTCAGAAGTTGGAATGTCTCAATGTGTACAACACATGGTGATGATACCATGTGATTTTGTGGTATGAAAGGAATCACTACCTGAGAGAGAGAGAGAGAGAGAGAGAGAGAGAGAGAGAGAGAGAGAGAGAGCAACACAAGAATGATGAAGGAATCGAGATTGAACTGTACGCAATGATGAGCTAAGTAGAAGCAGCCCATGTACAAATGCGGTAGCATGTCAGGGAGGGCATTGGAATGAGTGGTAGATGATGAAGACTAGAGGCGATGATGAGGGCAAAAGCTGGATTAGGAGGAGAGCCAGCTGCGCAGAGCATGCTGAATATGGCTGGCTGCTGACCAAAATGGGCTGATCTGCTGCCACCTGGGTGAAATTGAAAGTGATTTCATGTACTAATCAAATCAAAGAATATGCCATTTGAACACTAATTGCATGTTTTTGGTGCTAATGATGGTGTTGTCATACTACATGATCGTGCAAGAACTTGCACTTGGATTGTTTTCATACCATGATGGGCTTTCTTGCATGTTTCCAGCTCACCTTATTTTAGTTTTTAGTGGCTCTTAATTGACTCTGACAACTTATCAGAATTGCTTTGTTATCTGGCCTATGACTTGATGATCCTTCCTCTTTCATTGTTTTGATGTGTCCTGCTTACGGCTTAGTGGCCTCCCATGGTGAAGGCACCTGCTTCTACTATCTCTTGAGTCTTAGCTACATAATATCTTCTAAGGTTGGACTGCATGACAAGGATGTGAGGTATCACAGTTTTTGGTTGCACGGAGTACAAAAACTGCTTAAATGTCTTGAGGTTTAAAGAGCTAAACCACACTTTTCTTCAGAACACGTTTTTGGTCTACAAGGGACATGACTAATTTTTCTTGTGCTTGCTGGCTTCAATTTTTGAGAGAGGGTTTTGGTTGCTTGGAGATTTGGTATCTCTTGCAGGATATATAGTTATCGGAAGGAACCACCTTTTACCATAACTAATACCTTTCATTTTGTTGATTTAAATGAGGCAATAGCATGTTTTTGCTTAGATGATTCTGTGGAAGACGCCTGCATTACAGTTGGGTGCCACTCTGTTAGTGATGCCCTGTTCAGCTACTGCTAAGTGGTTTAAAATGGGAAGTATTGAGTTGAGTATTGGTTTGCTTGTCAGAGGAAACAACAAGTAATGTATGAAGAACAGAAAAAACTAGTCCAACAGCAGGCACAGACTAAGGCTCAAATGGCACGCTATGAAGATGAACTTGCAAGAAAGAGAATGCAGGTGCACTGGCTCTAACTACTCTGAAACTGGCAGACCCTGTGTTGCATGGTTTTTCTCAAGGTAATGTTTGCTATAGTTTAATCATCTTTCAAATGACAATTCTGCAGGCAGAGCATGAAGCCCAAAGAGTCAGGAATAGTGAGCTTGTTAAAATGCAAGAAGAGTCTTCTGTTCGGCAAGAGCAACTCCGTCGACAAACTGAAGAGCAAATTCAGGCTCAGCGTAGACAGACAGAAAGAGAAAGGGCAGATATAGAAAGGGAAACCATCAGAGTAAGAGTTATGGCTGAGGCTGAAGGACGAGCACATGAAGCTAAGCTGGCTGAAGATGTCAACAGAAGAATGCTTGTGGAGCGAGCCGCTTTGGAAAAGGACAAGTGGATGGCTGCAATCAATACTACATTTGGTCATATAGGAGGTAATTATCTGGATGCTTGAGTGTGTCCAAATTTGCAGCAGACAATGTTTGATACATCAACATTAACAATGAATTAGCCTGGTCAGGATGTAAGCTTAATCTCAATGGAATTCTGTTGTGCAGTCTAAAATGTCTCGAACACACTGCTGCAGAACAGTCAATCCTTCACTTTGCTTTTTAATAGTCATGTTTATGCATGCATGCTGTGCCACGGCTTATTTCATTTCCTCACTCAATTATTAATGGCATGCAGGCAGATCATTACGATGTTGCACTTTGGTTAGACAATTTGTAACCTACATGCTTGAATGTTTTCCATGGAGTTATTCTTTCCTAATAACAAATGACTTGCTGCATGCATATGTCTTGCCTCTACTCAAGCATGAGGAAGGCCTTTAGGGTTTAAGTAGGAAAAACTTGAATCAGGAACAAGCAGTTGATATCATGCGTGTTTGCTTGGTTGAAGCTAGCTTACTCTACTTTGCATTCGGAAGTAAGTAGTTGGTATCATACTTGTATCATTGGTTGTCATTCTTGGCATATCATATGCATGTGATATGGGCCAAGCATACTTGGCAATATTTAAGTCTTAAAGCATGTGGGTGTGGGGGAAAAGGTTCGATTAAAGATCCCTATGGTCTTTTGTTGCACAGCCTCATATTACCTAAACTCTTATGTTTTCTTAAACCATTAAACACATTTTCCCTAATTTCTCTTAAGAGATCAAGGAAAATACTAGGAATCATATGATTCAGGCTTGGGTTTTTAATAATACTTTGAAATATATACAGGACCTATGAAAACACATGGGAAAGCCCAGGATAGGTATGCTGGTGCTTATCTTGCTTGAACTTGAGCAATGCTATGATGTTAACAAACTTGTAAGTTGAGACATAAGGCATATTAAGCAGTATGATGGTCAGAAGTACTGATTGAAAGTTTTTATGTACAATGTCAGGTGGCTTGAGGGCCATTCTTACTGATCGTGACAAATTAGTAGTTGCAGTTGGTGGACTGACTGCACTTGCTGCTGGAGTGTATACAACAAGGTATTGCTTTTGTTTTGGTGTTAAGATATGCTGCTGATGTCTGAGTCGTGGGCAAGGTTGTTATTTGTTTGAAGTCATATGATTTATAGTATAGATGGCAGCAGCAAGATTTGATGTAATGGTACAAGGTGAAACCATAATCTGTCAGCTGGGGCTTCAGAGTGATGTGTTTCCTTCTCATAAACTGGTAAACAGCATTATAGCCAACCAAATAACTTGAATAGAACTGAGCAGAGAAAAAAAAAGAACATTACATTGAGCTCTAATACATTTCCCTGCCCTCTTGCTTTTCCCAGATCAAGGAGATATTTTTATCTTTTATAATGCCAATGTTGACTGGTCCAATTGGGCAGCAGCTCTCAACAAAAGATGGGGGGAAAAAGGAGACTGGTGGGTTTTTCCAATAGAACTCCCCATCTCCAAAAAAGATTAAGGGCCTAGCTCCCATATGAAAACTCTTAGAGTCTCCCTGAAGTGTGATTACTCTCTAGTAGATGCACAAAGAAGGCTTCATCGAAGCTTCGTCCAACCACCTCTTAAGGAGTGACAAGACAACCAGATGACCCAAATCATTTATCGAGTCATTGCTGCGCTGAATCCCCCCTAGCATCTTGTCCTTAGATATGAAAAGCCAAGCTACTATATAATTGACAATTTCCCATCTCTTAATGTGTCTATATAACAAGAGTTTTGTTGCATGTTGAGATATTGCAATAGTCACATTGCTGATAGCCCTATGTTGGTTTTGAAGGAAAATGTGGATGCAATTAAGCAAGACATAGGTGCAATAAGAGGCAAATTAAGCAACAATAGAACATGTACTTACAGAGCGTGAGAGTATACAAGAGGTGCCTTTGTATATAGGCAACATTTGATGGAAGGGAGCATAGAAAGTGCTCAACCTCCTAGGATCCAAAAACAAGGCCCATTGAATTGAAACATCCCCAAGTGCAAAAAGGGAGTAGGATGCTTTGGACTGATGCCTAAATTCCAAGAGAGGCCCTAGAAACCCTAGTTTTGAACCTCATTGCAGCTCAATGACGGTGAGCTTATGAAGCCAAGTAGATCTGTTTGCTCCAGAAGTGCAGACTTTCTTGCCAATCAAAGGTGACTAGTTATTGTGGAAGAATCATGATTGGTTCAACATAGATAAGACCTTATCAAATATAAAAGAAATAACAGCTAAGGCTTTTGGGCTCCCCTTTGATTTATTGGGATGCCAAAGCATCCCAAATGGTATGAAATTTATTATATATTTAGTGTGTGTTTTAAAGGGAGAGGATTACTTTTAATACATTTCATCATTAACTATGACCAGATTATACAATTAACTCCATTTGGAGAGGAGAGATTGAGAAAGTTAAGAAGGTGGTTAGAGAGGAAGGGCCAATGGTTGTGTTTTGAATAGTAAAATGTGGACTTAAAGGTATATGTAGACATATAATTTAATTTGGGCATCTTGGTCATCTAAATACTTCAAAATCTCAAAGTTTGATCAGCCCAACTGAATAGTGATAAATTTGATCTATTAGCTGGTCCCTTCCTACTTGTGATGCTTTGAGACTTGGTGCCCAGCTCCACATGTGGGTACCCATGTTGATTACATAATGTAGGTACACTTTTGCTGTGTTTAGCATAATTTGTTTAGATCAGCTCTGTTCATGTCTTCCAGATTAGGTCGGTCAATTTTCTCACAATTGCTGATTTATAGCTTCCATATGATGTACACACGCTTCATCCACCATTGTTTCCATTGCTTGGGGTATTTAGCATTCTTTGCTTTTCTCATTCTTCATTCTACTTCGTGCTGTTCATTCTTTCCTTGTGCCTCTATTTCTAGTTCTATTCAGCTGTGAGAGAGAGAGAGGCCTACTAGACAAAACCATGTACAATGGGTAGTAAGCTCTAGGTATCAAGGTATATTATGCAAAGTATTAAGTGCAATATATAGTGCAAAGCAAATGTAAGCATAGGGAAGAACGTGAGAAAGGCAATTCTTTGAACTTAACCAACTTAGATAAATTATATCACCATGATAATTAGCACATAGAGGGGGAGAGGGAAATAAAAGTGTTGGCACCACAATGAGAGGGAAACCAGTCCCCCCCGGATTGTTATTGAAATAAACCATGGGTACCAAGTGCTTGAACTATGTGCAAATGGGCTGATTTGGCGCAATTCTTAAAATTTCTGTATACTTTCGACAGAAAGCTGATTTGCTTCTTTTGTGCTTGGATTTGATGAAGTTAGGTTAAAAGAGCTTCTTGAATGAGTGGTAGATAAGCATGTGGTTGAAATTGCGGTATTAGAGCTTGTTGGAAATGAAGAAAGAGCCCTCCAATATATAGGTGTGGGGCTTGGGTATTGAAAAGTGGAAAAATGGAGGCTACAAATGATAAGTGTTTGTCGAAAGTGACAAATGTTGAGCAAAATACACTTCTCTTTTCAAAATGACATGTGCCCTATTCTAGATGCTAGATGTTACTTTCTAGAGAAAGAAGCTTCTAAATCTTCTAGATTAGGTTGGTTAATTTTCTCATGATTGCTGATTTATAGCTTTCATATGATGTACACACTTCATCCACCATTGTTTCCATTGCTTGGTGTATTCATCATTCTTTGCATTTCTCAGTCTTTATTCTCCTTCATGTAGTTCATCCTATCTGAGTGTCTCTATTTCTAGTTCTATTAAGCTATTCAACTAGAGAGAGAGAGAGAGAGAGAGAGAGAGAGAGAGAGAGAGAGTGTGTGTGTGTGTGGCCTATGAGACCAAAACATGTACAATGTGTAGTAAGCTCTGGATATCAAGGTATATTGTGCAAAGTATTAAATGTGATATATAGTGCAAAGCTAATGTAAGCGTAGGGAAAAATGTGAGAATGACAATACTTTGAACTTAACCAACTTGATCAATTATCGCCATGAAAATTAGAAGATAAGAGGAAGAGAGAGAGAAATAAGAGAGTTGGCACTACATTGAGAGGGAGAGAGAGGGAATAAGAGTATCTCTTCAAAATGATACATGTCCTATTTTAGATGCCAAATGCCACTTTCCTAGAGAAAAAAGATTCTAAATCTTCTACTCTGAAAATCTCTCAAATTGTTAAAAATTTGAGATAGCCACTAAGACAAAATTGATCTTGCGAAATTTTGGAGTCTTAGATGATGCGAACAAAATTTCCATTTGAGCAACTTTCAAAAATAGTAACCTTCTAAATTTTAGGAGTTGCCAAATAGATTCTGGGAGCTTAATTATATAGATTCACTGGTTTGTGGTTTGTTTCTTTGATTATGGGCATTTGGTTTCATGTTTTGAAACCACTTGTGTGTCCCTAAATTTAGAGGTTGATAAACTATAGCCAACGATATCAAAGTAGGAATGGTATCAGATGATGTTCACATGGGAGGAAAGAAGTTTGCGAGGGCTCTCTACACCGAATTCTATGTGCTAGGTGTATATCGATGTATCTTGGCCATATGAAGAAGTTGTTGAGTGTTAGAGAGAGTAGATGGTCTTCGTAGAAGGCATCCATTTTTGTATCCAAGGGTTATGTTGGTTTTAGCTAAGTCTTAACTGTGTGCAGCTTGATTATGTTCTACATGATTACTTGGTGTTACACATGTGTGGCTAAGTGCATTAGATGTTAGTGTATTGGAAAGGTAATAGTGCTTGGTGTTGAGAAACCCTTCACCCTTCACCTGCAGTTTGCGTTTTTGCGTTCTGCGTTTAGGGTTTTCGGCCCCAAAAAGGGGCGCCATCCTAGATTGACTATGCCTGTTTATAGGCCACTCTCATTCATTCCTCATGGTTGATTCATTTAGTCCGTCACCTCTTCTTTCGAGTCTCTCCACTACCCTCACACCCCTTCAAGAGGACATTGCGGTTCGTGGTTCGTGGCCGTCTTCATCTTCCTTGTGCTATGACACCCTTGTTCCCTTGTATCACATTCACTCCATGATTCAGAACTTCATCATTTCATTCATCAGAGTTTCTTCTCTCTTCTCTTCTCTTTTCCACGTTTGCCGAGCTCTCTTCGTGTTCCTCCCCGGAAACCCTACTGTCTCGCTGGTACGTCATCTTTTGACACTTGGTTGTTGAGCTTGTCTAGTCCAAACTTGTTGTCAACTTTTGAGTACTAGCACCTCGAGTACTCGTGTGTTGGTAGTTTTGTGAGGACTTAGGCTCATCTAGAATACCTTTTCCCATAAGTAGTGTAGAAAATACAGAGTCTTGAACAAGGCCTCAGCCACAGTGTGTAGGGCTTCTAGATTTCCACATACGATGTCTTGTAGAACCAAGGCCTTTTCTAGACCGTATGGAAGATCTCTATCGAAGGGTGCTTCCATGGCGTGCCGTCCATTACGATACTCCTCAATCCTTGTGTAGTTTCTACTCATGTATAATGTAACCTCCACTGCAGATTGCCATCTCTGTCTTGTACATCTGGTGTGTCATCTTCCTATGCTTCATCTACCCACCTCCTCCCTATATGGATAAAGCTAGGCATCTATATAGGAGTGCCATATATATGTGTGGTAATCTCTAGAGTGTCAAGTAGCCACAACTTTGTGCTTGGCTCTCAATTCCATATAGAAGCACATTTGGACTCCAAGGTACTCAATGCTGCATACTGTCATACGTACCAGTCCTCAGCTGTCACCTCATAGAGTGACATGATGCCTTGAAGCATCTTACTGAGTTGCTAAGAAGCCCGTTTCATAAGGTTAGGAAATTTGATTCATACCTGGGCATTTTATAATGGGCTGCAAAAATCTGCATGAAGTCGATTCACTTGCCATAATAGAGTTCATGCTAGAATATTTTGCATGATATCCATCAATGTGCAATAGAGAACCAATCATGCACTCTGATGATGATCCAATTGAACATGAGAATGCTTATCATTGCATCACTCATCTTTTTAAGTTCCCTGAAGGACTAGTCTCATAAAGACTATGCTGCAGTAGGGCTGCATGCACTGTGCTTAATAGAGGGATAATGAGAAAATTTGATTGTACATTTCTTGTCGCTGAACATTTATTGGGTATCAAGATCATGTTCAATTGTCTCAATCACACTCACCAATGCAAAATCAATGCAAAAGTTGAGCCAGAACAACACAATGCTCAAGAGAGTAACTTTTACAGTGATGTATTTTACTGCACTTGACACCTGTCCGTTTTCTGCCTGATTACAGTTCCAATAAGTTTCAACTGATGTCTGCAGTCACATGATTTTCCATGCGCTTGTCTAATTTTTTAAACCTAAAAGCATGCGGAATAGTGTCAGCAAATGCCATTGCTTTTTGGGATCAATGTAGTTTTTCATTTCAGGTACTGGAAATTTGATGGAAGACTTCGTTTTTCATAAGTTATTTTGTCTGTTTGTAAGCAGGGAAGGTGCCCGTGTAGTCTGGGGCTATATTGACAGAATCTTGGGACAGCCATCATTAGTTCGTGAATCGTCAAGGGGAAAGTATCCCTGGTCAAGGTGGCTTTCGTTAAAAGCCATGAGCTCTCTGTTTGGAAGAACAGAGACACAAAAGATGAAAGATGGTCATGGCTTTGGTGACGTGGTACTTCATCCAGCTTTGCATAAAAGGATACAACATCTTGCAGCAGGTACAGCAAATACTAAGTCGCATCAAGCTCCTTTCCGCAACATGCTCTTTTATGGTCCACCAGGAACAGGAAAGACTATGGCTGCAAAAGAACTTTCTCGACAGTCGGTAAGGCATTTTCGAAAGTATATATTGTGTTATCTATCTGCCAAGTCATAGCCAGCTCCTTGTTATGTGAAATCTCAATCTATCGTGCAACATTTTGTTAAAATTTTTTGGCAGGGCCTTGATTATGCTCTCATGACTGGTGGTGATGTGGCTCCTCTTGGCTCACAAGCGGTCACCAAAATTCATGAGCTGTTTAACTGGGCTGGGAAGTCTAAAAAGGGACTACTACTATTTATTGATGAAGCCGATGCATTTTTGTGCGAGTAGGTTGAATGTGAATTGCATAATGTCCTTTTTTCAAGGAATTAAAGATTCCAGATAAGTTAATGATTTTAAACTTCAGTTTCTTACTCTTCTATGTTTTGTTGTTGCATGAGCAGGCGAAATAGCAAAACTATGAGTGAAGCTCAACGTAGTGCACTGAATGCTCTTTTGTATCGTACTGGAGATCAATCAAAGGATATTGTTTTGGTTTTGGCAACAAATCGGCCTAGTGACCTTGATTCAGCCATTGCAGATCGCATAGATGAAGTACTGGAGTTCCCCTTGCCTGGTGAAGAGGAACGAGAGAAGCTTTTAAAACTTTATTTAGATAAGTACATTGCCCAAGCAGGAAGTAGAAAGAAGGATTTGAGGTATTTGCTTCGGGGACGGCAAGACACCATTGAAATAAAAGGTATAACAGATGATATTATTCGTGAAGCTGCAAGGAAGATGGAGGGTTTCTCAGGGCGTGAAATTGCAAAAACGATGGCAAGTGTGCAGGGGGCTGTCTATGGTAGCAAGGAATCAGTTCTGGATGCTGATCTCTTCAGGGAGGTTATAGACTACAAGGTTGCAGAACATCAACAACGGAAAGTAATTGCAGCGGAAGGCAGTGGCTGAGGATTCTTTGGACCTCCTTCAATGAAAGATGTACTTGAAACTTCCAGACACATTTTTTCCTCTCTACTGTTGATTCGTAGAGAGAGGGAGGTATGATTAGTTTTCCAGGTCCCACAGGTTTTCTTTGAGGCAGTCCTTTTCTTTGGGGGGTGTGGGGAGAGGGAGGGAGGGGGCATTTTGGCAGATACCATAGATACATAAAACAGGGGTCGTACACAACAATGAATTTTTTCACCATTATCCTTCAAAAGATAACAAGTCTGTAGTATGGCTTGTCTTTGTAAGGGTGGATATCTAGCATATAGTGGAATACGTACATAACTGATGGAACGAAGACACGATCCAATTTTTTGACTTTGTTTCCTGGAAACATCCATGGGAAAACACATTGAGTTCTTCAAAACCAAGTTTTTGGTTTTCTTAGATTTGTACTGGAAACATTCATGCGTTTTTAAATGTTGGAAATCTAATTGAGTTTGTCAAAATGTTACTCATTAATGAGACGTCGAGATTATATTTGAGCTCTTTTCTCTATACTCCAAAGTTGTGTATGGCAGCTTAAAATGCCCATGTGCATACTTACCAGTAAGTATACAGTCCCCTGTGCTGGTAATTAGTGTGAACTTCGCTGGTAATGTACACATGCTGGTTGATAAGCATGCCTAGTATTTGATGATATGGTAATGTCTGGACTTCTGGGTGGGTTCATTGCCAGCTGGAGATAATCTGTATAAGCTCTTAAAATAAGTTCTTGATTTAGATTTTTTCCCCATTGGACTAATTTGAGTACTTCGAAAGTGGGAAGGAGTGATCTCCATTTTAACCCCTCAAAAATTTTTCTTCATTAAAAAAATGATTGCAAGCAATATGTGTATTCTAATTCAAAGCTTCATTGTTTGAGCAGTAAATATTCAGCCACACTTCACCTTGCCCAAAAAAAAAAAAACATGAGCATTTTAAAAATGACTTACTAGTGGAGCATTACCGTCGATTTTAAGAGGCAAGAAAACCAGGGCAATGATAAGACTCCAAGTTATTTGTAGAAAAGAGGAAGGTATTAACACCAAAAGGATAAAATGATTGATGAGACCAGATGATGCGATATACTAGTGAGATGTGGAAAGAATAAGAACTTAGTGGCAGTCTAGAAAAGCACTTCAAGTTTGAAGAGCATTACTAGGAGAGGACGTTATGTGGTCATGAGAATTTGAATAGGTGAGTGCATTAATGTACAATCCTTGTAGCCTAAACCATGCGGACATCCTTGCATTTGAATTGTATTTTCATAATGTACTATGCATGTTTGAAAGTGGTCATGAGAATTTGAATAGGTGAGTGCATTAATGTACAATCCTTGTAGCCTAAACCATGCAGACATCCTTGCATTTGAATTGTATTTTCATATTGTACTATGCATGTTTGAAAGACTTTGTAGCTTGATGTATGGGGTTTGACTTTACACACCTATTCACTTGATCATTTTCATGAAAGCTTCCCCAATAGTATATGTCTAATATCACCATTTGATCGATCTCTATGGACCCTCAAATTGTATAATAGGCTTGGTCATCTAGTGCATGCACTAATTGAATGATAGATGTAGTGATTGTATAATAGGCTTGGTTATTGGGTCCTAGAATTGTGTTTGTCCATGCTCTTGTAGTGATCCCAAATTTGCACGTCGAAAGTGATCCCCGATTATTGTATATAAGGGGAAATTGTGGATTGTAGAAACTTCCTAAGGGGGAATTGTGGGTTCTAGAAACTTTCTAAGGTTCACTACAAAATGTTTCTTAACCTTGGGTTTGAAATCAAAGGTCTTCATGGTCCATGCAATTCTTGTTAGAATGAAGGGCAACATGGGCATCTCTCAAGAAGACTCTTCATAGTTTCAAATGTTTCTTTTGCAACTTGTGCATATGGATCTAGTTGCTCATTTAATGGAAGCAAATCTCTCTACTTGATTATTCAATGAAAGTTTGGAAGCAAATCTCTTTCTGCTCGAAGATTATTCAAGGAAGTTTTATTTTCTCCATCACATCTATTAAGCATCTTGTTTCCAAGTAGCTAACCATGGTTGATTGACAAGTGGTTTAATTGTTTCTTGTAAAGTGGCAAGGGTGGTGAATTTCATGACTTCAACATTCTTGATGTGTGCAAGGAGCGAATAATTAAAAGGTAGTTTGCTACTCCACACATCTCAAGCTAGGCCAATGGAAGGAAGAATACAAATGGGCCAGTGTTGGTTTGGTTGCATAACAAAGGTACTTCTTTCAAGTTTTACATAAATTAGTATAGCTGGTTTTTGAAAACTTACAAAGTTTAGGACCTTAGTAGTGATTGTGGTCAACTCTCAATATATTTTTCTTGGACGAGCTTTCAAGTTGGCATTTCTCTTCCTATTCATCCTCCCCTTTAAGAGGAAATGTTACTTGAATATGAGAGGTGTGCATGAAAATTGTCGTAAAAAAAATTGGTTCGTTCCATTTGTTGTGTTCTCTAAACTTTTGGGAATTATAATTTTGGAAGCTTTTGGCTATTTTAAATTTTCATCTTCCACATTTTTAAGGGAAGTCTTTCAGTACTATAATAAAATTTTGCTAAAGCCAAGTTAACGAGTGCAAAACCATATATTGCATTTGTGACTTTTTGAGGATATCTTTGCTGCCCCAAAAGCATGGGGCATGCATACCCCCATACTACCTCCACCATGATCATGATTGTGTTATCCAATGCTTATGCTCTATCTTTGATTTTCCTTGACTTTGCCTTTGATTATACCCTTCCATATTTCCCGTTAACACCCTCCACCACCTCTAGCTCTCCGCAAACCACTTTCTTAGATTTTTGAGCCCGCCCCCACCCCCCCCTTTTCCTTTTTGGAGGAGGTCGTTTGAGACTAGGTGACACAGCATGTTTCACAATAGCAAGGAGGCATGGATGGAGCTGCTTTTGAAGTCATGGCCTAGATCCCTGATGGACATCAATTGGTCTTCTGACACAAAGTTTCTCCAGTGTTGCCTAGGGAAGGTGCTTTCAAAAGGGTCTCACATCTTTTGTGAGTACTCTATTGACACCCATGGCTAGAGTGAATGCCTTGATTGTCTTGAGCTTACTATTTTTTGTGCAAGATCATGGGACTATGTTGTATAGGTAGAGCCTTATGGGTGAGGCTAGATATTGGGTTTCATGATTTGGAATGTTTTAATATCTATGTATCTACGAAGCTTTGAGCATGTACTAGTTTTTAGATAGAGATTGTGGATGCACTACCTAAGATGGACTCTTGGATTGTTAGTGATGACTTGAACGACACGACGACCTTTATGAAAGGTGAGAAGGATCGAAGCTTGCATGCGAGAGCTATGGCGGGAGAGCAAGAGCAAGAAAGAGAGAGACAAGAAATGGGAACTCCAACAACCACAATGTGTGGCTCGACCTTCCTTTATTCAAACTCTCACTAAAAGAATAAAGAATAAGTGACTGTGACGGACACCTGCCACTTGCAGTGTCCAGTGGCGGGTAATGTCAGTGTAGTAATACACGGGCGGTTAGGCGGAGGCGCCTTTACCCCCAACAACCTCCTACTTAAAGGCGAACTGCCCCAGTGAGAGAGAAAAAAGAAAAGATAGTACAACATGTACACATGTGAGGAAAAAGATGTCATCTCATCCAATGCCCATCAATCTCTTGAGAAAGGCAAAGTGCTCGGTACTGAGGTTTTTCGCGAGCAATTCTGCAGGATTCTGCTCAGTCGAAATCTTGACAAGGTCAACAGATTTGTCCTCAACGACCTCGCGAATGAAGTGATACCTCACCTCAATATGTTTCGTCTTCGCATGGAAGACCGGATTCTTGGCCAATTGAATGGCACTCATAGAATCTGAATGCAGTGTAGGCATAGCATCTGTCATACCAAGGTCTGCAATCAAATGGCCTAACCAAATAGCCTCCTTGCAAGCCTCTGTGGCTGCAATATACTCGGCCTCTGTAGTAGAAAGGGCCGTACACTTCTGCGCCCTGGACATCCAAGAGATAGCCCCTCCAGCATAAGTGAACACATAGCCAAAAGTGGACTTCCTACTATCTGCATGTCCTGCATAATCAGAGTTAGTGTACCCCACGACTCCTGTATCCTAGCTGCCATAACAAAGACACATATCTGTTGTGCCTTTCAGGTACCTCATGATACCCTTCACGGCATCCCAATGTTTTTCGCCAGGTATAGCCATATAACGCGCCACAACTCCAACTGCAAAAGAAATATCTGGACGGGTGGCTATCATGGCATACATAAGACTGCCCGCGACTGGTGCATAGGGAATCTCGGCCTGTGAAACCTTCACATGAGAAGGTAATGGACAGCCAATAGGCTTAACATCTTGCATGCGGAAGCGCTCAAGGACTTTATGTATGCACTCCCTCTGTGACAGATAGAGAAGTCCCTAAGATCTATCGCGTATGATGCGCATACCAAGTATATGAGAGGCTTGTCCTAGATCTTTCATCTCAAAGCTCTTCTTGAGCTGAGCCTTAAGAGCATCGAGCTCCTCATGAGCTTTCCTTGCTAAAAGCATGTCATCCACATAGAGTACCAAAATCAGTAAAGAACTGTCACGAGCTTTCTTTGTGTACAAGCACGGATCCATAGCACTGTGGCTGTAGCCTTGTGATTGCACGAATGCATTAAACTTATGGTACCATTCCCTAGGTGTGTGCTTTAAGCCATATAGACTCTTCTTTGGCTTGCACACTAGGTGCTCCCTCCCAAGGTCTGCAAAGCCCTTAGGCTGCTCCATGTAAATCTTATCATGCAAGTCCCCATGTAAAAAAGCCGTCTTGACATCCATCTGGTACAAGTCCAGGTCAAGCTATGCAACCAAGGCCAAGACTAAGTGTAGGGTGGTCATCTTGACCATAGGAGAAAAGACTTCATCAAAGTCAACACCATGCTCCTGCTTAAAACCCTTAGCAACCAATTGAGCATTGTATGCCAGCTTGGGGTGTCCAGGGGTACTTTTTAGCTTGTACACCCACTTGCATGGCAAAGCCTTCTTACCCTGAGGTAAGGAAACCAAATCCCAAGTCTTATTCTTATGCAATGAGTCAAGCTCAGACTACATAGCCCTCTGCCAAGAGTGACAATCACCCCTGCGCATAGCCTCATCATAAGTAAGAGGCTCTCCTGCATCTGTAACCAATACATAATCCATGGAGGGCGCAAAACGATCAGGAGGTCGTCTATCTCTAGTAGAACGCCTCAACCCAGGCTCTGTTGCATGATCGACATCCTGTCTAGCATCAGCATGTCTAGCATCTGAGCCATGAGCATCAGGTGATGCTGTACGCTGTCTAGCTGGCCGTGGAGCAGGCTGAACGAGAGCAGGTGGCTCCTCTTGAAAGATAACTCTGCGTACCTCAACCACTTTCTCAGGATGCATATGTATTTTGTCCTCATGAAAAATGACATCATGGCTGCGGATCACTTTCCGCGCCTGCGGATCCCATGGACAGTAACCCATCTCTCCTGCATCTTCACAGCCAATGAAAATGCATTTGACACTCTTAGGATCCAACTTATTGCGTTTGTCCTTGGGCACATGGTAGAATGCCTCACAGCCAAAGACATGTAAATGATCATAAGAGGGGGGTTTGCCTGCCCATACCTCCTCTGCAACCTGAAAGTCAATGCCACTGCTAGGCGACCTGTTAATGAGATGCATTGCAGTAGTAATTGCCTCATCCCAAAAGTGCTATGGTAAGCCGGCCTGGCTAAGCATGCTACGGACCCTTTCCTGAATGGTCCTATTCATGCGTTCAGCCATACCACTCTGGGGTGGGGTGTAAGGGGCGGTCAAATGATGCTTAATACCCCGCTCATCACAAAACTGCTCAAAAGCACGTGATACATACTCACCCCCATTATCTAACCCTAGGCATTTGAGCCTTTTCCCAGACTGGTTCTCTGCCAATGCAAGCCAACGCTGAAATGTGCCTAAGACATCAGATTTTCTCTTTATGGGATAAGCCCAAACCTTACGTGAGTAATCATCTATGAAAGTAACAAAGTACTTTGCCCCACCAAGTGACTGACAGGGAATGGACCCACATACATCTGAGTGCACAAGAGCCAAGGGCTCGCCCATGCGTTTCTCACTAGACTTTTTATGTGTATTTCTAGTCTGCCTGCCATACAAGCAATGATCACAAGAATCAAAATGTGAAGAGTCAAAATACGGAAGATACTACAAAGCACGGAGCATTTTCATTCCTTTAAGAGACATGTGCCCCAAACGAGCATGCCAAAGGGATACATGGGGAATAGAACCCATAGACAAAACATGATCTAATGTAGCTCTAGATACAAGTAAGGGATAGAGGCCGCCAAACTTGGCACCTCTTGCAAGTACAAGCCTACCATGAGTAATCTTCCATGCAGAGTCTCCAAAAGACACAAAATACCCTGCATCATCAAGCTGTTTAGCTGACATAAGACTGCAAGTCAACGCAGGTACATGGCGCACATCATGCAAAACAAAAGAACTACCAGAAGGAAACTGCAGCCGAACATCTCCAATGCCCATAATGTCAAGAGACTTGTTATCACCAAGACGCACAGAACCAGACATGGTACGATAGGTATGAAACCAATCTTGACAGGGTGTCACATGAAAGGACGCACCTGAATCCAAGAGCCAGCACTACGCATACATAGAATGTATCTCAGAAGTTTGTCGGAAGTCTGTAAGGCATTGCATGAAGAAGCTGCAAGTATGTAATCATCATCTGAATCAGTGGCCTGAATGACATTAACCTCTTTATATTCACACTGGACTTTGCAGGTACAATACTGCGCTCAGAAGAATTTTCCTACACTTTTTCTTTTCCCTTTTCCTTGCGCTTATTATCATCGCACATTTTATAGCACTGCGGCCTAATATGTCCTGCTTTCCCACAATAATGAAAGGTAAGATCAGACTTTCATCCATGAGACTTACTGCGATCACATGACTTGGACCTGGACTTCTGAGAGTCCCTACCCATTATCATGCCTGCCATTTCTGCCACCTCTAACGGTCAATGCATGTGAAGAGCGGGAAGTATCATTGTTTCTCCTGTTGATTTCCTCAGTCAATAAAGCACTCTTAACATCTTTGATTTTCAGCCTATCAAGCTTGTTCGTGCATATGGCAGTATGAAATACATCCCATGATTCAGGAAGGGTGCCAAGCAGAAATAATGGGTGCAAGTTATCGTTGAACTCAATACCCTGTGACAACAGATTCTTCATGATAGCATGAAATTGATTGAAATGAGATGATATGGATGACCCCTCCTTCATGCGAAGGTCCATTAACTGCTTCAGCCAATACATCTGTGACGCAGGACTCTGCTACGCATAGAGCTCCTAAATCTTCTCCCATAAATCCCATGTACTCTGATTCTCATCTTTAACAATATTATGATAGACCTCTTCTGAGAGTAACAAAATAGTGGTAGACTTGCATAGCTCATCAACTTCCATCCAAACATCATCATCCATATCCTCAGGTTTGACACCTTTGAAATGCAAGGGTTTAATTTGTTACTTCTGCACCAAAACCTGCCATATTTGGGACTTTCAATACCCATAGTTAGTACCATCCAACTTGGCAATGTTAAAGAGAGCTGTGTCTTTCAGATGACCAGTCATACTGTCCCAAATCAATGTAAAAAGGCAAAATTGCAGGTTGCTGTAATTAGCTGAAAATGCACTAAAACCACTACTAAAACTGGCTGAAAGAGTGGATTTTACCAAGAGAAGCACCTGTCCACCAAATATGACCAAGATAACATCAAATAGTAAGCATTACTCTCAGAGAAGTGCTCAAAATCTGCAGATTTCAGCTTACTGTAATAAATGACATATTTCAATAAATGAGAGCTAACTGTGCCAGAAGCAGATCCCAAGTCAATCATATACTGCCAAGACCATAATCGGCATCATGTGGACATAACATAGGCATATGACAGAGTCAATAAGCATGAATCCAACACCCGAACATGTCATGAAATATTTGCCAGTGAGTAGGCACACCCCCCAGCCAACGGAGCAAAGTGTGCTTGCCACTACCAAGACTTGACACAAGTAGGTGTCAACTCACAAGGAAAGGGACCCAAGTCAAAGAGTCAGCTCATAAGCATTGGAAGGAACCAAGACATATGAACCATGCATCATCCCAAAGGGTAAGAAATCCCAAATAGTCTCAAAAGCTCAAATAGTATAGACCACCTGCGCAATGTTTGTCAAGCATCCAAAGATGCTCCCACTGGCACAAAAGCTGTAAATATCAAGCAACAAAGCTCGAACAAATCATGTACAAGCACCGGTGACAAGTGTCCAAGATCAAGCATCAATAATACATCCCCATAATGTAGGCGGTGGAGCATCCATATGTAGCATCCATAGATATCAAGTATATCCCAAAATAAACTCTGGCAAGCCAATAAATCTCCAAAATATGCTTCATACAATCGAATGTCAAGCCCAAGTAAAGCTCCAATAGCATCCAAGCTCAAACAATGTAATTAACATAGGTAGGTGACATGAGCATAAGTGCATGTCCAAAGTGGTCAAGCGTAGACCGATAAGTGCCAAGATACATCCAAGATAAATATCCAAATGCTATGGAAAGCGGAGCTCAAGCTCAACCAATGATTAAGAAGCAATGTTGAACTCTTTTCCAATCCTTGATGGTCAATACATCAATGTACATCTCCAAGACATGACCGGAATAGCATAGGCATAAGCATATATGAGTAGAATAGCTTTAGCCCAACTGCTTACAATAGACATTCACTGCTCCAAACTGAGTATTTCAGGCCTCAAATCAGTACCAAAATGATGGCAATCCATTAACATATTATCTCCATGCATGTAGACATCATCCGGGCATCAATATGCATCAAGTGATCAATCTCGGTATTGGCCAAATCAGGGACTGTTCAAAATAGTCAATGACTAAACTAAATCAACTCCAAATGTGTCTCACATAAGAGGCATAATATCCACAAGTGATTCAGTATCAATAGACATCAATAGAAGCATCACATAAGCCATAGGTATACAAATACATGCTGTCTCAGACTTGAAATCTGTTGCAGAATATTCTCTCATTAGAGTTTGGCAAATTTGACATCACCATCGCGTCCGGAGCATGCCAAAATCCCAACTTAGACTCTTATCTTGCCTGAATCGGGTTCCGAATGCCCGAGATATGACAAAAAGAGTAATTTTTGAGCTATTTTTGCAAACATGCGCAAATAAAACGTGAGCATACTGTTGTACTTGAGGGGCCAAATCAGGGTGGGTAGGGGATAAGCAAGAGCCCAATGAAGGCCTACAATAGGCCTACACAAGCCTAGGACAAGTCCAAGTAAGAGGTGAAGAGAACAAGCTTCAATGATGGAAGCTATGACTGCCTCTTCATGAAACCCTGCTGTTCATGTCAAAGAATGGCTGAGAACTGAGTGAGAAGCAAGCTCTCATACCTCGTGTAGATGCTGGGAAAGGCTGGGAAGTGCTTGTGAAGGACCTGCTCTGATACTAGTTGAAAGGTGAGAAGGATCGAAGCTTGCACGCGAGAGCTATGGTGGGAGAGCAAGAGCAAGAAAGAGAGAGACAAGAAATGGAAACTCTAACAACCACAATGTGTGGCCGGGCCTTCCTTTATTCAAATTGTCAATAAAAGAATGAAGAATAAGTGAGTGTGATGGGCGCACACCACTTGCAGTGTGCATTGGGCAGGTACTATCAGTGTAGTAATACATGGGCGGCTAGGCGGAGGTGTCTTTACCCCCAACACTTTGAGGATCAACAACGTAGATGCATGGAATTCTAGGGTATAGTGGATGCTGAGCAGGAGGTGTTAGGTTTAAGGTCCCTATGCCTACCCATGTATATTAGTTATATTATCCATTAGTAGGTGCCCATTAGGGGGCATACAAGCACATGCATCATTCCTGTCATTCATTGGATAGTCATGAATAAGGAATGTTGTAGAGAGCATTCCACCAAGACTCTATGTGGCTCTTGTGTCCCTCATCCCTCTTGCTCTCCTCCTCTACTTTGTCTCTCTAATCCTCCTCTTCTCCATCCAAGAGAGATAGTTCTTAGTGAATGCATGAAGCTTCAACACCTTTGGTTTCTCATTGTTGTGATCTACAATTGAGGTGGTAGGAGCACATATTTTTAATTAGCTGAAGCAGCATATTGTGTTCTTGCACTAACAGTAATAGGCCATTTCATAGTAGTTCCATAAATTATTCACTAGGGAATGGGATTTCGCTTAGTAAGACGTAAGCAATACTAGTAATAGCAATAGCTATTAAGAAGTATTATGATGGTAGCAACATGTAGTAATATTTACAGTAGTTGATAAGTGTATCTTAGGAGCAGGTGGCAACATGTTTTCTCTTGTTGTCGAGGAGTAGGAGTGGGGGCAGGACATTCATAGCAATGATAGGCCATTTATTTTGGGTGGCAACAACAACCTTCTAAGTGAGAAAAAGTAGCATGTACAACAATAATTTGGCTAGTGGTAATGGTAACATTTATAGACAATGTTTGGGCAAAAACAATAGCAAAAAATTGATGGTGAGCAACAATGAACTCTGAGCAAATGGGAGATATGATTATATGTTGCCTTCTAGAAGAGAAAGGAGATAAGGAGTGCAAATTGGTATGAGAAAAGTGCAATGTGACCAAAGAGCACTTGAGATGCCCACTTGGACACTATGTAAGAGTGTCAGTTCCATTATTGTTGCCTCGTTCTTCCCAAGCCCCAACAAGCCATAAAACTCTCTTATCTTATGTGTTGTGAGCTAGTATTGGGAAGCTATACGGTGAGGCCTTTGGTGAGTGAGAAATTTAATCAAGAAGTGTCTCAATGCATTCTCTATCTCAATAGAACAAATCTTAATGAGAACCGAGTTCCCTCGATTGTCACATGAGTTTGAGCATGGCAACTAGGGATTTAGTGGCATGCAACTTGAGGCCTGCAACCTAGGGCACACATTACATTCAAGGTGGTGCTGTTGCAATTTGAGCTAGCACTTGTAACTTGTTAAATCAAGCTTTCAACCCTTTCCAATTACCCCTAGTAACTTGCCAACATTTTCAACTAGATATGTAGAAATTACCCTCAAGATGGCTCACATGCCTCGACCGAAAGTGGTAGCACTAGATGCTAGAGAGCACAAGACTTTTCTCCCACTTAATGGATGTGAAACACTTCTTCCTTTATAGAACTAACCTGCAAGACACATGATGGATAACTCTAATCAATGATTGTGATGCCTTGAGTGGTGCTGGCCTAAGTTACTTGAGATTAGAATGATTCTACTCAATCATGTACAATTTTGTTCAACCCTTGGTCGGCTGGTTGAATCTATGTGTTGTCAACTCAAGGCATTGCATTTGTATCTACTAGAGGTCACCTAGGGGAACAATCATAAAACAACCATAAAAATGAGCCAAAATGTCTTTATGGATGGCTACCCACACTATCAATATATTAAAGAATCACATTTACATGAGAGCATGATAATCCACATCTCAAAGCATCGACTACTTTGACGAAAGATGGTAGAAACAAGGCTTGCTCATGGCTTAATACTTTGGTGTCCAAGTTAACACAATAGATCTATGCAAGAAATATAGCAATCCAAAACATAGAATAAAACAATTATTCTACCAACTCAATGTATCATTTGCCCAAGTAGATATGCAATTCAATACTATAAGTAAGGAGCATTGTAGTGCTCACCACAAGAAAATGCATGGCTCCTTGCACTTCAAAAAAGTATCTATACAATGTATATTATGTTCAACCTATTTGCATGATGCTTTCAAGTCAGTGTTTGACTAATTTGACTTCTCTTTATGGCAACTCTATGTGCTATCAATGGGGTGACTTTTAGATAGCATGCAACATATAAGCAATGGTAGCCCCAACAGATGACTTGTTGTTATTCAAGTTTATAGCTAGCCAAACTACATTCAAAGTTGATATATAGTTGGCCAAAAATCACATATACTTCATGACCACCACCACTCACATCCTTAATACTGAAGCAAACTACATTTGATAAGGTAAGCATGATTGTAGATTTGGTGGGTTCACCTAGCTCTAGCCAATCATCTCCATCCATAGTTGCAAGTTTTGTGTCATTAATATAGATAGGTTTTAACTACTTATTTTGAACCAAGACATTGTAAATCCGCTCCTTTCATAAGCAACATTTGTTTTGTCAAGCTTCTCAATGCTAAAGAGTACATCCTCTAATGATGAAGCCATCATGATTGTTCAAAAAATTGATAGCAATTCAATATAGGATAATGACGTCAAAGCAAAAAACATCCAGCCAATGCATGACACAATGCTCACAAAATTTTTGCAATATTTCAACATAGAACCTATAGATTGCTTATGATCATTGATGCACTTCTCCCCTTGGTTGGGCTCCGACTTATGGAACTTCTCATCATAATGTAGTTGGTGACTCTAAGATCAAGTGCAGGACTCAATGAAGGTTCAAAGAGCCACTTGAGGTATGTCATGTTTCAAGTTAGCCAAGTTTGTGGCTCTTAAAAGACTGGGTTTCTTGGTTTAGTGAATAGGATTTTGGACATGCACCAATTTTTGTATGCTCAAGGGGAGCTCTTGAGGCATGTTTTTCAAGGTGGTCATCCATGCAATCGTTGAAAGTATTGTGAGACAACATACTTGCATCACATTATGAGACGACCACTCTGTGTCCTTGTGATTGTAGCCTTTAGATGGGCAAGACAATGGTCAAGGAGTAGATCCTTTAGTCTCAACTAGGGATACTTGTTTTTTAGGTCATTCAAACTATAGAGTGGCATGGCCATATTCATTGAAGGTAGGGTACTCTAGGTACTTTGCATCAAAGTTAGTTGTGTGGAAGAACTGGGGGCTTATAGAGATTGGTGCCTTTCTGTATCAATTGGAATGAACTCTATGATACATCACATACATTATTAGGCTCAAGTTTGTGGCATAACCCTCCTAACATGATTGTACGCATTACTAATGATGTGGCAACTCTATTATGAAGGTTGGCGCGATGGTTATCTTTATGACATTGTGCTATGTCAAAGGAAAGCAAATGGCTATTTGAGGTCTACCCTACTTGTGGTGTGTGTGTGGTGCAAGTGGTGCTCCATGATGGTTGGCATGTGAATTAAGCAAGTGCCAAAGGTGGCTAGGCATATTGTGGATGTGATTTACTATGTTGACGAGACTGCTAGGGTTTGGTCCAAAAGTGGCCAATACAAGACTCCCATAATGGCAACCATGAGGTGGGATGGGCCCTAGGTTGTCCTGGTTGAGTCAATGGCCTACATAGCCAAGTGAGCCGGCACTATGGGGCGAATGGCCTATTCGCCATTCAAACTAGCCCCCCTTTTATTAGTATCATTTTTCTTTTGTTTCTTTTTGCTTATTTGGCCACGGGGCTAGTCAAGGCCAATTTGGATGTGGAAAAGGGTGATGTATGGAGAGCGTGTAGCACGATGATGTATGTTGATGCGTATCCTCTCACATAGGCTAGATGGTTGACTTGGATATGGCCCCTCTCCTCTTTTTTGCACACCGATAGCTTCACGATCCTCAATGCAAGCTCGAGCAACCTCAATCCCTATCCGTCAAGCTCCATAAGCTTTCAATTATTGAAGAGCAAGCTTGAGATCAAGCAGAGGAGCCCTCGCCACCATCAAAGGAAGCACCAAAATCTTGAAGATTGTCCATTGGAGCGCTTGGCTTTGTTGGGTTGACTTAATGAAGGACTTGGATCATTGTGGGATTATGCTTCATCCATTTGCTTTAAACACTAAAGAGGTATGCCAATTCAATCTTAATCTCTCAATTTAATCCACTTGCTAAGATTAGTCCCTTTATTGGAGAGATTAAGGATGCACATTGCCTTATTAGTATAGTTCTTCATTTCATGCATGCTACCCACATGGAATCAATAGTGTACTTCCTCTCCATTTACTTTCCAATGGATCATGTTAACTCTTTCTCATTGATTATTTCTGACTATAACACTTATCCGATCATGTGTGTTGAATTGATCCCAAGTGAATAATAAGCCATTGTAAAAGGGTAAGTGGTAGCCAATAAGTCATTGGACTACCAAGGTAAGCCCCACCCAAGCTCTTGTTCAATCCTTGCATCTCATGAAAAGGCCCAATGTCTATTTTCTAATGTATCGCATGCTAGTTGAATAATTAAAAATGTTTGCTATGTATACTCCGACTGAGGAAAAAGGCCGATGCTAAGTGAGGTGGTAAGCCAAAAGAGAGGTGGCCCTCCCTTACCACTTAAGACCCTGAAGGAGTGCACAACCCGGTCTAGGGGGGAATTTTTCCCACCTCACGATGATCTAAAGCCCAATACTTGTATATAGGTGTATGTATACTCCATGATCACCCCATTTTGGATGAGATACCCCCTAATATGAGGCACTTGCAGTGATCAGGACACCCATGTATGACACTTGACATGTATGCAGTCAATGCAAGTGTATGGCATTGAAACTTCCTTATGTAGTGATGGTATAGCAAATTGATGTGTAAATATACTTGGGATAATGCTTAGTATGCTAAAGATGTTGCTTATTATGATGCTTAAGCTCCTCAATCCATGAGCCACTCATATAGTGCATGTTTGAACCAGGACATGTAGTGTTTTAGTTGTAGGCACTCAAGAACAATTACAAAAAGCTTACTGCAGTAAATTCTATATTGCATTTGGGAGTGAAACCTATATCTTATCTTAAATAGGGATTTTCCCCCTTCGATTTAAATAAAAAATATCCCCAATTGGAGCTGCAATCTAAAAGATATGGCCATTTTTTTGTGCACTAAGGTCATTGTGGATAGGGTATAGACATGCATGGAGATCCATTTGTAGAATTCAATAATCATTTTTTGTCACAAAGCATTATAGCTCATCTCAAAGAGGCTTTGTCATCTTTGATTTGAATTAGAAATCTCCCCGATTAAAGTTTCCACCAAAAGTTACGTCCATTTTATTGATAGTGGGTCTTGTGGACTGCACTCAGATGGCAGGATAGAAAGGCAAAGGCAAGGCCCATGAGGAGGTGTAGAGGGAGATTAGGGACTCCACGGAATCAATGAATGAAGAACCTAGCTCATCACAAGATTATAATGGTGAGATGGAAGAGGAATACCCGATATGGATCCTTATAGCATGCTTAATCACACCCTTTGTCAGCATGAGATCTACCACATGGAAAGGCACAATGACATGGTTGTCCAATCATCGTTAGATGCTCTCAAAAATAGATCTTACAATCGAAAAATGGCTCTTTCCAACTCTCAGATTCAATAGACCTTGAAATACCTCACCCCTTTTGTAGCCTAGTTAGCCACGACCTCAGCACAAGGCTAGCAAGTCCAAGCGTAAATCATGAAGACCTCCTCCATTGGATCTGCTTCATGGTCCACAAGGTATTCTTGGTGCTAAGGGTATTCCCCCTCCTTCCAAATTTAAGATTGGTGAGCCATCCCACAATCAGGATGAGCCTCTCTTGAGCTCTCCCATCATCCATGCAGCCAATTCCCTTGGGAGACCCTTGCCCCACACTCGCCGTGAACCTCACCCACTCTCCCTAGGAGCCCTAATGGGACTTATCCAGCTTAGCCCCATAATGGAAAGCATGGTATTAATGGCCAGCATGGCAACAATGGGTAGCATGGGTTCAATGCACAACAACATGGAATTTATGGATAGTATGTATGTATGGGTAGCATGGATAGTAAGGCTATCATGGGTAGCAAGGTTCCAATGAGCTCCGTGATAAGATCACTCTTACCAAGTACAATGGGC
The DNA here is from genome assembly GCF_053477565.2 of Lygodium microphyllum. Taxonomy (NCBI): domain Eukaryota; kingdom Viridiplantae; phylum Streptophyta; class Polypodiopsida; order Schizaeales; family Lygodiaceae; genus Lygodium; species Lygodium microphyllum. The sequence goes on along the minus strand of NC_141138.1, from coordinate 26,098,126 downwards.
AATCACCATCCCCATCAGACTTGGAAGAATGGACCTCCAAACTAGAGTTCTACTTCAATATTTACCCAGGCATTGATGATCATAAAATTCTCTTTACTTCTCTCCATTTTAGAGGTATTTTCCCACATATGGTGGTGCTACATTAGACATGAGAATCATCAGTTCATTGATTGGGAAGACTTTAAGATGCATATGGTTCAGGTACAGGAGTATATGAATTACTTCATGAACTTGACCATGCATCTTGAGACAGTTAGTGATGATGTAAAATTGGACAAGTACATCTATGGGTTAGAGCTTAGATTATTGACTAATGTAATGGCTCAAAAACCTTCCACTTTATTTGATGCAATTGAATTGGCTGAAAGATATGTAAGAAAGTACCATAAAAATGAGAATTTTTAGCAAGGTTATGGATAGCCCCGCACCCCATTGAGGTCAGCCCCATATGGGGGAATTTTTAGAGGAAACCCCATGTCTAGTAGCAGCCCCAAAATACCTACTTACTCCCCATTCCATGTTGAAAGAAAACAACACTTTTGGGATAGCACTTGGCTCTAATGGTGAGAGTAAATATGTTGAAAATAGACTCCAAATTGCATTAGCCCCGAATGGCCCAAGTGGCCAAAAGTTCATCTCCCTAGATGTTGTGAGAAGGAGATGAAAGAAAAAGGCCTATGTTTTAAATGTGGTGATAAGTACATAGCAGACCATGCTTCAAAACGCCCCTACAGGGACAACAAAGGTCAAAGTTCATAGCATGTATATAATGGAAGATTGGAATAATGATGAGGAGAAAGTACATGTTGAAAATGAGGAGTATATTGAGGATTTGGGTCATGAGGAGTTCTATGATCTAGAGGATGGGTTTTCCTTTGACCTAGGTGGTTTCCCATCTCATGATCTTGATTTGATTATCCCTACTACACCCCACTTGGCTACCACTTCCCTCTTCTCCCTTTTCTCCATCTCCATAGACACATGGATTGCTAGCTCTAGGAGCCCTAGTACTTTGTGCATTCAAGGCAGAACTAATGGAGAGCATGCATTTATCCTTGTGGATACTGGTAGTACACATAGTCTTGTCAATAAATCAACCATTGATCGGTTGAAATGCACTGCTACGGAATTACAACACCCCCTAAAAGTTCAAGAAGAAAATGATGAAGAAGAAATCAATACATATGTATGCTCCAAAGTTTGCCTATTCTTGGTTGAAAATTATGTGACATCATTGTGGAAAATCAGAGTGGAAGCAAAGATTGAAGTGTGCACAAGAGGGAGAGAAGAGCTCACAAGTACAAGAACAAGTCTTGCTTATTTAGTCGTTCATGAAAGTACAACTTGGGTCACTCTCACTCACCAGTTGATGTAGATCCATGGGCTATTTATATAGCCCCAGCTGGCTAGGGTTAGGGTTTCCCCTTTCCCTTAGGACCATTCACACTAAGCTACCCTTATCCCCTCCAGTATAAGGAGAGTTCACATGCTTACATTCTCAACATCCCCCCCTCAATGCCAAGTGGCATTGGATACAGCATGATAGGATGCACCCCCTTAATCCATAATGAGATGCCTTCATAAATCAGGCTACAAAAATGGTTATAGGTAGAGAGTGTACAAGACTCAAAAGAGTCGATCTTCAGTGGATTGGGAGGCAAAGTTAGCCTCCAATTCCTTAGGTGGTTCTAGAACACTGGGACACTTACTAGTGATATGCCCAGTCTTTTTGCATTTATTGCACTTCATTTTTTCGGGGTACTTCTAGCAATTACTTACAATATGCCCTTTTTATGACAGAAGGAGCATTTTGTAGAAACTGTGTGGACTAACACATGCTCACAGGAAGTAAATGCTGAAGTGCCTTCATTATGATTCCTCTTCTCTTCATCCAAGCATGATTGGATGGTACTTGCCAAAGTTGGGTTTGGGATATTAGTAAGGGTAGTAACAAGGGTTGGAAAGACCTTCTTTACAAACTTTAGAAGGATGGCAATGGCAATTTCATCATGAATTGGTGCTTGAATGGAGGCCAGTTGTGCTATGAGTCCCTTCATATGTAAAATAAAATTACTTAGATCTTCTCCTTGTTTACACTCCAAGCTAAAAAATTCAATCTTTAGAAAAATCTTGGAGTTCTTCCTTGTAGCACCATAGAGCCTTTCAAGCTCATCCCACTTCTCCTTGGTAGTGGAGAGTTCGTCAATATGATGAATTAAGGATTCATCCAAATGAAGCATGATGATGGCCTGAGCTCTTTCATTGTCTTCTACATCAAGGGGATTTGATGAGTCAATAACTTTGGTCCCTTTTATGAAGGGCCAGTAGCCCCGTTCCATCATTTTATATTTTACTAAGACTTGCCAGGGATGGAAATCTTTTCCATTAAACTTGCGGATTTGAGGCCTTACATCTGCATAGGCCATGACCATTATAGGAAGGTCTTACCTATTGCCTTAGGCAATGGCAGTGTCTAGTCCTTTACAGGTGTCTAGCCCTACCAACTTTAAAGTTTTAAGGATGAAAAAGGTTGGAAATCATACATATGTAATATCTCAAGGTAATATTTTGGTGGTCCTTGTCAAGATTGTGGGAGAGAAGGAAGGAGTCTCACTTGTAGCTTTCTTGCTTGCACAATGGGGGAATAGACACAAGGGTGGAGGCTGAAAACAGTTTTCCTCTTCTTAGTTGTGTAAGCCAAAAAAACTCACATACAAAGAAATAGAAGAACCCTATATATGGGTCTCAAACCAAACTCAACTAACTAAGGTGGCATACTAACTGAGCCACGAACTAGAGTAGATAAGGATAGCTGTCATGTAGCTATTATTCATGGGCGGTGTACCAACCGCATCTGCAACTGACACATCGGTGATATAAATGCACAACGGTCACCCTGGCATATCACGAATGGAGCTCGATATCTCAACACTCCCCCTCGAGCTCAATCCCAATTCTTGCACACCAAGCAGATCTTTGAACTTGCACAGCTTCTCTGCGCCCAATGTCTTTGTGAATATGTCAGCTACCTGATTCTCTGTGCTGACATAAACTAGATCAATAAGACCTAGTAAAACCCTCTCCCGCACATAGTGATAATGCACCTCAATGTGCTTTGTTCTAGCATGATAGACTGGGTTATTTGCCAAGTGTATACTACTCATGTTGTCACAATAAATGACAACTGGCCCATCTGTAGGCTGATGCATATCATAAAGTAGCTTATGCAACCAAGCTACCTCACATGCAGCCATTGCTGCCCCCCTGTACTCAGCCTCTGTGCTTGACAAGGCAATTGTAGGCTGTTTCTTGCTGCTCCAAGTGACTGCAGCACTCCCAAAAGAGAACACATATCCACTGGTAGATCGTCTATCAGAAATACTACCAGCCCAATCAGCATCAGTGTATCCACGCAACTGTATCTGAACCCCAGTCTCATAAAGTAGTCCATACTGCAATGTGGACTTCACATACCTAAGTATGCGTCTAGCCGCATCCAAATGTGGTTTCCTTGGAGCCTGCATAAACTGACTTACCAGTCCAACAACATAGTTCAAATCTGGCCTGGTAATAGTCATATAAATCAAGCTTCCTACTATGCGTCTGTACATAGTAGGGTCTTCCAGAAGCTCACCTGTATCTGCGCTCAGCTTCACATTCTGGTCCAAAGGAATTGAAATAGGCTTACAGCATGTCATCCCATATTTGGACAGCATGTCCAATCCATACTGCCTCTGCAAGAGCTGTATCCCACTTGGTGATCTAATCACCTCAATGCCCAAGAAATAACGCATCTCTCCCAAATCCTTCATCTCAAACTTCTGCTTCAATAGCATTTTCACATGAAGGATATCTTCATCACTGTCACATGTCATAATCAAATCATCAACATAAATGACAAGTAGCATAATACCTTTCTCTGTTTTTCTCACATAAAGTGAGAATTCTGCCTTGGAAATTTGAAAGCCAATAGTGACAAGATATTGTCCTATCTTGTCAGACCATGCTCTAGGTGCTTGCTTCAAGCCATACAATGCTTTCTTCAACCTGCAAACAAACTCAGGATAAACAGCATGCACATAACCTGGTGGCTGCTCCATATAGACCTCTTCTTGCAAATCACCATGTAAGAAGGCATTCTTTACATCTATCTGATGTAAAGACCATTCCTTTGATGCAGCCATAGCAATGACTGCTCTTACGATTGCCATCCTTGCAACCGAACTGAATGTTTCTTCATAGTCAATGCCATATGTTTGTGTATACCCCTTGACTACTAATCTTGCCTTGTATCTGTTCACAGAACCATCTGCATTGTGCTTCACCTTATAAACCCACTTACAGCCAATTGCATTCTTACCTTTAGGCAAAGGTACCAATTCCCATGTAACATTTGCTTCCAAGGCATCCATTTCTTCATCCATGGCTTTCTCCCATTTTTCTTTTCCCATGGCTTGCTCAAAAGAAGTGGGTTCTGGTTCCTGTATCACTTTGACCATATAGGCATAGTGAATGGCTGTAAATCCATCATATTTCAGCCTATCCACAGGATACCTAGCTCTGGTAGACCTGCACAAAGTAGGTTCACTCCTCCCAGGTGCTCTCAAAACATCCCTGGTTTTCCTTACTCCAGGTGTAACAATAGAAGGAATACCCAACTCATCATCAATGCTCTGTTCTGAGCCACTGGATTCACCATCCACATAAGAGTGACCTGCATTCACATCAAACATGGGCTGATCTACCTTCTCTTTTCCCTTTCGTTATACCTGCATACCACTACCTACATTGCTTTGGGAAGATTCTCCTCATCTCAATCTGCATGTCCATGGCGAAGAATGTGAACCACTGCTAGAGGACGCTCCAGGTTCACTAATATTTTGTGACTGCTGCTGTGAATTCTGTGCAGCATTACCACTTTGTGCATCTACATCATCAATCACATTTACTAGTTTATACCAGCTACTCATCTCATCAAAAACAACATCTCTGCTCACTGTAAACTTATGAGTAGAAGGGTTATAGCATCTATACCCTTTCTGCTGTAGAGAGTAACCAATAAAGATGCACTTCTCAGCTTTTGGATCCAACTTGGATCTCAACTCATCTGGCACATGAACATAGGCAATGCAACAAAAAATTTTCAAATGAGAAATATCTGGTTTCCTACCAGTATACCTCTCCTCTGGAGTCATCCCATGTATTGTTGCAGTGGGAGTCTTGTTCATTATGTAGACTGCTGTAGCAACTGCCTTAGCCCAGTAAAAATCTGGCAAGTCTTTTTCGTTGAGCATGGCATGAGATACCTCTCCAATATGCCTGTTTTTCCTTTCTGCAATTCCATTTTGTTGTGGGGTATGACTGCATGAATATTGTTGCTTTATGCCATGCTCTTGCATGAACCTTGCAAACTCATTTGAGAGGTACTCTCCCCCTCCATCTAACCTTAGGCATTTTATTTGTAGGCCTGTTTCTTTTTCAACCATAGCTTTAAGAGTTTTGAAATGCCCAAAAACTTCACTTTTCTTTTTCATAAAATACACCCAAATTTTCTGCTATAGTCATCAATAAAAGTGACAAAATAATGACAGCCTCCAAGAGATGCAGCTTTAGTAGTCCACACATCAAAGTGGATTAATTCCAATGGCTTCTTACTCTCTTGAACATGTCTAGGAAATGGTTTCCTTGCCTGTTTTCCAAACTGACAGGCTTCACATACCTTATGCATTTCTGCAACCTTGAATTTAGGCAATCCTGCAACAATATTTTGGGCCTGCATTGATTTAAGTCGCTGTAAATTAACATGACCAATGCGTTTATGCCAAATATCAATATCTGCAACTACACCGGTCCCATGTGCAAACATTGCTGCACTCAATTCAGACATGTCTGCATCCAATGTAAACATTCTGCCCTTCTTCTTTCCTTTTGTTATCAAGTGACCTTTATTTTTCATATCCTCAACAAAGCATCCATGAGGATTAAATCTGACCTGCAAGCCGTGCTCAACCATTTGACCAACAAAAACCAGATTCTTGGTGATATTCGGGACATGAAATACATCGGACATGTATTTCTTTTTCCCATCCTGCATAGACAAATGAATTTTTCCAATCTGCACAATAGGATGTGTAGTATCATCACCAATCTCCACAAATCCTGGTTTTTCCATTTTCCTTGCATCCTCCATCCATTCTACATGACCTGTCATGTGGTTTGATGCACCTGAGTCAACATACCACACATCGTTGCTTTCTTCTGCACTTGTCATAGAATTGTTAATGTGCTGCACTATAAACAAATGCTCATTTCTGTCATCACCCTGTCTACTAGAAGATGCATAATTCCCTTGTTGCAATTTTCCATTCATGATGTCATTCTACTTTTTATAGCAGTCTTTAGCCATATGACCCATTTTACCACAGTAGTAGCATTCAACATTGTTGTTTGCATTTTGGCCTCTTTGCCATCCACCACGACCTCTTTGGCTCCCCCTGCCTCTAGAGTTACCACGTCCTCCTCCATAGGACTGGTTTTCTTGAGTTTGCTGCATATTCTAATTTCTACCACGGCCTCTAGATCGGCCTCCTCTACCTCTGCCTCTACCTCTTCCAGCATTTGAGTAGAAGACAACTTCTTTTGAAGTTCCTCCTGAAGAAGATGCACCACCATTTCTCTGCTCCTCAGAAATTAGAAGAGCAATCAACTCCTCAAAATCAAGAAATCTTTCACGGACGGAAATGGATGTTCGGAACTGTGCATAATCCTTTCCTAGAACATTCAAGGTCACTGAAACTAAATCATCATCTTCCATTGGCGACCCAGTGGAAGCAAGTGCATTTGCAATCTTCTTCACCTTCATGTGGTAGTCATTGATGCTCATATTTTCTCTTTGCACATTATGTAACTCTTGCTTGAGTTGCATTTTCCTGGCTTGCGTATTTGTGCTATACATTTTTGACAAAGTATCCCATGCCTCCTTTGGCGTACTTGCATCCTGAATATGCACAATCATAGAGTTTGAAATGCTGATAGACAGCCAATACATAACTTTCCTGGCTCTCTCATGCCATGCTTTAAATGCCTGCATTTGCTGTTGATTGGAAACATCAAGAATAACTGGTTCTTCTTCATTTCATGCGACAAATTTCCAATATCCTTTTCCCATAAGGAAATTCGTCATTCTAAACTTCCATACTTGGAAGTTGTTCTTGTCAAGCCTTTCAGTGACAATCTGTGAGAGAGAATCAGACGCCATTACAGAACACTGCAAAAAATTCTGTCACTACAAAGAACACAGCTTCAGCCTCACAAAGGCAAATCTGCAAAACTGACGAAAGTGGTATTTGACCACACAGTCACTTCCTAGTGATGATTTTGCATCAACAGGCAACAATGATGATTCTGTAACTCCCAAAGTCTCTGCGCACATGCATACGATGCAATTTCTATAGTAACTTTTCACCAACCTGTAGAACAGTGGTTGCACAGCATAAAACTAGGCCTTTTCCTGAGTGCGTGCAGAAAACTTCCGCCTCCAAAACATGCCTCGAAATGGCCTCAAATATACTGCCCTCTTGCTTCACCGCGAAGGGCGTCTCAACCTGAGACAATGTACTCTTGCAATTTCTGGCTGTGCTGCTTGTAGAGATCTACTCCCAAAACATAAAAAATGAAAGAAACACTGCTCCTCTTACCAGAACACCGCGAGCTTGGCTTGCTTTCTTGAGCTCCTTACCACAAACAAGGCTCTGATACCATGTCAAGATTGTGGGAGAGAAGGAAGGAGTCTCACTTGTCGCTTTCTTGCTTGCACAATGGGGGAACAGACACAAAGGTGGAGGCTGAAAACAATTTTCCTCTTCTTAGTTGTGTAAGCCAAAAAAACTCACATACAAAGAAATAGAAGAACCCTATATATGGGTCTCAAACCAAACTCAACTAACTAAGGTGGCATACTAACTGAGCCACGAACTAGAGTAGATAAGGATAGCTATCATGTAGCTATTATTCATGGGCAGTGTAGCAACCGCATCTGCAACTGACACGTCGGTGACATAAATGCACAACGGTCACCCTGGCATATCACGAGTGGAGCTCGATATCTCAACAATCGTATCTTTCAAAAAACCCTTCATTTAAATTTTACTATTTTCCTAGGTTTCAATGAGGTGAACTTTGACTGGGGACTTCTAGCTTCTCTCCACCCTGTGGTTTAGTGTACGAACATTTGGTTGAGCAAGGTGAATTAATGACTTCGACACTTGGTGAAGAGTTTGAGGATATCTCAATCACATCAATATTCATGTTTCGACATAAGGCAATAGTACTAATGTCACTAAATGTATTTTTAGTGCTTAGAAGCACTAATCTCAAGATTGAGATGTTTAGGTATTTACCTTGTCAAGCTTGGTGAGATACTTGACTCATTACTGGTGTTGAGAGTAGGCTTCTCGGTGAGCTTTTGATGTCCTCTGAGTGTTGAAGCTATTCAAAAATTAGGAATACACTTTATAGCATGTTCTTTAATGATTAGAATCATTGTTAATGATTCCCAGATTGAAAAAAGTGGAAAATAGGAAGCTTGAAGCTTCTTGGCTATGGCTGCCAGAAAACCCATAGTTAGGGTTTTGCTCACAGTAGCCAGCAAAAGAGGAATTTGTGCAAACCCTCTTATGTGAAGATAGTCCACTATAGGGGCTACAATAGCCCTATGATAGTTGGGAAGATTGCACCGCGTAGGTCACGCCATGCTCTAGGACTTCACACTGCCAAAGCTACACCGATTTCTGGTACCTGAGTAATGCTGCCCTCCACGTTGCCTAATCCCCGCCTTTAATGTGCCATGCTGAAGAATCCTAAGCTGGGGAGAAGATCTCCAGAAGGAATCAGGAGCTGAAATGCTCTCCTTTGCTCTCCCTAGGTCCTCCAATAGAGGTGGGTCAAGTTGGCTATGGTGGAAAGGAAGGTGAATGAGAGGGCAAAAGTTCTTCTTGTGCACTTAAGTGTGTAAAGAGCTGAGGGAATCTAAAGCATCAGAGATGAAATGCTCTCCTTTGCTCTCTCTAGGTCCTCCAATAGAGGTGGGTCAAGCTGGCTATGGTGGAAAGGAAGGTGAATGAGAGGGCAAAAGTTCTTCTTGTGCACTTAAGTGTGTAAAGAGGCCGAGGGAAGCTAAAGAATCAGAGATGGCTATTATACCATGTGAAAAATCAAAGTGGAAGTAAAGATTGAAGTGTGTACAAGAGGGAGAGAAGAGCTCACAAGAATAAGAACAAGTCTTGCTTATTCAGTTGTTCATGAAAGTACAACTTGGGTCACTTTCACTCACCAATTGATGTAGACCCATGGGCTATTTATATAGCCCCACTTGGTTAGGGGTAGGGTTTTCCCTTCCCCTCAGGACCAATCACACTCAACTACCCTTATCCCCTCCAGTATAAGGGGAGTTTCTTACATTCTCAACAATCACTTGATCTAATTGCATTAGACATGGGCCCCATTGATGTTGTCTTAGGCTATGATACTGAAACATTTGGGTAAAATTGCTATGGACTTCACTTAGCCCTACATGGAGTTTATGATGCATGGATAGCTCATCCACCTAGAGGGAGTTCATGATAATGCAAATTTTCAATAAATTATAGTAAAGTAAGCCAAAAGGGAGTTTAAGAAATGCTCAACAATCATTGAATTGCACTTGAATATGAAAAATTTAGATCAACCCCCAAAACATCTAAGAATTTAGCCTTGAAGGCCTTACTTTAGATGCCTACAACCCTTTCCCCTAAGAGGCAAGTGGACCACCCACTTAATCTAGAACCCCCCCCCCCCCCCCCCCCATTCCAAGATAGTGATGAACAAGCCACCTTATAGACTCTCCAAGTGTGAACGTGAAGAAGTTACAAAGCAAGTAAAAGAGTTACTTGAGATGGGTTTTATTGAATTGAGTTCCTCATCTTATGCATCTCCAGTCTTGCTCGTCAAGAAAAAAGATGGTTCTTTTTGCATATGAATTGACTATAGGGACTTGAATAAGATCACAGTTAAGAACCGGTATCCTATCCCATAGATTGATGACTTGTTGGATGAGTTGAAAGGGACATGGTATTTCACTAAGATTGATTTTCACTATGGCTACTATCAAATATGCATGAGGGGAGGATGTATATATATATATATATATATATATATATACATATATGAGATCAAAATGGCTTTAAGGACTGATCATTGGCTTTATCATTTTCTAATGATGCCTTTTGGATTGACTAATGCCCTTGCCACATTTCAAAGCCTCATGAATAAAATCTTAAACCCCTTCCTATTCAAGTTTGTGCTCGTTTTCTTTGACGAAATTTTGATTCACAACAATTCACAAGAGGAGCACTTGACACATGTCAGAAGGGTGTTTGATGTCTTGAGAAAGCATAGGCTATTTGCTAAGGAAAGTAAGTGCATCTTAATGAAAATGAAATATAGGATGACCCTAAAAAGGTGCAATGTGTTAAGGACTCTAGCCCGTGCCATCTAACATTACCTCACCATGTGGGTTCCTTGGTCTCTCTTCATTTTATAGATGCTTCATCAAGCATTATGACACTATTGCAGTCCCTTTGACTGATTGATTAAAGAAGGAATCATTATTTTGAGATGCCATTTCTAATCATATATTTAACCAGTTGAAGGAAATGCTTCATTCAGCCCCCATCCTCGTATGCCCTAGCTTCTCAAAAGAGTTTACCATTCAGTGTGATGCTAATGGTCGAGGTATTGGTGTTGTATTGCTACAAGAGCATGGTGTGATTGGTTTTGAGAGTTGTAATCTTGATGAAAAGGAGATGAAAATGAATGTTATGACTAGAAGATGTTGGCCATGCCCCATGCCGTTAAGAAATGGTACCATTACCTATGTGGAAGCTAGTTTAGAGTAAAGAGTGACCATTGAGTCCTCTAGTGCTTCACGAATCACTCTACTTTGACTTCTAAGCAGAGTATAAGGGTAGAAAATTTTGCAAAGATTATGATTTTATCATCTCTCACACTAGTGACAAAGATAATATATTGGCTGATTCACTATCACGAATGTGGGCATGCAGATGGTCTTCCATTTCAGAGTTGCATAGTGATTGGATTGAGAAGCTTTAGGAGCCTATTTGTTGAATGAGGACTTCAACCACATATTTCAGAAAATTACAGCATGATATAATGGATAAAAACTCCCAATATCAACTCAAAAATGCCTTATCTAATCCCATGGCAAGATTGTCATCCCCCACACTTCTCCCTTCACATGGAAGATCATGGAAGAGATTCATTCTTGCCCCATTGTTGGTCATTTGGATGTTTTCAAAACATATGATAGGATCACCAAGAGCTTTCATTGGAAGGGCCTATGGAGGGATGTCAAGGATTTTGTGGTGAGTTGTGTTTCATGCCAACAGAACAAGGTCATCACGCTTCGACCCACTGGCATCTTGTAGCCCTTGCCTATTCTTGAAGGAAAATAGAAAATATCACTATGAATTTCATTATTGGCCTTCCTATCACCAAGAAAGGATGGAATAATATATATATGGTAGTTGAATGCCTCACTATAAGGCTGCCCAATTTATCTCAATTAAGACCCATTACATTGCCTCTCAAGTGGCCACTCTGTTTATGGAGCATGTATTTAAGTTATATGGGTTATTGTGTAGTGAAAGTGATGGTGAGAGAAAGAGAGAGAGACAATGAGATAGAGAATGAACCACACTTGTAATGCACACTTACTTACACACTTTTAATTGGACTAGGTGTGAGTATACATATATATATAATGAAGGTGTGGATATGGTAGGTTCTCTTAGTGAAGTACAATCCACATGTTCTAGATCCATCTTATCTGTTTAGGATGGCACATAAAAGGCATGACATACCTAGGGATCTTGTCTCGCTTATGGTTGGGAACATGTCACCCTAAACCATTTACATAACTCTTTTTTGCACTCCATCTCAATGCCATTGCAATCAATAGTGGTGGTAATCAAGGTATGGAAGCCCATGGAAAGTACATTGTACTCTTCAACCACTACGAGTAGTCACCAACTACCATAGCTAAGGCATCAATGAGCTCAATTATGCTACATCGTGTTGTCAAAATCACAAATGATGTCTCAAGAAGACTTCAAGTATACTTCTCCTCAACATCGACAATGTTTCCCATCCCATCGAACCCTTGCTTCATCCAGCCATTGCTACGAGGAACCAGACCAGGACTATGTAATATCTAAGTATGCACGTGCACTCACATAATATCTGCACCACCACAATATATATATAGTTTGGGTCCTCAAGTGTAGGACAATAATCTCAGCTTGTTGAGAGTTTGACCTATCTCCCAAACTAATCAAACTTCATCTTGTGCATGATAAGAAGACTAGCACTAATCCCATGGAGAGACCACATATAAAGCTTTTCAATTGTAGGTTTTGCAGACTCCAACGGAAGTATCGTTAGCTCATTATCAGCACTCCACTCTGAATTCTTATCCTTCATCATTCTTCAAACCCACCAATGAATCGTCACTCACCCCAGAATCCCTTGAACATCAATACTTGTGCCAACCCATGAATGCAACTCCCAACAAAAACCAGTCCTATCCCCAACTTCAACACCCCTATCACCAACCAAGCAGGCCAACAAAGTGCCACCAACCACCTTCATTTGCACCACCACTAAAACTTCTCCAATGCCCACCATAGCAGTCCCTTCCACCCACATCTTCGGTGCATGCCAAAGCCTGCTACCTATGACGGTGAGTGCCATGGGACTGGCACTCGGGCAGGAGGGGGGTAATGTTTACTGCAACACCAACAACAGGAAAAAAGTGAAAAAATAGAAAAAATTTGAGAAGCAAAAAAAGGCATAGGGAAGGAATGGAGAAGGCGCCCAGAAGAATAATAAGTCCAAAAAAATCCCAAAAGCATGGGAACAACCACCAAAAGTCCAAGGCATAGCCAACGAAGTTTGGAGGAGTTAAAATCAAGAAAGCGCACCTTTAAATGCAAAGACGCTCTCAAATCCTTGTAAAAGAGTGCCAGGCTCCCTCTTGTGCAAATTGTAAACTTAGAAAGGCGGTAGGACTAGCTAGAAAGTGAAAGAATGGAGAAAAAGGGCCTAGGCCATGACCGGCCATGTAAACATTGAGGATGACCGCTCGTGGGAAGTAGGGCATATATTTAAACTTGAAAAGTGAATGAGAAGCTCATTCTTGTGTGTGGTAAAAAGCTTCTTCTTCTTCTTCTCTTCTTCTTGCCTTCTTGCTTGTGTTTGAGAGAGGGAGTGAGTGAGTGTGAGGGAGTGAGTGTGTGAGAGTGAGGGATCGAGGAGAAGAAGCTCCCTATCTCCTCTCTTTATCATCATCTCTTCTCTACTCTTCTCTTGTCTTGCACAACTATGGAGGATGGAGCTTGTTGGAGAGGGATTGAGGTTGCTTGAGCTTGCCTCAAGGATCGTGGACTACCAACGTGCATGGGAGAGGAGGATACTCGATCGGGCATCAAGGTAAGCTCACTACACCCCATAGGTAGGGAAGGCGCATTGGCTATGTGAGAGGTAGCCATGGCTGCTCGACTTGAAACGCTTGACCAATAAGCGGTCTGTAGGTCTCAGGGGTTGAGCTTGTAGCTCCCTTCAATTTCTGCTCATATCTGTATCATGCAAAAATGGTTGTCTTGCCTGCTTATACCAAAATGGTATGCTTCGCATACTTTATGAAAATTTGCAACTCTAAAAGCAGGCAACCCTCTAACTAATCCTTTGGACTGCATTAATTTCAGCCTTTGTACATTTGTATATCCAATATGTTAATGCTATATTTTAATGTCTGCAACCACTCCTTTTCCTTTAACATTCATTGTAGGAATTCTAGCATCTAAAGTGAATATGCCGCCAACTCTACTTTCTTTTGTGACCAAGCTACACTTATCATTAAAGTCTTCTGAAAAACAACCTTTTGCACTAAATCAAACCTGCAACCCTTGCTCTACCATTTGGTCAACAGTCACTATTTTTTAAAAAATTGATAGCACATGTAATACATCTGTCAAACTCTTTGTTTGGCCATCATGCAAGGACAATGAAATCTTTCCAATGTGTGAAATTGGGTGGTATAAATCATCACATATCTACACATAACATGAATTTTGTAAGTCCTCCATCTCTCCAAACCATTCAACATGACTAGTCATATGATTAGATGCACCTGAATCAACATACCATCATACATCATTATGTGTCCCCTTTCCTATAATAGCATTCATCAAATGTTGCATAACAAACAGACGCTCATTTTTGTCTTCATTCTGTCTAGAGACGATGCATAGTTTCCTTGCTGCAATTTACCACTATGGATATCATCCTTCTTAACATAACAATGGGCTGCAATATGACTTATTTTGCCACAATAATAACAAACAATAACATTATTTCTAGAACCTCTATTCTGACATTTACCTCTTCCTCTAGAGCTCCCCCTACCTTTAAAGTTTCCACGGCCTCCTGAAACCTGCATTTAACCAAATTGTTGATTTAACATGTTTTATTGGTTATCATTAGCATGTCCCATATCATAGCCTCTCGAAGAGGATCTACCATGTCCCCTTCCTAAACTTGAGTAAAATTCTTGGATATGTTTACCATTTTTTTCAAATGATTCACCCTATATATTGATCTCTTTGATAATCATAAGAGAGACTAGCTCATTAAAATTTAGAAATGGCTTCGGTAAATATACAAAAGTAATGAATGATTGCCAAGCCTTCTCATTATTAAGACCACCCAAGGTGGGTGAAACTAAATCATCATTATTAGGCATTACATCAATCATTGCTAACATATTTGCAATGCTCCTCACCTTCAAAACACACTCATTGATAGACATTTTCCCTTTCTTCAAGGTATTCAACTCTTGTATGAGTTGAATCTTTCGTGGCTTTGTATTTACTAAAAACATGTTCTCAAAATTTATCCAAGCTACATGTGAAGTTTTTACATTCTCGATATGTCCTAACATAGTATTATCAATGATTGTAGATAGCCAACACATCACCTTTTTGTCTTTTACATTCCATTATTTCCATGCCTTTAATTCATCTGTAGTAGTCGTACTCAGCTCTGGCTCCTTTTCTTCACTTAAAACAAACTCATAAAGGCCCTTTTCAATGAGGAAGTTTGTCACATAGAACTTCCATGAAGGATAGTCATTCTTATCTAGCTTCTCAATGATGGGATTTCCACTATTCTATGCCATTATCACAAAAATGATATAAAACAACAAGCATGTCTTCTGCAATCTTTCACAACAAGTGCACAGAAATATACCAAGCAATCTTTTTCACTGATTGCTCAATAATACATGTAATCTGCAACTTGTTTGTAGATAAAACTTATGTTTTCTTCTTGGGAAACACCTCAAGAATTACAGATTCTTAATTTGCAGACATGTGCACCCACTTTCGGTTGATATAGTCTAAATCACAGTATACCCTAAAGCTGTTGTGTTTGCAACCTTGCGGCTCTAAAATAGGACCCAAAATGATCTCAAATGCCCAAAAAGCAATGTATAAGCTCTAAAGGGCTTTTTTATAGAATATACATTGCTATACTCACATACCAAATCTCACAACAATCTAAGTTTTTCACTCTGCCCTGCTTTCGGTGCCTCCATAGGCACTATCCAAGAGAAAGAGTGTGAGAGCTGTTTACTGGTTGCTTACTTACTCAAACCTTGCTTCTTCTTCTTCACTTCAGCCTTCAAAAATAGCCTCTCTTAATGGTGCCACTCTAATACCATGTTAAGAATCACGTGGTGGGGAGACTTGCTTGAGCTGTTGTGCCAAACATACACCATACATATAAGAGAAAACTCACTCAAGGACACAAGAAGAGAGATGGAGGCCAAAACGTTTTCTTTCTCGTTTCTTCTTCTTCTTCCACACAGCATATAATGTACACAAATTATAGATAAGATACAATGTAAAGAAAAGTGGCCTACTAATTCAAACAATGCATAACTAACCATACTAATTGATTGACACTATATGTATGCCAACTGGTGGCCATATGAGAATCATAATGCCCACCGATGTGCTAAGTATAGACGTGCGGAATGAACTAGCTAGGTAGTCCATCATCGGTGTCTACACATGTTGAGCTTGCCATACCAACACAGTTGCTAGGATGGCAACTATTAGGTGTGTGACTACTTTGGCAGCACCAAAAGTTGGAATTTGTAGCAAATGGATGTCAAGAACGTATTTTTTCATGGTGAATTGTTATAAGAAGGGTATATGGAGCAACCAACAGGTTATGAGGATTTAGAGCATCCCACATATGTGTGCAAGTTAAAGAAAGTGCTTTATGGGCTGAAGTAAGCACCTGAAGAATGGTGTCTGACAAGATCGGAGAGTATCTTGTTAACACTAGCTTTTATGTTTCTAATACTGACCACTCACTTTATGTGAGGAAGGGAGATGCAAACTTGGTCATCATAGTCATCTATATGGATGACTTGATTATTATATGTGAGAGTGATAGTGGGATTGCTGAAGTTAAGGACCTTTTGAAGAAGAAGTTTGAGATGAAGGATTTGGGTGAGCTGAGATACTTTCTTAGTATTGAGATGATCAATTGTGATTATGGTATATGGCTATTCCAAAGGTAGTATGGCTTGGATATGTTATCCAAGTATGGCATGATAGCATGTAAACCTCTTTCAGTACCATTAAAGCAAAATGTGAAGTTGAGTGTATTGATGTTGGGGATGAGATAGAAGGGCCTACTATGTTTAAGAGGATAATAGGGAGTTTGATTTACATGACTATCACAAGGCCATGAGCTACGCTATTGGCCTTGTTAGTCACTTTATGCATATTCCTAAAGAGCCTTATTTGAATGTAGTTAGAAGCATATTGAGTTATGTAAAGTCCACTTTACATTATGCACTTTTTTATGAGACAAGTAAGGATGTACACGTGTTTGAATACACATATGCAAATTTGGCTAGTAGCAGACAAAATATCTACTAGTAGATTCATATTTTTCCTTGGTAGTGCATCAGTTATATGGAGTATAAAAAAACAACCTACAAGTGCTTTATCGAGTATAGAGGCTGAGTATATAGGTGTTTCTATGGTAACATGTGAGGTAGCATGGTTGCAAATGCTATTGGGTGATTTGGATGTGTAGGGAGAGGGTCCAGTTGTCATTCATTGTGATAACATAAGCAATATATAGCTAGCTAGAAACCTAGTGTTCCATGCTAGGATAAAACACATTGAGGTGCACTACCACTTTGTGAGAGGAGAAGATACTTGCAGAAGAGATTGACTTGGTATATGTCACCACATAGGATCAGATAGCTGACATTTTCACAAAGGCATTGGGTGTAGAGAAGCTTCAAAAGTTTCAAATCTTACTTAGAGTTGTAGAGATATAGTTGAGATTGAGGGGGAGTGTTGAAATGGCAAGCTCAACACGTGCAGATATTGATGATAATGGACCACCTGGCTAGATGGGTCCACATGTTTATACTTAGCACGTTAATGATCATTATGATTCTCACATGGCCACTAAGTTATCACTTACTATAGTTAGTTTATTGCACCTACCTACAATTGGCATAATTATAGTGCCAGGGGATTAGTATAGTCAATTATGCATTGTTTGACTTAATAGGCCATTTTTTCTTATGTTGTATCTTACCTATACTTTGTGTACATTGTATTGTGCATAAAAGAAGAAGAAGAAACTAGCAAGAAAAATTTTTGGCCTTCATCTCTCTTCTTGTGTTCTTGAGTAAGCTTTTTCTTGTATATATGGTGTATCTTTGACATAATAGCTCAAACAAGTCCCCCCACCACGCAATTCTTGACAAACACTCCCTCTCAAGCTCAATTGTATCTCTGTAACTCCAAGTAAGCTTCAAAATTTTTAAAGCTTCTCTATATTCAACACCTTTTTGAAAATGTCAACTATTTGATCCTGTGTGTTGCAAGTCAATCTCTCTTGCAAGTACCTTCCCTCTCACAAAGTGATAATGTACCTCAATGTGTTTTGTCCTAGTATGGAATATTGGGTTCCTAACTAATCATATGTTGCTTATATTGTAACAATGAATGACAACTAGACCATCTTCATGCACATCCAAATCACCCTAATAACTTTTACAAACATACCACTTCACATACTCACATAGTAGCACCTCTATACTCAGCCATTGTACTTGATAAGGCAATTGTAGGTTGTTTTTTGCTGCTCCACATAACTATTGCACTACCAAGGGAAAACATGAATCCGCTAATAGATCTTCTATCGGACATGATACCATCCCAATATGCATCCATGTATCCAAACACATGTATATCCTTACTTGCCTCTTAAAGAAGTCCATAATGCAAAGTGGACTTCACATACCTCAATAATGGTATCCAAATGACGGTTTCTAGGTATTTGCATAAACTGACTTGACAAGGCCAACAACATAACTCAAGTTTATTCTTCTAATAGTCATATAAATCAAACTCTCTACTATCCACCTGAACATATTAGGGTCTTCTATCTCATCCCCAACATCAAAACTTAACTTCACATTTTGCTTAAATGACATTGAGAGAGGCTTACATATTGTCATACCATACTTGTATAATATATCAAAGCCATACTATCTTTGGGACATCCAAGAAAGTACCTCAACTCACCCAAATCCTTCATCTCAAAATTCTTCTTCAAAAGGTCCTTAACTTCAACAACCCCATTGTCACTATCGCCTATAATAATTAAGTCATCCAAATAGATAACTATGATGACCAAGCTTGCACCTCCCTTTCTCACATAAAGTAAGTAATTAACATAAAAAATATAAAATCCAATGTTGACAAGATACTCTCTGATTTTATTAGACCATGCTCTAGGTGCTTGCTTTAGTCCATAGAGTGCCTTCTTTAACCTATATACATATGTGGGATACTCTAAATCCTCATAACTTGTTGGTTGCTCCATATACATCGCTTGTCACAATTCACCATCATGCAAGAAGGCATTCTTGACATCCATTTGTTGCAACTCTAATCTTTGGCTACTACTAAAGCAATCACACATCTAACAATTGCCATCCTAGCAATTGGACTGAATGTGTCTTCATAATATATGCAATATCTGCAACTAGCCTCACCTTATACCTACTAATAGAACCATATGTATTATGCTCAATTTTATAGACCCACTTATAACTAATAGCTTTCTTACTCTTAGGCAATGGTACTTGTAAAGGGAGCTCACACTCAATCGCCAAGACCCACGGACTCCTTATTGCTTCAAGTGTTTCAAGCGAGCACAAATGACTATCTCTCACCTAGCTGATGCACCTTTGATCCTACTGGACTGTAGTGAGCTTACCTTGATGCCCGAATGAGTAGCCTCCTCCTTCAAGCAACCCGGTAGCTCCACAATTCGTGATGCAAGCTCAAGCATCCTCAAGCCTCCACCTCCAAGATCCATCTTCCATAGCTGTGCCCGAGACAAGAGAAGAGAAGAGAAGAGAAGAAGAAGAGAGGAGATGATGGAAAGCTTCTTCTTCAAGATCCCTCACCCTCATATACCCACTCCCTTACACTCTCACACTCCCTCTCTCAAGCACACACAAGCAAGTAAGAAGGAGAGAAGAAGGGAAAAAGAAGAGTCAACTTTAGCCACACACTAAAGAATGAGCTTCTCATTCACTTTTGAGTTTATATACAAAATCCTTATCCCTTTGGGCACCCATCCCCTTTTTTATGTGACCGGCCACTATGGCAAGGTTCTCTTTTCCCATTCCCTTCTAGTTTCCCTTTCTCTTTACCTACTCCCATATACCCTTTACAATTTGCACAGGAGAGAGCCTGGAGCTCTTTTATAAAAGTTTGAAACACTTTTGCCTTTGACTTAGCTTTTGAGGCTGCTCTTGTGCTTTTGGTCGTTTCCCTTCCTGCTTCTTTCTTTGTGTTTGCATTTGGAGTTTTCTTGGACTTCTTTTTCTCTGTCTCGAACTAGGATTAACATTACCCCCCCTCCTAGACAAGTTTCAATCCCATGGCACTTGCGGGTCTGTGTTGATTTGAAGGGTGGTTGGTGAGTTGATGATGATGGGGCCTCTTGAGGATTAATCGTTGGAGAGAGTCTGATCAAAATGTTGAGGCGGTGGAGGCCAAGAATGGTTGGAGTGGATGACGGGGCCTCCGAAGTTGGTGGTTTGCAGCCTTTGTCCATACACTTGAAAAGAAAAGAAGTGCACTACCTAGGGGGAGTGTCTACCTTACCATGTGGTGCATTGTGCTCGTGCTAATGAAACTGGGAGCTGGGTCATGCCACAAGTAAGCCTGGATCATGCCATAGGTAAGCATGGGTATTGTCCCACACTTGCAGACCCAGTTCGTGCATAAGGAAGGTGCGATGGGTGCGGCTAAGGGAGACAAGTCTAAGCATGTCCTGCCCTTGATGTGCCCTAAGTGTGATGTGGATAATCAAAATGGACTAGGGGGTTAGTAGGGATGGAGCCAACTGATCGAAGCCACTGAATATACCTAACTTGAGAACCCCTAGGTACAATGCATGTGGCCTACGTGCAATGAGGTGATTTGATTGTTTTTTCTTGTGATTTCCTACTCTTTTCTTTTCTATTTCCTTTATTTTTTTGTTTCTTTTTCTTTTTCCTCTTCTCTTTTTTTTTTGAATTACATAAATATGACAAGAAGCTAGTCTTCGTCATCCGAGTTGTGAGAGGGTGGTCTTGGGGACTTAAGAGATTTTTCAAGGAATTTCCAAGTCTACATGTACCCCTTGAGGTTTAAACGTACTTGGAGAGTGGTGGTGGAAAGAAATGGATGATTGCAATAGGTGAAGCAACTATCATTCATATATTCTAAGAGGGCTAAGCAAAATGAGGGAAGTAGAGCAACTCGCATCATTAATCTAGCCATAGCGCAGCTATCTATGCCATTGGGATCAAAAAAGAGTATTGGGAGGCAGTGCTCTTGTGGTGTCGAATCCTGCCTTAGTAGTATCCTAAGAAACCTAAGATAGTTACATGTGGTGATGAAAGCACGATTTTAGTGAAAGAAGAGAATTCATCAATGAAGCAATATCAATGAAGCGGACTATTGAGTCATATAGGTCCACTGCCATGAAGACTAGGGCTTCTTCGAGTTAGTAACATTCGCATTATAGATCCATGGAAAGTCGTATCTACCGAGGATGCTTGGATTAAAATCCATTCCTACCCTTCTTGAATATGGTATGAAAGTTAGGTTATTCCTTTCAAATGGTAGGGTGTTACAAATGCCATCCAGGAACATTCTCCATGCTGGTTGGCATTCATAGCCCTTCACTGCTCTAGGTACTTCAAAAACTTTGTTCTGCCAAAAATTTGTGTCCTCTATCCCCCATAAGGTAGGGTTCTATGCCCTCTTGGATATCCATTTGTCTCCCAGCCTGCTTTCAACATTAATTACCTCTTCCACCACCTTGACTAGCAATAATTTGCACAAGTTGGCAAAAAATCTAAAATTAAAGTCAAAGGGCTTACGAGCAGTCTCTTTTTGCTCCCAGATTATGAGTTCAACATTAAAGCTTGCTGGGAAGTCATCTTGGCTTGGTGGGATAGGTGATGTTGGCACTACTCCTGGTTGATCAGCCTCTTGCATGCTTGCTCTACCATATGTTCTCTCTTCCTTTTAAGTGCAGCTTTCCTTTCCATAGAGGTGTCCACTTGCTACTCTTCTGGTTGAGGGAAAGGGGGAAGTGGGATGATTTCTTCCTCTTGAGGTCCCATCACAAAACTTTTTCTTGCCTCTTCCTCTTTTTGTTCCTCTTGTTGTGCTTTCTCAGTGAACCCTGGGACATCCACTTCTTGTGGGGTCAAGCTTGCCCTTAGTAGATAACTCCTCTGTTCTTTGAGGCTAAGGATAACACCATCCACTGGTAATGCTGGCATATGCAATCCTACTCTCAAGGCCCTATAGGCAATACCCAGCTTCCTCTTCAATGGTTCAAACAGCCTCCCCTTCTTCCATTTGAGTAATGTCTAGGATTGTGTTAAGGAAGACACATTGTTGGGTCTCTAGGCTCACTTGAGGGGCCTTTGCCTTGCTCTATACTAACACTTTATCTCCTTCCACATGGGCTAGATGGCGCGTTGAGTCCTTGACTCTTTTTTCATTTATGATTGGCCCAAGCCCCAACTTTCTTTTTCATTTCTTCAAGACTCTCCCCTTGCCTTCAAGCTAGGACCATTAGTCTTTGCTCTTGATCTTCAATCTCTCTCTCTAACCTCTTTTGCTCCTCCTGCCCCAAGGTTGCCTCCTTTTTCAAAATTTCTATCTCCTTTTGATACATGCGTGCCCTTTCCTCTCATGCTGCTTCTAGCATCTTTGTGGCATCTTGGAAATTCTTAATTTCTTCTTGTAGCTCTTCATACAACTTTGCCAGCTTGTTGATATGTTGTTGCATCCTCACAAGGTTCTGTTTCTCATGAGCCTAACCTTGCTTCCCACTTTCCTTCTTCACCCTCCTTAGCTTTGACCTTTACCTTTAGCTCATGTATTTCTTTGTGGCACATAGCTACTTGGCGGGCCTTCTCTAATTGGAATGCTACCATGGACTCCTTTTCATCTTCTAACTCAGCCACCATTGCTATCTTCTTATCCTCCTTTGCTTTCTCTAACTACGAGAGAAGCTCTTGGATGTACTCATCATAGTTTGTAGGTGGCATCATCATTGTGGGAATGGAGGTTGTGGATGTTTCCACCCTCTACCTCTTAGGGTCCTGTCTCAACTCGACGTCTGCTAATGTCAGTCACTTGGTTCCTACTACAAGGGTGGCTTCACCTGTCCCTTGGGCCATTTCTTTATTAACCAAGAATTGCACCCATGCTAACATGTTGCTAGCATCAACTTTGGGTGTGAGCCTTGGGTGGTTGTGGTGGTGGTGGTGGGCACTAGGAGAGTGGGGATGGGATCAATTAGGCCCTTGCCCTTGCCTTCTTTCACCGAAGGTGGTGTGATTTCTAGAAGTTGGGTACTTGAGCCTGGGCCTTCATCTCATGGTGGGCTCATAGCACCCAACTCATCTTGTCTGCACTGTTGTTGTATTGACATGCGCGTTGCCAGCACGATGTCCTCTTCTTTCTTCCTTCTCAATTCTTCCTCTTTTTAGCTGCCTTCCTCCTTCTCTCCTGTTTGGTTCTCTTTGATTCTTCTTTTTACCTCTTTGAGTCCTCCTTTTCTTTCTTTTTTCTTTCTTCCTCTGCTTTCTTATATTTTTTCTTAGCCTTTTCTAAGTTTGCCTTCTCCTTTTTCCTACTTTCTTCTTCTTGCTTGTCCTATGAAATCTTTTTCTTTGCTTTCTTAGCCCTTCCATAGCTAGATTGTGTTTCCTTTTCCTCCTCTTTGTCACTTACTATTCTTTCACTGGATTTCTCTCATTCATGGTGGGGAGGCGACCTTTTTGGTGACTCATCAAACCCTTCTTCTTTATCATTCTATGTCTCTTGCACTGCCTCTTGGATAAGAGCCATCAAAACTCCCCCATACCCAATGAATAAGGCTTTTGATGATGGTTTCTTTCTTTTGGCTCCACCTTTTAAAGCCAGGGGTTCTCCACCTGCTAGCCTACTTTTGAGGGCTAGTGCCTTGGCTGATTGGTGGTCGATTGTCTTTCTCACATACCCATTCCAATTGACCTCATCTAGTGAGTGGGCTGCCATGCTCTGTAGCATAGACACATTGATTCTGTGCATGAGCAAATTATACCTTTGGTTGGAGAAAAGGAAGTCACACTGATTCTGTGCATGAGCAAATTATACCTTTGGTTGGAGAAAAGAAAGTAGATGACCTTTTCTTGGAGCCTTATCTCTAGGTCAGGGATGTCTTGAATGTTGACGCCATCACCCGGCCTTCTTCATGTTCAACATGGTATAGACATCTCTTTTCGGTCTCCTTTCTACCTTGGGTTCCAGCCCTAGTGCCGTCTCCACCAAGGCCTTACTGAGGTGGGTGTACTTGCTTGGCTCCTTCTCCTATTCCAATTGTCTTCATGCTGCATTCTGTGTCAGGATCATAGGTTCTTGAGAACTCTATGCATTTGATGTGGTTCCTCAAGAAAGATGAGTCGTTGTTGTCAGTAAACTATTTAAACTCCTCAATTTCCTGGTCGATGGCAAGGACTGTGCTCTTGCCATGACACACAATGAGGCATTGTTTTCATGGGTGTTCTCGAGATACGTCGGTGGAAAAATTAATTCCTCGGCTGCTTGGAGAGCCTTAACAAATACAAATTTTGATTCCTCCCATGAGAAAGTGTGGTAAATGTGGTGTCCAATTGTCAAAGGCATGCAACCAAGTCATCCCTTGTATTTTTAGGGAAGTCCATGGCCAAGGTTAGAATTGATCTCTGATTGTAATTAGGTCTAAGGCCTACAGTAGGTGGTTGTGGTTTGACGAAACTAGATAATTTAGCAGTCAGCTGATGGTTGCGGCTTTGGTTGTTCTTGATGGCACAATTAAGCCATTGGTCAACTTGGCTTGGATTGTGATGCAGATGTCATGCTACTAGACACTGATGAGATTTTAGGAATACTAACAGGAATAGGTTGAGGCAGTGTGTGAGTAGCATGTTGCGGTTTTGGTTGATAGACTTGTTCAATCTCTATCGGCTTATGTGTTTGTGGCTCTATGGGCTTCGCAGAGCCTGATTCGTTTGCGGCATTGGGGAGTTTTCTGTCACTTGGTTTGGTGTGGTCAAGTTTGTGAGTGGCATTTGAGTAGTGCCCTTGGCCATCTTGGCTTTAGGTATCCATATCCAAGTGTCACCCTCGTAATAGCCTTGCACTTGTAATAAGATCTTGGGGACCCATCACTACTTGAGTGTTCATTGATGTCTATAGTTCCTTCTTTGCCTCCTAGATTTTGAATATGAGTTCCTAGCCTTGCAAGGTCGTGATGGTGCACTTTTAGGTGGTGGCCCTTGATGTTTAGGTATCCATTAGAACTATGGTGCATGGGCCTTAGCTTTGATTTTAGTGGTTTGCTGGCTTTGAGTTTTGGCTTGTTGTCATGAGTTACAACCCCCCTCCTTATGATTGGTGGTGGGTTGCTCTATCGGTGGCTTTGCAAGCTTTAATGGAGCCGTGTTACCCTTGCTGAAAGCTATTACGTACGTTGCTGATGGCTAGATGAATGCATTATGATTGGTAGTCGACATTACAAAGTGTTTGCTCTTTAAATGTACATTCTTTCCATACCTACATCCTTTGCATTCGACAACACATAAAAGATTGTTGGTTAGATTGTTGAGACATCGAGCTCCACTCATGATATGCCAGGGTGACCGTTGTGCATTTATGTCACCGACTTGTTAGCTGTAGATGCGGTTGGTACACCGTCCATGAATAATAGCTAGATGACAGCTATCCTTATCTACTCTAGTTCGTGGCTCAGTTAGTATGCCACCTTAGTTAGTTGAGTTTGGTTTGAGACCCATATATAGGGTTCTTCTATTTCTATGTACGAGTGTTCTTTTTGGCTTACACAACTAAGAAGAGGAAAACTGTTTTCAACCTCCACCCTTGTGTGTATTCCCCCATTGTGCAAGCAAGAAAGCTACAAGTGAGACTCCTTCCTTCTTTCCCACAATCTTGACATGGTATCAGAGCCTTGTTCGTGGTAAGGAGCTCAAGAAAGCAAACCAAGTTCATGGTGTTTTGGTAAGAGGACCAGTGTTGCTTTCATTTTTCTATTTTGGGAGAAAGTCTCTGCAGGTAGCATAGCCGGAAAGTGCAAGAGTGCATTGTCTCAAATTGAGACGTCCTTCGCGGTGTAGCAAGAGGGCAGTATATGCTACGGGAAAGGGCTTTAGCCCTTGGTTGCTCTGTTTTTTTGATTTGAGGCCTTTTCGAGGCCTGTTTTGGAGGTGGAAGTTTTTTGCACGCACTCAGGAAAATGCCTTGTTTTATGCTATGCGACCATTGTTCTGCACGTCAGTGAAAAGTTACCGTAGAAATTGCATTGTATGCCTATGCGCAGAGACATTGGGAGGTACAAAATCATCCTTGTTGTCTATTGATGCAAAATCGTCACTAGGAAGTGACTATGTGGTCAAATACCACTTTCGTCAGTTTTGCAGATTTGCTCTTGTGAGGCTAAAGCTGTGTTTTTTGCAGTGACAGAATTCTTTGCAGTGTTCTGTAATGGTGTCTGATTCTCTTTCACAGATTGTCACTGAAAAGCTTGACAAGAAAAACTTCCAAGCATGGAAGTTTAGAATGATGAATTTCCTTATGGAAAAAGGATATTGGAAATTTGTTGCAGGAAATGAAGAAGAACCAGTTCTTCCTGATGTTCCCAATCAATAGCAAATGCAGGCATTTAAAGGATGGCATGAGAGAGCTAGAAAAGTTATGTACTGGCTATCTATCAGTATTTCAGACTCTATGATTGTGCATATTCAGGATGCAAGTACGCCAAAGGAGGCATGGGATACTTTGTCAAAAATGTATAGCACAAATACGCAAGCCAGGAAAATGTAGCTCAAGCAAGAGTTGCACAATGTGCAAAGAGAAAGTATGAGCATCAATGACTACCACATGAAGGTGAAGAAGATTGCAGATGCACTTGCTTCCATTGGGTCGCCAGTGGAAGATGATGATTTAGTTTTCGTGACCTTGAATGGTTTAGGGAAGGATTATGCACAGTTCCGAACATCCATTTCTGTCCGTGAAAGATTTCCTGATTTTGAGGAGTTGATTGCTCTTCTAATTTCTGAGGAGTAGAGAAATGGTGGTGCATCTTCTTCAAGAGGAACTTTAAAAGAATCTGTCTTCTAATCAAATGCTGGAAGAGGTAGAGGCAGAGGTAGAGGAGGCCGATCTGGAGGCCATGGTAGAAATCAGAATATGCAGCAAACTCAAGAAAACCAGTCCTATGGAGGAGGACGTGGTAACTCTAGAGGCAAGGGGAGCCAAAGAGGTTGTGGTGGATGGCAAAGGGGCCAAAATGCAAACAACAATGTTGAATGCTACTACTGTGGTAAAATGGGTCACATGGCTAAAGACTGCTATAAAAAGCAGAATGACATCATGAATGGAAAATTGCAACAAGGGAATTATGCATCTTCTAGTAGACAGGGTGATGATAGAAATGAGCATTTATTTATGGTGTAGCAGATGAACAATTCTGTGACAAGTGTAGAAGAAAGCAACGAAGTGTGGTATGTTGACTCAGGTGTGTCAAACCACATGACAGGTCATACAGAATGGATGCAGGATGCAAGGAAAATGGAAAAACCAGGATTTGTGGAGACTGGTGATGATACTGCACATCCTATTGTGAAGATTGGAAAAATTCCTTTGTCTATGCAGGATGGGAAAAAGAAATACCTATCGGATGTATTTCATGTCCTGAATATCACCAAGAACCTGGTTTCTGTTGGTCAAATGGTTGAGCAGGGCTTGCAGGTCAGATTTAATCCTCATGGATGCTTTGTTGAGGATATGAAAAATAAAGGTCGTTTGATAGCAAAAGGAAATAAGAAGAGTAGAATGTTTACATTGGATGCATACATGCCTGAATTGAGTGCAACAATGTTTGCACATGGGACCGGCGTAGTTGCAGATATTGATATCTGGCATAAATGCATTAGTCATGTTAATGTACAATGACTTAAATCAATGCAAGCCCAAAATATTGTTGCAGGATTGCCTAAATTCAAGGTTGCAGAAATGCGTAAGGTATGTGAAGCCTGTCAGTTTGGAAAAAAGGCAAGGAAACCATTTCCTAGACATGTTCAAGAGAGTAAGAAGCCATTGGAATTAATCCACTCTGATGTGTGGACTACTAAAGCCGCATCTGTTGGAGGCTGTCATTACTTTGTCACTTTTATTGATGACTATAGCAGAAAAGTTTGGGTGTATTTTATGAAAAAGAAAAGTGAAGTTTTTAGGCATTTCAAAACTCTTAAAGCTATGGTTGAAAAAGAAACAGACCTGCAAATAAAATGCCTAAGGTCAGATGGAGGGGGAGAGTACCTCTCAAATGAGTTTGCAAGGTTCCTGCAGGAGCATGGCATAAAGCAGCAATATTCATACAGTCATACCCCACAACAAAATGGAATTGCAGAAAGGAAAAACAGGCATATTGGAGAGGTATCTCGTGCCATGCTCAACAAAAAGACTTGCCAGATTTTTACTGGGCTAAGGCAGTTGCTACAGCAGTCTACATAATGAACAGGACTCCCACTGCATCAATACATGGCATGACTCCAGAGGAGAGGTATACTGGTAGGAAACCAGATATTTCTCATTTGAAGATTTTTGGTTGCATTGCCTATGTTCATGTGCCAGATGAGTTGAGATCTAAGTTGGATCCAAAAGCTGAGAAGTGCATCTTTATTGGTTACTCTTTGCAGAGTAGAAAGTGTATAGATGCTATAACCCTACTACTCGTAAGTTTACAGTGAGCAGAGATGTTGTTTTTGATGAGATGAGTAGCTGGTATAAACGAGTAAATGTGATTGATAATGTAGATGCACAAAATGGTAATGCTGCATAGAATTCATAGCAGCAGTCACAAGATATTAGTGGACCTGGAGTGTCCTCTAGCAGTGGTTCACATTCTTTGCCATGGACATGCAGATTGAGATAAGGAGAATCTTCTCAAAGCAATGCAGATAGTGGTATGCAGGTATCACGAAAAGGAAAAGAGAAGGTAGATCAGCCCATGTTTGATGTGAATGCAGGTCACTCTTATGTGGATGGTGAATCCAGTGGCTCAGAACAGAGCATTGATGATGAGTTGGGTATTCCTTCTATTGTTACACCTGGAAAAAGGGAGACCAGGGATGTTTTGAGAGCACCTGGGAGTGAACCTACTTTGCGCAGGTCTACCAGAGCTAGGTATCTTGTGGATAGGCTAAAATATGATGGATTTACAACCATTCACTATGCCTATATAGTCAAAGTGATACAGGAACCAGAACCCACTTCTTTTGAGCAAGCCATGGGAAAAGAAAAATGGGAGAAAGCCATGGATGAAGAAATGGATGCTTTGGAAGCAAATGCTACATGGGAATTGGTACCTTTGCCTAAAGATAAGAATGCAATTGGTTGTAAGTGGGTTTATAAGGTGAAGCACAATGCAGATGGCTCTATGAACAGATACAAGGCAAAATTGGTTGTAAGTGGGTTTATAAGGTGAAGCACAATGCAGATGGCTCTATGAACAGATACAAGGCAAGATTAGTAGTCAAGGGGTATGCACAAACATATGGCATTGATTATGAAGAAACATTCAGTCTGGTTGCAAGGATGGCAACCGCAAGAGCAGTCATTGCTATGGCTGCATCAAAGGGATGGTCTTTACATCAGATGGATGTAAATAATGCCTTTTTGCATGGTGATTTGCAAGAAGAGGTCTATATGGAGTAGCCACCAAGTTATGTGCATGCTGTTCATCCTGAGTTTGTTTGCAGGTTGAAGAAAGCCTTGTATGGCTTGAAGCAAGCACCTAGAGCATGGTCTGACAAGATAGGACAGTATCTTGTCACTATTGGCTTTCAGATTTCCAAGGCAGATTTCTCACTTTATGTGAGAAAAACAGAGAAAGTATTATGCTGCCTTCATTTATGTTGATGATTTGATTATCACAGGTGATAGTGATGAAGATATCCTTCATGTGAAAATGCTATTGAAGTAGAAGTTTGAGATGAAGGATTTGGGAGAGCTGCGTTATTTCTTGGGCATTGAGGTGATTAGATCACCAAGTGGTAGAGGCAATATGGATTGGACATGCTGTCCAAATATGGGATGACATGTTGTAAGCCTATTTCAGTTCCTTTGGAGTAGAATGTAAAGTTGAGCGTAGATGCAGGTGAGCTTCTCAAAGACCCTACTATGTACAGATGCATAGTAGGAAGTTTGATTTATATGACTATTACCAGGCCAAATTTGAGCTATGCTGTTGGATTGGTAAGTCAGTTTATGGAGGCTCCAAGGAAACCACATTTGGATGCGGCTAGACGCATACTCAGGTATGTGAAGTCCACATTGCAGTATGGACTATTTTATGAGACTGGGGTTCAGATATAGTTGCATGGATACACTAATGCTGATTGGGCTGGTAGTATTTTTGATAGATGATCTATCAGTGGATATGTGTTATCTTTTGGGAGTGATGCAGTCACTTGGAGCAGCAAGAAACAACCTACAGTTGCCTTGTCGAGCACAGAGGCTGAGTACGGGGGTACAACAATGGCTGCATGTGAGGTAGCTTGGTTACATAAGCTACTTTATGATATGCATTAGCCTACAAATGGGCTAGTTGTCATTTATTGTGACAACATGAGCAGCATACACTTGGCAAATAACCCAGTCTATCATGTTAGAACAAAGCACATTGAGGTGTATTATCACTATGTGCAGGAGAGGGTTTTACTAGGTCTTATTGATCTAGTTTATGTCAGCACAGAGGATCAGGTAGCTGACAGATTCATGAAGGCATTAGGCGCAGAGAAGCTGTGCAAGTTTAGAGACCTGCTTGGTGTGTAGGAATTGGGATTGAGCTTGAGGGGGAGTGTTGAGACATCGAGCTCCACTCGTGATATGCCAGGGTGACCGTTGTGCATTTATGCCACCGACTTGTTAGCTGTAGATGCGGTTGGTATACCGCCCATGAATAATAGCTAGATGACAGCTATCCTTATCTACTCTAGTTTGTGGCTCAGTTAGTATGCCACCTTAGTTAGTTGAGTTTGGTTTGAGACCCATATATAGGGTTCTTCTATTTCTATGTATGAGTGTTCTTTTTGGCTTACATAACTAAGAAGAGGAAACCGTTTTCAGCCTCCACCCTTGTGTGTATTCCCCCATTGTGCAAGCAAGAAAGCTATAAGTGAGACTCCTTCCTTCTCTCCCACAATCTTGACATAGACTCGATATAGATTGCAACCTTGAACTTTCCCAGAAGTGCATATGATCGACCCCCAAATGGGCTGAGTCTGGCATTAGTGGGTTGCAATTGTGGTCTGCCAATTTGAATCCAATGATCATGAGTCAAGATATTAAAGTCAACTCCCTCATTGATCAATGCATCAAATGTATGTGTTTGCTTGGTAGTGACAGTCATGTTATGCAGGTAAGCTTTGAAGCTATGGCTTCCTCATATTCATCTTCAATTTTCATGATAGTGGCCACTTATATATTGATAGGGAACTCTAGAATTGGAGGCTCATGTAGTGGGTGTGTGGGCGGGTAGTACTTCTTTATGTGACTTCCATTGAAAAATCCTATGCCCTCAGCCTCTAGGGTTTCCAGTTTTACATTACCGGTTTGGCTGATGGTGCGAACTCTAAAAGGTCTTAGCCATCTAAACTTCATTTTTTGTTTATGACCTTTGACTGAGTACAATAGTACTAAGTCTCCCTATTCGAAATCTCTCTGCTTGACATGCTTGTCAAACCAGCTCTTTCATCGTGCCTTTTCACAAATCAGTGCATAAGTGGCTAGAAGTCAAGTCTCCGATAAGCATTCTAGCTCGATTAGGCGCTTCATCCATGCCTCCCTTCCGTCCCATCTCTCTTGAAGAGCTATTATCAAGCTAGAAATAAAGAACTCTACGGGTAGAATTACTTTAGTTTCGTAGGTCAACCTAAAGGGAGTCTATCCTACATCCATTTTATAGGCTATCCAATAGGCCCATAAGGCTGCCATTAGTTTGTTATCCCAATTACTATGCGAGACAGAGACCACTTTGGTCAAGACGTTCACTAAGATTTTATTAGTAGACTCAGCCTAGCCATTCACCTAAGGGTAGTAAGGTGAGGATTTTCGATGGATGATCAGGAAGGTGGATAGGAGGTGAGCGATCACTTCATTGATGAAGTGCGTGTCTTGATCACGGACCAGTTCAATGGGATAGTCGAATCATGAGATCACTTGCTCCCATAGGAACTTAGCTATGGTCCTAGCATCATTTTTCCTCATAGCTCATGCTTCATTTTGTGAGATAATTGATGGCAACAATGATATACTTGACCTATGAGTACTGTGTTGCAGGACTAATAGGCCCAATGAAGTCAATCCCCCACTTCTCGAATGGATGTCTTGTAATGACTAGACTTAACTCCATTTTGTCCTTGCAAATATGTACCTTGGTTTATTGGCACTCATCACAGTGCTTGACAAATCGTGCTACATCTTGAAAAAGAGTAGGCCACCATAGTTGAGACTATAGTACCTTGCGGGTTATCGTGTCTCCACCGAAATGTCCTCCTGCAATCTTGACATGTGCCTCTGCAAGTATGTCATGCATTTCATACTCACACACACATCTCTGTAGCAACCCGTCTTGCCCTAGCCTATAGAGTTGGCCTGCTATTAGCTGATAGGGTTTTATTTTAAGGATGAGTCACCTAAGTTGGGATTTTTTGATGGGTCTTTCAAGCAGTACGTGTTCAAGTATTTGGACTATGTCGTCTACCCAATATGGTGTCAAGTCAGCTCTAAACAAATCTCGTTCACTAGACAAGTTAAATAGATAAGCATCTGGCAACTCATCCATAATGCCCTGTCCAGCGACTTCTCCTATGGGTATGCGAGACATATGGTCAGCCATGTAATGTTGCTTCCCTTTTTGTACAACCAGGAGAAGTCAAATTCTAAAAGCAAAATTATCGAGCAATGCATTCTGTAGCATAAGGTTTATTAATGAGAATGCAAGGCTTGATGGTCAACAAAGAAAGTAAAAGGCATAGACAAAAGATAATGCCAAAATTTCTTTACAACAAACACCATGGCTAAACCCTCTCTCTTTGTCATTGAGTAGTTCATTTCCAAATTCGTGAGTTGTCTGCTAGCAAAGCTCACTGGATAGTCTAGATTGTGTTCACTAGGTTGGCACAACACAGCTCCCACGGAAAACTTCAAAGCGTCAATGTGAATGTGAAAGGTTATGGTTTAGTCAGGGGCTCGTAGGATTGATGTTGTGGTTAGTTCCTTCTTCAATTTCTTGTATGCGCACCCCTTGGCCTATTCAAATATTATCAGCAACTTGTATAGAGGTCTAGCAATCAATGCACAGTTTAGTACAAATCTCCAATAATATCCCATATGGTCTAGAAAGCACTAAAATCCCTTGTAATTAGATGGTGGTCAGTGGTAGATCAACAATAACCCTAACTTTTAAAAATTCTATAGCAATGCCATTCTTTAACATCATGTGCCCTAGGATGCATCCATGTTTTACACAGAGCTGTCACTTTAAGGGGTTCAACAAGAGATACAATCAATATCGTTCAAAGACCACTTGGAGTTTGTCTAGGTGTTCCTTCCAATTAGAGTGAGCACATAGATCATCAACGAATACTTCTAACTCTTTCCTAGGCATGTCTTTAAATATGGCACACATGAGCCTTTGGAATGTGGCTGGTGCGTTTGTCAACCCAAAGGGCATGACTATGTAGGCAAAGACCCCCCCACTCAATGGCGAATGTAGTCTTGTACATATCATCAAGATGCACTTGCACTTGATTCTACCTTGAGAAGCCATCCAAAAAACTATAGGCCTCTTTACTAGCTACTCACTTGAGCATATGCTTAGTGTATGGAAATGGGTAATTGTCTCTCTTGGTAGCAGCATTGACTTTCTTGTTGTTGACGAACACTCTGATCTTTCCATTTTTCTTCAGTACGATCGCTATGGGTGAGACCCAGTCCATGTGCTCAATCTTGTAAATGAATCGTGCTCTCAATAGTTTATCTATTTTTTCTTTGTTAGTGTGAGTGTGCTTGGGATTCATAAGATACGATCGTTGCTTGATCGGTGTTGCATCAGGCATCATGAGTATATTGTGAGTCACTACACTTGGATCTACCCCTTTTAGCTCATCGAGGGACCAAGCATAGACGTCTATATACTCTCATAAGAGAGCAATGAGACTGGATTTCTTCTCCTCAGTCAAGTCATCGGCTATGAAGACAAGTCGAGACGTCCCCCTTCCTTAGCTAGAGTAACATCCTTGACTTTGGCTGGCCCTTCTGTTGAGATGACAAGCTCAACACATGTGGACATTGATGATGGACTGCCTGGTTAGATGGGTCCACATGTCTACACTTAGCACGTTGGTGGTCATTATGACTCTCACATGGCCACTGACTCATTACTTATTATATTCAGGTTGTTACATCTATTTACAGCTGGCATAGTTATAGCGCCAGTCGACTAGTGTAGTCGGTTATGCATTGTTTGACTTAGTAAGCCACTTTCCTTTATGTTGTATCTTATCTATACTTTGTGTATATTGTAAAGTGTGTGGAAGAAGAAGAAGAAACCAACAAGAAAACGTTTTGGTCTCCATCTCTCTTTTTGTCTCTTGAGTGAGCTTCTCCCTGTGCATTCTGTGTGTGTTCGGCACAGCATCTTGAGCAAGTCCCCCCACCACACGATTCTTGACATGATATCAGAGCCGCGCCACTGTGTGAGAGAGGCTAATTTCGAAGGCTGAAGTGAAGGAGAAGAAGCAATGTTTGAGCAAGCAAGCCACGGGTAAGAAGCTCTCTCATCCTCCCACTCTTTCTCTTGGATAGTGCCCGTGGAGGCACCGGAAGCAGGGCAGAGTAAAAATCTTAGAATGCAGTGAGATTTGGTGTGCGCGAAGAGTACTGTGTATTCTGCAGTCAATCCCTTTAGGGCTTATCCCGCAGTTATTTTAGGCATCTAAGGCCGTTTCAGGCCCAGTTTTAGAGCCGCAAGATTGCGGACAACAGTTTCAAGGTACACTGACTTCGACTATATTGACCGAAAGTGGGTGCACAAGTTACAGATTTTAGATCTATAAGTTCAAAGGTATTTACAGCGAGTAAACACAAGGTTTATCTGCAAAGTGGTTGTAGTTTGCATGTATTGTTGAGCAGATAGTGAAAAAGGCTATCTGGTGTATTGCTGTGCACTACAGGTCGAGGGTTGCAGAAGATTTGCTTGCTGTTGGTATTAATTTTGTGATAATGGCAGAGAACAGTGGAAGCCCCATCATAGAGAAGCTCAAAAAGAACAACTACCCTTCATGGAAGTTCCGTGTTACAAACTTCCTTATTGGAAAATGCCTCTACGAGTTTGTTTCAGGTGAAGGAAAGGAGCCAGAGGTGAGTGATCCTCCAATTGCAGAAGAGACAAAGACACGGAAGGAATGGAATGCAAAAGATAAAAAGGTCATGTATTGGCTGTCTGTAGTAATTGACAATAATATGCTGGGATATATTAGAAATGCAGAGAATTCATATGCAACTTGGACCATACTTGAAAGTATGTTTTCTGTAAATACAAAGACACGAAAGATTCAACTCAAGCAAGAGTTGAATACATTGAAGAAAGGGAAGATGTCTATCAATGAGTATGCACTGAAGGTAAGGAGCATTGTAGATGCATTGACAGCAATTGATGCAATGCCCGATGATGATGATTTGGTGTCGTCTACCTTGGGTGGACTTAACAATGAAAAGGCTTGGAAGTCTTTTGTAACTTCCATATATGTCAGAAAGCCATTTCCAGATTTTGATGAGTTGGTCTCCCTTATGATCACTGAAGAGATCAACATGCAGAGTGAGATATCTAAAAGAAGTGGTAAACATGTCCAAGCTTTCTACTTCAGTTTAGGAAGGGGACGTGGCAGGTTCTCTTCAAGAGGCCGTGGAACAGGACGTGGTAGTGACAACCAGCAAAACAGATTGAATCAGCAATTTGGAGATATGCAAGTTTTAGGAGGTCGTGGTAACTTTAGAGGCAGGGGGAGATTTAGAGGAAGAGGTGGATGGCAGAACAGAGGTTCTAACAACTCTGGTATTGTGTATCACTATTGTGGCAAAATAGGCCATATTACAGCCCAATGTTATGCTAAGAAAGATGATATCTGCAATGGTAAGTTGCATCAAGGAAATTATGCATTGTCTTCACGACAGAATGAAGACAAAAATGAACGTCTGTTTGTTATGCAGCATATGTTGAATGCTGTTACAGGAAAGGGAACACCGATGATGTTTGGTATGTTGATTCAGGTGCATCCAATTATATGACTAGCCATGCAGAATGGTTTGGAGAGATGTAGGATTTGCAAAATGCAGGTTATGTGCAGATGGGTGATGATTCATGCCACCCAATTTCACACATTGGAAAAGTTTCCTTGTCCTTGCATGATGGTAAGACAAAGAGTCTTTCAAATGTATTACATGTGCCATCTATTACAAAGAACTTGGTGTCAGTCGGTCAAATGGTAGAGCAAGGGCTGCAAGTCAGATTCAATGCAAAGGGATGCTTTGCAGAAGACTTCAATGACAAGTGCAGGTTGGTAGCAAAGGGACGTAGAGTTGGACGTATGTTTACTCTGGATGCTAGAATTCCTACTATGAATGCTGCTATGTATGCTAAAGAAAAAGATGTTGTTGCAGATATTGAAATTTGGCACAAACGCATTGGACATGCAAATGTACAAAGACTGAAATTAATGCAGTCCAAAGGGTTGGTTACAGGTTTGCCTACATTTAGAGTTGCAGAATTTCATAAGGTATGCGAAGCATGTTAGTTTGGTAAGCAGGCAAGACAACCTTTTTCACATGACAAAGATGTAAGCAGAAATATCCTTGATGTTGTGCATACAGATATTTGGGGGCCTACACAAAATGTATCTCTTAGAGGCAGTTCATACTTTGTCACATTCATTGATGATTGTTCTAGAAAGCTGTGGGTATATTTGATGAAGGAAAAGAGTGAAGCGTTTGAGCACTTTAGAACTTTCAAGGCTGCAGTTGAAAGAGAAACAGGCTTGAAAGTAAAGTGCTTGAGGTTAGATGGAGGGGGAGAGTACCTCTGGAATGAGTTCAGTGATTTTCTAAGGTCTCATGGGATAAAGAGACAGTTCACATGCAGATATACCCCACAGCAAAATGGGATTGCAGAAAGGAAAAACAGGCATATTGCAGAAGTTGCACGCGCCTTGATGGCTGAAAAGAATATGCCTATGCATTTTTTGTCTGAGGCTGTTCATACTGCTGTTTATATTATGAAAAGAACTCCCACAGCTGCAATTCATGGTATGACCCCCGAAGAATGTTTTATAGGTAAAAAGCCTAATGTCTCACACTTGAAAGTGTTTGGTTGCATTGCGTATGTTCATGTGCTAGATGAGTTGGAGAAGAAATTGGATCCAAAGGCTGAAAAGTGTGTCTTTATTGGATACTCTTTAGAGCAGAAATGGTATCGCTGTTATAACCCTGTCACATGTAAGTTCAGAGTGAGCAGGGATGTCATCTTTGATGAAATGAGCAGTTGGTATGCATCTAGTGGTGATGCATTAGATGATGATGATGATCATGACAATCATGTGCAAGCTGAAAAGCAAGAATCACGGACTCTTAGTGGACCAGAGACATCATCTGGTAGTCCTTGGTCTGGGAGACTAAGGAGTAGCTCTACATCTTCAGGTGCATCTAGTAGCACTACAGGTAAGGACAAAGGAAAGAATAAAGTGTCATAAGGCATTGATGCAGTTCTTGATGGAGACTCCAGTGGCTCAGAGAGCTTGGATGATGAGCTTGGCATTCCTTCAGTGAGGACACCAGGTGTAGAGAGAGCTCATAATAATGAAAAGCTCCATTGAGTGATCCGGTGGTACGCAGATCTACCATGGTCAGATACCCTGTTAAAAGATTTGGTTTTGAAGGTTATGCAGCTCACCATTATGCTTATATGGTGAAACTAGTTGAGGTTGTTGAGCCCACTTGTTTTGAGGATGCTATTGGTCATACTCATTGGGATGCGGCAATGGATGAGGAGATGGCTGCATTAGAGGCCAATAAGACTTGGGATCTAGTATCATTTCCGAAGGGCAAGAAAGCTATTGGATGTAAGTGGGTTTATGAGATTAAGCACAATGGAGATGGCTTTATTAGTAGGTACAAAGCTAGGCTTGTTGCAAAAGGCTATGCCCAGACATATGGCATAGATTATGATGAAACCTTTAGTCCAGTTGCTAGGATGGCAACTGTCAGATGTGTGATTCCTTTGGCAGCAGCCAAAGGTTGGAGGTTGCAGCAAATGGATGTGAAGAATGCCTTATTGCATGGTGATTTTGAGAGCGGAATTTTAGTGCCGAGAAGTGCTTAAAAATAGCTAAGAATTATGAATATCAAGGGAAAAATATTCAACATCAAAGGCGGCGGCTCGATCTAGGACGATTTTAAGCGCCAAAGTGCTTTAAAGGCGCCCGAGCGACACTTGTTAATTTTTCATAATTTTTCAGATAGTTGTGCGGGTTGACACGAGTTACCGGCCAATGTGGGATGCTAAGCCGGACGCCCAGGATTTTTCAAAGCTCAATTCGGAGTCCGGACGGGGAAATGGCTAAGAAATGGTCAATATTTGAAAGGGTGGCCACAACATGGACCAAAGGGGGGGCGCCCTTTGGGGAAATTTTAACACCCCAACCAAAGGCATGCAAGAAATCGTGGAGAGAGAGGAGAAGAGGGCCAACAACATGCGCCAAAAATCATGCCATGGGTGATGGAGAGGCAACTTCCAAGCTGCAAATAACCTATGCAAATGATCATTGGCCTTGTCTACCTTCTCCCTACTGATCATATCGCCGCCTCTCGCCCGAGAAATGGTGGTCTCTATGAAGAATTCTGATTTCAGTCTTTCTCTCTCCTCCCTCTCTCTCCCCTAAAGGCAGATTTATGTGGTGAAGAAGAAGAAGAAGAATGGATGACGGGTGCTTGTCCAAAGACCGGATTGCTCCGTGGTTCAAGAAGGATGAAGATTGTTGATTGTGGACTGTCATGAGCATTAATGGTGGCTGGAAATCAGTCCCGAGATATGGCAAATAAAAACCCGCAACCCGCAAAGAACGGTAATCTCATTTTTACAAAGGAAATTGATGTTTTATGCAAGTTGCTTCATGAATATTTGTTTCCATGGGATGTTTATGCATTATAATGTTATTTGCAATGTCTTCCAACTGTTTATGATCAGAAAATCAAAAAATCATAAGTATTGTGGATGAAATTAGTAGTGTAAAACTCGTAAAACATGCGAAATATGGGGAAATTGGGGGTTATTGAGATATAAATGGAAAATATAGTAAGACACACCAACTAAATTTGTGTTTTTGCTGCAAATGAACCTAAGGGCCACAGCCCACAACTCATTTTGTATTTTTAGTCATTTAATATTGGAAAAAAATACAAGAAAAATAGAAAAAATGAAAAAAATAGATTTTGAGTGCCAAAAATTAAGGAAAAATAAGATTCATGTTTGTGGATGTATGGGGGGTCTGAAGTATGAGGTTTAGCCTCAGTTCAGCCCCACCTTTATGTTCTAGTGAGTTTCTACTGCTTGTCATACAATAAAAATGTGGAAAATGAACCCTAAACCGGTCAATAATGCACAACCTAAACGGGTGAGGGGGTAGAGTGTAT
The DNA here is from genome assembly GCF_053477565.2 of Lygodium microphyllum. Classification (NCBI taxonomy): domain Eukaryota; kingdom Viridiplantae; phylum Streptophyta; class Polypodiopsida; order Schizaeales; family Lygodiaceae; genus Lygodium; species Lygodium microphyllum. Next base: position 26,058,599 of record NC_141138.1, on the reverse strand, counting down.
GAAAAAGTGTTTAAATGCTGAATGAAATGATGAAAAGCTTGTTGGTTTTTATGCATACCATATAGATCGGTCGATAATTAAAAATTGAGAACCTAGTAGCACGAGGGTTTCTCGGTGCTAGGTTCATGCAGCGCCGCATACGAGCGATAGTTGAAATCATTGAAAGAAATGTTTTCCACATGTGCACCAATGCTGATTTTCTTAATTGTTTGAGCACGTGGACATTCACAATTTGCATGAAGCATGAAATTTAAAAAGTATCAGACAATACCTCCTGGATGCATGGCAATTGCTTTTTAGAGAGATATGACCAACGTTGAGTGAGTAAGGTTGTCCAAGCTGTAGGCTAGGCGTTGGGTCTAGGGAAAAGAAAGTGAGGTATGGTACATTCCTGGATACGATCAATTGGTACCTTGAGAGAACTATGTGTGCGATATTGTGTTATATATGTTTAGCGACGCATCGAGGGGCCAATCCCCAAGGTATAGGAGAGTTGCAGTGAGGTAGCGGCAGTCAGCCGTGGGAGAACCTCCTATGTTTGTGTTTTGTTCTATTTGGCAATGTGCTGGGACTCCCTCTGAGGAGTGTTAATTGGGTTAGAGTTGGACTACGATATGTGATACAAACGCAAGATGTTTAGGAAGATGATGTATGTGTCATCCACGCTTCTGGCCGCGAGGCCGTGGGGTTGTTGAGCGCATGACAGAGGTTCGGCTAGTGCATGAGCCAGTGTCGGCCCGTTTTAGGTCCCATCAGATTTGCAGGAAGAAGTGTATATGGATCAGCCAGCAGGTTATGAAGATTTAGAGCATCACAAGTATGTGTGCAAGTTGAAGAAGGCGCTCTATGGACTCAAGCAAGCACCTAGAGCATGGTCTGACAAGATCAGAGAGTATCTTGTCAATATTGGCTTTTATGTTTCTGATGCTAATCACTCACTCTATGTGAGAAAGGGAGATGTAGGTTTGGTCATCATAGTCATCTATATGGATGACTTGATTATTACAGGTGATAGTGATAGTGGGATTGCTGAAGTCAAGGACTTTTTGAAGAAGAAGTTTGAGATGAAGGATTTAGGTGAGCTAAGGTACTTCCTTTGCATTGAGGTGATCAGATGTGATGATGGTATATGGCTGTCCCAAAGACAGTATGGCTTGGATATGTTGTCCAAGTATGGTATGACAGCATGCAAACCACTTTCAGTCCCGTTGGAGCAGAATGTAAAGTTGAGTGCTGATGCTGGGGATGAGATAGAAGACCCTACTATATTCAAGAGAATAGTGGGGAGTTTGATCTACATGACCATTACAAGGCCAGACTTGAGCTACGCTGTTGGTCTTGTGAGTCAGTTTATGGAAGTACCTAGAAAGCCACATTTGGATGTAGTCAGACGCATATTGAGATATATGAAGTCCACATTACAATATGGACTTTTCTATGAAGCAAGTACAGATGTACAGGTGTTTGGATACACAGATGCAGATTGGGCAGATAGTATGTCTGATAGAAGATCTACCGGCGGATACATGTTTTCTCTTGGTAGTGCAGCAGTTGCTTGGAGCAGCAAAAAGCAATCTACAGTTGCTTGGAGCAGCAAAAAGCAATCTACAGTTGCTTTGTCGAGTACAGAGGCTGAGTATAGAGGTGCTGCTGTTGCAGCATGTGAGGTAGTATGGCTACAAAAGTTAATGGCTGATTTGGATGTGCAGGTGGAAGGTCCAGTTGTCATTTATTGTGACAACATGAGTAGTATACAGTTGGCTAGGAACCCTGTGTTCCATGCCAGGACAAAACATATTGAGGTATACTTCCACTTTGTGAGAGAGAAGGTACTAGTAGGTGAGATTGACTTGGTGTATGTCAGCATATAGGATCAGATAGCTGACATCTTCACAAAGGCATTGGGTATAGAGAAGCTTCAAAAGTTTCGAAGCTTACTTGGAGTTGCAGAGATGCAGTTGAGCTTGAGGGGGAGTGTTGAGATGACAAGCTCAACACATGCAGACATTGATGATGGACCGCCTAGTTAGATGGGTCCACACGTTTACACTTAGCATGTCGGTGGTCATTATGACTCTCACATGGCCACTGACTCATTACTTATTATATTCAGGTTGTTACACCTATTTACAGCTGGCATAATTATAGCGCTAGTCGACTAGTGTAGTTGGTTATGCATTGTTTGACTTAGTAGACCACTTTCCTTTATGTTGTATCTTATCTATACTTTGTGTACATTGTAAAGTGTGTGGAAGAAGAAGAAGAAACCAGCAAGAAAAAGTTTTGGCCTCCATCTCTCTTCTTGTCTCTTGAGTGAGCTTCTCCCTGTGCTTTCTGTGTGTGTTCGGCGCAGCATCTTGACAAGTCCCCCCACCACGCGATTCTTGACACCTTCTATTGGTTCACTCACTTGCCCTTGGCATTTGGCTCCTAGGAAGATCACTACCCTATCGCCTTTCTTAAACTTTGTGAATCATTTCGGCAGGTCTTGTAGCTTTCTTTTCTCCTTAGTTTGAGGTTCCTTAGGCTATCTCTTTCATTCTTCCTTCAACCTTCGGTGCCTTAGGTGGACTCATAAGTCTCCTTTGGTGCATCATGTTATTTCAAGATCACCGTCTGAGCTTACTTCTGACTTAGAATCAAACTCTAGCTAGAAGAGGGGGTCTCTTCTAGCAGTCATAGCTTAGAGGGTGAATCTATCCTGAATAATGGTGCGGCACTCAATTGGACCAGGCCCACTTGCTCATAGTTAATTGTCTCTATATGCTCCAACCATGTGCAATCGCAATCCATGCACATGATTCCTCTCTTGATTCTAAAAGTGTTCTTCTTTTGAGGTTTGGAGTCTACCTGTATTTTCTCAATCACATGTCCTTCCATGTTGTACTCTATCGTATCAACCTCTCCTTCACTCTCGTCTCATTGAAGGAATAGTAATCTTCGTACTCATCATTAGAATATTCCTCGTCTGACTACTCATCATCAGCTAGGTATGCAAAACCCTTATCCCTTTGGGCACCCATCCCCTTTTTTACACGACCTGCCCCATTGTGGCAAGGTCCTCATTTCCCATTCCCTTCTAGTTGCCCTTTCTCTTTGCCTACACCCATCTACCCTTTACAATTTTCATAGGAGGAATCCTGATGCTCTTTTACAAAAGTTTTACAAAAGTTTTAGGGACACTTAATTCTCCTGTATGGGTAGGAGACAAACATTAATCTGAAGATAAGTTAAGGAAGTGTTTGATCTTGTTTTATCTTGTCTTCATGTTTGTGCCCTAAATTACATAAAGGAACCTGTGATTAACGGGTTAATTAAGGGAGCTACTTTTATGTATCAAACATAATATGGTAGGTAATTAGATAACTAAAACAACCCTCGAGGGAAGCATGGTGGATGTGATTAATGGGTCTATCCTATGTCAGGGTGGTCTCGGTTAGCCGAGAGCTTTCCTCAAAGGAAATGTTAACGAGGAATATTTAGGAAAAGTCGAACGATGACCTTAGAAAATGTTAGTTAGAACCTTGATTCATACCGTTTTAGGGGACCGGAATGGGACTATGCCCTACGGGCAGAGAGGTCGAGTGATGCATCCCTCTCTCTTTCCATTCTCTTTGAACCAAGTGCGGCATGAGTCTGCTTGGGTGCAATTGTATCTACGCAAAGTGGAGCGGCTGTCGATCGATGCTAGAAGGCTGTTAGGAAGTTTCGACTGCTAGGAACCCGGACTTCAAGTCGATCCTAGTGGGAACGACCGGATAAGTTCCGTTGCGAGGCAGACTCAAGAGACCCTAGTTGGCAAACCCCGTGTCATTCCTTGGGAGTGCTGGGAGACGTCTTCTAGATTGATCTCTCGATGGGCTGCTAAGACGTGTCCCGCAATTTGAGGGGCAGGCATGTTACACAACGTGGCCGTGGCAGCTGTGGTGGAGGTTATGGTTTTGGTAGAGGAGGCCAGCAAGATGTATCCTATGGTCATAATAACCAGCAAGGGTTCAAATGCAAGAGGAGATGGAAATTTCAGAGGCAGGGGGAGATCTAGCCCTAGAGGCAAAGGCTCCTAGTAGTAGCAACGCCCATCTAACAATCCTAATAAGGATAAGGATTGCCACTATTATAGAAAGTATGGTCATATTACCAAGGACTGCTCTGCAAGAAGCAGGGTAATCAAAAGGGAAATCACCATGGACATTATGCATCGTCCAGTCAGAAAGATGATTGTTGAGATTACAAGCTCAACACATGTGGATATTGATGATGGATCGCCTGATTAGATGGGTCCACACGTCTACACTTAGCACGTCGGTGGTCATTATGACTCTCACATGGCCACTGACTCATTACTTATTATATTCAGGTTGTTACACCTATTTACAGCTGGCATAGTTATAGTGCCAGTCGACTAGTGTAGTCGGTTATGCATTGTTTGACTTAATAGGCCACTTTCCTTTATGTTGCATCTTATCTATACTTTGTGTACATTGTAAAGTGTGTGGAAGAAGAGTAAAAAACTAGCAAGAAAACGTTTTGGCCTTCATCTCTCTTCTTGTCTCTTGAGTGAGCTTCTCCTTGTGCATTCTGTGTGTGTTCAACGCAGCATCTTGAGCAAGTCCCCCCACTACGCGATTCTTGACATGGTATCAGAGCCGCACCATTGAGAGAGGCTGATTTCGAAGGCTGAAGTGAAGGAGAAGAAGCAAGGTTTGAGTAAGCAAGCCACGGGTAAGAAGCTCTCCCATCCTTCTACTCTTTCTCTTGGATAGTGCCTGTGGAGGCATCGGAAGCAGGGCAGAGCAAAAATCTCAGATTGCAGTGAGATTTGGTGTGCACGAAGAGCACTGTGTATTCTGCATTTAAGTCCTTTAGGGCTTTTCCCGCAGTTATTTTGGGCATCTGAGGCTAGTTCAGGCCCCGTTTTAGAGCCGTAGGGTTACGGACAGCAGTTTCAGGGTACACTGTGATTTCGGTTGTTTTGATTGAAAGTGGGTGCACAGGTTACAGATTGCGAATCTGTAATTTTTGAGGTGTTTGCAGGAAGCAAACATAAGGTTTATATGCAAAACAGGTTGCAGATTATATGTATTGTTGAGCAGACAGTGAAAAAGGCTGTCTTGTGTATTGCTGTGCACTACAAGTCGAGGGTTGCAGAAGATTTGCTTGCTGTTTGGTATTAGTTTTGTGATAATGGCAGAGAACAGTGGAAGCCCCATCATTGAGAAGCTTGACAAGAACAACTACCCTTCATGGAAGTTCTGTGTCATGAACTTCCTTATTGGAAAAGGCCTCTACGAGTTTGTTTCAGGTGAAGAAAAGGAGCCGGAGGTGAGTGATCCTCCAACTGCAGAAGAGACAAAGGCACGGAAGGAATGGAATGCAAAAGACAAGAAGGTCATGTATTGGCTGTTTGCAGTAATTGAAAATAATATGCTGGGACATATCAGAAATGCAGAGAATTCATATGCAGCTTGGACCATACTTGAAAGTATATTTTTCGTAAATACAAAGGCACGAAAGATTCAACTCAAGCAAGAGTTGAATACATTGAAGAAAGGGAAGATGTCTATTAATGAGTATGCACTAAAGGTAAGGAGCATTACAGATGCATTGGCAGCAATTGATGCAATGCCCGATGATGATGATTTGGTGTTGTCTACCTTGGGTGGACTTAACAATAAAAAGGCTTGGAAGTCTTTTGTAACTTGCGTATATGTCAGAAAACCATTTCCAGATTTTGATGAGTTGGTCTCCCTTATGATCACTGAAGAGATCAACATACAGAGTGAGACATCTGAAAGAAGTGGTGAACAGGTCCAAGCTTTCTACTCCAATTTAAGAAGGGGACGTGGCAGGTTCTCTTCAAGAGGCTGTGGTACAGGACGTGGTAGTGACAACCAGCAAAACATATTGAATCATCAATTTGGAGATATGCAAGTTTCAGGAGGTCGTGGTAACTTTAGAGGCAGGGGGAGATTTAGAGGAAGAGGTGGATGGCAGAATAGAGGTTCTAACAACTCTGGTATTGTGTATCACTACTATCGCAAAATAGGTCATATTGCAGCCCAATGTTATGCTAAGAAAGATGATATCTGTAGTGGTAAGTTGCAGCATGGAAACTATCATCGTCTTCACGACATAATGAAGATAAAAATGAACGTCTGTTTGTTATGCAGCATATGTTGAATGCTGTTACAGAAAAGGGAACACATGATGATGTTTGGTATGTTGATTCAAGTGCATCCAATCATATGACCAACCATGTAGAATGGTTTGGAGAGATGGAGGATTTGCAAAATGTAGGTTATGTGCAGACGGGTGATGATTCATGCCACCCAATTTCACACATTGGAAAAGTTTCCTTGTCCTTGCATGATGGTAAGACAAAGAGTCTTTCAGATGTATTACATGTGCCATCTATTACAAAGAACTTGGTGTCAGTTGGTTAAATGGTAGAGCAAGGGCTGCAAGTCAGATTCAATGCAAAGGGCTGCTTTGTAGAAGACTTCAATGACAAGTGCAGGTTGGTAGCAAAGGGAATTAGAGTTGGACGTATGTTTACTTTGGATGCTGGAATTCCTACTATGAATGCTGCTATGTACGCTAAAGGAAAAGGTGTTGTTGCACATATTGAAATTTGGCACAAACGCATTGGACATGCAAATGTACAAAGGCTGAAATTAATGCAGTCCAAAGGGTTGGTTATATGTTTGCCTACATTTAGAGTTGCAGAATTTCAGAAGGTATGCGAAGCATGTCAATTTGGTAAGCAAGCAAGACAACCTTTTTCACATGACAGAGATGTAAGCAGAAATATCCTTGATGTTGTGCATACAGACATTTGGGGGCCTACACAAAATGTATCTCTTGGAGGCAGTTCATACTTTGTCACATTCATTGATGATTATTCTAGAAAGCTGTGGGTATATTTTATGAAGGAAAAGAGTGAAGCGTTTGAGCACTTTAGAACTTTCAAGGCTGCAGTTGAAAGAGAAACAGGCTTGAAAGTAAAGTGCTTGAGGTCAGATGGAGAGGGAGAGTACCTCTCGAATGAGTTCAGTGATTTTCTAAGGTCTCATGGGATAAAGAGACAGTTCACATGCAGATACACCCCACAGAAAAATGGGGTTGCAGAAAGGAAAAACATGCATATTGCAGAAGTTGCACGTGCCTTGATGGCTGAAAAGAATATGCCTAAGCATTTTTGGTCTGAGGCTGTTCATACTGCTGTTTATATTATGAACAGAACTCCCATAGCTGCAGTTCATGGGATGATGCTTTATTGGCAAGAAGCCTGATGTATCGCACTTGAAGGTATTTGGCTATGTTGCATACGTTCATGAGCCAGATGAGCTACAGAAGAAGCTTGATCCAAAGGCAGAAAAATGTATTTTTATTGGATACTCTTTAGAGTAGAAAGGATATCGCTATTATAACCCTGTCACATGTAAGTTCACAGTGAGCAGGGATGTCATCTTTGAGGAAATGAGCAGTTGGTATGCGTCTAGTGGTGATGCATTGGATGATGATAATGATCATGACACTCATGTGCAGGGTGAAAAACAAGAATCACGGACTCTTAGTGGACCAGAGACATCATATGGTAGCCCTTGGTCTGGGAGACTAAGGAGTAGCTAGCTTGTCCTTGTGCATTCTGTGTGTGTTCGGCATAGCATCTTGAGTAAGTCCCCCCACCATGCGATTCTTGACAATGATACTTATAGGGATAGACTATTTTCCATGATATATGTGAAAGACAAGGTTGCTAAGAAGTCTCGTGAGGATGTAGTTTGGTACATTGATTTGGGGACATCAAATCATATGACACCTCATGATGACCAATTTATTGACATGGTGCATGAGAGGAATGGCTATGTATGCATAGAGGATGACATGCAACATAGCATAGAACATAAAGGAAAAGTACCTTTGGTAATTCATGATGGTAGGAAGAAGAACTTACATGATGTATTGCATGTCCAGTCAATTACTAAAAATCTATTGTTTGTGGGTCAGATGACTGAGCAAAATTTGCAGGTCTGATTTAACGTACGAATGCTTCATTGAGGAGTTTGGTAATGGTTGGAAATTTATTGTTTGTGGTCGTAGGAATGGCATGATGTTTACTCTTGATGTCACTTTGCCACCACGGATGCTTCATTGAGGAGTTTGGTAATGGTTGCAAATTGATTACTCACGGTCGTAGGAATGGCAGGATGTTTACTCTTGATGCCACTTTGCCACAGCTGAAATCAGCAATGCTTGCCCATGGCTTTGGCACATTTAGAGACTTGGAAATATGGCACAAGAGAGTGGGACATGTTAATCTTCAGCGGTTGCAAATGATGTAGAAGAAACAGCTTGTGACAAATTTATCCAAGTTTTAGTATATAGATATTGGTCATGTCTATGATGCTTGTTAGTTTGGTAAACAATTGAGGTTGCCATTTGTCAGTGGAAGCCCAACAATGTGCCTTCCTCAATACTCTCTTAGATGCCACACAATCAAAAGAGGAGGCTGTTGAATCATTAAGGAGAAAGATGGAGATCACCTATAGGGCTCTAAGACATGGGTTGCACATCCAACCACAAGTAGTTGGAACCACCAATAGGACCTACAAGATCAAAGAAGCTACTTACTAAGGGTAGGCTTGATGGTTGAAGAAGCAGACTCTCTAGGGCCTAAGGAAGTAGAGCCACAAGAGAATAGGGGAGAGGAGATGCAAAGGCTGATTGAAGAAGCATGACCAAGCTTTGAAATGGGGCAGCAAGACAAACCATGGTGGAAAGAAAGCAAAGATCCAAAAGAGGAGAATGAGCATGCTGGACCAGGCATGGAGGAGGTTGAGAGCTCAACCAATAGTGGCCTAAAAAGCACTTGTCCCTCCAAGATAAGACTATTTCCCAGTAGATTGGAATGCAGAACTCATAGAATGGGAGCAGAACAAGAATGGCCATGAGCCCTTCAACTTTAATTTCTAATTCCCCACTACATTGAGTAGAGTTTTATCAATCAAGGTGGTGGAAGAGGTGATTAATGTAGGAAGAAGGCTGGGAGATAGGTGGGTTGTCAAAAGAGAGAAGAATCCTACCTTATGGGGAATAGAGGCTCCTAACTACTGGGAGAAAAAGGTCATGGAAGGGCCCAAAATAATAAAGGGCTACAAGTGCCAGCCAGGGTGGAGAAGGTGCATTTGGGATAGCAACATGGGGACGACTGCATGTCATTCTACAACACCCTACCTTTCAACAGGAATAACCCCACCTACATGCCATATCCTAGAAGGGTAGGAGTGGACTTCAATCTAGATGTCCATGGTTGATATGAATTTTTGAAAATCTACAATGTCAATGCCACTAAGCCCGAGGAAGTGCTTATCTTTTCTAAGCATGACTTGTATACCTCTATTGACCATTTCCTCAATGAATTCAGCTCTTGCCCAGACCCCACTTTCCTCACAACTTGTAATTACATTAGGCTCCTTATAGTATTATTAAGGCAAGACCCTACTCCACAAGAATACTGCCTCCCACCACTATTTTTTGATCTCAATGCCAGCATAGATAGCTGTGCAAGGGCTAGTCTAATGATATGTGCTACCCTCATACCATTTTTTTGTGTAGCCCCCTCTTAGAGGACATGAACAACAACCATTTCACTAGCTGTAACCACCCCTTTTTGTCCACAACCCCTCTCAATGTTCGAATGAGCCTAAAAGGATATATGCAAGGGAAAATCTTTCTTAGTAAGTCCCTTAGACCCCCCACTTCTCCCTCTCATGACCACGATGACGAAAATTAGCTCCTTGTCACAATTTATTTTCAAAAAAAAAAGAGAAAAAGAAGAAAACGAGAGAAAAAAGAACAAGAAAGATGGCAAAATAAAGATAAGAGAGAGAAAGGAAAGGACAAGAACAAGAGAACAGAGAAGAAAATCACAATAAAAAGCAAGAAACTCATGAGTATCACAGTCACTACACCTTGGGGACCTCAAGTTAGGAGCTTCCGATGGCTTTGGTCAAGGCCGGCTTTGTCCCTAACCCCCTAGCCCATTTTGATCCCCCACTTCATGCTTAGGGCGCATCGAAGGCAGGGCATACCTAGGGAGGTCAACCTTGCCTATGGTTAGACCTATCTCCCTAAGCTACACCCACCACACCTCCCTCCTGTAGGAACTAGGTTCTCAAGTGTGGGATTTGACCCAGCTCCCAGCTCCACTAGCAAGAGCACGATGCACCGCATGGTAAGGTACACACACCCCCTATGCACTGTACTTCTCTTCTCTTTGTAGAGATATATTCGAATGCCCCCAACCAATGACATTAGAGGCCCCACCATCCCCTCGACATACCCTTAACCTCCACCATCACAATCAATTGACAAGCTTCTCTCCCATGACCAATCCCCACCACAAGGCCCCATCATCAATTCACACGACCACCCTTCAAATCATCGAGCCCTCATCAATAAAGACCCATGAATGCCATGGGATTGGTACTCAACTAGGAGGGGGTAATGTTAAACCCGATGCAAGATGGAAAAAAGAAAATTTAAAATAGAAAATAATACAGAAAAAGGCAATCCAGAAAACAAATAAGAGAGGAAAGGCCAAAAGCACAAAAGGTCAAAGTCGAAGGTAAAGGCGTATTTTAAAATGCAAAGGCATCACCAAAATTTTGTAAAAGAGTGCCATGATCACTCCTGTCCTAATTGTAAAATCTAGATGAGCATAGGTGAAGGGATAAGGCAACTAGAAGGAATAGAAAAAGAGAACCTTGGCAAGATGCCCCATCATATAAAAAAGGGGATGTGTGCCTAAGGGATTTAGGGCTTGTATATAGACTCAAAAAGTGAATGAGAAGCTCATTCTATGGTGTGTGGCAAAAGTGGCTTCTTCTTCCTCTCTTCTTCTTTCTTGTGTGTGCTTGTGCTCGAGAGAGGGAGTGTGAGAGTGTGAGGGAGTGTGTGTGGGGTGAGGGACCATGGTGGAGAAGCTCTCCATCTTCCCCTGTCTTCTTCTCTTCTCTTTTGTTCTCTTGACCCGTGCACGGCTACGGAGGATGGAGCTCGAAGGAGGAGACTTGAGGTTTCTTGATATCGCAACTGGATTGTGAAGCTTCCAGAGTGCTTGTAGGAGGAGTCCACTCATTTAGGCATCAAGGTAAGCTCACTACGCCCATGGGAGCAGAGGCATGTCAGCAATAGCTAGGTGAGAGATAGTCATTAGAGCTCTCTTGAAACACTTGAACAATAAGCGATCCTCAGGTCTTGGTGGTTGAGCGTTAGCTCCCACTATAGTAGTTCTGTGGATGCCATCTACAAGCAAAATGAAATTTAGTGTAGGCAATTTTAATAAAAAATGTAAATCGTGTGACTTTATCTTTCTTATTGAAATTGAAGAATTAGATCCACACAACCTAAAATTTTGAGCCTTACCCATCATTTAGATTTAGTTCTCAATTAACAACTACTTGATTATGGTTTTTGAAAGTCTTTTAAGGGCTTTGATTTTCCTATCCTTTTGGAATTGGTCTCTTGGTCTAGTCTTGGTTACTTTTGGCAATTGCATTTCTCCCCCTACAAAATTGTATCATGTTTTCTAGCTTGGGAGATTAGATCATAGTGTGTGCTAGGATTTGTTTATTTTTCAGGAGTTTTGTTATAATATATAGAGACAATTTATTGCTTTGTTTATGTATAGGATGTGAAAGGTTATAAATCCATCAATCATAGAAATTTGGATTGTATTCAAGTTCTACCAAGGCATCCAAGGTGTCAGGCTAAATCATCACTCATAGAGATAAGACATGATGTCATCAAGGAGTGATGGGCCATTGAATCAAATCATGACATGGAGTTCTTCTTCAATCAACAACTTGCTAATCAATGGATGATTAAGTAATTGCTTGGGCAGGGTTAGCAACAATAAGCGAGCCTCAATGATGGCTCATAAAGAAGTCTCACAATACGTTGGATTGTATTTAAGAAGACATGCAATTTTACGTTGTGTGATCGTGGTGACAATCTTGTTTCATGTTGTAGCAACTTTATAACAAATGGTGTTCCATCTCTTAAGGAAGAAAGTGTTTGTATTATAAAGGTAGTGGATCATGTCTTGATGACAAAAAGATCCTTAGGAAGGGTGGCCTTAATGAATGAAGAAAGTATTTGGTAGGCTTGCAGCTATTGTTTGTGAATCTTCTCAGCTAGTTGGTCTTGTTCAAGAATGCTTTTGCAAATGAAATGTTGTTGCTTCTTCTAAGTGGGGTGCCACTACAAAGCGAGCAGCATGATCGTATCAGTGTCAACCAGCCCAAACTCCATCATGGCAAATAATTTGGAAAAGGTGCCAAATGTGGAGTTGAGCTATAGAAACTATTCCAATGGGGACTTTTTGACATGGGTGGATAAGTCTTTAGCCATTTTAGACATTGAATAGTAATTGAAAAGGTTTCTTCAATTTAGTTGGTGGATAAGGTCAGTATTTTCTCACTTGATATATGCAAAAACTTGGTACAAGTTAGAAAGGATATCCTCTTGTGGAGGCAAGTTGGCGACAACAAATAAGAATTTGCCAACAATAGTGGTATCTAGTTTATAGGATTGAGAGGTCTTGTTGAAAGGGGAACTAGTAGGTGGAAAAGGAGTGGCCAATGGGGTTGAAGGCACCAAAAACATTTTTTTTGGGTGGTAATTCTACATGAAATTTCAATTGGAACCTGTTTAGTAGGCATAATGTTAGCCACCTTTTTTGTTTGATTTATGGGGTGTCATTGGAGTGGTTGTAGTGCTCTATGTATGCTTAGTATCCATACATGTAGTTGTGTATGATTTTGGTAGCCAAAATATGTGACAGGTGTCATAATATTCTTGCACTTCAATAAGGACCTTTGTGACCCATCGAGGTATTGTGTGTGGGTTACAACAAGACTAGAAATGTTGATGAGGGTATCTTCAATTTTGTTTTCCTAGCTTGTGCTATAGTGAGTGGCTAGAGGAGTATTTAGTGTTGAGGTGGCAAGCTCAACATGTGCAGACATTGATGATGGACCGCCTGGCTAGATGAGTCCACGCATCTACACTTAGCACATTGGTGGTCATTATGATACTCACATGGCCATTAACTTATCACTTATTATATTTAGTTTGTTACACCTACCTATAGCTGGCAAAGATATAGCGCTAGTCGATTAGTGTAGTCTGTTAGGCACTGTTTGACTTAGTAGGCCATTTTTCTTTATGTTGTATCTTATCTATACTTTGTGTACATTGTATATATGTGGAAGAAGAAGAAGAAATCAACAAGAAAACGTTTTGGCCTCCATTTCTCTTCTTGTGTTCTTGAGTGAGCTTCCTCTTGTGCATACAGTGTGCGTTTAGCGTAGTAGCTCAAGCAAGTCTCCCCACCACGCGATTCTTGACATTTAGGCTACCACTTCCACTGAATGGTGGAGCTTATAGGTGAATTTTTGTGAGCTTGGTCATTTAATAGCTAGTTCAAGAACATTGTGATTTTAGGTATTGAGTTGAATAAGATGTAGTAGTGATCTAAGTAGGCTTAGATCACACCTCTTTAAAATTGAAGGTCATGAGTATGCATGCATCTTCCAACTATAGATGGACACACTTATCAATAGTTAACATTTGAGTTGGTTAAGAATTGGAATGTTCATCCCAAAATAATCCCAATGACACTCCCTTCAAATCCAAGATAATATAAAAGAGGAGTGGGATGCTCTTGGTCTCAATGGTGACTATCAATTTATATTTGCCTAGCAAGGAGTAAGGTCATCCTCCATAGGGATTCAACTTTGCATTCCTGGACTGTAATTACAACTAGCCTAAGTTTTTCCAATGGCACTATGGAAGTATGTTATAATGCAACCCTTCATCAACAATTGCATTCGTCAAGATTGACTTAGCTATTGTAAGGTAGATTAGAAGATAAGTGGCCAGAATCAAGGGCTCATCTTCCATTTCTAAACTACTTATAGTAAGGGCTCGAACATTTATGATAGGGCTAGTTGGATTCAATGAGAGTAGGTATTTGCATCAAAGTTTCCTCCTGTGATACCACCTGTGCTTGTTGTAGCACATCCTCAATTTCATGCTCGCAAATGTACCACCGAAGAAGACCACCTTGCCCTAGGTGATACAATTGACCAGTGATTAATTAGTAAGGTCAAGTCTTAATCAGGAGGTGTGTTAGTTGAGCTTTTTCAATTGGTCATTCTAGTAGGCCGTGCCTAGGAATATACACAATGTCATTGGCACAATGATGCATAAAAATAGCCTTAAAGAGATGATATTTTTAGTTAACATGGAATTAACGAGTACTAGGGAGTTGAAAATCCCAAGGAGTCTACCTTATAGAACATGTAAGATACCCACGTGAGTTCAAAAGAAAGGGTATTACATATTTACATCAATCTCTATAATATCAAATTTTAAGAGAGCTCTCTTCTTTTCATACCAATACATGTCATGGTCCTCACCTTTCCTACTATTCATTTGCAACAGTCCCCCACAACCAAGAAGCTTATTGTGTTTGATGTGAATGGGATGGTTCTACATAGTATTCAAGGAAAAAGGGTAATTATCAGTCAAGCTGTCTAGGAGCGAAACATCATTCCCGTGGTTGGCCTTTTCACCACTCGACCTTCGGCCCATGAATCGAGCAGTGCCCTCTCGGGTTAATCCGCGGTGCGATCATGGAGGTGATCCACCCGTGCAATATATCCTTCCTTAATTAAATCCTTTAAGAACCAAGCACAAACAAGGCATTCAGCCCTAATATCATTCTCCAAGAAAACATTCCTTTATTCCCATGGTGACTTGTCATTACAGACCCTTGCCATGCATTTACCATAAATCACAAGCACTTGGAATAATCATCCAAACAAAAACTAACAACTAGTTGAATGTAAAAACATTTAGGATGTTATTCGATCAATCAACAAAACCAATTGCATTCTTTCCAACCAATGCAAGAATAGATGATATAACATTTCCATTGTATATTTGCTCTCGATGTAATATTTCCACACAATAAAAGTTAGTTGGTTAGTTTGAAAGTTAGATAGTCAATTAATAAGTTCGTAAGATTTCTAACTAAAGTCTAACTAAGGTAAAAAATAACTAACATTAATTAAGAATAATTTTTATTTAATTTAAAATATTTTATTTAGAAAAATCAAGAGTCATAAATCTGATATTTTTCTCGAATTGAAAAGAACCGTAGCCACCCTTCACGTAAATTACAGCGTGAACGAGACTTATGAGTTATATTAATCACTAGGTTAATGTGTATAGTTTGGATGGTCCAAAAATATTAGATTTTGGTCAAAACTAGTATATTTTAGATATTATCCTTAAAAAAAAAAGATATGGAGATTGTTAGAACTGAATGTCATTTAAAAAGAAAAGACAAGTTAGTTTGGAGATTTTATAAAAAGAAAAAAATAAAGAGAGGATTTGTAAAATTGCGCGCACTGCGATCACAGTACACAGGCAGTGGACAACACTTTGAACAGAGAAAAGAAGGAGTGAACTAAAAGCTTTCTAATCAAGTGTCTTGGAGTTTTACCCCCCTTTCGGAGCCAATGGAACCATCAGATTTATGATCTGAGCATCAAATCACTGATCTTTCCAAGATCCCCTCCACAAAGAGCTCCACTTCTCAACCACAATACCTCTTCTCTAATTCACTATAAGTATGAGGCATGGGAGAGGCATAAGGGGCATAAGGAGACCCTGAGAGGCTGCGAGAGAGAGGTAGAGAGAAGGATACCCCTCTAAGAGATTTTGAGGAAGAGCTTGAAAGAGAGCTTGAGAGAGAGAGAGAGAGAAGAGTTACCTCGAGAGGCTGCAAGGAAGAGAATTAGCTCAATTCCCTCTATCTCGATCCTCGACTCAACCATCTTCTCTTACGCTCTCCCATCTTGAATCTATTCTACCTTCTTAATCTCTTGAGTGTACTTGCGGACGATGGCCTCTAAGCGAAGAATGTCGCGTGTGGATGACAATCCTGCAACCAGCAACAAGGCTTTGGGCAAAGGCATCACTATCAATCCAACTGCAGTTCCCGTCGTAAGTAATGTATTTTCAAATTGATAGATGCTTGTTTTGATTCTCGTATGAGATACATTAGGCCCCATACTATGATGCATGAGTATAGGCCATGAGAAAGGATAAATTTCATCTCACCTACTCGAAAGATGGAGTTTGTGAAGTGCATATATCAAGGGAAGTTAATTGCACCTAGTTACATATGACTTATTTGCTGGTAGAGCAACTACAAGGAAGAATTAGTCAAGGGTTATGAATGGCATAGTCGTCAAAATAACGACATCAAAAGATTGTGCATACAAGTGCTAGATTAAAGTCAAGGGTTACAAATAGCATAATTACTAAAAGAATTTGACATTGAGAATCATGAATAGAAAGTACTAGTTTAAAGTTTAGATACTTCAAAAGTACTTAGCCTAAGAGCCCAAATATTAAGAAAAACTAGATTCTAGCTCAATGCAAGGCCTGTTGGAGTCTAATTACTTGAGATCATCTCGCACTTATCTTATTAAGTATTCACATATTATGCCTATAATATGTTTGATATATGAGGATAATTTTCTAGTTGCCTCATGACTTGACTAAGAGCTAGTACAAGAAATTAATCATAATGTTTAAAACTAAGATGTCTTGAGTTCTGTCGGATAACGATGCCTTTTTCCAATCCAAATTTAGGGTTGGGTTATCAATCAAGGTAAGTGACATATAGAACTTACATCATGAAAAGTGTTTGAACCCTTAACATATGCCCTAGCCGAAGGAAGGAAGTGTTAAGAAACATTTTTGCATAGTATTGCTCTTAGATCCCAAGGGGGAGAGCAAATATACAATGGAAATGTTATATCATCTATTCTTGCATTGGTTGGAAAGAATGCAATTGGTTTTATTGATTGATCGAACAACATCCTAAATGCTTTTACATTCAACTGGTTGTTAGTTGTTGTTTGGATGATTATTCCAAGTGCTTGTGATTTATGGTAAATGCATGGCAAGGGTTTGTAATGACAAGTTGCCATGGGAAAAAATGAATATTTTCTTGGAGAATGATATTAGGTCTGAATGCCTTGTTTGTGCTTGATTATTAAAGGATTTAATTAAGGAAGGATATATTGCACGGGTGGATCACCTCCATGATCGCACCGTAGATTAACACCCGAGAGGGCACTGCTCGATTCATGGGCCGAAGGTCGAGTGGTGAAAAGGCCAACCACGGGAATGATGTTTCACTCTTAGACAGCTTGCGGGTTAGTTGGAGCTCTGGACACCCCTTGCTAGGTCTAGAATGGAGTTGAAGACCTCCGTGGCCCCCAACATCTGGGCATGTTAGGAGATCCTATTCTAGATAAAGGATTGAGTTTGTGGTGCCATGTGAATTGGACCAGTTACTTCTGCAGGGCAGAAGGGATACTTCTATTGGACAGAAGCGATACATAATTTCTCCTGTATGGGTGGGAGACAAAGATTAACTTGAAGATAAGTCAAGGAACTTGTTTGAACTTGTTTGTCAATAGATTGCTTTGCTCTGTTTTTGTGTCTGTGCTATAAGTTATGCGAACGAACCCTGTTCCTTGAAAGGCTTAATTAATGAAGCTGACTTTAAGTGTCACACATAAATGTGGTAGGACCTAATTAGAATACTAAAGCTATTAAGGGAAGCGGGTGGGTGGGACCCCCTATGGGTCCGTCCTACAGGGTGGTCCTAGAAAGCTGGGAGGCTTCTCACAAGGTTTACCATCTTTGACCTTAGAAATTGTTAGGATAGAACCTCAATTCATGCCGTTTTAGGGGACCGGAATGGGACTATGCCCTATGGGTAGAGAGGTTGAGCAGCGTATCCCTCTCGTTTCCCATTCTCTTTGAATCAAGTGCGATATGGGTTTGCTTCGGATTGGGTATCTCTGCGTAAAGTAGGATGTCCAAAACTCGACGCTAGAATGCTCTCAGGAGACCTTGACAACTAGGAATCCGAATTTCAGGTCGATCCTAGTGGGTTTGGTCGTGAACATTCCGCTGCGAGGCGGATTCGGGAAACCCTAGGTGACAAAACTCGAAACATTCCTTGGGAGTGTCGGGCAACGATGCTTAGTTCATTTCTCGATAGACCGCTAAAAGAGTGCCTGGAAAGCCGATGGACGGGCACCTTACATGGAGGCACTAGAAGCAAAGCAAAGTGAAAATCTCATATTATTATGAGATTTGGTGTGCAAGTAGAGCACTATATATTTTGAAAATTGATCATTTAGGGATTGCCACAAGTTTTTTGGCCATTTGAAGCAGTTTTGGGTCTCCCTTTAAACACATAAGGTTGCAGATAGCAGTTTTAGGGCATACTGCAATTTTGACTATATTGATCGAAAGTGGGTGCACATGATACAAATTTCAAATAAGTTAATTTTTAGGTGTTTTTCAGGAAGCAAACATAAGCTTTATCTGCAAAGAGGTTACAGATTACCTGTACTGTTGAGCAGTTAGTGGAAAAGATTGTTTGATGTATTGGTATACAATTATTGTAAAAAGTTGCAAAGGTCTTACTTATTGTTTTGTATAATTTTTGTAACAATGGTAGAGAACAGTGGAAACCCCATCATTGAGAAGCTGGACAAGAATAACTACCCATCATGGAAGTTTCATGTGATGAACTTCCTTATTGGAAAAGGTCTTTATGAGCTTGTTTCAAGTGAAGAAAAGGAGCCAAAGCTAAGTAACCTTGATTGCAAATGAATGGAATGAATAGAACATAAAGAAAAAGGTGATGTATTGGCTATTTGCAAAACCGTTGATACTATGATGGGCATATCAAGAATGCAGAAACTTAACATATAGCTTGGACAATTTTTGAGAACATGTTTTCAGTTAATACAAAGACACAAAAGATTCAACTCAAGACACAAAAGATTCAACTTAACATACAGCTTGGACAATTTTTGAGAACATGTTTTCAGTTAATACAAAGACACAAAAGATTCAACTCAAGAAAGAGTTAAATACTTTAAAGAAAGGGAAAATGTCTATCAATGAGTGTGTTTTGAAGGTTAGGAGCATTGCAAATGCTTTGGTAAATGATTGATGTAATGCCTGATGATGATGATTTGGTTTCATCTACTTTGGGTAGTCTTAGTAATGAGAAGGCTTGAAAATATTCTACAAGGGTATAGGGGAATAGCTATGGGAAGCTCCGATGCATATTAGAGGTGTCACTATGTGCATTGCAAATAACAACGGTACTCAGACAAAAAAATGGGCTGAAACCTGAGCACATAATTTTTCCGCAAAGAGCGAAAGAGAGAGTAAAATAGATTGTGTGTTTGGGAGGAAGAGGGAGAGAAAGAGAGAGAAGAGAGAAGGAGAGCTTCTCACCGCCACCGCCCGCATTTGCAAAGAAGAGGAGGAAGTGCACGAAGGGTGAAGAGGAGCCGCCATCACGAAGAGGAAATGAAGAATCCATCCTTGGGCCTTTGCGGTGAGTGCATTGTTCATTGTTCTTGTTCTTTCTCCTTTTCTTTTGTCTGTTTTTGTTGAGAACGAGGTGCATTGAAAGGAGAAAGAGAGGAAATGAGAGAGGGAGAAAAAGAAAGAAAAAGGAAGAAAGAACAAGAGAGAGAGAGAGGGAGAGAGGAGAATGAATGAGAAAACACGAGGGGGTAGAGAAAAACAAAGAGAGGGTTTGTTCTTGTTCTTTAATTTCTTCTTTTTTTGTTTGTTTTTTTTTACCAATGATGTGTATTGAGGGAGAAAGAGAGGAAATGAGAGAGGGAGAAGAAGAAATAAAGAGAGAGAGAGAGAGAGAGAGAGAGAGAGAGAGAGAGAGAGAGAGAGAGAGAGAGAGGGAATAAACATGAAACATAATAAAGAAAGAGAGAAATAGAGAGAGGGAGGGAGAGAGAGGGGAGAATGAATGAGAAAACACAAGGGGGTAGAGAAAAACAAAGAGAGGGTTTGTTCTTGTTCTTTAATTTCTTCTTTTCTTGTTTGTTTTTTTTTAAACAATGATGTGCATTGAGGGAGAAAGAGAGGAAATGAGAGAGGGCAGAGATTGTGGTGCATTGAGGGAGAATGATAGGAAACGAGAGAGGAAGAAGAAGAAAGGAGAGAGAGAGAGAGAGAGAGAGAGAGAGAGAGAGAGAGAGAGAGAGAGAGAGAGAGAGAGAGAGAGAGAGAGAGAGAGAGAGAGAGAATGAGTGAGAAAACATAAGGGGGTGGAGAGAAATAGAGAGAGGGGCAACAAAGAGAGAGAGAGAGAGAGAGAGAGAGAGAGAGAGAGAGAGAGAGAAAGATAGGAAATAAGAGAGGGAGAAAAAGAAAGGAAGAGGAAGAGAGAAATAGCCATCGCATTTGATCTACTCTCATGTTTTGAAACTATTGAGCAATATATGAAAGGTGGGATGGTGGCTATAGTAGTAGTAGTAGACTAGTAGTATTGGTATAGAGATTTTGTTGAAGGTGCATCTTGGGTGTGTTTGACGCTTTGGGAAGGTGTGGAAGGCCTGTGTCTCCAAGCCCGGTAAAGCGAAATAAAGATTGGACTTGGAGGTGAATGGATGGTTTTCTTGGCATGATTTGCACTACTCCTCCTACACTCTACATATTGAGTCACACACAAAAGAAAAAAGGTGACGAGGTTTGGTACAATACCACGGGATAGGGAACACTCCGACATAGGGTAGCTAGTCCCTCGCCCCCATGCATATCATATTAGACTTTACATATTGCAGGCCCACCCTAAGGGGGAGAACATAAAAGACAAAGAAAACATGAAAGAGAAAGGGGAGAGAACATAAAATGAGGAGCGCAAAGAATGATACACTAGATTTGTTATCGGGAGTACACTACTGAGATTGTCGCATAACAAGGTCACTGAAGCATCCACCTATATGTCCAGATCAGCCAAAAGCTTGAGCAGCCATGCAATCTCACATACTGCCAATGCAGCACCCCTGTACTTTGCCTCAGTGCTAGACAATGCAACCATTGGTTATTCTTGCATCTCTAACTGATCATTCCACTTCCAAATCCAAAAGCATAACCACTTGTAGATCTATAGTCATATGAGCATCCTGCCCAATCTGCATCCGTGTATCCAACCGGTTTCAAGGGCTTATCTTTCACATAAAACAACCCATGATCTACAACAGACTTTACATACCACATAATTCATCTAACACCATCCAAATGTGGCTTTTTGGGCTTCTGCATGAACTGACTTATGAGCCCAACTGCATAACTCAAATCAGGCCTTGTGATGGCTAAGTAGATCAAGCTTCCAACCATCTACCTATACATAGTCACATCATCAATTTTAGCTCTAGTGCTAATGTCCAACTTGACATTATGATTAAGAGGTGTATCCAGTGGTTTACATTCAACCATGATATATTTCTTCAGCATCTCCATGGCATAGTGTTTCTACATCAGCCACCATAAACCATTTTCAGCCTTGATCACCTCAATACCCAAGAAATACTTTAGTTCACCTAAGTCTTTCATGTCAAATTCAGATTTCAGCATCTGCATAACATGCTGTATCCCCAAGTCATCATCACCTGTGATTATCAAGTCATCAACATAGATGACCAACACTACCAAGCCTTTTTTTGTCTTTTCTGTAAACATCCCATACAACACTTTTTTTAGTTTGCATGCATAATGCTGAAAATGAGGGTATACATACCCTTCAGGCTGATCCATATAAACATCCCCTACCAAATCACCATTGAGGAAAGCACTTTTCACGTCCATCTGCTGCAATTTCCAACCTTTAGTAGAAGCCAATGCGATAATTGTTCTTATGGTTGCCATCTTCGCAATAGGGCTGAATGTTTCCTCGTAGTCTAACCCATACTGTTGAGCATATCCTTTAGCAACTAGCATGGCTTTATACCTCCCTACACTGCCATCCGACTTACATTTAATTTTGTAGACCCATTTGCAGCCAATGGTCTTCTTTCCTTGTGGCAGTGGCACAAGATCCCAAGTACTATTTTCAGCCAGAGCATCTATCTCCTCATTCATAGCTCTGCACCAATTTTTATCCATCACTGCTTTAGCAAATGTAGCAGGCTCTTTGACCTCTGTCACCTTTGTCATATAAGCAAAATGCTTTGTAGAAAAACCACTGTAAGTCAGCCTGTCCACAAGGTACTAACTCTCTGCAAGCGTCTAAGATATGGTGCACTACTTGATTCCCCTGTCTCATGAGATGGAATGTACTTGTTCTGCTTAGTACCAGGCATATACACTGTCGGAATACCAAGCTCACTGTATAGATTGTCAGCTGAGTAATAACCTGAAGTCATCCTACCAGGTGTCATCACACCATATGTATCATCAATAGCTTTTTCTTTTCCTTTGCTGTCCACCACATCATATCTCCCCCTTAGTGACATAGTGGTGTCAGTGGGACGATGAGCCAAAGCTCTACAATCTCTCTGTCCATGGAGATACCATCGTACCACTAGGGCTTTTCACATCGGTCTCATGAGATTGCACTACGTCTGGTGATGCATACCAAGAGGCCATCTCATCAAAGATAATATCTTTGCTGACTAGTGTCTCCCAACTATGGGGATGATAGCATTTATACACCTTCTTTTCCTATGAATAACCAGTAAAGACACACTTACGTGATTTTGGATTTATCTTCTTCCTCTTCTCATCAAGAATGTGCACATAAGCAAGACAACCAAATACTTTCATGTGACTGACATCAGGCTTGTAGCCATACATCCTCTCAAATGGTCTCAAATCATGAAAACCTGCAGTGGGAGTCTTGTTCAAGATATACACGGCTCTCATAACAACCTCATCCCAATAATAGAGTAGCATACTCTTCTCATTCATCATTTCCCGAGCAACTTCCATCAATACCCTGTTCTTCCGTTCAGCTACCCCATTCTGTTGTGGAGTGTAGCTACATGTTAACTACCTACATATGCCATTTTGAGCCAAAAAACTATCAAACTCATTTGACACATACTCCCCACCGATGTCAGATCTCAAGCAAGAGATATAACAATCAAATTCATTTTCAACCTGCTTTTTAAACTGCTAAAAAATAGCAAACACTTCATTCTTTATTTTTAGTATATAAACCCAAGTATAACGACTAAGTCATCAATGAATGTCACATAGTACCTGGAGCCTCCCATAGATAATTCCTTGTGAAGTCAGCTTCTCTTCATCTTGCACAAAAACTCAAAGAACTTGCAAAAAATCATGTACTGTTTCTTCAGCTTCATCACCAACATATTGTCTTTTCCTTTTGATTACATTAATAATTACATCATGGAATTCACATTTGGCAATTCCAATAATTTTGCATGAGGTGAATTCAATTTTTCTTCCGGAATTCTTTCTTCTAGGATTCATTTGAGATCGGTTGCAGATTCTATGTCAGACTTCAATTCGTAGCCTGGCTGCTTGCCTTTATTCTTTCCTTCAATCTTCTTTGTTTGTGGCGCATCTTCCATCTCTTGATCTGGGGTTATATTTTGAGCAAGCTTTGGTTGTTCAAGTGTTCTTCTAGTTACTTGTTTCGGAGGGCCAGAAGAGGAAGGCCATGGTTCATCATCTTCTCTTCTTCTCTTTTCTTCAATTAAGACTTCTTTATGATTGATGTCAGCCAAATGTGCAAAGGTAGAAAAATAATCTACTGGTTCTTTCCAACTAGTTATTCCTCGAATGCACTGACTGGCGTTAGCCAAATCTTCTTTGGCTGTTTTACTACGTTCCATTTGATCTAGTGCCTGGATCCATACTTTAGATTGCACATTAGCTTTACATGCTTTCAAATTCGATTTAGTTGGCTCAATTTGCAGCCCATAGGTAGCTGCATCAATTGTTGCGTGGGAATTCTTTAAAGCTAAATCTTCTAATCTTTTCTTCATTCCACCATTGCCAAAATTTGGCTCTAGTGGAAGACCTGTTTAAGTTGCATGAATTTTCTCATCTTTCCAAAAGGCGAGCTTTCATGCTTTAGCCTCAGGAAAGGCAGAACACTCCCTCTTGTCATGTGGTTAGCTGTCACACCAAATACAATGCCTCTTATAGCCTTCTCTCATGGGTCTTTGAGTTGATGATCATCCTCTTCTTCAACTTTGACATCCACCTTCTCCACCTTGGAACTAATTTTTGTAAGATTCAAATGAAGGTCATGCATGATTTTAATGAGTTCATCCATGACATCATTTTTAGAAGGAACAAAAGAAGAAAGAGTTGGTTGATTAGTCAAAGGAATAGGGAATTTTGAAGGTGGAACAAGCTCCATCAATGGAGTTACTGAAGCTGAAGTAGAGCCAAATCTTAGTCGCATCCGCTCTCTTTGAGCAATCATGTTACCTACATCAATAACATTTGTCCATGCCGTCTTGGCTCCTGATTTAGAGGTAGCATCTCCTAGGCAATCAGCAAGCTTCTCTTGCAAAATGGAACTTGCAGCCTAAGGAATAATTCAATCTTCTGACCATCCATACTTTGTTGGTCTTCAGGATCAAGTTGTCCAAATTTACTTTCAAACTCATGCTATAAAGCTGTTGCAGCTAAACCTTTGTTGGGTTTCTCAACCCAATTAGTGAAACTTTTCTTTGTCATTAGGCTAGAGTCTTCTAAGAAGAATTCTTCGCGTAGGGCTTTTTTGAATGCAACCCAATCCACATCTCACATAAAAAGACCATGGATTCTTTTGTGAAGACCATGCTTGGCTAGTCTGGAAAAATAGTGACTCCATGCATGTTGCGGTACACCAAAGAAGAGAATTTTCTCAACATACAAGCGAATGAAAACATAGACATTTTGACCATTAAATTGTTTTAATTCTTGCACAACTTCCTCTAGGGCCTTGATAGCTGTGGAATCAATCTTCTCTTTGTCTTGCCTTTGTTGTTGTTGTTGTAACATTTGGATTTGCTGTTGCTGAGTCTGATGTAGTATGCACACCAATTGTTGTAGAGTATCTTCTAAAGAATCCACCATCCTGGATTTCTCTTACACTGAGCTTCACGGTGGGTTCACCAATGTCACAGTGCGTAGGGTTGAAGGTCACCATAGGGGTTTGGCAAGAAAACTGGACAAGATAGATAGAGATGTTTCTTCAAGAGAGATAAGTAGATTATAGTGAATGTTTAAAGGTTCAAGAGGTAGTTCATGGTCAATCACAGGGGTTTGAGAGAAAAGAATATATGGGGTTTCAAGAGCTTAGACTCGGGAGATGGTAGAGATAAGAGAAGGGTTGAAGATTTCAAGCCAAGTTCTTGACTATGTTGATAGAGCTTCCAACTGCATGTTCTTAGCAAAGATCACAAGAGTATTATCTCATAAATTCTAACTAAAATCAAGCTTGTTTTCTTGACTGTAAGAGCAATCACAATTTATGAAATCAAGTAGAATATGCTGTCATGTATCATAAACAACTCTGCATCCCGTCATTCATACATGATGCCATAGCATGAATCAACTTTGCATGATTACATTCAATGTAGACTGTTAGGGACAAAAGTTTATGAGTCAATTACAAGGCTTGTAGGGCAAAGAGACTTGCTTCAAGAGAGCTTCAAATTGAGTGAAAGGGAAGTAGAACCTGGGAGGGATCAGCTTGGCGATGAGAGCTATGGCTGCGGATGGAGAGCAAGAGAAAGAGAGAGAGAGACTCAAAAGTGGAAACTCCAACAACCACAATGTGTGATCGAGCTTTCCTTTATTCAAACTCTCACTAAAAGAATAAAGAATAAGTGACTATGACGGGCGCCGGCCATCTGCAGTTTGCAGTGGTGGGTACTGTCAGTGTAGTAATACAAAGGTGGCTAGGCAGAGGTGCCTTTACCCCCAACAACCTCCCACTTAAAGGCGAATCTACTCCAGTGAGAGAGAAAAGAAAAGAAAAGATAGTACAACATGTACAAATGTACAACAAGATGAGAAAAAAGACGTCATCTCATCCAACGCCCATCAATCTCCTGAGGAAGGAAAAGGGCTCTGTAGTGAGGCTCTTCGTGAGCAAGTCTGCAGGATTTTGCTCAGTCAAAATCTTGACAAGGTCAGCAGATCTGTCCTTAACGACATCATGAATGAAGTAATATCCCACCTCAACATGTTTTGTCTTCGCATAGAAGACCAGATTCTTGGCCAACTGAATGGCACTCATAGAATCCGAATGCAGTGTAGGCATAGTATCTGTCATACCAAGGTCTGCAATCAAACGGCCTAACCAGATAGCCTCCTTGCAAGCCTATGTTTCTGCAATATACTCGGCCTCTGTAGTAGAAAGATCCATACACTTCTGTGCCCTGGACATCCAAGAGATAGCCCCTCCAGCATAAGTGAACACATAGCCAGAAGTGGACTTCCTACTATCTGCATGTCTTGCATAATCAGAGTCAGTGTACCCCGCAACTCCTGTATCTTGGCTGCCTTAGAAAATACACATATCTACTGTGCCCTTTAGGTACCTCATGATACCCTTCACGACATCCCAAATTTTCTTGCTAGGTGTAGCCATATAACGTGCCACTACCCCAACTACAAAAGCAATATCTAGACGGGTGGCTATCATGGCATACATAAGACTGCCCACAACTAATGCATAGGGAATCTTGGCCATTTGCTCATCTGTTCGTGGAGGAAAATCGGCCTATAAAACCTTCACGTGAGAAGGTAATGGACAACCAATAGGTTTAACATCCTGCATACGGAAGCGCTCAAGGACTTTATGAATGTACTCTCTCTGTGAGACAGATAGAGTAGTCCTTGAGATCTGTTGTTGCGCGTAATGTGCATACCAAGTATATGAGAGACATGTCCCATATATTTCATCTCAAAGCTCTTCTTGAGCTAAGCCTTACGAGCATCTAGCTCCTCATGAGTTGTCCCTACTAAAAGCATGTCATCCACATAGAGTACCAAAATCAGTAAAGAACCGTCACGGGCTTTCTTCGTGTACAAGCACGGATCCATAGCAGTGCGGCTGTAGTCTTGTGACTGCATGAATGCATCAAACTTATGGTACCATTCCCTAGGTGCTTGCTTCAAGCTATATAGACTCTTCTTTAGCTTGCACACTAGGTGTTCCTTGCCAGGGTCTGCAAAGCCCTTAGGCTGCTCCATGTAAATCTCATCATGCAAGTCCCTATGTAAAAATGCCATTTGGACATCCATTTGGTACAAGTGAAGGTCAAGCTGTGCAACCAAGGCCAAGACTAAGCGTAGGGTGGTCAATTTGACCACAGGAGAAAAGACTTCATCAAAATCAACACCATGCTCTTGCTTAAAGCCCTTAGCAACCAATCGAGCCTTGTATGCCAACTTGGGGTGTCCATGGATACTTTTCAGCTTGTACACCCACTTGCATGGCAAAGCCTTCTTACCGTGTGGCAAGGAAACCAAATCCCAAGTCTGATTCTTATACAATGAGTCAAGCTCAGACTACATAGCCCTCTCCCAAGAGTGACAATCACCCCTATGCATAGCCTCATCATAAGTGAGAGGCTCTCCTGCATGTGTAACCAGTACATAATCCTTAGAGAGCGCAAAATGGTCAGGAGGTCATCTATCTCTAGTAGAACGCCTCAACCCAGGCTTTGTTACCTGACCAACATCCTGTCTAACATCAGCATGTCTAACATCTGGGCCATGAGTATCAAGTGATGCTGCACGCTGTCTAGCTAGTCGTGGAGCGGGGGCTGAATGGGAGTAGGTGGCTCCTCCTGAAAGATAACTCTGTGTACCTCAACCACTTTCTCAGGCTGCATATGCATTTTGTCCTCATGAAAGATGACATCATGGCTCCGGATCACTTTTCGTGCCTATGGATCCCATAGATGGTAACCCATCTCTCCTGCATCTACATAGCCAATGAAAATGCATTTGATACTTTTAGGATCTAACTTATTGCGTTTGTCCTTGGGCACATGGCAGAATGCCTCACATCCAAAGACACGCAAATGATCATAAGAGGGGGGACTTGCATACCCATACCTCCTCTGCAACGTGAAAGTCAATGCCACTACTAGGCGACCTGTTAATGAGATGCACTATAGTAATAATTGCCTCAGCCCAAAAGTGTTGCGGTAATCCAGCCTGGCTAAGCATGCTATAGACCCTTTCCTAAATGGTCCTATTCATACATTTAGCCATACCATTCTAGGGTGGGGTGGTGTAAGGGGCGGTCAACTGACGCTTAATGCCCCGCGCATCACAAAACTACTCAAAAGCATGTGATACATACTCACCCCCATTATCTGACTTAGGCATTTTACTCTTTTCCTAGACTAGTTCTTTGCTAATGCAAGTCAATGCGGAAATGTATCTAAGACATCGGATTTTCTCTTTATGGGATAAGGCCAAACCTTACATGAGTAATCATCTATGAAAGTAACAAAATACTTTGCCCCATCGAGTGATTGACAGAGAACCTCTTGCAAGTAAGGGATAAGCCCAAAATACAAGTAAGGGATAGAGGCTGCCAGACTTGGCACCTCTTGCAAGCACAAGCCTGCCATGAGTAATCTTCCATGCAGAGTCTCCAAAAGACAAAAAATACCCTGTATCATCAAGCTGTCCAGCTGACATAAGGCTGCGATTCAACATAGGGTACATGGCGTACATCATACAAAACAAAAGAACTGCCAGAAGGAAACTGCAGCCTAACATCTCCAATGCCCATAATGTCAAGAGACCTGTCATCACCAAGATGCACAGAACTAGAGATGGTACGATAGGTGTGAAACCAATCTCTATAGGGTGTCACATGAAATGACACACCCAAACCCAAAAGCCAACACTGTGCATATATAGAATGTGTCTCAGAAACCTGTAAGGCATCGCATGAAGAAACTGCGAGTATGTAATCCTCATTTGAATAAGTGGCCCATTAGGGCCAAAAACGCTTCAAAAATGGCACTTGTAAGAAAGTGATTAACTTGCTAATTAGTTGAGGTTTAGGAAGAATAAAACCTCTAAATTTGGTTGTCCAGATGTGATTAATGAGAGAATATTTGGTTCATTGAAGAGGTCGGCCATTAATTGCCCTCATCTTTTAATCCGGGTCAGGGGTCACCTTTTCGGCCGTTTATTGTCTTGGAACTCGAGAGATTTTGTATTTTCGAGATTTTCGTACGAACTTCGCATTTGTTTGCTCCCGCGTTTTCTTTCTATACACTATTCTCTTTTACCATTCCTTTTGCTGCACTTGCTTTCTATCACTGTGAGATTCTTGCTCGGTTCATTTGCCAGAATGTCTAGCAATACTACTTCAAATAACACAGGCGCAAGCACACGTAAATACAAGCTATCTATTCAGCTAGATCCGACTTACACATCTTGGAGAAGTATACATCATCGAGTATTGATAGATGAGATTGAAGCCAACAGGTTGCGAACACAAGGAATGAAGCATATAGATTTGTGGGTGGATGGAAATATCTATCCCAGGGATCCTTCTATAGGTAAACCACCTCCTTTTTTGAATGTCCATGACTATATAAGATATGCTGGAGAAGGTTACAATGGAATGCTTGGCTACTGTATGAGGTTATACTCTGCATCTTACACATATATAGCTCAAGTGCACGAAATGAAAAAAGCACTAGAAACTACACAAACAAAAATTTTAGAGTTGACAAGTCATATTGATATTTTGAAAAATGTTAACAATTCATTGCAGAATAAGCTAATACGCTTGAGAGAAACTCCAGTAGGATTAAGAGAGAGGAAGAGACCGTTAAAAAATATAACCAGCTTGTGTGAGAGAGCAAAGAAAAGGAGACTAAATCTTACAAAGAAATATGTCTCTAACATATTAGGCATAAATATCCGAGAGAATGAGGAAAGAATCAAAATTTTGAAGGAAACCATGAATAAGAAAGACATTTTGAGGATTCTTAAGTCACCAGAAAATGTGGATTTGAGAGGTCCAACTCTGAGAGAGTTAGTGAAGGATTTAAAAGGCACAGTGAAAGCAAATGAAATCGTAGAGACATGCGATACTGTGGGTATAAGTCGGAAAGGTTACCGTGCTATCTCTGGATTATGGTTTAAAAATCTTAAACGCAATAGGGTAACTATATTTGGATTGCCCCGAGCCCTTGCAGTTTCCACTGCAAGAATTTCCATGAATCGCAAGATTCCACATGTTTTTGGAGATTACTTTCACATCGAAAGGTCTATGTCCTATGAAAAACAAAAAAAACAGGCAATTTTTGATTACAATGAGTTTAACAATATATGGGTTGATCTAAAAAAGGTGCAAATTGCAATGGTTCACATGTATAAAATCACAGTAGAAGAAAGTTATGGTGTTCTAAAGTTTGCCTTGAAGTTGGATGAAGCACAGATTCAAAAGGGACAAAAGATGGAAAGAATTAGCATTTGCCTCATGAACATGGCATTGGACCATGGCAATGGCGAGGGCAAAGCTCCATTGCATAAGATCCAATCCGAGATGGAGATTTGGTGGATTGGTGCAGCCCAGGTACCAATTGAAAATCATCAAACGTTGAAATGGTTGTTCAACCATACAGGTATTCCAAATATCATTAAGTCTCAAAGTGAAGGCGAAATGTTGGTAGTTGATGGGGTTGGTAAATTTAATGTGGAATGGCATATGAGTGCTGATTTGAAAACTATCAAATGTATGCTTGGAATATGTAATGGTGCAAATGCAAAATATCCTTGCATTTATTGCATGGAAAGTGTTGGATCCAAAGATTGGAGTAGTTTGCGACCAGTAAGAAGAGCCCCAAATAGAGACTCTATAGATTTGAGTAAATTTAAAAACATAGAAGACATCTGGGATCCCATTCTTTCCATCTCTCTTAAGAATGTTCATATTTGTACTTTGCATGCAGAGATTAGAATAATCGATAAGCTTCTCAGGTTGCATCTTGACTATGCATATTCCATTAAGCCATTATCTTTATCAGATGAGTGTATTGATAAATGCGAGGCATTGCTATCGAAAATGGGATTTCATGAGGGCCAAGTTCGCTTGAGAAAGGATCCAATACTTTCAGGAAAAACAAGAGATATATTGGGCGATGTCTCTATGGGAGGCTCAAAAGCTAGACGATTCTTAGGAAACCATTCAGGAAAGCAGGTGAATGCGGCTTGGGAGTGTTGGAGAGAGCTATGTGACATCACAACAAATGTTGCAAGCACGCCGAGGCTTGCGTTTCTTAGAATGGAGGTCTGGATACACCTTGATGTTTTTCTGAAACTCCTCAGGCAACATAAGACAACATATACATATGCGGAAGAGTTCAAAAGATCAATCACAAAGCTTGTTCAGGCGATAAAAGAGGCATGGGGAGAAAAAGATATCACTTTTTATCTGGTAAAGTAATAATTATTTAATATCGGCTTATTTTGACAAGTTTTTCAATTGGTATAAAATTTGTGTTACTTTGTATTGCAGCATATTCTTCATATTCATGGACCTTTCTTTGTGGAGGAGCATGGCCCCTTAGCAACTTATAGCAACCAAGGCATGGAAAAATCCCACTATCAAGCACGCACAATGTATTTTCGAAGCACAAGGCATGGGGGAGGAGGTACAAAAAGCAATGCTTTGGAGGAGCTATTCAACTGGTTTTTTCGACGACAACTTCAAAGAATGCAAATAAAAGACGGCAATGACACATGAGCAATCGCACTTTTATATATAAGAAAGAATATATACAAAGCTAGCTTTCCAAAACTCTAACATTCTCTTTCTCCTCGGGAATCTTTCCTCTATAACGTAGAAATTTTTTTCTCTTATAGTCAGCTATAGATTTTACATCAGTTCTGTCTGCAGCTAAGGCGTAGGATGAAAACGCCAAAAAGTATCCTGCTCTAGAAGCAGAGTAACCTGGACCGTAGCCAAAAATCCTAATTGCTGCAGTCTTTTCCAAAAACATTATTTTGTGGGCATTATATTGTAATCCTGAGAAACCTAGAAGCCTTGTAAGAGCTTTAATACAAAGTATCGGCCATGCTGCGTCCTCTAAGAAACTACTATGAAGTACAAAAAAGGATTCAGGGTCAATCCTGGCCAAGTAGTGGCCGAGTGCAATGTCTTTGGTGGTGTTACTAGCAGCTCTCGATCCTTTGCCACGCCCCAAGAAGTTATCTGTATCGGCAATCTCCAACTGCAAATAAAACCCATACTGAATGAGCATGAAATGTAAACCTACCAATGTGTAAAAGCAAATTCAAAATTATCTTACCACTTGATTTTCATCGTACTCCAATTTAAATGGATTCCATAAATTAATTGATGATGCTGTCTCATTGGTGTTAGTCAATTCTTTAACATATTCAGACTCCTCTCTTCCAAAATTGGAAATGCCGAGCTCGCTTTGAATGCGATCGAAGTCCTCATCAGTAATACTCAACTCTTTTTCAGCTTCTTTGGCCTTTTCAAAACAAAGAGAGAATGCCTCACCAGCATCAATAAACTTATCATCTAGAGTTTCTTTATCAAGTTTCAGAATCTCTTCCTTTGATTCATTTTCTGTGTCAATTATCCCATTAGCAGCATCAAAAGCTTCTGCAATAATTGCAAGACAATAATCTTCCCTGAGATTAAAAAGTTTTTGAATATCTGAGAGTAAAATGTACTCCTTGTCCTTGAAAGGTATACATGGAAGGGAAGGAACAATATGGTGAGAACTCTCATCAGGTTGAGGGTTTGTATCTCCTTGGCTCTCCTCAATGATAGTCTCAGCTTTGAAGTGAGCAACATCCAAATTCTCAGCAATGGAAGCCTCAAAATCTGTATCTACAACCTCCTCTGTTTCCCTTTCATCTGCCAGATCATCCAACATGCAAAAGCTGGCAGTCTTTGCTCCTTCCAACTGTTGCTCCTCAGCTTTCATAGGGTATTTGACAAGGATGAATATAATAAAAGCAGCAGATTTTCTCATCATCTTGCAGTTTCTGGAATGAGTGCAGCAAAATATGTCTGTTGAATGAAACCTCTCTAGAGAGTGAGCCCTGCACTTTCTAGTAAATACTTTCTTTTCATTTCCTGTTGACCCAATGGGAATATGGACATATTCAATTGTGCCAACTTCAACAGAAGGACCTGCAAGAGTTTCAAACTCCAAAAAGTCCTCCACAATAGAATTTTCACAAGATTTCAGAACTTTGTCAAGTTCCCAATCAGGATTAAAAATATTTTTCACAACTCCATAGAATGAGACATCCATTCCATTCTGAAGCATAA
The DNA here is from genome assembly GCF_053477565.2 of Lygodium microphyllum. Lineage (NCBI taxonomy): Eukaryota > Viridiplantae > Streptophyta > Polypodiopsida > Schizaeales > Lygodiaceae > Lygodium > Lygodium microphyllum. Next base: position 26,025,343 of record NC_141138.1, on the reverse strand, counting down.
AATCAAGTAGCCTCTCTGATGGAGTGATATCAATGAGCTCTGATACTCCTTGACCTCTCACTACTGGCATTCGCTTCCCTGGAGATGTACTTGGCTTTCTCACACTGGTGGCAGAGGATGGAGAGGAAAAGGAATGCACAGGCTGATCAGCTGTTGATGAACTTGAGCCTTTTGAAAGCCTTCTTCTTTTACCAGTTCCTGAAGAAACCGTGGATTGTATGGGTTCAGACATGTTTCTAACTTCTCACGATACGGCGCGATAAGAGAGAAGCAATTCAGACGGAAAGGCCCCCTCGCGCCGTATCGGCGATCCCAGTAAGAAGTGCTAGAGCCACAACAAAAGTGGTCACACGAGCTTCAGGAACGCTGAAAGAAGACTAGATCTACAGAACCTCCAAAACGAAGCGAAGAGAGAAAAGCGAAGAAAACCAACAGTCACTCTCGTGCCGTATCAGCAAAACAAACAAAGGTCAGGAACCGAAAAAACCGTACAGATACGAAACACACCCTTATGTAGGCACGGATTATGCCACCTGGCAGTATCCGTTGGGTAACACGTGGCCGAAAACCACGTGGCGAACAAGTGGACCCGTAATTAGTTGACACGTAGCATACGGACCATTAATGCAGATACGTGGCACAATCAGTATCGGAAACGTGTCTGACACGTGTCATGATTTACCTGGGTATATAAGTGGTCATTTATCCGACGTGTATACTTTTTCGCAAGCAAAAAGAGGTGTGCCGATACGGAGCGAGGGCGTCCAAACGGCGTAGTCGTTTTCTCCTAATCGCGCCGTATCGGCTTCTCATCTCTGATACGGAGCGAGGGCGTCCAAACGGCGTAGTCGTTTTCTCCTAATCGCGCCGTATCAGCTTCTCATATCTGATATGGAGCGAGGGCGTCCAAACGGCGTAGTCGTTTTCTCCTAATCGCGCCGTATCGGCTTCTCATCTCTGATACGGAGCGAGGGCGTCCAAACGGCGTAGTCGTTTTCTCCTAATCGCGCCGTATCGGCTTCTCATCTCTGATACGGAGCGAGGGCGCTGGAACGGTGTGGTCGCAATCTCCTTATCGCGCCGTATCATCTTCTCATCTCCGATACGGAGTGAGGGCGCTAAAGCAGTCTGTGCGTTCTCTTCTCATCGCGCCGTATCGTCTTATCATCTCCGATACGGAGCGAGGGCGCTAAAGCGGTGTAATCGTTCTCTTCTCATCGCACCGTATCGTCTTGTCATCTCCGATACGGAGCGAGGGCGCTAAAGCAGTGTGTTCGTTCTCTTCTCATCGCGCCGTATTGTCTTGTCATCTCCGATACGGAGCGAGGGTGCTAAAGCGGTGTGTTCGTTCTGTCCTAATCGCGCCGTATCATGTTGTCATCTCCGATACGGAGCGCGGGCGCTGGAACGGTGTAGTCGTCTTCTCATAATCGCGCCGTATCGGAATTACTAATTTCATCACTTTCAGTTATTGTCCTTCTGGTTATTTTTCATTTTCTGGATGGCAAGGACAAAGCAAACTGCAAGAAGAGTGTATTTAGATGGGAAGGACAGTGGGGGTAGAAGAAAGTTAAAATTTGATGAATCTAAGGGGGTAGAAGAAGCTGGTCCATCACAGGCTCCAGAGCATTCAAGAACAGAAATCCCTCCTACACCAGGTGTTGTCCTTACATCTTCCATAAATGTTACTTCACCTGAAGTTGAGGAAGCAAAGGATGAGGCTTACCCTGTGAAAGATTCATTCCCTTCAATGGTACCTGAGCCCACATCTGCTGAAGCCACTGAACACCCCAAGTCAGAAAAGAGAAAGAGGAAGTCCAGGTTCTTCTATATGCAAAGATGTTTCAGTGAAATCAGGAAAGCCCAAAGAGCTACCCAGCATGTCATTCCAAAAGCTGCTTTTATAAGGGTGGTTAAAGAGATCTCTGATAGATTGTCTCAAGTGGCAACTGTCTCTGGTCTAAATAAGAAGTGGCAACTCTCAGCCATTCTTGCCCTGCAAGAGGCTGCAGAAGATTTTGTTATTGATTTCATGAACGACGCTTACATTGCTGCCGCCCATGCTCATAGGATCACCCTTATGAATAAAGATTTCAGCATCATTAGCAGAGTGAGGTATAGGTTTGACAAAGTCCTGAGGCCCTTGCCTTCCAATGATCAAAAAGCCTTTGAAATCCTCAACATTCCCCCAAAATTGTCTAGGAAAGAGAAAAAGCTAAAAGTTGAAGATGTTAGTGACCTTTACCCTACAAGGGGTGCCACCCAGCAGGAGGCTTTCTTGAGTGAAGAAAATCAGGAGATGTTTGAAACTGAAGACGATGTTTACAAGAGGAAAGCCGCATCACTTGCTCCCGTCAACAGCGAGAGGATGGGCAAAGTGTATGGGCAAATTCTTGTGAATGTTGCTGGGGAATCTGAGGAGGAATATCTAAGTATATCTCCCGAGGACAAGCCCATGTTGGAAAAAAGGGATGTCCAACTATCTGACTCCGTGGTATTTTGTTGCATAAGGTAAGGTTTTTTGTTGCATAAGTTAAGTCTTTTCAATTATATTTTGGATGAAATTGGTATTGAATAGCTTTTGCTATTATCTGCAGGGCATTGGTGTCCTCTCTCACTCTCGATATCCGAAGAACCATATACATTGTGGATCCACTTCTCTCTGTGGGACTTTTTGCAAAATCTGGTTCTAATATTTTACCATTTTTTCGTAGCTTCGATAGTGTGAGAAATTACCACATCTTTTTCCCTTATGTAGAAATGTATTTTTCTTTTTCTGTAGAGGAGAATTTATGTTCATTTGCTTTCACCCTTCTACTCACCTCTTTTATGAATTTGCAGAGGGCATTGGAGTCTCATCTACATTAATTGTCTTTCAAGGAAAATTATCTTTATGAATTCTCTCAGCGGTGTTCACGGTCAAGCACGGATGTATGTTGGAAGAAAATTACTTTCTTTGATTTCTTTTATAAATAATATTTTGAACTTACAAAGCTTCCTTTTGCAGTGCTGGTAGACTCGTTTCTACCTTTTTGGATACAACATACGAGGATCTTGCTGATCCTCAAAGGCCGTATACTTTTCTTCTACAAGAAGTCCCATTGCAAAGCGATGCGCATTCTTGTGGATGGAGAGTTATCTCAAACATTTGCAGAACAGTGGATTCAAAGCTGTTACAAATAGAGGGAGTGAATGTAAGTTTATTTCATTTGATGTTTGTGTAACCCTTATCATGATGTCTTTTCACTAACTTATAACATTTATTCTTACAGTGTAGAGACTATCCTGAATCATATGTTTGGTGGATAAGGGAGAGATGCATCGAGCTGATTCTAGACAAAGCAATCACACCATATGATCCTGACTCCCCTCTTCCTCCCAATACATCAATGGCCAAGGGCACAAGCAAGGGAAAGGTCAAGGGAAAGGGTAAGGACAATGGCAATGGTAAAGACAAGGGCAAGGGAAAAGGCAGTGGGACCACTGTTGCAGAGTCTAAGAAAAAAGGAATGCCAGTGCTCTCTCCTCTTAAATTTGATCCATCCCCTCTTAAGCCCCAAGAAAGGAGACTACCTGTAAAGGTCAAATTTTTTCAACAATCAAAGAAAGGCCCCGTGAGAAAAAATATCTTTGAAGAAATCGATAAAGAATGAAAATAGCAAACATATAAGCATACACGAGCCATTTTATTTTGGCTTTGTACATTTTTATGCAATTTTTGTATCTCATTGTGTAATGAAAATTTTCACTTGTAAATCGAATGCAATGTACATTTTATACACGAGCCTTATTATTTTGGCCTTGTACATTTTTATGCAATTTTTGTACCTCATTGTGCAATGAAAATTTTCACTTGTAAATCGGATGCAATGTACATTTTATTTATACACATTCGAAAGGCGACTTGCTTCACGATAGCTTATGAAGTTCCCATTTAAAAATATCTTAAGGACAGTCTATTGAGATAAATTCCTGCCAAGTTTTCATTCTTAAGGCCCCAAACTCACAATTGTGGGAGACAAACAACTCGTACAAAAGAAAGAGCGCTCGGCTCTTTTACCAATTGTTACACCATTCACTTTGAACTTGTATGTAGGGGATATATTGTCTAGCAATTCCAATGTATCCCTCACATCTTTTAGACTCCAATTGGAAGTAACACTCACCTTCTTTACTTCTTCATGCGGAAAAACGTGCACCACAAGTTCATATGGTGTGTTCTCTGTATTAGAATCCAAGGGAACCCAAACACCCAATCTTAGTTTGTATCGCTTGTACTCAAAGGCCAAAGCGAGATTTTGGCGAGGGATACTGTAAGCCAAAGCCAAGGATTGAGGGCATGCACTGCACCTCAAGATATCACCTTTATGATCGCACTCTCTAGATTTCCAATGCGTCCCTATAGTGTTGTCCAAATCCTCTTCCGAAAAGTTTCTACTTAACCAGGATACCTTCATTCTTTGTAAATTTGCTGTTTTGAAGCAAGCCACGAAGATATGGAGGGGTACAAACCATGATAAACGTATTCTTCTTGAGATCCTTCCAGCTGTCATGGACTTCTTAATATCCTGAGATATTTTGAATTTGAAACTTTGCACTGTAACCTTGTCAGGAATCTCCCAATTTAGAGATGAAAGACTTGGCAATGGCAAATCTTCGATATTCCCATACCTATCCGCTTTAGAGGGAACCACATACTGTGCATAATATATAAAAACCTTGCATTCACTATAAAAAGACACAGTTTGATCGGCATAAATAATGTCTGCCAATCCCTTATGAATGGCATGGAAAGTTCCACTTAGGCTTTCCACAGGTTGCCATTCAATACTTGTTGACGGAAAGATATCTACAATGACGAACCGTTTGTTAGAACTTGCATAAATGGAAAATAATTATATACGTTATTCAACTTATAACTTACAATGTGTTTGTTGGGAAACACGTTCGTTTGGAGGCAAGTGCATATCCTTGGCCATGTAAACATGTTGCACCTTGACAAACCAGCCTTCGGGCATAATTTTGAAGGCAATGATACGCCCCTTCCAGTGATGTTTTATATCTTCTCGTTTCCTTCTTTTCACCTTATGAGAGCCCTTGCAAGATGGCAGCATGGTAACCCAATCGTTTACAGCAAAGGTTTTGGGCTCAAAATTTCCATCTACTCCCTGGCTATAGACTGTGCAAGAGTGTATTAAACGAGAAGGGCACCTGGAGGAAGCCATGAAAAGAATGAAAGCGCAGAGAAAGAAGCTCAAAGAGGGGTGAATGAACTAAAAAGTAGCGCCAAGAACCCAAATGAGTATGTATTGGGCGCCAAAAACAATATTGAAAGATCTCCCGACTTTCAAAAAACTCATTATTAATTTCATCACATCTCTGTCATGTATTTTGTCAGATTTGTAAGTAAATAACGTCTTTGGGACTCCAAAACATGTCAGACTTTAGGGGTTTTGGCTAAAAAAGAAGAGAGAATCACGAAATGGACTCCATTATCTCTAAAAAAGAGGAGACAAGAATACCATATTCTTGCACACGTGGCGAACTCTCTTTGGCCCTTTCCTTAATCCCGTGATTAACAAAAGTGCATTTTTTGAAGCGTTTTTGGCCCTAAGGCCTACATGACATTAACCTCTTCTATCTTCACACTAGACTTTGCAAGTACAATACTGCGCTTAGAAGACTTTTCCTGCACGTTATCTTTTCCCTTTTCCTTGCGCTTATCATCGCGCATCTTATGGCACTATGGCCTAATATGTCCTACTTTCCCACAATAATGACATGTGAGATCATACTTCCATCCACGGGACTTACTACGGCCACGTGACTTTGACCTGGACTTCTGAGAGTCCTTGCCCTTATGATCATTATCATACCTGCCATGTCTGCCACCTCTAATGGTCAATGCATGTGAAGAGCGGGAAGCATCATTGTTTCTCCTGTTGATTTCCTTAGTCAATAAAGCACTCTCAACATCTTTGTTTTTCAGCCCATCAAGCTTGTTCATGCATATGGCAGTACAGAAGACATCCCATGATTCAGAAAAGGTGCCAAGCAGAAACAACGAGTGCAAGTTGTCTTTGAACTCAATACCCTGTGACAACAGATTCTTCATGATAGCATGAAACTGGCTAAAATGAGATGATAGGGATGTCCCCTCCTTCATGCGAAGGTCCATTAACTGCTTCAGCCAATATATCTGTGACATAGGACTCTGTTGCGCATAAAGCTCCTGAATCTTCTCCCATTAGTCCCATGCACTCTGATTCTCACATTATGATGGACCTCTTCTGAGAGTGACAAGATAATGGTAGACTTGCATAGCTCATCAACTTCCATCCAAGCATCATCATCCATATCCTCGGGTTTAACATCTTTGAAACACAAGGGTTTAATCTGCAACTTCTGTACCAAAACCTGCCATATTTGGAACTTCCAATACCCATAGTTGGTACCATCCAACTTTTGGCAATGTTAAAGAGATCTGTGCCTTCTAGATGTCCAGCCATACTATCCCAAATCAAAGCAAAAATGCAAAATTGCAAGTTGCTGTAATGAGCAGAAAATACACTAAAACCACTGCTAAAACTGGTTGAAAGAGTGGATATGACCAAGAGAACCACCTGCCCACCAAATATGACCAAGAGAACGTCAAACAATAAGCATTACCCTCATACAAGTGTTCGAAATCTGCAGATTTCAGCTTGCTGGAATAAATTATAATAGTATGTAAAACTGTCCCAAAGTGAAGCAATCACTGATACATATGTCACTGCAACTACCACATAGCAAGATACATCCAATAATGAGTTTCAAAGGGCAAGAAGGTACCAAGAACTGTCAAACCAATAACCTGTTAGACAAGAGACATCTCATAGGTCTAGAAGTCATGCATGTAATGGGTCTCGGGTTAAGAGAAAAGACCAAGAACAAGCACAACTAATAGAGCAAGGAGCTCAATGCATAACCATCCAAGATGCATACAAAACTGACAAACCTGTGACAGAGATATGTGCCTTCCCCAATAGGCATATCAAATCAGCCCACTATAGACTAACTATAGACATAAAGCTCTCAAGAGAGCAAATGCATGTAATTGTCCCACAAGCTCAAGCTCAAGGGTAAGTAAAACTCTATGTACATTCGAATATGCCAAGAGGCTCCCACTGTAAGTAAAGTTAGATGAAAATAGAGCAAGCAACAATCAAATACATCAAGTACATAGCATTAGACATTCCAAATCCCAATAGGGTCCATCCGGAGCATAAATCCCAATCTATCTCAAACTTGTAAAGCATAAGCCTAAAAGCAGTCAAATAGCATGTAACTGACAACCAAATGTAATGCTTAGTAGGTCCAAAATGCTCAAATACATCCAAAGATGAGGGTCCAAGTGAGTATCAAGCATGGGCAAACCAAGGGGTATCCATACCTGACCAAAGCATAAATGCAAGAAGCCTAAATGTCAAGCAGTGACAATAGGCATAAACTCGTCCAAAGCATGCCAATAGAAGCCAAATGCTAGTGAATGATGACCAAGTTGAAGCCTAATCCAATCTCAAAAGCATTCCAAAACCAAAAAGAAGCATTTGACAATCTCCAAATACATCGGTATGATCATTCAAATCTTCGGTATGCACTCCATATCCAAGAACTAATGCATAGAATAAGTAAATGAGCTTCAACCCACTGTATTACATTAGCATATTCACTGTCAAATGAAACTCAATCGATGCCTTGTGCCCAAATCTGCTCCAAATCAGTCCCAAAGCATAGACTTAGAATCCCATAACATCCAGGCATCACCGAACCTCAATAGGCATTAAACAGGCAATGCCAAGAAGCATACATTAAATGTCAAGTACTACCCTATTTGTAACAGTCCTGGGACTGTGTATACAGCAATGGCTAAAGGTGAAAGCACTTGTATCAATCACCAAGAGACAATATCCAATGCCAAGGAGTCTGAAGATGATTGGGAAGGTTGCAAACAGTGTCGGGAAGCCAAGGAAGGAGTTGGAAATGCCAGGAGTAGATCAATCCAGCCCCCTAAAAATGTGCCGCATTTTGTGCTAGCTACTTCTGGGGGTTGGGAGACTTTACCAGTGCTATTGAGCACTTGGCAAGGATTAGGGGGTTGCGATGCAGCCCTACAAGGTGTCAAATGAAGGCCGAAAGATCGAGGAGGAGGTGGAAGATCAAAACATACCTGCAAATGAAGGTGCCATGGCTACCATTGAAGCTCACATTGAAGCTCTTCAAATCCGGGCTAAAGAGAATGCTGGGCAAGCTCCAATGCCTTTGCTCTGATACCAGTTGAAAGGGAAGTAGAACCCAGGAGGAAGAAGCTTGGCGATGAGAGCTATGGCGGATGGAGAGCAAGAGCAAGAGAGAGAGAGACTCAAAAGTGGGAACTCCAATAACCACAATGTGTGGCCGAGCCTTCCTTTATTCAAACCGTCACTAAAAGAATAAAGAATAAGTGATTGTGACGGGCATCCACCACCTGTAGTGTGCAATGGTGGGTACTGTCAGTGTAGTAATACACATACGATTAGACGGAGGTGCCTTTACCCCCAACATTGAGTTCCTGATAAGGTTAAGTTACCATAGCCAAGAGATAAAGAGAAAAAGCTCCTCTTAATTCAACTCAAAGTATATATGAATGGTCTTCAAACATTGTCCTGCCATAGGGGCACATAATACTTGCATATTTTGACAAGATGTCTTCTATAGAGTAAGAAAAGAATTAAAAGAACACATCTGTAGCTAATTCTGTGAGAAGAGAAGGGGTTCAAAGAAATAGAAGACGTAGAAGAATACTCACAGAAAGAAATAGAAAATGTATAAGAATACTAATAGAGATGAAGCCTGTCAGTTTATTCCTGCATTATGAGAAGATAAAACTCTTGTAGACAAAAACATGTATAAAATAATACCTTCCTCTATGCTGCTCAGATCATCGCAAATTTGATGCCTCCATTGATTCCAAAAAGGGGGTAAGATACCAGGATACCTGCCAAGAATTTCAGATAGATCACTCCTTCATCTTCCACTTTGGAGTGCTGTTCATTGTGTGAAAACAACGATTATGCATCACACGATTTTGCCAATCTCTCTTTTTACATAAAATCCTCTCAAATTAGCCGAGAGCTACATAATTTCTTTTACATGTTATCATAATCTAGAAGTTGTTTACAGTTTTATGGATTTTTACAAGAGATAATATCTAAAATATCAAAAATTAGCTAAAACTTGTAAAAAAATCTAATATTTTTGAACCATGGACACTAACACTAATGTCCAAAATGGCATTGGCTCCCTAAATCAATAAGAAAGCCACACTCTAGTTTTTTTACATGGTGTGCACATAGTGGCACGACATCCGTCCCCTCCTAACCTACACATCCTTTGGCATGTGCCAAAGTCTTAATAATCTGCAGTGTCAGAAGAAGTATCTTCTGCCATGTCAATGTCTCCATCTTCTATCTCTTCTTCTTCTTCTATGTCTTCATGCTCTTGAATTACATCCAAGTCTTCTAACTCATATGTTGAACTTTCTCTTCGTTTGAAGAGATTGATTCTTTTTCCAACTACGAGTATCTTTATGCTGGTCCCATCCAATTCAACCAACAAATATGTGGCATTGTCATGAATGACCTTTACCACATATGGGCCAAACCAACGCTTTACCATCTTCCTAGAAGCAATGTATTGATTATCTAGGATGCTGTCATAGACAAGCACCCAGTCATTTTCTTGGATAGCTCTTGGCCGAAGTCGATGTTGCCTATCAAATCTTCTATTGTTTTTTAGTCTTGCTGTTTTTAACTTCTTAATAGCTGCTTGAACATCTTCAGGCCTCCTTTCTAGCTACCATATGCGCAAAGTCAGCAACTCTTCTCTACTGATGTCTTCCTCCCAAGGTAGAAAACTCCATGTGAGAATAGATTCTTCAATTGGCATAATTGGTTGTTGTCCATGCATAAGTTCAACTGGCATATAACCAATCACTATATTGTGAGTAGTCCGGTCAACCCATAATGCAACAGGTAGCATTTTAGGCCATTCTTTGATCTTTTCTCTAAAAGACTTTGCTAGAGCTTTGAGAATAGACCGGTGTCCTCTCTTACTTTTCCCATTGCCTTCATGGTTGTAGGCTAATGTTAAATCCAACTTAATACCCAATTGAGCAAGGAAGGTGCGTGCCTCATCAACATCCAACCCTCCTCTATTTGCAGTTTACCCACACAACCATATCTGCAAAACACATCGTCAAGCAAAAAACAACAAACAACTTGAGTGGTCTTGGTTGTTAAGGCTTTGCCTTCAACTTGATTGGTTAGATCCTCTCTTGCAAGCACTAAATATCGTATATTCCATATTCCTCTAGGCATATTACAAGATCAATAACCCATCTCTAATGTATAGACAAGGGATAAGTCAGTTGTAACCCATCTCGATGCTTGACCATAGAATACATCTGACACACATAATAGGTTTCGACAAAATGTGCTATGTCCCGATACATGTTTTTCCACCAATACTTTTCTTTGACTTTACTACAGGTTTTCCATATGCCTCTATGGCCAACCCACATGCTTTCATGAAATTCCTTCATTACTTGTTGTTGCAATCTTTTGTTACCTAAAACTCCGACATGCGCTCCTTTTTTCTTCTTTGCGTGCTTCCATAGATGCCCTTCTTTAAGAAAAAAGCCATAAGATTTCCTCTTAATATGCTTGAAATCTTCATCAGTCCAAGAGTCCTTCTTCATTGTGCTAAAATATTGGCCAATCTTCAGCCAATCTTTTTCATAATCTTCTTCAAGGAAATGAACTACAACTTGAGCAATGCAACGAGCATGCTGGCTTCTAGGTGACCACTCTTCTTCCATAGATAAATCTTTGATCTTTGTTGCTATATGGTGATTTACAACAGTACATTTTCTTGTTCTTACTGTACTTAATGCTATACCATTAAAAAGATCAGCTTCACTTGCAAGATTCAGCTTTGGGTTTGTATATGTAGCAACTGAAAAGGTACTTTCAGTAGCCATGGAATGAAATTTAACAAGTATAGATTCTTAAACTTCATCTTCTTCCATCAGCTCTTCTTCATTGTCATATCTTGCACGTGATAGCATGTCAGCAACTGAATTCGACTTTCCTGCAATATTCTTTAATTCGGGATTGAGAGATTTAATATATGCAATTCATCTTAGCATAGCAATGTCGAGTGTAGAGTAGTGTGCAATCATGCCCAAGAGTGGAAGTCAATCAGTTTCTACCACTATGGAAGCACCTATAAAGTATTCAAGATCACACTTTAATGCTGTTACAACTCCCCACAATTCCCTTTTTACTTGTGCATACCTTCTTTGACGTTCATTGAGAACCTTTGCTCCAAAACAAATTGCATACTTGTTACCCTCAAGGTCTTCTTGGCCAACAACCCATCCTATCCCAATGGGACTTGTATCCACAGTAAGGATGATGGGTTCACCATTTGAATAATCAGCCCTTTTGAGAGTCGGGGCTGAAATTAACAATTTCTTTAGTTTGCGTACAATGAGAGTATGCTCTCCCCCCCAAGAGAATCTTTGGCATTTTCTTAATAAATGATAATTTTTTTTGGCGCCATGAGTAAAATGTGGTATCTATACGAGATAAAATACACATGAAACAAGAAATCTTCACACCTCTGAGATACTTGTGCATTTTTCCTGCATTCTACTGATGGCATCTATCTTGATTAGTGAAGGTTGATGTCTATAAGGGCCACACAGATGTCCGACCACTAGGACTTCTTCTACTCCAAAAATCGACTTAGCTCTAAAAAAGGTAAGATGTACCTCTTCTAGCCTTGTCAAAATCATGTCACAATCATGAATATGGTTAATTACAAATGTCCTGCAGCCATCTTCATCAAGCTCCTCATTCTTTTCATTGACTTCACATCCCTTGATAGGTACATGATCAAGAAATTGAAGAGTAAGTTGTGGAATAAAGTCCCTTAAGACTTTGTCCATGGCATTCATCATATGGGCTATGGAGTTTGTTGCACCTTGTGGATGAGTGCACATGTGGACCAATCCAAGAGGTGTCTTCATTGTGGTAATGTCTTGGCTTTCTAATGAAAGCTGAAATCGGTCATATCCTAAATATAAGTCGCCCATAGAATAAATTGATCTACTTGCAAAAGCTTCTGCAAACTCGTCAACAATTGGATACGAACCAACATTTCAGATTGTGACACGATTAATAGGCTATAGAGCTTGGATGAATCGTAAAGATCCATTTTTCTTGGGTACGGTAAACCATCGATTGAGTAAGGTGTTGAAGAAGGTTCTAAAATCTTCATTCTGATCTTCTCATTTAGAAGTTTCAATAATTTTGGCAAATGCGCCCTTGGAACGGGAATGGGCTTGAGGTTCCAAGGCATATGTGGGACCGTAAAAATGACCATAGGAGCCACAATATTTGGATCCACATAGCCTATTTCACTTGGTTGAAATGCAAAAGCTTTTCCATGTTTCATTAGCATTTGCATAAAAGAGCATTTTTCAGTTGGTGAAAGGAAAGAATTTCCCCCTATTTTGAGCTCTTTTATACTTTCAGATGTGAACTTGTGACCAATGTTGGAAGGATTACGAAGACACGGCTGATTTGTTGCCCTATCAGCTAGCCCTTCAGCAGTGGGACTGCCACACATGCTTGACTTTCTTATCCACTGTATTGTATTTTGTCTCCACTTGGCTTCAGCGTTGTTGAGTAAACCAATGTCTTCCTGCTCAACAAATTCTTAAATTGTTTGATAAAAATCCAATGTACATACTTCTATAGATTGATTTTTAGCCTGATTTTTTGTATAAGTAGCTGCATATATTTCAGCCAATGTGTTAGTAGTAATCAATCCAAAAAAATGCCTGAAATATCTTCATTTTCAGCCATCATGTCATAAGTTTTCAACACCCTTTTTACATGACATAAATATTTTCTTTCAGCTTTAGTCATGGCTAGAAGAGACTTATAATAGCCCATACTATTAGCTGTACATACATACAAATTTGTTAGAGACACAGTTTTTGTAGCATAAGGAGGTTCAATATTTTTACATGATGCACTACCATAGCCTCCTTTTATAGTAGTGCAACCCGAAAACCCTTGAATTCTCGGGCATTAGGAGGCACAGGATAATCACGCAGTCAATCTCTATTTCGATAATGGTTAACACACAGTAAGAAATTGGACACCTCATTCATTATCCTTGCTTCAGATTCGAGCATAGGAAGAACCATCATCAGGAGCATTTGTTTCCAAGTGGGCTTCAAAAGTGTAAGATTGCCCAAGAATGATAGGGTAACTACAAAAGTCTTGAACAAAAAAGTGAAAATTATCTTTTATGTCTCCAACAATTACCTACACATTAGGACATGCAACATATAACTCTTCAAAAAGAGTTGTTTGCAACTCTCATTCGCCAACCTGGATCAACATCTATAGGCCATTTGCCACTTTCATAGAGACTCCTCGCCGTGACATTTATCTCTGAGCCATGGTCTAAGAGTGCAATACATGGTGTTTTTTTTTCTCCAATTTTGGGGATTATCTCTGTTGTTGCTCTTGCCCAATGCGTATGGGAGTAGTGACTGCTAGGAATGAAGTGAGCCTCTTCTTCCTCATGCACGTGCTGTAGACGGCCTTCTTTTTGAGAGGTGGGCTGCCCAACTGGTTTGGACAAGCCGACCATTACATTTTCAGCTTTCACTTCTTTAATTTTTGCATTCATGCTTTCTTTATCTTCAGTTCCAATTGCAATTAATTCTTTAATTGCTTCAAGATGAATTCCTTGTGAAGTCAACTTCTCTTCATCCTGTACAAAAACTCGAAGAACTTGCAAAAAAGCATGCGATGTTTCTTCACCTTCATCACCAACTTATTGTCCTTTCCTTTTGATTACATTAATAATTACATCATGGAATTCACATTTGGCAATTCCAATAATTTTGCATGAGGTGAATTCAAATTTTCTTCCGGAATTCTTTCTTCTAGGATTCATTTGAGATCGGTTGCAGATTCTATGTCAGATTGCAATTTGTAGCATGGCTGCTTGCCTTTCTTCTTACCTTCGATCTTCTTTGTTTGTGGCACATCTTCCATCTCTTGATTTAGAGTTATATTTTCAGCAAGCTTTGGTTGTTCAGGAGTTCTTCTAGTTACCCGTTTCGGAGGGCCAGAAGAGGAAGGCCTTGGTTCATCTTGTCTTCTTCTCTTTTCTTCAATCAAGACTTCTTTATGATTGATGTCAACCAAATGTGCAAATGTGTAAAAAGAATCTACTGGTTCTTTCCAAACAGTTATTCCTCGAATGCACTGACTTACGTTAGCCAAATCTTCTTTGGCTGCTTTACCATGTTTCATTTGATCTAGTGCATGCATCCATACTTTAGATTGCATTTTAGCTTTACATGCTTTCAAATTCGATTTAGTTGGCTCAATTTGCAGCCCATAGGTAGCTACATCAATTGATGCGTAGGCATTCTTTACAGCTAAATCTTCTAATCTTTTCTTCATTCCACCATTTGGCTCCTGTGGAAGACCAGTTTCAGCTACATGAATTTTTTCATCTTTCCAAAAGACGAGCTTTTGTGCTTCAGTCTCACGAAAGGCAAAACACTCCCTCTTGTCATGTGGATGGCTGTCACACCAAATACAACACCTCTTATAGCCTTCTCTCATGGATCTTTGAGTTGATGATTGTCCTCATTCTTCAACTTTGACATCCACCTTCTCCACCTTGGAACTATTTATGTAAGATTCGGATGAAATTCATGCATGCTTTTAATGAGTTCATCCATGACATCATTTTTAGAAGGAACAAAAGAGGAAAGAGTTGATTGATTAGTGAAAGGAATATGGGATTTTGAAGGTGGAATAAGCTCCATCCAAAATGGAGTTGTTGAAGTTGAAGTAGAGTCAAATCTTAGTCACATCTACTTAC
Source organism: Lygodium microphyllum (assembly GCF_053477565.2). Classification (NCBI taxonomy): domain Eukaryota; kingdom Viridiplantae; phylum Streptophyta; class Polypodiopsida; order Schizaeales; family Lygodiaceae; genus Lygodium; species Lygodium microphyllum. Next base: position 26,010,340 of record NC_141138.1, on the reverse strand, counting down.
TTCAAGCAATCATGTTAACTGCATCAGTACAATCTATCCATGCACTCTTGACTCTTGATTCGGAGGTAGCATCTTCTAAGCAATCAGCAAGCTTCTCTTGCAGAATGGGATCTGCAGCCTTAAGGAATAATTCAATCTTTTGACCTTCCATACTTTGTTGGTCTTCAGCATTAAGTTGTCCAAATTCACATACAAACTTATGGTATTAAACTGTTGCAGCTAAACCTTTGTTGGGTTTCTTAACCCAATCAAACTTTTATTCATCTAAGGCTAGAGTCTTCTAAGAAGAATTCTTTGCGTAGGGCTGTTTTGAATGCATCTGACATAAAAAGACCATGGATTCTTTCTTAAAGACCATGCTTGGCTAGTGTGGCAAAATAGCGACTGCATGCATGTTGCGATACACCAAAGAAGAGCAGTTTCTCAACATACAAGCGAATAAAGGAAAAGATATTTTGACCGTTAAATTGTTTATAATTCCTGGCCAACTTTTATTAGGGCCTTTATAGATATGGAATAAATCTTCTCTTCATCTTGCCTTTGTTGTTGTTGTTATAACATTTGGATTTGTTGTTGCTGAGTCTGCTGCAGTATGCGCACCAATTGTTGTGGAGTATCTATTAAAGAATGCCCCATCTTGGAGTTCTCTTACACCGACCTTCACTTTAGGTTCACCAATGTCGTAGCGCGTAGGGTTGAAGGTTACCACATGGGTTTGGCAAGAAAACTAGACAAGATAGATAGAGATGTGTCTTCAAGAGATAAGTAGATTATAGTGAATGTTTAAAGGTTCAAGAGGTAGTTCACGGTCAATCACATGGGTTTGAGAGAAAAGAATGAATGGGGTTTTAAGAGCTTAGACTCTGTAGATGGTAGAGATAAGATAAGGATTGAAGGTTTAAAGCCAAGTTCTTGAAGATGTTGATAGAGCTTCCAACTGCATGTTCTTAGCAAAGATCACAAGAGTATTATCTCATAAGTTCTAACTCAAATCAAGCTTGTTTTCTTGAATGTAAGAGCAATTACAAATTATAAAATCAAGTATAATATAAAGTCATGTATCATAAACAACTATGCATCCCATCATTCATACATGATGCCATAGCATGAATCACCTTTGCATTATTATATTCAATGTAGACTATTAGGGACAGAAGCTTATGAGTCAATTACAAGGCTTGTAGGGCAAAGAGACTTGCTTCAAGAGAGCTTAAAATTGAGTTCGTGATAAGGTTAAGTTACCACAGCCAAGAAGTAAAGAGGAAAAGCTCCTCTTAATTCAAATCAAAGCATATATGAATGGTCCTCAAACATTTCCTTGCCATAGGGGAATATTTTGACATGTCTTCTATAGAGTAAGAAAAGAATTAAAAGAGCAAGGCTGTAGCTAATTCTCCGAATATGGCTAAAGATATCAGCCCCAAATCAGCCCACGGAAGAGAAAAGTTTTGAAGAAATAGAAGACTTATAAGAATACTCACAAAAAGAAATAAAAAATGTATCAGAATACTAATAGAGATGAAGCCTGTTAGTTTATTCTTGCATTATGAGAAGATAAAAATCTTATAGACAAAAACATGTATAAAATAATACCTTCTTGTATGTTGCTGAGATTGCCAATTTGATGCTTCCATTGGCTCCAAAAGGGGGTAAAATAGTAGGACACCTGGCTAGAATTATGATAGATCACTCCCTCTTCATCTCCCACTTCAGATTGCTGTTCGTTGCATTAAAAAAACGATCACACATCACGTGATTTTGCCAATCTCTCGTTTTACATAAAATCTTCTCAAATTAGTTGAAAGCTACATGCTTTCTTTTACATGTTATCATAATATAGAAGCTGTCTACAATTTTATGGATTTTTACAAGAGATAATGTCTAAAATATCAAAAATTGGCTAAAACTTGTCCAAAAATCTAATATTTTTGAACCATGGACACTAACACTAATATCTAAAATGGCATTGGCTCTCTAAATCAGTTAGAAAGCCACACTCTAGTTTTTTTTATATGGTGTGCGTGTAGTGGCACGACATCCACCCCCTCCTAACCTACACATCCTTTGGCATGTGCCAAAGTCTTACGGATCTGCAATGTTAGAAGAAGTATCTTCTGCCATGTCAATGTCAAGAGTCTTGAATAAAAAAGTGAAAATTGTCTTTTATGTCCCCAATAGTTACCTGCACATTAGGACATGCAGCATATAACTCTCCAGAAGAGTTGTTTGCAGCTCTGATTCGCCAATTTGGATCAAGATCTATGGGCCATCTGCCACTTTCATAGAGACTCGTTGTAATGACGTTTATCTTTGAGCCATGGTCTAAGAGTGCAATACACGTTGTTTCTTTTTCTCCAATTTTTACGACTGTCTCCGTTGTTGCTCTTTCTGAATGCATACATGAGTAGTGATTGCTTGAAATGAACTGAGTCTTTTCCTCCTCATGCATGTGCTGTAGAAGGCCTTCTTTTTGAGAGGTGAGCTGCCCAACTGGTTTGGACAAGCCGACCATTACATTTTTAGCTTTCACTTCTTTAATTTTTGCATTCATGCTTTCTTTATCTTTAGCTTCAATTGCTGCAATTAATTCTTTAATTTCTTCAAGATGAATTCCTTGTGAAGTTAGCTTCTCTTCATCCTGCACAAAAACTCGAAGAACTTGCAAAAAAGCATGCACTGTTTCTTCAGCTTCATCACCAACTTATTGTCTTTATCTTTTGATTACATTAATAATTACGTCATGGAATTCACGTTTGGCAATTCCAAGAATTTTGCCTAAGGTGAGTTCAATTTTAGTTCCTAGAATTTGTTCTTCTAGGGCACTCATTTGAGATCAGTTGCAGATTCTATGTAAGATTGCAATTTGTAGCCTAGTTGCTGGCCTTTTCTCTTTCCTTCAGTCTTCTTTGTATCAAAAATCGCGTAATGGGGGAATGTGCTTGAGTTGCTATGCCAAACACACACTGTATACATAAGAGGAAGCTCACTCAAGAACACAAGAAGAGAGATGGAGGCCAAAACGTTTTCTTGCTGCTTTCTTCTTCTTCTTCCACACTATACAATATACACAAAGTATAGATAAGATACAACATAAAGGAAAGCGGCCTTCTAAGTCAAACAGTGCATAATCGACTACACTAATCGACTGGCATTATATCTTTGCCAGCTGTAGGTAGGTGTAATAAACTAAATATAATAAGTGATAAGTCAGTGGCCATGTGACTATCATAATGACCACCAACGTGCTAAGTGTAGACGTGCGGACTCATCTAGCTAGGTGGTCCATCATCATTGTCCGCATGTGTTGAGCTTGCCATCTCAACACTCCCCCTCAAGCTCAATTCTATCTTTGCAACTCCAAGTAAGCTTCAGAACTTTCGAAGCTTCTTTGTAGCCAATGCCTTTGTGAAAATGTTAGCTATCTGATCCTGTGTGCTGACATATACCAAGTCAATCTCTCCTGCAAGTACCTTCTCTCTCACAAAGTGGTAGTGCATCTCAATGTGTTTTGTCCTAGCATGGAACACTAGATTCCTAGCTAGCTGTATGCTGCTCATGTTGTCACAATGAATGACAATTGGACCATCTCCCTGCACATCCAAATCACCTAATAACTTTTGTAGCCATACCACCTCACATGCTGCCATAGTAGCACCTCTATACTCAGCCTCTGTACTCAATAAAGCAACTGTAGGTTGCTTTTTGCTACTCCATGTAACTACTGCACTACCAAGGGGGAAAACATGAATCCACTCGTAGATCTTCTATCTGACATGCTACAAGCCCAATCTGCGTTTGTGTATCCAAAGACCTATATGTCCTTACCTGCCTCATAAAAAAGTCCATAATATATAGTGGACTTCACATACCTCATGTCTAACTGTATCCAAATGAGGTTTTCTAAGCATCTGCATAAGTAACTGACAAGGCCAATAGCATACTCAAGTCTGCTGACCTTTGTGATAGTCATGTAAATCAAACTCCCCACTATCCTCTTGAACATAGTAGGGTCTTCTATCTCATCCCCAACGTCAGCACTCAACTTCACATTTTGCTCCAATGGTACTGAAAGAGGCTTACATGATGTCATACCATACTTGGATAACATATCCAAGCCATACTGCCTTTGGGACAGCCATATACTATCATCACATCTAATCACCTCAATACCAAGAAAATATCTCAACTCACCCAAATCTTTTATCTCAAACTTCTTCTTCAAGAAGTCCTTAACTTCAGAAATCCCATTGTCACTGTCACTTGTAATAATCAAGTCATCCACATAGATGACTATGATGACCAAACCTGCATCTCCCTTTCTCACATAAAGTGAGTGATCAACATCAGAAATACAAAATCCAATATTAACAAGATACTCTCCAATATTGTTAGACCATGCTCTAGGTGCTTGCTTCAGCCCATAGAGGGCCATCTTTAACTTGCACACATATGTGGGATGCTCAAAATCCTCATAACCTGGTGGCTGCTCCATAAACACTTCTTTTTGCAATTCACCATACAAGAAGGCATTCTTAACATTCATTTGCTGCAAACTCCAACCTTTGGCTGCTGCCAAGGCAATCACACACCTTACAGCTGCCATTCTAGCAACTTGACTGAATATCTCTTCATAATCTATGCCATATGTTTGAGCATAGCCTTTTGCAACTAGCCTAGCCTTATACTTACTAATTGAACTGTCTGCATTATGCTTGACTTTGTAAACCCACTTATAGCCAATAGCTATCTTACCCTTTGGTAAGGGCACCAAATCCCAAGTCTTATTGGCTTCTAATGTAGCCATTTCCTCATCCATTGCTACATCCCAATGAGCATGACCAACAACATTCTCAAAACAAGTGGGCTCAACATTCTCAACTAGTTTCACTATATAAGCATAATGGTGAGCTGCGTAACCTTCAAAACCAAATCTTTTAACATGGTATTTGACCCTGCTAGATGTGCGTACCATTGGATCACTCAATGGAGCCTTTACATTACTATGAGCTCTTTGTACACTTGATGTCCTAACTAAAGAAATACCAAGCTCATCATCCAAACTCTCTGAACCACTGGAATCTCCATCAAATCTCAAATGATTGGTAGATGCATCATTACCATCCAACACTTTCTTCTTTCCTTTGTCCTTCCATTTCAATACTTATAGATCCACATGAAGATGTGGGGCTACTCCTTAGTCTCCTAGACCAAGGGCTCACTGTAGGTATAGTACCAGATCATGTTTCTGGTCCACTAAGACTCCGTGATTCTTGTTTATCTTTCTGTACATAACTGTCCTGATCATTGTCATCATCCAAAACATCGCTAGCAGGTGTATACCAACTTCCCATCTCATCAAAGATAATATCCCTGCTCACTCACCTGTGACAGGATTATAACAACGATACCCTTTTTGCTCTAAAGAGTATCCAATAAAAACACATTTTTTAAACCTTTGGATCAAGTTTCTTCCGTAGCTCATCTGGCACATGAACGTATGCAACACAACCAAATACCTTGAAGTGCGATACATCAGGCTTCTTGCCAGTAAAGCATTCTTCAAGAGTCATCCCATGAATTGCAGCTGCGGGTGTTCTGTTCATAATGTAGACAACAGTATGGACAGCCTTAGGCCAAAAATGTTTGAGCATATTCTTTTCAGCCATTAATGCCCTTGAAACTTTTGCAATATGCTTGTTTTTTCTTTCTGCAACACCATTTTGTTGTGGGATATACCTGCAAGTAAATTGCCTCTTTATCCCATGAGTCCTCAAGAAGCCAGTAAACTCATTGGAGAGGTACTCTCCCCCTCCATTTGATCTCAAGCACTTCACTTTTAAGCCTGTTTCTGTTTTAACAGCTGCCTTAAAAGATTTGAAGTGCTCAAACACATCACTCTTTTCCTTCATGAAGTATACCCATAGTTTCCTTGAATAGTCATCAATAGATGTGACAAAGTATTTGAGGCCACCAAGAGATACATTCTGTGTAGGCCCTCAAACATCTGTATGTACTACATCAAGTATATTTCTACTCACTTCTCTATCATGTGAGAAGGGTTGTCTCGCCTCCTTACCAAACAGGTATGCTTCACAGACTTTATGCAATTCTGCAACTCTAAAAGAAGGCAACCCTGTAACCAATCCTTTGGACTGTATTAATTTCAGGTTTTGCACATTTGCATGTCCAATATGTTCATGCCATATTTCAATATCCACAACTACTCCTTTTCCTTTAGCATATATAGTAGCATCCATTGTAGGAGTTCCAACATCTAAAGTGAACATTTGGTCAACTCTACTTCCTTTTGCAACCAACTTGCACTTATCATTAAAGTCTTCTACAAAACAACCTTTTGCATTGAATCGAACCTACAACCCCTGCTCTACCATTTGGCCAACATACACTAGATTCTTTGTAATTGATGACACATGTAATACATCTGTCAGACTCTTTGTCTGGCCATCATACAAGGACAAGGGAACCTTTCCAATGTGTGAAATTGGGTGGCATGAATCATCACCCGTCTGCACATAACCTGGGTGGTTTTTGTAAGTCTTGCATCTCTCCAAACCATTCAACATGACTGGTCATATGATTAGATGCACCTGAATCGACATACCATACATAATCATGTGTCCCCTTTCCTGTAACTGCATTCATCATATGCTACATAACAAACAGACACTCATTTTTGTCTTCATTCTATCGTGAAGACGATGCATAGTTTCCTTGCTGCAATTTACCACTGCGAATATCATCCTTCTTAGCATAACAATTGGTTGCAATATGTTCTATTTTACCACAATAATGGCAAACAATAGCAGAATTTCTAGAGCCTTTGTTCTGCCATCCACCTCTTCCTCTAGAGCCCCCCTTGCCTCTAAAGTTTCCTCTGCCTCCAGAAACATGCATTTCACCAAATTGTTGATTATATCTATTTTGCTGGTTATCGCCAGCACATCCCATACCACGGCCTCTCGAAGAGAATCTACCACATCCCCTTCCGAAACTCGAGTAAAATGCTTGGACCTATTCACCATTTCTTTCAGATGAATCACCATGCATATTGATCTCTTCAGTAATCATGAGAGAGATCAGCTCATCAAAATTTGGAAATGGCTTCCGTACATATATTAAAGTAACAAATGATTTCCATGCCTTCTCATTGTTAAGGCTACTCAGAGTGGATGAAACCAAATCATCATCATGCGGCATTGCATCAATCGCTGCTAAAGCATCTGCAATGCTCCTCACCTTCAACACATACTCATTGACAGAAATTTTCCCTTTCTTCAAGGCATTCAACTCTTGCTTGAGTTGAATCTTTTGTGCATTTGTATTTACTTTAAACATGCTCTAAAAAATTATCCAAGCTGCATGTGAAGTTTCTGCATTCTTGATATGTCCCAGCATAGTATTATCAATGACTGGAGATAGCTAGTATATCACCTTTTTGTCTTTTGCATTCCACTCTTTCCATGCTTTCAACTCATTTGTAGTCGGATGGTTACCCATCTCTCGCTCCTTTTTTTCACTTGAAACAAACTCATAAAGGCCCTTTCCAATGAGGAAGTTTGTCACATGAAACTTCCATGAAGGGTAGTTCTTCTTGTCGAGCTTCTCAATAATGGGATTTCCACTGCTCTCTGCCATTATCACAAACAAGGATTTTAATAAAAGAAATTCTGTATGGCAGCCTCTATACTATGCCAAACTCCCTTCTGCCACAAAGTGAATGAGGTAAGGGCACCACCTAGTCATGGAAGAGCGGACTAGGACGCTATGCAAGAGGGAGAGGAGCTTGTGAGGGAGAAGAGAGGAAAACTAAGAGAGAGAGAGAGAGAGAGAGAGAGAGAGAGAGAGAGAGAGAGAGAGAGAGAGAGAGAGAGAGAACTACAAAAAATAGATGAATCAATAAAACTTAAGAGAGCACAAGAGTTGGAGAACCCTCAAGACATAACCAATATACACAATATGGACATCAATAGCATGGGCTTATTACACTGTAGAGCATGTATAAGCTATAGTAAGGGAATGAACTACATAAGCTCATGAGAGAGAATGGGGAAGGCTCAATAGGATTGAAGAAGGCCTCTTGGCTCTTTCTTGCAAATTACAAAAGAGAAGGCCTCTTTATATAGGCCTTGAGGGTGTTTAGGGAGGAGGTTCAGATAGAATAGGAATTAACACCACCAAAGCTACATCAAGGCAGTTCCACCAATGTGGAAGCTCCATCTAGATGTTTTGTTGACCAATTTTGTACTTAATCAAGTTCCATCATAGGTGAGTTGTCTCCATTCTCCCCCCCATAGCTTGAGTCCAAGAGCTCTCCTATTAAAAAATATAGAGAATCTTCATAAAATAAGATCATATCTAGCAATAATGGAGAGAGAGTAGTAAGAATTCATACATTACTATTACAATTAAGGATGATTTGAGGGTGATTTAAGAGGGGAATTCTAATGGTTTATTAGCTTGAGAGAGAGGAGAAGAGAGGGGAAAGGGTTGGGAGTCTAACGAATGATATTTTATGGAAGTGTTAAGTGTGGGGAAGAAAGTGTGGGTGTGTATAAAATTGGGAGGTGGTCTCCACCGTAGTTGAAAAAAATTGGCGTCTACCATTTTGGCCATAGCTCCAAAAAATTATAAAAAAAATACCAAACAAAACTTCAGCTCACGCGCTACAACTTTCATGTTGAAAAGCATTTTTAGATTGGAGCGGAAGTATTTTTAAAAAATCTTACAAAATCATGTGCTTGATTTTTCTTCCACTAATGCTTCCAAGAAGGATCCCATTTGTTTGAATTATCATAAGGCTCCAAAGCCATGACATTATGAGTCTCACATGCCCTTTAAATGGCTCCAAATCTATTTCATGTCTTTTCTTTTCACATTACATATTTTCCCTTCACCTTTCTCCATTGATCATTTACTCTTCACCCCCCCTTGGTAAATCGGTCCATGAAATATTTCCATCCAGTGATTTTTTGGATTTTCTAAGAGGTTGTTCCCACCCTCTTCTTTATTTCAAACCTCTAAATGTACAAAAAATAAACAAAGTTTTAGACAAATATTTTTTTGTGATTTTCTCGGATCATATAGCCTCCCCCAACCTGGCTAGAGGTATTTATGCCTCTAGACACTCTTTGGTATCTTGAGCTGACCCCACCCTGATGTGATAGGATTTTAAGCGCCATTCATTTACCCTAGTCTTGTGCGCTTTTCCCTCAATGTCTTGAAGGTTGTAGAAGCCATTGTTGAATTTTTTTGTGGCCCAAAATGGTCCCTCTCATAGGTAGAGAAACTTGCCATCCTTTCTTTTATGAAAGCGATTGTTATATCGAAGCATTAAAGATCCCTCCTTGATGTTTTTATTTGTTAGCTTCTTGTTAAAATTTTCTCTCTGCTTCTCAGCTTCCTGGGAGTAGTGGTTGATGGCTTCTTCATGATCCAATTGTAGCCTCTTTAGGTCTAGTAATCTTTGATGTAACTTCTCCTTTAGAGAGTCTACTGTGCCACCTAATACCCGAAGGCTAGCTAATTTCACCTCAATAGGCAAAAGAGCTTATTGTCCATAAACTAGATGAAAAGGTGTGAACCCTAACATGGTTTTGAAGGAGGTTCTGTAAGCCCATAGAGCTCCACTAAGGTGCTCGTCCCAATCCCGGGGCCTTGAATATACATGTTTGCTGATGATTTTACAAATCATTCCATTTACCTTCTCCACCAATCCATTGCATTGAGGGTAGTAAGGGGTAGAGTGTCGTCATTGAATATTTAGCTTTTGCATGAGTTCACCCACCACATTAGCTCTGAACCCTGGTCCTCTATTTGATAGTATTTCAAGAGGGGTACCAAACCTATAACAAATGTGGTAAAATATAAATTTACTCACTTCCTTAGCAGTGATTCTTCTAGTTGGCATAGCCTCGGCCCATCTAGTCATGTAATCTACCCCCATGATAATATACTCTTTTCCTGATGGAGTGAGTGGTAGAGGCCCTATGGCATCAATTGTCCACTTCTCAAAGGGTCCATAGACCTTGATTGGGGTTTAGGGTTCTGCTATGAGACATCGTGGTCCTGATTTCTAACATTCTTCACATGTTTGACACCAATATTTGACATCTCGATGTAGACTGGGCCAAGTAAAGCCGGCTTGTAGAACCTTTCTATTTGTGATGTCGTGTGCAAAGTGGCCTCCACACACATCATCATGGCAAGCGTTTAAGATTTCTTCAATTTCTCACTTTGAAGGCACTTTCCTAAGCACACCATCCTTACCAAGACAATACAAACTATCATTTACCATGCATTATCTTGTAGCCTTCCGAGCTAGCCACTGTCTTTCTCCCTTAGTCAGGTGTTTGGGAGCTTCTCCTTGCTCTAAGAGGTGTAGAATATCTTCTAAGTCTTCCTTGCCTTGTTGAAGTGGGGGTTTGATAGCCACTGCTCCCACCATTGACTCATTCAGCTTTGATGATGCTAGATGGTTGGCATCCTTGTTCTGGTCTCTTGGCACATGATGTACTTATGCCTCCCTAAATATTCTCATAAGAGATTTGGCCTCTCTCATTTTACTAGAGAGGTTTGTATTTTTGCATGCCCATATACCTTGCATCTGCCTTACCAATAGCATGGAGTTTCCAAAAGCATTCAACCTCTCAATTGAATTACTAAGACACCAACAAAGACCATAAATTAAAGCTTCATATTCTGCCTCATTGTTAGAGTGGACACCTTCCAAGATGATTCCTTCACCATAGTTTTTCTCTCCTAAAGGAGAAAAAACAACAATATCTGCGGCTGCCTTATCCTTAGTTCTCTTGTATGCACCATCAAAGTAGAGGCTATAAGCATCTACAAGAGTCTTTATGGATGGGGGTGTTGGAAGGTCCTTTCTTTTCACTCTGAGATTTTTCTCATAGCACCTGTTTGTCAAAATATCAGCCAGGCATGCTCGAGTTGTTTTTTCAACCAGCATTGTATAATCGAACTCTTGAAGTTGGACCACCCACTTTGCTATTTTGTCAGAGATTTCCATATGTTGTAGTGCATAGGGAAACATATCCTCCACAGTGATGATCACAAACCTATTTGGAAGCAAATATGGCCGAAATTTGGTTACTGCAAACATGAGGGCCAACACTAGTTGTTCCATGGAGGTGGCTTTCATGAGGCGGCTGGCAAAATACACAGGCCTCATGAAGGATGTTTTTGGATCTTTTTGTAGGAGAGCAGCACTAATGGCCTCTTCTCCCACACTAGGGTTTACAAAGAATGTTTCTTCCCAACAAGGTTGGAGGATTATAGGAAGTGACCCCAACATTTTCTTTATCTCCTTAAAATGTCCTTCACTTTATTCACTCCATACAAGTGTTTCTTGGCGTGTCAGCTTGCAGGGGATATATGGCCTGAGAGAGTAAGTGTATAAATCTACCCAAATATCTTAGCTTTTGTAAGAAGGAGACTAATTGTTTGATGGAGGTTGGGGAAGGTAGAGCTAGCAATGTTTCTACCTTTTTTGGATCTACCTCAATTCCTTCAATTGACACTACATGCCCTAGTAGTGTAACCTTGCTTTTCCCAATGTGACATTTATCCATATTTAGTTGTCCACCCAACCTAGCTAAGCCAGTGAATCCTTCATCAAACTTGCATAGATGTATGTTCCTTGAGCTGTAAATACAAAAGTCATCTATGAAAACCCTTATGGACTTACCAAAGTAAGGTTGGAAGACCATATTCATGAATCGTTGAAAGGTTGCTGGGGCATTTGTGAGACCAAAGGGCATGACCTGAAAGGAAAAACAACCCCATGGTGTGATGAAAGTGGTCTTCTTTTGATTCTCCTCTGCAATACGAATCTGAAAGTAGCTAGAGTAGCCATCACACACTGTATACCACTCATGTCCCGCTACTTCATTCAAGATTTCATCTTGAAATGGGAGAGGGAAGTGGTCCCTCTTTGTTGTAGCATTTAGTGGCTTGTAATCTATGCATACTCGCCACTTACCATTTTTTTTTTTTGCCTCACTACTACTGGGGAGACCCATTCTGAATCTTCCACTGGGTATATGAATCCTGCATTCAAGAGTCTCTTCACCTCCGTCAATAGTGCATCCTATTGCACAACTCTCAGTCTTCTCAATCTTTGTACTACAGGTTTGCTTCCTTCTTTGAGTTGGATGTGATGCTTTACTGCAGTGACACTTGTAATGTGAGTATAATAAAAAATAAACAATGATGCATGCTTCTTGAGAACATTCACATAACCCTCCCTTTCTTCATCCTTTATATCCTTGGATATCATCTTCTCTAGGCTAGCATCCCACGCATCTTCTCCTTGGATTCTTGGGTTGTTTTCTGATGAGGTAGGTTCCTTTAAGGTGATGCCCATAACTTCGAGAGTGCTATCACTCTCTCCACTTGAACTCTCTTCCTGTTCTACCGATGAGGAACATCCACTTGAGCTCCACTCATCGGCAAACGTTTCTAGTTCAAGGTTCTCTTGATGCCCACTCTTCAAGTTGTAAACCACCTTTTGATCTTGGCCACCCACCTTACGTGGCCTCAACTCTAGATCCCATGTTGCCCAATCTTGCCTAGCTCCGATGCCCATAAGCCAAGGTCTGCCTAGGATGAGGGGATATCCTTTTCCCTTTATTGGCATCACATAAACATCCACTGCTGCAGTGATTCCAAAAATAGAAACTTTCAAAGTTTTCACTACACCCACACATGTGACTGCATCATTGGTGGCCATCTTTGCCCTAAAGGTTGAGGATTCCATTACTTCTAAGCCTAATTGATGCATAAGCTTTTCTATCATGACATAAACCTCTGCTCCACTATCGATGTATGTTTTTCGAATCCGTTGACCTTTGATTTGAGCCTCCACTAAAGGCACTATATCTTTGAGGCCATATGCCTTGATTGCGCTAACCATTTTACCTTGCCTTGCCCTTGTGCTTACCATTTTTGACCATTGTCATCGTAGCTTTGGAGAAGCATGAAGTAGTAGTGGCCAAGTAAATTTTTGGCCCTTGAGAGCTCACATCTGCTATCAGATCATAAGGTTGTGTTTGAGAACCCAAAGGGAAGTCGGAGATATCAATTTTAGACCTAGTTCGAGTCTTTCTCTTCTTCCCTTCATCTCTAGGTGCCCGTGATGTACTTGCCTCATTGATTGCTTCCTTGCTTGCCTAAGTTTGGACATGTACCCGCTTGATAGGCATGGTCTCTATTACATCTACCTTCATCTTACCTCTTGCTATTTCTTCTTGGAGCCTTCTATCCTTGACCACCTCCTCTATTTTTATGACATTAACATTTGGTTGAACAACATGGGTTTCAACTTGAACATAAGGTGGTTGTAAAATTGCAGGTTGTGACTGCTCTTGCTCTTGAGTCCTAGCACGAGGAGGGCTTACTTGTTGTCAAGGACCTCTGGTAGGGTGATAATATCTTCTAGGGTGAGGACAATTGTACATGCCATATCCATTTTCTCCACAGTTGTAACACAAAGTCTCCCTTGCTTGTCGCCGCATTTGTGGTCGATTCCCACCATTCCCCTCGATAGGTCTTCTTGCACCTTGCACAAGATTCACTCTCAAACCCTCTAGTTGATTAGTAAGATTGTTTATTTGTTGGTTCATATCTTCTTGACCTCGGTTTGGTGCATTAGATACATTTGGGGGAACTTGAGAGGCCTCCATAGTTGTGAGTTGTTTTCCAAAACTACTTGGCTAGCTTGGGCTTGGTAGAGAATCTTTCGATTCTTTTCCCTAGTGATTCTCAAAGCATCTTCAAAAGTGTTTGGAAATTTCTCCTTTACCTTCTTCTTGAGCAAGGCGTATAAACCCGAAATAAATCGATCCTTTTGAAGGTAGCTTGGAGCTCTCTCACGAGGATTCAGTGAGCCTGAGCTGCCCCCAAAGCTTCAAAAACCTTTCCTCATAAGTTGCATAACCATAAGGATCACTTTGATGGAGGGACAAAAGCCGTTGCCATAACTCTTCAGCTGAGTTAGTTTGTTAAAATCTCTACAAGAAAGCTGCATTCAATCCCTCCCATTCAGCTCTTTGGACCGAATTTAGAGTTTGAAACCACATTCTAGCTTCTTCTTTGAGCATCAAAGGAAAATCCCTCAACTTTAATGCTTCATTATCCCTCCTAGAGACAAGGAATGCCATCTCCCATTGCGCCCAAAAAGAAGCTTGAAAATGCCATGTTGCCTTAGTAGAGTACAAAGATGAGCACGTCTAGACTTAAGTTGTATTTTATGAGGGGAAGGATGAATGGGTTTACAGATGCATTGATTTCAACAAGACGTCTAGGCCCCAATATGCTTCTAATAATGCCTTGGAATCTAAGCTTTGTGCTGGCTACAATATGCACAGTTTGCATAGCAAGAGATTGGATTGGTCCATACAACTCGTGGTGATTCATAAGAAACTATTATAATAAAATAAAAACATGTACATTGAAGGATGCATTGTAGTCTAGCATTGGGAAGATTATAGGTTCTAGTGATACAAGAATCTCCCTTAATCTTTTAGCCCCAAAGTACATGACAAGATGCTGCTGGAAGAAAATCTTCCTACTGATATATACATTAACTCGGATGTTTTGTACAAAGTGGACGGTGTAGAAATTCGGGCCATTATTATTGTTCATAAGTGGAAACTACTTAAGGGAGTAGAGGGAATGGACTTTCTTGAATTATAAAGGATTTTTCCCAAAGTGTTTCTTTCTAGAACCCACCAACTTTGCTATACAGAGAATTTGCTCACCAGTGATTGTTCTTGCCTTAGTGTGTCCATCCTCGGCGACGTATATTTCATAAGGTGTGATGGCCACCTTTTCAACCACACCCAACCTTCGAGCTAACAACAGTTGAAGGTAGTCTCCGTACTTTGCACCTCTACAAAACTCCACACCGTTCATGCATAGTTGTCCTCCTTTGATGTGAATTAGGCCAGAGAGAGAGAGGGATTTGATGATTTGGAGATGAGGACCTCCCGGAAGGGCCTTTACTTTGTTTGCAAAACACTCACCACAATTATGAGAACCTAGCAATTGATGGCAACATGATTTTTTTCGTTGTGAGAGAATGGAATTTCTAAGGTAAAAACCTTTTACCCGCATACCTGTCGTCATCCAATAGGCATACTTCCTTTCTTGGGCTTCCTTGGGAGACGATTGTGGGAGTCGTGGACTTCAACCAGCTTCAAAAAGAGTTGGTGAAGGCGTTGGAGAAGAGCCACTTGAAGCACTTGTTGTAGCAGATGCACCACTATGTGTTGTATCATCCTACATAATGAGGTAGAGAATTATGGATTAGAATGTCCTCAGTGGGAGCACCAATTTATGACAAAGGAAATTTGGTATGGCAGCCTCTATACTATGCCAAACTCCCTTCTGCCACAAAGTGAATGAGGTAAGGGCACTACCTAGTCATGGAAGAGCGGACTAGGATGCTATGCAAGAGGAAGAGAAGCTTGTGAGGGATAAGAGAGGAAAACTAAGAGAGAGAGAGAGAGAGAGAGAGAGAGAGAGAGAGAGAGAGAGAGAGAGAGAGAGAGAGAACTACAAAAAATAGATGAATCAATAAAAATTAAGAGAGTACAAGAGATGGAGAACCCTCAAGACATAACCAATATACATAATACGGACACCAATAGCATGGGCTTATTACACTATAGAGCATGCATAAGCTATAGTAAGGGAATGAACTGCATAAGCTCATGAGGGAGAATGGGGAAGGCTCAATAGGGCTAAAGAAGTCCTCTTGGCTCTCTCTTGCAAATTACAAAGGAGAAGGACTCTTTATATAGGCCTTGAGGGCGTTTAGGGAGGAGGTTAAGATAGAATAGAAATTAACACCACCAAAGATGCATGAAGGCGGTTCCACCAATGTGGAAGCTCCATCTAGATGTTTTGTTGACCAATTTTGTACGTAATCAAGTTCCATCATCGGTGAGTTGTCTCCATTCTCCCCCCCATAGCTTGAGTCCAAGAGCTCTCCTATTAAAAAATATAGAGAATCTTCATAAAATAAGATAATATCTAGCAATAATGGAGAGAGAGTAGTGAGAATTCATACATTACTACTACAATTAAGGATGATTTGAGGGTGATTTAGGAGGGGAATTCTAATGGTTTATTAGCTTGAGAGAGTGGAGAAGAGAAAGAAAAGGGTTGGGAGTCTAATGAATGATATTTTATGGAAGTATTAAGTGCGGGGAAGAAAGTGTGGGTGTGTATAAAATTGGGAGGTGGTCTCCACTGTAGTTGAAAAAAGTTGGCATCCACCATTTTGGCCATATCTCCCGACTCGTAGCTCCAAAAAATTATAAAAAAATACCAGCCAAAACTTCAGCTCATGCGCTATAATTTCATGTTGAAAAGTATTTTTGGATCGGAGTGGACGTATTTTTAAAAAATCTTACAAAATCATGTGCTTGATTTTTCTTCCACTAATGCTTCCAAGAAGGGTCCCATTTGTTTGAATTATCATAAGGCTCCAAAGCCATGACATTATGAGCCTCACATGCCCTTTGGATGGCTCCAAATCCATTTCATGTCTTTTATTTTCACAATATACATTTTCCCTTCACCTTCCTCCATTGATATTTACTCTTTACCCCCCCTTATAAACCGGTCCATGAAATATTTCCATCCAGTGATTTCTTGGATTTTCCAAGGGGTTGTTCCCACCCTCTTCTTTATTTCAAACCTCCAAATGTACAAAAAATCAACAAAGTGTTAGACAAATATTTTTTTGTGATTTTCTCGGATCAGATACAATACAACAAGCTAGTCTTCTGTAATCTTTCACAACACGTGCACAACAATATACCAAGCAACCTTTTTCACTGATTGCTCAATAATACATGTAATCTGCAACTTGTTTGTAGATAAACCTTATGTTTGCTTCCTGCAAACACATCAGAAACTACATATTCGAAATTTGTAACCTGTGCACCCACTTTCGATTAATACGGTCGAAATCACAATGTACTCTCAAACTACAGTCTGCAACCTTGCGGCTCTAAAATGGGGCCTGAAACGGCCTCAAACGCCCAAAATAAGTGTGGAAAAATCCTAAGGGACTTATTTACTGAATATACAGTGATCTACTCGCACACCAGATCTCACAATAATCTGAGATTTTTGCTCGACCTTGCTTTTGGTGCCTCTAGAGGCACTATCCAAGAGAGAGAGTGGAAGAATGGGAGAGCTTATTACTCGTTGCTTACTTGCTCAAACCTTGCTTCTTCTCCTTCACTTCGGCCTTCAAAATTAGCCTCTCTCAGTGGCACGACTCTAATACCATGTCAAGAATCATGTGATGGGGGGATGTGCTTAAGCTGTTGCGCCAAACACACTGTATACACAAGAGGAAGCTCACTCAAGAACACAAAAAGAGAGATGGAGGCCAAAACGTTTTCTTGCTGGTTTCTTCTTCTTCTTCCACACTATACAATGTACACAAAGTATAGATAAGATATTACATAAAGGAAAGTGGCATTCTAAGTCAAACAGTGCATAACCGACTATACTAATCGACTTGCGTTATATCTTTGCTAGCTGTAGAGGTAGGTGTAACAAACTAAATATAATACATGATAAGTCAGTGGCCATGTGAATATCATAATGACCACCAACATGTTAAGTGTAGACATGCAGACTCATCTAGCCAGGCAGTCCATCATCAATGTCCGCACATGTTGAGCTTGCTATCTCAACACTTTGTTTGTGGCGCATCTTCCATCTTTTGATCTAGGGTTATATTTTCAGCAAGCTTTGGTTGTTCAAGAGTTCTTCTAGTTACCCATTTCGGAGGGCCAGAAGAGGAAGACCTTGTTTCATCTTCTCTTCTTCTCTTTTCTTCAATCAAGGCTTCTTTATGATTGACATCAGCCAAATATACAAAGGCGTAAAAAGAATGTACCGATTCTTTCTAAGTAGTTATTCCTCAAATGCACTGACTTGCGTTAGCCAAATCTTCTTTGGTTGCTTTACCACATTTCTATTGATCTAGTGCCTACATCCATACTTTAGATTGCACATTAGCTTTACATGCTTTCAAATTCGATTTAGTTGGCTCAATTTGCAGCCCATAGGTAGCTACATCAATTGTTGCGTAGGCATTCTTTACAGCTAAATCTTCTAATCTTTTCTTCATTCCACCATTTGGCTTCAGTGGAAGACCAGTTTCAGTTGCACGAATTTTTTCATCTTTCCAAAAGACGAGCTTTTGTGCTTCAGCCTTACGAAAGGCAAAACACTCCCTCTTGTCATGTGGATGGCTGTCACACCAAATACAACACCTCTTATAGCCTCCTCTCATGGGTCTTTGAGTTGATGATTGTCCAAATTCTTCAACTTTGATATCCACCTTCTCCACTTTGGAACTATTTCTGTAAGGTTCGGATGAAATTCACGCATGCTTTTAATGAGTTCATCCATGACATCATTTTTAGAAGGAACAAAAGAAGAAAGAGTTGGATGATTAGTGAAAGGAATATGGGATTTTGAAGGTGGAACAAGCTCCATCAATGGAGTTGTTGGAATTGAAGTAGAGCCAAATCTTAGTCACATCTGCTCACTTCAAGCAATCATGTTAACTGCATCAGTACCATCTGTCCATGCAGTCTTGACTCCTGATTCGGAGGTAGCATCTTCTAGGCAATCAGCAAGCTTCTCTTGCAGAATGGGATCTGCAGCCTTAAGGAATAATTCAATCTTTTGACCTTCCATACTTTGTTGGTCTTCAGCATCAAGTTGTCCAAATTTACATACAAACTTATGGTATAAAACTGTTGCAGCTAAACCTTTGTTGGGTTTCTCAACCTAATCAAACTTTTATTTGTCTAAGGCTAGAGTCTTCTAAGAAGAATTCTTCGCGTAGGGGTTTTTTGAATGCAACCCAATCCACATCTGACATAAAAAGACCATGGATTCTTTCTTGAAGTCCATGCTTGGCTAGTTTGGCAAAATAGCAACTGCATGCATGTTGCGGTACACCAAAGAAGAGAAGTTTCTCAACATACAAGCGAATGAAAACAAAGACATTTTGATAGTTAAATTGTTTTAATTCCTGCCAAACTTCCTCTAGGGCCTTTATAGCTATGGAATAAATCTTCTCTTCATCTTGCCTTCGTTGTTGTTGCTATAACATTTGGATTTGTTGTTGTTGAGTCTGCTGCAGTATGCGCACCAATTGTTTTAGAGTATCTCTTGAAGAATGCCCCATCTTGGAGTTACACCGACCTTCACTTTGGGTTCACCAATGTCACATCGCGTAGGGTTGTAGGTCACCACAGGGGTTTGGCAAGAAAACTAGACAATATAGATAGAGATGTGTCTTCAAGAGATAAGTAGATTATAGTGAATGCTTAAAGGTTCAAGAGGTACTTCACGGTCAATCACAGGGGTTTGAGAGAAAATAATGTACGGGGTTTCAAGGTCTTAGACTCCGCAGATGGTAGAGATAAGAGAAGGATTGAAGGTTTAAATACAAGTTCTTAAAGATTTTGATAGAGCTTTTGATTGCATGTTCTTAGCAAAGATCACAAGAGTATTATCTCATAAGTTCTAACTCAAATCAAGATTGTTTTCTTGACTGTAAGAGGAATCACAAATTATAAAATTAAGTACAATATGCTATTATGTATCATAAACAACTATGCATCCCATTATTCATACATGATGCTATGGCATGAATCAACTTTGCATGATTATATTGAATGTAGACTGTTAGGGACAGAAGCTCATGAGTCAATTACAAGGCTTGTAGGGCAAAGAGACTTGCTTCAAGAGAGCTTCAAATTGAGTTCATGATAAGGTTAAGTTAACATAGCCAAGAAGTAAAGAGGAAAATCTCCTCTTAATTCAAATCAAAGCATATATGAATGGACTTCAAACATTGCCTTGCCATAGGGGCACATAATACTTGTATATTTTTACAAGATGTCTTCTATAGAGTAAAAAAATAATTAAAATAATAGTGCCATATCTAATTCTTTGAATATGGCTAAAGATATCAGCTACAAATCAGCCCACGGAAGAGAAGGGGTTTGAAGAAATAGAAGACGTAGAAGAATACTCACAGAAAGAAATAAAAAATGTATAAGAATACTATTAGAGATGAAGCGTGTTAGTTTATTCCTGCATTATGAGAAGATAAAACTCTTATAGAAAAAAATGTGTATAAAATAATACCTTCCTCTATGTTGCTCAGATTGCCAATCTGATACTTCCATTGGCTTCGAAAGTGGGTAAAATAGTAGGACACCTGGCTAGAATTATGACAGATCACTCCCTTTTTATCTCCCACTTCAGATTGCTGTTCACTACGTGAAAACAACGATCACACGTCACACGATTTTGCCAATCTCTCGTTTTACATAAAATCCTCTCAAATTAGTTGAAAGCTACATGCTTTCTTTTACATGTTATCATAATCTAGAAGTTGTCTACAGTTTTATGGATTTTTACAAGAGATAATATCTAAAATATCAAAAATTGGCTAAAACTTGTCCAAAAATCTAATATTTTTGAACCATGGATACTAACGCTAATATCTAAAATGGCATTGGCTCTCTAAATTAATTAGAAAGTCACACTCTAGTTTTTTTTACATGGTGTGTGCGTAGTGGCACGACATCTACCCCCTCCTAACCTGCACATCCTTTGGCATGTGCCAAAGTCTTATGGGTCTACAATGTCAGAAGAAGCATCTTCTGCCATGTTAATGTCAAGATTTTTGAATAAAAAAGTGAAAATTGTCTTTTATGTCCCCAATAGTTACTTGCACATTAGGACATGCAGCATATAACTCTCCATTTAAAGAGTTGTTTGCAGCTCTCATTCACCAATCTGGATCAACATCTATGGGCCATCTGCAACCTTCATAGAGACTCCTTGCCGTGATGTTTATCTTTGAGCCATGGTCTAAGAGTGCAATACATGGTGTTTCTTTTTCTCCAATTTTGACGACTGTCTCCGTTGTTGCTCTTTCCCAATGCGTACAGGAGTAGTGATTGCTTGGAATGAGCCGAGCCTTTTCCTCCTCATGCATGTGCTGTAGACGGCCTTCTTTTTGAGAGGTGGACTGCCCAACTAGTTTGGACTAGCCGACCATTACATTTTCAGCTTTCACATCTTTAATTTTTGCATTCATGCTTTCTTTATCTTCAGCTTTAATTACTGCAATTAATTCTTTAATCTCTTTGAGTTGAATTCCTTGTGAAGTCAACTTCTCTTCATCCTGCACAAAAACTCGAAGAACTTGCAAAAAAGCATGTACTGTTTCTTCAGCTTCATCACCAACTTATTATCTTTTCCTTTTGATTACATTAATAATTACATCATGGAATTCACATTTGGCAATTCCAAGAATTTTGCCTAGGGTGAATTCAAAATTGCTTCCCAGAATTCGTTCTTCTAGGACTCGTTTGAGATGAGTTTGCACATTCTATGTCAGACTGCAATTTGTAGCCTGGTTGCTTGCCTTTCTTCTTTCCTTCCATCTTCTTTCTTTGTGGTGCATCTTCCATCTCTTGATCTAGGGTTATATTTTCAGCAAGCTTTGGTTGTTCAGGAGTTCTTCTAGTTACACGTTTCGGAGGGCCAGAAGAGGAAGGCATTGTTTCATCTTCTCTTCTTCTCTTTTCTTCAATCAAGACTTCTTTATGATTGATGTCAGCCAAATGTGAAAAGGCATAAAAAGAATCTACCGGTTCTTTCCAACCAGTTATTTCTCGAATGCATTGCATTAGCCAAATCTTCTTCGGTTGCTTTACCACAATCCATTTGATTTAGTGCCTACATCCATACTTAAGATTGCACATTAGCTTTACATGCTTTCAAATTCGATATACTTGGCTCAATTTGCAGCCCATAGGTAGCTGCATCAATTGCTATGTAGGCATTCTTTATAGCTAAATCTTCTAATCTTTTCTTCATTCCACCATTTGGCTCTAGTGGAACACCAATTTCATCTGCATGAATTTTTTCGTCTTTCCAAAAGACGAGCTTTTGTGCTTCAGACTTACGAAAGATAGAACACTTCCTCTTGTCATGTTGTTGCCTGCTGTCACACCAAATACAATGCCTCTTATAGCCTTCTCTCATGGGTCTTTGAGTTGATGATTGTCCTTTGTTCTTCAACTTTGACATCCACCTTCTCCACCTTGGAACTAATTTCTATAAGATTCAGATGAAGGTCATGCATGCTTTGAATGAGCTCATCCATGACATCATCTTTAGAAGGAACAGAAGAAGAAAGAGTTGGTTGATTAGTCAAAGGAATAGGGGATTTTAAAGGTGGAATAAGCTCCATCAACGTAGTTGTTGAAGTTGACCAATCTTAGTCGCATCTGCTCTCTTCAAGCAATCATGTTAATTGCATCAATAACATGTGTCCATACAGTCTTAACTCCTGGTTCGGAGGTAGCATCTATTAGCAAGCTTCTCTTGTAGAATGGAATCTGCAGCCTTAAGGAATAATTCAATCTTCTAACCTTCCATACTTTGTTGGTCTTCAACATCAAGTTGTCCAAATTTACTTTCAAACTCATGGTATAAAGCTGTTGCAGTGGGTTTCTCAACCCAATTAGTGAAGCTTTTCTTCATCATTAGGCTAGAGTCTTCTAAGAAGAATTCTTTGTGTAGGGCTTTTTTGAATGTAACCCAATCCACATCTCACATAAAAAAACCATGGATTCTTTCTTGAAGACCATGCTTGGCTAGTTTGGCATAATAGCGACTGCATGCATGTTGTGATACACCAAAGAAGAGCATTTTCTCAACATACAAGCGAATGAAAACAAAGACATTTTGACCATTAAGTTTTTTTGATTCCTGCCCAACTTCCTCTAGGGCCTTGATAGCTGTGGAATCAATCTTCTCTTTGTCTTACCTTTGTTGTTGTTGTTATAACATTTGGATTTGTTGTTGCTGAGTCTACTACAGTATGCACACCAATTGTTGTAGAGTATCTCCTGAAGAATCCCCCATCTTGGAGTTCTCTTACACTGACCTTCACGTCGGGTTCACCAATGTCGCAGTGCATAGGGTTGAAGGTCATCACAGGGGTTTGGCAAGAAAATTGGATAAGATAGATGGAGATGTGTCTTCAAGAGATAAGTAGATTACAATGAATGTTTAAAGGTTCAAGAGGTACTTCACGGTCAATAATAGGGGTTTGAGAGAAAAGAATATATGGGGTTTCAAGAGCTTAGACTCTGGAGATGGTAGAGATAAGAGAAGGGTTGAAGATTTCAAGCCAAGTTCTTGAAGATGTTGATAGAGATTCCAACTTCTTGTTGTTAGCAAAGATCACAAGAGTATTATCTCATAAGTTCTAACTCAAATCAAGCTTGTTTTCTTGACTATAAGAGAAATAAAAAATTATAAAATCAAGTACAATATGCTATCATGTATCATAAACAACTATGCACCCCATCATTCATACATGATGCCATAGAATGAATAAACTTTGCATGATTACATTCAATGTAGACTGTTAGGGAAAAAGCTTATGAGTCAATTACAAGGCTTGTAGGGCAAAGAGACTTGCTTCAAGAGAGCTTCAAATTGAGTTCTTGATAAGGTTAAGTTACCATAACCAAGAAGTAAAGAGGAAAAGCTCCTGTTAATTCAACTCAAAGCATATATGAATGGTCCTCAAACATTTCCTTGCCATAGGGGCACATAATACTTGCATATTTTGACAAGATGTTTTCTATAGAGTAAAAAATGAATTAAAAGAGCATTGCTTTAGCTAATTCTCTGAATATGGCTAAAGATATCAATCCGAAATCAGCCCATGGAAAAGAAGGGGTATGAAGAAATAGAAGACGTAGAAGAGTACTCATAGAAAGAAATAGGAAATGTATAAGAATACTAACAGAGATGAAGCAAGTCAGTTTATTCCTGCATCATGAGAAGATAAAACTCTTGTAGACAAAGATGTGTATAAAATAATACCTTTCTCTATGCTGCTTAGATCGCCAATTTGATATCTCCATTGGCTCCGAAAGGGGGGTAAAAAATCAGGACACCTGCTAAGAATTCAGCCAGATCAGTGTTTCTTCATCTCCCACTTTGGAGTGCTGTCATTGCCTGAAAATAGCAATTGCGAGTCAAGTGATCTTGCCAATCTCTCTTTTTACATAAAATCCTCTCAAATTAGTTGAAAGCTACATGCTTTCTTTTACATGTTATCATAATCTAGAAGTTGTCTTAAATTTATGGATTTTTACAAGAGATAATATCTAAAATATCAAAAATGGGCTAAAACTTGTCTAAAAATCTAATATTTTTGAACCATGGATACTAACACTAATGTCTAAAATGGCATTGGCTCTCTAAATCAATAAGAAAGCCACACTCTAGTTTCTTTTACATGTTGTGCACGTAGCGGCACGACATCCACCGCCTCCTAACCTGCACATCCTTTGGCATGTGCCAAAGTTTTACAAATCTACAGTGTGAGAAGAAGTATCTTCTGCCATGTCAATGTCTTCATCTTCTGCCTCTTCTTCTTCTTCTATGTCTTCATGCTCTTGAATTACATCCAAGTTTTCTAACTCATATGTTGAACTTTCTCTTCGTTTGAAGAGCTTGATTCTTTTTCTAGCTATGGGTATCTTTATGCTGGTCCCATCCAATTCAGCTAATGAATATGTGGCATTGTCATGAACGACCTTTACCACATACGGGCCAAACCAATGCTTTACCATCTTCTTAGAAGCATCGTATTGATTATCTAGGCTGTTGTCATAGACAAGCATCCAGTCATTTTCTTGGATAGCTCTTGGTCGAAGTCGATGTTGCCTATCAAATCTTCTTTTGTTTTTTAGTCTTGCTGTTTTTAACTTCTTAATAGTTGCTTGAACATCTTCAGGCCTTATTTCTAGCTGCCATATACGCAAAGTCAGCAACTCCTATCTATTGATGTCTTCCTCCCAAGGTAGAAGACTCCATGTGAGAATAGATTCTTCAATTGGCAGAATTGGTTGTTGTCCATGCATAAGTTCAGCTGCCATATAGCCAATCACTGTACTGTGTGTAGTCTGGTCAGCCCATACTACAAAAGGTAGCATTTTAGGCCATTCTTTGATCTTTCCTCTACAAGACTTTGCTAGAGCTTTGAGAATAGGCTGGTGTCCTCTCTCACTTTTCCCATTGCCTTCAGGGTTGTAGGTTGATGTTAAAGCCAACTTAATACCCAATTGAGCAAAGAAGTTGCGTGCCTCATCAGCATCCAACTCTCCTCCATATATCTGCAGTTACTTTACCCAGACAACCATATCTACAAAACACATCTTCAAGCAAAAAATGACAAACAACTTGAGTGGTCTTGGTTGTTAAGAAAAACACATCTTCAAGCAAAAAATGACAAACAACTTGAGTTGTCTTGGTTCTTAAGGCTTTTCCTTCAACTTGATTGGTTATATCCTCTCTTGCAAGCACTAAATATCGCATATTCCATATTCCTGTAGGCATGGTTAGAAGATCAATAACCCATCTCTAATGTATAGACAAGGGATAAGTTGATTATAATCCATCTCGATGCTTGATCATAGAATACATCTGACACACATAACACGTTTCAACAAAATGTGCTATGTCCCAATACATGTTTTGCCACCAATATTTTTCTTTCACTTTACTACAAGTTCCCCATATGCCTCTAGGGCTAGCCCATAGCCTTTAATGAAATTCTTTCATTACATGTTGCAATCTTTTGTCACCTAAAACTCGAACAGATGCTCCTTTCTTCTTCTTTGTGTATTTTCATAGACACTATTCTTTAAGAAAAAAGCCACAAGCTTTCCTCTTAATATGTTTGAACTCTTCATCAGTCCAATGTTGAAATGGCAAGCTCAACACATGTGGACATTGATGATGGACCGCCTAGCTAGACGAGTCCGCACATCTACACTTAGCACGTTGGTGGTCATTATGATACTCACATGGCCACTGACTTATCACTTATTATATTTAGTTTGTTACACCTATCTACAACTGGGAAAGATATAATGCCAATCGATTAGTGTAGTTGGTTATGCACTGTTTGACTTAGAAGGCCACTTTCCTTATGTTGTATCTTATCTATACTTTTTTGTATACATTGTATAGTGTGTGGAAGAAGAATAAAAACCAGCAAGAAAACGTTTTGGCCTCCATCTCTCTTCTTATGTTCTTGAGTGAGTTTCCTCTTATGTATACAGTGTGTGTTTGGCACAGGAGCTCAAGCAAATCCCCCCATCACGGGATTCTTGACATGATATCAGAGCTGTGCCACTGAGAAAGACTAATTTTGAAGGATGAAGTAAAGGAGAAGAAGCAAGGCTTGAGCAAGCAAGCAACGGGTAAGAAGCTGTCCCATTCTTCCTCTCTCTCTCTCTTGGATAGTGCATGTGGAGGCACCAGAAGCAGGGTCGAGCAAAAATCTCAGATTGCTGTGAGATTTGGTGTGTGGGCAAAGCACTGCTATTTTGGGCATCTGAGGTCATTTCAGGCCGTGTTTTAGAGCCACAAGGTTGCGGACAACAGTTTCAGGGTACACTGTGATTTCGATTGTATTGATCGAAAGTGGGTGCACAGGTTATAGATTATGAATCTATAATTTTTGAGGTGTTTGCAGGAAGAAAACATAAGGTTTATCTACAAAGAGGTTGCAGATTACATGCACTATTGAGTAATCAGTGAAAAATGTTGCTTGGTGTATTACTATACACATGTTGTGAAAGTTTGCATAAGACTAGCTTGCTGTGTTGTATCCTTGTTTGTGATAATGGCAGAGAACAGTGGAAATCCCATTATTGAGAAGCTCGACAAGAACATCTACCCTTCATGGAAGTTTCATGTGACGAACTTCCTAGTTGGAAAGGGCCTTTATGAGTTTGTTTTAGATGAAGAAAAGGAGCTAGAGCTGGGTATCCCTCTAATCGCAGATGAATTAAAAGCATGGAAAGAATGGAATGCGAAAGATAAAAAGGTGATGTACCAGTTATCTGCAGTCATTGATAATACAATGTTGGGACATATCAGGAATGCAGAAAATTCACATGCAGCTTGGATAATTTTTAAGAACATGTTTTCAATAAATACAAATGCACGAAAGATTCAACTCAAGCAAGAGTTGAATGCCTTGAAGAAAGGAAAAATGTCTGTCAATGAGTATGTGTTGAAGGTGAGGAGCATTGCAGATGCTTTAGCAGTGATTGATGCAATGCCTGATGATGATGATTTGGTTTCATCCACTCTGAGTAGCCTTAACAATGAGAAGGCATGGAAATCATTTGTTACTTCAATATATGTATGGAAGCCATTTCTAGATTTTGATGAGCTGATCTCTCTCATGATTACCGAAGAGATCAATATGCAAGGTGACTCATTCGAAAAAAATGGTGAATAAGTTCAAGCATTTTACTCAAGTTCAGGAGGGGGACGTGGTAGATCCTCTTCGAGAGGCCATGGTATGGGACGTGCTGGCGATAACCAGCAAAATAGGTTCAATTAGCAATTTGGTGAAATGCAGGTTTCAGGAGGCCGAGGAAACTTTAGAGGTAGGGGGAGCTCTAGAGGAAGAGGTGGATGGTAGAATAGAGGTTCTGGAAATTCTGCTATTGTTTGTCATTATTGTGAAAAAATAGGTTATATTGCAGTCCATTGCTATGCAAAGAAGGATGATATTCGCAGTGGTAAATTGCAGCAAGGAAAATATGCATCCTCTTCACAACAGATAAGACAAAAATGAGTGTCTGTTTGTTATGTAGTATATGATGAATGCAGTTACATGAAAGGGGACACATGATGATGTATGGTATGTCGATTCAAGTGCATCTAATCATATGACCAGTCATATTGAATGGTTTAAAGAGATGTAGGACTTACAAAATCCAGGTTATATGCAAACGGGTAATGATTCATGACACCTAATTTCACACATTGGAAAGGTTCCCTTGTCCTTGTATGATGGCTAGACGAAGAGTCTGACAGATGTATTACATGTGCCATCAATTACAAAGAGTCTAGTGTCTATTGGCCAAATGGTAGAGCGGGGGTTGCAGGTCCGATTTAATGCAAAAGGTTGTTTTGTAGAAGACTTTAATGATAAGTGCAGGTTGATTGCAAAAGGAAGTAGAGTTGGCGAATGTTCACTTTAGATGCTGAAATTCTTGCAATGGATGCTGCTATGTATGCTAAAGGAAAAGGAGTAGTTGTAGATATTGAAATATGGCATAAACATATTGGACATGCAAATGTGTAAAGGCTAAAATTAATGCAGTCCAGAGGATTGGTTACAGGGTTGCCTTCTTTTAGAGTTGCAGAATTGCATAAAGTCTGTGAAGCATGCCAGTTTGGTAAGCAGGCAAGACAACCCTTCTTGCATGACAGAGAAGTGAGTAGAAAAATACTTGATGTAGAGCATACAGATGTTTGGGGACCTACACAGAATATACCTCTTGGTGGCAGCAAATATATTGTCACATTTATTGATGACTGTTCAAGGAAGTTATGGATAAAATTCATGAAGGAAAAGAGTGACGTGTTTGAGCACTTCAAATCTTTTAAGGCAATTGTTGAAATAGAAATAGGCTTAAAAGTGAAGTGCTTGAGATTGGATGGAGGGGGAGAGTACCTCTCTAATGAGTTTATTGGCTTCTTGAGGACTCATGGGATAAAGAGGCAATTTACTTGTAGGTATACCCCACAGCAAAATGGGGTTGCAGAAAGAAAAAATAGGTATATTGTAGAAGTCGCACGAGAATTAATGGTTGAAAAGAATATGCCCAAACATTTTTGGTCTGAGGCTGTCCATACTGTTGTCTACATCATGAATAGAACTCCCACAGCTGCAGTTCATGGGATGACTCCTGAAGAGTGCTTTACTGGCAAGAAGCCCGATGCATCACACTTGAAGGTATTTAGATGTGTTGCATATGTTCATGTGCCAGATGAGCTACGGAAGAAGCTTGATCCAAAGACTGAAAAATGTATTTTTATCAGGTACTCTTTAGAGCAGAAAGGGTATCAATGTTATAACCTTGTCACAGGTGAGTTCAGAGTGAGCAAGGATGTTATCTTCGATGAGATGGGTAGCTGGTATGTACCTGCTGGTGATGTATTAGATGATGATAATGATCATGACAGTTATGTGCAGAAAGAAAAACAAGAAGCACAGAGTCTTAATGGACCAGAAACATCATTTGGTACTATACCTACAATGAGATCTTGGTCTGGGAGACTAAGGAGTAGCCCCACATCTTCAAGTGGATCTATAAGTATTGCAAGGAAGGAAAAAGGAAAGAAGAAAGTGCTGGATAGTAATGATACATCTACTAGTCATTTGGGATTTGACGGAGATTCAAGTGGTTTAGAGAGTTTGGATGATGAGCTTGGTATTCCTTCAGTCAAGACATCAGGTGTACAGAGAGCTCATAGTAATGTAAAGGCTCCATTGAGTGATCCGGTGGTACACAGATCTAGCAGGGTCAGATACCCTGTTAAAAGATTTGGTTTTGAAGGTTATGCAACTCACCATTATGCTTATATGGTGAAACTAGTTGAGAATGTTGAGCCCACTTGTTTTGAGGATGCTGTTGGTCATGCTCATTGGGATGCATCAACAGATGAGGAAATGGCTACGTTAGAAGCCAATAAGACTTGGGATTTGGTATCCTTACCTAAGGGTAAGAAAGCTATTGGCTGTAAGTGGGTTTACAAAGTCAAGCATAATGTAGACGGTTCAATTAGCATGTATAAAGCTAGGCTGGTTGCAAAAGGCTATGCTCAAACATATGGCATAGATTATGAAGAGACATTTAGTCCAGTCACTAGGATGGAAACTATTAGATGTGTGATTGCCTTGGCAGTAGCCAAAGGTTGGATTTTGTAGCAAATGGATGTTAAGAATACCTTCTTACATGGTGAATTGCAAGAAGAAGTGTATATGGAGAAGCCAACAGGTTATGAGGATTTAGAGCATCCCACATATGTGTGCAGATTAAAGAATACACTCTATGGGCTGAAGCAAGTACCTAGAGCATGGTCTGACAAGATTGGAGAGTATCTTGTCAATATTGGATTTTGTATTTTTGATGCTGATCATGTCAAGATTGTGGGAGAGAAGGAAGGAGTCTCACTTGTAGCTTTCTTGCTTGCACAATGGGGGAATACACACAAAGGTGGAGGCTGAAAACAGTTTTCCTCTTCTTAGTTGTGTAAGCCAAAAAGAACTCTAGTATATAGAAATAGAAGAACCCTATATATGGGTCTCAAACCAAACTCAACTAACTAAGGTGGCATACTAACTGAGCCACGAACTAGAGTAGATAAGGATAGCTGTCATTTAGCTATTATTCATGGGTGATGTACCAACCGCATCGATAACTAATAAGTCGATGACATAAATGCACAACGGTCACCCTGGCATATCACGAGTGGAGCTCGATATCTCAACAGATCACTCACTTTATGTGAGAAAGGGAGATGTAGGTTTGGTAATCATAGTCATCTATGTGGATGACTTCATTATTACAGGTGACAGTGACAATGGGATTGGTGAAGCTAAGGACTTCTTGAAGAAGAAGTTTGAGATGAAAGATTTGGGTGAGCTGAGATGCTTTCTTGGTATTGAGGTGATCAGATGTGATGATGGTATATGGCTATCCCAACTACAGTATGGCTTGGATATGTTATCCAAGTATAGTATGACAGCATATTATCCAAGCTCATGACCCTACTATGTTCAGGAGGATAGTAGGGAGTTTGATTTACATGACTATCACAAGGCCAGACTTGAGCTATGATGTTGGCCTTGTCAGTCTGTTTATGCATATGCCTAAAAAGCCTCATTTGGATGCAGTTAGACGTATATTGAGGTATGTGAAGTCCACTTTACATTATGGAAATTTTTATGAGGCAGGTAAGGACGTATAGGTCTTTGGATACATAGATGCAGATTGGTTTGGTAGCATGTCAGACAAAAGAACTACAAGTGGATTCATGTTTTCCTTTGGTAATGCAGCAATTACATGGAGCAGCAAAAAGCAACCTACAGTTGCTTTATCGAGTACAGAGGCTGAGTATAGAGATGTTGCTATGGTAGCAGGTGAGGTGGTATGATTACAAAAGTTATTAGGTGATTTGAATGTGCAAGGAGATGGTCCAGTTGTCATTCATTGTGACAATATGAGCAGTGTAAAGTTAGCTAGGAATCTAGTGTTCCATGCTAGGACAAAACATATTGAGGTGCACTACCATTTTGTGAGAGAGAAGGTACTTTCACGAGAGATTGAATTGGTATATATTAGCACACAAGATCAGATAGCTGAAATTTTCACAAAGGCATTGGGTGTAGAGAAGCTTCAAAAGTTTCAAAGCTTACTTGGAGTTGCAGAGATAGAGTTGAGCTTGAGGGGGAGTATTGAGATGGCAAGCTCAACACGTGCGGACATTGATGATGGACCGCCAAGCTATATGAGTCCGCACATCTACACTTAGCACATTGGTGGTCATTATGATACTCACATGGCCACTGACTTATCACTTATTATATTTAGTTTGTTACACCTACCTACAATTGGCAAAGATATAACGCCAGTCGATTAGTGTAGTCGGTTATGCACTGTTTGACTTAGAAGATCACTTTCCTTATGCTGTATCTTATCTATACTTTTTTGTGTACATTGTATAGTGTGTGGAAGAAGAAGAAAAACCAGCAAGAAAACGTTTTGGCCTCCATCTCTCTTCTTGTGTTCTTGAGTGAGTTTCCTCTTGTGTATACAGTGTGTGTTTGGCGCATCAGCTCAAGCAAATCCCCCATCACATGATTCTTGACATCCAAGACTCCTTATTTTTCATTGTGCTCAAATATTGGCCAATCTTCAGCCAATCTTCTTCATAATCTTCTTCAAGGAAATGAACTAGAACTTGAGCAATGCAATGAGCATGCTGGATTCTAGTTGACCGCCCTTCTTCTATAGATAAATATTTGATCTTTGTTGTTGTATGCTGATTTACAACAGTGCCTTTTCTTATTTTTACTATACTTAATGCTATATCATTAAAAAGATCAGCTTCACTTGCAATATTTAGCTTTAGGTTTGTATGTGCAGCAACTGAAAATGTACTTTCAACAGCCATGGAATGAAATTTCACAAGTATAGAATCTTCAGCTTTATCTTCTTCCATCAGCTCTTCTTCATTGTCATATCTTGGACATGATAGCATGTTAGCAACTAGATTCGCCTTTCTTGCAATATGCTTTAATTTGGGGTTGAGAGATTTAATATATGCAATCCATCTTAGCATAACAATATAGGGTGTAGAGCGGTTGGCAATCATGCCCAAGAGTGGAAGACAATCAGTTTCTACCACTATGGAAGCACCTATAAAGTATTCATGATCACACTTTAATGCTGTTACAACTGCTCACAATTCCTATTTTACTTGTGCATACCTTCTTTGGAGGTTCATTGAGAACTTTTGCTCCAAAACGAATTGCATACATGTTACCTTCAAGGTCTTCTTGGCCAATAGCCCATCCTATTCCAATGGGACTTGTATCCACAGTAAGGATGATGGGTTGACCATTTGAATAATCAACCCTTTTGAGAGTTGGGGCTGAAATTAACAACTTCTTTAGTTTGTGTAAAGTGAGAGTATGCTCTTGCCCCCAAGAGAATCTTTGGCATTTTCTTAAAAATTGATAAAGATTTTCGGTGACATGAGCAAAATTTGGTATCATATGAGATAGAATACATATGCACCAAGAAATCTTCTCACCTCTGAGATATTTACTCATTTTTCTTGCATTTTGCTGATGGCATATATCTTGATTGATAAAGGTTTACGTCCGTAGGGGCCACACAGATGTCCAACCACTAGGACTTCTTCTACTCCAAAAATTGACTTAGCTCCAGAAAGAGTAAGATGTACCTCTTCTAGCCTTGTCAAAATCCTATCACAATCATGAAAATGGTTAATTACAAATGTCCTGCAACCATCTTCATCAAGCTTCTCATTCTTTTCATTGAATTCACATCCCTTGATAGGTACATGGTCAAGAAATGGAATAGTAAGTTGTGGAATAAAGTCCCTTAAGACTTTGTGCATGGCATTCATCATATGGGCTACGGAGTTTGTTGCACCTTGTGGTAGAGTGCACATGTGGACTAATTCAGGAGGTGTCTTCATTGTGGTAATGTCTCAGCTTTCTAATGAAAGCTGAAATTGGTCATTTCCTGAATATAGGTCGCCCATAGAATAAATTGCTCTACCTACAAAAGCTTCAACAAACTCGTCAATAATTGGACGCGAACCAACATTTCGGATTGTGACATGATTAAAATGCTGTAGATCTTGGATGAATTGTAAAGATCCATTTTTCTTGGGTACGATAAACCATCAATTTGAGTAAGGTACTGAAGAAGGTTCTAAAATATTCATTCTGATATTCTCATTTAGAAGTTCCAATAATTTGGGCAAATGCACCCTTGGAACCGGAATGGGCTTGAGGTTCCAAGGCACATGTGCGACCGTAAAAATGACCATAGCAGCCACAATATTTGGATCCACACAGCTTATTTCACTTGGTTGAAATGCAAAAGCCTTTCCATGTTTCATTAGCATTTGCATAAAAGGGTTTTTTTCAACCGGTGAAAGGAAATAATTTTCACCTATTTTGAGCTCTTTTATACTTTCAGATGTAAACTTGTGACCAATGTTGGAAGGATCACAAAGACTTGGTTGATTTGCTGCCCTATTAGCTAGCCCTTCACTTTCAGGAGGTAGTGGGACTGCCACACAGGCTTGACTTTCTTATCCACCGTGTTGTATTTTGTCTCCACTCGTGCTTCAACCTTGTTGAGTAAACCAATGTCTTCCTGCTCAACAAATTCTTGAATTTTTTGATAAAAATCCAATGTATATACTTCTATGGGCTGATTTTTAGCCTGATTTTCTGTATGAGCAGCATGCCTGAAATATCCTTATTTTTTGTAATATTTCCACAGCAAAATATTAAAGACCCTAGATCCCGCGCAAAAGAAATTTGAAGTAATCTCCTGCAACAAAAAAACCTTGGCCTAGGTGTTCCATCCTCGTGTACTAACAAACACTAACCCTGCGTTGTGCATAGGAAACCGTGGCTCAAAACCGTAATCCACCGCAGGAACTCCCCTTCAAGGGGGAAAATGAATAATCAATAAAGTTTAAAATTTTTTAATATTAACTTCCTCTCCTTCACTTGTTGCATGGCGGGGAGAGAGAGTGTGTGTAGGAGCTTGTGGAGGGGCATGGGGAGAAGAGCATGCAATCTTCCATCTGTGTGGCCACCCCCACCCCCCCCCCCCCCCCACCCCCACCTTAAAAATGAACTCCCCCCTCCCAAGCTTCAAAGGGAGAGGGGCATTGTGAGGAGCTGCCCGCCATCGATCTGCTGCCGCCGCCATAATGTTTGCGCCGCCAGGCTGTTGTTGCCGCCAACGCCATCATCATCATCATCATCCTCATCGTCATCCTCACTATCGTCATCCTCACCATCATCACTCCAATCATCTCCACCATCACGTCTTCACACGTCATCCTTGTCCATCCAAAATCTTGAGAAGCTTCTCTAGACCAAGTTCACCCGCCGCGGCTCCTCGGTTTTATTTTAGACTGCCGTGTCTTGCCAGGCCTGTTTCCTGTGCAGGAAAGAAGATCTCGGGCAGTAGTAACCTCGAAACTTGTAAGGGAGCCAAGGGAGAGTTCGCTGAGTCGAAATTTACTTCATCAATGGCTCCTAAGCAAAAGTCGAGAGGAGCGCACGCGGGAGCTTCCACCCAAAGTACGAGAGTGGACAACGCCCCAATATTGAATGCCCACGTTCCGAAAAATATTCCCCCATGGAAAGGATGCATAAAGCATGTTTTAATCCACATAGGGGAAACTTAAATGCATTGGAAAATTTATATACTTGTTCAATTTACAAAGTTCAGTTGCATGACGAGTACTTACATTTGCTTTTTTGAATGTATGATGCATAAGTTAAAAGATGAAATTGTGCAAAGGCATCCTTGTTGCATCACACAAACGATAGGGCATATAACACATAATGCACTTACGTAATAAATTCCTGATTGTGACTCGTGTATAAGATAATTGTAGAGGTCATTAAATGATGACTAAATAGTTGCAAGGAAAGAAAAAGATTAATGAACTTTGACAAAAGACATATAGTATGTGATTTGCATGCAATGATAGTTACATTTTAGGTTGAGATAAGTGATAAAGGATGGATTAAATCAATGATCTAGTCATTGGCATCTGGTCATGAAGGAATGTTGCATCCATGCATGAGGTTCTATTACCAAAATTCACAATTGGGAAGGGATGCACCTTCATTAAAATACAAAAGCTTTGAAGTTGATACATAAACGTAGGAATTATAAGAAATAGTTCTAAATGTCAACCAATACCGTATAGGGCAAGGAAAAGAAAGATCATTGTAGATCCTATAGTTGCATAAAGGCAAAAGGTCTATGGTCTTGAAATTGCATATTCGCATGGAATGATACATCTCATGCATCTTGCAGTTACTTCCATCTTTTAAGGAAAGTTCTTGCAAACTTTGGAGGGAAATATTTGCATCTCTAAGGGAAGGATCATCTTTAATCGTAAGACAATTAGATCAATTAGGTAAATCACATGTAATTGTGTAACTCACATGAGATTTATAAAGGCATGAATAGTTAGCGTACGACAAATACCTCAATGTGCTAGGTTAGGTTAAGTTATGTTAAAATTCCGCTTAGTATCGCACTTAGGATGTCGATTCAACATTTTCGATTCTAAAGGTCCTTCCCACAATTCACGAAATGTTAGGATTATCTAAACGCCCATGTAAGAATGATCTAGGGTTCTCACCCGAAGGATCAAACGACCAAATGATGAAATTTCGCAAGGAATTTAGGGACCCTAGGGCCAAAACGTTTATCGGCCTAGTAGGGTTAGGATTTTGGACTGGGTCAATAGGACTCCCAAACCCTATATCTTGATCAAAGGCATTCTTGATCAAGAAATACCGTATGATGAGAGATATAATCCCACAAGTTAGGTACTGACACCTATCTCATGCAACATGCTTGCAAGGTCTTATGCTCTTGCGACTAAATCACAAGCTAGTACTGCTACACCTTAGACCAAGGTTTGGCGAGTTCTAATTACATGTCTAATTTTCTAGAAATTGAGTAGTCATCCTGCTACAACACTCTCCCTTGGGACTGATTTGTCAAGCTAGGGTAGTTACGAATTGCCAAGAAAGCAATTGACCAACCAAGTTAGGGCGACGGGGTTGTCCAGGATTTATTGACCATAACATAAGGAAACCCAAGGTAGCAACAATTTGGGGTCTACAAGGTATAAACCCTAACCCAAGGAAAAAGGGGTAAATAAGCAACCTAGCTTGCTAAACCTTTTGGATCTTGCCAAGTCGTAAATGATCTAGGATTGAATACTGGAAGTATTCGGGGAGAACGAATCACACCTTAGCAGTTGGCTGTACGAATGACCACTGGAATGCTCGTGATTGTACACTTAGATACACTGTTTGTACTTCTTTGCTCAAGGAACTAATCCAAGAAAAATAATTAATGCTTCAGGTTAAAATCTTGGAGGGAGAGGCAGTATCAATTACCTTCGACTGTCTGCTTGACCCTATCCAAGGGGGTTGTAAGCTGCACCGAGTACATGGACCAAACCCGCCGAGAGAGGTCTCTCCGTGGGTGCTACTTGGAGCAAGAGGACGCTTGGGTGCTAGGGGAGGCTCTGGCCATAAATTCCTTGCCTGTGGATCCTGCACAAGAGACCGACGTGACTCAAGACGGGATCTCGAGGCCTGTATAGTAGTCAATGGGAAAAACTTGGAATAGCGATCCCTGAGGATTGCTGGGATAGCCTTCGGGCTGGATATTTGATGTATTCCAAAGACTATGATAAATAAAGATCAAATGTTGAAAAAAAAAAACTTGCTTGATATTGTTTTTTTGTGTCAGTGCTTAAGTTACGTGAAGGAACCAGTGTTTAATTGGTTAATTAAGGAAGCTGTTTTTGCTTGTCATATTGAATGTGGTAGGTAATTAGATAACTAAGCAACCCGAGGAAAGTGCGGTGGACGTGACTCTGGGTTCGCCCTACAGAAGGGTGGTCCTGGTTGGCCGGGAACTTTTCTCGAAGGAATTGATAGCGAAGTAGCGACGACCTAGAATCAATAGAGTTAGAGTCCTGCTTTATGCTATTTTAGGGGAATGGAATGGGACTATGCCTTACATGCAGAGAGGTCGAGCTTTGCATCCCTCTCGTTTCCCATTCTCCTTGAACCAAGTGCAATATAAATCCGCTTCGACCCTTATGTTTCTGCGCAAAGTGGTTCGTCTGATGCTTGACGCTAGCTACTTCCTAGAAACTTGACTATTAGGAAAACCCTGATTCAGGTCGGTCCTAAGTGGGAATGGCCAAATGCTTTCACTTTGTGGTAGACTTGGGAAGACCCTGATCGTAAACCCCGTGACATTCCTTTGTGAGTGCCGGGCGGCGCTTTCTAGACTCTCTTCCTGATGGGCTGCTAAGACGTTTCCTACAAGTGGACAGGGGACACGTTACATTTTCAGCCATCATGCCATAAGTTTTCAGCACCCATTTTACATGACATAAATATTTTCTTTCAGCTTTAGTCATGGCAAGAAGAGACTTATAACAGTCCATACTATTGGCTGCAGATACATACAAATTTGCTAACATAGTTTCTGTAGCATAAAGAGGTTCAATCTTTTTACATGATGCACTACCATATCCTCCTTTTATAGCAGTGTAGCCCAAAAATCCTTGAATTCTCAAGCATTAGGAGACACAAGATAATCACGTAGTCAATCTCTATTTCGATGATGATTAACACACACAATAAGAGATTGGAGAGCTCGGTCATTATCCTTGCTTCGGATTCGAGCATAGGAAGAACCATCATCAAGAGCTTTTGTTTTCAAGCGGGCTTCAGAAATGTAAGGTTGCCCAAGAATGAAAGGGTAACTACAAGAGTCTTGAACAAAAAAGTGAAAATTGTCTTTTATGTCTCCAATAGTTACGTGCACATTAAGACATGCAGCATATAACTCTCCAAAAGAGTTGTTTGTAGCTCTCATTCACCAACCTAGATCAACATCTATGGGCCATCCGCCACTTTCATAGAGACTCCTTGCCATGACGTTTATCTCCGAGCCATGGTCTACGAGTGCAATACATGGTGTTTCTTTTTCTCCAATGTTGATGAGTGTCTCCGTTGTCGCTCTTTCCCAATGCGTATGGGAGTGGTGACTGCTTGGAATGAACTGAGCCTCTTCCTCCTCATGCATGTGTTGTAGATGACCTTCTTTTTGAGAGGTGGGCTACCCATCTGGTTTGGACAAGCTGACCATTACATTTTCAGCTTTCACTTCTTTAATTTTTGCATTCATGCTTTCTTTATCTTCAGCTTTAATTGCTGCAATTAATTTGTTAATTCCTTCAAGATGAATTCCTTGTGAAGTCAGCTTCTCTTCATCTTGCACAAAAACTCAAAGAACTTGCAAAAAAGCATGTATGTTTCTTCAGCTTCATCACGAACATATTGCCTTTTCCTTTTGATTACATTAATAATTACATCATGGAATTCATGTTTGGCAATTCCAAGAATTTCGACTAAGGTGAATTCAAATTTTCTTCCTAGAATTTGTTCTTCTAGGACTCGTTTGAGATCAATTGTAGATTCTATGTTAGACTGTAATTTGAAGCCTGTTGGTTGCTTGCCTTTCTTTCTTCCTTTGGTCTTCTTTGTTTGTGGCGCATTTTACATCTCTTGGTCTGGGGTTATATTTTTGGCAAGCTTTGGTTGTCCAGGCGTTCTTCTAGTTACTCGTTTCGGAGGGCCAGAAGAGGAAGACCTTGGTTCATCTTCTCTTCTTCTCTTTTCTTCAATGAAGTCTTCTTTATGATTGACATCAGCCAAATGTACAAAGGCGGAAAAAGGATCTATTGATTCTTTCCAACCAGGTATTCCTCAAATGCATTGACTTGCATTAGCCAAATCTTCTTTGGCTGCTTTACCACGTTCCATTTGGTCTAGTGCCTGCATCCATACTTTAGATTGCACATTAGCTTTACATGCTTTCAAATTCGATTTACTTGGCTCAATTTGCAGCCCATAAGTAGCTACATCAATTGCTACGTAGGCATTATTTATAGCTAAATCTTCTAATATTTTCTTCATTCCACCATTTGGCTCCAGTGAAAGACTAGTTTCAGCTGCATGAATTTTCCGTCTTTCCAAAAGACGAGCTTTTGTGCTTGAGCCTCACAAAAGGCAGAACACTCCCTCTTGTCATGTGGATGGCTGTCACACTAAATACAACACCTCTTATAGCCTTCTCTCATGGGTCTTTGAGTTGATGATCGTCCTCATTCTTCAACTTTGACATCCACTTCTCCACCTTGGAACTAATTTCTGTAAGATTCAAACAAAGGTCACGCATTCTTTTAATAATGAGTTGATCCATGATATCATTTTTAGAAGGAACAAAAGAAGAAAGAGTTGGTTGATTAGTTAAAGGAATACGGGATTTTGAAGGTGGAACAAGCTCCATCAATGGAGTTGTTGATCATAAGAGTATTATCTCATAAGTTCTAACTCAAATCAAGCTTGTTTTCTTGACTATAAGAGCAATCACAAATTATAAAATCAAGTACAATATGATGTCATGTATCATAAACAACTATGCATCCCATCATTCATACATGATGCCATAGGATGAATCAATTTTGCATGATTACATTCAATGTAGATTGTAA
This sequence comes from Lygodium microphyllum, assembly GCF_053477565.2. Lineage (NCBI taxonomy): Eukaryota > Viridiplantae > Streptophyta > Polypodiopsida > Schizaeales > Lygodiaceae > Lygodium > Lygodium microphyllum. Next base: position 25,970,446 of record NC_141138.1, on the reverse strand, counting down.
GGGACAAAAGCTGACAAGTCAATTAAAAGGCTTGTAGAGCAAAGAGACTTGCTTCAAGAGAGCTTCAAATTGAGTTCTTGATAAGGTTAAGTTACCATAGCCAAGAAGTAAAGAGGAAAATCTCCTCTTAATTCAACTCAAAGCATATATGAATGGTCTTCAAAAATTGCCCTGCCATAGGGGCACATAATACTTGCATATTTCGACAAGATGTCTTCTGTGTAGATTAAGAAATGAATTAAAAGAACAATACTGTAGCTAATTCTCTAAATATGGTTGAAGATATCAGCCCCAAATCAGCCCATTGAAGAGAAGGAGTTTGAAGAAATAGAAGATGTAGAAGAATACTCATAGAAAGAAATAGAAAATGTATAAGAATACTAATAGAGATGAAGCCTGTGAGTTTATTCCTGCATTATGAGAAGATAAAATACTTGTAGAAAAAAAGGTGTATACAATAATACCTTCCTCTATGCTGCTTAGATCGCCAATCTGATGCCTCCATTGGCTCCAAAAGGCCCATACCAAGACACCTGTCAGAATTTAGCCAGATCACTCCTTCTTCATCTCCCACTTTGGAGTTTTGTTCACTACCTAGAAACATGGATCGCGCATTGCACAATTTCGCCAATCTCTCTTTTTACATAAAATTCTCTCAAATTAGCTGAAAGCTACATGCTTTCTTTTATATGTTATCATAATCTAGAAGTTGTCTACAGATTTATGGATTTTTACAAGAGATAATATCTAAAATATCAAAAATTGGCTAAAACTTGTCCTAAAATCTAATATTTTTGAACCATGGATACTAACACTAATGTCTAAAATGGAATTGGCTCTCTAAATCAATAAGAAAGCCATACTCTAGTTTTTATTACATGGTGTGCGCGTAGTGGCATGACACAATGTTTCCTATTGTCCTTCTTTGTCACTCACGGTTCTTTCACTAGACTGTTCCTGCTCTTGGTGGAGAGGGGACTTGTCTGGTGTCTCATTAAATCCTTTGTCGCTTTGCACTTCCCCCAATGCCTCCTTACTGATGATGGTAGTCAAGACCACCCCACCAAATCGAATGGTTGAGGCCTTAGATGACGACTTCTTCCTTGCCTTGGAGGCCAAGGATTCTCCACTTGTGGGTCTTCCACCTGTAGCCAATGTCTTTGATAAATTCTCAATTGTCTTATGCACAAAGCTGTTTAAGTTTACTTGATCAAAAGATTTGGCTACAATGCTTTCCAGCATTGGCACATTGAGCTTGCTCATCAATGTGTTGTACCTTTGGCTAGAAAACAAGGTGTACACCATTTTGGCTTGTAGCTGGACTTCGGGGTCGAGGATATAAGTTAAGTTGATGCCATCATTAGTGTGGACTAGCACATTGTCCATTCCTAGCATGTCGTACACGTCCCTTTTTAGTTGTATTTCAACTTTGTTGGCCAGGCCCAACACTCTCTCCACTAGCTCTGGGATCAGCTTAATTTCTACTTGGTGGGTGGCCTCTCCTTGTTTCATAGTCATAGTGTCGCGGTTCCTATTAAAGGTACGGAGGAATTTTGCGCACTTTTCATAATCCATGACTTGGCCAACCTTCTCCACATACTTTTGCAGCTTACATTGATTCACAATTTGCCTTATGGCCTACTCCTCCATGACTACATCTTCCAAATTCAGGATGTGCCTAAACTTGAATTGGTTGTAGGCCCTTGTCTCCACTGAGAGGCTATACTTTGCTTACTCTTCCTATGAGAATGGCAACTTGCTAGTTTTCTCATGTCATGCCATTGTAGGTACCTATCATGAAGCCATAGCTCATAGGAAATGGAAAAAATGCTTATGGAAATTGAAATGCTTAAATATAGAAATGGAAATTTCCCTTAAACAATCCATGCATTCCTCAAAAAATTTATGATACTTTTCCTCAATCATAAGTTGATCTTTATCCATTATTTTTAGCTTTTGGATGTTGATTGAGGTTTAGGGTTTGTTTTTATGTTCTACATCTTTGTTCCACACCTTATCACTCTAATCTTTGTTCCACACCTTATCCCCTCCTCCCTTGAAAATGAGAATAATCCTTCCTAGGATTAGAGGTTAAAGGATTAATGCCATTCAGGTCATGCTCATGGTATTTTACTCTTGCATGAGCTAGGTGTAGAAGTTTGGGTTGTACTCCATGTGGGCATAGTGGTCCATGTCTACAGGTCAGATGCTTACGTGGGTGAGGTAAGTGAGGACATCCATTAGAAAGTCACCAGAGTCGATTCAACTGGCAATGTGTAACTCCTCCTCTGCCAATATGAGATCTAAATAGGGGTGGGCCATGATGTGCTCTTTTAGGGGCCTGTTATGAATGGTGGTCATCACAACGCCCTATAGGAGGTTAGAGCTACATAAGTTGGGTCATACTTTGAGGTTTTGATGGCACATCTCTGCTCAATATTGGTCATGATTTGGTAGCCCTATAGCTCCCATTGAATTTAGAGAGCATACTAGTTTCGTAGGAAAGAGGAGTCGTTGTTGTTAGCAAGCTATTTCAACTCTTTAATTTCCTGGTTTATGGTAGGGACGGTGCTCTTTCCATACAAGGTGATGAGTCATTGTTTATGCGCTTGCTCAACATAGGAAATCTCAGTGGCAACAATCAGCTCCTCAACTACTTGGGGAGTCTTAATGAATACAAATTCTAATTCTTCCCAAGAGTAAGGAAGTGTATGTACCTTAGTGGCCAAAGACTCTTCTAAAAGGCCTACGTCTAATTGATCATAGCTTTTAGCAAGTATAGTAAATGTAGCATCTAAGCGTTGAAGGCAAGTAACCACATCATCACCCATATTTTCAGCCAAGTCCAAGGCCAAGCTATGGGAGGTTGAGGGCTAGACAGGTTTGCATGTTGGCGATTTTGGCTGCTTTAGAGAAAGTGGTGCAGTGGCACGAGGTGAGGGCTATGATGTAGATGTTGTGCTGCTAGATGCTTGGGAGGCTTTGGGGACACTAGGAGTGCTAGGTTGAGGTGGTTTGGAGGCATCAAGCTCCTGTTTCGATTGGTTGACTTGTTGATGCTCTACAAGCATAGTGGGTTTGGGCTCTATGGGCTCTACAACTTGAGTTATTTGGGATTTTGATTTCTGATCTATCATGTGGGCTTGTGAAAGCTTGAGGGTTGCACTTGAGTAGTGCACTTGGTAGTCGTGGCTTTGGGTACCCATATCCAGGTATTGCCCTCATAATAGCCTTGTGCTTGCAATAAAGTCTTGGGGACCCAACGTGGCTTGATCGTTCATCTATGCCTATATTTTCTTCTCTACCTCCTAGGTTTCGAGGGTGAATTCCTAGGCCTGCAAGGTCATGCTTGGTTGCTTCTTGACACTGTCCTTGATGTTTAGGTATCCATTTGAATTTGGGTTCACACACTTTGGCTTTTGTTTCTACAATTTGTTGGCATTGAGGCTTGGTGAGTTGTGCCAAGTCACGACCCCCCTCCGTAGACTTGGTGGTGGATTCCTCTATTGGTGGCTTTACGGGCTTTGATGGAGTTGCACTGCCCTTGTTCAAAGCTGTCATGATGCGCACATTGTTGATGGCAAGGTGAATGCAATGCGACTTGTAGTCGATGTTACAATGGGACTATTTTTTAAAGGCATGTCCTAGCAGCAATTCCTTATCGGCACCTTCTGTGTTTGCCAACAAATAAAAGATCATGGGTATGCTCTTAGACTCGATAGAGGCTATGACTTTTCACTTTCCCAAAAGTGTGTATGATTGGCCCCCAAAAGGGATGAGTTTGGCGCTCGTGGGCTATAGTTATGGTTAGTTGATTTGAGCCCAATGATCTGAGTTAAGATATTGACATCAGCTCCTTCATTGATCAATGCATGGAAGGTATGTGTTCGTTGGGTGGTAACTGCAATGATGTAGAGGTAAGTAGGTTCTATTTCTTCTTTATCCTCGTCTTCAATTTTTGTAATTGTGGCAACTTAGACTTTGATAGGGGACTCTAGCATGGGCGGCTCGTGTAGTGGATGTGTGGGAGGGTACTACTTCTTTATGAGGCTACCATTGAAGAAGCCCATGTTCTCTCCATCGAGGGTCTTGAGCTCCACATTTCCGGTTCGACTGATGGTGCAAACTTGGAAAGGCCACCCTAATCCCCTAAACTTCATTTTTTGCTTGTGGCCTTTCACTAAGTATAATACCATGAGGTCGCCCCAATTGAAGTCTTGTTGCTTGACATGCTTGTGAAACTAGCTCTTACATCGTGCGTTTTTGCAAATCAGTGCATGGGTAGCTAAAAGTCGAGTCTCCGATAGGCATTCTAACTCAACTAGGCATCTTGTCCATGCCTCCCTCCCATCCCATCTCTCTTGAGTGGCTACTCTCAAGCTAGGGACAAAGAATTCTACTAGTAAAATGGCGTAAATTTTATAGGTTAAACCTAAAGGGAGTCTGTCCTACAACTGTTTTATAGACAGCTCAATAGGCCCATAAGACTGCCTTCAGCTTGTTGTCCCAATTGCTTGCTATGCAAAGCAGAGACAACTGTTTTATAGACAGTTCAATAGGCCCATAAGGATGCCATCAGCTTGTTGTCCCAATTGCTTGCTATGCAAAATAGAGACAACTTTGGTTAGGACATTCACTAAGATCTTATTTGTAGATTCTACCTGGCCATTCACTTGAGGATAGTAAGGTGAGGATTTCCAATGCACGATCAAAAAGGTGGACAAGAGGTGAGCAATCACTTCATTGATCAATGCGTGCCTTGATCATCACTAACTAGTTCAATGGGGTAGCCAAATTATGAGATCACGTGCTCCCAAAGGAACTTATTTGTGGTTCTAGCATCGTTCTTTCTAGTGGCTCATGCCTCTATCCACTTTGTGAGGTAGTTTGTGGCAACTATGATGTGCTTGGCTTACAAATATTATGTTGCGGGACTAATTAGCCCAATGAAGTCAATTTTCCATTTTTCGAAAGGATACCTTGCAATGATTGGGCTTAACTCCATCTTATCCTTGCAAACAAGTACCTTGGTCCATTGGCATTCATCATAGTGCTTTACAAATCGCGTTGTGTATTGAAAAAGTGTAGGCCACCATAGTTGAGACTATAACACCTTGCATGCTTTTATGTATTCGTTGAAGTGTCCTCCAGCAATTCCATTATGTGCTTTTGCAAGTATGTCATACTTTTCATGCTCGCACACACACCTATGTAGCAAGCTGTCATGTCGCCCTAACCTATAGAGCTATCTTGCTATCAACTAATAGGGTTGCATCTTGAGGATGAGTCACCTAAGTTTGGCCTTCTCAATGAGTTGCCTAAGTTGGTCAATGTTCAAGCACTTAGACTATGTCATTTGCCCAGTATGGCGTCACGTAAAATCTAAACAAATTATCACTAGTCAAGCTAAAGAGATGTGTGCTTGGCAAGTCGTCGTCTGACGATACCTTGTCCAATGGCTTCTCCTATGGGTATGTAGGACACGTGGTCAACCCATGTAATGTGGTTTCCCTTTGTGCACAACCACCGAGAAGTTGAATTCTAACAACAAAAGTAACCATTGAGTAATGCATCATGTAGTAGAAGGCTTATTAACAAGATAGAGCAAGGCTTGATGGTCAACAAAGAAAGTAAAAGGCATAGCCAACAAATAATGCCAAAATTTCTTCACAGCAAACACCATGGCTAAACCTTCTCTCTCTACCATGGAATAATTCATTTTGGTGTTCGTGAGTTGTATGTTAGTAAAACTAATTGGATATTCTAGATTGTGTTCGCCAAGATGGCACAATACCGCTCCCATAGTAAACTTTGAGGCGTCAATGTAGACGTGGAAGGTTATGGTCCAGTATGGGGGTCGTAGTATTGGTGTGGTTGTTAGAGCCTTTTTCAACTCATCGTATGCACATTGTCATTCCTCAGTCCATTCAAATATTATGAGCAATTTGTAGAGTGGTCTAGCGATTAATGCATAATTCAACACAAATCACCGATAGTATCATGTATGCCCTAGGAAGCACTAAACTCCCTTGTAGTTGGTTGGTGTGGTGGAAGGTCGACAATAATCCTAACTTTTGAGAAGTCAATGGCAATGTCGTTCTTGGACACCATGTGTCCTAGAATGCATCCATGCTTCACCCCAAAACTGGCACTTAAGGGGGTTCAACGAGAGACGATACAACTTGCATCGTTCAAAGACTGCACAGAGTCTGTCTAGGTGTTCTTTCCAACTTGAGTGAACATATAGGTCATCTAAAAACACTTCTAACTCCCACAAAAGCATGTCCTTAAAGATGGTTTACATGAGCCGTTGGAATGTGGCTAGTGTATTTGTCAGCCCAAACGGCATGACTATGTAGGCAAAGACACTCCACTCGGTAGCAAATGCGCTCTTATGCCTGTCATCAAAATGCACTTGCACTTGGTTATAACCTGAGAAATCGTCGAGGAAACTATAGGCTTTCTTGCCAGCCGCTCTCTCAAGCATATGCTTAATGTACAACAGTGGATAGTTGTTTCTCTTTGTTGCAGTATTGAATTTCTTATAATTAATGCACACTATGATTTTTCCGTTCTTCTTGAGGACGATTACAATGGGCGAGACCCTATCCCTGTGCTCAATTTCATAGATGAATCCTACTCTTAAGAGTTTGTCTATCTCTTTCTTGAAAACATGAGCATACTTGGGATTCATCGGATATAGTCACTGCTTGGCTGGCATTGCATCAGGTGTCACGAGGATGTTATGAGTCAATATACTCAGATCCACTCCTTTTAGCTCACCAAGCAAAGACGTCTACGTGCTATCATAGGAGAGCGATGAGGCTTACTTCTTCATGGTTGCTTAAGTTGTTGGCGATAAAGGTAGGTCGGGGCATCTCCCCTTCCTTAGCCAAATTAACCTCTTTCCCTTTGGCAGGTCCTTCTATAGGCTCACTTGTGTGCCCTTATCATTTGGCTCCTACTAGCAAGATCACTACCCTATCCTCTCTCCTGAACTTCATGAATCATTTCGGTATGACTTGTGGTTTTTTCTATTCTCTAACTTCCAACTCCATAGACTATCTCTTCCTTTCCTCCTTCCGCTGCTCAACGCCTATCGGCCAGTAAGTCTCCCTTGGTGTGTTTTGTATTAGGAGGTAGAGGTATTTTGGGGTCGCTATTTGAGCTCACTTCCGATTTAGAATCTAACTCTTTGCTGTCACTAGAAGAGGGAGTCTCTCCTGGTGGTCGTGGCTTTGACGGCGATTCTATTCTCAATAGAGGCATGGCAAGTGGCTGAACTAGTGTTGAGATATCGAGCTCCACTCGTGATATGCCAGGGTGACCGTTGTGCATTTATGTCACCGACTTGTTAGTTGCAGATGCGGTTGGTACATCGCCCATGAATAATAGCTAGATGATAGCTATCCTTATCTACTCTAGTTCGTGGTTCAGTTAGTATGCCACCTTAGTTATTTGAGTTTGGTTTGAGACCCATATATAGGGTTCTTCTATTTCTTTGTATGAGAGTTCTTTTTGGCTTACACAACTAAGAAGAGGAAAACTATTTTCAGCCTCCACCTATGTGTGTATTCCCCCATTGTGCAAGCAAGAAAGCTACAAGTGAGACTCCTTCCTTCTCTCCCACAATCTTGACATGGTATCAGAGCCTTGTTCGTGGTAAGGAGCTCAAGAAAGCAAACCAAGTTCGTGGTGTTCCGGTAAGAGGACCAGTATTGCTTTCATTTTTCTGTTTTGGGAGCAAGTCTTTGCAGGTAGCACAACCGGAAAGTGCAAGAGTGCATTGTCTCAGATTGAGACGCCCTTCGCAGTGTAGCAAGAGGGTAGTATATGCTGCCGGCGAGGGCATTTCGGGGCCTGTTTTGGATTTGAGGCCATTTCGGGGCCTGTTTTGGAGGCGGAAGTTTTCTGCACGCACTCAGGAAAAGGCCCTGTTTTATGTTGTGTGACCACTGTTCTACAGGTCGGTGAAAAGTTACCGTAGAAATTGCATTGTATGCCTGTGCCCAGAGACATTGGGGTGTACAGAATCATCCTTGTTGCCTATTGATGCAAAATCATCATTAGGAAGTGACTGTGTGGTCAAATACCACTTTCGTCAGTTTTGCAGATTTGCCCTTGTGAGGCTGAAGCTGTGTTTTTTGCAGTGACAGAATTCTTCGCAGTGTTCTGTAATGGCGTCTGATTCTCTTTCACAGATTGTCACTGAAAAGCTTGACAAGAACAACTTCCAAGCATGGAAGTTTAGAATGATGAATTTCCTTATGGGAAAAGGATATTGGGAATTCGTTGCAGGAAATGAAGAAGAACCAGTTCTTCTTGATGTTCCCAATCAACAGCAAATGTAGGCATTTAAAGGATGGCATGAGAGAGCCAGAAAAGTTATGTACTGTCAGTATTTCAGACTCTATAATTGTGCATATTCAGGATGCAAGTACGCCAAAGGAGGCATGGGATACTTTGTCAAAAATGTATAGCACAATACGCAAGCCAGGAAAATGCAGCTCAAGTAAGAGTTGCACAATGTGCAAAGAGAAAGTATGAGCATCAATGACTACCACATGAAGGTGAAGAAGATGCAGATGCACTTGCTTCCATTGGGTCTCCAGTGGAAGATGATGATTTAGTTTCCGTGACCTTGAATGGTCTAGGAAAGGATTATGCACAGTTCCGAACATCCATTTCCGTCCGTGAAAGATTTCCTGATTTTGAGGAGTTGGTTGCTCTTCTAATTTCTGAGGAGCAGAGAAATGGTGGTGCATCTTCTTATAAATAGGTTGGAACTCTATCCTAACCTTAATTTAATACGAGTGCACTCTAAACTCATAAACGTCCATTAGTTTAAATATGTATTTTGTAGAATCACCCACTATGGAGTCAGCCCGAAAAGGATAGGCGTCCTTGTCAACTTCTCGCACAAGGAATCCACCTTGTGTATGAGCCTTGGCAAATAAATATAGTTTTACGAAATCCACTACAAAACTTCACAGAGTCCACCGTGGAATATGCCTCCTGGCATCATACCCCTGGGGTGGGATAGCAATTGTCCTCAATTGCTGAAAGTTCTAATTTAAATGTATTGTCATTGATTTTGTGAATGATCTTGAAAGGTCCATAAAATCTAGGGGCTAACTTAACAATAGGGTGTTTCTCAACACTTTGTAATATTCTCTTTTCAATGCATAACCAAACATAATCATCAACTTTAAAACTCATAGCTTTTCTTTTCTTGTTAGCTTGTTTTGTATATGATTGCTTGGCTTTCATAATCATATCTTTGACTTCAGTAAAAATAGTAGCATGCATATTGGCAATATTATCAGTGGCTTTAACTTTGTTTGACAATGATGTAACAGATGTAGGCAATCTATTTCCATAAATGATTTCAAAAGGTGCTTTCTGTGTAGCTGTATGTGGTGTATTATTGTATGCAAATTGAAGTAAATGCAAGTGTGTATCCCATGTTTGTGGTTTTGAAATTGTGTATGCACACAAAAGATCTAAAATTGTATTGTTAGTAGCTTCTGTTTGCCCATTTGTTTCAGGATGAAATGCAGATGAGAAATCAATATTTGTACCTAAATTAGCAAACAAAGTAGTCCAAAAATTATTGCAAAATCTAGAATCACAGTTAGAAATAATAAGTTTTGGCAAACCATGGTTAGTGGAAACAATCTTAAAAAACAATTGTGCAACTTGAGATACAGTTAATGTTTTCTTGCATGGAATGAAATATGCTTGTTTGCTAAATTGATCTACAATAGTCCACATCATATCATGATTATCTTAGATGTCAAGCAACAAACCAGTAATACAATCCATTGAAATATGTTTCCATGGTCATTCTGGAAGTGGTAAAGGCATTAATAAACCATATTGCTTACCATAGTGTTGCTTAACTCTTTGATAAATTAAACATTTAAGTACAAAGTTAGAAACATTAGATTCCATTTGTGGCTAGTAAAAATCTTCAACCAATGTACGTAAAGTAGAAATAACACCTCTATGGCCTTGATATGGGGGACAATGAATTTCATGCATCAGAAATGATCGGAATGGAACAGTTACACACAACCTTTTCTCATAAAACATAAATCCATTAGAATAAGACAATGAATCAATTGGAATCCAGTTATTGGCAACTAATTTATTCCAATCAGCTTGAAAATTGGGGTCTTGATCATCTGTATCTTTCATAGGGATAAGGGAAGCAAAAGATATAATAGAGATATTATGGATAGTTGGCCTTCTACTCAAGGCATCGGCAACAACATTCTCTTTTCCGCATTGATATTGAATAAGTGGATGAAAAATTTGAATGAAAGTAGCCCATTTAATATGACGGTTAGAGATTTGTGGCTAACTAAGGAGATGTTTGATACTTTGTTGGTCAGTTTTAATCATGAATTCAAATCCCATTAAATAGTGTTTCCATTGACGTAAAGCTTGTACTACAGCTAGCAATTCCTTATCATAGGTAGAATACTTGAGTTCAGATGGTTTAAGTTTGTAGCTAGAGTAGGCTATGAGATGTGAATCTTGCATAAGGTCAACTCCTATTCTAGATCCACTAGCATCAGTGACTACTAGGAAAGATGTCTATTAAAGTCAGGTAATTGCAATAAAGAAGCATATGTTAAGGCATGTTTCACTAAATCAAAAGAATTTCCCTAATTTTTGGACCAATGATACACAATATATTTGTTTAATAATTTTGTCAAAGGTAATGCAAGCAATGAAAAATTTCTCACAAATTTATTTGTAAAAGCTAGCAAGACCTAAGAAAGAACGTAATTCATGCACATTTTTAGACATTGACCAATTCAAAATTGCTTTTATATTTTTAGGATCAACTTTAATACCATTAGATGAAACAATATGTCATAAGTATTCAATGTAGGTTTGGAAAAATTCACTCTTTTCAAGATTAGCATATAATTAATTCTCTTTCAATAATTTAAAAAACAAGGATAAATGTTCGTAATGCTCGTTCTCATTCTTACTGAAAATCAATATGTCATCAAAGAAAACAATTACACAATGCTGATGTTTCAAAAATATGCGATGCATATACGACTGAATGTGGCCGGTGCATTAGTTAGAACAAAAGGCATAACAAGGAATTCATAATGTCTAAATTGTGTCCTAAATGCAGTTTTGAAAATATCATATGTGTCCAGTTGTACTTGATGGTATCCAGATTTAAGATCTATCTTGCTAAATATTGTGGCCCCTTGTAGCTTATCCATGAGATCGTCTAGCCCCTAGGGATTGAATATCTATTCTTGACAATGATCTTATTTATGGCACAATAATCAATGCACATCCTATAGGTGTTATTTTTCTTTTTAACTAATAGGACAGGTGCACCAAAAGGAGAACTACTGGGCCTAATAAGCCCTCAAATTAACAATTCTTCAACTTGGATTTGAATTTCTTTTTGTTCAATTTGATTATGTTGATAAGGTGCTTTACATGGTGGTTGATAACCTAGAATTAAGTATATTTTATGATCTTCAGGATGTGTAGGTGGTAAGCCAGGTGGTAATCAACAACAAAACAATCTTTAAATCATGAAAGGAATTGTGAGTGCCTAGGATGCATATGATTTTCCTTAGCTTCAATGTCATTCAACCATATTAAGTATGATTATCTACCTTTTTTTAATGCACGTTTAGCCTGTGTGTGACTAAGCAATGGAAAATTATCTAAGGTGTGCATATAATGTAATGTGATTTGTTTTCCATTAGAATGAATCTTAATTGAATGCGTGGAATAATCTATATCGAGATTATATTTATGATACCAAGGTATTCCTAAAACAATGTCAGTAGATTGCAAATGCACAATGAAGAAATTTCTACGCTCAACATAATCGCCAATTTTGATTTCTAAGTTATGAACTTCTTGTGTACCATTGTATCTAGTACCTAAGAATGCAGCCTTGATGCAATAATGAGTTGAAATAGTATGTAAATTCAAGTCGTTGACCAATTTTGTAGAAATAAAATCGTGTGCGCTTCCGTCATCATGTAAAACAATCTTTTCTTTACCATACACAAGACATTTCATCGTTAATAAAGAATGAGGATTTGGCATAGCTAGTAAAGTAGCTGAAGTAGTACCGATATCGTCTTCGTCTTCTGTGAAATCTAGCATTTCCTCATGGTCTTCATCTTCAGTCGCTCCCAAGTAGTTGATGTGAACAACTGGCTTTTTGGATTGATAATTCACTGCTAGATGTCTAGGTTGATGGCACTTATAGCAGACTATGGATTTGGCTTTGCAAACAGTATTTGTAATAGTAGGGAGTTTAGGAATTTTGGGATTTGGCTGGAAAGATGGCTTAGGATTTGGATTTGTGTTGGATGGTAAACTAGGGGGTCGTGTCTAGGATTTACAGAAAGAAGATAGAACAAAGCGATTTTGATTGAATCTTTGAAAGTTAGAATTGAATTGCTTTGTACCAAAGTTACCATTGGTTGGGAATTGTTGTGGTCACTTCCCTCATCCTCGAATTTTTTCTTCATTATCATGAGCCAAAGAAATTGCATCCTTGAGAGTCGTTGGCTTGAACATATTCACTTGCACATAAAAGTGACCAAGTAAACCAGACATAAACGTGTACTTATGGATTGCCTCAGGTACATCTTCGAGCATTCCAAGTTGCAATAAGGCATTCCAGAAATGCTCGATATATTGTGAAATAGGCTCGCGATCTCTTTGTTGCAGAAGATCCCACTGTTTGATTGCTTTTTCGTGGAATAGAGGTGGAAGAAAATTCTACAAAAATTTCTTTTGAAAAGCCTCCCAAGTAGTAGGACAATCAATACTTTTGCGGACAACAGTCCACCATAGTGATGCTCTGTCCACTAAATGGTTAGTGACACACTTGAGTTTGTCTCTTCGGCATACCGTTCTTCATGTAAATAATCATCAAACTAATTGATAAAAGCGAGAACAATCTTTCCATCACGTAGCCCATTAAAAGTACGAAATTTGAAATTTCTTTTACTTATCTTGGCTTCTTTCAGGATAGATTGTGCTTTGAGTGTCGCATCGATCGTACATTGTATAACATCTTCGGGTTGTGATTCATCTTATTCGGTAGTAGATCATTGAAGAGTGACCACTTGAGCTTGCAACGTTTGACGTGCTCTTCGTTCCTCTTGAAGCTGCATCATAATTAGGTCCAATTTTTGCTCCACCGTTGGTTCTAATAAGTCACCTTCGACCATAAAATCTTCCATATTTTGATCGGTCATCTTACAAAATTTCAAACAACCTCACGCACTTGAAATCTTGTAAGCGGGATGAGCATAGCTCAAAGTTGGGTTTACAAGGGTTGCTTCTTTAAAAAAAAAAAGACTTTTTGCGATCTTTCTTCTTTTTGTGAGCACGGAAGTTGATGAAATCCTTCTTCAACAAATACTTTGCCCGTGTAGATGCGTATAGTAATTTGTTTGGTGGAAATTATCTCTGTCATAGCACGGGTGTGAACAGAGGCTTGTAGGGAGTTATAAAACCGGTTCGGAATTGATTGTGTGTGAACTACTGCTAAGAAGGAGATTATTGATGAAATTCTTAAGCTTTAATAAAGCTTAGTCTTAGGCTTTTTAATTAAAGCTTATACAAATCATCAATCTGTAGGATGAAAGGATGTTGATACCGATATCATCACCAGTTAGGACATGTTGTTGCCGTCAACGATTAAATTTTGTGGCTTTAAGCTTTAAGCTTAAACAATTAAGCTTAGTAATTGATATTAAGGTTGGCAATTTTTGTCTTCTATCAGAGAGAGAGAAAAAAATAACATGTTTACAAAGGAGCTTCCCGAGTGGTCCTCTATCGACATGGAGTGGTCCTTCACGATCCAACAGCACAGCAGGGGGTTTCTCACTACCAGGAACGCGCTGGTATCGACAGATTATCGCGAGACTAACTATAGAGCCCGTTCATTCCAAGAGCTTCACCTTCGCGCGAGATGGTAAGTGATTGGAAGCCCTTGATCTTAGCTTTGCTCTGATGCCACTGGTGCGCAAATTGGATGCTGGATGCGTACGTAGCGAGCGCCAGGAGGTCCTCAAGAACAAAGAACTCTACTTTAAGCTAAAAAATCAAGAGAATAGACTTGCACGACATGTGGCAAGAAGACCAATTGGGTACAATCTTCTCCCATGCCTTGTGTGAGCGCTTCACAAGGCATGCATTTATAAATCTATTCATCTCAAAAATCAAAAATAGCCCAATTTTACAATTAGTATGTTTTAGCATTTGTGTTTGCTTTTGTCCAAATAAAGAATAAAGCGGTTGGGCGGCCCAAGAGTTGGGGTTGTACCCAAATACAATGTCCAATAATGAAATATTTAAACCATACACCCATGCGCATACAAAATAATAAATATTTATCAAGCACTTTAATAAATAAGTGCGCCTAAATAAATATTAGCACCACGCCTCTTAATGATAAGACGCGCACCCATAGAAAATGATAATCTCTTCTAAGTAAATTGAATATGTGCTATCGCCCAGTGCTTCCCAACGCCACCACCACCTGCTCTACACATCAATTGAAGCATTCACAATTGTTAGAAAATAATAAAATTAAATCGACAAAAGTGAATACCTAGCAGTCTTCAGCTACAAAATAAAAAAATAGGTTGAAACTCTGTCCTAACCTTAATTTAATATGATTGCACTCTAAACTCATAAGCGTCCATTAATTTAACTATATATTTTGCGGAATCACCCACTGTGGAGTCACCCATGTGCACATTAAATTAACATGACACCCGAAAAGGACAGGCGTCCCTGTCAACTTCTCGCACAAGGAATCCACCTTGTGTACGAGCCTTGGAAAATAAATATAGTTTTATGGAATTCACCACAAAACCTCACGGGTTCCACCGTGGTCTCATGGAATCCACTGTGGAATATGCCTCTTTGCATCAACTCTTGATTAGAACAATTCAGCCCTACATATGTCCCATTTATAACAAATTATCCTTCTACATCTTAGATTTGTTGATCTAATATTCTTTTTTTCTTTCCATAGATCATCCCTGATAGGAAGCTTTCTTCTTGAGCTTGATGCCCACTATTCTTTCTTGTCTTTCCCCCCATAGAAGGTGCATTTTCAGACCATGTTTTTAGTCCTATTTTCTTACACACTACAAGATATATGGCAAGATACGAGCCATATATTGACATTTAAAACAATGGAATTATTCATCCAAAAAATTATCCCCATCATCACTAAAACCATCAATATACACATCTCTACAAAATCGTCCCAATATGTGTTGGAATGTATATCACAATACACATCGCCATGTGCAATACAAGTTGTGATGCACATTGCAATGTATATCGCGACAATTTTTGTGATGCATGTAGGTCTATTTGCAATGCTAATAGCAACAATTATAGAGGAAAAAAATAGTCCACACTCAATTTGGAAGAGCTTTTAAGTGATATTAATGCATGCATGTATTGGATACGGTCACCAAATAGCAAGGAAACCTTGGGCGATCATTAAAGGAGCTTATGATTGAATTTGTATGCATTTTAAAGCCTTGATTGAGGGCTAGAATACTTTGTTATTGACAAGGCTGAAGTATTTCATTAGCTTTGACAGGGATTTGTCAGAAGTTTTTGATATGTGTACTAATTGCAAAGGCTTCTACCTCCATTAGATTGAAGTTACATGTACTTTTGAGGTGAATTCCTATAATAGTCAATGGACACGATAGCCGCATGGATCATGGGTTATGTTATGTATTTGTGTATGAGTTGGGCTATTGTTTTAGTGTGTCTTGGGCTTCAATCCTCCCTTGTTTGGATGTATTTGGTTATGAGATATGATTATAAGCTAATGTCTTCCATGTATGAAATGATGTTGAAATAATTTTACTAGATTCACCTCTATCAATTCTGTTATATATCTCCTATTTCTTTAATTCCCTTTTGTTTTGTCTACTCCTCCCCTTGAATCTCCCTTCACCCTACTGTCTCTTACCCCCATGGTAGACTTTCGACCCCAAACGCTTCGACAATGGTGAACTCCACATGAAAGTAGGTAGCAGGTGTGCAAAGATGGGGGATTCTGTAGGTTGAAGTGCTGGTGATGCTTTACAATAGATGATTGCTTTCTTGCAACAACAATAACAGTGGGCATGTGTTTTTACAACAAGAGATGCAAACTCGATAGGAAGCATAAAGAATTGATTACTTAGATGTGAATGCATTGTAGGCTAGTGGGACAGGAATTGAAGCAGTTTAAGGGTCAAAATGTTTTGCCTTCATTTGGATGTATGAAGAAAAGATGTTGTTTCGTGGGGTACCGCAGTATGCATGGAGTCGGTATTTCTCCCGTTTGGCCATGCATGCATTGCATGACCGGATTAATGAGCTACATGGAAGATATGCTGATTGGGCAGCTTTAAGAAAGCTTTGAGAGAAGAGTTTTTCTTGGAAGATGCAGGCTTGGTAACTAAAAAGGCATTTATAGATTGGATTGAAAAACGCTGGTACAGCTTTGCTCCATGAATTTGAAAGTCGGTATGTGCAGTTGGATGCCGATAAGCACCAACCATTGGAGAGTTAGAAAATTGATTTGTTTTTGAAGGCTTTACAGATCTTGTCTTGCAGGAGAAGCTGATAGATCTTTTAGAAGATGCCACGTTTGAAACGAGGCTGAAATCAGATTGGGCTAATGTAGCTGAGAGGTAGTGCATATGTTGGTAAAGAGAGATCGGATGAAATTAAGATGGGGTATAGGTACTACACTTGCCAATGCTTAGAAGGGGGTTGAAATTGCAGCCAAGGGGCATGTGGCTATCATGGGACAACCAGCTATACCTGTTGGTCCAGTTCTTAAAGGTGATGCTATGGATGAATTAATCAATGGTATGCATGAGTTGAGGCTAAATTTGACAGAAATCAATGCAAATGTCAAAAAATTGGATGTTAAGGTAGAAGAGAAGGGTCACCAAAGACCATTCAAAGAAGGATACAAGAGGAGATGCATTTGGTGTGATAGTTTACAACATGAAAATAAGGACTATACAGCCTACCATGAAGCGGAAGAAAAAAGGTTGGTCTTTTGGAAAGATGGAAATATACATGCAACAGAAACTCATCTTCCAATAGATTCAAATTTTGGAAATGTTGGCATGCAGAAGAGGTTGGAAGAGATGGTTGCAATGACAACATTTGTTGCCATAGATGCAGCCACATATGGGTTGAGCATTGAAAGGATTGATGAAGCTCATAAAGGAGGCATGATTGAAGCAAAATCTCACGTTTGGATGTAGCCATTAGATTGCATGGAAAAGGGCAAAGTGAGAAAGTATGAATTGACTGATGCAAGTCAGAGTATAGAGGAAGAACATGAGTGTACCAGTGGATTCATTTTCAGCATATGCTTATTTGGATGAGGTTCATAATCAAGAAGCTCTTGTGGAAGAAAAGAGAAGAAGAGATGATGATACTGATGGTCCTTCCTCTTCAGGCCCATCTAAATGCATAACACAAAGTAAAATGGAGCAACAAAAAGAGGCTGAAAAAGCCATACTTGAGCATGTTATGGAGGATGCACTTCAAGAGAAGAAACAAGAAGGGAAGAAAAGGGGCAAACAGCCCGGTTACATGTTACAATCGGATCTTGAGACTCCCACAAACCTTAAAAAAGTCTTGGAAGAACACATACTTGGCAACAGAGTGAAATTCACACTTGGTGAAGTTCTTGGAATTGCGAAGCATGAATTTCATGATGCAATCATTGATATGCTGAAACAAAAAAGATGGTTTGATGGTGAAGTTTTGCAAGCATTGATGCATGTTGACAAAGATATAGAGAAACAACTTCAGAGAGAGTATGATGATGCATGTAATGCTGTTTTGGAGCAGGCTAATGTTGAAAATGGGTTAAATGGGAGTGTAGATAGTAAGCTTGTGGTTGAAATTTGTCTTATGGGCAGCAGTATGCATAGAGAAAAGGCTATGTATAATGGGGATGTCCATCAACAAGTACATGAAGAAGAATATGCTCATTTTATTCCAAGGAGTCATTATTCACGAACCCATTGGGATCATGCTACAATAGAGACAATTGTTAAAGTGGGAGAAAGAGAGATGCCTTGCATAGCTCTCTTAGATCATGGTTTCCAAATCAATGTTATGATAAGCAGTTTAAATGAGAATGGAGGTTGGCCAATTGATGTAGATCTGGGATGGTGCATGTCGGCAGCCAACAATCCATTAGGGGATCTTTATGCGACTGTCCGAATGCACCCATAAATATTGGAGATGTTAGGGATGAATATAATTTTTTTGTGCAAGATTCATGTAGCTATCCAGTGATTTTGGGACAGCCCTGTATTTCAAAATCAAGATTGAAAACAAAAGCTCTGGATGATGGTTCATCATATTCTCGCGTACGAAGTAAAGACAATACAAAGGTTGTATAGTTTCTCACTGTTTGTGAATTGTCCTCATAATCGGGATAGGCTCTGGGATAATCCTATGCCACTTAACACACTAGCATTTAAGGGTTTTTAGACATCATTGTTGTAAGTGGAGGCTATGGCAGTGCCTTTAGGGAGATAATTATGCCTCCAAGAAAGGGGGAAACTGTGATTGTGTTTGGATTACACGAATGGACATCATGTAGTCTTGGCAGCTTTAAGAATATTTCAGCCATGTGCAGGGCTGAGAAGAAATATGTTGGTTGGGCTGAAAAAGAGCTGAAGATGTATGGTTTGATGGCAGCGGAAAATGAAGGCATTTAAGGGTTGGTTGATGTTGATAATGTGACTGAAATTTCTACAGCAATGAATGCTTAAAACATGATTTAAAAAGAGATTAATTATGTTAATATTGTAGATATTTATGAAGTCATTCACCAGTTTACTAAGGATGAATGCTATGGGCTGTAACATGGGTTGCAAAACAGGGTTGAAGCAAGGGTGGATACGAAGTACAAAACGATTGCAAAGAAGGTTAAACCTATGGCTTTGACTTTACCACCTAAAAGTGATGGGTTGGTTGAAAAAGTGTCTCAACAGCCTAGTTTGTGGGATCCACATGGAGTTTGCAGATATTGGCAAGTCATGGGAAAGCCTTTGCGTTTCAGCCAGATGAAATTGGATGTGTTGATCCAACCATAGTTGCATGTATGGTGGTCTTTACAATACCTCATGTGCCATGTAATTTAAAGCTTATTCAAGTACCTTAGGAATATTTGCCTAAGCTGCTAGAACATTTGAATGAGAAGATTAGGATGCGGATTTTGGAGCCCTCTTCAGTCCTTATTCAAGTCGGTGGTTTACTGTTCCAAAGAAGAATGGTTATTTGAGGTTTATATAGGATTTACAACCAGCTAATGAGGTCACCATAAGGAATGTTGGATATAGTGGATGAATTTGCAGAAGCATTTGCAGGCAAGGCAATTTACCGTATGGGAGATTTATATTCAAGATATGATCAGTTCCAGCTTGCATTGGAAAGATGGGATATCACTACCATGAAGACACTGCTTGGATTAGTTAGGATGTGTATGCTTTCATAGGGGGCAACCAATTCAGTGGTGCATATGATGAATGCTATGCATAAAGTTTTGAGGGAGTATATCCCTCAGTTGACCTTACCCTTTCTTGATGATGTGCTGATAAAAGGGTGTGATATCTATGAGAAGAATGAAGATATGAATGAGCAGGGATGTAGAATATTTGTGGCTGATCATATTGTTGATTGTGATAGGATTTTGAGTCATCTTGAAGAAGTGCATTTGACTCTATCAGGAGAAAAGTCAGTTTCTGGAGTAGAGGAAGTATTAGTTGTTGGGCACATGTGGACCATATGGAAAAAAACCCTCACTTGTGAAGATTGATGCCATAAGAAATATGCACGACACATGTTTGAATGTATCTGAGGTGAGAAGATTTTTGGATGCATGTGTCTTTTACTTGATATGGATTCCACATTTTGCTCATGTGGTTGAGAGTTTATATCAGCTTTTGAGAAAAGGGCAAAACTTTTGGTGGGGTAAACAACATATAAAGGCCATTCAGAAGTTAAAGAGCTTATAGATTTCAACTCCAACACTAAATGGCAAATTATGAGAATGGGCAGTCTATCATTCTCATCATGGATACAAGTCCAATTGGCATTGGGGCGGTGAGTCAAGATGATGTTGATGGGAATAGATATGCCATTCGGTTTGGAGCAAAGGTGCTTAATGAATGGCAATGACTGTATTCTCAAGTCAAAAGAGAGATTTGGAGAGTAGTGAAAACCCTTAAGTGTGATTGGGAATATTTTATGGGAGCTCATGTAGTGGTAGAGACTGATTGTTTATCTCTATTGGGCATGATAGTGAATTGCTCAACTCCCAATATTTCCATTACGGTGGATTGCATATACAAAGTCCCTTAACCCTAATTTCCAACATATTGCAGGTAGAGAAAACCCTATGGTTGACATGCTTTCATGAGCAAGGTTTGAAGATGAAGAGAAGCTAATGAAAGATGAAGAGGACGACATGGTTGGTGCTGAAAATAACTTTATGACAACAGGAAATGAGTATGCAACTATTGTTACTTCAGATATACAGATTTGAATACAACAAGTACAACTATCATAAATGCAAGTAAAACTATCATTAATGTAGGTACAATAGTCATAACAAGAAATATAGCAAGTAACTGTTAAAATAGCGATTTTAACAACAAGAAAAGAGCTTTTAGCCATGAAGAAGAGATGAGAAACATAGAAAAAGCATCAATAGTGTTATGCTTTAGTGAGAACACAAATTTTGGAAGAATTGTATGAGGATGATTGACTAAAAATAAGCCAATATCTTAGCCTCATGACAAAGAAGGATGAGTGGTTTGAAATCGAATTCAAAAGGATTAAAAGAAAAGCTTATGGGTTTTTCTTGAAATATGAATATTTATGGAAGCATGCAAAGAAAAAGAGAGGAGCTCCAATACATGTATTGGGAGATAGGACTTCTCAACAATAGGTGATACACGAGTTTCATGAAAGCTTATGGGCTAGGCATAGAGGAGTTTGGGGCACATTTGCCAAGATCAAAGAGAAGTATTGGTGGAAAAACATGTATAAAGATGTGGAGTATTATGTGGAATCATGTAGTGTCTGTTAGATGTATTCCATGGTAAAGCATAGGGATGGGTTGCAACTGACTTGTCCATTGCCTATGCATTACAAATGGGTAGTTGATTTGGTTACCATATAGGTTTATGGAATATGAGATATCTTATGCTTGCACGAGAGACCTCTCAAATCAAGTGGAAGGTCGAGCTCTTAACACAAAGACTACTCAAGCAGCTTGCAAGTTCTTATTGGAAGAAATCTTTTGTAGGTATGGTTGTGTTGGTAAAGTGGTTGCTGATAGAGGAGAATTGGATGTGAACGAGTCTTGTGACTTCTTTTCATGATTGGGTATCAAGGTGGCTTTAACTTTAGCTTATAATCCTAAAGCAAATGGCAAAAGTGAAAGGGGTCATCAGCATATCATTAAGGCATTAGCAAAGTCATACAAGGACAGGATGAAAGAGTGGCCAAGAATGTTACCCTTTGCTTTATGGGCCGATAGAACCACTCATAGTGCAGTTACAGGGTATATGCCTACTGAATTAATGTATGGATAATAGCCAATCATGCCTATTGAGGAGACTATTGCTACTTGGAGTGTGTTACCATGGGTAGAGGGTTTGAATAGAGAAGAGTTGCTAGTACTACGTATTAGACAGTTAGAAAGAAGTCTTGAAGACATTGAGACAGCCATGGAAAAGTTAAAAACTACAAGAATCAAGAAAGAAGAGATGCATGTATGTATTGGATAAAGTCCCCAAATAAGCAGGGCCACCTACGGCAATCATTAAAGAAGCTTATGATTGAATTTGTATGCATTTTGAAGCCTTTATGAGGGCTAGAATACTCTATTATTGACAGGGCTAAAGTATTTCATTAGCTTTGATAGGGATTTGTTAGAAGTTTTTGATATGTACTAATTGCAAAGGCTTCTACCTCCATTAGATTGAAGCTACATGTACTTTTGAGGTGAATTCTTATAACAGTCAATGGACAGAATAGTAGCATGGATCATGGGTTATGTTCATGGATTATGTTATGTATTTGTGTATGAGTTGGGCTATTGTCTTAGTGTGTCTTGGGCTTCAATCCTCCCTTGTTTGGATGTATTTGGTTGTGAGCTATGATTATGAGCTGATGTCTTCCATGTATGACAGGATGTTAAAATAATTTGAATGGATTCACCTCTATCAATTCTCTTCTAAATCACCTATTTCTTTAATCCCCTTCTCTTTTGTCTACTCATCCCCTTGAATCTCCCTTCACCCTACTGTCTCTTACCCTCGTGGTAGACTTTCGACCCCAAACACTCCAACACCGTATCCATGGGTGTAATACATCGATCATAGCCTCTATCTCAAGCTCCAACATTTGAGGAAGGTTTGGAAAATCCCCAATGTCTTTTGGT
Source organism: Lygodium microphyllum (assembly GCF_053477565.2). Taxonomy (NCBI): domain Eukaryota; kingdom Viridiplantae; phylum Streptophyta; class Polypodiopsida; order Schizaeales; family Lygodiaceae; genus Lygodium; species Lygodium microphyllum. Next base: position 25,947,918 of record NC_141138.1, on the reverse strand, counting down.
GTTGAGGGTGTAGTTAGTGAAGTGTCCTCTACTTTGCTGGTTTATCGAATCAGGCACTCCTTCCACTGTATGGCCATGAACTCTTCTTATAGGCCATAATATGTGCATTGCTTGAGATGGAGCAGCACCTCCTTGTGGACATTTCTAGGACACATTTAATATTATTAAAGTCTATTTCATTTAGAGTTTGATTGTAAAGCATGAATGATACAAATTTTGCTCATCGTCAACTCAAAGTCCAAGACTGCTTGATCAGTGATTTTGAATTGAAACTTGCCAAAGCATCATAGGTGGTTTATAAACAAGCAATGTTTTTATCAAATTATAAGCTTGCATTGAGTGCATAGACATGGAACACATTGATTGAGATATGCCTCTCAATCTTGAACATTGCGGCCCTCATCATTGTCCATTTTCTCTATGTCATAGCAGACAATACATCTCTCTCTCTCTCTCAAATCATCACTCTCTCAAATACTCCCTCTCCCTTTCTCCCTCCCTCATTCTCTCCCTCCGCATCTTTATTTCTCCCCCCCTCTCTCTATCTCTTTGTTTCTCTACCCCCCCATCCCTTCCTCTTTGTTTCTCTCTCTCCCTCTCTCTATTTTTCTCTCTCCCCCCTCTATCTCCCTTTGCATCTTTATTTCTCTCCCTCCTCTTACATCTTTATTTCAATCCCCCTCTCTCTTTTGTTTCTATTTCTTTCTCTCCCTTTTTGTTTCTATACAATCTCTCTATTTTTCTCACTCTCCCTCTCTCCATTTTTCTCTCCCTCCCTCTCTCTCCCTTCATATTTATTTATTTCTCCCCCTCTCTCTCTCTCTCTCTCTCTCTCTCTCTCTCTCTCTCTCTCCACATCTTTATTTCTCTCTTCTCTCCATCTCTCTTTGGTTCTCTTCCCCCTCCCTCTCTATATCTCTATCTTTCCCTCTCTTTCTTTGTTTCTCTCCCTCTATTTCTCCAATTTTATTAGTCTCTAATGATTACTTTATTATTTTATTTTTCATTGTTATTTATCATTGTTTTTGTTTCTTTCCCTCATTCTCTCTAATTTTTTTATTCCTCTCTCTTTCTCTCTCTCTCTCCTCTATATTTTTATTTTTGTCCCCCTATCTCTTTGTTTCTATTTTTTTGCTCTCCCCCATTGTTTCTTCACACACACTCTCTCTCTCTTCCCCTCTTTCTTCACATCTTTATTTCTCTTTCTTTGTTTCTCTCCCCCTCCCCCTCTTTATCACTCTCTTTACCCCTCTTTCTTTGCATCTTTATTGAACTTTAACAAAATTGATTGACATTTTTATCCAAACATAAATGAACTTAAAGAAACTTTAAAGCGTGTACTTAAGACCCCCAAAACATAAACCATAATCTCAAATTCCAAAGAATAATTTCATATTAAATCTCAATCAATGCAATAGAAAAAGAAATTAAGATTAAGTTGTCCTGTTGTCCATACCAAACTTGTAATTGTACTAAATAATATTTAATATAATAAACAACATTAACTAGGATACTCAATGGTTTCTTTTGATGGAGACATGGATGTTGAACGACTTCCACTTTGACTACCTCTTTGTACAGCAAGCTTGCATCAAATCATATATGCCCTGTGATGACAATTTATATTTAGGTTTAAAAGACATCATACACCTCTCTCTACTCTCTCTATTAATCTCTCTTGATTTCTTCTCCCGCTAATCTTTTTTTCCCTAAGCTCCACACACACACACACACACACACACACACACACACACACACACACACACACACACACACACACACACACACACACACACACACACACACACACACACACACACACACACACACACACACACACACACACACACACACACACACACACACACACACACACACACACACACACACACACACACACACACACACACACACACACACACACACACACACACACACACACACACACACACACACACACACACACACACACACATTCTATTTAAAAAAAGCCAAATAAAGTAACCAAACTATAATCTTTCATCTCTTTTTCTCTTTTCCTAAAGTAACCAAAGCAATAAATATCATCTTTTTCTTTTTTAATCTCTCTCTTGCATGTAAATTTAATGATTAAGTAACTAAAATTTGACAACAATAAAGTACATTGTGTTTTTTTCTATTTGTCTTGACTCGGACATGCAAACCCATGAACTTTCTCACTTGAATTCTCCACAAGAAAGCTTAAAATCTTGGATTCTCATGCATGTATGCAAAATAGCAAACTCTACATTAAAGCTATGGCTTTTCTCAACAAGTGTGTGGATGAGAGAGAGTCTTCAAAAGAGAAGTAAAGAAACTAGAAAACATGAAAAGAAAGAGGAAACGAGCTCTTTCCATAGTGTTTTTATTGTCTTTACTCTCATTCTCTCTTAGTACACATATTCTTGTTTAAAATCTTCAGAGGACAAATTTTTTCTCATGTAGGCTAAATTTAAATAGTGATGATAATTTTTATAGAATATGCATTGTAATATGCACCAATATACGCACTTGAAAAGAGTGTTGATAAGTGGATCACAATCTGCATCGAAAGTTTCATGTGCATGTATACCAAGATGATTGTGTGTGTCATTATGGAAAAATCAACAAGGTGATAAACTTATCCTATAGGTGTGTGTGCACTTGTATAGAGATAGAGCAAACCAAGAAGGGTGCACATATGTGTGTGTAATGGCTATGATGAGTGTGTGAGTACATTTGTATATACAAATAAATAACACTATGTCAGATAATGTTCATGTGCATGTTTGCATATATGTATGTGTACATTTGTATATACAGATAAATAGCACTATGTCAAATAATGTTTATGTGCATGTTTGCATCTATGTATGTGTATATTTGCATATATAGATAAATAGCACTATGTCAAATAATGTTTATGTGCATGTCGGCATATATGTATGTGTATGCGTAAAGAAAAATCCCATGTAGTAAATCTATGTGTGTGTGCACTTAATAAACTATTAAGCTAGCAACGATATCAATAGAAATTAAGTAGACAAAGTACCAAAAAGAAAGAAGTGGGAATCTACACTTTATAAATATTAAAACATGAGTATTTTATAGAGTAGAAACCCAACAAAGCATGCTATGATGGGGGAAAAGGGGCAATCTAATGCTTGCAAAATTGAACATGCACTATAATTTTAGTGAGAACCAATATAAGAAAATTGTATTGCAAGTGTCAAAGACCTACCCTTGGTTGCTATCCTTGTCATCCCATATATTGTATTACTTTACTAGAGTCCATACTGAGTACATTGATTAGGGTTTCAAGAGTAGATTAGGAACTTGTGGTTGTGGGAACCGAGTGAATCTCAAGAGGGGATGAGCCAATTGTATAGGAGTGGGGGACTATTGTAAGGCCATAATAAAATGCAATAAGGTATGTAACCGATGCCTATCTAATTGCTAAATGCATGCTGGATGCTATTATGAGGATTATAGGGATGCATTGTATATAGTGTGGCAAAAAGTTTAGGAATTGGCATGTAAGGTATGCCAAAAAATTAGTGATCAAAATGTTGAAGAGAAGAAATGCATGTATGTGGATGAGAGTGAATGATGTATATTAGTGGATGATTCTTTTGCTATGGAGAAAGCTTCTTTTTGTGTAGGTATTTCTATAATTGATAGTGATAGGGAAGAGGGGGAGAGCTTTGATTGTGGTGATGCAAGAATCGCAAGTGCCTTGTGTGGTTATGAAAATTTTGGGCTGGACTCCTTATTTTGTGAGGATGATCTAGATATTTCTTGTGGGTTTGGTTATGTTTTATGTGATGTTTCTAGTGATCATGATGAAGATATGCATGATGATTGTGGTAATGTTTCTAGTGTTGATGATGATGTAGATGGTTGATGAAGATTGTATGTTTGTTGGAAGTAGACTTGAGCACCTATCTTGTATACTAGAGGATGTGGGAACTCTTGAGGAGCACACTTTGGAATTGGATGATAATTCTTGTGTTGAAAGGATGTTTATGGATAAGTACAAAATAAGTTTAAATGATGATGTTGAGCATATTGTGTTTCAAGAGAAGATGAGAAGCCGTGTGAATGGAGAAGAATTTCCAATTGTTATCTTTTCCTCTACTTTTGATGAAGACTTTGTACTTGTAGGGTTTACTTTCAGATGATAGCAATAAGGAACCTAACTTGGATGTTTCTTTTGAAGGCTCTCATACACTAGAGTATGCACTAGAAGATACTATGAATGATGCTGGTACTATGCTTATGTTGAAAAAGGTAGCACAAGATATGACTATAAAAGAGGACCAAAGTATGCTGATAGAGGAGGCTATTCCTAGTATTTGGCAAAGTATTTCAGAAGGAACTTTTAATCATTCCCCACATAGGAAAAAAAAGGGAATTCCCTATCAATTCCCTAGTTAGAAATACACATAAGTAGGGAAAGTAAATAATAGGAAAAATGGAACGTTCCCTAGTTAGAGAAACTAGGGAATCACACAGAAAATTTCCTACATAGGAAAATTTTCCTATATCCTACTCTATGTAGGGAAATTTCCCTATGTAGGAAAATTTCCTACGTAGGAAATTTCCTGTGTGATTTCCTAGTTTGCTAGCTAGGGAATGTTCTATTTTTCCAATTATTTTCTTTTTCTACTTACATACATTTTTAACTTGGGAATTGATATGAAATACCATGAATCAAGAGAGCAACCTATATATAGCTGCTATAACAAATATACTATAATACTCTTAACACCTCTAGATTTGCATTTTTGGACTAATAAGCCAAATCTAAAGCTTAATTCACTAAAAGAAATGATAAATATTCACGACTCAAAGCATGAGAAGCATAACAATACTTATAAAATATAAACGTGATGAACACAAAAAAGGCCCAGGTAGTTCACTATATGTATACCCTCTATATCACATGCGTTCAAGGCCTATTTATCAATATCCTTATATGTGAAATTTTCCTTAATAAAACATATCCCTTTTCTATTCAATCTGTCATCAGTAACCCCTTTATATTGGACCCTTCTATATGTAAAAAATGTGTAAAAATGATATTTTAAAAATCCCTTATGTTGAACCCACGGATACATACATATATTTATGACAGACCTCCCTGGGCAAAAAGGCTTACAACTCTAAAATATTGCAATCACATTGAAGCTTCAAACATTGGGACATACATAAGAAGGTTCACCACTGGCAACATGGGACACCTACTTGTAACAAAAAACTTTTAAAATTGTACACCAACAAGCAAGTACTAAATGATGTATTGATTCTAGTGAGCTTTTTTATCATGAAATCTCCATTTCTAATTTGTAATTATCCAAAGCTAGGACTAATTTAGAGTTTTAGTCACACTGATATGCATGATGCATCTTCTCCATGACAACATCAAATATCTAACTGTAACCATCAACTCTTATAAAAATTAGGCCTCAGAAGTCTATATACACTCTAATTGTATCTATTCTTATCCACTCATATAGGAATTTGGTTTTCTGGACTTCTAAACTACTTCTAAGTGCTATAGCCAGTCCTAAATTCAACATTAATATTCCTCCTCTTCCAAAATCTTAGGGATGGATCTCCCCAACCTGCACATAGCAATACAATAATGACAAATGGTGATTGTATCAGCCCCTTATCTTTTTGTTATACATAGGTCACCCCTACAAGCAACAACCCTTCATAGGAGCTCATTGACCTCTTTTTGATCTAATCAACGTGCTCATGGAAACATCATCTCACATTGCTCTTTTTGATGGAAGTCTCACAAGTAGCAACTTGAAATGCTACCATATCTTTTAGTACATAGCCTTCTCTTGCCAAAAATAGGCCTCCAAGATAATGCTCTCTAAGCTTCACCCAGAGAAACACAACACTTGACATAAGATGGATTTACTTGATGTTCACACAAAAGCTCCAACATAGCTAAGGTAAACTTGCAATATGAACAATTTGTTTAAATCAAAATAGAATATATACAAGACAAACAAAACCATTCCTATGTAGTCTTCAATTTAGTTATTGCTCCTTCAAGAAGGTAACATGGATGAATATGGACATCTTACTAGTGCACACTTCAAAGTGGCTGCACCTGATTTTGTATTCCACACTTGAATATTAGCTTAGAACTGTTACAATTGTTTGTGAAATTGTATCAAATATGATCACAGAAAACATAAAAAAGACTTGCAGCATATTTGGGAGCATCAATACTTCACTCTTTCTAGCCTTATTGTATTCTACTAAGACTTCAAATTTTACCGATGATAGTGGTAACATTCTACACATACATAATAAATAGGTCTCCAATTTTCATGTATCCTTGAGCTTCAATCCCTTATTAGTTTACATATCATTTGAGTAATAACTATATGCTCTTATAGTGACTACCATGGATGTTTATATCTATGGGGAAAACCCATCATTAGATATGGTAAAATCCTCACCATGGTAGCTACTTTTATGCAAGTATGCAAGGCTCCCAAACTTCCTACCTCTTATACCACTTCCCATTCACTCTTCAAGGCACAAATATCCTAGCTTTTGAGGGCATCTAGTGTTTTTCTTCTTTAAAGGGACTTACTTGCACATCACATGAGCATTACCATATCACACACTTTATAGAGTAGAACTTGGATGAAATAATTGCATCTAGTAGACATAGTGCCATCTTTGTTTCTTCCCCTCAAAATAGTTTGCTCACTAAATGTTTTGTTGCAACTTCTCCCACCTATCACCTTGAGCTTGTAGCCCGCAACTTAGCTGTTACTACTGGTGATGTTCACATTTATGGTTGTACTCCCAAGCATGTCTATCCACTGGCTTTTTTGATAGGGCCTATGACAACAGAGCTACTTTAAAAGGAGGAAGTATCCAAAATAGCCTTTTTTTAAGGTGAGCTCTGAAGATTATCCATAGGACATGCAATAAGTAGTGTTGTTGGCCCAATTACAAAATGATAGGAGAAATTAAATTTCTCATTATGTGTAAATTTGTTAAGACCATAACAAAAAATATGTTCCTTTCTACAACCCCAATATCTAGCACATGATAGACTGAGGAGCCATGTTGTCCTTCTCAGTCCTACCTTGATTATAGTCCTCAAGAACAAAGAACTCTACTTTAAGCTAAAAAATCAAGAGAATAGACTTGCACGACATGAGGCAAGAAGACCAATTGTGTACAATTTGCCCCCATGCCTTGTGTGAGTGCTTCACATTAAGGCATGTACCCATAAATTGATTCATCCAAAGCTCAAAAATAGTCGAATTTTACAATTAGCATGTTTTAGCTTTTGCATTTTCTTTTGTCCAAATTAAGAATAAAGCGGTTGGACGGCCCAAGAGTCGGGTTATGCCCAAATATAATGACCAATAATGAAATATTTAAACCGTGTGCCCATGTGCATACAAAATAATAAATATTTCTCAAGCACTTTAATAAATAAGTGTGCCTAAATAAATATTATCGCCATGCCTTTAATGATAAGATGCACACCCATAAAAAATGATAATCTCTTCTAAGTAATTTGAATATGAGCTATCACCCAGTGCTTTCCAATGCCATCGCCGCTTGCTCTACACATCAACTGAAGCATTCACAATGTTTAGAAAATAATAAAATTAAACCGACAAAAGTGAATACCTAGTAGTCTTCAGCTACAAAATAAATAAATAGGTTGAAACTCTGTCCTAATCTTAATTTAATACGAGTGCACTCTAAACTTATAAACGTCCATTAGTTTAAATATTTATTTTGCAGAATCACCCACTGTGGAGTAACCTACGTGCACATTAAATAGACATGATGTCTGAAAAGGATAGGCGCCCCTGTCAACTTCTCGCACAAGGAATCCACCTTGTGTATGAGCCCTGGCAAATAAATGTAGTTTTACGAAATCCACCGCAAAACCTCACGGAGTCCACCGTGGTCTCATGGAATCCACCATGGAATATGCCTCCTGGCATCATACCCATGGGGTGGGATAGCAATTGTCCTCAATTGCTATTAGCTCAATGTGTAGTGACTAGTGAGGGGTAAGCACTTAGATCATGGGCATGCATCCATTGGGTCTCTTCAATATGATGATTTTTAAACTTAATCAAATATCTAGAATATCTATGGCCAGTTCTAGTGTCTAGAATAGTTTTAGGTTCAAGAATTTCAGTTTGTTCTTCTAATAAATGAGGGTTTTCATAGACAGGATGAACAGGTAATTGGCCTCTAAAAGGTTGTAACAAACTGATATGAAAAGTATTGTGGATTTTCCAGAGTTGGGCAAGTTCTAATTTAAATGCATTGTCATTGATTTTGTGAATGATCTTGAAAGGTCCATAAAATCTAGGGGCTAACTTAACAACAGGGTGTTTCTCAACACTTTGTAATCTTCTCTTCTCAATGCATAACCAAACATAATCGTTAACTTTATAACTCATAGCTTTTCTTTTCTTGTTAGCTTGTTTTATGTATGATTACTGGGCTTTCACAATCATATCTTTGACTTCAGTAAAAATAGTAGCATGCATATTGGCAATATCATCAACAGCTTTAACTTTGCTTGACAATGATGTAACAGGTGTAGGCAATCTATTTCCATAAATGATCTCAAAAGGTGCTTTTTGTGTAGCTGTATGTGGTGTATTATTGTATGCAAATTGAAGTAAATGCAAGTGTGTATCCCATGTTTGTGGTTTTGAAATTGTGTATGCACACAAAAGATCTAAAATTGTACTGTTAGTAGCTTCTGTTTGCCCATTTGTTTTAGGATGAAATGCTGATGAGAAATCAATATTTGTACCTAAATTAGCAAACAAAGTAGTCCAAAAATTATTGCGAAATCTAGAATCACAGTTAGAAATAATAAGTTTTGGCAAACCATGGTTAGTGAAAACAATCTTAAAAAACAATTGTGCAGCTTGAGATACAGTTAATGTTTTCTTGCATGGAATGAAATATGCTTGTTTGCTAAATTGATCTACAATAGTCCAAATCATATCATGATTAGCTTGGGTGTTATGCAACAAACCAGTAATACAATCCATTGAAATATGTTCCCATGGTCATTTTGGAATTGGTAAAGGCATTAATAAACCATATTGCTTACCATGGTGTTGCTTAACTCTTTGAAAAATTAAACATTCAGGTACAAAGTTAGAAACATTAGATTCCATTTTTGGCTAGTAAAAATCTTCAACCAATGTACATAAAGTAGAAATAACACCTCTACGGCCTTGGTATGGGGGACAATGAATTTTGTGCAACACGAATGATTGAAATGGAACAGTTACACACAACCTTTTCTCATAAAACATAAATCCATCAGAATAAGACAATAAATCGATTGGAATCCAGTTATTGGCAACTAATTTATTCCAATCAGCTTGAAAACTAGGGTCTTGATCATACGTATGTTTCATAGGGAAGATATCACAGAGATATTATGGATAGTTGGTCTTCTACTCAAGGCATCGACAACAACATTCTCTTTTTTGCATTGATATTGAATAAGTGGATGAAAAATTTGAATAAAAGTAGCCCATTTAATATGACAGTCTGAGATTTGTGGCTGACTAAGAAGATGTTTGATACTTTGTTGGTCAGTTTTAATCATGAATTCAGATTCCATTAAATAGTGTTTCCATTGACGTAAAGCTTGTACTACAGCTAGCAATTTCTTATAATAGGTAGAATACTTGAGTTCAGATGGTCTAAGTTTGCTAGTAGAGTAGGCTATGGGATGTGAATCTTGCATAAGGACAGCTCCTATTCCAAATCCACTAGCATCATCGACAACTAGGAAAAATGTCTATTAAAGTTAGGTAATTGCAATACAGAAGCATGCGTTAAGACATGTTTTAGTAAATCAAAAGACTTTTGTTAATTTTTGGACCAATGATACGTAATATCTTTCTTTAATAATTTTGTCAAAGGTAATGCAAGCGATGAAAAATTTCTCACAAATTTTCTGTAAAAGCTAGCAAGACCTAAGAAAGAACGTAATTCATGCACATTTTTAGACATCGACCAATTCAAAATTGCTTCTATCTTTTTAGGATCAACTTTAATACCATTAGATGAAATAATATGTCCTAAGTATTCAATGTGAGTTTGGAAAAATTCACTCTTTTCAGGATTAGCATATAATTGATTCTCTTTCAATAATTTGAAAAACAAGGATAAATGTTCGTAATGCTCGTTCTCATTCTTACTGAAAACCAATATGTCATCAAAGAAAACAATTACATATAAATGCTAATGCTTCAAAAATATGTGATTCATCATACGATTGAATGTGGCTGGTGCATTAGTTAGACCAAAAGGCATAACAAGGAATTCATAATGTCTAAAGTGTGTCCTAAATTATGCAGTTTTGAAAATATCAGCTATGTCCAATCGTACTTGATGGTATCCAGATTTAAGATATATCTTGCTAAATATTGTGGCCCCTTGTAGCTTATCCATGAGATTGTCTACCCTAGGTATCGGATATCTATTCTTGACAATGATCTTATTTAGGGCACGATAATCAATGCACATCCTATATGTGTTATTTTTCTTTTTAACTAATAGGATAGGTGCACCAAAAGGAGAACTACTGGGCATAATAAGTCCTCAGATTAACAATTCTTCAACTTGGATTTGAATTTCTTTCTGTTCAATTTGATTATGTCGATAAGGTGCTTTACATGGTGGTTGAGAACCTAGAATTAAGAATATTTTATGATCTTCAGGACGTGTAGGTGGTAAGCCAAGTGGTAAGTCAATAGTAAAACAATCTTTAAATCGTGAAAGGAATTGTGAGTGCCTAGGATACATCTGATTTTCCTTAGCTTCAATTTCATTCACCCATATTAAGTATGATTTTCTACATTTTTTTAATGCACGTTTAGCCTATGTGTGACGAAGCAATGGAAAATTATCTAAGGTGTGCATACCATGTAATGTGATTTGTTTTCCATTAGAATGAATCTTAATTGAATGAGTGGAATAATCTATATATCGGGATTATATTTATGACACCAAGGCATTCCTAAAATAATGTCAGTAGATTACAAAGGCACAATGAAGAAATTTCTGCGCTCAACATAATCGCCAATTTTAATTTCTAAGTCATAAACTTCTTGTGTACCATTGTATCTAGTACCTAAGAATGCAGCCTTGATGCAATAATGAGTTGAAATAGTATGTAAATTCAAATTTTTGACCAATTTTGTAGAAATAAAATCGTGTGTGCTTCCGTCATCATGTAAAACAATCTTTTCTTTACCATACACAAAACATTTCATCGTTAATAAAGAATGAGGATTTAGCATACCTAGTAAAGTATTTGAAGTAGTACCGATATCGTCATCGTCTTCTGTGAAATTTGGCATTTCCTCATGGTTTTCATCTTTAGTCGCTCCCAAGTAGTTGATGTGAACAACTGGCTTTTTGGATTGATAATTCACCACTAGATGTCTAGGTTGATGGCACTTATAGCATACTATGGATTTGGCTTTGTAAACAGTATTGGTAATAGCAGGGAGTTTAGGAATGTTGGGATTTGGCTGGAAAGATGGCTTAGGATTCGGATTTGTGTTGGATGGTAAAGCATGGGGTCTTGTCCAGGATTTACGAAAAGAAGATGGAACAAAGTGATTTTGATTGAATCTTCAAAAGTTAGAATTGAATTGCTTTGTATCGAAGTTACCATTAGTTGGGAATTGTAGTGGTCACTTCTCTGGTCCTCAAATTTTGTCTTCAGCATCATGGGCCAAAGAAATCGCATCCTTGAGAATCATTGGCTTAAACATGTTCACTTCCACATAAAAGTGACCAAGCAAACCAAACATAAACTTACACTTATGGATCGCCTCAGGTACATCTTCGAGCATTCAAAGTTGCAATAAGGCATTCCAGAAACGCTTGGTATATTGTGAAATAGACTCGCGATCTATTTGTTGCAGAAGATCCCACTATTTAACTGCTTTTTCGTGGAATTGAGGTGGAAGAAAATTCTACAAAAATTTCTTTTGAAAAGCCTCCCAAGTAGTAGGACAATCAATACTTTTGCGGACAACAGTCCACCATAGCGATGCTCTGTCTACTAAATGGTTTGTGACATGCTTGAGTTTGTCTTTTTCGGCATACTATTCTTCATGGAAATAATCATTAAACTGATTGATAAAAGTGAGAACAGTCTTTCCATCACGTAGCCCATTAAAAGTATGGAATTTGAAATTTCTTTTACTTCTCTTGGCTTCTTTCTGGATAGATTGTGTTTTGAGTGTTGCATCGATCGTACGTCGTATAACATCTTCGGGTTGTGGTTCATCTTATTCGATAGTAGATCATTGAAGAATGACCAGTTCAGCTTGCAACATTTGACGTGCTCTTCATTCCTCTTGAAGCTGCATCATAATTAGGTCCAATTTTTGCTCCACCGTTGGTTTCGGTAAGTCACCTTCGACCAAAAAATCTTCCATATTTTGATCGGTCATCTTGCAAAATTTCAAACAACCTCCCGCACTCGAAATCTTGTTAGTGGGATGAGCGTATCTCAAAGTCGGGTTTACAAGGGTTGCTTCCTTTTTTAAAAAAATGACTTTTTGCGATATTTCTTCTTTTTGTGAGCATGGAAGTTGATAAAATCCTTCTTCAACAAATACTTTGCCCGTGTAGACTGCGTATAGTAATCTGTTTGCTGGAAATTATCTCTGTCACAGCACGGGTGTGAGCAGAGGCTTGCAGGGAGTTATAAAACCGGTTCAAGATTGATCGTGTGTGAACTACTGTTGAGAAGGAGATTATTAATGAAATTCCTAAGCTTTAATAAAGCTTAGTCTTAGGATTTTTAATTAAAGCTTATACAAATTCGTCAATCTGCAAGATGCAAGGATATTGACACTGATGTCATCGTGAGTCAGGACATGCTGCTATTGTTGATGATTAAATTTTGTGGCTTTAAACTTTAAGCTTAAACAATTAAGCTTAGTAATTGATATTAAGCTTGGCAATTTCTATATTTTGCCTGAGAGAGAGGAAAAAAAAAAGTGTTTACAAAGGAGCTCCCCGAGTGGTCCTTTGTCGACAGGGAGCGGTTCTTCACGATCCAATAGCACAGCAGGGGGTTCCTCACTGCTGCCTGGAATGTGCTGGTATTGACAGATCGTCGTGAGACTGACTTTAGAGCCTGTTCATTCCAAGAGATTCACCTTCGCGCGAGATGGTAAGCGATCGGAAGCCCTTGATCTCAACTTCGCTCTAATACCACTCGTGCACAAATTGGATGCTCGATGTGTACATAGTGAGTGCCAGGAGGTCCTCAAGAACAAATAACTCTACTTTAAGCTCAAAAATCAAGAGAATAGACTTGCACGACGTGTGGTAAAAAGACCAATTGAGTACAATCTCCTCCCATGCCTTGTGTGAGCGCTTCACAAGGCATGCATTTATAAATTTATTCATCTCAAAACTCAAAAAATAGCCCAATTTTACAATTAGCATATTTTAGCTTTTGTGTTTTCTGTTGTCCAAATAAAGAATAAAGCAGTTGGGCAGCCCAAGAGTCGGGGTTGTCCCCAAATACAATGTCCAATAATGAAATATTTAAAGTATATGCCCATGCACATACAAAATAATAAAATATTTATCAAGCACTTTAATAAATAAGTTTGTCTAAATAAATATTAGCGCCACACCTTTAATGATAAGACGTGCACCCATAAAAAATGATAATCTCTTCTAAGTAAATTGAATATGTGCTATCACCCAGTGCTTCCCAACGCCACCACTGCCTGCTCTACACATCAACTAAAGCATTCACAATTGTTAAAAAATAATAAAATTAAATCGACAAAAGTGAATACCTAGCAGTATTCAGCTACAAAATAAATAAATAGGTTGGAACGCTGTCCTAACCTTAATTTAATATGAGTGCACTCTAAACTCATAAGTGTCCATTAATATAAATATGTATTTTGCGGAATCACCCAATGTGGAGTTACCCACGTGCACATTAAATTAACATGACACCTGAAAAGGATAGGCGTCCCCATTAACTTCTTGCACAAGGAATCCACCTTGTGTACAAACCTTGGCAAATAAATATAGTTTTGCGGAATCCACAGTAAAACCTTACGGAGTCCACCGTGGTCTCATGGAAGCCATCGTGGAATATGCCTCTTGGCATCAACTCTTGATAAGAACAATTCAACCCTACATACCTCCCATTTATAACAATTTATCCTTCTACATCTCAGATTTGTTGCTCTAATATTATTTTTTCCTTTCCATAGATCATCCCTGACATGAAGCTTTCTTCTTGAGCTTGATGCCCACTATTCTTTATTGTCTTTTCCCCCATAGAAGGTGCATTTTCAGACCATGTTTTTAGTCCTATTTTCTTCCACACTACAAGATATATGGCAAGATACAAGCCATATATTGACATTTAAAACAATGAAATTATTCATCCAAAAAATTATCCCCATCATCACTAAAACCATCAATATAAACGTCTCTACAAAATCGTCCCAATATGTGTTGGAATGTATATCACAATACACATTGCCATATGCGATACAAGTTGTGATGCACATTGCAATGTATATCGTGACAATTTTTGTGATGTATACAGTGATGTATGTAGGTCTATTTGTGATGCTAATAGCAACAATTATAGAGGAAAAAAATAGACCACACTCAATTTGGAAGAGCTTGTAATAAGTGATCTTAATGCATGCATGTATTAGATACGGTTCCCAAATAGCAAGGAAATCTTGGGCGATCATTAAAGGAGCTTATGATTGAATTTGTATGAATTTTGAAGCCTTGATTGAGGGATAGAATACTCTGTTATTGACAGGGCTGAAGTTTTTCATTAGCTTTGATAGGGATTTGTCAAAAGTTTCTGATATATGTACTAATTGCAAAGGCTTCTACCTCCATTAGACTGAAGCTACATGTACTTTTGAGGTGAATTCCTATAATAGTCAATGGTGGATACAATAGCAGCATGGATCATGGGTTATGTTCATGGATTATGTTATGTATTTGTGCATGAGTTGGGCTATTGTCTTAGTGTGTCTTGGGCTTCGATCCTCCCTTCTTTGGATGTATTTTGTTATCAGCTATGATGATAAGCTGATGTCTTCCATGTATGACATGATGTTGAAATAATTTGACTGGATTCACCTCTATCAATTCTCTTATATATCTCCTATTTCTTGAATTCCCTTTTGTTTTGTCTACCCTTGAACTCCCTTCACCCTACTGTCTCTTACCCCCATGGTAGACTTTCGACAATGGTGAACTTGATATGAAAGTTGGTAGCAAGTGTGAAAATATGGGGGATTTTGTAGGTTGAAGTGGTGGTGATGCTTTACAATAGATGATTGCTTTCTTGCAACAACAATAACAATAGGTAGGTGTTTTTACAACAGGAGATGCAAACTCGATAGGAAGCATAAAGAATTGATTACTTAGATGTGAATGCATTGTAGGCCAGTGGGACAGGAAATGAAGCAGTTTAAGGGTCAAAATGTTTCGCCTTCATTTGGATGTATGAAGAAAAGATGTTGTTTCATGGGGTACCGCAGTATGCATGGAGTCGTTATTTCTCCTGTTTGGCCATGCAGGCATTGCATTACCGGATTAATGAGCTACATAGAAGATATGCTGATCGGGAAGCTTTAAGAAAGCTTTGAGAGAAGAGTTTTTCTTGGAAGATGCAGGCTTGGTAACTAAAAAGTCATTTATAGATTGGATTGAAAAGCCCAATAAAAAGATGGTTGCTACAGCTTTGCTCCATGAATTTGAAAGTCGGTATATGCAGTTGGATGCTGATGAGCACCAACCATTGGAGAGTTAGAAAATTGATTTGTTTTTGAAGGCTTTACAGATCTTGTCTTACAGGAGAAGCTGACTGATCTTTTAGAAGATGCCACCTTTGAAACGAGGCTGAAATCAGATTGGGCTAATGTAGCTGAGGCAATGCATATATTAGTGAAGAGAGAGCGGATGAAATTAAGATGGGGTAAAGGTATTACACCTGCCAGTGCTCAGAAGGGGGTTGAAATCGCAGCCAAGGGGCATGTGGCTATCATGGGACAACCGACTATACCTGTTGGTCCAGTTCTTAAAGGTGATGCTATGGATGAATTAATCAACGGCATGCATGAGTTGAGGCTGAATTTAACAGAAATCAATGCAAATGTCAAAAATTTGGATGTTAAGGTAGAAGAGAAGGGTCGCCAAAGACCGTTCAAAGAAGGATACAAGAGGAGATGCATTTGGTGTGATAGTTTACAACATGAAAAGCAAGACTATACAACCTACCATGAAGCGGAATAAAAAAGGTTGGTCTTTTGGAAAGATGGAAATATACATGCAATAGAAACTCATCTTCCAATAGATTCAAATTTTGGAAAATGGTGGCATGCAGAAGAGGTTAGAAGAGATGGCTGCAATGACAACATTTGTTGCCATAGATGCAACCACATATGGGTTGAGAATTGAAAGGACTGATGAAGCTTAATAAGGAGGCATGGCTGAAGCAAAATCTCACGTTTGGATGCAACCATTAGATTGCATGGAAAAGGGCAAAGTGACAAAGTATGAATTGATTGATGTAAGTCAGAGTATAGAGGAAGAACATGAGTGCACCAGTGGATTCATTTTCAGCATATGCTTATTTGGATGAGGTTCATAATCAAGAAGCTCTTCTGGAAGAAAAGAGAAGAAGAGATGATGACACTGCTGGTCCTTCCTCTTCACGCCCATCTAAATATATAACACAAAGTAAAATGGAGCAATAGAAAGAGGCTGAAAAAGCCATATCTGAGCATGTTATGGAGGATGCACCTCATGGTACATAGATCGAACACTGTATGCGCGCATAGTGAGCGTCAAAAGGTCCCCAAGAACAAAAGAACTCTACTTTTGCATAAAGAACAAGGAAGAAAGCTTGCACGACATGAAGCAAGAGACTAATTGGGTACAATTTCCCCCCATGCCTTGTGTGAGCGCTCCACAAAGCATGTATTTGATATATTATTCATCTCGAAGCTCAAAAAAATAGCCCAATTTATAATTAATACGCTTTAACTTTTGTGTTTGGTTTTGTCCCACTAAAGAATTAAAGCTAGTGGGCACCCAAGGAATCGAGCGGTACCCAAATACAATGTCCAATACAAATATTTAAATCGTGCGCCCATGCACATATAAAAATAATAAATAAATGTCAAGCGCTTCAATAATCGAGTCAAAATATTGGCGCCATGCCTAAGATGCGTGCCCATAAAAAATGATAATAATTTGAATACATGCTATCCTCCAATGCTTTCCAACGCCACCGCTGTGCTTGCTCTACACATCAATTGAAGCATTCACAATTGTTAGAAAATAATAAAATTAAATTGACAAAAGTGAATACCTAGCAGTCTTCAGCTTACAAAATAAATAATTTTGTTAGAACTCAATCATAACCTTAATTTATTATGAGTGTACACTCTAAACTCATAAACGTCTATTAATTTAAATATGTATTTTGTGAAATCACCCGCTATGGAGTCACCCACTTGCAAATTAAATTAACAAGACATCTGAAAAGGACAAGTGTCCCCATCAACTTTTCGCACAAGGAATCCACCTTGTGTATGAGCCCCGGTAATAAATAAAATTTTACGGAATCCACCATGGAATATGCCTCTTAGCATCATACCCTCGGGGTGGGATAGCAATTGTCCTCAATTGCTATTAGCTCAATGTGGAGCCAGTAGTGTGGGGTAAGCACTTAGGTCTCGAGCGTGCATCCATTGGACCTCTTCAACAGGATGATTTTTAAACTTAACCAAATATCTAGAATATCTATGGCCAGTTCTAGTGGTCATAAAGTCAGTATCTAGAATAGTTTTAGGCTCAAGGATTTCAGTTTCTTCTTCTAGCAAAGGAGGGTTTTCATATACAGGGTGTACAGGTAATTGTCTCTAAAAGGTTGTAATAAGCTGATATGAAAAGTGTTGTGGATTTTCCAGTGTTGTGGTAATTCTAGTTTAAATGCATTGTCATTGATTTTGTGAACGATCTTGATAGGTCCATAAAATCTAGGGGCTAATTTGACAACAGGGTGTTTGTCAACACTTTGTAATCTTCGCTTTTCAATTCGTAACCAAACATAATCATCAACTTTGAAACTCATAGCTTTTCTTTTCTTGTTGGATTGTTTTGTGTATGATTGCTGGGCTTTGGCAATCATATCTTTAACTTCATAAAAAATAGTAGCATGCATGTTAGCAATATTATCAGCAACTTGAACTTTGTTTGACAATGATGTAATAGGTGTACGCAATCTATATCCATAAATAATTTCAAATAGTGCTTTCTGTGTAGCTGTATGTGGTGTGTTATTATATGCAAACTGAAGTAAATGTAAATATGTATTCCATGTTTGTGATTTTGAAATTGTATATGTATGCAAAAGATCTAAAATGGTACTGTTAGTAGCTTTTGTTTGGCCATTTGTTTTAGGATGAAATACAGATGAAAAATCAATCTTTGTTCCTAAGTTAGCAAACAAAGTAATCCAAAAATTATTGCAGAATCTAGAATCACGATTAGAAATAATAACTTTTGGCAAACCATGACTAATGAAAACAGTTTTCAAGAACAATTGAGCAGCTTGAGATATAGTTAATGTTTTCTTGCATGGAATGAAATATGCTTGTTTGCTAAACCTATCAACAATAGTCCAAATCCTGTCATGATTAGCTTTAGTATTAGGTAAACGAATGATAAAATTCATTGAAATCTGTTCCCATGGTCGTTCTAGAATTGGCAAAGGCATTAATAAACCATATCGTTTACCATGGTGTCTTTTAAGTCTTTGACAAATTAAGCATTCAGATACAAAGTTAGATACATCAGTTTCCATGTGTGGCCAATAAAAATCTTCAATGAGTATACGCAAAGTAGATATAATTCCTCTATGACCTTGATATGGGGGACAATGAATTTCATGCAAAACAAATGATTGAAATGGAAAGAGTCACACATAATCTTTTTGCATAAAACATAAATCCATCCAGTGTAAGACAATGAATCAATGGGAATCAAATTATTTGCAACTAGTTTATTCCAATCAGCTTGAAAAGTAGGGTCTTGGTCATAAGCGTCTTTCATAGGGAGAAGAGAGTCAAAAGATATCACATAAATATTATGAATAGTGGGTTTTCTACTTAAAGCATCGGTAACAACATTCTATTTTTCGGGTTGATATTGTATGAGTGGATGAAAACTTTGAATAAAAGCAGCCCATTTAATGTGTCGGTCAGATATTTGTGGTTGATTAAGGAGATATCTAGTGCTTTGTTGGTCAGTTTTGATCATGAATTCATATCCCATTAAATAATGTTTCCATTGACGTAAAGCTTGTACTACAGCTAGCAATTCCTTATTATAGGTAGAATACTTAAGTTCAGAGGATTTAAGTTTGCAGCTAGAGTAGGCTATGGGATGAGAATCTTGCATAAGGACTGCTCCTATTCCAGATCCACTAGCATCAGTAACTACTAAGAAAAATGGTCTATTGAAGTCAGGTAATTGTAATACAGGAGCATGAGTTAAAGCATGTTTCAGTAAATCAAAATGCAAGCAATGAAAAATTTCTTACAAATTTTCTGTAAAAGCTAGCAAGACCTAAGAAAGAACATAATTCATGCACATTTTTGGGTATCAGCCAATTCAAAATTGCTTTTATCTTTTTAGGGTCAACTTTAATACATTCAGATGAAACAATATGTCCTAGATATTCAATTTCAGATTGGAAAATTTTACTCTTTTTTGGATTGGCATATAATTGATTCTCTTTTAATTATTTAAAAACCAAAGATAAATGTTCGTAATGCTCGTTCTCATTCTTACTGAAAGCCAATATGTCATCAAAGAAAACAATAACACAATGTTGATGCTTCAAAATTATGTGATTCATCATACGACTGAATGTGGTTGGTGCATTAGTTAAACCAAAAGGCATAACCAGGAATTCATAGTGTCCAGATTTTGTTCTAAATACAGTTTTGAATATATCAGATGTGCCCAATCTTACTTGATGGTATATAGATTTAAGATCTATCTTGCTGAATATGGCAGATCCTTGTAGCTTGTCCATAAGATCATCTACCCTAGGAATCAGATATCTATTCTTAACAGTAATTTTATTTAGGGCACGATAATCAATGCACATGCGATAGGTATTGTTTTTTTTCTTCATTAATAAGACAGGTGCACCAAATGGAGAACTACTAGGTCTACTAAGTCCTCGGGTTAACAATTCTTCAATTTGGGCTTGAATTTCTTTTTGTTCAATTTGGTTATGTCTATATGGTGCTTTACATGGTGGTTGTGATATAGGAATTAGGTCTATCTTATGATCTTCAGGATGCATAGGTGGTAATCCAGGTGGTAAATCAGCACAACAAAACAATCTTGAAATTGGGAAAGAAATTGTGCGTGCCTAGGATGCATCTGATTTTCTTTAGCTTCGATTTCATTCACCCATATTAAATAGGATTTGCCACTTTTCCGTAATGCACGTTTAACTTGTGTATGACTAAGTAATGGAAAATTATTGAAAGTGTGTATACCATGCAATGTGATTTGTTTCCCTTTAGAATGAATTTTCATTGAATGCGTGGAATAATCTATATCAGGATTGTACTGATGTCGACAAGGCATTCCTAAGATAATGTCACTAGATTGCAAAGGCACAACTAAGAAATTTCTACATTCAATATAATCACCAATTTTAATTTCAAAGTCATACACTTCTTGTGTTTCATTGTATCTAGCACCTAAGAATGCAGCCTTGATGCGGTAATGTGTAGAAACAGTATGCAAATTCAATTCTTTGACCAATTTTGCAGAAATAAAGTAGTGTGTGCTCCCATCATCATGTAAAACAATCTTTTCTTTACCATGCACAAGACATTTCATCATTAATAAAGGATTGGGATTTGGCATTCTTGGTAAACTATCTGAAGTAGTACCAATGTTGTCATCGTCTTCCGTGAAATCTGGCATCTCTTCATGTTCTTCATCTTCTGTCGCTCCCAAATAATTGATATGAACGGTTGGCTTTTTGAATTGACAATTGGCCGCTAGATGTCCAAGTTGATGACATTTGTAACAGACTATGGGTTTGGCTTTTGATACATTATTGGTAATAGCAGGAAGTTTAGGAATGTTGGGATTTGACTGGAGAGATGGCTTAGGAATGTTGGGATTTGACTGGTGGAGAGATGGCTTAGGGCTTGAATTTGTGTTTGATGGCAAAGTAGGTGATCGCGTCCAAGATTTATGGAATGAAGATGGAAGGAAACGACTTTGATTGAATCTTCAAAAATTTGAATTGAATTGTTTTGAACCAAAGTTACCATTAGTTTGAAATTGTTGTGGTTGCTTCTCTCGTCCTCAAATTTTGTCTTCAGTGTCATGGGCCAAGGAAATTGCATCTTCGAGAGTTATTGGCTTGAACATGTTGACTTCCGCATAAAAATGTCCAAGTAAGCTAGACATAAACTTGCGTTTATGGGTTGCCTCATGTACATCTTCAAGCATTCGTAGTTGCAATAAAGCGTTCCAAAAATGCTCGGTATATTGTGAAATAGGCTCAGGATCCTTTTGTTACAGAAGATCCCATTGTTTGATTGCTTTTTTGTGGAATTGGGGTGGAAGGAAATTCTACAAAAATTTCTTTTGGAAAGTCTCCCAGGTAGTGGAACAATCAATGCTTTTGTGGACAACAGTCCACCATAGGGATGCTTGGTCAACTAGATGGTTAGTGACACACTTAATTTTTCTTTCTCAGCATACTGTTCTTCATGGAAATAATCATCAAATTGACTGATAAAAGCAAGTACAGTCTTTCTATCACGTGACCCATTGAAAGTATGAAATTTGAAGTTCCTTTTACTTATCTTTGTTTCTTTTCAAATAGATTGCGCTTCAAGTGTTGCATTGGTCGTACGTTGTATAAGATCTTCAGGTTGCAGTCCATCTTGGTTGGCGGTAGATCGTTGCAGGTTGGCCAATTGAGATTGCAAGGTTTGACGTGCTCTTCATTCCTCTTGAAGCTGCATTATAATCAAATCTAGTTTTTGCTCTGTCGTTGGTTCGGGTAGGTCACCTTCAGCCATAAAATCTTCCATGGTTTGATCGGACATCCTATAAAATTCCAAAAGACCTCACACACTCGAAATCTCGTTAGCATGATGAGCGTATCTCAAAGTCAGGTTTACAAGGCTTATTTCTTTTTTTTTAAATTGGCTTTTTTTGTAGTATTTCTCCTTTGCGGATGTGGAATTTCATATCAGGTCATCTTCCCAAAAATAATCTTGCGTGTATACTGCATGTTGCAAACTGTTCGCTAGAATCTGGTTCTGTCAGTCCATAGGTGTGAACAGGGGCTTCTAGAGAGTTGAAGACAGGTTCATGTTTAATTGGATAGGAACTACCGCTATGGTAAGAGTTGGAATTGAAACTTGAAGCTTTAGAAGCTTTGAATTTCTAAAGCTTTAGCTTTTTAAAAATTTCGTGATTTCGTGGGGTCAAGAGGATGTCATGGACCGTTTCGACGACCTGCAGTACATATTGCCACCGTCGACGGAAAAATTGGGGGGGTTTAAGCTTTTTAAAAGCTTCTTCTAAAGCTTATCAAGCTTGTAATCCAAACTTTAATGGAAATTGCTTATCTGAGAGCATAGAAAAAATAACTTGTTATAGAAGCTTCTCACGTGGTCCTACAGAAGCCGGTCCTTCATGATCTGAGTGTCTAGCAGGGGGTTCTTGATTGCCAGGAATACGCTGGTATCGACCCTTTGCCATGAGATTGACTGTAGAGCTCGATCATTTCAAGACCTCTACGTTCACGTGAGATGGTAAGCGATTGGAAGCTCTCAATCTCAGCTTCGCTTTGACACCACTAGTGCACAAATTGGACATTGTATGCGTGCGTAGTGAGCGTCGGAAGGTCCCCAAGAACAAAAGAACTCTACTTTTGCACAAAGAACAAGGAAGAAAGCTTGCATGACATGAAGCAAGAGACTAATTGGGTACAATTTCCCCCCATGCCTTGTGTGAGCGCTCCACAAAGCATGTATTTGATATATTATTCATCTCCAAGGTCAAAAAAATAGCCTAATTTACAATTAGCACGCTTTAGCTTTTGTGTTTACTTTTGTCCCACTAAAGAATTAAAGCTATTGGGGGTGCCCAAGGAATCGGCCGGTACCCAAATGCAATGTCCAATACAAATATTTAAATCGTGCCCCGTGCACATACAAAAATAATAAATAAATATCAAGTGCTTCAATAAGCACGTCAAAATATTGGCACCATGCCTAAGATGCGTGGCCATAAAAAATGATAATAATTTGAATACATGCTATCCTCCAATGCTTCCCAACGCCACCACTGCCTACTCTACACATCAACTGAAGCATTCACAATTGTTAGAAAATAATAAAATTAAATCGACAAAAGTGAATACCTAGCAGTCTTCAGCTACAAAATAAATAAATTGGTTAGAACTCAATCATAACCTTAATTTATTATGAATCTAAACAAAAGGATAACATCAGGAAGACTGGAGCACAAGAAAAAGCACTAAGCATCAACCAAAAAAACAAAAGAACAAGAGCATAAAGTAAAAGAAGTCCAAGAAGATAAAGAAGACCAACAAAGAATGCTAGAAGATTAAAGATTGGAGCAAAAGACCAAGAAAAAGACAATAACCAAAAAGAAGATGAAGAAATTGTTTCTGCTACTTATGACAAAGAAATTCCCATAAAGGATTGTGTTTCCCTTAGTGGATCTTGTTTCCCATAGTGAATGTAAAAACCCTACCAAGATGTAAAGTTTCAAGCCTTAACTTGACTAGGCTACCAAACAGTTAGTCTCCTGGTCCATGTTCACATGAAAGGGAGAAAAAGCTAGCAAGGGTAGAGACTCATCATTTGAGGGGGGGTTGCTTTAGGAAGAGATGTCTAAAAACCCATAAGCACAGTGAGGAAGAGTGGAACCATCCAAAAGCTATATAAGCATGTACTTGGCTTCATTTTCAAATGAGAGAAAAGGTACCATCATTTTCTGACACTCAAGATTGTGTTTACGAGTCCAAGTTAATCTATCTTGGAACCTAATTCACTTGAGTTACAATCCTTTATCTCAGTCATGTTTATGGTGTATAACCTCCATCTACCATAGCTAGCATAGCTCTAGATCTTTGTTTATCAACATATGTGCCCTAAGCATGTGCAGTGGGGGATGAGGCTAGGTATGAAAACCCTAGGTGTAGTGATGGTGGCACTCAAGTTACTTTTGGGGGGGTCCAGTGTTTCCACTTTTTCTTTCTTTGTCTTTTTCTTTTCTTTTCTCTCTCTTTTTTTTAGTAGATGATTATAGCCAGCATTTTGATGCAAGGGGTGCTTCTAGGATCTATCTTGATCTTCCTCAGACAATTCACGATGTGGTCTTAGGGACTTAGTCAAAAAGCTGTGGCTCTGCATGTATTCCTTAATACTAGCCTTTGCATTAAGAGGTGTGGTTGACAAGAAAGGATGATTGCACCTCATAAAGTGGCTATCAATCATGTCCTCAAGGATCTTCATACAAAAAGAGGGAAGCAAGGTTGCCCTCATCATGAGCCTAGCCATAGTGTGGCTATCTATTCCTGAGATAATGTCAAAAAAGAGTGGGGGAAGGTGGGCTTCCTCAGCTGCTGGATTTTACTTAAGTAAAAACCTAATGGTCCTAAGGTAGTTACAGGTGGTTATGAAGGCTGGGTCTGGGCAGGAAGAGAAATCCTCAAGGAAGCAGTTGATGGATGGGCACAAGACCCCTACTTTAAAGGTCGTGCATTCGTAGGGAGTTGCTGTGTTGACATTGTAGATCTTTGAGAAGTCGTATCTGCCATGCATCCCCCTATTGTAATCCACTCCATGTCTACGAGGGTAGGGCATGTAGATAGGATCATTTCTTTCTTCCAATAATGTACCGCAGAAGGCCATCCATGTATCAAAATTGGTGTCCCAAATCCTCCTCCGCCACATTGGTTGTGCCTCGTAACCTTGGATGGTTTTGGGAACCTAATAGACCTTATCTTGCCAGTAGTCCGCGGGTTCGTGCCTCCATTGTGTGATTACGATTCTCCGCTCCTTGAACCATCGGTTCGCCAAAGTATTGCCCAAACAAATGATCCTTTTTATTACCTCTAAGGGTAAGACTCCATCCAAGGCTTGTGGATAGAGGAAGGAAAACTTGAAGAGTCAGGATTGGAGCTCCTGC
Source organism: Lygodium microphyllum (assembly GCF_053477565.2). Taxonomy (NCBI): domain Eukaryota; kingdom Viridiplantae; phylum Streptophyta; class Polypodiopsida; order Schizaeales; family Lygodiaceae; genus Lygodium; species Lygodium microphyllum. Next base: position 25,922,562 of record NC_141138.1, on the reverse strand, counting down.
TATTGCTAGATAGTCAGCTCCTATGGCCAGTTTGACAGGATGGTGATCCTTGCATAGTGTCATGGGCTCATCAGGAAGTTGCTGTGGCCCTCTCTCAACGTAGGGCATGTCCTCATAAACCAATTGCAATGCATGTCCAGGAGCTGATCACTGATACTTTTAAATTCTTTTCATGCTCTATGCATTTCGTGGATGTCCAGTGCTCAAACATTTAACAAAACAGCATTGTGCACAAGTGCAAAAACATTCTTTTAATGATTTCCCACTACCGTTCGTGCTTCGTTGCATGGCATTTTACGGCTTTTTCCCTTATTTTTCATATCAAAAGCAGACAAAACCGAACTAAAACATGGAAGCAAGGCTGATCTGAAGCAAATCTTCATGCCTTAGCCTCACTATACATTCACGGACATTACTCATAATTTTCCCAATTTTCCAAAGCCCAAAATATAAATTTTCCTCTATTTTTAGGGTTTTTCCACCATTTTCTTGCAATTTTCCCCATTTTCTCCCATTTTTTAATTGCAGAAAATAAAGTTCAGCTTATGGGCTGTGGCCCTTACTTCATTTCAGCAGAAAAAGAATTTTAGTAGGTGTGGATTAATTTATTGCATCATTTTTAGCCCAAAAAACCCTATTTTCCTTCATTTTTATGGTTTTTCGTGTCTCGGTTTTCCATTTTCTGCTATCCCGCACATGTTTTTCTGATTTTCAAATGATGAACAGCCAGAAAACAACTCAAAGCATGACATACTCAAAACTCAATCCATATGAACACATTTTTATCAACCAATTTTGATTCAAAAGGTCATTTTCTTTATAAAAATGATTATTACCGTGTCTTGCGGATTTTCCCATTAAATTTGGCACGTCCCACGATTGATTTCCAGCCATGAATTCTGCTTGCAATCAGAAATCTACAATGATTTGGCATTGCCCTTCAATCTCGTCAAGAATCGGCATCCATCCGGCCATCCATTTCCATTCTACTCTTCCACGCACGAACGGGGGTTAAGAGGAGAGAGAGGGAGGAGAGAGAAAGACTGATTTTCTCTCTCTCCAACCAGTCCACCATTTTGCGCGTGAGAGGAGGCGATGCGGAGCGTAGACCGGAGGCAGGAGCCTGGCATGATCACTTCCATGGCTTATGTTCAGCCTGCCATCATGATTGTGGGGGGGGGGGGGGGGGGGGGCGCCGTTTTTCTGCGCGCTCATCAGCGCGAGTACATGCCGCCCTCCTTTTTTTTTAAATTGGGGGGGCACCCCTTCAATCCTCAAGTGGCCACCCTTTCATTTCTGGCCCTTTTTTGGGCACCCTCCCGGGTTTTGCCATATTTCCCGTGTCCGACGTCCGATTCGAGCCCAGAAAAATCCTACGCGACCGTCTTGTGACCACAAACTGACCGGAAAATTCCGTCACTTGCACAGGCGCATGAAAAAATTATGAAAATTCTCGGGGTGTCATACGGGTGCCCGTCAAGCACTTGACGCTTAAAATCGTCCTAGGTTGAGCCGCCGCCTTCGTGGTTGAGCATTTTCCCCCGCATTTCCACATTTTTCTCCTATTTTTAGGCACGTTCCGGGGCCTAAAATCCATCCTTCATAAAGGGTGGCTATAGTTCTTGTCAATCCAAGAAAAATTTTGGATTATGACTCAGTTTTCTAAATAAAAAATATATTTTTAATAAAAATCGTTAGTTATTAACATTAGTTGATTTTTACTTTAGTTAGTCTTTAGTTAGTAATCTTACTAACTTATTAATTGACTAACTAACTTTTGAACTAACCAACTAATTTTTTAATGTGTAGAAATATTACATCCTCCTCCCCTTAGAGAAATCAAGATGTCCTCATCTCGAGAGAAACTAGGGGTTTCATTCTGAAACTTGTGGGGTAAGACCCATCAAGCATTTGTTGCGACACTCTAACCACTCATAAGCATGCGGTCTTTTAAAACAAAAACTTATTGCATTTGATATATCCGAGTGTGGCCAACTAACTTAAGTTTGGCTATCATTGCTTGATTGGAGAAAGCGGTTCTTGAAGTAGAGAAATAATCATCCATACACTCAATCCATATCTCTGCCTTTGGTGCGATGTCTATCCCTTCTCCATCAAAATTGGGTGCCTTTATTGGCCTGAGAAGGAATTTCTTCTCTTGCATGTTAGCATTCATGGGTGCAGAAGGTGCTTGACAATCAAGCCATACCATTTAGGTTATTCTGTTTAAGATATATCTATGAACCATACATAAATCAATCCCATATCATTACAAAATTTTGCTCTGATGCCAATTGTAACATGCCCACCTATTGGTTGTCCAATCACATTTTAGTGGTCCATCAAGAAACAAATCTAAGTGTCGCTACCAAATAATCCCATGGAATGTTATGGGTTTTATCACCTAGGGTTTCTTGAGTCCGCCTCGCAAGGGAACGTTTGTGGTAGAACCCACTAGGATCGACCTGAAATCTGGATTCCTGGTGGTCAAGGTCTCTTAACATTATTCTAGCGTCGGATCCATGCCGCACTTGATTCAAAGAGAATGGGAAATGAAAGGGATGTGCCATTCAATCTCTCTGCCCTAAGGTATAGTCCCATTCCAATCCCCTAAAATAGTATGAATCGGATTCTAACCTAGGTTCTAACCTAGCATTGCCTAAAGGTTGAGTTCTAACCTAGCACTGCCTAAAGGTCAAACGATGGTAAAACCTTGTGAGAAGCCTCCCAATTCTCTCGGACCACCCTTTCGTAGGACGGACCTATCGGGGGTTTCGTCCAACCACTTCCCTCAGTAGGCGTTCTTTAGTTATCTAATTAGTTCCTATCACATTTATATGTGACATTTAAAATTAGCTTCCTTAATTAACCTTTTTAGGGAATAGGGTTTGTTCACGTAACTTAAAACATTGACACAAAAATAGAGCAAGAAATCCTTTTTGACAAACAAGTTTCTTAACTTATCTTCAAGTTAATCTTTGTCTCCTACCCATACAGGAGAAATTATGTATCCCTTCTGTCCAACATAAGTACTTGATCCAAATCACATGGCACCATAAATTCCATCCATTATTTAGAATAGGATCTTCCAACGCCACAGACATGGCAGTCTACAACTCCGTTCCGGACTAGGCAAGGGATGTCCAGAGATCCACTGACCCCAAGCGACCTAGGAGTGAGACACAACTTCCATGGTTGGCCTTTCCACCACCTTCAGCCCAAGAATCGAGCAGTGCCCTCTCGCGTTAAAATGCGGTGTGACCTTGGAGATGATCTACCCTCACAAAATATCATTCCTTAGTTAATCCAATTAAGAATCAAGCACAATCAAGGCAATTAATCTAATATCATCTTCCAAGAAAACATTCCTTTATTCCCCATGGAAATTTGTTATCACAGACTCTCACCATGAACTTACCATCAATCACAAGCACTTGGAGTAATCATCCAAACCACAATCCAACAATCAGTTGAATGTACAAGCATTTAGGGAGTTTTTCAATCAACCAACAAAAACTAATTGTATTTTTCCCAAACAATACAAGAATATATGCGATAACAATTCCATCGCATATTCGCTATCCCCCTTGGGATCAAAGAGGGATTCTATGCAAAAATTACTTAACACTTGTATGTGTAAATTTTAATGTCATTCTGTTTATGATTATGCCATTCATAACCCCTCACCGATTATTCCTTGTAATTGCTCTATCAAAGAATAAGCCATATGCAACTAGGTGCAATTAACTTCCCTTGATACGTGCACTTTGCAAGCTCTATCTTTCGAATATGTGGGATGAAATTTGTCCTTTTCGATGACCTATACTTGTGCATCATAGTGTGGGGCCTAACACATCTCATACAAGAATAAAAAAAACCATCTATCAATTTGGAAATACACTACCTATGACCGGTATCGTAGTTGGTTTGACAATGATGCCTTTGCCCAAAGCTTCATTGCTGGTTGTGGGATTGCCATCCGTACGCAACATTCTTCACTTGGGGGCCATCATCCGCAAATACATTCGAGAGATAAGAATGAGGAATGGATTTTGAGATGGACTCAAGCTTAAGAGAAGGTGGTTTAGTCAAAGATAAGATAGGGGGAATTGAGAGAACTCTCTCCCTTGTAGCCTCTCGGGGTAGCTCCTCTCTCTCTCTCTCTTTCTCTCTCTCTCAAGCTCCTTCTTGAAATCTCTTAGAGGGGTATCCTTCTACCTTTCTCTTGCAGCCTCTTAGGGTCTCCTTGTGTTCCCTTGTGCCTCCCCATACCTCATATTTATAGTGAATTAGAGAAGAGGGTTGTGGCTGAGAAAAAGAGCTCTTTGTGGAGGGGATCTTGGAAAAATTAGTGATTGTGTGTAATTGTTTGCTTTTATTAGTATTGTTGATCGCTCTTGTCCCTCAACCCATGCCTTAAATGTACACCATAATCCCCTAGTTTTGTCTCATTAGCTAGCCCAAAGGCAACGATACTTGTGTGGACATAAGGGATGCTAATAATTATGCATCAACTTCATTGAAATTGCCTCTTGTGGGTACTTGAGCTTCTAGTTCTAAGTCATCTTAAGGCAAGATGGGTTCATCCAAGTGTGCTTGAGGCTTTCACTCTTGGCTGGTCTCACTAATCTTATGTAAGTTAGTGAGGGGGTGGCTCTATGATAGATATTTATTGATCCTCATGGTCTGGTATTAATTTCCCAATGTGCACTTGAGCCTCCTCTACCCAGCCTGTGCCTCGGGTTGGGTTAAAATTTCCCTTCTTTTCAATCTTTGGATATGAGGTTTCAGATTTTGCATTAGGTATTTTCCTCCCCAATGTTAGTGTTGTAACATTTTCACTCTTTGGATTAAATTTTCCTTCATCTCTCTTCTTCTTCTTCTTCTTCCTCCTCTTCTTGCCTATAGAAGAATCATCCACATTACTAGACCTAGATACTTTGACACTTCAACTTGCTTGGCTTGTGCCCTAGTCATCAGTTTAGTTGTATAGGGGTAGTCTCATCATCCAATGACTTGATACCAAATAGTTCTAAGGGTATAGATGGCATGCTTGAGGTACTAGTTGATGCTTTTCTTCTAGGGTAGTCTACATATAAATGTGCAACCCCACATTTAGGTCATCTCAACTTGGATTTTTCCTTATTGGCTCATTCCTTTTTAGGGAAACAGGATGATATATGTCCAGGATCACCTCAATTCTAGTAGGTCAATTATTCTTGTGATTGCATTGCTCTTGGTCCTCATCCCCTTCCCTTGGCCAATGTCAGACCAAGATGGGCCTATAGTCCATAATGACCAAATTTCCCTCCTCATTGTGCAACATATAGGAATTTGTGTATGGCTCCTTCTCAAGTGGGTCCTCAACATAATGCACACAAGCATCGCTTTGGGGTAGAGTTATGATTGGTGCGAGAGTACAATTGGCCTTTGGTCATTAGGTGCTAATAGAGCAAATGGAGCCCCTCAAACAAACTAGTATTGGTAGTTCATATGGTAGTGCTATTGGTAAGGCAATTATTGAGGCAGCCTACAATGTATAGCCTCATGCCCGTACCTTCCAGAGTTAGCATATGTTTAGGTCTAGGTTCTAGGCACTCTATTGACAAGTGGTTACCCTCGTAGTGCACACACTAGATGTTTGCTCTTATGGGTCTTCACAGGGCATCTTGAAACTTGAAAATATCTAGCTTGAGGTTAGATATTTCCTATGTGAAGTCCACTCTCTTGCCTTGATCCTATGCTTTAGATGTTGCTTGCTCACTATGGATAGTGGATCTTTCACTATTATCAACTACATGGCTTTATTGCCCCTTTTCTTTAGCAAGTTGCCAACTCTTATAGCTTCATCAAACACACTTTCCAGTACATCTCTTTGCAAGCTAGATTTGCTCATTAAGGCATTGTACAACTCTTTGTTTTTGATACCATTAATAAAAATAATTGACACTACCCTAGATGTAGGTCTCTTAGCTTAGGCTTTGGGACTCTCTTGTAGAGACTCCTCAAATGTGTGACATAGTCTTGGAGCTCCTCCTTGTCCTTTTGGCTCACATTCATGAGCTTGAAAATCAAGCTATCAGAGTATCCCGATTTCGAGAAGCATTTGATAAACAAGTTATTAAGCATGCCAAAGTTGTTCTTTTAATGTTGTCTAGGCTTGTAAACTATGTTCTACCTTTTTTTGTTAGACATAACCTAAAAGATTGTGCTATCTTGTTAGCATCCATGAGGATATTCTTCTCACAGACTTGTTTGAACTATTCAACAAAGCTATAAGGGTCATCCTAGCTCATGGTGCTACTTTGAATCTAGTTAAGAGTGTGGTGGCTAGAGCACCACTACCTTTTTCTATTGATGTTCAATCCAATAGTCACTTGGGAAGGATCTCAGAAGGATTGAGAGTGGCATTGAATGCCTCACCCTCCTTTGCATCCTCCCTAACTTCCATCCCTTTGTCTAGGTCTTTCATGTGGATTGGCTACTTTCTTTATGAGGTGTTTCGCCAACCTCCTTTTAGCTTCAATGTCTACCAAGATCTCTACTATTCATATTCTTGAATGCTCTATCCTCATGTGCTAGCCATAAAGTGTGATCAACTATTGGATGTTTGTAGGGAACTCAATAGCATCTAGTTCTAGTCCATCCATATGAGAACTTGACCCAAACATGTTCACAGCTTGTTCTTGGTTGATAAATGCCTCAATAAGGTCAATGATCTCAGATAAGGAATCTAGGGATCCAATTGAAATCTTTAGGGAGAGACAAGTCTATCTTCATTTTGATTCAAAAGTTTTTGAGGCTAAAACACACTCAAAGTGCTAAGGTTGTGTTGTCTTCGTAGCCCTTGTTGGTTGTATAGGAAATTCAATGCTTTTTCCTCTCTTGTTAATGAGTTTATTTGTGTCTCTCAGTAATTGTGCTTGTGTCACTCTACCCGTTGTTGTTTTATGGTATTGAGTTGAATGCAGTTTTGACTTTAGCCCCACTCAATTCCCTCCTTAGTTTCTCCCTGTGAGTGCTGGAATGTTCCACTTGTAGAATTTCCCAATGCTTTTAGGTCAAGTTCAACCCTCTACCTTTGTCTCACGTTGAGTCTCTTTTCCCTTTCCCTAGGCTCCCAAAGTCTCCAAGTTGTCCAAGGTTTTTATTATGGTATGGTTGTGAACTATCTAGCATTGTTTGTCTTTGACTCGAGTATTGTACCTTCTCCACAATTCCCTAGGTGAGTAGTGATGTTTTCCAATTCAGAGCACCTAGATAGCTATATGAATCAAGCCTTCTCTTTGCAATTGCTACCTTTCAAGTCCCACTCAATGGTTTGTGATAAGGAATGTGAGGTTGTAACCTATCAAGTTTTTGGTCTTAATGATGGGCTTAAGTGCTTAACTCAATTGTAATACGAATTCTCTACTCTTGTCTAGTCATTTGGAGAGCCTAGCACTAGTTGTAACAACACATTTCTTTCCAAAAATAGGCCTGCTATTGTGCTTCCAAAGTCATGAATCATTAACAAGGTGTTTACACTGAAGTTCTGATTCTCTAGGCTAGGTCTTGGTGGCTAGCAATGCTAGGTTGCTTGGGTAAGTTTGCTACTCAAAATGTGAGGATGTCATTATGGCCTTGAGATTCGCCTAGTGGATGAGGTGTTATACCTAAAGAACCATAGTCTTGGCCCCTAGTCCTAGGTCTCTATGGTAGAGCTTTGAAGATGGATCACCCCTTTGCAAAGGACTTCTCGTGATGTTTCCCTTTCCTTAGTCTAGTTGCACTTAGATGGTTTAGGTTATAACGGCACTCAACTTCTTGGGATATGGCAATGTGACAGTGTACTTGAGATTACACACCAAAATTCCCCTCAATGAGTTTCCATGGTGCAACTCCTACTACACTAAGCACTAGGTCAAAGCTCTAGCACTCAAGTGTTGTTGAATTCCCATGGATTCCTGATTGAGGTAGATTGTCTCCCCTACATGTGGTGTGTTACTTTGTTGGGAGAGGATTGCCCAAGGCTTGATGACACTCATTAGGCTCAACAGTTAGAAAGTCAAGAGGTCACTAAGCCTTGGGGTCTAGTGCTATTGTAGTCACTCTTGTGTGAGTTCTTGTTGTATGAGATTCTTTTCAAGTGTGCTTTCCACTTTTGGCCAACCAATCAAGAAATTCCTAGGTTACTCTTTACAAGATAAAGATTCACAATGTAAGTCCTAGGAAGCAAGCCATACTAGGTGGCTTGTGTCTCTTAGCACTTGTATTTCATTTAGCTTGGAAACTCTTAAATAAGGTCTAACGATGCGTGAGAACTTGCACCCTAGTTGACGTAATGTGCTCTCAAATAATGCAACTTTGGCTTTATAATCACTAACGCAAGACTAGGCCTCTCTAGGTTATTGTTTAGGGTCTTGTTTCATGTAAGATGGGTCATCATTTCTAAAGAATGTGGCCTTTGTCCAAAGAGAGTGTTTTGTCTTGCAATGCACTTCACTAGATGTCAACCAACTTCTCGGTCTCTTAAAAACTCACTAGCTGTTCTAGAAGCCTATGTTATTCAAGAAATCTCACATCCACACTTCCAAGTCATGTAGATTAGGGTTGCAAGAAATGAGCTCTCTCTTGTGTATGATTGTAACACTTGGTTAGTTCAAGTATTTGATCCTAGCATAGGTTCCTTAATCTACAAGTAGCTAGGAGGATGGTTGCATTCCACCACCAATTTGGACAACCACAAATTTGGAAATAGAGCTCCACCCATGTGAACACTCTAGATGGTGCTAGAAGGCTAGAAAACACTTGTCATTTAGAGTCAGCACAAGTTTGTTCAAGGTTATAGCACTTGCAACATCTATGCAAGGAACTATGCAACAAGGGAGTGTGTTCTTACTTGTAGTATATGACTATGGAAATCGTATCATATGTAATTGAAAATTCTTCAAGTTATGAGTAAATCAGGCATTGTGGCAATTAGTTTCGTATCACCCTTGTATTCCTTGGTACTTCTTAATTTAACCCATGAGTCATAGGGCTCAATAATGATCCTTCTCACACTTCTTCCTTCATCAATGTCCTTGCAACTTGTTTGTCTAGGCAATAGGCTCGTCATCCTTGGCTATGGTATTAATAGCCCATCAACAATTTTTGTACCTTTGTGTTTGTCATTTTTGTCTTTTTGAAAAAGCACACAAGGGACAAGTAGCTTTGTGCTTTCTGGAAATATGCGCATGCACTTTTAAAGTGCATGAACTTGCTTTTTTTCCAAAAGCTTCTAGAAGTTGATCTAACACGTGCTTTTGACAACTCCAAACAATGTAAATTTGATGACTTGTATCAAGATGCAAGCATCGGATCAATCATGCATTGTGAAACTTGGATTGAACACATTGCTTCTTGCTCCTTGAATCTTTGCCATTTCTTTTCACTCAAACCAATCACATGCACCACTCGGATCATTGCATCAAGACTCAAACCATTGTAATTGTCACCACTCAGACCAACAATTCCACGAGTGTCGGTTGCTTGGATCAATGCGATGATTGTGATTGACACTTAGATCAATTCCACAAGTGCTACTCGGATCAACCTAGCACTCGGATCAATACCATGAGTGCCTACTTGGATGGATGTGATAGGTGTTGCTTGGATCAATGCCACAAGTGCTGCACGAAACATCAACCTAGCACTCAGATCAATACCATGAGTGCCTACTTGGATGGATGTGACGAGTGCCCACTTGGATGGATGTGGTGGATCAGTGAGACCTTGATCTTTCATAGATCAATGCGGTGAGTGCTGCTCAAATCAATGCTATGTGCCTATTCAGATCATCAGTTGAGATCACTACTCGGGTCAATGTTTTGTCATTTGTGACAAAAATCAAGGCATTACTCAGCAACTCAAATCATCATTTAGTCTCTTCCTTGGATCATAATTAGTGATCATTGTTGGATCAACCCTCAACTTGCATCATTCTTGCTAACCGTATCACGACATAAACTCGGATCATATCCTCACCTAGTACCCCGATCAAAGCAAATCTCTATGGCATTACTCGGATCGTTGTTTTTTGGTGTTTGAGTCATTCAGCTCCATGATGCTCACAAAACATATTAATGTGTATTTAGAAAAGATTCACTCGATGCACTAACAAGGTGCTTTGTACTGTAATATAAGCCCTTTCCTTGTCTCTCTCACCTCAAGTTAAAATTCTCTCATTGTGCCACTACTTAGAATTGACCTCATGGTCCATTGCCATGATATCTTGCGCACATGCTCTCAAAGTGTAGCTAGGGACATAACACCTAGTATGTGCCTCCCTTGATCCTACTTCTTGATGCTCTTTAAGTTGATCTTATGAGTTTTTTTGATACTCTGATGCCAAATCTCTGAAGGGGTATGGCACTAACTTGGGGTCAATGCACTAGTATTCTCAGATGGGTGGATTCAACAGGTCTAGCTCTAAAATTTAGATCATAGATCTATTGCTTTTGATGTTACCTCGAGTACATTCCCATTTGTTGGGGTAAAAGGCCCTTGGGCGTGCCTGTGTACATTGACCACCCATATTCTTTATTCATATATATGAGATAGTGCAATAAGGTTGTCACATCATTCTTGACAGCACCTACATTGTGTGTGCTCTTCTCTCCCACATCTTCCTCTTCTCCTTGTCCACTGCCATTGCATCCCCTTCAACTCGTATCAGAGCTTTGGATCAGAGTTTGATCATGGAGCTTGGCTCAGCCCAGATTGAAGACCTAGAGCTTGGAGCTTCAATGCCAGCCATGGCTTCTTCCCTCCAAGGTAAGATTTCATCTCCCACCACCTCTCTTGGCCCTCATAGGCTCTTTGCAAGTGTTCCTTCGCTTCATTGGGCAGCTTGTATGTCCCCATTTGCCCTTTACCCTCAGGATAACCAGCAAGTCCCATAGTAGCAACTCACGTTTTTTTTTGCACCTATTTCAAAATTTGGCTCAAAAATCCCATTTTTTCTCATATCTCAGGATCCAGAACCCAATTTAGGCAAGGTAAGAGTATAACTTGGGGTTTTGGCCAAATTCTGATCACAGAATATTCTGCAACAGATTTGAGTTGATTTACAACAAGAAAATGTCATGCTCTTAGCTTATCTGATGCTCCTGAGGCTTGGTATTTGATGCCCAGATGCTTTGGGGATGTTTTCCCAGTGTTTTGAGATGCTTTGGGACTTTTTTTGAGGTTCCATAGCTCAACTTATATAGGGATTTGCTGTTGTTCATTGTTTGGGCATCAAGGTTTTATCAGGGACGGCTTATGCATAATGCTCTTTGTTGAGATTCAGGTGTCTCGTAGATGTATTGATGCTTGGTCATCATGGTTTATACTCAAATATGCTATTTGAGATCTATTGAGCCTTGATTTGGATGAAAACACTTCATTGTTGGTTGGATTTATGCGACATTGGTTGATAGGTTATTTTACCTCCAGTTTGGTTATGCCTATGTCTACAGGTGCTCCCGACTACTCGGGATGATATGCTGATGTATTTGGATGATGCCACTTTGATGTTTATGCTCCCGAATGCTTCTTGAGAAAAGAGTAGAGCTCAATTCTTGGTTCACTGTCGTTTTCTTTGTAGCTCGCATTTCACTTGACAAGGTTTATGCCCATGCTACGCATTATGGGATTGATGTCTGACATGGATGCTTTTGGGTTCATCGGCTACAGTATGGCAGATGTTTGGGCTTGAATTGACTTGCATTTGAGAATTTTGTGGAGCAGTTTGCATTTGGTTGGCTTATCACTTATGCAGCTTGGATGCTATTTGGCCCTTAATGCCTCGATTATGGATCATGGATTTACTTGGATGCAGATACGTGTTTGAGCAGTGCTTGCTCCATTGTCTTGGTAGTTGGTTATTGACTCTCATTGCTCATTGATGCTTGGTTCTTTGCGGGTTACTCCTTGATTAGTGGACTTCTTGACAGTTCTTGGGTTTAGCAATTATGGCTTTGTTGCTTCTGTGTTGCCTAGCTTCTATGCTAGTTGGGTTTCTTTTGCCCATATAGGTCAAAGAGCAGTTTCTCTTGATGCTTACCTGGCTATGCACTTTGTCTACTATCATGTACTTTACAAAGCCACTTATTTGGATGTTGTTTTACAGATACTTGGGTTTTTCCTGGAGCTTGACTCTTGTAGGATTTTTTGCCTCTTGCCGGTCTTGGCTTGACTTGGCTTTTCTGAGATGGCATTATGTACTGCACAGCTATGCTTATGCGTATAGTTATGGGCTGATTTTATGGTTGAAATCAATATTCTCTTATGACAAATGTCTTATGCTTTACCGTACTATGGTTGGTAATGTATTAATGAAGCAAATCATGTTGATGAAGATCCAAAAAAATGTGGAAGCGAAGAAATATCATAATGAACCTAAAACAATGAAATGACTGCTTGCTATCCAAACTGGGATGAATTTGTAAAATTGCCATAACTTTTGACTGGAGTGTCCAATTTGTTGGAGGTATAAAAATTAAGTACACAACCTAAGGCATCAATCCATAAAATCAAAACCACTTCTTGATGTTGTTAAGGTGATTTAATTCATGACAATATTTTTATATAGCAAGTTGTTCCTGTATAGACTGTCATAATTCTTCGTGTGGTAAGAGCCATGGAAAAGCATCCAAATATGAAGAGAGTTGCCAACTAGACTCTTCCATAGGTAGGCCCTTCCATTTAATCAAAAATTCAATAAGTTTTCAGTCCTAAGGACTTTTCACGCTTCCCAATGATTTTCTCAAGATCATAAACAATAAGTCCTTCTTCATCAAGTGGTGGAAGCTCTTCAATAACTTGTATATCTGGCCCTACATATTTATTCAATTGTGATACATGAAAAACATTATGTATGCGAGTAGTAGAAGGTAATTGGAGCTTATATGCAAGCTCTCAAATCTTTTCCAACACCAAATATGGGCCATAAAACTTGTGAGCCAGCTTGTTGTGCCCTCCTTTGAGGGTAGCATAATGAGACTTGGGAACTTTCAAAAAGACCCAATCTCCAACATCAAATTCTATGTGCCTCCTATCATCAACATAGGATTTCAAGACATCTTGTGTCTTCCTTATATTCTCTTTACATTGCTTCATAAACATCTCCATTCTCTCTAACTCATCCTTTGCTTGTGGATTAACCTTTTCATGAAACATGGTTGAAGGAATTTGAACCTTGTATCCATAGAGTGCCTCAAATGGAACCATCCCAATACTATTATGATATGTATTTTTGTAACAAAATTCAACAAGTTGCAACCAATTATCCCAATAGGATTGAGTGTCATGACAAAAATGTCTCAAATAGACTTCCACCCAACGATTAACCTTCTCAGTTTGGCCATCGGTTTGAGGGTGGTAAGCGGGTTACTTGGAGTGAGAGTAGTGCCCATGGAAATTAAAAAAATCTTAAAAAAATTTCCCATGAATCTAGTATCTCTATCTGACACAATCCTCAAAGGCATTCCGTGTAGCTTGAATATGCCTTCCATGAATTTATCAGCTATTTGCTTGGCTAAAAACGGCATATTTGTAGGAAGAAAATGGGCTGATTTGGTAAGTCTGTCCACAACATCAAAGATACTATTCTAACCATGCCTTGTGGTAGGGAAGCCCGTAATGAAATCCATAGAGATATCAATCCACTTTCCTTGTGGAATTGGCAAGGACTGAAAGGAGGCCGGCTAGTAATAAAGAAGAATCTTTATTTTGTTGGTATTCCAAACAATGAGAGACATACTCCTTCACATCCCGCCATTATCCCTTCCAATAGAAAATTTTGTACTTTTTCAAAGATCTTAAAGAGACCAAGATGACTAGCCAAGGGTGAAGAATGCATTTCTTGAAGGACTTTTAGCTTGAAATTACTTTGAGGGATCAAGTAGACCTTCCCTTTATACCATAAAAGTACATTATGCCATTTGAAGTTTGGGTGGTCTTCATTTTTTGCTTCCTATAATTTTTGCATAATTATGGCAGCATGCTCCTCCATCAGATATTCTTCTTGTATGTCATTTATCCAATCCTTGTATATAGTAGAGATGGTAGATACATTGCAAGCCCACATCCTAGAGAGCATGTCTGCCACTATATTATATTTTCCAACCATATATGCAATCTCAAAATCATAAGATTGAAGGGTTTTCAACCATTCTCTTTGTTTAGGAGACAAGTTGGGCTAAGAAAGAAAGTGCTTCAACACCCTATGATCACTTTTCACCTTAAAGTGGCTCCCATAAAGATACTGATGCCACTTTTTCACTGCATGTAATATAGCCAATATCTCTTGCTCATATACATGCATTAGCCTTTCTTTTTCATCAAATTTTCTACTTTCATAGGCTGTGACACCATGTTCTTGGGCTAAAACAGCCCCCAGTCATCTTCCACTAGCATCCGCATAGATGATAAAGACCTTAGAGAAGTCGGGGCGGCAGACCAATATAGGTGCTAAAATGAGGAGTTTCTTATGCTCATTGAAACTTGTGTCGGCTATTTCATCCCAAAAGAAGACATATTTCTTTAACCTATCAGTCAATGGAGCAGCCACATGCGCATAATTCTTTATGAACCTTTGGTAAAAAGAAGACAAAAACCAAGAAAACCCCTTAATGATGTGGTATTTGTCAGTGTAGGCCAATCCTTATCACATTGGACCTTCTTCAAATCAACCTTGATACCATTTTTCCCAACAATATTCCCCAAATACTCTACTTCTTTGGTGATAAATGTGCATTTAGATGCTTTGGAAAATAGTTTGTGCTTCCTCAAGATGTCAAACACCTCTTTAACATGTTGTAAATGCTCTTCTTTGCTCTTACTATATATCAATATATCATCAAAGAATACCAAAACTGTCTTAAACAAGAGTGGCTGAAGTATTTTATTCATCAATGCTTGAAATGCGGCTGGAGCGTTTGAAAGAACAAAGGGCATAACCATAAAATGATATAGTCCCCTTTCAGTCCTAAAAGCTATTTTATATTCATCTCCCTCCTTCATACATATTTGGTGGTATCTCGATCGCAAATCGATTTTTGAAAAGACCTTGGCATCTTTCAACTCATCCAAGAGATCATCACTTCTTGGTATTGGATACCTATTCTTGATTGTGGCCTTATTCAATTCACGGTAATGTATGCACATACGGAATGATCTATCCTTCTTCTTTACCAAAAGAATGGGAGAAGCAAATGGAGATTGACTTGGTTGTATGAGACCCATCTCAAGTAATTCCTTTACTTGTGGCACTCCACTTCTTCTCTCTCCACCTTTTAGAGATGATACGAAGGCTTATTGATAGGCTTGGTATTTGGAAGCAAGTCAATGGGATGATCCACTTCACATTTGGGAGGAAGAGAAGACAGAGGCTGAAATAGATCATCATAATCTTCCAACAATTTGCAAAGGCAAGGATCCATGTCCTTGGGAAGTGTAGAGGGTTGATTTGAAGAGGATTGATCCTCATCAATCTTAGACAAGAGAAGAATAAACATACATGCCTTGGCATTGATTTCCCTCTTAATCTTCTTGGGACTGATCACCTCTAACTTCTTCTTCTCAATCCCTTGAAGAATAACTTGTTGTCCATGCCGTTGGAATTCCATTTGCAGTCTTTCCAAATCCATGGTAAATCTGCCAATACTCTTCAGCCAAGTATCACATCAATGGGGCCCATTTCCAAAGCAATAAGACTCACCGAAGTGGTACATGATGAAGATAAAGTGATAGGAACATTAGAGAAAATCTAGTTACTACTCTCATAAGCTCCGTTTGCCACTTGAATCTGTAGAGAGAAAGGCATTTCTTGAATGATAAACTTCAGCCCATTAAGAGACTTTGTGTTTATGAAGCTATGAGTACTCCCAATGTCAATAAGAATATGAGCCATTCTTCCATTGATGTAGCCTTTAAGGTGTAGGGTATTATCCCCTTTAGAATCATTCCATGCATCATGGGAAATAGAGCATAACCTCAAAGAATCTAGATCATTCCTATAATATCCACCAAGATCAAATGGAAAACCATCCATGGAATCATAAAACTTATCATGGCTGTCCTCTCCATCATCATGCATCTCTTCAAGAGTGGATGGGCTCTGAAGCTGAAATACATTGCCATCATTAGCTTCAACATCTGAATTTTCCTCAAAGATCATGCTTACCTTGACATTCTTGGCTTTGCATTTTGCCTTATGATCGAGAGACCATTTCTCTCCACATTTTCAGCATAATCCTTTTGCATGCATGTCCTTCAGCTTGTCATTGGAAACATGTTTGCCTTGCACGAAAGGAGCTGAAAATTTTCCACTAATTTCAGTCATTTTTCCATCTGATCTATTTTTAGCATTAAATTTGAGATTAGTGCCTTGTTTTGACCCATAAGCTGTAGGAAGATAATTACTTTGTATCCTCTCTTTTTTTCAAGAAAATAGGAATCCTAATGATTCACGATTAATTTATCAATTCACCTCACTTCACATTCTATTTTTACTAGGCACATTGTGCCTAGATTCTTATGGATGTGCATCACATTGGTGTCCTCCTCCCGATGCTTTGCACTTGAGTTTGATAGCATGATTCATGTGGCAAGAGGGTTTATGGGAGTTTGATATAAGAAACCTAATCTAAACTTTGCTTTGGCAACTTAGACTAATACAATGTTGGATGCACAAAATGCATATGGGGATGTGGCTCTCACTACATGTATATGGAGCTAAAGACCAACGTTAACCGAATCAAGCCTAATGTTATATCTTTAATGAAAACTTATGACCATTTCTTAAATTTTCTAAAAGATAAACACATTTAATGGTGATTTCTATTTGCATTGAGTCTATCATGGTATGCATATTTTCTCACACATTGAGCCAATAATGTCACATAAATTTGACAATCCATAAACTATGTCAAGAATTACTTCTTCTTCTTCTTCTTCTCTCTCTCTCTCTCTCTCTCTCTCTCAATAGTTGTATATATTTTATTAATAATTAATTATTAATATCCAATCACTTACATGAAAATTTTAATAATTATAGGATATATATATTACAATTATCATTATACATGAAAGATAAGTATGCATAAATAATCATTAGTTAAAATAATTGCACATTAATTAATATTATAGAATATAGTTATGTACTAATATATATACATAATACATAATATACATTATAATAATAAACTATCTATTAATTATTTTATATATTAATTATTATAATACATATATTATAATTTATACAAAATAATTAAGTATTAATATGTAATAATAGCAATTAATAGTTAATAATTAATATGTAATTAGTGTGTGTTGGGTATGGGTATGTGCGTGTGAATGATACATATACACATTTTTCCTTTTTACTTATTCTTGTTTTGTATCTCATATTTATTCATCTCATATGTGTGCATGTGCACACATGTGAATATATGTGTATGCACATGTTTGCATATATTGCATATGTGTGTGTGTGTGTGTGTGGATATGTACGTGTATACATATTTTTAAGTGTGTATCCATTCTCTCTCCTCTCCTCTCCTCTCTCTCTCTCTCTATTTTTTCTCTCAGTCCATATATATTTATGTTATCACACAAGTAGTGATTGAGGATAAACCCCTCACACAACCCAAAAACACAAAAAAAAGGGAGAGTTGGTATATGTTCATGGCTTAGGGCAATGCCTCAAACAACTCAACTCTTGGCTACAACACTTTTTCTAACAAGTTGAAAGACAAGTCAAAGGACCACCACCCACCCGGCCACCGAATCGAACATATAGTTCTCCACCCTTGTAGCACTAGGTAGACCTTATATTGATTCACAATACAATGTCCAATAGAGGATTCGGATTCATGTAGCTTCACAAGTAAATGCCAGATGCTTGTATAGCTTGATATCACAAAAAAGGAAGAGGAGAATTTAAAACTGCAGACCGAACTAAGGTGTGGGATGTTATAGGCTTTCATGTTTTGTAGTATTAGAATTCTATACCCTAAACCAGACACTATGTTTCTTCTTTATGTGATGGTTGTAGTCGAGAGTGATTATACCGCTTCAAAAAATTGCACATGGTAGCTCGGAAGCGACCGAGATAGCGTGGTAAGCAAGCAACATGGCGGCTCTTCAAGGACAGGCAACAAACGACGGTGTGTTAGCACACTGAGCGCTAGCAACGATATCGACGTCGATAGGCGAAAACAATGCTGGTTGATGTTGATCATACTCCAGACGGCCAGCAGATGACGCCAGCAATGCTGCTAGCACCACAGAAAAGCGACCTTCGATCTCACCAGTCGTGCAAAGCTTCTCGGGCGGCCATGCACGCACACTGTTGCTCCAAAGAAAATCCAGGCCCTCCAAAAAGCACGTCAAATATCGTCCTAATTGACGCAGTCTCGCATGCATATTCGAATGAACGAACGAGCTTCCTCTTAACACACTGCCTTGCTGCACGTTTCCCAGGCCGCCATGTCGTCATGATCCTTCTCTGATCTGTCCACCACCTCTGCAGACTACACATGAACTGCCCACAGCCACAAACATCACTACTGTAAGCCCGGCAACCGTATCCAGTGAGAGGAGAGGCCCCAGTTGGCTTCTCACTCAGGAGCTTATACTGCTGCAGTAATTATGCAATCTGTCAGCCGTCAGAACTGTGCTTTGTTGGACTCTCCACCACCCAGAAAGCCATGTTGCAGTCACCGGGCCCAGAATACGGCGATTGTCACGATCCTATACGGGCTGGCGCCTTCCTTATGATGACGGACGTGATCAGCGAGCTCTCAGCTCCCGCTTTAGCTGGTAACGTCTCCTTCAAGTACAACGGCTCTGTCTCATGATAACTCCCGCCAAACACATTGACTTGCTCGCTTCTGCGTATTCTTGCTAGTGCCGTCCATCATTCTTCTCCCATTGGCGCCCCTTTCAGTGCACAGACCGTCCTCTATAAATAATCTTGCCAATCTTGTCACTTACGTTATATCTCTTTTCAAAGCTTTTTCTTTAGCTAAAGCTTCAATGGCCTTAGCTTGTTAAAGCTATGCTTTCCCACTTTTCTCCATCATACTATTCTTCAACAATTCACTTTAATGGGCAATTTTAAATTGAAAAAACATTTATTTAAGAAATATACAAAAACCAAAAGCTTTGGATTCGAGTCCATGTTACATTGGAATATGTCTTTGTCGGGTTGAAATAAAGTCCACCATAATCTCATAGCCGCTAATCTCTTAGCCATGCAAAAGCACGTGACATATTTAGCCATGCAAAAGGGAATTTCCTATCAATTCCCTAGTTAAAAATACACATAAGTAGGAAAAGTAAATCATAGGGAAAATGGAACATTTTTCGGTTGGAGAAACTAGGGAATCACATTGAAAATTTCCTACATAAGAAAATTTTCTTGCATAGGGAAAAATGTGATTTCCCTACATAGGAAAATTTCCCTGCATAGGGAAAAATAAAATTTCCTATATAGGGAATATATGATTCCCTCATTTCTTTAACTAGGAGATGTTTCATTTTTCCTATGATTTACTTTCCCTACTTATGTGTGTGTTTAACTAGGGAATCCTCTTTTTTTCCTTCCTGTATAAGAAAATTTCCTTGTGTGGGGATTTTCAAACTTAGGAAAAGTTTACTATGTCTCCTTACATAGGGAAATTTTCCTACATATGATAGTTTTTTTTAATATACTTTTTTTATATAATTCTACTTTTTCTCCAACTTGGAGATATTCCATTTTTCTTAGTTTGCACATGCCTAGTTTTGTTTATTTTTAAGTAGAAAAGTATATAGAAAATTCTCAACTAAAAAATTACATAGATATTATTTAGCTAATTTTAAATAGGACTTAGTACACATCTAATTGATTAATATAAACTCAACAAATGAAGACATCAATACATATTGTCAATGAAAGAGAAAAAAATATAAATTTTCTAAAGCAGTAATGAGTTCATAAATGAGGAGTGTATAATAGCATTATGTTATAATCATCACATCATCCAAACTAATCATATTGTTGCATGTGGGTGGCTATTACAATCTTGCCATTCTCTAAAAGCAAATGAACAATCTCATGTATCATATTATCACTTGTTCGCTTTTTTGTATCCTTACAAAAAATCCAAAAGCTAACATTGGTCTTTCTAAGATTTATATATGTACTTTTCAATGAGAAGTACATATCATGAATCGTATGCACACCGAGATACTTTAAAAGTATTGTCTCCATATTTTCTTTCGTCATATCAGCATATATTAAAAAATAAATCACAAAATATTCAATTAATAAAATTTATTTTAAACCAAGTAAATTAGAATATTTAAACATATATATTTATATTAGTATAGTTTTAAACAAATACCATGTACAAGTAAAAAATAAGTCTCTAAAAAGTTACATTTGAATGTCACTAAAAATATCAATTTCAATGCTTGGATTTGAAATATCCTTACATTCTTAATCCAAATAAAATAACCAAATAAGATTATTCTTCTAATGTAAAACTTATAAAAATACAAAATCTATATATAATACCTTTAATCTATTTTCTTTGATGTTGGTACCTCCTTTTTTTGCTTGTTTATTGCAAACGATTCATGATCATTTTCTTATTTGGCTCAAATAAAAATATAGACAATTAAACTAAATCACATTTGAAATTTTACTAAATTATATAAATATTATCATCACATAAATATTAATATTTATCTTTCACTTTCTCAAACTTTTTCACAGTACTTCGTCATTTTTCTCATCTACACAAACCTATATTTGAAAATAAACTTAGTAATCTAATTTAAAAACATATAACTACAAGATCAAAACAAAACATATACCTTATCTTTGCTTGAGTTGTTAATGTTTTGTTGTATGGTTTCTTTAGAATATAATCTTTTTGTTAAACCATATAACAACAACTTTGAAAAGCTTGCACAACTTTCCACATCAAGATCCTGATCTTCATTTTCAACATCCTTTAGTAATAACACATTTTAATAAAGTAACCAATAAAATTAAATATTAAAAATAAAAACATATAGTCATAATGAATTTTTACATAGATATCAAAACTTGATTTATTGTATAATCTTGAAATTCTTGAAAGCTTTCTTATCTTTCAATAAACATATTCATCTACTAATATAAATAAATATTCATATATAAATAAATGTTATATGTATATTATCTAAGAAAAATATGAAAAAACTAAAAAAAATCATTACATGTAATATAAATCTGTATATTTATGTCCATGCAGGTCTTTAAATATTTTTTCTCTAAGAGGCTAAGATAATGTCACACATATATATTAAATGCATGAAATACCATAAAATCATAAAAATCACGCATTAAAAAATAAACACACAATTTCATAGGATACATTTTCCAACGCTTAATCAAATGGAATATCATCCATAGTCGAGATATATACATCTAGCTTTTGAGAGTCAGCAAAAACAGGAGTATATACTTCACACTACCATCAAAATGTATATATATGGGTATGGAAGAAGTGAAATTAATAAGATAATCATAAAACCAAACATATAAATTATATTATCTTACTAGTGATGCTATTGTATTTGAAATCACATCTTCAGGTATAGGTTCACAACACTATCCAAACTTCCCACTTCAAGAAAGACTGTGGACTCTTTTTATATGCCAGAAAATTACTGAATTCAAAAGCTAAAATTGTTTGTCTCAAATATTAGGAAAGTTAATGAGAAATTTTTTGACTAACTTACCTTCTTTAGAAAAACCTTTCTCCTCAAATACTTCCTCTCATCTTGCCTTGTACTTTTCCACCAGCCAGTCATAAATATCATGCTCTATCAACAAGCACTCACATCCATGAAACTTCAATGATACAATTTCATGGTGATTTTGAGAGATTATTAATGCAATACGTTCTTTTTTAGCCTTTTTGTAGAGTAGATATTCATTTGACTTTGAGGAGTCAAAGCATCTTCGTACCCATTGATAATTCTCAAGCATGACTGCATGTTGGCTTTTAAAGCATTCAGGTAAGAGTTTTTTTCCTTAAAATCTACCATTTTCTCTCTTTTTCAAGGTGGTTGGTCGAAAGATTTTATCATATGATGATGATAGGTGGATTATACCTTATAAAACTTAAGATATCAAATATCTCTAATTAGGTAGTTATTTATGACAATTGATCATTATCTACAAAAACAAGGTGCATGTTTCTAGACTCGATGAAACATCAAGACAAGTGACCTCCTTATCTTCCTTTCGTGCATTCTCTCTTGTACTATCTTTAATAATATTTTCTTCTGTATTTGCACACAATTAATCAAAGTTTATGATGATATTGAGATTATAAATTTTTGAGAAAGCAAAGAAATAAATAAAAAATAATGTATTTGATTGAACCACATATTATTAAATGCTTAGATTACAAAAAATGCACTACTCTAAAAAAAATTATACCTTTCACCTCATTCATCATAGAGTCCACAAGCCCGAGGAACCTAGAATCTTCACTCATCATCTTCTTTAGAAGAGCCATCATCTCTATGCTAGAAGTTGGTATTTGAAACCTACATAAATATAGCAACTATGAGAAAATGTATATTAATTCTACTAAAAAAATATTAGGTAACATGAAAAATAACTTTAATAAACATACAATCATAAATTTTTTGAGTCATATTCAAATGAATGCCACATAGTAAGTATGATTTTTTTTTCTTTATTGATTATCATTGTTTTTGTTTTGATTATATGCCATCACTTTTGTGTGGATATACACAGCCACCAATCTTTCTATTCTGAATCCTCTCCTCTCACCTTCCAAATATTTTCTTAGAAGTGGACCTTAGTCAACCATTCCACTTTAACTTGCTTCATTTCATAATTAACTAGCCTTATGATGGCATATTTTAAGCCATTTGGCCCACACAGTCCTAATAAATCACCCTTCATATAAATGATTTCATTCTCCTCTAGCCAAGGAGGAATGCAATCAATGCAACTTATCTTTGTTAAGTGTGACCTTAGTCTCAAATCCTTTGTCTCATATACAATAATAGAATTCCTTATTGAAGTTGGATAAATTTATGTAATAATGATTGTATTGGTCTAATACAGTCCCATGAAAATGGCACAAAACTATTTTGCAAGTGAGTCATACCTATAGCAGTATCCACAACTAAACTTTCATGGCCCCTTTCAATCATAATACATTGTCTATAGTAATGTGTACCAAAGAAAAGCCTCACTTCGCCATGGCATTCCAATGAGAAAAGTGATGATATGCATACTTTCAAATGGCCAATATTCATATCAACAATGGCAACTTCGTCACATCTTACAACCACTTTATCTCCCACTTTACAAGTTCCTCCCTTAAGAAACACTTTTTTATATTCTATTACTCGTTCCACCTCTAAGTTAAAAGAATGAAGAACGTATCTCCTTTCATCACTAGTTGCATTCTTGTATCTCAACCTCTTCCCTCCTATTACTATTCCCTTTGTTACTGTTGTTATTTTGCATGGGTAATCATTAGCTTTCGTAGAAAACCTCCATGACTCTTCTGATCTATCAACACATGATACATGCATGAGACCTAATACATGCCATTCTGGACATTCATCACATCTATCAAAATCCACTAAGTATCCATCAAGTGGCAAGAGAGCTTTGTGAAATTGCCTTATCATCCTTTGATATGGCATAAGTTTGTTAAGCTGGTCTTTTGTTATATGAATGAGTACCCATGTAAAGAAACTCCGTCTTGATAACTTGCATAAGAGATCTCATTGTCGTTTTGTTTGTTTTGATATTAACATATGTTGAGACCATTCGTTCATATGTATATCACCAAAAAGTATCATGGCTACCGTGATGAAGAATAACATCCAAGAACTCTCTAAAACCTATAATTGATATTTAAAAAGATATATTATTAAATTAAAATACAGATACCATAAATACATAAACAAAAGGAAAGTTGAGAAGAGTTTATATCTGCAACATGCTCCACCAGTGCCGGGTTGGATCGTAAGAGTTCTTCAGACCTTACTCTCCAAGGACCAAGCAATTCTCTCAAAGTATCTACATCTTCGCTAGACCAACCATGATCACGAGTGTAGTTATAAAAAGCTTGAGCAATGTCTACGAGTATTAATGCTAAGTCATAAAAGACCTTCAGAATACCTTCCACCTCACACAATACATATGGCAAACACCATTGTATCCACTTTTGATTTTCTTCATCCTTGTAGCTTTCAGTGTATTTACTAGGATACCTTGGCCATCGACCATATCGTATAGAGTATGGACTTACTTTTATAACATGATATTTTGCCTCATCAATTTGTGTTTTCACTCCACTATCCTTATTAGAGCACACATATACTTTGAGAAAAAATTTAGAGCCAAAATATGCATGCAATCATATACAAGATCCAAGGACAAATCAAAGTTGTAGAGATCATATAATCTCCACAAGCATGATCTACCAAAAATTCATGCTTCTTTTAAAAGTTCATCCATTTCTGCTTAAGTGAGGGCTCTCTTTGCCATATTCAAAGTAATAAGCATTTCATCACTTGATTTTTTAATTGGTCTATGTTTCAATTGAAACCTATTTTGATTAGGTAAGTAACATCCTGATCCCTCACTTTCCAAGGTAGCTAATGCTTTTTATCTATCACAAAAAGATTGGCCACCCTCTTTTAAAGATCCAATCTTTCATTGAGCTAGATGGTCACTAGTTACCATCATTAGCATGGCACGTGCAATGAATCTTCTACTGAGAGAATTTCTATGTTCAATAATGTTTGTGATTGGATAATTGAAATCTACATTAAATTCATCAACAAACATACTTTCCAACTCATCAATCATGAAGACATGAAAAAGCTTGCTAGAGCTCCCAAGCACCTTTTTACAGCTAAATGGAATAAATAAAACTAGTATAACTCCAATAAAAGAGTTCTTTTCAACATTGAAGACCTTGATCACCTCAACAACTCCACAATTCTTATGGGTTGTCTTTGAGGCTTGAAACCTGTCCCAGTGTAGTAATAAAGAAAAATATCGTGGGTCACCCTATTCATCAAATCCAAAAAATATATGTATTTTAGTAACTATATCAAAGGCTAGTCATTGAATTTTTAAAATTTTTTGTTGCAATAAAGTGTACCTTGTAGAGCCTTTTGTCCTTGGGTATGTGAGTTAGACATGATTTGCAAATAAAATTGTAGGTTTTATCTGTCTCATTTCAAGCATCTACAAGAGCTGGCAACCTTTGGGAAGGAGACCATGCTTTATATTCTTTCTTTCAATGAATATTATTACATATCACTAGAAGCTCCATGTATGATTCTGGATCCCAGAAATCTTTTACACTCTTACACTTTGTGCCGTCCCAGAACTCATTTATTTGTGAAGTACCAATTGCATTATTCTCTATTAAGCACTTTTTTTATTGCTCCATATTTCCAATAATTCATGACATAGAGTTCTACTTTTGATTAGTAATTGCAACTATTTGGTGATGGAGATATAATCAAAAGAAAGCATATCTTTCCTAGGGAGTGAGCAGTTGGAATAATTTTCACATCATTGTGGGCAATCATGCTTTAACTTCTACCTTCCCATGGCATTGAAGTTGGATTGATATTCAAGAGTGTCACAACAGGTACAGTTTATTGAAAATTAGAGTTGAAGGCTTGAGAGAGTGTGCACAAGAGAGAGAGAGAGAGAGAGAGAGAGAGAGAGAGAGAGAGAGAGAGAGAGAGAGAGAGAGAGAGAGAGAGAGAGAGAGCTCAAGTACAAGAACAAAATCATGTTTAGTCAGTTGCTCAAAGTACAACTAGTACACTCTCCTCTACATTGAGTGTGTACTTTAAGCTGTTTATATAGCCACAAGAGGAGTTAGGGTTAGGGTTCCCTTGTTCTCCAGCCCTTTTACACCTAGCTACCCTTATCCTCTCTTGTGTAAGAAGAGTTCCTATGCTTATCTTTCAACACCTCCCTCAATGCCAGGTGGCATTGGATAAAAACATAATAGGATGTCTCCCCTTAATTCTCAATGAGATGCCTTTATAAATCAGGCTACAAGAAAAGGTTATAGGTAGAGAGTGTTACAAGACTCAAAAGAGTCGGTCGCCTATGGATTGGGAGGCAAAGTTGACCTCCAATTCCTTAGGTACTTCTGGAACACTAGGACACTTACTTGTGATATGCCTAGTCTTTTTGCATTTATTGCATTTTATTTTGTTAGGATATTTCTTCCAATAGTTGCTCATAATATGCCTCTTTCTATGACAAAAGGAGCACTTAGTAGAAGTTGTATGGACTAACACATGCTCACGGGAAGTAAATGTTAAAGACCCTTCAGTATGGTTTCTCTTCTCTTCATCCAAGCATGATTGAATGGTACTTGCTAGAGTTGGGTTTGGGATATTAGTTAGGGTAGTCAGAAGGGTTGGAAAGACCTTCTTCATAGACTTCAGTAGGATGGCAATGGCATCTTCATCATGGATAGGTGCTTGAACGGAGGCAAGCTATGCCATAAGCCCCTTCATATGTGAAATGAACTTGCTTAGATCTTCTCCCTATTTGTATTCCAAGCTAAAAAACTCAAACTTGAGAAATATCTTGGAGTTCTTCCCTGTAGCACCGTAGAGCCTTTCGAGCTCATCCCACTTTTCTTTTGCAGTTGAGAATTGGTCAATGTGATGAATTAAGGATTGATCTAAATGAAGCATGATGATGGCCTGAGCCCATTCATCATCTTCTACATCAAGGGGATTGGATGGGTCAATTAATTTGGTCCCTTTTATGAAGGGCCAATATCTTCTTTCCATCATTTTGTATTTGATCAAAACTTGCCAAGGATGGAAATATTTTTCATTACATTTTTGAATTTGAGGACGGACATCAACATATGTTGTGGCCATTGGGAAGGTCTTACCACTTGTTAGAACAAGGGCAGTGTCTAGTCCCTTACAACCTTGCCACTAAATGTGGAAGCAAATCAAACAATTGATATCAAAGTTGTATTGAGGAGAAAGGCTAAAAATTGTACAGATGTAATATTTCAAAATATGACTTTGGTGGTCCTTTCTTATATGCAATCTTCTTCCGAGGTTTAATCGTCTTTTTAAGATTCAATAATGTGAACCTAGACTGGACTTCGAGCTCCTCCTTGTGGTATGGCTTAGTGGATGAACCTCGTGTTGGACAAGGACGGGGTCTATGATTTCAATGCTTGTTGCTGATGATTCCAAGGAAAGTACAATGACACTCATTCCTCTAATTTCACTGACTAATGTACTTGAAAAAAAAATTTCACACAAGATATGCAATATAAGTTTAGGGTAGGATGGTCTATGTATTTATAATTGTACACATAGCCTTACAACATGAAGTAAAGCACTCAATTGTTTTAATTTTCTGATGAAAACATTCAAATTGTGTAAGTACCAACAACAATAATGATTAATCAATGTGCCTTAGTGCTTACAAGCACTCATCTGTAGCTTATGTTGCCAGAGATGGTAGATGTTGGTCTTGATGAGATTGATGATGACCTTTCGAGTAAAAGAACCTCTAAAATGAAGTTTCTGAATTAGTAACTGACTCTGGAAGAGGTGACTTAGTGATTAAAATCATTGTTGATGACCAAACATTGAAAAAAATTAAAGATGGAAGAAGCTTGAAGCTTCCTGGCTATGGCTGCCAAGAGACCCATAGCTAGGGTTTTGATCAAAAGAGATTGTAGGAGATGAATTAGGAAAAACCCTCTTAGGTGAGGATGGTCCACTATAGGGGCCACAATAGCCCTAAGGTAGCTGCCATGATTGCACTCTGTGCCAGTCGAATTAGGTCACTTGCAAAAACTGTGCCGAATCTGCGTTTTAGACAATGCCACCCACCACATCACCTAATCCTAGCCTTTGATGTGCCATGCTGAGTTTCCCTGAGCTAAGGAGAAGATATCCAGAAGGAATCAAAAGCTGAAACTGCTTCTATTGCTTACACCAACTTCTCCAAGGTTAGGGGGTCTGGCTGGCTATGGTGGAGAGGAAGGTAACTGAGATGACAAGAGAACTTCTTATGCACTTAGATGTGTAAAGAGACTGAGGGAAGTTGAAGTATCAGAGATGGCTCTGATACCATGTTGAAAATCAGAGTTGAAGGCTTGAGAGAGTGTGCACAAGAGGGAGAGAGAGAGCTCAAGTACAAGAACAAGATCTTGTTTAGTCAGTTTCTCAAAGTACAACTAGTACACTCTCCTCTACATTGAGTGTGTACTTTAGGCTGTTTATATAGCCACTGGAGGAGTTAGGGTTAGGGTTAGGGTTCCCCTATCCTCCAACCCTTTTACACCTAGCTACCCTTATCCTCTCTTGTGTAAGAATAGTTCCTATGCTTATCTTTCAACACATTTATCTTCCTTCCTTGGTTGGTATAGCAATGGTGCATGAGAAGAACTCTCACGTCCTTGGCATATTTTGTATAATTGAGAGTTAATCATACTAGGGTGTGTTAACATGACATTGAGTTGCTCCCAATAAGTAGGAATACCTATACCACCTAAGCCTCCATCCCATGTGTTGGGTAGCTACACTAACACTTTGCGCCTAAGCTTGGAGTGAACATATTGTCTGTACAAGTTTGAGAAGGCTTCCTTCCAACAATATCACCAAACAAAATCTAAAGCATCTTGTCCTGAAACTCAACCAAAGCTTGATGTTCATCCCAAAGTGCTTGCATTTGAATTATTCTTTGAATGATTCTATCAAACAAAGATGGCTCAATATCATGCATCTCAATCTCATCTTCTTCACCTTCTTCCAAGCTATCAATCTCATTTAAGGACTCATTATGGGCTTCGTTATCCAACTCAACGTCACACCCTTCTAGAACGTCCTCCAATAATAAATCATGAGGGTCATGTATACCTAGATGGGTTGTAAGACTCTTGAATCTCTCCTTAATTTTTTGGTGTCATGCATAAGTTGAAGAAGGAACCAACTTCTTCTACCACCACAATATATTTTGCATCTACACCATACATGTCTGCATCTAGGAAATGATTGAGATGATACATGACTTCCAACACGGTTGTGTTCACTCATAGTAGCATTGTCTCTCAAAGAGTTTTGACTCATTTCATAAGCCACAGCTAATGGATGCATATTTCCATTCATATCTTGATGACTATGTGTATAATAATTTTGTCTTGTAACATCTTGATAGCCAAGAGATGAATGTTTGCACTTGTAATTGCACTGACATCTCATGATACAATTCATTATAACTACCTAAAATATAAAAATGTATCAAAGCTAATTAGTCCATGCATTATTAGAGACATTACTATAATCCTAGGTATTAAAGCATTCTTAGACTAAATATAAGTTATCTCAATAATAGAGACACCAAACAAAAATTGCATACTAAACAATTTGAGATGCCAAACCAAACACAAAATGGAAGGTAGTGTCCCTAGGACTTAGTAGTTCGTCACAACAGTTATCCATTTTGAGTGTGGTTTAACATCTTATTTCTCCACGCTCATGAAATAACATGTATTTGGGCTCTTTAACATTAAACCTAGAGGACATAGATTGCAAGTTTAGGCACAAATGATATATATGTAACCTCATCAAAGCTAACCAGTCCATACATTATTAGAGAAATTATTATAATCATAGGTATTAAAGCATTCCTAGAATAAATATAAGTTATCTCAATAATAGAGACGCAATTTTTTTTTACATACTAGATAGTTTGAGATGCCAAACCAAACACAAAAAGGAAGGTCGTGTCCGTGGGACTTAGTAGTCCATCACAACAGTTATCCCTTTTGAGTGTGGTTTAACATCTTCTTTCTCCATGCTCATGAAATAACATGTATTTAGGCTCTTTAACATTGAACCTAGAGGACACTAATTGCAAGTTTAGGCACAAATGATACATACATGACATCAGGCAAAAGATAGTACCAAATCTATATAATTTTATCAAAGCTAATCAGACCATACATTATTAAGAGACATTCTTATAATCCTAGATATCAAAGCATTCTTATAATAAATATAAGTTATCTCAATAATAGAGACGCAAAACAAAAATTTCATACTAGACAGTTTGAGATGCCAAACCAAATGCAAAAAGGAAGGTTGTGTCCTTAGGACTTGGTAGTCTATCACAATAGTTTTCTACTACAAGGATCTGAGGGTATAGAGACGCCCATTAGCGACGAGAAATAGCGGCGTCGCAAATGGCGATGCTAATAGTGACATAAATAGCAACGGTACCCATAGGAAAAAAATGCGGGCCGAAACCTGAGTGCACCATTTTTCACACATTCACGAAAGAGAGAGCGAGAGGGAGAGCGAGCATCTTGCTGAGAGGGAGAGAAAGAGAGAAAGAAGGAGAAAGAAGGCTTCTCATTGCCACCTCTGCCACCGCCATCGCCGCCACCATTCGGAAGAAGAGGAGGAGGTGTACGGAGGGCGAAGAGGAGCCGTCGTCACGAAGAGAAGCCGCCAAACCCTTATTTGAGCCTTTACGGTGAGTGCATTGTCCATTCTTTCTTTGCTTTTGTGTTTTCTCTGTCTCTTTTATTTGTTTTTTGTATAATTCGTGTGTATTGAGAGAGGGAGAGGAAATGAGAGAGAAAGAGAGGGAGAGGGAGAGGGAGGGAGAGGAAATGAGAGAGGGAGAGGGAGAGGGAGAGGGAGGAAATGGGAGAGGGAGGGAGAGGGAGAGGGAGGGAGAGAGAAAGAGAGGGAGAGGGAGAGGGGGAAGGAGAGAAAATGAGAGAGGGAGAGGGATTTTTCTCTCTCTCTTTTACTTGTTTTTGGTATAATTTGTGTGTATTGAGAGAGGGAGAGGAAATGAGAGAGAAAGAGAGGGAGAGGGAGAGAGAGAGAGGAAATGAGGTATAATTCGTGTGTATTGAGAGAGGGAGAGGAAATGAGGAGGAAATGAGAGAGGGAGAGGGAGGGAGAGAGAGAGAGAGGGAGAGGGGGAGAGAGGGAGGGGGAGGGAGAGAAAATGAGAGAGGGAGAGGGAGTTTTCTCTCTCTCTTTTACTTGTTTTTGGTATAATTCGTGTGTATTGAGAGAGGAAGAGGAAATGAGAGAGAGAGAGAGAGAGAGAGAGAGAGAGAGAGAGAGAGGGAGGGAGAGGAAATGAGAGAGGGAGAGCGAAAGAGAGGGACAAGGTGAGGGGGAGGGAGAGGGAGTTTTCTCTCTCTTTTACTTGTTTTTTGTATAATTCGTGTGTATTGAGAAAGGGAGAGGAAATGAGAGAGAAAGAGAGGGAGAGGGAGAGGGAGGGAGAGGAAATGAGGTATAATTCATGTGTATTGAGAGAGGGAGAGGAAATGAGAAGAGGAAATGAGAGAGAGAGAGAGAGGGAGAGGGAGAGGGAGGGAGAGGAAATGAGGTATAATTCGTGTGTATTGAGAGAGGGAGAGGAAATGAGAGGGAGAGAGAGGGAGAGGAAATAAGAGAGGGAGAGGGAGGGAGAGCGAAAGAGAGGGAGAGGGCGAGGGGGAGGGAGAGGGAGTTTTCTCTCTCTCATTTACTTGTTTTTGGTATAATTTGTGTGTATTGAGAGAGGGAGAGGAAATGAGAGAGGGATGAAATGGGAGAGCAAGGGAGAGGGAGAGGGAGGGAGGGAGACATTAAACATAATAGGGAAATGAGAGAGGGAGAGGGAGAGGGAGAGGGAGAGGGAGAGGGAGAGGGAAAGAGAGGGAGAGGGAGAGGAAAAGAGAGAAAAACATTAAATATAATAGGAAAAGAGAGAAAGAGAGGGTGAGGGTGAGGGAGGGAGAAGAAATGAGAGAGGGAGAGAAAGAGAGCAAAAGGAAACGAGAGAGGGAGAGGAGAGAGAAAAAATGAGAGAAGGAGAGGAGAGAGAAAAAGAGAGAAAATGTGTTAAACATAATAGGAAAAGAGAGAAAGAGAGGGTGAGGATGAGGATGAGGGAGGGAGAAGAAGAGAGAAAAGGAAATGAGAGAGGGAGAGGAGAGAGAAAAAGAGAAAAAAAACATTAAACATAATAGGGGAAGAGAGAAAGAGAGGGAGAGGGTGATGGAGGGATAAGAAATGAGAGAGGGAGAGGAAGAGAGTAAAAGGAAATGAGAGAGGGAGAGGATAGAGAAAAAGAGAGAAAAGATGTTAAACATAATAGGGAAAGAGAGAAAGAGAGGGTGAGGGTGAGGGAGGGAGAGGAAATGAGAGAGGGAGAGGAGAGAGAAAAAGAAATGAGAGAGGGAGAGGAGAGAGAAAAAGAGAAAAAAAACATTAAACCTAATAGGAAAAGAGAGAAAGAGAGGGTGAGGGTGAGGGAGGGAGAGGAAGAGAGACCTAATAGGGAAAGAGAGAAAGAGAGGGTGAGGGTGAGGGTGAGGGAGGGAGAGGAAATGAGAGAGGGAGAGGAAGAGAGAAAAGGAAATGAGAGAGGGAGAGGAGAGAGAAAAGAGAGAAAAAGAGAGAAAAAACATTAAACCTAATAGGGAAAGAGAGAAAGAGAGGGAGAGGGTGAGGAGGGAGAGTGAGTGAGAGAGGGAGAGGAAGAGAGAAAAGAAAATGAGAGAGGGAGAGGAGAGAGAAAAACATTAAACATAATAGGGAAAGAGAGAAAGAGAGGGAGAGGGTGAGAGAGGGAGAGGGAGAGGAAATGAGAGAGGGAGATAAAGAGAGAAAAAAAGAGAGAAAGAGAGAAAAAAAATGAGAGAGGGATAAAAAATGAGAGAAAGAGAGAAAAAAATGAGAGAGGGAGAGGAGAGAGAAAAAGAGAGAAAAAACATTAAACCTGATAGGGAAAGAGAGAAAGAGAGGGAGAGGGTGAGAGAGGGAGCGTATATGAGAGAGGGAGAGAAAGAGAGAAAAGAAAATGAGAGAGGGAGAGGAGAGAGGAAGAAAATGAGAGAGGAAGAGGAGAGAGAAAGAGAGAAAAAACCCATATACCTAATAGGGAAAGAGAGAAAGAGAGGGTGAGGGTGAGGGAGGGAGAGGAAACAAGAGAGGGAGAGAAAGAGATAAAAGGAAATGAGAGAGAGGGAGGAGAGAGAAAAAAAGAGAGAGAGAGGAGAGAGAAAAAGAGAGAAAAAATATTAAACCCAATAGGGAAAGAGAGAAAGAGAGGGAGAGGGTGAGGGAGGGAGAGGAAACGAGAGAGGGAGAGAAAGAGAGAAAAGGAAATGAGAGAGAGGGAGGAGAGAGAAAAAATGAGAGAGAGAGGAGAGAGAAAAAGAGAGAAAAAACATTAAACCTAATAGGAAAAGAGAGAAAGAGAGGGAGAGGGTGAGGCAGGGAGAGGAAATGAGAGAGGAAGAGGAAGAGAGAAAAGGAAATGAGAGAGGGAGAGGAGAGAGAAAATACACTAAACATAATAGGAAAGGAGAGAAAGAGGGAGAGGGTGAGGGAGGGAGAGGAAATGAGAGAGGAAGAGGAAGCGAGAAAAGGAAATGAGAGAGGGAGA
Organism: Lygodium microphyllum; assembly: GCF_053477565.2. Classification (NCBI taxonomy): domain Eukaryota; kingdom Viridiplantae; phylum Streptophyta; class Polypodiopsida; order Schizaeales; family Lygodiaceae; genus Lygodium; species Lygodium microphyllum. The sequence goes on along the minus strand of NC_141138.1, from coordinate 25,889,036 downwards.
GGAGAGAAAAAAGAGAGAAAAAACATTAAACCTAATAGGGAAAGAGAGAAAGAGAGGAAGAGGGCGAGGGAGAGAGAGGAAATGAGAGAGGGAGAGGAAGAGAGAAAAAGAAATTAATTGTTGTTGTTTGTAGTAGTAGTAGTAGTAGTAGGAGTTTTTTTTCTTTTCTTGTTTATTGTTGTTTAGTTTTCTTGTTTTTTTTTTTTTTTTTTGTAGTAGTAGTAGTAATTTTTTCTTCTTTTCTTGTTCATTATAGTAGTAGTAGTTGTTGGTTTTTTTTCCTTCTTTTCTTGTTTATTATAGTGGTCGTAGTCGTGGTAGTGGTAGTGGATGTAGTGGTAGATGTGGTGGTTGTAGTCGTGGTAGTGGTAGTGGTACGTAGTTGTGGTCGTGGTCATAGTCGTAGTCATAGTCGTGATCATGGTTGTGGTCGTCGTAGTCATAGTCATAGTCGTAGTCGTAGTCGTGGTCGTGGTCGTGGTCGTGGTTGTGGTCCTGGTTGTAGTCATAGTCGTAGTCACAGTCATAGTCGTAGTCGTAGTCGTAGTCATAGTCATAGTCATAGTCGTAGTCGTAGTCGTAGTCATAGTTGTGAGAAATGCGGGATCTAGAGCATGGTAAAACCGGAAGCTATGGAGGATGAAATGAGAAGTGTGGACTCATGATGGAGAAGACAAAGACACTGTTTGTTACACAAGTGAATTAGGTTCCAAGATTGAGACTTGGACTCATAAACACAATCTTGTGTATGTGGACAATGACATTGACGCTTCACTGAAAAGAAAAGAGTACTATCATTGCATTAAGAAAAGGAAGCAAGTACAATGCTTTATAGGAAAGTAGGAAACTGCAGTAGGCACCATTGTGCATATGGGATAAGTTAGCCTGCATATCCTTGACCCTGAAGCTCCATACAAAGAGGCTGTTTAGTGAGTGTGATTGCTGATTCTCAACACCCCTCCTCAATCACAACTAGAAAGGCACAAAGTGTGTAGAGGCTGTAATGAGAACCACCTGCAAAGTGTGGGCATACCACAAACATGGCAAAACACTAGAGGCTGTCGCAGAAAAGGCTAAGTGTGGGAACCATAAACATGGTGGACATCCAGAGGCTGTAACAGGGGCCTCACAAAGTGTATAGGGATTGTAATGCCAAGTTACATAAGGAGTTTACAAAGCTTATGGTAGAAAGCATTAGGGAAAGGAAGTACAAGGCTTTTAAAATAGTCTATCAGAATTATGAGAGTACAAGGACTGATGAGTCTTGTCCTTCCGATCCTGGTGGTCTTCATCTTCATCTTCTTCTTCCTTTGCTTCATTTTCTTCTTCTTCTTTGACTGCGACTAGATAGGCCTTTTGGGATCTCTTTCTTGCGTGGCAGAACTTCTCGGTGTGTCCGGTCCTTTTGCAAAAGTCACAGAAGAGTTGATCCTTCTTGCCTTTGTACCTGTTGCCAACATATAATGCATGCTCATCTCTAGAGGTACTTGGTTCTTCCTTAGTTTTTAGCTTCTTTTCCTCTTCTAACAGTGATGCCTAGATATCAACAAGTTCAGGATTTGGCATGTTGATTAAAGTTGTTGATACATTATTATATTCAGGAGGCAAACTCTTAAGTAGAACACCGATGCAAACATCTTCATCCATTTTATTGTTGATTCCTGCAAGTTGGGTTAGGAGTCCTTCCATGTAATTGAGATGTGTGGCAAGTGATGTGCTGGACTTCATTTCAAGCCTGAAGAACTCAATCAGGAGACCATACTTTGATGATTTAGATTGTGCACCGAACAGGGTGTCAAGTCTTTTCCATGTATCCTGTGAGGTCTCACAGTTATCCACATGGTGGATATAACTGTCGTCTAGCTCCAGTTTGATAATGGCCTGGGCTCTATCATCATTCTTTTGCCAAGTAGTTGCAAGGTCCACGTCCCGAGGTTTCTTCTCTTTGCCATTTGTGATGGTCCAGAGACCCTTTTTCATCAAGATGAGCTTGATGCGGGTTTGCCAGGTGTGGAACCCGACTCCTTTGAATCGAGCATTTGGAGAGTCTTTGCCCATGTTAGACTTACGGGAATAGTAGCAAATCAACTTCAGATTTATTAGATTTGAGCAACAGAAGAGTTGGTTGAGAGACACAAGTGCTAAAAAACACTAACTGAGTGTCAATGAATACCAAATCTACAAAGTCCTTTACTCTTTTTTAAATCCAAGTGTAATCTTCCCCTTCTTGATTTGATGCTGATACCTTCAAATCTGAGCGATAGTACTTTAATGAACTTCAGAGAGTATTGCTCAGTGATTAAAATCACTGTTGATAACTTTAGTGAGAGAAACAGTGAAAAATGTCAGAATTTTGAAGCTTTGGCTATGGCTTTTGCATTAGGGTTTCTGGGGGCAGCCTGGTTTTTTCCTGATTGCAGGAGCTACAGTGGATCATTTTCAAATTTTTTTAAATCAAAATGAAGCTTGAATGATGGGCTATCAATGCCCTATCATGGTCGTCAACATCGCGACATGTAGCGATGGCGGCAGCAGCTCGAACGTTAGCAGGCGCAATTCTGACAGATTTTCGCGATTTTCGCAATGCTGGGGTCAGGGCGCAATAATGTAGTCGATTTTCATACCACGATGAAGCGCCTTGAGTAAAGGAACAACTCCCTAGAAGAAATCGTGGGCTAAGATGGCCTGTAGAGTAAGATATAGAAGCTCCAAGTGCTATATGTCCTGTCTGGCTATGGCAGACACAGAGCAGAGATTGACAGTTTAAGCAATGCTGAGCTACAGATGGTCAAATCTCCTGGATTGATGTGATACAAGGAAGCTTTGTGAGTTGGGGAATACTTTTCCAGAAGGAAGCTCCAAGAGATTTGACTTGTGGAGTGAGATATAAGCAGCTCAATCTGACAGGATGCTGCTAGCTATGGCTGCCATGGAAGCTTCAGTGAGAGTAGAGTTGGAAGATGAAGTCATGAGCTGACATTGAGCTAGACTAAGGTTGAGAGGAATCAAGAGAGGCTAGAGAGGCAATGCCATGCCCAACTGGGCTCTAATACCATGTGAGAAATGCAGGATCTAGAGCATGGCAAAGGCGGAAGCTATGGAGGATGAAATGAGAAGTGTGGACTCATGATGGAGAAGACAAAGACACTGTTTGTTACACAAGTGAATTAGGTTCCAAGATTGAGACTTGGACTCATAAACACAATCTTGTGTATGTGGACAATGACATTGACACTTCACTGAAAAGAAAAGAGTACTATCATTGCATTAAGAAAAGGAAGCAAGTACAATGCTTTATAGGAAAGTAGGAAACTGCAATAGGCACCATTGTGCATATGGGATAGGTTAGCCTGCATATCCTTGACCCTGAAGCTCCATACAAAGAGGTTGTTTAGTGAGTGTGATTGCTGATTCTCAACAATAGTCATGGTCGTGGTCGTGGTCGTCGTAGTCCTAGTCGTGGTTGTGGTCGTGGTCGTGGTTGTGGTCGTAGTCGTAGTCGTAGTCATAGTCGTGATCGTGGTGTTCGTAGTCGTAGTCGTGGTCGTGGTCGTGGTCGTGGTCGTGGCCGTGGCCGTGGCCGTGGTCGTGGTTGTGGTCGTGGTCGTGGTCGTGGTTGCGGTCATGTTCATGGTTGTAGTCGTAGTCGTAGTCATGGTCGTGGTCTTCATCGTAGTCGTAACCCTGATCATTAAAGAAAATGAGAGAGGGGGAGGAAGAGAGAAAAGAAGAAGGAACGAGAGAGAGGCAATAAACATACAGCATAATAAAGAAAGAGAAAAAGAAAGAGAGATGGAAGGAGAGGAGATAATGAATGGATAAAAAACAAAGAGAGAGTGGTGGCGAGGTCCGGTGCAACACCATGAGACCGGAAACACTCCGACATATATATGTTAATCTGTGGGTGGGTGGGTGGAGACTTTACATACATTAATTTTTGCTGAGTTACAAGAGAAGAAATCCCTTCTCAAACAATTTAAGAAAGAAAAAAAGAATAATAACAAAAAAAAATTGTTTGTCGTAACGTAGACAAAATGGAAAACGATAAAGGTCTTGTTGTTCAAGATCGCGAGACGTATCTTAATTAGTGTGTCCCATGTCCTTGCTCTCACTGCAAGCTGGCAATTAGATGAAAACATCGATTGTCTATAGAACACGTATGATGCTTTGGCGAGTTTCAATCTGAGATCATTGATCAGGCGATCTTGCATTTTTAGCAAACGTTAAGAAAAATTAATATCAATCATGCCTTGTACTCGCAAGCTAATTGAATACCATATACAAGAAGATTGGGTGTGGCTTGCAAATTTTCTATCCAGGGAGGTGACGTCTCGTCCCAAGGAGGAGTGCACCCTTTCCGACTAATTAAAAGAGTTCGTGGGCATGCGATGGATGGAGTGCTTGAGCCAATCCAGCACTTGGAAGATACTACCCAATCTATACAGTCAATACCAAAGGAGACAGGTAGCCTTCCAGACACCTACCTACAATCTTGGAGCTTGAGATGGAGGCAATGATCGATACATTGATTCCCATGGATGTCGAGACTTCTAATCCGCTTATAGAGGAAGCATCTATACCATTATATGATGGATGCCGAGTATCTCGCCTGAAGACACTGCTTGCACTCCTAAGTGTGCAAGCAAAATACGGGTGGAGCGATGCGAGTGTGACCGAGTTGTTCAGGTACCTTTGTACGTACGCTTCGTTGATTTCTTTTTGGCACTATCATTAGAAACATTTGTTCTTTTTCAAGGTGTTTTATGATTTTTTTAAGGTTACTGAAATATCATATATTACCACCTGCAAATACCATGCGTGAGTCTCGTGATGATGCACGACATGTTTTACAAAATCTTGGCATGGACTACAACGGCATCCATGCATGTATCAATAATTGCATATTGTTTCGAGGAGAATACGAGACTATGGAGACATGTCCAAAGTGTGGTGCTCACAGGTATCGACGGGACTTGCAAGGGCAAACCATTCCTCAAAAAGTTCTTAGATACTTTTTGCTTATCCCTCGCATAAACCATATGTTTTGTACGTCCGGCATGGCGAGCTTGACAACGTGGCATGTGCAGAATAGGTCCATAGATGGAGTTCAACGAATATCAGCGGATTCACGCACATGGAGCCACATTGACTCTACCTTCCCGAGAGCCAAGGAATCTTCGACTTGGTCTTGCAATGGATGGCGTGAACCCATTCGGTCTGCACTCAACTTCTTATAGTGTGTGGCCTATAGTCCTTGTCAACTACAATATCCCTCCATGGCTTTCTACGAAGAAATGACATCTCATCCTTAGCTTACTCATCCCCGACTGCTACAAAGTCAAAAATATAGACATGTATCTTCGTCCATTAGTCAATGAGCTTAAGATTTTATGGGAGGAGGGGGTCACCGTGCAATATATGAGCAAGCACGATGGTCCAGCAATATTCGAGCCATTCTCATGTGGCCGATGATGTATGACTTTTTGGGATTTGGAGAGTACTCAGGTAAATAGGCTTCCATTCTCATTGGTAATATCTATATTTTATCTCGTTCAAGTTTATATTCACTGGATAGAGATGTTGGAACAAGTCTGGTTACCTCAGGTTATCATGCTTGTGCGGGCCACAATTAAGACTCCCGAAGGTCACAAACCATGAAGAAGATGGTATATCAAGGACATGCCGTTTTCTTGCCAGAGGGTCATGAACTTAGGGAATGTTTTCTTGGACGACCTCCAACACGTATGAATGCCGCAAGTTGGTACGAGCTGAAAATGGTCCATGCAGAGTCACATCCAAACGGAATGTGACAGTTCTCAGTTTTCTACGAGTTGCCATATTGGACCCACTTATAGATCAACCACTTGTTGGATCCCATGCATATTTTCAAGAATGTGGGCAGCTTGCTATGGGACCACATCACAAGAAAGAGAGACACTATAGGGGCACGAATGGATTTGAAGGAGGTAGGCAAGATGGAGGCGCTTTGGCCGCAGTTGACTAAAGAAGAGCGTATTGTGAAGCAAGTAGTCAATTCTATCCACACTCCGATGGGTATGATGCATTATCAGGTTTGCATTTTCTATCCACACTCTGATGGGTATGATGCATTCTCTCAGGTCTGCATTTTCTAAAGACCACCAATTATCAGGGCTAAAATCCCATGACTGGCATAAGATATGTCAGGTTTGTACTACGAACGGATTGTAATTGGCATGCGCATTTTGCTATTTGGAGTGTAGCCATTGTTCATAATGCTTTCTCATTCGTGGTAGTTTGTACTATCGATCGCGATCGCAGGATGCCTTACTCCAGAAATACACGAGGCCATTTACAGGTTGTCGACTTTGGTGCAATGGATCTCACAGAAGGAGATTAAGACGTCCTCTACTGAATCCGTGAGGCAGGGAGCAGTGGAGACGGTGTGTCTCTTTGAGAAATACTTGCCTACCAGCATGCTCATGATACAAATCCACCTTCTTGTGCATCTTTAGATGAAGTGGAGATTGCTAGACCTGTCCATACACGATGGATATTCTTCTTGGAGTGCTTCATGAAAATCCTGAAAGGCTTTGTGCGACAACAAGCTCAACCAGAAGGTAGCATGGTTGAACATTGGTTGGTGTCTGAGGCGCTGGTGCATATTTCACAATGGCTACCAACGGTGGATCCAGACAACAAAATGCTATGGTTGGCCCCACTGAAGGATGATGATAGACTGACTGGAGATGTGGTGGTTGGAAATGGGCTAGAAAAAAGAATGGATGCTGCAATGGAGGAGAATGTGAATCGCTTTTGTATGTTGCACCATGCCTCTATGGAGACGTGACTCGCTAGGTACCAGATCGCTAGGCAAGATCAAGAGGAAGTAAGATCTGAATTTTGACGTAATATGCGCCATCGACCGATTTGATATCCGCTCTCAAGATTTTATATATCTGAATTCTTGAGGGGGTGTAATCCAAAGGTGATGACGTGTTTAGGATTTTTCGTATATATATTTTATACACGACAACTAATTTGAGTGTTTCAATGTACAATACAAAATATATAGTGCAGCGTGGTCGTGCGGATGGCATTTTCGTGTGGAGCATATTGACAAAATGCGCTCCACAATGGACTATGGTATCATGGCAAGGTTCAAGTAGAGGAGCCGACGACGAGCAATGGATCCAAACACGGTTATAGATGAGATGGAGTAATTTGGAAACTTGCAAAGTATTGTTACAGTGGATTACCGTAGCTTCTCCATGATACTATTCGATATGCAGTGGTTCAAAGTGGTACTTGAAGGAGTTGGAGCAATAGTTCGACGAGGTCCATCTAGATTTCTCGAAATAGATTACGAAAAAAAATGGACGGATTTGCGCGACACCTTTGTGTTGCCAGCCCATTGTGAACAGGTGCATGAACTCATTTGTTTGTTAATTGTATTATGACATTGTACATGTCTTCTTCTTCTCCTACTCTCTCTCCCTCTCCCTCTCTTCTTCTCTCTCTCCTCTTCCTCTCCTTTCCTCTCTTCTCTCCTTCTTTCTCTCCCTTCCTCCTCTTCTTCTTCTTCTACTCCTTCTCCTTCTCTCTTCTCTCTCTCCTTCTCTTCTTCTCCCTCTGCTTCTCTTCTTCTCTCCCTCTCCTCTGTCAAGATTGTGGGAGAGAAGGAAGGAGTCTCACTTGTAGATTTCTATCTTGTACAATGGGGGAATACACATACAGGTGGAGGTTGAAAACAGTTTTCCTATTCTTAGTTGTGTAAGCCAAAAAGAGCTCTCGTACAAAGAAATAGAAGAACCCTATATATGGGTCTCAAACCAAATTCAACTAACTAAGGTGGCATACTAACTGAGCCACAAACTAGAGTAGATAAGGATAGCTGTCATCTAGCTATTATTAATGGGCGGTGTACCAACCGCATCTGCAGCTAACAAGTCGGTGATATAAATGCACAACGGTCACCCTGGCATATCACGAGTGGAGCTCGATATCTCAACACTCCCCCTCGAGGTCAACCCCAATTCCTGCACACCAAGCAGGTCTCTGAACTTGCACAGCTTCTCTGTGCCCAATGCCTTCGTAAATATATCAGGTACCTGATCCTCTGTGCTGACATAAACTAGATCAATAAGACCTAATAAAACCCTCTCCTACACATAGTGATAATGCACCTCAATGTGCTTTGTTCTAGCATGATAGACTGGGTTATTTGCCAAGTGTATACTACTCATGTTGTCACAATAAATGACAACTAGCCCATCTGTAGGTTGATGCATATCATAAAGTAGCTTATGCAACCAAGCTACCTCACATGCAGCCATTGTTGCACCCCTGTACTCAGCCTCTGTGCTCGACAAGGCAACTGTAGGCTGTTTCTTGCTGCTCCAAGTGATTGCAGCACTCCCAAAAGAGAACACATATCCACTAGTAGATCCTCTATCAGAAATACTATCAGCCCAATTAGCATTAGTGTATCCATGCAACTGTATCTGAACCCTAGTCTCATAAAGTAGTCCATACTACAATGTGGACTTCACATACCTGAGTATGCATCTAGCCGCATCCAAATGCGGTTTCCTTGGAACCTGCATAAATCGACTTATCAATCCAACATCATAGCTCAAATCTGGCCTGGTAATAGTCATATAAATCAAACTTCCTACTATGCGTCTATACATAGTAGGGTCTTCGAGAAGCTCACCTACATCTGCACTCAGCTTCACATTCTGCTCCAAAGGAACTGAAATAGGCTTACAGCCTGTCATCCCATATTTGGACAGCATGTCCAATCCATACTGCCTCTGCAAGAGCCGTATCCCACTTGGTGATCTAATCACCTCAATGCCCAATAAATAACGCAGCTCTCCCAAATCCTTCATCTCAAATTTCTGCTTCAATAGCATTTTCACATGAAGGATATCTTCATCACTGTCACCTATCATAATCAAATCATCAACATAAATGACAAGTAGCATAATACCTTTCTCTATTTTTCTCACACAAAGTGAGAAATCTGCCTTGGAAATATGAAAGCCAATAGTGACAAGATACTATCCTATCTTGTCAGACCATGCTCTAGGTGCTTGCTTCAAGCCATACAAGGCTTTCTTCAACCTGCAAACCAACTCAGGATGAACAACATGTGCATAACCTGGTGGCTTCTCCATATATACCTCTTCTTGCAAATCACCATGCAAGAAGGCATTCTTTACATCCATTTGATGTAAAGACCATTCCTTTGATGCAGCCATAGCAATGACTTCTGTTACGGTTGCCATCCTTGCAACCGGACTGAATGTTTCTTCATAATCAATGCCATATGTTTGTGCATACCCCTTGACTACTAATCTTGCCTTGTATCTGTTCACAGAACCATCTGCATTGTGCTTCACCTTATAAACCCACTTACAACCAATTGCATTCTTATCTTTAGGCAAAGGTACCAATTCTCATGTAGCATTTGCTTCCAAGGCATCCATTTCTTCATCCATGTCTTTCTCCCATTTTTCTTTTTCCATGGCTTGCTCAAAAGAAGTGGGTTCTGGTTCCTATATCACTTTGACCATATAGACATAGTGAATGGCTGCAAATCCATCATATTTCAGCCTATCCACATGATACCTAGCTCTGGTAGACCTGCGCAAAGTAGGTTCACTCCCACATGCTCTCAAAACATCCTTGGTCTTCCTTACTCCAGGTGTAACAATAGAAGGAATACCCAACTCATCATCAATGCTCTGTTCTGAGCCACTGGATTCACCATCCACATAAGAGTGACCTGCATTCACATCAAACATGGGCTGATCTACCTTCTCTTTTCCTTTTCGTGATACTTACATACCACTATCTGCATTACTTTGAGAAGATTCTCCTAATCTCAATCTGCCTATCCATGGCAAAGAATGTGAACCACTGCTAGAGGACGCTCCAGGTCCACTAATATCTTGTGACTGTGCTGCTGTGAATTCTGTGCAGCATTATGTGCATCTACATTATCAATCACATTTACTGGTTTATACCAGCTACTCATCTCATCAAAAACAACATCTCTACTAACTGTAAACTTACGAGTAGAAGGGTTATAGCATCTATATCCTTTTTGCTGCAGAGAGTAACCAATAAAGATGCACTTCTCAGCTTTTGGATCCAACTTGGATCTAAACTCATATGGCACATGAACATAGGCAATGCAACCAAAAATTTTCAAATGAGAAATATCTAGTTTCCTACCAGTATACCTCTCCTCTGGAGTCATGCCATGTATTGATGTAGTGGGAGTCCTGTTCATTATGTAGACTGCTGTAGCAACTGCCTCAGCCCAGTAAAAATCTAGCAGGTCTTTTTCATTGAGCATGGCACGAGATACCTCTCCAATATGCCTGTTTTTTCTTTCTGCAATTCCATTTTGCTTTGGGGTATGACTACATGAATATTGCTGCTTTATGCCATGCTCCTGCAAGAACCTTGCAAACTCATTTGAGAGGTACTCTCCCCCTCCATCTGACCTTAGGCATTTTATTTTCAGGCTTGTTTCTTTTTCAACCATAGCTTTAAGAGTTTTGAAATGCCCAAAAACTTCACTTTTCTTTTTCATAAAATACACCCAAACTTTTCTGCTATAGTCATCAATAAAAGTGTTAAAATAATGACAGCCTCCAATAGATGCAGCTTTAGTAGTCCACACATCAGAGTGGATTAATTCCAATGGCTTCTTACTCTCTTGAACATGTATAGGAAATGGTTTCCTTGCCTGTTTTCCAAATTGACAGGCTTCACATACCTTATGCATTTCTGCAACCTTGAATTTAGGAAATCCTGCAACAATATTTTGGGCTTGCATTGATTTAAGTCGCTATACATTAACATGACCAATGCGTTTATGCCAGATATCAATATCTGCAACTACACCAGTCCCATGTGCAAACATTGCTGCACTCAATTCAGGCATGTTTGTATCTAATGTAAACATTCTGCCCTTCTTCTTTCCTTTTGCTATCAAGCAACCTTTATTTTTCATATCCTCAACAAAGCATCCATGAGAATTAAATCTGACCTGCAAGCCCTGCTCAACCATTCCAACAGAAACCAGGTTCTTGGTGATATTCGGGACATGAAATACATCTGACAAGTATTTCTTTTTCCCATCCTCCATAGACAAAGGAATTTCTCCAATCTGCACAATAGGATGTGCAGTATCATCACCAGTCTCCACAAATCCTGTTTTTTCCATTTTCCTTGCATCCTGCATCCATTCTGCATGACTTGTCATGTGGTTTGATGCACCTGAGTCAACATACCACACATCGTTGCTTTCTTCTGCACTTGTCACAGAATTGGTCATGTGTTGCACCATAAACAAATGCTCATTTCTATCATTACCCTGTCTACTAGAAGATGCATAATTCCCTTGTTGCAATTTTCAATTCATGATGTCATTCTTCTTTTTATAGCAGTCTTTAGCCATATGACCCATTTTACCACAGTAGTAGCATTCAATATTGATGTTTGCATTTTGGCCTCTTTTCCATCCACCACGACCTCTTTGGCTCCCCCAGCCTCTAGAGTTACCATGTCCTCCTCCATAGGACTGGTTTTCTTGAGTTTATTGCATATTCTGATTTCTACCACGGCCTCCAGATCGGCCTCCTCTACCTCTGCCTCTACCTCTTCCAGCATTTGAGTAGAAGACAGTTTCTTTTGAAGTTCCTCCTGAAGAAGATGCACCACCATTTCTCTGCTCCTCAGAAATTAGAAGAGCAATCAACTCCTCAAAATCAGGAAATCTTTTACGGATGGAAATGGATGTTCGGAACTGTGCATAATCCTTTCCTAGACCATTCAAGGTCACAGAAACTAAATCATCATCTTCCATTGGTGACCCAATGGAAGCAAGTGCATCTGCAATCTTCTTCACCTTCATGTGGTAGTCATTGATGCTCATACTTTCTCTTTGCACATTGTGCAACTCTTGCTTGAGTTGCATTTTCCTGGCTTGCGTATTTGTGCTATACATTTTTGACAAAGTATACCATGCCACCTTTGGCATACTTGCATCCTGAATATGCACAATCATAGAGTCTGAAATACTGATAGACAGCTAGTACATAACTTTTCTGGCTCTCTCATGCCATCCTTTAAATGCTTGCATTTGCTGTTGATTGGGAACATCGGGAAGAACTGGTTCTTCTTCATTTTCTACAAAAAATTCCAAATATCCTTTTCCCATAAGGAAATTCGTCATTCTAAACTTCCATGCTTCGAAGTTGTTCTTGTCAAGCTTTTCAGCGACAATCTGTGAAAGAGAATCAGACGCCATTACAGAACACTACAAAAAATTCTATCACTGCAAAGAACACAGCTTCAGCCTCACAAGGGCAAATCTGCAAAACTGACGAAAGTGGTATTTGACCACACAGTCACTTCTAGTGACAATTTTGCATCAACAAGCAACAAGGATAATTTTGTAACTCCCAAGGTCTCTGCGCACAGGCATACGATGCAATTTCTACAATAACTTTTCACCGACCTGTAGAACAGTGGTCGCACAGCATAAAACAGGGCCTTTTCCTGAGTGCGTCGGAAAAACTTCTGCCTCCAAAACAGGCCCCAAAATGGCCTCGAATCAAAAAAACAGGGCAACCAAGGGCTAAAGCCCTTACCCGCAGCATATACTGCCCTCTTGCTACACTGCGAAGGGCGTCTCAATCTGAGACAATGTACTCTTGCACTTTCCGGCTGTGCTACCTGTAGAGACTTGCTCCCAAACTCGAAAAATGAAAGCAACACTGGTCCTCTTACTAGAACACTGCGAACTTGGTTTGCTTTATTGAACTCCTTACCACGAACCAGGATCTGATACCATGTCAAGATTATGGGAGACAAGGAAGGAGTCTCACTTGTAGCTTTCTTGCTTGCACAATGGTGGAATACACATACATGTGGAGGCTGAAAACAATTTTCCTCTTCTTAGTTATGTAAGCCAAAAAGAACTCTCGTACAAAGAAATAGAAGAACCCTATATATGGGTCTCAAACCAAACTCAACTAACTAAGGTGGCATACTGACTGAGCCATGAACTAGAGTAGATAAGGATAGCTATCATCTAGCTATTATTCATGGGCGGTGTACCAACCGCATCTGCAGCTAACAAGTCGGTGACATAAATGCACAATGGTCACCCTGGCATATCACGAGTGGAGCTCGATATCTCAACATCCTCTTCCTCTTCTCTCTCTCCTTCTCTCTTCTCCCTCTCCTCTTCCTTCTTCTCTTCCTTCTTTTCTTCTCCTTCTCTCTCTTGTCTCCCTCTCCTTCTCCTTCTTCTTCTCCTCTCTCTCCCTCTTCTCCCCCTTCTTCTTCTCCTCTCTCTCACCCTCTTCCCTCTACCTTTCTCTTCTTCTCACTAAGCACACGGGAGGGGGGGGGACAGGAGTTTCCAAGGCACCTGCTGAAGACCAGGTGGGGGGAGAAATTTCTGACGCCGAGGGAGGGGGAAATGCTACCTGTGAACACTGGAGGAGGGGCGCATTTAGTAAATAGTGGTGCAAAGACCAAGCGATCTCGGAGGGGATAGTCACTTGGGATAAGCTTAAGGAAGCTGTGCGAGAGAGGTATCTGCCACCTACCTATCACACATAAAAGATGAATGAATTCTATGACTTGAAGCAGCTAGGATTATCCCTTGAATCATATTATTCAAAGTTTTTTTCACTCCTAAAGTATGCACCCCCAATGGATATGACACAATAGGTATCAAAATTCTATGTTGGGTTGAATCCACCGCTAAACACTCGATTGGAATTGATGCGCCCAACGGACTTGCAAGACGCATTACTCCGAGCGACTCCAATCGTCCAAGAACTTAAATCAGGAAACTATGATGAAGATGACCCACGAGGTCAAGACAAGAGATGCCACAAGTGCGGAGAGATAGGACACATTCGTAAGAGATGCCCCAACCACCGATGTTTCCAATGCAATGAACTAGAACACATCCAAACAGATTGCCCTGAGTTGGACCCTAAGAATCAGGAATGTGCGGTCAAATGAAGCCGTCTAAACTCTACTTTTGGCTTGTATTATGAACCACATGATGATGAAGGCTTGAAGCCTGTTGTAACCTTTGAGGATGACTAGATATCCTAGGAAGATCCTCTGAGTTAATAAGTCTTGTACTTGGAATAAATCCTATTGAACCTTATGAGTTGTGACAAGTTGTTATTTTCAGTTGAGAATTTGAGTAATTAAGAGTAGCACAGCGGATGCATGGTGGGTCTTAACCCACAGGTCATAAGACCCACTAGTGCTTGTCTCCCCCAGTTTCTTCTTGAGATGAGGACATCTTGATTCCTCTAAGGGAGAGACGATGTAATGTCCCCCCCCCCCGTGACCCCCTATGCCTCCCCCCATAGGAACTCCCCCCTTCTAGATTTTTCAAAATTTTTTGGAATTTATTTTTAAAAACTCTCCCTCTCTCTCCCCCTACCATGTGCATGGGGGGGAGAGAGAGAGTAGGAGTAATGAAGAAAGGGGGGCATGCAGCCTCCCAGGTGGCGGGAGGCACTGCTTACCACCTTCCCCTCCACCTTATAAACCTCCCCCTCCTCCCTCGATGACAGCCTGTGGCCTCCTCCAGCATCCACAGGCTGAGTGCCCCCCCCCCCCCCCGTCCACTAAAGTCTCACTTTTCCTGCAAGCTTTAGTTTGGCAAGCATGGCTTGGTTAGCAGGTGCAGTTCCTGCTACCACAAAATAGTCCTCCATGGACTCAATCCAGATCTCGAAGTTGGCTTGAACATTCCTTCCCTTGCCATCAAACTTGGGTGGCTTAATTTTTTTGAGAAGGAACTTCTTCTCTTGCATGTCAGCATTCTTGGTTGTAGAAGGTGTTTGACAATCAAGCTATACCACTTAGGTTATTTCTGTTTAGGATATGTCTATGAACCGAACATTAATCAATCATGTATCATTATGAAGTTGTGCTCTGATACCGACTGTAACATGCCCGCTCCTCGATTCACGAAACATGTCTTAGCAGTCCATCGAGATATATATCTAGAAGACACCGCCCCCGGCACTCCCAAGGAATGACTCAGGGTTTACCAACTAGGGTCTCTCGAGTCTGCCCCGCAACGGAACTTATCCAACCGTTCCCACTAGGATCGACCTGAAGTCCAATTTTTCCTAACATTTCTCGTTAACATTTCCTTTGAGAAAAGCTCTCGGCTAACTGAGACCACCCTTCCGTAGGATAGACCCATTGGTCACATCCTCCATTCTCCCCTCAAGGGTTGTTTTAGTTATCTAATTACCTACCACATTATGTTTGACACATAAAAGTAGCTTCCTTAATTAACTCGTTAATCACACGTTCCTTTACGTAATTTAGGGCACTGATACAAAAGCAAGATAAAACAAGATCAAACACTTCCTTAACTTATCTTCAGATTAATGTTTGTCTCCCGCTCATACAGGAGAATTAAGTGTTCCTTTTGATGAGTGAACACTCTTGTTTACTCTCCCCCTTGGGAACTTTCCTCCCTTGGTAGGTATTCGGGTTAGATTTCTCTAGGCTTCTTGTTACAAATTGCAACAGATCCCATCAACATTTATTCATTTGTTGCAAGAAGAGACATCACTCTACTTTTGAGAATCAACGATGACATTAGGTCCCAATACCTTTATCTACAAGATTATTGGTGTTTAACTTAACACAATTTAAGATTAAACTTAATGCAATGTGAGGTAATGAAACCTTCCCTTCATTTTAGTTTTATCCAAATGTTATGATTCCAACATATCTCCTTTGAATGTAGGATATCCACAATACTTCGGTGATTACTTCCATTCATGAAATAAGCTTCATGAGTTCTTCTAGCTTAGCTTAACGCATGCACTCAATGCTTTATATTCATGAACATTCTCTAGGAAGTTCTATCAAGAATCGTGTGGTGGGGGGACTTGCTCAAGATGCTGCGCCGAACACACACAGAATGCACAAGGAGAAGCTCACTCAAGGGACAAGAAGAGAGATGGAGGCGAAAACGTTTTCTTGTTGATTTCTTCTTCTTCTTCCACAAACTTTACAATGTACACAAAGTATAGATAAGATACAACATAAAGGAAAGTGGCCTACTAAGTCAAACAATGCATAACCGACTACACTCGACTGGCGCTATAACTATACCAGTTGTAAATAGGTGTAACAACCTGAATATAATAAGTAATGAGTCAGTGGCCATGTGAGAGTCATAATGACCACCAAGGTGCTAAGTGTAGATGTGTGGACCCATCTAACTAGGCAGTCCATCATTAATGTCCGCATGTGTTGAGCTTGTCATCTCAACACTCCCCTCAAGCTCAACTACATCTCTGAAACTCCAAGTAAGCTTTGAAACTTTTGAAGCTTCTCTGTACCCAATGCCTTCGTGAAGATATCAGCTATTTGATCTTGTGTGCTAACATACACCAAGTCAATCTCACCTGCTAGTACCTTCTTTGTCACAAAGTGGTAGTGTACCTCAATATGTTTTGTCCTGGTATGGAACACAGGGTTCCTAGCCAACTGTATACTGCTCATGTTTTCACAATAAATGACAATTGGACCTTCCACTTGCACATCTAAATCAGCCAATAAATTTTGCATCCATACTACCTCACATGCTGCAACAATAGCACCTCTATAATCAGTCTCTGTACTTGACAAAGCAACTGTAGATTGCTTTTTACTGCTCCAAGTAACTGCTGCACTACCAAGAGAGAACATGTATCCATTGGGAGATCTTCTATATGACATACTACCAGCCCAATATGCATCTGTGTATCCAAACACCTGTACATCTGTACGTGCCTCATAGAAAAGTCCATAATGTAATGTGAACTTCACATATCTCAATATGCGTTTGACTGCATCCAAATGTGGCTTTCTAGGTACTTGTATAAATTGACTCACAAGACCAACAGCGTAGCTCAAGTCTGGCCTTGTAATGGTCATGTAGATCAAACTCCCCACTATCCTCCTGAACATAGTAGGGTCTTCTATCTCATCCCCAACATCAGCACTCAATTTTACATTCTGCTCCAATGGGACTGAAAGTGGTTTGCATGCTGTCATACCATACTTGGACAACATATCCAAGCCATACTATCTTTGGGACAGCCATATACCATCATCACATCTAATCACCTCAATGCCAAGGAAGTACCTTAGCTCACCTAAATCCTTCATCTCAAACTTCTTCTTCAAAAAGTCCTTGACTTCATCAATCCCACTATCACTATCACCTGTAATAATCAAGTCATCCACATAGATGACTATGATGACCAAACCTGCATCTCCCTTTCTCACATAAAGTGAGTGATCAGCATATCAGAAACATAAAAGCCAATATTCACAAGATCCTCTCTGATCTTGTCAGACCATGCTCTAGGTGCTTGCTTAAGCCCATAGAGTGCATTCTTCAACTTGCACACATACGTGGGATGCTCTAAATCTTCATAACCTGTTGGCTGATCCATATACACTTCTTCTTGCAAATCACCATGCAAGAAGGCATTCTTCACATCCATTTGCTGCAATCTCCAACCTTTGGCTACTGCCAAAGCAATCACACATCTGATAGTTGCCATCCTAGCAACTGGACTGAAGGTTTCTTCATAATCTATGCCATATGTCTGGGCATAGCCTTTTGCAACCAGCCTAGCTTTGTACCTACTAATAGAACCATCTGCATTATGCTTAATCTTATAAACCCACACATCCAATTGCTTTCTTGCCCTTTGGCAATGATACTAGATCCCAAGTCTTATTGGCCTCTAATGCAACCATCTCCTCATCCATTGCTGCATCCCAATGAGTATGACCAACAACATCCTCAAAGCAAGTGGGTTCAACATCCTCATCTAATTTCACCATATAAGCATAATGGTGAGCTGCATAACCTTCAAAACCAGTTCTTTTAACAGGGTATCTAACTCTGCTAGATCTGCGTACCACCGGATCACTCAATGGAGCCTTTACATTACTATGAGCTCTCTGTACACCTGAGCCACTGGAGTCTCCATCAAGAACTGCATCAATGCCATCTGACACTTTATTCTTTCCTTTGTCTTTACCTGTAGTGCTACTAGATGCACCTGAAGATGTAGAGCTACTTCTTAGTCTCCCAGACCAAGGACTACCAGATGATGTCTTTGGTCCACTAAGAGTCCGTGATTCTTGCTTTTCAGCTTGCACATGAGTGTCATGATCATCATCATTATCAATGCACCACCACTAGATGCATACCAACTGCTCCTTTCATAAAAAATGGCATCCTTGCTCACTCTGAACTTACATGTGATAGGGTTATAATAGCGATACCCTTTCTGCTGTAAAGAGTATCCAGTAAAGACACATTTTTCTATCTTTGGATCAAGCTTCTTCCATAGCTCATCTGGCACATGAACATATGCAACACAGCCAAATACCTTCAAGTGCGATATATTAGGCTTCTTGCCAGTAAAGCATTCTTCAAGAGTCATCCCATGAACTGTAGCTGTGGGAGTTCTATTCATAATGTAGACAGCAGTATGGATAGCCTCAGACAAAAAATATTTGGGCATATTCTTTTCAGCCACTAATGCCCGCGCAACTTCTGCAATATGCATGCTTTTTCTTTCTGCAACACCATTTTGCTGTGGGGTATACCTGCATGTGAACTGTCTCTTTATCCCATGAGACCTCAGTTGAACTCATTCGAGAGGTACTCTCCCCCTCCATCTGACCTCAAGCACTTTACTTTCAAGCCTATTTCTCTTTCAACTGCATCCTTGAAAGTTCTAAAGTGCTCAAACGCTTCACTCTTTTCCTTCATAAAATATATCCATAGCTTTCTAGAACAATCATCAATGAATGTGACAAAGTATAAACTGTCTCCAAGAGATACATTTTGTGTAGACCCCCAAATATCTGTATGCACAACACCAAAAAAAGTTACCACGACCTCTTGAAACCTGCATATCACCAAATTGCTGATTCGATCTGTTTTGCTGGTTGTCACTACTAGTCCTGTACCGCGGCCTCTTGAAGAGGACCTGCCACGTCCCCTTCCTAAACTGTAGTAGAAAGCTTGGACCTGTTCACCACTTTTTTCATATGTCTCACTCTACATGTTGATCTCTTTAATGATCATAAGGGAGACCAACTCATCAAAATCTGGAAATGGCTTTCTGACATATACGAAAGTTACAAAAGACTTCCAAGCCTTTTCATTGTTAAGTCCACCCAAGGTAGATGACACCAAATCATCATCATCGGGCATTGCATCAATCGTTGCTAAGGCATCTGCAATGCTCCTTACCTTCAGTGGATACTCATTGATAGACATATTCTCTTTCTTCAATGTATTCAACTCTTGTTTGAGTTGAATCTTTCGTGCTTTTGTATTTACGGAAAACATACTTTCAAGTATGGTCCAAGCTGCATATGAATTCTCTGCATTTCTAATATATCCTAGCATATTATTGTCAATTACTACACAGACAGCCAATACATGACCTTTTTTTCTTTTGCATTCCATTCCTTCCGTGCCTTTGTCTCTTTTGCAGTTGGAGGATCACTCAGCTCTGGCTCCTTTTCTTCGCTTGAAACAAACTCGTAGAGGCCTTTTCTGATAAGAAAGTTCGTGACAAGGAACTTCCATGAAGGATAGTTGTTCTTGTCAAGCTTCTCAATGATGGGGTTTCCACTATTCTTTGCCATTATCACAAAACTAATACCAAATAGCAAGCAAATATTCAGCAACCCTCGACCTATAGTGCACAGCAATACACCAGACAGTCTTTTTCACTATATACTCAACAATACATGCAATCTGCAACCAGTTTGCAGATAAACCTTGTGTTTATTCACTAGTAAACACCTTTGAACTTATAGATCTGAAATTTGTAACTTGTGCACCTGTATACGACAGACACAGTTGAAATTGCAGGATACCTCGAATTGTTGTCTGCAACCTTGCGAGTCTAAAACGGGGCCTGAAATGACCTCGGATGGCCAAAATAGCAATGGCAAAGCTCTAAAGGGCTTACCTACAGAATACACAGTGCTCTTTGCGCACCAAATCTCACTGCAATCTGAGGTTTTGCTCTGCCCTACTTTCGGTGCCTCCACAGGCACTGTCCAAGAGAAGAAGTAGAGAATGGAAGAGCTTCTTACCCGTTGCTTGCTTGCTCCAATCCTTGGCTCCTCTCCTTCACTTTAGCCTTTAAAACTAGCCTCAATCAGTGGTGCAACTCTAATACCATGTCAAGAATCGTGTGGTGGGGGGACTTGCTCAAGATGCTGCATTGAACACACACAGAATGCACAAGGAGAAGCTCACTCAAGGGACAAGAAGAGAGATGGAGGCGAAAACGTTTTCTTGCTGATTTCTTCTTCTTTTTTCACACACTTTACACTGTACACAAAGTATAGATAAGATACAGCATAAAGGAAAGTGGCCTACTAAGCCAAACAATGCATAATCGACTACATTAGTCGAGTGGCGCTATAACTATGCCAGTTGTAAATAGGTGTAATAACCTGAATATAATAAGTAATGAGTCAGTGGCCATGTGAGAGTCATAATGACCACCGACATGCTAAGTGTAGACGTGTGGACCCATCTAACCAGGTGGTCCATCATTAATGTCCGCATGTGTTGAGCTTGTCATCTCAACAAGTTCCGTCTATCATGAACACTTTCTAGGAAAGTCCTACCTAACATGCGCAATTTCTAAGATTGTAAAAGGGACATCATTATGATTAAGAATTCTAATGTCTTAAGCAATGAAACTTATTTTCTTAGGTACGATCATATCCCCTTATTGTATTCCCCATCATGCAAATTCACTATTTTCCTCCCATGTTCTAATGCATTTAAACCATATTTACGAACTTATAATTTACAGTATAACCCGGGTCATAGAAAAATCTGATTTTGATCTGCAGGTGTTTGAGACATTAACAGGTCCACTTGATTTGGTCTGCTTCTTTTCCCCTTTCACAGCTCCCACACGCGTACTTCGATCACATCGGACGGACGAGCTGCCGTCCTCCTTCCTCAAGGTGTGAACCTTGCAAGGAACTCCATAGCCCTTAGAAGGTTCTAGAACCTTACCTTTCTCTCTCGTTCTTTCTCTGCCTGGGGAACATGTGATGGTGGCACCGACTGTATCCATTAGAGTGAGTCCCTTCTTTGAGGGCTTTTCTTCTCCTTCTCTCTCTCTTCTTCTTCCTCTTCTTCTGTCTCTCCTCTTCTCCTTTCCTCTATCCCTTCTTCTCTCTCTTCTCTCTTCTCCTCCTTCTTCTTCTTTTCTTCTCCTTCTCTCTCTTCTCTCCCTCTTCTCTCTCTTCTTCTTCTTCTCTTCTTCCTCTCCTTCTCTTTCTCCTCTCCTTCTTCTTCTTGTCTTCTTCTTCTCCTACTCTCTCTCCCTCTCCTTCTCTTCTCTCTCTCTCCTCTTCCTCTCCTTCCCTCTCTTCTCTCCTTCTTTCTCTCCCTTCCTCTTCTTCTTCTTCTTCTACTCCTTCTCCTTCTCTCTTCTCTCTCTCCTCTTCTTCTCCCTCTGCTTCTCTTCTTCTCTCCCTCTCCTCTTCCTCTTCTCTCTATCCTCTTCTTCTCTCCCTCTCCTCTTCCTTCTTCTCTTCTCCTTCTTTTCTTCTCCTTCTCTCTCTTCTCTCCCTCTCCTTCTTCTTCTTCTTCTCCTCTCTCTCCCTCTTCTCCTCCTTCTTCTTCTCCTCTCTGTTGGGAGTTTCCACTCAACCGCCAAGACCCACGGACCGCTTATTGTTCAAGCGTTCCAAGCCGAGCACTAATGGCTACCTCTTACATAGCCGACACACCATCCATATCTACGGGTGTAGTGAGCTTACCTCTGTGCCATTCGAGTTGCCTCCTCTCCCGTGCACTCCGGTAGCTCCACGATCCAAGTGCAAGCTTCAAGCAAGCTCCATCCTCAAGCTCCAAGCTCCAAGTTCCATTGCCGCGAGCAAGACAAGAGAAGAGAAGAGAAGAGAAGAAGAGAGGAGAAGATGGAGAGCTTCTCCTCCTCGGTCCCTCACCCTCACACACTCACTCCCTCATACTCTCACACTCCCTCTCTCAAGCACAAGCTCAAGCAAGCAAGAAGAAGAAGAAGAAGAAGAAGAGGAGAGCTACTTTTGGCCACATACAAGAATGAGCTTCTCATTCACTTTTCAACTTTATATACAAAACCCTAAATCCCTTTTGGGCGGTCATCCCCTTTTTCCCTTTTTACATGGCCTAGGCCCTTTTTCCCATTGTCCTTCTATCTTCCTAGCTTCCTTTCCATCACCCGTCTACATTTACAAATGGCACGGGTGAGAGCCCGTCGCACTTTTACAAGATTTCAGGGTGCGCCTTTTTATTTTAAAATGCACATTTCCCCTTTTGCCTTTGCCTTGGACTTTTAAGGTTGCCCTTGCGCTTTTGGCCTTTTCTCCTCTTCTTTCTTCAGTCGGGCTACCCTTTTTCTGCCTTTGCCCTGCGTCTTTTCCACTTCTTTTTGCTTTCTTTGTGTTGGGGTTAACATTACCCCCTCCTAGACGAGTGCTAATCCCATGGCACTCACCGTCGTAGGTAGCAGGCTGTAGCATGCACCAAAGACGTGGGTGACAAGGACACCTATGGTTTCCATGGAGGAGTGTTGGTGGTGGTGTGGCAGAAGGTCTTGGGGGCCTGTTGGTGGCCAAGGTGGCTGGTGGAAGGTTATTGGAGTTGTTGGTAGGGCTATGCTGTGTTGGGGATTGCATTGATGGCCAGCACAAGTGTTGGTTTGTTGGGGATTCTGCACATGACGATTCTTTGCGGGCTTGTTGGATGGTAAGGGACAAGTAGCAAAGTTGAGTGTTGATGAAGAGCAACAACACCTTATACCTGCAATTGAAAAACCTCACTTGTGATCTCTCCTTAAGGGGTAGTGCTAGGCTTCTCATCGTGCACAAGACATATTTGGATTAGTTTGGGAGATAGGTCGAACGCTAAGCAAGCCTAGAGTATTGTCCTGCACTTGAGGACCCAAACCATGGATATACTTTGGTGCAAATATCATGTGAGTGCTCGTGCATACTTAGATATTACATAGTTAGAAGACCGTGGGCTAGTTTCTCATAACAATTCGTGGATGAAGCAAAGTTGTCCATGTGGAGAAGGAGTACACGTTGTCGAAAGGTTTGTGAGAGCAATGTCGCAACCACAGAGGACTTTGAAAAATTTCAGGATAGAAATTCAATTAAGCAAATAATCAAGATGAGAAAATGATGTCAACTCTGTTTTACTTTTTTTTTGACCAAGGCTTCCGTGTCTTTCCACAAAAAGGTCTTGATTCTTCAACAATCCTGACAATCAGCCAATAATGGTTGCATAAAAGGGTAACTGTATAACAGCAACATTCAGAACTTTCCAATTAAGCAATTCAAGCTTTTCCACTCCCCAAGAGCTAAAAAAACCGAGCTCATACAATATCAGCATGATCCTAAAATCACCCTCCGAAATAGAGCAAGGGATGACATCTTCCTCTGTTATATCCGATAAGTTTGCAACATCAATAACTCTTATGAATGATTAAGCTGTAGATAACAGTTTCAAGATCTTCAGTGAATAAAATCCCATATTTTTCCTTTCTTCTCAGTAGTTTTGTCAATCTGAGATAAGCTTCTAATGGTATCTTCTCCATTTTCCAAAGAGCCCTCTCTAGCACAAGCACGGATGGGAGAGTCAAGCTGCAACAATTCTCGACGCAAGGCCTCAAATTGTGCAACTTCAGTTGGAATAGAAGCCTGATCTAAAGCAGCAGCAGCAGCCCTGTCAAAAGCATCATCAACGTTTGCTGAAAGGTCTCTCTTTTAGATTAAGTTTTCAGTGGCAGATGGCAAAAATGACAGCTTCTTTGCAAACTCCCAGGCCATATCCTTTGCATCATCAAAAGCCAAATTTACTCTTGATCTTTGCTCTGATAAATCGGTTTCTCAATGACACCTTCAAAGCTTGGACAAGACTTCTTCAATTTTCTGTAAATCCTTGTCAAAAGCCTTCAATTGTTGTTCCAACTGAAAAAAAAATCAACCTGCTCTTCTGTATCTTGCCAATCCAACCCAATTTCCCACGTCCATGGTTTATGTAGATCACCTCCACTCCCTCCAACAGGCTTGTAGTTCAAATTTTTCATATAGCAAGCGTTTTAAAGTCTCCTCTACTTCAACTGCAGCTTTGCTGATCACAAACTTATTGGAACTGTTCTGTCGATGAATTCAGCTAGTTGCCGCAATGCAATCACAAACTCGAGATTGGATTTTCCTTGAAAACGATGTTGCCAGGCCAGACTTAGCTTGTTGAATCCTCTTGCTGTGATTCATAAAACACTTGACAGGTGAACGACCGGGTCAGAATTAAGGCATGGTCAACAGAGCAGCTGCCTGTGTGCATGAGGAGGCGCGAGTCCTGCACCATGGTTCTGCCTTCAACAATCGACAAGCTACTCTTGAAGCTTTCTTGGGCAACAGGACACAAAATCACCTCCAACTCTATCCAAAATCACCATCAAGGGATCTGAAGCCTTCAACGACAACAGACATCAAGATTTAGCTCAAGGACTACCGTCACCCTGTTTCCTTTGGTCGTTTCGGTGGAAAATATATTCCTGAGGTCTTCACGAAAGTTTTGGTGCACCCTCTCTTTCGCAATTCATGGCCGCAGGTGATAGGAACAGAGAATTCCTTTGATTATTTACTTCACATATTAAACGTAGAAGAAACCAATTTTTCCTATGCAGAAGAAGCAATTGTGCTTATGAAGATCACGACGGAAACAGTAATGGTGGGAAGATTGCATTATAAGTTACAGGAAGTGGTGGATTGTGAGCTTCCATGAGCTGAGCATGAATTTTAAATGCATAAGGTACCAATTCAGAAACATCGTGCACCAGTATATCCTGAAAAAGCAGAGTGCAGGACTTCCCCCAAATGGTTCTCATTGATGACGCCTCCTCACCCCCTCGACTCCTTTTTCCCCCCAAAAAGCCTTCTTTTTCAAAATAGCCCAAAAGCTTCTCCTTTTTCCCCTCAAAGCACGGCTCCTTTCATGAGCTCGAATATGCCTCCACTAAATATGAAACACTAGATCCCAATAAAAAAACATGTCCCAACAAGTGCCTTAGAACCTTCTTAGACCCTTCAATCATCACATGGAATCGAAAAGGTGTTCAACACTAGTGGGTTTAGCAGCAGATTTCACCTTTTTCTACTCTTTGTACATCTGATAATGCAATCCCATTCATTTCTAATAAAAGTAATGCTTCCCACCATTGTTGTACCAAATGCCGCAAAAGCCATCTTAAACAATCAACTTTCTTTCTGTGAGAAGATCCTTACATAAACCGAAACCTTTCCAAATTCCTTGATCTGTTTGTATAGTTGTAATGTCTTCCCTCCTTGACCCTGCGTGAAAGCAACCCTTCATGCTCGCCACTATACTCATACGCAGAAAATAAATGTAATCACAACAACTAAATATGTACAAAGTACCAAATCCCATGCACAACTTTTGGGTGGTTTACACACCTCGAATGCGCAGTAATACGACATCCACCCCCTCTAATCCTGCGCATCCTCCGGATGGGCCAACTACCCATGATCATTATCATCAAGATCCACAAACAAATCAATCTCTTCGTTATGCATTTCCGGTAGATCAACAAGATTATCAGCCATATCATCTGTCTCTTCCATTGGAGTTTCTTGTCGTTGCTCTTCTCTTGAAAATTCTTCCAATGCATAATTCTCATCATCTCTTTTCTTGAAAATCTTGATTCTTTTTCCAGCAATAGGCACTCTAAGCACTGTCCCATCCAATTCAGTCAGCACATATGTTGCATTATCAAAGACATGTCTGACTATGTACGGCCCAAACCATCTTTTCACCATCTCCCGAAGTGCAGTATGCTGATTTTCAAGGCTGCTATCAAACACCAATACCCAATCTCCCTCTTCTACTGCTCTAGGCCGCAAGCGATGCCTGCTGTCAAACCTGTCCTTATTTCTTAGTCTAGCAACCTTCAACCTGTCAATAGCTAGCTGAATATCCTCAGGTCTCCTCTCCAACTGTCGAATCCGAAGAGCTAAGAGCTCCTCTCTCGTCAAATCCTCCTGCCAAGGTAAAACTGACCAAGTCAAAGCACAAGTCTCAATCGGCATAACAGGTTTCTGACCATACATCAACTCTGCAGGCATATATCCTGTAGTAACACTATGAGTCGTACGATCAGCCCACAAAGCAAATGGTAAAAGTTTTGGCCATTCTCCAATCCGCCCTCTGCATGCTTTGGCTAATGCTTTCACTATTGGCGGATGCCCTCTTTCACTTTTCCCATTTCCCTCTGGATTGTCTGCTGTGGTTAGAGCCAATTTGATTCCTAGCTGAGAGAAAAACTCCCTAGCTTCATCTGCATCCAATTCACCACGATCCGCAGTGATCTTACCCACACAACCATACCTGCAGAAAATTTCCTCCAATAAGAACTTACACATTGCACTAGTGGTCTTCGTTCTCAAAGATCTGCCCTCAACATGATTAGAAAGATCCTCTCTAGCCAAAACAATGTATCTCATCTGCCATAGACCCATAGGCATGGTAACCAAATCAACTACCCACTTATAATGAATGCATAGCGGATAGGTCGGATGAAGCTCATCTCTATGATGCACTACTGAATACATCTGGCAGTCTCTGCAAGTCTCAACAAAGTGAGAAACATCTCTGTACATGCCTTTCCACCAATATTTCTCCTTGATTTTCTCATAAGTAGCCCATGCTCCTCTATGACCAGCCCAAGGACTCTCATGAAACTCCCTCATCACCTGTAACTGTGTCTCTCTATCGCAGACAACCCGCAAAGGTAATCCGCCTCTTTTCTTCGGATGCTTCCAAAGAAATCCGTCCTTGAGAAAATAACCATAGGCTTTCCTTCTGATCTTCTTGAACTCTTCATCTGTCCATTCATCTCTTTTGCTTAGTGTACTAAGGTACCTGCCAATCTGCAACCAATCTCCAACATAGAGTTCTTCTGTAAAAGCCACAATATCATAGACATGACAAACATGATCAACCATAGTGGCTGAAATTTCTGCATCATCCTCTTTTGCAAGTAGAGTCTCCTCATCATCATATCTGGCTCTAGACAACATATCTGCCACTGGATTATCCTTCCCTGCTATGTGTTTAAATTTCGGATTTAATGACTTGATGTATGCAATCCATCTCAACATGGCTATATCCGGAGTAGAGCAACTCGTGATCATACCAATCAATGGCAAGCAATCTGTCTCTACCACAACTGAAGCTCCAATAAAGTACTCCTTGTCACATTTGAGAGCCGTCACAATCCCCAATAACTCCCTCTTGATTTGCGGATATCTCCTCTGTCTCTCGTTTAGGACTTTCGCCCCAAACCGAATAGCATACCTATTTCCATCTGCATCATCTTGACCCACAGCCCAACCTATGCCAATTGGACTAGTGTCAACTGTCAATACAATAGGCCTATCACAATTATAATCCGCTTTCCTGAGAGTAGGAGCATTCTGCAATAACTTCTTCAATTTCCGCATGGCTCTAGTGTGGCTCTCATCCCAATAGAATTTCTGCCCCTTTCGAAGCAGCTGATACAAACAATCTGCAATGTGTGCAAAATGAGGTATCCAAATCATATAAAACACACAAGCACCAATGAATCTCCGTACCTCAGAAGTGGTAGAACAGTACTCTGCAATCTTGCCTATAGCATTCACCTTATCAGGTGAGGGTTTCCTGCCATAATATCCACACATATGCCCAACAATGACAACCTTATTCACTCCAAAAACAGATTTTTGCCCTGAAAGTGTCAAGTTCACTTCTTCTAACCTGGCCAAAATCTTCTCACATGCTGAAATATGATCAGCCACAAAGTATCTGCATCCCTGCTCATTTAGGCTCTCATTCTTCTCTTCTTCTGCACACCCCTTAATGGGCACATCATCCAAGAAAGGCATAGTAAGCTGAGGTATGTAATCACGAAGGACCTTATGCATGGCATTCATCATATGCGCAACAGAATTAGTGGCACCTTGAGGCAAGGTACACATCCTGACAAGCCCAATAGGCTTGGGCTTCTTTCGTGGTCTTCTACGATATTTGTGAGTCCAAGCCCTATCCTTAGCCTTGTCTCTTGACCTTCTTGTTTTCGGCATGGCCTCACTCATTGGTTCTCATTGTTCGACCTGTGCTTGCATCAACTCTTTCAACAAGTCCTTGCTCTCGTTAATGGGCTTGACTGTTACGTCAACACCTTCCTTGCCTTTCCCTCGAGGTTTGCTGAGGTCACCCTTGCTAAAGGTCATGACTATCCTCACACCCGGTAGTGTCAAGTGTATCCTCTGAGCTACGTAGTCAGTCTCACACTTGGTAGCCTTTTTGAAGGGCCTTCCTAGGAGGATTTCCTTTCCACCATTCTCGCTATTGGGAGGAACATAGAACAGGAGTGGCAAGCTTTCTGTTTCAATTGTCGCAAGGATTTTGCACTTCCCTATGAGTGCTTGTGGGTGTCCCCCATAAGGGCTAAGAGTTGCACTAGTCGGTGTGAGCTCTGGTTGGCCTAGTAGGGTCCATGATTCATAGGTCAAGATGTTAAAATCTGCTCCTTCATCAATCAGAGCATCGATAGTATGCTCTCTTTTTGCGGTGAGTTTGACCCTAAGATAAGCAGGTGGTACTATGTCTTCATCTTCCAGGTCCTGGCTTGTAAATTTAAGCCTTCTGACAGATGCCCTCAAGTTCTCGACTGCACGACCAGATGTGGATTCTCCACTGCTGTCTTGGATTGTTAGTGCAGTGCAAATCAAGGTACATCTCTCATCAAGAGTGTCATGTCTCGTCATCTTGGCATGTGTAGCTTGCTGATGTTGCATTTCGCTCTGACTATACATGGTCTGAACACAATGTCTTTGTGTTCTTATGGTGTGGCCTTTTTTCCCTTGATGGCTAGATTGGCCCATTGATGTTCTAGGGTCTCTGTTTCTCACTGTTCGGGTATGGGCTTTTGGTTGCTCTTTTGCAAGTGAGAATCCATGCTCGTGTAGAGCCATTACTTCACTAGGGTCCAATTTGGAGGGCATGTCACGGCGCGCGTTTTCTCTCCAACCTACTTGGGGGAGGTGCGGGAGCCCCCTCTGCGGGGGTCCCGGGGGGCAGTCCCCCCGGCCCGTAGGGCCGTTACGGTCGACGCCATATGCAATTTGGAGGACCGTTTATAGCCAAATTATGGATCTGTGATGTTCCTTTAGCTCTACGTAGCCTTAGGGGTCAATCTCGGGGTTTAGATGTATCAAAATGTATGTTCTAGACACATGTCCGATTTTGACAATTTTTTGTCCGATTCTCAGATGTTCGATTTTCAGGAGTCCGATTATCAGAATCAGACGTCCAATTTTGGGTTGGTCCGATCGGCCCAGTGATCCGATTTTGGTCACGTCCGATTCTGGGAGTCGGATCGAAAAAGTGGTCCGATTTTCAGATTGGTCCGATTCTGGGAATCGAATCGGACAAGGTGGTCCGATTCTGGACTGGTCCGAGCGGTGCGATCGGAACCATGTGAAGCTTGTATGATGGGCAAGCAACAGAGAAAGGCATTTCCACAAGAAAGCAAGAATAGAGCACAGGCTCCTCTAGAGTTGGTGCATGCTGACTTGTGTGGTAAGATGCGTACAGAGGCCTTGGGGGGATCTTCTTATTTTATGTTGATTTTCAACGACTACAGTAGGAAGATGTGGGTGTACTTCCTTCGTGATAAGGCTCAAGCTTTTGGTAAGTTTAAAGAATGGCTAAAACTTAATGAAACAGGGAAAAGTGTGAAGAAATTTAGAACAGATGGCGGTGGTGAGTTCAACTCAAAGGAGTTTGAAGGCGTGTGCAAGAGCAAATGGATCAGGCGTCAATTGACGACGCCTCACACA
Source organism: Lygodium microphyllum (assembly GCF_053477565.2). NCBI lineage: Eukaryota > Viridiplantae > Streptophyta > Polypodiopsida > Schizaeales > Lygodiaceae > Lygodium > Lygodium microphyllum. The sequence continues at coordinate 25,859,018 of NC_141138.1, read as the reverse complement.
CCTCAGAAAAATGGTGTTGTGGAACGCAGGAATCGCACCATTGTGGAGATAGCAAGATGCATGCTAAAGGGTAAGGGATTGCCTAACCATTTTTGGGCTGAAGCTGTTAATACTGCAGTCTACATTCTAAATCGGAGCTACACAAAGGCTCTCAAGGGAAAAACACCTCATGAGGCTTACACTAGTAAGAAACCATCTGTCTCACATTTCAAAATTTTTGGATGTGAATGTTATGCACATGTTCCAAATGAGAAGAGAAACAAGTTAAAACCAAAAAGCAGAAAATGTATCTTCTTGGGTTATAGTGATGAGCAGAAGGCTTACAAATTATATGACCAAGAGGCAAAGAAGTTCATCGCGAGCCGTGATGTGGTGTTCAAGGAGGAGCCGCATACAATGGAGGAGGAGAAGGCAAGTTCTTCCACTTTATCATCAAGCAAAGAAGTAGTCCACTATGAACCTATCCCGAGAGCTATCCCTATCCTTAAGGAGGAGGAAGCATCATCTTCAGATGATGACAAAAAAGTTCACCAACCTAACATCACCCCACCGAAAAATCCATTGCCGCGCTGGGTGAAGCAGCTCTATGACCACAATAATCCTATGCCTGCATCTGTTGAGGAGAAGGTAGATGGACCAAGGAGGTCTTAGAGAATAGAGGAGCAAAGGAGGGCTTCTGCTCACATAGTCAATATGGCCTTGATGGTTGAGATTATGAGACAAGTAAAGGAGCCAACTGACTTAGAAGAAGCACTTGCAGATCCATCATGGAAGGCTGCTATGTAGGCGGAGTATGACACCATAATGAAGAATGACACTTGGGAGCTAGTGGATCGACCAACAAAGCGGAAGGTTATTGGCACCAAGTGGATCTGGAAGGTAAAGTACAAGGCTAATGGTACCTTAGAAAAGTACAAAGCTAGACTGGTTGCCCAAGGATTTTCACAAGTTGAAGGGTTTGATTTTCAAGAGTCATTTTCCCCAACTACCAGAATGACCACTATTCACACGGTACTTGTAGTGGCTGCCCACAAGAAGTGGCCAGTGTACCAAATGGATGTTAAGTCAGCATTCTTAAATGGTGACCTCAAGGAGGAGGTGTACATGGCTCAGCCACCAGGGTTTGAGGCCCCCCATTCTGAGAACAAAGTGTGTAAGCTGAAGAAGGCATTATATGGGTTGAAACAAGCCCCCAGAGCATGGTACCAGCGGGGATAGATAAGTTCTTTTTAAACCTAAACTTCAAAAGATGTGCCTCAGATGCTAACTTGTATGTTTATAGGGATAGTAAAAAGTCTGTAGTGATTGTCCTATATGTGGACGACCTTCTTATTACAGGTGACTATGAAGATATGATCAACCAAACTCGAAAGGCTTTGAGTTCTAAGTTTGAAATGACAGACTTGGGCTTGCTGCACTATTGTTTGGGGATTGAAGTCTGGCAAGAGCCAGGAAAGATCTTCATCTCTCAGAAGAAGTATGCATGGGAGATCTTGAAGGCATTTGGTATGACCGAGTGCAAGGAGATAGCTACACCTATGGAGGTGAATGCAAAGTTATCTGTCGAGGATACATAAGCACTAGCAGACATTGGGAGGTATAGGAGGTTGGTCGGCAGTCTAATCTACTTGTGTAATACCAAACCAGATATCAGTTTTGATATTGGTGTTTTGAGCAGGTTCACAAACAAACCTCATGAGAGTCATTGGAAGGCTGGGATGCAGGTGCTTAGATACTTGAAGAAAACTCTTAACTATGGTATCACATACCGTTTCGGAACTTCTCTTGTGGGGAATTGTGACTTAGATTGGGCAGGAGACAGTGATTCAAGGAAGTCAATTTCTAGTTATTGTTTCTCTTTGGGTTCAGGAATTTTCTCTTGGATTAGTAAGAAGCAGCCAATAGTGGCATTGTCTTCTACCGAAGCAGAGTATAAGGCAGCTTGTTTTGCTGCATGTGAAGTAGTATGGTTGAGAAGGATTCTATGGCATATGGGAGTGCAGGATGAAGAACCAACTGTGCTGAGATGTGACAATCAGAGTTGCATCGCCATTGCCAAAAATCCAGTGTTTCATGTACGCACCAAATATATAGAGATCCAGTATCACTATGTGCGTGATTTGATGGAGGATGGGATAGTGGAACTGGTCTACTGTCCAACAGAGGAGAATGGAGCAGATATATTCACCAAAACACTTACCAAGGATCTGCTTCAAGTTCATCTTCAGAGACTCGGCATTGGGCCGAGGAGATAGTTCACCTATGGGTGGACATTGAGGGGGGGTGTTAGATATGATCAATGTCCCACCCTCATTAGGTGCTACCAATGATCCATGGTGCTCAAAGTTGTAAGGCCCCCATTATGAGGAGAAGCCAAATGTGAGCCCGGACATTGGTTGAGTCCTGAATTGTATATCAGATGAGGTCTATGTGATCGGATGGCAAAAAGGTGACCGTTATGGGTCTAATCTTTGGGTTAGATGGAGTGGTTAAGCTGGTAGCAACTCGAGGCGCATTGCATCGAGTTGTGGGTTAAGGTAGTTAAAAGAGGCCCCTATTGTGGGGTCCGGGGGCTGCGGAAGCGTCCCCTGGCTGGGGGGTCCCAAGGGGGCCAACGGCCCCCCTGGCGGGGGTCCCCCCGGCCCGATGGTAAAGGGAATATTCCCTGGTCGACTAGTGGAGGCTTATATGGTAGGTCGATTAGGCCAACCTCACGGCCTTCGCAAGCTATAAAAGCTAAAACCCTTCATAGCCATCGATCACTCATCTTTCACCCAGTCAGAGTTGTTGTTCCAGCTAGCCTTAAGCTCTTCACCTATCTTCTGTCTAGATCGCCATCTAAGCCTCACACAGTGGAAGTGCACAGGTGGACAGAGCCATCTTTGTATCAGTTGTTTGGAGTTAAAGAATTTACTAATTCTCCTCTTATCTGTTGTGTACTCTCTATCTCTTTCTCAGATTCTGTTCGCTGCGCCGTGTAATATTTTACAGTCACGGGGGGGGAGGGGGGGCACATTACATCCTCTCCCCCTTAGAGGAATCAAGATGTCCTCATCTCGAGAAGAAACTGGGGGAGACAAGCACTAGTGGGTCTTATGACCTGTGGGTTAAGACCCACCATGCATCTGCTGTGCTATTCTTAAGTACTCAAATTCTCAACTTAAAATAACAACGTATCACAACTCATAGGGTTCAATAGGATTTATTCCAAGTACAAGACTTATTAACTCAAGAGGACCTTCCTAGGATATCTAATCATCCTCAAAGGTTACAACAGGCTCCAAGCCTTCATCATCATGTGGTTCATAATATGAGCCAAAAGTAGAGTTTATACGGCTTCGTTTGACCGCACGTTCCTGATTCTTAGGGTCCAACTCAGGACAATCTATTTGGATGTGTCCTAGTTCATTGCAGTGGAAACATTGGCGGTTGGGGCATCTCTTACGGATGTGTCCTATCTCTCCGCACTTGTGGCACCTCTTGTCTTGATCTCGTGGGTCATCTTCATCATAGTTTCCTGATTTAAGTTCTTGGACGATTGGATTCACTCGAAGTAATGCATCTTGCAAGTCCGTTGGGCGCATTGATTCCAATCGAGTGTTTAGGGGTGGATTCAACCCAACATAGAATTTTGACAATTGTTGTGTCATATCCATTGGGGGTTGCATACTTTAGGAGTGAAACGAACTTTGAATAATATGATTCAAGGGATAATCCTAGCTACTTCAAGTCATAGAATTCATTCATCTTTTTTGTGCGGTAGGCAGGTGGCAGATACCTCCCTTGCACAGCTTCCTTAAGCTTATCCCAAGTGACTGTCCCCTTCGAGATTGCTTAGTCTCTGCACCACTGTTTCCACCAAAGTCTCGCTTTGCCTATAAGCTTTAGTTTGGCGAGCATGGCTCGATTAGTAGGTGCACTTTCCGCTACCTCAAAATAGTCCTCCATGGACTCAATCCCGATCTTGACGTCGGCCTGAATAGTCCTTCCCCTGCTATCAAACTCGGGTGGCTTAATTTGTTTGAGAAGGAACTTGTTCTCTTGCATGTCAGCATTCGTGGTTGCAGAAGGTGTCTGATAATCAAGCTATACCACTTAGGTTATTTCTGTTTAGGATATGTCTATGAACCGAACATTAATCAATCATGTATCATTATGAAGTATTGCTTTGATACCAACTGTAACGTGCCCGCTCCTCAATTCATGGGACATGTCTTAGCAGTCCATCGAGAGATATATCTAGAAGATGCTGCCCGGCACTCCCAAGAGATGACTTGGGGTTTGCCAACTAGGGTCTCTCTAGTCTGCCCTGCAACGGAACTTATCCGGCCATTCCCAGTAGGATCGACGACTTTTCCTAACATTTCTTGTTAACATTTCCTTTGAGGAAAGCTCTCGGCTAACTGAGACCACCCTTCCATAGAATAGACCCATTGGTCACATCCACAACGCTTCCCTCAGGGGTTGTTTTAGTTATCTAACTACCTACCACATTATTTTTGACACATAAAAGTAGCTTCCTTAATTAACCCGTTAATCACAAGTTCCTTTACGTAATTTAGGGCACTGACACAAAAGAAAGATAAAACAAGATCAAACACTTTCTTAACTTATCTTCAGATTAATGTTTGTCTCTTGCCCATACAGGAGAATTAAGTGTTCCTTTCTGCCTCCGCAGAAAAATCCTTCCATCTTCCAGCAACAAACCCTGAAGGTTTATTCAACCAAGATACCGCCTTGTAACTAGTATCAAGGCCTCAAGATCCCATCTCGAGTCACGTAGAGCACTTGTGTAGGGCTTGGAGGCATTGGGATTTACAGCTAGAGCTCGCACTTGCACCCAAGCATCCTCCTATACCAAGTATTTTCCACAGAGAGACCTCTCACGATGGGTTCGGTCCACATTCCCAACGCGGATTCATAACCCCCTTGGTTAGGGTTTGGCGGTTCGCAGGGGGTAACGAGTGCCATCCTTTCTTAATTATCCCTTTAGGAAATCAACCACAGCTAAAGCAACCAGCTTAATAACAATTCTAGGGAAAACATCCCTTTTGTTTCCATGGAAATCAGTCATCTCAGACCCGGCCATGCAATCATCAATAAAAAACAACTTGGTTTAGCATCCAAAACCACAACCATTCCTTATCCTTTAGGGAATCAACCAAAGCTGAAACAACCATCTTAACTTCATGTACTTAGTAAAAAAAAGTCATTTTCCATATCAGCAATAACTTGCTCAATCCATCCTTTTCCCACAACTTACTCCCTCACATAAACTTATAACATGGCTTCCAAAATAAACCAGGCATCCCAAAGGTAGAAACCAAGCAAGCGAGGTAACAACCACTGTACTCTTCCCAAGATATAGTTTATTCCCTTTACTTTCATCTAGAGCATTACTTCAAGCATCCAAAGGCTATCATCCAAGTATTGGAACCAACAGTTATTGTATTCCTTTTGAGAATATAGCTTACTCCTCCCTGAGACGCACCATAAGGATCTATGATGAGTGAACACTCTTGTTTACTCTCCCCCTTGGGAACTTTCCTCCCTTGGTAGGTATTCGGGTTAGATTTCTCTAGGCTTCTTGTTAGGAATTTCAACAGATCCCATCAATATTTATTCCTTTGTTGCAAGAAGAGACATCACTCTACTTTTGAGAATCAATGAGGACATTAGGTCCCAATACCTTTATCTACAAGATTATTGGTGTTTACTTAACACAATTTAAGATTAAACTTAATGCAATGTGAGGTAATGAAACCTTCCCTTCATTTTAGTTTTATCCAAATGTTATGATTCCAGCATATCTCCTTTGAATGCAGGATATCCACAATACTTCGGTGATTACTTCCATTCATGAAATAAGCTTCATGAGTTCTTCTAGCTTAACTTAACGCATGCACTCAATGCTTTATATTCATGAAAATTCTCTAGGAAGTTCCGTCTATCATGAACACTTTCTAGGAAAATCCTACCTAACATGCGCAATTTCTAAGATTGTAAAAGGGACATCATTATGATTAAGAATTCTAATGTCTTAAGAAATGAAACTTATTTTCTTAGGTACGATCATATCCCCTTACTGTATTCCCCATCATGCAAATTCACTATTTTCCTCCCATGTTCTAATGCATTTAAACCATATTTATGAACTTATAATTTACCGTATAATCTAGGTCTTAGGAAAACCTGATTTTGATCCGCAGGTGTTTGAGACATTAATAGTTCCACTTGATTTGGTCTGCTTCTTTTCCCCTTTCGCAACTCCCACACGCGTACTTCGATCGCGTCGGACGAGCTCTTGTCCTCCTTCCTCAAGGTGAGAACCTTGCAAGGAACTCCATAGCCCTTAGAAGGTTCTAGAACCTTCCCTTTCTCTCTTGTTCTTTCTCTGCTTGGGGAGCATGCGATGGTGGCGCCAACTGTATCCGTCAGAGTGAGTCCCTTCTTTGAGGTCTTCTCTTCTCCTTCTCTCTCTCTTCTTCTTCCTCTTCTTCTCTCTCTCTTCTCTTCTCCTTCCCTCTCTCCCTTCTTCTCTTCTCTTCTCTCTTCTCTCTTCTCCTCCTCCTCCTCCTTCTTCTTTTCTTCTCCATCTCTCTCTTCTCTCCTTCTCTCCTTCTCTCTCTTCTTCTTCTTCTCTTCTTCCTGTCCTTCTCTTTCTCCTCTCCTTCTTCTTCTTGTCTTCTTCTTCTCCTACTCTCTCTCCTTCTCCTTCTCTTCTTCTCTCTCTCTCCTCTTCCTCTCTTCTCTCCTTATTTCTCTCCCTTCCTCTTCTTCTTCTTCTTCTTCTTCTACTCCTTCTCCTTCTATGTTCTCTCTCTCCTTCTCTTCTTCTCTCTCCCTCTCCTCTTCCTTCTTCTCTTCTCCTTCTTTTCTTCTCCTTCTCTCTCTTCTCTCCCTCTCCTTCTCCTTCTTCTTCTCCTCTCTCTCCCTCTTCTCCCCCTTCTTCTTCTCCTCTCTCTCACCCTCTTCCCTCTACCTTTCTCTTCTTCTCGCTGAGCACACCGGGGGGGTTTTCAAGGCACCTGCTGAAGGCCAGGTGGGGGGAGAAATTTCTAACACCAAGGGGGAGTGGGGGAAATGCTGCTCGCGAATGCTGGATGAGGGGAGCATTCAGTTTTAACGAGGGGGGGCACTCAGCCTGCGAATGCTGGAGGGGGCCGCTGCCTGTCATCGAGGGAGGAGGGGGAGGTTTATAAGGTGGAGGGGGAGGTGGTAAGGCAGTGCCTCCCACCACCTGGGGGGTTGCATGCCCCCCTTTCTTCATTCCTTCTACTCTCTCTCTCTCTCTCTCTCTCTCTCTCTCTCTCTCTCTCTCTCTCTCTCTCTCTCTCTCTCTCTGCCATGCATACGGCAGGGGGAGAGAGAGGGAGAGTTTTTTTCTTATTCAAAAAATTTTGAAAAATGTAGAAGGGGGGGAGTTTCTATGGGGGGGAGGCAGAGGGGGTCACCGGGGGGGACATTACATTGAGTGAGCTTTCTCTTGTGTATACAGTGTGTGTTGTATAGGGCCCAGAGGCATTGGGATTTACCGCCAAAGCCCCCACTGGCACCCAAGCATCCTCCTATTGTTAAGAATCGCATGGTGGGGAGACTTGCTCAAGATGCTGTACCGAACACACACAGAATGCACAAGGAGAAGCTCACTCAAGAGACAAGAAAGGAGATGGAGGTTAAAACGTTTTCTTGCTAGTTTCTTCTTCTTCTTCCACACACTTTACAATGTACACAAAGTATAGATAAGATACAACATAAAGGAAAGTGGCCTACTAAGTCAAACAATGCATAACCGACTACACTAGTCAATTGGCGCTATAACTATGCCAGCTGCAAATAGGTGTAACAACCTGAATATAATAAGTAATGAGTCAATGGCCATGTGAGAGTCATAATGACCACCGACGTGCTAAGTGTAGATGTGTGGACCCATCTAATCAAGCGGTCCATCATTAATGTTCGCATGTGTTGAGCTTGTCATCTCAACACCTACGCCAAGTGATTTCCACGGAGAGACCTCTCATAGCGGGTTCGGTCCACATTCCCGGTGCGGATTCATAACCCCCTTGGTTAGGGTTTGGCAATTCGCGGGGGGTAGCTAGCACCATCCTTCCTTAATTATCCATTTAGGAAATCAACCATAGCTGAAGCAACTAGCATAGTAACAATTGCTAGGGAAAACATCCCTTTCATTTCCATGGCAATCAGTCATCTCAGAACCAGCCATGAAATCATCAAGCGCTCCCCACTTGGGTTAACATCCAAAACCCTAAAACCTGTGGGTTAGGACCTATCATGCTTTCATTGCGCACCACTGTTTACTCAAATTCTCATCTTAAAATAACAACTTGCAATAAATCATAGGATTCAATAGGATTTATTCCAAGTACAAGACTTATTACCTCAAGAGGATCTTCCTAGGATATCTAGTCATCCTCAAAGGGTTACAACAGGCTCCAAGCCTTCATCATTATATGGTTCATAATATGAGCCAAAGGTAGAGTTTGGACGACTTCGTTTGACCGCACGTTCTTGATCCTCAGGGTCCAACTCAGGACAATCTGTTTAGATGTGTCCTAGTTCATTGCAGTGGAAACATCGGCGGTTGGGGCATCTCTTACGGATGTGTCCTATCTCACCACAATTTCTGCAACTCTAAATGAAGGCAACCCTGTAACTAATCCTTTAAACTACATTAATTTCACCCTTTGCACATTTGCATGTCCAATACGTTTATGCCATATTTCAATATCTGCAACTACTCCTTTTCCGTTAGCATACATAGCAGCATCCATTGCAGGAATTCCAACATCTAAAATGAACATTCGGCCAACTCTACTTCCTTTTGTGACCAATCTACACTTATCATTAAAGTCTTCTACAAAACAACCTTTTGGCCAACAGATACTAGATTCTTTGTAATTGATGGCACATGTAATACATCTGTCAGACTCTTTGTCTAGCCATCATACAAGGACAAGGGAACCTTTCCAATGTGTGAAATTGGGTGGCATGAATCATCACCCGTCTGCACATAACCTGGATTTTGTAAGTCCTGCATCTCTCCAAACCATTCAACATGACTGGTCATATGATTAGATGCACCTGAATTGACATACCATACATCATCATGTGTCCTCTTTCCTGTAACTACATTCATCATATGCCACATAACAAACAGACGCTCATTTTTGTCTTCATTCTGTCGTGAAGACGATGCATAGTTTCCTTGCTACAATTTACCACTACGAATATCATCCTTCTTTGCATAGCAATGGGCTAAAATATGGCCTATTTTGCCACAATAATGTCAAACAATAGTAGAATTTCCAGAACCTCTATTCTGCCATCCACCTCTTCCTCTAGAGCTCCCCCTACCTCTAGAGTTTCCTCTGCCTCCAGAAACCTGCATGTCACCAAACTATTGATTGAACTTGTTTTGCTGGTTATCGCCAGCACGTCCCATACCATGGCCTCTCAAATTGGATCTACCACGTCCCCTTCCTAAACTCGAGTAAAATGGTTGGACTTGTTCACCATTTCTTTCAGATGAATCACCCTGCATATTGATCTCTTCAGTAATCATGAGAGAGATCAGCTCATCAAAATTTGGAAATGGCTTCCATACATATACTGAAGTAACAAATGATTTCCATGCCTTCTCATTGTTAAGGCCACTCAGAGTGGATGAAACCAAATCATCATCATCTGGCATTGCATCAATTGCTGCTAAAGAATCTGTAATGCTCCTCCCCTTCAACACATACTCATTAATAGACATTTTCCCTTTCTTCAAGGCATTCAACTCTTGCTTGAGTTGAATCTTTCGTGCCTTTGTATTTACTAAAAACATGCTCTCAAAAATTGTCCAAGATGCATGTGAAGTTTCTGCATTCCTGATATGTCCCAGCATAGTATTATCAATAACTGCAGATAGCCAATACATCACCTTTTTGTCTTTCGCATTCCACTCTTTCCATGCTTTTAACTCATCTGCAGTCGGAGGGATACCCAGCTGTGGCTCCTTTTCTTCACCTGAAACAAATTCATAAAGGCCCTTTCCTATGAGGAAGTTCGTCAAACGGAACTTCTATGAAGGGTAGTAGTTCTTGTCAAGCTTCTCAATAATGGGATTTCCACTGTTCTCTGCCATTATCACAAATGAGGATATAACACAACAAGCTAGTCTTCTGCAATCTTCCACAACACATGCACAGCAATACACCAAACAACATTTTTCACTCATTGCTCAATAGTACATGTAATCTGCAACCTGTTTGTAGATAAACTTTATGTTTTCTTCCTACAAACACCTCAAAAATTAGAAGCTTCATAGCATCTCACAGTTCAGTGATGATAATGACGAATAAGAGGAGACACTATTGATTAAAATTAATAGCCTTAGCTAAAGGCTATAGCCTTAGTCAAAGGCTATAAATCCTTTGCCTATGGCTTAGGCTAATGCTCTTTGTTTTCGCCCACTAGTTGTTGTTACAGAGAGAGAGAGAGAGAGAGAGAGAGAGAGAGAGAGAGAGAGACAGAGAGACAGAGAGAGAGAGAGAGAGAGAGAGAGAGAGAGAGAGAGGGAGGGGAGTGGAGAAGAAGGGAAGAGAAGGAGGAGAAGAGAAGAAGAGGAAAAGAGGAGAAAAGAAGAGGTGGAGAAGTAAGGAAGAGAATGAGAAAAATAAGAGAAGAGGAAGAAAATAATAATAATAATAATAATAAGAGAATAGGGGAAGAGAAGAGAAGAAGGGAGGAAGAGGTAGATGAAGAGAAGAGGAGAATAGAGAGGAAGAGAGTGAAAGAAGGAGACAGAGTGTGAGAAAAAGAAGAGCAACAAGAGGCCATCATCAACCACTACAAAAGAGAGCACCACTTCGGCTTGCGAAAGACTTGTCCATCCTTCATGCCTCTAGTAGTCATGGAATAGCCCCTTCTCCTCTCTATAGAGTCTCTTTCCAACAAGGAACCAACCTAACCATTCAAAATTCTAATTAAGACCAAGTTTAAAGCTAGCATACGTAGACTCCCTACTTGTCATGGCCCTGAAGAGACAATATTCTAGAGTGGAAAGTGTGAGAGTTACAAATATAGTTGTGAACATGGACAACATGCCCTCATACGCAACACGAAACCAGGTTCTTTCGTAGATTAATGATCATGAATAAGAAAATAAATAAAATAATTTCAATATTTGATGAAGAAGTAGTGGCTTAATAAAAATTAAAATTCAATAGGAAATAAATGTTAGAATAAGTAGGGGTTATTAGTTTTTTTGCATGGCGTCACAATGCATTAACAAAATTCTCTCTAGCTATATATAGACAAAGAAGATCAAAGAAATCAATATTTTATTCAAGGAGGATCATTAAAAAAGTGCACAACAAATTTTAGTAATATAAAAAAATATTTTCTTACTATTTATAAATTATATAAACATAGAGAAATAATTTTTCTTGATACTTATAAGACACATAAAGTGAATTAATATAATTACAGTAGGTGATTAAATTTTTTGACTATAAGTATTCTCTTTAGGAAATATTTCACTATTATTGATTAAGTCGAAACTATTAAATTATATATATAGTCATGAGAGATTATTGAATTAAGTATGTACCTATTAGAGCCTAGGATATTCGAATCAATTCTGACATGACAAAGAATAAGAGCTCTAGGTCATAAAGTAACCAAAAGGATGATATAATTTTCCTTTAAGAAAAATAAAAGTCAAAATTCTTAGAATGAAGACTTGCCTTATTGATCCACATAGCTTCCAAGGTAAAAATCACCATTCCAAGGTTCCAACTTAGTTATCACAAACTAGGAAAAATTTTAACCATTTCCCAACATATAGAAGTATAGAAAAATAGTCAAGACTCGTAATAAGATTGAGCGGCCAACCTATAACAAGGTTATGAAGGAAGAATTATTAGAATTTAGATCTAAAAAAAGGGAACTTAGAAAAGAAAAACTGAAAGAAAACTAGGAGAAATACAAGAAGATAGGAATATGACCAAATTGAAAAGAATTATCACTAAGTTAAGATCTTGCCTTAATTGCCTCCCTATTTGTGTAACAATATTGCTTGAGGAAGGATTTCTTGTGCTTGTAATGGTGCATACAAGTTTAACTTGATGCACTTAGAAAGTTGATTCAAATGAATCAAAATCCTAATGTACTAAGTTTGCAATATGATAAAAAGGAAAGTGCACTAGACATCCCCCAAGGCTAGATGTGGATCCCTTTTTTAAGGGGCATTAGCTTTGCTACCTCAAAGAGTTTGGACTGAATCCAATGGCAAGAGGTCTCTTCCTAGAGGGATCCTTGGGCAGGAGAAGTTGAGGGTGCTAAAGGGGGGCTCTGGTTATTAAACTCTTAGACTCCTAGGAATCATCCAAACCCTTGCATGACTCAAGATAGACTTTGTGAGGGCCTCGGTACTAGTTAGGGACATAAATCTTAGAAAAATACAAGCCTTCATGTCATTCTTCTATATGAGTGGAAGGTGAACACTTGTATAAGATTCTTTATAAATTAAATAAGTTATTTTTTTCAAATTATTGTTTTCATATATCTTGAAGAAAGGAAAAATATCTATAAATGAGTATATTTTGAAGGTGATAAGCATTGCAGATGTCTTAGCAGCTATTGATGCAATGTCTAATGATGATGATTTGGCTTCATCTACCTTAGGTGGTCTTAATAATGAGAAAGCTTGGAAATCACTTGTCACTTCTATGTATATATAGAAGTGATTTTCAAATTTTGATGAGATGCTCTCTCATGATCATTGAAGACATCAAAATCTGGGTGAATCATTTGAAAGAAGTAGTGAACATATCCAAGCATTTTACTCAAGTTTAAAAAGTGAATGTGGTCCTACTAATATTGAAAATGTTAAAAATTATGTTCGTGGTATTATGGCTTTCATACCTATGCTTACCCTGGTTGAAGCATAAGATAAGAAATTCCTTCTCAAACAAATCAGATTGCCTCAGTTTGATGGCAAGGGACAGGATGTCGATATTCTGAAGTAGAAATTTGGATTGAATCTATGGAGGATTTCTTTACAAATGTAGGCATTGCTCCTCCTAATTAGGCAATGATGGACAAAGCCTGACTTTGGTAGAAGCAATGGTGTAAGGAGCAAGGGGTTGTGAAAACAACCATAACATGGGAAAATTTGAAGGAAGTTGTACGTAGACAATACCTCCCATCAGCATGTCCTACACTAAAAATAAATGAATTCTTTAATTTGAAGCAATCCATATTAATTTTGGAAGCCTACTATTCTAGATTTGTGTCCCTTTTGAAATTCCCTACTCAAGGACATCACCCAACAAATATTAAAGTTTTGTCATGGGCTAAACTCTCCATTGGATACTCATCTTGAAGCAATGTGTCCATCTAACTTACAAGATACATTAAATCGAGCAATGCCCGTTATCCAAGAACTTCAATCAACATCCAAGAGTGAAAGATTTTGAAGACAAAGTTCTCCATACAAAGGTCTTGGAGGATATGTTAAGAGGATCCAAGGACAATACCATACCAAGCAAAGGAAGAAGGCTAAGACAAGTGCAGTTGGAAATGTCATACATGTTGTTGGCAACAATAAGGTACCAAGAAGTTTCCATTGCAATGAACTTAGACATTTTAAAACACAATGTTAGTGAAAAACCCACTTTAGAAGCGGACATGGAAAGAGCAATGGTACATTTTTCTCTCAACACGAAGGGTCCCAATCACCACTTCTTAGTAATGTAGACCCCAACAACCTACCAAAGTAAAAACTTTAAGATTGTAATTGATTATGGAAACACCCACTTTTTTATCTCACTGAAGTATGCAAAAAGGACAGGAATAAACACTGTACTTGCATCTAAGTTGTTAGTGGAATTGGCAAATGGAAAAGAGGCTATTTCTACTCAATAGACTAGAAGAGTGGAATTTAACTTAAGACACAATATTTCTAACATGGGGTTTAGAGTCATGAATTAAAAAGCTTACAAGTGCTTGCTAGGAATGGATTGGATAACCGCCAATGATGCTCACATTCATTGCGGGAAGGGTCAAATCACATTCCAAGATTAAAAAATAAGAGTTAGTAACCACTCAAGGTGAACCTAGAAACCCTATAATCCAACTAGCAAAAGCTTCTTGGATAATGAAGGGACTCAAGAAAAGGACTACCTATCTACATAATCAAACTTAATAAGATTGAGTACATGCTAGGTAAGGAAAACACCATTGTGGATGCCCTAAGCCACAAAGCAATTCTCAATGCCCTTATCTTAGCACAACCCTCCAAGGGAAATATCTCTAACATTAATCCAATAATAGAAATGGTTGAGGAGGAAGCATGTAAGGATCTAAGATATCAAAAAATGATAAAAGAAGTCCCATCCAAAGAGATATGATTTTCATGTTGATTGGTACTTCATAAGGCAAAGTAGTACACAAAGAAATGAGAAGGAATTTCTAAGCATTATATGCTTAAAAAAATTAATATATCATCATTACTTATAATCCCAAATTTTGTTAGAATATTGAAAATATAAATTTCAAAGTGAAAAAAATACAAACGAATATACCTGGGTATTGGAATTGATGTTAACATTACTTGTCCCTATGATAGGAGTCAAACACGATGGGCTTGCCATGTTGGATGGACCTCCTTCACTCAATGGTCATACCATATTGATGCACTTGCGTGAAGGCCTTAGAGATAAGTAGATGAAAGTTGGTTTAAGAAAAACAAATAAGGATTCACCTTGAAGTTGGTCTAGACACTCTTACTCTCTTGCACTCACTCACCAGCTCAGTGACATAACCTTTTGATCCACATCTATGTACACTCACCTTTGCCCTTGTATTTATAGGTGTGGAGGGGGAATATGTTGCCCGTGTCATCAGGCTTGAGAGGTGTCAAGTAGTGGCACTAGTATAGTCTTGATTTTTCTAGATTTACTATGTGTCAATTGGTAAAAAAAATAGATTTTGAGCTAAACATAAAATTACCATTTGGCATATAATATCTAGATATTTATAAACCAAGTGTGACTAAGAATGGATTTTTTAAATACCAACAATTTTTTTTGTTTTTTATTTTTCCATTAAAAAGTTGTGGATGTATGATGTGTCACCTAAAGGGGACAAGAGGTACAAAATATCCTAATTTCTTCAAAAAAATAAGGCCCCTACTCTGATTCCTCTATCCCTCCAATCATTCTCTTCCTTCTCCCTTCGTTATCTTCTCTTCTCTCTCTTCTTGTCTCTTTTTGTATATTTCTTCTCACTCTTCTCTGGGAGGATTTGCATGAGGACTAGGAGAGAAACCAATGTGTGTGTAGATGGAAAAATTTACAAGCCCTGGGGGGGAGAAGGATTTGCACAAGGATCGGGAAAGAGAAATAAAAAGAATATACATAAAAAGAAAACTCTTGCAATTGCTTGTATGGAAATAAAAAATGGGTTCATTACATTCTCTTCCCCTAAAGAAATTAAGATGTCATCATAAATCAGGGTGTTCGCTTTTGAGAATGGACTCTTCAATCCATGTGGCATTCTCTTTAGGGAACTCCTTTCATTGCACAAGGTACTCATGAAGAGTACAATTCCTAAGAGCCTTTTCTATGATTTCTAGGACTCTTTGAGGCTGGACTTTCAAAATTCCTTGTGTTGGCATTACAATTTGTCAATCATTTAGGACATGATCAAGGCTAGGAACATAAGGTTTCAAGGGACTTACATGAAAGACATTGTGGATTTTGAGATGAGGAGGAAGTTCTAACTTGTAGACATTTCTGTGAAGACATTTGATAATTTTGTAAGGACCACAATATCTTGGGCTAAGATTTTTGAAATTGCTAAGAGTCGAAGAACTTTTCTTTGGTTGCAAACCCTCAGGAAAACCAACTTGCCTTCCTTGAAAGTTTGGGAAGTCCTCTTGGTGTCAACATAGGTCTACTATATGTCATGTGATGCCTTAATATCCCAATGGATTACTTTGATTTAATTCTCCATTTCCTCCAACATTTTATTGGATGCTTTGACTCTCAAAGTTAGATTGGGAAAATCAAGAGGATACAAACATTCCTACCCATACAATACCCGAAAACGAGTCATACAAATGCTTTGTTGGTACGAGGCATTAGAAGAAAATTCCACCAAGGAAAGATATTGAATCCATTTCTTAGTTTTGTAGAGAAATATGCAATCAGACCCATGTGTTGCATCTTTGTATGGAATAACAAAGCAAGGAACATACAACTTAATCTAGAAAGATTTGCCTTTATTCCATAGGCACAGTGGAGAAAAGTGGTACCATCATACAACTATAAAAGAATGTACTTGACAATAATTTGAATATGAATGCTATTGTACTTTGTACTTTTAGTATTGTCCATGTCCACTCAAGATTGTGATTATGAGTCCAAGCTAAACTATATTGGAACCTAAATCACTTGCAACATGAGTAATAGTAAGTGTGTGTAGTCCATATCAACTTGCTTCTTGCCTTTGACTTCCAACCTCCATAGCTAACCTTGCTCAAGATTCATGTTTCTCAACATGGTATGAGAGCAAAGGTGAGTATGTTTTAGCTTAGCTCACTACTCTTCTAGCTCCTCACAACCTCTGGTCATCTTAGCTACACATCTCTGACTCCATTTTCACTCTACGTCTCTTGATTGCCATAGCTGGCCAGCACACTACTTTGTCGGAGCTCCTAGATCTCTCTATATAGGCCATTTCTCTATGTGATTCCTTCCGGAGACTTCTTCCACTGCTTTTGGTGTAGCTCTCTATCACATTGCACATTGACGTTAAGCTACATCCACTCTAGCATTGTGTTTTTTTCTCCTCGTTATCCATCTCTACACTCCTTGTGGTTGTATGATCAATGCTATATAGAAAGGTCGCGATTCATCTTGTGAAAATAGGGCTTTTGAATCCCACTACATGAGCCTTCCCCCCATCAAATATTTCATGGTTTGGTTGCATCTATGAGCTGTTGCAAACTGAAATATCAAACCCTGTCCTAGAAACCCTAGAATCCACCATTAGCCATTTTCATTAAAGCTCATTTTCTCACTCCTCTTAGTTCATTCAAGTGTCTCCCACTTTGATCTAATCTTGAACTCACTTTCTAGCAAGATTTACACTTCAAATTAGCAAGAAGGGAAGAAATCAACAACAACATCAAGCTTCGAGCATGGTATCTCTTGATATTCACCTAGTGTTGTTTGACACTATTGCTCTTATGTCTCTTGACATAGTTGGGTTCAAATTTTGTGTTGATTTGATTCCAAAGATTTGTTACTACTCATGCCATCCAGTATGGTTAAATATTCACCATCATGCCGCTTCAAAGGAATGGGCTTCCACACATGGTAGATAAGGATAAAACTAATCCTCATGAAGAATAACTAGTGGACAAGAGAAGAGGGCTAGAGATGTTTCTCTTGCAGCAGTATGGCAAAAGAATGATGAAAAAAAACAAGCAATCATCAACTTAAGCTTGATGGTAATTATATACACCATGTAGACACATGTGATACATCTCATGCCACTTGGGAACAATTGGACACACTATTTGGTGGCCAACTTAAATCCTAAAAATATGGATTATTGATTGAGTTTTTCAGGTTCAATATGAAGGATAATACATCTCCAGAATTTGGTAATGTCTCCACCACACTACTGAATATACCAAATTCAAAGTTGATACACATCAAATCCTTGTAGTAGTCCCTGAACTTTTACCATGTCTTTGGTGTACTCATACTTAGTAGGATGTTTTGTTTCCTTGCAACAACTTTTGAATGTTTCACCTTGTTTGTGGTATGGCCACACTTAACAAGATTCTACTCATAATAGCCTTTGTATACTCAGTGCTTTTCATGATTATGATTGAGAAGGGGTGTTGAGAAATATGCAATCACACTCATGTGTTGCCTCTTTGTATGGAATAGCAAGACAATGAACATGTAGCTCAATCTAGGAAGATTTGCCTTTATCCCATTGTAATGTTCCCATTACTTAGTTTATTTTAATGTGTGTATACATTCCAAAGAAAATTGATTTATGTTGCACATTTAAAAAAAACTAGCTCTAATTATGAAATTGACTCTCATTAAGAAGATAATAATAATTATTAATGAGGTATTATATGCCAGTTCATGGAAGAAAGACTTGGGAGACCCTCCCAAGACTAGCTTATTAAAACTATGTTTGTAGTATAGAATAACAAAAAGAACTAGCCTAGTGGATAGTCACTTGGCAGTTAAGTGCACTTGGGTGAAGACACTACTGGGATGAGTGACTTCTCGGGAAGATTTTCATACAAGCTAGTGGGAGCTTCTCACGCACAGCCAATGGCACCAACGAAGCCTTTGTAGCCCATTTCCAAGTATGCCAAGGTCTATGCCTTGGTCGCCACCTTAGTCATAAGCCTTGGAGCGACGGCTGTTCGATGACACACCACGCAGTGCTCGCCCATATATTCATAAATTTTTATCTTTGAGCTACAAAAATGGAGCTCCCTCTCTAACATCATCAATGGTATCATTAGAAGCACTAAAGAAAGCGTTCTCTCTTTGTCATCGATGATGCCATCAAAAAACGCTAAAAAGCAAGTCTCCTCTCTTTTACCTCCCCTTGCAAAACTATAAATTGAGGGATTTGGGGGGATGACTAGGGCGGAGGGACAAAGAGCAATCTTGACGAGGACAAGATGACGATCGAGAAGGAGGAGACTCTATTCCGCAAGATGAGGAGTCATCATTCCATTCAACCTAAGGAGGGGATACGCTGAAGGTCTCTCATCCTCTTCTACTCTAATCTGAGGAGAGGAAACACATAAGAAATTTGTCATGTTCTATCAATGTGGTTAGAAGTCATACCTCTACTCTCGTCCCTATTTTGTCTACTAGAGAGAGAGAAGTATTGCTCTCTCAGAGGCAAGAAGAACCATCCGTGAGGCCTACGTCATTGAATCTTGCAATAACCATCATCATCATCGAGAGTTTTACATCTTTCCAACTGGTATTACTGCCGTGTTTTTCTTCTTTTATGAATCATCATCATCCGTGAGGCCTACGTCATTGGATCCTGCAATAACCATCATCATCATCATCGAGAGTCTTACATCTTTCCTAGCTGGTATTACTGCCGTGTTTTTCTTCTTTTACGAATCATATTTCCGTCACGGCCCCAAATAAAAATAATTCAAAACCAGAAATCGCAAATGACCCTACTAATGTGGAAGCAATAGTTGGAGTTGTGAGCACGGGAATCACTAACGGAGTCACGGGCACAGATAACAACCCTTTATCAATTTTGATATCACAAATTTTTTTTCTAAAAATTTATATCAGATTCAATGGAAATAAGATAAGTGTCTTAAGAAATATTGTAATCTTAGAGTATTCACTTTTGGTAATTTATTAGAACATCTTATAGGCTAGAAATTGTTAGGAAAACTACGAAATTCTAGAACTCAAGAGAAATCATGAGGAATTTTTCACCGGATTTATTAAGAATGAAGCCTGAAGAAATTAGTCAAGGATATAGTTTAATCTAGAAGCTTTGATATAAGATTTTAAAACTGGAAATATCTCTAAGTTGAAGAAACTGACTTAAGGCCAAGAAACTTGGTTACAAGAATGTCATTATAAATCTTAAACTGAGAGGTTAGAGATCCCAAACTTGGTAATTGTAGCCTCAGATATGAGTTATTTGTGATTTTCTAGATTAGATCCCGATTGAATTAATTATTGGAATAGATAAAGATTGAGGAGCCCTATACCTCCCCCAAGGACAGGTACTGAATCCCCATAGCAAGTGGGGATGTTTTTACAGCCACGGAAGCATGGACCGACTCCAATGGCGAGAGGTCTCCCAGCAAGGATCGTATTAAGTAGGAGGTGGTTAAGGTGCCAGGGGGTCTCTATCTAGTAAATCCTTTACATACCTAGGAACTACTAATTGGTCCCTATATGGCCCAAGTTCTATTTGGGACACCTAAAAACGCTAGCTATAGGTGGATTTGATCTTGGCGATGTGCAAATGCATCAGATGAGGCAACACGTAAAATTTTAATTTTTCTCTTGTATGGGTGGGAGAACACACATTATGGAACATAATCAATGAATTTGTTTTATTCTGATTGTATGCCCGTGAGTAAATTACACAAACAAACAATTGTACATAAAAGGATTCTTTTTAATTAATGAAGCTATTTTTATATGTTTCACGTAACGTGGTAGGTAATTAGATAACTAAGAACTTCCATAGAGGGAAGCCGGGGAATGGATTCCTGACGAATGGAGTCCTATGGCGGCAGGGTGGTCTCGGTTAGCCAAGAGATTTTCCCAAAAACAAACGCTAGGAAGAAACTCTAGGAAGGGATAATTCGCTAACTTACCTAGGGTTTGATCTTAAAACTCGAATAGTAAATTATCTTAGGGGAAAGATACAGCTGCTATGCTAGAGCACTACGAGGGATTTCATAAATCCTTAGTCTTTTACTGGAAAAAGGTGTTGTAATCCATGAACCAAGGGTAATGGTAGTCACTCCTTCCGGACAAGAAGCCTCTCAAAGGACACCTTTGTATGTGAGCTAGTTGTTGATAGGTGACTATTAGGTTAATTAGGAACCTTCAGGTTGGGTCCTCCGTGGGTAATGGTAGGACGCTTCCCTTGCGAGGTAGACCTAGGGTTAACTAGCTGGACAAAATTTGATCATTCTGGTTAGAGTATGGATGGCGACGACTGGAAGGTAAAACTCTGGGTGACTACTAAAACATCACTCATTGCTTAAAGAATGTGGGTACGTTACAACTAGTATCAGAGCCAAAAGAAATCAAAAACTTGGTAACTGTAGCTTGAGATATGAGTTGTTTTTCCCTTCCCTTGCTACTATGCGTTTTTATCCTACTTAGAGAGACGAAGATTGGGAGTGGTTCCTAGTCTTCTGAGCAATGTTTACATCGGCAATAGATTCTGCAAATTATGGATGGAGAATGCAATTAATGTGGATTCTGGATCTCATCTACGATCCTTCTTCATTATACTGGGAAAAGATGCTGGATGATAAATGGTTGATATTGTTATATCGATGCAAACTGTCTTTCCTTCCTTCAAACAAATTTGAAGAGGATAAGATGGATGGAAAACCTCAAAGTCGTAAAGGTTTATTTATTCCATGAAGCTAGAGTGATTTCAACTCTATTCATTAGAGGTCGCGAGAGGTTAAACTGATTCGATATATTTACGAGGAAGTGACAAAGGTCATCCCAGCGGACCGAATTATAGTTGTTGGTCGCTCTAAACATCACAACTACGTCAAAATGGACTTCCTGATCTTCCTTTAAAGTACAAATTTTTAGATATCCATTCTTCGAAGCCCAATTATTACCCAATGCATGTATCCAAATGCCATGCTTAGATAACCAACCATCCTTCCCCTTCAACAAAAGAAACTATTTTGACTATCCATTGCATATGAAATCGGTTACCATTCTAGCAATTAAGAATTATGAGTCAGTAGATACATCTAAAATCCATGGTCAGATTCCTTGAGTTAATTCAGAAAACTCTATCATGATGTAACCTTCTTTGAAAATTTAATATAAAGTATTTCTATCCTTGTGAAATGATTTCTCTTTTTGAAAAGATATAATAAATTTGTATGACAACATTCGTAGAGGTGACTAGAGAAAATCTTACGATACCACATGAAGCTGTTCCTACCCTTAGTGTTGCTGAGATCCAAGAAAAGAAGTTCCTTAAGCAAATCAAACCACCTGAGTTTGATGGCCAAGGCAAAAACGTCGAGGTTGAAGTAGAAATATGGGTCAAGTCCATGGAAGATTATTTCATTGCTATTGGATTTACCTAGCTAATCAAGCAATGATCAGTAAGTTAAAGTTAATAGGGAGAAGCCCAAATCTGGTGGAAACAATGGTATAAAGACCAAGGAATCTTCAAAGCATTTGTTAGTTGGGACGTATTAAAGGATGCAATGTGAGACCAGTATCTCCTGCCAGCATATCGCATGTAAAAGATGAATGAATTCTTTGGTCTAAAGCAACTTGGAATGACATTGGAAGCCTATTACTCGAAGTTTGTAACACTTCTCAAGTATGCACCATCTATGGATATTGCGTAATAAGTATCTAAGTTTTGCCACGGACTGGATGATCCCCTAAACATATGGCTTGAAGCAATGCATTGATTTGTTGACCTCCAAGATGCACTGATAAGAGCAAGACCAATTGTATAGGAACTCCAATCCAAACCAAGAAACAATAAGCCTTGGAATAATAAGTTCCAAAATAGCAAGAAGGCTAAGAAATCGATGGTGGTAGGGAACTTTACTAGTGGTAATAAGGATACTTTCAGGTGCTATTATTGTAAAGAACCTAGCCACATCCAAAGGCAATGCCCAAAACTCAGACATAACGAATGCCAAAGCAAGTTCTGTAACAACCAGAGTCGGAGTAGGACAACCATAGCTAGAGGAAGAGTTGCTGGCATACCCTCGAGGAAGTAGAAGATGATGAAGGTCCCACTTTAGAAAGAGACATGGAGAGAGCAAGAATTCACGCCTCTCTCAATAAGAAGGGACCAAATCGACATGGAGAGAGCAAGAATTCACACCTCTCTCAACAAGAAGGGATCAAAGTGACATGGAGAGAGCAAGAATTCACTCCTCTCTCAACAAGAAGGGACCAAATCGATAGTTCTTGGTGATTCAAATACCATCAACCTATAATAGTAAACCCTTTAAAATTTTGATTGATTGTGGAAGCACACATTCATTCATATCACCAAGGTGTGCTAGAAAACTAGGCATAGACACAATACATGCACCTGGGCTGATAGTTGAGTTAGTTGATGGAAAATAAATTTCCTCAACACAACAGACAAGTAAGGTGGAGTTTAATCTGAGTGGCAATCATACCAACATGCAATTCAGAGTGATGAACCTGGAAACCTATGAGTGCATGTTATGAATGGACTGGTTAATTCCCAATGATGCTCATATTCATTGAAAAGGGCCAAGTCACATTCTTGAATCTTGTAGGACAAAAAGTGACCACACAAGGAGAAGCAAGAAAACCAAAGATTCAATTAGTGAAAGCTTCTGAATTGCTAAAGGTTTAAGAAAAGGCTCACATGTATACCTAATCAAATTAAATAAGACTAAACAGGATAAAGAAGCCGAAGATGAACCATCATGGCTTTGGGAATATGCTGATGTATTTCTTGAAGAATTAACTAAACTTCCACTAGAGAGAGAAGTAGACCACAAAATCAAGCTAGTACCAAGAGCTACACTAGTTGCAAAGCAACCATATCGAATGTCCATTGCGAAAGCCATAGAACTAAAGGAACAACTCAAACAGTTCTTAGATCAAAACTTACCCTAGGGAGCTTTGATGTTATTTCAGAAAAAGAAGGATGGTACTCTTCATCTCTGCATTGATTATCGAGGGCTAAATTAGGTAACGATTAAGAATAAGTATCCGATTTCAAGGATCAATGAACTACTTGATTGACTACAAGGAGCGAAGATTTTCTTCAAGATTGATCTTAGATCAATGTATTACTAGATTAGAATCAAGTAAGAAGATATCCCAAAAACCACTTTTAGCACAAGGTACAATCATTATGAGTTTATCGTAATGTCATTTGGATTAACAAATGCCCATGCTACCTTCAATAGATTAATGAAAGATATATTCAGACCTTATCTTGATGATTTCGTCCTTGTATTCTTTGATGACATATTAACATAATCCAAGGATGGAGGAAGTCACGAGTCACAACTGCGGACAGTTCTTAAGACAATGCGGACTCACAAGCTATGCTAAGAAAAAGAAGTGTGCGTTCTTCAAGAAGCAAATCGAGTATTTAGGGATTATAATTTTAGCACAGGGAATTTCAGTAGATCTGCTGGCCAAGGTTGTCAAAAGACGTGAGATCTAGAGCATGGCAATAGCTATGGTGGATGGAAGATGAAGGTAAAGCTCATGATGACATAAATTGAAGACTTGACCTATTACACAAGTGAATTAGGTTCCAAGATTGAAAGCTTGGACTCATAAGCACAATCTTGCATATAAGACTGACAATGAACATCTGACAATGACCAAGACACTAACTGAAATGGGAAAGTATCATGATATTGCATTCATCATATATGAAAAAGTGATAGTCAAGTACAATGCTTTATAGTTGCTAGATGGGTAGCAGTTTCCCTCTCTATGCATATGGGATTCATGTAGCTTGCATGTCTTCAGCCTAAACTACCTCATACAAAGAGGCTACATTAGATGTGATTGCAAATATATCAACACCCCTCCTCAATCACAACCAAAATTACAAAGTGTGTAGAGGCTTTAGTGAAAGCAATACTTGCAAAGTGTGGGCACACCATAAACATGGCAAAACACCAGACGTTGTCGCAGAAAAGGCTAAGTGTGGGTACCACAAACATGGTGGACATCCAGAGGCTGTAAAAGGGGCCTCAAAAATGTACAGAGGTTGTAGTACAAGACCACATGAGGAGTTTACAAGCTTATGTTAGAAGCATTAGGGCTAGGCATTACAATGCTAAAAAAGTGTAGTAAAAATTGGGTCAAGGACTGGCAAGCCCTTGTAGTTTTCAACAATTCTTTTGACATAGTTCTTCAATTCATTGTAGGTCTTCTTGTCGATGTAGTCCAGCTTGCTCTTTTTTATCTTGTACTTGTTCTTCACTTTGCTTGCAGCTTCAGTGTCCACCACTTTGAACTTTTGGTCCTCTTCTTCTAGGTCCTCCTGGTCCGCTTCTTCATTGACTTTGCTTGCAATAGTTGCATCAATCTTCATGTTCATGCAAGCAAAGGTATTATCTTTGAGGTAGCGGAAATGACTTCAAACTCTTACACTTTATCCAAGGTAGGAGGCATTTCTTCAAATAGTGATAGCACTTGAATGCTCACAACTCCATCATTCCCTATAAGTAAGACAAGCACATCTTCTATGTGCTTGAAATGAGCAACAAGAGTAATGTTACTCTTCGTTGGAAGTATCCATATAAAAGTTTTCTTATTTGACATTCCCATGATAGGATATCAGCTCCAAGTGACTAGCAAAGAGTTGACCTTGAATGTGCTAAAGAGCACAAGTGCCAAGAAGCACTAACTTAGTATCAAGAGATACTATCTTGATGAGCTTGGTGTTGATGCTGATTCTCTTGTTGAGTTGGCTCTTTGCTTGGCTTAAGAAGCTTGTTTTATTTCTTCCCTTGATGATTTGAATGGGGCAATGAAATAGATCAGAGTGGTAGTGGATATTTTGAGTCTCAAGGAATGAGCAAATGAGGTGGAAGAAGAACTTGATGTAAAGATGAAACGTTTGAGAAGTTGACTATGGTTGCCAACTCTATGGTTTGTGGTTTTTTTCTTGATTTGCAGCAACTAGAGTGAAGCATTTGAGCTCAAAATTTGTCAGGAGGAAGATCATATGGTAGTCTTCAAATTCCCTATAGATGCAAGGTAAATTGCAACATGTAGGAGTAGATCCAACCATATGACCATTAGTAGGTGCACTTCAGATAGCGATAGGAAATCCACACAATGCTGGGCTCTTCAATGAGTAATCTCAAGCTATGATGGGATAGGGAGGAGTGCCTTGATCTAGGAGAGATAGCCCTAGAAGAGGGCTTCAAGAATTATGGCCTAGATGAGGAGATCAAGAAGCTTCATCAAAGGTATGTGTTGTTTGGCTATGGCAGACTCAAGGTCAAGATGAAGATGAAGTTGAAAATGAAGGCCTAAGTTGGATGTGAGCTGGGCAAAGATGATTAGAGGTGAGAAGAGACCGGAGAGGTGCTATCATGCTCAGTTGAAGCTCTGATATCATACCAAAAGACACGAGATCTAGGCCTGATAGTAGCTATGGTGGATGGAAGATAAAGATTAAGCTCATGATGACATAGATTAAAGACTTGACCTGTTACACAAGTGAATTGGTTCCAAGATTGAAATCTTGGACTCATAAACACAATCTTATGTATAAGACTGACAATGACTAAGACACTAACTGAAATGGGAAAGTATCATGATATTGCATTCATCGTATATGAAAAAATGGTAGTCAAGTACAATGCTTTATAGTTACTGGATGGGTAGCAGTTTCCCTCTCTGTGCATATGGGATTCCTGCAGAGCCTGCATGTCTTCAGCCTAAACTGCCTCATACAAAGAGGCTACATTAGGTGTGATTGCAAATATCTCAAAAAAGGTTAAGGATGTACAAGACTGGCCATCTCCAACCATTGTAAGCAAAGTTTGTAGCTTTTTGGGTTTAACAGGATGGTATCTGGTCTTTATCAAGAATTATGTCTTGATTGGTGCATCCCTCACTGACCTACTCAAGAAGTAGGTTTCCATTAAATGGACCCAAGTTGAACAATCTAGCTTTGACAGGCTCAATCTAAGCTTCTGATCCTCAAACTACTCGATATTTGCAAAAAATTTGAAGTGGTGACCAATGCAAGTTCTCTTGCCTTGGAATGTGTACTCATGTAGGAAAGACATCTAGTAGCATATTCCTCCGAAAAATTGAAGACTCACGAGAGAAATTATGGTACTCATGACCTGGAATTACTTGCAATTATCCATGCTCTTAAGTTATGGAGACATTATCTATTTGTGAAGAAATTTCATTGGCAACCAACCATAAAAGTCTTAATTGAATCTTCACTCAACAAAATCTAAATATGAGGTAACGTTGGTGGATCGAAGCAGTATAATTTTGAGATCAAATATAGACTAGACAAAGAGAATGTAGTTGTAGATGCTTTAATCTGCAAATCATTTAACTACAATGATATCAATGCCTAGCAATCCCATCATGGAGCTAGCCAAGGAGAAGGTGAACAATATTCCCAAATATCAGTAAATGTTGAAGGAAATTAAGAATAAAGAGAGAAAAATCCCAAGCTTAAGACAAATTATCTTAACTTCTCTGTTGACGAAGGGCTTGTCTACTTCAGGACAAGATTATGTATTCCTTCAAGTCAAGAACTTAAAAAGAAGATACTATGGAAAGCTCATGATTTCCCATTTTCAAGACATCTTGGCTATGCCAAAACTCTCAATATAGTTAGGAAAAACTATCATTGCAAAAAGCTCAAAAGTGACGTACTTAAATACGTAACCAAATGCTTGAGTTGCCAACGAATAAAAACCAAACGAGTTAAGTTGCCAAGAAAGCTACAACCACTTGATATTCCTCAGATGAAATGGGAATTCATTAGTATGGATTTTGTAGTTGGATTACCCTCAATTCAAGGAGGATACAACTTGATCATGGTAATTGTGGACATGTTGACTAAGGTTACCCACCTTATTTGATGCCAGGAGACATATTTAATAGTGGATTCCGTGCCACGGTGGATTCCGTGAGATTTTACGGTGGATTCCATAAACTTTGTTGACCGCGGCTCATACACAAAGTGGATTCTTTGTGCGAGAAGTTGATGGGGACGCCTATCCTTTTTGGGCATTTCATTAATTTAGTGTGTACATGGGTGATTCCGCAAAATACATATTAAATTAATAAAAATTTATGAGTTTAGAGTGCGCACTCGTGATAAATTGAGGTTAGGATTGATTTCTAACCAGTTGATTTATTTATGTAGCTAAAGATTGCTAGGTATTCACTTTTGTCGGTTTAATTATATTATTTTACTAACGATTATGAATGCTTCAGTTGATGTGTAGAGATAGCAGCAGTGGTGGAGGAAAGCATTGGAGGATAGCGTGTACTCGAGTTATCACTTATATTTTTATGGGTCCATACCTTAGGCATGGCGCCTATATTTTGTCGCGCCTATTTATTAAGGTGTTGGATATTTATTTATTATTTTGTATGCGCATGGGCGCACGATTATGATATTTGTATTTGGACATTGTAGGTGCCTGCCCATTAGCTTTATTTCTATTTTGTGCTAAAGCAAACTCAAAAGCCAAAAGCGTGCTATTTTGTAATTTGGGCTATTATTTGAGCTTGAAGATGATTAATACATAAAATACATGCTTTGTGGAGCACTCACACAAGGCATGGGGGGAGATTGCACCCAATTGGTCTCTTGTTCATGTCGTGCATGCTTTCTACCTTGAGTTTTGTGCAAAAAGTAGAGTTCTTTTGTTCTTGGGGACCTTCTGGCGTTCACTACGCAAGCATACATCATCCGATCTGTGCACCAATGGTATCAGAGCGAAGTTGAGATCGAGAGCTTCCAATCGCTATCCATCTTGCGTGAAGGCGGAGCTCCTGGAACGATCGACCTCTACAGACAGTCTCATCACGAATGGTTGATACGGATGGATTCCTGGTGGTCAAGAACCTCTGTCTACAGCCTCTGATTGCGAAGGACTGGCCTGAGGAAGCGGAGGACCACAAGGAAAGTTCCTTCTATAAGTCGTTTTCTTCTCAAGAGTTTGACAATAACTCCATAGCCAAAAGCTTAAAAGCTTATTTTATAGTTTGAAAAGGCTTAATATAAGCTTAAAAAGCTTACTTAATCTACGTTTTTCAAATCGGCGCATCAGGAGGTATTCAACGTGAATCTCGCGGCTGAAGAATGGGCCCCCCCCCCTAAAATTCAACGTGGTAGTTAGCTTAAGCTTTAAGCTTAATCCCATAAGTCTTCAATCACACAAAGCTTCAAAGTTTATCAAGTTATATAAGTTCTGCAACTCCGCAAGTCAGTCAAGTCACCAGAAGTCAGAACTGACTTATGCCAAAAACTCCCATAAGGACTGTTCCTGCACAGAAGCACTGAACTGCAAAGTTGTTCCCTGGAAGACTCTGTACGCATACACAGACTTGCTGAACCAGTTTCAGCACACGCAGAAGGTCATACACAGATTTTACGAAGATTTTGAATCCCGCAACCGCAAAAGTCGAAGACCGTGAAAGCCAAACAAAAATCTATCAGCCTTTTGAGCTACGCTCATCCCGCTAATTGGATTTTGAGAGTGTGAGGTCTTTTGAATTTTTGCAGGATGACGGAACAAAATATGGATGATTTAATGGTTGAAGGCGATCTTCTTGAACCTACGATGGAACAAAAATTGGATTTAATTATGATGTAGTTGGACGAAGAACGAAGAGCCCAGCAAGCCTTGCAAGTTCAATTGGCCAATTTACAAAGATCGACTACCGACAAAGATGGACCACAACCTGAAGATCTTATCCTACGAACCATTGATGCAACTCTCGAAGCTCAATCCATCTGCAAAGAAACAAAGAGAAGTAAAATAAATTTCAAATTCCGTACTTTCAATGGCACTCGAGATGGAAAAACAGTTCTTGCATTCATCAGTCAGTTTGATGATTACTTTCATGAGGATACATACGTTGAAAAAGATAAAATCAAGTGTGTCACTAATCATTTAGTGGATAGAGCATCTCTTTGGTGAACCATGGTTCGTAAGAGTATAGATTGTCCCACTACCTAGGAGAGTTTCAAGAAGAAGTTTATGCAGGATTTCCTTCCTCCATAATTCCATGAAAAAGCCATAAAGCAATGGGACCTTCTTGAGCAAAGAGACTGTGAGCCTATTTCCCAGTACACCGAACGCTTTTGGAATGCCTTACTCCAACTACGCATACTTGAAGACGTACATGAAGTGACTCATAAGCACAAGTATATGTCAAGATTACTTGGGCATTACTACGCTGAAGTCAATATGTTCAAACCTGCAACTCTTGAAGATGCAATTTCTTTAGCTCATGACACTGAAGACAAGCTTCGAGGAAGAGACAAGCTTCCACAACAATTTCAAGTAAATAGTAACTATGGTTCAAAGCAATTCAATTCAAATTTTAGAAGATTCAATCAAAGTCGATTTCCTTTATTATCTTTCCGTAAGTCTTGGAAAAAACCACCTGCTTTGCCATCAAATACCAATCAAAACCCTAAGCCATCCTCACAACCAAATCCTAATATTCCTGGACTTCCTGCCATTGCAAACAATGTATCTAAAGTCAAACCTATAGTGTGTTAAAAATGCCATCAACCTGGACATCTAGCAGCCAATTGCCAATCAAAGAAGCCACATGTCCATATCAACTATCTTGGAGCAATGGAAGATGAAGAACATGAGAAAATGCTTGACTTTACGGAAGATGAGGATGACATTACTACTCCTTCAGATACTTTACCAAGTATGCTAACTCCACATTCTTTGTTGACAATGAAATGTTTAGTGCATGGAAAAGAAAAGATTATTTTGCATGATGATGGTAGTACATATGATTTTATTTCTGCAAAGTTAGTGAAAGAATTAAAATTACAAACTGTTCCTATGCATTATCGCATTACAGCAGCATTCTTAGGCACAAGGTATAATGGAACACAAGAGGTGCATGATTTAGAAATTCAAATTGGTGAATACACTGAAAGAATGAATTTTTTAGTTGTACCATTATAGTCCAGTGATATTATCCTAGGTATGCCTTGGCGTCATTAGCATAATCCTAACATAGATTATTTCACACATTCAATTAACATTTATTTTCAAGGAAAAAATATTACATTGTATGGTATGCATGCATCTAATGCTTTCCCACTGCTTACTCATACTCAAGCTAAACGTGCATTACGCAAAAGTAGTAAATCTTATCTAATTTGGGTGAATAAACTTCAAGCTAAAGAAAAATATATGCACCCTAAGCATAAACAATTCCTTGCACAATTTAAAGATTGTTCTGCTGAAGATCTACCACCTAGACTACCTCCTTCACGTCCTGAAGACCACAAAATAGATTTAATTCCTAGTAAACAACCACCCTGTAAAGCACCATATAGGCATAACCAGATAGAGCAGAAAGAAATTCAAAATCAAGTTGAGGAATTATTAAACAGAGGATTAATTAGACCTAGTAGTTCTCCATTTGGCGCACCTGTTTTGTTGGTAAAGAAGAATAATAATACTTATCGTATGTGCATTGATTATCGTGCCCTAAATAAGATTACTGTAAAGAATAGATATCCAATTCCTAGGGTAGATGATCTTATGGATAAACTACAAGGTTCTGCCATATTTAGTAGAATAGATCTTAAATCTGGTTATCATCAGGTGAGATTAGATAAATCTGATATATTTAAGACTGCATTTAGAACACAATTTGGTCATTATGAATTTCTAGTGATGCCTTTTGGATTGACTAATGCACCTACTACATTTAATAGAATGATGAACCGCATATTTTTGAAATATCAGCATTGTGTTATAGTGTTCTTTGATGATATCTTGGTATTCAGTGAAAATGAGAAAGAGCATTATGAACATTTGTCTTTGGTTTTCAAGTTGTTGAAAGATAATCAATTGTATGCTAATCCGGAAAAGAGTGAGTTCTTTCAAACAGAAATTCAAAATCTAGGTCATATTGTGTCATCAGAAGGTATTAAGGTTGACCCTAACAAGATAGAAGCAATATTGAACTAGCCTATTGAGAGTGGAATTTAGGTGACGGGAAGTGCTTAAAAATAGCTAAAAATTATGAATATCAAGGGAAAAATATTCAATGTTAAAGGCGGCGGCTCGATCTAGGACGATTTTAAGCGTCAAAGTGCTTTAAAGGTGCCCGAGCGACACTTGTTGATTTTTCATAATTTTTCAGACAGTCATGCGGGTTGGCAAGAGTTACTGGCCAATGCGGGATGCCAAGCCGGACGCCCAGGATTTTTCAGAGCTCAATTCGGAGTCCAGACAAGGAAATGGCCACAAAATGGTCTAGATATGAAAAGGTGGACACTTGGGAGGCGAAATTTGAGCATGCCTTTTGAGTTTGGACCCCCCCCCCCCAAAAAAAAAATTTATGCACCTTATGAAGCAAAAAACGTGGAGAGAGGATCAAGAGGGATGAAAAAACGTGATCAACAGAGGGTGCCGTTTTTTTCGCCATGGATGGAGAGAGAGCATCATGGATGTTACAAACACCCTGCCTAATGGATTATGGGGCTTAATTCCCTCCTGTTTGTGGATCTTATCGCCGTCCTTAACTTCTCAATTGATGGCCTGAATGCTGAGATAGAAATCTAGTCTTTCTCTCTCGTCCCTCTCTCTCTTCAAAGGGGGAATTCATGTGGGAAGAAGAAGGAAGAAGAAAGAATGATGGAGGCTTCTCCGGCATGGATCGGATTGCTCCACGGGCTGGAAATGGTGATTTGTGATTGTGCTGGACATGAAGTGCTGCTGATTTTCAGATTTGCAGCCATGGACATGAAACCCGAAACACGCAAATAAGCGGTAATTCAATTTTTTCAAAGGAAATTTGAGATTTCATGGCTTTTGATTGATAAAATGTTGTTCATGTGGGCTAAAAATTGTTTATGTTGATGCTTTCCATGAGTACTTGCTGATCATAATCAAAAAATCAGAAAAATATGCATATTGTGGCTCAAAATAATACACTAAAACACGTAAAATATAGAAACTCAAGGGAAAATGATGGTTTTGAGAATAAAAATGGAAATGAATAGGAACACCAACAAAACTTTTATTTTTGCTGCAAGAAGGAACTAAGGGCCACAGACCATAACCTATTTTGAATTTTTGGTAATAAAATAATGCAAAAAATAAGGAAAAATACAAGAAAAATAGAGAAAAATCACTAAAAATAGGGAAAAAATGCATTTTTGGGTGCGAAAAATTAATGAAAATTAAGAGCAATGTTTGTGAATGTTTGTGGGGACTGAAGCATGAGGATTTGCCTCAGTTTAACCCCACCTTCTTGTTCTAGTGTGGTTTTCCCGCTTTCTACACATAAAATGATGGCAAAATACCCTATAAATCTATACAACAATGCAACATTTGATCGATGGGAGGGTAGAGTGGTTAAAGTGTGTCTAAATGTGGAGTAAAATGATGAAAAGATTGCTGTTTTTGTTTGCATGCCATATAGGTCGGTAAATAATTATAAAATAAGAGCCTAGTAGCACGAGGGTTCCCTCGGTGCTAGGTTCGTGCAACGCCGCATAAGAACGGTAGCTGAAAATCATTGAAAGGATGTTTTCCATATGTGCACAATATTGATTTTATAATTGTTTGAGCACTTGGCATCCACACTATGCATAAATCATGGAAATATTTAAAGGTATCAGAAATCTTGGATGCACAGCAATTGTTTTCATTAGGATCTTGACCTACGTTGAGTGAGAGACAGGACACCCCAAGCCATAGGCTAGTTGTGGGGTCTAGGGGAAAGAGGAGTAAGGACAATGGTACATTCTTGTAAACGATTAAATGGTACCTTGAGTGGATTTTGTGCGAAATGTTTATATGTTGAACGACGCATCGAGGGGCCAATTCCCAAGGTGTAGGAGAGTCGCAGAGGGGTGGCGGCATTCAGCCATTGGAGGACCCCCTATGTCTGTGCTTTTGCCATTAGGCAATGTGTAAGGGACTCCCTCTGAGGAGTAGTGGGTGAGAGAAGAGTGGACTACAAACAACGTATTACAAACGCAATGTTTAGGAAGGCAGAGATTTTGATAGACGCTCCTGGCCGCGAGGCCGAGGGGTTGTCTTGTGCGTAGTGACGAGATCCGGCTAGTGCATGAGCTAGTGCCGGCCTGGTTTTTGGTCCATCAGTGGTGCGTCTACCGGGAGCCGCTTAAAAATGGCGGTCCTCGAATCCTGGTTGTCTAGGGACCAACTAGCAGTTTATGCCAAAGGATACTGTGATTGATCCGTTATTTAGTGATAAGCATCGTCTAGCAGAAATCCAAAAGCAAGAAAGAGACGAAAGAGCTAGGCGATGTGCTGAAATTTTTAGGAGATATTCCCCTAAGCGTAGCGGTGCTGAACCCTTACGAGGGAGTGGATCTAGTGGTCTTGGGGCCACAAGCAATAAGTTAGGAAAAGGTGGAAGCTCTAGTGCTCCCCTTTCTGTCATAAGCCAGTCTACATCAAGTACGGGAGGTGTAACCCCACCGTCCCTTATTCCTAGTGCAAATCCAATCCTCGTCATGGCACAGCCTATTGCAATTCCAGCAGGAACGACGGATTTGTCGGCTTTAGGTTACCCGCTACCCATTTTTAATGGGCTAGTTGAGGAAGATGCAGAACTCCACATTAGGGAGTTTCAAAAGCTTATGTTTAACTGTCGCATTCAAGAAGGACATTTAATGATGTTCTTCAATATGGCTCTCAAAGGAAGAGCTGCTATATGGTATCATGGTTTAGAAGCCGTAACCATATTGAATATTGATTCATTTTATGGAGCTTTTCGAAGGGAGTTTGCCCCTGAAAGGGGTGGGCAATATTGGTTGCGTGTACTCAACGTGACCCGCCAAGAACCACACGAGGATATTCTTGCTTATGTGAAGAAAATAAAAGAGGTTTTTCGTAAGTTGGACACCTCTATTCCTATCCCTGCAGCTGCCCAATTGCAATATTTCCTACATGGTTTGGACTTTAATATCCAATTGCAGTTGAGTAGTGTCCCCTTGGGGGATATAGATACTGCCATTACACGAGCACAAGAGGTGGAATCCCGACTACAAGCAGCCTATGCTTCTCGAGGCAATTCGAATATGGGTTTAGTATTGGGAAACAATATGGCAATGGCCAATGGTAGTAGTGGCCAAGGGATAGCAATGGCTAACCCTAATGGGAGAGGGAACATGATGCAAAATGTCCCTTTATTACCAACTCCCCCTAGCATGTCGATGCCTACGGGCAGTCAAATGGCTCCAAATGGTGGAGGCCAGGCGGTCAATTCTAACACCATGCCTGTGGCTCAACAACCAGTGCCTAATCGAATTGTTAGGCTGATGGAACGACATGGTAATGACCAAGGCTATGAGTCGAGTGCTTCCAATGTTCTTGGCGAGGTTAAGGACATGATGAAGCATTATATCGACATGATTACGAAGCAGTATCGACAAATAGCTGTTGATGTCAACTTCCTTAAAAAACAACAAAATTTGATAGGAAGTAGATACCCAGAGGAGGGTGCACCTTTGAGGTTTAGTTGCAAATGTTGTGGTGGGCAACACTATCCAAGAAATTGCCCAAATGTTAAGTGCAACATTTGTGGAAAATCCGGCCATTTAGCAGCTACTTGCTGGAGTAAGATCAGTTCCCTCCAGCGTGGTAGTCGGCAGCCAGGGCCTGTTAATCATTGTGCCCAAGGAAATGATTCCTAGCGAGAAGATGGGCCTAAAAAAAATCTTCAACGACCAAAGACTATAGTGGAGGAGCTACCTAGTGGTAGTGGGGTTAGTTTGATTGAGGCTGTATGCGTTAATGATCCTGAAACCTCTAATCGGCGTGCTGTTCTTACAAGAGGTCAAAAGGGTAGAGAAGCCGACAAGGATAAGCCTGTTGACGGAAACCCTAAACAAGGTGACAAAGGAACGCAAGTTTTGGATCTTGCCATGGAAGGGGGATCTTTGAAGCCCATAGAAAGTAAAGCCGATAAGGAACCACCAAAGAAGAAGGTGAAAGTTAAAAAAGAGGAAATAAAGCCAGTTCAGCGACCTAAAGAGCGGATGGTTTGGCGTGAAAAGCGAGCTCTATCAAACTATCATGAATTCGATTTGGTGAGCTCTCTTTGCGAAGTCAAGCCGGATGTGAATCTTTTACAGCTTATTAAGCTTTCCCCAGGAGTACGCAAGGAATTTAGAAAGATCCTACGTACCGGGTATATCGTAGAACCTTTGGGTATTGCGTGAGTTGGTGATGACTGGTTCGAGCATGCTGAGAAGCATTGCCCAAGGGTTGCAACCTATGTCGATGGGATATTAGTAGATTATGCCATTATCGACACGGGATCATCTGTTAACATTATGAGTTCTGAACTGATGGAAAGGTTGGGTCTTGCGATCCAGAAAGATACCTCCACAATTCTTAGAATGGTAGATGATAGTTTGAGACAGCCGGAAGGCTGCATTACTAAGGTCCATGTCACTGTTGCAAATGTAGAATGCCTGTTGGACTTTAGGGTGATTCGTTTTGCAGGCTGTCCAAGTTACCAAGTATTACTCGGACGACCTTGGATCTTGCAAGTGGACTGCCAAGTGGATATACCCGCCGATCGACTAATATTCGGCAGAGGTGCCTAGCGTGTGGTGGTTGATGCTTATCCTGAGTCCCCGCAGAGTGAGAGAGCTCCTCTATCTTCTACAGAATTGGAGACATTAGAAGATTTATCTACCAGTGAGACATCATCGAGTGATGAGTCCAAAGAGGGATCCACCACGGAAGACATCTATCAGATCACTTTGAACGAACCGATAGAGGGCCAAGATCGTATAAGAGATGTAGATGTTATCGATCTAGACCTTGGTACGCCTGATGATTCGCAGCCAATCAAATTAGGTTCTATGCTCAGCACAGTAGAAAGGGAGGACTATGTGGCGTTGATCCAGGAATTCCGTGATATCTTTGCCTGGAGTTATGATGAGTTGAGAGGCATTCCTCCTAGTCTTGCTGTTCATACAATTCTGTTGAAAGAGGGCAGTCGTCCTATACGGCAGAAAGTAAGGCGTATGCCTTTCGAACTAAGGGACGGGCTGTTTGAAGAGTTACAGAAGCTTCGAAAAGCGGGTTTGATTTTTCCTGTGCAACACACGGAGTGGTGTTCGCTGGTTGTGATAAGAAAGAAGAAGAATAATCAAATCCGATTATGTGTAGACTTTAGGGAGTTGAATAAGCAGACAGTTAAGGACTACTACCCTTGCCATTTATTGATCAGATTTTGGATCAATTAGCGGGTAGGGAGATATATTCGTTTATGGATTGCTTTGCAGGATACAACCAAATGGCAATTGCAGAAGAGGACAAGTTGAAAATAACTTTTATCACTGTATTTGGTACTTTTGCGTACCATGTGATGGCCTTTGGTTTATGCAATGCGCCTGGTTCGTGGCAATGAACATCAGGTAGGACATTCGGTGACCTATCCCCTGAAGAGTTGAAGGTGTTTATTGATGACTTAGGGGCCGCCACCGTGAGAGGAAGGCAGTTGATCATTTTAAGAAAATGCTTCGAGCGCTGTAGAAAATTTTGCATCACCCTAAACCCACGGAAGTGTGTTTTTGGAGTACCTTATGGGCTATTGCTGGGTCATGTGGTCAGTTCGGTAGGAATTGCGACAGACCCCGAGAAGGTTAAAGTTATAGTTGCCATGGGTCCACCACGCACTCCAAAAGAAGTTCATAGCTTTCTGTCTTCGGTTGGTTACTACCGTAGATTCATCAACACCTTAGCAGAAAGAACGTTGCCGCTTACAAATTTATTGTCCTTTAGCTGTTCATTTGTATGGGGTGACCCTTGTAAGGTAGCATTCGAGGATGTGAAACAAGAGCTAGCAAGAGCATCCGTTTTAAAAGCACCTAAAAGAGGTGAGGTGTACTATATATTCTTAGTGGCCACTATGTATAGTATCACCTGCTGTTTAGCCCAACTTTGGGAAGAGAAGTGGTACCACCCGATTGCTTTTGCTAGCCGGAAGTTGGGGGTATCCAAAATCAATTATACCTACATGGAGAAATTGTGTCTAGCGATGATCTTTGGGACCAAGAAATTTAGGCATTATATTCTCTATGAGAAAGTCGTGCTTTATACGAAGGCGGAGGGACTTCGATTATTGATGAATAAGCTACAGCCACCTGATCGTCTAGCAAAGTGGTTGATCACTTTGCAGGAATTTGATTATGAAATCAGGAGTAAGCCACCAAGGTTGCAAGGCATCGTGGAATGTCTTGTGGACTTTGGGGAGCCGAAAGAATCTGTGGCTGAAGGTAGTGACATGGAGTTGTTATTTAAAATAGATACGGCATCTATTCCCTTATGGTATGCTGCAATAACGCATTATTTATTGACTGGAGAGGCGGGATCCAAATTATCTAAAGCTGAGAGAAGGAAAATTAAGCAGCAAGCGTTAAAGTTTGCTTTGATCGCAGGTACATTATATTGGCAAGGGGTTGATGATATCTATCGCCGGTGTGTGATGCTTGACGA
Source organism: Lygodium microphyllum (assembly GCF_053477565.2). Lineage (NCBI taxonomy): Eukaryota > Viridiplantae > Streptophyta > Polypodiopsida > Schizaeales > Lygodiaceae > Lygodium > Lygodium microphyllum. The sequence continues at coordinate 25,820,977 of NC_141138.1, read as the reverse complement.
GGTGCCATTCATTTTGGAAGAGTGCCATGATTCTGCTTGCGGTGGCCATTTTGTTGGATGGCTTACAGCACAAAAGGCTTTAAGAGCAGGTTATTGGTGGCCTGCCATCTTCCAGGATGCGTTTGTGTATGTTAAGAGATGCGATATTTGCCAACGACATGATAGTCGAGAGAATAGGAAACGACCACTCACCCCTATTATGGCGATACTTCCATTTGAGAAGTGGGGAATATAATTTGTGGGTCCTATTACTCCATCGTCGACTACACAAAAGAGGTACATCATTGTAGCAACTGACTACTTCACAAAGTGGTCAGAAGCACGTGCAACAAGGAAAGATGACGCTAAAGAAATTGCTAGTTTCCTTTTAGAGTAGATAATATGCCGTTTTGGTCCGCCAAAAGAATTAGTGTCGGACCACGCAACCCATTTCCTGAATAAGGTGATCAAAGGTTTGACAGAGATGTGGCAAATCAAGCATAACAAGACAACCCCATATAATCCACAAGCCAATGGGCAAGTTGAAAGCACCAACAAGCAGCTTGTGGGCATCCTGTCCAAAATTGTGTCGGAAAAGAAACGAGATTGGGATAAAAAGTTATACGTGGCAGTGTGGGCTTATAATACGACCTTCAAACGAGCCTTTGGCCATACCCCGTTCAAGTTAGTATATGGGGAGGAGTGTGTCTTGCCTTTAGAAATTGAGCTGCCGACTATTCGATTTGCCATCAATCATTCTTTGAGCGATGAAGACGCACTTTTTGAGCGCTTGACGACACTGGCACATTTAGATGAGCTTAAGTTGCAGAGCTTATTGCACCAAGAAGTGGCGAAGCACCGAATGAAGCAGCTACACGACCTCAAAGCCAAGAAATACACCTTCAAGAAAGGACAGCTTGTTCTGTATTATGATGCACGACGTGAATTATTTCCAGGCAAGCTAGAGCCCAAATGGGATGGGCCCTATAGGATCGTTAGAATAGGAAAGAATAAATCCACAGTCTTGTTAGCTGACCTTGAGGGGGTAGAATTTAAAAATAAGGTTAATCTTAATAAGATTAAACCTTATTATTTCTGATTGCACTAATGCTATGACTGCCTTGCAGGTCTAGGCGAGATCAATCAAACATCTGCAAGGAAATCGTGATAGAGGTTGATGGGTCGTCTGATCCCTTATTTAGAACACCCATATTTAGAACAGAGGTATCATAAGGGAAAGCTCATTTGGTGGAGCAAAGGATACAAGGTGATTGAGCAAGAAGGTGGGACATTTATTTGGGAGATTAAGGTCTTCTGCCATCACTATCTACAAATTTTGACGAGCATCCCTGTTGATTTCAATGATGATGGAGGGATGGAGCCTACAGTCCACCCGTTGAATATGCTGAATTTCGATTACCATAATTACGAGTAGAGTTCCGGATGGCGGGATATGTAAACCCTTTATGGACGTACACCTTGTACTTTGATGGGGCGTCTAGGGGTGCATGCAAAAAAGGAAGTGTAGGAGTTGTCATCTGAGACCCCCGACAATGCATTGTCATGAAGTTAGCTGCTTATCTTGGGGTGAATTTTACCAATAATATGGCAGAATACAAAGCCCTGATAATGGGTTTGAATATTGCAAATAAGGGTGGTATCCGCCAGTTATTGGTGAAAGGGGACTCTCAGTTGGTTTTAAATCAACTCAATGGGACGTACATGGTATGAAACCCCATCCTTTGCATGTACCATCATACTGCCATAGCCCTGCTAGATGAATTTGATAGAGTGTCTTTTCAGCTGATTCCACGACATTGGAATTAGTTTGCCCATTGTTTGGCTAATTTTGCGTATGAAGAAGACCTCTTCTTTAATTGTGGCCCTTGTCCCGATATATCTATTGATCGTGAGACATGACCTGGTCGTTTGTGGGGTATGCTTTCTGAACATGCCCTCTTTGGCAGACAATGGTTGATCTGGGTGATGCAGAGGGTAAGCGAGACTCATCTGCCTTTATTATCTTGGACCCATAGACTGATTAGATGACATGTGATGCAAACACCTCTTGCGATATACGCAGGAGGGATGGGTCATAATTTAATGCACCTAGTTTAGGGCTACAAGCCCTGTTCCCCTGGGAATGGTATGCTTTGATGTCTATCATAGTTGTTTCTAGGAGGATGTTATGCGTAGTATTGTTTGATTTCATTAGGCTAAGAGGGCCGATTCAGTTTTGTAGTGAAGTGTTTGATTTCATTAGGCCAAGAGGGCCGATTCAGTTTTGTAGTAAAGTGTTTGATTTCATTAGGCCAAGGGGGCCATTTCCCTGTCTAGTGCGGGTGCGTTTAATCGGGGTTTTGTTTTACGTGTTGTGTTGGACAAGTTTCGTGTTCGTGGAATTTGGTGAAGCCTGGAGGAGCCTTTGCTGCGATGGAAGCTTCTTGTGGCCAATCCAGGTGATACCTCTCCTTTATGAGTATCTTTATTTCCTGTTATATGTGTATTTTTCCTTGTCGAGGGGATATATTTTTGTTGGGGACCGGCAACCAAGGCATGAAGTCCCAGGTTTAGGCTAAGTATGTTTGAGGGATGTTGGAGTAGTCATTGCCTCCTGTAAAGACATTGTCAGGCATCGAAAGACCTGTTTTAGAAGGAAGTCCTAGTGGCCCTGTTCTGCTAGCCTGCTAAGCAGCTGTTCTAGGAGTGCTTGTTAGTAGTAAGGCAGTTAGAGAAGCCTGCCAAAAGCTAATAATGATGATGCCAAGAAACTCTGTACATCCTAAAAGATGAATATAAATACGAAGGTGTGTAAAAAGGGGTTCTAACCCCTATCCCAAGAAAAGGAAAGAAATGAAAATATATAAGCAGTTGATCATTGCCTTGCGAAGGCCTGGTAGGTTCCTGGGGACGAGTCAGACTCGGGGCCGATACCTTGTCTTCCTAGGGGTCGCTTCTTGCTGGAAAAAAAAAGACAAAACAAGGAAGGTTGGAGCGAAAATAAAAGTGAGCGTTAGAAAAGGATTAAGTGTTGCCTTGCGAGGGCTTGGTAGGTTCTTGGGTGCCGAGACAGGTCCTGAGACCGATGCCCTGTTCTCCTTGGGTCACTACGCTCAGCTCTCTCCTTTTTACATGCCCAAGTATGTTCATCCAATACAAAACCTAAAAGAAGACATGTACTGAAAGAAAATACTCTTTGATCAGGCTCTAGGAGTCCTCGCCTTGTAGGAGCTCCTAGTTGTGTTATCTTTAGTTGGTAAGTAGTGCAGTCTACCACTTAGGGCAACCTCTTTGATAGTTTTTTTTTAGTTTGGCTGTATTGGAGCAGCTGGTTAGTGACTCGCTTCGAATCTTCTATTAGATGATGCTAGGCCTACTCCTTGTGGATGTCATGCCTTGGTTCTGTCCAGGGGTAGGGGGAGCATTGTGCTGAGTTTTATTATATATTTGTTTTGTATCAGTTTGATGCTTCTTTGGTTGTTTATCTGCAGATATGTTCGTGGATTCGACGGGCTGAGTCGCCCTATCCCGTGGTCGCCAATGAGAGCGGAATTTAGGTGACAGAAAGTGCTTAAAAATAGCTAAAAATTATGAATATCAAGGGAAAAATATTCAATGTCAAAGGCGGCGGCTCGATCTAGGACGATTTTAAGCGTCAAAGTGCTTTAAAGGTGCCCGAGCGACACTTGTTGATTTTTCATAATTTTTCAGACAGTCGTGCGGGTTGGCAAGAGTTACTAGCCAATGCGGGATGCCAAACCGGATGCCCAGGATTTTTCAGAGCTCAATTCGAAGTCCGGACGGGGAAATGGCCACAAAATGGTCAAGATATGAAAAGGTGGACACTTGGGAGGCCAAATTTGAGCATGCCTTTTGAGTTTGGCCCCCCCCCCCCCCCCCCCCCCCCCGCCCCCCCAAAAAAAAATTAATGCACCTTATGAAGCAAAAAACGTGGAGAGAGAATCAAGAGGGATGAAAAAACGTGATCAACAGAGGGCGCCGTTTTTTTCGCCATGGATGGAGAGAGAGCATCATGGATGTTACAAACACCCTGCCTAATGGATTATGGGGCTTCATTCCCTCCTGTCTGTGGATCTTATCACCGTCCTTCGCTTCTCAATTGATGGCCTGAATGCTGAGATAGAAATCTAGTCTTTCTCTCTCGTCCCTCTCTCTCTTCTAAGGGGGAATTCATGTGGGAAGAAGAAGGAAGAAGAAAGAATGATGGAGGCTTGTCCGGCATGGATCGGATTGCTCCACGGGCTGGAAATGGTGATTTGTGATTGTGCTGGACATGAAGTGCTGCTGATTTTCAGATTTGCAGCCATGGACATGAAACCCGAAACACGCAAATAAGTGGTAATTCAATTTTTTCAAAGGAAATTTGAGATTTCATGGCTTTTGATTGATAAAATGTTGTTCATGTGGGCTAAAAATTGTTTACGTTGTTGTTTTCCATGAGTACTTTCTGATCATAATCAAAAAATCAGAAAAATATGCATATTGTGGCTCAAAATAATACACTAAAACACGTAAAATATGGAAACTCAAGGAAAAATGATGGTTTTGAAAATAAAAATAGAAATGAATAGGAACACCAACTAAACTTTCATTTTTGCTACAAGAAGGAACTAAGGGCCACAGCCCATAACCTATTTTGAATTTTTGGTAATAAAATAATGCAAAAAATAAGGAAAAATACAAGGAAAATAGAGAAAAATCACTAAAAATAGGGAAAAAATACATTTTGGGTGCAAAAAATTAATGAAAATTAAGAGCAATGTTTGTGAATGTTTGTGGGGACTGAAGCATGAGGATTTGCCTTAGTTCAACCCCACCTTCTTGTTCTAGTGTGGTTTTCCCGCTTTCTACACATAAAATGATGGCAAAATACCCTATAAATCTATACAACAATGCAACATTTGATCGATGGGAGGGTAGAGTGGTTAAAGTGTGTCTAAATGTGGAGTAAAATGATGAAAAGATTACTGTTTTTGTTTGCATGCCATATAGGTCAGTGAATAATTATAAAATAAGAGCCTAGTAGCACGAGGGTTCCCTCGGTGCTAGGTTCGTGCAACGCCGCATAAGAGCGGTAGCTGAAAATCATTGAAAGGATGTTTTCCATATGTGCACAATGTTGATTTTATAATTGTTTGAGCACTTGGCATCCACACTATGCATAAATCATGGAAATATTTAAAGGTATCAGAAATCCTGGATGCACATCAATTGTTTTCATTAGGATCTTGACCTACGTTGAGTGAGAGACAGGACACCCCAAGCCATAGGCTAGTTGTGGGGTCTAGGGAAAAGAGGAGTAAGGACAATGGTACATTCCTGTAAACGATTAAATGGTACCTTGAGTGGATTTTGTGCGAAATGTTTATATGTTGAGTGACGCATCGAGGGGCCAATCCCCAAGGTGTAGGAGAGTCGCAGAGGGGTGGCGGCATTCAGCCGTTGGAGGATCCCCTATGTCTGTGCTTTGTGCCATTAGGCAATGTGTAAGGGACTCCCTCTGAGGAATAGTGGGTGAGAGAAGAGTGGACTACAAACAACATATTACAAACGCAATGTTTAGGAAGGCAGAGATTTTGATAGACGCTCCTGGCCGCGAGGCCGAGCGGTTGTCTTGTGCGTAGTGACGAGGTCCGCTAGTGCATGAGCCAGTGCCGGCCCGGTTTTTGGTCCATCACCTATACCCAAAAATGTGCATGAGTTACGTTCTTTTCTAGGTCTTGCTAGTTTTTATAGGAAGTTTGTGCGAAATTTTTCATTACTTGCTTTGCCTTTGACTAAACTTTTAAAAAAATGTATTGGTTATCATTAGTCTGATAATCAACAGAAATCTTTTGATTTATTGAAACATGCATTAACCCATGCTCCTGTATTACAACTACCTGATTTTAATAGACCATTCTTTTTAGTAGTTACTGATGCTAGCGGATCTGGAATAGGAGCCGTACTTATGCAAGATAATCATCCCATAGCATATTCTAGCTGTAAACTGAAACCATCTGAACTTAAATATTCCACATATGATAAATAATTGTTAGCTGTTGTACAAGCTTTAAGATAATGGAAACATTATTTAATGGGTTCTGAGTTTATGATTAAGACTTACCAACAAAGTATTAGACATATCCTTAGTCAACCCCAAATATATGACCGACATATCAAATGGGCAACCTTTATTCAAAGTTTTCATCCTCTTATCCAATATCAACCAGGTAAAGAAAATGTAGTAGCCAATGCATTAAGTAGAAGACCGACCATTCATAATATCTCTGTTATATCATTTGATTCTCTAACTCCTATGAAAGATACTTATCATCAGGACATTACTTTTCATGCTGATTGGAATAAATTAGTTGGAAATAACTGGATTCCTATTGATTCACTGTCTTACAATGATGGATTCATGTTTTATGAAAAGAGATTATGTGTTACACTTCCATTTAGATCTTTTGTTTTAAATGAGAGTCATTGTCCTCCATATCAAGGTCATAGAGGTATCATATCTACTTTACGTACATTGACTAAAGATTTTTATTGGCCACATATGGACACTAATGTATCTAACTTTGTTTCTGAATGTTTGGTTTGTCAAAGAGTTAAGAGGCATCATGGTAAACAGTATGGATTACTTATGCCTTTATCTATTCCATCAAGACCATGGGAACAGATTTCTATGGATTTTATTACTGGTTTACCTAATACTAAAGCTAACCATGATATGATTTGGACTATTGTAGACAGGTTTAGTAAACAAGCATATTTCATTCCATGTAAGAAAACTTTAACAGCATCTCAGGCAGCACAATTATTTTTGAAAACTGTTTTCACTAATCATGGATTACCAAAAGTTATTATTTATGACCGTGATTCTAGATTTTGTAATAATTTTTGGATTTCTTTGTTTGCTAACTTAGGAACAAAGATTGATTTCTCATCTGCATTTCATCCTGAAACTAATGGACAAACAAAAGCCACTAACAGTACTATTTTAGATCTTTTACGTGCTTACACTATTTCTAAACCACAGACATGGGACACACATTTGCATTTACTGCAGTTTGCATATAACAATACACCACACACATCTACAAAGAAAGCACCGTTTGAAGTGATTTATGGTTATAGATTGTCTACACCTGTTGCATCTTTGTCAAATAAAATTCAGAGTGCTGATGATATTGCTAACATTCACGCTACTATTTTTGATGAGGTTAAAGACATGATTGCCAAAGCCCAACAATCATATACAAAACAAGCCAATAAGAAAAGACAGGCCATGAATTTCAAAGTTGATGACTATGTATGGTTAAGAATAGAGAAACGTAGATTACAAAGTGTAGATAAATACCCAGTTGTGAAATTAGCACATAGATTTTATGGGCCATTCAAAATCATTCATAAAATCAATGACAATGCATTCAAGTTAGAACTACCACCACACTGGAAAATTCACAACACCTTTCACATTTGTTTATTACGACCCTTTAGAGACCAATTACATGTACACCCTGTTTATGAAAACCCACCTTTGCTAGATGAAGAGACTGAGATACTTGAACTTAAAGCTATCATAGATACTGACTTTATGACCACTAGAATTGGCCGTAGATATTCTAGATATTTGGTCAAGTTTAAAAACCATCCTATTGAAGAAGCCCAATGGATGCATGCTAGAGACTTAAATGCTTTCCCCACTCTGTTAGCTCCACATTGAGCTAATAGAAATTGAGGACCATTGCTATCCTACCCCGGGGATATGATGCCAGGACGTATGATTCCAGGAGGATTCCGTGCCACGGTGGATTCCGTGAGGTTATAAGATGGATTCCGTAAACTTTGTTGACCGGGGCTCATACACAAAGTGGATTCTTTGTGCAAGAAGTTGATGGGGACGCCTATCCTTTTCGGGCGTTTCATTAATTTAGTATCTACATGGGTGATTCCATAGCGAGTGATTCTGCAAAATACATATTAAATTAATAAACGTTTTTGATTTTAGAGTGCGCACTCGTGATAAATTAAGGTTAGGATTGATTTCTAACCAGTTGATTTATTTATGTAGCTGAAGACTGCTAGGTATTCACTTTTGTCGGTTTAATTGTATTATTTTACTAACGATTGTGAATGCTTCAGTTGATGTGTAGAGATAGCAGCAGTGGTGGCGGAGGAAAGCATTGGAGAATAGCGTGTACTCAAGTTATCACTTATATTTTGATGGGCACATACCTTAGGTATGGCGTCTATATTTTGCCATGCCTATTTATTAAGGCATTGGATATTTATTTATTATTTTGTATGCGCATGGGCGCATGATTATGATATTTGTATTTGGACATTGTATTGGGTATGCCTGACTCTTTGGGTGCCCGCCCATTAGCTTTATTTCCATTTTGTGCTAAAGCAAACTCAAAAGCCAAAAGCGTGCTATTTTGTAATTTGGGCTATTATTTGAGCTTGAAGATGATTAATACATAAAATACATACTTTGTGGAGTGCTCACACAAGGCATGGGGGGAGATTGCACCCAATTGGTCTCTTGTTCATGTCGTACATGCTTTCTACCTTGAGTTTTGTGCAAAAAGTAGAGTTCTTTTGTTCTTGGGGACCTTTTGGCGTTCACTACATGAGCATACATCATCCAATCTGTGCACCATTATTTCGGTCATAACTAGCTACAATGCCTCATATATTGCCAGATTATTTGCCAAAAAAATATTTAGACTTCATGGACTACCAAAGAGAATTATTAGTGATCGTGATTCTCTATTCACTTCGCATTTTTGGAAGGGATTATTTGAAGCTCTTGGTACACAGCTTTGTTTTAGTACAGCTTATCACCTCAAACTGATGGGCAGACAGAGCGTATAAATTAGGTCATTGAAGATATACTTAGGGCTTATTGTTGCAAAGAACCCAGATGGTGGATACAATATCTACATTTGGTGGAATTTTCTTACAATGCATCCTATCATCAAAGCATTCAGATGACCCCATTTCAAGCTCTATATGGGCAAGAATTCCTAACTCTGCTAAACTTCTCCAACCCTACCTTGAAGGTTGAAGCTTCTGAGAAGATGCTTGAAGAGATGGATGAACAAGTCAAAACCATCAAGCAAGATATAGAAGCTGCTAAGGATCTCGACAAAAATCCTATGCTTACCTATGGAGAAAAGAGTGAATCTTCCAAAAAGGGGACAAGGTTTTTATCCATGTATGCCGAAAAAGGAGTTCTTTATCCGTGGGAAAATTCAAGAAGCCAAGACCAAGATACTTGGACCTTACAAAGTCATAAAGGATCTTGGACCTAATGCTTATAAGTTGCAACTTCTTGAAACCCTAAAAGTTCATGATGTATTCCATGTCAGCCTCTTGAAGCCCTATGTACCTAGTCCTTATCATATTCTTGATAATCAACAAGTTGTAATGCTGAGCCAAGGTATACTTGAACTTCAACCCGATAGAATATTGGATGTAAAAGAAAGAATCCCTAGGAATAGGACCCTAAGAGAACACCTAGTACAATGGAAGGATTATCCTGAAGAGGATGCTACTTAGGTCGATGAGGTAACCCTTACGAAAGAATACATCTCGATTTCTCTAAGGAGGGAAGAATGTAATATCCCCATTACTTAGTTTATTTTAATGTGCATATACATTCCAAAGAAAATTGATTTATGTTGCAGATTTTAAAAAAACTAGCTCTAATTGTGAAACTGACTCTCATTATGAAGATAATAATTATTATTAATGAGGTATTATATGCTAGTTTATGAAAGAAAGACTTAGGAGACCTTGCTTATTAAAACTATGTTTGTAGTATAGAACAAAAAAAAGAACTAGCCTAGTGGATAGTCAGTTGTTGGCAGTTAAGTGCACTTGGGTGACGACACTGCTGGGATGGGTGACCTCCTGGGAAGATTTTCCTACAAGCTAGTGGGAGCCCAACTGTTAATGGCTGGTAGGAAGTACACATTAGGGGTCTTGCTATTAGTAGAGTTAATGTTTTTAAGCCTTTGTAAGGAATCAGATATCAAAGGGTGTGTTTCTTTTGCGAAAGAACACTTGCAAGATTTTTTTTATGTCGATGTACAAACGTATCTGATGATAACTATAAGCAGGAGAAGTCTGTGTTGCTGTAAGGGAAGCTTTCTAGCCATGAATATCATAACAGATTTCAATGATTACACAGTTTTCTGTTATCTCCCTATTTTCTATTCTTGAGAAATGAGTATTTGTTTTGTTTTAAGTGGTGCATTAGTGTCGCAATGGATGTATTGAGGTAGGAAGAATGTTATTTTTAGTATTCAGTATGGGAAAGAGGTTCAGAACAGATTTATGTTAAAAGTAAGATGGGAGTAAATTAGGGGTTGATGATTGAGCCCTTAACACTGGCGATCCTACGAATTATTCCATTGGCGACGGGCAATTAGGATTGGGAATGGAATAGGTGTTCTTCCTTTCTGAATTGAAGAATACAGGCAATCATGGATCCTTGGCTGAAGGAGTTTGAGCAGTGGCGCACCGACGAGGAGGAGCGTTAAATATTCGCACAAACATTGTGCCAAGAGTTTCAGAATTGGACTACAGAGCAGAAGAGGAGTTTGAAGTTTACAATCAGGAATTTTTGACCACACATTTCCCTGATTTACCTCTGGACGTAATTCGAAAGATCAGAGAAGCGGTTTGTACCAGAGCAAACAAAACAGGTGACACCCTTTGGACTGGAGTATACAGGAGGTGTCTTCAGGAAAATCTGGCATACATAGTATCATTGGCAGTTTTGTGCACCTTATGGGTGGAGTTATACCCCTAGACTGGTCCGGGCAAAGAGAAGAAATCGGCGTGGAAATCATAGTCATTATTGTGATCATTATGCACCTACAGGACAGTGCTAACCTGTTCTGATGACAGACCTGATTCCTATTTTATGTTAGCAGAGAAGTATAGAGGGGAAGGGTTTGGGACATACTATACTAGATTACAGACTAAATTAGAACAGGAAGAGAAGTTGAAATAGAAGGAGCATCAGAGATCAAATAGTGGCAATTAGGTGGATATTTTGGATATAGGGTATGTGAGTGACCGGGAAGTGCAAATAGATGAAGCTGGTTCCAGTCAGGAAGTTAGAACAGATGGTTCTGCCAGTCTGCAAGTACCAGTAATAATAGGAGAGGAGGAAAGAAATAGGAACAAATTTTTGGGGGCATTAGCATGGTCCCAATTATAGCAACAGACTAGAAGGAAGTTGAGGTTCCAACCATTACCTAAACCACCAATTAAAAAATAGGTTGCCACAACTATACTATAACATGTTTGATTGTCCACCTGTGGGACACGTCTTAGCAGCCCATCAAGAGGGGAGTCTAGAAAGCGCCACCTAGCACTCACAAGAAATGTCACAAGTTTTGCGATCTAGGTCTTCCTGAGTCTGCCCCAAAGCGGAAGTATCCGGCCGTTCCCACTTAGGACCGACCTGAAGTTAGGGTTTCTTTCCTATCAGCCAAGTCCCTAGGAAGTAGCTAGCGTTGAGCTCCAGATGAACCATTTTGCGTAGGAACAACAGAGTCGAAGCAGATTTATGCTGCACTTGGTTCATGGAGAATGGGAAACGAGAGGGATGCGAAGCTCAACCTCTCTGCCCATAAGGCATAGTCCCATTCCGCTCCCCTAAAATAGCATAAATTGGGATTCTAACTCAAACTGACTCTAGGTCTTCATAGTTTCATTATCACGTCTTTTGAGAAAAGTTCCCAGCTAACCGGGACCACCCTTCCATAGGACGGACCCAAGTCACGTCCACCGCACTTTTCTCAGGTTGCTTAGTTATCTAATTACCTATCACATTATATTTGACATGCAAAACCAACTTCCTTAATTAATCAATTTAAACACAGGTTCCTTCACGCAACTTAGGCATTGACATAAAAAAAACAATGTCAAGCAAGTTCCTTTTTCAAATATCTGACCTTTATTTATCATAGTCTTGGAATACATCAAGTATCTTACCTGAAGGCTATCCCAGCAATCAATAGAATCGCTGCTCCAAGTTTCGCCTGTAGACTAGTACATGGGCCTTGAGATCCCATCTCGAGTCAGGTCAGCCTCTTGTGTGGGATCCAGAGGCAAGGAATTTATAGCCAAAGCCTCCCCTGGCACCCAAACGTCCTCCCACTCCAAGTAGCACCCACGGAAAGACCTCTCATGGCAAGTTCGGTCCATGTATCCGGCGCGGCTAACAACTCCCTTGGATAGGGCCAGGCAGGTAGTCGGAGGTAACTGAACTTGCCTCTCCCTCCAGCTATTAACCTGAAGCATTAAGTGTTTGGCCTTGAATTAGTTCCTTGAGCAAATAAGTTCAAACAATGTACCTAAGTGTACAATCACGATCATTTCTGTGGTTGTTCGTACGACCAACTACTAAAGTGTGATTCCTTTTTCCCGAATACTCCTAGCATTTGATCCTGGATCGTTGACGACTTGGCAAGATTCCAAGGGCTTGGCAAGCTAGGTTGCTTGTTTCCCCTTTTTCTTTGGGTTAGGGTTTGTACCCTACCGACCCCAATTATCCTTACCTTAGGTCTCCTTGTGAAATAGATCTTGGACAACCCCATCATCCTCGGTTGGTCAATGTGTTACTTGGCAATTCACAATTTCCCTAAGTATGACAAATCGGTCCCCAAGAGAGAGAGTTGTAGTAGGGTGACTACTCGACTTCTTAATGAATCTAACTTGTAAAAAGATCTCGCCTCTCTTGGCCTAAGATGTAGCATTAGCATCTTATGATTTGGTTGCAATAGCATCTGACCCTGCAGACTAGTTGCACGAGATAGGTAGCAGTGCCAATCTTGAGGAATTACATCCCTTTGTCAATATTACTAGTATTCGTGTCCTAAGGCCTGGTACCCTCTCTTACTCGCAACATAGAACGATCTAAGTACGAGAATGCTAGATTAACTCTGCAAGTGCAATACTAATAAACATTTTAACTTATCTTACCCTATCTTTCATATTGAATGTAACTATCATTATATGCGTATTGCATCCTATATGCTTTTCATCAAATTAAATATAACCCTTTTCCTTTTCATACATTTACTTATGCATGCAGGTTATGCTATGTACAGTTACAATGATATTGAAATAAAAACGTAATCTTTTCCTTTCCCATGCAAGTCACATGAAATAGAATGCAATTGCTTATGCAAAAATATAACCCTTTTATTCCTTTCCATAGCAACTATATATTCTTTAATTAAACATCCTGCTACGAATCAGCCTATTTAGGATCGTCACAATGTATTTTTTTATTGCACAAATGCATTGTGTACAACATAACTCATTCTTGCCAATGTAAGTTACCCAATGCAAACCTTCCAATACACATGAGCATCGCAATATATATTTAACCTATGTGTGTGATGCGACTAGGACATTATTGCATGAGTGCATCTTTTAACACATGAACCATATATTCACGAATGCAACAACCTTTCATCATGATGGTGTGAGGAATATAAGTACCTTGTCATGCAATTTAAAACTATTCCAAAAATTCCTATGATCTTTTAAAAACAAAGCATTCTAATAATGCAATTAAGTTTTCCCTATGCAAATTTATACTTAAATTACCCATATCATGCGGAAACGAAAAGGGTGAATTTGATGGAACTTGAACTTCCGCAAGAGGGGTATTATCAGCTCTCACGCTTTGGGTGGGGACTCCTACATGTGCTCCTCTTACTCCCACGTGTGCTCCTCTTGTGTGGCACTTTGGGGCCATCACAATTGGGACTTGGGAATAAGTCGGGCAGGTGGAGGGTGTGATGAAATTCTCTGCAAATTGGCGTTCCTTCCCTCCCACAAGGAAACTCCCTTCACAGACAACTATGTCCCTTACGCGATTCCACGGGTGGTGAAGCACCCTTAAGAAGTCTCTTTGTGGAAGCTTCCTAAAAAGAATCTTTAGCTTCTTTTTCTTCTGTCAAGCAAGCCCACATCATCTCCTCCTCCTTATTCACGTTTTGATGGCAAAATGACGATGGGCGAGGGTATGGCGGCCTGGCGGAGTGTTGGCTAAGCAGGGGGCGTGGCACGTAGGTGGAGCAGGGGAGGGGCTGGCGGCGTTGTTATAGATCATAGGGGGGGCGCTCTATGTTCGAGCCACGAGGGAGGGTGGCTCCCCTTTTATAGTGGGAGAGGGGGTGGTTTATGGGGGGGGGGAGACGACCATTTAATGGCCGCCACCCGTCCACCTGGGGGGTGCATGCCCCCGTCTCCCTCTTTTAACTTCCTCTCTCTCTCTCTCTCTCCCCGACATGCTCTTGGCAGGGAGAGAGAGAGGGAGGTTAAAAAAATTGAATTAAATTTAAAAAATTTTAAAGGGGGTTCTCATGGGAGAGATGTTACATGTACAACCACAGCACAAATGGCACAACCCCCAAATCTAGCAAACCTTAGAGTCAAATTTGCCTGTTTCAAGAGTGAGTCCAAAAAGGAAGACCCTGATGCCCATGTAGCTCATTTCAGCACAAAATGGGAGGCAAATGGACTTGGAGCTTTGTATGGTGATGATGTGAAGAAGCAGCAATTTGCTGCCACACTAGAGGGTAAAGCCATGAATTGGTTCACATAGTATGGGGTAGCCCACAAGCATTGCAGACAACATTCTTGTCTAGGTTTAGAAGATGGAAAACACCAACGTATATTCTCAAAAAGTTGAAAACAATGAAACAGAAAAGGCTTATGGTGGAGGACTATGCACAACAATTCCTAGACCTAAATGGTAGTCTGGCACCACATGAAAGACCAACAAATGAAATGCTGGGGGAGTACCTTTGAAATGGGCTAAGGGAAACTCTCAGAATAGCAGTAGCTAGTACAGAGATCCCTGGTGGAGCAGGAGGCTTCAATGAATTAGTAGCAGCTGTCAGAAGGGCAGAGAAGAGACTGGCAACCACAAAACAAAGAAGGAAGAAGAAACATAGCAGAGATTCAGATTCAGATGAAGATACAGATTCAGACTCAGATACAGGGTCTAAATCAGATTCAGAATCAGAGGATGCTAACTTAGATTCAAACTCTGAGGACTCAGATGATGAGGATAGGAGATCTAGAAGAAAAATAAAGAGCAGCAAACAGAAACATAAAAATAACAGTAAGGGAAACAAAGACAGGAAAGGAAAGGGCAAGACCAAAAATAAAGTCTAGGATCTGAACAAATAGATTGTGGCAACTTTAAAGAGCATGGGCATTTCCACTTCTACCGAAAAGGAGAAACCCTATTATAATAACTGTCAAAAATAGGGGCACACTGATGCTAACTGTTGGTATAACCCTAACAATAGGGCAAACCCAAATCAGCAAGCACAGAGGGAAAATCCACTAGCTGCTAATGTAGTGCAACGTGACAGGAACAAGGCAATGGATGGCCAACAAAACAGATTTTAGGGAAGAAATAGTTGGGTACCACCCAATCAATATGGAGCATCATGATGATCCATGCAATTACTGTGCAGAGTTAGGTCATAGGCAAGGACCCAATTGCCCTTTGTGGTGTAAGCATAGAGAGAAGAGGGGTATTCCCATTATCAGATATAATAATCATAGACCACTTGCACATGCATAGCAGAACAAGCCACCACAAGCTAATGTAGTAATTGTGGAGGAAGGCAAATAGGTACATGCAGCTGTTGTGTAGAGGCAACAGGAAGATGATTTGAATGTCTTGCATGTGCAGTGTGACTGTTCTAATTGTTTGCAGGAATAGGAGATTTCTGACAAGTCAACACCTTTGTTGGTCATCACCAAATCTGGAGCACAGTATGTAGTTGATCCTGTTATTTCTCATAAAGAAATGAAAAATCCTAAATTTTGGGATAAGCAAAGAAAAGTTAGATAGGGATGTGCAAAGGAGATTCAGAGAATTCAGAAAGCACACTCTATTGGGAAACAGATACAACAACCCTTACCTGAAATACCACTGAAAATACAGGAGGAAATACATCAACAAGAGACAAAGGAAGCAGCATTGGGAGAGGAAGTGATGAGAAATACTACTGTGACAATGGACCAAATTCTGAGTCTAGTTCTTGAATTTAAAAGACAGGTGTTAAAGAGTTTTAGTTATGAAGAAGAACATCAGTATATGCATGAAAAACAGAAGGGATGGTTCAGGCCAATGTATTATGCCAGCAAAGTCATGTTAGGAGCTTAGAGAAACTATTCTATTACAGAAAGGGAATGTCTGGGAGTAATCTTTGGTTTAAAGAAATTCAGGCATTATTTGTTGAGCAATCCTATTATTATTCATGTTGATCATCAGGCTCTGGTGTATTTGGTCAATAAACCTCAACCATTAGGGAGATTAGCCAGATGGATATTGTTATTCACAGGTCTGGCAGAGAACACATTATTGCTGATTATTTGAGTAGATTGAATTCAGGAGAAATTCTTGATGGAATTTCAGATGACTTACTTGATGCAGATTTATTTCAGATTCAGATAACATAAACAAATAATTGGTATGATATGATGATCAATTATTTGACTGAAGGAGTTTTCCCTAATGGAATGAGTAAGGATCACAGGAGGAAATTAGCATTGAAGAGTGCAACTTTTTCTGTTATTGGAGGTTGTTTATACAAAAGAGGAGTGGATCAGGTTATAAGAACATGTGTTCCTGACAGTCAACAGGCAGTTATGTTGATGGAAGCTCACACAGGAAATGCTGGAGGACATTTTTCAGGGGACATGACTAGCAGAAAGATTTTTCAGAGTGGATTGTGGTGGCCTATTGTAATCAAGGATTCTTACTAGTTTGCTAAATCTTGTGACAGATGTCAGAGAGATGGCTATCCAAGAAATCAGGATAGAATGAAACAAAACCCTGTTTTACCTTTAGGACCTTTTGAGAAGTGGGGATTGGATTTTATGGGTCCATTTAAGCTAGCACTGAATTTTCAGGAAACAGGTATATTCTAGTTGCTATAAATTATTGTACCAAGTGGGTGGAGGCAGTTGCACTAAAGGACAACAAAGCCAGGAGTGTAGCCTTTTTCCTGTATAATAGCATCATGATCAGATTTGGTTGTCCTATAGAACTTGTGTCAGATCAGGGAGTTCATTTTTAAACAAAGTGATAAAGGTTCTTGTTGCTGAAACACATAGGATTAGCCACAAGATGTCTTTTGTTTATCATCCATAGGCTAATGGGTTGGCTGAAAGTAGTAATAAAATTCTGGTGAAGATTTTGAAAAGGACTGTTTCAAAAAACAGGAAAGATTGGGATTTGAAGTTGAATTCGGCATTATGGGCATTTAGGACAGGATTTAAAGTGAGTATAGGTCTTACACCATTCAAATTGGTTTATGGTTTAGAGGCTGTGGTACCTACAGAGTTTATAGTACCTTCTTTGAGGGTAGTTGTTGAAAACAAATTGACACAGGAAGATTCACTTGGCAGGAGACTGGAGCAGTTGATGGCTCTAGATGAGGATAGATTTCACAGTGCCTATGTAGCCACTGTTATTTAGAATAAGAGGTCTGCATGGCTTAATCAGCATCTAAAAAAAGAAATTCTTCAAAAAAGGGGATTTGGTTTTGATATACAACTCCAAGTTAGGGAAGCACCCAGGCAAGCTTAAATTGAGGTATGCTAGACCCTATACAGTATTTAAAGATTTAGGCTAAGGGACTTTTCAATTGGCTGATCTCAAGGGCAAAGTGCTGAATAAACCGGTAAATGGCTTCAGGCTTAAAACTTTTTGGGAAAACCACTTTGAAGACGTGGACATTAAGTGGGTCAGTGTGAATGAGGATTTAAAAATCAAGGGTGAGCTTAATAAATTCTGGTAACTGACTTGTCCAAAGAGATACTTATTAAAGGGAGATGTGCTTGTGTGAGATGTCACATCCATACATGTGTTGATTTGAGATTTCAAATTTTTGAAGGGTTTAAATGGGAGGGTTCTGCGAATTGTTCTTTTGACGTTCAGGCTGCCCTAGCTTTTTCGTTTATCTCTCTCTGCACAAGTGTATTTTCTGCTTGCTGCATTTTCCTACAAACTAGCTACCTAAATTCTGCTGTTCTGCCCTCTGCTTTCTCTGTGGTCTATTCCTATCCTTTGCATAACATGAGAAAGAAGAATACTTCCACAGAGAAGATTGTTGAACAACCGTTCTGGTGTTCACATAGGTTGGGGAAAGAGGCTATTCAGCAGAGGCAACATGATGACTCAGAATACAGTGAGGAGGATTTGTCCACTTATGAGATGAAGCACCGCGCGGCTAAAGATTTTGCTGCGAATTTGATGCATCCTTTGCAGGATTTGCAGGTGCAATTGAAGTTAGATGATGAGGACAATATAGCTTGGTTTAAGATAATGAGGTTAACAAAGTTTGCCCAATTTCCTTGGGAGAAATTTTCTCAGAATATTTATTCCCCTACACAACTTACATATTTGCAGTCTGTAGATGTTGCTAAGAGTGACTTGGAAATTACATCTGAGTTTTTGGCTTATTTCGTTTGCCCAATGATGGTGTATCTGATTGGGAAAAAGCATCAAATGAACAGATGGTGGCAGAGTTTGGCCATGTAGAGGGAACACGGGGCTATTTTGTGATCAAGAAGGCAAAAACAACAAACAGAAGGTTATAGTTAACTTGGTTTATGGAGAGAGTCTTGCTTTTGCTCAAGCTAGATTACATGAGTAAGGACACTTTTGGGCTGATAGCTATAGTAGAACATGGTGTTTTATTCAATTGGGCTCAAATATTGTATAATAGATTTGTGTTGGATGTCCATGGAATGGATAAAGGAAGCAGTCAGGGACTTCAAAAATCCATGCATATTTGGGGTTTATATTTGATTATGCTAGGCCGATTCACTGAATTTGGCACTTTCACAAGGCAGTTTAGGAAGAACAGGGAAACGAGGGACATGTAAATCCAAAAAATCTATCTCTTTTCCTATGCTAGACGACAGTGAGCCTCCTACTAAGAAGAGTAAAATTGTACCAGAGATTGGGGGTCAATCTAGTCATCCTATAATTGAAGAGGAACGGAAGGAAGGCCAAGATCAGAAACAGGAGGATACTTTATGGGATGCAGATTTGACAGGAAATCTGTTGTAGAGACTAGTTAGTAGGCAGGGGAAGTCCTCCTTTGTGCCTAATAAGAAGATTTCTATTAAGTTGAATAGGCCCAGAAGTTCAGAGAAAGTGGATATTTCTAAGCATGTTTTACCTGAGTAGACAGATGATTCTGAACAGAAACAATTAGTGCATGTCATTGGGAGTTCTGATCATGGATCTCAATCTCCTTTAAGAGTTTCAGCTGTTGTTAGAGGTCTGAATGATACTATTGTCTTTGTGGAAAGATAGTAACAATTTGCCTTACATCTGCAAAGTACTATCAAGGCATTAAAGGACTCCAATACTACATTAGTGTCAATGTACCAGGATGAGAGAATGAAGACAGGTACCTATGATAGACTACTTGAAGATGTTAATCATTTGAGGGATTTGTTCATGAAGGAAGTCAGAGGTAAAGAGGAATAGATAGTTGTGTTGAATAAGGAATTAGTTGATGCTACAATGAAAATAGAGACTATTACAGGATGGATTGAAGAATTGAAACAAACATTTACAACTGAATTGAACATTTTGAGCAAACAGAATGCAGATTTGGTAGCTTAGTGTGGTGTTTTGACTAACAGGGTCAAAGTACTTGAAAATGTAGAGAATCAGCTTAGATATTTTGTGGATACAGATGCGCTTGATGTGGAGGTAGTTTTTCTGTCTAAATCTGATTTGAATGAGTTAATGAATGAGGTTGTGGAAACAGGGGAACATATTTGGCAACCTATTCAGAAAAGAATGTTGGTCATAATGCAAAAACCTATCAAATATTTCTTTTGAAACAGGAGTCAGAGGAGGAGAGAAATTTGAAATTTCTTACTAATGAGTTGAAAAGCTCAATTTCAGTTTTGAAACAGAGATTAGTTGTTGAAAAATTGAATGCAGAAGTTTTGCAGGAGCAAGTTAAGGTGTTGCAGGAAAAGTCTGAGAAGAAATTTGTTTTTACTGATCATTCAGAGAAATCTGTAAATGAAGATGCAGATGTGCACAATAAGTTTAAAACTGTCTTGTAGGTTGTGGGCAGGCACAAGGGGGTCTTTCATCAGATTCCTGGTTTATTGGAATGTGAAGAATGGCAGGAGATTCAACAAATGCTGTTGGATAATTCCCAAGAGTTAAATTTTCCTGATCAGATGGACATAGAATAGAATCAGCAAAAACAAAGCCTGTTTTGTTGACACAGCATTGGACACTTATGTCAGAAAAGGAGGAGGTTCAGTGTGCACCTAATGTGATTCCAGAGAAGGATATACAAGACACTAGTGTTGAGAAAACCAAGTTGGATGAGGGAGTACAACAAGATGAAGAGCAGACCCAGCCAGTGGTTACTGATGAAAAGAAACAGGAAAGCTGATTTCAGCAATGTGTTTGGATAACTTTTGCAATCCAATCATCATTGTTGGACAAACAAGGGATTTTGTGGGTTCAAGTCAACTGTTTTTGGAAAATAGTAGCCACCGGATGTGCCAATGTTAATGCTTGGTAAGAAGTACACATTAGAGATCTTGCTATTAGTAGAGTTAATGTTTTTAAGCCTTTGTAAGGAATCAGATATCAAAGAGTGTGCGTCTTTTGCGAAATAACACTTGTAAGGGGTTTTTTTTCTGTACGTATCTGATGATAACTGTAAGTAGGAGAAGTCTGTGTTACTGTAAGGGAAGCTTTCTAGCCATGAATATCAAAACAGATTTCAGTGATTACACAGTTTTATGTTATCTCCCTATTTTCTGTTCTTGAGAAATGAGTATTTGTTTTGTTTTAAGTGTTGCAATAGTGTTGCGATGGATGTATTGAGGGAGGAAGATTGTTATTTTCTGTATTTAGTATGGGGGAGAGGTTCAAAACAGATTTATATTAAAAGTAAGATGGGAGTAAATTAGGGGTTGATGATTGATCCCTTAACATCAACGAAGCCTTCGTATGCCAAGGCCAAGATGCAAGGTCTATGCCTTGGTCATTACCTTAGTCGATTACTTAGTCGTAAGCCTTAGAGTGACAGCCACCTGACAATGCGCCATGAGGTGCTCGCCCATATATTTGTAAATTCTCTCTTCTTCTCTCCTTTTGTATATTTCTTCTCTTTTTTTTCCTTTGTTTACAAACAAAGGATGGGGAGCATTTTCATTTAATTTGGTGGGTAATTAATTTATTTATTTTGAATTGAAAAATTATTGGGCGGATTTCAATAGGTTGGTGGCTTGTTAGGCCACCACCCCCCATTACTTCACCTCCCCCCTTAATCATGGGGGGGGGAGGTGTCAAACCTTGACAGCCTACCTACCTCCCTCCCCCCCAATTATGTTCCCTTCCCCCTTAATCATTGGGAGGGGGAAGTTGGGGGGGGGGGGGGGGGGGGGGGAGGAATCAAAGGATTGGTAGCCTATGTGGTTGTTGCCCCCCTCCCCCCATTATATTTCATCTCCCCTTAATAATTGTGGGGGTCAAAGGATTAACGACCTATCTAGCCATCCCCCCCTCCCCCTCCCTCTATTATGTTCCCTCCCCCTTAATCATTGGGAAGGGGGTGGATCAAAGGGTTGAGGGCACCCCCTCCCCCCTTTATATTCCCTCCCACCTTAATCATTGGGTGGGGGGGTCAAAGTGTTGACGACTTGTCTTGCCACCAACCCCCCCCATTATCTCCCTTGCCCTCTTTCTTTAATTTTCTTGAAGGGGGGGGGGGGGGGGGGGGGGGGGGATTTCTTATGAGAGTATGAATGGAAGATTTATGAGCATGGGGGAGGAGGATTTGCACGAGGATTGGGAGAGAAATCTATGTGTGTATGGTGGAAAATTTTATGAGCCTCGAGGGGGAGGAGGATTTACATGAGGATCGAGGAAGAGAAATTAAAAAAATATACCCATGTAAAGAAAACTGTTACAATTTTTGGTATAGAATAAAAATGGGCCCATTACAAGAAGTATACCTTTAAAAAAGGACAACTAGTCCTACACTATGGTGCACACATGGAACTTTTTCCTATGAAATTAGAGCCTAAGTGGGATTGTATCTATAGATTGTACCTATTTTAACCATTCTATCTATAGAATGATGAACTTTTTCCTAGGAAATTAGGGCCTTATTATCTACAAGCATATTAATGACATGAATGCCCTTGCAGGTCTATGCTATGGTAATTTGAAACCTACAAGAGAGGTCAAACTAGTCAATTGGGTAGCTAATCCCCTATTTGGAGCATCCATATCTGCAACAAAGATACTATATCAAGAGAAGGCTGGTTTTGGTGGAGCAAAGGGTCTAAGGTGATTGAGCAAGAAGATGAGATGTTGTTTGGGAAATTAAGGTTTTTTGCTATCACTACACAAGTATCTTGACAAGTATAGATGTAGGTTTCAATGAATAAGGTGTGATGGAGCCTTTGGTTCACCCTCTCAATATGATGAGCTTCGATTATCATAGTTGTGAATAGAGGCATTGATGATAGCCGACTATGTAAACCCTTTATGGACCTATACATTGCATTTTGATTGAGCATCCATGGGTCCCTATAAGAAAGGAAGTATCAGGGTAGTCACTAGAGATATTCAATGTAAAGTCACAATGAAATTAGTTGCCTACCTTTGGGTAGAATTTACTAACAAAATAATCATAGAATATAAAGCCCTGATAATAGGAGTGAACATTGCTAAGAGAGGCAGTATTTGCCAGTTTATTAGTAAAGGGGGATTCGTTGTTGATATTGAATCCACTAAATGGATTGTACATGATACACAATCTCATCCTTTACATGTATTATCACATTTCTATAGACTTGATTGGCTAGTTTGAAAGAGTATCTCTTTAGTTGGTTCCACAATATTGGAACCAGTTAGTTGATTCATTAGCGAATTATGCTTATGAAAAATACCTATTTTTCAATTGTGGCCCTAGCTCTGATATATCTCTTGACAATGCAATGGAACTTGATTGATTATGGGAACTCTTATCTGAACATGCTTTATATGGCACATAATGGCTAGTTTGGGTAATGTGGAAAGTAGTTAAGACCCATTTACCATTATTATCCTTGACCCATTGGCTCATCAAATGACATGTTATGTGTATGTCTCTTGTTGTATATATAGGAGATATGGGTCATAATTTGATGCACTTAGTTTAGGGCTAGGAGCCCAATTATCTCCTTGGAAGGGAGCATCTTATTGCAGGTCTAGTACCACTCCAAGGAGGGATGTGATATAAGCTGTCTTGATTTATTACTTTAGACCAAGAGGGTTGAGTGTTTTGGATATAAATGTTATATTTCATTAGGCCAAGAGGGCTATTTCTTTTACAATGAAATGATTTAGTTTATTAGGCCAAGAGGGCCATGCGTTTGGTTGGTGTGGGTGCATTCAATGGTCCTTTATTTCAGTGTTGCAGTAGATAGATATAAAGAAGCCCCTAGAGAGAGACAATTGCTACATGGAAGCTTCTTATGGCCAGTTTAGGTGGTGTCCTTTCTACATTCTTTCCCCTTAAGTAGAATCTGTATGTGTATTTGGGGATGCTCCTTTCTTTGTTGGGGAGGGGACCAACAATCAAGGCATAAAGCCCCAAGATTAGGGGCTTTATGTAGAATCTGTATGTGTATTCGGGGATGCTCCTTTCTTTGTTGGGGACCAGCAATCAAGGCATAAAGCCCCAATATTAGGTTGGGTATGTTTGGGGAGGTTTAAGTAGTTGTCCATCTATTGTAAAGACATTGTTGGGCATGCAAAGATTTGTTTTAGAGGTAGCCATAGTGACCTTGTCCTCCTGGCCTGCTAGGGAACTAGTTTTAGTAATTTTTATTAGTTGTGAGGTAACTAGGGACACTTGATGGATAAAACAAGAAAATGATAAATGTGTCTGAAATACATACAATACGCAGATGTGTAAAAAGGGATTCTAACCCCTTTAAAAAAATATAAAGAGGAGAATCAAAAGCATATCCTAGTAGGTTATTGGGGATGAGTTAGTAGACCCGATGTCGATGCCCTGCCTTCTTGGGGGTGGTATCTAGCCAAAAGAAATAAGGATGGTTAGAGGGAAAATGAAAGTGAGCAAAAAAAGAGGATTTAGTGTTGACTCATGAGAGCTTAGTAGGTTATTAGGTAGTGAGAGTGGACTTGAGGCCAATGCTCTATTCTCCTTGGGAGAAAATATTCTTAGCTCCCTCCTTTCTACACATTTGGGTTTTAAGTAACGAAGAATAAAAAATGAGAAAAACATATGAATTCAATTGGATGAAGCTATAGGAGACCATACCTAGTAGAAGTTTTTGGTACTATTGTCTTAGGTTAGGTAGGTGGGTCAAACCACCACTTTGGATAGTCTCTTTGATAAATCTTTTAGTTGGTTGATGTGTTGAAGCAGTTGGTTAGCAACTAGCTCTTGATCTCTTTGTCAGATTATACTTGGCCTATCCCTTGCAAAATTCATCCCTTGATCAGGCCATAGGGTGAGAGTTGTGTTTTGTGTTATATTTTTTATTTTATTTCATGTAGCTTGATGCTTGTTATGTTTGATTTGTGTGCAGATCAATTCATGGCTTTGATGGATGGAGTCACCCTATCTCATGGTCACCAATGAGAGATGTGACTAGGTGCCAAAAATAAAGTAAAAACTAAAGCATTTGCAGTGGCACTGAAGTTTTCTAAGTGAAAGCATGTGGCTCGGAACACGTTGGAAGCATGTGTTTGTTAATTGGCATTTGTTAGAAAACCCATTTAAAGAGGCACAACTTCCATATTACAAAGCAATTATCTAATCCACAAGCCAGAAATAGTGTCTTGGAGGCCAACTTAGTAGAAAATGACACCACGAATGCAGTTGTGTTTTTAGATCTCAAATTTGAGTTCATTTGAAACTTTGCAAACCACTTCTTGTTGGCAATGTGAATGCAGGAGGGTTGAATCAGTTTTTTTATGGTTAAGCTTAAAAGAGTTAAGAAACTCTCAAAATCTCACGATGGGGGGGGAGCATTTTTTGGTGCACCCTCTCATAAAAAAACCTCATGGCCATGTTTTTAGTCTTTCTCTCTTGCCATAATTGTTGTTCATATGGGCCAAGAGGATGGGGGAAGTGGGTGTTTAAATGTGGTATGATACGAGAGAAACAAAGCAAAGGACCGTGAAGATGGCTGTTATAGCTATGTAGAGCATCATTGGGCTGCCTAAGCGACTCCAAAATCATAGAAAATTAAGTGGTTTTATAGAATATTTAATTATAAGTATCGGTTTCAAAGAAAATTTGAATCTATTTCTATTTTCATCATGGAATTAGGGTACATATGGAGTGAAAATTGATATGAAAGTAATATGTAATATGTTCAAGTATTGCAACTACAAGATTTTAGAATTTATGGTTATTATAATATGGAAGTTAATTATTCAGGTCACACAAAACCCATAAAATCAAGAAATATGATGATAGTTTATAAAATTGATGAAAGTAATGATGCATATGGGCCCAAATAATGCATGTTAGTTGCCATGGATGTGTTACTCTATTTTGTGATAAAAAATTATATAATTATTAGTAATTATATAAAAATAATTCAAAAATAAAAATTGGAAATTTTTTAAGAAAAATAAAAAATTTAAGCCTTAAAATATAGTAAAAATTAAGAAGACATTAACCAACACATGATGAGTAATAGGGCATGAGATTTAGCCTCAATTTACTCTTACTTTTATGTTAAAGTGGTTGGGTAGGGGTAATTTTTATGCCAAATGACACATAAAACATAAAAATTGATATATACAAGGTATATACATGAAATGAATGATGAAATTTTATATCTTTGTAATGAAGAATCAAATGTTTATGCATCGTAGTAAGGAATTTAGGGGTTTAGCAAATTTTTAAAGGAGAGGAAACACAAGTTAGCCTGGTTTCATCTCTTCAATGTCGCACTATGCTAGAATAAATTATGAAAAGAATAATTTCACATGTCACATGACTGTTTTATTAGTTAGAATTTTTTGAGCACCATGCAACACAACACATTGCATATGCATATAAGCATGGTATTAAAATAAATCTTCTAGATACGTAGTAGTTGTTTGTAAACTCATTGAAACCTATGTGAAGTGAAAGAGGATCCCTAGCTATAGGTTAGAGTGGTTATTCCTTAGGAAACGATTATGTGAGGCTTTGAACAATCTCTTGGAATGATAAATATTAAGAGAGAAGCATGTTAGGATATTTTATATGTTTCAAATGGTGCATCTTGGGGCCAATCCCCATGGGATATAAGAGAACTATAGAGGCCACAACAGTTAGTTGGGGATGCTCTTTATATGTGTGATTCGAGTTGAGATAGTCACCTAAGTATGGGAAACTTCTTTGCTTGGAGTCAAAAGAGGTAATTAGTTGGACTATAATATGAAATTATATTAACAAATGTAACAATTAGAATAATTATTTTTGGTATTAAGATATTCCTAGCCACAAGGCCATGTGGGGTTTTTTGTGTGTTTATGAGCCTAGCTAAAGTTGTTAGAGCTAGTGTCAGGCTCGTATTAGGTCTTGAGTAAAGGGCACTCCCTAGCTGATTGATATGGCCCCTACGACTCTACTATAACCTAGGAATGAGCCCTAGGATATGCTATGTCTGAAATATATAAAACATCGTAACATACTCCTCTCTTAATATTTATTGTTTCAAGAGGCTTTTTATAACCTCACATAATCTATCCCCAATAATAATTGCACTAACCTACGGTTAGGGATCCTCTTCCACTCCATGTGGGTCAACAAGTTTTTAAAGAAATTCTTATGCATCTAGGAGGTTTATTCTGATACCATACTTAAAATTCTCTTTCCATGCAAGGTGGAATGATGTAAAGTGCACAAACAAAAGAAAAACAACATCATGTATCATGTGTACAATCATATATTTTCATGATTTTTACCATACATATTGCGGCGATATAGAAGATAGCACCAAGAAAACTCGTGCTACTATCTCCGCCTTACACTTTTTCAAAAAATACCTATATGAATATGAAAAAGATAAAAAAATTAGCACATTTAATCTTGTTTTCTCCTTCTCGCTATCCCCTATCGATAAATTTTGCAAACGTTGTCATATTCTCAAGTATGTGGTGAAATGAGAAAAACCACATAGAGACGTACCTTACTACACAATATGAAGCCATGCTAAAACGATCTCCATCCCATGAACCCATATAAACATTGCAAAAATATATATTTATTATTCCACAATATCGGGATCCATCTAATCATTCAATTCTCCTCAAAACCCCATTTTTTGTAATTTTGCTCCTACGATCGCCTTTTAAAAACCAATTATTATGTTTGATCAAGAATTTAGAAAATTGTTTTTTGATTTTTTAATCATCAAGAATTCTTTATATGCACATACACCATTTATTTTTTTTCATCTCAAATAAAATGAGACCTAGACTTGTAAAATATTACATAAAACTGCTTTACTTTTTATTACTTTAGGATTGTTTAGGTAGCCAATTGATGTTGCACACAACCATTAGCAACCATCTTCATGCTCCCTTGCTCCATTGCTCACATCATATCATGTCTTGGCACCCATTTTCCCTCTCTTTCTTATCCCATATGAACACCCATTGTGAGGAGAGAGAAGAAGAGGGAAAGACTAACAACTAATCTTTTCATAGAATGCATCATTTCAAGCACTTCTTATGATGATGGAGAGTAAAGAAAATTGAGAAATCATAGCGAAGAGTGCTCCCTATAGATCAAAGGGTTGCAAAATCCCAAAACTCATGAGAAATGAGGCAACACCAAAAAAATGCAATTCTCTCCCCTCATCATGATGTTTTTTTATTTTTGAGCTTTTTAAGATCTTTTAATCAAGTCATTAGCAAGTATTCAATTCACCCCTTGTGCATTTATACTATTAGCAAGTATTCAATTCACCCCTTGTGCATTTATACTATTAGCAAGTAGTTTGTTTAAAATCGGAGGAGCAAACAAGATTGGACTCGAGATCTAAAGGTATAACCACGTTCCTAGCATTGTTTTTTGCAGACTTGACCTCATAGATGCTATTTTCAGCCTCTAGATCAAGTAGCTGATTTGTAATGTAAAGGTTTTGACTCCTTAAATGGGCCATCTAACAAACTTTTCCCATAAATGATTCATTTTTTGCTTTAGTTTTGGTGCATAGTTGCATCTCTCAAATAAAACCAATTTTCAATCATTAATCTAACTCCTCTTTGACCTGTTTGGCCATGTGAGGGCTCATTCGATATCACTATATCTAGATTGAAACAACATCTGCTAGTTTTAGAGAAATCCGATACTAATAGAATCTAGGATCCAACCTTTTCATCTTTGAGTATTCTTGGGCAAAAACATCTTTAAACTTAGTCAAAAAATTGATGAGTTGCTATCAAAAGTCGGTATTGATCTTTACTCTTTTAGTATTTTTGGGACCAGTAAACACTATATCTAATTCATCTTCCTTTACCCTTGTCACATTTTGTATCTATGCCTCAAACCCATGCTTTTGTCTTAGTAATCCCTTGGTTTCGGCTTTAGCAATTGGATCAACATCAATATTTTTTGTCTCACAGTCCAGGTCTTGGATTCCTAAATTATCTGAAGTGTTATCCTCCTCCTTCTTCTTTGGGGTTTTGGGCTACAAACTTTGTGGCCACAGGTACTATTCATTGATCTACACTACATTAATGAGACACCAAGGTTGTAAATCTACATTAGCCTTTAAAATTTCCTATTTCTTATCATCACTTAGTCCTTCTACCATATTGATTGTTTCAGTGGGAGTCGGTCTGTATTGTGAAGTAGGCGGGGTAACATTATTCACAAAAAGAATCACTTTATGTTGATTTATGCTACAGATTGTAAGTTTTCAAGTTATGGTAGACTCTTGTTTAGCATGGCCAAAGTCTTCCCAATAATAGGCAGTACTCTTCACCAACATGCTCCATATTCAACATAATCAAAGTATAATTGGATCTGAGTACTACCACCACAGAATAGAGGAGGAATATACTCAGAACGGATATAGGTGGACATTGATATCACACTCAATAGTCAATGTATGGGGTCCAGAGCCTTGCATAGTCACAACAATGAGATCAAAATACCAAGTGTACTCAAAAGATCAACCCAAAATAATTTAGCTGAAATAAGAACTATACATCTATTTGATATAGAAACAGTAATAGATCACATGATCATCATGAATACAAGATAATTATAAGATACAAGACAATGGTAGTACTTGTTCAACTGCAGTTCACTCCTTTCTCTATATTGTCTCTATATCTATCTCTTATTGTGCACATTATCCTCTTATCTTCAAGTTCCTAGTTTTCACTACATGGTACCAGAGCACCAAGTCCTATCTTTCTAGCTTATCATATTCTCCTCAAATTCACAAACTACATTTACTCTCATTCTTCCAATGGCTCTCGTCAATGCCACTACCTCCTACAACTGACACATCAAGATCGAAGAACTCAATGGTAGCAACTATCAAGTGTGGAAGGTAAGGATGGAACTTTACCTATCTCAAGAAAATCTATGGAATATTATCAATGGTAAGGAAGGGTTCCCTGAACAAGAAGGAGCAGACAATGAAGATTGGATGCAAAGAGATACAGCTGCGAGAATGGAAATACTTGTCCATTGTGGAGATCGACAAGTACAACTAGTAAGAACAATACCCACTGCAAAAGGTATTTGAGAATTCTTCAACAATACATATGAACACACAAATATTGTTTATCAAATGTCCATGTTTAGAAAACCATCTACTACCACTATGCATGAAGATCAGTCTACCACTAAGTTCTTAGAACAACGGCAATCTTTGCTAGATGAAACCATAATATCTAGTTTAGTCATCTCAGAAGAATTACAAGCCATGTTTCTTCTCTCTTCCTTGCCTCTATCTTGGAGAGCCTTTATTACTACTCAAACCTCCACTGATAAACTCAAGCTTTAGCCACTGATTAATAGAATCAAGCAAGAGCAAGTCATGAGAGATACTCTTTCTACTTCTTCAAATCAAGAATCCAAGGCTCTAGTTGTAACTGCTTACAACCCAAAACATCTTCACAAAAGAGCTCAACACTTTCAACAAAAACCCAACTTTTCTTCTCGATCTAAATTCAAAGGGATTCTTGGTAATCCTCAGCATAAGCCCAACTCTTACCAGTCTTTTCAATCCCTATCCTTAACAAGAAACCCTCATTATCATCTCATATGTAATGTTTGCAAAAGACAAGGTCATATTGAAAAAGATTGTTGTCAAAAAATAGATTCAACAAATATTAATCAAAAGGTCAGGCTCACTTTGTTAGCATCGGCAATTATGACATAGAAGAGCAACCAAAAACTATTGTCAGCCTAGCCACAAGTGTTTGGGCACCTTCCTCAAACTCCAAAGAAGAAAATACATGGTTTCTAGATTCTGGAGCTACTCATCATATGACTTTTCACAAGGAATGGTTAGTCGATTTCAAAGAAATCTCCACTCCACTCAGTGTTGCCATGGGGGACAACATCATTCAACAAGCTCAAGGCTATGGGACAATTCAAGTGGAGCTTCCCTCCAATCACATAATCAAAGTACATAAAGTCTATTATGTTCCCAATCTTGAGAAAAATCTATTAAGTATCAGTGAGATCACTTCTCAATGCTCTCTCACTACTCACTTCTACAAAGACCAATGCATCTTATAGCTACTCTCACCTTCTCTCAAACTTACCTGCCCCAAAGTAGGTCAAATTTATACACTTGGGTTCACTTCTACAACCTCCTTCAAATGCTTCATCCAACTCCACTTCACTCACAAGTATACCAGAGAACACACTCCTGTGGCACTCTAGGCCTAGTCCTGCCTCTTAGAATGTTCTGAAACAAATTATTTACAAGAAGCTTGTCTACGGTATTCCACCTTCTCTCTCTCAACTTCCAAGTACACTCCGACATTTGTGGTCCAATAAATCATGTATCTCTCACTGGAGCAAAATACTTTATGGTGCTTATTGATGATTACTCAAGATATATTGTTGTATATTTTCTCAAGAGGAAGTCACAAGTCTTCTCGAAGTTCCAAGAATATAAGGAAGCAGTTGAAAACAAGCATGAGTTATGACTCAAAGCTCTTTGTACAGATAATGGAGGATAATATACTTCAAATGAGTTCGAAGATTATTGCAAGGCTTTTGGCATTCAACATGAGCTTACCATACCACATCATCCACAACAAAATGGGGTTATTGAATGCAAGAATTGTACACTACTCAATGCTACAACAACCATGCTATCACTAGCTTGTTTGGGAAAAGAATATTGGGAGGAAGCAATTGCTACAGCAACATATCTTTAGAACATGTTGTCCTCAAACTCTATAAAAAATAATACTCCTTACGCATTGTGGTTTGGTCACCCTGTTGACTTATCACATCTTAAACTCTTTGGATGCACTATATTTCTTATCAATCAAGATCACAAATCCAAGTTTTCTCCTAGAGCCACACAACTAATTTTTACAGGATATGGAGAGCCACATGGTCACAAGGCCTATCACTTCTATGCTTCAACTAACAAGGTCTTTATTTATGGCCGAAGTGCCATCTTTCATGAAGATAATATTCTTCCATCCAACACAACACAATGTCCATCTCTCACACTTTATCCCATCAACGAATCTCCAACATTAAACATGCCTCATACAAGGCCCACCATATCTTTGCACCATATCTTTGACAGAATCCACTCCTTCTACTTCTATCCACACAGGATCTTCACCATTATCATCATACTTATCTCATTTTAGATGTCCAAAGTTGGTAGGTTCATATGAACAACCTTCACCTCCAAAATTTTCAAACCTTAATGAATATCCAACCTTAGTAAAATATTCAAAATCTATTAAAACTCCAGCTTGTCAAACAACGAAAATCATGCCTAATGACCATGCACCAATCCAAACGGTGCTGAAAGCCAGGCATCAACTTGTGTATTCAAGCACCGTGTAGTAGCAATTGTCGCCTTCACAAGACGACACATAGTAAATGGACTCTTCGAATAGTCCCAGGTCATGAGATGCTCCACTCCACGCCAAGAAGATTCAGGCGACTTCAATTACTCCAAAGCGACAACAACTGGCGCACAATAGTAGCTTCCAAAACACCAACTTGCCACCATTTACAATGAACAAGTTCACACTTCCACTCAACCAAATACTCTCTTATCTCCATAGCTTCAAAGCTCCCAGTATGGTATAGAAATCCTACATAATCAACAAGTATCCTATCTTCCACAAGCTCCATTTCATCACGAGAATTTGAATTCTCTCCATGCCTCTACTCCACAATTAGCTCCATCCACTAATGGGCACAAACCTCAAAGGTCTGCTTGCATAGCAGCAACATCTTCATCATCAAGCAATACTTCCCCCACGGCTCTCATTGTAATGACTCTATGGCCTCCATGTCCAACTTCTCCATCAATGCCCATTACTCTATTCAGTACTTCTGACTTCGACACTGAAGAGGTACAATCAGAATCAACTCCTTACTTCAGAAAATTACATGGCCTTCATCTTCAAGCCAACATTGCCCTTGGCCAAGCTTTAGATTCACCTCCAATCACTATTCTCGAAGCTCCAATTTGCTCTATTGTTACTCAAGCACTTCAAAGTCCTGAAGCAAGCTGCAATGCTTGATGAATACAAAGCTCTACTTCACAATAACACCTAGAAATTGGTAGCCCTTCCTCCTAGAGAATGTGCAATAAGCTACAAATGGGTACTTTGCAAAAATATCAAACCAGATGGCTCCATCGACAAGTACAAAGCTCGACTTGTGGCTCGTGGTTTCGAAGAAATCGAAGGCCTCCATTACGGAAGTACATTCTCTCCTGTACTTTCTTTGTCCTTTTTACAAGTATTACTCTTGACAGCTCATTTTAAATTGATTCTTCACCATACTGATGTCAAAAATTCCTTCTTGCATGGTCACTTAGAAGAAAAAATCTATATGTCTCAACCACCAAAATTTGTTGATCCAAAATTTCCTACACATGTTTGCCTACTGTATAAAGCTCTTTATGGAGTAAAATAGGCACCAAGGCAGTGGTACGCTCGTATTCATCCTCACTTACTACACCATGGCTTTTGAAGGCTAAAAATAGATCACAACATTTATACTCTTCTTCAGGGCATCAGTGTCATTATCTTAGGTCTCTATGTTGATGACATTCCTATTCTTGCCAACTCTCCTCATGCAATATTCAAAGCCAAATCTATCATATCTTCACAGTTTGCTATAACAGACTATGGTCCTATGCATTTACTGTCTTGGCATTGAAATTGAATAGTCACCCACATACATCGAAATGCATCAACATACCTACATTATGTCTATTATCTCTTGTTATTCCATGCTAAAATGTAATCCCATGGTCACTCCACTTGCCCAAAATCTCCAATTGAATCCATCCTCATCCCATTCTCTTTCAACTAATCAGGCTTGTGAAATGGAGACTATTCCTTATATGGAAGCACTTGGATATCTTTGATATCTAATTACTTGTACCAATCTAGATTTATCTTATACCAGACACATTCTCTCCGAAGCCATGCATCAATCCACTTATGAACATTGGAAGCACCTCAAATGGGTCTTATGATATCTAAAAGAAACATCAAACGTGGGAATTTGTTTTACAAAAGATAGCAATGATGTTCTCTTATGAGCATATTCTGATGCAGATTGGGGTGGTGACCTTTGCTACCCGATGATCTCTCATTGGTTTTATCATTACTCTAGCAAGAGGTCCCATCTCTTGGAGTACCAAACAACAACACTCTGTTGCACTTTCTACTACTGAAGCCGAATATGTGGCATGCAACATGGCCGCCCAAGAAATAATTTATCTAAAGAAACTCTTGGAAGACATTAGTTTTTGGGTATTAGCCTCAAGAAATTCCAATCTTCATTGACAATAAAGCATCAATCTCTGTCATTCAAGGCCCAAAATTAAGCATTAAACTCTGCCATATTGATATGAGATATCATTTTGTACATGAAGTAGTTGAAAATTCCCATATCATCCTTCAATATGTACCATCATATGATAATGCTACTGATTTCCTCACTAAATTAGTTCCTCACTTGAAGCACAAAATTGCCATGCAAATCCTTTGCATGATCTAATCAGGAGGGGAAAACATCTAGCTGAATTGATGAATTGAATGTAATCTTTTTTATTTCCCTACAGATACCTATGAAATCCTTTTGAAGGGGGATGTTCAGATAAAGTTATGGATAAGGATTGAAGTTTGGATAAGATAAGGACAAGTCAGTATGTGGATAAAAGGATCTCATAGATATCCACTTTGTAAATAACTTAAATATTTAGATATGGAGCTTACCTACCTCATTTAATGTACCATGTGTATATACAATCACTAGCAATGAAATGTTCAACTACAATTCACTCCTTTCTCTATATTGTCTCTATCTCTGTCTCTTATTGTGCCATTATCATCTTATCTTCAAGTTCTTGGTTTTCACTACAGTACTGCTATGAGATATGGGGAGTATAAACAATACAAGAGGAGTTGTGCTAATGGAGAGCACTCAAGATGCCAATCTCAAGAGAGACTATCCGAAGGAACTCATGATGGGTATAACAATGAAGCATGAGAGCCCTTGAGCCTCAAAATCTTGGACTATACATGTGCTCACAACCGTTGATCACTTTCTTTCCCTTCCTTATATAGCCTTATATAGCTTGCTGCTACCTGCTGTGACATTCTCTCTGTCCATGTGCCATGCTAGGTAGTCTTCATTGCTCTTGTATCCATTGGCTTATTAATTCATCACTAGCGGCTCCTAGATTTAAAGGCCACTAACTACCATTGCCTTTAATACTATCATGCACGGTGGACTTAGACCCACAAAATTTACTTATTAATGTTGTCGTTATTCTCTATGTTGGGTACATCATGATCTTGGATTTGGTTTGGAGGCGGAAGCAAGGGATAAAGGCTGGGAGTAGAATGGGAGGTAGTAAGGGGTGAGGTGGGTTGGGGTTTAGTGGTGGCCAGTGGTAGTAGGGTGTTGTTGAAGGTGGCTGTCAAAGTTGTGAGAGAGGGGTATACTAGAGGTGGGGCTGCTATAGCCAAATATCCATGTGAGTCTAAAGGGAAGGCTATGGGACAATATGGTAGATAAGTTTTGCCATAAGCTTCTCCAAGTAGATGGATGCAAGCTAGATATTCTATTGCAGTTGGTCCCATTCAAAGGTAATCCAAATGAGGCCGGCTTGGAGTTGGGCTAATATTTGCTAATTATAGGATGTCAGAGGTAGGAGCGGATGGGTCTTCAAAGAGCGTATCATCAAGGTAGGGATCGATGCCTCCCTAATCCTTTCCTAGATCATTAGAATTTAGGGATCCCTCCCTCTGATCTAGCCTTGGTTCCTTCTTGACTCTGGCCTTAGGCTTTGGAGGTGGGTACTTTAGGTAGGGTGTGGTTTTGCTAAATCCTAGCCTAGAAGAGGAATGCTAGCCTTTTCATTTCCTAGGCTACTCTAACTCATTGTCCCTCTAGGATGTATTTCCAAAGAAGGATAGATTTCACCTCCTATTTTAGGTCTAGCATTGTTTGTTGAAGCACTTGGATTTTCTTCTCTGCTTTGGCATTCCATTGCTCCAACATCTAGCAATGCTTCACCATGAGTTGTCACTTCAGATTGGTGGATTGGCTGGTAGAGAAGTCAAAGAAGTTTGGAGCCGAGGGTTGGGGTGATGCATCCTCGTCACTCGAGGGTCTTTGGGCTCCTCCATGGCAATGTGTTTACCTTCACTTATGGACATGGGACATTTGGCCACATTTTTTTGTTCCCTAGGTGACCGGCTTACAAGGATTTGGAGTGTGGGTAGTCGAGTCTAGGGTGATAAGTTTGAACTTGGCCATGTAACCTAATTCCAAGTGGGAGTGGGAGGGAGCAAAGTCTGTAGGTGCATTGTCAATGTGCTATGGTAGATGGAGTAGAGTCGTGGTGGGCATCAAAGTTTGACTCATCTGGTTTGTCGAGGAGAAGTAGAAGCTAGAAGTAATAGTTGGTCATCATGGTGGTCCAAAGTTCTCATTGGAGCTTCTCCTATCTATCGATCCACTCCACTTTATAGTTGCATTGGATTTCTTTAATGACCTCCAAGGATACTGGGGTCACGCCATTGAGGTGTTGAGATGACAAGCTCAACACATGCGGACATTAATGATGGACCGCTTGGTTAGATGGGTCCACACGTCTACACTTAGCATGTCGATGGTCATTATGACTCTCACATGGCCACTGACTCATTACTTATTATATTCAGATTGTTACACCTATTTACAGCTGGCATAGTTATAGCGCCAGTTGACTAGTGTACTCAGTTATGCATTGTTTGACTTAGTAGGCCACTTTCCTTTATGTTGTATCTTATCTATACTTTGTGTACATTGTAAAGTGTGTGAAAAAAGAAGAAGAAACCAACAAGAAAACGTTTTGTCCTCCATCTCTCTTCTTGTCTCTTGAGTGAGCTTCTCCTTGTGCATTCTATGTGTTCAGCGCAGCATCTTGAGCAAGTCCCCTCCACCACGTGATTCTTGACATGGTATCAGAGCCGCGCCACTGAGAGAGGCTGATTTCGAAGGCTAAAGTGAAGGAGAAGAAGCAAGGTTTGAGAAAGCAAGCCACAGGTAAGAAGCTCTCCCATCCTTCCACTCTCTCTCTTGGATAGTATCAGAGCCGCGCCAGAGGTTGATTTCGAAGGCTAAAGTGAAGGAGAAGAAGCAAGGTTCGAGCAAGCAAGCCACATGTAAGAAGCTCTCCCAACCTTCCACTCTCTCTCTTGGATAGTGCCTGTGGAGGCACCGGAAGCAGGGCAGAGCAAAAATCTCAGATTGCAGTGAGTTTCAGGCCCCGTTTTAGAGCCGCAAGGTTGTGGACAGCAGTTCGAGATACCTTGCAATTTCAGTTGTGTCTGTCATATACAGGTGCATAGGTTACAGATTTCAGATCTGTAAGCTCAAAGGCGTTTACCAATGAATAAACACAAGGTTTATCTGCAAAGTGGTTGCAGATTGCATGTATTGTTGAGTAGACAGTGAAAAAGGCTGTCAAGTGTATTGTTGTGCACTACAGGTCAAGGGTTGTAGAAGATTTGCTTGCTGTTTGGTATTAATTATGTGATAATGGTAGAGAACAATGGAAACCCCATCGTTGAGAAGCTCGACAAGAACAACTACCCTTCATGGAAGTTCTGTGTCACAAACTTTCTTATTGGAAAAGGCCTCTACGAGTTTGTTTCAGGTGAAGAAAAGGAGCCGGAGGTGAGTGATCCTCCAACTGTAGAAGAGATAAAGGCACAAAAGGAATGGAATGCAAAATACAAAAAGGTCATGTATTGGCTATCCGCAGTAATTGACAATAATATGCTGGGACATATTAGAAATGCAGAGAATTCATATGCAGCTTGGACCATACTTGAAAGTATGTTTTCTGTAAATACAAAGGCACGAAAGATTCAACTCAAGCAAGAGTTGAATACATTGAAGAAAGGGAAGATGTCTATCAATGAGTATGCACTTAAGGTAAGGAGCATTGCAGATGCCTTGGCAGTGATTGATGTAATGCCCGATGATGATGATTTGGTGTCGTCTACCTTGGGTGGACTTAACAATGAAAAGGCTTGGAAGTCTTTTGTAACTTCCGTATATGTCAAAAAGCCATTTCTAGATTTCGATGAGTTGGTCTCCCTTATGAGCACTGAAGAGATCAACATGAAAAGTGAGACATCTGAAAGAAGTGGTGAATAGGCCCAAGCTTTCTACTCTAGTTCACGAAGGGGACATGGTAGGTTCTCTTCAAGAGGCCGTGGTACAGGACGTGGTAGTGACAACTAGTAAAACAGATTGAATCAGCAATTTGGCGATATGCAGGTTTCAGGAGGTCATGGTAACTTTAGAGGCAGGGGGAGCTTTAGAGGAAGAGATGGATGGCATAACAGAGGTTCTAACAACTCTGGTATTGTGTGTCACTACTATGGCAAAACAGGTCATATTGCAACCCAATGTTATGCTAAGAAAGATGATATTCACAATGGTAAGTTGCAGCAAGGAAACTACGCATCTCTTCACGAGAGAATGAAGACAAAAATGAACGTATGTTTGTTATGCAGCATATGCTGAATGCTGTTACAGGAAAGGGAACACATGATGATGCTTGGTATGTTGATTCAAGTGCATCCAATCATATGATCAGCCATGTAGAATGGTTTGGAGAGATGCAGGATTTGCAAAATGCAGGTTATGTGCAGACGGGTGATGATTCTGGGCGATGATTCATGCCACCCAATTTCACACATTGGAAAAGTTCCCTTGTCCTTGCATGATGGTAAGACAAAGAGTCTTTTAGATGTATTACATGTGCCATCTATTACAAAGAACTTGGTGTCAATCGGTCAAATGGTAGAGCAAGGGCTGCAAGTTAAATTTAATGCAAAGGGCTACTTTGTAGAAGACTTCAATGACAAGTGCAGGTTGGTTGCAAAGGGAAGTAGAGTTGGACATATGTTTACTCTGGATGCTGGAATTCCTACTATGAATGCTGCTATGTATGCTAAAGGAAAAGGTGTTGTTGCAGATATTGAAATTTGGCACAAACGCATTGGACATGCAAATGTACAAAGGCTTAAAATGAATGCAGTCCAAAGGGTTGGTTACAGGTTTGCCTACATTTAGAGTTGCAGCAACATGCTTCCTCTCTCATTCTACTCATAGGAAAATCACTGAACTCATTCGAGAGGTACTCTCCCCCTCCATCTGACCTCAAGCACTTTACTTTCAAGCATGTTTCTCTTTCAACTGCAGCCTTGAAATTTCTAAAGTGCTCAAA
The DNA here is from genome assembly GCF_053477565.2 of Lygodium microphyllum. Taxonomy (NCBI): domain Eukaryota; kingdom Viridiplantae; phylum Streptophyta; class Polypodiopsida; order Schizaeales; family Lygodiaceae; genus Lygodium; species Lygodium microphyllum. The sequence goes on along the minus strand of NC_141138.1, from coordinate 25,781,923 downwards.
CGCTTCACTCTTTTCCTTCATAAAGTATACCCACAGCTTTCTAGAACAATCATCAATGAATATGACAAAGTATGAACTGTCTCCAAGAGATACATTTTGAGTAGGCCTCCAAATATCTGTATGCACAACATCAAGGATATTTCTGCTTACATCTCTGTCATGTGAAAATGGTTGTCTTGCCTTCTTACCAAATTGACATGCTTCGCATACCTTATGAATGGGCTCATTGGTGGAAAGCACTAAAGAAGAAGACTTGAAGATTGACCTGAAGGGCTGGAAAAGGAAGAGGACTGACAATCATTTCCATCAATGGTCTTACAAAGGTATGCATTGTTGAGCATTGGATTCTCATTGCTTGAAGGAGGAGCTGTGGCTTGCTGAGGAGTCTCCCAAGGATTGGTTGAGCACTAGTGAGTGCTTCATCATTAAAATAATCATCAAATCGTGCAGCAGCAGACGTCACTCCAGCCAGCGTGATTGCGCCTATTTTGCAGGCTGAACTCCATGACTAGGATTTATTATATGGACTGCTCACCAAGGCTCCATTGAGCATTAACAAGTGTGTGGCTCGTTTGGAGGCTCACCAAGGCTCCATTGAGCATCAACAAGTGGGCATTCATCATCATTACCATCAAATCTGAGCAATATACTCTGAACTGTCTGTGTGGACTGTGCCTGTGAATAGGCTGCTCTCATTGGCAGAGATTTAAGGTGAAAAGCACTTGTCAAGTGGCATAGAGTATGGATGCATACCAAGGAAGGTTCTTGAAGGGTATACTTTGCTATTGCCCTTGTGGGAGCTCATGTGTGAGCTGTAATAGAGTTGTATAGATCTGAATACACAGGGCTGAACTATTATTGGAGTTACAGGGACATTATACACTTGTGGTGTCTGCATTTTGGATGCTCTTTGGCATGTACATTGAGATTGAATGTAGCACATGATGCTTGGTAGAAGACATGTCATATTTCTTGGGCATTTTGACATAAATTTGGAGCTTGGAATGGCCTGATCTAAGAGCTTGTGACAGACTAAAGACTGGAAAAAAAAATTGCAAGCATAAAGCACTAATTGATTACTCCTGTTCTTGGAAGAACTAGTTGATTTGGTTAGCCCCACAGGTACTTGAAGACTTGGTTTGTGACTATTAAATGCTTGAGCATTGGAAATGGAAGTGATGCAAATGTTTTATGGTTTTTTGGGACTGAAATCAATCCCTTTTGACAGTGCATTGGCTACTTGAAATATGGGAATGTATTTAAGACATTCATATATGCTGGTTATATACTATTTTGTGTTTCTATGCCTATGTACGGCTTGACACATGTCCTAGAAGCTATTTATGAAAGTTTGGGACATGTATGACATGTATACCACTCAATTTTGGGCTTGAAACCACTGCTGGTCACTCACAGAATTACAGTTTTTAGACTGCATGTATGTACCCTGGTAGTGGGGTTGTAGGAGTTCAAACCGAAATAAATACATAGCATTTGTAATGTCTATTTTAGCTACAGGTTAAACCACTTGTTTGTGGGCTATTTTGGGTTGTTAGTGGGCTGAAATACCCTTGTTTTTTACTGCAATTAATTGCAGACAACTGTCATAAATAGTTTCGGGCTGAAGTTGAATTGTTAAGAAGATCTTGGCTTGCAGGTAGTCAGGCAAGGTCTACAACATGGCAAATGCTGATAGAACTGATAACGTAACCCAGATTGTGGGAGAAAATATTGATAGCAACAATTATGCAATATGGAAGTTCCGCATGGAGATCTTTCTGATAGTAGGCAAAGGATACTGGGACTTAGTGACAGGTGTTGAGGCTAAACCTGAAGTTCCAGAAAGGAATCCTACAGCTGATCAAAGATGAGCGCATCGAGCTTGAATGAAAAGAGCTCGCAGGGTTTTACATTCACTGTCATTATGTATCTTGGATGCTATGGTGATGCAGATCATGAACTGTAAACCCCCAGCAGATGCATGAAATATATTGGTCAAATACTATGACACAACCATAAGTGCCAGGAAGATACAATTGAAGCAGAAATTCAATAACATGGAGAGGAAGAGCAGATCCATACAGGATTATGTCACAGAGGTAAGGACCATAGCAGATCAGCTGGCATCTGTTGGTTCACAGTTTGAAGATGAAGATATGGTTGTAATGACTTTGAATGGCTTGGGTCCTGAATACAAGTCTTTTGACACTTCAGTGTCTGTGCGGGCTGAAATGCCTGACTTTAATGAGCTGGTTGCATTATTGATTCATGAAGAGGTGAAGCTTGGATTAGCTACAGGGTCAAGCAATTCAAAGAATAAGGATGCAAATTTTTACTCAAATCAGCGTGGCCATGGGAGCTATGGTAGGGGCTATGGATCTGGCAGAGGAGGCCAGCAAAATGCATCCTATGGTAATAACAATCATTCGTCATCAAATGCAAGAGGCGATGGAAATTTTTGAGGTAGGGGGAGATCTAACCCCCATGGCAGAGGCTCATGGCAGCAGCAGCGTTCATCTAACAATCCAAACAAGGATAAGGATTGTCATTACTGCGGAAAGTATGGGCATATTGCAAAGGACTGCTAGAAAAAGCAGGGAAACCAGAAGGGCAAACAGCATGGACACTATGCTACGTCGTCCAGTCAGGCAGATGACTTTGGTGATAGACTATTTGCCATGCAATATGTCAAAGATAAGGCTACTGAAAAATTATCTGATGATGCAGTGTGGTACATTGACTCAGGGGCGTCGAATTGCATGACCCCTCATGGTGGCTGGTTCACTGATATGGTGGCTGAAAAGCATGGCTATGTATGCACAGGTGATGACACGCAACATAGCATTGAGCATAAAGGCAAAGTGCCTCTTGTGGTTCATGATGGCAAGAAGAAAAATTTGCATGATGTCTTGCATGCCCCTTTAATTACAAAGAACTTATTGTCTATCGGTTAGATGACGAAGCAGAACTTGCAGGTTAGATTCAATAAACATGGCTGCTTTATTGAAGAGTTTGGCAATGAATGCAAGTTGATAGCTCATGGTCACAGGAATGGCCGAATGTTTACTCTTGATGCTTCTTTGCCAGGGCTGAACTCAGCTATGTTTGCCCATGGTTCTGGCACCGTTAGGGATTTGGAAATATGGCACAAGAGAGTGGGGCATGTCAATTTGCAAAGGCTGCAAATTATGCAAATGAAACAACTAGTTAACGGGAAGCTACGTTTGCTATCACCGCGTCTGTAGTCGCGTCTCCAATCGTGTGTATTCTGCATCTTAGACGCAAGAATACACGCGCTCTGCCTAGAAGCTTTGACTTCAAAGACGCGTTTGAGAGCGCGTCTATTCTGTATCTGAGATGCAAATATACACGCGATCGCCTAGAAGCTTTGACTTTTGGGACGCGTCTGAGAGCACGTCTATTTTGCATCTCAGACCGTGCGAATATACACGCGCTGTGACTAGAAGGTTTGACTTCAGGGAAGCATCAGAGAGCGCGTCTATTCTGCATCTCAGACGCGATTATACACGCACCAGCTCTGATAAAAAAATAAATTTTTATTTTGTGAAATTGTATGAATATGTTACATAATAGTACAGTTTACACAATACTGCAGTTTAGCAAATTTGTCTTATTCATGTGTTTTGTTTGCAAATGTCACATCCTAGTTCATCTAGCAATTACCCAAATTTGGATCGCATGAATGATACATTGGGCTTGTTCAACGTCATGGATGCTCAAGCTTATGGCTAATTTGGACATACAGGTAGATGCGCCAGTAAAGTTACTATGTGATAATCTCAGTAGTGTACTCCTGGCTATGAATCTAGTCTATCATGCCAAGACGAAACACATAGAGGTACACTACCATTTCATCAGAGAGATGGTTCTTACAGGACGAGTGGATCTTATGCATGTAAAGACAGATGAACAGGTTGCAGATATCTTTACCAAGTCTTTGGGTAAAGATAAGTTCTGTGTTTTTAGATAGCTTCTTGGAGTACAAATGTTGTCTTGAGCTTGAGGGGGAGTGTTAGAATATCAAGCTCTTTCATATGTGTTTGACCCCGGACACAGCTAGTCTAGCTATATTAGTCAGGTATATTAAATAAGTCGGTACTCTAGTCTTTATGGTTGGTGTGAATGGTCCTTCAGGACTTGTAAGTACTTGACCTATGTCTTTTCAGAAGATCAGTAGAATGATAGAGGATGCATGTTGCTTCACTCTGTGTGTTGCTCTCTATCTACATCCATGAAAGTTAACAACTTGTACTTGCAGTACATGATGTATTCAGTGTCAGATTGACATGCTGGGAACCCCATATGCAGGGATAGATCTCTGAACTGCTGTAAGTGTTTTTGGGATATGTACCCTCTATGTTGAGCTCAAAAAGGAGCTGTTGTTTACTGTCATTTTCAGCCTACAGACTGCTTGTCTATACATGAACATGTTGCTCAAATACATGCTAGTTTTGCATTGAATGCAGTCTGTATATGCAATTTGCAATACCTAAGTGATTGCCAACTATCAGGAGGTGATTGTATTGCTGTTTTCAGGCTAAAGAACTGACTATCTGAGCACACAGAGTGCTAGAAACTAGCATAAAAAGTTGCAGGGTAAAACTGAATTGTTTGGAAGACTTTGGCTTGCAGGTAGTCAGGCAGAGTCTTGAACATGGCAAATGCAGAAAGGACAGACAGCATAACCCAGATAGTGGGGGAAAAGCTTGACGGTAACAATTATGCCATATGGAAGTTCCGCATGGAGAACTTCTTAATAGGGAAAGGCTATTGGGAGTTGGTGACTAGAGTGGAAGCTGAACCTGAGCTCCCAGATCGACCTACGGCTGATCAGAGATGATTACACTGAGCTTGGACAGAAAGAGCTCATAGAGTCTTGCACTGGCTCTCTTTATGTATCTCAGATGCCATGGTAATGCAGATAATGAACTGCAGCTCTCCTAAGAATGCATGGGACATTTTGGTCAAGTATTATGGCACAACCACAAGTGCCACAAAGATACAGTTGAAGTAGAAGTTCAACAACATGGAGAGGAAGAGCTGATCTATACATGATTATGTCACGAAAGTTAAGACCATTGCGGATCAATTGGCATCTATTGGTTCACAAGTTGAAGACGAAGACATGGTTGCTGTGACTTTGAATGGCTTGGGGCCTGAGTATAAGTCTTTTGACACTTCTGTGTCTGTGCGAGCTGAAATGCCTGATTTCAATGAGTTGGTTGCATTGCTTATCCATGAACAGGTTAAGATTGGCTTGGCTGCATGATCTAGCAGTTCTAAAAACAAGGATGCAGTTTTCTATTCCAATCAATGCGGCCGTGGAAACCATGGTAGATGCTATGGATTTGGCAGAGGAGGCTAGCAAAATGCATCATATGGCAATAACAACCAACAAGTATCGAATGCAAGAGGTGGTGGAAACTTTAGTGGCAGGGGGAAATCTAGCCCTAGAGGTAGAGACTCTTGGCAACAGCAGCGTCCATCTGACAATCCGAACAAGGATAAGGATTGTCATTACTACGGGAAGTATGGGCATATTGCCAAGGACTGCTGGAAGAAGCGAGGCAATAAGAAAGGCAAACAACATGGACATTTTGCTAAATCTAGTCAGGCATATGATACTTCAGGAGATAGATTGTTTGCCATGCAGTATGTAGAAGACAGAGTTGTTGAAAAATGCAATGATGATGTAGTTTGGTACATTGATTCAGGGGCATCGAAGCACATGACTCCTCACGGTGATTGGTTCACTGATATGGTGGGCTGAAAAACATGGCTATGTCTGTACAGGTGATGACACGGAGCAGAGCATTGAGCATAAAGGCAAAGTGCCTCTTGCGGTTCATGATGGCAGAAGGAAAAATTTGCATGATGTATTGCATGTTCTTCGATTACAAAGAACTTACTGTCTATTGGGGAGCAGAACTTGCAGGTTAGATTCAAAAAGCATGGTTGCTTTATTGAAGAGTTTGGCAATGGATGCAAGTTGATAGCTCATGGCCACAGGAATGGCAGAATGTTTACTCTTGATGCTACCTTGCCAGAGCTGAATTCAGCTATGTTTGCCCATGGTTCTCGCACTATCAGAGATTTGGAAATTTGGGACAAGAGAGTGGGGCATGTAAATTTGCAAAGGCTGCAAATTATGCAGAAAAAATAGCTTGTTACAGGTTTACCCAAGTTCCAATATTCAGATATTGGTCATTATGCGATGCTTGCTAGTTTGGTAAGCAATCAAGGTTGCCATTTATCAGGCATGTAAGGCAGAGTACAGGTTCGTTGTAGTTAGTGCACTCTGATGTTTGGGGGCCAGCCCATAATGCATCCATGGGAGGCTCGAAGTATTATGTGACATTCATTGATGATTACAGTCGCTATACTTGGGTTTACATTCTAAAGACAAAGGATGAGGTATTTGATATTTTTCAGCAGTTTAAAAAGTAGCTTGAAAAGGAAATTGACAGCTATATCTCTTGCTTGAGATCAGATAGCGGTGGGGAGTATGTGTCAAATGAGTTTGACAACTTTCTAGCTGAAAATGGCATACGTAGGCAGCTTACCTGCAGCTACACTCCTCAGCAGAATGGGGTAGCTCAAAGAAAGAATAGGGTCTTGATGGAAGCTATTCGTGCCATGATGAATGAGAAGAAGATGCCACTCTATTATTGGGCTGAGGCTGTTATGACAGCCATGTATATCTTGAATCAAACTCCCACTACAGGTATTCATGAGATGACACTATTTGAGAAGCTATATGTCTATAAGCCGGATGTAAGTCACATGAAAATCTTTGGTTGTCTTGCTTATGTGCATATTCAAAATGAAAAAAGGAAGAAGCTAGATCCAAAAGCGCATAAGTGTGTTTTCATTGGATATTCACAGGAGAAGAAGACATTCAAATGTTATGATCCCTCTACCAAGGAGACCTTGGTGAGTAGGGACGTTATTTTTTATGAGATGGGTTCTTGGTATGTATCACTGGCTATAGTGCCATCAGATATGCCTTCTAATCATGTATCTACAATTGATATGCAATAGAGCACTGCTATGACAGGACCTAGTAGTCAAACAGTATCCCCATGGACAGGGAGATTGAGGAGCTCACCATCCACTGACACCAGTATGTCAGTGAGGGGGAGATATGATGTCGTGGACAGCAAAGGAAAAGAGAAAGTTACTGAGGATGTATCTGGGATGATGACATCTGGTAGAATGACTTCTGGATATGAGTCTGCTGACACTTTAGACAGTGAACTTGGTATTCTGACTATCTATACGCATGGCGCAAGGCAGAGCAGGTACATTCCGCCTCCGGAGAGAGGGGAATCGAGCTGTGCACCACAGCCTAGATACTCACAGAGGGTCAGATACCCTGTTGACAGGTTGACATATAGTGGCTACACTGCAAAGCATTATGCTTACATGAAAAAAGTGATGGAGATCAAAGAACCATGTACATATGCTAAAGCAGTGGAAGATGAGAACTGGTGTGCAGCCATGGATGAAGAAAAGAATGCCTTGGCTAAAAATAAGACATGGGATCTTGTGCCACTGCATGAAGGAAAAAAGACCATTGGTTGCAAATGGGTCTACAAAATCAAATGCAAGTTGGATGGCAGTGTGGAAAGGTACAAAGCCAAGCTGGTTGCTAACGGGTATGCCCAACAGTATGGACTTGATTATGAGGAAACATTTAGCCCTGTTGCCAAGATGGCAACCATATGCACTGTGATTGCTTTGGCTACTACTACAGGCTAGAAATTACAGTAGATGGATGTGAAGAATGCATGGTGACTTAGCAGAGGATGTCTATATGGTTCAACCAGAAGGGTATGTTCACCTTGATTTTCAGCATTATGTATGCAAGCTGAAAAAGGCACTGTACGAGCTGAAGCAGGCTCTGAGAGCTTGGCATGCTAAGATCAGTAACTACTTGCAAAGGTTGGGATTTACTGTTGGTAGGGCTGATCACAGCCTATTTACAAAGAAGACTGACAGTGGCTTGGTAGTGCTGGTCATATATGTTGATGATTTGATAATCAATGGTAATGATGACTTGGGCATACAGCATGTAATGAAGATGTTGAAATCTAAATTTGACATGAAAGATCTAGGTGAATTGAAGTATTTTTTGGGTATTGAGATAATTAAGGCTGAAAATGGTTTATGGATGATGCAAAAACATTATGCCATGGAAATGCTGAAAAAGTATGGCATGGATGAATGCAAATCATTGGATACACCCCTTGATCAGAATGTCAAGTTGGACATTAGCACTAGAGCTGAAATTCACGATGTGACTATGTACATGCAGATGGTTGGAAGTCTGATCTACTTGACCATCACTAGGCCATATTTGAGTTATGTAGTTGGGCTCATAAGTCAATTTATGCAAAATCCCAGAAAGCCACATTTGGATGCTGTTAGGCGGATTATGAGATATGCTAAGTCCACTGTAGATTATGGGTTGTTCTATGTGAGAGATAAGCCCTTGAAACTGGTTGGATACACAAATGCGGATTGGGCAGGATGCTCATATGATCACAGATCTACGAGTGGTTATGTTTTTGGCTTTGGAAGTGGCATGATTAGCTGGAGCAGCAAGAAGCAACCAACAGTTGCATTGTGATGGACCTAAAAACGGGCCGGCACTGGCTCATGCATTAGCTAGACCTCGTCACCACACACAAGACAACCCCTCGGCCTCGAGGCCAGGAGCGTCTATCAAAATCTCTGCCTTCCTAAACATTGCGTTTGTAATATGTTGTAGTCCAACTGATCCTAACCCAATATTACTCCTCAGAGGGAGTCCCTTTCACATAGCCAAAAGGCTCGAATCACATACACATGGGGTTCCTCCTACGGCTGAATGCCCTCAACCCTTTGCGACTCTCCTACACCTTGGGGATTAGCCCCTCGATGCATCGCTCAACATTTAGACATTTCGCACAAAAGTCGCTCAAGGTACCAAATAAGCGTGTCCAGGAATGTACCATTGTCCTTACTTCTCTTTCCCCTTTGGGACCCGCGTCTACCTACAGCCTGGGTACCTCACTGCCTCTCAACGTAGGTCATGTTCTAATAAACCAATTGCAATGCATGTCCAGGAGCTGATCACTGATACTTTTTTGAATTCTTTTTCATGCTCTATGCATTTGGTGGATGCCTAGTGCTCAAACATTTAGCAAAATAGTATCGTGCACAAGTGCAAAAACATTCTTTTAATGGTTTCCAACTACCGTTCGTGCCTCGTTGCATGGGCTTAGCACCGAGGTGATCCTCGTGCTACTTAGCTCTTAATTTTAATTATCATCCGTCCTAAAATGCTATGCATAGAAATCAGCAACTTTCCCATCATTTCACACGGCATTTAGACATATTTCAACTTCTCTACCCTTCCCCGTTTAAATATTGCGTCCTTGCATAGATTTATAGGGTATTTTGACACCATTTTATGTATAAAAAGCGGGAAAAAACCACACTAGCACAAGAAAGTGGGGTTGAACTGAGGCAAATCCTCATGCTTCAGTCCCCACAAACAGTCACAACCATTGCTCTTATTTATCCTTATTTTTTGAAACCCAAAATGTATTTTCCCCTATTTTTAAGGGTTTTTTTCACCCTTTTCTTGTATTTTTCCTTTTTTTCCTGCATTATTTAATTACTAAAAATTAAGAACAGATTATGGGCTGTGGCCCTTAATTCCTTCTTGCAGAAAAAATGAAAGTTTAGTTGATGTTCCTATTTACTTTCCCATTTTTATGCCAAAAACCATCATTTCCCCTTGATTTTTCATGCTTTTCGTGTTTTAATGTATTATTTTGAACCACAAGATGCATATTTTTCTGATTCTCTGATTATGACCAACAAGAACTCATGGAAAACAGCAACATGAACAATTTTTAGCCCACATGAACAACATTTCATCAATCAAAAGCTATAGAATCTCAAATTTCCTTTTAAAATTTTAAATTACCGCTTATTTGCGTGTTTCAGGTTTCATGTCCATGGCTGCAAATTTGGAAATCAGCAGCACTTCATGTCCAACACAATCACCAATCACCATTTCCAGCCCGTGGAGCAATCCGATCCATGCCGGACAAGCCTCCATCATTCTTTCTTCTTCCTTCTTCTTCCCACATGAACTTGCCTTTAGAAGAGAGAGAGGGAGGAGAGAGAAAGACTGAAATCAGAGATCTTCAAAGAGGGCATCATTGCGCGAGCGAAGGACGGCGATAGAGTCAGCATATAGAGGGGAATCAATGCCCATGATCATTGGGGGGGGTTGTTTGCAGGCTGAGGATTGAGGCATCAACATGTGGGCGCAAAAATCGGCGTGATGAAGGCACCATCTTCCTCCACGATTTGCATCTTCTCTCTCCTCCAAAGTTTCATGCTACATTTTAAATTTGGGCTCCCAAGGGTCACTTGCCCATTTTGGCCAAATTTTGTCCACCCCTTCGTATCTTGACCGGTTTCTTGGCCATTCCCCCGTCCAGACTCCGAATTGAGCTCTGAAAAATCCTAGGCGTCTGGCTTAGCATCCCGCATTGGCCAGTAGCTCATGTCAACCTGCACGACTGTCTGAAAAATTATGAAAAATCAACAAGTGTCGCTCGGGCGCCTTTAAAGCACTTTGACGCTTAAAATCGTCCTAGATCGAGCCGCCGCCTTTGACGGTGAATATTTTTCCCTTGATATTCACAATTTTTTGCTATTTTTAAGCACTTTCCATCACCTAAATTCCGCTCTCACATTGTCTAGTGCTGAGATAGAGTACAGGGGTGCTGCATTGGCAGCATGTGAGATTTCATGGCTGCTCAAGCTTATGGCTGATTTGGATATTCAGGTGGATGCTCTAGTGACCTTATTATGTGACAATCTCAGTGGTGTACTCCTGGCAACGAATCTAGTATACGATGCCAGGACAAAACACATAGAGGTACACTACCATTCTATCAGAGAGATGGTTATTACGGGGAGAGTAGATCTTATGCATGTGAAGATTGATGAACAGGTTGCATATGTATTCACCAAGTCTTTGGGTAAAGATAAGTTCAGTGTTTTCAGATAGCTGCTTGGTGTACAGATACTGTCTTGAGCTTGAGGGGGAGTGTTAAGACTTCAAGCTCGATCTTCTATCTTTGGTATGACTGTACCCGACACTTAGGATGTCCAGCTGTACCACATGCTGACATTGAATAAGTCAATGGTTAGGACTTAGCTATCTTTGTTGTGAATGGTCCTTGAGACCTTAGGTTGTTAATAGTCATTTGAGTTATATGTGAGTATGGATAATGGATGTGTGTGAGAGCGCACAACACTACACTGTTGGCTTCAACCCTTATCTCTGTCTCTGATTCTTAACAAGGGTGAATTTGGGTGATTGGATGACTGGGGCTGGTTGATGGTGGGCTCCCATTAGGCCGGGTGTAGTCCCTGGATGCAACTGTTTCAAGAATGCTTTTGAATAATTCATCAAATTCCCTCTTGTTTCTAGCTACCTTCTCCTCTTTCGAGCACCTGGTGTCCGAGCTCTAGTGAGGGCCTGCACGGTCGGGGTTGCCACCCCCTGGGCATTCCCTTCAGCCTTTGTTTTCCTGACCTAGGAATTTTTTGGCCTACGTTTGGGGCAATGCTGCTTAGGTCCTCTTTTTGGTGTATGCCTCTTAAGGGTAGGCGCATATCACTCTAGTGGAGGCGCTTGTGCCTTATGCTCCCTTCTACGGAGGAGAGCTTCCTTGCATGCCAGCTATCTGCAAAATGTGAACCAAGGTTAGGCTTTAAGGCATGATAGAATTATTTGCATGAAAGGGATTAAATAGTGGATTATCAAGCATATATGAGGAGGAGGGGTGAGGCGAGGCATGCAGTGTTTGTTGTAGAGGGACAGCCCCCGTGATGATATTCATCTTGCTTCGATTGCAGGGTGTATTCTAGCCATTAGCAGATCTTGACTTATGCTAAGTTGCGTGGATTGGTTGTGATGGAGTGGAGTAGGGCTCGTCCCCGAAAGGATAGACCAAAATGGGAAAAGATGTATAGAAGGGGATGGCGCCCCGTCTACACTGTCAGAGATGTTGGCCATGTGAGAAATGCGGGATCTAGAGCATGGCAAAGGCGGAAGCTATGGAGGATGGAAGAAGAAGTGTAGATTCATGATGGAAAGGACGCTGTTTGTTACACAAGTGAATTAGGTTCCAAGATTGAGACTTGGACTCATAAACACAATCTTGTGTATGTGGACAATGACATTGAAACTTCACTGAAAAGAAAAGAGTACTATCATTTGCATTTAGAAAAGGAAGCAAGTACAATGCTTTATAGGAAAGTAGGAAACTGCAGTAGGCACCATTGTGCATATGGGATAGGTTAGCCTGCATATCCTTGACCCTGAAGCTCCATACAAAGAGGCTGTTTGAGTGAGTGTGATTGCTGATTCTCAACACCCCTCCTCAATCACAACTAGAAAGGCACAAAGTGTGTAGAGGCTGTAATGAGAACCACCTGCAAAGTGTGGGCATACCACAAACATGGCAAAACACCAGAGGCTCGCAGAAAAGGCTAAGTGTGGGTACCATAAACATGGTGGACATCCAGAGGCTGTAACAGGGGCCTCACAAAGTGTATAGGGACTGTAATGCCAAGTTACATAAGGAGTTTTACAAAGCTTATGGCAGGAAGCATTAGGGCAAGGAAGTACAAGGCTTTTTTTAAAACAGTCTATCAGAATTATGAGAGTAAAAGGACTGATGAGTCTTGTCCTTCCGATCCTGGTGGTCTTCATCTTCATCTTCATCTTCATCTTTTGGTCCATGGTCTTCTTCTTCTTTTACAGCTGCAAGATAGGCCTTTTGGGACCTCTTCCTAGCATGACAGAACTTTTCAGTATGTCCGGTCCTTTTGTAGAAGTCACAGAAGAGCGGTTCCTTTTTACCTTTGTATCTGTTGTTTACATATAACATTTGTTCATCCTTTGAAGTGCTGGGCTCTTCTTTGCTTTTAAGTTTCTTTTCTTCTTCTAACAGTGATGCCTGGATATCAACAAGTTCAGGATTTGGCATGTTGATTAAAGTTGTTGATACATTATTATATTCAGGAGGCAAACTCTTAAGTAGAACACCGATGCAAACATCTTCATCCATTTTAATGTCGATTCCTGCAAGTTGGGTTAGGAGTCCTTCCATGTAATTGAGATGTGTGGCAAGTGATGTGCTAGACTTCATTTCAAGCCTGAAGAACTCAATTAGGAGACCATACTTTGATGATTTAGATTGTGCACCGAACAGGGTGTCAAGTCTTTTCCATGTATCCTGTGAGGTCTCACAGTTATCCACATGGTGGATATAATTGTCGTCAAGCTCCAGTTTGATAATGGCCTGGGCTCTGTCATCATTCTTTTGCCAAGTAGTTGCAAGGTCAGTGTCTCGAGGTTTCTTCTCTTTGCCATTTGTGATGGCCTAGAGACCCTTTTTCATCAAGATGAGCTTGATGCGGGTTTGCCAGGTAGTGTGAAACCCGACTCCTTTGAATCGAGCATTTGGAGAGTCTTTTCCCATGTTGAGGTTGCAAGATCAGCAGCAAATCAACACTAGAATTCTGAGATTTTATTAGTAGAAGAGCAAAATGCAGTGTGTCAAGAGACACAGTTAGTGACAGTGTGAAAACACACTATGTCAGTGTTGATGTTGAGCTTGATTCTTGATTCTTCTTGTTCGGGATCGTTCGGTCATTCTTCAATCTTCTCAGGTCCTTCCCCTCCTTGATTTGATGCTAGGTCAATGGATTAGAGTGACAAAGACTTGGGTTGAGTGTCAGGAGAAAGAAAAACAGAGAAAAAAAAGCTTGAGAAATTTTGGCTATGGTGGAATTAGGGTTTCTGAGACAAGGGCCTGGTTTCTTCAACATTGCAGGAGCTATACTTGATCATTTTTAAAAGTTTTTACATGCCTAGGAAGCTGACTTCATGGGCTATCAAAGCCCTATCATAATCGTCAAGATCGCTGGCTGTATGAAGCACGCAGAGGGCGCGAACAGATTCGGCGCAGTTCAGGACAGGTTTCCACAATTTCTGTAATGCCAGGGTCAGGGCGCAGCAATGTCGTCGATTTACATGCCAGGATGAAGCGCCTTGAGTAGAGGAACAACTCCCTAGAAGAAATCAAGAGCTGAAATGGCCTGGTTGAGAAGTTATTGAAGCTCCAAGTGAGGTAGATCCTATCTGGCTATGGCAGACACATAGCAGAGATTGAGAATTTTCACAATGCTGAGCTCCAGATGGTCAAATGTCCTGGATTGATGTGATACAGGGAAGCTTTGTGAGTTGGAGAATACTTTTCCAGAAGGAAGCTCCAAGAGATTTGACTTGTGGAGTGAGATATAAGCAGCTCAATCTGACAGGGTGCTGCTGGCTATGGCTGCCATGGAAGCTTCAGTGAGAGTAGAGTTGGGAGATGAAGTCATGAGCTGACATTGAGCTAGATTGAGGTTGAGAGGAATCAAGAGAGGCTGGAGAAGAAATGGCATGCCCAACTGGGCTCTGATACCATGTGAGAAATGCGAGATCTAGAGCATGGCAAAGGCGGAAGCTATGGAGGATGGAAGAAGAAGTGTAGACTCATGATGGAAAGGACACTGTTTGTTACACAAGTGAATTAGGTTCCAAGATTGAGACTTGGACTCATAAACACAATCTTGTGTATGTGGAAAATGACATTGACACTTCATTGAAAAGAAAAGAGTACTATCATTTGCATTTAGAAAAGGAAGCAAGTAGAATGCTTTATAGGAAAGTAGGAAACTGCAGTAGGCACCATTGTGCATATGGGATAGGTTAGCCTGCATATCCTTGACCCTGAAGCTCCATACAAAGAGGCTGTTTGAGTGAGTGTGATTGCTGATTCTCAACAGGCCAGGGCTTCCTATGGCAGTAATGAGGGTTGCATGCCCTCCACCTGGAGGTGGGAATGGTCACACAACTTCTAGACATGTGGTGAGAGGGGGACGTGAGGAGCTCAACCTGTCAAACCCAACTCTTCTCCCTGAGCTTGACTATCATTGCTTGTGTGTGTTGATATTATCTATACAGGGTCACAAAAATCATTGTTTATTTATGTACATATTTACGAATCCATGTCACTTCATGAGGATAAAAACCAATTGTAGAACTCAAGATTGTACTGGAGTGTGTCACACGCATCTAGTAATCGTGGAAGCTTACTCAATAACAATAGATATTTTGCAACATTGAGTAGCATGGTACCTTGCCCGAGTCTGCTAGCAACATGTAACTCCTCCTCAATGAGAACCTTATCAGCCAAAGAGTTCTCTTGGCTAGTTTCAGCTAAGTCCATACCTCAAATGGCAGTTAGTACACTCAAAAGGAAGTGGGCACCACATATGTTGGGTCTCTTTGAGACCGCCATTTGGCCAATCGCTCCTCTAAGACTTGTCATAATCAAGGCTCCCAGTTTGGCCATTGTAACGCAGTTTTCAAACCAACATTTTTCAAATTGACTTGATTCTCTGATTGTCACTTTAGTTACTCTATCTCTAAGGGATTTGGTTGGCAGAGCACATCATTGAATGTCACAGTTAAGCATAGTTCGTAGGCTTCCTCATCAGCGATGAGTCACATGCGTTCATGCAAGAGCCTGTCATAGTGCTCTTCAAGATGTTCTTGCTCTTCCCAGGATAGGGGAAATGGCAGGTATTCTTTCAGCTGCCCCCTAGGGAATGCACTCATGTCTGAAAGGACGTAGATATGTGCGAATACTTTGAGTTTAGCATCCAACTCAGTTAAGCATTCTACAACACTTCTATGTTCAATGAGGGCTTGGTCGGTTGCTATCTCGTGCAAGATTCTAGGAGTTTCCCTAGGCTTTAGCATAGCTGGGGGACTCAAGCCTAGATGAGCAAGATTGGTCAACGCTACGATTGCTTATGCTCTCGGGTTTTCCTTGTTTTTCCTTAGGCCTTGTTATTGCATCATAGTTCTCCTTGGATGTGACTAGTAAAGATTTGTCACCTTGTTGTGAGGGTGTTGTATCCACTCTTAATTGGTCAATGCAAGTTTTGTTATCAGTAGATTGAGTGTTGCAAGCAACCGTTGATGGTAATGGTTGCTTTGATTTTTCAGAGCACATGGATGCATTTGAGGTTTCATCACTGTTAGGGGAGATGGCAATGGGTTCCTTAGTGGGTTGACTCGATGCTTTATTCCCAAGTTCTTCCTTGCTCTTGGTCTCAATCTTCTTGGCACCCACAACCACTTGTAACTGCTGTTGTGTTTGCTGTGTTCTCCTCTTGTTTGTGGGAAATGAAGGTGTCTTTCTCAAAGACTCAGGGCCCTGAACTAGGTCAGTCGCTAATGTGCTTAGTTGGGCCATAGCACTCTCTTTCTCTGGTGTGCTCCCATGAGACTTAGCTGCAACCTATTGAACAGCCTTGCTAGGTTGATTGGTCAGATGCACCATCTCCTTGGCCACATCTTTGAGAGGTTTCTCCTCAAGCCTAGGATTTAGGTGCTTCAGCAGTGCTAGAGGTATCAAGGATGTTGGTTGCAAAACCTCTTCCACCGATGAATGGCTAAGGACACCTTCTACAAGGGCATCATCACGGCCAACGGTTGCTACGGTTCCTAATTGGAAGTAGTAATGGCCAATTTAGCGGATTGGCCATTTTATTGGTAGGCTGCAGCGTCAAGTCCTTAAGTAGATCAAAAGTGGCCGTGTCTTTTGTTTCCCTTTGTGCATTCACTTGTGCAGATTGAGCCTCAATTGATCTAGTCACATTAGGTTGCATAGGCATATCCTTGGGCCGAGAGTTATGGGTGGTGTCATGTCCCACCTCTTGGACATTTGGAAGCTTAGATGGAGATAGAGATTGGGATTGAGCAACTGCACTCGATGACTGTTGTTGTGCTTCCTGTGTCCGTTTAGGGAAAGAGGGTGTAGGAGACTTGGGACTCCTAAGTGGCTTTGACAATGGCTGGAAGATTTTCTCATGGCTGTTAGATGATTCTGCCATTTGCTTTGTTGAGCAATTAACCTTACCATGAGCAATGTTGTGCCTATGATGCTTGCTATCCTCTTGGGAAATCAAAGGCTCCATAGTTACTAGTGGCGTTTTCTTACCCTCAACATTTACATCTAATATTTGCTCATCAAGCACACTAGGCTGAGGATCTACCCTTCGAATAGTCCCGTTTGGTTTCTTGATTTCGATCGTGAGGGGCTCGATCACTCCAATGTTTTTGACTCGAGACTTGGTTTTTCGTTTAGATTTCCTCCTATGCTTCTTTCCTCTTGATACGATCTGGCCTTCAGTTGATAGAGGAGGTTTAGCAGGGGGTTTTGGTATCCAAATCCATTGGTTACCTGTGTAATACCATTGAGCACGTAGCAATGCTTTGGATATCCATCTCCACGTTGTGCTGGCTCTCCATCAATGCCTTTGTCTATAAGACTTGGGCTTCTTTTGGGGTTTTCTACGATATTTGCAAGTCCAAAGCCTGTCCTTGGCATTGTCTCCTAACCTTGTTTTTTCAAGCATGGCCTCACTCACTGGTTCTCGTTGTTCAACCAGTGCTTGTATCAACTCTTACAATAGGTCCTTGCTTTCATTACTAAGCTTGCCTGTTATGTCAACACCTTCCTTGCCTTCCCCTCGAGGTTCGATGAGGTCACCCTTACTAAAAGTTGTGACTATCCTCACACCTGGTAGTGTTAAGTGTATCCTCTATGCTACGTAATCAGCCTCACACTTTGTCGCCCTTTTGAAAGGTTGTCCGAGGAGGGTTTCCTCTCCACAACTAGCACTATTTGGAGGAACATGGAATAGGATAGGCAAGATTTCAGTTTTAATAGCTACAAGGATTTTGCACTTTCCTATGAGTGCTTGTGGGTGTCCCCTGTATGGACTAATAGTTGCATTAGTTAGTGGTGGGAGCTCTGGTTGGCCTAGTAGAGTCCATGCTTCATAGGTCAAGTTATTAAAATCTGCCCCTTCATCGATGAGAGAATCGACACTATGCTCTCTTTTTGCAGTGAGTTTGACCCTAAGTCAAAGACTCTCATGTCTATTCATACTCGCTGTTGTAGCTTGAGTTTGTTGCATTCCGCTTTGACTAAATGTAGTCCGAATGCCACTTATACATGTTCTTGTGGTATGAAATTTTTGCGCTTGTTGGCTAGATTGGCCCATTGAGGTTCTAGGGTCTCTGTTTGTCTTTGTTTGGGTATGGGCTTTTGGTTGCTGTTTTGCAAGTGAGAGTTGTCAAGAATCGCGTGGTGGGGAGACTTGCTTGAGCTGCTGTGCCAAACACACACTGTATACACAAGAGGAAGCTCACTCAAGAACACAAGAAGAGAGATGGAGTCCAAAACGTTTTCTAGATGTAAGGCAATTCTGCTTCATTTAAAATTTTTGAGATACAAGTCTGACTTCACACTAGATTATTCAAGCTATTAGTGATCTAAACATAAAACATGTTACTCCCTATATTGAAAATATTTAATAAAAGAGTTTAGCATTTAATCTTGAAAGTCTCCATGTATCAGCTTGAGATATGCACACTAGAAAAATGGCATATGATGATAGTAAAGTTTTTTTTTCTAGAACCTCCCATGAAAAGTTGATTATAATAAAGGGAACATAGCCCTCTTTTTGAGGGGTAAATATTAACATGCCTTAGAGATTCTAAACCTTAGTCTATCATATGATTTTGAGGGCTTAAAAATGTTCGTACTTGTAATCAAATTTTCCTAGGGACTCATATACTTGGAAAACTAGCAAAAAATCACTTGAAAGAAAACATATTTCCTAACATGGCTAAAATTATATATTGGAATTTGTACATGTAAGCTTTTAAGTTGAATTGGACACAAAACATTCAAATTGATCATAAAAAATCTGAAAGAAAACTTATGGTTTGCATAGTATAATGCATACTCAATGGTAAAACATTCTTTAAACGTTAAATTCTCAATGTTGATAGTATCTAAAACCTCCTCACAAGCTTAGCTTTGTCTTCAAAATGCTCCCATTGTAGTTAAAAGGATTTGTTGTCTTTCATGTCTTAATGAAGACCTTTGTTCCTTTATTTGTATGTTCCTAGTTGATTTTGACCAATATGGTAGTTAAGAATAGAATTTTATGACTTCAATCCATGTTTAATAGATATGATTGCATGTTTAGGAATTCATGGAAAAGTTTCTAAGTTTTCCTTGGGTTTACTTTGAAATATGATAGTGAGATAATACCATAAGGTCATGCCAACAATCTATTATCTTTAAAATACTAAAGTAAAATATTTGGTTATTGTATCATAAGTTGAAGGTAATACTTTTAGCATATTCACTTTTTAAATAGTTCAAATCAGCTTTCTTTGATTAAATACTTTGATTCACTTTTCTAGTCTCATTTCCTACCTAATAGGTAATTATCGATTATATGTTTGTTCAACATATGAACCTACTTTTAACATAATAAATTAAGATAGTTTATCCCATTGGTATAAAGTAACTAAACCTCACACATATCGCTTAGCAATATGTGATAGCATCCTTTTGGTTCTTTTTGAAATCTAAGTTTGAAAAACTTAATAAACTTGATGAAAAAACTTTTTTTTGAAATATTCAACTTTAGTCATGATTGACAATTCCATGCCAATCATGATAATTGACATGTCAATGATGAGACATCGATGGAAGTATAGAAAGGTCTCAAGGATTGTGTGGAGGATCATATATAATGAAGTTCATTAAGAAAAAGAAAGGATGGACTTACTAGAAAAACAAAAAATAAATCTTTAGATATTGTTTGGAGAAGTTAGAAAAAGAATTTAAATGTTTGTCAGCATCTCGTCATGAAGTACTTGATTTCAATGCAGATCATGCATTTTGACTTACTTTGCTTCCTTATGCAAAAGCAAGGTCTCTTTCACAAAGAATATTTGAGTCAAAACTATTTAACCAAGCCCACCAAGCTTGTCTAATTCTTTGAGATCTTTTCTTATTTAGTGGACTAAGTTAATGCCAAATAGTAGTTGAGAAGTCTAAACGTGTGATCACATATATGTGTGAATGATTGTGAGAGAAAATCAAATAAAAACTAAAGGCCCAAAATTTGAATGTACCAATTGAATATATTTCCACTTATATTATCTTGTGCCATCATGAAAACTTCATGGACATCATTGAAAATATGCATGTGATTTTGTCTATGAGCTTACAAAATTCCTTCATAGGAGAGATGCAACAGACATGTGTACAATGTGAGCATTAAACCTATATGATTTCTATTAGTTTTCTCGTTGATGGACTATGCTCACATTGTATGCATAGTGGTAGGCTAACCTTGTATACATTCATTGGAACCAATGGAGGTAGCTTAATTATGATCGTCAAGCCATGTTTTGTCAATATTATAAGAAAAGGTTGCGAGTATCGTATCTTTTCTTCATAAGCCAACCATCTATGCCACCACTACAAATTTGTACTTTATATTTAGTGTATTTACTCATAATCCAAATATTTACAACTCATTTATGGGTAAAAGAATCTATAGGTGGCTTGCTTTTGATGCTAAATATTAGACGGAGGTGGTTGGCTTAGGCTTTTAACATATTATAAATAATAGTCCATCAAGATACAAGTTTATTAAAAAGATGAGGGTTGGATCTCAAATGTTAGTGAAAAGAAAGCCAAGAATGGATAATAATGACTTGAACTACAATTAAGATAGTGGTACAATAAGTAGTGTGATACAAAACATTCTCTAAAGTAGATCTCTTCAGCTTGCTCACACACACACACACACGCTCTCTCTCTCTCTCTCTCTCTCTCTCTCTCTCTCTCTCTCTCCACATGGAAATATATCCTAGTTAGAGAAACCCATATTTGAAGCAGGAGGTGGTCTCCTTTGCTCTATTTCTTGAATGTCTTGTCCCTTGGTTGTTGACAACATCCACTTAGTACATGTGTGGCTATATATAGATTCAAATATTTTGCATCACATAGATATTATGAACTACATGCATGCTTATAGGAATCATCATTCAAGTTGAAGCATGACAGATTATTTTATTGATATTTTGTGATTGTTTTTAGGATAAAAAACTATAATACAAAAGGGTCTTTTTTGTGAAAAGACGTGGGGTCTAGAGCATGATAGTAGCTATGGTGGATCAAAGATGAAGATTAAGCTCATGATGACATAGACAAATACTTGACCTATTATACAAGTGAACTAGGTTCCTAGATTGAGGCTTGGACTCATAAACACAATCTTGAGTATAAGACTAATAATGACCAAGACACTAACTGAAATGGAAAGGCATCATGATATTGCATTCATCATATATGAAAAAGTGGTAGTCAAGTACAATGCTTTATAGTTGTTGGATGGGTAGCAATTTCCCTTTCTATGCCTATGGGATTCAGTCTACCTGCATGTCCTAAGCCCAAAACTGCCTCATACAAAGAGGCCACAGTGGGTGTGATTGTAAATCTCAACACCCCTTCTCAATCGCAACCAGAAAGTACAATGTGTGTAGAGGCTTTAGTGAAAGCAATACCTGCAAAGTGTGGGCACACCATAAACATGGCAAAACACCAGAGCCTATCACAGAAAAGGCTAAGTGTGGGTACTACAAAAATGATGGACATCGAGAGGCTGTAACAGGGGCCTCACAAAGTGTACAAAGGCTGTGATACAAGGCTACATGAGGAGTTTACAAGCCTATGTCAAAAGCATAAGGGCTAGGCATTACAAGGCTAAAAATTTCTAATAAAGATTTGGGTCAAGGACCAATAGGCCCTTGCAATTTTCAGTATTTCTTTTCGCATAGATATTCAAGTTATTATAGATCTTCCTGTCGATGTAGTCTAGCTTGCTCTTTTTGATCTTGTACTTGTTCTTCACTTTGCTTGCAGCTTCATTGTCTACCGCTTTGATCTTTTGGTCCTCTTCTTCTAGGTCCTCTTGGTCTTCTTCTTCATTGACTTTGCTTGCAACAATTGCATCAATCTTCATGTTCATGTCCCCCTCAAGAAAATGTATCATCTTTGAGGCAACAGAAATGACTTCAAACTCTTGCACTTTCTCCAAGGTAGCAAGCATGTCTTCAAGTTCTTCAAATGAATACATTGATTGCTCTTTGGTGTAGGTAGCTTCATGTCTTCTTGCAAGTGGATCACAAAAATCTTCTATGTATTGTAGATAAACAACACAAGTCATGTTACTCTTCATGAAGTGTATCCACATAGAGATATTCTTGTCATTGACATCAGCCATCCAGTAAGTGAGATCAAACAAATAATGAGTTGATTCTTGAATATGCCAAAGGACACAAGACACTAGTGTGAAGGCGCACTATAGTATCAAGAGATACTAGAGTCAAAGATGATGATTATTGATTTTGATCTTAAATCTGTAAATCTTCCAAGGTCTCCCCTCCTCACTAATTTGATGGGAAATCAGTAAATTTGAGTGGCGGTAGCCAAGTCTAAGTGGCAGGAATGAGAGAATGAAGTAAACTTGAAGCTTTAGTGCTTGTGGCTATGGAAGTGAGCTGTGGATGCTTGATCTTAAAGTCTTCCAAAAACACTTCCCCTCCTTGAATATTTGAGTGGTGAATCTTTCTTGAAACTTCAAAAAATCAATGGATTAAAGTGGCCTTAGCTGGGTAGGAGAGAGAGAATAAAGATGAGGTAAACTAAAAATCTTGAATTTGAAAGCTATGGCTTCTCTACAGTTAGGGTTTCGACCCAACTAGTTTTTTATCGTATAGGAAGCTATAGCAAAAATGGTTTGTTGGGGAACAATCTTACAAGGTAGGCATTATTTGTCCCATGAATAGCAATGGATTTGCGCAGCACAGGGAGAATGAACAGTATGACCACAGAGTGTGCCTGTTTTGACAGTGATCGGGGAAAAACGTAATGCTACACCATATTAGAGTGGATAATTTCCAACTGTTTTGTGATATAGAGAAGTTCCTAGAATCTAGGAATGTTTCTCCAGAAGGAAGCTTCCAAAGATATGGCCTATATGATGAGATATGAAAGCTCCAAGTACAGCATGTCCTCTCTGGCTATGGTAGATTCAAGGTCAAGATGAAGATGAAGTTGAAAATAAAGACTTGAGCTGGATGTGAGCTGGGCAGAGATGATTAGAGGTGAGAAGAGACCAGAAAGGTAGTGTCATGCTCAGCTAAGCTCTAATATCATGTGAAAAGACACAGGATCTAGAGCATGATAGTAGCTATGGTGGATCGAAGATGAAGATTAAGCTCATGATGACATAGACAAAGACTTGACCTATTACACAAGTGAATTAGGTTCCAAGATTGAGACTTGAACTCATAAACACAATCTTGTATATAAGACTGATAATGACCAAGACACTAACTAAAATGGGAAAGCATTGTGATATTGCATTCATCATATATGAAAAAGTGGTAGTCAAGTACAATGCTTTATAGTTGTTGGATGGGTAGCAATTTCCCTTTCTATGCATGTGGGATTTAGTCTGCTTGCATGTCCTAAGCCCAAAACTGTCTCATACAAAGAGACCACAATGGGTGTGATTGTAAATCTCAACATTTTTGAGACTCTACAAAGGGTATGCCTCAAAAGGGAAGGAATCCTATGAAAGGTTTGGCCAACAAGATAGATTTATTGATGCATACATTTGTGTATTTGCTTAAATAAAAGAAGTGTGCATCAACATAGGTAAGAATATTTCTATATTTAAATTTGGCATAAAATGGGCATCATGGCCATTTTGCGAAAGGTTCCAAATAATTAATGTTCACCTCTACCTTCAATATATCCCACCCAAATTGTTACCCCTTCATCCTTCAATGGCTTAGTGTTGATGTCTTTGATGCTTGATATCATTAACTATCTCATTTAAAAGTATTGAGGGACCATTGGAACTTATCTAGAGGGGGTTAATGTAAATCCTAGAAAAAGAAGGATACAAAAAGCTGCAAAAATTTTTAAGAAGGAAAAAGTCAAAGGCTTAGTCAAAACAATCAAAGACAAATGAAAGGAGTCAAAAGAAAACCAGCTAATAGTAAGCCAACAAAAGAGACTAAGTCGAATCATAGATAAAAGAAGTGTTAGACTTGAGAATCATATATTATTTGAGAAATAATAAAGATACAACACAAACACTAGAAGTCCCTAGTCATGATAGTAATTTTAATTCAATCAAGTAGTCACCATTTAATCTTATTGATAGTATTTAATTAAAGCATGAGATCCAAGCTCACTCCTTTGTAAATTGTATTATCTCCCAAAGTCACATTTTATGCCCTTATTTTTTGGTTCATTTCTTGCACATAAGATCTGCAAGGACTAGGGTAGATCTGTAGGTATATTTCCAGGCAAGTCTATCCATCAAAAGAGCCATAGGCACCTAAAAATGAGATAACAAAACTTGAGAAAGAGGCAAAGTTTTAAAGCTATCCACCCAAGAAATCCTATGTATATAATGTGTAAAATGAACAGAATGGATCATTCTTATGTGTGCATTTTTAAACTCAAGCTTCCTCTTCCACCTTCTTGCTTCCATCATAAGCTATTGCCTGAGAGTGAGTGAGTGAGTGAGACAATATGAGAGAGTATGGGACTAAGAGAGTGAAATTTCTATTGCTTCCATTCATATTTTCCTATTGTTCCTTTTATCTTTGCATACCATGTGGTGTTATACGATCCTCCATATCCATTTGAGAGTGAGAAAGCAAGGGAAAAACTAAGAAGGAGAAGCTTTTTCTCTTCCATTATTATTATTATTCTTCTTAGTTGCATCAAGATGAGCAAAAATGATTGTGGATCAAGAGATTTATGAATATAAGAGGATCACATTTGAATCATGTGGCCAGCATAACCTCCTTTGGTGGTGGACTACTATGAAAAAAAGTAGGTATTGGTAATTGGTAAACTAACTACAACCTGTGAGTTCTCTTTGTCTTCTCCATTTCTTAAGATATAGAGAGTGAGACATAGTGGCTTGATGCTACAGTACAATTTGGCTCTGTGTGAGTGGTAGCCATTTGTCACACTTGAAGGAAACTCTTGAAATAGTAATATTCTATCCTAAATGCCATATTTGACAAAATATCAATAACCTAGACTAAATATACTAACCCTTAATAGGTTGGAGTCCTTATCAAACAACATAAGCAAGATGGAGAATGCTCCCAAAAATAGAAATAGGTCACTACCACAAAATGTTGCTAAAGGTCAGGTGATTCCCTATGAACATTTTGTATGGATAAACTTGATTAAAATTTTTGAAGGCTATATCATGAGAAATGTAGCTTTTAACTATAACACCCCTATAAACAATAAGTAGTTACTCACATAGAGAAGATTTAGTAGCAATAATAAGTTGTTGGGATCAAGGCCAATGGCCAATAGCTGGGGGGAACACCCCTTGTATAAGTGTACATTGTACAATCATATATAAGTGACAATAAAAAAAGCGTAAGGGTACCATTCATAGTACTCATTGTGACTCTCTTGTGTGCTTCTATGTCTCTCAACCTTTTTGCACTCCATAGCTTTTACCTTGCATCGAATGGTTTCTTGCCTCTCAACTAGTATCAAAACTACATTTATGGGAGCTCACGCTTGGAGCAAGGAGCATGAGGAGTCAATATTCATCATGAATTCAAGGATTTAAGCTTCTCTTGGAACCTTAAAGCTTGATATCTGCATCCAGCTACTATTCTAAGTACTAAACTTTATTTTTGTTAACCAAAAAGCTTAGTTGCTAACCAAAAAAATGGACCCACAAATTTTTGGAAAAAATATTCTTGTATAAATCAATAGAATGCTTTCATTGAGATCTAGGCTCCCTTCCATGCAAATTGTATCAAATAGTCTCGAAAATAGTATGCAACGTTGTGTGTGTATGACATGCATTAGTCAATCTATCTAAGGTCTAGATTCATGCAATAAGAGAGAATACTAGTCATATATTCAAAAAAGGGGCTTGATACTCAAGAGGAAAGAGGAAAGCCTAACCCTATAAGTCATGTATAAAGGAGATGAAAAAATAATAGAACAAGCTACTCATGTGTGTGCAAACTTTGCCTTCTTACTAATCTATTGTCTTGAGTGAGAATGAAGGAGAGGGAGTGTGAGAGTGTGCATGGAGTGAGAGATTTGGCACTAAGAAGCTCTTTGCATCATTTTCCCTTCTTTTCCATCCCATCCTCTTGGCGAGTTATGAAAAAAAGTAAGAATATGTGAAGTTGAGAATGTGAGGAGTGAGGAACGTGGTTTGTGAAGCTCTCTTCTTCTCTTTATCTCTTCAAGCTTGTCATGATAACTCCTCTCATTTCTTCGACAAGAAAGGAAGCACGATTGAGAGTAGACGAGGCATATGTGTGTCATGGACATGGTTTGTTGATGTGATGACTATAACATGGTGAGTATTGATGTGCATTCTCTAGTTCATACTAAACCATTAGATTTGCTAAGCATTTACATAGGCTAGTTGAGAGATAGTTGTACACTTTGTGAGTCAAAGTCCTTGAAATAGTAAGGATGTGGCCAAGCATCCTGATATCAAACTTGTATAGTGTGACATTTTGGTTTCATTATTGTGACTAGGACATATGGACCTCTACAATGCATGCAACTATGTAGGTTTTATTTGTTGTTGGTGTGAAGAATGATATTTGGATCTTGCACAAAATGAAGTTTTTTTGTACTTTACTTTTGTGGATAGTACTGGAGCACAAACATAGAATTATAAGGAAGTTTATTACATTTACATAATTTTACACAAATCACAAGTCTCGGTGTTGTGCATGCATACACATATACATGCACACATCCACACATATAGACATGTATACACATGCACATGGGCCATTGAATAGGCACACAATACACCTACACATAGACACATCTATGCACATGTGGGAGCTTTCGCTGAACCGCCAAGACCCACGGACTGCTTATTGCTTCAAGCGTTCCAAGCCGAGCACTAATGGTTACCTCTCACATAGCCGACACGCCATCCATATCTACGGGTGTAGTGAGCTTACCTCCATGCCGATCGAGTTACCTCCTCTCCTGCGCACTTGGGTAGCTCCATGATTCAAGTGCAAGCTTCAAGCAAGCTCCATCCTCAAGCTCCACGCTCCAAGCTCCATCACTGCGAGCAAGAGAAGAGAAGAGAAGAGAAGAGAAGAAGAGAGGAGAAGATGGAGAGCTTCTCCACCCCACGGTCCCTCACCCTCACACACTCACTCCCTCACACTCTCACACTCCCTCTCTCAAGCACAAGCTCAAGCAAGCAAGAACAAGAAGAAGAAGGAGAATAGGAGAGCTACTTTTTTCCACACACAAGAATGAGCTTCTCATTCACTTTTCAACTTTATATACAAAACCCTAAATCCCTTTTGGGCAGTCATCCCCTTTTCCCTTTTTTACATGGCCGGCTATAGCCTAGGCCCTTTTTCCCATTGTCCTTCTATCTTCCTAGCTTCCTTTCCACATCCATTGAGACTGCCATTTGGCCAATCGCTCTTCTGAGACTGATTTGGGCTCCTAGTTCAGCCATTGCAACACGGTTTTCAAACCAACGTTTCTCAAATTGACTTTGACCCTTCGACTGTCTCTTTAGTTGCTCTATCTCTAAGAGATTTGGTTGGTAGAGCACATCATTGAATGTTACAGTTAAACGTAGTTCGTCGGCTTTCTAGTTAGAGATGAGTCACATCCGTTCATGCAGGAGCCTATCATAGTGCTTGTTAAGATGTTCTTGCTCTTCCCAAGATAGGGAAAATTGCAAGTATTCTCCAAGCTGCTCCTTAGGGAATGCACCCATGTCTGCAAGGACGTAGACACATGCAAACACCTTGAGCTTAGCATCCAACTCAGTTAAGTATTTTGCGACACTTCTATGTTCAATGAGGGCTTACTCGGTTGCTATCTCATGCAAGGTTCTAGGAGTTTTCCCAGGCTTTAGCATAGCTGGGGGCTTAGCCTAGATGAGCAAGATTGGTCAATGCCAGGATCGCTTATGCTCTTGAGGATTGTGCATTTTTCCTGAGGTTTTGTTGCTATTTTATCATGGTTCTCCTCGGATGTGACTGGTATAGATTTGTCACCCTGTTGTGATAGCATTGTATCCACTCTTGATTGGTCAATGTGAGTTCTATTGTCGGTGGATTGAGTGTTGAAAGCAACTGTTGATGGCAATGACTGCTTTGATTTTTCAGAGCACACAGATGTGTTTGAGGTTTCATCGCTATTAGGAGAGACATCAATGCATTCATTGGTGGATAGATTTGATGCTTTATTCCCCAGCTCTCCAGCGCTCTTGGTCTCAATGCTCTTGGGGCCCACAACCACCTGTAGCTACTGTTGTTTTCGATGTTTTCTCCTCTTTTTCTTGGTCAGTGAAGGTGCATAACTTAATGACTCAAGACCTTGAACTAGGTCAGATGTTGATGTGCTTGGTTGGGCCTCAACTTCCCCTGCTCTGGTGTGTCCTCATGGGACATAGTCGTGGCCTGCTAAATAGCTTTGCTAGGTTGTGAGGGTACAACTACCTCCCTTTTTGGAGAGTCTAGCTCTTCTCTTCTGATTAACTCCTCCAGTATAGGCTTGAGGAGCTTTGGAAGTGCTGGAGTTGTTAATGAAGTTGGTTGCGACACCTCCTCCACAGGTAAACTACTAAGGATACATTCCACAAGGGGCATTGTCATGGCCAAGGGCTGTGACTGCTGTGATCCATGATTTGAAGTAGTAGCAGCTAGTTCAGTGGACTCGCTACTACTGGTGGATTGCGGTGTCAAGTACTTAGGGCAATTGGAAGTGGTCGTGTCTTTTGTTGCCCTTAGAGCATTCACTTGCGTAGATCGAGCTGGCCATGGTGGATTGCACAGGCATATCCTTAGGTTGAGAGCTAAGGGTGGTGTCATGTCCTACCTCTTAGACATTTGGAAGCTCTGATGTAGGTAGAGATTGGGATTGAGTAGCCGCACTTGACGAGTGTTGTGCTTCTTGTGTCCATTTAGGGGAAGAGGGTGTAGGAGACTTGGGAATCCTAAGTGGCTTTGACACTCGCTGGGAGATTTACTCGTGGCTGTTAGATGATTTTGCCATTTGCTTTGTTGAGCATTTAACCTTGCCATGAGAAATGTTGTGCCTATGATGTTTGTTATCCTCTTGGGGAATCAAAGGCTCCTTGGGCACTAGTGGCTTTTGCATATCCTCAACGATTACATTTGATGTCTGCTTGTCAAGCACGCTAGGCTGAGGATCTACCCTCCAATTGGTCCCATTGGGTTTCTTGATTTCGACCATGAGGGGCTCGGTCACTCCACTGTTTTTGACTTGAGACTTGGGTTTTCGTTTAGATCTCCTCCTATGCTTCTTTGCTCTTGATACGATCTGGTCTTCAGTCAACAAAGGAGGTTTAACAAGGGGTTTTGGTACCCAAATCCATCGGTTACCTGCATAATACCCTTGAGCACGTAGCAACGCTTTGGATATCCATCGTGGCGTTGTATTGACTCTCCATCGATGCCTTCGTCTATAAGTCTTGGGCTTCTTTTGGGGTCTTCTACGATATTTGTAATTCTAAAGGCTGTCCTTGGCATTGTCTCCTGACCTTCTTGTTTCAGGCATGGCCTCACTCACTAGTTCTCGTTGTTTGACCTGTGCTTGTATTAACTCTTCCAACAAGTCCTTGCTCTCGTCAGCAGGCTTGGCTATTATGTCAGCACCTTGCTTGCCTTTCCCTCGAGGTTCGATGAGGTTACCCTTGCTAAAGGTCGTGACTATCCTTACACCTAGTAGTGTTAGGTGTATCCTTTGTGCTACATAGTCAGCCTCACACTTGGTCACCCTTTTGAAGGGTCTTCCAAGTAGGGTTCCCTTCTCACAATTAGCACTATTTGGAGGAACATGAAATATGATAGGCAAGCTTTTAGTTTCAATTGTCGCAAGGATTTTGCACTTCCCTATGAGTGCTTGTGGGTGTCCCCCGTAAGGGCTAAGAGTTGCATTAGTCAGTGTGAGCTCTGGTTGGCCTAGTAGGGTCCATGATTCATAGGTCAAGATATTAAAATATGCTCCTTCATCAATCAGAGCATCGATAGTATGTTGTCTTTTCGTGGTGAGTTTGACCCTAAGATAAGCAGGTGGTACTATGTCTTCATCTTTCAGGTCTTGGCTTGTAAATTTAAGCCTTCTGGCAAATGCCCTTGAGTCCCCAACTGCACGACCAGATGTGGATTCTCCACTAGTGCCTTGGATCATTAGTGTAGTGCTATTCAAGGAGCATCTATCGTCAGGACTGACATATCTAGTCATTCTCGCTATTGTAGCTTGATGTTGTTGCTTTTCGCTTTGACTAGATGCAGTCTGAATGCAACACGTATGTGTTTTTGCAGTGTGGCATTTTTGCCCTTGTTGGCTAGATGGGCCCATTGAGGTTCTAGGGTCTCTGTTTGTCTCTATTGAGGTACGGGCTTTTGGTTGCTCTTTTGCAAGTGAGAATCCATGCTAATGTAGAGCCATTGCTACACTAGGGTCTGTTTTGGAGGACTAGTCATGGCACACGTTTTCTCCCCAACCTACTCGGGGGAGGTGCGGAGGGGGGCAAAGCCCCCTCTACGGGGGTTCGGGGGGGGGGGGGGGGGGGGGGGGGGGCAGTCCCCCCAGCCCGCAGGGCCGTTATGGTAAATGCCATACATGATTTGAAAGACCGTTTATAGCCAAATTTTAAACTACTTGCTTTAAGTTTTAGCCCAGTGATCGATCTACGATATGGTTTCAGCTCTATATGGTTTCTCAGTCAGTTTCACTGCCTTCAGGCTAAAATTTGAAAAAATCTAAATTCGGCCCGATAGGTTTGAATTGCAGGGGCCGAGTGCCCGATTCGGCCCCCGTCCAGGGGCCGAGTAGGAAGGGCCGAATGTGACTGGTCCGAATGTCAAATCCGACCAGTCCGAGTCAAGTGGGCCGAGGGCCGAGTCGAGTGGACAGAGCCAAGTGGGCCGAGTCGACAAGGCCGAGGGCCAAATTTCAAAGTTGGTCCGAATGATCAATTTGGATAGGCTGAGCGGTGGGTATCCGAGTCGAGTGGGCCGAGTCAAGTGGTCCGAGTGGTAGTGGGCCGAGGGCCGAATGGCTAAGCGGTCTGAAGGCCGAGTCACTTGGGCTGAGTCAAGTGGTCCGAGTGGTAGTGGGCCGAGGGCCGATTCTGGGACTCGGCCCAGAATCGTCGTCACTCGGACACGCCGAGTGTGGTGCGTTTTTTGCCGGCGCAACGATAAATCGCCTGAATCACACGATTCAAGCCACGGCTTGTCATACACACCTCCAGATCAAAGCAGGTGAGTTAGTTACAACTCAAGGAGAAGCTGGTAAACCAAGGATCCAGCTAGCCAAGGTAGTGTGGATAGCTCAAGGGATAAGAAAATGATTACTCATCTATCTTATCAAAATAAACAAGCCAGAACAAGTAGAGGACTCCAATGAAGAACTGTCATGGTTAAAAGAGTATGCAGATGTATTCCCAAAAGAATTGACAGAATTACCACTTCCTAGGGAAGTGGATCACGAGATTAAGCTAATACCAAGTGCTGCACTAGTTGCAAAAAGGCCCTACAAGATGTCCATTCTTGAAGCTATTGAGTTAAAAGAACAACTCAAACAACTATTGGACCAAGGGTAAATACGCCCCAACAATTCTACTTGGGGGGCTCCAATCTTGTTCCAGAAGAACAAGGATAGAGCACTCCACCTTTGCATTAATTATAAAGGCCTAAACCAAGTAACCATCAAGAATAAATATTCTATCCCAAGGATAGACGAGTTACTTGATCGGTTGCAAGGAGCAAAAATCTTCTCTAAAATTGATTTGAGGTCAGGATACTATTAGATTCGTGTCAAGGATGAGGATATTCCTAAGATGACATTCAATACCAAATATGGTCATTTTGAATTCATAGTAATGTCCTTTGGATTGAATAATGCCCCTACCATATTTAATAGGATAATGCAAGACATTTTTAGACCATATCTTGATGATTTTGTACTTGTCTTCTTTGATGATACCTTGGTTTATTCCAAGGAAGAGGAGGATCATGAACCCAAGTTCACATCATCTGTGAGACCATGAGGACACACAAGCTCTATGCTAAGAAGAAAAAGTGTGCCTTCCTCAAGAGACAAATCAAATATCTTGGATTTATTGTGTCAAAAGAAGGAATCTTTGTAGACCCTACAAAGGTTAAGGATGTCCGAGAGTGGCCTCCACCAACCACTATCAATGAAGTGCGTAATTTCCTTGGCCTAACATGATGGTATAGGATCTTCATTAAGGACTATGCCTTAGTTGCAACACCCCTCACAAACCTACTAAAAAATAAGTGGAGCGCAGATCGGACGCAGATAGCTCACGTGGTGAATTCCCAAAGGTCCCCAAGAACAAAGTACTCTACTTTTTAGCACAAAAACCAATGTAAAAGCAAGCACGACATGAGACAAGAGACAAATTGGGTTGAATCTCCCCCATGCCTTGTGTGAGCGCTTCACAAAGCATGTATTTAATATATATTTCCAATCTTTATGCTCAAAAATAGCCCAATTACAAAAATATGACAAGCTTTTAGCTTTTGAGTTTGCTTTCTACCAAAAATAGGAAAATAAAGCTAATGGACGGTGCCCAAAGAGTCTCGCACGCCCAATCTCAATGTCCAAATAGAAATAACATATCCAGGCGCATAAGCGCATACAAAATAATAATAAATAATCGATGTCTCTATAGACATAATCAAAATATAGGCGTGGCGCCTATCAAAATATAGTCCAAAGGTCGAAAACCCGCTAGACTCCAATGCTTTCCTCCGCCACTGCTGCTATCTCTACACATCAACTGAAGCATTCACAATCGTTAGTAAAATAACACAATTAAACCGACAAAAGTGAATACCTAGCAGTCTTCAGCTACATAAATAAATCAACTGGTTAGAAATAAATCCTAACCTTAATTTATTACGAGTGCGCACTCTAAACTCATAAACGTTTATTAATTTAATATGCATTTTGCGGAATCACCCGCTATGGAATCACCCATGTACACACTAAATTAATGAAACGCCCGAAAAGGACAGGCGTCCCCATCAACTTCTCGCACAAAGAATCCTCTTTGCGTATGAGCCCCGGTCATCTAAGTTTACGGAATCCACCGTAAAACCTCACGGAATCCACCGTGGAATATGCCTCCTGGCATCATACCCCCGGGGTGGGATAGCAATTGACCTCAATTGCTATTAGCTCAAGGTGGAGCTAACAGAGTGGGGAAAGCATTTAGGTCTCTAGCGTGCATCCATTGTGCTTCCTCTACAGGATGGTTTTTAAATTTCACTAGATATCTAGAATACCTTCGGCCAGTTCTAGTGGTCATGTAGTCAGTGTCTATGATGGCTTCTGGTTCAAGTATTTCAGTTTCTTCTTCTAGTAAAGGTGGGTTTTCATAGACAGGGTGGATAGGTAATTGTCCTCTAAATGGTCTCAATAAACTAATATGAAATGTATTATGAATTTTCCAATGTGATGGCAGTTCTAACTTGAATGCATTGTCATTAATCTTATGAATGATTCTAAATGGTCCGTAGAATCTAGGGGCTAATTTGACAACTGGATGTCTATCTACACTTTGCAGTCTACGATTTTCTATTCTAAGCCAGACATAATCATCAACTTTGAAATTCATGGCTTGTCTTTTCTTGTTGGCTTGTTTGGTATATGATTGTTGGGCTTTAGCAATCATATCCTTGACCTCATCAAAAATAGTGTTATGCATAACAGCAATATCATCGGCACTTTGTATTCTATTAGACAAAGATGCAACAGGTGTAGATAATCTATGTCCATAAATAACTTCAAAAGGTGCTTTCTTTGTAGATGTGTGAGGTGTATTATTGTAAGCAAACTGTAATAAATGTAAGTGAGTATCCCATGTCTGAGGTTTAGAGATAGTGTATGCACGTAAAAGATCTAGAATGGTGCTATTTGTGGCTTTTGTTTGTCCATTTGTTTCTGGATGAAATGCAGATGAGAAATCAATCTTTGTGCCTAGATTTGCAAACAGTGTAATCCGAAAATTATTACAAAATCTAGAATCTCTATCTGAAATAATCACTTTCGGCAATCCATGGTTAGTAAAGACAGTTTTCAAAAATAACTGTGCTGCTTGTGATGCTGTTAAAGTTTTCTTACTTGCAATGAAATATGCTTGCTTACTAAATCTATCTACAATTGTCCAAATCATGTCATGGTTAGATTTAGTATTTGGTAAGCCAGTAATGAAATCCATAGATATATGTTCCCAAGGTTTAGATGGAATAGATAAAGGCATTAATAACCCATACTGTTTACCATGATGTCTCTTTATTCTTTGACAAATCAGACATTCAGAGACAAAATTAGACACATCTGCATCCATATGCGGCCAATAAAAATCTTCAGTTAACATGCGTAATGTAGAGATGATACCTCTATGACCTTGATATGGGGGACAATGAATTTCATTCAAAACAAAAGATCGGAATGGAATAGTAACACACAGTCTCTTTTCAAAGAACATGAATCCATCATTATATGACAATGAATCAAAAGGAATGAAATTATTTTGAACTAATTTTTGCCAATCAGAATGAAAAGTAATATCCTGGTGATATGTGTCTTTCATAGCAATCAAAGAATCAAAAGATATGATAGAAATGTTATGAATTGCAGGTCTTCTACTTAATGCATCGGCAACTACATTTTCTTTTCCAGGTTGGTATTGAATGATAGGATGGAAACTTTGAATGAATGAAGCCCATTTGATATGACGGTCAGAAATTTGGGGTTGGCTAAGTAGATGTCTAATGCTTTGCTGGTCAGTCTTTATCATGAATTCTGAACCCATTAAATAATGCTTCCATTGTTTCAATGCTTGGACAACTGCTAAGAGTTCCTTGTCATAAGTGGAATATTTAAGCTCAGAGGGTTTCAGCTTAGAACTAGAATATGCTATTGGATGGTTATCTTGCATAAGCACGGCTCCTATTCCTGATCCGCTAGCATCAGTCACAACTAGAAAGAATGGTCTGTTAAAGTCAGGTAATTGTAGAACAGGGGCATTGGTCAATGCACGTTTAAGTAAATCAAAGAATTTCTGCTGGTTTTCAGTCCATTGATAAACAATACCTTTCTTAAGAAGTTTGGTCAATGGTAAAGCAAGTAATGAGAAATTACGTACAAACTTCCTATAGAAACTAGCAAGACCAAGGAATGAGCGTAATTCATGTACATTTTTAGGAATAGGCCAATGCAATATTGCATCAATTTTCTTAGGATCAACTTTTATTCCTTCTTCTGATACAATATGACCTAGATATTCTATTTCTGTCTTAAAGAATTCACTCTTGTCAGGATTTGCAAACAATTGATTTTCTTTCAGTAATTGAAAAACTAATGATAAATGCTCATAATGCTCTTTTTCACTTTGACTGAATACTAAAATATCATCAAAGAAAACAATCACACAGTATTGATATTTTAGAAAAATACGATTCATCATTCTACTGAAAGTAGCAGGTGCATTAGTTAATCCGAATGGCATAACTAAGAATTCGTAATGGCCAAATTGTGTCCTGAATGCAGTCTTAAATATATCGGACCTATCTAACCTCACCTGATGATATCCAGATTTAAGGTCAATTTTACTAAATATAGAAGATCCTTGCAGTTTATCCATAAGGTCGTCAACTCTAGGTATAGGATACCTATTCTTTACAGTGATCTTGTTTAATGCTCGGTAGTCAATACACATCCGATAAGTATTATTCTTTTTCTTGACTAGGAGCACAGGTGCACCGAATGGAGAACTGCTAGGTCGAATTAAACCTCTATTTAGTAATTCTTCTACTTGAGTCTGGATTTCTTTTTGCTCTATTTGATTGTGCCTATATGGGGCTTTGCAAGGTGGTTGTGTGCCAGGTATTAGGTCAATCTTATGGTCTTCTGGACGTGATGGAGGTAAACCTGGTGGTAAGTCTTCTGCAAAACAGTCCTTAAAATATGCAAGAAATTCCTTATGCCTAGGGTGCATATGAGTTTCTTTTGCGTGCAATTCATTCACCCAAATGAGATATGATTTAGTATTCTTGCGTAGTGCACGTTTTGCTTGAGTATGCGAAAGCAGTGGAAACATATGAGATGCATGCATACCAAATAATGTAATAGATTTTCCTTGAAAATTAATATTCATTGTGTGTGTGGAATAATCTATATTGGGATTATGTTGGTGTCTCCATGGCATTCCTAGAATAATGTCGCTAGACTGTAATGGGACAACTAAGAAATTTCTTCTTTCAATATATGGACCAATTTGAATTTCTAAATTTTGAACTTCTTGTGTGCCATTGTACCTAGTACCTAAAAATGCAGCTTTTATGCGATAATGCGTAGGTACTGTATGCAATTTTAATTCCTTTACCAATTTTGCTGAAATAAAGTCATGCGTACTACCGTCATCATGCAATATAATTCTTTCTTTTCCATGTACCATACATTTCATAGTCAATAATGAATGTAAAGTAGGCATACCTGGTAAAGTGTCAGAAGTAGTAGTAGGATCATCTTCTTCTTCAGTGAAATCCGGCATATCCTCATGCTCGTCCTCGTCCATAGCTCCAAGGTAGTTGATATGTGCTGATGGCTTCTTTGAATGACAATTTGCTGCGAGATGGCCTGGCTGGTGACACTTGTAGCATACTATGGGCTTGGCTTTGGTCACATTATTTGCAATGGCTGGGAGTCTGGGTATATTTGGATTTGCTTGTTGGATAGGCTTAGGATTTGTATTGACAGTGGATGGTAATGCAGGTGGTTTAGGCCAATTCTTGCGGAAAGATGGTGATGAAAAACGACCTGGATTAAACCTTCTGAAATTGGAATTGAATTGTTTAGATCCATAATTACCGTTTGCTTGGAATGGCTGTGGTCGTTGATCTCTTCCACGTAACTTATCTTCAGTGTCGTGAGCTAAAGAGATGGCATCTTCAAGGGTAGCAGGCTTGAACATATTCACCTCAGCGTAGTAATGTCCAAGAAGTCCAGACATGTACTTGCGCTTATGGGTCGTCTCTGGTACGTCTTCAAGCATGCGTAGCTGTAGGAGTGCATTCCAAAAACGCTCGGTATACTGTGGAATAGGCTCACGGTCGCGCTGTTGGAGTAAATCCCATTGCTTGATTGCCTTCTCATGAAATTGCGGTGGAAGGAAATTTTGCATGAACTTCTTCTTGAAATCTTCCCATGTAGCAGGACATTCTATACTCTTGCGGACTACAGTCCACCAAAGTGATGCTCTATCTATCAGATGATTAGTAACACACTTGATTTTATCTTTCTCAGGATAAGTTTCCTCATGGAAATAGTCATCAAACTGGCTAATGAATGATAAAACAGTCTTTCCTTCTCTAATGCCATTGAAAGTGCGAAACTTGAAACTTCGTTTACTTATCTTGGATTCCTTGCGAATGGTTTGTGCTTCAAGAGTGGCGTCGATGGTACGGCGAATCAGATCTTCAGCTTGAGGTTCTTCTTTATCAGTGGACGCTCCTTGTAGCTTTGTCAATTGCGCTTGCAAGGCTTGCCTAGCTCTTCGCTCTTCGTCCAATTGCAGCATGATAAGATCCAGCTTTTGTTCCATGGTAGGCTTGGGTAGGTCGTCTTCAGCCATAGGATCATCCATATATGGGGTAGTCATCCTGTAAAACTCAACAAACCTTTCTCACTCAAAATCAGTTAGCGGGATGAGCGTAGCTCAAATTTGGGGTTACAAGGCTATGTATTTTTGGGTATTTTCTTCTTCAATTTTCAGAAATTCTGAAATATTTCTGTCTCCGTTTGCTGAAAGTACTTCAACGAACTTGCAGATAGGTAAAACAGCTTGCTGCGAACAACTTTCCAGTTCTGAGTTTTTGCAAACGAACAAGTCTTCTAGGAGTTTCGAGCGTTAGTCAGTTCTGATTTAGTCTGACTTGCAGAGTTGCAGACTTAACAGACTTGCAGGGTTGTTGACTTGCTGGACTTAGCCGATTTGCAGGACTTGATTCCAAGTGACTTGCTAAACTTGACTTCTGGAGTGCGAGACCCGGAGTTTGCAGACTTATTGGTCTTCACTGACTTGCAGAGTTTGAAGTAACTTAAGCTTAATTAGTTAAGCTTAAGCTTAATAAGCTTAAGTAAGTCCGCCGTTTTTTATCGTGAGGGGGGGGGGGCCCGTTTTTCTTCACGCGGATTTTTCGGGACCCTCCTCTTGGCAACGATTTGACGATTTGAAGCTTTTTAAGCTTCTTAAGCTTTGTATTAAGCTTTTACACTAAGCTTTTTGAAGATAGAGATATGGCTTCTTACTGTTTATCACGACTTGATGAAGAGAATTGATGAGTGGTCCTCCGCCGACAGAGAGTGGTCCTTCGCGATCTGACAGTGGAAATAGGGGTTCTTGATCGCCAGAAGTCTGCCTGTATCGACGGTTCGCGACGAGATTGACTGTAGAGGCCGTTTGTTCCTGGAGCTCCGCCTTCGCCCGAGATTGGTAGCGATTGGAAGCCCTTGATCTCTGCTCTGCTCTGATACCACTGGAGCGCAGATCGGACGCAGATAGCTCACGTGGTGAATTCCCAAAGGTCCCCAAGAACAAAGTACTCTACTTTTTAGCACAAAAACCAATGTAAAAGCAAGCACGACATGAGACAAGAGACAAATTGGGTTGAATCTCCCCCATGCCTTGTGTGAGCGCTTCACAAAGCATGTATTTAATATATATTTCCAATCTTTATGCTCAAAAATAGCCCAATTACAAAAATATGACAAGCTTTTAGCTTTTGAGTTTGCTTTCTACCAAAAATAGGAAAATAAAGCTAATGGACGGTGCCCAAAGAGTCTCGCACGCCCAATCTCAATGTCCAAATAGAAATAACATATCCAGGCGCATAAGCGCATACAAAATAATAATAAATAATCGATGTCTCTATAGACATAATCAAAATATAGGCGTGGCGCCTATCAAAATATAGTCCAAAGGTCGAAAACCCGCTAGACTCCAATGCTTTCCTCCGCCACTGCTGCTATCTCTACACATCAACTGAAGCATTCACAATCGTTAGTAAAATAACACAATTAAACCGACAAAAGTGAATACCTAGCAGTCTTCAGCTACATAAATAAATCAACTGGTTAGAAATAAATCCTAACCTTAATTTATTACGAGTGCGCACTCTAAACTCATAAACGTTTATTAATTTAATATGCATTTTGCGGAATCACCCGCTATGGAATCACCCATGTACACACTAAATTAATGAAACGCCCGAAAAGGACAGGCGTCCCCATCAACTTCTCGCACAAAGAATCCTCTTTGCGTATGAGCCCCGGTCATCTAAGTTTACGGAATCCACCGTAAAACCTCACGGAATCCACCGTGGAATATGCCTCTTGGCATCAATAAGGTTTCCATAGTGTGGACACTTGCCGAACAATCAAGTTTTGATCAACTCAAGCATAGCTTAGTGACAACACCAATTCTGTAACTCCCTGACTTGAGTAGGGAATTCGAAGTTGTCATGGATTCTAGCTCACTTGCACTAGGCTGTGTACTAATGCAAGAAGGTCATCCTATAGCATATTCTTTGAGGAAGCTAAAAACCCATGAGAGGAATCATGCTACTCATCACCTAGAGTTGCTAGTAGATATTCATGCTCTCAAACTTTGGTGAAACTATTTGCTTGGCAACAAGTTCTCTTTGGTTCACAGACCACAAGAGCCTTAAATGGATCTTCACCCAGGCTGGACCTCAATATGAGACAACGTCAATGGATTGAGGTTCTGCAAGAATATGACTTTGAGATCAGGTATAGGCCTTGTAAAGAGAATGCGGTCTTGCTGATGCTTTAAGGTGCAAGGCATTCCTCATCTCTCTTATTATGGAGAAGCCTTCAATGCGGAATCATTAACAACTATGGTGTCAATTCCTAGTAACCCTATCCTTGAATTAGCTAAGGAAGAAGCCAGCCACCATGACCCAGGATGTCTGAAGATGATAAAGGAGATTTTGGAAAATGACCAAAACCCTACACTCAAGATCAAGTATCAAGAATTATCTATCAATGGGGGACTTGTTTATTTTAGGACAAGATTATGCATTCCCTCAAGCAAGAAACTCAAACAGAGAATACTCTGGGAAGCACATGACTCCCCTTTTTCAGGCCATCCCAAATATGTTAAGACCCTCAACACAATCAAGAAGAGCTATTATTGGGAAATATTAAGGGAGATGTACTCAAATATGTCACAGAATGTTTGTCTTGCCAGCGCATTAAGGCAAAGCATGTCAAGATACTTGGGAAGCTGCAACCTCTTGACATTCCTCAAATGAAGTGGGAATTTATCGGCATGGACTTTGTTGTTGGGTTACCTTCAGTTCAAGGAGGACACAATTCAATTATGGTTATAGTAGATATGCTCACCAAGGTTGCATATTTTATTCCAATCAAGACAAACTATTAAGCTTCAGACATTGCTAGATTATTCATCAAGGAGATAGTCAGACTCCATGGATTGCCCAGAAGGATTACTAGTGATTGCGGCTCCCTCTTTACATCTCACTTCTAGAGAGGGATATTTGAGGCCATTGGGACTCAACTCTATTTCAGTACAACCTTTCACCCTCAAACTGATGGCCAAATGGAGAGAGTCAACCAAGTCATTGAATATATTCTTAGAGCATATTACTGTCGTGAACCTAAGAAATGGATCCAATATCTACCATTGATAGAGTTCGCGTATAATGCTTCTTACCAGCAAAGCACTCAGATGACACCTTTTCAAGCATTGTATGGGCATGAGTGTCGTACTCCATTGAATTTTTGAGATCCTATCTTATGTTGAGATATCGAGCTCCACTCGTGATACGCCAGGGTGACCGTTGTGCATTTATGTCACCGACTTGTCAGTTGTAGATGCGGTTGGTACACCGCCCATGAATAATAGCTACATGATAGCTATCCTTATCTACTCTAGTTTGTGGCTCAGTTAGTATGCCACCTTAGTTAGTTGAGTTTGGTTTGAGACCCATATAGAGGGTTCTTCTATTTCTTTGTAAGAGAGTTATTTTGGCTTACACAACTAAGAAGAGGAAAACTGTTTTCAGCCTCCACCCTTGTGTGTCTTCCCCCATTGTGCAAGCAAGAAAGCTTCAAGCGAGACTCCTTCCTTCTCTCCCACAATCTTGACAGGGTATCAGAGCCTTGTTCGTGGTAAGGAGCTCAAGAAAGCAAGCCAAGCTCGCGGTGGTCTGGTAAGAGGAGCAGTGTTGCTTTCATTTTCTGTTTTGGGAGCAGATCTCTGCAGGTAGCACAGCCGGAAATTGCAGGAGTGCATTGTCTCAGGTTGAGACGACCTTGTTTTTTTGATTTGAGGCCATTTCGGGGCCTGTTTTGCAGACGGAAGTTTTCTGCACGCACTCAGGAAAAGGCTCAGTTTTATGCTGTGCAGCCACTGTTCTACAGGTCGGTGAAAAGTTACTGTAGAGATTGCATCGTATGCTTGTGCGCAGAGACATTGGGAGTTTCAGAATCATCCTTGGTTCTTGTTTATGCAAAATCGTCACTAAGAAGTGACTGTGTGGTCAAATACTACTTTCGCCAGTTTTGCAGATTTGCCCTTGTGAGGGTGAAGCTGTGTTTTTTGCAGTGACAGAATTTCTTGCAGTATTCTGTAATGGCGTCTGATTCTCTTTCACAGATTGTCACTGAAAAGCTTGACAAGAACAACTTCCAGGCATGGAAGTTTAGAATGACGAATTTCCTTATGGGAAAAGGATATTGGGAATTTGTTGCAGGAAATGAAGAAGAACCAGTTCTTCCTGATGTTCCCAATCAACAGAAAATGCAGGCATTCAAAGCATGGCATGAGAGAGCCAGGAAAGTTATGTACTGGCTTTCTATCAGTATTTCAGACTCTATGATTGTGCATATTCAGGATGCAAGTACGCCAAAGGAGGCATGGGATACTTTGTCAAAAATGTATAGCACAAATACGCAAGCAAGGAAAATGCAGCTCAAGCAAGAGTTGCACAATGTGCAAAGAGAAAATATGAGCATCAACGACTACCACATGAAGGTGAAGAAGATTGCAGATGCACTTGCTTCCATTGGGTCGCCAGTGGAAGATGATGATTTAGTTTCTGTGACCTTGAATGGTCTAGGAAAGGATTATGCACAGTTTCGGACATCCATTTCAGTTCGTGAAAGATTTCCTGATTTTGAGGAGTTGATTGCTCTTCTAATTTCTGAGGAACAGAGAAATGGTGGTGCATCTTCTTCAGGAGGAACTTCAAAAGAAGCTGTCTTCTACTCAAATGCTGGAAGAGGTAGAGGTAGAGGTAGAGGAGGCCGATTTGGAGGCCGTGGCAGAAATCAGAATATGCAGCAAACTCAAGAAAACCAGTCCTATGGAGGAGGACGTGGTAACTCTAGAAGCAGGGGGAGCCAAAGAGGTCGTGGTGGATGGCAAAGAGGTCAAAATGCAAACAGTAATGTTGAATGCTACTACTGTGATAAAATGGGTCATATGGCTAAAGACTGCTATAAAAAGCAGAATGACATCATGAATGGAAAACTGCAACAAGGGAATTATGCATCTTCTAACAGACAGGGTGATGACAGAAATGAACATTTGTTCATGGTGCAGCACATGAACAATTCTGTGACAAGTGCAGAAGAAAGCAATGATGTATGGTATGTTGACTCAGGTCCATCAAACCACATGACAGGTCATGCAGAATGGATGGAGGATGCAAGGAAAATGGAAAAACCAGGATTTGTGGAGACTGGTGATGATACTGCACATCCTATTGTGCAGATTGGAAAAATTCCCTTGTCTATGCAGGATGGGAAAAAGAAATACCTGTCTGATGTATTTCATGTCCCAAATATCACCAAGAATCTGGTTTCTGTTGGTCAAATGGTTGAGCAGGGCTTGCAGGTCAGATTTAATCCTCATGGATGCTTTGTTGAGGATATGAAAAATAAAGGTCGCTTGATAGCAAAAGGAAAGAAGAAGGGCAGAATGTTTACATTGGATGCAGACATGTCTGAATTGAGTGCAGCAATGTTTGCACATGGGACCGGTGTAGTTGCAGATATTGATATCTGGCATAAACGCATTGGTCATATTAATGTACAGCGACTTAAATCAATGCAGGCCCAAAATATTGTTGTAGGTTTGCCAAAGTTCAAGGTTGCAGAAATGCATAAGGTATGTGAAGCCTGTCAGTTTGGAAAACAGGCAAG
This sequence comes from Lygodium microphyllum, assembly GCF_053477565.2. Taxonomy (NCBI): domain Eukaryota; kingdom Viridiplantae; phylum Streptophyta; class Polypodiopsida; order Schizaeales; family Lygodiaceae; genus Lygodium; species Lygodium microphyllum. The sequence goes on along the minus strand of NC_141138.1, from coordinate 25,738,502 downwards.
GAAACCATTTCCTAGACATGTTCAAGAGAGTGAGAAGCCATTGGAATTAATCGACTCTGATGTGTGGACTACTAAAGCTGCATCTCTTGGAGGCTGTCATTATTTTGTCACTTTTATTGATGACTATAGCAGAAAAGTTTGGGTGTATTTTATGAAAAAGAAAAGTGAAGTTTTTGGGCATTTCAAAACTCTTAAAGCTATGGCTGAAAAAGAAACAGGTCTGCAAATAAAATGCCTAAGGTCAGATGGAGGGGGAGAGTACCTCTCAAATGAGTTTGCAAGGTTCTTGCAGGAGCATGGCATAAAGCAGCAATATTCATGCAGTTATACCCCACAACAAAATGGAATTGCAGAAAGGAAAAACAGGCATATTGGAGAGGTATCTCGTGCCATGCTCAATGAAAAAGACTTGCCAGATTTTTATTGGGCTGAAGCAGTTGCTACAGCAGTCTACATAATGAACAGGACTCCCACTGCAGCAATACATGGAATGACTCCAGAGGAGAGGTATACTGGTAGGAAACCAGATATTTCTCATTTGAAAATTTTTGGTTGCATTGCCTATGTACATGTGCCAGATGAGCTGAGATCCAAGTTGGATCCAAAAGCTGAGAAGTGCATCTTTATTGGTTACTCTCTGCAGCAAAAAGGGTATAGATGCTATAACCCTTCTACTCGTAAGTTTACAGTGAGTAGAGATGTTGTTTTTGATGAGATGAGTAGCTGGTATAAACCAGTAAATGTGATTGATGATGTAGATGCACAAAATGGTAATGCTGCACAAAATTCACAGCAGCAGTCACAAAATATTAGTGGACCTGGAGCATCTTCTAGCAGTGGTTCACATTCTTCGCCATGGACAGGCAGATTGAGATCAGGAGAATCTTCTCAAAGCAGTGCAGATGGTGGTGTGCAGGTATCACGAAAAGGAAAAGAGAAGGTTGATCAACCCATGTTTGATGTGAATGCAGGTCACTCTTATGTGGAAGGTGAATCCAGTGGCTCAGAACAGAGCATTGATGATGAGTTGGGTATTCCTTCTATTGTTACACCTGGAGTAAGGAAGACCAGGGATGTTTTGAGAGCACCTGGGAGTGAACCTACTTTGCGCAGGTCTACGAGAGCTAGGTATCCTGTGGATAGGCTGAAATATGATGGATTTACAGCCATTCACTATGCATATATGGTCAAAGTGATACATGAACCAGAACCCACATCTTTTGAGCAAGCCATGGGAAAAGAAAAATGGGAGAAAGCCATGGATGAAGAAATGGATGCCTTGGAAGCAAATGCTACATGGGAATTGGTACCTTTGCCTAAAGGTAAGAATGCAATTGGCTGTAAGTGGGTTTATAAGGTGAAGCACAATGCTGATGGTTCTGTGAACAGATACAAGGCAAGATTAGTAGTCAAGGGGTATACACAAACATATGGCATTGACTATGAAGAAACATTCAGTCCGGTTGCAAGGATGGCAACCGTAAGAGCAGTCATTGCTATGGCTGCATCAAAGGGATGGTCTTTACATCAGATGGATGTAAAGAATGCCTTCTTGCATGGTGATTTGCAAGAAGAGGTCTATATGGAGCAGCCACCAGGTTATGTGCATGATGTTCATCCTCAAATTGTTTGCAGGTTGAAGAAAGCCTTGTATGGCTTGAAGCAAGCACCTAGAGCATGGTCTGACAAGACAAGACAGTATCTTGTCACTATTGGCTTTCAGATTTCCAAGGCAGATTTCTCACTTTATGTGAGAAAAACAGAGAAAGGTATTATGCTACTTGTCATTTATGTTGATGATTTGATTATGACAGGTGACAGTGATGAAGATATCCTTCATGTGAAAATGCTATTGAAGCAGAAGTTTGAGATGAAGGATTTGGGAGAGCTGCGTTATTTCTTGGGCATTGAGGTGATTAGATCACCAAGTGGGATACAGCTCTTGCAGAGGCAGTATGGATTGGACATGCTGTCCAAATATGGGATGACAGGCTGTAAGCCTATTTCAGTTCCTTTGGAGCAGAATGTGAAGCTGAGCGCAGATGCAGGTGAGCTTCTGGAAGACCCTACTATGTACAGACGCATAGTAGGAAGCTTGATTTATATGACTATTACCAGGCCAGATTTGAGCTATGCTGTTGGATTGGTAAGTCAGTTTATGCAGGCTCCAAGGAAATCGCATTTGGATGCGGCTAGACGCATACTCAGGTATGTGAAGTCCACATTGCAGTATGGACTATTTTATGAGACTGGGGTTCAGATACAGTTGCATGGATACACTGATGCTGATTGGGCTGGTAGTATTTCTGATAGACGATCTACCAGTGGATATGTGTTCTCTTTTGGGAGTGCTGCAGTCACTTGGAGCAGTAAGAAACAGCCTACAGTTGCCTTGTCGAGCACAGAGGCTGAGTACAGGGGTGCAGCAATGGCTGCATGTGAGGTAGCTTGGTTGCATAAGCTACTTTATGATATGCATCAGTCTACAGATGGACCAGTTGTCATTTATTGTGACAACATGAGTAGTATACACTTGGCAAATAACCCAATCTATCATGCTAGAACAAAGCACATTGAGGTGCATTATCACTATGTGCGGGAGAGGGTTTTACTAGGTCTTATTGATCTAGTTTATGTCAGCACAGAGGATCAGGTAGCTGACATATTCACGAAGGCATTGGGTACAGAGAAGCTGCGCAAGTTCAGAGACCTACTTGGTGTGCAGGAATTGGGATTGAGCTCGAGGGGGAGTGTTGAGATATCGAGCTCCACTAGTGATACGCCAGGGTGACCGTTGTGCATTTATGTCACCGACTTGTCAGTTGTAGATGCGGTTGGTACACCGCCCATGAATAATAGCTACATGATAGCTATCCTTATCTACTCTAGTTCGTGGCTCAGTTAGTATGCCACCTTAGTTAGTTGAGTTTGGTTTGAGACCCATATAGAGGGTTCTTCTATTTCTTTGTAAGAGAGTTCTTTTGGCTTACACAACTAAGAAGAGGAAAACTGTTTTCAGCCTCCACCCTTGTGTGTCTTCCCCCATTGTGCAAGCAAGAAAGCTTCAAGCGAGACTCCTTCCTTCTCTCCCACAATCTTGACATCTTAAGGGTAGAGGCTTCCAAGAAAATCCTAGAGGAAATGGATGAGTAGGTCAAGGCCATCAAACAAGACATTAGAGCCGCCAAGGATAGGTAGAAAGCCTATGGATATATGAATAGACAAGAGCGGCTCGTCAAAGAAGGAGATATGGTTTTTATTTGTGTACATCCCAAGAAGATCTCCTTTTCATTGGGAGAGTTTAAAAAGCTAAGTTCAAGGTATTGCGAGGCCTATACGATCCTTAAGTGCCTAGAGCCCAATGCCTACAAACTCCAACTCTTCAAGAATGTAAAGGTTCTTAATGTATTTCATGTTAGGCTACTAAAGAAATATGTATCCAATCCTAGCCATGTACTCAATGATCAATAAGTTGTAATGACAAGCCAAGGAGTCCTTGAACTCTGGCTAGATAGAATCCTAGATATTCGGGAGAGGTGATTGAGGAGTAGAACTCTTAGAGAGTACCTCATCCAATGGAAGGACTATCCATAAGAAGATGCTACATGGATTGATGAGAGTACTCTCAACTGACAATACCCCCAATTCCTTTCAGGATGAGGACATTTTGATCCCTTAAGGGGGGAAGGATGTAATAACCCCCCTCCTGTCCCATAGGAACCCCCCTAAAGAATTAAAATCATTTGATTTTTTTTTAACTTTCCCCTGTCAACTCCACCAGTTGGTGGTAGGGAGGGGAAGTAGTAGAAGATGGCATTGATGAGACGAAGGTGTCGATGAACACGAAGACGACAATGATGATGGGGAGGAGGACACATGTGTGCCACGTCCCTTCCCCCCAACTATCTCATTCTCCCCCCAAAATGTAGGCTGCATGGCGGCAGGCCTATCTGGCCTCCTAGGTGGAGGAGAGGGGCTCTGTAATGCTGCCCCCATAAATAACCCTCCTTCTCCCTATACAACCCCCCCTCCTTGAAACAAAGATCAATACCACTTTCCCTCCCTCCGTCAGGCTATGGAGAGAGAGAGAGAGAGAGAGAGAGAGAGAGAGAGAGAGAGGAGGAGGAGGAGGAGGAGGAGGAGGAGGAGGAGGAGGAGGAGGAGGAGGAGGAGGAGGAGGAGGAGGAGGAGGAGGAGGAGGAGGAGGAGGAGGAGGAGGAGGAGGAGGAGAAGAAGAAGAAGAAGAAGAAGAAGAAGAAGAAGAAGATTTTAGGAGTTTTCTCCCTTCCTCCTCTTGGGGGGGTCACAAGTACCCTCCCTCCCTTGCTATTCCCAAGATTTTTCTATCAACTACCCCTCTACGTGGCAAGAGGTTGCTAGATTCAAAGCAAAGTGTAGGAAATTCTTGCAAAAATGAGTGCACCAAGAAGAGAGAAAATTGGATCAAGCCCCACATTCCAAGTTCAAGAATGGCCCTGAAACATAGATTATCCCAAGAGACTGGGAAGGAGCCAACCACAGAAGGGGATTCGGGCAAAGATGCCACTGCTAACACGAATGAACTATCAAGTATAAATACCAACTCGTCACTCCAAAACTAGGTACCACTACAGTGTCTTGTCCCGTGAATGGAACAATAGATTGTAATTATCATGGAAAAGAATCATACTTTTGCATTGTATAAATTGTATAAATTGAAAGGTAGATGTATAGGTTTGAATCTAATTCATGAGGGTCATGTTAAATTACGAGTTGATTGACGTTTATGGATTGATTGCAATACTAAGATTATTAGTAAGCACAAATTTAGCGAATGCATCTTAGATTACTAATATGTAAATAAACAAGCTCGTGCAAAGGACTACATCTTATAAACCATTAAAGGAAGTTATCTTGTATTTACATGATGCATGATGGATTCATGCACTTCGCACTTAAAAATGTAAGGGGAAATGTGCAAAAGTTTTTGGCTATGAGGAATCGACAACAGCACCAACATGATGATGTGGATGATGATGACTAATCAGACATGCCACCTAAAATCACAGTTTCCAAGAAGAGGGAATCCATGCCTAAAGTTGGTTTGAATGCTTCAAGTGAGGAAGGTGAGTTGTCTACACCATTGGTAAATTCCATACTTCACGTGGACACTTCTAAAGCCAATACTAGAGGTAGGATTTTGCAAATAGGTTTGTGAGATTTGAAGAACTTTCATGGGACTTGTGGGCTAATAACCCTCATGCCACCAATAATTAGCTATTCTTCGTAACACATGGAAATTTGGTGGCAAACATGGTATTAGTCCTTCTTTGTTGTATGAGGTGTTTGAATTGGAATTGAATGATCATGTAAAGCATTGGAGGTGCATAGAAGAAGCAATGCAAGTAGAGTTCGAGTTACCAATAGGTACATGAAATCAATATGTTTTGCAGAATGTGGACCCCAAAACAACATATAAAATAGTTCATGGTGGAGAGGTTTCTTCTATTCATCAAGATAGATACTATCACTTAGGATATGTATGGTATTTTGTGGTATGGTGAAAATAATGTATTGCCAATTTGGGTAGGCACTCTTCATGACAAAATGATGCAATGAGTGTATGTTTCGACTATGAGGAAGAAACAATAGAAAAGCCAGATTGGATCTATGCTTGCAAGTCTCTGTGAACATCTGTGGTTGTTTTGTCCCAATGTTGGGTCACATGTATGGGATGCTTCAAAAGAGGATAAAAATCATGCTTCTAAGAAGACCAAGTTGGTCGATGGATTGGTTATTGATGTCTAAGACAATGATGCAAATCATAAGAATGCATTGGTGGATAGGGAAGCAAACCAGGTATGTAAGCACTTAACTCCATTGGGTATAGCTTTTAGGATGCATGAAGAACATCAAGATGATCATCTTGGTTCTAGGATGCATATGGAATTTTTGGATTGATTGAATGATGAAAACAAGCAAGATACACATAATGAAGATGTTGTGGTTTTGGGGATGCAAAAGAAAGGTAAATTCTCCAAAGTAAATCTAGAATCTATGCCTAAGAAATAAGATGTTGTGCATGATGAGGACTATATACATGATGCAAAAAAACCTATGGTTTCAATTCATGTACCACAAATTCTTAATGAAGCTTGTTCTTTGATGACCAGTTTGCATAAAACTTTGCTTGATATGTAGGTTAGTGCTGTAGTCAAATTGGATGTTGTACGTGCTTTACAATAGTAGCAGCTTGTAGATGAAAAGGATAGTAAGAATGTTATGCTACTTGAGATGTAGAAAATGAGAGAGTTACATTGACAATGAAGTGAAAGACTTGAAGAGATAGGTTGATGAATATGGTTTGATGCTCCAAATGTGTGAAATTTCATCATCAGCCTTTTAGGAGTGGACTTCTACAATGTAAGAAATATTTTAGCATGAAATTTCTGTGGTTGCTCAAGAAAATTGATATTGAGGGATCAATGCTTATGCAAAAGGATCTCAATGCAATGACGAAAATTTTGGTCAAGTGCATGATGATCAATGGATGATGTTCATGAGCCTCATAGCTCATGAAATGCTTTGGCTAAAGCATTAGTTTCTTTTTGTATCCCATCATTTTAATGATTGTATCTTATGCAAATGCATTAAGGGGTACGAATATCCTATTGGAGAAGCTCTACTCATGGTTTCTCTATGTGGCTTACTTCAAGGTAGAAGGCTTTAAGTAACTCATCTCATTATCTTGCTCATTAGATATGTCTAATTTTGGATAAGTCATTTGGCATCTTATGACATGTGAATGACTCGAGTCGTGGCTGTCCAAACTATCCATTGAGCTATGCTTGTCCCTATTGAGATATCGAGCTCCACTCGTGATATGCCAGGGTGACCGTTGTGCATTTATGTCACCGACTTGTCAGTTGCAGATGCGGTTGGTACACTGCCCATGAATAATAGCTACATGACATCTATCCTTATCTACTCTAGTTCGTGGCCCAGTTAGTATGCCACCTTAGTTAGTTGAGTTTGGTTTGAGACCCATATATAGGGTTCTTCTATTTCTATGTACTAGAGTTCTTTTGGCTTACACAACTAAGAAGAGGAAAATTGTTTTCAGCCTCCACCTTTGTGTGCATTCCCCCATTGTGCAAGCAAGAAAGCTACAAGTGAGACTCCTTCCTTCTCTCCCATAATCTTGACATGGTATCAGAGCCTTGTTGGTGGTAAGGAGCTCAAGAAAGCAAGCCAAGCTCGCGGTGTTCTGGTAAGAGGAGCAGTGTTGCTTTCATTGTCTGTTTTGGGAGCAGATCTCTGCAAGTAGCACAGCCGGAAATTGCAAGAGTGCATTGTCTCAGGTTGAGACGCCCTTCGCGGTTGAGACGCCCTTTCCGGCGACCCTGTTTTCTTTATTTGAGGCCATTTCGGGGCCTGTTTTGGAGGCAGAAGTTTTCTGCACGCACTCAGGAAAAGACCCTATTTTATGCTGTGCGACCATTGTTCTACAGGTCAGTGAAAAGTTACTGTAGAGATTGCATCGTATGCTTGTGCGCAGAGACATTGCGAGTTACAGAATCATCCTTGTTGCCTGTTGATGCAAAATCGTCACTTGGAAGTGACTGTGTGGTCAAATACCACTTTCATCAATTTTGCAGATTTGCCCTTGTGAGGCTGAAGCTGTGTTCTTTGCAGTGACAGAATTTTTTGCAGTGTTCTATAATGGCGTCTGATTCTCTTTCACAGATTGTCACTGAAAAGCTTGACAAGAACAACTTCCAAGCATGGAAGTTTAGAATGACTAATTTCCTTATGGGAAAAGGATATTGGGAATTTGTTGCAGGAAATGAAGAAGAACCAGTTCTTCCTGATGTTCCCAATCAACAGCAAATGCAGGCATTTAAAGCATGGCATGAGAGAGCCAGGAAAGTTATGTACTGGTTGTCTATCAGTATTTCAGACTCTATGATTGTGCATATTCAGGATGCAAGTACGCCAAAGGAGGCATGGGATACTTTGTCAAAAATATATAGCACAAATACGCAAGCCAGGAAAATGCAGCTCAAGAAAGAGTTGCATAATGTGCAAAGAGAAAGTATGAGCATCAATGACTACCACATGAAGGTGAAGAAGATTGCAGATACACTTGCTTCCATTGGGTCGCCAGTGGAAGATGATGATTTAGTTTCTGTGACCTTGAATGGTCTAGGAAAGGATTATGCACAGTTTCGAACATCCATTTCCGTCCGTGAAAGATTTCCTGATTTTGAGGAGTTGATTGCTCTTCTAATTTCTGAGGAGCAGAGAAATGGTGGTGCATCTTCTTCAGGAGGAACTTCAAAAGAAGCTGTCTTCTACTCAAATGCTGGAAGAGGTAGAGGTAGAGGTAGAGGAGGCCGATTTGGAGGCTGTGGTAGAAATCATAATATGCAGCAAACTCAAGAAAACCAGTCCTATGGAGGAGGTAACTCTAGAGGCAGGGGGAGCCAAAGAGGTCGTAGTGGATGGCAAGGAGGCCAAAATGCAAACAGCAATGTTGAATGCTACTACTGTGGTAAAATGGGTCATATGGCTAAGGACTACTATAAAAAGCAGAATGACATCATGAATGGTAAATTGCAACAAGGGAATTATGCATCTTCTAGTAGAGAGGGTGATGACAGAAATGAGAATTTGTTTATGGTGTAGCACATGAACAATTCTGTGACAAGTGCAGAAGAAAGCAACGATGTATGGTATGTTGACTCAGGTGCATCAAACCACATGACAGGTCATGCAGAATGGATGGAGGATGCAAGAAAAATGGAAAAACCAGGATTTGTGGAGACAGGTGATGATACTACACATCCTATTGTGCAGATTGGAAAAATTCCTTTGTCTATGCAAGATGGAAAGAAGAAATACCTGTCCGATGTATTTCATGTCCCGAATATCACCAAGAATCTAGTTTCTGTTGGTCAAATGGTTGAACAGGGCTTGCAGGTCAGATTTAATCCGCATGGATGCTTTGTTGAGGATATGAAAAATAAAGGTCGCTTGATAGCAAAAGGAAAGAAGAAGGGAAGAATGTTTACATTGGATACAGACATGTCTAAATTGAGTGCAGCAATGTTTGCACATGGGACTGGTGTAGTTGCAGATATTGATATCTGGCATAAACGCATTGGTCATGTTAATGTACAGCGACTTAAATCAATGCAGGCCCAAAATATTGTTGCAGGATTGCCAAAATTCAAGGTTGCAGAAATGCATAAGGTATGTGAAGCCTGTCAGTTTGGAAAACACGCAAGGAAACCATTTCGTAGACATGTTCAAGAGAGTGAGAAGCCATTGGAATTAATCCACTCTGATGTGTGGACTACTAAAGCTGCATCTCTTGGAGGCTGTCATTATTTTGTTAGTTTTATTGATGACTATAGCAAAAAAGTTTGGGTGTATTTTATGAAAAAGAAAAGTGAAGTTTTTGGGCATTTTAAAACCCTTAAAGCTATGGTTGAAAAAGAAACAGGCCTGCAAATAAAATGCCTAAGGTCAGATGGAGGGGGAGAGTACCTCTCAAATGAGTTTGCAAGGTTCCTACAGGAGCATGGCATAAAGCAGCAATATTCATGCAGTCATACCCCACAACAAAATGGAATTGCAGAAAGGAAAAACAGGCATATTGGAGAGGTATCTCGTGCCGTGCTCAATGAAAAAGACTTGCCAGATTTTTATTGGGCTGAAGCAGTTGCTACAACAGTCTACATAATGAACAGGACTCCCACTGCAGCAATACATGGAATGACTCCAGAGGAGAGGTATACTGGTAGGAAACCAGATATTTCTCATTTGAAAATTTTTGGTTGCATTGCCTATGTACATGTGCCAGATGAGTTGAGATCCAAGTTGGATCCAAAAGCTGAAAAGTGTATCTTTATTGGTTACTCTCTGTAGCAAAAAGGGTATAGATGCTATAACCCTTCTACTCGTAAGTTTACAGTGAGCAGAGATGTTGTTTTTGATGAGATGAGTAGCTGGTATAAACCAGTAAATGTGATTGATGATATAGATGCACAAAATGGTAATGCTGCACAGAATTCACAGCAGCAGTCACAAAATATTAGTGGACCTGGAGCGTCCTCTAGCAGTGGTTCACATTCTTCGCCATGGACAGGCAGATTGAGATCAGGAGAATCTTCTCAAAGCAATGAAGATAGTGGTATGCAGGTATCACGAAAAGGAAAAGAGAAGGTTGATCAGCCCATGTTTGATGTGAATGCAGGTCACTCTTATGTGGATGGTGAATCCAGTGGCTCAGAACAGAGCATTGATGATGAGTTGGGTATTCCTTCTATTGTTACACCTGGAGTAAGGAAGACCAGGGATGTTTTGAGAGCACCTGGGAGTGAACCTACTTTGCGCAAGTCTACGAGAGCTAGGTATCCTGTGGATAGGCTGAAATATGATGGATTTACAGCCATTCACTATGCATATATGGTTAAAGTGATACAGGAACCAGAACCCACTTCTTTTGAGGAAGCCATGGGAAAAGAAAAATGGGAGAAATCCATGGATGAAGAAATGGATGCCTTGGAAGCAAATGCTACATGGGAATTGGTACCTTTGCCTAAAGGTAAAAATGCAATTGGCTGTAAGTGGGTTTATAAGGTGAAGCACAATGCAGATGGTTCTGTGAATAGATACAAGGCAAGATTAGTAGTCAAGGGGTATGCACAAACATATGGCATTGACTATGAAGAAACATTCAGTCTGGTTGCAAGGATGGCAACTGTAAGAGCAGTCATTGATATGGCTGCATCAAAGGGATGGTCTTTACATCAAATGGATGTAAAGAATCCCTTCTTGCATGGTGATTCGCAAGAAGAGGTCTATATGGAGCAGCCACCAGGTTATATGCATGCTGTTTATCCTGAGTTTGTTTGCAGGTTGAAGAAAGCCTTGTATGGCTTGAAGCAAGCACCTAGAGCATGGTCTGACAAGATAGGACAGTATCTTGTCACTATTGGCTTTCAGATTTCCAAGGCAGATTTCTCACTTTATGTGAGAAAAACATAGAAAGATATTATGCTACTTGTCATTTATATTGATGATTTGATTATGACAAGTGACAGTGATGAAGATATCCTTCATGTGAAAATGCTATTGAAGCAGAAGTTTGAGATGAAGGATTTGGGAGAGCTGCGTTATTTCTTGGGCATTGAGGTGATCAGATTACCAAGTGGGATACAGCTCTTGCAGAGGCAGTATGGATTGGACATGCTGTCCAAATATGGGATGACAGGCTGTAAGCCTATTTCAGTTCCTTTGGAGTAGAATGTGAAGCTGAGCACAGATACAAGTGAGCTTCTAAAAGACCCTACTATGTACAGACGCATAGTAGGAAGTTTGATTTATATGACTATTACCAGGCCAGATTTGAGCTATGCTGTTGGATTGGTAAGTCAATTTATGCAGGCTCCAAGGAAACCACATTTGGATGTGGCTAGACACATACTCAGGTATGTGAAGTCCACATTGCAGTATGGACTATTTTATGAGACTAGGGTTTAGATACAGTTGCATGGATACACTGATGCTGATTGGGCTGGTAGTATTTCTGATAGATGATCTACCAGTGGATATGTGTTCTCTTTTGGGAGTGCTGCAATCACTTGGAGCAGCAAGAAACAGCCTACAGTTGCCTTGTCCAGCACAGAGGCTGAGTACAGGGGTGCAGCAATGGCTGCATGTGAGGTAGCTTGGTTGCATAAGCTACTTTATGATATGCATCAGTCTACAGATGGGCCAGTTGTCATTTATTGTGACAACATGAGTAGTATACACTTGGCAAATAACCCAGTCTATCATGCTAGAACAAAGCACATTGAGGTGCATTATCACTATGTGCGAGAGAGGGTTTTACTAGGTCTTATTGATCTAGTTTATGTCAGCACAGAGGATCGGGTAGCTGACATATTCACGAAGGCATTGGGCATAGAGAAGCTGCGCAAGTTCAAAGACCTACTTGGTGTGCAGGAATTGGGATTGAGCTCGAGGGGGAGTGTTGAGATATCGAGCTCCACTCGTGATATGCCAGGGTGACTTTTGTGTATTTATATCACCGACTTGTCAGTTGTAGACGCGGTTGGTACACCGCCCATGAATAATAGCTACATGATAGCTATCCTTATCTACTCTAGTTCGTGGCTCAGTTAGTATGCCACCTTAGTTAGTTGAGTTTGGTTTGAGACCCATATATAGGGTTCTCCTATTTTCTTTGTATGAGAGTTCTTTTGGCTTCCACAACTAAGAAGAGGAAAACTGTTTTCATCCTCCACCCTTGTGTGTATTCCCCCATTGTGCAAGCAAGAAAGCTACAAGTGAGACTCCTTCCTTCTCTCCCACAATCCTAACACTTATGTGGTTGGTGAATCCAGTGGCTCAAAACAGAGCATTGATGATGAGTTGGGTATTCCTTCTATTGTTACACCTGGAGTAAGGAAGACCATGGATGTTTTGAGAGCACCTGGGAGTGAACCTACTTTGCTCAGGTCTACAAGAGCTAGGTATCCTATGGATAGGCTAAAATATGATGGATTTACAGCCATTCACTATGCATATATGGTCAAAGTGATACAAGAACCAGAACCCACTTCTTTTGAGCAAGCCATGGGAAAAGAAAATTGGGAGAAAGCCATGGATGAAGAAATGGATGCCTTGGAAGCAAATGCTACATGGGAATTGGTACCTTTGCCTAAAGGTAAAAATGCAATTGGCTGTAAGTGGGTTTATAAGGTGAAGCACAATGCAGATGGTTCTGTGAATAGATACAAGGCAAGATTAGTAGTCAAGGGGTATGCACAAACATATGGCATTGACTATGAAGAAACATTCAGTCTGGTTGCAAGGATGGCAACTGTAAGAGCAGTCATTGATATGGCTGCATCAAAGGGATGGTCTTTACATCAAATGGATGTAAAGAATCCCTTCTTGCATGGTGATTCGCAAGAAGAGGTCTATATGGAGCAGCCACCAGGTTATATGCATGCTGTTTATCCTGAGTTTGTTTGCAGGTTGAAGAAAGCCTTGTATGGCTTGAAGCAAGCACCTAGAGCATGGTCTGACAAGATAGGACAGTATCTTGTCACTATTGGCTTTCAGATTTCCAAGGCAGATTTCTCACTTTATGTGAGAAAAACATAGAAAGATATTATGCTACTTGTCATTTATATTGATGATTTGATTATGACAAGTGACAGTGATGAAGATATCCTTCATGTGAAAATGCTATTGAAGCAGAAGTTTGAGATGAAGGATTTGGGAGAGCTGCGTTATTTCTTGGGCATTGAGGTGATCAGATTACCAAGTGGGATACAGCTCTTGCAGAGGCAGTATGGATTGGACATGCTGTCCAAATATGGGATGACAGGCTGTAAGCCTATTTCAGTTCCTTTGGAGTAGAATGTGAAGCTGAGCACAGATACAAGTGAGCTTCTAAAAGACCCTACTATGTACAGACGCATAGTAGGAAGTTTGATTTATATGACTATTACCAGGCCAGATTTGAGCTATGCTGTTGGATTGGTAAGTCAATTTATGCAGGCTCCAAGGAAACCACATTTGGATGTGGCTAGACACATACTCAGGTATGTGAAGTCCACATTGCAGTATGGACTATTTTATGAGACTAGGGTTTAGATACAGTTGCATGGATACACTGATGCTGATTGGGCTGGTAGTATTTCTGATAGATGATCTACCAGTGGATATGTGTTCTCTTTTGGGAGTGCTGCAGTCACTTGGAGCAGCAAGAAACAGCCTACAGTTGCCTTGTCCAGCACAGAGGCTGAGTACAGGGGTGCAGCAATGGCTGCATGTGAGGTAGCTTGGTTGCATAAGCTACTTTATGATATGCATCAGTCTACAGATGGGCCAGTTGTCATTTATTGTGACAACATGAGTAGTATACACTTGGCAAATAACCCAGTCTATCATGCTAGAACAAAGCACATTGAGGTGCATTATCACTATGTGCGAGAGAGGGTTTTACTAGGTCTTATTGATCTAGTTTATGTCAGCACAGAGGATCGGGTAGCTGACATATTCACGAAGGCATTGGGCATAGAGAAGCTGCGCAAGTTCAAAGACCTACTTGGTGTGCAGGAATTGGGATTGAGCTCGAGGGGGAGTGTTGAGATATCGAGCTCCACTCGTGATATGCCAGGGTGACTTTTGTGTATTTATATCACCGACTTGTCAGTTGTAGACGCGGTTGGTACACCGCCCATGAATAATAGCTACATGATAGCTATCCTTATCTACTCTAGTTCGTGGCTCAGTTAGTATGCCACCTTAGTTAGTTGAGTTTGGTTTGAGACCCATATATAGGGTTCTCCTATTTTCTTTGTATGAGAGTTCTTTTGGCTTCCACAACTAAGAAGAGGAAAACTGTTTTCATCCTCCACCCTTGTGTGTATTCCCCCATTGTGCAAGCAAGAAAGCTACAAGTGAGACTCCTTCCTTCTCTCCCACAATCCTAACACTTATGTGGTTGGTGAATCCAGTGGCTCAAAACAGAGCATTGATGATGAGTTGGGTATTCCTTCTATTGTTACACCTGGAGTAAGGAAGACCATGGATGTTTTGAGAGCACCTGGGAGTGAACCTACTTTGCTCAGGTCTACAAGAGCTAGGTATCCTATGGATAGGCTAAAATATGATGGATTTACAGCCATTCACTATGCATATATGGTCAAAGTGATACAAGAACCAGAACCCACTTCTTTTGAGCAAGCCATGGGAAAAGAAAATTGGGAGAAAGCCATGGATGAAGAAATGGATGCCTTGGAAGCAAATGCTACATGGGAGTTGGTATCCTTGCCTAAAGGTAAACATGCAATTGGCTATAAGTGGGTTTATAAGGTGAAGCACAATGTAGATGGTTCTGTGAATAGATACAAGGCAAGATTAGTAGTCAAGGGGTATGCACAAACATATGGCATTGATTATGAAGAAACATTCAGTCCGGCTGCAAGGATGGCAACCGTAAGAGCAGTCATTGCTATGGCTGCATCAAAGGAATAGTCTTTACATCAGATGGATGTGAAGAATGCCTTCTTGCATGGTGATTTGCAAGAAGAGGTATATATGGAGCAGCCACCAGGTTATGTGCATGCTGTTTATCTTGAGTTTGTTTGCAGGTTGAAGAAAGCGTTGTATGGCTTGAAGCAAGCACCTAGAGCATGGTCTGACAAGATAGGATAGTATCTTGTCACTATTGGCTTTCAAATTTCCAAGGCAGATTTCTCACTTTATGTGAGAAAAACAGAGAAAGGTATTATGCTACTTGTCATTTATGTTGATGATTTGATTATGACAGGTGACAATGATGAAGATATCCTTCAGGTGAAAATGCTATTGAAGCAGAATTTTGAGATGAAGGATTTGGGAGAGCTGCATTATTTCTTGGGCATTGAGGTGATTAGATCACCAAGTGGGATACAGCTCTTGCAGAGGCAGTATGGATTGGACATGCTCTCCAAATATGGGATGACAGGCTGTAAGCCTATTTTAGTTCCTTTGGAGCAGAATGTGAAGCTGAGCGCAGATGCAGGTGAGCTTTTGGAAGACCCTACTATGTGCAAACGCATAGTAGGAAGTTTGATTTATATGACTATTACCAAGCCAGATTTGAGCTATGTTGTTGGATTGGTAAGTCAGTTTATGCAGGCTCCAAGGAAACTGCATTTGGATGCGGCTAGACGCATACTCAGGTATGTGAAGTCCACATTGCAGTATGGACTATTTTATGAGACTGGGGTTTAGATACAGTTGCATGGATACACTGATGTTGATTGGGCTGGTAGTATTTCTGATAGACAATCTACCAGTGGATATATGTTCTCTTTTGGGAGTGCTGCAGTCACTTGGAGCAGCAAGAAACAACCTACAGTTGCCTTGTCGAGCACAAAGGCTGAGTACAGGGGTGCAGCAATGGCTGCATGTGAGGTAGCTTGGTTGCATAAGCTACTTTATGATATGCATCAGCCTACAGATGGGCCAGTTGTCATTTATTGTGACAACATGAGCAGTATACAGTTGGAAAATAACCCAGTCTATCATGTTAGAACAAAGCACATTGAGGTGCATTATCACTATGTGCGGGAGAGGGTTTTACTAGGTCTTATTGATCTAGTTTATGTCAGCACAGAGGATCAGGTAGCTGACATATTTACGAAGGCATTGGGTACAGAGAAGCTGCGCAAGTTCAGAGACCTACTTGGTGTGCAGGAATTGGGATTGAGCTCGAGGGGGAGTGTTGAGATATCGAGCTCCACTCGTGATATGCCAGGGTGACCGTTGTGCATTTATGTCACCGACTTGTCAGTTGCAGATGCGGTTGGTACACCGCCCATGAATAATAGCTACATGACAGCTATCCTTATCTACTCTAGTTCGTGGCTCAGTTAGTATGCCACCTTAGTTAGTTGAGTTTGGTTTGAGACCCATATATAGGGTTCTTCTATTTCTATGTACTAGAGTTCTTTTGGCTTACACAACTAAGAAGAGAAAAACTATTTTCAGCCTCCACCTTTGTGTGTATTCCCCCATTGTGCAAGCAAGAAAGCTACAAGTGAGACTCATTCCTTCTCTCCCACAATCTTGACAGTCCCAGCCATCCATCGAGCTGTGCTAGGTGTTAGCCATGGCTTGATACATTATGCTCACCCTTATTATGGTCTATACTTAGTCTTTGATGTTTCTTGATGGGAATAGACTTAGCATGTTATATGAAGTGTAGTTACTTATGTTGTTGTAGGTGTGGCCTAAAAGGGTGTCTTTTATATGTCCTTTCTAATCATTTTACGAGTTGATGTATGATGGGATTCCTCTCTAATAGAAAGTTTCTAATAGTTGGTGCCAGAGACAAACTCTATATTTCTTTCATTTCTTATTCATATTCTTTGATTTTTATCTTCATTATGTTGTTATGGTTCATTTATGATGTATTCTTATAGTTTTGTACCATTAGAGTTTTCTGTTCATTCCTTGATATGGTATGGCCTTTTCTTGCATTGCCTATAGCAATATGTTATATTCTTGTATACAACATTGTAGGCGTATTATGTGTTCTGTATAGATCAGGGGGGCTATCATGGGGGCTATAACAACACCCTAGCATCACAATCCCAGGTGCATCAAGGACAAGCCATTCTATGGATTGCTTGTCACCCTAATAATAGAATAGCACCACAATCTCTCAAGAAGTGGGTTCTCAAGTGTGGGACAATATTCCAAGATTTCTTGGAATTTGACTCAACTCCTAGTTCTATTTGCATGCACACAAACCACTACACAAGGTAGATATACCCCATTGGAAGAGCATGAGTGACTTAACAAGTTCTGTGAAGCTCTTCAAGACCCATCAACATCAATGGCCCATAACCATAATGTCCCCTCCAATATTGGCCATCACTACTTCTTCTCTCTTCAAGAAATCTATCAAGAATTAAGTTTTTCAACACCACTGCTATGTGCCTCCTCCTTAGTTCTTTTGAAATAACACACAATCCCTTCTTACCAAGACCCCTCCTAGATCCTCTTGCTAGTAGTAGCAACATACCTTGGGTGTAATTGCCATAGGATTGTCACTTACTTAGAAGGGGGGATAATGTTAATTGCAAAGAGAAAAGGAGCCGACAAATTTTTGAAGAAGAAGTGATTTCGTAACATCTTATAGTATTATTTTGTTTGAGAGCCATGCTCCTACCAACATGAAAATTGTAACAACGAGTTGAGACTTCAAAGTTATCATTTTTATTAGTCGATTTCCAATTTAAGTTCAAGGTCCCTTGGGCAAAGAGACCGAATATGTAGTGGGAAGCTCCAAGATCTAAAGGGTCAAATAATCCCCTACGAGTAGCTATAGAATTCAAAACAACAAGGGGGAGAGAAGTGCTTACCTAAGTATGAAAGCCTCAAGCTACCAAGACTATTACAAAGGGATCATGTCATAACATGCATAAGAAAAGAATGTTCCAAGAATGAATCCACCTCCAATTTGTTGTAGCTAAAGTAGTCAAAGGAACATGCTTGGTAAGGCTAAGGAAACTTTAGAATGGCAAAGAAACATTTTTATCCTATTATTTTCTTTTCATCTATATTTTTCTTAAGGCCATATCCTTGTATGTAGAATGTAGTCTTTGGGGTAAAGATCAATGTGATTGGTTGCCCATCACTAACCTCAACTATACATATATACACTTTTTTGTTATTTGAGTGATAAGGCAATAAGGTGTTGCTCATAAGGGAAGTATTGGAGGCACCACAAACATAGAATCTTCTCTTTCTCTTTCTCTCCATCTTTGTGCAATTTCCATTCTCCTTGCAACTCCAGCAAGTAGTATCAGAGCATAAGCGCATCTCTAGCCAACGTCTATAATATAAATCTTCAGGATTTGTTGATTTGGAGTTTGCTATTGTAAATGATATATTTCACAATTTTGGAGTTTGTTGTTGGCTACTATTGTATGTAGCAAGTGCTACTAGAGTAGGGAATTTGATGTATATGATGTAGCCATTCTTGATCTATATATACTGCTATATTATCCATGCATATCTACATATGAATGAGCAAGATTATTATTCTTTGATATACTCTAGTGGTTTCAAGGAAATTAGTCCATTGATGTACTTCTGAATAGTTGGATGCTATAATCTTATTGTATTTATAAGTAAATATTGATATAATAATACAATGTTTTGACTATAAACAATGATTTTCACAATGTTTGGACAATGCTATATGCAATATTGTTATGCAATGGTTCTTTTTTTGTCCTCCGAGTTTTGGTTATATTGAGAGCACGTGTTATAGAAACTCTATCAATTTTGTGGTGTAGTTTGTTGATTTTTTGGTTGATATTACTTCATAGTTAGTTGTTGTTTTCCAAATGGATTCATCCAAGTTTGCAATAGACAGGGAACTATTTAACATCAAGAAGTTTGATATAGTACTAACTTTAATTTGAGAAAGTAGGAGATCCAAAATTTCCTTATTTAGAAGAAGTAGTTGAATCCACGATTATGCTACACTTAGTAGAATGTGTGTATTTTATAGTTCTGAATGACATAGCTATACATGACTCATAGAAGAAGCTATATGATACTTATAAGGAGAAAACAGCCTCTACTAAGGTGTATCTAATGAAAAACTTATTTGAGTTGTAGACGAGGGAGGGTATTATTATCACTTGTCACTTTAATGAATTCAAATAGTCTACTAGATGTAGTTTGAGTTGACTTTCAAAGATGACATTAATGCAATATTTTTATTATGCTCCTTGCCTATGCCATGAGACACCTTTAGAATAGCCATCAGTAATCTAGCTCCAAATGGTGAGCTAAATTTTAGTGATATAGTGGGTAGTTTATTGGTTGAAGAGATACGTGGAAATCCATGACCAAGGAAAAAATGATTAGGCATTGGCAACTCAAGAAGAAAGAGGTAGAAAACAATATAAAGATAAGAACCGGGACTATAGATGGTCACACAACAAATCCAAGTCCAAAAAAACATTGGATGCTTCCATTATAGCTTTAAAAAAGGTCATATCGGCAGGTGCTATTAAATATGGAAGTAAGAGACAAAAAGAGAAGAAGAAGGATATTGATAGGAAAGAAGGTAAAGGAAAGATAAACATTGAAGAAATAAATGCAGTGATTGTGCATAATGATGATGGTGAAACTCTTTACTTTTATTCTTTGTGTACATATTCTAGCATAATGATAATTGGCTTAAGATTAGATATTTGTTGGTTCTAGCACATTGGCTAAGAAATGTGCAATCACATCCACCATAGCCTCTTTGTAAGGAACAAACAAGGCAAAGAAACACATTGCAAATAAAGCCTTAGACTAGGACATGTATGCATGGTTTATTAAAACCACAGTTGGTGAATACCATGATCACTTTCCACCTTTCTCCACCTACTAATACCATCTACTGTAAGCCTATAAAAGGCACTCATCCCCACACTCATTTTATCAGTCATTATCATTCAGTTGTACTTGCATTATGCTTGGATAATATTAGTTGTTCTTCTTTGTCAATGCTTATGCCTCATTATGATTTTCTCTTTGCTCATCAGTGATCCTCCATAGCATGCATTCTCAATATTTTAACATCTTTTCATTTGGCTCCTTATAAGGAGTGGTTTTGTTCACATGACATCAATAGAGGCATGGATCAATCCATCTTGGTAATGATGATGTATGTGACATAGTTAATGTAGGTGATGTGTAGTTTGTTTTTAAAAATGGATCTACCTTTACTCTTTAGAATATATGCCATGTGTCCAAGATTACCAAGAACTTGATATCTACTAGCTAGCTAGATGACTTTGATACTCCATTAGTTTTGGGAGTTAGTCATGGAAAGTCACATCAGATATATAGCATGCCACAACTTCCACTACAAATGCTATACTAGGATAAATGGCTATCATGGCATACATTAAACTACCTACTATGGATGCATATGGAACGGTGCCCACCATCTTGGCCCTCTCATCATTTGACTATGGATAATCAGCTTGACTAACCTTAACATGAGAAGGTAAAGGATAGCCAAGAGGCTTACCATCATGCATATGGAATTGCTCAAGTACTTCATGAATGTACTTATTTTGGGACAAGTAGAGAAGTGGAGCCCTGAGAGGAACACCAAGGAAAAAGGGAATTCTCTTGCAAGAAAATCTATCTTGTAACATCAACAAGCTTGTTTATCATGTTTTATATGATCACAATGAAGAAAAGAACACCAGGCACAACAAATCTTCATGCAGCATCATGTAGATCTCCCACGGTTTTTAATAGAATCAACCATATTCTTCAACATCTTCACAAAATCCATCAATAGAACAAAGAAAGCAAAGAAATACACCATCTTTGAATGGAAATACATCACATAGTATTCATATTCAATATCTTCATAGTCTTCTCTCTCAATCTCTCATATATAATCACTCTGTTTGAGTAGAATTGGCTATCTTTGACTCTCTCTCTCTCTCTCTCTCCATCAATAATACATCATATCCTCACTACAATCTCTCAAAAATTACCCTCAATAATCACTCTTAGGTCGTGGATACCCCTCCCAAGAGGTATGTCTGATATGAAGAGTCACCAGAGCCACTACAGTGTCTCTTCACAACTCACTACTGTCACTTCACTCTAGTCTTCACTTGAGTCTTCAACAGCTACTTCTTCCACTTCTTTCAACTCTTTTGCACTTGTATTTACCTCTTTCCAAGGCTAGAAAACTTTCCCAAAGTCACACATACATTCCACAGAACACTTACAGAAGCATACAGAACAGTCTACAGAACAGTACCAGAACAACTACAGTACAGAACAGAACAGAGACAGAACAGTCTACAGAAGACCTACAGAAAGTTACAGAAGGTCATCAAAACCTCATAACTCATTCTCAAATCATTCCAAACTCTCACAAACCATTCAATAAACTTTCACAAGTTCTCAATCTTCATCAACCAATACTCCATCCCTCCTTACAGAAGACAATCAGAACAAAATAGACCAAAACAGAACAAAACAGAAGGTATACAGAACCATTCAAAACCTATCAGAACATCACAGAACCATCAACAAACATCATGATCTTCCAAAACACAATCAATATCATCTAAAACACTCTCAAACCACTTCCAAATAAATCAATCATCTCATAAAATCAACCATTCAGCTCTCCAAAACAACAAAAATCAGCCAAAAAACAAGTCATTTCAACACTCAACATATCCCCACACTTAATAAGGAAGCGTCCTCGCGACCCAGGAAAAAGGGAATACAAGTTCATGGAAAAGCTCAACTTTGATCTGCAATATCTCCTCAAAAAGAATCCATCCACCAGGACCCCAACTTATAACCTGTTTCTGATATAAAAATATAAAGAAAGGAAAACTCTTTATACATTAACACCTCTTATCAAACTAAAAATCACCACAAATTTGTAAAGGATATAAGAGTTTGCTTCTTCTTCATCAGCATCAGCTTCAACTCTCCAACCACGACCCCATCTCTACAAATCTCCAAAACATAGCTCGTACACGAAATCCAATAGGAAACCACCACGTTCGTTTGACATAAATGAACTCACAACACAAACACTAATACACAACACAACCATCTGAATGACTTCTTCAAAAAGAGAGGTGTTCATTAAAAGCTTCCACCATACATTGGAAAGGTATCAATGAAGATGATCCCTCTTAAAAGATTGATGTTGTCGGAATCGATCCATAGATAAGGATTCATCTACAAAGTTTTTAGGAGGATTTTGAAAAAATTGGAGACAGCACATCCTTTCCAACAAGACCAAGCATCTGCTAGGCAAACAAAGGGCATGAAAATACAGTATTTCCAGCTGCTGGGAATCAATGTTTACATTGACATTCATGCACAACTTTGGAATAGGCTTTGAATCAGTATGAGAGTGCCTATGCATATACGCCAGGTACCAAGCAAAGTGAACAGTTAATCTCACTGAGGGATCTGCAGACTGTGAATATTGTTGGGCAAAATGAACATAGTTTTGATAAGCTTGACTAGAAGCTGTCCATTCTCCTGGAATTACTAGCCAATTAATCTGCGGTCCTGTAAGGCAATCATCCGAACTCCATCCCCTTCTTCTGGAAATCTGATTATCAAAACCGTCACAGTCACTAACCAACTGAGGTGGTTGAGATATGGAAGTGCTAGGAGAGGGTAATGGAATAAGGGAAAGTGGATGTAGGGAAGGATAGGAAAAATCATAAAAGGAAGAAAAGGTTAAAGAAGGAGTGGCATAAATTTGTAAGGAATCACTAAGGAACGGTGTTAACTGATAAATAGGAAATGTGGAGGGTACATTAATGAGGGGTGAAGGACAGGGTGGAGAAGGGGGAAATACCCTATCCTCAATAAAGGAACAGTATGTGAAAATAGGAATTTGAGGGAAAGATGAAGGTTGGAAAAGAAGGGGTAAAATTATTGTGGAATTAGATTGACAAAGGGAAATATATATAGCATAGCGGTGAGCCATTTGTTGGTAATAGAGGAGGGTAGGAACAGAAGGTCCTAAGAGAGATCGTCGATGATAGGCATCAAAGAAGGTAGCATCAAATGGATTATGTTTGGAAAGATAGGTTAAGAGATCCATCCTCAGTTGGTTAGTACTCTGGACAAAGGTAGGAGCTGTGTTTTGTCTTTGATTGAGGACCACCGAATCAATCATGGGATGTCACGAATTATCCTGACAGTCAGCCACTTTGGAAGAATAACTTTGGAACATATCAGCTATGCGCAACTCCAAATGATTGACATATAAAACAGCTTGTAAGACCACATCCCCCACATACCATGCCATATCTACCTCATCTGGAATTAACAAATCTCCTCGAAGATACATGTACGACATCAACATGGTATCTGGCGTGACAGAATCTTCAAAGACCATTCTGACTACCTCTGTCAACAACTCAGCAGACCAAGCTCCACTCCAGCCATCCTCTGGAAAAGGTAAATCCATCGTGGAAAGCTTCATGTAGAAGACCAACTTCTGTAAGTGGTAGTGGACAAAGAAAGAATGGTCTGGTAAGACATATTCCTGAAACTGTTCAAAGGTAGACCATAACAAGTCCATTCTGGACTGCAATCTCTCCACTTTATCTTGGAATAGAGGACACAAAGTAGCTTGTCTCTGAAGAGCAGCCAAGTCTTGCTGTGAAAGAGAAGGAATCAATGGAACAGGAGGGCTTGGAGGAATAGAGCGGGACTTTGCAAGCTGATCTTGCAACTGCTGGATTTGGGAGGTTTGGTTGGCCACTGTGTCATTAGCCATCTGTAAAGCTAAAAGCTTGTCATCTAAAAGAACTTGGAATTCTTTCGCTTCACTGGACATCCTCTCCTTCTCCTCTGAAAGGCTAGTAACCTGGGATTGAGCTTCGAGTAACTGGGTCTTCAATGAAGAAATCTCATCGCTTTGGGTGGCAACCAGTTGGGTTTGCTGTTCCATTTGCTTAAATAAATCTGCTAGGGTATCCTTAGCAGAAGCTAACTCAGATGTTGCCTTATGCAACTGGTCTTTGGACTGCATGAGCTCTTCATAGAAGGATGCGTACAGCTGTTGAACACAGGCTGTCACTGACAACTCAATGGAACTTTGAATATCCTTGCAGAGGAAAGGAATGGCATCTCCTGAGACGAGACTGTTCAGGGAAGGAACTGATATCTCCAAGGATCCTTCTCGATGTGCTCTGAACAAGTTATTGCAAGTGAGATACCCAGGGAGTTCACTGCCAGAAGTAGCAGGGATAGGCACTGAGGGAAGTACAGCAGGGGCTTTATCCGCTACCCTCTTCAAGCGTTTGCGTTGTATGACCAGGGGAGGCGGAGAATCATCATCCTCAATGTCAATGGGTGCTGACTCTTCTGAAGGTGGAGGAGGAGGTACTGGATCTGATGGAGGAGGTGGAGGCACAGTCTTCTGTAAACCTGAATAGGTCAAGAAGGTAGACAAATATGATCCGTATGTAACATTGATAACATTACCCCTGGTGACTTTAACAAAATGCTGATCCATTTTAGTAAGGAGGTAAGTGCTCCAATCAATAGCAACTCCTTTCAGCACCATCCTGGAAGCTGTGAAAAGCTCTTTGGACAAATAGTGGGATGGCGTTTTGGCAGGCATAAACCTCAGGCATAAACCTGTCCTGAAGAAACTGACACATCGTCTTCCATACGGGATCAGTAATCATAGAAAAGGAAACTCCTGAAGAGTTAATCACCTTCTTAACATCAAGGACTTCCCTTGTCTGCTTCTGCAACAGCTTGAGAATCTCTTCATTAGAGAAGAGCTGATGAGTGGTCACAAAAGGTTCTCCTTTGGAGGGTAAAGACAGAGCCTTCCCTAAGCCTCGAGATGTCAATGTCATAGACATTCCTTGGACTACGCCTGTCTTCTTGCTGTAAGAGGCCAGGAACTCATCACATAAGGACGGATCCTTTGGAAGCAATGGAAAAGGAGTGGCCACAAAAGCAGCAAGTCTCGCCTTCGTGAGAGGCTCAAAAGTAAGTAGGGAAGAGTAATCCCTACTAACTAGTGGGACGTACTGGATAGGGGGAGGAGCATGAGAAGGCGCCATTCAGATGGTTACACACACACCACAAACACAGACAATCAAGGAGAATGCCTGCAAAGCAACAGACAAAAACCAAGGATAAGAGAATTACCAATAAAACGTGACTCGACCTACTAACCCCAAGCAAACCACACCCTAGAAAAATTTTGACATGACCTTGAGACAAATGCGACCAAAAGCTTCATGCGATGCATCAGACAAACACCCTGAACCCCGTATCAGGCAACAAAAGAAAAAAACTGCATACCGTACCCTTAACCGTAACTAAGACATGAAACCAAAACCATACCATATCCGACACATATCAATACGACATCTGTGATAAACCAAGACTAGACCAAGGAAAATAACACTAAGAACTGCGCATACCCATCCCACGAAACGGCTCATTAAAAAGGGGAATTAAGTGCAGTGAGGGGGGATTAATTTAATGAAGAGTTCATTTTAATCAATTATTAAAAATGGGTGAATTTTTATTAGGTGATAAACCTTAGCAAGAAAACGGCGGTTTCTTATTAGAAATTTAATTACCAATTATTCGGTGAAGCAGTGCAGTTATGCGATTCCCAAACTTCGATTCCCGACTGGGTCTCTAAATACAATTCATTGATTACAAATTAAGGTGATGTGGAGCGCTTTTTTGCCAGCGCGTGCTCATGTGACGGCTGGTTTATTTTATTTAAAAATTTAAAGTGCCTCTTTAGCACACGTAGCGCGTGCTAAGTGAACGGCTGGTTTATTTTAATTAAAAAGAATGTGTGTTTAGCGCGAATGCGCATGCCATGGTGGTAGTTAGGTTTGATTTAAGTTAAATATTGGTTTGTTTGGTTGTGTGTGTTTTTCTTGGTTGTTTGGTTTTGCGTTAGTTTTATATTAATCGTGGGTTTTAGGAGAGCTTGTGTGTATGCTTTATTTTATTTATTTTTTTAAACAAATAAAAGGGAAATACTTGGTAGTGGGTGTATGAAAATGCAAAGAATGCGCGCGTCTCAATCCAAAAATATCTGGATTTTTGCTCGAGACGGTTAGTTGGTGTGTTGATAAAAAAAAGGTTTTATTGTATTGTATTTTTAAGGAATTTAGGGGGAAATTAAATATTATGATAGCTAAGAAAAAGATACCAAAAATAAATAAAAATATGAAGGGAAAGGTTAGGAATTTTTCAGAAATTAATTTGAAATTTTTTAGCATGTTAAATGAATTTTTAGCATATGTTTGGGTATTTGGAAAGATGTTGGAATGTGAAAAATGGGCAAAAATATTTTTCTGAAATTTACAAGTTGAGAAAAATATGGCCGTGGGTTGCAAAAATAAAAGGAAAGTTTTCTAGATTTTTTAGGATTTTTTCAGAATTGAAATGAATTTTTAAAGATTGGTTGGGTAGTTTGCAATGTTTGTGTTTGTTTTTGGTGTTTTGTTTTGTATTTTTGTTTTTGTTGTTTTTTTTTTTTGGTTTTGGTAAATTAATTAATTGATTGTAAATATGGGTGCCATGTGTAAAAATATTGTAAAGTGAAAAAGGAATGGAAAAAAAAAAAAAAGGTCAAGGGGAGGGTGAGAGGAATTTTGAAAAATTGTTTTAGAATTGTTTGGGGTATTTTTGACTAAGTTAAAATGAGTTATTGTTTGTTGTTTGTTTGGTTTTTTTTTTTTGTTTTTTTTTTTCTCTTTTTGTTTTGTAGGTAATTTTGAATAAATTTGGAAAATATAGAATTTTTTTGGAATTCTGTAATAGGAAATTTCAAGCTATAAATATATATATATATATATAAAGGGGTAAAAAGGTGGCAGTAATTTTTAATAAGTTTGCAAAATGTTTGTTAAATTCGTGTATGATGATTTGTTGTAAATTTTAAGTGTGTTTAATGGAAGTGTGGAGTTTTGAAAAAAATGATCGTCGGGATGTCAAAAGGAATACCCGGACACTCATGACAGCTGCGCATGCATGAACCAGCACGCACCACCGCACGGTCAAATCCAAACGCGCGTCCCGCGCGTGAACAGCTGCTAAAAGACGCACCCGCACGAACAACGCACGTTCAACGCCGCGGACGCAAACAACCGTGATCGAACACGATAAAAAGAAACACTGCAGCACGGATGGGAGGTGGTGGAGATCCGGTGGGTTGGGGTGTTGATTCGTTGGAGTGGACACGTGGGACCGCGGCCGGAAAGGGTAAACCGGAGGTAGGGTAGGGAGGGCGTGCGGAGGAAGGGATGGTGGGAATGGGGATTTGGGTAGGGGGGTGTGAATAAATGGGGGGGATAGAAGGGTGTGAATGGGGGTTGGGAGGTGGGAAGGTGTGTGTGTGGGAAGGGGGGTGTGACTGGGGAGGGTATGTGTGTGTAGGAAGGGGGGTTAGTGGGAGGGTCGGGTGGTGTGTGAACTGGGGGGGAAAGGGGGCTAAGGAGGAGGTGGTGAGGTGGGAATGGGCACGTGGCAGGGCGGACAGGGGACGTCCGGACGTGCAGGGCGGGCTGCTGGAGGGCAACGACGTGCGGCACGGCGGGCGCGTCACGGTTGGAGGGCGGCAAAGGTCGCAGGCGTCACGACAGTGGCTCAGGCACTCGGCGGCGACAGCGGGGCGGCACCATGGCGGGCAGGGGGACAAAGGGTGATGTGTGCGGGTGGGCGACTGGACCACTGGCGGAGTAGAGCAGCAACTGGGGACGAGGGGGCACGTGGCAGCCGGGGCGGCAGGGAGGGCAATGGTACAGCGCGGCTGTGGCGGCAGGCGTTGGAGTAAAGGCGGGGCGGCAGGAGGAGACGTTGAAGCTGTACGTGCCAGACTTCAAGCGGGCCTTCGAGCACCTCTGCGGGCATGCAGGGGGGCGTGCGGTACGGGACGAGGTGGAGAAGCGGCTGTCGCTGACGGGCGGCCTGGAAGGAACGACATCGGACGGCCTGAAGAGCCGACGAGGAGGGCGTCCACACGGCGAGCAGGGGCGCTGCAGAGGAGGATGAGGGGAAGAAGAGGAAGGGAAGAAGAAGAGGATAGAAAGGGAGGAGGAAGGTAGAGAAGGAGCAGAAGGGGAAGGAAAGGAGGTGGAGATGGAGGAGGAGGGGAGAAAAGGAGATGGAGGAGGTGGGGAGAAAAGGAGATGGAGGAGAGAGCAGGCACGCAAAGGCAAAGGGAACGGGAAGAGAGAGAAGCAGTTGGGGTGGGGAGGGGTCGAGGTAGGGGAGGATAGGGAAGGGTGGGGGAGTGGGTGATGGGCGGAAGGGCCCAGGGGCAGGGGTGGCCAAGGGGGTGGGGCGCCCAAGGGGTAGGGTAGGGGTTAGTGGGCGGGATGCCCACAAAGGAGGCGTACCCCCCCGTCTCGCGCGTGAACACGGGGCGGGGGTAAAAAAATTTGCTGTGACGGGATGGAAAGGGCGCTAGAAGGTGGGGACGAGGCACGTGGAGGCGACGGAGGCGCGTTAAGACGCGTAAAATCGAAAAAGGGCGCGTTCACGCGCAAAACGGGCGCTCGAATACACGTAAAAATAAAGAAAAATTAATAACTCCCAATCCGGATGTCAAAACGAAATAGCGTAAAAACAAAAAGTAGGCAGGACGACAGGGGGAAGACAAGGAAGATAGACGACGGAGGTTCCGGGAAGGGTAAAGGGCAGTCACATGCAAAAAACCCAAAAAACAAACCAAAAAACTCAATTAAAAATTAATATAAAAAAATCAGTGCATCGGAATGAGGTGCAAGAAAAAGAAAAACTGTGAAAAAAGACGTGCTCGACAATCCTATCACATCAAAACAGAGTTCGGATTGAGATAAGACGCGTTCACATGGGAAAAACCCAAAAAACAGACCCGAAAATGGGATCAAAAATTAATATCGGACAACCCATTCATCGGAATGACATGCAGTAAGAAGGAAAAATGTCCGCAGGAAGGAGTGGCACAGGGGTATCATGTTAAAACGCAGTTCCGGTGGAAGTAAGAGGGGTTCACATGTGAAAAACTCCAAAAATACGCCCGAAAACTCATTTAAAAATTAATAAGTAAAAATCCGAAAGTTGAAAGAGGGTGGAGGAAAAAGGAAAAAGGTAGGGGAAGGCACAGGGGACACGGATGTCAAATCAAATTGGAATTCCGATACAAATAGGGCAGGTTCACATGGAAAAATGTCAAAAATACGCATGAAAAAGTCGTAAAAACCCGGAAAATTAATAACGGACAAACCATGTATCGGAATGATGCGGAATAAAAAGGAAAATTGTCAGGAGAAAAGTGGTTGGTAGGGCTAGGACATCAGATCACGGTTCCAAAGCAAGAAAAGCGTGTTCACATGGAAAACCGACTAAATTGCACAAAAGGCTTCAAAAATTAATAACTCAAAAACCGTGCACCGGAACAGGGGTGAGTAAAAAGGAAAAATGGTCAGTTCAATGGGAGGAACAGGGCTATAAGGTTGGATTTGGACTTCAGTGAACATAGGGTACATTCACATGGAAAAACCTCATAATCAGGGAATAAAGGAAAACTGCAAGGGAACAGCCCCAAGGGTGGGTGGAACATAACCGGGTGGGTGGGAAGGTATCCCATGAGGGTAAAAGCAAGTCATGGCATTCATGCATGAGCAAGATAAGGCATATGCAGAGGGGTATGCAACATAGACGCGCAGAGACGCGTCTCCACACTTAAGACCTTACGGATAGGGTTACCCGAACAACAGGGACCTAGGACCACGCCACAGACCATCCACTAACTTCCCCACACTTAAAACATGAACATCACTACGAAACAGAAGTTGTAGGGTTAGAAAAACTTGGCCCGTTTCGTCAAGAATCAAGGTTGAGTGTCGACGGCACGTCCAAGGTGGTTGTCGGCACTGGAGGGACCAAGGCAACTTTTCGGCACACGTTCGTCATGGAAGGGACCACGCGGCAGCACCCAGGGAGGTAGCTGGTCGAAGGAATCGCAGGAAATTCATCGATGATGAGGGATACTACACTCAACTCACAGTCACTCAATTGGAATGAAAGAACAGTCACTCGCCCCATGACTAATATCACTTGAGGAAAAAGGATTGAAACCCATATCTCATATCCGATTTAGAGATCGACAAGGGGGAATGGTGTAGAAAGAGGATGCCAGGGTGCACAGTTGATGGTGCATTAGTGTGTCCAACTCGTTTGGCATAAGTGCAAGGAGGAAGGCAAGGGAGCCTTACACTGCAGTGTACAGAACAGGGTGAAGTGTCTTGTGATGACAGCAAAGACCCATCCCGTGGGTGCATAGGGAAACGGGAGCATACCTGACTCCAAGTGTCGTAACGTCCCTCAATCTCACCTCTCGGTAATTGATTGAAGAAACTCCAGTCACACTCAACCCACCCGCTGTCTCACTCTCTGTTGATAGATACAGGAGGGCAGCCTTTTCCTGAAACCCATTGATGTAATCCTCACAGTCACTTGTGCAAAGGTTGTATGCCTTGTGCGCATTTGATGGTGCAACTGTGCATCCCGCCCTGTGCCGGCATACGGTGCGAGAAGGAAGGCCAGGAAGCCTTATGGTGTAGTGCACAGAAACAAATCGTGCTTTGTGCATTGAGAGGCCCATCCCGTGCGTGCAACACTTCATTCACACTTCTCACCTCTCATTCGATTTGAAGGGAAAAGACTGGTCTCTCGCCCCACCCTCTGTCTCACGCTCTGTTGATAGATATAGAGGGCAACCATACTCACTTCCCCATCCGGTTAGGATGAAAGCTCACATCACTCAAGGGGTTGTCGATAAAGATCGCGTCATCAGTTGTTGAAGAGGCGTACCTAGGGAGGTAGCCATCAAATCGATTATTGTATTGGACAGGATCATGTCATCTGCTAGAGGACAGGTAGTCACTTTGCAAAGAGACCCAGGACACAGCGTACCAAGGGAGGCAGCTTCGGAATTGGATCCGAGGGATATCAATCAATGAATCCACTTTCTGGACTGCTGGGTGTTACCACCTTTTCCACAGCCAGCTTCTCGCCCAAGGGTGTTTATCACCTTTTCTTGGAACGAGGCCTGCTATGACAGGGAATTGCTTCCTTTTCTCTCATAATAGATTTGTTTTGTTTTTTTTTTCTTTTTTTTTTCTGTTTTTCTTTTTCTCCTACTCCCGAGGGTGTTTCCACCTTTTCCCGAAGAAGAGGTTGGCATGACAGGGACCTAAGTCCTTTTCTCCCATGACCGATATGTTTTGTTTTTTTTTTCTTTTCTTTTTTTTTTCAAATTGAGCCAGTGAATGGTAGAAAGACCATGTATCAAGACCAACCTCGCCATTGTCGCTCGTGGAAAATAGAGGATAAGAGATCAAGGCTGAAAGGGGGTTTTGAGGGGACAGAGGGTTGCATCCACCTCATCAGAAGTGGCTGAAGAACGGCTATCAGAAGTAGCATCATAAAAAGTATAGTGCCACGCCAATAAGAGAAAGGATCAAGTGACCATAATTGTCAAGATTCCCAAGGAGGGAAGTACTTCTTCAGGCGATATCCATTGATCAGAAAGGGATCATCAGAGGCATCAACGGTCTGCACTTGGACAGAACCATCAGGGTTGACGGCAAGTACCTTATAGGGGCCCATCCACCGCTATTGGAGCTTGCCAGGAAACTTGCCAAATCGTGAATCATAGGCTAGGACCAAATCACCTTCTTTGAACTCCTTATGCTTGATGAAGCTGTCATGGTAAGCCTTACGTCGAGCTTGCGTGGCTTCCATGCACTGTAGAGCCATCCTACGAATTTCGTCCAAACATTCCAGGTGCAGGAGACGGCGTTGCAGTGAATCATCATCTCCCAAACGCTCTTTGATAGCCACTCTCAAAGAGGGTAATTCTAGTTCAACAGGAAAAACAGCTTCTGTACCATACACCAGCTGGAAGGGTGTTTGTCCTGTTGCTGCTTTATGGGAGGTTTTGTACGCCCAGAGGGCCTCTGTAAGTCGATCATCCCAATCACGACGATGTGCGGCAATCGTTCTTGTCAGGATCGAGCAGAGGATGCGATTCGTGACTTCGACTTGGCCGTTGGCTCTGGGGTAATAAGGAGTGGACTTGCGATGGCGGATCTTATACAACTCTGTCAACTCTTCCATGACTTTGTTGAGGAAATGCGTGCCTCTATCACTTACTAACTCTAAGGGACTGCCAAAACGGGTGATGATATTCTCCTACATGAACAGGGCCACGCTGTTACCATCGTCCCGCTTGAGGGCTTTAGCTTCACACCACTTTGTAACATAATCCGTACATACGAGGATGTATCGGTTCTGTTTCCTTCTAGTGGGAGGGTCGATCGGACCTACGAAGTCAATGCCCCACTTCTCAAATGGCTTCAAGGGAAGGATAGATTGCAATGACATGGCACTTGTACTCGTGGGTTTCCCCATTCTTTGACAAGCATCACATCTTTTACAGTAATCATAGGCATCCTTGTGAATGGTAGGCCACCAATATCCTGCTAGAAGAGCCTTCCTGGCTGTAGCTTCTCCTGCAAAGTGACCTCCACATGGCTCGTCATGGCAAGCCTTCAGAACAATCCCAATCTCATCTCCTGCAACACATCTTCTGAGCACTTCATCTTTGCCTTTCTTGTATAGTGCACCGCCTAGCAGGGTGTAGGGGGCTGATTCCAGCATGAGCTTCTTCCTTTCCCGATTAGAAATACCAGGAGGATACTGTTGGGTTGCCAGCAGATTGGCAATGTCTGCATACCAGGGAATTACAGTTTCTACCAAGAATAGGGAAGCATCAGGGAGGTCTGGATCATCCTGCTCCTCGTCTGCAGTTTGTGGGATACGCGACAGATGATCAGCCAGAACATGGGAACGGCCAGGCTTAGTAATCACCTCAAAGTCTAACTCCTGGAATAGAAGGAGCCATCTCATCATTCGTCCTTTCACATCTGCTTTGTTCATCAAGAAGGACAGGGCCTCATGATCCACATAAAATTTAAAGTGGGTGGATAGGAGGTAATGGCGAAACTTCTCTAGGGCAAACACCATTGCCAAGCACTCCAGCTCTGTCACTGTATAGTTCCGTTCCCTATCAGTGACTTTTCGGCTTGCATAGTAGATTGGTTGATCCAACTTCGAGGAGCCCTTCTGGCAGAGGACAGCACCTAAGCCTTCAATTGATGCATCAGTGTGTACGTGGAACTCTTTCGTCCAATCAGGAGGTTGCAGAATGGGTGCCTCTATCAGACACTGCTTCAGAATGTGGAAGGCTTTATCACATTCTTCTGTCCAAGTAAACTCTGCATCTTTCCTCAGGAGCTTGTGCAAGGAGGTTGCCTTTGTCGCAAAATGGGCTATGAACCTTCTGTAGTAACCCACATGACCTAGGAATCCCCTCAACTATTTGAGGTTGGTGGGTGCTGTCAGAGCTGCAATCTTTTCAATCTTTGCAGGGTCTGTGGATATTCCTTGTGCAGAGACAATGTGGCCCAACAGAACTCTAGAAGAGACCCCAAAGATGCATTTGTCGGGGTTGAGGGAAATCCCATACTCCCGGCATCGGTCAAAGCATTGTTCCAAATGTCCCCAATGTTCACTGATCAAACTATAGACACAAAAGTCATCCAAATATACCTCAATAAAGTCATGCAGATGACTTTGAAATGCGGCCATCATGACTCGTTGGAAAGTAGCAGGGGCATTGCAGAGTCCAAATGGCATCACTCAGTAAGCATAGGTCCCCCATTCTGTGGTGAAGGTTGTTTTGGATTGGTCTTCTTCTGCGATTTGGACTTGGTTGTATCCGCTGAATCCATCCAAAAGAGAATAAAGTTCATGTCCTGCCACTATGTCCAACAGTTGGTCTGTGAAAGGGATTGGAAAGTGATCCTTCTTCGTTTTGGAATTAAGCTTCCGGAAATCCACACATATTCGCAATTTGCCATTCTTCTTGGGTACAACCATGATGGGTGAAACCCATTCACTATTTGCCACTGGATAGATGAACTCGGCTTCCAGAACCTTCAGCAGCTCCGCTTTCACCAATGTGGAATAATTCGGGTTCATTCGTCTCTGTCGTTGCCGTACTGGCTTGGCATCAGGCTCCAAATCAATATGATGTTGACATATTGTGGGATCAATCCCCTTTAGGTCTTTGTAGGACCACGCAAACACGTCCAAATTCTCTTTCAACAAATTGTACAAGGTTGACAACTCCTCTTCTGGGAGACTGCTACCCACCTTCAAGTGGCGTTCAGTGCCTTCTGAATCCACAAAGGTTAACTGCCTTTCACCTTCTACTTCACGAATGAAGGTCCTGTGGACTGCTTCTGGGTACAAATCCGACTCCTTCAAGGGAGTGGTGTCCTCTTCTGATGTCCCACTAAAACCAACTTCTTCTTTTGCTGGAGACTTAGGTTGCTCCTTAAGACGTTGGAATGGGATTAGAGCTGTTTCGGGTTTGGTTTCAAAACTAATTACCTCTTGGCTTGAAGACTCCTCTTCTGAAGATGACACATCCAAGAACGTCATATAACAGGAACCCTCTGTGTCAAGATTGTGGGAGAGAAGGAAGGAGTCTCGCTTGTAGCTTTCTTGCTTGCACAATGGGGGAATACACACAAGGGTGGAGGCTGAAAACAGTTTTCCTCTTCTTAGTTTTGTGTAAGCCAAAAGAACTCTAGTACAAAGAAATAGAAGAACCCTATATATGGGTCTCAAACCAAACTCAACTAACTAAGGTGGCATACTAACTGAGCCACGAACTAGAGTAGATAAGGATAGCTATCATGTAGCTATTATTCATGGGCGGTGTACCAACCGCGTCTGCAACTGACAAGTCGGTGACATAAATATACAACGGTCACCCTGGCGTATCACGAGTGGAGCTCGATATCTCAACACTCCCCCTCGAGCTCAATCCCAATTCCTGCACACCAAGCAGGTCTCTGAACTTGCGCAGCTTCTCTGCGCCCAATGCCTTCGTGAATATGTCAGCTACCTGATCCTCTGTGCTGACATAAACTAGATCAATAAGACCTAGTAAAACCCTCTCTCGCACATAGTGATAATGCACCTCAATGTGCTTTGTTCTAGCATGATAGACTGGGTTATTTGCCAAGTGTATACTACTCATGTTGTCACAATAAATGACAACTGGCCCATCTGTAGACTGATGCATATCATAAAGTAGCTTATGCAACCAAGCTACCTCACATGCAGCCATTGCTGCACCCCTGTACTCAGCCTCTGTGCTCGACAAGGCAACTGTAGGCTGTTTCTTGCTGCTCCAAGTGACTGCAGCACTCCCAAAAGAGAATACATATCCACTGGTAGATCGTCTATCAGAAATACTACCAGCCCAATCAGCATCAGTGTATCCATGCAACTGTATCTGAACCCCAGTCTCATAAAATAGTCCATACTGCAATGTGGACTTCACATACCTAAGTATGTGTCTAGCCGCATCCAAATGTGGTTTCCTTGGAGCCTGCATAAACTGACTTACCAATCCAACAGCATAGCTCAAATCTGGCCTGGTAATAGTCATATAAATCAAACTTCCTACTATGCGTCTGTACATAGTAGGGTCTTCTAGAAGCTCACCTGCATCTGTGCTCAGCTTCACATTTTGCTCCAAAGGAACTGAAATAGGCTTACAGCCTGTCATCCCATATTTGGACAGCATGTCCAATCCATACTGCCTCTGCAAGAGCTGTATCCCACTTGGTGATCTAATCACTTCAATGCCCAAGAAATAACGCAGCTCTCCCAAATCCTTCATCTCAAACTTCTGCTTCAATAGCATTTTCACATGAAGGATATCTTCATCACTGTCACCTGTCATAATCAAATCATCAACATAAATGACAAGCAGCATAATACCTTTCTCTGTTTTTCTCACATAAAGTGAGAAATCTGCCTTGGAAATCTGAAAGCCAATAGTGACAAGATACTGTCCTATCTTGTCAGACCATGCTCTAGGTGCTTGCTTCAAGCCATACAAGGCTTTCTTCAACCTGCAAACAAACTCAGGATGAACAGCATGCACATAACCTGGTGGCTGCTCCATATAGACCTCTTCTTGCAAATCACCATGCAAGAAGGCATTCTTTACATCCATCTGATGTAAAGACCATCCCTTTGATGCAGCCATAGCAATGACTGCTCTTACGGTTGCCATCCTTGCAACCGGACTAAATGTTTCTTCATAGTCAATGCCATATGTTTGTGCATACCCCTTGACTACTAATCTTGCCTTGTATCTGTTCACAGAACCATCAGCATTGTGCTTCACCTTATAAACCCACTTACAGCCAATTGCATTCTTACCTTTAGGCAAAGGTACTAACTCCCATGTAGCATTTGCTTCCAAGGCATCCATTTCTTCATCCATGGCTTTCTCCCATTTTTCTTTTCCCATGGCTTGCTCAAAAGATGTGGGTTCTGGTTCCTGTATCACTTTGACCATATATGCATAGTGAATGGCTGTAAATCCATCATATTTCAGCCTATCCACAGGATACCTAGCTCTTGTAGACCTGCGCAAAGTAGGTTCACTCCCAGGTGCTCTCAAAACATCCCTGGTCTTCCTTACTCCAGGTGTAACAATAGAAGGAATACCCAACTCATCATCAATGCTCTGTTCTGAGCCACTGGATTCACCATCCACATAAGAGTGACCTGCATTCACATCAAACATGGGCTGATCTACCTTCTCTTTTCCTTTTCGTGATACCTGCATACCACTATCTGCATTGCTTTGAGAAGATTCTCCTGATCTCAATCTGCCTGTCCATGGCGAAGAATGTGAACCACTGCTAGAGGACGCTCCAGGTCCACTAATATTTTGTGACTGCTGCTGTGAATTCTGTGTAGCATTACCATTTTGTGCATCTTCATCATCAATCACATTTACTGGTCTATACCAGCTACTCATCTCATCAAAAACAACATCTCTGCTCACTGTAAACTTACGAGTAGAAGGGTTATAGCATCTATACCCTTTTTGCTGCAGAGAGTAACCAATAAAGATGCACTTCTCAGCTTTTGGATCCAACTTGGATCTCAGCTCATCTGGCACATGTACATAGGCAATGCAACCAAAAATTTTCAAATGAGAAATATCTGGTTTCCTACCAGTATACCTCTCCTCTGGAGTCATTCCATGTATTGCTGCAGTGGGAGTCCTGTTCATTATGTAGACTGCTGTAGCAACTGCTTCAGCCCAATAAAAATCTGGCAAGTCTTTTTCATTGAGCATGGCACGAGATACCTCTCCAATATGCCTGTTTTTCCTTTCTGCAATTCCATTTTGTTGTGGGGTATAACTGCATGAATATTGCTGCTTTATGCCATGCTCCTGCAAGAACTTTGCAAACTCATTTGAGAGGTACTCTCCCCCTCCATCTGACCTTAGGCATTTTATCTGCAAGCCTGTTTCTTTTTCAACCATAGCTTTAAGAGTTTTGAAATGCCCAAAAACTTCACTTTTCTTTTTCATAAAATACACCCAAACTTTTCTGCTATAGTCATCAATAAAACTGACAAAATAATGACAGCCTCCAAGAGATGCAGCTTTAGTTGTCCACACATCAGAGTGAATTAATTCCAATGGCTTCTCACTCTCTTGAACATGTCTAGGAAATGGTTTCCTTGCCTGTTTTCCAAACTGACAGGCTTCACATACCTTATGCATTTCTGCAACCTTGAATTTGGGCAATCCTGCAACAATATTTTGGGCCTGCATTGATTTAAGTCGCTGTACATTAACATGACCAATGCGTTTATGCCAGATATCAATATCTGCAACTACACCGGTCCCATGTGCAAACATTGCTGCACTCAATTCAGACATGTCTGCATCCAATGTAAACATTCTGCCCTTCTTCTTTCCTTTTGCTATCAAGCGACCTTTATTTTTCATATCCTCAACAAAGCATCCATGAGGATTAAATCTGACCTGCAAGCCCTGTTCAACCATTTGACCAACTGAAACCAGATTCTTGGTAATATTCGGGACATGAAATACATCGGACAGGTATTTCTTTTTCCCACCCTGCATAGACAAGGGAATTTTTCCAATCTGCACAATAGGATGTGCAGTATCATCACCAGTCTCCACAAATCCTGGTTTTTCCATTTTCCTTGCATCCTCCATCCATTCTGCATGACCTGTCATGTGGTTTGATGCACCTGAGTCAACATACCATACATCATTGCTTTCTTCTGCACTTGTCATAGAATTGTTCATGTGCTGCACCATGAACAAATGCTCATTTCTGTCATCACCCTGTCTACTAGAAGATGCATAATTCCCTTGTTGCAGTTTTCCATTCATGATGTCATTCTGCTTTTTATAGCAGTCTTTAGCCATATGACCCATTTTACCACAATAGTAGCATTCAACATTACTGTTTGCATTTTGGCCTCTTTGCCATCCACCACGACCTCTTTGGCTCCCCCTGCCTCTAGAGTTACCACGTCCTCCTCCATAGGACTGGTTTTCTTGAGTTTGCTGCATATTCTGATTTCTGCCACGGCCTCCAAATCGGCCTCCTCTACCTCTGCCTCTACCTCTTCCAGCATTTGAGTAGAAGACAGCTTCTTTTGAAGTTCCTCCTGAAGAAGATGCACCACCATTTCTCTGCTCCTCAGAAATTAGAAGAGCAATCAACTCCTCAAAATCAGGAAATCTTTCACGAACTGAAATGGATGTCCGAAACTGTGCATAATCCTTTCCTAGACCATTCAAGGTCACGGAAACTAAATCATCATCTTCCACTGGCGACCCAATGGAAGCAAGTGCATCTGCAATCTTCTTCACCTTCATGTGGTAGTCGTTGATGCTCATATTTTCTCTTTGTACATTGTGCAACTCTTGCTTGAGCTGCATTTTCCTGGCTTGCGTATTTGTGCTATACATTTTTGACAAAGTATCCCATGCCTCCTTTGGCGTACTTGCATCCTGAATATGCACAATCATAGAGTCTGAAATGCTGATAGACAGCCAATACATAACTTTCCTGGCTCTCTCATGCCATGTTTTAAATGCCTGCATTTGTTGTTGATTGGGAACATCAGGAAGAACTGGTTCTTCTTCATTTCCTGCAACAAATTCCCAATATCCTTTTCCCATAAGGAAATTCGTCATTCTAAACTTCCATGCCTGGAAGTTGTTCTTGTCAAGCTTTTCAGTGACAATCTGTGAAAGAGAATCAGACGCCATTACAGAATACTGCAAGAAATTCTGTCACTGCAAAAAACACAGCTTCACCCTCACAAGGGCAAATCTGCAAAACTGGCGAAAGTGGTATTTGACCACACAGTCACTTCCTAGTGACGATTTTGGATAAACAGGAACCAAGGATGATTCTGAAACTCCCAATGTCTCTGCGCACAAGCATACGATGCAATTTCTACAGTAACTTTTCACCGACCTGTAGAACAGTGGTCGCACAGCATAAAACTGAGCCTTTTCCTGAGTGCGTGCAGAAAACTTCCGTCTGCAAAACAGGCCCCGAAATGGCCTCAAATCAAAAAAACAAGGTCGCCAAGGGCTAAAGCCCTTTCCCGCAGCATATACTGCCCTCTTGCTTCACCGCGAAGGGCGTCTCAACCTGAGACAATGCACTCCTGCAATTTCCGGCTGTGCTACCTGCAGAGATCTGCTCCCAAAACAGGAAATGAAAGCAACACTGCTCCTCTTACCAGACCACCGCGAGCTTGGCTTGCTTTCTTGAGCTCCTTACCACGAACAAGGCTCTGATACCATGTCAAGATTGTGGGAGAGAAGGAAGGAGTCTCGCTTGTAGCTTTCTTGCTTGCACAATGGGGGAATACACACAAGGGTGGAGGCTGAAAACAGTTTTCCTCTTCTTAGTTTTGTGTAAGCCAAAAGAACTCTAGTACAAAGAAATAGAAGAACCCTATATATGGGTCTCAAACCAAACTCAACTAACTAAGGTGGCATACTAACTGAGCCACGAACTAGAGTAGATAAGGATAGCTATCATGTAGCTATTATTCATGGGCGGTGTACCAACCGCGTCTGCAACTGACAAGTCGGTGACATAAATATACAACGGTCACCCTGGCGTATCACGAGTGGAGCTCGATATCTCAACACTCTCATGCCTGTTGGGTTTGTGGGACTGGTGCTTGTTGGCACGGTGCATCATCATCATCTTTCTTTGGCAAGGATAGGTTAGGACGGCAGGAGCCACTCTCAAAAGACGGCTTGTTCTTCTTAATCCATTTCTTATAAAGGTTTTGCATATGAGAAGATCCATTTACCAGACCGAATGGTACCATTGCCATTCTGTCCCATAGCATGAGCTCATCGGCTTCTGATGCTTCTAGAACTTCTTCCTCCAATGTATCCTCTTCAGGTGGGATAGACTCTTTCGGATCACTTTCATCACCTTCTTCGTCCATATCAAACCCAACCTCTTCTGTCTCTGCTTCTGCTTCTGCTTCTGCTTCTGTCTCTGTTTCTGCTTTTGCTTCTGCTTCTGTCTCTATCTCTGCTTCTGCTTCTGCTTCTGCTTCTGTAGGAGCTCTGTAACAGAAGAACAGATTCTCTGGTTCCTCTTCTGTCTCGGTCTCTGTTTCCGCTATGGCCATGTAACAGGGAGAGTAGTACATCCATGCTTCTATCTCACTGTCAGAAGTGATTTCAGAAGTCGTTCCTGGTTCAGGCAGGAAGTATTCACCCATTGATAATGGCTTTGCATCTGTTGGAAGTCGGCTTACAGTATCAACTGTTAAGGAATGTGCCACTGTTTTCTTAGGAAGGATCTGTTTGACAGCATCTTCGTCTGCTGACGTTCCATCTGTAGCCTCGTTAGGGGAATCAGAAGATAATTCCAAGGAGGTGGATCCATGTCCTTTTAGAGAACCATACAGTTTTAGCACCACTTTGTTGGGTCCTCTGCCCAAGGTCAAGGTTCCTTTGAACCAATCCGTCCTTGCTCTGGCTTCAAAAAGCCATGGTCTACCCAGTAACAGAGGATAGGATGTACCATAAGAGTTTGGATTCACCACCAAATAGGTCAGCCAATAATCTTTTCCAGCCACTGTAGTCTTCACATATGGAAGAATGCCCAAAGGCTTGATTCTACTCTGATCCGCCAGTCTGATGAGCCATTGGGTTGGTTGCACACCTTGTAGGCCTAGATCCTTCATTGTCACATCCCTCATAATGTTCACTGATGAACCACCATCAATCAGTGCATTTGCAATGAAGCAGCTTTCTATCCACACGCCAGTCTCTGGAGTACCCGGATCTAGAAAAGCATTAGCCACATCCACTTCTTTTACAGGCTCTGGAGCCTTGTTGGACTTTGTCACTGTTGAGGGAGCAATCCTTAAACCACATCTTTTTGTCAGTATACTTTTGAATCTTTTTCGGCAACTGGGAGACAACAACAATAATTGTCGGAATGTGAGGTTTGGTCTAAAGGTATCTAGATCTCTAACCAGATCGTATTCCTTAATAGGATCCACTGGCTTCTCTAACCGATTAGGGAATGGGGCAACACCCATTTTCATTTTCCCTCTTTCTTCCAACAGAGGAATTACAGGAACTTATTCTGCCAATTGTGGCACTTCCTCCTCTTCTGTCTCCTGGACCTCTGGTCATGTCTCTGTAACTGTCTCTGTAACTCGCTGTGGCACTGTAGTGCTCTGTACGGCACTGTTAGGCTCTGTTCTGTTCTGTTCTTCTGGTGGAAGACTGAACTTCACTGTTCTGGCAGGAGGGTTATTTTCTTTCTGGACAGGTGGTTCCTTCTGCTTTGCACGCGTGATGGCAGCAACTTCCAATTCCACTAAATTGGAGGTAGGCTCTTGGGCCTTAGCTGGACTATCAGGAGCACTGTTTTTCACTAGGGCTGGGCTTGGATAGTCTTTTGCAATGTGGCCTTCTCCTTTGCATCGACTGCATAAGGGCTTGTAATCCACTGACCTTCGAGGATTTGGACAATTTGGTGAAATGTGTCCCTTTTCTCCGCATCTGTAACATTCCACTTCTGATCTCTGACCACCGCCAGACTATCTTCCTCTGTAACTTTGAGAAGGAAATCTTCTGGGTCTGAAATTAGGACCAAACTCTCTAGGCTTGGGTCCAATATCTTGTGTTGTCATTTTGGATTCCAGCAAGTTGAATCTTGCGTCTTCTTCCTTCCTTCTCCTATCATGCATCTCCTTCAGAGAGCAAATGTCCTCTGTATGATTCTTCCGCAAACAGTAGGAACAGAAGGCTCCAGTATGGTTGGTTTCCGTGTACATTCAGTGGCTAAATGGCCTGCTTGATGACACTTACCACACCAAGTATTTGACCGCATCACATCTCTTCCTGCTCCTGCAACGTTGGATATGCTAGCAGTATTCACTTTCAACGTCTGTAGTTGCTCTGTTATCACATCCATCAACTCCTTTTTGATGTTTGCAACTGAGTTGGATAAGTAGTCCTTCAAGCTTTCACCTCATGAGGCACTGGCAGGAGGATTTTGAGGAGTCTCTGTAATCACTGCATAAACGGGTTGGGCTGGTACAGAGGGGTCTCTGTTCTGGTTCTGATTCAGAGCTCCTGTTTGAACTGTTGGCTGTTGGCTCCAGTTGGTAGGATTCCACTGTTGCTGCTGATTTGGCATTGAGGAAATTGGTTGGGACCATTGTTGTTGTGGTTGAACCATCATTTGAGGCCTGGATTGTGGCCATTGTGGATTTGGTGCATTGTACTGTGATACCGGGGGCATCTGTTGGTAGGGGTAGGGAACAGTCCCAGGGACTGCATTAGGTGGATACATCATTCCTGGCATCAGAGGAGGTAGGACTCCTCTTCCCGAATTCATCGCTAATCGAGCTTCCACTTCATCGTACAGTCTTGCACCTTCTGTTGCAGCTTGCA
This sequence comes from Lygodium microphyllum, assembly GCF_053477565.2. Lineage (NCBI taxonomy): Eukaryota > Viridiplantae > Streptophyta > Polypodiopsida > Schizaeales > Lygodiaceae > Lygodium > Lygodium microphyllum. The sequence continues at coordinate 25,695,493 of NC_141138.1, read as the reverse complement.
GGGTGACTGGTCTTTGCAGCTCCACAAACTTACGGACTTCTAGTTGTAATCCTTTGAGAAACACTCCCTTCTGAATGCCATCATCTAGATTATGGTTAGTCCATCTCTTCAGGATGGATTCCATTCGTGAGACATAGGCTTCCACTCTTTCTCCAGAGGACTGACTTAGGTTCATAAATTCCTCTCTCATCCGCTCTTCAAAACCTTCACGCCTGAATTTAGTGAGGAATGCCAACTTCAGGTCATCCCATGTGCCAAAAGTTCCTGCTGCTTGTCTCTCATACCACTGAAACGCCGCGCCCTTGAAAGTGGCGGGGAATATCGCTAACCAATGCTTAGGGGTTCTGGCATTGTTAGCCACACATGCTACCATAAACTCTGCTACATGAAGATCGGGGTCTTCATTGTACTCTCCCTTAAAAACTGGCAATGGGACTACATTCATTGGTCTGTCATCAATATTTCCAGGACAAATCTGGCTTGGAAGTGGACCTCCAGCAGGAGGAGGAAGGGCTTGATGTGCCATTGGGACTTTTGTAAAGAGTTCCGCAAGGGCGTCAAAGGCGGCTTCTGCTGCGAGCTCATTCTCAGCCTTGATTTTTGCTTTCTCTCTTCTCACGTACCTCTGGACTCGTTCTAACGCTTGCCTTTTTATTGCGTCATTCATCAGGGGGTTGGCTCCACTATGTTGTTAGTGCTCCACAGAGGGTTAACAGAAGGCCTCAGTCTCTATAGGACTCTCTTGCCAACATTTCTTCTACTTCTTTCTTTTCAACGTCCCTGAATTCTGCTTTCATGCCACTACACAGAGGAAGGTATTCGGTTCTGAAGGTGTCAAAATGCATACGTCTGAGCATTGTGGTGGTACCATCATCATAGTAATGCCAACTTCTGATGGTTTCAATAGTGTATGTTGTGAAAAACACTCTGTCTACCAACTTCCAGTGGGTTGCTAATTGAACAAACAGAATATTATCAGTACACCAAGCATCCCATGTATCTTGTTGTTGAGCATCCACGAACAAATTCCAACTCTTTTCCTTCTTGTCTTTGTGAACCTCTACATACCAAGACTCCTGAAGCTTCTTCACAATCTCCCACTTGATGTTGTCTGGAAACTTCTCAATGAATGCCAAATCTTCCATGGATGTTCATTCTCTTTGTTTCTGTTCTTCAGTTTGTTCCCAAACAGTTTGCCACCAAGATGCAAGTTTTTGCTGCTTCAATAGGAAGAGGAAATTGTCCACCACATAGAGCATGCATCATGATGGTGATGTGTTTCCGCCATTGTGGGATGAACTTTTTGTGGAAAGTGGCTTTGATTATGAGAAATTCCAACTCTTCAGTGGAAGAAGGAACTTTACAAACATCCATTGAATTCTTCTCTTCTTGGCAATGCCCTTTCCTTCATTTTCAGCCTCTTTTGGTGCTTGTTGATGGCAAGATTCCCCGGCTGCGCACCAAAAACATGGAGCCCCGAGAGGAACACCAAGGAAAAAGGGAATTCTCTTGCAAGAAAATCTATCTTGTAACATCAACAAGCTTGTTTATCATGTTTTATATGATCACAATGAAGAAAAGAACACCAGGCACAACAAATCTTCATGCAGCATCATGTAGATCTCCCACGGTTTTTAATAGAATCAACCATATTCTTCAACATCTTCACAAAATACATCAATAGAACAAAGAAAGCAAAGAAATACACCATCTTTGAATGGAAATACATCACATAGTATTCATCTTCAATATCTTCATAGTCTTCTCTCTCAATCTCTCATATACAATCACTCTGTTTGAGTAGAATTGGCTATCTCTGACTCTCTCTCTCTCTCTCCATCAATAATACATCATATCCTCACTAAAATCTCTCAAAAATTACCCTCAATAATCACTCTTAGGTCGTGGATACCCCTCCCAAGAGGTATGTCTGATATGAAGAGTCACCAGAGCCACTACAGTGTCTCTTCACAACTCACTACTGTCATTTCACTCTAGTCTTCACTTGAGTCTTCAACAGCTACTTCTTCCACTTCTTTCAACTCTTTTGCACTTGTATTTACCTCTTTCCAAGGCTAGAAAACTTTCCCAAAGTCACACATACATTCCACAGAACACTTACAGAAGCATACAGAACAGTCTACAGAACAGTACCAGAACAACTACAGTACAGAACAGAACAGAGACAGAACAGTCTACAGAAGACCTACAGAAAGTTACAGAAGGTCATCAAAACCTCATAAATCATTCTCAAATCATTCCAAACTCTCACAAACCATTCAATAAACTTTCACAAGTTCTCAATCTTCATCAACCAATACTCCATCCCTCCTTACAGAAGACAATCAGAACAAAACAGACCAAAACAGAACAAAGCAGAAGGTATACAGAACCATTCAAAACCTATCAGAACATCACAGAACCATCAACAAACATCATGATCTTCCAAAACACAATCAATATCATCTAAAACACTCTCAAACCACTTCCAAATCAATCAATCATCTCATAAAATCAACCATTCAGCTCTCCAAAACAACAAAAATCAGCCAAAAAACAAGTCATTTCAACACTCAACAAGAAGTCCCTTAGAGCGATTACACGTAATATGCATACCAAGTATCTATGAGACATGTCCCATGTCCTTCATCTCAAACATCTTCTTGAGCTAAGTCTTTAAGACATCCAACTCATCATTAGCATTCATATTAATAAGCATATCATCAACATAAAGTACCAAGGTAATAAGGGTATGATCACAAGCCTTCTTTGTGTATAGACACAAATCTATATCATTGCTAGAATACCCTTATGAGTGCATAAAAGCATCAAAATTATGGTACCACTCCTTAGGTGCTTGCTTAAGCCCATAGAGGCTCTTCTTCAATTTGGACACTAGGTATTTCCTATCTCTTTCCAAAAAGTCCTTAGGCTATTGTATATAAATGCCATCATGTAGATAAGAAAGTTGTCTTAACATTGATATGATAAAGATCTAGGTCTAATTGAGCAACCAAGGCTAAGACCAAGCCCAGGATAGGCATCTTGACAGCAGGAGGGAAGATATCATCAAAATCACCCCCTTTCTCTTGCTTAAAGCCCTCCAATCTGGTCTTATATGCTAGCTTAGGGTGTCAAAGACTTGCAAGTGTAATAGGATGGAGGTTTACTAGACTAGACCTCCTCTATGAACTATGTGGATGCTACACAATGTGGTCATGGCCGTTGAAAGGAAGAAGGCCCACTGCTCTCATGCACCCAAGCACAGTGGTCAAAGTGCAAATGGATGCACTAATGAGGAACGATTGACCCAAGGAGAATAGTGGTATCAAAACTGCTTTCTCTTTTTCAATGCCACTCAAAGCAGAAGAGATGCTTGCGGGCCAAGTACTGCATTCAATATTTTAGCTTAGAGATGTTAAACAATGTGGATGAGATGCTCCTGGAATGAGTCCCTTCTCAATTGAAGATTATAGTGCAACTAATATAAAAATTTATTGAAATTGCCATTCATCTTTGGGCTACAGTTGTTGTGGGATGATAAATTTGTTGCAAGATAATGGGAAACAATCGTATAAGCCTGCATGGAAGCAGAGGGATAACTTAGGTATTTGTGCAATCTCAGAACTAGGCCTATGTTAAATCATTGTGCTGTCAAGATGGTGTGCATAGCAAAGGATGTCACGGACTAAATAGACAAAGCAGCTGATTAGTGTGTTCAGAGATACCACAGAACAGTTAAACCAACAAGCAAAGAAGGCAGAAGTAGCATTGGCTACAAATGCACAAGAAATAGTAGAAAAGAACAAAGAAAATGTAAATTTACATTGTTGGAAATGCTCCAGATCTAATCAAAGATATTGATGCTATCTCTACAGAAATGTTTTCAGCTTCTCTAATGGACATAGTCTTCTAGTTGCAAGACTTGAATACTTGAAGTTATTCAGATTGTAAAGCTTGTTCAGCTTGAGAAGCTTGATGCATTGCAACTACAATTGAATGAGTACAAAAGACTATACTGGTGGCTGAGAATGCAATAGTGGTTATTGCTGCAGTTTTACAGTAAAAGCTAGTTGCATTATAGGGTATTGGAGTACATTTCCTACTGGCATTTTGGAAAATTGACTAGTTTTGTAAAGGTGGAATATTGTAAGCATTAAATACTCAGGTTTTGAACTAATTTACTACATCTTTTGTAGTGGGGCTGATTGTTAACAGTTTGTGGCAAGTATATGTGGCATTGTTGCCTAAGGAGCTAGACAAGCATTGGTGCTTTGCCACATGTTTGGAAGTGTATGATATCGGTGTGAACTAAAATTTACTTGTTTTGCAAAGCTGAAGACCTTGAAAATGGCAAACACATGAGACAAGGATACTATCACTCAAATAGTTGGACTACAACCATTTCGTTCTATGGAAAATCAGGATGTCTAATTTCTTAATTGGAAGAGGCTATTGGGACCTAGTCATAGGTCTTGAAGATGAGCCCAAGCTACCAGAAGATAGACCTCCAACACATGATCAGTTAAGGGCACACATGACTTGGTTGGAAAAGGATAGCAAGGTCTTGCATTGGCTGTCATTATGTGTGTTAGACACAAAGGCTATGCAAGTTGCAAACTGTACTTCCCCAAAAGCTACTTGGGACTTATTGATGAAGAATTATGGGCATGTCACTCATGTGAGAAAGACACAACTAAAGTAAAAATTCAACCACATATCCAAGAATGCAAGGTCTATTGAAGTCTATGTTAGTGAGATAAGATCCATTGCAGAACAACTAGGCTCAATTGGAGCTGAAGTTGAGGATGATGATTTGGTGGCTACTACCCTCCATGGACTTGGACAGGAGTATAAGCAGTTTGATACTTCCATTTCAGTGCATTAGGAGCAGCATGACTTTGATGAACTTGTGGTACTTCTATTGCATGAAGAAGTGAAACTTGGACTCAATACAAGTTCCAGTGGGTCTAAAAATAGCAAGGACAGTGTCTTCTACTCCAATAAAAGGGGTAGAGGTGGAAGAGGAAGAACAATTTTTAGAGGAAGAGGTGCTGGAAATGCATATGCAGCCTATGGACCGCAAGCTACTAGATGGAAAAATAGATAGCCTCAAGAAAATAGAGGTGCCTCAAATGCTCATGGAAGAGGGGGTTATTCAGCTAGAGGAAGAGGCACTTGGTAGCAGCCTCAAATGAGTCATGGACGGCAATCAAATGCAAATAAGGATTGCCATTATTGTGGAAAATATGGGCATGTAGCTAAGGATTGCTACAAGAAGTAGAATGATCAGAGAGCAAGAGGGAAGCAACATGGTAATTATGTTTTTTCTAGTGGTATGCAGGAGGATGATAGGTTGTTTTCTATGCAACATGTGAAGAAAGGGTTGCCTCCACAAGGCAAAGCAGATGATGTATGATATATAGACTTAGGGGCATCTAACCATGTGACTCCTCATGGAGAGTGGTTTGACACATTGGTAGAAGGTGCTCACGGATATGTTTGCACAGGGGATGATATGCAACATGACATTATGGATACACTTACTATTCCCCTTATGATGCATGGTGACAGGGAAAAGAGTCTCTATGATGTGTTACATGTACCCTCCGTAACCAAAAACTTTCTTTCTATAGGACAAATGGCTGAACAGAATCTACAAGTTAGATTCAATAGAGATGGATGCTACATTGAAGAGTACGGTCAAGGATGCAAACTCATTGCTAAAGGCAAAAGAAATGGCAGGATGCTTACATTGGATACAAAAATTTTAGCATTGAATGCTACTACATGACAATGCTGCAATAAGGGACATTGAGATATTTCATAAAAGGATCGGGCATGTAAATGTTCAAAAGCTAAAGAATATGTAGCATAAGCAAGTTGTACTTGGACTCCCTAAGTTCAAGCATGTGGAATTGGGACATGTATGTCAGTCTTGTCAATTTGGGAAGCAATCAAGGCTTCCATTTATGAGGCATGTAAGCACTACTACTGAACCATTACAGCTTGTACATTCTAATGTATGGGGACCCTCATAGAATGCATCTCTTAGGGGATCACGTTATTATGTGTCATTCATAGAAGACTATAGTAGGTACACATGGTTGTATGTGTTGAAGCGCAAGAGTGATGTCATGGATGCTTTTTAGGATTTCAAGAGACATGTAAAGAAAGAATTGGCTTGCTACATCTTATGCTTGAGATGGAGAATATGTTTCTAAAGACTTTGATCACTTCTTGGTAGCTCATGGGATTAAAAGGCAACTGACATGCAAGTACAAACCACAACAAAATGGTGTGGCAGAAAGGAAAAACAGGGTGATCATGGAATCAACAAGAGCCATGTTGAATGAGAAAATCCTACCAAATGCATATTGGGTAAAGGCTGTAATAATTGCAGTGTATGTCATGAATCGTACACCAACAACAGGTATACATGAGGTGACTCCTCATGAGAGGCTTTATGGGATAAAGCCTAAGGTCTTTGGATGCTTGGCATATGTACATGTTCTAGATGAAAAGAGAAAGAAGCTTGATCCAAAGGTAGAAAAGGCCATCTTTATTGGGTATGCACAAGATAGGTGTTGGGGGTAAAGGCGCCTCCATTGTGCCACCCCGTGTATTACCACACTGATAGTTCTTGCCACTGCACACTGCAGGTGGCGGGTGCCCATCACTGTCACACTTATTCTTTATTCTTTCAGTGACTAGTGAATAAAGGAAGGCCCGGTCACACATTGTGACTGTTGGAGTTCCCATTTGTCTCTCTCTCTCTTTTCTTGCTCTTGCTCTCCGCCATAGCTCGTGCATGGTCTTTCGATCCTCTCATCCCTTTCAATTGGTATCAGAGCTTGGCTTCCGATTGCTCAAGCTCTTCTCGGTGCTTGCTTAGCTTCGCATCGGCTCCCTTCTTGCATTGGATCTCCATCCTGGTAGCCATATCTGATCTCCCCGAGCTCCCGTCACTCCCCGGCTTCCGGAGCACCTTCCCGGCCTATTGAGGCACCTTCATGGCATTGGTACTAAGGTATTTGATCATTCTTTCAGGGTTTTATTTCAGTCTACAAGTTGCAAATAGCAAGGGTAGCCATGGCTTCAAACCCTTGAAGCTTATTCCCCTCATATTGTGCCTTACACCTATCAAGGCTCAAAGAGGCTTGTCATAGGCATTTGATAGGCCCTTCTTGAACCCCCCATTACCCCCTTTCAGCCCATGTGGAGCAGCAGCAAGTTCAGCACCAACAGGGCAGATTGCGCCATTTTTCCAGGCTGTTAGCAATCATCTACTTCAGCTCCTCACTTGGCCATTGCTTCTTGCTCTCTACCTTGATCAAGAGGGCTATTAGACTTCATGCTTGATGTCATTCAAGCTTTGGGCATTGGTCTTGATCATTCGAGGCTGATTTCTTCAGATTTGGGACTGTCATAAACTGTCATAACAGGCTGAAAATAGGGCAGCAACATTGACATTAGCATTTGTTGCTTACACTCCATTCTGTGAGAAATGCAAGATCTAGAGCATGGCAAAGGCGGAACCTATGGAGGATGGAAGGAGAAGTGTGGACTCATGATGGAAAAGACACTATTTGTTACACAAGTAAATTAGGTTCCAAGATTGAGACTTGGACTCATAAACACAGTCTTGTGTATGTGGACAATGACATTGACACTTCACTGAAAAGAAAAGAGTACAATCATTGCATTAAGAAAAGGAAGCAAGTACAATGCTTTATAGGAAAGTAGGAAACTGCAGTAGGCACCATTATGCATATGGGATAGGTTAGCCTGCATATCCTTGACCCTGAAGCTCCATACAAAGAGGTTGTTTAGTGAGTGTGATTGCTGAATCTCAACACCCCTCCTCAATCACAACTAGAAAGGCACAAAGTGTGTAGAGGCTGTAATGAGAACCACCTGCAAAGTGTGGGCACACCACAAACATGGTAGACACCAGAGGCTGTCACAGAAACGACTAAGTGTGGGCACCAAAACATGATGGACATCCAGAGGCTGTAACAGGGGCCTCACAAAGTGTACAGGGACTCTAATGCCAAGTTACATGAGGAGTTTACAAAGCTTATGGCAGGAAGCATTAGGGCAAGGAAATACAAGGCTTTTAAAACAGTCTATCAGAGTTATGAGAGTAGAAGGACTGATGAGTCTTGTCCTTCCGATCCTGGTGGTCTTCATCTTCATCTTCTTCTTCCTTTGCTCCATTTTCTTCTTCTTCTTTGACTGCGACTAGATAGGCCTTTTGGGATCTCTTTCTTGCGTGGCAGAACTTCTCAGTGTGTCCGGTCCTTTTGCAAAAGTCATAGAAGAGCTGATCCTTCTTGCCTTTGTACCTGTTGCCAACATATAATGCATGCTCATCTCTAGAGGTACTTGGTTCTTCCTTAGTTTTTAGCTTCTTTTCCTCTTCTAACAGTGATGCCTGGATATCGACAAGTTCAAGATTTGGCATGTTGATTAAAGTTGTTGATACATTATTATATTCAGGAGGCAAACTCTTAAGTAGAACACCGATGCAAACATCTTCATCCATTTTAATGTTGATTCCTGCAAGTTGGGTTAGGAGTCCTTCCATGTAATTGAGATGTGTGGCAAGTGATGTGCTGGACTTCATTTCAAGCCTGAAGAACTCAATCAGGAGACCATACTTTGATGATTTAGATTGTGCACTGAAAAAGGTGTCAAGTCTTTTCCATGTATCCTGTGAGGTCTCACAGTTATCCACATGGTGGATATAACTGTCGTCTAGCTCCAATTTGATAATGGCCTGGGCTCTGTCATCATTCTTTTGCCAAGTAGTTGCAAGATCCGCGTCTCGAGGTTTCTTCTCTTTGCCATTTGTGATGGCCCAGAGACCCTTTTTCATCAAGATGAGCTTGATGCGGGTTTGCTAGGTGTGAAATCCGACTCCTTTGAATCGAGCATTTGGAGAGTCTTTTCCCATGTTGAGGTTTCAAGATCAGCAGCAAATCAACACCAGAATTCTGAGATTTTATCAGTAGAAGAGCAGAATGCAGTGTGTCAAGAGACACAGTTAATGACAGTGTGAAAACACACTATGTCAGTGTTGATGTTGAGCTTGATTCTTGATTCTTCTTGTTTGGGATCGTTCGGTCGTTCTTCAATCTTCTCAGGTCCTTCCCCTCCTTGATTTGATGCTGGGTCAATGGATTAGAGTGACAGAGACTTGGGTTGAGTGTCAGGAGAAAGAAAAACTGAGAAAAAAAACTTGAGAAATTTTGGCTATGGTGGAATTAGGGTTTCTGAGACAGGGGCCTGGTTTTTTCAACATTACAGGAGCTATACTTGATCATTTTCAAAAATTTTACATGTCTAGGAAGTTGACTTCATGGGCTATCAAAGCCCTATCATAATCGTCAAGATCGTGGACTATATGAAGCACGCAGGCACGTCGAACAGATTCGGCATAGTTCAGGACAGACTTCCGTGATTTCCGCAATGCTGGGGCCACGGCGCAGCAATGTAGTCGATTTTCATGCCAGGATGAAGCACGTTGAGTAGGAGAACAACTCCCTAGAAGAAATCAAGAACTGAAATGGCCTGGTTGAGAAGTTATTGAAGCTCCAAGTGAGGTAGGTCCTGTCTGGCTATGGCAGACACAGAGCAGAGATTGAGAATTTTCACAATGCTGAGCTCCAGATGGTCAAATGTCCTGGATTGATGTGATACAGGGAAGCTTTTGAGTTGGAGAATACTTTTCTAGAAGGAAGCTCCAAGAGATTTGACCTGTGGAGTGAGATATAAGCAGCTCAATCTGACAGGGTGCTGCTGGCTATGGCTGCCATGGAAGCTTCAGTGAGAGTAATCAAGAGAGGCTGGAGAAGAAATGCCATGCCCAACTGGGCTCTGATACCATGTGAGAAATGCGGGATCTAGAGCATGGCAAAGGCAAAAGCTATGGAGGATGGAAGGAGAAGTGTGGACTCATGATGGAAAAGACACTGTTTGTTACACAAGTGAATTAGGTTCCAAGATTGAGACTTGGACTCATAAACACAGTCTTGTGTATGTGGATAATGACATTGACACTTCACTGAAAAGAAAAGAGTACAATCATTGCATTAAGAAAAGGAAGCAAGTACAATGCTCTATAGGAAAGTAGGAAACTGCAGTAGGCACCATTGTGCATATGGGATAGGTTAGCCTGCATATCCTTGACCCTGAAGCTCCATACAAAGAGGCTGTTTAGTGAGTGTGATTGCTGAATCTCAACACATTCCGATTGTGTTATTTGATGCCCGTATGCAGCCTACTTGATGCCCAAATGTGTTGGGAATGTATGCATTCAATTTGCCCATGATTTGGCATTGTTGTTGGGCTGGAAATTGGTAGTTTTGGACTGTTTAGAGCTGCTGTACATGAGCGGGCTGAAGCTCATTTGTCACATGTATTGCTTCTCTATCGATACCGAATGTATGCTATGGGTTATGCCATGATGTATTACACTTTGGGGATCGACTTCGAACTCATGATCGTGATTTTGGAATGCTTTTGAGCATTGCATTTGCTTCGTTGTTATTGGTTTGTCATTGGCAGTTTGGTCGACTTGACTGGCATTTAAGCCACTTATGCCTATTGTCTGTACTTGACAGATAAGCTCTATGCATTACATGCTTTGGTCCGTGGTTGATGCCTCTTAGTTTGTCCATGCTTGACAGATATTTTGGAGCTCCGATTTGGATGTTTTGAGCACTTCCAACTCACAGGGATATTGACTTTGGGTTGCTACTGGATGTATTGACTTGACATAGTTCTTGCCATTGGGATTATGTCTTGCTTAGTGGTTGCTATGACAGTTGCTTCATGTATGTCATGCTCTCTTGGATGCGTATGAGGCATTGACTTGGTCACTTGTCACTGGTACTTTGTCTTGGGTTTTTTGAGCTCTTTAGCTCGCCTGTACGCCGTTTGTGCCAGTGGGAGCATAGTGTATGCATGACCGACTTTGAGCAGTTCATGTCTTGGAGCAGCTTACGACTTTGAGCATATGTTTTTTGAGACTTTAGGATTACCCTTCGACCTTTGAATGTTGCATTGATGTATGTCTTGGTCTCCGAATTGCTTATGAGCTGAGTCTCTTGCTTTGGATCCGCTTTCACTTTGGGCAGACACCTATTTGTGTCAGGTTTTGGCAGTTGCAGGTACATCTTGCCTAGATTGTCTGGGGGTGTGCCTCTTACTGGTAGATGCTATTTGACATGTCTCAGTGTTAAGCTCATGTATTTTCACTAACATTTGGCTTTGCTTTGTCCTTTTCATGCTGGCTTTGGACCTAGCACTGTCTAGTTGACTTTGAATCCAGTTTTGGGACAGTTTGCTCTCATTATTGTAGGTCTGCAATTTATTACAGAAAACATTTATTGGTGGATTGAGCTGTATTTTTCATAATAAAATGTCCTGATTTGGTATACTGTACCTCGTACTTGGTGGACAACAGCTTCTCACTCAGTTTCCCAGTCATTTTGCCTTGGATTTAGTGGTTTTTGGCTGTTTACAGCAGAAAACAACAAGCAATTTTGAACTATCCCTGATTTATAGCCTGCATTATGGCTTCGTCTTCGACTGATAATGCCATATTTAATATCATGAAGTTGGATGGTACCAACTATGGCTATTGGAAGAGCCAGATTTGGCAGGTCTTGGTGCAGAAGAACCGTATAAAGCCACTTCGATTGAGCGGGCAGCAGCGTGTAGGTATGAGCAATGATGACTGGTTTGACTTGGATGCATACTGTAAGTCCACAATCATACTCTCTCTGATTGAGCAGGTTCATTACAATGTAGTGGATGAGGCACAAACCGCATGGCAGTTATGGGAAAAGATCAAGAATCTTTATGATAAGAAGAGCCCGGGATGTTAGATGTATTGGCTCAAGCAGCTCATGTATCTGCGCATGAAGGAGAATGCGATGATGTCTGCTCATTTGAGCCAATTCCATGTGATCTTGAAGAATCTGACATTGCAGGGTATCACATTTCCCAATGAGGTGACCCCACTCTTTTTGCTTGGGACTCTTGGAGAGTTGTGGGATGTCTTTCGTACTGCCTTGTGTGCTCCGACTACTACTAGGCTGAAATTGTATGATGTAGAGAGTGCTCTTCTACAGGAAGAGATCAACAGGAAGAACTTGGATGCCTCTCGTGTTTCTCATGCTTTGACAGTTAGAGGCAAGAATGACATGAATGAACATGGGAATGGCCGTGGCCGTGACTCTCAAAAGGGTCGGTCCAAATCTCGTGGAAAGTCGCATAGTAAGTTGCGTGGGCACAATACTAATGTCACTTGCCATCATTGTGGGAAAAAGGGCCATATCAGACCACAATGTCATGAGTTGCGCAATGAGAAGCACAAGGACAAGGGGAAGGATAAAGTGCACGAAAAGTTTTCTGATCGCAGTATTGTACCTGCGAACTCCAGTGTAAAGATTGAAGAGATCAATGTTACGTAGACTGAGGAGTCATCTGACGGTGATGAGTTTATCTTGGTTGCTAGTTCATGTGACAGCTCACAGTTGACTGAGACTCCTAGCATATATGCACAGTGTTGGCTTTTGGATTTAGGCGCATCTTTTCATGTGACGCCTTATCGTGAGTGGTTCCACTCCTACCACACTGTATCAGGGTCAGTCAGGCTTGGAGATGATAGGTCTTTGGCTATTGTGGGCAGTGGTGACATATAGTTGCAGTTTTTCACTGGCAGTTATTTTGTGCTCAGGAATGTATGTCATGTACCTGCACTTACGCACAGCCTTATGTCTGCTGCAAGTAAGCTGGATGATGCAGGGTTTCACATTGGTTTTGGAGACTCTGCCTGGAAGATTACCAGAGGCAGACTTGTACTGGCCAGAGGTGCCAAGGCTGGCAGCGTCTATTCTCTTGTAGTGGATGGTCCTACAGTTGATCATGTTTTGTCAGTGGGTTCTATCCCACATGTATCACTTTAGCATGCCCGTTTGGGGCATATTTCTTTGAAGGGAATGAAAATGCTTTCTGGTTTGCAGTATCTTCCGCCTTTAGACTATGCATGTTTTGACTCGTGTGATCATTGTCTTTATGGTAAGCAAAATAGGTCTACGCATAAGAAATCGGGTAGGCCACGCATGAGTGAGCCCTTGGCTTTGGTGCATTCCGATGTTTGTGGGCCCATGCCTTGTATGTCTATGGGTGGCACGAAGTACTTTGTTGTCTTCATTGACGATTTTTCTAGGAAAGTGTGGGCTTATCCCATAAAGCAGAAGTCCGATGTCTTGGCAGTCTTTCAACGTTAGCTTGCTCTTGTTGAGAACTAGACTGGGTATAGGCTGAAATGCCTTAGGACTGACAATGGGGGAGAATATGTCTCACGTGCTTTTGAGCAGTTGTGTGATGACAGGGGTATTAAGCGTCAGTTGACCGCCCCTTACACCCCACCCCAGAATGGTTTGTTGAACCCATGAACAGGACTATTCAGGAGTGTGTGTGCTCTATGCTTAGCCATGTAGGCCTACTACAGAGCTTTTGGGCTGAGGTAGTTAGTACGGCAGTGCATGTCATAAACCGATTGCCTTCTAGTGGTTTGGATTTCTAGGTTGCAGAGGAAGTTTGGGCTGGTAAGCCACCCTCTTATGCACATCTCCGTGTCTTTGGATGTGAGGCATTTTGCCATGTGCCCAAGGACAAGAGGAGTAAGTTGGATCCAAAGAGCATTAAATACATCTTTCTTGGCTATGGTGATTCAGGAGAGATGGGCTATTGCCTATGGGATCCGGAGGCGCAAAAAATAGTACGCAGCCATGGTGTAGTTTTCCATGAACACAAAATGCATAAGCAGCCTGAGAAGGTGGTTGAGATCCGTAGAGTGATCTTTGAGGAGGAGCCTCGGGCTCCAGCACAGCCAATAGTACAGCCTGCAGTAGTTCCTACACATGGCCAGGGTGTTGGACAGGCAGTTGGACAGGCAGCAGAGCCTGTGGTGAGACGGTCTACTAGAGATAGATGTCCACCTGATCGCTATGAGCCCTCTATGCAGTATGTCTTGTTGACGGATGCAGGAGAGCCTCTCACCTATGATGAGGCTATGCGCAGGGGTGACAGTCACTCTTGGGAGAGGGCTATGCAGTTTGAGATGGACTCCTTGCATAGGAATATGACTTGGGATCTTGTTGCCTTGCCTAGGGGAAAAAAGGCTTTGCCATGCAAATGGGTGTACAAGGTGAAAAGTACCCCTGGGCACCCCAAGCCGACCTATAAGGCTAGACTTGTAGCTAAGGGTTTTAAGCAGGAGCATGAAGTTGACTTTGATGAGGTCTTCTCTCCTATCTTCAAGATGACTATCCTACGCTTGGTCTTGTCCTTGGTCGCGCAACTTGACTTGGATCTTTATCAGATGGATGTTAAGACTGCATTCTTGCATGGGGATTTGCATGACGAGATCTATATGGAGCAACCTAAGGGCTTTGCAGAACATGGCAGGGAGCACCTAGTGTGCAAATTGAAGAAGAGTCTTTATGGCTTGAAGCAAGCACCTAGGGAATGGTATCATAAGTTTGATGCCTTTATGCAATCTTAGGGCTACAGTAGGAGTGCTATGGATCTGTGTCTTTACACGAAGAAAGCTCGTGATGGCAGTTTACTGATTTTGGTTCTCTATGTTGATGACATGCTGATAGCATGGAAAGCTCATGCAGAGCTTGATGCTCTGAAAGCTCAGCTCAAGAAGAGCTTTGAGATGAAGGATCTAGGACACGCTTCACATATTCTTGGAATGCACATTAAGCGTGATAGGCATCAGGGGCTTTTGTATCTCTCATAGGGGGAGTACATCCATAAAGTCCTTCAGCGCTTCTACATGCACGACGTAAAGCCTGTGGGCTGTCCTTTGCCTTCTCATGTTAGGGTTTCACAAGCCGATTGTCCACAGACAGATGAGCAGAGGGCTGAGATGGCCAAGATCCCTTAAGCATTAGCAATGGGCAGTCTCATGTATGCCATGATAGCCACTCGTTCAGATATTGTGCATGCAATTGGTGTTGTGGCGCGTTATATGGCTACACCTGGCAAGAAGCATTGGGATCCCGTGAAAGGTATCATGAGGTACCTGAAAGGCACTGCAGATATATCTATATGCTATGGGAGCCAGGATACAGGGGTCGTGGGCTACACTGACTCCGACTATGCAGGACATGCAGATAGTAGGAAGTCCACTTCTGGCTATGTGTTCACTTATGCTGGAGGGGCTGTTTCTTGGATGTCCAGGGTGCAGAAGTGTACGGCTTTGTCTACCACTGAGGCTGAGTATGTTGCAGCCACACTGAGGCTTGCAAGGAGGCTATCTGGCTAGGCCATCTTGTTTCTGACCTTGGGATTGATGCTATTCGTACACTGCATTCGGATTCTATGAGTGCCATTCAGTTGGTTAAGAATCCGGTCTTCCATGCGAAAACGAAACATATTGAGGTGAGATATCACTTTATTCGGGGTGTCGTGGAAGTCAGGTCTGTTGACCTTGTCAAGATCTCCACTGACATCAATCCTGTAGATCTGCTCACAAAAAGCCTCACTACTGAGCGCTTTGCCTTCCTTAGGAGATTGATGGGCGTTGGATGAGATGTTGCCTTTCCTCATCCCTTGTACCTATGTACAATTGTATTGTCTTTTCTTTTATTTTCTCTCTCACTGGGACAGATTCGCCTTTAAGTGGGAAGTTGTTGGGGTAAAGGCGCCTCCGCCATGCCACCCCGTGTATTACTACACTAACAATACCCACCACTGCACATTGCAGGTGGCAGGCTCCCGTCACCATCACACTTATTCTTTATTCTTTCAGTGACTAGTGAATAAAGGAAGGCCCGATCACACATTGTGACTGTTGGAGTTCTCATTTGTCTCTCTCTCTCTCTTTTCTTGCTCTTGCTCTCTGCCATAGCTCGTGCATGGTCTTTCGATCCTCTCATCCCTTTCAATAGGAAAGTGTACAAATGCTACAATCCTTCTACTCATGAGACATTGGTCTCAAGAGATGTAGTATTTGATGAGGTGAAATCATGGCATGAGAAGAAGATCACCTTGCTGAATGATGATGATGGTTATCAAGAGACTTATGCGCATGCAAGTACAAATGAAAGTGCAAAAATTTCTAGGCCTTCTAAAGATGCTACTACATCAGTTAGTCCTTGGATAGGTAGATTGAGGACTTCAGCATCTTTGTCCATTGACACAGGTATGTCAGTGAGGGGGAGAAATGTGGATAGAGGCAAAGAAAAACTTGATGATGTTATAGGGCCACTCACTTGTGGTCATGATTCACCTGGCACTGACAACTTGGATAGTGAGTTTGGTATTCCGTCAGTTGTGACTCCTGGTGTGAGACATAGATACGCACCACCTCATGAGGAGAGAGGAGAGTTTCATACTGCACCTCAGTTGAGGAGATTAGAAAGAGTTAGGAATCCTATGGATAGGCTTACATAAAATGGTTACATAGTGAGGCACTATGCATATATGGCAAAAGTCACTAGCTTCAAGGAACCCACAAAGTTTTCTGAAGCTATTTTGGATGATCATTGTGTAAGGCAATGGATGAGGAATATTGAGCATTGGTTGAAAATGACACTTGGGATTTGGTTGATTTGCCTGAAGGAAAAATGGCTATTTTTTGCAAATGGGTGTACAAAGTGAAGTGAAAATCATATGGCACATTGGAAAGATACAAGGCAAGACTTGTGGCAAAAGGGTATGCACAAGAATATGGTATTGATTATGAGGAGACATCAAGTCCTATTGCTAAAATGGCAACTATGAGGATAGTGATTACTTTGGCAGCATCTAAAGGATGGAGTATGTATCAGATGGATGTGAAGAATTCTTTTCTCAATAGTGATTTGGTTGAGGAGTATACATGGATCAACCCGAGGGCTATGTACATACAGATTTTCCTACATATGTGTAGATTGAAGAAATGGGCTCAAGCAAGCACCTAGAGCTTGGAATGCTAAGATAAGTGCATGCTTACAGAAACTTGGTTTCACTATGTGCAAGGCTGATCATAGTCTATTTAGAAAGAAGACAAGGGCTGGTTATGTGATATTAGTCATCTATGTGGATGACTTTATCATTATAGGTGATGATGTCACAGGAATTGGAGAGATCAAGGAAATGTTACATGCTAAATTTTAGGTCAAAGATTTGGGATAATTGAAGTATTTCCTTGGGATTGAGGTTATCTCTACACCTCATGGTACTTGGTTGTTGCAGAAGTAGTATGCATAAGACATGTTAACCAAGTATGGTATGTTGGATTGCAAGGCTTTGAGCACTCCATTGGAAAAAAATGTTAAGCTACTTGTAGATATTGGTCATGAGATTGAGAATGTCACTATGTATAAACAAATGGTGGGTAGCCTAATTTACCTTACCATTACTAGATCAGATCTTAGCTATTTGGTTGGACTGATTAGCCAATTCATGTAGAAGCCTATGAAGTCACACTTGGATGGATCTTGAGATATGTGAAGACTACATCAGATTATGGTCTATTCTATGAGCATGGTAAGCCTTTGGAGCTTACAGGATATACAGATGCTGACTAGGCAGGATGTACCTATGACCAGAGATCTACTAGTGGGTATGCATTTGCCCTTGGTAGTAGTATGGTCAGCTAGAGCAGTAAGAAGCAACCTATAGTTGCACTCTCTAGTACTGAGGTAGAGTATAAAGGTGCTGCATTAGTTGCATGTGAGGCAGCATGGCTCATGAAGCTTCTTGATGATTTGGGCATATAGGAAGTCAGGCTTGTCACACTATTGTGACAACATGAGTAGTATGATCCTAGCCATTAATCCTATCTATCATGCTATGACTAAGCACATTGAGGTACACTATCACTTTGTCAAATACAAAGTGATTGCATGTGACATTGATTTGTTCCATGTGAGGACAGAAGACCAAGTTGCAGATATCTTTACCAAGTCATTGGGTAAAGATAAATTTGTGCATTTTAGAGAGCTACTTGGAGTGAACTACCCCACCTGAGCTTGAGGGAGAGTGTTGAGATTCAAGCTCATAGTTGTCTACCTTAGTTGAATAAGGTTAAGTCACATTGACTTAACCATGATTAGATCTAGGTCTCTTGATCTTTTGTGTGTAGTACACACAGTTGACTTTTACACTATGTGTTGATGGAATGAACTAAGAAGGGAACATGTCTAATTCCCTTACTATGGCTCAATGGATCGCTTTCCAAAGCTCAAATAGTCCCTTGGAGGGGCTCAAACAAGGCTAAAGGAAGTTGGAGTGAATTGAGAATCAATGGGAGGATTGATGCATATCTCAACGTGCCGGTGCCATGAAAGCTTGAACTAAAGCTTCTTCATGGGCTGAAGCAAATGATAAATAAAGCTCCTTATATGCCTTCTATGATACCATTTGAAAGATAAGTGAAAGATGGAAGTACGAGTGGAAGCAAGAAGAGTGCAAGAGCTATGAAGGTTCAAGCAAGAAGAGAGAGACCGTTGTGTGGAAACTCCAACAATAACAATATGTGACCACGACCTTCTCTTATTATTGTTATTAAAAGAGTAAATAATAAAGTATCAGTGTTGGGGACCTTCCACTTATAGTGTATAGGTGTGTGCATGTATATATAAGTAAAATGTTAGTGGCTAGGTACCAGTGGCCTTTTACCTCAAATAAATATAAAGAGACATGGACAACAAGAGGCCCTCTTATGATCACTTAAGATTATTTAGCTGTGAAGCTTATGTACATGTGGAAAGGCACATTAAGTTAGAGCCAATATCCACTAAATGCATTTTTAAAGGCTATAGACAGAGTGGTGAGATGGGCTATCACCTTTGGGATTTAGATAGATAGAAATATTATCTTTAGTATATCATGTAATATTCAATGTGAAAAATATGCATAAGTAGTGCCTTAAGGAAGTGAAAATAAGAAAAACTTTATGGCATGTAGTATTACCTTATTATTTTGCCATGTAGGGCAAGTCCTAGTGGGCCACGTGGATGAAATGTGGGCACAAATATTACTTCTACTACTAGTGGAGAAGCAAACAGGGAGATCTATTGAGCAGTAGGCTAAGAGTCCTATGATGTCTCAAGAAGAAATACTAATTCTTACTCCAAGTTAGCCCATTGTATTATATACATCTACTCGTACCTTTTGTCCTCTCATTTTAGCCTAGGGTCGACTATGTGATGTTGACATATTGAAGGGAGCCATCTTGTTATAAAGAGGCCATGAGTCATGATGATAAACTTAAGTGGGAGCTAGCTATGTGTGTATAAAGAATTGGACTTGGGCATCGGTTTCATTGCAAAAGAAAATAATGATTTTCCACCCAATGATCTACAAGTTGAAGGTTACTGTTAACCCCAATGCAAGACATAGAAAAAGGAAATGAAGAAAATTCAAGAAAATTCAAAATGCAGATCAAAGTGAAAAAGGTGGCCTGACAAAAGGATAAGAGGAGAAAAGGCCAAAAGAGCAAGGGCAACCTTAAAAGTCAAGGCAAAGGCAAAGGTGCATTTTAAAATGTAAAAGCGCCCCCAAAATTTTTTAAAAGAGTAGATGGGCAAAGGTAAAGGCATAATGTAAATAGAAGGAAATAGGAAAAGAGGACCTTGGCAAGATGGCTAGTTTTGTAAAAAAAAGGGATGGGTGGCCAAAGGGATAAGGGCATGTATAAAAGCCAAAAAGTGAATAGAGAAGCTCATTCTTGGTGTGTGGAAAAAGTGGCTCTCTTTTTCTTCTTCTTCTTCTCTACTTGCATGTGCTTGTGCTTGTGAGAGAAAGTGTGAGTGTGTGAGGGTAAGGGACCGTGGTGGAGAAGCTCTCCATCTTCTCCTCTCTTATTCTCTTCTCTTCTCTTGTCTCGCACGCGTCCATGTAGCATGGGGCTTGAAGGTGGAGGATTGAGTTTTCTTGAACTTGCAAATTGAATCATGGAGCTACCAGGGTGCTTGAGAGAGGGGGGTACTAGATCGGGCATTGAGGTAAGCTCACTACACTCGTAGGCTTTGGTAGATAACTCGAATATGCAAAGGGATGTGCTAGCTAGGGGAAGAAATCGTACACATAGATGACCTATTAAAGGAGAGGAGATCAAGAGCCACAAGCTAAGATAGCACAGCCTCGAGCCTCAAAGAGAGCTATAGCCACTAGCGAGAGATCTAGTCAGAGCAACCAAGAGAAAGGGAAGAATTAGCGGATGTAAAGCTAGAGCTAGCTAAACTCCAGGACATGATTAGAAGACCTGTGCAACCTCACGTGCTTGTGAAGGGAACCACCTTCCAGCTAAGTGCACAGATCCTAGATCCAGACCTTGTGCCAAAATGATAGGTTTGGTCATGATACTGTGCATTGCAAACTATCGAATGTCCCAGGCAAAAACCATCTACTAGCTCAGCCATCATACCTTCTGTGGCCTTGGGACTGTTTGGAGTCAAAACACTTGATGGTGAGGCCACTCCCATCTCGTTGAACGTCATGAGACTACGACAAAAATGAAGCATGCCGATATTTCATTGCTAGGACCTAGCAACCTAGATCTGGCCTCTATAGGAAAGAAGACTCGTTGAAGGAGGAAAAAGAGGGCAAACACCAAAGTGACACTAAAAATGGATAGTGTGACCACACTAACGAGAGGAAAGCAAGTGACTAATGACCTGCTTATGACATTGCTCAAGATCGATGGCAAAAGAGTGGAGGGAAAGTGACTAATGACCTGCTCAAGATCAATGGCAAAATAGTGTAGGGAAAGATGAAAGGCAAGTGACTAATGACCTGCTTATGACATTGCTATAAGCTCTCGTAACATTTCCGATGGGGGATTTTCTTATGCAAAGCCCTTCATTATGGTGAGAATCGAAGCAATGGGTAGAGGGATCTAATGAGCTAGGATTAGTCGACTTGCATGAGAATGACGCAGCCATGCAAATACCAAGCCTCACATTGAACTCAATGCCTAAGTTCTTGCATGTGAATGCTTTCTGGGAAGGCACAAAGATGCATGCAATCCTACCAACAGCACTAGGAAATGTCATGAGGAAGGGGATTGTAGACATGGGACCATGAGTCAGTGTACTTAGCCATGCAGTTTTGCAAGTTTGGGGTAACCCGTCGGTGGAGACTGTAAGGCTTAATGTCATGCTAGCTAATGGCATGAAAGTTAAGCCATTCGAAGTATTGAAGGACTAGCCCTTGAACATAGCATGTGTCCTATTCTCGGTTAACTTCATCGTTATGAGGGGAGTAGATTGTGATATCTTGCTAGGTAGATCATAGACGAGGAACACACAGGTAATCAAAGACGAGGGTAATAGTCTCATATTCCAAGGTAATAGATCAGAGGAAACTAGAGTTGAGTTGGATACTTGGAAGACCATGCCAATTGACTTAGAGGCCATCTCCTCTATCTTGAAAGGAGATACCCAAACCAGGAATGCATGTGGACCTTTGACAAAGTACATTCCCTACCCAAAACGAGTGCGAGATTGGATGCACATGCTAGCCACCATCGACTTGCATTTTTAGATGACAAAGAACATTATAAGCAAGCTGCAAGGATAGTCAGTGACTCCCATAAAGCCACCGCACCTCAAATTCCAAGGGGTAAGACCCTACCATTAGTGCCACTCTGTATGATGGCCAAAAACCCTAGCATGTGACAAATGTCCACTCCGTTCCATGTCATGTTTAACAGACTTGAACTCTAGGGGATTCATAAGTATTTAATAAGGGAGTTAGTTGGTCACCCAGTTGCTAACCTCAAGCCATTCCAAGATTTGGTGGAGGAACTGAGATGGCGATGGACCAAAGTGCACGACCTAAACCTTATGTACAATTGGGCACTAATCACGGATGGAAAGAGAAACAAGAATAGAGACCTAGATGATGAAGAGCCATCATATGGCAGCAACTCAGATAATAAGTACAAGGATTGCTATTCCTCAAATGAAAACAATAAAGAAGAGGTTGAGATGATAGTGTATGACATTGACGGTTGAGTGATCAAACAAATAGGACTAGACTCTAAGCTACGGAGATCCAATGCATTCAAAATTGAAAGAGGAATCTTCAAAACCGAATGTGATTGCACTTGACTAGATCACTTAGGTTTGATGGACTATGAGCAAGGTAGGGCTAGTCCTCGCACCTCTTCTTAGGACGGAGTTGACCTCAGAGAGCTGCAACCACTAGGGGAGACTCCATCCTCTAGCAAGGGTTGTGAGTTCAACTTAGAATTAGAGGTAAGCTTTGAGAGAAATCCAAAGGAACCCCGACCACCTAAAACGAGATGCACCAAAGGGGACATGCCAGTCTGCCTAAGCTGCAAAGGGTTGAAGGAGAAAAAGAGAGGAAGCCCAAAATTTTGGAAGTCAACAACAAAAAGAAACCCCAAGAGCTACCAAAGCACCTCACTAAATTCAAGAAAGGGGATAGAACAACAATGCCAATAAAACAACAACCTTACCCAATGAATCCAAAGCATGCTCACCCCATGAAGGAAAAGATATTTTCATCTTGTCAGAGCCCTTGTAAGAGGGAAACATGGTAACCCAGTCATTTATGCTAAAGGTTTTAGGCTCTCAATTTATGTCTGCTCCTTGACTATAGATAGTGCAAGAATTTACTAAACGAGAAGGGAACCTTGTAGATGTCATAAAAAGAATGAACCCTTTGAGAAGGAAGCTCAAAGAGAAAGGTGAATTAACTAAACATGAACATTAAAAAGACTGATTAAAATATAATGGGTGGAAAATAGAATATTAAAATATCTCTCAGCTTTCAAAAGTCATAATTAACTTCACCCCATCTTTATCACATCTTCTGTTAGATTTTGTAAGTAAATAAGAACTTTGAGACTACCAAAATATGTCCAACTTTGGAGACTTTGACTAAAAAGGTGGAGAGAATCACAAAATGAACTCTAGTTTCTCCAAAAAAGAGAAGATAAGAATACCATATTCTTGCACATCTGGCAAACTCTATTTGGCCTTTTTCTTAACCCTATGATTAATAGAAGGTCATTTTTTGAAGCGTTTTTGGCTCCAATGTTGAACAAATTGAGAAGGAAGCTTTTGTCTTGTTAAGAAAATGTATTGAGGGTTGGTGGGATAAAGATACCTTGTGACCCAAGGATGCATATGGAGGATACTGCCATGGAGACATCTATGGGAGCTTCTTGCTCAACCACCAAGACCCACAGACTACTTATTGCTTCAAGCGTTTCAAGCCAAGTGCAATGGCTACCTCTCATATAGTTGTATGCGCTCTCACACCTACGAGTGTAGTGAGCTTACCTCCATGCTTGATCGATTTGCCTCCTCCCTTGAGTACTCTGGTAGATCCACGATCCAAGGTGCATGCTCAAGCAAGCTCAATCCTCAAGCTCCAAGCTCCATATTTCATTGTCTTATGCAAGAGAAGAGAAGAGAAGAGAAGAGAAGAAGAAGAAGAGAGGAGAAGATGGAGAGCTTCTCCACACCACAGTCCCTCACCCTCATACACTCACTTCCTCACACACTCTCACTCAAGCACAAGCTCAAGCAAGCAAGAACAAGAAGAAGAAAAGAAGAAGAGAGCTAGTTTTGGCCATGCACAAAAATGGGCTTCTTAATTCACTTTTTTCCTTTTATACAAAACCCTAATCCCCTTTGAGCACCCATCCTTTTTTTACATGCCTAGCTATTTTAGCTTAGGTACTCCTTTTTCCTATTCCCTTCATATTTTCACACCACTACCCGTCTACATTTACAAATTGCATAGGAGGGAGCCGCACACTCTTCTACTAGGATTTAGAGTGCACTTTTATATTTAAAATGAGCCTTTCCTCTTTTGCACTTACCCTAAACTTTTGAGGTTGTCCTTGAGCTTTTGGCCTTTTTCCCTCTTATTTATTCAACTAGGCCACCTTGTTTTGCTTTTCCTCGTGTCTTTTTAATTTTCTTTTTGATTTCTTTGCACCGGGGTTAACATTAACCCCCTCCTAGCCTAGAGTGCCAGTCCCATGGCACTTGCGGGCATTTGTTGATGAGGGCTCCGGTGGTTGAAGGGTTGCCATGTGGGTCAGTGATGGAGCTTTGTGGAGATTGGACATGGAGAATAAGCATCACAAAATTGAATGAGAGATTGGGGAGGTTGAGGATAGATTTGAGTGGGTAATGGGAGCCCCCAATGTTGGTGGTTATTACATTTTTTGAGTGTACCTAAAAAAAAAAAGGAAGTGAACTACTTGGGGGTGTGTCTACCTCACCGTGTAGTGCTACATGGTGTCTGTTTGCTAATGAGATTGGAGTTGTGTCAGAGCTTGCAGTGTTGTCCCACACTTGAGGACCCAATTTGTGTACAAAGGGAGATGTGCATGTGTGACTTAGGGACACATTTCTACCGTAGGCGAACACAAACTCCCTAGGTATGTCCTACCCTTGATGTGCCCTAAGTGTAAAGTGGGGAAGGGGCTAGGGATATGATTGTCCCTAGATGCAGTGTTTGTGGCACTCTAATGTACATGAGAATCCTATTTTTTCATGTTCTTGTGCTTATTCTTTGTCTTTTCTTTTCCTTTTCTCCTTTCTTTTTCTTTTTTTTTGACGCTTAATACATGGGGAGGAAGTATGCTAGGCATCATACCTATACTCTTTAGGGGTTGTACTACAAGGGAGCCTAAGGGACTTGGTAAGGAAGGGTCTACTTTGCAAGTAGCGCTATCACGTAGCTATCAATATGTATGTTTAGATTAAAAAAGAGTGGTGGGAGTTGGGCCTCTTCTGCATGGGCTTTTGTTTGAGCAAAATCCTAAGTACTTTGGGCTTTTTGAATTGACATTGTAGATATTGAAAAAGTTGCACCTACCATGCATATTCAGGTTGTAATCTATCCCTATTCTTTGTGGATATGGCATGTAGGTAGGGTCTTTGTGCTCATGTATTATGGTGTTGGAGAAGGCGATCCAAGCATCAAGATTGGTGTCCTTGGGACCATTGGACACAGTCCTATTATTTCAAGATCTTTAACTCACAAAATCCTTGTGTTAACTCTTACCACCTAGCCTCTTATACATTGCAAGAAATCTAAAACAATTGTAGTGAGCTCCCTTGGCCCTCCTTGAAGAATAAAGGTAGCTCTTGGAAGGCTCTATGACCTAAGTATGCATCCAGTCTCCCTTCTCATCCTCTACAATCTTCACATGCAAAGAGAAAGCATGAGGATAGGCATGAGAGAGTACTTAAGAGAAGAGACAGGGGCTTCACCATTGGTCCCTCACTCTCACACACTACCTCTCTCTCTCCCTCTCCCTCTCCCTCTCTCTCTCCCTCTCTCTCTCTCTATAGAAAATAAAAAATTTAACAATAAATGAGAACATACATGATGAAGGATGGATTTTAGGCCCCGAAACGTGCCTAAAAATAGGAGGAAAATGTGGAAATGCGGGGGAAAATGCTCAACCACGAAGGCGGCAGCTCGACCTAGGACGATTTTAAGCGTCAAGTGCTTGACGGGCGCCCGTACGACACTCCGAGAGTTTCCATAATTTTTCCGTGCGCCTGTGCTAGTCAGTGGAGCTGCCGGTCAGTGCAGGATGTCGAGACGAGTTCATAGAAATTTTCAGACGGACGATCGGAGTCCGTACGCGGAAGATGGCCCGAAACCGGCCGGGGTGCCCAAAGGGGGGCCCAAATTGGGAAATCCCAAGAGGTGTAAGGGAGGGGGGGTGACCTTTGGCACCCCCCCCTCCAAAAAACGTGATGTAAGGGGGGGGGGGGGGGGGGGCGCGGCGGCTGTTTTTCAGCCGCCGAAAAAATCCCCCCCCCCCCCCCCCCCAATCATGATGAGGCTTCATACATAAGCCATGAAGATGATCAGGCCGGGCTTCTGCCTCTAGTCTACGCTTCGTATCGCCGGTCTCCGCTCCCGCAATGGTGGACTGTAGAGAGAGAGAGAAAATCAGTTTTTCTCTCTCCTCCCTCTCTCTCCTCTTAACCCCCGTTCGTGCGTAGAAGAGTAGAATGGAAATGGATGGCCGGATGGATGCCGATTCTTGACGAGACTGAAGGGCAATGCCAAATCATTGTAGATTTCTGATTCCAAGCAGAATTCATGGCTGGAAATCAATCGTGGGACGTGCCAAATTTAATGGAAAAACCCGCAAGACACGGTAATAATTGTTTTTTACAAAGAAAATGGTCTTTTGATGCAAATTCGGTTGATAAAAATGTGTTCATATGGATTGAGTTTTGAGTATGTCGTGCTTTGAGCTGTTTTCTGGCTGTTCATCATTTAAAAATCAGAAAAACATGTGTGGGATAGCAGAAAATAGAAAACCGAGACACGAAAAACCATAAAAATGAAGGAAAATAGGGTTTTTTGGGCTAAAAATGATGCAATAAATTAATCCACACCTACTAAAATTCTTTTTCTGCTGAAATGAACTAAGGGCCACAGCCCATAAACTGAACTTAATTTTCAGCAATTAAAAAATGGGGAAAATTGCAAGAAAATGGTGGAAAAACCCTTAAAAATAGGAAAAATTTATATTTTGGGCTTCGGAAAATTGGGAAAATTATGAGTAATGTCCGTGAATGTATAGTGAGGCTGAGGCATGAAGATTTGCTTCAGATCAGCCTTGCTTTCGTGTTTTAGTTCAGTTTTGTCCGCTTTTGATATGAAAAATAAGGGAAAAAGCCGTAAAATGCCATGCAACGAAGCACGATCGGTAGTTGGAAACCATTAAAAGGATGTTTTTGCACTTGTGCATGATATTGTTTGCTAAATGTTTGAGCACTAGACATCCACCAAATGCATGGAGCATGAAAAAGATTTTAAAAGTATCATTGATCAGCTCCTGGACATGCATTGCAATTGGTTTATGAGGACCTGACCTACGTTGAGAGGCAGTGAGATACCCATGCTGTAGGCTAGCCGTGGGATCCTAAAGGGGAAATTAAGTAAGGACAATGGTACATTCCTAGACACGTTTATTTGGTACCTTGAGTGACTTTTGTGCGATGTGTCTATTTGTTGAGCGACGCATCTAGGGGCCAATCCCTAAGGTGTAGGAGAGTCGCAGAGGGTTGACGGCATTCAGCCGTAGGAGGAACCCCATGTGTATGTGATTCGGGCCTATTTGGCTATGTGAAAGGGACTCCCTCTGAGGAGTAACATTGGGTTAGGATCAGTTGGACTACAACGTATTACAAATGCAATGTTTAGGAAGGCTGAGATTTTGATAGACGCTCCTGGCCGCGAGGCCGAGGGGTTGTCTTGTGCGTAGTGACGAGGTTCGGCTAGTGCATGAGCCAGTGCCGGCCCGTTTTTAGGTCCATCAGTGGTGCGTCTGCTGGGAGCCGCTTAAAAGTGGCGGTTCTCGAATCCTAGTTGTTTAGGGACCAACTAGTAGTTTATGCCAAAGGATATTGAGATTGATCCGTTATTTATTGATAAGCATCGTCTAGCAGAGATCCAAAAGCAAGAAAGAGATGAAAGAGCTAGGCGACGTGCTGAAATTTTTAGGAGATATTCTCCTAAGCGTAGCGGTGCTGAACCCTTACGAGGGAGTGGATCTAGTGGTCTTAGTACCACAAGCAGTAAGTTAGGAGAAGGTGGAAGCTCTAGTGCTCCCCTTCCTTCTATAAGCCAGTCCACGTCAAGTGCGGGAGGTGTAACCCCACCGTCCCCTATTCCTAGTGCAAATCCAATCCTTGTCATGGCGCAGCCTATTGCAATTCCAGCAGGAACAACGGATTTGCTGGCTCTAGGTTACCCGCTACCCATTTTTAATGGGCTAGTGGAGAAAGATGCGGAACTCCACATTAGGGAGTTTCAAAAGCTGATGTTTAATTGCCGCATCCAAGAAGAAGGACATTTAATGATGTTCTTCAACATGACTCTCAAAGGAAGAGCCACTATATGGTATCATGGTTTAGAAGCCGGAACCATATTGAACATTGATGCATTTTATGGAGCTTTTCGAAGGGAGTTTGCCCCTGAAAGGGGTGGACAATATTGGTTGCGTGTACTCAACGTGACCCGCCAAGAACCACACGAGGATATTCGTGCTTATGCGAAGAAGATAAAAGAGGTTTTCCGTAAGTTGGACACCTCTATTCCTATCCCCGCAACTGCCCAATTGCAATATTTCCTACATGGTTTGGACTTTAATATCCAATTGCAGTTGAGTAGTGTCCCCTTGGGGGATATAGATACTGCCATTACACGAGCACAAGAGGTGGAATCCCGACTACAAGCGGCCTATGCTTCTCGAGGCAATTCGAACATGGGTTTAGTATTGGGAAACAATGTGGCAATAGCCAATGGCAGTAGTGGCCAAGGGATAGCGATGGCTAATCCTAATGGGAGAGGGAACATGATGCAGAATGTCCTTTTATTACCAGCTCCCCCTAGCATGTCGGTGCCTACGGGCAGTCAAATGGCTCCAAGTGGTGGAGGCCAGGCGGTCAATTCTAATACCATGCCTGTGGCTCAACAACCAGTGCCTAATCGAATTGTTAGGCCAATGGAACGACAGGGTAATGACCAAGGCTATGAATCGAGTTCTTCCAATGTTCTTGGCGAGGTTAAGGACATGATGAAGCATTATACCGACATGATTACGGAGCAGTATCGACAAATAGCCGTTGATGTCAACTTCCTTAAAAAACAACAAAATTTGATAGGAAGTAGATACCCAGAGGAGGGTGCACCTTCGAGGTTTAGTTGCAAATGGTGTGGTGGGCAGCACTATCCAAGGAATTGCCCGAATGTTAAGTGCGATATCTGTGGAAAATCCGGCCATTTAGCAGCTACTTGCTGGAGTAAGATCAGTTCCCTCCAGCGAGGAAGTCGGCAACCAGGGCCTGTTAATCATCGTGCCCTAGGAAATGATTCCCAGCGAGAGGACGGCGGGCCTAAACAAATACTTCAACGACCAAAGACTACAATGGAGGAGGTACCAAGTGGTAGTGGGGTCAGTTTGATTGAGGCTGTACGTGTTAACGATGCTGAAACCTCTAATTTGCGAGCTGTACTTACAAGAGGTCAAAAGGGTAGAGAAGCTGACAAGGATAAGCCTGTCGACGGAAACCCTAAACAAGGCGACAAAGGAACGCAAGTTTTGGATCCTGCCATGGAAGGGGGACCTTTGAAGCCCGTAGAAAGTAAAGCCGATAAGGAACCACCAAAGAAGAAGGGGAAAGTTAAGAAAGAGGCAATAAAGCCAATTTAGCGACCTAAAGAGCGGATGGTTTGGCATGAAAAGCGAGCTCTATTGAGCTATCATGAATTTGATTTGGCGAGCTCTCTTTGTGAAGTCAAGCCGGATGTGAGTCTTTTACAGCTTATTAAGCTTTCCCCAGGAGTACGCAAGGAATTTAGAAAGATCCTACGTACGGGTTATATTGTAGAACCTTTGGGTATTGCGCGAGTGGGTGATGACTGGTTTGAGCATGCTGAGAAGCATTGCCCAAGGGTTGCAGCCTATGTCGATGGGATATTAGTAGATTATGCCATTGTCGACACGGGATCATTTGTTAACATTATGAGTTCTGAACTGATGGAAAGGTTGGGTCTTGCGATCCAGAAAGATACCTCTACAATTCTCAAAATGGCAGATGATAGTTTGAGACAGCCAAAAGGCTGCATTACTAAGGTCCATGTTACTGTTGCAAATGTAGAATGCATGTTGGAGTTTAGGGTGATGCGTTTTGCAGGCCGGCCAAGTTACCAAGTATTACTCGGACGACCTTGGATCTTGCAAGCGGATTGCCAAGTAGATATACTTGCCGGTCGGCTAATATTCGGCAGAGGTGCCCAGCGTGTGGTGGTTGATGCTTATCCTGAGTCCCCGCAGAGTGAGAGAGCTCCTCTATCTTCTACAGAATTGGAGACATTAGAAGATTTATCTGCCAGTGAGACATCATCGAGTGATGAGTCCAAAGAGGGATCCACCACGGAGGACATCTATCAGATCACTTTGAATGAGCTGATAGAGGGCCAAGATCGTATAAGAGATGCAGATGTTATCGAGCTAGACCTTGGTACGCTTGATGATTCGCGGCCAATCAAATTAGATTCTATGCTCAGTACAGGAGAAAGGGAGGACTATGTGGCCTTGATCCAGGAATTCCGTGATATCTTTGCCTGGAGTTATGATGAGTTGAGAGGCATTCCTCCTAGTCTTGCTGTTCATACAATTCCGTTGAAAGAGGGTAGTCGTCCTGTATGGCAGAAAGCAAGGCGTATGCCTTTCGAATTGAGGGACGGCCTGTTTGAAGAGTTACAGAAGCTTCGAGAAGCGGGTTTGATTTTTCCTGTGCAATACACGGAATGGTGTTCGCCAGTTGTGATTAGAAAGAAGAAGAATAATCAAATCCGTTTATGTGTAGACTTTAGAGAGCTGAATAAGCAGACAGTTAAGGACTACTACCCATTGCCATTTATTGACCAGATTTTGGATCAATTAGCGGGTAGGGAGATATATTCATTTATGGATTGCTTTGCAGGATACAACCAAATGGCAATTGCAGAAGAGGACAAGTTGAAAACAACTTTCATTACTGTATTTGGTACTTTTGCGTACCATGTGATGGCCTTTGGTTTATGCAATGCGCCTGGTTGGTGACAACGAACAGCAGATAAGACATTCTGTGACATATCCCCTGAAGAGTTGAAGGTGTTTATTGATGAGTTAGGGGCTGCCACCTTGAGAGAAAGGTAGTTGATCATTCTAAGAAAATGCTTTGAGCGTTGTAGACAATTTTGCATCGCCCTAAACCCACGGAAGTGTGTTTTTGGAGTACCTTATGGGCTATTGCTGGGTCATGTGGTCAGTTCGGTAGGAATTGCGACAGACCCCGAGAAGGTTAAAGTTATAGTTGCCATGGGTCCACCACGCACTCCGAAGGAGGTGCATAGCTTTCTGTCTTCGGTTGGTTACTACCGTAGATTCATCAACGCCTTAGCAGAAAGAGCGTTGCCGCTTACAAATTTATTGTCCTTTAGCTGTTCGTTTGTATGGGGTGACCCTTGTAAGGTAGCATTCGAGGATGTGAAACAAGAGCTAGCAAGAGCGCCCGTTTTAAAAGCACCTAAAAGAGGTGAGGTGTTTTATATATTTTCAGTAGCCACGATGTATAGTATCAGCTGCTGTTTAGCCCAAATTTGGGAAGAGAAGTGGTACCACCCGATTGGTTTTGCTAGTCGGAAGCTAGGGGTATCCGAAATCAATTATACTTACATGGAGAAATTGTGTCTAGCGATGGTCTTTGGGACCAAGAAGTTCAGGCATTACATTCTCTATGAGAAAGTCGTGCTTTATACGAAGGCGGAGGGACTTCGACTATTGATGAATAAGTTACAACCGCCTGATCGTCTAGCAAAGTGGTTAATCACTTTGCAGGAATTTGATTATGAAATCAAGAGTAAGCCACCAAGGTTGCAAGGCATCGTGGAATGTCTTGTGGACTTTGGGGAGCCGAAAGAATCTGTGGCTGAAGGTAGTGACATGGAGTTGTTATTTAAAATAGATACGGCATCTATTCCCTCCTGGTAGGCTGCAATAACACATTATTTATCAACAGGAGAGGCGGGATCCGAATTATCTAAAGCTGAGAGAAGGAAAATTAAGCAGCAAGTGTTAAAGTTTGTTTTGATCGCAGGTACATTATATCGGCAAGGGGTTGATGACATCTATCGCCGATGCGTGATGCCTGACGAGGTGCCATTCATTTTGGAAGAGTGCCATGATTCTGCTTGCGGTGGCCATTCTGCTGGACGGCTTACAGCACAAAAGGCTTTAAGAGCAGGTTATTGGTGGCCTGCCATCTTCCAGGATGCGTTTGCGTATGTTAAGCGATACGATATTTGCCAACGGCATGATAGTCGAGAGAATAGGAAACGACCACTCACCCCTATTATGGCGATACTTCCATTTGAGAAGTGGGGAATAGACTTTGTGGGTCCTATTACTCCGTCGTCGACTACGCAAAAGAGGTACATCATTGTCGCAACTGACTACTTCACAAAGTGGTCAGAAGCACGTGCAACAAGGAAAGATGATGCTAAAGAAACTGCTAGTTTCCTTTTAGAGCAGATAATATGCCGGTTTGGTCCACCGAAAGAATTATGTCGGACCGCGGAACCCATTTCCTGAATAAGGTGATTAAAGGTTTGACAGAGATGTGGCAAATCAAGCATAACAAGACAACCCCATATAATCCGCAACCCAATGGGCAAGTTGAAAGCACCAACAAGCAGCTTGTGGGCATCCTGTCCAAAATTGTGTCGGAAAAGAAACGGGATTGGGATAGAAAGTTATATGTGGCTGTGTGGGCTTATAATACTACCTTTAAACGAGCCACTGGCCATACCTCGTTCAAGTTAGTATATGGGGAGGAGTGTGTCTTGCCTTTAGAGATTGAGCTGCCAACTATTCGGTTTGCCATCAATCATTCTTTGAGCGATAAAGACGCACTTTTTGAGCGCTTGACGACACTGGCACATTTAGATGAGCTTAAGTTGCAGAGCTTATTGCACCAAGAAGTGGCAAAGCGCCGAATGAAGCAGCTACACGACCTCAAAGCCAAGAAATACGCCTTCAAGAAAGGACAGCTTGTTCTGTATTATGACGCACGACGAGAATTATTTCCAGGCAAGCTAGAACCCAAATGGGATGGGCCCTATAGGATCGTTAGAATAGGAAAGAATAAATCTACAGTGTTGTTAGTTGACCTTGAGGGGATAGAATTTAAAAATAAGGTTAATATTAATAAGATTAAACCTTATTATTTCTGACTGCACTAATGCTATGACTGCCTTGCAGGTCTAGGCGAGATCGATCAAACATCTGCAAGGAAATCGTGATAGAGGTTGATGGGTCGTCTGATCCCTTATTTAGAACACCCATATTTAGAGCAAAGGTATCATCAGGGAAAGCTCATTTGGTGGAGCAAAGGATACAAGGTGATTGAGCAAGAAGGCGGGACATTTATTTGGGAGATCAAGGTCTTCTGCCATCACTGCCTACAAATTTTGACGAGTATCCCTGTTGAATTCAATGATGATGGAGGGATGGAACCTACAGTCCACCCGTTGAATATGCTGAATTTCGATTACCATAATTATGAGTAGAGTTCAGGATGGCAGGATATGTAAACCCTTTATGGACGTACACTTTGTACTTTGATGGGGCGTCCAGGGGTCCATGCAAAAAAGGAAGTGTAGGAGTTGTCATCTGAGACCCTCGACGACGTATTGTCATGAAGTTAGCTGTTTATCTTGGGGTGCATTTTACCAATAACATGGCAGAATACAAAGCCTTGATTATGGGTTTGAATATTGCGAAGAAGGGTGGTATCCGCCAGTTGTTGGTGAAAGGGGACTCTCAGTTAGTTTTAAATCAACTCAATGGGACGTACATGGTACGAAACCCCATCCTTTGTATGTACCATCATACTGCCATAGCCCTGCTAGACAAATTTGACAGAGTGTCTTTTCAGCTGATTCCACGGAATTGGAATCAGTTTGCCAATTCTTTGGCTAATCTTGCGTATGAAGAGGACCTCTTCTTTAATTGTGGCCCTTGTCCCGATATATCTATTGATGGTGAGACAGGACCTGGTCGTTTGTGGGATATGCTTTCTGAACATGCCCTCTTTGGCAGACGATGGTTGATTTGGGTGATGCAGAGGGTAAGCGAGACTCATCTGCCTTTATTATCTTGGACCCACAGACTGGTTAGACGACATGTGATGCGAACACCTCTTGCGGTATACGCTGGAGGGATAGGTCATAATCTAATGCACCTAGTTTAGGGCTACGAGCCTTTGTTCCCCTGGGAATGGTATGCTTTGCTGTCTATCATAGTTGTTTCCAGGAGGATGTTCTGCATAGTCATGTTTGATTTCATTAGGCCAGGAGGGCCGATGCAGTTTTGTAGTGAAGTGTTTGATTTCATTAGGCCAAGAGGGCCATTTCCCTGTCGAGTGCGGGTGCGTTTAATCGGGTTTTTGTTTTAAGTGTTGTGCTGGACAGATTTCGTGGTTCATGGACTTTGGTGGAGCCTGGCGGAGCCTTTGCTGCGATGGAAGCTTCTTGTGGCCAATCCAGGTGATATTTCTCCTTTATGAGTACCTTTCTTTCCTATTATATGTGTATTTATACTTGTCGAGGGGACACATTTTTGTTAGGGATCGGCAACCAAGGCATGAAGTCCCAAGTTTAGGCTAAGTATGTTTGAGGGAGGTTGGAGTAGTCATTGCCTCCTGTAAAGACATTGTCCGACATCGAAAGACCTGTTTTAGAGGGACGCCCTAGTGGCCTTGTTTTGCTAACCTGCTAGGCAGCTATTCTAGGAGTTCTTGTTAGTAGTGAGGCAGTTAGAGAAGCCTGTCAATAGATAATACTAATGATGCCAAGAAATCGGGCACATCCTAACAGATGAATATAAATACGAAGGTGTGTAAAAAGGGGTTCTAACCCCTATCAAAGAAAAGAAAAGAAATGAAAATATATAAGCAGTTGATCATTGCCTTGCGAGGGCCTGGTAGGTTCCTGGGGACGAGTCAGACCCGAGGCCGATACCTTGTCTTCCTAGGGGTGGCTTCTTCCCCATGTGTATGTGATTCAGGCCTATTTGGCTATGTGAAAGGGACTCCCTTTGAGGAGTAACATTGGGTTAGGATCAGTTGGACTACAACGTATTACAAACGCAATGTTTAGGAAGGCTGAGATTTTGATAGACGCTCCTGGCCGCGAGGCCGAGGGGTTGTCTTGTGCGTAGTGACGAGGTCCGGCTAGTGCATGAGCCAGTGCCGGCCCATTTTTAGGTCCATCACATGAATAGCCTTTTCCATTATTTTTCATCCTTTTTATATAGCATTTAGGTCTGTCCATTCCTCTCGGGCATCCAATCCACTTTTTGGGCTAAAGACTAGTCTTCACTCTAAGCATGCACTCAATTCCATGTTCCTATGCTAAGTGCTATTGGAATTAATTTCAATTTGCATGGCTAAAGGTGAAGAATGCATTTCTCACAAAATGAAATATTTGAAAGATGATTGAGGAGTCAAAAAGACCTATCCTTGATACCATAAAAGACCATTGTGCCACTTATAATGTCGATACTCTTCTCCTTTACCTTGCTACAATTCCCTCATCATTTTGGATGCTTGCACATCAAGAAAATACTCTTCTTGAATGTCATGGATCCAATCCTTATGTGTCAATGCCGATGATTAGCAGAGGGAGGGGAAGACAGTGCAATGATGTGGGAAAGAAGATGATGATGGAGATGATGTAGACCACGACAAGTGGTGGAGATGAAGTTGAAGGCAGAGATGATGATGCCAATGAACTCTTGGGGGGAAGGAGCATACATGTTCTACCCCCCCCCCCCCCCCCCCCCCCCCCCACTATCTCCTTCTTCCCACCCAACATCAAGTGCATGGCAATAGGACAAACTTGACTAGACTGGAGGGAAGGGATCCATATGATGCCATCCCCCATCCCCAATAATAAACCCTCAAACACCTATATAAACCCCCCCCCCCCCCCCCCCCCATTGTCAAGAGAGGAGGCTTGAAGGGCTCAACACTCTATTTCCCCCCTTTTCTACTGAGGAAGAGAGAGGGAAAGGAAGAGAGGTGAGGAGAGAGAGAGAGAGAGAGAGAGAGAGGTGATAAAGAGAGAGAGAGAGAGAGAGAGAGAGAGAGAGAGAAGGGAGAAGAAGAAGAAGAAGAAGAGGAAGAGAGAGAGTGTGTGTGTGACAGAGAGGGAGAGAGAGAGAGACCCCCCTAGAAGGGTCTCCTCCCCTTTTCCCTCCTAAGAGGGTGGCCACATGGACCTTTTTCCCCTTGCTTGCAAATAACTATACCCTTTTCCATGAAATTATTCCCCACTACAATTTATTTCTCTTCCCAAATTGGGCCTGGTAATTAAGAAAAAGGCACGAAAGGCTTGCACGAATCACGTCCAGGGAAGACAAAGATCGGGAATGGCCCCCAAGCAGAAATGTCACACACGAATGGCAATCCCGCAACAAAGGCATCGAGCAAGGACATCACTGCCCATCCAACAGTGGTACTGGTCGTAAGTAACGTATTTCCAAATTGATAAGTGCTTACTTTGATTTCTGCATGAGATGCATTAGAACCATATCATGCCATATGAGAATAGGACATTCAAAAGGATAAACTGCATCACAAGTGTTTGAAGGATTGAATTCCCCAAATGTGTGTGTCAAGAGAAGTCAATTGTATCTAGATGCTATGCGATGAATTCATAAACAACATATAATGCTTCGAACATTGTCAACTTCCCATCCTCGCAATAGTAGGTGCATTTTCATTACTTTGAAGGTATATGTTGCAACTTGCATGCCTAAAGGATTGCGTGGCAAGCAACTTAGTCTAGAAGAGAATCATTTCGAAGTTTTAGACCCTTGCCCAAGCTCTCGTTAATAGCTCATATTTGATAGATTGGGAGTCTTGATGTTGTGCGTAGTTAACACAAACAGTGATCACAAGGATTAAAAACTGAAATGCCTTGAGATCCATCCGATAGCGACTATGTTTATCAATCTCCTGTTTGGGGTCGAGCTAGATGCAACAACAACTCTAGGGCAAGCGAAGAGCTCAAGGGTTAGGAAACCCTAAGTCAAAGGAAAGACCGATGCTTTTGTACTTGTTGAAGAAGGCTAGGTTATTGATCAATGTAAGAGATTAATAGAACTTAAGCCTTGTACAATGTTGAAACTTCAACATATGCCTTAGCCGAAAGAAGGGTGTGCTAAGTAAATCTTACATAGAACTGCTCCTAATCCCAAGGGGGAGAGCAAATATGTGATGGAAGGTTATCGCGACCATTCTTCCAATGTTGGAAAAGGATATCATTGCTTTGTTGATTGATCTAACATTGTCTTAAATGTTTTTTGCATTAAAATGATTGTTACAATGTGATTTGGATGATTATTCCAAGTGCTTGTGCTTGATGGTAGATTCATGGCGGGGGTCTCTGATGACAAGTTGCCATGGGAATAAAGGAATGTTTTCTTGGAAGATGATATTAGGCTGATTGATTGGATTGTACTTGCTAAATGGACTAATTAAGGAAGGATATTTTACGCAGGTGGATCATCTCCAAGGTCATGCTGCATTCCAACTTGAGAGGACATTGCTCGATTCACGGGTCGAAGGTCGAGTGGTGAAAAGGCCATTCATGGATATTGTGTCTCACTCCTAGACCACTTGGGATCAGTGGAGCTCTGAACACCCCTTGCCAAGTCCAAGATGGAATTGTAGATTCTCATGAGCCCAACATTTGGGGCGTTGGAAGATCCTATTCTAGATAAAGGATAGAAATTATGGTGCCATGTGATTTAGACTGGGTACTTCTGTTGGGCAGAAGGGATACATAATTTCTCTTGTATGGGCAGGAGGCAAAGATTAACGTGAAGATAAGTTGAGGAATTTGTTTCAACTTGTTGTCAAAGGATTGCTTGCTCTGTATTTGTGTTTGTCCCGTAAATTACGCAAAAAAACCATGTTCCCTAAAAGGCCTAATTAAGGGAGCTGATTTTGAATGTCGCACATAAATGTGATAGGACCTAATTAGATAACTAAAGAATGCCTCTTGAGGGAAGTGGGTGCGTGGAACCCCGATGGGTCTGTCCTATGGTGGCAAGGTGGTCCCAGAGAACTGGGAGGCTCTCACAAGATTTTACCATCGTTAGACCTTTAAGTATCATGAGGTTAGAACCCAATTCATGTCGTTTTAGGGGACTAGAATGGGACTATGCCCTATGGGTAGAGAGGCCGATTGACGCATCCCTCTCGTCTCCCATTCTCTTTGAACCAAGTGCGGTATGGATCTGCTTCAGCTTGGGTATGTCTGCGTAAAGTAGGATATCCAAGATCGGATGCTAGAATGTTGTCAGGAGACCTTGACCACGAGGAATCCAAAATTTAGGTCGATCCTAGTGGGTTCACTTCTGTGAACATTCTGTTGTGATGCATACTTGGGAAACCCTAGGCGACAAACACTATAACATTACATGGGAGTTTTGGGCATCAAAGCTTAGATTAGTTTCTTGATGGATAGCTAAAACGTGCTTGGACGGGCACGTTACATTATGAATGGTTGAAATGGTATAAATGGAACATGCCCACATTCTTGATAAGGCATCCACTACCACATTATCTTTTCTAGCCATATAGGATGTTTCAAAGTAATATCCTTGAAGAGTAACTAACCATCTTCATTGCTTAGGAGACAAATTTTGTTGTGAAAGGAAGTATTTCAGCACATGATGATCGCTACCCGTCCATGGGATCACAAAATCCTTCATTAGTGGTATCCTCTTCATCATGAATTTCTTTGACCATTATTGGATAAGCATCAACATGAAGTAAATTGCCCTCTTGTTCCTCTTCTTCTTTGACTTCCACATCTTGAGTGATTACCATATTAATTTTAGGATTCTTGGCTTTGCACTTTAACTTATGGTCTTGGGACCACTTCTCCTCACATTTGAAACATAATCCTTTGGCATGCATTTCCCTAAGCTTATCGTGATGAAGGAAGTTGTTTTTAGAACTATTTTAGGACAATTTAGAAGCACTTTCAGCCCTTGAAAATTTGCCTCTTGTCTCAACCACATTTCTGAAAATTTTCCCCTATTTTTCTACATAATTTTCACCCTGTTTTAGAGACTTAAATAGTAGAGAAAGTTGACACTTTGTTGTTATAATTGTTATGACTATTATAACCCCTGTTTTCTTACTTAAAAGTGTCTCTTGATTGGTTGAAAACTTTCCCATATTTTATAAGTTGATTGGAAAAGTTATTACCTAAAATCCTTTGTTGGAAATTTCTTGCATATCTCTTGTACTTCAAAGAATATCTTTCAGCCAATTGTATGGCCTCATGAAAAGATTTTGGTTGTTGAGCTCTCACTTTTGATGATAGGGCAATGCCAAGACCAAAAATATATTTATTTAGCTTAGCAAAATCTAAAGTGCCTTTAATGTACATGAAGAGATTCAAGTAGGTGTTTGAGTAATCTCTAACAGATATCCCTCTTTGAGCACATGTATACCATCTTCTTTGAAGCCTTTCCTTTTCCAAAGGAGAAACAAAAACATCAATCATTTCTTTTTTGAGTTACTTCTCCCAAGTGAGAAAGTCTTACTCAATCTTGCGCATGTATTGGCACAAACTATGGGCATAACTTTCAAGATGAAGAGCTGCAAAATAAATCTTGGTTTCTTCACTTCAGAATAAAGGGTGAAGTACAATTCAAGCTTGTTAATCTATTCCTTTCATTTAGAAGGTGAAGCATTATCCCCTTTGTAATTAGTGATATTAATCTTTTTCTTATACTCCTTTTCATTATAAGATGACTGCCATAAGAATGTTGCTTCCATGAATTTTTGTTCCAAGACTATTGCCTAAAAGTAGATAGTCCAAAACCATGAGATGAGGGTTGATCATTTAAAACATGCTCTTTATTTGAGAGATCATGGGCTGATCTTCTCCCTTCCACCTTCATGAACTTAATTGTCAATTGCATTTCCTTTTTGCACATTATAAGGATGATGGTAAAAAGACATTAGAGAATTTTAGTGGTCAAAAGGAGGGAAAATAAGAGGAGAGAGAAGGAGTAGCGCATCCAATAAGATGAAGGCCAATGTTACATTGGATTTTCTCAAAAATTACTCACAAAATAACAAAAAACACCAAAAATATTTTTAAAAAAGGAGAATACCCTCTAAATCTCACTATCTACGGACAAGAGAAGATTTTGAAAGATTCTCGAGGGAGATTTGGGGAGGTTTTGGGAGGGAGGTTTTTCAAAAACTCCACGCCTTCTCCTAGCTACCGAGACCTTCTTTTCCTTCTAGAGTTCTTTGCACTCTTTCTTTGTTGTCAATATCTAATAGCTTCCCACCCTCATCATCTAAGTTCTTGAAGTTCTATAGTGGTCACAAACAATGCTACTCCCTTGCCTCATAGACCTTCAACTTCTATATTCTCTATCTTGGTTCCCATTACCCTTGATGGGAATACATGGACATAAGTTCTCATCTCTAAAGGATCTTGGGCGCTCATGCAGCCACAACAAGGAAAGCGCAAGCATGAGGGAAGTGTCTATAAATGGGCATGGAAGGGATGTGTGGTGGACTTTAAAATTCAATAGGGCAAAACAACTGTGAAGGAGGTGCTCGTGCAGCACGTCTACATGCACCATCAGATTGTAATGGCACCTAGATATGAGACAAGTCTTCCACCTCACATGCCAAACTGTAGGTTTGGCTTACCCTCTTGGTTTTTATGTATCATTATTGTCATTGCTTCAAACATTTATTGTATTTTGTGTGAGAATATCGTGTTCACTGCTTCAAACATTTAATCTTCATTCTATGAGGAGTGGCAGCCCATTGAGTGCATTGTAGGAGTCATCCATGTGCTTCATGGACATGGTGAACAATTACAGTGACATGTACACTATCACATTGTCCTTGATACAGTTGTGGAAAAGTACATGATCACAACCTAGACTTTTATACTATCGTTCTGGTATTTTTGGGAGAACTATATCAATGGATTACCTCCCCGGGCTCTATCAGCTCTTGGATCGGGGGGGCAAGCCACTCTTGAGGTATCGATGTGTCTATCTTCCTTCTTCGCGCAGCTCCACTCCTTGTTGGTAGCCTGATTCTTTCTTCAGCACCTCCTCGTCCACCATCCTATACATCTCCTGCCATGTCCTGATTTTACAAGCCGGGCCAGCCTCCCAACCAGCCCACACTAGATGTGGGGGTGCTCGCCGATTTGTACCCCTTCCCGATCCCTAACCTGGGGGTTCCAAATCACCAGCTGACCTTGTGCCAATGGACCAGGAGGCTGCAAGCTTGCAAGCCAACCAGGTTAAAGACATTGAGGTGGTAGATGAGGCCTAATCTCTATTGACCATTATAAGCATAAGAGAGGAATGCGCTTTGGTCAAGCTTCACAAAGACATCAACGATGAGGCACCCAATATGCTACCAAAAGACTTCTACTTCATACACAATAGAAAGCATGTACTGAAAAGAGGGGAATCACAAATGATGTGCAAGGACCTTTAAGGCCGAGTTCATGCCAAAGCTTAGTACTACCAACCTGAGTCACTCTTGTACCACACAACCTTGTAACCTGAGCTTCTCTTGCAAGATGTACCTTGTAACACACAAAGCCTTTGATAATTTATGGATCATTCTTGTCAATTTCCTCTCTACAATTAGTTGCATTATTGTTTTGGATGTATTTTTGAGTGTAGAGATTGTGTAATTGACATGATGTAATTGACACAGAAAGCTATACCTTGTAACACACAACCCTTCTTAAGGGATGGGTCTTTTATAACACACAACCCTTTTGTTAATAATTAATTCTTTGTGTCATTTTTATTTTACTATTGGTAATGCTATTGTTTTGGTGTGTTTAACAATGCTTGCATGTAAGGAATACAAAGATGATGTAATTCAAACATTTTCTTAAATTCACAAGATATCAAAGAAGATACAGCACAATACACTGTCCAAATGTCTTTAACAATCAAAGAATAATGTGTTTCTACATTATATCATTTGACTATACATATTCAATAGCACATCCTGGGAACCAATACAAACACAAAAGATATTGCTTCAATCTCTCAAAAAAATCATCATCCTCATCGCCCTCAAAGCTAGGAGCCTTAATGAGACTTCCAATTGGACTGTATCTTTCTTTTTCTGGTGTTTTCTCAATAAACATTGTATTATTAAGGTCAATTTCAATGTCTATATTTGCAAAAGGTTTTGTAAATAGTCCATGGCTAGCTCATAGGGATACTCAATTTCTGGGTCCTCATAGCATTGGGCCCTATCATAAAAGAACTGAAGACGCTGCTCAAGATCAATTTGTATATTAGTGATAATAGCCAAAGTATAGGAGTCAAATACTAGTTCGAAATTGGTGACCATATGCCTACCCAAAATCCATTCAGTTAAAACTCCACTATAAACTATTGAAGTCTTGGCCGCAACATAACATAGTGTCCCACAATAAACCATGACCATAGACATGTATTTCAAAAAGGGATTTACCTTCTTTACAAGAGCAGCCCATTGACATCTAATGTTATCAATCTCTGTACCCAAAACAAGAAAGCATGTCACCAATTCAAGATACTTAGTGGAGATGGTTAGATGATCAAGACCACTCAAACATAAAACAAAACATAAATACTCAAAACTCAAATTGGAACTTCTACCAAACAGTTTGCTTACGTGAATGGATACTAAGAAACAAAGTCTGGTATATTCAAGTAAGCCTACTAGAGTTACATGAATGGTCATATAGAAGACTATAAATAATTCTGCAATTACAAGAAAATTAAAAATGATATCCAAAGAAAAGTGCCAAAACACCTAGAATCAATCTAGTGCGAGGGAATGTCATGAGCTATAGCGTCAATCAAGAGTCAGAGCCTAGAGAGAAGGTGGACTTGATGACGGGTTCATCCTCTTTGGGGAGTACTCTTGATCATTCTCGTCTTCCACCTCCGGCATCAGCATCATTGTGGAGGGGCCTTCGTCAGGTTGTGGCAGTGCACCCCTACATAGCCTTGTTTTCTTTTCCCTCATGAATCTTCTCTTCCCATATGGATGCCGGTCCTCAACTTGTGTCATCCTCGGTGCAATAGCTTGACCTACATATGTCAAATAATATGGCATTCGAAGTGCTTGGCATCCATATCCTATACTAAAAACTTGCAAAGCGAATTGCTTTGCTACCGATATCACCTTATTGGCACTAATTGCCACAAGATAGCCACCCAAATACCTCAAAACTACCTTCAATGCAAAAAGAGGTAGCACCGCATTGTTTGGAGAGAAATCCGTGGGAAATATTATGATGTGTCAAGAAACAGGAAAATAAAATATGCTTGTAAGGAAACATTGCCAAATAATATGTATATAGATATTGTCTCTCAATTGTGTATATTTATATGTGTACATACAACTTGTTACCTTTTTATGATTGAAACATCCCACATAGTGGGTCAACCCGGAATCCTTTTTGGTCTCTTTTAAATAGGAGGAAGATGAGGATGCACTTCCTACCGAATTTCTTTCTCCGACTCTTTTAATGAACTCATATTTGAAAATGAGAAGCTGAAAATCAAACATATCAAAATTGAAAAATGCCATAGCAATAGCAACCACTTAACACTAGGAACAAAAGGAACATGCACTACTAGATGATTCTCATAGTTTTCTAGCATTCTTCTTGACCATAGTGGGATTGTCCCCCCAATGTCTAGAACTTATTCTCTCTCTTAGATCATGCCCATGTCTAGCACTCCTAACGCTCTACAACTTGAGGAGTCTCTATCTCATGGCTCTATCTCATGGGGAAACTAGCTCTATTGTGACTTAGCCTCCTCAAAAAAATGTGTGAGCAGTTGTTTTCTTGTCCTGTAATCCCCCTCCTTGACTTATGATTCAACCAATAAATATTTATCTTCTTCATCCACAATGAAACCAATATCAGTATCAGTGAATTCAACTAATTCACAATAGTCCTCACACATATATGATTGCTACATAATGTCCACTAAAAGAATAAACTCTTCATTTTCTAGGCCCATCTTGAAGCTCGACAGGCATGATAAAGGAAGACCTTGAGGCTCGTCCTCCATCTCTTTACCCTTCTGTGGGGCATCCACATGGAATCTTGGCACCAGAGGATCGCTACCTACCAAGGCTCCCTCTTCCTCTAAGTCAATGGATACCTCTTCATCATAATCCTCATCCTTTGCTAGCTGAGCATCCTCAGAGGTGGATGGAGCTTGTGCTTCCGTGTCATCTCAAAGCTGAAGGTGTAAAAAACACAAAAACCCATACTTGTACTGAACAAGTCGACATTTCTTTGAATGCAGGGGGCAACTATCCAAGCACACTATGGCACATGAGGGGATCTTCTCCGAATCCCCTCTAAGCTTTCTTGCACTTTCTCTATCTGATGACCAAAGCCTTGGATGGGCATAAGTCACTCCATCCAACACAACAACACTCACTGCGGTCACTTTTGAACTCATGTTCATGGCATCGAATGCTAGCACCTTCTCTAATGGAAAACATGATGTAAACATACAAGAGAGCTTGTGTGCTCTAAGCATAGCACCTGCTCTATAAAAAAAATCAAAAATCTTGTCCTTTGGAAGCTCCTAGACAATCTCATCATCCATAAGAAGAACAATGTTGAACAATGAACTTCGGGTCATCACTTGATCACAAATCCTAAAAAAGGGGCTCAAGAAAATAGGAACCAAAGATTAGTAAAAGAATCAGGAAAATAGGAACCAAAGAAAAAAAATTCAAGAAAATAGAAAAAAAAGGAGCTTCGGGCCAATGGGCCAAAATGGCGCGAGTCGGCCTAAGGACCTTCCTAGGGGGGGCTTTATCACACCATTGTGACCCATGCTAATTGTGCTGGGCATGTTGAAGGCCAATGGTCTAGAATGGCGCGAGTGAGGCCCAAGGACCTTACTAGGGGGGGTCTCTATCGCACCATTGTGACCCATGCTGATCGTGTTGGGGGCATGTTAATG
Organism: Lygodium microphyllum; assembly: GCF_053477565.2. Taxonomy (NCBI): domain Eukaryota; kingdom Viridiplantae; phylum Streptophyta; class Polypodiopsida; order Schizaeales; family Lygodiaceae; genus Lygodium; species Lygodium microphyllum. The sequence goes on along the minus strand of NC_141138.1, from coordinate 25,650,828 downwards.
GTGCAAGTGAGGCCCAAGGACTAACTAGTGCAAGGACCAAGGACTACCAATTGGCCCCCTTATTGCATGGGAGAGTTCTCCTAGTCCGATGGTGTAAATATTTTGACCTAAAGGTGAAGATCCCCCAAATGACCTAAAGATGTGCATGGGAAAGCAAGGAGAAGACGAGAGGTGCAAGAGGGATTACTTTTGGTTTGTGATAGGAGAAGATGAGAGGTGGCGAGAGAGGCCATCGTCGTACACCATTGTGACCAGTAAGGGAAGATTATGCATACCTTGTATGAGATGGAAAGAAAAGTAGGAAGAAGACAAGAAGTGTAAGAGGAAAGAAAGCAAGGAAAAGACACAAGGTGCATCAAAGTCAACCATAGGAAGAAGATGCAAGGTTTTTTAGAGCCAACCACAGACGACAGCATGGAGAGGACGGAGGAACACGACTCATGAGACTGATTTGTTGGGAAGTGTGTCTATACTACTCACATTTAACACCACTTGAAGTGACCCGCATCAAGTTTGTTACGGGCCATAGGTTGCCCAGCGGAAGCTCATTCCTTATTATTATTATTATTATTATTATTATTGAGAGAAACATATTTTGATTAAAAGGAAAAAAGAAATTACAAAGTGCCACGAGGAAGGTATGGTGAGACTCTCAGTAGCAACACATACTAACCATTCACATAGGCTCATAACCAAGCACATAATAGGAATCAAACCCAATATGGAATGTACATAATAGGCTTAGAACCAAGCACATAATAGGATGAGTTTGTAGATAAAACACAAGAAATGGACACCGAATCGGCTAATTAGCTTGAAGTTGAGGATGTGGTCATGATGAACAAACTTTCACTAAATTCCCCTTCTAAAGAGAATTAAGGAACCCTAATGTCACAGAGGTTCAACCTAGCACTGGTAGAGTCTATCCCAAGATTGTTGTAGAAGACATTATTTTTTTTTTCGTTGAAGGTGGCATCTCATTCCTTATTTATTTTTTTCGTTGCAAGTACAATAAATTTAGAAAGACTGGTTTTGGGCTTTTCATTTGATGAGTGGTTTTGGATTTTTAAAAAAAAAAATTAAAATAGTAGGCACAAGGTAAGTTACTTCTTTGTATTGCCACTTGTTCCTTGCCTCTTCATGTTCGTGTTGCTGCCCTCATGGGCCATCATGGTGCGAGAGAGGCCCCTTGATTCGTTGACCGTGCCCCCCTCGCCCTATGATGGCATCCCCTTCTTAGGCCATCATGGTATGTAAGGCCTGAGGGCCTTCTTAGTCTGATGCAAGGCCCAAGACTTACTGTCATATGCTTGTAGATGCCATGATGAAAAGGCCAACCACAACAAAGGCTCACGTAGACCAAGGTGATGCTATGTTACCGGTTCAATCCTGGAGACAAAGATACAATGCACACATGGGAGTTATTAATGATCTTAGGTGCATTTTGCACCACATGTAGCTGCAATCCCGAGGCTCCCTTTCTAGAGGGTTGTTAGAGAGATCTGCGAGTGTCATAGAATAGGGATGCAGTGGAACGCCTCTGCCCTCCTTTCCCTCCAAGAGATCTATGAAGATTTCTTGATTGAATTTATGGAGGATTCCTACACACTTACTGCATGCACATAAGATTACTGTGGTGGCAAGTGACTTTGACACTAAGAGGAGGCTCTGCCAGATATGATCAGTTGCATCAACCTCCTCCCATCCGTGACCCTCGCATGCATGACATCCTTGCAATCCCTCCTATCCATCTAGGGCGCCATAATGCAAAACCATATCAAGCATCCCACCCTCTCAATACAAGGTCGCAAAGAGGGCATGAATCATATATTTTTATTGAGAAAGTTTTGCAAGAGCAGCCCCAGCCTCAGGTGCCCTAGCCCAGCCCATGGCCAAAGCCGGAGCCCCAGCCCCAACTAGAGCCCCAACAACTAGAGTTGTAGCCCTAGCCCCGACCCCGGCCCCAACCACAATTAGAGCCCCAACAGTTGAAGCCCCATGCCATCCCTTGGTGTAAGATGCATGTGTTTCTTTTTTTTCAGGACGTCTCATTGCACTGTTATTATGACTCGACTGTCACCTCGTATACCCTGGTATCTCAACAAGGTATACTGGCTGGAATTGATAGCCGATTGGTCCAAGGACGTAGCGCTATGAGAAGTTAATGAGCACTAGCAACTGGAGCACCTTGTGCAACGAGAAGAACTAAATCATGCCGCTGCTATAAGGCATGCAGAGGCTATGTGGCAATTGGAAATAGACCTAGCGGAGGTGGAGGATCTTTTACCCGCGAGAAGGGCAACTGAGAGGGAGCAGAGAGAACAGCTCAAACAGGTAGCATGGGATGACATGGAGACTACTCGACGGGAGATTGACCAGAGGGAGCACCAAACACGACCCCCTCCACGGTGCTAGGGGAGTCAATAGAGGGGGAGGTAGAGTGGGAGGGGGAGAGAATCAGCTCATTGATAAACAAAAGCAGTAGACACTAACTCTAAAACATCAAATGTAATATCATTCGAAAGAATGTATTATACATTGGGGTGATCATAGTTATCAAGTTTATAGTGTATCATGAATTTGAGAGGTCTCCTCTTGTATTCTAACCCAACAACGATTGTGATAGTGTCAACCTTGTCTCCATTTTGCGAGTCCTTCAAGTGCATTTGAATTTCTAAATGCTTCGATCTTCTTGTCTTTCTTTATCCTAGATTCTCATATTTCTTGTGCAATAGCTAATGATTTTAATTCCTCTCTTGTCCGTAGTATATTTGCAATATCCTTTTGTAAAACCATTGGAATAGCTCGCAAAGACTGTTGGCTTTTCTACTACCACCACCATGTTGGGTATGCCTTAAATACGCATTGCATGTCATATAATGGGACTTTTCCATGCCTTTTTTTCTCCAAATACTTGGATCTCCATACTTTTCAATAAAATATGGCATATGATTGTATATGATGTGCTGCAGATAAATGGTTAGTCTTTGAACAGTGTTTAGTAGACACTAACAATTTTATACTAACATGTATGAAACCAAAGACTTGTCTTACCATGTAGTGTGTGAAATTGATGTCATTTCCATGCTTTTAGGAACTCTTTCTTGAATAGATCTAGAGTAGTTTGAAACGTCTTCTTGTCTATATTTGTCCATGCCTTCTTATCTAGCATCTGGAATATGATATCCACAACACGCCACCTTCTCCCTTTGCATGTCTTGAAAGAGGTTCGTGATCCTTTACTGTGTTGTGCAACCTTCTTCATTGGTCAAATTCAATCCTACTTACATTCATCCTTTTGTAGTACTTTCCATGTTTGGTAAGGATTTTTCACTTATTGTCATTGGGTCTTGAGAGGAATCGTCTTGCCTTCATGCCTCCAAGAGAAACTTTTCTTGGTATGTCTATTTCGTTGTTTGACTTTTTTTGATCATGCACGATTTGTACCTCTCCTCCATGAAACTTCATGTCTACCAATAACATCTCAAGAGTGGCAATCCCCTTCTTTCATTTTGTGTGGTTCCTGATCTTCCAAGCAAATCCAATGTAGAGGTTGACAAGCTTCTCAATCACTTGAGAAAGTGCATGCATCGTACATATATGTACATTCAATAGAGGTATATCAAAGATTGGTTTGAAATCTTTGTCAAATTGGTGATGATTAGATGCCTTCTTCCACCACTTTCTATCAAGTGAATTTGCATCCTCCATGCAATACAAGCAAGGAAGGGTGACTAGGCCTCTGTTACAATTATATAAGCACTTTAGAGTCTTCAATTTTGATGCAAGATGCCAAGTAACTTGAAAGTTGCCCCTATTTGGAACCAGTAGTGTCTTCTGTGTTTTCATTTGAGCATTAATAACATCTGGTATAGTGGAGTCTTCTGAAAGACCCATTCCAATGCTTCATAATTCTCTGACACAACCAAAAATGTCCCAAGACACCATAAATTCATTTTGGACTATACACTGAAGTAATGGGGATCATCCCTCCATCAATGTAATGGCTATCCTCTCCATCTTAAAGTCTTTCAGAATCAAACACTCATATCTTTAATGTAAAGTTCAATATGCCATTTGTCTCTGCATGTGAGAAACTCAACCATTTGGACATGTAGTATCTCCAAATCCATGAAGATATTATTGTATTCATCATAGACACAATCATACCCTGTTTTGCCAGAAACTCTCCATTGATGTGATAGGGCTTTCCAACATACTCCTCTTGCTTTAAGTTAAGATATTTCCAAAGTCTCCAGATTGTTGCAGTTGTGGGTAGGAGCTTTGGATTAATACCCTGTGATTTAAATGAACTTGTAACCTCTTTTTGTAAGAAACCATAGCCATTGCAACTTATACCACTCTCATCCATGGCACTTTGTATACCCTCCATAGAAACCGTGTTTTGGCCCACAAATCGCTCAGTAACTTGCCTCTACACTACCTTAAACTTCTTCTCCTCCTGTATGAGTTCTTCTGGAATCTTCGAGCTGACAACTACTTGAGTCACTTTGCAAGGTTGACATTGGGTTTACAATTTTCCTTGTTTGGATGTAGCACATCCCTAAATAAGAGGGACGATGTAAATCAAGGAGACATACTAACAAAAAATCATAGAGTAGTAAGACAAGAGATTCCTAACATGATAGCCTTTATTCATTTCTTCATACCTCTAGAGCCCATTTTCAAATCCTCTATGTTCTTTAGTTCTCGTTTCCTTTGTTGAGGGCCAAGCAATGTTTGCTTCTGTCTCAAAATTTGAAGCTACTTGTTCAGCCTTTCTATCTCTTGTTGTTGGGCTTTGATCTTTTCTTCTTAGAGGTTGCATTTTGTCTTTAAGTTATTGATGGTTCTCAGCTCTTGATGTGCATCATTGCACTCTCCATTGCATATGGTGTTGTAGAGATAGCTTTGCAATAGCCAAGAAGGCCATTCTTGCCATCTTCCACAAACCTAAGAAGGGTAGTTGAGTTTGAAGAGGGTGGGGTGCTAATAGTTTGAGGATCTTTGGGATAAAGAGAACCATCACATCAAAGGTCAACATGCCTTGCTCTTCCCTCACGTAGTTGCATCTTCACTATTTCTAAGATGTAATTTCCTCCCCTCCTTTTTTGTAATGGGGCATAAAAATTCTCTACATCTATGTGGAGGTGATACTTGGCATTGGTGTTGAGAGCAGGTTGCTTCATGTTGGTGTCCACCATCGCACCTATGTGTGGTGGATTCTGTGAGTTTGTATCCGCCATTGCACCTACATGTGGTGGATTTTGCACCATTGCTATAGAAGCGGGAAAGGCTTTAGAAGAAACTCTCATTTTTCAAAAGTTTTGAATTCGAGGAATTTAATGATGTTGCTTTCACCTTAGGGAAGAAGTTGATTCAATGCCTTGACCATTTGGTACAAATGGGGACACTTTTTGGCCCAAAAATGAGAGAATGTGCTATTTTTCTAGAGTGAGAAAGTTCAAGGTTGTATTTTCCTAGAGGGCCCGTTTTTTACCACTAAAATTCTCTAATGCTTGTAGAAGGGGTCACATCCATGATAGTCATCACCCCATCGATTGTTATCTTATTTCCCTTCATGTTTAAGACCATCTTTTGGGCAGCTGAACCGAGGCCTTGTGGTATAATTACCATGAATTTGTGAAGAGTAATGGTTAGCCTTTATCCTTTGATGGTTCTCCTCTTTCAAAAGTATGCATAACTAGTTGAGAAATTTCTTTGTTTGGATGGGATAAATTATCAACAAGAGGGATTGCATGTGGATCTTCAATAGTTTGAGGTTCCCATTAAGGTTTGCTACCAATTTCTTTTATGGTTGAAATGAGTTCTTGAAATAAAGATTTATTACTTTGCTATAGATCTGTGAGGTGTCTGCTAGTCTCAATCTAAGGCACACCTTTCAGTAGTCCATCAGTAGGCTTTCCAAAATGATGCTGCCCATCGATGCTCCCTTGGAGTATCAATGGGATTTGTCACTTAGGCCCTATTGAGTCTACATCGCAATGGAAGAGTTCCGACCAAACCCACTAGGATCGACCTAAATTTCTGGGTTCCTAAAATTAGGTGGGTCTCCTAAAGGCAGCGTCAGTAATTTTGAGTTCCCGCTTCCTACATGATTACTCGAACTGAAGCAGACCTGCCATTGCACTAGGTTCAAAGAGAATGGGAGACGAAGGGGAGTGTGGTACATCAACCCTCCCACCCATAAGGAAAAATCCCATTCCGGCCCTCTAGAACAATGCAAGTCGACTCTACGGCCTAACGACAAGTTGGTCAATTTATCATCTTCATATTTCTATCTTCGATTCAAAAAAGCTCCCAGTTAATCGGGACCACCCTATTGTTAGTTGGACCCGTCACGGGTCACGCTCCCTTAATTAGTCCATTAAATCACAAATTCCTTCACGTAATTTATTTCACGGGCATGCGTACATTTCAAACAACCCTTGAAATTTTTTAAAAATCCTTTATTATATTAGAAGTTAATTATAATTTTCAAATTTTTGATCCTGTGAAAGATATACAAAATTCCACGAGGGTATTTTGTCCACCAAGATTCCTCACTTATAACTAGTATTAGGGTTCCAGGATTCCATCTTGGGTTGCGAGGGGAACTCGTCATATTCTAAGAGTAATGTGAAATTTATGGCCAGAGCCCCCCGTGGCATACACATTTTCTACTGCTCAAGAATATCCCTATGGATAGACCTTTCTGCTATGGAGCCAGTCTAAGCCTCTCAAAGCGATAATCATGACCCCCTTGGGGTAGGGTCTCGCAAAGCTAGCTTGGGGATAGCTAGCACAATCTTTCCTTTTATCCTGTTTGTCAATGTTTTTAATCAGAGATCTAGATTCTAGCAAACACAAACAATCCTTTCAAATAATGACAATCACAACATCGTGCAATTCATAACTTCACATAGCCAAGGTAGATCCTTAACCCAAGGTAACCTTACATTCTAACGAGGATTCTTCTTCCCATAAAGAAGTGTTGAGTACAAATCTTTCAATGTTCTTAAGAAATATACAAATTTTTCGTTTAGGGCTAACTTACCCAACATAAGTGAATTTCCTTTAGTTGCTACTTAGAAAAATATTATGACAATAATTTAATGAGATGATTTACAAGATTCTTTGTATAGAATTTCACTTTTTAAGTGTTAATCAACTCCTAATCATTTTTGCATTTGGCAATAAATATATCAAGTTATTTTACTAATCTTGAGTGTGCATAACGTCCTTTACTCATTTCGTGCAATAACCTCATGCAACTATTTCCATCATGATTCTACAGATTATAATCTCAATTAATCTATCTATAAATCATAGGTAGTAGTTAACCATTTGTGCATGTTTTAATACACTCTCTAGATGAAACTGCTATCTAATGTAAGTGTAAATATGAAAGCTAATATTTTATGTACTTAATTTTTATATGAATGATGTCCATGTAATCTAGCAAGTAGTTCTTGTACCTTTTAATGCAAAAGCTAACATTGGGAATTTTGTCTTTGTTGCGCTTGTGTTTGCCACACTCGATGTTTTGTTTGGTAGTGGCAATTCCGACAACATTGAGCACTCTCGTATCTTTTGCAATACCCATTCTTTGATCGATTGTGGTGGATTTCATGGTCTTTTCACCTCATTGCTTTGGATCCATCGTTCGCAAGCAAGTTTGAGAGATAGAGAAGGTGAAATGAGTTCGGGATGGGAGAGCATGAGAGCAGCTTGCCAAGTTGAAGATCAAGATAGGGGGAGGTTGATTTTATTTGTTTTGTCACACCCTCTCTAATTCCTTCTCTCGCAGCCTCTCCGGATCTTCTTCCTTCTCTCTCTCTTTTTCTAATTCTCCCCATCTCTAGCCCTCTCTCGCATCCTCTCGAGGGGGGGAGGTGGATTCTTTTGCCTCCCTCTCTTTTTCTCCCTCTTGCTCTATACTCTTGAGAAGGGCCTCTCCCCTCTTACTCGGACCTCCGCAATTGCTCCCCATGCCTCTTATTTATAGGTAAATTAGAGAAGAAGAGCTATGGCTGAGAAGAAGAGCTCTTTATGGAGGGAATCTTGGCAAAATCAGTAAGTTGATGCTTAAATCGCAAATCTAATGGTTTGGTTGGCTCCAAATGGGGGTAAAATATAAGGACAATTGCTCAAAAATCTTCCAAATCACTCATTTTTCTTCTCCCCATTCGGAGTGTTGCTTGTTACCTATAAGCTACGATCGCGACATGCGTGGTTTTGCCAATCCTTCTTTTTGTATTAAATCTCCAAAATTGGTTGAAAAAACCACTTACTTTTTTTTACATGCTATCCTATTCTAAAAGTTTCCATAGCTTTTTAGGATATTTACAATATATAATATACAAAATATAAAAAATGTTCTAGTTTTGTCCAAAAATCTAGTATTTTTAGACCATCCATACTATAGACACTAACACTAATGAGACTAATATGGCTTATAACTCTCGTTCACGTGGTAACTTCCATGATGGGTGGCTATAGTCCTTGTCAATCTGGAAAAACTATTGGGTTACGATCCTTGGGTTTTTTGTTCGATATATTCTCTATTTAATGATTCTAGAGTTCTTCAAGTTCATTTTGCGAGAAGTCAGGAAGATTTTAAATCAAAGTTGGGATATCACATCCTCTCCCCCTTTCTTAAAGGAATCGAGATGTCCTCATCTCAAATGAAACTAGGGATATTGATTACATAGTGACTCATGGTCAATCCAAGTAGCATCCTCTTCAGGGTAGTCTTTCCACTGGATGAGATATTCTCTAAGGATTCTACTCCTCAAATTTCTCTTCCTTACATCAATTACTCTGTTTTTGTAGCTCAAGGACTCCTGGGTTAGGTATTACAACTTGTTGATCATCAAGGATATGGTTAGGGTTAGCTACGTATGCTTTCAATAAGCTAACACGAAATACATTGTGGATTTTTGTATTCTCAAGGAGTTGTATCTTGTAAGATCTCCTAAGCTCTTGAGAACCTTATAAGGTCCACAATATCTTGGAATTATCTTCTTAAAATCTCCAAAAGACAAAGAACTCTTCTTTGGATAGGCATGGACGAAGACCATGTCTCCTTCTTTGAAGATTCGTTCTTGCCTTTTTAGATCAGCATACGCCTTTTGTCGGTCCTTGGCATCTTGAATATCTTGTCTGATAATCTTGATTTGATCATCCATTTCTTCTAACATTTTTCTTGAAGTCTCTACCCTTAGAGTAGGATCAGAAAAATTAAGTGGCATATGGCAATCTTGACCATATAGTGCCTGAAATGGAGTCATCTAAATACTTCGATGATAGAAGACATTATAAGAAAATTCCACTAAGAGTAGATACTGAATCCACCTTTTAGGTTCCTTGTTGCAATATGTGCATAGAATATCCTCAATCACTTGATTAACTCGTTCTATTTGCCCATCAGTTTATGGATGATAAGCAGTGTTGGGAACAAAGTTGGGTTTCAATGGCTTCAAATAAATTCTTCCATAAATGTGATGTGAAAAGAGAATCACGATCATTGATGATCCTTTTAGGTAATCCATGTAACCTAAAAATCTCTTTTACAAAAGTTCTTGCAATATCTGAAGCTTTATAATTGGCTTTTATTGGAATAAGATGACCAACCTTTGTTAGCATGTCTACTATTACCACTATTGAATTATATCCTCCTTGCACAGAACATAACCCAACTACAAAGTCCATGCTAATAAACTCCCATTTCATTTGGAGAATGTCAAGTGGCTGGAGTTTTCTTGGTAACTTGACACGTTCAGATTTTACCCTTTGGAAATTTAGACATTCAGTGACATACTTAAGTATATCACCTTTTAGTCTTTGCCAATAATATCTTTCTTGATAGCGTTAAGAGTTTTTGCATGCCCTGGGTGTCGTGATAAAGGAGAGTCATGTGCTTTCCAAAGTATCCATCTCTTGAGAGTCTTGACTTGAAGAAATGCATAGTCTCATTCTGAAATAAACGAGTCCTTCATCTTCATCTATAGAGAATTCTTGATACTTAGTCTTGAATTTGGGATCTTGTTCCTTATTCTGAACTTTCCAAAACAATTGTTGATAGTCTAGGTCCTTATTTGCTTCACTCTTAGTCAACTTGATGATATGATTAGGTTGCATTGATACCACTTTAGCTAGAGTTTCTGTCACCTTAGATGGTTTTTCAACAATAAGAGCATTAAGGAAGGCTTTACGACTAAGGGCATTTGCTCTACATTTTCTTTACCAAGTTTGAACTTAATTTCAAAGTCATACTCATGCATAATTTTTATATATCGTCATTGCCTCATATTAAGATCAGACTGAGTAAAAATCCACTTAAGAATTTTATGATATGTGACTAAGAAAACGTTATTTCCAAGCAAGTAATGTCTCTATAATTTGAGAGCATGAATCACAACTAACAACTCCAATTCATGAGTAACATATCTCTTTTCATGGGCTTTTTATTTTCTCGAAGAGTAAGCTACAGGTTGACCTTCCTACATTAGTATGCATCCCAATGCAAGAGAGTTGGCATCTGTAACAACTTCAAATTCCTTTCTTAAGTCAGGTAGCCTTAAGATAGGAGCAGTTATCAAACTATGCTTTAGTTGCTCAAAGCTAGATTGTTCAATTGACATCCAGATAATGGCAACTTGCTTTTTGAGTAGGTCTGTGTAAGAGGTGCTGCAATTTGGGCATAGTTTTTTACGAATATTCTATACCATCCTATTAGACCTAGAAATCTTCTCACTTCCTTGATAGTGGTTGGGGGTGGCCAATCTTGAACATCTTTGACCTTGGCAGGATCTACTGATATACCTTCATCAGACACTATGAATCCCAAGTACTCAATCTTTCTTTTGAAGAAGGCACACTTCTTCTTCTTGGCATACAATTTGTATATTCTCATCGTCTCTAGGATAATGCTAAGATGTGGTTCATATTCTTCTTCCTCCTTAGAATAAATTAGGACGTCATCAAATAATACAAGAACAAAATCATCAAGATGAGGCTTGAAAATGTTATGTATTAACCTATTGAAGGTAGCTGGGGCATTTGTCAACCCAAATGACATCATGATGAATTTGAAATGACTATATCTTGTGAGGTTTTAGGAATATCTTCATCCTTAATTTTGATCTGATAATATCTTGACTGAATATCAATGTTAGAAAAGATCCTTGCTCCTTATAGACGATCAAGAAGCTCGTCTATCCTCGGGATCGAGTACTTATTCTTAACTATTACCTGGTTTAGCCTTGAATAGTCGATACAAAGATGGAGAGTTCCAGCTTTCTTCTTTTGGAATAATATTGGGGCTCCCCATGCTGAACTACTTGGCCAAATATACTCTTGATCTAGCAATTGTTTGAGTTGATATTTTAGTTTGATGGCTTCAGGAATAGACATTTTGTAAGGCCTTTTTGCCATTGGACTAGCTCTTAGAACAAGTTTGATCTCATGATTGACTTCTCTTTCTGGATGTATGTCAGTTAGCTCTTCAAAAAATATGTCGGCATATTCTTTTAACCAAGATGGCTCTTCTTCTGTCTGGCCATCTTGATTTACCTTGTTAAGCTTGACCAAGTAAACTCATAATCCTTTCTTCAAGCCTTTCACAATTGGAGAAGCTTTTGCTAATTGAACTTTAGGTTTCCCTATTTCACCTTATGTAGTTACCATTTTGCCATTCAAATCCTGAAATGTGACTTTACCTTTTCCACAATGGATATGAGCATAATTGGGAATCAGTCAATCTATGCCTAGTAACCATTCATAAGCTCCTAAGTTCATTAGTCTGAACCTCACACTTGAAAGATTTCCTCCTAGGTTAAACTCTACCTTGGCGTTTTTCTATGTAGAAAGTACTTCGTTTCCATTTGCTAATTCCACAAGCAGTTCTGATGCATTTATTGTATCTATTCCTAACTTCTTAGCACACTTGGGTGAAATAAATGAGTGTGTACTTCCACAGTCAATCAAAACTTTAAATGATTTACCTAGGTGACTAGTTGGTATCTATATTATCAAATATTGACGATTTGGCCCTTCTTGTGGAATGCAACATGAACAGATGCTTCTTGTGGAATGCAACATGAACAGATGCTTTTTCAATATCTTCTTCCATAGTAGGGTCTTCCTCCTTATTAATCTCTTTAAGGGTAATATTTGATGATCTTCCTCTTGCCATAGCTACTTGACCACGGCCCTTGCGCAACTCTGCCTTGACCTCAAAATTGGCCTTGGCAATGGTGTCCACCAAGCTTTGGATAATCTCTCCTAAAATGCCATGGATCATTACAGTGAAAGCACTTAAGACCATCCATGTTTCCCTGGATAGGAACAAAATTTCCAACTACATTGGATTTTGCCTTTTTCTTTTGACTTTGGTGAAATTGACCTTTGGTTCTTTTTTCTTAACCTTTGAATCCTCCTTTGTTTTGGTTATTGTAGCTCCATAACTTATTATTTTTAGGCTTTGATTGTACTTCCCGCACAATAGGAGCAGCTCAAATCAAAGCATCTTGGAGGTCTATTGGGCGCATTGATTCCAAACGAGTGTTCAGAGGAGAATTTAGCCCATTGCAAAACTTGGACACTTGTTGAGCAATATCCGTGGAGAGTGCATGTTTAAGAAGTGAAATAAACTTCGACACTTGTTGAGTAGTATCCATGGAGAGTGCATATTTAAGAAGTGAAATAAACTTGGAGTAATATGCCTCCATGGTCAGTCCCATTTACTTCAAATTAAAGAACTCATTCATCTTTTGGGTGCGATAAGTTGGAGGTAAATATATTCTTCTTACAGCGTCTTTCAACAAATCCCAAGTAATGGTATTTTTAGGGATACCTTGATCTCGACACCATTGCTTTCACTAGAGTCGAGCTTCACCAATTAATTTTAGCTTAGCTATCATGGCTTGGTTGGTTGGGACAATTCCAGCAATAGTAAAATAATTTTCCATGGATTCGATCCAAATTTCTGCATCGGCTTCCACATTCTTGCCTTTCCCATAAAATTCTGGAGGTTTGACTTGCTCTTGGCGATTTCTTTTTCTTGGGCTTCGTTGGGAATTATTGTGGATGCAAAATTTTGGAAAAATTTCAAGTTAAACTTTACAATATTTATACAAGCTTAATATTGGAGTTTAATATTCAAATTATTTCTCACTTAATTTATTGAAACAATTTAAAATAAAAGTATTTTCCCATTGCTAAACTTGAATTGCAATTTCAGAGGTTTCAAGGAAAAATAAGGTTCCATTATTTCTCTGATTGATAAAGTATCAATCAATCTTTATTACAACGGATGTACAAGGTAATCAATTGGAAAGAAATACATTATTTAGATAGCTCACATGCTCATCTTTTTTTTTTCTAGAAAAGGATTCCCTACTACAATCTAAGCATGACACTAATACATCCTTTATGAAGTAACTTGGATTCTGAGAGTAGATATCTAGGAATCTATATTTTTGAGGGAGTTCAGGAAATTCGTCCTTTTTCGATGACTAGAGCGACCTATGACTTTTAATCTATCAGTTGGAAGGATCTTTGTAACTTCCTCATAGATATGCAGGTTTAGTTTGATATTCTTGACCCTAGTGTATAGGGTTGAGTTTACACTGGCTTCACAAAATAGATAGATCTTGACAACTTTAAGATCTTCCATCCATTTTACCCTTTTTAGATTATTCTGAAGATAAGCTAGATGGCTTGCATTGATATAGTAGTATCATTTGCTAATCATCCACCGTCTTTCATGATATAGAGGCAAAGCGTTGTACAACTGATCTAGTATTTGCATCATCTGATTCCTCTAGGCAAGACTGGATGAATGCATAGCTGACATAAACATTACTTGGAATCTAGATCAAGAATCATTTCTAAGATTCGTTATTCTACCATAATTCAAAAGCATACATTAACAAAGAGAAAAAAACATGTCCTAGGCTATATATACCATCCAAGAAAAATTATTCGTAAGCTTACATCATGTTCTGTTCTAACAAGCACTCTGATACCAATTGTGAGATATCCACCAGTCTCAATCCAAGGTACACCTTTTAGTAGTCCATCAGTAGGTTTTCTAAAATGATGCCGCTCGAAGCTCCCTTGGAGTATCATAGGGTTTGTCACTTAGACCCTACTGAGTCTGCATCACAATGGAAGAGTTCCAGCCGAACCCACTAGGATCGACTTGAATTTCTATGTTCCTAAAATCAAACGGGTCTCCTAACAGCCATCTAGCATAAGTAATTTCGAGTTCCCACTTCCTACATGATTACTCAAACTAAAGCGGACTTTCCATTGCACTTGGTTCAAAGAGAATGGGAGATGGAAGGGAGTGCGGTATATCAACCCTCTTGCCCATAAAGCAAAATCCTATTTCGGTCCCCTAAAACAATGCAAGTCAGTTCTACCTAACAACTAGTTGGTCAATTTATCGTCTTCATATTTCTATCGTCGATTTAGAAAAGGTCCCAGCTAATCAAGACCACCCTACTATTGGAAAAGGACCTGGGTGGGTCACGTCCACCACTTTCCTTTGATGAGGGTATCATCTTTAGTTTTTTAATTACCTATAGCACATTTATTAGAACATATACAACCAGCTTTCTTAATTAGTTCGTTAAATCACAACTTCCTTTATGTAATTTATTTCACGGACACACATACCATTCAAACAACCCTTGAATAAAAAATAAATTATTTTATTATATTGGAATTTTATCATAATTTCCATCTTTGTGATCCTGCAAAAGATATACAAAATTCCATGAGGGTATTCTATCCACTAAGATTTCTCCCTTGTAACTAGTATTAGGGTTCCAGGATCCCATCGTGGGTCGCAAAGGGGCTCATCAAATTCTAAGAGTAATGCATAATTTATGGCCAGAGCCCCTCCTGGCATCCACATTTCCTACTGCTCGAGACTATCCCTATGGATAGACCTTTTTGCTATGGAGCTGGTCTAAGCCTCTCGAAGCAATAATCATGACCCCCTTAGAGTAGGGTCTCACAACTAGCATGGGGATAGCCTAGCACAATCTTTCCTTTTATCTTCTTTGTCAATTTTTTCAATTAGAGATCTAGATTCTAGCAAACACAAACAATCCTTTCAAACAATGACAATCACACCATCGTGCAGTTCACAGCTTCACATAGCCAAGGTAGATCCTTAACCCAAGGTAATCTTACATTCTAATGAGGATTCTTCTTTCCATAAAGAAGTGTTGAGTACAAATCTTTCAACGTTGTTAAGCAAGACAAGAATTTCCCATTTAGGGCTAACTTACCCAACATAAGCAAATTTCCTTTAGTTGCTACTTAGAAAAATATTATGATAATAATTTAATGAGATGATTTACAAGATTCTTTAAATAGACTTTCACTTTTTAAGCGTTAATAAACTCCTAACCATTTTCATGTTTGACAATAAATATATCGAGTTATTTTACTAATCTTGAGTATGCATAATGTCCCTTACTCATTTCATACAATAACCTCCTGCAACTATTTCCATCATGATTCTACGAATTATAATCTCGATTAATCTGTCTACAAATCATAGGTAGTAGTTAACCATTTTTTCATGTATTAATATGCTCTCTAGATGAAATTGATATCTTGTGTAAGTGTAAATATGGAAGCTAATATCTAATGTACTTAATTTTATATGGATGATATCCATGCAATCTAAAAAGTAGTTATTATACCTTTTAATGCAAAAGCTAACATTTTATGTAAAATTTTGTAAAAACCTTATTATTTTATGTGGCGATATGAAAATAATATTCTATTTCTGAGTTGTGAAAAACTTGATTTGGCACAACGTCCTTGGGAATTTCGTCTTTGCTTATGCTTGCATTTGCCACACCCAATGTTCCATTTTGATAGTGGCAATTCCAGTAACCTCGAGCACTCCCGTATCTCTAGCAATACCTGTTCTTGAGGTGGATTTCATGGTCTTTCTAACTCATTAGAGCCATTGTTTGCGAGCAAGTTAGAGAAATAGAGAAGGTGGAATGAATTTGGGGTGAGCGTGAGAGGAGCTTGCCGAGTTGAAGACTCAGACAGGGGGAGGTTGAGTTAATTCATTTTCTCTCTCCCAGCCTCTCAAGATCTTCTTCCCTCTCTCTCTCTCTCTTTCTAATTCTCCCCCTCTCTAGCTTCCTCTCGCAGCCTCTTGCAGGGGGTATCCTTCTACCTCCCTCTCTTTTGCTCCCTCTTGCTCTATACTCTTGAGAAGGGCCTCTCCCCTCTTGCTCGAACCTCTTGAATTACTCCCCATGCCTCTTATTTATAGCTAAATTAGAGAAGAAGGGTTGTGGCTAAGAAGAAGTGCTTTTTATTGAGAGGACTTTGGCAAAATCAGCAATCTAAAGCTTCCAAAATGCAATTTGATACTCAAATTGCAAATTTGATAGTTCTGTTAGCTCTAAAAGGGGAGTAGAACTGCAAGGATACATGCTTAGAAATCTTCCAGATCAGTCCTTCTTCTTCTCCCCGTTAGGAGTACTATTTATTGCTTGTAAATTGCGATCGTGACACGTGTCAAGATTGTGGGAGAGAAGGAAGGAGTCTCACTTGAAGCTTTCTTGCTTGCACAATGGGGGAATACACACAGAGATGGAGGCTGAAAACGTTTTTCTCTTCTTAGTTGTGTAAGCCAAAAAGAACTCTAGTACAAAGAAATAGAAGAACCCTATGTATGGGTCTCAAAACCAAACTCAACTAACTAAGGTGGCATTCTAACTGAGCCACGAACTAGAGTAGATAAGGATAGCTATCATGTAGCTATTATTCATGGGCGGTGTACCAATCGCATCTGCAACTGACAAGTCGGTGATATAAATACACAACGGTCACCCTGGCGTATCACGAGTGGAGCTCGATATCTCAACACTCCCCCTCGAGCTCAATCCCAATTCCTGCACACCAAGCAGGTCTCTGAACTTGCACAGCTTCTCTGCGCCCAATGCCTTCGTGAATATGTCAGCTACCTGATCCTCTGTGCTGACATAAACTAGATCAATAAGACCTAGTAAAACCCTCTCTCGCACATAGTGATAATGCACCTCAATGTGCTTTGTTCTAGCATGATAGACTGGGTTATTTGCCAAGTGTATACTACTCATGTTGTCACAATAAATGACAACTGGCCCATCTGTAGACTGATGCATATCATAAAGTAGCTTATGCAACCAAGCTACCTCACATGCAGCCATTGCTGCACCCCTATACTCAGCCTCTGTGCTCGACAAGGCAACTGTAGGCTGTTTCTTGCTGCTCCAAGTGACTGCAGCACTTCCAAAAGAGAACACATATCCACTGGTAGATCGTCTATCAGAAATACTACCAGCCCAATCAGCATCAGTGTATCCATGCAACTGTATCTGAACCCCAGTCTCATAAAATAGTCCATACTGCAATGTGAACTTCACATACCTGAGTATGCGTCTAGCCGCATCCAAATGTGGTTTCCTTGGAGCCTGCATAAACTGACTTACCAATCCAACAGCATAGCTCAAATCTGGCCTGGTAATAGTCATATAAATCAAACTTCCTACTATGCGTCTGTACATAGTAGGGTCTTCTAGAAGCTCACCTGCATCTGTGCTCAACTTCACATTCTGCTCCAAAGGAACTGAAATAGGCTTACAGCCTGTCATCCCATATTTGGACAGCATGTCCAATCCATACTGCCTCTGCAAGAGCTGTATCTCACTTGGTGATCTAATCACCTCAATGCCCAAGAAATAACGCAGCTCTCCCAAATCCTTCATCTCAAACTTCTGCTTCAATAGCATTTTCACATGAAGGATATCTTTATCACTGTCACCTGTCATAATCAAATCATCAACATAAATGACAAGTAGCATGATACCTTTCTCTGTTTTTCTCACATATAGTGAGAAATCTGCCTTGGAAATCTGAAAGCCAATAGTGACAAGATACTGTCCTATCTTGTCAAACCATGCTCTAGGTGCTTGCTTCAAGCCATACAATGCTTTCTTCAACCTGCAAACAAACTCAGGATGAACAGCATGCACATAACCTGGTGGCTGCTCCATATATACCTCTTCTTGCAAATCACCATGCAAGAAGGCATTCTTTACATCCATCTTATGTAAAGACCATCCCTTTGATGCAGCCATAGCAATGACTGCTCTTACGGTTGCCATCCTTGCAACCGGACTGAATGTTTCTTCATAGTCAATGCCATATGTTTGTGCATACCCCTTGACAACTAATCTTGCCTTGTATCTGTTCATAGAACCATCTGCATTGTGCTTCACCTTATAAACCCACTTACAGCCAATTGCATTTTTACCTTTAGGCAAAGGTACCAGTTCCCATGTAGCATTTGCTTCCAAGGCATCCATTTCTTCATCCATGGCTTTCTCCCATTTTTCTTTTCCCATGGCTTCCTCAAAAGAAGTGGGTTCTGTTTCTTGTATCACTTTAACCATATATGCATAATGAATGGCTGTAAATCCATCATATTTCAGCCTATCCACAGGATACCTAGTTCTCGTAGACCTGCACAAAGTAGGTTCACTCCTAGGTGCTCTCAAAACATCCCTGGTCTTCCTTACTCCAGGTGTAACAATAGAAGGAATACCCAACTCATCATCAATGCTCTGTTCTGAGCCACTGGATTTACCATCCACATAAGAGTGACCTGCATTCACATCAATCATGGACTGATCAACCTTCTCTTTTCCTTTTCGTGATACCTGCATACCACTATCTGCATTACTTTGAGAAGATTCTCCTGATCTCAATCTGCCTGTCCATGGCGAAGAATGTGAACCACTGCTAGAGGACGCTCCAGGTCCACTAATATTTTGTGACTACTGCTGTGAGTTTTGTGCAGCATTACCATTTTGTGCATCTACATCATCAATCACATTTACTAGTTTATACCAGCTACTCATCTCATCAAAAACAACATCTCTGCTCACTGTAAGCTTACGAGTAGAAGGGTTATAGCATCTATACCCTTTCTGCTGCAGAGAGTAACCAATAAAGATGCACTTCTCAGCTTTTGGATCCAACTTGGATCTCAACTCATCTGGCACATGTACATAGGCAATGCAACCAAAAATTTTCAAATGAGAAATATCTGGTTTCCTACCAGTATACCTCTCCTTTGGAGTCATTCCATGTATTGCTGCAGTGGGAGTCCTGTTCATTATGTAGACTGCTGTAGCAACTGCTTCAGCCCAATAAAAATCTGGCAAGTCTTTTTCATTGAGCATGGCACGCGATACCTCTCCAATATGCCTGTTTTTTCTTTCTGCAATTCCATTTTGTTGTGGGGTATGACTGCATGAATATTGCTGCTTTATGCCATGCTCCTGCAGGAACCTTGCAAACTCATTTGAGAGGTACTCTCCCCCTCCATCTGACCTTAGGCATTTTATCTGCAGGCCTGTTTCTTTTTCAACCATCGCTTTAAGAGTTTTGAAATGCCCACAAACTTCACTTTTCTTTTTCATAAAATACACCCAAACTTTTTTGCTATAGTCATCAATAAAATTGACAAAATAATGACAGCCTCCAAGAGATGCAGCTTTAGTTGTCCACACATCAGAGTGGATTAATTCCAATGGCTTCTTACTCTCTTGAACATGTCTAGGAAATGGTTTCCTTGCCTGTTTTCCAAACTGACAGGCTTCACATACCTTATGCATTTCTGCAACCTTGAATTTTGGCAAACCTGCAACAATATTTTGGGTCTGCATTGATTTAAGTCGCTGTACATTAACATGACCAATGCATTTATGCCAGATATCAATATCTGCAACTACACCGGTCCCATGTGCAAACATTGCTGCACTCAATTCAGACATGTCTGCATCCAATGTAAACATTCTGCCCTTCTTCTTTCCTTTTGCTATCAAGCGACCTTTATTTTTCATATCCTCAACAAAGCATCCATGAGGATTAAATCTGACCTGCAAGCCCTGCTCAACCATTTGACCAACAGAAACCAGATTCTTGGTGATATTCGGGACATGAAATACATCGGACAGGTATTTCTTTTTCCCATCCTGCATAGACAAGGGAATTTTTCCAATCTGCACAATAGGATGTGCAGTATCATCACCAGTCTCCACAAATCCTGGTTTTTCCATTTTTCTTGCATCCTCCATCCAGTCTGCATGACTTGTCATGTGGTTTGATGCACCTGAGTCAACATACCATACATCATTGCTTTCTTCTGCACTTGTCACAGAATTGTTCATGTGCTGCACCATAAACAAGTGCTCATTTATGTCATCACCCTGTCTACTAGAAGATGCATAATTCTCTTGTTGCAGTTTTCCATTCATGATGTCATTCTGCTTTTTATAGCAGTCTTTAGCCATATGACCCATTTTACCACAGTAGTAGCATTCAACATTATTGTTTGCATTTTGGCCTCTTTGCCATCCACCACGACCTCTTTGTCTCCCCCTGCCTCTAGAGTTACCACGTCCTCCTCCATAGGACTGGTTTTCTTGAGTTTGCTGCATATTCTGATTTCTGCCACGGCCTCCAAATCGGCCTCCTCTACCTCTGCCTCTACCTCTTCCAACATTTGAGTAGAAGACAGCTTCTTTTGAAGTTCCTCCTGAAGAAGATGCACCACCATTTCTCTGCTCCTCAGAAATTAGAAGAGCAATCAACTCCTCAAAATCAGGAAATCTTTCACGGACGGAAATGGATGTTCGGAACTGTGCATAATCCTTTCCTAGACCATTCAAGGTCATGGAAACTAAATCATCATCTTCCACTGGCGGCCCAATGGAAGCAAGTGCATCTGCAATCTTCTTCACCTTCATGTGGTAGTCATTGATGCTCATATTTTCTCTTTGCACATTATTCAACTCTTGCTTGAGCTGCATTTTCCTGGCTTGCGTATTTGTGCTATACATTTTTGACAAAGTATCCCATGCCTCCTTTGGCGTACTTGCATCCTGAATATGCACAATCATAGAGTCTGAAATACTGATAGACTTCCAGTACATAACTTTCCTGGCTCTCTCATGCCATGCTTTGAATGCTTGCATTTGCTGTTGATTGGGAACATCAGGAAGAACTGGTTCTTCTTCATTTCCTGCAACAAATTCCCAATATCCTTTTCCCATAAGGAAATTCGTCATTCTAAACTTCCATGCTTGGAAGTTGTTCTTGTCAAGCTTTTCAGTTACAATCTGTGAAAGAGAATCAGACGCCATTACAAAATCCTGCAAAAAATTATGTCACTGCAGAAAACACTGCTTTACCCTCACAAAGGCAAATTTGCAAAACTGGTGAAAGTGGTATTTGACCACACAGTCACTTCCTAGTGACGATTTTGCATAAACAGGAACTAAGGATGATTCTGTAACTCCCAATGTCTCTGCACACAAGCATACGATGCAATTTCTGTGGTAACTTTTCACCGACCTGTAGACAGTGGTCGCACAGCATAAAATAGGGCTTTCTCCTGAGTGCGTGCAGAAAACTTCCGCCTCCAAAACAGGCCCCGAAATGGCCTCAAATAAAAAAAACAGGGTCGCCAAGGGCTAAAGCCCTTTCCCCGCAGTATATACTACCCTCTTGCTTCACCGCGAAGGGCGTCTCAACCTGAGACAATGCACTCCTGCAATTTTCGGCTGTGCTGCCTGCAGAGATCTGCTCCCAAAACAGAAAATGAAAGCAACACTGCTCCTCTTACCAGAACACCGCGAGCTTGGCTTGCTTTCTTGAGCTCCTTACCACGAACAAGGCTCTGATACCATGTCAAGATTGTGGGAGAGAAGGAAGGAGTCTCACTTGAAGCTTTCTTGCTTGCACAATGGGGGAATACACACAGAGATGGAGGCTGAAAACATTTTTCTCTTCTTAGTTGTGTAAGCCAAAAAGAACTCTAGTACAAAGAAATAGAAGAACCCTATGTATGGGTCTCAAAACCAAACTCAACTAACTAAGGTGGCATTCTAACTGAGCCACGAACTAGAGTAGATAAGGATAGCTATCATGTAGCTATTATTCATGGGCGGTGTACCAACCGCATCTGCAACTGACAAGTCGGTGACATAAATACACAACGGTCACCCTGGCGTATCACGAGTGGAGCTCGATATGTCAACAACACGCACAATTTTGCCAATCCTTCTTTTTGGATTAAATATCCAAAACTGGCTGAAAAAGCCACTTACTTTTTTTACGTGACACCCTGTTCTAGAAGTTTCCATAACTTTTTGGGATATTTATGATAAATAATATCCAAAATATCAGAATATGCTGGTTTTGTCCAAAAATCTAGTATTTTTGGACCATCCATACTATAGACACTAAGACTAATTACTAATATGGCTCATAACTATCGTTGACATGGTAACTTCGCTACAGTCCTTGTCAATCCGAAAAAAATGTTTGGTTACAATCCTTGGGTTTTTTTGCTCGAGATCTTCTCGATTTAATGATTTTAGAGTTCTTCAAGTCCATTTTGAAAGAAGTCAGGAAGATTTTAAATCAAAGTCAGGATATCACAAGATTAGTGATACCCTTATTTACTTATGCCATCCCTTGTAACAAACCTTGATTCGTATGTTTTAAGCCTTCATTCAATGTCTTCAAATCCTTGGAAATTCCATCATTCATAATTCTCATATCTTTAGACAATAACAAGTAATCATTCACTACGTGTACTTCATGTATATCCTTCGTTTCTTGGTGTGTGATGTAAGCAACTCTAATGCTTAAGTATTCATCTATTTGCTCAAAATTATTGGCTTCATTTGTGTAATTTTGATCCTCTTGGAATTTTCTAACACCCTCATTCAATGCTTTTGTAATAGGGTATTTCTTTTTATTCCCAATCATTAGAAAACAATGCTATAGTAGTAGACAGTTTGTCAATAAATCCCTTGTTTCTCTAAAAATATAGCTCTAATCCTGATGATTAATAGCTCAATGGAAAGCTTATTATATGAAATATGACATATTTAAAAAGAATTTACTTGGATTGAAGACTTTAGGTGAAACAATGATAAATAATGTCACCTGTATGTTGTCTAAGTGCAGTCTCATTGTACCTACTGTTAGTAAATCAGCAACAACTTGAGCTCTTGATATTGGATCGACAAAAATTTTTATTCAAATCAAAGCTTAGGATCCCATCTTCATAAAGAGTTATCAAGATCTCAATATGGATCAATACAGAATTTTATGTAATAGGATCTTTAGTGTTGAATAAAAGTTTCATGCACTCTGTCCACAACTTGTAAGTGTCCTGTTTGACCCCATGGGAGTTTCCTGTGTGAGAGTAACCCATGTAAACCCCTATAGCAAACTGAAGAGGGTTATGAGAAACTTGTAAGGCTCAAGAATGAACTATGAAATGGTGGATACCTGTTGTGTAGACTTGTGAAATTGTGACCACCTGTAAGTATCCAGAGAACATGAGATGCCATGCACCTCTTCCAATATTGTACCTATGGAGCTTCATCCATTGTAGCTCTTTGAAGAGGGCAGATCACTACTATACTACTGTCAAGCTCTATCAATAGGCATGTACCTATACCTAAACTTGAAAATAGCATGGGCTCCAAGACTAGAGGGGTGTGCAAAGTTTCTCCTCAAAAGGGTTGTGCACCCCTTCAAGGTCATAATCAAGAAGGGAGGGTCACCTCACTATTATCTTCGAGACTCTTCTAGCATCTGCTTTTCCTCATGGGAATCAACATAGCAATTATATTCTAATGGCTAATCAACCAAGGATGCTATGCATTAACTTAAAAAGCCTTTGAATTCTTCAATGAAAAGCAAGTGAGTATTAGAAAATGACTGAATTGAAAGGGCTAGGGACAAGGCATTACCCTTTTGTAGTAACTCATAGCTTTAATAAATATCCAATTATCATTTTCATCATTATTTCAGTCCTATAGCATCAATATTCAATCATCCAATCAAATTTCAAGTTAAGTAGGCAGTGAGAATAGCACTTATGCAATCAATTTAGCATAAATTTATGATGGATAGAAAAGGGAATTCACAAAGCAATCATAATCAGTCCTAGGTTGAATTCTACATACTCTTCAATGGTGATTTCAGAGGATCTATTACACTCAATCTCTCTTTATCAACAGTAGGACCGGTTCAACAATTGGATGAAAAGAGAGATTTAGCTAAAAGCAATATGATTACCTCTTAATGTTGATGAAGAGTAGTACATGAATGACAACCAATCAATTCTCAACATAATCCATTATCAATGGATCAAGATTAAAGAACATAAGGCCAGCTTCAAGAAGCATTTATTCTAATTAGATTGCTTCCATGTAACTTCAGCTCCCACCATAAAGATTGCTCCAATGCATCAAGAGAATCCAATACTTGAGTAGAAGTCCATGATAATTTGTTGGAGAAGGTCCTTTTAGCCTTAAAGGATTTGAATTCTTGATAGAATAAGGAATTTTAAGATTTTTCATGTATTTCCATGTTCAAGAGGTTGAAAATGCAATCAATCTTGATGAAATGCTTCAATGTAAGCCGATCCTTGATAGAGTAGCTTCAATCTAACCTTCCCTAGGTTGTAAACAACAAAAGTCGCATGGATTGAATGTCTCAAGAAAGTAAAATTTGATGAATATTGATGGTTGCCCTATTTTGCCCCAATTTGAAATGGAGAGAATGCTTCGAATCTTACTTTAAAGCTTCAATGTATATCCAATGTTGATTGTAGATGCTTGCCTTTCACTTCTTGAAGCTAAAAGGTATTAAGATTGACTCAAAGCTTTAAGAAATCTCTAAAATTTTCATGCTATCTAGATTTTTCCATAGCTAGGGTTATGATGAGAGCTCTAAGGTTCAAGAAGAGTGAAAGATTAAGTAAGAGATGGTTAATACTTCATGGGAGGACTGCAATTGATCCAACAAGAGAGGAAACAGCTTCAATATGACCATGATTTCTGATTTTAGAGGAGAAGAGACTGCTGAAAATAAGTGAAAACTATCCAGGATATCTTCTTGCATCATGTGATGAGAAATAAGCTAAAGATGAAGCATAATGATAGTCTAGAGGTTACTTAAGACCTCAACAATCATCCTCTATATGTTTTATGAGAAGTAATGGCCATATGAAAGAGATATGAGAAGAGATCTCCATGCACTACAAGATACAGGACTTATACTGACGTTCAAAGCGACAAAAATATTCATAAAGAAATTTGCCCCCATCGCATTGCATGGTATGCATGCCTCCAATAATTTTCCACTGCTTACTCATACCCTGGCTGAATGTGCATTACATAAAAGTAGCAAATCTTATTTAATATGGGTAAATGAACTTCAAGCTAAAGAAAAACAAATGCATCCTAGGCATACACAATTCCTTGCCCAATTTCAAGATTGTTTTGCTGATGATTTACCACCTGGACTACCACCTTCACGTCCTGAAGATCACAAAATAGATTAAATTCCTAGAACACAGCCACCATGTAAAGCACCATATAGGCATAACCAAATTGAACAGAAAGAAATTCAAAATCAAATAGAAGAATTGCTAAACAGAGGATTAATTAGACCTAATAGTTCTCCATTTGGTGCATCTGTTTTATTAGTAAAAAAGAAGAATAATACTTATCGTATGTGCATTAATTATCGTGCCCTGAATAAAATTACTGTTAAGAATAGATATTCGATTCCTAGGGTAGATGATCTTATGGATAAACTACAAGGATCTGCCATATTCAGTAAGATAGACCTTAAATCTAGATATCATCAAGTAAGATTGGATAAATCTGATATATTCAAAACTGCATTTAGAACACATTTTGGACATTATGAGTTTCTAGTTATGCCTTTTGGTTTAACTAATGCACCAGCTACATTTAGTCTCATGATGAATCGCATATTCTTGAAACATCAGCATTGTATCATAGTATTCTTTGATGATATATTGGTATTCAGTAAAAATGAGAATGAGCATTATGAACATTTGTCTTTAGTTTTTGAGTTGTTAAAAGACAATCAATTGTATGCTAATCCAGAAAAGAGTGAATTCTTCCAAACAGAAATTGAATATCTAGGACATATTGTTTCATCAAAAGGTATTAAAGTTGACCCTAAAAAGATAGAAGCAATTTTAAATTGGCCCATACCCAAAAATGTGCATGAGTTACGTTCTTTTCTAGGTCTTGCTAGTTTTTACAGAAAGTTTGTGCGAAATTTCTCATTACTTGCATTACCTTTGACTAAAATTTTAAAGAAGGGTATTGTATATAACTGGTCTGATAATCAACAAAAATCTTTTGATTTATTGAAACATGCTTTAACACATGCTCCTGTATTATAACTACCTGATTTCAATAGACCATTCTTTTTAGTAGTTACTGACGCTGGTGGTTCTGGAATAGGAGCAATCCTTATGCAAGATAATCATCCCATAGCCTATTCTAGCTGTAAACTTAAACAATCTGAACTTAAATATTCTACCTACGATAAAGAATTGCTAGCTGTAGTACAAGCTTTACGTCAATGGAAACATTATTTAATGGGATCTGAGTTTATGATCAAAACTGACCAACAAAGCATTAGACATCCCCTTAGTCAACCACAAATATCTGACTGACATATTAAATGGGCCGCTTTTATTCAAAGCTTTAATCCCCTTATACAATATCAACCCGAAAAAGAGAATGTTGTAGCCGATGCTTTGAGTAGAAGACCGACAATTCATAATATTTATGTAATATCATTTGATTCCCTTATCCCTATGAAAGATACTTATCATCAGGATTTTACTTTTCAAGCTAATTGGAATAAATTAGTTGCAAATAATTGGATTCCTATTGATAGAATCCAATTGATACACTGTCTTACAATAATGGATTCATGTTTTATGAAAAAAGATTATGTGTGACAGTTCCATTTCGATCATTTGTTTTGCATGAGATTCATTGTCATCCATATCAAGGTCATAGAGGAATTATATCTACTTTGCATACATTGACTGAAGATTTTTATTGGCCACATATGGACACTGATGTATCTAACTTTGTATCTGAATGTTTAGTTTGTCAACGAGTTAAAAGACACCATGGTAAACAATATGGTTTACTAATGCCATTATCTATTCCATCACGACCATGGGAGCAGATTTCAATGGATTTTATTACTGGTTTACCTAACACTAAAGCTAACCATGATATGATTTGGACTGTTGTAGACAGGTTTAGCAAACAAGCATATTTTATTCCATGCAAGAAAACTTTAACTGTATCTCAAGCTGCTCAATTGTTTTTGAAAACTATTTTCACTAATCATGGTTTACCAAACATTATTATTTCTAATCGTGATTCTAGATTTTGTAATAATTTTTGGATTACTTTGTTTGCTAACTTAGGAACAAAGATTGATTTTTTATCTGCAGTTCATCCTGACACAAACGGTCAAACAGAAGCTACTAACAGTACTATTTTAGATCTTTTGCGTGCTTACACTATTTCTAAACCACACACATGGGATAGACATCTACATTTACTTCAGCTTGCATATAACAATACACCACATACAGCTACAAAGAAAGCACCATTTGAAGTTATTTATGGATATAGATTGCTTACACCTGTTGCATCATTATCAAACAAAATTCAGACTGCTGATGATATTGCTAATATGCATGCCACTATTTTTGATGAAGTTAAAGATATGATTGCCAAAGCCTAGCAATCATATACAAAACAAGCAAATAAGAAAAGACAGGCTATGACTTTTAAAGTTGATGATTATGTTTGGTTATGAATAGAAAAACGTAGATTACAAAGTGTAGATAAACACCCAGTTGTGAAATTAGCACCTAGATTCTATGGACCATTCAAGATCATACATAAAATCAATGACAATGCATTTAAACTAGAACTACCACAACATTGGAAAATCCACAACACCTTCCATATCAATTTATTACGACCCTTTAGAGGTCAATTACCTGTACACCCTGTCTATGAAAATCCACCTTTGCTAGATGATGAGACTGAAATCCTTGAGCCTGAAACTATTATAGATATTGACTTTATGACCACTAGAACTGGTCGTAGATATTCTAGATATTTGGTCAAGTTTAAAAACCATCCTGTTGAAGAGGCCCAATGGATGCACGCTAGAGACTTAAATGCTTTCCCCACTCTGTTAGCTCCACATTGAGCTAATAGCAATTGAGAACAATTGCTATTCCACCCCGGGGGTATGATACTAGGAGGAATATTCCACGGTGGATTCCATGCCACGGTGGATTCCGTGAGGTTTTACGGTGGATTCCGTAAGATTTTATTACCGGGGCTCATACACAAAGTGGATTCTTTGTACAAGAAGTCAATGGGGACGCCTATCCTTTGTGGGCGTTTTGTTAATTTTATGTGTACATGGGTGATTCCATAGCGGGTGATTTCGTAAAATACATATTTAAATTAATAAACATTTATGAGTTTAGAATGCGCACTCGTGATAAATTAAGGTTAGGATTGATTTCTAACCAATTTATTTATGTAGCTGAAGACTGCTAGGTATTCACTTTTGTCAGTTTAATTGTATTATTTTACTAATGATTGTGAATGCTTCAGTTGATGTGTAGAGCAAGCAGCGGTGGCAGTGGAAAGCATTGGAGGATAGCGTGTATTCAAATTTATCGTCAATATTTTGATGGGTGCATACCTTAGGCATGGGCCTATATTTTGTCGTGCTTATTTATCAAAACACTTGATATTTATTTATTATTTTTGTATGCGCATGGGCGCACGATTTAGATATTTGTATTGGACATTGTATTTGGGTACGCCTAACTTCTTGGGCGCCCATTAGCTTTAATTCTATTTGGCACAAAAGCAAACTCAAAAGCTAAAACGTGCTATTTTGTAATTTGGGCTATTATTTGAGCTTGAAGATGATTAATATATGAAATACATGCTTTGTGGAGCGCTCACACAAGGCATGGGGGGAGATTGCACCCAATTGGTCTCTTATTCATGTCGTGCAAGCTTTCTACATTGATTGGTGTGCAAAAAGTAGAGTTCTTTTGTTCTTGGGGACCTTCTGACGCTCACTATGCAAAGCATACGGCATCCCATCTGTGCACCACCTCTTTTTTCTCTTTCTCTCTCTTCTTCTAGTCTTCTTCCTTTTTCTTCTTGCTCTGTTTCTCTCTCCTCTCAACTTCTTTCATTACAAGCTTTACCAGGACGAGTAACTATTTGAAAATCAAACTCCTTAAATAATAACATCCAATGAATTACACGTCCCGAAAGTTTTTCTTTGTTAAGAAAATACTTTAACACCTCATGATCCACATAAATGGTAAATTTGTTCCCTAATAAATAATGGCAAAAATTTCCCACTACAAATACCATTGATAAGCATTTTTTCTCAATGGTAGTATAATTTCTTTCTACATCACTTAAATTACGGCTTGTGTAATAAATTGGATGAACCACCTTATTGTCATTAGCTTGACATAAACTGCTCCCACAACATTCATAGATGCAACTGTGTGGATCATGGAATTCCTTCGTCCAGTTTGGGGCGCCAATATTGGTCCTTCAATTAACTTTTGCTTAAGAAATTCAAATGCTTTCTGTGAAACATCATCCCAATTGAAAGGAGTATCCTTGAGTGTAAATCTTCATCTTCCTCACCTTGAATCCAACACCCTAAATAGTGTATAACCTATTTTAGCTCCAGAAATTCCTTAGGAGCTAGAGGTTCAAACCCTCTAAGCTCTGGTTCAACTCCATCCCCATAGATAGTACAATCCATCACCCTCTCTTTGGGATGAGGTTATACAACCTCACATATACTTGGCAAACGAGCTTTGCTTGCTTTCCTTCTATGATATCCCCCTAGTTGCCCTTTAGAATAATGATACGACTTTTTCCTATAATGGAGTTTTTCTTTTGTAGTCCAATGCCAGAAGTAGACACAAATTTACTTCTTCTATAATATTCATTTGTTTGCTCATATCCAATTGAGCATTTCCTAGAAATATGCAATATTTGTTCCATTTGTTGCACATCATTATTAATTTTAGATTCTTGCTCTTCTAAATACATCTCTAAAAGTGAAATTTCTTCTAGTTATTGCATCTCCCTAAATTGGAATTTTGACTTTTCTTTTTGTAACTCGACAAAATTTTTCATTGCTTCATTCACAAATGTCACTACTACCTCACATTCTATTTCCAAAGCCTCATTTAATTCCCTAATTATCCTATCATAATTACCATGACCTTCATTAAAATTTTGTGCAAATCTATTTAAAGCCGGAGATGGGTCGTCTCTCATGATGTAATATCGGATGTTGTAAATGTTTGCAACTATCCTTGTTTCTTGTCTCTCTTTCTTTCTTTCCTAGATGACAATAATAAGCTCTTTTAGCAACCATTGGAAGGTGTTCGAACCCAAAATGTAGATTATCTACCTCATAAGGAAATGTCGTAACTAAAATCTCCTCAGGTTTGCTATGATCATTCTCAATAGTATCGACTTCCTCCATAGTTGTTGAGGAGCTTGTTGAGTTTCCATTTAGGTTGAATGTTCTTACCTCATCCTCCTCTCCCTCTAAATCATTAGGTGAAAAGATTTTCGATGTATTATATGCAAAAAATACATCCCTAAGGTTACCTTCTTCCTCATCTTTACAAAATCCAGGACATGTTTCAAGAAATAAACCATTCAAATCATTGGCTTCATGGATTGCATCCTCAAGTTATTCATCCTCCATTGCTGAAACCATTAAACAGTCTAGAGTCATGTCTTCTAAGGTGGATAACTAACGAGTAATATTACTGTCAGAGTCATTATCTAATGAAAAATTAACATCATATTCACCAATACCCACTTGTTCCACTTTGTTAGGTTGATGCACAATGTTCACCTCTACTTTTTCTGCTCTTGCTGATCGCTATGCTTTAAATAACTAGGCATAAGGCCTTTCATTATCGATCCTCTCTACTTAGAATTCACTACTGGATTTTTCATCCATCTCCCTAACTACTTCATCTCCTGAGTCCCTTAAAAACCCTTTTGTGATAACTTGTATCTTGACCCTATCATTTCGAGGACCAATCACAATTGAACCTTTATACCAATCCTGAGTGCACCTTGCTTGGTATAACCAAGGTCAAGCTATAGCAACACAGAATATGAAGAGATATTTGACAATGAGCGAACTATTAAGTAGTTCACATGAAATTCTAGGCTAGCAATTACAAATTTCACATTGTGAAGTAACCCCAAAGGAACCACTTTCCTCTAATCAGCCACACGTAAAAATATATGGGTAGGTTCTAGATTCTTCAACCCTAATTTTTGCATCGTTTGTTTTGTCTTCAATTTGATTGTTGAGCCACCATCTAACTGTACTTCATTCAACAAGTGGTCATTAATAGCAGTATCTATAACTGGTGCTCCTGGATCCACAAATAAATCTACTATTTTTACATCTCGAGTTGTTTTTCTTTTGGAAGCAATTGCGGTTACTTTAAAAGTGTTAATCTCAATCCTCTTCCTTTGACACTAAACTAATTTATGATAAAGCTACTTTCGACAAATAGGTGCTATTTCTAGAAATTGCCGAAGGTTAATAGTCAATGATATTTCTTCTAATGCAGCCCAAAGATCATAGGACTTGTTTACTAGTTTTTCCTGCTCTTTACTTCCTTCCCTGGGAGGAATTAGCCTTTCAGGGAAGGGAGCTACTCCCACTTGAATCTTAGGATTTGCTAAAGGCACATGTAATAATGGATGGTCAGAGGAATGTTGTGGAGAATCTGACTTAGGCAGCTCTACATTAGGATCTATATCCTTAGGTTTATCCTTCATTGCTCCTTTTAGTTGTGGACTCTCTTCCTCTAACCCGTGCTCCTTTTGTTGTTGCTTTTGTGCCCTAGTAATGACACCAATCATGGGGTCAGCTTTAAATGTCACCTTGCAGGGTATGAATTTGGACTTAACTCCAATCTCTTGTTCCTTCATTTCTCCTTCCACTAAATTTTTAAGGGTTCATTAGAAACTTGCTTACCCCTGCCATTAGTTTTGTTATCTCCTCTCTTAGGGCAATTCTCTTCATGATGCCCTTCACCACTACACCTCCTACAAAGAGGAGTAAAGTCTTGATTTTTACGTGCATTTGGACAATATGTAGCTATATGATCTTCCTGTTGGCATCGATAAAAAATTACCAATCCCTTAGACCTTTGTTGTCCACCTTGCCCCATTGGATTACGAAAAGTACCATTATTTCTCCTAAAAGGAGAATTTTTTCCTTGGTTTCCATCACTAGTGTAATTATTTCGGGGTATTGGGGGTCTACCTTGGGTCGGCAATCCTCTCGGCCTAAAAGGTTGATTAGATGGTCCAATCGTAGTCTATTTCTCCATAAGGCAACTTTTCCTCTTGCTCAGGAATTAGGCCTTAAATTTCAGCAACCTCTCTAATGTCAAAAGTAACTTTTAAACC
Organism: Lygodium microphyllum; assembly: GCF_053477565.2. Classification (NCBI taxonomy): domain Eukaryota; kingdom Viridiplantae; phylum Streptophyta; class Polypodiopsida; order Schizaeales; family Lygodiaceae; genus Lygodium; species Lygodium microphyllum. The sequence goes on along the minus strand of NC_141138.1, from coordinate 25,618,327 downwards.
TTTGTATACATGTATCCAAGGCAACACATCATCCCACGCCACTCTTCTAAAAGTCCGATAAGCGTTGCGATACTACCAATCAAAGTGACACGACACACTAACTATATTTATTTGAACTGCATCTATTAGCCCAAAATGCAGTGCTAATAAAACTATGGTTTGTGCATAATCGTTATAGCTCCAACTCTAGGAAGATAATTGTTCTACATCTACAGTTAATTGCAGGCCAAAATATTTTCCCCCCTCTACTAATTCGATGTCTCTTGCCCAATCCAATATTCTCCTTTGGCAATCTTGGGGCAAATTCGGAAAATAGTCCCTTAGGAAAGAGACCTCATGTTCACTAATAAATACCTAGGATTTAAATAGCCTAGTGAGATCAAAAACTCGTTCGAGTGCACTTTGCTCCTGGAAAACACACCAAAAAATGAATGGCCAAAGACAGAGCCAAATCTAAAAATCCCTACAAGAAAATTAAAAACAGCCATGCTAAAATTCAATAAGAAATTCTATCAGATTGTATCTATAACACCACCTTTCTCTCGTACAAAAACTTCCTTGTATCGACATCTCTTGGTGGCAAACTACAGAGACACATCCTCCAAAAAAAGTAACAAGGAACATCGCATTTGCATTAAATTAATGTAAAAAGTTGGTAACAATGTGCCAATTATGTACACTTAACTAAAAGTTTTTACAATATTAGGCATTGTTTCTAGGTGTTGTCAACAATATTTTATTTAGTGATATGATTATATTTACAAAAGGTACTTTTAAATTACAATTTTAAAAAAATTATAAGTTTAGAAAAGTAAAGGGATTATTTTATGGCCTTATAGTATGCAAAGAAAGGGTATTTTTTAATACCCTTTGAATGCACATTATATAGATGATTTATTATAGATACACCCCCCAAGGGCAAGTGATAATGGCTTTTTCGATGGGATGATTATCTAGGTTGGTGAACTTTCTACTCATTATGTGAAGATGGTGCTTCCTCCTCCTTCAAGATAGTGATAGCTCTTGGAAAAGGCTCATAGTGGACTGCTTTTTTGCTTGATGATAAAGTGAAAGAACTTGCATTTTCCTCCATTGTGTATGGCCATCTATTTTGGGAAAGGCTAATAATGGACTGCTTTTTTTCTTAATGATAAAGTGGAAGAACATGCCTTTTTTCTCCTCCATTGTATATGGCAATCTATTTTGATTTGTCAAAACTACTTTTAGATTACAACATTGCTTCTCTTTGCTATTGAAGCTATTGTCTCTTATATACTCTTTACTCCTTAGAGCCCCCTTGGTTACAATAGCATGTTAAAATTTACTCCACGTAGTGAATATAATCTAAGTAAGGAATAGAGAGTACATACTAAATATGAAAATATTTAGAGAAACTCATTTAATTCTAAACAAATTGATACAAAGATGGCTTTTTTCACTCGTTTGTTTCCATTGTGAGGTTTAGATGGTGATCTAGATAGATAATAGGCGAATACCTTAGGACTACTTAGAAGAAATCTAATAGGGTGAAAGATAGATTGATGATGGATTTGTAGGGGCTTTCCTTCTATAGGCAGAGAAGGAATTATTGTCAACTTGTTCCGACCATAGTATAAACATTCCCTAGTTGACCAAGGAATGTCCTAGGGAGGAGTAATCAATAGGGGCTGGTGGACCCCTTGAGATCCCCAACCCACCAAGGGCTACTTTCACATCCCCTAGACCCCTCTATAGGGGTTCTTGGTAGCTCCCATACCTTGCAAATTGATGTAATGTGCCTCAAGATGCTACTAGCTTAACTAATCTATCTAATACAAATGCTAGGCACACAAATGTCACTTTTTGCCATCCGATCACATTGATCTCATCTAATATACGAGTTAGGAACCAACCAATGTTTGGGTTCACATGAGGTTCACATATGGCTTCTCCTCTCTGTGGATGTTATAACTTTGAGCACCATAGATCATTGATGACATCTTGTGAGGGTGGGGTATTGAGTATATCTAACATTGTTGCCATGGATACCCAGCCATAGCAGAGGTCATGTAGCTAGATGAAAATCAAGGACTCTTTGAAGTCCCCTTCCTGTTTTCTCTACTAAGGCTACATCAAATTTTATTTTGGTAAGAGATTATACACTACATTGATAACTAGATACTAAATCACTTTTGGACTCTAGGTTCTCTACATCTTTCATGGATGGGAATTTTGCTAGGTGGCATAATATTCGAATTGTAGAGAAAGCTAGCCCAGTTCATGCAGAAGTTAGAGACAACTGTCCTCCTACTTTAGGTGATGTCAAGTACGAAACACATTTTATAAAAGTAACATCAAGAGACTTTGTAATAATAAACATAGCTTTCAAAATCATATGTTATCTAAGCAATCTAGTCATCTTTGATCTAACTTGGATAAAATTAGACAATCCCAATAATAATTAGAGAACTCAAAAAGTTGAGTTAAGGCTAGCACAATGTCCTAAAAGAGAGAATGCAAAACCAACTTATACTAGGGAAAATGTATTTATGAGAGTAGCCAAGAAAAATCCTAGTTTTCTAATATATGCTATGCTAGGTAAATTGGTAATGATGACTGAGAAATGCATATAAGTTCTCCACTCTAGTGTCATGATCATTAAGATGTATTTGAAAGAAGAAAGAAGATATGCTTCCGGAGCATTAACCTTATGATTGTGCTATCAAGTTGCAAGAGCAATCTCAACTAGCCTTTGGCCCAATCTATAAGCTACGAAAATATGAATTTTTAGAATTAAAAAAATATATTGATGAGAATCTAGCCAAGGGTGTCATACAACACTCAAAGTCATCAATGGGAGCTCCATTCTTTGTATGTGCATTGACTACAGAGGACTCAACAAGATAACAATTAAGAATCATTATCCACTTCCCTTGATCGGAGAACTCTTAGAGCAACATGGAAGAATAAATATATTCAAAAAGATTGATCTTCATGGGACTTATAATCTTGGCATGATAAGAGAAGGTGATGAATGGAAGACAACTTTTTAGACAAAGTTTAGGCCACTTTAAATGCCATTTTGGTCTCACAAAAGCTCTAGTAGTCTTCTAACATCTAGTGAATGGCATCTTTCATGAGTATCTAGATGATTTTGTGGTGATATATCTAGATGATGTACTTTGTATCTTCCAAGAATAAAATAGAGCACAAGCATAATGTGTAGTTAGTTATTGATAAGGTATGTGAAAAGAGACTGTATGCTATTTTGTAAAAGTGCTCCTTTCATAAATTATAAAAGAGAAATTCTTGGATATATTGTTTCTCAAAATGGAATCTCAATGGATGGCAAGATCAATTTGAGATGTGCAATTCTTCTTGAGATTTGAAATTTTTTATCTAATCTTTATTAATGATTATTCCAAGATAAGCATGGCACTCATGCAATTAATAGAAAATGATATAGAGAAGGCTTTTCAAATACTTAAGCAAGCCTTCACTATGGTCCCCATAATGATAAATGTAGATCCATTCAAGTCTTTATTCTTGGATAGACTAATACATTGGATTTTTCTCCTAGTGTTATCCTCTCCCAAGCTAATGATGATGGCTGAGTACATCCAATGGATTTTTATTCTAGAAAAATTTGAGCAACTGACATAAATTATGAAATTCATGATAATGAACTTTGGATTGTTATCGACTCTTTTGAAACATGGAAGCAATGCACATTCCCACTTTTCCTTGAATATATCTATCATTATCATGGATTACCAAATGACATATTTTAGATTGAGAATCACAATTTGTGTCAAGTTTTTGGAGAAGTCTCCTCAATATCCTAGTCATCCAAACCAACCTCTCTTCGACATACCACCCTTAAAATAATCGACAAATAGGGAGATTAAATCAAGTCTTGTGACATATCTCTAATGTACAATTAATTTCCATCAAGATAATTGGGTGGATTTACTTGGTTAAGTTTACCTTGAAAAATGCTAGTCATATCTCTACTAGTAGGCAAAGTTCACTCTTTGCCAACTATGGAAGAAAGCCTAAAATGGACATTTACATGAGCCACCTAGTAAGAAATCCATTAGTTATAAATCTAGTTGAGCACTTTTCAAAGATCCATAAGGAGTTAAAGTCATGTATTTAACAAGCCCATGAAATATATAAAGACAATGCCAATTGACAATGGATGCAAAATCCAACTTACAAGATCATATATGGAGTTTAGCTATTACAACAAGAGCTATGTTCTTCTCACCCTTCCCAAAAGTTAAACTATCAAAGACTTGGTCAGTTTAAGATCATTAATAAAGTAAATCCAATCACTTATAATCTCCAATCACCACAATCCATAAGAATTCACCTAAATTTCCATGTCTTAGCCTTAGAGCCAAGTTGGCATATATCCTTAAGAGAGGAGAGGAAGTTACAACCACGAAAACCTATTGAAATTTGATGTCACTTAGAGTGTGAAGTCAAAGCTATACTTGATTTGAGAATCTCTTGAGGAAGGTTTGAATACCTTGCTCTTTGGAAGGGCTATGATACTAGTGAGTGAACATGGGGAAAAGCTTCCCATCTTTATTGAGTACCTGCTGCTAAAGTAAAGGAGTTTCATCGATAACATCCATTGAAGCCAAGGGCCTTACAAAGAGACCCCACCACTCCTTGTGGAACTTGTTGCTAAAGGAGGGGATAATGTCATGTACACTTAATATCTTCTAGAAATTTCTAGAATATTTGAGAACTTCTAGAAGCTTCTAATGACATTCTAGATCATTCTCTGGAAGGATCCAAAAGACCACTTGCAACAATGCTTACATAAACATTGTTTATATCATTGATTATGTAAATGATGCTTATGTCATCAATGGTGTCATCATCTAGAAGCTTTTCTTTAACCTCCTCAACTCTAGTATGAATGAGGTTCTTGGGCTACAAGCCCTTTAGTCTTGCAACACTAGTTGACTCTTGTGAGGTAAGTCCTCTCTAGTTTTAATTCAAGTTACTAGTCTCTAGCTCTTGTCTTGTCTTGTCTTTCATCTTGTCTTATATCAATATCTTGTCTTGTCTCAATGTTCTATCAAGAAATATATTGTTGCACTTTATCATTTTGTAATAAATAAATAATTTCTTCTTCTTCTTCAACTTATTCTCTTGCAAGTTGTGAGGAAACAATCCTTTTCCTTGCCAAGTTTTTTTCGCCCTCATTGCATTGATTATGAAAATGTCTAAAGGGTGGAATCAATGTAGCCTACAATAGCTACTAATTTTCTTGTTTCTAGGGTTACAAAAATGCAAAAAATTTGTGAAGCATGTCAGTTTGGTAAGCACACAAGATGTTTCTTTTCCCCATGAAAAGAATGTAAGTAGGAATAGATTGGATGTTACTCATAGAGATGTATGGGGATCTACACAAAGAAGCACTATGTGCCTTCTTTTATTGATGACTGCTCGAGAAAGCTACAAATGTACTCTATAGAAGAGAAAATTTGTGTTCGAGCACTTCAAAACCTTTAACACTGCTATTGAAAACAAAAACACATATGAAAAGTAAGTGCTTGAGGCGATGGAGTTGGAATGAGTACTTCTCCAATAAATTTAGTGATTTACAACCAAAATTTCCATAGGTGCAATTCATAATATGACTCCTGAAGAATACTTCACAAGTAAGAAGTCCAATCACATTTGAAAGTCTTTGGTTATATTTCATATGTTTATATGCTTGATGAGTTGAGGAAGAAATATAATCCAATGGCCAAAAAATACATATTTGTCAAATACTCTACTAAGCAAAAAGAGTATCATGTTATAATCCTACTGTTAGGGAGTTCAAAGTGAGCAAGGATTCCATTTTTTATGAAATGAGTAGTTGGTATGCATCTAGTGATAATGCATTGGATGACGATGCTGATGATCATATTGGTCATTTGCAAATAGAAAAGTAGAAATTACACACTCTTAGTGGACCAAATACATCATTTAGTAGTGGATCTATAATTAGTCCTTGGTTTGGGAGACTAAAGAAAAATCCTACATCTTTAGGAGTATCTTTTATTACTTTGGAATACAACTATTGATGAGGAAATGGTTGCATTACATACCAAAAACATGGGATTTAGTGTTTTTACCTAAAGGCAAGAAATCTATTGGCTATAACTAGGTCTATAAGTTAAGTATTGTGTAGATGATTCTATTAGTAGAGCAAGTATAAAGCAAGGCTATTTGCTAAAGTTTATGCTCAAACATATGGCATAGAATATGAGGAGACATTCAACCTAGTTGTTAAATGAAAATGGTTAGATATGTGATTTCTTTCGTAGTAAACAGAGGTTGGATTTTACAAAAAATAGATATAAAGAATGCCTTCATTAGAAAAAAATAAACTCTCTTTTGAGCCTTTTATCCCCCTCCCTTCTCTCCTCCTTAAAAGAAGGAAAGTGGAGAGAAGAATACTAAAATAATCCCCTTCTCTCCCTTCCTCTAAGGTGGAGAGAAGAATACTAAAATAATCCCCTTTTCTCTCCACTTTTTCATTCACACTTTTTTGTTATATTATCTATAAATGACTTTCTTAGATTCCTTCTCTCTCCTCATTTAATAGCACTTTTTAAACAAAACTTTATATTTCGATAGAGACTAATTACGAGAGTATGGTTTCATTTTCAATGCCAAATGATTAGTTATATTACACAATTCTATTTTTAAATAGAGAATACAAATTAAAATTTGAGGTTTTATTTTAATATCTTTTGAGGATTTTTAAATGCTAGATTTTGGTCAGGAAATAAAAATATTAATCAAAGTTCACATTTTTTGAAATAGATTTGGAGGTAAAATTGAATTTTCTAAAATAAAAAACCCTTGGACACCCTTTCCTCTATGCTCTTCTACTCATTTCACTTCTCTTATAAAATAAAAAAACCCTTGCACATCCCTTTTCTCCAAGATCTTCTATTCAGTTCCACCTCCCTTAGAGCTCTATTGTATCCTCTTTTCTATGCATATCCAATCTATCTTCTCACAGTGAAGTAGCCCATGTTGTTTGACCTCTCTTATATTGTTTTCTCTATTCATTCCCTAAAGTTATTTTTAAAAATATTCTACTTTAAGATATGGATCTTTTGGATTTCTCAATAGGTAGTTAGGGTTGATTATCCATGGAGGGTGAATTTTCTCACTCTAATTCTTAGGGTTTTAACTTTAAAAAAGGATAGTGGGGGATTAAAAATTTGAGAAATGAATATGTGAGGAGTCCACCTTATAGAACATGTAAGATACCACGTGAGTTCAAAGAAAATTATATTTTATTTAGTAAATTTTACATATTATATTTATAAAAGGGTTTTTTTAATTATAATGTAAAAAAACTCATAAGTTTAGTAAAGTAAAAGGGATCATTTTATGGCCTTATAGCATGTAAAGATAGAATATTTCCTAATACCTTTGAATGCACATTATATAGACGATTTGTTATAGGTGCACCCCCTAGGAATGAATAGTGCAAAAATTTTAAGTATCTCTATCCTCATACTTCCCTCCCTCTTTTTTGTCCATTAAAAAAAAAATCTCCCAAAAAATCAATTCGACTAAAAATTAAGCAACACACTCCTTTCCCTAATTCCAATACGTGTCATAAATGGTATAACAAATCGATGGAAAAGGTCAAATCCTAGCTTCACCAGCTCTGGTGGCATGATAGTCTTCCCTAATTCTTCTCCTTTTACATATGTAGATTTTGGGTCAAATATAGATATCCAACTCTCTCTACATTTCCTCTCTTCTATGATTTTTAAGTACTGGTTGATATCGATTCTAACTTTTATTATTGTCTTCTTGCAGAGATAATTTTGGGCAAGAGACGCAGGTGCTCATGTGTGTGTGTATATTTTTTCTCTTATTATGGTTTCTCTTTTCTATTTTTTAAAAAGTAGGATTTGATGTTGGTTCTAGCTCTTATTGTTGTCTTCTTGCATAGATCATCTTCTTGGGCAAGAGACATAAGTGCTCACTCCCGCACCCCCCAATTTCTCTTTGTGTTTCCTACACACACACACACACACACACATATATCTCTTTTCTACTATTTTTGTAGTAGGATTTAATATCCATTCTAACTCATACTTTTGTCTTCTTGTAGAGATCAAACATTGAGCAAAGCATGTGTCTTCTCTCTTACATATCTATCTATATGTAAGATTTCATGCTTTATAATGCTATAAGTTTAAGGTTTGATCACCATGTTTGGGTTCATACTAGTGTATTTGACTCATCAATGTGTAGATGAAATAGAATATTTCAAGGAAACTACTAGCTTGGCTTAAAAAGTATATATATTTTGGTGAGTTTTACTATTGTTTTTGGTAAGACCAAATTTCTCTCTCGTATTATAATTGTACCAATTTTTTAATCGATATAGACCCCTATGCTATGAGAGATTGATGTTTTATTTTTCCACATCTATCATTTTCAATAGATTTTGATTATCATAACTTTAGAGTCAATTATTGTTGTAGCAATCAACACAAGGTAGAGCAAAGATTACATATTCAATTTTGCAATTCAGCTTATAGGAAAAAATTTCATCTTTTGTATTGTCAACATTTGTGTGATTGATTAGTTATTTGTGGTCAAGAGAAAAGGATATTTTCTTACATCTCTCATTTTCAAAGGGTCTGATGATCATAGCTTTATAATATATTGTTCTTATAGTAATGAACATAGGGTAGAGACTAGAGATTCCATCTTGGCTTCCTCTTCTACTCCATGTGAGTCAGCAAAGTTTTCAAGCAATTGTTATGCATCTAGGAGGTTCATTCCAATACCATGCTTTTATGCTCTTTCCATGCAAGGTGGAATGCTCTAAAGTGCATTTAAAAAAAAAACAACATCGTATTCCATGTGCACAATCATGTCTTTTCATGCTTTTTACCATACATATTGCGGAGATGTAGAAGATAGCACCAAGAAAACCCATGCTACTATCTTCCTTACACTTAAAAGCCAAAGTATATGTATATAAAAAAGATCAAGAAATTAGCACATTAAATCTCATTTTTTCCTTCTCACCGCCCCCTATTGACAAATTTTACAAGCATTGTCATATTCTTAGGTATGTAGTTAAATGAGAAAAACTCCATAGGAATGAATTGAACACATAATATTAGGCCATGCTGAAGCAATCTCCATATTGTGGAACCCATAAAAACATTACACAAACATATATTTATTATTCCACAACATCAAGATCCATCTAATCATTCAATTCTCCTCAAAACTCTATTTTTCTCAAATTTACCCAAAATTAGGCATGTGAATATCTTTAAACCAATTACTATTAGAGAAAGCATTCTGATCAAGCATTTCGAAACAAAATTTTATATTATTTCTTAGTAGGAATGCTTTATATGCACATACGAAATTAAATTTCCTTGATTTTCAAATAAAACAAGACTTATCAAACACCATATTCAAAAATATGGGAATTTTCCATGAGTTTGGGACACGTGGTCAAATCTTTGGATTTTTCATAACTTGAACACTATAACTCCAAATCCAACGGTTTATAGCTCAATAGATTCCATTTTTCAAGTGCTTTGCAATGATAGGTCACATCATATGGTTTTGAGAAACTTATGGGCATGTTATCCAGGTGCCACATTTTTAGTATTCAAAAAATGGGAATTGGGAGATTCCCAAACTCACTAATATTGTGTTATCATATGATATTCCATAAAACCACTTTTTTAAAATCATTTTGAGATTGCTTAAGTAGGCCATTGATGCTCCACACAATCACTAACAACCACATTCATGCTTCTTTGGTCCATTTATTGCATCGTGTCACATTTCGGCACCCTTTTCTCCACTCCGTCTCAGCCCATATGAACAGTCACTATAGTGAGATAGAAATAGAAGAGAGAAAGACTAAAAACTACTCTTTTGATAGAATGCATCATTTTACATAATTTTTGTGGTTGTTTGAGATGAAGAAAATCAAAATTCTATGGCCAAGAATGCTCGTGTTGAATAAGATAGTCGCAAATTCATGATTTCCAAGAAATCATGAGGCTTAAAAAAAGAAAGCACTCCCTCTCCCGCAATTGCAAGAAATTTGGGATTTTTAGCCCCCTTGATCACTTAGTTAGCAAATAACTAAATCGTTTCCTTTGCATTCGTAATGTTGACAAAAAATTGGTTTGACCAAAACCAAAGGGGCAAACAAGCTCATATTCAGGATTTGAAGGTACAACCACGTTCATGGCATTGTTTCTATTGAATTGGCCTCTTGGTCATTATTTCTAACTCTGGAGGATTAGGCAGTTACTTTGTAATGCTAAAGTTATTCCTCTTTAAATGGGCTATCTAATGAACTCCGATTGATAAACAAATGCTTTCAACACATTCCAAGCCACCCAATTTTGCATAAAGAACTCCAAAGCCTCTTTATTTTTACTACAAATACTTCATTTTTTACTTTAATTTTGGCACCTAGTCGCACCTCTCATTGGCAATCACGGGATAGAGTGACTTAGGTTGTCAAACCCATCTATTGATTTACACACAAATAAAACATAGCGAACTTCAAGTTGTGTAATGAGTGGGATACATAGGAGCTAGCGGTTAAACACCTAGTCACCCTAACTGGGGTATATAAGGTATAAGAGTCCACCAATTATTATCAAAAACACACTTTTCACCTTCATCTTCAGCTTCCATGACTTCCTTCTCGCTTAACCCCTCTTTTCTGTCTTTCTCTCTCCTCTTTTAGTCTTTCTTTCTCTTCCTCCTTCTCTCTTTCTCTCTCTTCAGCTCATTCCCTTCTCAACTTCATTCATTACAAGTGGTATCATAGCATCAGGCTTTGGTCCTTTTCTCATTTACTCTTTCTTCATCTAGTTCCTTTTCAAATCCCAAACCCTAGTTACTCAAGTTACAAGTACATGTATAATAGGAAGGATCATAGTTAGTCTCAGCTTTTTGGGGCAAGTAGGAGCTATGGCTGGAGACTCAGACATACATGGGGGTGTCAAGCATTTTTGTGAAAACTGAAAAGCCCTAGTCAAACAGTAGTTGGGTTTGATTTTTGCTAGCTTAGTTGTTTGCGTGACAGTTTGTTTTGTTATTTCATAGTTGGATTTCTTGTGTTTGTCTAGCTTAGGATTTGTTTCTATCATTTTGTTTGATTTGTTGAGTGTGAAACTTGATAGCCTTGGTCGAGCTTGGTATTTTTTTGGACAGGATGAAGCTTGTGTTTGCTAATAGCTACCGAACATTGAGGAGCTAGGTATGTTTTCTTGTCAAGACTCTTGCACGTCACACAGATTATGAGTTCACAAGCACTTCACATTGTAGTTGTTGATGCACTGCACTCGGGGGTTGTCTCTTGATTTTTTCGAATACTTCCATGCCATGGGTTGGGTTTATGCATGTTTTGCACCATCGTTGAGCACTAGCACGACATGACGTCCGTTGCAGCTATATGCAAAAAATTTTAGATGCACGCGCACATGAGAGAGCACCTGTCATTGAGCACACACATTTCTTGCATGCACCATTTGGGATGTCATCACAAAGTTAGGAACCTTTGGTTGAGAGTGTAAGGAGGTTGGGTGAGTTCGAGGGTCGTGAAGGACGCCACCAATTGTGAGATGGGTTGTTCTTATCTGGTCAACATCTTGAGGACCATCATTTTCTAGAGTGATTGTGAGATTTTGGATGGGTGGAGCAGAGTATATCATATCTTTTTTATGAGAGTTGAGAGGTGAGGATAAGGATTCAAATAATCACGGAACTATGTTTGCATTTTGCATGACACATGATCACATGTAGATAGACTAGGCACAATTTCTTCAATGCATACATTATTTTTGTGTGTAGCATCGATTGATTGGTTGCATATCATGGATCCAACATTGCATATTTTTCCAAATCATGAATGATTGGGCACGGAGTTCATTTCAAAAACCATAATTCTCGCTAGGGCATATTGCATGAAACACAAGTTTATATGAAGAGAAGACTCCAAGGGTTTATACACCATATTGAAGTTTATGAAGAAATCTAGGGGAAAAACATAAATGAACTTTCAGATTCAATAAAGGCTTAGAAGGGTGGTGATGTGTGAATGTTCTATCGTGTTTGGTGGTTCCATGTTTTATGAAGGTGGCAGCTTTCTGAAGGACTTGATGATGTAGAAAAATGGAGGTGTGACTGATGTCTCCAAAAGCGGGTATGATAGAATTGCAAGGATTCCAATTGCAGCTTGAAAAGCTTGAACAACACAATGTTTTTAAAGAAGAAGAGAAGGTTAGAATTTAAGAGCAATTTAAGGCTTCCGTCAAGTATCTCAATGCAGTGGCAACGAAGGTCATTCCTGTTGTCCAAAAGGATGAAATAGCTGATGTTGTTCATGTGGAACCTGTGAAAGATGATACTAAGATGAACAAAGATGCAGATGAGTCCAGGAAGAATGCTAACTTGGCAAAATAAGGGAAACAACGTAGCCGTTGAGGGAGCCATGTATGCCATCCAGTCGTTCAATGAAAGTAGAGGCCCTGAACAAATCTTGCAATGAAATAGAGTGCCAAAATATCTCTGCCTCTTTAGATGCTCCTCTAGCAAGTTAAGAAGTAGCGAAATCATGATGTCCAAATCCTAAGATTGGAGGACAAGGTGCAACATATACGGTCAGGCATGCGGCATTATTCTGGCGACTTGATGACGAAATAAGGGCATGACCTTTGCAAATTGCAAGCAGGGTGGCGTTATATGGCATGACAGCATATTCTATTGATCACATGGCACTTTGATTTTAAAATGATAGCATAATCACAGCAAGGACAATGGCCTGATTGGCTCCTGTTGATGACAGATAGGCGGATGACAATGGTAGCATATTCAATAAATCATAGGTAGTAGAAAGAATAGCATAACCCATGGGTTATGTGAGACGAGCGGTCCATAAATGTAGAAAGATGTTGGCTATGAGTAATAATGGTGGCATTTATCACAGCGCGTAGAGTTTCGGGTAGAAGACGGTATAATTGCAGGGTGGCGGAAGTAGGACGAAGGCAATATATTTGAGCGAGAAGATGGCAACGCTGATCACAGCGATTCGGCATGGCCAGATGGTGTACTTCATGCAATAGGGGCAACATTCTGACACACAAAATGTCACAATGAATATTGAGCGGGAATATGATGGACTATGGACACATAATAATGGCAAGTGTCAAAGGAAAATGGTGGCTATTGAAGAATAGCAAGATGAAAAATATGACGCAATTGGTGAGATTTTTGGTAGGCAAGAAGAATCGACGATGATCACAAACCAATGGCGGATTTTCAATTTGATGATTTTCTGAAATGGCATTCAGAAACATAGACTCATGATGGAATTAGATCCTGGATGCCAAGGAGATTCATTGATATTCGCAAAACGTGACAGAGACGTTCATGGCAAAAGCAAAAGAAAAAATGGCATATTTGATGAAAGCAGGGGCAGAGCGTTTTATAACGCTTAGTCCTTGATCCTAAAGCCTAAGGCTTTTTGGGAAAGCAAAAGCATATTCAACGTGAGTGAGAATGTAAAAAACTATAAAAGGAGAGGAGAGTGGAGAGTTAGAGGCCTTCCCCTGAGAGTCTTCTTGTCATCTTGTGAGAGATGTGAGAGGAGGGTCACATGTGAGAGGATATTCTTGACATGTAAAATTCGAAGTTGAAGAATTTGGACTTTGTGGTGTCAAGTATCGGCTCAAGGTTGTTAAGGTACGAGAATATATTTCTCTTGGTTTGTTTTCGAATTATTTGTATTTCCGTTGTGTGGCTGTGTGATGCTCTACCCGCATACGGGTTTTAAATTTTTTTGAGCTATAAGAGGCATTATTTTTTGTCTTGTTTTTGTGTGGCTTGTGGTGTATTATCGAATATTTGAGTTTTTCAAGTTGTGTTGTGCATCCAACAAAGTCAATTACCCAAATCAGCACTCCTTATCGTCTCGTTATCGGGTTGTGAGTGAGGCTTGCTCTCGATCACCGCTCGCGTAACAGGGGTAAAATGGCTAACTTAGTAGGTCGTCATCAGGTCCTCTTGATCAGCTTCTTCATTGACTTTTCTTGCATATGTATTAGTCTTCATGTCCATGTCCCTCTCAAGCAAAGGTATCATCTTTGAGGCAACAAAAATGTCTTTAAAAACTTGCACTTTCTCCAAGGTAGCAGACAATTCTATAAACTGAGCCAAAAGAGAGGTGGACCTCCCTTACCACTTAAGACCTTGAAGGGGTACACAACTCGTCATGGGGGGAACTTTGCCCACCTCTTGGTGATTCGGAGCCTGATACTTGTAGTGATGAAAGAGCAAATTGACATGTAAATGTGCTTAGAATTGTGATCACTATGCTCATCAGGATGTTATTTATGATGTTGCTCAGGCTCCTCAGTCTATGAGCCACTCATACAAAACATTTGCATCAAGGGGTAGATAGTGTTTTTAGTCACAGTAAATCAAGACAGTCATACATTGCATTTGCATCAAGAGGCAAATAGCGTTTTTAGTCACAATCAATCGAGACAGTCATAAAGATTCAATTACAAAAAAATATGTATTACACATGGGAGTAGATCCTGTGTCTCCTCTCAAAGAGGGATTTTCCCCCCCATTTGAATAAAATATCTCCCCAATCAGAGCTATGGTTTGAAAATTATGGCAATTTTTGTGCATTGAGGTCACTATGGACAAGGTGCATACCACTCCAAGATAGAAAAAAAAATCCAATTATAGAAAATTTGATCATTTTTTGTCACAAATATAATAGCTCATCCCAAAGAGGGTTTCCTCCCCTTTGATTTGAATAAAAAATATCACCAATTGAAGTTTCCCACCAAAAGTTACAGCCCATTATTGACAGTGGGTCCTATGGACTGCATCTAAATGGCTGGCCAAAAAGAAAAACTAAGGCCCATGAATAACTCTAGAGGGAGATTAGAGATTCCTGAACCTCCATGAATGATGAACCTAACTCTACACACAAGACTACCATGGTGATATGCATGAGGAAGTGACCGATATGGATCTCTACAACAGCTGCTCAGTGCCACACTTTGTGCAGCATGAGCTTCATCACATGAAGAGGCATAATGACATGGTCACTAACCACTGCCAAATGATGTACAAATTTGATGAAGCAATTGAGAAAATGGCCCTCTCAAGCTCTAGGACTCAACAAACCCTGGAGCAACTCACCACTCTTTTAGCTTAGCTAGCTATAACATCATCCCAAGAGAAGGCGAATGAATCCAAGCACGAGTCTCGACACCCCCTACCACTAGAGCCAATCCATGGTCCACAAGGCATTCTTGGATCCAAGGGTATTCCCCTTTCCACCTATGAAGTTGGTGAGCCCTCTCATGCTCATGATGAGCCTATGTTGAGCTCCCCCATTAACCATGTAGCCAACCCTCTAGTGAGGCCCTCTCTCACCATTGGAAGAAACTCCCCAACTTTCCCTCGGAGCCCCAATGAAACTTATATGCATCAGCCCCATCATTGACAGTATGATATTAATGGCTAGTAGCATGGCAATCATGGGTATCATGGCAGTAATGGGTAGCATGGCTATAATGGGCAACATGGGATAAATGCACACAACATGGTATGTATGGGTAGCAAGGTATGTATGGCCATCATGGTATGTATGAATATCAAGGGTTTCATGTGCAGCAAGGCCCTCATGATCTCTTGACAACATTCTCCTCACTAAGTACAATGGGAAATCACCCTCACCATCATACTTGGAGGAGTGGACATCCAAGTTAGAGTCCTACTTCAATATCTACCCCTGCACGGATGATCAAAAAATTATCTTTGCTTCTCTCCACTTGGAAGGATTTGCCCACACATGGTGGCACTATATCAATCAAGAGAACCATCAATTCGTTGATTGGGGAGACTTTAAAATGTATATAGTTAAAGTATTTATATCCCCCATGAAAAAAGAGCAGTTGGCAAGACGATAGTACATTCTTGACCAACGTAATCTCACTATGAAAGAGTACACAAATCAGTTTATGAACTTGACCATATATGTGGAGAGCATTAGTGATGATGCTAAATTGCATAAATATATCTAGGGCTTGGAACCGAGCCTATCAGATATCATGGCTCAAAAGCCTACCACACTATTTGATGCAATTGAATTGGTTGAAAGATATGCAAGGAAATATTGTAAAAATGAGAGTTTTTAGCAAGGTTATGGATATCCCCGTAATCCTTCGAGATCAATCCCATATAGGGGTGGTTTTAAAGGCAATTCCATACCTAATAGTAACACCAAAATACCCACTCACCCCCCTTCCATGCTGGAAAAAAACATGGTACTTTTGTGGACAACATTTGGCTCTAATGCTGAGAGTAAGTATGCTAAAAATAGACACTCCATTGCATCACCCTCCAATGGCTCCACTGGCCAACGGTTCATTTCCCTGAATGTTGTGAAGGAATGGATGGAAAAAGGTCTATGTTTCAAATGTGGGGATAAGTACACTGCCAACCATACCTCTAAGTGCCCTTACAAGAAAGCCAAGGTCAAGGTTCATGGAGCCCCAAGAGGAACACCAAAGAAAAGGGGATTCTACTACAAGAAAATCTATCTTGTAATATCAAAAAGCTTTTATTTCATTCTTTTGATGACCAAAACAAGGAAAATAACAAATCTTCACGCAACATCATAGTAGATATCTCCCACGGATTTGATAAAATCAACCATAATCTTCAACATCTTCAAAGAATCCATCAATAGAACAAGGAACACAAAGGAATACACCATTTTTGAATGGAAATCAATCATATAGTATTCATCTTCATTGTTTTCATAGTTTTCTCTCTCAATCTCTCATAGTAGATACATTGTTTTGATAGAATTTGCTATCTCTGACTCTCTCTCTCTCTCTCTCTCTGTATCAATAGTACATTATCTCCTCACTACAATACTCAAGAATGGAACTTAATAATCCTTCTTAGGTCGTGGATACACCTCCCAAGAGGTATCTCTAATATGAAAGGGCACCAGAGCCACTACAGTGTCTCTTCATAGCTCACTACTATCACTGTCACTCCAGTCTTCAGCAACTGCTTCTTCCAAAAAAATTTAGCTCTTTCGAAATTAGATTCATCCTTTCCAAAAGTCAAAAAACTTTCCCAAAGTCACACATACGTATTATAGGACACTTACAGAAGATCTATAGAACAAAACAAAATAGGAACAGAGCAGAGACATAAGTTCTGCAAAAGGTCTATAGAGGGTTACCAGAAGGTCATCAGAGAACAACAGATCCTCATAATTCATACCAAAACCATTACAAACTATCAAAAACTATTCAATAATCTTTCAAAACATCTCAACCTTCATCAATCATCAATCCATGCTTCATACAGAAGAAAATCAGAACAAAACAAAAGCTATACAGAAGGTATCAGAACCAATCAGAATCTCAACAAAACCTATCAGAACATCACAGAGCTTCATATTTCCACTAAGAATCATCATGAGCTTTCAAAACATAATCAATATCATCCAAAACACTCTTAAACACTTCCAAAAACAATCACTCATCACTCAAAATCGATAAAAAATCAACCATTCAGACCTCAAAAACAACAAAAATCAGTCAAAAATTTAGTCTTTTTCCACTCTCAACATATCCCTACACTTAGAAAGGAAGCGTCCTCGTGACCTAAGGAAAAGAAGAATGTAAGTTCAGTAAAGAGCTCAATTCAATCTTCTTTAGTATCTTCAATAATCACCCAAGCACAACCCCAACTTATCACCTGTATTTAAGAAAGAATACTACTAAAGAAAAACTTCATTATTCATTAACATATCTTATAAAAAATAAAAAGTAATAAAAAATTTCGTAAAGGATATAAGAGGTTCCTTAGCTTTGCATCGTAGGCTTGCCATCCACCATCACCATCAGTGTCAATAGTTGAAAAGAGAGCTCTCGAACAAATTGTTCAACCAGCACGAACTCATCACATAAGAATTAATACATCATAAACACAAAACAACCATCTGAATGGCACCTCCAAAAAAATATATCATTAAGAAGTATAGAAGATACATTCAGGGGTATCAATGAAGATGATCCCTCTTGAAAGCTTGATGATTATGAAAGTGATCCATGGATAAATACTCATCTACAAAAGATTTTGGAGGATTCTAAAAGAATTGAAGGCAACACATCCATTCTAGCAAAACAAGGTATCTACTAGGTAAACAAAGGGCATGAAAATATAGGACATCCAATTGTTGGAAATCAATGCTCACATTGACATTCATACAAAGCTTGGGAATGGCCTTTTGATTTTTATGTGAATGCCTATGCATATATACTAGGTACCAAGCAAAATGGGCTGTCAATCTCACTGAAGGATCTAGAGATTATGAATATTGTTGGAAAAAATGGAGATAATTTTGGTACGCTTGACTAGCAGTTGTCCAGTCTCCTAGAATTAATGGTCAATTAATCTGTGGTCTCGTGAGAGAATTAGTTGAGATCCATCCTCTTCTTCTTGGAATCTCATGATCAAATCCTTCATACCCATTGATCTAAATGCAATGAAATTTTGTACATGCACCAATGAGGTGGTTAGTATCTCACCTATTTTATTTCATGAAAAAAATATTAGGAGGTCCCCAAGGCTAAGTCAGGCATCTAGAGCCATTTTCATGGGATTATAAATTCCTCATTCTTTATTGGAATGTAATGGGACTTTGCATGTGCACCAATGAGGTGACTAGTGAGTCACATGCTATATATAAGTTTATTTGTTAATATTGAAGATGGGTTGCTTGGCTAGATGGGTCCATATATCTATACTTAGCATGTTGGTGGTCATTAAGACTCTTACATGGATATTGGCTCATCATTGATTGCATTTAGTTAATTACATCTACTTACAACTAGCATAGTTATAGCACCAACTAATTACTATAGTTAGTTATTCATTGGTTGACTTAGTAGGACACTTTACTTTATAATGTATCTTATCTACACTTTGTGTACATTTTAGTGTGTGAGAAATACGAAAAGAATAATATCAAGGAGGAATTTTGGTCTCTGTCTCTCTTTTTGTGTGGTTGAGTGAGCTCAACATAGTGATGCAAAGAGTTGGCTTGTGAATTCACAAGCTAAATATTAAGCACAATATTCAATAACCACAAAGTTTCCTCATATAGTTGATAGAACATGGCTTGAAGATCATAACTTGACTTCCTCCATTCCAATGGATGTATATAACTCAACTAACCACAAGACATATTATGTGAATATAGTCCACCACTAACAACCAACATAAACTATACAAGTGCAATTCTCACATTATGCCCTATATGTTCATCATAGATCTTGTGTATGAAACTAAAAGGAATGTTGCAAGCTCAAAGAAAACTCTCACATGTCCTTGAATGGCTTCCATGAAGTTTGCAAGAGCATAAATATAATATTGGTAGAAATACTTTGAAATGCTAAGTTCAACTTTTGGGCATTTAGCTTTTATTTTCTTTTTCTCACAAATGTTGAAATGTATACATCATAACATGTATAGCCTTCTCAATCAGCATTTTATATTAACTTAGTCCACTAAGGAAAAATGTCTTAGAGAATTAAACCATTTTGATAGGCTTGTCTACATATGTTTGACTTAAAATTTGTTTGTGAAAGAACTTTTCTTTGGAATAAGCAAGGAAAGTAAGTCAAACTTCATGGTTTGCATTGAAAAATAAGTAGGTGATGGCAAGAAGTTGACTAATATTTGCAACGTTTTGCCTACTTTGCCAAATAACAATAATAGAAAGACCATTATTTTTATTTTGTGAAAAGTCCATGTTATATTTGTTTTTTCTCAATGAATTATGTGTACTCTATGCAATCTAAGATCTTATTATATAGCCATCCATATAGCCTCATATAATCAACATGAATTGTCAAGAATCATTAAGGTTGACTATTTCAAGCACGTGCTTTTTCATCAAGTTTCCAAAGTTTTTCAAATAGATGTTTTTTTCATCAAGTTTCTTAAGTTTTTCAAATTTTAATTTCAACAAGTCATAAGGATGCTATGATTTCAAGTCTAAATATGTGCTTAGCATAATCATCATTTGATATTTTTTAAAACCTATTATCTTTCTTCAAAACTTCAACTTCCAATTATTCCTTATACATGTCAAAAGTTGAATCTTGATAAGCCTAATGTAGAGATTATCCACTTTATACCAATGGAATAAACTATCTAAATAAATTGTCGTGAAAGTAGGTTGTTGGCATGTCAATGAATAAATCTATAATCAATATTGCCCATTAGGAAGAAATGAGACTTTAAAAGTGAGTCAAAGTACTCAAAGTACTTAATCAAAGAGCATTAATATAAACAGTTCAAAAGTGAATATGCTAAAAGTATTATCTTTGCAACAAAAGAGTGTGCTTTAATTTACTAAGAGCATATATTGCTGGCATTATCTTATGGATATTATGTTATAACTATCATATTACATCCTAAACCCAAAGAAGGCTTATATAGAAACTTAACGTCAATCCAATAATATGTAATCATATCTCTTCTACAAGAGTAAAGCACTAAAATTCTCTTCTTAACTACAATATTAATGCAAATCAATGACAAATATGCAATGAAAGTAACAAAGGTTGTTAGTAAGAAGTAAAAGATAGCAACATAGGACTTTTCAAGAAGAATAGATAGAGTTATGTAGTGTCCCCCAAATTTAGTGGGCTAATATTAGCATATTTTCATATTGAATATATCACATTAGTTTAAATATAAAATAAAATGGCAATATTTTGAAGATATAAATTAAGTTTGTGGGGAGCTTTTAGAAAATATTGGCATTAATAAATTAGAAGAAATTTAACTTATGTAAAGACCTCTTTAAATCGTGTTTTATCATCACAAATTAAGAATTTTACCATCAACCAATTACTTTTTGAGAGAGTGCTCATCTTTTGAAAATAGAATGAATTTTTGTAAGGTGATTTGCAACCATAATGGCTTCTAATGTAGGTGTGTTACAATGTGCAAAGCATAGGTGTCCTTCAAGATTCCTAATGATCAAATTGAATGTTTTGGGTTAAATTAAACATGAAACCTTACATATACATATTATAATATACAATTTTGGTTATGTTAGCAACAATGGTTTCCTTGTAGCCAAATTTTTATCTTCTAGAAAAATAATAGTTTGCAAGCAAATTTGGCCATAAAGAACGTAATTTTAAGACCCCAAAAGTATAAAGATATTCTATGGGTAAAAAATTTGATAAAACTATTGGGTTCTTTTCACTATAGAAGAGGATTATGAGTTTTATATAGAAGGTACTAGAGAAATATGCCAAACCATGCTATAAAAGTTACATTTTCAAATTAAAGACCCAAATTTTGAGACATTTCAAAAGATGTGCTAAAATAACACTCCCTAGTAATCATAATTAAACCATTCTTCTAATGTGCATACCTCATGATGTACCACGGAAACTTGATGTTTCAATCCTTACACTCTTTTATTGAATATTGACTCTAAAGACAACAATGTGTTTTACATTTAGATTAAAGAATGACTTGAATAATTTGATGTTAAAATCAGAGAGATCTTAAATGTCAAAAGTTGTAGATACAATAAAAATGTGCTAAATCTTTAGTACGAAATCTTTGACATGATTTTATTTCAACTATATCTTGGAAGCTTTGCAATCTATCTTGATTGACAGAGAAATGTAAAGATAATCACATGTGACACATTGTGAAGCTAACATCATGAAAGGAAAACTGAAGACTTCAATCAAATGTGTGAAACATCATCTTGTAAAGGAATGGTATCTCTTTATTATTTTCAAAGAAGTAAATGCCCTTTATTGTTTTTTCTTGTGTCTCCGTACATGGGACATGAACATGTTTTAGTTTGTTTTCATTTGTGTTGTTCTATAGAAAGAGAAATCATGATCCAAATCAAAAACTAAGTTGAACTTTTTCTATGACATGGAAAACCTTTTCATTACCTTTTCTCAAAGTCTATGACATGGAAAACCAAGAGCCAATGTAAACAAAATCAAAATTTCCAAGAACTAAACTTGTTATTATTGTTCTCAAGCATGTCTTTAGGTATCACATTCATTGTGGATGAATGTCTAATAATGACCAATGTGATAACGTAACCAATGGTCATGATGATGAGTTATTGCTTTAAGATGAGTGGGTAAAAATATGTGATCAACACCTTTGATGAAACTTGTGAGTGGTGAAAAAGTTCTATGTGGATAGATGTTAGAAGCTTTCAAGAAGTATGAGAAAATGGTATTGGACAATGTGACTATGATGCCATTATTAGGTGAAATACTTGCCTTTGTGTGGGAGTAGGTGGTTGGTTAAGTTGGGTCAACACATGCACAATCTAGGAACCATTACAAATACATGAAAAAAAGAAGAAAACCAATAGCCTCAAGCATTAGAGCATATAAGACTCAGTGTGAGTAAGAGGTAGAGAGAGAGAGAAGAAATTGGGTGGAATCGCCTCTATAGATAGTGTTACTCATGCTTTTGGGATGCTTCCATGACCCACATTTTTTAAATGTCAAATGAGAGAAAATATGACAATGCATTGATTGTAAATAGAACCTTTTATTTTTCACAACACTCCCAAAATAGGGAAAAATCTAAAGTAATTAGTACTTAGAATCCTTCTACAAGCACAACAAAGATGGATGGATGATTAAAGAGGCATATTGAAATTCCTAATACTTGCCACCACATACAATGCATTTAAAATGGGCATTTCTAAAAATCTTATTGTAGCTACAAGGACCAATCATCCATCCATCTGTGTTGTGATTGTAGAAGGATTCTAAGTACTAATTACTTTAGATTTTTCCCTATTTTGGGAATGTTGTAAAAAATGAAAAGATGCATACTAAAATTCCTAATACTTGCCATCGCAAACAATGCATTTAAAATGGGCATTCCCAAAAATCTTATTGTAGCTACAAGGACCAAAAAAATGCTTTGTCTATTACCCCTCCACCATGTCTTGTACATCATATGCTCTCATATACTTTGTCTATTACATCTCCACCATGTCTTGTACATCATATGCTCAAATATGCTTTTTTTATTACATCTCTACCATGTCTCGTACATCACATGCTCTGCTATACTTTATATTTATACTAATGTAGTCAATATTTTCTTCAAATTCGAAAAGGAGAATATAAGTTATCAATTAGCTACCTCATTAAAAAAGATATGAAGCTTTAATAGAGAGATTAAGCTTAGAAATAACAAGGATATAGGTATTAGATTGATTAGTTGGATCTAGTAAAGCCCATGATATACACTTAAATAAAACGTGATTTCTAGTTTCCCAAATTCTCTAAATTGCAGCCCCCTAGTAACATGATCAATCTCAAAGATAACATGAGACATTTCAACTTTTTGACCAAGGTCATGCTTCCAAATAATAGAATCATGCAATTGATTTCTATAGAGTCATCCTTGAATTTTCTTACAAAAAATTTTAATGTACTTGCATGATTAGAAAAGATAAAATATATATTCTTTGAAACCTTTACATAAAGCATATTGAGGAGGAACTTGTTTCCATTTAGAAATATTGCCTCTTGTAGGAAGTTTAATCATAATAATCATCCAAAGTATCGATTAGTCTTTTCAATAGAAGTAGTAGCCCTCGCTAAAATTGCTTGGAGATAGTGCTCTATGTAATTAGTCTAAAGACATGTGCCTTCATAAAACAATATTTATCTAGCATTAGAGGAGTAGTCTTGAGCTTTGAGATTAAAATACCACTAAGAGAGATATGCTGCCATATGGAATCAAGATTCATATTCGAGAAGAAGGCCAATCTTCCTTCATTTAAGAAAAAATAGACACTAGACATTCCTCCTCTCTTTAGACAAAAGAGAAAATCTATCTCTGATGTTAATGAATTGAAACCAATTTAGAGTATTCATTTCCAACATATCACATCATTTTTGTATACCTTAGGACTTAACTTAATGGCCATTTTCACATTATAACAAAATAATGGCCTTCATATTAAATATGTGCAATGTCCCACCTTCATAAGGTGCCACCAATTATCCATGGAGGCTGAAGTTGTAAGACTCCCGTTTTATGAGGAGAAGCCATGTGTGAGCTTGTATGTCAGGTGAGGTCTATGTGACTAGATGGAAAAAAGTTGTTAGATAGAGTAGTTAAGATGGTAGCAACTCACTACACACTACATCAAGTTGCTAGAAGTCGTAGAAATGGCTTCTAGCTAGCGGGAGTATCTCAAAGGGGGTAGCAGTCCCCCTAAATGGGGGTTTGGGGGTAGAACCCCTAAAGGTTTATAATATGGTCAAATAAGCCAACTAGACTACCTTTGTGGTCTATAAAAGGAAGACCTCTCCAAAGTCATCATCAATCTATCTTTCACCCCATTAGAGTTCTTCCAACTAGCCTTAAGCTCTTCACCTATTATCTATCTAGATTTCCATCCAAGATTCACAGTGAAAGCACATGGTTGGACATAGCCATATTGTTTAGAATTAAGAAGTTGATGCTCTTCTCATCTTTGTTATGTACTCTCTATTCCTTGCTCACATTCTATTCATTCTACTGTGTACTTTTTACATGATATTAGAGTCCAAGAGACTCTAAGGAGTGAAGAGTACATGAGAGGTAAAGGCTTCAGTAATAAAGAGGAATGATGTGACCATCAAAAAGTAGTTTTGATACATCATGTAGTAGTGTTATTATATTGGCCATTCAAACACTCAAGACTCATCCACCAACCTCCCTCAATCTATTAAATTTGAGTATCATGATTCCTCCAAATTCTAATCTTCTATATCCTTAGAAACGAAGGAATGTAGATGCATTGTGTGCCTTAGTTACAAGCTATTTTGATAGTATTTTGACCTTGATTCAACACATACAACCAGGGCATCAGAGGCTTGGAATATATTGAGAAGCTAGTATGAAATGAGAAACCAAACAAGGATTTCAAACCTAGAGAATCAACTAGAAGCAAAGAAGCTTTTTGAAGGAGAGACAGTCAAAGAATTTGTTAGTCGAGTAAGAATTTGTGCAATTAGATGGTTGGTGCTGAGGGACCCAAAATTGGTTAGCCCTTTAGTATGCACCTTGCTATTTTCTCAATAGCATGATTTTGGTACTCAATAACATTATTCTATTGAGGTGTATGAGGCATCATCAATTGATCATTAATCCCTTTGCTCTTGCAAAAGTTTTTGAACTAAGCAAGAGCTATGGCTAGAGACTCAGACATATCTAGAGGTAAAATGGTTAAAATAGCATGTCATCACTTCTTTTCATGCAAATTTTAGGGGTCCTAGGGCACGTTGGAGGCTCAGCAATTTAGAGGAGGGACAAATCATAGTTACTTCTTGTTCCGGACTTCTCCTCTTCCCCACCAAGGTTTTTTCTCAAGCTTCCATGGTGGACTGCCTCCAAATCTATTCTTCCTGCTACACCGAGCCCTCAGCCTCAACATTTAGCCACTCCACAAGCTCCTCAAGGTGATTCCCTACCTGGCAAATACCATGGTGGCCATTCACAGCCCACATGGGACAATACGCAGCAGCCCACCAAATGCAGTGCATTTTGCATTGAGTTGCCTACTCCCCCAACCCTCAGCTCAGCTCTTGCATGGCTTGGAGCCTTGATCAAAAACCCCTGGGGCATGCAAAACCCCCTCCTTTGGGCAAACGTGACCCCTCTCCTACTAGCCTACCTCCTGATCAAGCAGCCTGTTGTATATTGTATGTGGGCAGCAATTAAAACTTAACTCAAGCTCTTCACCTAGCCCAAAACCTTTGGAGCTCAGCCCTCAGGAGATCCCTCAACCCCTTTTTTCCCTTCCCTAACCGGATTGAAGTCATGGAGCTGAGCATGCAAAGATTTTTTTGGGGCAGCCATGAAAGCTTCATTTGAATCCTTCCTTATTGAAGCTCTAGCTCGGGAACAAGCACGGAAGACATCATCATTTTTTACTGCAAAATGAAGGAAGCATAAAATGAGGCATCAATAGGAAAAGTGCAAGGCACAAAAAAGGAAAAGGTGCCCTACAAGAGAGTGGGCCCAGAAGAAATCTAAGAGCATGGGAACAACCACTAGGAGTACAAGATGCAACCATGGAAGCCACAAAGCAAGAAGGTGCACCTTTAAATATAAACGCACAGCCAAAACCTTTGTAAAAGAGCGTCGGGCTTTCACTTGTGCAATTTGTAAAGGTAGGTTGGTGATAGGAAGGAAGCTAGGAAGATATGAGAACAATGGAAAAAAGGGCCTAGGGGATGACTACCCAAGGGAAAGAGGGTTTTATATATAAGGTTCAAACAGTGAACAAGAGATCATTCTTGGCGTGTGGTAGAAATATTATTATTATTATTCTCTTCTCTTGTCTTCTTGCTTGTGCTTGAGTGAGGGAGTGTGAGAGAGTGAGGGAGTGAGTGTGTGAGAGTGAGGGATCAAAGAGAAGAAGCTCCCCATCTCCTCCCTTCATCTTCTTCTCTTCTCTTCTCTTCTCTTGTCTCGTGCGGCTATGGAGGATGGAGCTTGACAGAGAGGGATTGAGGTTTCTTGAGCTTTCCTCAAGGATCGTGGAGCTACCGGCGTGCAAGAGAGAGGAAGGTACTTGATCGAGCATCAAGGTAAGCTCACTACGCCCCATGGGTAGGCATAATGCATTGGTTATGTGAGAGGTAGCCATGGCTGCTTGACTTGACATGCTTGATCAATAAGTGGTCCGTAGGTCTCGGGGGTTGGAGCTAGAGAGCTCCCTTCATTTTGGTTCCATTATTGAGACCAACTGATTCGAGCCTTGAGCGCCACGTGCTTCAAATCGAGCATGGAAGTAGGATTTCATCCCTGAACCGGTGCTTGAGGTAGATAGGGGATTTAGGCATTTTAATCGTCAATGAAAGTAAGTATTTTGGGTTTGTGATGTGTAGATGAGTAGGCTAAAGAAGCAATAATATTATCTTGTAATTTTTATCGACATTTAGGTAGGATAGGAGCAAAATAGGGTGAGCACACAGTAGGGTTTCTACTGCTGTATAACAAGCTGAAATAGGAAAAAGAGGGGAAAAAAACGAAATCATGGGTTAAATGTTGGTAAGAGGAGCAAGGGTAAGGTGAATGCAGGCCTCAGGAGGGTAATAAGAGGCCAGGTGTGGCAAGGAATTCCTCACTTTTCATTTGGGGGATTAAGGAGAGCTTGAGAGAGAGAGAGAGAGACCTACTGATCAGAGGAGATCACATGCTTTGATTCTGGTGTTTTCGACCAGTCTAGGTACATAAGGATCTTCTTTATGTGCCATTGATGTAATTTGGAAGGTATGATAGGGGGCCATGACAAGCGCTAGGAGAAATTGGCCAAAAATCATTGTGTTGCCACCGTCCAAATCCAATTGGTCCAGTCGGACCACCACTCAATCAGATGCCCAATTGCCACTCCGACCAAACTCTAAGTTGGACCAACCCAGTCTGATCAAACCATCCCACTAGCATAGTCACAGACCGTTCCACTCCCACAATTGGACCACTAGAATCGGACCGTTCGGTTCTAGGAATCATACCAAATTAGAAGAACTAGAAATAGGACCATCCTCCAGGTTTGGACCATTTGGGACACATTCCCAAACACCCCTAGAGACCTGACCCACCTCACTGAAGTCAAGAATAGGAGAAAACCACAATTGTATAGTCTAGAAGCGGCCCTAACAGCCTCGCCAAGGGACCCGGCTTGACTTAGAGCCAGAACTCATCGACCTTTATGCAGTAACCGAGCCTTGATAGAGCACAGAGGGAGTAGCATAGACCCCAGACAATCCTTAGGAGTGACTAGAGACTACAGTTAGAGCCATACTAGGTTGTAGACAAGCCAAGGGGGTAGTCATACTTGTAAGATTGTTTTGTCTTATTTGTGCACGCCATAGTGATTTCTTTTACATAAGTGCATCAAAAAGATGGAAAGCCTAAATTTGCACCATGCACAATGGAGCACCCAACACAGTGAGTGTAGACAAGTTGAGGATTTTTTCAATAACAAGGAACACACTCAGATGTAATAACTCGAAGGAGGAGATCCCAAAAAATAGTCGCGTGCCTCAGAGCCCCATTAATAGAACCCGTGAAGACGACAGGGGGACTAAAAGGACAACAAGATTGCGGGAAAAGCACTACCAGAGCTTCTTGGATTGATTGACAACCTCATGGAGCAGGAAGCAGGAATGATGTCAGGAGCAAACGTAGACCAGGAGACAATTAGCTGGACTTGGGTGAATTCCCAGTCAATCGCAGTCCAAGACATGGTCAATGAATATGACTTGTTGACTAGAACAATGATCCATGGAAGGCCAGTAGAGGAGGTAGTGGCAAGCCTAGAGGAAGAAAGGAAAGCAGTTAGGAAGGCGCTGCAGGGCGGCATAGTGACCTACAACTACTAGCAGAGATCTAGGAAGCTACACCAGGACATAGATGTGCACGAAGCTCAACGCATGCTGGCCTTAGTCGGTAAAAGAAAGGCAGGATCAAATGTGGAGAGAGAGAGAGAGAGAGAGTGTGTGTGTGTGTGTGTGTGTGTGTGCTAGATGCAGACCTCATGCTGAGTGAGCTTGTGACCAAGCAACTCATGGAAAACATGGCTATCAAATAGAGTACATCAACACTAGCAACCTCTTTACTCTCAGGCCTAGGAATTACTCAGGGGGAGAAGAGCCAATCAAAAATCCTTGCAGTAGCTAAGCAGTTGGACAAGTACCAATCCAATAATGACCTGTAAAGCTTTGTAGAGAAATTCGAGCAAGTTTGCGAGGCCAATGGTCTCACAAGCCTTGCACAATGCTCCCAGGTGTTTGGGATTTGCTTAGGCGATAAAGGTAAAACATGGTACACCAACTTAGATGCAGCAGAGCGAGTGAACTTTACCCGACTGAAAGATCTCTTCATTAAGAGATTCTCAGAAGAAGGATACTCTGATAACGATTGATGAATGTGAGTCGAAAGGACAAGGACATAAGAGACTATGTCACTCATGTGTGCATCCTCTTCAAGAGAATCCAAACGAATGAGCGACCCAATGAAAGAGCTATCTCCACCATGTTCATAAACGAAATCTGTAGTAAGGAGTTGTACAAGGCTTTAGCGAGTAACTCTAGCTTGCAGCGAGATGTGTTAGCTAGGGTCTTTGACAAAGCAATTAGGGTGGATAACTAGCTGAGAGAGAGAAGCTCTCGAAGTTCAAACCGCAACAACTCCAGTCAGAGGACCTAAAAGAGGACCCCAACATCTAGCGAGGGGTCAACTCTTAGCACATAGGATAAGGGGAAGAGTGTAGATCAAGGTCAAGCACTAGCCGAGGGTGAGAATGGAGCTAGCATGACTGCAGGAATTGGTGAGGAGACCAGTGCAACTGTATGTCCAATGCGTGCATTGTAGCCGCAACCACCTCCCAACGGAGTGCCAGGATCCTAGATCTAGGCCTTGTGCGAACTATGGTAGACTCAGCCACGATGCCATGCACTATAGGTTGCCTAGGAGATTCCCCTATGTCCAGTAGTACAACCCACCGTACTTGGGAAATAGGTTGCCAAAGCCCAGCTAGCACTCTTGGCACCTAATGATGGCAAGCCATCCATCCCTAGGATGGAAATAAATCTTACATGTATACTTAAGCCACCAGGACTCTAGGTGACCCAACTACCGAGTGATGCTCTAGTCCATTACGTGGAGGAGCCTAACGAAGATGAAGCCTACATAAACCCTTACATCTCGCACGAAAAAGAGGGAAATCCAGTTCTGATGGATTATCAACCAGTACCGATGATGGTGTTAGGTAGAGGTAGGGGAAGAGGATTCGCAGGGCCAACCCAAGATCTAATCTTGTGTTGGACTTGCGGTCACCCAGGCCATATCTCATCGCATTGTCTAGAGAAAGAACAAGTGAATAAGGAAACAATGGACCTCAAATGTGTCGTGCGGCATCACTAATCTCTTTTTTGATTGCCCTAGATGGAAGCCATCCCCTAGCTCATCAATCGTGCCATCAGTTGCTCGTGGGGTTGTTTAGAGTCGAGACATTCAACAAAAAGGATACACCCATCCCTCTGCATGTCATGACTAGAGAACAGACGAAGCAAGAAGGCATATCATTGCCAAGTCCCAACAATTTAGATGTAGGCTCAATAGGAAAGAAGAGTCGATGAAGAAGGAAGAAAAAGACTGACGCAAAGGTCACACTTAAGACTGAGGGTGCGACAATGCTAGTGACCGACAAGAAGGTCACAGATGTAGAGGCAAAGACTACCACTCCAAAGATGGCAGAGAAAGGAAGTGCCAAGATAGGGGAGTATCCTCATCCTAGGTACCAACTCGAAGTAATAGCCAAAGTAAAAGAGTGGGTAAAGGAAGCCCAGGAAAACCTCACGGACGTTGAGCCTATCCTAGAGGACGAGATCGAGGATCTCTCTAGTGTGAGCATGCTAGTCTCACCTACACAACCAAGGTTGAGAGATGCACCCATGCCACATGCGATGCCACCTAGGCCAAGTTTAGATGCCACGGACCAACCAGTTAGTCAAAACCAATGGCCAAGAAGCACAAACCTAGGATAGAGGCAAGCAACCAATAATCTCCTCACGACATTAGTGACCACCCTAGTGACTCTGAGTTTAGAAGACCTACTCAGATAGTACCCAATGCTATGGTAGGAGTTGAAATATTGGGTAGAAGAATTGATGGAGCATGCTACCACTGACTTGCATGATCATG
Organism: Lygodium microphyllum; assembly: GCF_053477565.2. Lineage (NCBI taxonomy): Eukaryota > Viridiplantae > Streptophyta > Polypodiopsida > Schizaeales > Lygodiaceae > Lygodium > Lygodium microphyllum. Next base: position 25,587,475 of record NC_141138.1, on the reverse strand, counting down.
ATGCCGTCACACAATTTCGAGCTTGGCGCTGCACTCAATGTTGAAGTCACTACATGTTAATGCCTTTTGGGAAGGCACTATGATGCACGTAGTTTTGTCTATCCTAGCCCTAGGAGACGTAACGTGGAAGGGAATCATAGATACTAGGGTAGGAGTGAGTGTGCTGAGCCATGCTGTGCTCCAGGCTTGGGGAAATCCGCCTATTGAAACAGCTACGTTCAACGTCACTCTAGCTAACGGGACGAAAGTAAGGCCATTTGGAGTCTTGACTAGTGAAGATTGCGGGTGTCCGATTCTCTGTGAATTTTATCATCATGAAGTTATTCACAAGTGACAATTGAGGAAGTTTGTTCTCAGTTTAAGAAGTATCTACCATAGACTCATTGTAATGAACGAGCTGAGAGGAGAGAGCAGAAGAGGTGAAGAGAGAGAAAGAGAGCAAGAAGAAGAGAAAAGAAGAATAAAAGAGGAGAGAGAAAGATAGAAAAGAGGAGAGAGAAAAGAGGAGAGAGAAAGATAGAAAAGAGGAGAGAAGGAAGGAGGAAGCCATGGAAGCAGGAGATGAAGGTGAAAAGTATGATCTTGATAATAATTGGTTGCCCTAATTTGGGGCTCTTACACCTTATATACCCTAGCTAGTGTGATTGGGTGTCTAAACCATACTTGGTGTGCATCCTGCTTGTTATAATCCATCCCCACCCTGAAGGTTTTTTCCCTAAAAAACAAGGAGAAGTAGAGGGGAGTGATGGGTGGGCTAAGGGAGGGTTGTAGAGTACTACTTTGAGCCCTTTGACGATGAAAAGTGGGTGGGTAAAGACTAGGTTCGGGACCGGGCCTACTGAAGCAAAAGGATCATAAATTTTGCTTTTATTTCTCAATCATAAATTTCTGATAGGCATCTTCAATGGGCATCTTTCATTTAGTATTTCCATCCTTTAATCCGGTATCGGCTCGATAAATAAAATGTTGTAGCGAATGCATTAAGTCGTAGACCGTCTATAAATAATGTTTATGTGCTTTCTAGATCTTCATATGCGCAGATCGGTCGCAGTATGCTCACGTAGTGAATCCCGGAAGGTCCCCAAGAACAATGAACTCTACCTTTTTGCACAAAAAACAATGTAAAAGCATGAACGACCAGAAGCAAGAGACCAATTGGGTTCAATCTCCCCATGCCTTGTGTGAGCGCTTCACAAAGCATGTATTTTATGTATATTTCCATCTTCATGCTCAATAATAGCCCAATTTACAAAAATATGACAAGCTTTTAGCTTTTGAGTTTGCTTTCTACAAAAATAGGAAATAAAGCTAATGGACGGTGCCCATAGAGTCTGGCACGCCCAATCTCAATGTCCAAATAAAAATAACATATCCGTACGCATAGGCGCATACAAAATAATAATAAATAATCGATGCCTCAATAGACATAACAAAATATAGGCGTGGCACCTATCAAAATATAATCCATAGGTCGAATAATTGCTAGACTCCAATGCTTTCCTCCGCCACTGCTGCTATCTCTACACATCAACTAAAGCATTCACAATCGTTAGTAAAATAATACAATTAAACCGACAAAAGTGAATACCTAGCAGTCTTCAGCTACATAAATAAATCAACTGGTTAGAAATAAATCCTAACCTTAATTTATTACGAGTGCACACTCTAAACTCATAAACGTTTATTAATTTAATATGCATTTTGCGGAATCACCCGCTATGGAATCACCCATGTACACACTAAATTAATGAAACGCCCGAAAAGGACAGGCGTCCCCATCAACTTCTCGCACAAAGAATCCTCTTTGTGTATGAGCCCTGGTCATCTAAGTTTACGGAATCCACCGTAAAACCTCACGGAATCCACCGTGGAATATGCCTCCTGGCATAATCCACCGTAAAACCTCACGGAATCCACCGTGGCACAGAATCCACCGTGGAATATGCCTCCTGGCATCATACCTTTGTGCCTAGATTTGCAAACAGTGTAATCCAAAAATTGTTACAAAATCTAGAATCACGATCTGAAATAATCACTTTTGGCAATCCATGGTTAGTAAAAACACTTTTCAAAAATAACTGTGCTGCTTGTGATGCTGTTAAAGTTTTCTTACATGGAATGAAATATGCTTGCTTACTAAATCTATCTACAATAGTCCAAATCATATCATGGTTAGATTTAATATTTGGTAAACCAGTAATGAAATCCATAGAAATATGTTCCCAAGGTTTAGATGGAATAGACAAAGACATTAGTAATCCATACTGTTTACCATGATGTCTTTTTATTCTTTGACAAATCAAACATTCAGAAACGAAATTAGATACATCTGCATCCATATGCGGCCAATAAAAATCTTCAGTTAACATACGTAATGTAGATATGATACCTCTATGACCTTGATATGGGGGACAATGAAGTTCATTCAAAACAAAAGATCGGAATGGAATAGTAACACACAGTCTCTTTTCATAAAACATAAATCCATCATTATATGACAATGAATCAACAGGAATGAAATTATTTTGAACTAATTTTTGCCAATCAGAATGAAAAGTAATATCCAGCTGATATGTATCTTTCATAGCAATCAAAGAATCAAAAGATATGACAGAAATATTATGAATTGCAGGTCTTCTACTCAATGCATCAGCAACTACATTTTCTTTTCCAGGTTGGTATTGAATGATAGGATGAAAACTTTGAATGAAGGAAGCCCATTTGATATGACGGTCAGAAATTTGGGGTTGGCTAAGTAAATGTCTAATGCTTTGCTGGTCGGTCTTTATCATGAATTCTGAACCCATTAAGTAGTGTTTCCACTGTCTTAATGCTTGTACAACTGCTAATAGTTCTTTGTCATATGTGGAATACTTCAGCTCAGAGGGTTTCAGCTTAGAACTAGAATATGCTATTGGATGATTGTCTTGCATTAGTACGGCTCCTATTCCTGATCCGCTAGCATCAATCACAACTAGAAAGAATGGTCTATTAAAGTCAGGCAATTGTAAAACAGGGGCATTGGTTAATGCACGTTTCAGTAAGTCAAAGGATTTCTGCTGAGTTTCAGTCCATTGATAAACAATTCCTTTCTTGAGAAGTTTTGTTAATGGTAAAGCAAGTAATGAAAAATTACGTACAAATTTCCTATAGAAACTAGCAAGACCAAGGAATGAGCGTAACTCATGCACGTTTTTAGGAACAGGCCAATGCAATATTGCATTAATTTTCTTAGGATCAACTTTAATTCCTTCAGATGATACAATATGACCTAAATACTCAATTTCTGTCTTAAAGAATTCACTCTTTTCAGGATTTGCAAATAATTGATTTTCTTTCAGTAATTGAAAAACTAATGATAAATGCTCATAATGCTCTTTTTCACTTTGACTAAACACCAAAATATCATCAAAGAAAACAATCACATAGTTCTGATATTTCAAAAAGATACGGTTCATCATTCTACTAAAGGTGGCAGGTGCATTAGTCAATCCGAATGGCATGACTAAGAATTCGTAATGGCCAAACTGTGTTCTGAATGCAGTCTTAAATATGTCAGATCTATCTAGCCTCACCTGATGATATCCAGACTTAAGGTCAATTTTACTAAATATAGAAGATCCTTGCAGTTTGTCCATAAGGTCATCAACTCTAGGTATAGGATACCTATTCTTTACAGTGATCTTATTTAAATCTCGGTAGTCAATACACATACGATAGGTATTATTCTTTTTCTTAACTAAGAGTACAGGTGCACCGAATGGAGAACTGCTAGGTCGAATTAAACCTCTATTTAGTAATTCTTCAATTTGACTCTGGATTTCTTTTTGCTCTATTTGATTGTGCCTATATGGTGCTTTGCAAGGTGGCTGTGTGCCAGGGATTAAATCAATCTTATGGTCTTCTGGACGTGAAGGTGGTAAACCTGGTGGTAGGTCTTCTGCAAAACAATCCTTAAAATATGCAAGAAATTCCTTATGCCTAGGGTGCATATGATTTTCCTTTGCGTGCAATTCATTCACCCAAATGAGATATGATTTAGTACTCTTGCGTAATGCACATTTTGCTTGAGTATGCGAAAGCAGTGGAAAAATATTAGATGCATGCATACCATATAATGTAATAGATTTTCCTTGAAAATTAATATTCATTGTGTGTGTGGAATAATCTATATTTGGATTATGCTGGTGTCGCCAAGGCATTCCTAAAATAATGTCGCTTGACTGTAATGGAACAACTAAGAAATTTCTCCTTTCAGTGTATGAACCAATTTGAATCTCTAAATCTTGAACTTCTTGTGTGCCATTGTATCTAGTGCCTAAAAATGCAGCTTTTATGCGATAATGCGTAGGTACAGTCTGTAATTTCAATTCCTTTACCAATTTTGCTGAAATAAAGTCATGAGTACTACCGTCATCATGCAAGATAGTCTTTTCCTTTCCATGCACCAAACATTTCATAGTCAATAATGAATGTGGAGTAGGCATACCTGGTAAAGTGTCGGAAGTAGTAGTAGTGTCATCCTCATCTTCAGTGAAGTCAGGCATATCCTCATGCTCGTCTTCATCCATGGCTCCAAGATAGTTGATATGTGCTAGTGGCTTCTTTGAATGACAATTTGCTGCGAGATGCCCAGGCTGGTGACATTTATAGCATACTATGGGCTTGGCTTTGGTTACATTATTTGCAATGGCTAGAAGTCTGGGTACATTTGGATTTGCTTGTGGAATAGACTTGGGATTTTGATTAACATTGGAGGGTAATGCAGGTGGTTTAGCCCAATTCTTGCGAAAAGATGGTGATGAGAAACGACCTGGATTAAACCTTCTAAAATTGGAATTGAATTGTTTAGATCCATAATTACCATTGGCTTGGAATTTATGTGGTCGTCTGTCTCTACCGCATAACTTATCTTCAGTGTCGTGAGCTAGTGAGATGGTGTCTTCAAGGGTAAAGGCTTGAACATGTTCACTTCAGCGTAGTAATGTCCAAGAAGTCCAGACATATACTTCCACTTATGCGTCGTCTCTGGTACGTCTTCAAGCATGCGTAGCTATAGGAGTGCATTCCAAAAACGCTCTGTATACTGTGGAATAGGCTCACGATCCCGTTGTTGAAGTAAATCCCATTGCTTGATAGCCTTCTCATGAAATTGCGGTGGAAGGAAATTCTGCATGAACTTCTTCTTGAAATCTTCCCAAGTAGCAGGACATTCTATGCTCTTGCGTACTACAGTCCACCAAAGTGATGCTCTGTCTACCAAATGATTAGTAACACACTTGATTTTATCTTTTTCTGGATAGGTTTCCTCATGGAAATAGTCATCAAACTGGCTAATGTATGATAAAACAGTCTTTCCTTCTCGTATGCCATTGAAAGTGCGAAATTTGAAACTTCGTTTACTTATCTTGGATTCCTTGCGAATGGTTTGAGCTTCAAGAGTGGCGTCGATGGTACGTCAAATCAAATCTTCAGCTTGAGGTTCTTCTTTGTCGGTGGACGCTCTTTGTAATTTTGTCAATTGCGCTTGCAATGCTTGCCTAGCCCTTCGTTCTTCTTCCAATTGCAGCATGATTAGATCCAACTTTTGTTCCATGGTAGGCTCAGGTAGGTCATCTTCAGCCATAGGATCATCCATATGTGGGGTCGTCATCTTGTAAAACTCAAAAGACCTTTCTCACTCAAAATCAGGTTAGCGGGATGAGCATAGCTCAAATTCGGGGTTACAAGGCTATGTATTTTTTGGATATTTCTTTCTCAATTTTCAGAAAATCTGCAATATTTCCTTCTTCGTTTGCTGAAAATACTTCAGCAAACCTGTAGATAGGTAGAATACTTTGCCACGAACAACTTTCCAGTTCAGAGTTTTTGCGCAGGAAACAACCCTTCTAGGAGTTTTGAGCACTAGTCAGTTCTGACTCCAGTTGACTAGTCTGACTTGCAGAGTTGCAGACTTAGCTGACTTGCAGAGTTGCAGACTTGCAGAACTTAGGCCGACTTGATGAACTTGCAAGACTTGATTCCAGTCGACTTGCAGGACTTGACTTCGGAGGTGCAGGACCTGAAGTTTATTGACTTGCTTGCCTTGTGTGACTTGCAGAAACTTAGAAGCTCTGATTGACTTAATGGATTAAGCTTGAAAAGCTTAATGAGGCCATCATCTGATTTCGTGGGGGGGGGGGGGGGGGGCGTTTTTCAGCACGGCGCGGAAAATGCCGAACCTCCTCAGATACCACGGCGAAAAAAAATGAAGCTTGAAGCTTCTTTGAAGCTTCTAAGCTTAGTCTTAAGCCTTGTTGAAGCAATTAACTTGGATATGAAGAAAGCTTATCTCTGGTTTTTTTTGACGACTTGATGAAGGAGATGGATGCGTGGTCCTCCGCCTGCATAGCCTGGTCCTTCGCGATCTGAGAGTAGAAACAGGGGTTCTTCATCGCCAGAAGTCTGCCTGTATCGACGGTTCGCGACGAGATTGACTGTAGAGCCCGATCGTTCCTGGAGCTCCGTCTTCGCTCGAGATGGGTAGTGATTGGAAGCTCTTGATCTCAGCTCCGCTCTGATACCACTGGTGCGCAGATCAGTCGCAGTATGCTCACGTAGTGAATCGCGGAAGGTCCCCAAGAACAATGAACTCTACCTTTTTGCACAAAAAACAATGTAAAAGCATGAATGACCAGAAGCAAGAGACCAATTGGGTTCAATCTCCCCCATGCCTTGTGTGAGAGCTTCACAAAGCATGTATTTTATGTATATTTCCATCTTCATGCTCAATAATAGCCCAATTTACAAAAATATGACAAGCTTTTAGCTTTTGAGTTTGCTTTCTACAAAAATAGGAAATAAAGCTAATGGACGGTGCCCATAGAGTCTGGCACGCCCAATCTCAATGTCCAAATAAAAATAACATATCCGTGCACATAGGCGCATACAAAATAATAATAAATAATCGATGCCTCAATAGACATAACAAAATATAGGCGTGGCGCCTATCAAAATATAATCCATAGGTCGAATAATCGCTAGACTCCAATGCTTTCCTCTGCCACTACTGCTATCTCTACACATTAACTAAAGCATTCACAATCGTTAGTAAAATAATACAATTAAACCGACAAAAGTGAATACCTAGCAGTCTTCAGCTACATAAATAAATCAACTGGTTAGAAATAAATCCTAACCTTAATTTATTACGAGTGCGCACTCTAAACTCATAAACGTTTATTAATTTAATATGCATTTTGCGGAGTCACCCGCTATGGAATCACCCATATACACACTAAATTAATGAAACGCCTGAAAAGGACAGGCGTCCCCATCAACTTCTCGCACAAAGAATCCTCTTTGTGTATGAGCCCCGATCATCTAAGTTTACGAAATCCACCGTAAAACCTCACGGAATCCACCGTGACACGGAATCCACCGTGGAATATGCCTCCTGGCATAATCCACCGTAAAACCTCACGGAATCCACCGTGGCACGGAATCCACCGTGGAATATGCCTCCTGGCATCATAGATGCTATGAGAAATACTTATTTGCATGAATTTGATTTTCATGATGCTTGGTTGAATTTATCTCAAAATCAATGGATTTTTGTCTCTGATAAATTCTCTTTTATGAGAAACATTTATGTGTTATTCATTCTTTTCATCATTTTGTTCTAAAAAAAGTTCAGGATCCACCTTATATGGGTCATTGTGGCATCATTTATACTATTCGTAATTTGCAAGAAGATTTTTATTGGCAACACACAAATCAATATGTTTTTGTCTTTATTTTTGAATGTCTTGTTTGATAATGAATCAAAAGACATAATGGTAAGCAATATGGTCTATTAATGCCTTTACCTATTCCTAACTCACCTTGGAAACAAATCTCAATGGATTTTGTTAATGATTTGCCAATGACTTCTTCACAAAATAATATGCTTTGGACTATTATTGATAGATTTAGTAAGCAAGCATATTTTGTTTCATGCAAGAAAACTTTAATTGCTTCACATGCTACCAATGTTTTTCTTAAGTATATATTTGTACATCATGGTATAGAACTGCATTAACAACTTGACCTTAGAGTTTTTGGCTTGACATTTTTCACTGGTCTTCTCATTGAAGCTATCAATAGTGATTTTAATCACTGAGCTACAAGCACTAAAGTTCACAACAAGATTCACCCATCAAACCAATAAGGAGGGAAGACTTTGGAAGAATTGAAGACCTCAAGCACCAACATCCAACACTAAGCTCAAAGAATAGTATCCCCCATTGATACTCAACTAGTGTCAGTTTGGCACTAATATTTGTGTATCTCTTGACAGATTGAACTACAACTCTTTTGCTGGTTATTTGAAGTTGATCAACATGGCAGAGCTTGAGCAAATAGCCAAGTTCAACGAAGAAAGCTTTCATGCCTAGAAGGAGAAGACCATGTACCACCTTATGCAGAAACATGGTATTAGAGCATGGCTATTGTTAACCCCAACACGAAGAAAGCAAAAGAAAGTGGAAAAGACGCAGGGCAAAGGTGGAAAAAAGGTAGCCCTACTGAAGAAAGAAAAGGAGAATAGGCCAAAAGCGCAAGGGCAACCTTAAAAGTCCAAGGCAAATACAAAAGGGGAAAGGTGCATTTTTAAATAAAAAGGCGCACCCTAAAATCTTGTAAAAGAGCGCCGGGCTCTCACCCGTGCAATTTGTAAATGTAGATGGGCGGTGAAAAGGAAGCTAAAAGATAGAAGGACAATGGAAAAAAGGGCCTAGGCTATGGCCGGCCATGTAAAAAGGGGAAAAGGGGATGACTGCCCAAAAGGGATTTAGGGTTTTGTATATAAAGTTGAAAAGTGAATGAGGAGCTCATTCTTTGGTGTGTGGCAAAAGGAGTCTTCTTCTTCCTCTCTTCTTCTCTCTTTCTTACTTGTGTGTGCTCTTGAGAGAGGGAGTGTGAGACCGTGAGGGAGTGAGTGTGTGTGAGAGTGAGGGATCAAGAGGGTGAAGCTCTTCACCATCTCCTCTCCTCTTCTTCTCTTCTCTTCTCTTCTCTCCTCTTGCACGCGCGGCTATGGAGGATGGAGCTTGGAGATGGAGGAGGCTTGAGGATGCTTGAGCTAGCATCTAGGATCGTGGAGCTACCGAAGTGCAAGAGGGAGAAGGGTACTCAATCGAGCATCAAGGTAAGCTCACTACACTCATAGGATCGACGGCGCGTCGGCTAGGTGAGAGATAGCCATTAGAGATTGCTTGGAACGCTTGAAACAATAAGCGGTCCGTGGGTCTTGCATCAAAGTAGGGTATTCATCCCCGAAACGGAGCTTGAGATAGGTAGGAAGTTGGGTGTTTTCGATCTTCAAAACAGGTAAGTATTTTGGGATATTCTGGTTGTTGATGATTGGAAAACATGGAGAAACTAGTTCAGTGTTTTGCTTTCAATTTACGTTGTGTTTAGGGTAGATTAACAGTAGGAAATCACCCATGAAGAGGCAGAGGGTTGCTGCTGTGAAACAGGGGGAAAATCGCAGAAAACATGGGGGAAAATGGAGTAAATGTGAAGGTAACTACGTAGGAAACGCCAGGAAAGGGATCTGTAGTGTTCAGGGAAGAACCAGCAGGGTATAAACTTTGGGAGGGCAAGAGAACCCCCATTTCCAACCAACGGAGAGTGAGAGAGAGTGAGTGAGACGTCGGGGAATTGCTCGCATCACTCATGTTGAATTTCCGCACTTGATGTATACTTAGGAAAGCTGAAAGCCTGATTGAGCACAAGTGCACAAGGAACAACACACTCACGAGTGACCATAAGTTGAGCACTGCATTCAAAAATTAAAGGAACTCACTCAGATAAATCGCCAAAAAAAAACCCACCAATAGGAGAAGACCCAAGGTATAGGGAAACGCGCGGAACGCAGGGTAGAATCAAGCAAGGAGCATCAACGACAAGGATCTGTCTCACGACCGGGTGCAAGAATTCAACCATGACAGAGGGAGGCTCAGACCATCGGTTTACAGGGGAGCTCGATGTGAGCGCATTCCCAGACGCTATCCAGCAGATGGTGAGCAGTTACGATGTGCATGCCCGGTACGAGCACCGTGGCAGGACGGCAGATGCAATCATTGCGGACCTAGAGGAGGAGAGAAGGCTAGCCCGCAAGGCATTGCAGGGCATAGCCGAGTATAATAGAGACCAACAAGCCAGGAGCCTAAGGCAAAGCATGGAGTTGCATGAGGTGCAGCGAGTGCTAAACTTGGCTGGCCGGAACCGGACAGACTAGGAAAGAGCACTAGAGGAAGACCTGATGCTGGGCGAGCTCCTCATGAAACGGCTGCTCGATAACACAGCGGTAGAACAGAGTGCCACTGCGCTAGCAACATCGCTACTTCAGGGCTGGGGGCAAACCAGGGCTCAAAGAGCCAAAGACGACCCATACAGCTTCGTCGAGCAGTTTGAGCAAGTCTGCGAAGCCAATGGCCTCAACGACCAGGCTCAACGTTCGCAAGCATTTGGACTTTGCTTAAGCGATAAGGGTAGGACATAGTATACAAGCCTGGACGCCATAGAACGAGCCAACTTCAATAACCTCAAGGACCTTTTTGTCAAGAGGTTTGCCGAACCCGGATACTCTGACAACCTGCTAGTACGCCTGATGAACGTCAAGCAAAAAGAGAAGGAGGGCATCCACGACTATGTGACCCACGTGAGAAGCCTCCTTAAAAGAATCCCCTTAGGCGAGAGACCGACTGACAGGGCAGTATCGACTGTATTCATCAGCGAAATTCGAGATGAGGAATTGTATAAGGCACTTGTAGGCAACTCAAGCTTGCAACGAGACGTGGTGGCTAGGGTTTTTGAGGAAGCCATCAGGGTCGATGACCAGCTAAAAGAGCGGAGCTCTAGGAGCTCAAACCTAGAAGAAACCAACCCACAGAGTTTAGAGCAAACATCAACCTCTAGCGAGCGATCAAACCCATCATCCCAAGATAAGGGAAAGACCACCGAGACGGACCACGGCTTGGCCGAGGTCAAGACGAAATTGGCCAAAATACAAGACATGTTGAGGTGACCGACGCGTCCGCACGTCCAGTGCGTGTACTGTGGAGGAAACCACCTGCCAGCAGAGTGTCAGGACCCTAGGTCAAGACCCTGCGCTAACTGCGGTAGGTTCGGCCACGATGCCGCACACTGTAGACTACCACGAAAACTACCATACGCGCAACCCTACGGCCAGCCTTATCCGACTAACAGGCCGCAGCCATTCTTTGGAAGGGGATCCCCGCTAGCCCTACCTGCGCCTAATGATATGAAACCAGCTGTCCCTAGGCTGGACATAAATCCTACCGGCATCCCTAGACCACCTGGTCCCTATGTGACCCACCCACCGAGCGATGCTCCCGTACACTACGTAGAGGAGCCCAGTGACGAAGAGACCTACATATACCCTTACGTCTCGCATGACGACGAGGGCAATGCGGTCCTCATGGATTACCGACGTGTGCCAGTGATGGCATTAGGACGAGGATGGGGTAGAGGCCTAGGAGGGCAGCCACAGGATCCAGTCACTTGTTGGACTTGTGGACATCCCGATCACGTTTCATCGCGCTGCCCCGAAAGAGAGCAGCAAAATAGGGACAAAGCTGACCAAAGGTGCGCAGAGTGCGGAATCACCCATCTTTTCATAGACTGCCCAAAACGGAAGTCGCCCTCCGGTTCAGCTAATTTGTCATCCATCCCACTGGGGCTGTTTGGTGTTGAAAACCCCGATGGGGAGGCCACACCTATTCCCTTGCGAGTTATGACCCGAGCACAAACGAAGCAGGCCGGCATCTCTCTGCCAGGACCTAGCAATCTTGACGCGACCTCAATAGGAAAGAAAAGCCGTAGGCGGAAAAAGAAGAGATCGGAGGCTAAGGTCGCACTAAAAACCGGCAGTGTTACGACCTTACCTCAAGGGAAGAAAGTCTCAGACGCGGAGGCAGAGACTTCAGCCCCTAAAACAGCCCAAAAGGGAAGTGCTAAGGTAGGGGAATACCCACACCCCAAGTGGCAATTAGAGGCCATAGAAAAGGTGAAGGAATGGGTGAGGGAGGCTCAACAGCACCTCAAGGATGTGGAACCCATTACGGAGGACGAGATTGATGATCTCTCCGGCATAAGCACGCCAATATCACCGCCCCAACCTAAGTCTGCCGAGGCTACTATGCCACAAGCAGTGCCATCGAGGCCAAGCCTAGACGCAACAGAGCCGCAGATCAGCCACGGCCATTGGCCCAGACAGTCTAGGCTAAAGAAAGGACGAGTGTTTAGCAATCTACTGACCACAATAGTAACCACCCCTATAACGTTTGGCCTGGGAGATCTGCTTAAGCAGCACCCTGCCCTATGGCAGGACCTCAAGCAGTGGGTCGAGAGACCGCAAGAGCAAGCCCCGCCGGCAGATCCTCAAGACCAGGATGCGGAAACACAATTGCCAAGTTTGATGCTACACTCCGGGCCTAAATCCTTGCACGTCAATGCCTTCTGGGAGGGCTCGGAGATGCATGCAGTCCTACCGGTCCTAGCCCTAGGGGACGCAACGAGGAAGGGAATTGTAGACACAAGAGCTGGGGTTAGTGTGCTTAGCCACGCAGTGCTGCAGACATGGGGAAACCCGCCTGTCGAAGCTGCTCGATTTAATGTCACGCTAGCAAATGGTATGCAAGTGAAGCCATTCGGGGTCTTGAAGAATTGGCCAGTACAGATTGCAGGAGTCCAGTTCTCTGTCGACTTTTTAGTCATGAAGGGAGTGGACTATGATATCCTATTGGGTCGACCCTGGATGTGCAATGCTAGAGTTATCGAAGATTGGGGTAACAGCCTAATCTTCCTTGGTAACCGAACTGATGCCGTGAGAATAGAGATGGACACTTGGAAGACCTCGCCAGTCGACCTAGACGCCATCTCTACTATGCTCAAGGGAAACACTCAGGACAAGGAACCCTATGGGTCCTTAACTAAGTATATCCCATGCCTAGAGGACGAGCGGGATTGGATGCACGTTCTCGCTACACTTGACCTGCCGTTCTCAGACCATGAGGCGTACGAGCAGGCTATCAAAACAATTGGCAAGCCAAAAGAAACACTCCCTACATCTGTCTACATGATGGCAGCAAGCCTCCATGAAGGGCCTAAGCCTGTCATCTTCCAAGTGCCTACCAACAAGAGGGAACTCCAGGGAATACTGGAGCACTTAATGGACCGACTGGTAGGTAATGCAGCCGCTAATCTCAAGCCACTCCAGGACCTCTTGGAAGAGTCCGAGTGGAAGTGGACCAGGGTACACGAACTGAACCTCAGGTATAACTGGGCTCTGGTTCCCGACCAATAAGACAAGGCAGAGCAAGCCTTGGGAGACGATGAGCAGTCGAGCGATAAAGATTGATGTGATGAATACGAAGATTGCCAATCCTTCGATGATGAAAGTGAGGGTGAGGTAGATACCATAGAATACGACACCGAAGGGCGAGAAATTGAGCAAATCTGGGCAGATGCTAAGCCGCAGAAGAGACAGGCCCTTAGAGTGGACCAACGAGTTATGTGTACGAAATGTGATTGTGCTTGGTTGGAACAGATGGGAGCAGTGGACCTTGAGCAAGCCTGCCTAGCCCAACCAGGAACGACAGCACTGCTTAGAACCGAATCTCCATCTGAACTGCGGCCACCGAGGGAGACCACCTCCTCTAGTGAAAATGGGGGGTTTAACTCTGAATCAGAAGTTACTTCGGATAGTGACCCAGAAATCCCTAGGCCACCCATGACCAGATGCACCAAGGGGGACTTACCTATCCACCTGAGGCGCAGACGGTTGCGGCAGGATGAGGCAAAGCATCCCAAGGATGCACGACCATAGGAACAAAGGAAGCCGCAAGACCTCCCTAAACGTTTCTCTAAATTCAAAAGAGGGGACAGGGTAGTGGTTCTGCTAAGTGCCAAGCGCCAAGGGCAAACCAGCGAACCAATCGAAGGGCCAGCCAAGGTCAAGGAGGTAAACCTAGCCCTGGAAGGGGAAGTACCCCGACTAGTGTTCATTGTCGAGGACTTGACCACTGAAGAAGAGTCCAGTCTTGTCACTCTTTTGCGGGAGTACATGGACATATTTGCTTGCTCCTTAGATGAGCTACGAGGGGTAGATCCAAGTGTTGTGACTCACAACATACCCATGACGACGGATGCAACGCCGGTCAAGCAGCGACCGTACCCCATGAATCCAAAGCACGCTCATGCTGTCAAGGAGGAAATCGACAAGCTGATGAGAGCTGGATTCATTTACAAAATTGAGCACACAAACTGGGTGTCACCCATAGTCATTGTGATGAATAAAAACGGCAAGATTCGAGTGTGCGTCAATTACAAGAAGGTGAACGCTGCTACAAAGAGAGACAACTACCCCTTACCATACACCGAGCACATGCTTGAGAGAGTGGCAGGTAAGGAAGCCTATAGTTTCCTGGATGGCTTCTCGGGGTATTATCAGGTGCAAGTGCATCCTGCAGACAGCAGGCACAAGACCGCCTTCGCCACTAAGTGGGGCATCTTTGCGTACGTAGTCATGCCCTTCGAGTTAACCAATGCCCCCACCACCTTTCAACGCCTCATATGCACCATATTCAAGGACATGCTTCGCAAGGAGTTAGAGGTCTTTGTCGATGACCTGTGTGTCCATTCGACCTGAATTGAACATCTAGACAAACTCCACGCGGTCTTTGAACGGTGCCGCTTATATTGTCTCTCCCTGAACCCCTTGAAATGTTAGTTTTGGGTGAAGCACGGATGCATCTTAGGACACGTGGTGTCAAAGAATGGCATTGCCACGGACTTCTCGAAGGTCAAAGTTATCATTGACCTTCCACCCCCAGGTAATTACAGGGGAGTTCAATGCTTCTTAGGTCACACACGATACTATCAGCGGTTTGTACTGAACTACGCCATGATCGCTAGGCCATTGTACAAACTGCTAATTGTCTTCGAGTGGACCGAAGCATGCCAACGGGCGTACAAAGAATTGAAAAAGGCTCTAACAACGGCACCTATTCTACGAGCCCCAGACTGGACCATTACTTTCCACGTACACATTGACGCCTCTAAGTTTGCCGTGGGGGAAGTGTTGTGCCAACCTGGTGAGCATAACCTAGATTACCCAGTGAGTTTTGCTAGCAGGCAACTCACTGAGATGGAGATGAATTATTCGACAACGGAAAGGGAGGGATTAGCCATGGTGTTCGTCGTGAAGAAGTACCGGCATTACCTACTGGCCACCCCCTTCATCTTCTTCGTAGACCATCAAGCCCTGCTCTATTTAGTGAACAAACCTTGTGCTATAGGACGTATAGCTCGATGGCTTCTCCTACTCCTAGAGTTCGACTTCTCTGTGGTGGTGCGGAAGGGAAAACAACATTACATGGCTGATCATTTGTCACGTATACCCACAGGAGAAGCCACTGGGCAAGGCATCATGGAAGAGTTACCGAACAGCCACTTATTCCATCTGTCCAGCGAAGGAGACCTATTCAGGGCCGATCTGACACCATACTGGGCAGACGACATAGTCCAAGTGCTCGAGCATGGGCTGCCCAAACGCCCAATAGAATGGGCACGGCTTAGGCGCTTGATCCTGAAAATCCAACCCTACCAGTTGATTGCAGGCCAGCTCTATAGGCTGGGGCAAAACGGATTGCTACGTAGGTGCGTTTGTGAGCATGAGATGCACGATGTGCTATCAGAGGCGCACAACGGTATTGCAAGAGGACACTTTAGCAGAGACACGACAGCACAAAAGGTGCTACAGTCCCAGCTATGGTGGCCCACACTTTTCCGTGATGCTACGCAATTCGTCAAGCATTGTGACGAGTGCCAACAGACAAAAGTCCCGATTCATAAAGATCAGATGGAGTTAACCCCTGTTATTGCTCGCCAACCCTTCGAAAAATGGGGGATTGACTTCATAGGACCCATCAGCCCTGCGGCGCAATACTCACAAGCCAGGTACATCGTGGTGGCCACGGATTACCTCACCAAATGGGCAGAGGCGAGAGCCATGCGGAGAAACGATGCTAGGATGACTGCCAAGTTCTTATGGAAGCAAGTAATCTCGTGTTTTGGTTGCCCCATCGAACTGGTTAGCGACCAGGGAACGCACTTCATCAACGAAGTGATAGCCCATCTCCTATCCACATTTCTCATCATTCATCGCAAATCCTCACCATACTACCCTCAGGCTAATGGCCAGGCTGAATCAACCAACAAAATTCTCATCAATGTCTTGACTAAAGTAGTCTCAGCCTCACGAAGCGACTGGGATAACAAGTTGATGGCAGCCTTGTGGGCCTACCGAATAGCTTATAAAATGGCCGTCGGTCAAACACCTTTTAGGCTAACCTATGGGACTGATGCCATTCTCCCATTAGAATTCTTCGTCCCTAGCCTGAGGATAGCACTCCAAGAACGATGGGAAGGGAAGGAAGCATGGACGCAACGCTTGGTTGAGCTGGAATGCCTGTGTCAGAAGTTCATCTTCTAGCCACCCACTCACTTATCTGCGAGAAAGCCTGACGTAAAAGCTGGTTTGACAAACATGTCAAGCAACGGGAGTTTGAGCAGGGTGACCTAGTGCTCCTCTACTCAGTTAAAGGACATAAGCAAAAGATGAAATTCAGAGGTCTCGGACCCTTCAAGGTCCGGGCAATCAGCCGAACTGGTAATGTCGAGCTGGAAACACTGGATGGTGAAGGAATGGGCTTCTTCAATGGCAGTCCGGTCAAGAAGTACTACCTGCCCACTCATCCTTTACATGAGCCACCAATGGTAGAACCATCCGTCAAATTACGAGTAGCCACAATTATGAAAATCTGCGAGAATGAGGAGGAGCCTGTAGAACCCGCCTACCTCCGTGTCACGGTCACTGCCAAAGCAGACGTGCTCCTTCGATGCCCTGATTGATGAGGGGGCGGATTTTAACGTTTTAACGCACGAGCATTGGATCCAGCTTGGCGCGCCAATACTTCATCCCACAATAGCCAAATTAAGCCCATACGTGGCTCAATCCTACCCGATCCTCGGCACATGCCGAGTCGTCGTTTCTATCGAGTCTGAAACTATCCCCATGCTATTTTACGTGTTGCCAAGTACCATGAATGCAAGCACAGAGTCATTGCGAGGGCGAACCTTTAAAAAGCAGACCCACTACAATGTTGATTATGAGTCGCAAGGCATCCACTTAACGATCAGCAACGTGCGTATTGTCACGACTTTCAGCAAGGGCCTCGTGACCCTATCACCGCTCACAGGGCTACCGATAGAAACAGACGTAGCTAGGACTAAGGAGGGGGGCCATGCATATCTACCACACCTAGATCCCCATAAACCGCAGCCCGCAGCACCCAAAGCAAAACCCCAACAGACTCACTTGCAATGGGTACCTAAGCAGCCTCGAGAACCACCTAGAACTAGACGCGCATCTCTGCAGAAGACCTACAAATCTAAACCTAGGAAACCAAGACACCATCATCACAAGTGCCGTGTGATTAAACAAATATGGGTCCCTAAAATCCTCCTGCGTGCACAAGGCTACTATGAGGGGAATGCCTCGCTGTGGATCCCTAAAATCCCAATTGTCAAACGCACTAGTTCTACGTCGACCTCAAGTCTAATCAGTCCCTTGTCCCCCGATGCCTCAAGACCATGAATCGCAGGGCTCACCCCACTCATCCAACCCCTCTACGTGTCAAGTCAAGAGTGTCGCACACCCCTATCGGCCCAAACAACGGCCATCACCACAAGTGGCATCATCCAACCAACTCAACCCGCCGCTCCGCAGCCTAGCTGACTACAGCAGCATAGCCCCTAAGATCAAACCCGTCCCATCCATCTAGCCAACGCCCAGGTTGCTGACTCAAACGGACCCCCAGCCGCAGCTCTGTACTGTCAGAACCTCCAGCTCCAGCAAACCCCAGCCACCCGCCGGCCTTAAGCCCTCCTATGAACGAAAGTCATTTCTAACGCTGGCCGTTGACCTCGCAGAGGACACTGGAGATGATGTGGTGGATTGCATCAAACAGCTCGATGCCACCTTTGTTGCACTGGCCCTCAGCTATGATCACCTGGACTTGGGACTATTAGCAGAACCCTTTGCAACAGATGTGCGCAATATGCCTTGCTCTTGGGAGACTTTTGAATTCGCCTTTGCACAGGCTTCTTGCTCTGCCGCCGAGTTTCTCGCTAGTGAGGTCTCCAAAGAGCAAGCCATTAACCAACGCCTCATCACATCATTTGACCCACGGACAACGTCTGCCATCACTGACCAAGAGAGCGCAAGGTTGTCCCACCTGGCAGATATGGGATCACCCTTCTTGAAGCAGTGGTACGCTCTTAGGTTGAAATGGGAAGTGTCAACGGATGCCACATAATGACCAACGCCGAACAACGCCGAGCCATCAAAACGGCCGAGTATGATCCCACCTATGTCGCGCCTACCTCGTATAGAGTGTTAACCACTCTTCGGGGCATATCTCAGGGCACCCCTATCTCGACCGCCTCTTAACAGAGGAAGAGCTCCACATCGCAAGTCGGGTCGACTCCGGTGATTTGCTCACAGATGTCCTCACGTACATCACACATGTAGGCATTCGACCCTATGACCTGGACTGCGCTGCATACCTGGAATATAACCCCGACTTCTATGTTTGGCTCCTACACAAGTAAACATGAACGCCTTGGCCCCACAACCTCTAGCAGTATCCATTGCAAGAATTCTAGCATCTAAAGTGAACATTCGGCCAATTCTACTTCCTTTTGTGACCAACCTGCACTTATCATTCAAGTCTTCTACAAAACAACCTTTTGCATTGAATCAGACCTGCAACCCCTGCTCTACCATTTGGCCAATAGACACTAGATTCTTTGTAATTGATGGCACATGTAATACATCTGTCAGACTCTTTGTTTGGCCATCATACAAGGACAAGGGAACCTTTCCAATGTGTGAAATTGGGTGGCATGAATCATCACCCATCTGCATATAACCTAGATTTTGTAAGTCCTGCATCTCTCCAAACCATTCAACATGACTGGTCATATGATTAGATGCACTTGAATCGACATACCATACATCATCCTGTGTCCCCTTTCTTGTAACTGCATTCATCATATGTTGCATAACAAATAGACGCTCATTTTTGTCTTCAATCTATCGTGAAGATGACGCATGGTTTCCTTGCTACAATTTACCACTGCAAATATCATCCTTCTTTGCATAGCAATGGGCTGCAATATGGCCTGTTTTGCCACAATAATGGCAAACAATAGCAGAATTTCCAGAATCTCTATTCTTCCATCCAGCTCTTCCTCTAAAGCTCCCCCTGCCTCTAAAGTTTCCTCGGCCTCTTAAAACCTGTATTTCACCGAACCTATTTTGCTCGTTATCGCCAGTACGTCCCATACCACGGCCTCTCGAAGAGGATCTACCACGTCTCCTTCTTGAACTTCAGTAAAATTCTTGAATATGTTCACCATTTTTTTCAGATGAGTCACCCTGCATATTGATCTCTTAGGTAATCATGAGAGAGATCAACTCATCAAAATCTGAAAATGGCTTCTGTACATATACTGAAGTAACAAATGATTTCCATGCCTTCTCATTTATTAAGGCCACTCAAAGTGGATGAAACCAAATCATCATCATCAGGCATTGCATCAATTGCTGCTAAAGCATTTGCAATGCTCCTCACCTTCAACACATACTCATTGACAGAAATTTTCCCTTTCTTCAAGGCATTCAACTCTTGCTTGAGTTGAATATTTCATGCCTTTGTATTTACTGAAAACAAGTTCTCAAAAATTGTCCAAGCTGCATGTGAATTTTTTGCATTCCTGATATGTCCCAACATTGTATTATCAATGACTGCAGATAGCCAATACATCACCTTTTTGTCTTTCGCATTCCATTCTTTCCATGCTTGTCATTCATCTACAGTCGGAGGGATACCTAGCTCTAGCTCCTTTTCTTCACCTGAAACAAACTCATAAAGGCCCTTTCCAATGAGGAAGTTTGTCACGCGGAACTTCCATGAAAGGTAGTTGTTCTTGTAGAGCTTCTCAATAAATGGGATTTCCATTGTTCTCTACCATTATCACAAACAAGGATACAATACATCAAGCTAGTCTTCTGCAATCTTTCACAACACGTGCATAGCACTACACCAAGCAACCTTTTTCACTGATTGCTCAATAGTACATGTAATCTACAACCTGTTTGTAGATAAACCTTATGTTTTCTTCTTACAAAAACCTCAAAAATTACAAATTCACAAACTGTAACATGTGCACTCACTTTCGGTCAATACAATTGAAATCACAGTGTACCCTGAAACTGTTGTCCGCAACCTTACGGCTCTAAAACGGGGCTTGAAATGGCCTCAGATGCCCAAAATAACAGTGATTTTCTCGCACACCAAATCTCACAACAATCTGAGATTTTTGCTCAACCCTGCTTCCGGTGCCTCTGCAGGCACTATTCAAGAGAGAGAGTGGAAGAATGGGAGAGCTTTTTACTCATTGCTTGCTTGCTCAAACCTTGCTTCTTCTCCTTCACTTCAACCTTTAAAATCAGCCTCTCTTAGTAGCATGGCTCTGATACCATGTCAAGAATCGTATGATGGGAGGATGTGCTTGAGCTGCTACACCAAACACACACTATATACACAAGAGGAAGCTCACTCAAGAACACAAGAAGAGATATGGAGGCCAAAACGTTTTCTTGCTGATTTTTCTTCTTCTTCCACACACTATACAATGTACACAAAGTATGGATAAGATACAACATAAAGAAAAGTGGCCTTCTAAGTCAAATAGTGTATAACCAACTACACTAATCAATTGGCATTATATATTCACCAGCTGTAGGTAGGTGTAAGAAACTAAATATAATAAGTAATAAGTCAGTGGCCATGTGAGTATCATAATGACAACCGTCGTGCGGACTCATCTAGCCAAGCGGTCCATCATCAATGTCTGCATGTGTTGAGCTTACTATCTCAACAATATATAGGGTAATCAACTAATTAATACCCCTCTCTTCACAAAAATACTCAAAGTCTTTAGATACATACTCACCCCCATTATAAGATTGTAGGAATTTCACCCTATACTACTTAGATTATTGGTTCTCAACAAAAGCAAGCCAACATTGAAATGTAGCCAAGACTTCCAACTTCTTCTTTACGGAGTATGCCCAAACCTTATGTGAGTAATCATGAATAAAAGTAACGAAATACTTTATGTTAACTAAAATTTTTAGGGCATAGATCCACAAGCATTAGAATGAGCAAGAGATAGAGGTTTACCCATATGTGTAATGCTAGACTTCTTACATAAATTGAGGATTTGCTAGCCATAAAGACAATGATCATAAGAATTAAAACACTTATATTCAAGGGGTGAAAGATATTGTAAACAAGCAAGAATTTTCATTTCTTTTAATGGCATGTGCCCAAGGCGATGATGCCATAATTATATGTCTAATACTGTAGCCATTGCCATGTCGATAGGCCTAAATACAAGTAAGAGAAGAGTGCTAGACTTGGTAGCTCATACCAGAATAAGATTTCCATGGGTAAGATTTCATGAGGAATCATCAAAAGATACAACATAACCTGCATCATCAACTTTCTAGCAAAAAGGAGGCTTTTAGTCAAAGTTGGAACATGGCGTACATGCAAACTAAACATATTGCTTAAAGGAAACTACAGCTATGGGTATCTCCATTACTATCAATACTCAATGCCAAGACATTAGCCAATCCAACAGATCCTCTCATATTGTAGTAGGAGTATAACCACTCTCGATGAGGGGTGACATGAAATGAAGCCCTTAAATCAATCAGACAACACTAAGTATAGGTAGAGAAGGCATTAGTCAACTACAAAACATCAAGAGAAGAAGCTACAAGCATGTAGTCATCCTCAAAATCAATTTGTAGGAAATCATTCTTTTTTTTCACTTGGCCCTTTCTCTTTTCCTTGCACTTGTCATCATGCATTTTATGGCACTATGGCCAAATATGACCCTGCTTCTCACAATAGTGACAAGTCAATGCAGACTTACGGCCACAAGACTTATTGCAAGACTTTCCATACAACTGAGAGCAAGACTTTTGAGTGTCTCTCTTATAGTGGTGATCACTACTTCTACCATTGTTGCCTCTAAGTGCCAAAGAATGAGAGGTTCATGAAGCACCTACATTGTTTACGTTAACTTCTTCATTCAAGAGCACACCCTCTTGTTAACCCTCAAACGAACAAGGTGGAAAATTGAGAAAATCTAAAGTAGATGACAGAGCCAAGGAAAAAGTGGAACAGAAGACGAAGGAGCGCCAAGGAAACACAAAAAGTGCAGAAAAGTCCTAAATCAAGAAGAAAGGTGCATAAGAAAAAGTGCATGTCAACACTTTTGTAAAAGAGCGCAAGGCGCACCATGAGTTGTTTTAAGAGCGTCGAGCTCTCACCTGTGCAAATTGTAAAATTAGATGGGTGGTGGGAAGGAAGCTAAGAAGATAGGAGGGCAATGGGAAAAGGGGCCTATGCTATGGCTGGCCATGTAAAAAAGGAGATAAGGGGATGACCACCCAAATGGGATTCAGGGCTTTGTATATAAAGTTGAAAAGTGAATCAAAAGCTCATTCTTGTGTGTGGCCAAAAGTAGCTCTCTTCTTCTTCTTGTTCTTTCTTTCTTGAGCTTGTGCTTGAGAGAGGGAGTGTGAGAGTGTGAGGGAGTGAGTGTGTGAGGGTGAGGGACCATGGTGGAGAAGCTCTCCATCTTCTCATCTCTTCTTCTCTTCTCTTCTCTTCTCTTCTCTTCTCTTGCTCGTGGAAATAGAGCTTGGAGTGTGGAGTTTGAGGATGGAGCTTGCTTGAAGCTTGCACTTGGATTGTGGAGGTACCAGAGTGCTCAAGAGAGGAGGTAACTTGATCAGGCATGGAAGTAAGCTCACTACACCCGTAGAGATGGATAGGGCATCAACTATGTGAGAGGTAGCCATTAGTGCTCGGGCTTGAAATGCTTGAAGCAGTAAGTGGTCTGTGGGTCTTGGTAATTGATTGCCTCTAATTTTAGTTCCATTGCCATGACCATGGATTCAAGCCTTGAGCACTTATGTGCTTCGAATTGAGCATTGAAGTAGGGTTTTCCCCAAACCGGTGCTTGAGGTAGATAGGTAGGAAGCGAGGGAGTTTGATGAGGTATTTGATCTCCTTAGCAAGTAGGTTTTTGGTTTTTTGGATTTGGAAAAGTAGGTTGGAGTAGTGTAGGTATTTTCCTTATGATTTTGTTACATTTAGGTAAGGTAGGAGCAAAATAGTGTTAGTACACAACAGGGATTCTGCAGTTGTATAATAGGCAGAAACAGGGAAAAGAAGGGCAAAAAACGAAATTCTAGGTAAAATGCTGGTAAGAGGAGGAGCAAGGCTAAGGTGAATGCAGACTTAGTCAGGGAAATAAGAGGCAACGAGTGACAAGGGAGACCTCATTTTTCATTTGAGAGATTAAGGAGATCTTGAGAGAGAGAGAGAGAGATCTGCTGAGTAGAAGAGATTGGAGCACTCAATTTCGGAGCTATTCCTTTGATCATAGTATGCAAAACCCTTTCTTGATTTTCATAGATGTGATCTAGAGAGCCTTGCAGGCAGCCACTGACCAAGCTTGAAGAAATCGACCCAAAATCGTCGTGTGTGCCCCATCACTTTGTAGTCAGACTAGTGTGTCTTGGTCTGACTCCCAAAATCAAGCAGTAAAACCATCCGACTACAAGAGTCAGACCATACCTTTTGGGCCAATTAGACCAAATGTCCAATTGTCTAGTCGGACATGCACAAGTATCGGATCACCCTATGGTCGGACTAACCAACTCCAATTGGACACACAATCATCCGATCGGATGACTCGAACCGTCTGAGTGCAACAATCAACCCTCATAATTGGACCACTTGTTGGAGTCAAATCGGCCTAGTCGGACCACCCAGAATCGAATAGTGCGATTCTGGGAATCAGACCAACAAACCAGAGTAGGAAGATACATACCCATGACCAGTTCCACGACCCAGAGCCAACCAGGATTGAAACACCCCTGGAAATCCACCCTAGCTTGCAAAAGCTAGTAACTAGAGGAAACCGTGACTATGCGGTCTCTAGACTATAACCCACCCTTGATGGAACATAGAGGGAGCAACACGGACCCTAGACAATCCTTAGGAGTGACCAGAGACCACACTTAGAGTCATATTAGGTCATAGATAGTAAGGGGGGATGGCTAGAATTGCATAATCATTTTGCAGGTGCACCCCACATAGTGATTTCTTCCACATAATCATTTTGCAGGTGTACCCCACATAGTGATTTCTTCCACATAAGTGCACCGAAAAAGGACAAAAAATATTGATTGTGCACTAGGCACAACAGAGTACCCATCATTGAATGTACGTAAGTTGAGGATTGCTTTTGATAATAAGGAATACATGTGACTAAATAGCTCGAAGGAACCCACCAGTATGAGGAGACCCCAAAACATAGTCAGGTGCCTTAGATCCTTATTAATAGGATCCACAAAGATGGTAGGGGACTGAAAGGATAGCAAGATTGAGGGCAGAATGCTACCAAAGCTACCTAGATTGGTAGACAACCTCATGGAGTAGGAAGCAGGAATGATGTCAAGAGTAAATGTAGACCTAGAAGACAACCAACTGGACATGGGTGAATTCCCTGCCACAGTCCAAGACATGGTCAATGAATATGACATGCTGACCATAATAGTAATCCATGGTAGACCAGTAGATGAGGGACTGGCAGCCCTAGAGGAAGAGAGGAGAGTAGTTAACGAAGCATTGCTAGGCGTACCAACCTATAATTGTAAGTAGAGTGCTAGGAAGCTGTAGCAGGATGTGGATGTGTAGGAAGTTGCTGATAAAAGGAAGGCGAGACCAAACATGGAGAGAGAGAGCATGCTAGAGGCAAACCTCATGCTAAGCAAGATTGTGACCACCCTAGTTACCCTGAGTTTAGGAGACCCATTCAAATAGCACCCCACACTATGGTAGGAATTGAAATGCTGGATAGAAGAACTGATGGAGCAAGTTGCCACTGACTTGCAGGATCATGATGTAGTCACGCAAATACCCAGCTTGTCACTGCACTTAGTACGGAAGTCACTACATGTTAATGGCTTCTGTGGGAAGGCACTAAGACGCAAGTAATTTTGCCTATCCTAGCCATAGGAGATGCCACATGAAAAGGAGTCATGGATACTGGGATAGGAGTAAGTTTGTTGAGCCACACTAGGCTCCAGGCTTGGGGAAACCCGCCCATCAAAACCGCTAGGGTCAGTGGCACACTAGTTAATGGAATAAAAGTAAGGCCATTTGGAGTCTTAAAAATTTGGACAGTGAAGATTGCGGGTTCTAGATCTATGTAAACTTCATTGTCATGAAGGGAGTGGAATATGACATTGTGTTAGGATGACCCTGAATGAGGAACGCTCGAGTCATGGAAGATTGGGCCAATGGTCTAATGTTCCTAAAGAATCGAATGGAAGTGGTAAAGGTTGACATGGACACTTGGGAGACAACCCCTATCCTGGGTGCCGTCCCTGCTTGCTCAAGGGTGACACACCAATAAGGGGGTCTCACGGACCCTTGACCAAATGCATTCCTTGCCCTGATGAAGCAAACAGGGCCCCGTAGGGCCAATAGTTAGACCGAGCTTATGCTATCGGCATAGATGCACAATCAAGCCACGATGGATTCCCAAAGATCTATTGCAAGCCCAAGGATACTACCAAGGCAATGCCTGGATATGGGTACCCAAGATGAGAGGTCCTAGAAGCATAGCCCAACAATGCCCTATCGACTGCCACCCCATCTCTAGGAAGCCCTACTTTGGCTAAGGTAAGGACACCCAGGAAAACCAAACTGCAAATCCCACCGAACCCGTGATGAGTGTGGTAAAAAAGAACCAACCGATATATCGACCAAAATAGCAGCTCAATATCCTAGAAACATCCAAGTCCAAAGAACTTGGCATCCTAGTGGCTACGCAAGAGGGAAGCAATGCATCGTCCATGCCACCAGATCCACCCTCAGTACCCCAAAGCAGCATTGGACACATGGATCAGACTATGGAGTTATCTTTAGATCCAGTGCTGCCTTGTCTGCCACCCCTCAAACCATTTCTGTTGTGCTCAATTCCAGCGCAACCACCTACAGGTCTGAGGCCTTCCTCTACGAGCAACGTTCAATTCTATCGGTCACCAAGGACCTTGCTGAGAATACGGGAATGAGTTGGTGACTTACATCAAGCTCTTGGATGACACCTTTACCAAGTTCACTAGGAGCTATGAAAGACTTGACCTCGGTTTACTTAATGAATCCCTTTCATAACCGTAACATCCCCCAAAGTCTCAAAGGAGTTGATCGATAATGGTGAAATCTCAAAAGAGCACACATTCATTATGTCAAGATTGTGGGAGAGAAGGAAGGAGTCTCGCTTGAAGTTTTCTTGCTTGCACAATGGGGGAAGACACACAAGGATGGAGGCTGAAAAACAGTTTTCCTCTTCTTAGTTGTGTAAGCCAAAAGAACTCAATTACAAAGAAATAGAAGAACCCTCTATATGGGTCTCAAACCAAACTCAACTAACTACGGTGGCATACTAACTGAGCCACGAACTAGAGTAGATAAGGATAGCTATCATGTAGCTATTATTCATGGGCGGTGTACCAACCGCGTCTGCAACTGACAAGTCGGTGACATAAATACCCAACGGTCACCCTGGCGTATCACGAGTGGAGCTCGATATCTCAACACTCCCCCTCGGGCTCAATCCCAATTCCTGCACACCAAGCAGGTCTCTGAACTTGCGCAGCTTCTCTACGCCCAATGCCTTCGTGAATATGTCAGCTACCTGATCCTCTGTGCTGATATAAACTAGATCAATAATACCTAGTAAAACCCTCTCTCGCACATAGTGATAATGCACCTCAATGTGCTTTGTTCTAGCATGATAGACTGGGTTATTTGCCAAGTGTATACTACTCATGTTGTCACAATAAATGACAACTGGCCCATCTGTAGACTGATGCATATCATAAAGTAGCTTATGCAACCAAGCTACCTCACATGCAGCCATTGCTGCACCCCTGTACTCAGCCTCTGTGCTCGACAAGGCAACTATAGGCTGTTTCTTGCTGCTCCAAGTGACTGCAGCACTCCCAAAAGAGAACACATATCCACTGGTAGATCGTCTATCAGAAATACTACCAGCCCAATCAGCATCAGTGTATCCATGCAACTGTATCTGAACCCCAGTCTCATAAAATAGTCCATACTGCAATGTGGACTTCACATACCTGAGTATGCGTCTAGCCGCATCCAAATGTGGTTTCCTTGGAGCCTGCATAAACTGACTTACCAATCCAACAGCATAGCTCAAATCTGGCCTGGTAATAGTCATATAAATCAAACTTCCTACTATGCGTCTGTACATAGTAAGGTCTTCTAGAAGCTCACCTGCATCTGTGCTCAGCTTCACATTCTGCTCCAAAGGAACTGAAATAGGCTTACAGCCTGTCATCCCATATTTGGACAGCATGTCCAATCCATACTGCCTCTGCAAGAGCTGTATCCCACTTGGTGATCTAATCACCTCAATGCCCAAGAAATAACGCAGCTCTCCCAAATCCTTCATCTCAAACTTCTGCTTCAATAGCATTTTCACATGAAGGATATCTTCATCACTGTCACCTGTCATAATCAAATCATCAACATAAATGACAAGTAGCATAATACCTTTCTCTGTTTTTCTCACATAAAGTGAGAAATCTGCCTTGGAAATCTGAAAGCCAATAGTGACAAGATATTGTCCTATCTTGTCAGACCATGCTCTAGGTGCTTGCTTCAAGCCATACAAGGCTTTCTTCAACCTGCAAACAAACTCAGGATGAACAGCATGCACATAACCTGGTGGTTGCTCCATATATACCTCTTCTTGCAAATCACCATGCAAGAAGGCATTCTTTACATCCATCTGATGTAAAGACCATCCCTTTGATGCAGCCATAGCAATGACTGCTCTTACTGTTGCCATCCTTGCAACTGGACTGAATGTTTCTTCATAGTCAATGCCATATGTTTGTGCATACCCCTTGACTACTAATCTTGCCTTGTATCTGTTCACAGAACCATCTGCATTGTGCTTCACCTTATAAACCCACTTACAGCCAATTGCATTCTTACCTTTAGGCAAAGGTACTAACTCCCATGTAGCATTTGCTTCCAAGGCATTCATTTCTTCATCCATGGCTTTCTCCCATTTTTCTTTTCCCATGGCTTGCTCAAAAGATGTGGGTTCTGGTTCCTGTATCACTTTGACCATATATGCATAGTGAATGGCTGTAAATCCATCATATTTCAGCCTATCCACAGGATACCTAGCTCTCGTAGACCTGCGCAAAGTAGGTTCACTCCCAGGTGCTCTCAAAACATCCCTGGTCTTCCTTACTCCAGGTGTAACAATAGAAGGAATACCCAACTCATCATCAATGCTCTGTTCTGAGCCACTGGATTCACCATCCACATAAGAGTGACCTGCATTCACATCAAACATGGGCTGATCAACCTTCTCTTTTCCTTTTCGTGATACTTGCATACCACTATCTGCATTACTTTGAGAAGATTCTCCTGATCTCAATCTGCCTGTCCATGGCGAAGAATGTGAACCACTGCTAGAGGACGCTCCAGGTCCACTAATATTTTGTGACTGCTGTTGTGAATTTTGTGCAGCATTACCATTTTGTGCATCTACATCATCAATCACATTTACTGGTTTATACCAGCTACTCATCTCATCAAAAACAACATCTCTGCTCACTGTAAACTTACGAGTAGAAGGGTTATAGCATCTATACCCTTTTTGCTGCAGAGAGTAACCAATAAAGATGCACTTCTCAGCTTTTGGATCCAACTTGGATCTCAACTCATCTGGCACATGTACATAGGCAATGCAACCAAAAATTTTCAAATGAGAAATATCTGGTTTCCTACCAGTATACCTCTCCTCTGGAGTCATTCCATGTATTGCTGCAGTGGGAGTCCTGTTCATTATGTAGACTGCTGTAGCAACTGCTTCAGCCCAATAGAAATCTGGCAAGTCTTTTTCATTGAGCATGGCACGAGATACCTCTCCAATATGCATGTTTTTCCTTTCTGCAATTCCATTTTGTTGTGGGGTATAACTGCATGAATATTGCTGCTTTATGCCATGCTCCTGCAAAAACTTTGCAAACTCATTTGAGAGGTACTCTCCCCCTCCATCTCACCTTAGGCATTTTATTTGCAGACCTGTTTCTTTTTCAGCCATAGCTTTAAGGATTTTGAAATGCCCAAAAACTTCACTTTTCTTTTTCATAAAATACACCCAAACTTTTCTGCTATAGTCATCAATAAAACTGACAAAATAATGACAGCCTCCAAGAGATGCAGCTTTAGTTGTCCACACATCAGAGTGGATTAATTCCAATGGCTTCTTACTCTCTTGAACATGTCTAGGAAATGGTTTCCTTGCCTGTTTTCCAAACTGACAGGCTTCACATACCTTATGCATTTCTGCAACCTTGAACTTTGGCAAACCTGCAACAATATTTTGGGCCTGCATTGATTTAAGTCGCTGTACATTAACATGACCAATGCGTTTATGCCAGATATCAATATCTGCAACTACACCGGTCCCATGTGCAAACATTGCTGCACTCAATTCAGACATGTCTGCATCCAACGTAAACATTCTGCCCTTCTTCTTTCCTTTTGCTATCAAGCGACCTTTATTTTTCATATCCTCAACAAAGCATCCATGAGGATTAAATCTGACCTGTAAGCCCTGCTCAACCATTTGACCGACAGAAACCAGATTCTTGGTGATATTCGGGACATGAAATACATCGGACAGGTATTTCTTTTTCCCATCCTGCATAGACAAGGGAATTTTTCCAATCTGCACAATAGGATGTGCAGTATCATCACCACTCTCCACAAATCCTGGTTTTTCCATTTTCCTTGCATCCTCCATCCATTCTGCATGACCTGTCATGTGGTTTGATGCACCTGAGTCAACATACCATACATCATTGCTTTCTTCTGCACTTGTCACAGAATTGTTCATGTGCTGCACCATGAACAAATGTTCATTTCTGTCATCACCCTGTCTGTTAGAAGATGCATAATTCCCTTGTTGCAGTTTTCCATTCATGATGTCATTCTGCTTTTTATAGCAGTCTTTAGCCATATGACCCATTTTACCACAGTAGTAGCATTCAACATTATTGTTTGCATTTTGACCTCTTTGCCATCCACCACGACCTCTTTGGCTCCCCCTGCCTCTAGAGTTACCACGTCCTCCTCCATAGGACTGGTTTTCTTGAGTTTGCTGCATATTCTGATTTTTGCCACGGCCTCCAAATCGGCCTCCTCTACCTCTGCCTCTACCTCTTCCAGCATTTGAGTAGAAGACAGCTTCTTTTGAAGTTCCTCCTGAAGAAGATGCACCACCATTTCTCTGCTCCTCAGAAATTAGAAGAGCAATCAACTCTTCAAAATCAGGAAATCTTTCACGGACGGAAATGGATGTCCGAAACTGCGCATAATCCTTTCCTAGACCATTCAAGGTCACAGAAACTAAATCATCATCTTCCACTGGCGACCCAATGGAAGCAAGTGCATCTGCAATCTTCTTCACCTTCATGTGGTAGTCATTGATGCTCATATTTTCTCTTTGCACATTATGCAACTCTTGCTTCAGCTGCATTTTCCTGGCTTGTGTATTTGTGCTATACATTTTTGACAGAGTATCCCATGCCTCCTTTGGCGTACTTGCATCCTGAATATGCACAATCATAGAGTCTGAAATACTGATAGAAAGCCAGTACATAACTTTCCTGGCTCTCTCATGCCATGCTTTGAATGCCTGCATTTGCTGTTGATTGGGAACATCAGGAAGAACTGGTTCTTCTTCATTTCCTGCAACAAATTCCCAATATCCTTTTCCCATAAGGAAATTCGTCATTCTAAACTTCCATGCTTGGAAGTTGTTCTTGTCAAGCTTTTCAGTTACAATCTGTGAAAGAGAATCAGACGCCATTACAGAACACTGCGAAAAATTCTGTCACTGCAAAAACTCAGCTTCACCCTCACAAGGGCAAATCTGCAAAACTGGCGAAAGTGGTATTTGACCACACAGTCACTTCCTAGTGACGATTTTGCATAAACAGGAACCAAGGATGATTCTGAAACTCCCAATGTCTCTGCGCACAAGCATACGATGCAATTTCTACAGTAACTTTTCACCGACCTGTAGAACAGTGGCTGCACAGCATAAAACTGAGCCTTTTCCTGAGTGCGTGCAGAAAACTTCCGTCAGACCACCGCGAGCTTGGCTTGCTTTCTTGAGCTCCTTACCACGAACAAGGCTCTGATACCATGTCAAGATTGTGGGAGAGAAGGAAGGAGTCTCGCTTGAAGTTTTCTTGCTTGCACAATGGGGGAAGACACACAAGGATGGAGGCTGAAAAACAGTTTTCCTCTTCTTAGTTGTGTAAGCCAAAAGAACTCAATTACAAAGAAATAGAAGAACCCTCTATATGGGTCTCAAACCAAACTCAACTAACTACGGTGGCATACTAACTGAGCCACGAACTAGAGTAGATAAGGATAGCTATCATGTAGCTATTATTCATGGGCGGTGTACCAACCGCGTCTGCAACTGACAAGTCGGTGACATAAATACCCAACGGTCACCCTGGCGTATCACGAGTGGAGCTCGATATCTCAACACATTAGACGATTGATAACATCCTAATGCAAGCCTGAAAGGAATGTGGCAACCATTGAGATTGAGGAACTTACTCGCCTCGCTGACTCTAACTCCTCATTCCTAAGAAAATGGGGTAACCTACGTCTCCAATGTGGGGTTGCCAAATAATGACTAATATTGAGCAACGACGCACCATCAAGACAACTGAGTATGACTTGACTTATGTAGCACCAACCTCATTTAGGGACTTGGCCACCACTCGCCCCCAAACACCTAGACGACCAAGTCTTGGCCCATCCTTACATTGATCGTATCCTTACGGAAGAAGAGCTACATGTGGCTAGCTGCATCAAATTGGGTGACTTTCTAACCGATGTCCTGACCTACATTACCCAAGTATGCATTAGCCCTTGTAATCTCATCCTCATGCCCGATTGGAATACAACCCCAATTTCTACAATTGGATGATGACCAAGTAACTGGCACCCTATGATGCTCAAATGTCTTGGCTCTCCCATGTCCAATCCTAGGAGGATCCTTCTCAAGGGGGGGGGGGGGGGGTAAACATGAAGAAAGGTGAAATCAAGGAATAGTGTTATAAGACCTTTGAAAGGAATAGAACTGCTTAAGGGGGAATTCCATTTGTTGCTTAAAGCATGTTCTGCTTTCCATGAAAGCATGATCTATTCCTATTTATTTTCCAAGAGAATGTCTTACGAATACTAATGGTGAACCATGATATGTGGTAGGAACCTAAAATGGCAAGGCAAGATAAAGGCAGCAAGCTTCCATTCACGGAGGAAGAGCAAGCTAAGTATGGCTTGACGGTAGAAATGAGGGGCTACAGCCAGTTCACATTCAAGCATGCCATGAACCTGGAAGACGTCATCATGGAAGAGCCACCCATAACATGACTCGTGGACTAGTGCAGCCTGCAGAAGCACGTAGAAAAGGTTGGGGAGGTGGTCAACTACAAAAAATGCGCAGAGTTTTTGAGGAGCTTCAATGCCGAAAGGAACTGTGGCATGGTGACAATTAGAAAAGGGGAAGAAGCCAACCAAGTGGAGGTGAAATTGAGCCCTGAGGTGGTGGAGAGGGCCCTAGGCTTAACTAGCAGGACCGAGCAATGCCCAAAAAGGGACATGTACAACATGCTAGGGATGAACAAGGCTTTCATACGCATAGTGGATGGGGTAAGTTGGTGGATATTCCAAATATTGAGATCAAAAGCTGCAGGCAAGGATGGTCCATACTCTATTCTCTAGTCAAAGGTACAATGCCCTTATGAATAGAATTGGGGTGCCATTGTTGGAGAGCATCGCAGTAGGATCCCCAGATGAAATCGATTGTTGGAATGCCTTTGTGCACAAAACTATTGAAATCTCAGTGAAAGCTTTGACCGTTGGTAGAACGGTAGTAGGAGGAGAATCCTCGGTCTCCATAGCAAGATCAGTTTGAAAGAATTCCTCCAAGGAATCCACCATAAGGTTTGGTGGGATCTTAATGACCATCATCCAAGAGGCCTTGAAGGACACAGAGGAAGGTGGAGAGGGAGTAGGGGAAATCCTTGACCGGCTGCCTCACCATGAACAAGTGCAATCAAGCGAAAGGAATATAAAAGATAAGGAAGAGCAGGAGACGGAGTCGAGCCATGGAGAGCCGAAGGCAGAGACGAAGGAAACCCCATGAAAGTGGAAGAAGGAGACAAAAGAAACGATGAGAAAGGAAGAATGGGCTGAGTTGAGGAAGACCCAAAAAGAGTCCAAGAGGGCCAAGATGAGAGAAAGAGAAGAGCCGAGAGGAAGGCAGAAGAGCTAAAAAGGAAGGAAGATGAAAACATGGCAGAGTCCATGCATAGGTCTGTAAAGGAGACCTACGATTCCAGAGGAATGGCCACCTTGATCCCACAACACGAAAGCAAACCAAGCGGCAATGCTAAAGCAGCTCCAGTCATCGTGGAAAAGGGAAAGGCCCCATTGCACCCCATTCTGTCGAATCTCATACCTCAAACTGCCACCACCACATAGGAGCCAGTGTCCGCCATGGATACCACTCAGCTCATGTCCATGATGCAATTGTTGGTTACAAAAGTACGCAAGATGGTGACAGGGATAGGAGCCAAAAGGTTTCCTTTGGCAGACGTCAAATCCAAGCAGGACCCAAAGCAGCAAAAGCTAGAAGTGTCCACCACAACACTGCCAATGCTGGTCGTGGACTATGACACCTATGTGGTTGAGCTCCTAGCCCAACTAGAGAGGGCCAAGGAAGAGAAGAAGCCCGCTGCTATGGAGCTAGAGGCGGAAAGAGAGGTTGCCACAACCCTACAACTAGAGATGACATAACAAGCCTCTGAGCATTAGAAAGAAATTCAGAGCCTGAAGGAGAAACTCAATGCCCAAGAAAATAAGGCTCAAGAAAATGAAGATCGCCTAAGGCAAAGACTAGAAGATGAGGCCCACGATTTGGTGGCAAAGCATCAGAACCATAAGTAGCTCATCTAGCAATATGCTGGGCTCTAGCAAGGGATGGCGCAGGTGGAAGCTATGCATGCAGAACTATTGGGAAGCCCAAAAGAAGGACACCACACACCAAAAGAACGACACCAAGAATAGGAGGATTCCTTGGTACTCCAGCTATGGACGACAATGGAAGAGTAGGGACAGTTGGAGAGAGAAATAGAAGCTACGTTAGACAAGGCCATCCACAAAGCCACGAGAAGCCTACATGACAACTTGAACAATGCCCAAGAGGAGGTGGAGGTAATAATGGCCATGGCCATGACGACCAAAAGGAAGCTACACTGGGCAGAGCTTGAAAGTTGTGCACAAACCACTGAAGATCTATCAAAGCGGATTGTATAAGCCTACCAATAGTGCTCTGTACTGAGCAAGGTAGGAGGTTAGCCAAAGAGCAGCTAAAACACCAAGATGAAGAGAAGACCTAGATGTTGGAAATTTGAAGTGAACAACATGTGGTAATGATGTTGTCTCAGAAGATGGAGAGGGGCAATGAAAACATGGAAGAAAAGGCACAGCAATGGGAGGAATGAAACCTTGAAAGAGTGCGAGGACTGACAGAGCGCCTGGCAGTATCAGAATATGAGAGAGTGCTCGCAGAGTCTAGAGTTGAGGCCGTTGAATCATGCTCCAACACACAGAGGCAAGTTTTTTTTAGCATTGTGCTTCATCTCACACAAGTTGAAGGTGAGGACTCAGTGGAGAGAATGAGGAGGAAGCTGGAATTGACAACCAGAGATTTAAGATATGGTCTGCAAGAGCACACGCTTCCAATGGACACGGGCATAACCAAGGAGTAGCAATGTAGCTATTTGTGACAAGCCGGCCTCTCCACCAACGAGCTCAGGGAACTTGGATTCGAGGAACAAGAGTAGTCCTACCCATCCCCAATCTATCTCTCTATGGAGCAAGACACCAAGGAAGGGTCTCACCTTGAGCAACCATTTGAAGAAGAACCACAAATCAAGGAGGCCAATCCGCCCTCACCTAATCTACCACCAAAAGAGCTGGAAGGCAACCTAGGTTCCCAAGCACATTATTGATGCAAGAAGGAGAAGATGAGAACTTGTGGAACAAGCCCAGCAAAGGGCGCAAGCACGACCACAATAGCTTCCTAACGAGCCCATGCCACCACGCGAGGATCATCACCCTGCCAACTGGCCTCAAGAGCTTCCTATCTGGCATCAACAAGGGCTCCAATCTCGACCCTTCGAGTTCTCCTTTCTCTACCCATGGCCCTTAGATCGAGTATTACCCCTGGAAGTAGTGGAAGGAATCATTCACTTGGACAATACTCTAGCGAACTGATCGGTCGAGGAGCGGAGCATCATCATCACACAATGGAGGTAAGAGCCCATAGACTATTGGCAAGACAAGGTCCATCAGGTTCCCAAAACCGTCCAAGGCTACAAGGCATAGCCAAAGTGGTGGAGGATGATTTGGGACACCAATTTTGATGCATGGATGGCTTTCTATGGCACTCTATAGGAAGAACAAAATGATCCCGCCTACATGCCCTACCCTCGTAGACACGAGGTGGATTACGATAGGGGGGTGCATGGCAGGTATGAATTTCCAAAGATCTACAATGTCAATGCGAAAACTCTTAAGAAATGCATGACTTTCAGGGTAGGGGACTTGTGCCCTTCTATTAATCGCTTCCTTGAGGATTTCTCTTCCTACCCAGACCTAGCCTTCATAACCACTTGTAATTACCTGAGGATCATTAGGTTTTTGCTAAAACAAAAGCCAATGGCTAAGGAAGCCCACCTTCCCTCACTCTTTTTTTACATTAACCTAGGAATAGATAGTTGTGCTATGTCTAGGCTCATGATGAGGGTAACCCTGCTTCCCTCGTTTTGCACAAGGATCCTAAGACATGAACGATAGCCAGGTGCAGCCACCCTTTTTTGTCAACCACACCTCTCAATGCTAGGGCTAACATCAAGGAATATATGCAAAGCCGTGCCTTCTTGACTAAATCCCTAAGGCCACCTTGTGACTCGTCTGAGTAAGAATGGGGTACAGTCTACAAGCACCCCTATGGCCCCAAAAAAAAAACACCCCCGCAAGTTGCACATCCACTGCACCTAGGGGTCCTCAAGTTAGGCGCGTCCGGTGACCTCGGTTGGCTAGCTCCGATCCTGGCTCCGTTCCTAACCCCCTAGCCTCATTTTTATCCCCCACTTCCTTCTTAGGGCACATCAAGGGCAGGACACGCCTGGGGAGATAATACTCGCCTATGGTTAGATCAGTCACCCTAAGCTCCATCCCACTAGTACCTGCACAATCCACCACATGATAGTGGACACATCCACACATAATGCACCTTTCTTTTCTCTCTAGGTACAACCAAAGGCCCCATTACCAGCTTCTGTGACCCCATCATCCATGCAATGTGCTCCCCAGCTTATGAAACATCCTACCATGCTGGCCCACCAAACTAAGGGGTGGGTGCAATAACCCCAATGCATAAGAAGATCACCATAGAGGGCTAGGTGTTGGATCCATCCAACACAATCTTCAATTTCAACACTAGATCCACCCACCAACCTCTCTCCACGACTAGCCAAGCTCAAGGGACTTTAGGTCCATAGCTCTCTCCAAGACAAGGTATCATCGTAAACTCTAGGGCCTCACAGTTCCATAAATCCCTATAACACACCTTCCAACCCAACTCGTACACAAACCCAAAGAGATACTTGGCCACTTTAGCAACTGAGTCCAAATCATCCCCTAACCAGTGCCATGGGACTGGCACTCAATAAGGAGGGGGGTAATGTTAACCCTCAAACGAACAAGGTGGAAATTTGAGAAAATCTAAAGTATAAGACAAAGCCAAGGAAAAAGTGGAATGGAAGATAAAGGCACGCCAAGAAGAATCTGGAAACACAAGAAGTAGAGAAAGTTCCTAAATCAAGGAGAAAGGTGCACAAGAAAAAGCACATGTCAACACTTTTGTAAAAGAGTGCAAGGCACACCATGAGTTGTTTTAATAGCACTGGGCTCTCACCTGTGCGAATTGTAAAAGTAGATGGGCTATGGGAAGGAAGCTAAGAAGATAGGAGGACAATGGGAAAAAGGGCCTAGGCTACGGCCGGCCATGTAAAAAAGGAGATAAGGGGATGACCTCCCAAATGGGATTTAGGGCTTTGTATATAAGTTGAAAAGAGAATGAGAAGCTCATTCTTGTGTGTGGCCAAAACTAGCTTTTTTCTTCTTCTTATTCTTGCTTGCTTGATCTTGTGCTTGTTGAGATTCAGCAATCACACTCATTGACAGCCTCTTTGTATGGAGCTTCAGGGCCAAGGACATGTAGGCTAACCTATCCCATGATTCTCTGATCCTTTCTCAATCTGGACTCCATATGTAGAAGCATCTCCTCTACCTGCCACATAAGAAGTACGCACAACCATGTCATCCACTAACTTCTTCATTCCGCCTTTCCCAAAGTTGGTAGCAAGTGGAGCTCCTGTTTCAGTCAACCAAATCTTACCATCTTGTCCCCAAAATACCAAATTCTTCCTCCTTGCATCCTGAAAAGATTCACAATCCCTGCAATGTTGATGGTCCGTACTATCGCACCAAATACATCTTCGATCTCTCCTAGGTGCACTAGGAGCACTCCTAGGTGCAGTAGGAGCACCAGAAGAAATAGTAGGCGCAGTCGAAGCAAATTGCTCTTTCAATTTTCCCACCAACTCTTCTTTAACTAACTCCAGTGTCAAATCCGTTATGCCTTTGATTATGTCATCAAGAGAGGAAGGCACCGACGGAGTGGATGGTTTTGGAGCAGAAGGAGCCGGCATCGGTCTTGGAGCAGGAGGAATAGGAGGGGTGCCTACTGCAGTTTCCTACTTTCCTATAAAGCATTGTACTTGCTTCCTTTTCTTAATGCAATGATAGTACTCTTTTCTTTTCAGTAAAGTGTCAGTGTCATTGTCCACATACACAAGATTGTGTTTATGATTCCAAGTCTCAATCTTGGAACCTAATTCACTTGTGTAACAAACAGTGTCTTTGTCTTCTCCATCATGAGTCCACTCTTCTCCTTCCATCCACCATAACTAACTACCATGTCCTAGATCCCGCATCTTTCACATGGTATCAGAGCCCAGACGGGCATGACACTACTCCTTCAGCTCCATTTCACTTTCATCTAGCTCAGCTTGAGCAGCTCAAGACTTCATCTTCTACTCTTTCACATGGTATCAGAGCCCAGACGGGCATGACACTACTCCTTCAGCTCCATTTCTCACTACCCTATTTGGTAGCCATAGCCAAACCTGCACCTACCTGCCTTTGAGCTCTTAGATCTCTTGAACCAGGCAATATCTCCCCAAGCTCTCTTCTGGAGGATTGTTCCTAAACTCCCTGAGCTTCCCTCTGTTGCATAATAATCCAACATTGGGCTCCTATAGCTCCAGCATTGTCATTCTTCTGTGTTTATGTCCTGTGGCCACCATAGCCAGCCTGGACATACCTCTGATAGAGGGCTCCCTCTATAGGTCAAATCAGCCTATGACCTCTTCTTGGAAGATGTTCTCCAACACTAGGCGCAACTCCCTATCACAATAACTGATGAGATTGTTGCTCTCTGGCCCCGGCATTATAGAAATCGACTGCACCTGTCCTGAACTGCGCCGATTCTGATCGAGTGCTCTGCGTGCACCGTACGGCCCGCGATCTGGTTGATCTCCATGGGGCTTTGATAGCCCTTGACATAAGCTTCCTAGACATGTAAAAAGTTTTGAAAATGATCAAGTATTGAGGTCACAGCAGTTGAAAAACCAGGCCCTTGTCTCAGAAACCCTAATTCCACCATAGCCAAAATCTCCCAAGCTCATTTTTTCCCTCTTTTTCTCACTCCTGACACTAAACCAAGCTAAAGCCCACTCTGATCCACTGTCCCATCACCAAATCAAGGAGGGGAAGGACCTGAGAAGATTAAAGAACGACCAAACGACCCCGACCAAGAAGAATCAAGCTTAACATCAGCACATACATAGTGTGTTTTCACACTGTCATTACCTATGTCTCTTGACACATTGTAATCTGCTCTTCCACTTATAAAATCTCAGAATTCTAGAGTTGATTTGCTGCTGATCTTGCAACCTCAACATGGGAAAAGACTCTCCAAATGCTCGATTCAAAGGAGTCGGGTTTCACACCTGGCAAACCCGCATCATGCTCATTCTAATGAAGAAGGGTCTTTGGGCCATCACAAATGGCAAAGAGAAGAAACCTCGGGATGTAGACCTTGTAGTTACTTGGTAGAAGAATGATAACAAAGCACAAGCCATCATTAAACTGGAATTGGACGACAGCTACATCCATCATGTGGATGCTTGTGACACGTCCCATGACACTTGGGACAAATTGGATACCTTATTTGGTGCATAGTCAAAGTCATCTAAGTATGGTCTATTGATTGAATTTTTTCGACTTGATATGAAGCCTCATACATCCCTGGCATCCCATCTGAACTACATGGAAAGCTTGCTTACTCAACTTGCAGGGATAAAGCTAAAAATGGATGAAGATGTTTGTATTGGTGTCTTGTTAAAAAGTTTGCCTCCTGCTTATGATAATGTATCAACCACTCTAACTAATATGCCTGATCCTCAACTTGTTGATATTAAAGCCTCTTTGCTAGAGGAAGATTGAAGAAGCAACAAAATCTGATAGGGAGTCGACGCCTGAAGAGGGTGGACCCTCTAAATTCAGTTGTAAATGGTGTGGTGGACAGCACTTCCCCAGAAACTATCCAAATGTGAAATGTGACATTTGTGGGAAGTCGGGCCACTTAGCTGCTACCTGTTGGAGTAAGATTAGTTCTCTCCAACAAGGGAGTAAACAGCCAGGCCCTGTGAATCATAGAGCGCAAGGAAATAACTTGCAACAAAATGATGCACCAAGACAAATATTGCAGAGGGGAAAAACAACTATAGAAGAGTTGCCACAAGGCAACAGAGTCAGCCTTATTGAGGCTGTGCGAGTCAATGATATTGAAACCTCTAACTTAAGAGCCTTGACAAGAGGCCAAAAGGCTAAAGAGGTTGACAAAGATAATGTAAAACTGGTTGAGGGAAAACCTAAACAAGGGAATATGGGGACGCAAGTCCAGAGTCCTAGCATGGAAGGGGGACCGCTAAGGCCGGTTGACAAGAAAGTTGACCCAAAGAAGGATGAGGAAGTGCCAAGAAAGAAGGCAAGAGCTAAGAAAGAAGCACCAAAACCGGTCCAAAGACCAAAAGAGAGGATGGTTTGGTGAGAAAAGAGAGCTCTGGCTACTTATCATGACTTTGATTTAGCAAGTTCTCTTTGCGAAGTTAAACCAGATGTGAACCTCTTGCAATTGATCAAATTATCTCCAGGAGTATGCAAGGAATTTAAGAAGATCTTGTGTATTGGGTATATTGTAGAACCCTTGGGCATAGCACGAGTAGGGGAAGATTGGTTTGACCATGCTGAAAAGAACTGCCCTAGGGTTCCAGCTTATGTAGATGGAATATTAGTGGAACATGCCATTGTAGACACTGGATCCTCCATCAATATTATGAGTTCAGAATTGATGGACAGGCTGGGTCTAGGTATCCAGAAAGATAGCTCCACCCTTCTGAGAATGGCTGATGATAGTCTAAGACAACTAGAAGGTTGCGTTACTAGAGTCCATGTTACAGTTGCGAGTGTAGAATGTTTCTTGGACTTTAGGGTGATAAGATTTGTAGGACGTCCTAGCTATTGAGTTTTGCTAGGTAGGCCTTGGATCTTATGAACAGACTATCAAGTCGATATACCTGTCGGTCGAGTGGTTCTAGGTCGAGGTGCTAATCGAGTAATAGATGCTTATCCTAAGTCTCCTCAAAGTGAGAGAGCTCCTTTATCTTCTACTGAATTAGAGACGGTAGATGATCCATCTGGTAGTGAGACATCATCCAGCGATGAATCTAAAGAGGGGTCCACTACAGAGGATATCTATCAGATAACTCTAAATGAGTCGATAGATCTGCAAGATAGGATAAGAGATGCGGATGTGATTGAGTTGGACCTTGGCACGCCGAATGATTCGCGGCCAATTAAATTAGGTTCCATGCTTAGTTCAACAGAAAGGGAGGACTATGTGTCCTTGATCCAAGAATTCCGCGATACCTTTGCTTGGAGTTATGATGAGCTGAGAGGTATTCCTCCCAGCCTGGCTGTTCATACTATTCTTGTAAAAGAAGGCAGTTGTTCTATGTGTCAGAAGGTAAGGCGTATGCCTTTTGAATTGAGGGATGGGTTGTTTGAGGAGTTGCAGAAGTTAAGGAAAGCTGGGTTAATCTTCCCTGTGCAACACACAGAATGGTGTTCACCACTTGTTATCAGGAAGAAGAAAAATAACCAAATCCGGTTATGCGTGGATTTTAGAGAGCTGAATAAGCAGACGGTTAAAGATTACTACCCATTGCCATTTATTGATCAGATTTTGGATCAATTAGCGGGTAGGGAAATATACTCGTTCATGGATTGCTTTGCAGGATATAACCAGATGGCAATTGCAGAAGAGGACAAGTTGAAAACAACTTTTATTACGGTCTTTGGTACTTTTGCATACCATGTGATGGCCTTTGGTTTATGCAATGCACCTGGATCGTGGCAACGAACAATAGACAAGACCTTTGGTGACATTTCCCTAGATGAGTTGAAAGTATTTATTGATGACCTGGGGGCAGCCAACCACTGTAAGGGAAAGGATGTTGGTCATCTTAAGAAAGTGCTTTGAGCATTGCAGACAATTTTGTATCGCTCTTAACCCATGGAAGTGTGTCTTTGGAGTACCTTATGGGCTATTGCTAGGCCATGTGGTCAGTTCAGTAGGGATCGCAACTGACCCTGAAAAGATCAAGGTCATAGTTGCTATGAGTCCACCACGCACTCCGAAAGAGGTTCATAGCTTTCTATCGTTGATAGGGTACTATCGGAGGTTTATAAATGCCTTGGCAGAAAGGACGTTGCCATTAACGAACTTATTATCCTTTAGCTGTTCATTTGAATGGAGCGACCCTTGTAAGGTAGCTTTCGAGGATGTGAAACAGGAGCTAGTAAAAGCACCCGTTTTAAAAGCACCTAAAAGAGGCGAGGTGTTCTACATATTTTCCGCAGCCACCATGCATAGTATCAGCTCTGCTGTTTAGCCCAAATCTGGTAGGAAAAGTGGTATCATCCGATAGCTTTTGCTAGTCGAAAATTGGGCATTTTAGAGATCAATTATACCTACATGGAGAAGTGTCTTGCGATGGTCTTTGGGACTAAGAAATTCAGGCACTACATCCTCTATGAAAAGGTAGTGTTCTATATGAAGGCGGAAGGACTTAGATTGCTTATGAACAAGCTGTGGCCACCTGATCATTTGGCAAAGTGGTTAATCACTTTGTAGGAGTTTGATTATGAGATTAAGAGTAAGCCACCGAGGCTGCAGGGTATTGTGGAATGCCTTGTGGATTTCGGGGAGCCGAAAGAGATTTTGACTGAAGGAAGTGATATTGAAGAAATGTTTAAAATTGATACAGCGACTATTCCATCTTGATATGCTGCTATTACACACTATCTATCAACATGAAAGATGGGAGCTGGTCTATCAAAGTCTGAAAAGAGAAAAATCAAACAACAGGCTTTGAAGTTTTCCTTGATTGTAGGGACGCTATATCGGTTGGGTGTTGATGATATCTACCTCCGATGTGTGATGCCTGACAAGGTTCCTTTCATCTTGGAGGAGTGTCATGACTCTGCATGTGGAGGGCACTTCGCTGGACAGTTGACGGTGCAGAAAGCGTTAAGAGGTAGATATTGGTGGCCGTCCATCTTCCAAGATTCCTTTGAGTATGTTAAGAGATGTGATACCTGTCAAAGACATGACAGTAGAGAGAATAGGAAACGTCCACTTGCGCCTATCATGGCTACCCTTCCATTTGAGAAGTGGGGCATTGACTTTGTGGGTCCTATTACCCCATCGTCTACTACCCAAAAGAGATACATAATAGTAGCCACTGATTATTTTACAAAATGGTCAGAAGCGCGGGCGACGAGGCAGGACAATGCAAAAGAGACTGGAAGTTTCCTTTTAGAGCAGATTATCTGCCATTTCGGTCCACCGAAAGAATTAGTGTCAAACCGTGGAAACCATTTTTTTTAATAAAGTGATCAAAAGCTTGACTGAGGCTTGGCAAATCAAGCATAATAAAACGACTCCTTATAATCCGCAAGCAAATGGGCAAGTTGAAAGTACTAATAAGCAGCTTGTGGGTATCTTGTCTAAGATAGTCTTTGAGAAGAAACGAGACCGGGACAGGAAGTTGTATGTGGCAGTATGGGCGTAAAATACCACGTTTAAGCAAGCTACCGGCCATACTCCATTCAAATTGGTTTATGGGGAAGAGTGTGTGTTACCCCTCGAGATTGAGTTGCCAACCATACGGTTTGCAATTAACCACTCTTTGGGAGATGAGGATTCCCTTTTTGAATGTTTCACGACCTTAGTCCCACCTAGATGAGCTAAAGTTGCAGAGCTTATTACACCAGGAGGTAGCTAAACGTCGGATGAAGCAGTTGCATGACCTTAGAGCGAAGAAATATACCTTTAAGAAAGGGCAATTAGTCCTCTACTATGATGCGCGTAGGGAGCTGTTTCCAGGAAAGCTGGAACCTAAATGGGATGGCCCCTACAAGATTGTCAGGTTAGGGAAAAATAGGTCTATGGCTCTATTAGCTGATTTACAGGGAGTAGAGTTTAAAAATAAGGTTAATCTTAATAAGATTAAACGTTATTATTTCTAAGTATGCTAGTATGGAGAAATGCATTGCAGGTCCAT
This sequence comes from Lygodium microphyllum, assembly GCF_053477565.2. Classification (NCBI taxonomy): domain Eukaryota; kingdom Viridiplantae; phylum Streptophyta; class Polypodiopsida; order Schizaeales; family Lygodiaceae; genus Lygodium; species Lygodium microphyllum. The sequence goes on along the minus strand of NC_141138.1, from coordinate 25,543,245 downwards.
GCTGCGGATGATTTGAGACCTGCAAAAGAGCTTAAAGATGGTTGATGGGGTGGTTAATCCCTTATTTGGAGCACCCATATCTGGAGCAGAGATACCATCAGGGGAAACTTATCTGGTGGAGCAAAGGATAAAAAGTGATTGAGCAAGAAGACGGAACCTTTCTGTGGGAGATCAAAGTCTTCTGCCATCATTGCTTATGACTGTTGACAAGTATCCCTGTTGAGTTCAATGAAGAAGGTGGGATGGAGCCATCAGTTCACCCTCTAAACATGCTAAACTTTGATTAACATAATTATGAATAGAGGAGTTCATGATGGCAGGCTGTGTAAACCTATTGTGGACGTATACATTATATTTTGATGGAGCGTCCAGGGGCCCTAATAAAAAAGGGAGTGTTGGAGTAGTAATCCGAGATCCCCGACGAAGAGTTACGATGAAGTTAGCTGCTTATCTCAAGGTAGGATTCACTAACAATATGGCGGAGTATAAAGCCTTGATTATGGGACTGCATATTGCCAAACAAGGTGGTATTTGTTGGTTGTTAGTAAAAGGGGATTCCCAGTTGATCCTGAATCAGCTAGATGGGACATACACAGTGCGGAATCCCATTCTTTGTATGTATCATCGAACTACGATGACCCTACTTGAAGAGTTTAAGAGAGTGTCTTTTCAGCTGATTCCACGTTACTAGAATCAGTTTGCGCATTCACTGGCAAATCTTGCTTATGAGGAAGACCTTTTCTTTAACTGTGGTCCTAGTTTGGATATTGTTATCAATGATGAAACAGGACCCAATTGCTTGTGGGATATGTTATCAGAGCATGCGATATATGGCAGACGATGGTTGATATGGGTGATGCAGAGAGTAGCCGAGACCAATCTACCGTTATTATCCTGGACCCATAGGTTGATTAGACAACATATTATGCATACGCCTCTTGCTATATATGCAGGAGGGATGGGTCATAACCTTATGCATTTAGTTTAGGGCTGCGAGCCTGTGTTTTCCTCCTTGGAAAGGAGCTTATTATTGTATATCTGTGCTATTCCAGGGAAGGATGTGTAGGTGCTATTCTGTTTGATCTCATTAGTCCAAGAGGGCCACTTTTGCGAGGTTTTGAATGTTTTATCTCGTTAGGCTAGGAGGGCCGATTAAGTTTAGGAGTGAAGTGTTTTATTTCATTAGGCCAAGAGGGCCTGTTGTCTGTTTAGTGTAGGTGCAGTTAATGGTTTCTTGTTTTAGTTTTGTGCTAGACAGTTTCGAAGAAGAGCTTGGAAGGAGCTTTTTGTTGCGTGGAAGCTTCTTGTGGCCCTATCCAGGTGACATCTCTCATTTATGAGTTTCGTGCTATTTATGTCTGTGTACTTGTTGGGGGATTTTTCTTTTTTTGTTGGGGACCGGCGTCCAAGGCATGAAGTCCCAGGTTTAGGTTATGTATGTTTGAGGGAGGTTTGAGTAGTTATTGCCTCCTGTAAAGACATTGCCAGACATCGAAAGACCTGTTTTAGAAGGGAGTCCTAGTGACCCTGTTCTGCTAGCCTGCTAGGCAGTCGTTCTAGGAGTTCTTGCTCAGTTGTGAGGCAGTTAGAGAAGCCTGTAGAGGAAAAATGATGATGATAAAGAGGAAAGAAACCTTGAATATCTCAAAGACAATAAATATATACAAAGGTGTGTAAAAAGGGGTTCTAACCCCTATAAAAATAGAAAAGAAAGAAAGGAAAATTTATAAGCAGTTGATCATCGCCTTGCGAAGGCCTGGTAGGTTCCTGGGGACGAGTCAGACCCGGGGCCAATGCCTTGTCCTCCTAGGGGTGGCCTTGCGAAAATAAAAGTTGAAGCGAAAATAAAAGTGAGCGTCAGAAAAGGATTAAGTGTCTCTTTGCGAGGGCTTGGTAGGTTCTTGGGTACCAAGACAGGTCCTGAGGCCAATGCCCTGTTCTCCTTGGGTCACTACGCTCAGCTCCCTCCTTTTTACATGCCCGAGTATGTCAATAAAATAAAAATCCTAAAAGCAAAAATATGCTGAAAGAAAATACTTCTTGATCAGGCTATAGGAGTCCTCGCCTAGTAGGAGTTCCTGGTTGTGTTGTCCTTAGTTAGGTAGGTAGTTCAGACCACCACTTAGGATAACCTCTTTGATAGTTCTTTTTAGTTTGGCCGTGTTGGAGCAGTTGTTTAGTGACTAGCTGCGGACCTTCTATCAGATTATGCTAGGCCTAGTCCTTGTGGATGTCATGCCTTGGTTTTGTCAGGGGATAGGGTGAGCATTGTGTTGTGTTTAAGTGTATCTATTTTGTATCAGCTTGATGCTTTCTTTAGTTGTTTTGTGCAGATCTACTGTGGGATTCGAAGGGCTGAGTTGCCCTATCCCGTAGTTGCCAATGAGAGCGGAGTTTTGATGCCGAGAAGTACTTAAAAATATCTAAAAATTACGAATATCAATGGAAAAATATTCAACGTCGAAGGTGACGGCTCCAGTTAGGACGATTTTAAGCGTCAAGTGCTTTAAAAGGCGCCCGAGCGACACTTGTTGATTTTTGATAATTTTTCAGATAGCCGTGCAGGTTGTCAGGAGTTGTCGGCCGAAATTTATAGCACTCGATTCGGAGTCCGAACAGGGAAATGGCCAAGGAAATGGTCAAGATGCGAAGGGGTGGATAAAATTTGGGCAAAATGGGCAAGTGACCTTTGGGAGCCCAAAATTTAAATGTCACATGAAATTTTGGAGGGGTATCATGCATCAAATCATGGGGAGAAGGAGGCGCCATCTGTGCCCGATTTTCGCGCCATTAATGTTGATCCTCAACCTCCTACCTGTGAGCAACCTACCTGATAGACATTGGCCCTTGCCTACCTCCTGGATGCTGACTCTATCCCCGCCTCTCGCCCGTCAACTGGTGGCCTGGATGGAGATCTCTGATTTTATTCTTTCTCTCTCCTCCCTCTCTCTCCCTTAAGGGGCTGTTCTTGTGTGGAAGAAGACAATGAAGAATGATGGAGGAAAGCTTGTCCGGATGAGACCGGATTGCTTCCGGATGGATGAAGACATGAAGAATGCTATTCCTGAAGATTCTGAGCATTAAATGCATGGTGAAAATCAGTCCCATAATCAAGACCAAGAAACCGAAAGCTGAAAATAAGCAGTGATGCTATTTTTATGAAGAAAAATGATCTTTTTATGCTATTTGCTTTATGAAACTTTGTTCATATGGGATGAAAGTTCTTTATGACATTGTTTGCCATGAGTTTCAACTATTTGCAACCTGAAAATCAGAAAATATAAGGCTACATGGCTAGAATTAATGTTAAAATACATAAAAACATGCGTTTTAAGGGTAAAATTGGGGTTTTTGCTATATAAATGAGAAATATGATATGTCACACCAAATAAATCTGAGTTTTTACCGTCAATGAACCTAAGGGCCACATGCCACAATCCACTTTCATTTTCAATGATTATTTATTAAAGAAAAATAGACAAAAATGGGAAAAATGAGTTTAAAACTAGGAAAAAATGAAAAATTGACTGAGAAAAATTAGGAAAATTTATATCTATTTTTTTTCAATGTATAACGATGGCAAAGCATGAGGTTGGCCTCAGTTTGTCCCCGTTTCTATGTTTTGTGCGTATTTATTGTTCTTTTAAAACGGGAAAAATGCATAGAAACCCTATCTAACTGATCAATGATGCAAAATGCTAAGAGTTGGATGAAGAGGGGCTGAAACATTGAAAGATAAAAAAATATTTGATTTATGAATTACACTTGGCAAATAGGAAACGGTTTAAACAAAGAAGATGGTAGCATGAGCATATGGCTCGGTGCCTTCTTTCAACGTAGCACGCGTTAGTGAAATTCATGGAAAGAATGCTTTATGCACTATGCACGATGCTGATTTTTCTTTTGTCTGAGCACATAGCCATACATGATTTGCATTAAGCATAATAATTAAAAGGTATCAGGAAAACCTTCTAGATGCATGGCACTTGTCTTCCTTAGGTTGTGACCAACGAAGCGTGAGAGGACGTCCCAAGCTGTAGGTTAGTCGTTGGGTCCTAAAAGGAAATTATTGTGAGAAATGGTACATCCTGGAACGTAAAATATTGGTACCTTGAGAAGAGTTTGTGTTCGTTTGTGTTATATGTCTAGCAGCGCATCAAAGGGCCAATCCTTGCGATGTAGGAGAGCTGTAATGGGGCTCCGACTATTAGTCGGTGGAGTGCCTCCTATATGTGTGTAACGAGGCGTTATGCCTAAGTACTTTGGGATCTCCCTCTGAGGAGTTTAAGGAAAATGTTGGACTATAAACTATAAATGCAAGAATTAAGCTTTAGGGCTGTTTGTCCTTTAGCATTAGATTGACGCTCCTGGTCTGCGAGGCCGTGAGGGTGTTTGTGTGTCATGAGCATGAGGTCCGGCTAGTGCTATAGCCAGTGCCGGCCCATTTCAGGTCCCATCACATAGGTAGTAGATTCCCGCCTTTTGAATAATTTAATTATTTTTCGTGCTACCAGAAGTTTTATGGCTGTCCCATCTAGCTCATTTAATGCGTAAGTAGCATTATCAAACACTATCTTACCACATAGGGTCCAAACCATCTTTTGGAAACTTTACGCATGGCACTATGCTGGTTATCTAAACTGCTATCATAAACCAATACCCAATCCCCATCTTGTATGGTTCTTGGTCTTAGTCTATGTCTTTTGTCAAACCGTTTCTTGTTCTATATCCTTGCTATCCTTAAATTTGTAGTTGCTGCCTCTATGTCTTTTGACTTTCTTTCCAACTATCTAATGCATAAGGCCAACAACTCCTCTCGATTCAACTCCTCCTCCCAAGGTAACACACTCCATGTGACTATCATCTCTTCTATCAGCATGATAGGTTTTTGACCATATATCAACTCTGTAGGCATATATCTTGTAACAGCACTATGAGTTGTTATGTCGGCCCACAAAGCATAAGGGAGCAATCGTGGCCACTCTTTTACCTTCTCTCCACATGCTTTTGTCAATGCCTTCACAATAGGTGGATGACCTCTTTCACTTTTTCCATTTCCTTCAAGGTTATAGGCTGAAGTTAAAGCAAGCTTTATCTCCAACCATGCAAAGAAATCATGAGCTTCATCTGCATCCAGCTCACCCTTATCTGTTGTAATTTTTCCCACACAGCCATATCGACAAAAGATCTCTTCTAAGAGAAAAGTATATACGGCATTTGTCATCTTAGTATGTAGAGCTCTCCCTTCCACTTGATTAGTCAAGTCTTCATGAGCAAGCACAAGATACCTCATTTGCCAAAGACCTGTAGGCATTGTGACCAAATCCACCATCCACTTAAAATGAAGAGATAATGGATATGTGGGTTGCAATCCATCCGGATGTCTCACAGTTGAATATATTTGACATGTCGTACATGTTTCCACAAAGTGAGCAACATCCTTATACATACCTTGCCACCAATATCTTTCTTTGATCTTTGTAAAAGTACCCCAAACACCTCTATGACTAGCCCACAAGCTTTCATGAAATTCTTGCATTACTTTTACTTATGAAGCTCTATCACCCAAAACTCGCAATGGCATATCCTGTTTCTTTTTAGCATGTTTCCATAAGTATCAGTCTTTTAAAAAAACCCCATACGCTTTCCTCTTGATTTTCTTAAACTCCTCATCTGACCATTCATCTCTCTTTGTTAATGTACTGAGGTATTGACCAATTCTTAGCCACTCTCCTGCATATTTGTCTTCCAGAAACACTTCTACACAAGATACAAAACATCTAAAGTGTCTTCTCTTTATTGTCCAAGCTTCTATTAATGTTGTAGAAACACCTTGCATTGCTAAATTCACTCTTGCAACATCATTTTTAACCATAAGAAAGTCATCTTCTTCCTCCTCATCCATCATCCCATCTTCATTCTCATAACGTGCTCGAGATAACATGTCTGCCACTAGGTTATCTCTTCCTGCAATATGCTGAAATTCAGGTTTCAAAGATTTGATGTATGCAATCCACCAGAGCATAGCAATATCCGCAGTAGCACAACTAGTAATCATACCCAATACCGGCAAACAATTGGTCTCAATGACTACATGAGCACCCATAAAATACTCCTTATCACATTTAAGGGTTGTCACAATTCCCCATAATTCTCTTTTAACCTGTGGATATCTTCTCTATTGTTCTATCAATACTTTAGCACCAAAGCGAATTGCATATCTTTGTGCTTCCTCATCATCTTGCCCAATTGCCCATCCAATCCCAATTGGGCTTGTATCAACAGTAATAATGATAGGCTTTCCATGTGAATAGTCAGCCTTTCTCAATATAGGAGTAGATTTTAAGAGTTGCTTCAATTTCTTCATTGCTTTCTGATGCTTCCTTTCCCAATGAAATTTCTGACCTTTCCTTAGAAGCTAATAAAGAGCATCGGCTACATGTGCAAAGTGAGGAATCCATATCAAATAGAACACACATGCACCCAAGAATCTACTCACCTCTGATACATTCGTGCATACATCTCGCATTCTATCAATCCCATCTATTTTTACTCGTGATGGCCTTCACCCATAAGGCCCACACATATGCCCAGCAATCAAAAGCTCTTCAACTCCAAAGACATACTTTTGTCCAGAAATAGTTAAATGCACCTCTTCTAGATGTGTCAAAATCCTCTCACAATCCACAATATGGTCTGCAACAAACTGTCTGCATCCATGAGCATCCATCTCTTCATTCTTTTCATCCACTGCACACCCTTTGATTGGAACATCATCCAAGAAGGGCATAGTCAATTGTGGTATAAAATCCCTAAGTACCCTATTCATAGCATTTGTCATGTGTGCCACTGAGTTTGTTGCACCCTGTGGGAGAGTACACATCCGTACTAACCCCAAAGGAGTCTTCATGGTTGTGATATCCCTGCTTTCAATTGCATGTTGAAACTGATCATAACCCGAGTAAAGATCACCCAAAGAATAGATCGCTCTGCCTGCAAAAGCCTCTGCAAATTCATCAACCACAAGACCTACACCCACATTTCTTATGGTCATTTTATTGACCGGTTGCATGTCTTGAATAAATCTCAATGCCCCATTCTTTTTGGGCACAGTAAACCAACGATTTGAGTACGGGGCTGAAGAAGGCTCCAATATCTTCATGCGAATCTTTTCATTTAGCAAATCCATGCGCTTTGGCAAGTAAGCTTTAGGCACTAGAATAGGCCTCAAGTTCCATGGTACATGTGGCATAGTAAATATGACCATAGGAGAGACAACATTTGGATCCACACAACCTATTTTGCTTGGCTGAAATGCAAATGCCTTCCCATGTCTAGCCAACATCCGCATAAAACAGTCTCTCTCAGCAAGCAAAAGAAACCCTTCTGCACCAACTTTCAATTCTTGTAATGTTTCAGATGTAAACTGATGACCTATATCTTTAGGATCCCGTAAGCTTGGCTGCCTTGACACTTTTTCATACATACCCTCACTCTCTGGTGGAAGTGGCAAAGCAATTGGTTTCACCTTTTTGTCAATTGTCTTATAATTTATCTCCACAAGTGCTTCATCCCATTATAATCCTTCCTGCTGAGCAAACAATGCAATAGCATCATATATATCCAAAGAACATACTGACAACACTATGTTTTTAGCCTCATTTTTTGCATGTATAGTTGCTAAAATTTCAGCCATAGTGTCAGTAATATTCAGCGCATAAAAGATACCTGAAATGCCATCATTTTCAGCTAACAACCCTAATGCTCTCAGTTTCTTAATAGCCCGTTTCATAGATATGCATTTAGCCCTACACATAGCTTCCATAGGCTTAAACCAATATGAACTGTTTGCTATCAACTGAGAATTACCAATAGTAAATACATGCTTCATTTCATCAAGAGGCGAGTACACCCACTGAACATCACTACTGTAGCCCCGCATTACAACAGTGCTTAATGAGAATCCAGGTCTTTGAATTCCCTTGCATTTGGAACCAAAGGAGACTCTCGAAGCGTATCACAATTTCTAGGATGATTAACACAAACAGTAAGAAATTGGACTACGTTTCTCCCATCCTTGCTTCTGACTCTTGCATAAGCAGAACCATCATCAAACACCTTTGTTTCCATACGTACACCTGTAATATAGAGCACACGTATATTACAGGTGTACGTATGGAAACAAAGGTGTACGTATGCTAACCATGATCAGGTCCACAAGCCATGCACCATTTTCATACAATCCCCGCTCAATGACATTTATCTCAGACCCATGGTCAAGTAAAGAAACACAAGGAGTTTCACGTTCCCCTATTTTCACTACCGTTTCAGTGGTAGCTCTAGTACAATGATTTCTTGTGTAGTGACTTTGAGGAATAAATCCTAGAGTCTCTTCTCCATATTGTTGCATTTGCCTTACTCCACCATGCATAATGCTACAAGACAATGCATTTTCAGGCACTTTCTTCTCTTTTCCACATGCTGTCCATTGATTAGTAGCATCCTACATAGACAATCCTGTACTTACTTCATGCACATATTCAGCCCGAATACCCAACAAACTAGTTTCCTCTTCAAATTGCAGCAATGCACTAGTGGTATCACCAAGAAACTAACACTTCCTTTTAATTATGTCAATGATCTCATCATGAAATTCTCGCTTGGCAATGCCAAGCACCTCTCCCAAGGTAAATTCCACCCGACTGTTTAAGATCCGTTCTTCAAGAACCTTCTTACGATTTGTGGCTGTCTCAATGTCAGATTGCAACTTATATCCTGGCTACTTGCCCTTCTTTTTGCCCTCTTGTTTGTTATCCTGTTTTTGCTTCTGAGACTGACCTCTTCCATAACATGCTCGGGAGGTGGCTGATTTGCAGCTTCAGGCTGATCCATACTTCTTCTTGTCATTCTTTTAGATGTCCCTGCAATATCTTCATCTCTTTTTTGTTTTTCTTCCACAAGTACATCTGTGTTTTGTACCTTTGCTAAATATGCATACACTGAATATGCATCTACTGGTGATTCCCAACCAGTTATGCCACGAATGTCTTGCCCTGCATGAGACATTCCACTATCAGTGACCTTTCTCTTTTTTCCCTCTTGTTTGTTATCCTGTTTTTGCTTCTGAGACTGACCTCTTCCATAACATGCTCGGGAGGTGGCTGATTTGCAACTTCAGGCTGATCCATACTTCTTCTTGTCATTCTTTTATATGTCCCTGCAATATCTTCATCTCTTTTTCGTTTTTCTTCCACAAGTACATCCGTGTTTTGTACCTTTGCTAAATATGCATACACTGAATATGCATCTACCGGTGATTCCCAACCAGTTATGCCACGAATGTCTTACCCTGCATGAGACATTTCACTATCAGTGACCTTTCTCTTTTCAGCTACATGTAAAGCATGTGTCCATATTTCAGCCTTTGGACCAACCATCACTTGGCCATGCATTCTATCCAACTGTAGACCAAAAGTAGAAGCATGTATTGCCACATAAGCATTTCGGACAGCCAAGTCTTCCAACAACTTCTGTATACCTCCCTTTCCAAAATTCAAAGCAAGAGGCAATCCCGTTTCTTGTGCATGGATCTTGCCATCTTTCCAAAAGATAAGCTGTCATGCCAAGGCCTCCTGATAGGCAGCACAATCCTTTCTCTCGTGCCACAAACTGTCACACCACATACATCTTTTTCCAAGTTTAGGGGCTGCTGCCCGTCCCCTTTCCTCTTGTCCTTTTTCATCCAATTTTGCAACCTTCAATTGAAGATCCCACATCCCTTTGACCAATTCATCCAAGACATCTTCCCTAACAGAGAAAACAATAGCAGGTACAGCCATAGGGTTAGCCACAGAAGCGGGTGGCTTACTGGATACTTCAACTATTTTGCCTGTAACAGTGGGCAAGCTAGAGACATGCAATCTTTCTCTTCTTCTATGCTTCTTCACAAGTGCAGTAACAACTTCCTTGACATGTCTCCACTCTATTTTCAAACCTGTCTTTGTAGTCTGATCCTTCAACAAATCATCAAGCTTCTCTTAAAGCTCAAGATCAGCTGCCTGTAGAAATAATTCAATTTTTTGACTTGCAAGAGCTTGCTGTTCTACAATACCAGAGGAGACACGTAGCCTTCTAGACTTTCCTACAATCTTGGAGTGTGAAATGGAGGCAATGATCAATGCATTGATGCTAATGGATGTCCAGGCATATGATCCACTTAGAGAGGAAGCATTCATACCATTATATGATGGGTGCCGAGTATCTCGCCTGAAGACACTGCTTGCACTCCTAAGTGTGCAAGCAAGATATAAGTGGAGCAATGCGAGTGTGATCGAGTTATTCAGGTACATTATACATACTCTCTATTGATTTCTTTTTGGCACTATCATTTAAAAATTTTGTTTTTTTTCAAGGTGTTTTATGATTTTCTTTCAGGTTAGTGAAGTATCATATATTACCACTTGCAAATACCATGCCTAAGTCTCGTGATGATGCGCGACATGTTTTATGAAAGCTTGGCATGGACTACAATAGCATCCATGCATGTATTAATAATTACATTTTGAGGAGAATACGAGACTATGGAGACATGTCCAAAGTGTGGTGCTTATAGGTATCGACAGGACTTGCAAGGACAAACCATCCCTCAAAAAGTTCTTAGATGCTTTCCTCTTATCCACCGCATAAATCACATGTTTGGTACATTCGGCACAGAGATCTTGACAACGTGGCATGTGTAGAATAGATCCATAGATGGAGTTCAACGAATATCAGCAGATTCATGTGCATGGAGCCACATTGACTCTACATTTCCAAGCTTTACCCAAGAGCCAAGGAATCCAGCTCGGTCTTGCTATGGATGGCGTGAACCCATTCGGTCTATGCTCAACTTCTTATAGTGTGTGGCGTGAAGTCCTTGTCAACTACAACATCCCTCCATGGCTTTCTACAAAGAAATGACACCTCATCCTTAGGTTTCTTATTCCCAACCACTACAAAGTCAAAAATATGGACATGTATCTTCATCCATTAGTTGATGAGCTTAAGATTTTGTGGGAGGAGGGGGTGACCGTGGAAGATATAAGTAAGCGCGATGGTTGATGGTCCACCAATATTCGAGCCATTCTCATGTGGACCATGCATAACTTTTCAAGATTCGGGGAGTACTTAGGTAAGTAGGCTTCCGTTCTCGTTCGTAATATCTATCATAGCTTGTTCAAGTTTGTATTCACTAGATAGAGGTGTTGGTCTGGTTACCTCCTCAAGTTATCATGCATGTCCATTGTGTGGACCAGAGTTAGACTCCCAAAGGTCACGAACCATGAAGAAGATGGTGTATCGAGGACACACCACTTTCTTGCCAAAGGGTCGTAAATTGAGGGAAGGTTTTTTTGGACGACCTCCAGCAGGTATGAACACCCAAAGCTGGTACGAGCTAAAAATGGTCCACATGGAATCACATCCAAATGGAATGTGATTGTTCTCAATTTTCTACGAGTTGCCATATTGGAACCACTTACAGATCAACAACCACTTGTTGGATCCCATGCATATTTTCAAGAATGTGTGCAGTTTACTATGAAATCACATCACAAGGGCACAAATGGATTTGAAGGAGGTAGGCAAGATGGAGGCACTTTGACTGCAGTCGAGTATTGATGGTCGCTTGCAGCTACCTCGCGGTTCTTGGGTTTTGTCCACTAAAGAAGAGCGCATTGTGAAGCAAATTATCAAGTCTATCCGCACTCCAACAGGTATGATGTGTTCTCTCAAGTCCGCATTTTCTAAAGACTACAAATTATCAAGGCTAAAATCCCATGATTGGCATAAGTATGTCACGTTTGTACTATGAATGGATTGTAAGTGGCCTGCATATTTTGCTATTTGGAGTGTAGTCATTCTTTGTAATGTGTCTTCATTTGTGGAAGTTTGTACTACCGATTGCGATCGCAAGATGCCTTACTCCAGAAATACGTAGGGCGATTTATAGGTTGTCAACTTTACTGCATTGGATCTCATAGAAGGAGATTAAGATGTCCTCTATTGAATCCACAAGATGAGGAGTAGTGGAGACGGTCTATCTCTTTGAGAAATACTTGCCCATCATCATGCTCACGATACAAATCCACCTTCTTGTGTATCTTGTAGATGAATTGGAGATTGTTGGACCTGTCCATACATGATGAATGTTCTTCTTGGAGTGCTTTTGCGACAATGAGCTTAGCTAGAAGGTAGCATGGCTAAAGTTTGGTTGGTGTTTGAGGCATTAGTGTATATTTCAAAGTGGCTACCAATAGCAGATTCAAACAACAGTATGCTATAGTCGCTAAAGGATGATGATAGACTAACTGGAGATGTGGTGGTTGAAAATGGGGTAGAAAAAATAATGGATGCTACAATGGAGGAGAAAGTGAATCGCTTTTGTATGTTGCACCATGCCTCCATGGAGATGTGGCTTGCTAGGTATGAGCAAGCTAGGAAAAATCGGGAAGAAGCGCGATCTGAATTTCGACGTAGTATACTCCATCGACCAATTCGATATCCCGAGGGCATGGCGGAGATGCCACAATTTATGTCAATGCGATGGTTGCATGGAGCCTTGACCCCAGCATCTCGTGAAGGAGTGAAGGTCTCAACTGAGAAGTGGGAATTCTCGAGGGGATGTAGTCCAAAGGTGACGATGTGTTTAGGGTTTGTCGTATCTACATTTTATATGCGACAACTAATTGGATGTTTCAATGTACAATACAAAATATAGAGTGTGCATGGTTGCACGAAAAATGACATTTTCGCGTGGAGCATATCAACAAAATGTGCTCCACAATAGATTGTGGTATCATGGCAAAGTTCGAGCAAGAGAGCCGACGACGAGCAATAGTTCCAAACACCGTTATAGATGAGATGGAGTATTTTGGGAACTTGCAAAGTATTATCACCGTGAATTACCATAGCTTCTCCATGATCCTATTCGATATGCAGTGGTTCAAAGTGGTACTTGAAGGAGCTGGAGCAACAATTCAACGAGGTCCATTTGGATTTCTCAAAATAGATTCCAAAAAAAGATGGATGGATTTGCACAACACGTTTGTATTGCTGGCACATTGTAAATATGTGTATGAAATCATGGTTTTTTTAATTTTATTACGACATGGTATATGTCACAAAAGTTAAAATCTCTCTTGTATGTGATTTTGAACAAGTAATTTTTTATCCAAACCCTCGACAACCTCGATGGTGGTATGTTATACATTTAGCTCTCCCAAGTGTGAGAGTATATGATCAAAGCAATGTTCCCAGCGTAGATAAGGACAATATGCAAATAGAGGAATTGATATTCCAAGGGGTGGAGGCCGCCAAAATCTTGGAGCATGTAGAGGAGCCAGAATTGGGTAACAATGATGGAAATACAGGAGTTCTTTGAGAACGAGGTGGACTCTTCCTTTTGTGGTGACCTGTCTATCGACCTTCTAGTATATGTGGAGTTGTGTCAAGAGATTGACATGGGACCATAGGGAACTTCATACTTGGAGCATCCACCTACTCAATTTGTTTTCGAATCGCTTATAAGGATACAAAAGATATGCATTTTTAAGTAATATCATTTTTTAAGATTTATATTACCGTGCTTTGCTTGATTTATATTGATTATGCTAACATCAATTTTTGTCTGTGCAGGTGACCTTTGTGGATATTTAGATCAGCACGATGAGTCAAGGGATGAGCAACAAGGAGCTACAGGAGATCTTCACACGTATGTCTCTAAATCAGATTGCTTGATTCAAAGATATGGCGGACTAGGAGCTATCTCGGATACCATCAGCCCATTCTATTAGATCTACTTTGGTGCACTCTGATGCCTCAGTTTCTAGTAGACGAGGTCGACACTCCAGACTTGGGCCAGACAAAGAGAGTGATTCTGAGAGATGCTGCTGCGGAGACATGGATGCAATGAGCCCACGATCGGCTCGACATACATGTGCTACTTCTCGCTCTCATGCAGGTTCGAGAGAGCGTGGCTCATGTGGTTGTTGTGGAGGTACCGACGCAGTGTCTCCATCTTGTTGTTCTACTGGAGTTGCGTCACCTATGGGATTTGTCACACATGTGGGGATGTCTACTCGAGTCACTCCAACTTTTTCTCAGTCGTTCCATAGGTGGCATCCATATGGGTACTACTCCGAGAGATACTATCCCCATAGGTACACCAAATGTACAGGGGTCTCCTAGATATGCCCAAGAGTATGGTCGCAGGTAGGAGAGAACACATCTTAGGCATATCCCAAAGGGGTATGAACACCTTGTAGATGATAGGATAGGAGCCATCATCATGAATGATGAGGGAAGGAGAGTGATGGCTCATATGAGAGAGTTATGCCAACAAGTTTTCCGGCACAACGTCTTGGATCATTGGAAGAACATACCAGAGGGGAGCAAGGACTACATAGTAGCATCCTTGCATGAGGAGTTTCTGGTACACGTCGCAGCAGTTAGGTTTTCCACAGACTCGATGATGGAGTACATGCATACGTCCATGTCACACAGACGATCGAATACACGCAAGGTACTTAAGAGTAGGGCCTCAAAGCCCGAATGGCTAGACATGGATGACTAGCACTAACTCAAGGAGGAGGCTATAGATTCTCTAGGACATTGGAGACAATAGCGCGAAGCGAAGAGGGCACGACTAGAGGTAGGAGTAGTCTATCATCTTGGGAATGGTGGCCACAGGACTTATCTGGAGGACTTTGTGAGTTTTTATTTTGTTCTACTTGCTTATTTTTTTGCAATTATGTTTCTAACAATTGTATTTTGTTTTCTTTGCATCACTCCATTATAAACCGCAATCCCACTGGCCTAGAGACTCAATATGTAGAGAGACATAGTCTCATTGCATTGATCAACTGATTGTACGGATGCGGAGGCCCTGTAAGTCACTTATCTTTCTTGTCTGTATTTACTAATTTTAATTAAAATACATTATTTTATGGTAGACTAATGTGTAGTTGTTTCATTTTTTGCAGATTCCGTTCGATGCTCCTTTGCGACGACACGAGTGGCAAGGATCTATAGCTCGCCCTTGGATCCGTGCAGCGCACATGCTTTTCTTTTTTGGTCATGTGATTTATGTAGGCATTTTCTATGCACTATGTTATTATCATCCTTTGTATCTTGCGATGATTGTACTGTCACTTTCATTAATGCGTAGAATAATCTATGTCAGGATTATACTGATGACGCCAAGGCATTCCTAAGATAATGTCACTAGACTGCAAAGGTACAACTAGGAAATTCCTTCATTCAGTATATTCACCAATTTTAATTTCTAAATTATGCACCTCTTGTGTTCCATTATATCTTGTGCCTAGGAATACAGCTTTAATGCGATAATTTGTAGAAATAATTTGTAATTTCAATTCTTTCACTAACTTTGCAGAAATAAAGTCATGTGTGCTCCCATCATCATGTAAAACAATCTTTTCTTTACCATGCACAAAACATTTCATTGTCAACAAAGAATGGGGAGTTGGCATACCTGGCAAAGTATCCGAAGTAGTACCAATGTCGTCATCATCTTCCGTAAAGTCAAGCATTTCCTCACGTTCTTCATCTTCCATTGCTCCAAGATAATTGATATGGATAGGTAGCTTTTTGGTTTGGCAATTGGCTGCTAGATGTTGATGGCATTTGTAACAAACTATGGGTTTAGCTTTAGATACATTATTAGTAATGGCAGGAAGTTTAGGAATATTGGGATTTGGCTGTGAGGATGGCTTAGGGTTTGGATTGGTGTTTGATGGCAAAGCAGGTGGTCATGTCCAAGACTTACGGAATGACGAGGGAAGAAAACGATTTTGATTGAATCTTCAAAAATTTGAATTGAATTTTTTGGAACCATAGTTACCATTAGTTGGAAATTGTTGTGGTCACTTGTCTCTTCCACGAATCTTGTCTTCAGTGTCATGAGCCAAGGAAATTGCATCTTCAAGAGTTGTTGGCTTGAACATATTGACTTCAGCATAGTAATGTCCAAGTAGACCGGACATAAACTTGCATTTGTGAGTCGCTTCAGGTACATCTTCGAGCATTCGGAGTTGCAGTAGGGCATTCCAGAAACGTTCAGTGTATTGGGAAATAGGTTCGCGATCTCTTTGCTGTAGAAGATTCCATTGCTTAATGGCTTTTTCATGGAACTAAGGAGGAAGGAAATTCCGCAAAAACTTCTTTTGGAAAGTCTCCCATGTAGTGGGACAATCAATGCTCTTGCGGACCACAGTCCACCACAAGGATGCTCGATCAACTAAATGATTAGTGACACATTTAATTTTGTATTTCTCAGCATATGTTTCTTCATGGAAGTAATCATCAAATTGTCTGATAAATGCAAGTACAGTCTTTCCATCTCGAGATCCATTGAAAGTACGAAATTTGAAGTTTCTTTTACTTATCTTTGTTTCTTTGCGGATGGATTGGGCTTCAAGTGTCGCATCAATGGTACACCATATAAGATCTTCAGGTTGCGATCCATCTTGGTCGGTGGTAGATTGTTGCAAATTGGCCAATTGAACTTGCAAAGCTTGTCGGGCTCTTCGTTCTTCTTCGAGCTGCATCATAATCAAATCCAACTTTTGCCCCATCGTTGGTTCAGATAAATCAGCTTCAGCCATAAAATCGTCCATGTTTTGTTCAGTCATCCTGTAAAATCCAAAAGACCTCACACTCTCGAAATCTTGTTAGCGGGATGAGCGTAGCTCAAAGGCGGGTATACAAGGCTTGTATATTTTTTTGTTTGGCTTTTATGGTCATTCTCCTTTGCAATTGCGGTATTCGTTGTCACAACCGTCTTCGTAGAAATGGCGTATAATCTTCATATGACCTGCGTATGACCTTATGTTCTTGCTGAAACTGGTTCACCAAGTCTGCAAATGTGAACAGGGTCTACCAGAGAGCAAGTAAACGGATTTTGTGCTTCTGCGTGTGAACTGCCTTTATGGGAGTTGTTGAATAAGTCTTTTATGAACCTCTGTGACTTAGGTGACTTGCAGGAGTAAGGAGGCTTAGTGGACTTGGGGGACTTAAGAGCTTAAAGCTCTTTTAAATCAAGCGTGGATTTCGTGGACCAGAAGACGTCCTTGACGGATTCGACGGCGTTTTGAATATACTCTTGCCGCCAATCGTCAAATTCGTTAATTGAAGCTTTTATAAGCTTCTTATAAAGCTTACTAAGCTTTAATTCAAAGCTTTAAATCTTTTTGGATATGGAGCTTACTGTTTCTCTGTTTGAAGACAACTTGAAGAAGGATCTATCCACGTGGTCCTCCGCCTCCACAAGCTGGTCCTTCGCAATCGGAGGGTGCAGAAGGGGGTTCTTGATCGCCAGGAACACACTAGTATTGACCGTTCGCGACGAAACTGGCTGTAGAGCTCGATCGTTCCAGGAGCTCCACCTTCGTGCAAGATGGTAAGCGATTCAAAGCTCTCGATCTTAGCTTTGCTCTGATGGTGCACAGATCGGATGTCGTATGCACGCGTAGTGAGCATCAGAAGGTCCCCAAGAAAAAAAGAACTCTACTTTTTCCACACCAATCAATGTAGAAAGCTTGCACCACATGAACAAGAGACCAATTGGGTGCAATCTCCCCCCATGCCTTGTGTGAGCGCTCCACAAAGCATGTATTTCATATATTAATCATCTTCAAGCTCAAATAATAACCCAAATTACAAAATAGCACGCTTTAGCTTTTGAGTTTGCTTTTGTGCCAAATAGAATTAAAGCTAATGGGCGCCCAAGAAGTCAGGCGTACCCAAATACAATGTCCAATACAAATATCTAAATCATGCGCCCATGCGCATACAAAAATAATAAATAAATATCAAGCGCTTTGATAAATAAGCGCGACAAAATATAGGCGCCATGCCTAAGGTATGCGCCCATCAAAATATTGACGATAAATTTGAATACACGCTATCCTCCAATGCTTTCCACTACCACTGCTGCTCGCTCTACACATCAACTGAAGCATTCACAATCGTTAGTAAAATAATACAATTAAACCGACAAAAGTGAATATCTAGCAGTCTTCAGCTACATAAATAAATTGGTTAAAAATCAATCCTAACCTTAATTTATCACGAGTGCGCACTCTAAACTCATAAACGTTTATTAATTTAAATATGTATTTTGTGGAATCACCCGCTATGGAATCACCCACGTACACATAAAATTAACAAAACGCCCAAAAAGGATAGGAGTCCCTATCAAGTTCTCGCACAAAGAATCCACTTTGTGTATGAGCCCCGGTAATAAAATCTTACGGAATCCACCATAAAACCTCACGAAATCCACCGTGGCACGGAATCCACCGTGGAATATGCCTCCTGGCATCAAGAGGAGAGGAGGGAGGAAGCCATGGAAGCTGGAGATGAA
Source organism: Lygodium microphyllum (assembly GCF_053477565.2). Taxonomy (NCBI): domain Eukaryota; kingdom Viridiplantae; phylum Streptophyta; class Polypodiopsida; order Schizaeales; family Lygodiaceae; genus Lygodium; species Lygodium microphyllum. The sequence goes on along the minus strand of NC_141138.1, from coordinate 25,524,821 downwards.
GGTGAAGAGTATGATATTGATAATAATTGGTTGCCCTCACTAGTCTGATAATCAGCAAAAGTATTTTTATTTATTGAAACATGCTTTAACACATGCACCTATTTTGCAATTACCTGATTTTAATCAATTATTCTTTCTAGTAGTCACTGATGCTAGCGGATTAGGAATAGGAGCTGTCCTTATGCAAGATTTACATCCTATAGCCTATTCTAGTTGCAAACTTAACCCCTCTGAAGAACTTAAGTATTCTACCTATGATAAGGAATTGTTAGCTATAGTACAAGCCTTATGTCAATGGAAATACTATTTAATGGGATCTGAATTCATGATCAAAATTGACCAACAAAGTATTAAACATCTTCTTAGTTAGCCACAAATTTGTGACTGTCATATTAGATGGGTTGCTTTCATTCAAAGTTTCCACCCACTTATCCAATATCAACCCGGAAAAGAAAATGTTGTTGCAGATGCATTAAGTTGAAGACCAAGTGTCCATAATATTTCCATTCTATCTTTTGATTCCCTTATTCCTATGAAATATACATATGACCATGATCCCAGTTTTCAAGCTGATTGGAATAAATTAGTTGCTAATAACTGGATTCCAATTGATTCTTTGTCTTACTCTGATGGATTTATGTTTTAAGAGAAAAGATTGTGTATCATTGTTCCATTTAGATCATTTATGTTGCACGAAATTCATTGTCCCCAATATCAAGGCCATAGAGGTATAATTTATACTTTAAGAACATTGGTTGAAGGTTTTTACTAGCCACAAATGAAATCTGATGTTTCTAACTTTGTTTTTGAATGTTTAATTTGTCAACAAGTCAAGCTACACCATGGTAAACAATATGGTTTGTTAATGCCTTTACCAATTCCTGAACGACCATGGGAACATATTTCAATGGATTTTATAATTGGTTTGCCTAACACACAAGCTAATCATGATATGACTTGGACTATAGTAGATCGATTTAGCAAACAAGCATATTTCCTTCCATGCAAGAAAACATTAACTGCGTCTCAAGCTGCACAATCATTTTTGAAGACTATTTTCACTAACCATGGTTTGCCAAAATTTTATTATTTCTTATCGTGATTCTAGATTTTGTAATAATTTTGGACTACTTTGTATGCTAATTTAGGTACTAAGATTGATTTCTCATCTGCATTTTATCTTAAAACCAATGGGAAAACATAAGCTACTAACAGTACGATTCTAGATTTTTTGCGTGTATACACAATTTTAAAATCACAAACATGGGATACACACTTACATTTACTTCAATTTGCATACAATAATATACCACATACAACTACACATAGAGCACATTTTGAAATCATTTATGGACATAGATTGCCTACACTTGTTACATCATTATCAAACAAAGTTAAAGCTGCTGATGATATTGCCAATAGGCATGCTACTATTTTTGTTGAAGTTAAAGATATGATTGCCAAAGCCTAGCAATCATACACTAAACAAGATAATAAGAAAAGAAAAGCCATGAGTTTCAAAGTTGATGATTATGTTTGGTTATGCATTGAAAAGAGAAGATTGCAAAGTGTTGAGAAACACCCTGTTGTTAAATTAGCACTTAGATTTTATGGACCCTTCAAAATCATCCACAAGATCAATGAAAATGCATTCAAATTAGCACTACCCCCACATTGGAAAATCCATAATACTTTTCATATTAGTTTACTACAACCTTTTAGAGGCCAATTACCTATCCACCCTGTCTATGAAAACCGTCCTTTGTTAGAAGAAGAAACTGAAATACTTGAACCTAAAACTATTCTCGATACAAACTTTATGACCACCAAAACTGGCTGTAGATATTCTAGATATTTAGTTAAATTTAAAAATCATCATGTTGAAGAGACCCAATGGATGCATGCACATGACCTAAGTGCTTACCCCTCACTACTCACTCCACATTGAGCTAATAGCAATTGAGAACAATTGCTATCCCAACTCGGGGGTATGATGCTAGGAGGCATATTCCACAGTGGATTCCGTGAGATTTTGCAGTAGATTCTGTAAAACTATATTTATTTATCGGGGCTCATACACAAGGTGGATTCCTTGTGTGAGAAGTTGATGGGGACGCTATTCTTTTTGGGTATCATGTTAATTTAATGTGCATGTGGGTGATTCCACACTGGGTGATTCCGCAAAATACATATTTAAATTAATGGACATTTATGAGTTTAGAGTGAACTCGTATTAAATTAAGGTTAGGACAAAGTTCCAGCCTATTTGTTTATTTTGTAGTTGAAGACTGCTAGGTATTCACTTTTGTCAGTTTAATTTTAATTATTTTCTAACAATTGTGAATGCTTGAGTTGATATGTAGAGCAGGCAGTGGTGGCATTGGGAAGCACTGGGTGATAGCGTGTATTCAGATTATCTAGAAGAAATTATCATTTTTTATGGACGTGCGTCTTATCATTAAAGGCATGGCACTAATATTTATTTAGACGCACTTATTTATTGAAACGCTTGATAAAAATTTATTATTTTATATGTGCATGGGCGCTCAGTTTAAATATTTCATTATTGGACATTGTATTTGGGCACAGCCCAATTTTGGGGATGCCCAACTGCTTTATTCTTTATTTAGGCAAAAGCAATCACAAAAGCCAAAGCATGCTAATTGTAAATTGGGCTATTTTTTGAGTTTAGAGATTAATAAATTTATAAATACATGCCTTGTGGAGCACTCACACAAGGCATGGGGGGAGATTGTAACCAACTTGTCTTTTTACTACATGTCGTGCAAAACCTTCTTCTTACTTTATGAGTTTTTATAGAGTTCTTTGTTCTTGGGGACCTTTTGGCATTCACTACCCGCGCATATAGTATCCGATTTGTGCATGAGTATTCAAAGGAATGGTCATCCTTGTAAGAGTTTTGCTATGCCTTTGACACCTATATTGGCATTAGCGTCTTTTGAGAAGTGGGGGATTGATTTTGTGGGCCCAATTGATCCGCCTACTAGATATCAAACTAATTGTTATATCTTGATCTGTACTGACTATATTACAAAGTGGGTGGAAGCGAAAGTGCTTAAGACAGATAAAGCCATTGAGGTGACTAAGTTTATGTATGATTATATCATTACCCATTTTGGGTGCCCACTAGAATTAGTAAGTGTTCAAGGTTCCTATTTCTTGAATGGTCTGATTAGTGAGTTGACAAAACTATATAAAATTAAGCATCGTAAATCAACGCCTTATTATCCCAAAACTAATGGTCAATTTGAAGTAACCAAGAGCATTATTTGTGGGATTTTAACTAAAATGGTTGCTTCTCACAGGCGAGATTGGGATGTCTATATGAGGCATTATGGGCCTATAGAACCACTTATAAAGTGATAGTGCAAAATACACCCTTTAACTTAGTTTATGGAACTAATGCTATTTTTCCAATTGAGCAAGAGTTGCCTACTCTTCGAATTGCCCTCTTGTTACAATTAGGTGAGGTTGAATCGTTGAAGCAAAGGATTTTACAATTAGTGAAGTTAGATGAGGAATGACTTTTAGCTTTACAGAGCTTAGAAGCAATGCAGAAACGTCATAAAGCTTGGCATGATCAGAACAATAAAATATGAGAGTTTAAAGAAGATGATTTAGTTTTATTATATGATAGTCGATACTACAAATTTCCTGGGAAGCTCAACATTTTTTTGTTAGGACCTTTTAAGGTTGTTAAAGTTTATGATAATGGTTCTCTTGATGTACAAGATATTAATGTTGAAAATTAGATATTTAGGGTTAATGGCCTTAGCCTTAAACATTTTGTGACTTAGTCCAGTTAGGTATGTGGTTAGAATGACCCTTAACTAATCTACATTTGGGTTCTTTTCTTTTGGGGGTTTTTAATGGGATGCAGGTATGGCTTTTTTGTGGATGGATGTGCTTTACCCTCGTCTTGATGCTGATAGTTCTGATCCTATTCATGTCGGGCCTTATAGTATTCCACATTTTCAAATGCATGACAGGTTTTTATATGCACCAAGGGGAGAGGCTTGTTGCGGTTCTTCTTTTGTGATCATTTTTTGTTTACAATACCATCCACCCTTTGGTTATAGACTATGTCAGCAGCATCTTATGTGCATGCGCAACTCCTATGTTGGCAGTGTCGCACATACTTTCGACGTTATGGTACCACTGTCATGCAGGATCCTATAGGTTACACTTATCAATGCCACAATTATGATAGTGTATTCTCACTTGAGCGTAGTGTTTCTCAGTATAGGGTGGGTAGAGAACAATAAGAATTTTCCCGATATCGAGCTGTTGTTTACAATTTTACTCTATCATATCCCAATGATCACATCACTGTTAGTTGTCCCTGTTGGGATTATATATGTTGGTATATGGATGCAACCAAGGGCTACTCTTTAGAATGTTTACCAGTGGCACCTATGCTCCATTATGATGATGCAACTACGGCTCCACTCCATGATGTGATGGAGGTTTTTAGCGATGCACCTCATAGTTGGTCTATGATATCTGATGTATCTACGCTGGAGGCTATTCATGAGCATCCTTTATCTGATGGTTTAGTTGATAGACTTGACTTCAATAGTGTAGATGATTTTGGATTAGGGTTATTGTTTGCAGTAGAAGATCTTAGGGAGTTTAAATATTTTAGTTTAGATCTTTTGTTTTCTTAGAGTATTTTGGGTATTTATTTTATTCTACATATTTAAAAAAATAAAAACAAATAATCCTTTAAAAAAACAAAAAGAAAACTTTTGGTTTGTTGATATCTTTACATTATAGGTTTTAGTGCACTTTAGTTTAGCTAGACTTCACATGGTTAGGTAATTAGTTGCACACATGGTTGGGATACTCCTTCAGTATCGGAGCTCATTACAAGGAAGTATGCCTAGATGGCTGGTTTCTAAAGGAGTTTCACTCTTTATTGATCTAACATATTAATGGTTTAGTGGTTAGTGGTTGAGTTTTGTGCAGGTTTGATCACTAGGTGTTTATCTTTGCCTTATCTTGGAGTTGCAATATCCATGTACATAACATGTTGTTTCATACCTAATCTATCTATTTATATTCGTTTGAAATAAGGAAAAGTAAAAAGATATAACTTGATTGAAATCATTTAGAGTTTTCCAAGCCTAAGTACCTACAGAAGAAACACAAAACTCAATTTTTAAAACACAAATAAACCGAAAGATACATAAACAATTTAGTCTATATGAGAGTCTGCCCACATGGGATGGGATTTAGAACCAAGGAGTGATTGACAGGGGGTGATGTGTGTGCATGACATAGTGAATTTCACTGTATGGGTGTCTGATTTGGAATCCCATAGAGTTTTTCCCTGTTTTTTTCGTCGCTTTTCTAGCGATATGTGGGGTAGCTGAATAACAAGGTTCTCTCCACGAAATTTTGACTAGGAATAGTGTGGAAGGGAGTTGTTGAGCCAGTGGGTCTCTTTGTCCTTTCATTTGCCCATGTAGAGTGACTAGTATTATGTGCTAAATTAGACTCCTTGAGCGAATTTGTTGAGCTAAAATGTTTGACCATTTAATTAAGTGATGCATTCTTAGCCTTCTAGTTGATCCTTTATAAAAACACTTAAATTTTAATCCAAATAATCAAAGTTCAGAAGAGTCTATATATGTATTCTTCAGAAGGCAAGAAAGGAAAAAAAAAATAAGAAAAAAAAAACCTTGAGACTGCAAGGTTAAAGAAAGAGAAAAAAAACAAAACACCAAAAGGAGATAACCATCGCCTCTGAGGTCATGGTAGCCTATAGGGATTTTCTTGATGGGTGCCCTGTGTCCGATGCCTTGCATCTCTTTGGGGTGGGACCTTTTGGGAAGGAGAATAAATGTATACACTCTTTTGTCATTGAAAGAAAGCCATTACTATTTTTTTTTTATAAACAAACAAACAAACACCACGGACAATTGGAAAGGGACCATTGATTGGTTGTTCTAGTAGAACATGGAGGGTTAGCAACTAAACCATACGAGTCCTATTTGGCATCGTAATATTAACGTGCTTTGTTTGGGTTCTTTGTTAGGCATGGACCTTATCAGTGAGGCTATTTCAAAAGCAATATTTCTAGTTGGATAGTAGTGTGGCATTTTCTTGCCTAGAGGGATTATTGTTGTTTAGCGGCTCTAGAAAGCTTCCTAGTTGGTCTATTCTATGCAATTTTTTAGTGGAGAGAGTGAGTAAGGGGAATGTTCGTTTGCACAAGTTTTACACAATTTAATTGAAACATTTGTCTTGATTGCTTAATAATTTCGAGGAAGTTACTATATGTATATCATCTACATCGTGTGCATTCAAGGCCTATTTATAAATATCCTTATCTATGAATTTTTCCTAAATAAAATATAACCCTTTTCTATTCAATTTGTAAATAACTCCTTTATATTACACCCTTTTGTCTGTGAAAAATGTATAAAAATAGTATTTTAAGAATGCCTTATTTTGAACCCATGTGATGCACACATATATTCATGAGTAACTTACCCGAGTTAATAATATGATGCAAATACGTATTCTTCTACCTTTTCAGTGTCCACTAGTTTTCTATGTGTGGTTTTGCAAATCTTGTAGTTGTGCTTGTAAGGACACTTCGCAATTCAGTGGGGGAGAATGACAACACCTAGAAACAATGCCTAATATTGCAAATTTTTTTGGTAAATTGTACACAATTTGCACATTGTTATCAAATTCTTAGATTAATTTAATGCAAATGCAGTGTTTGTTATTGCTATTTTTGGAGGACATGTCTCTGTAGTCTGGTGGCCAGGAGATGTCGATACAATGAAGTTTTTGTATGAGAGAAAGGTGGTGTTATAGATAAAATCTGATGGACTTTCTTAATGAATCTTAGCATGGCCATTTTAAATTTTCTCGTAGGGATTTTTAGTTTTGGCTCAGTCTTTGTCCAGTCAATTATTTCTTTTGAACTCACATGGTATCTTATATATTCTATAAGGTGTCTCCCCCGGGATTGCCACAATGTGTGAAGCAACTCTATGATCACAATAATCCTATGCCTACAAGCACTGAGGAAAAGGAAGATGCACCAAGAAGGTCCTAGAGAATAAAGGAGCAAATAAAAGCTTCTTCTTATAATAATCCTATGCTTATAACTAGTGAGGAAAAGGAAGATGGACCAAGGTCTCAAAGAATAGAAGAGCAAAGAAAGGCTTCTACTCACACACTCAATATGGCCTTGATTGGCTAAGATTATGAGAGAAATAAAAGACCTACTAGACTTGGAAGAAGCACTTGCTAATCCAATGTCAAGAGTAGCTATGTAAGCTAAGTATTACAATATAATGAAGAATGACACTTAGGAGCTAGTGGATTGGCAAAAAAAGAGGAAGGCTTTTGGCACCAAGTGGGTTTGTAAGGTAAAGTACAAGGCTGCTATTTGCACAGAATTTATAATGGCCACTCACAAAAAGTAAAAGTTTACCAAATGGATGTTAAATTAGTGTTTCTTAAATGATAACCTCAAGGAGGAGGTGTACATGGTTAGGGGGTGTACATGGTTAGCCACTAGAATTTGAGATCCCCATTCTGAGAACAAAGTCTATAGGCTAAAAAAGGCATTGTATGGGCTGAAAAAAAGTTCTTAGAGCATGACACCATGGTGGATAGATAATATCTTTTTTATCTTAAACTTTAATACATATTCCTCCAATGCTAACTTATATGTTTATAGGGATGGTGAAAAGTCTATAGTGATTATCTTATATGTGGATGACCTTCTAGACGACCTTCTTATTATAGGTGACTATGAAGATCTGATCCATTAGTCTTGAAAGGCTTTGAGCTCTAAGTTTGAAATGATAGACTTGGGCTTGCTATACTATTGTTTTGGGATTTAATTCTAGTTGGCAAATTCTTCATCTCTCAAAAAAATTATACATGGGTGATCTTGAAAGCATTTGACATGACCGAGTGCAAGGAGATAGCTACACCTCTGCATATCAATAAAAAGTTGTCCCTTAAGGATATGTCAACACTAGTAAACAATGGGAGGTATAGGAAGTTGGTTGGAAATCCCATCTACTTGTGTATTACAAGGCTAGATCTTACTTTTTTTGTTGTTTTTCTAAGGAAGTTTTCAAAAAACCCATGAGAAAGCCATTGGAAAGATGGTATGCAGGTGCTCACAGACTTAAACCAAACACTTGACTATAGTACACATACAGTTCCAAAAGGAACTTATGGGAAATTGTGATTGGACTAGGCAAGTGATAGTGATTCTAGAAAGTCAAGTTTTGGGTATTGTTTCTCTTTGGGTTCAAGAATCTTCTCTTGGATCAGTAAGAAGTAACCAATAGTGACATTGTCTTCTACCGAAGCAGAGTACAAGAAGGTGGCAACTTCTTTTATTGTATGTGAAGAAGTATGGTTAATGAGGATCCTACAAGATAGGGGAGTGCAAGATGAAGAATCAAAAGTGATAAGATGTGATAATTAGAGTTCATCACTATTGCCAAAATTCGAAAGTTTCGTGCATGCACCAAACACATTAAAATCTAGTATCAATATGTGTGTGGTTTGATCAAGGATGGAATAGTAGAGCTTGTTTATTGTCCAATGACAGAGAATGGAGCAAACACCTTCATCAAAGATCTTATGAAGGATGTGCCTCAATTTCATCTTTAGAGACTCATCAAGGATGTTGTTCACCTACTATTATAGGTGGACATTGAGGGGTATTTTAGATATGCTCAATGTCCCATCCTCATAAGATTCCACCAATGATGCATGATGCTCAAATTTGTAAGGGCCTCATTATTAGGAGGAGCCATGTGTGAGCCCATACATTGGTTAGTTCTAACGTGTATATCAAATGAGGTCAATGTGATGGCAAAAAAGCTAGCTTTTATGGGTCTAGCCTTTGGGCTAAATAGAGAATTTAAGTTAGTAGCAACTCGAGGCAAATCGCATCAAGTTCTAACTCGTATATCAAATGAGGTCAATGTGATGGCAAAAAGATAGTCTTTATGGATCTAGGCTTTGGGTTAAATAGAGAAGTTAAGTTAGTAGCAACTCGAGGCACATCACATCAAGGTCTAGGGTGTGGGAGCTATTACGAACCCCTATTTTGGGGTTTAGGAACCACAAAAGCAAACCTAGCTAGGGGAAGTCCCAAGGGGGGTAGTGACTCCCTTGACACATGTATGAGGTTAGCATCCTTGATCCGATGATAAAAGGAATATCTCCTAGAATATTCCCTAGTTGACTAGGGAATGTTCATAATATGATCGAACAAGCCAACTAGACTACCTTCCTGGGCTATAAAGAGAAGGCCCTTCTAAAGCCATCATCAATCTATCTTTTATCAAATTAGAGTTCTTCTAGCTAGCTTTAAGCTCTACACCTATCATCTATCTAGATTGCCATCTAAGCTTCACACTAGAAGCACATGTGTGGATAGATCCATCTTTGTATCAATTTTCTTGGAATTAAAGAAGTTTCTATTCTTCTTATATTTACGATCAACTCTCTATTCCGTGCTCAGATTCTAGTCGTTGCATTATGTAAAATTTTGTAGAAAAAATCTATTGCACTTCATCATTCAATCCCCAAAAAATTTGGCTAATAAAATAATACTCATGCGCAAGTCAAATTATAAGTGAGTCATCAAAACTCAAATATATAAAATGATATCATTGTAGATCATTGATGTAGAGTTCTTATTTGGTCTCAGCAACTCTAGCTCTATTAGTGACTTTGAAGGTAACTAAGATTCTCAAACAAAGGCTTTGAAATCATAAAGTAGAGAAGATTTCTTCTTAAGTAAGGATGCAAACCAAGAGAGGGTTGTACATTAGAGGAATGTACTAATAAAATCCACTTAAGGAGAATTGTCATGATAGCTTCCTCATCCTAACCTCATGATAAAAAAATGCCTATAATCCATTAGGATAGGACAATCCTCTTTATTTTAGCAAAAGAAAGGGGTTAAACTTTGATCCTGTTCCATCAAACTTTTCAGATAAATTAACCTTTGGCTCCTTCCAGGAGGTAGCTACAAGGTTGTTGAAAGGCATTATTGATGTAGACTTGTTCTTGGAGTTCTTGGGAGATGATTTTGAAGGTCTTGGATGGCTAACCCCAAATCTTGGCACTTCTCCACTTGTAATTGCTCATTACTCTCACAAAGTTATTGAATTTGTTATGTAAAGTGCTGATGATAATTTCCATCACCGTATCCATCATAACTAGGCAAGATCAAGTGTGTAATCTTGCCAAACTATTGAGGGTGACAAGAACTTGGCAAGGACTATAATTGTCACCTCACAGCTTACCAAATAATAGCTTAAAGAAGAAAAAATTATTTCTTTATCACAAAAGGAGGAAGTAAAACAATATATTTATTGATACAAGGTTGACACAGGATAAGACGCAATACAAGTCTAGATTAAAGACAAGAACTAGAGATACATGGCTTGAATTGGAACTAGAGAGGAGAGGACTTATCTTGCATAGGCCTCACAACTAGTGTTGGCAAGATTGAAGGGATTGTAGCCCAAGTCCCCCTATTTATACTAGAGTTGACGTTGTTAAGAGAAAGCTTCTAGATGATGACATCATTGATGACATAAGCATCATTGAAGCAATCTTAATGTAAGCATTGATGCAAGCCCTCTTCTAGACCTTCCAAATAATTATCTAGAACCTTATTAGAATCATGTAGTACTTTATTGAATATTCTAGAACTTTCTAAAATACTAGGTTTCTTAGTGTACATGACAACCAATACATTTATGCCAAATTTCAATATTTACAACTAGACCTTTGCCTTTAGCATACATACCAGCATTAATGGTAGGAATACAAATATCCAAAGTAAACAAATGACCAACTCTACTTCCAAACCTCTAATGTGGACCGAGCTACATATGTGAATTGGGTTTAGCACTATTTTCATGACACAAGCCTATAAGTTCCACTTGATTAAACTCTATTAGGCACACTTGTGAATAGAATGAACTTCCAAGTATGGTAGGCTCTGGTATAAGAAAATGCATAATTGCTCATAGTTAGTCTCACAATGAGATTTGTGGTTTCATAGCCCCGACTAATATGTGTGGTTTAGTGAGCTCAGTATAGAAATATAATCTATACTATTAGTTAATGAGAGGTGGGGGGCAGGTGCCATGTGGCAGCCCCCCACCTCCCCCACAAGCAAAAAAAGAGAACACGAGGGTGAGTGCCATGTGTCCAGCACCCGCCCCCGCCCCCGCTCGCAAAAATCGCACCCGCCCCGGCGCTTTGCTAGGCACGGAGCGCCTAGTATGTATAGTAGCCATATGTGATCACAGGGCATACAATTTTTTTTTTTCTTTTTGGGGGGGAGGGTTACTCAATATAGTGTATACATGAGTTCAATACAAGTAACTTTAAATTTTCACTTTTTGCCCATTTTTCAACATATGGAATGAAACCATATAAAGCAAGTTTTCACACATTGGATGAGAAAGGTGTATTGTATTGATGACAAATTTACAAATGAGGGCTTTTATAAGTGGGTCTTGAATGAATGTGATATGTAGGGTTGATACATGGTGACCCCCCCCCCCCCCCCCACAACACACACACGCACACACAATACCAAAAAAGACCTCTAACTAGGAATAATAAACCATTAAATCCATCTTCTTTAATGCTTCTTATCCTCTCTTTACTATATAGATCAAGCTATAAAATACTATGTGGATAATAGCAAAAAAGTGTTATCCCTTTCTCTTATTATAATGTATTTTCTCACTTGCACTTTTTGTTTCACTATTGCCTTTTTTTTTTAAATGCGAAATATGAATTTGTATTACTCAAGAAGGTGGAATTACAACACTATTGCCTTTTTGTTGCCATCTTGCCTTTCCCACTAGTGATGTACATGGGTTGAACCATATATATTGGATATGAAAATCTCTATTTTATTTCTTTTAATAACAACTTACATTCTTTATCAACATGCAAGATATGAGTTTTTGAGGGGGGAGGACATACATACATACATACATACATACATACATACATACATACATACATGCATGCATGCATGCATGCATGCATACATACATACATGTGTGTGTGTGTGTGTGTGTGTGTGTGTGTGTGTATATATAGAGAGAGAGAGAGAGAGATTGTGCCATCATTTCTTTTGTGCCATACAAACACATTAGGACTTTGCACCAGTAGTTACTTCACATCATTGTGTGTTTTTGTTGCCATCTTCTCTTTCACACTAATCATGTACATAGTTGAACCATATATATTGGATATGAAAATCTCTATTTGTGTGTTGCATCAAAAAATCATTTATCCCTATTTGCTCAATGAATAATGTCATACAAATCCTCACATTTACTTGATTTTTAGAATAATAACAATCTAGATATCCTTTGTATTCAAGGGCCCCTTGCACATTATGTTACTTCTATAAACAAGGTATGTGCATTTTGAAAATTTAAAGAGATTGCAACGGTATGTCTTTTGGACATGAATATCTAAAAAATGCATGTGTTGTAATGGGTAGCTTATAATTAGGGCAATGCTCTCAAGATTCTTTGGATTCAAGAAAGATCCCTTTACACTTATTATCAATGAGTCATCCCTTAGTGACTTGTTTTCTTTGTTGAACATGAGCGACACTCAAAGACACGTGTGCACTTTTTGTTAGTGATTCGTGTGAGTTGGCTAGACTTTTATTTCACACATAGTGTGCTAAACATATTAAGGCATTAAAAATACTTTATGGTGTCACAACTATGAAGACCTTTTTATAAAGATTAAGATGCTTTTTTATCGTTGAATCTGTTGGAATGTGCTTTACTCATATGTAGCCCTATATTGGCGAAGAAGCCCTCCAATGCCTAAATATACACATGGTATACATGTTGCTATGGTGCAATTGTTATACAAGTAAACAATCACTTAGAAAGCTAGCTATGGCATGTATGTATCCACTCTTTAAGAATCTTGGACATGCACATGTTTTAAGATTGTAAGTACACACCCCACATAAAAAAGAGATACTTGAGGTTCTTTTGTGATTGGTAGATATTGAACTTTTTGGTGGAGTGGGGATGATAACTGTACCAATCATCAATGGAGCCTTTGTGCTAAATAGAATAGAGATGTGAAGGCAATGTATGGTGTATGCAAGCAATAAAGTTATTTTAGCGCAATATCATGGTACATAAGTTTTACTTTACCAAGAATTTTCTCATAAGAACTGTGTAAAATGCCTTTATCGAACTGTAGTTTGCATTATGCATACAGTGGATGCAACTATCTAATGAGTTAGCTTTGCATCACATGTAAATATCATATAGTATGATGGACCCACTATTGTTGTACTATTGTGGCCAAGATGTTGATAAGTGACAAAATGAAAATGATTGAAAGCACACATGTTGAATATGTGTATAAAATAGGCATATAATCAAATCCAATGGTGTAAAATGGTCGTAACTTGTGGATGAAGAAATTAGTAATTACCTAAGAAACAAAGTATTACCACGTTTTACAAATCCCATATACATGACTACACTTTGCAAGTTTGAATAAGCATAATATGCATTATACATTGACAATTCCCTCATGAAGTTTCATTTCCAATTGTCACTTTGGTGCATATAAGTTTCCATTTGTGCAAATTAACATAGTAAGTCAATACCCTCATAGCTTTTGTTTTAAGGCACTTGTCTACACATGCTCTAAGTCATAGTCACATCCCACATGTACATGACATGTCATTGTTGTTGCAATAAGTTGGTATGTAACTACATGTGAGTTTGCTTTGGCTAGGATGGCAAGATTAGAATACGCTTAAGTTGTAGGTAGCTACCTAGCCACATGATGGTAGTTTGCTAAGTTTATTATCATATGGCTTTGTTAATTTGCCTATGATGCTACACATCCCGCCAATAGAGTATTGTAGCGATCTTCCTATGTCAATTTGTCAAATTTGGTCTAGGAAAGGTATCCAAAAGTCACAAAATCACCTTTAGCCCTATCACAAAACAACAACAAAAACATGCATCAAGGCAAAGCTTAATATTTCGGAGGCTTAACATGTATTCTTTGAGAGTAATTAGGTGCTCAAAAATTTTTTTGTGTGTTGCATTGCCTCATCTATGCAATCTCAACACTATAGAGGGAAAGCAAGATTTTTCTAAAGAGTTGATTATTGAGGGGGATGTTCATAGGTGCCCCTAAATCTAGTCCCTTATCTCATGTATTTTAAGGGTGAAAATGTGTTCTCCTTTCTTCTAAGTGCCCTTTCCCACTAGTCAAGCTGTTTAAAAAATGGTAGCATGCCTAAATTGTCCTTTTCTAAGTCCCCTTTCCCACTAAACAAATGGTTTAACATTTTTTTAATAGAGGAATGCAAACATCTTTTTGAAATATTTGATTGCCTTCATCCCAATCTCTTCACCTCACATCAAAGATCACATCTAGCTTGAATAGTTGAATCCCAACAAGGCCTCCTAGAAGTGCCAATTGTGTTAAGAAAACAAATGTCTCTTGTTATTACATTAAAGCCTACCAAAGTTACTCAATACTTGGGAGTTGTCATTTGTAATAGCTTGTGCACAAAGTTTAAACCATTAGGGTAAAGAGGCCAATAAAGTGAAGCCCCCCAAAAGCAAAACACACCCCACCCCAATTGAGTGACAATTTTACAAAAAATATGCAGCTTGTTTAGCCATTTGACATGATTATAATTTTTTTTTTCATAAAGAATATATGCTTAATGTATTGGCCCCTCATTGTTACTCTTTTGCGAACCCTTCATTTATAATTAGAGCTATTTGATGAAAACATCAAAATGTCCCAAAGTTATTGGTGTGGGCTGCATATTTTATATATATATATAGTTGATAGTCCAAAACATTTATGAAACTCACTTGGAAAGAAAAGTCGCGATGGAGGATTGTTGGATGACACTCTACTGGTCCATTTACCGTAGGCGAGAGGTTCACATATTGGTAGGATATCTAGCTTGTCCTTTATTATGAAAGTGGCAATGAGCTTAAGGAAACAATTAGCTCTTCCTATTGTATTGCAGCCCGCGAGAGTAACTCAAATTGTTAGGGGGTCGTTAGTGAGGGAACATCAAACCGATCAAAGGAACTCGTATGCAAGCCGGAGTGGTATTGGGTGGTACCCTTGACCGTGTGGGCCTTAGGCTGTGCGGCTCTGGAATGACGTAGAGAGTAGAGAGAGTGTGTGTGAGTGTGTATAACTTTGTGTCTGTGCAACCCTCAGGTGGACGAATCGGAAGGAGCCAGCAAGTCTCGTGACTCGGAGTGACGTGGACGCGTGGAGCACACGTGTCCCCGGGTTTTAGACAACGTGCTGAAGAAAGCAAAGGTTTTTGGTATCGCTACGAAAACGTTCACGTGATCGAAAAAAAGAGCTTTTTTATTTTAAAAAAAGAAAAGAAAAAGGAAGGAAGTAGGTGAAGTGACAAGTCTAGCTAAGGTCTGAGCTGCTGGCGGCTGGCCCCCAGCGATGGATGACCCCGGGGCCCCCCCCCCCTCTCTCTCTCTCTCTCATACGAGGCAGGGAGGCAGCAGGAGTGTGAGGAATTCTATATAGCCGGGGGGTGCAACGTTTCGGCAAAGCTCAAGTCGGCGGGGGCATTTTATTTAAAAATACTGAAAAGAATTTTCTCTCTTCCCGGAGTTTCAACGCGTAGCTCAGGATCACTGCCAGATCGGGGCGCCTTAGCTTTTGACGAGCTAGCAGCAGAGGTATAAATACATATGTGTTGATACGATTTTATTATGCTGTAAGGAAGAAGGAGAAGAAGAGGAATATTGGGTCGATGCTCGAGGGACCTTTGATTAGGGGGCCTCTAATCTAAGGTTTTGCAGGTGCGTTACAAGGAAGCTTTCCAAGAGACAAGCTATTATCACTGTGCCACAGGATGGCGGCCAACAATGACCAGGGTGGCAGGCGCGTGTCGGTGGACGAATACCCGAGCTATGGCGGCACTCCCAGCTACGGCGGCACCCCGAGAGCCACCCCGTGGACGCCCCGTACGGCTTTCATGACCATGGGGAGCTACACCCCCAGTGCCTGCGACTCGCCCGCCTCCTCCGACGCGCCCGCCCGCCGCTCCGCCTCCCTCATCCTCAAGGGCGCCGCCCACTACGTGGCCGCCCGCGCCGCCGCCGCCGCCTCCCGCATCGCCGCGGTCGACGGCCTGCAGCCGCCCCCCAGCGGCCGGCTCAGCGACGCCGACGAGCTCCAGGCCCAGCACGCCCTCCATTACCACCGCGACGCCGCCTACGTCAGCCCCCGCCTCTCCCACACCAGCCCCAGCCCACTCCATCACATCCCCTTCTCCATCGCCGGCCCCCACGTCCACATCCCTGAAGGCGACCAACTCTACACCGACGGTAATTGTCACGTCCTCTCTTAATATTCCCCTTTAACCTAATCGTTTATTTCATCTTAATCCGCTTGTTATTCTTTTATCATCCCTGCCTACAATCTCTCCCATCACTCTGCCGATATTCTCAGTACCCTCATCAACCCATCCGTCCAGCTCTCTCTGCTTACGCTTCACTTATCTCGTACCCGTCGTGTTTTTTCTTTTCCTGATATGCTTTGCTTGTGCCCTCATCATCAGTCGAGGCCGCCAGAGCTTACGCCGCTACTGTGGAGGAGGAAGCGGAGCCCGATGACATAGAACTGGATCTCGGAAAGCCCGTCAAAGACGACCACCCACCCCTGCGCATCTGCCTCAAGGTGAAAAACGGACTCTCTTTAATCATTCACGTCACTCTCCTCGTCATCCATGAGATCGAGAAGTTTTTTGGAAAAGGAAAATGCATAATCACATTAAAATCTCTTCAAATTGTTGAATTGAAAGGTTTTCTGAAGGCTAAATATGTATCAATTTGTTTGCATTGAAATTTTTATACACAGTTTGTGGACGTGAAGTATAAGGTGGTCCTCAAGGAAGCAGCTAAGTGGAGGGGGAAGGTTGCGGTGGAAAGGGAAATCATCCACGGGATCAGTGGAAGTGTGGGTGGAGGTGAAATGCTAGCCATGATGGGCCCCTCTGGAAGTGGCAAGACAACCTTCCTTAGTCTCTTGGGTGGCAGAAAATCCAACCCACAATATATTTCTGGTTCAATCCTTTACAACAATTTACCTTACACAAAGAACGTCAAAAGCAGGTACAAATCTTTTGAATGGCCCAACATCTCGAAAGTAAGCACCAAAGTAGTAGTAATAGTAGTAGTAATAACACTAATAATAAGGATAATGATAACGAAAATAACTTTATGACCTTATTGTGAACATTGTACAAACACATAAGAAATGCATCATTCCTTCATATGCCACATTTTCCCCCAAATAAATATCATTCAATACAATACCCCAAATTTGAAATATTTCATATCTTACCACCATCTTTGAAGGCATAACTAGTCTACTCTTGACAAGTCACATCTTGAAGGAACTATCATGTATAGTACGCTTATGGTGATTGCTCTCAAATAAGTCGTATCTTATTAAGTAGTTGCATCTATCTACACAAAAGACTAAATACTTCCCTTGGGCGAAGGGAAATTTCAATGTCTCTTTCCAATTTCAAGGGAGGAAAAGGCACGACTTTATATTTCTATTTGGTTCCGTGTTGACTTCAACTTCTCTCAAATTTCTACTATAAACACTTCCCCCCTTTTTGACTTTAAGGGAGAAAAATACATTCCAAGTTCCAACCTCTCTATTGAGACTAGTTCAAGGTCTTGCATTGGACTAGATAAAAGCTAATTAAATCAAAGTAAAGAAGCATATTCAAATCTCACATTCTATTTCAAACATTGCCTTGGCAGGATGGGCTTTGTCACACAAGATGATGTACTTTTTCCCCATCTTACAGTGCAAGAGACATTAACATTTGCTGCCCTTCTAAGACTCCCTAAATGGCTCACCAAACAACAAAAAGTCGAGAGGGCAAAAAATGTCATTGCCCAGTTAGGCTTACAAAAATGTCGTGACACAATCATCGGTAATCAATTTTTACGAGGAGTATCTGGTGGTGAACGAAAGAGAGTATGCATTGGGCAAGAGATCCTTATTGATCCTTCCCTACTCTTCTTAGATGAACCCACTTCGGGGTTGGACTCTACAACTGCACTACGCTTAATACTGCTACTCCAAAACATAGCTCATGTAAGTATGGCCTTGTATATGCACAATGGAAAAGGCTAAACTTTCAAGCAATCTAGTTGCAAAAGGTTTGAATGTTGTGATTAGAGGGGACACATATAATTGGATAACAGAAGAGGGTTAGTGGTTAGGCAAATGGACTAACATTTAAAGTACTAATTTGCAGGAAGGTCGAACAGTTGTAAGCACAATACATCAACCATCAAGTAGAGCATTTAACATGTTTGACAAGCTACTACTACTATCAGAGGGACATTGTGTTTACTTTGGCAAAGCTAGAGGGGCAATGACTTACTTCGATTCCATTGGATTTAGCCCACTTATACCCATGAATCCAGCCGATTTCTTGCTAGACCTTTGCTCTGGCAACACTAATGATATATCTCTACCCTCCACCATCAAGCAAGGCAAGCAACAAAAGCCAAGTACAAAAGATGCTAGTGTTCCTCCAACTCCATCGACTCTTCTAGCAAGGGATGTGAAAAAGGTAAGAATTTTATTTATTCAAGTCAGATTTCACTTATACCAATGTGGCATATTAATAGGAATTTTGTACAAATCTTGTAAAGGTGACAATAAACAAGTTAAGAATGGTTGAAGGGAATTTTAAAAAGTTCCACATTGAAAGGAAATTCTATCCAAGTAGTATTTGGAAATGTCTTTTTATCTTGAATTTTTTAGCATTATTAAAGACATGGGAATTGAAGTAGGGCTAATGTGTGCTACATTGGATGCACCAGTATTTGGTGGAGTGCTGCGAGAACCAAATTACACCATTAGAAACATCAAAAACAACAGAGAAGAGGGGAGGTCAGTCTGAACTTAAGGCAGCCATGTGGGAGCAACGAAGATGGGAAACATCATGGTGGGATCAATTTACCATTCTGCTAATGCGTGGCTTAAAGGAGAGGCGCCATGAGTATTTGAGTGTGATTCGAATAGTACAAGTGGTCGCATCTGCCCTTCTTGCAGGGGCTATATGGTGGAAATCCAAGTATACAACTCCAGAACAATTACAAGACCAAGTAAGGAAGGATCCCTAGTACATATGTTTTTGGTTTTAATGGTGATTAATGTTTTTTTAAAATTGTGAAAGTAAGAGAAAGCAAGCATGATGTTACAAGTCTATTCATAGCTCATATTCAAATGATACGTACTCCATCTTTTTCATATTTTGGGCAAGAAGTTTAACTCTTCCAAGATAGCTAGGAAGAACCTTGTAATGCTAAACTCATCTTAGTAGACATGTTATACGTAAATGTAATTAATACTCACAAGATGTTAATTAATGCATCTTAATGTTGTTTGCAGAGGGGCCTCATCTTCTTCTTTGCAGTCTTTTGGAGCTACCTTCCTCTCTTTACAGCCATCCTCACGTTCCCTTTGGAAAGGGCCATGCTAGTAAAGGAGAGCAGTTCCAATATGTATCGATTGAGTGCCTATTTCATTGCTCGCACAGTTGGCGACCTCCCCCTTGATCTAGTCCTTCCAATAATGTTCACCACCATCCTTTACTTCATGGCAAATCTTCGACAAAATGCATTGATCTTCCTTTTCACCCAACTTACTATCTTCCTAACGGTCATTTCATCTCAGGTAATCAAGCTGTGATAATAGTACTCTTTTGAACTGCCAAAAATTTCTCAAATAGTGGAGTTTGTCCTTCTGTTAAAAGAGGGAGTTGTTTTTGAGTCCTATCTTGTACAAGCATGTGTAATGTTTAGTAAAGCCTAGGTTTATAAAGCACATCTTAGTAAGTTTCTAGTATATTACTCCATCAAATGTACATGTTGATGTGTTGCCTACAAAGATAATCAATTGCCTCACAAGTTTGCTATGCTCCTTAATAATATAGGAAACCTCAAGATGTAGGTCAAGGATAGACACGAGGCTAACATATGCCTTCATTATTTGCCA
Organism: Lygodium microphyllum; assembly: GCF_053477565.2. Lineage (NCBI taxonomy): Eukaryota > Viridiplantae > Streptophyta > Polypodiopsida > Schizaeales > Lygodiaceae > Lygodium > Lygodium microphyllum. The sequence goes on along the minus strand of NC_141138.1, from coordinate 25,504,679 downwards.
TAAGCCTAGAAAACCTCCCTTCAAAGCATTTGTGATGAACTTTTTCTTTTTCTTTTTTTTCCAAGTACAATATTAACAGTTTTCTTATTTACTCTTATTTATGGTCAGGGTTTTGGTTTGATGATTGGTGCAATCATGATGGATGTCCAAAAGGCCACCACTTTTGCATCCATTTGCATATTGGCTTTCATGCTTACCGGAGGTTACTTTGTACAGGTTGGTTTTTGTTACACCATAGGTTTAGTGTTAATTATCAAACTTCTCTCCCTATCCTATAGAGAAAGTAAAGAGCATTGAGCATGTTAGGATAAAGGGTCATTCTTTATACATTTTGCGGTAATTTGCACATCATGCATGTGGAAGAATGTGATTTTTCATGGTTACTAGCAACTTTGATTTTAAGTTTGCCAAAACTTCACTTTCATTCTGGGTTTTCATTGGGGCCTACTTTTGCATGTACACTAGAAAGTTGTTAAAGGACTAAAGGTACATCCATAAAGAGGTTGGACACATAGACATTATAAAAGTTTCATAGTTAAACTTCAAAGTGGTTTAAAATAGTTGGCAATTACAATGGCAATGGGACCCACTTAAACTTTTGAGCCTTAGTGCAATATGGAATATATTTATAGATCAATTGCTCATTTTCAATGAAGTTTAACGTACAAAAGCAAAAGAAAATAGGGAAGGTGTCTATATCAGAATTTTTCTTATATACAACTTACTTTGCATCGTGTTTTTGATAAATTCACATATGCATGCATGCACATATACATACAAAATGCACGTGTAGGCTGATGCATAGGCAAGGATCCTTGTATTGCATGCTTGCACACGCATTTTCCCCCTCAAATCATAGGATTCAACATAATCGTTGAAAGAAACACTTGATTTGGTTCATAATTTCATCCACTCTCAAGCTTTTTCATAGAGAATGTTTGACTTCAATCATCTAACACATTTTTGGTCCACTACTTGCAGCATATCCCTCCTTTTGTTGCTTGGATCAAGTACTTCTCATTCCAAGCCCACACCTATGATATCTTGGCTCAATTGCAATACCATCATGTCAAGTTGCCCCAAATTGGAACAAGCGAGGAACTAATCAACACTAGTGACATGGATGGCATTATAAAACCAGTATTGGCCATGGTGATCATGGTGTTTGCTTACAGAATGCTTGCCTACATGGGTCTTAGACGCATGCAGCTGTCTTCCTAGAGAGCTCCTTGAAGAATCACCCTTGACACGTGGCATAAACCATCACTTAGGTCGATAGAAAGGAAAAGGTGATAAGGCTCATGGGGTGATAAGGCTCATTGATTAAGGTCGTTAGGAGAAGATTTTCCGATCATAGAAGGTGTATCTCACAGTTCGATATCTTGAAAGGGAATTATGGATTCCCTTATCTTATGCAATGAAAAGGACGACTTTCCTTCTATGTGGTGGTGGGTACACCGCTCTCATCTCATTCACATATCACTAAAAGCACAAAGGGAGGCATCAAAGAGAAGCGTATTGGGCTGCGCGAACCTATCTAGTAACCCCGCAAGAATAATGCATCCTTTCTTCTTCCTCACAAAAGAGAGGCCCTCCTATACTAATCCATGATCGAAGATGCATCAGCTAGGGTTGAACGGACCCAACCAACAAGTAGCATCCCACATAGCCTTTTTCAAGATAAAGTGATTCACCTTTCTCTCTCCGATACACCCACCAACTTGTGCATGCCAACCCATTAACGTCCACCTTCGACCTATATCCTTCTTCTTCATACTGCGCTCCATGGCCCCTTTCTGGCTTTATCAAAGTGGCAACTTTATTGTACTCCCACACGCTAAGATTGGTGCTTGCTTAAGAAGTCATGTGATTTGTAGGGTAAAGCACGACAAAAGGCACCCCCATATTCAAACAATGGGGCTCACCGAGTAACTTTACTTGCAATATCATTCATTGGTTTCTCAAGAAGCATATAAACACAAATGATTGCTTGTCTATGGTACCTATGGCACGCGTACTAATGCCGAGAAAAGTAACCCACACCTGGAAATTTGCTTGCAAAATGGCTTGATTCCCTACTTTTTACCTTTGTGAAGGGAATATATTTCCATGATTTTCCTTGCAAAATATTTAGTTTGAAAAAATCAATGTGTGCATGGACTTTAGCTCAAAGGGCATGCATCCTCTAGCTAGTGCATATACTATACAAAAACAGTTCAGGCGTGCTTGCATTTTTGGATCACAATTCAGCAAATAGACTTGAAGCTCCGCGTTCTTTGTTTCTTCAACAAAGATTTGCATATGATCTAGGTCCCATAATGGACAAAGCTTAGGGCTTAATAAGATGCATCTTGCTGATGGGAATAATTGTGCATAAACTATCATGAAAGGTCATAAATGTGATAAGAGAGAATATTTGGAGCTTAATTTATGAGATCCTTGTAGTGTTCCCTTTTTGTAAACATATCATATCATGTAAGTTAATTAGTGAGATGATTTTAATTAATATGATCTTTGGATATTTATGGGATGTGTTTATACACAAATTTCTATTGAAGGGTTGGTTAAAGTAGGGAGGAAGAATTGCACATGCAAAGAAACTTCAATTAAAATGACATTTTCTACTTTAGAAGATAGTCAAATTACCTTGAATATGAATACAAGGGCTTCTTCATAGGAACTTGGAATACACAATCGAGGTAGATTCTTTACATTGATTGCCTCAAGATGAGACCTTAAGTCTACCTTGTTAAAATGAAACCTCAAATCAACTCAGAAAGCATGCTCACTTAAACACAAGCTGAGAATGGGTTTTAAAAGATCTAGAGGTATAGCTAGGACCAAACCTTTGATGCTATAGCTAGAGTCTTATAAAAAATGCTCAATCACACTCTAAGACTTTTGTGATTAAAGGATGCATGGTCATGTAAAATTATCTATCACCATGCAATACCACTATGCAAAACAATCTCATTTTGAATTTGATCTAAATGGCTCCAACATTGCTACATTCTCAAAAAAGTGAAAGACACTTCCTTTCTTTTACATAATGGGTATTGAGGGGATTCACTTATACATTTATTTACATGAGTCCCTACTAGGTAGTTTACCCATAAAGTCAAGCCATTATGCCATGTTCTCACCATTGCTTGACACCTCTACTATATAAGCACAAGCTTAACCCATATAGAAACAAATCAACTATCAAATATAGTATATTGTAGCCATAGCTTCATGCAAAAAGGTTTCCTACTATCCCTAAAGCCCTTCCACTCATTAGAATTACTAGGCGCTCCACATCAAGATTCTCCTAGCACTTTGCATTGGTGTTCTCCTGGTGCGATCAAAGACATCACACATGATATGGTTTCCATCATAGTTTTTATTGTTAGTGGTGGGAATGACGTTGTTTGAAGATTATGAAGCTCAGTGAAGCATAAAATGATCAACTATTTATTTGTTGGAAGGCTATAGTAATGTGTGCAAGTTACCTTGCATTGGTTCTAGGCCAATACTTCACACAATTATAAATGTTAAAGTATTGAATCACACAAAGAGAGAGAGAGAGAGAGAGAGAGAGAGTTACGATAAGAAAAATTAATACATAAGAAAAAACATTGAAATGTATGTGTGTGTGGCAACTACGAGTATGTATATGTATACATATATAATAATATATCTATAAATCATTATTACAATGTAATTAATATACATATACACTACATAAACATAACAATCATGTGTGTGTGTGTGTGTGTGTGTGTGTGTGTGTGTGTGTGTGTGTGTGTGTGTGTGTGTGTGTGTGTGTGTGTGTGTGTGTGTGTGTGTGTGCGTGTGCGTGCACGCGCGCGTGCGTGTGGCACGCACGTATGCACACACACAAACATATTATATTCTCTCTCTCACTTGTGTCATCGACACTATGGAGAGAGAGAGAGAGAGAGAGAGAGAGAGAGAGAGAGAGAGAGAGAGAGAGAGAGAGAGAGAGAGAGAGAGAGAGAGAGAGAATATAAAGAAACTAGTTTCATAGTGAGCTTTGGGGATTGTACATTGGCCACATGGTAAACCCCATGAAATATCTTCTGAATATATAAGATAAATAAAAGAATTGCTCTCTCTCCAAGATAGATTGAATGTGCTATAAATTTATAAAAATGTGATTTTTAAACATGAAAGTGCAAGATATTAGCCCATTATAAATTAGACATCATCTGTAAAGCATGTTATTCATGCTACTATGAGAAAAAATTATCTTTCCTTCATATCTAAAGCATATGTCACACTATATTAAGTTGGACAAACTCATTGCCACCTTCAAATTTTATCATTATAGCAAAAGTTGAGAGTATTGTCATAGTATTACAAACTAAAAGGTGAATTTCCTACATACACATGAGAGTCAAGCCAAATATTTATCCTAGTACTAGTGGCTCTACAAACGTAAACACCTAGCTACCCCTTTAGGTGCAGTTTCATAAGAAATTAGGCTAGCCACCCCAATTGTGTAATGAGTAGCATCTAAAGTTGAAGATGGCTAGAAAGACCCTGGAAGAATGTAGCTCAAGCTCCAACATTATTCCGTGAGATTTGTGATGGCCTTGTGTATTCAAAGGGTATTAAGAAATATCCTTTAAGGCACTCTGAGAGAGAGAGAGAGAGAGAGAGAGAGAGAGAGAGAGAGAGAGAGAGAGTGTGTGTGTGTGTGTGTGTGTGTGAGCTAAAATTGGAGGAGTGCTTGCAAGGGGGTCCATGCACCATTTTGTGAACACTTTTACTATTATCTATGAATGATCTTGCCAATTGTACAAACAAAGATTGGTTTGATTGTCTTATTAGTTTGCTTTTATTGAGAAACTTTTAGCTTAAAAAGTAAGAAGTCTCGTCGCATTCAATAGATATTCAATCCTAGTTTCCTAATATTTGATCATTATTTCCTAATCACACTCTAGGAGAGGTTTACACACTTGATGATTTCTTTCTTCAGTCATGGAAAGCAATGTGTGATGTAGATTAAGAACCAAAGATTAGCTTCATAATCAATGAGGTTGTTGGTTACCGATATATGCTCTCATTGAGAAAACGTGTGAGTGAGTGAGTGTGTGATCCTAAGCCTTTGACACGTAAGGGATTTATTGTGCCCTAATCATAGCCCCTAACTTGCCTATAAAAACCCCTAATCAAACATTGACCTTATGGCACACTACAAAGTCTTAGGTCAATGAATATAGCATGGTTTGTCAAGTGTTATATATTTTCATTAAATCATGGAGTGTGCTTCACTATAGACTTTTTACTTTTAAAAGAATGCTATGTTGCTATACAACTAAATATTCATAATGGCATGGTCTTAGGGAATAATTGTAATATGGACCTTGGGGTGCACTTTGTTGTGGTTTAGTGTCAATTTTCTTTAGACTGTTTTATTGCACACATAGTTATCCCTAAATAAATGCACCAATGATAATGTAAAAGTTCAAATTGATTCTAGAGAGAGAGGGGGGAGTCTTTCCATGCTCATATGGACCCAAGGGATGTGCAAGGTGGTGTGGTTGCTTGTGGATCTCTTGTTGGGCAAGTTGCATCCTCTTTGGGTATAGATTAGAGGTGGCATTAGTGTAGCTTTGTGGCTTCATTGGTACCTATTGGTTGGCCAAAAGGCATGTTGTAAATCCTTAGTTCAAACATCTTTATAAGAGAGAAAAAAAAGAGGCTTTGCACACTTGTTGTCCTTGCCCATATGAGAGAGAGAGAGAGAGAGAGAGAGAGAGAGGGGAGAGAGGGGGAGAGAGAGAGAGAGAGAGAGGGGAGAGAGAGAGACAGAGAGAGAGAGAGGGAGGGAGGGAGGGAGGGAGGGAGGGAGGGAGGGGGTGGTCGATATGTACTCATCACCTCCACAAAGGTCTCCCGAGTGTCCATCTCTTCATCATCTTTAGTTTGAGATGCAAACCATTTCACAATTATGTGCGAAAGATCAAGGGCTTCAAACTATTCAACAACCCCCCTCTCTTGCCAATCTCATTGGATCATTGTCTAGATCCCCACATCCATGCCCACCATGTGCAATCTGGTGTGAGAGCTATAGACACAAACATTTATACAAGGATTCATAGGGAATGGGCCCCATTAGCACCCATCTATGTTTTATATTTTCCGAAGAAGTATACTACATATGTCTTGAATAGTTAAATCTTGTGTACCATATTTAGTATATGGCTTGGGAGGGAACATATTCACAATGTAGGTTCCACATAAACATAAGGCTTCCTAATGCTTGCAACATCTTCAAATTCTAATAAATAGACTTCATAGAGAAACATCCAGCAAATGGCCAACATTCTTTTGCCTAGATCTAGTTGGGTGCAAAGCTTACATGATTGATTAGTATCCCATAACCACTGGTATGTTCAAGTTGAATGTGTGGATACTTGCTTTTCTAATCATTGGGTATGTTATTGAATTGAAGGTCTAGCAGTAGTAGCTTGCACCTTCAACTTGTTTTGTTTCTAGATATGGAAAGAAAAGCTTCATGCATCCAAAGGACTACTCATGGCTTCTTCTTCCTAGCTTTACTGCATACCAACAAATGAATATGCTTCCATTTCTCCAAGCAGGTCTAGTTTCCATTGGGGATAATGACATGTTAGAGTTTCTTAATACTGCATGAGACAAACCCCCCATGCAGATTTGTAGCACGCGCACACACACACACGCACACACACACACACACACACACTCTCTCTCTCTCTCTCTCTCTCTCTCTCTCTCTCTCTCTCTCTCTCTCTCTCTCTCTCTCTCTCTCTCTCTCTCTCTCTCTCTCTCTCTCTCTCTCTACTATAGTAGTATTAATCATAGCCACATTAACTGGTACCTCTACTGCACCTTCAACATCAACAAGGGGGCCAACATGATTGGTCTACACTGTGCATGCATTGTGTACAAAGTAAATGTAGGCAACTAGAAACAAGCATCCTTTAACCCCCCACAATCTCCCACTTAAAGGCGAATGTGCACGAGTCAAGAGAGAACAAGAAAAAGATGAAAAAATATAAGGTGTACATATAAGTACAATAGGATGAGAAATAGACCTTATCTCATCCTACACCAATCAACTTCCTAAGGAAGGCATAAATTTCCACTGGGATACTTTAAGTGAGAAAAATAGTAAGATTCTTGTTAATGGAGATCTTGACAAATACTTTATTTGCTTGTCCTTAATCAGCTCTCTAATGAAGTGATAACAAACCTCAGTGTGCTTGGTCTTTCACATGAAAGACCGAGGTTACGTGCCAACTAGATGGAACTCATAGAGTCCAAATGCAATGTAGGAGTCATAAGTCAGACCAAAATCTACAACCATACTGCCTAACTATAGGGCTTCCTTGCAAGTCTCAATCGGTCATAATGTACTTAGCCTTGGTAGTAGACAAGGGCATGCATTTCTACACCATGGACACACACCTCTAGTAAAATTGAATATATAGCTAGAGGTAGACTTTCTACTATTTACATGTATTGCATGATTTGAGTCTATGTAGCCCACAACTCTAATATCCTGCCACTATAACAAATGCATATATTTGCAGTGCCCTTAAGGGATCTCATGATAACCTTTGCATCTCCCAATGATGTTGGATAGGTTTTTCCATATAAGGAGCCACAACTCCCATTGTAAATGTTATGTAAGGTCTAGTGGCCATCATGGCATATAACAAGCTACCCATTATGAATGCATATGGGATCTTGGCCATCTCGGCTATCTCATCATCTGACTAGGGATAATCTACCTAACTGACCTTCACATGGGAAGGTAACATGCAACCAATAGGCTCACCACCCTATATATGGAATCACTCAAGTACTCTATAGATGTACTCCTAAAACAAGTAGAGAAGTCCTTTAGAGTAATTGCATGTAATGTGCATACCAAGTATGTAAGAGGCATGCCCCATGTCCTCCATTTCAAAGCTCTTCTTGAGATGACTCTTCAAAGCATCCACCTTAGTATAAGCACACCCATTAATCAGCATGCCATCAACATATAGTACTAAAATGATAAGGCTACTATCACGGGCCTTCTTCTTGTAAAGACACCGGTCCAAAGTGATGCAAGAATAACCTTACAAATGCATAAAAGCATCAAATTGTGTACCATTTCCTATGTACCTACTTAAGTGTAGAGATACTCTTTCTCAACTTGTACACTATGTATACCCTATCCTTTTCCACAAAGCCCTTACATTGCTGTTGCATATAAATGCCCTCATTCAGGTCCCCATGTAAGAAGGCCATTTTAACATCCATCTAACTAATCTCCAAATCTAAATGTGCAACCAAGACCAAAACCAAGTGCAAGGTAGTCATCTTGACCATAAGGAATATCTCATCAAAATCAGCTCTCTTTTCCTTTATAAAACCCTTTAAAACCAAATGGCCCTTATACGTTGGCTTAGGGTGACTAGGGATTCTCTTCAACTTATATACCCACTTACATGGCAATTCATATTTACCATCTAGCAAGGAAACCAAGTCTCACATATGATTTTTTTGCAACGAATTAGACTTAAAATACATAATCCTCTCCCAAGAGTGGCTATCACCATTGATTTTGTTGCAATGAATTAGACTTAAAATACATAATCCTATCCCAAGAGTGGCTATCACCGTTGATTTTTTTTTCAAAGACCTCTCTCAAAAAATTGATCACAATTTGGTGACAAGCTCCTCAACTTGAGAGATACTATATGACATGTTGATATGCACTTTTGTATGGATGTTTATAAATAGCCATACTTTTTCTCTATAGAAATAGTCATTTTAAGTGATGAAAACTCAACTTTTGTGCCAAAATTTTCAATACTATGTGATCATTATGATTTTGGAAACTCAAATATATAGCTCTACTTTTTGCCTACCTAGCTCTTCCCAATAATCTCTATTCCAATCTTCAAACTTTATACCCTTGACTTGTTTCTTTTGCACCAATATCTACCAAATTTGAGTCTTCTAATATTGAAAATTATTGCCATCCAACTTCTTAATGTTAGAAATGGCACTGTCATTGGAAGTATTTGAAATACCTGCCATTATGTCTATCAACCAAAGAGAATGTAGGATACTTTAATAATAGTAAATCAGCCCCAAAATTGGCCAAAAGCATACAACAAGAAAAAGATTGAGCAAATGCACTATTATGCACAAGCAAGAAGCTCTAGAATGTGCAATACAAGTGTTTGCTCTCAAAGAAATTATTCAAAATTGAATTTATGCATGGCTATCCTTAAAACAATAGCAAAAGTGTATAACTCTAGAAAAAATGTCAAAATACAAAGATCCCATTGCTAGGGATGTTTGGATAATAACCGAGATATAAAATGCAACTAGTAGTGTAAGAAATAGATAAACCACCAAGGTACCTAGTGCTTCCAGAGACCCAAAGATGTCAAATACATAGATGCAATCCCAAACAAAAGAGTGGCATGTACATAAGCCAATTGTGCATAATAGATCTCCAAAAGAAATAGAGATCCACCAATATAAAATCTCTTTGTTGGCAACCATAGCCACTCCATTCGAGCTTCCTATCAGTTGCATTATTCTTGGGCACTCTTTGAACCTTCTCAAGTAAGTTAGAGTAGCCCCCATAGCCCTCACCTTGCTGATGCAGCATCACGTTGTGTGGAACATACCCTTTTTTGTAGCAGCTCACGTTTTTTATCTTCTACAACATATCTTCTTCATTGGGCAGCTATACAAGTACTTATACACTTGGTTTTGATGCTTGGCATTGATCCTTCCACTCTTGGCATTCCATTTGAGCTGTAAGCTTCAGTTTTGGACTGTTATAATAGTCCAAGACTATCATAAAATAGGGAAACACTTACCTTTGATGTCTATACTCATTGTCATTGGTTGGATAATTCACAGTTATGCCAAGTTGATGCTTATATATTTGGGGATTCTATGTCATTGCTTGGAGTGGATTTTGGACTGATTTAACCACTTCATTTACTCTATTTTCACTGAGGTTTGCTAGCTAGAAATGCAACGCAACACTCTATTTGATGCTTCTATGGTCAAATTTGTTGGTCTTATGATGCTCGATTATTTTGAAGTGATGTCTACATGTATGGGAATGCTATGCTCATGTTATGGGTTGGATTTGGAGCTAATTTTAGTACTAAAATAGATTGGTTTGAAAGTGTATTCACTGCTATATACATCAGGGCTAAACCTCTTTTAATAGGGATTTTATGTGTCTATTGCTTCTTTGGGTGTTCTATATGCATTCGTGGTGTGTACTATTGATGCTAGTACATTGGTATATCATATGCCCATGATTTGAGGTTGCTTTGAGCTTCATTTTAGGATCGATTTACTTAGTTTTGACAATGAATTTATTGATGTAATAACTAGGGTTGAAGCCTATTTGGTCAGTGTATGCTCTACCTATTGGTCACAAGTGCTTCCTGGGTGACTCATGTGACTACACAGATGTATACAGAGGTTGGCACATGTCTTGTATTGCTCCAAAATGCCTTTTGAGCTTTGATCAAGCTCTATTTTGGTTGGCATTTGATTGCAACTGATCTATAGTGGCATGCTTTGTGACAGTAATTATGCCTATGGTCTATGCTTGACCCTTCAATACATGCTTTGATGTATATGTTAGAAATGCATGCTCCTTACATTGTCTATGTTTTATTGCCACTTGGAGCTTCAGTTGGGTGTTCATTTGCATAATTTGGAGCCCTTGGATGCTTATTTGGATTGTTAGAGATTTGACATTGACTGTTACATGATGTACTGGATGTTATAGGTGATGCTTAACTGATCCCTTGATTTGGATGCTCCATTGATATATGGTCTTGGCTCCATGATGCCTTATGTATTCACATGCTATCTTTGAGCTTTGTTTCTCAATTGACATTGATCTTTATGCTAGCAAGTGCTTCATGCTATCTCTTGATAGAGCTTGTGGTTTATGCAATTGAGCTTCTTGAGTAGATGAGACTAGGATCTCTTACATGTTTATGCTCTTGATAGATACTTGTCTACATTGGATACTTTTGGGCTGATTTGATCTGTCTTCTCTTTGAGCATTCACCGACCTTTGTCAGGTATTTGGATGTTTGGCTTATGGTTCTTGGCTACTACAGTGTTTGTTACATACCCACTTCATGTAGGATCTGACTTGCAAGTCATACTTGACTTTGGATCACTATTAGCTCATTGTTTGCTCTCTTTTTCTCATTGTTGTGATTTATTACAACAAGTTGTTTTATGTGGATTGTGATGTATTTATTGAGTTTAATCATGTCATTTTGATGTAATTTTGGTACTATTTGGTGGACTGTTGGTCATTTTAGCTCTTATTTTCAACTTGTTTGGGCAATGGTTTTGGCGTGTTTACTGTTAATTACAATAGGCTATTTTCTGTATAGTCTGCCTCTATTTGACTCATTATGGCTGGTCATCTCAAAGATATGGCTTTGTTTAACATTACCAAGTTGGATGGCACCAACTATGGCTACTGGAAGTCTCAAATATGGTAGGATTTGGTATAGAAATTGTAGATTAAGCCACTAAGAAACAAAGGTATTAAACTCGAGAACATGGATGATGATGACTAGGATGATTTAGATGCATTATGTAAGTCCACTATCATTTTATCACTCTCTGAAGAGGTCCACAATAATGTTGTTGAAGATGAAGATTAGAGTGCATGGAATCTATGGGAAAGGATTCAGGAACTTTATGCAAAGTAGAGACCTGCTTTGCAGATATATTGGCTTTGATCTTTGCATGAAGGAGGGGACCCCATTGTTTACTCACTTTAGCCAGTTTCATTCTACCATGAAGAATCTACTTCAATAGGGTATTGAGTTTCAAGATAATTTGTATTCTTTGTTTCTGCTTGGCACTTTACTTGAGACTTGGGATGTATTTCACACTGTGATCTGTACAAATAAACTTGATGGGCTGAAATTGAAAGATGTAGAGAGTGCTCTTTTGAATGAAGAAATTAATAGGAAAAACAATTATGCTTCCCACAATTCGCATGCTTTATCCATTAGAGGTAGCTGAAGTGGCAAGAAAGATAATGATCGTCATGGGAAGGACTCTTAGAAATCCTGATGTAAGTCACGTGGACACAACAAGTCCCGTGGACATAAGTCTAATCTTACATACCATTATTGTGGGAAATTAGGACACATATGACCATAATGCCATAAGATGCGTGATAAAAAGCTCAAAGAAAAGGGGAAAGAAAAAGTGTAGGAGAAATCCAATGATCGCAACATTATATCTACAAAGTCTAGCATAAAGATTGAGGAGATAAATGTCATGCAGCATGAGTAGTCCGATGATGAATACATCTTAGCAGCCTCTTCATGCGATGCCTCTCAGCTGATCGAGGCTTAGTCTATTCATGCATAATGTTGGCTCTTAGATTTGGGTGCATCTTTTCATGTGACCCCCTACAGAGTTTCATACCTATCGTAGTATATCTAGTGCTGTGGACTTAGGTGATGATTGGTCTCTTGCTATTGCTGGCATTGGTGATGTCACTCTACAGTTTCCCTTTGGTAGCACTTTTGTATTGCATAATTTACATCATGTACCCACCTTGACTAAAAGCCTTATGTCTATTGGGCAGCTTGATGATGCATGATCTCATATATGCTTTGGTGATTCTCAATGGAAGATAACTTATGACATGCTTGTTCTTGCAAGAGGTGCCATGTCTGCAGCAGCCTCTACCCCCTAGTCGCATCTGGTACTACTGACCATGTTTTGTTAGTGGGTTTTATCCCACATGTATCTCTTTGGCATGCTTGTCTTGGGCATATGTCACTTAAGGGAATGAAAATGCTTAGTGCTTTGCATTATCTTCTGCCTTTTGACTACTCACATTTTGAGTCATGTGACCATTGTTTATATGGCAAGCAGACAAGGCATTTGTATAAAAATTCTAGTATTCCATGCATGGGTGAGCCTTTGGCTCTTTTGCATTTAGATGTATGTGGACCCATGCCCTGTCAGTCATTAGGGAGTGAGAAGTGCTTTGTTATATTTATTGATGATTATTCACGTAAGGTTTGGTCTTATCCCATGAAGCAAGATGTCTTGGATGTCTTTCAACATTGGCTTGCTTTAGCAGAGAATCAGTCTAGGCATAGCCTAAAATGCATAAGAACCAATAATGGAGGTGAGTACATCTCACGTGCCTTTGAGAAGTTTTGTGACGAGCGGGGTATTAGGTGTCAAATGACCACCCCTTTCACCCCTCCCTATAATGGTATAGTTGAGCGTACGAATAGGACTATCTAGGAGAGAGTCTGCAGTAGTATCCTGCTTAGCCAAGTAGGCTCACCACAACATTTTTGGGTTGAGGCAGTCTCAAATGCCATGCATCTCATTAATAGGTCACATTGTAGTGGTATTGACTTCCATGTTGCAGAAGAGGTATGGACAGAAAAGCCTCCCTCATATGCTCATTTGCGTGTCTTTGGATGTCAGACCTTCTTCCATGTGCCCAAGGACAAGAAAAATGCAATAAGATGGATCCTAAAAGTGTGAAATGCACTTTCTTGGCTATGGAGATGTAGATGCGATGGGATATTGTCTTTGGGATCCACAAGCATGAAAAGTGATCCGTAGCCATGATGTTGTATTCCATGAGAAAAAAACACATATGTAGCCTGAGAAAGTTATTGAGATACGCAAGGTTATCTTTTAGGAGGATCCCCCTACTCCCACATTGCTAGCTAGATAGCCTACACTAGCAACTGATCTGCATGGCCAGGATGTTGGACAGGATGTTAGACAGGATGTTCGACAGGTAGCATAACCTGTATTGAGGCATTCTAGTAGAGATAGACGACCTCCTGATTATTATGAGCCCTCCATAAATTATGTATTGGTTACAGATGCAGGAGAGCCTCTCACCTATGATGAGGCTATGCGCAGGGGAGATAGTCACTCCTGGGAGAGGGCTATGTAATCTGAGATTGACTCATTGCACAAGAATCATATGTGGGATTTGGTTTTCTTACCTAGTGGCAAGTGGGATTTTCCTTGCAAGTGGGTGTACAAGTTAAAAAGTACCCCCAGATACCCTAGGCTGGCATACAAGGCCAGATTGGTAGCAAAGGGTTTTAAGCAGGAGCATGTTGTTGACTTTGATGAGGTATTCTCTCATGTGGTTAAGATGACCGCCCTATGCTTAGTCTTGGCTTTGGCTACACAGTTTGACTTGGACTTTGTATCAGTTGGATGTCAAGATGGCTTTCTTACATGGGGACTTGCATGATGAGATATACATGGAGCAAGTAAGGGCTCTGTGGAGCTTGGTAGGGAACACCTAATGTGTAGATTGAGGAAGAGTCTTTATGACTTGAAGTAGGCACCTAAGGAATGGTACCACAAATTTGTTGCATTCATGCAGTTAGAGGGCTATATATGTAGTGCTATGGATCCATGCTTGTACACAAAGAAAGCCCATGATGGTTCATTGCTGACTTTGGTACTCTATGTGGATGACATGCTTTTAGTAGGGAAAACTCATGATGAGGTAGATTTTTTTTAAAGGCTCAGCTCAAGAAGAGCTTTGAGATGAAAGATCTGGGAGAGGCCTCTCATGTACTTGGTATGCACATTATGTGTGACAAGTCTCAGGGACTACTCTATCTGTCTCACAGAAGGAGTATATCCATAAAGTCCTTGAGCGCTTCCATATGTAGAATGTGAAGCCTATTGGCTTCACATTCTACATATGTCACAGAAGGAGTATATCCATAAAGTCCTTGAGTTCTTCCATATGTAGAATGTGAAGCCTATTGGCTGTCCATTGCCTTCTCATGTGAAGGTATCATAGGCCAATTTTCCATAGACAGATGAGCAGAGGGTCTATATGGACAAGATTCCCTATGCATCTGTAGTGGGCAGTCTTATGTATGCCATGATAGCTACCCGTCTAGATATTGCATTTGCAGTTGGTGTTGTGGCACACTATATGGCTACACTTGGCAAGAGGCATTGGGATGCCATGAAGGGTATCATGAGGTACCTAAAGGAAACTACTGGTATATGCATATGTTATGGTAGCCATGATATAGGATCCATGGGATACACTGACTTTGACTATGCATGACATGTAGATATTAGGAAATCCGCTTCTAGCTATGTGTTCACTTTCACTGGAGGTACTATTTCATGGATATCCAGGGTGTAGAAATGCACGGCCCTTTCTACTACAAAGGCCAAGTATGTTGCAGACACTGAGACTTGCAAGGCAGCCATTTGGTTGGGTCGTTTGGTTGCTGACCTTGGTATTCAGATGTTATCCCTACATTGCATTCAGATTCTATGAGTTCTATCCATTCAGCCAAGAAGCTAGACTTCCATGCAAAGATGAAACATATTGAGGTGAAGTAACACTTCATTCGTGAGGTCATTGAGGACAAGTCTATTGACCTTGTCAAGATCTAAACTAACTAAAATCATGCAGACTTGCTCACAAAAAGCCTCCCTACAGAGCGCTTTGCCTTCCTTAGGAGGTTGATGGGCGTTGGATGAGATGACATCTTTCCTCATCATGTTGTATCTATGTATATCTTGTATTGCCTTTTCTTTTCTTCTTTTCACTCCTCACTGAGGTAGATATCCCTTTAAGTGGGAGGTTGTTAGGGATAAAGGTGCCTTTGCCTAGCTACCCATGTATTACTACATTGACAGTACTCACGCCTACACACTGCAGGCGGCAAGCGCCCATCACTATCACTTCATTCTTTATGCTTTCAGTGATATTTGAATAAAGGGAAGGCCGGTCACACATTGTGATTGTTGGAGTTCCCACATTATGTGTGTGTCTCTCTCTTGCTCTTGCTTCTTCCACCATAGCTCTTACTCCCGCTCATGCTTCCACTTCAGGGCTCACCTCCCTTCAAGCATATGATGAATGTTGTTACACAAAAGAGACAAGTGATGATATATGGCATTTTGATTTAAGTGCATCTAATCATATGACCGGCCATGCTGAATGATTTGTAGACATGCAAGATGTGCAAAGTCTAGGTTATGTAGACATGGGTGATAATTCATGCCATCCAATCTCACACATTAGAATTTTTAGTTATCATTGCATGATGGTCAGAAAAAGTGTTTGTTAGATGTCTTACACATGTGCCATCCATCATAAAGATTTTGGTATTTGTTGGTCATTTCAGTAGAGCAAGGGCTACAAGTTAGAGCTAATGTAAAGGGCTATTTTGTTTAATACTTTAATAATAAGTACTAGTTGATTGCAAAAGGAAGTGGAGTTGGCTACATGTTTACTTTGGATGCTAGAATTCTAGCTATATATGCTAAAGGCGAAAGTGTGGTTACAAACATTAAAATATGGCAAAAATAGCTTGGACATTCAAATATGCAAAGGCTAGAATTAATGCAAAGGGTACATCTATAGTTATAGAATTACATAAATTCTGTGAAATATCTCAATTTGGGAAGCATGCAAGATAATTGTTTTCACACGAAAAAGATGTAATCAAGAATATACTTGATATTATACATACATATATTTAGGGGCCTATGCAACATGTATCACTTGGTGGTAGTAAGTATTAACTGATGATTGCTTTAGAAAAATTTAGGTATATTTCATTAAGGAAAATAGTAAAGTGTTTGAGCCCTTCAAAACTTTCAAGATTGTTGTGATAGGCTTGAAAGTTAAGTGCTTGAGGTTAGATGGAGGAGGAGAATATCTCTCTAATGAGTTTAGTGATTTTTAAAGGTCTCATGGGAGGATAAAATAACAGTTTATATATAGGTTTATATCCCACAACAAAATGGGATTGAAGAAAGGAAAAAAATACATATTGTGAAAGTTGCATGGGTACCCCATGAGTATTAATAACTGAAAATGATATACCTAAGCAATTTTTGTTTGAGTGTATTAATATTGCTATCCACATTATGAATGAAACTTCGATAGTTACACTTCTGATGTGTTACACTTAAAAGTGTTTGATTATAATGCATATTTTCAAGTGCCTAATTATTTGAGGAAGAAATTGAATCCAAATGATGAAAAATGTATTTTCATTGAATCCTATACTAAGCAGAAAGGATATCATTGTTAGAACCCTAGTGGTGAGTTTTGAGGGAGAAGCGATGTTATTTTTTATGAGATGAGTAGTTAGTATGCATCTAGTAGAGATGCATTGGATGATGTTGATGATCATGATAGTCATATACAAATAGAAAAGCAAGAATAATGGATCCTTCATTTGGTAGTAGATCTATAGTTTGGAGGACTAAGGAGTAGTCCTGCATCTTCAAGTGCATCTACTAGTATTATAAGTTGTTGGGTATCACATGCTCAATGTCTTGGGACCATTGGACACACTCCTATTATTTCATGAGCTTCAACACATGGCATCCTTGGGCTATCTCTAGCCACTCACATGTGGATTTAAACCTAATTGTAGTGAGCATTGCATAGCATAGCACCAACCATGATAGGTACAGTGCAAGCTCCATGACTCAAGCGAGTGCTCCTTCGTCCCTCAACTCTCTATGACCTCCACATGCGAAAGAATGAACATAGGTATGGCAAGAGAGAGTACTTGGAGAGAAGAATAGTAGAGCTTCACCCTCTTGGTTCTTCATTCTCAGCTTGTTCTCTTCGTTCTCATCATTTTTACATGCATTTTTAGGGTTAGGGTTTTCCCATCCCTCTTGGGCATCTAGCCCACTTTTGGGCATCAAGACTGATGATCTCTTATTGCATGCTTTTCCTATGGTGAAAATGAATTAGAACTTGCACCGGTTTTACTCAAAAGCCTATTCTAATATTAGAACTTGTGTACAAGGCTTTGGACTTACATGATAAATTAATACAACGACGTAACCACTTAGTGATTTAATTGTGCAACTACTTTATGCACATTGCAAACAATTAATCCTTGTTTTTCATGACATGATTCTAATCCAAAATATACACTCCTTTAGGTTCCTTACTACTTGAAAAAACATTATCCCCCTTCTAGATGAGTGTCAATCTCATGGCACTCTCCATCGTACTAGGGGCATGCTTCAAGCACCAAATATGTGGATGCTAGGGACCACCACGAGTTATCCTTTAAGGAGTTCTTTAGGTTGTTGATAGCATATAACCTCCTTATTGTAAGGTATATTGTGGTTGGAGTGGTGGTAGGTTACCTAATTGTTACTGAAGTTGGTGGTATTCTTGGGATTTTGTTGGTGGGTTCTAATGGTGATTATTCTCTTGGTAAGTTTCCATGGTGAATCAAAGAGGAGAAGTACCAGGTTGAGGATGGAAGAGATTGAAAAGAAGTTGATGGCCCATTAATCCTTGGAATTTTCTATACCTGAAATTGGAAAACTTCTCATGTAGTTTCTCCCTAGGGGACAATGTACAAGACAAATTTTGCTAGTTTGGGAGATGGTCAAGCAGACTTGAAGTGTTCTTTGGCACTTGAGGACCCAAATGGTGCATAGGTGGTGGTACAAATATTACATGAATGCATGATATTACTTAATTAGAAGATAGTTGTATGGTTCCTCATAGCTGTGTTGTTGATGGTGCGAGGGTAAGATAGATAGGAAAAAAGTGTTGTTGTTGAGGGAAAATGCACTTGAAGGAGGTCCTCCTAAAGACATCATTAGTATGCTAGATAAGATGTGTCATAGTCAAGTAGCCTGAGCATAAAGGTCTTCAGTATAATTGAAGCTACTTCTGGTGATTGAGGATAATGGTTTTGTCTTCGAACATTTTTTCATCTTACTTCCATTCTTCCATTGCAGATTGTGATGGCGTTGACATGTAGTAGAGAAAGAAAGTTGCAAGTGACTTAAGGTGACAGGTCTATGATGTGCTTTGAGTAAGTGTGGGGGGAATCATCAAAAGGGCTAAGGGATTAGGGACAAAGCCAGCCAACCAAGGCCACTAGATATACCTCATTTGAGAACCCCTATGTGTAATGCATCGATTGCACATGCGCTTTTTTAAAATTTTGATTTTTTCCCCCTTGGTTTTTTGAATAACATAACAATGCCACACAATGAGACTTTCAACCTTATAAGAGAGATCAAAGGGATGGTGAAGATTTAGAAGGTTGAGAAGGATTATTCATTGATTAAGAAGTGTTTGATCCTTAAGCCTTGATTTGAGATTGTAAAGAACCTATTTTTGATTAAGAGTTTGAAGTTTGAAGTTTGAGAGATGATTGAATACCTTGGTAGTTAAAATATTTTGCTTAGAATCCTACACGTCCATGTCTTTACTCTTTCTTATATCCATGAGCTCTTCCATAGCTTACTGACTCGTTGGTCCTTTATTGTTGCCTTAAGCTTATCATTTGCGAGTCATTTGCCACCTATTTGTTTGCATTCACTTGATAAAAATTGAAAGCATATGTTGAGTTGAAAGAGGATTAAAAAATTTTTAGAATGGATGTTTAACATCATTTCCCACTTCATGTTAACAGTCCATTGCTTCCACTTGCTCCCTCCCTGCACAAAAAATGTAGCAATACTTTCGAGAATTGCAGGGATACTGATAGTGTGGTGTGCATGGATTTTTTAACTTTTTTGTTTTTTGATTTTATTTTTATAAACTCTGTTGTGTATAAAGTTAGAATGTATAAGTAGTATGGATTATGGTGAAATAGGGTTACTTTGTCAAGATATGAGCCATTGATAGAAGTCAGCATTGTATTGGAATGCATCATAGGTGTCAAGAAGTTGTGGTAATTTTGCAATTAGAGTTAGATATGCCACAACATGAAATACCATGCAACATGGAGCTCTTCTTTTGAGAGAATTTTTTCAAGCAAGGGAAGATCTAAAAGTGGTTCATCTAATGTGACTCCTTGTACAATGGTAAGTACTCAGAGGGAAGTTAGAGCTATGTACATTGGGTCAATTTGGGATTTCCATATGGCATGTATTTACTCTAAAATAGTCATTAGCTGACTTCCAAGTTTAGATGTTGAGGCTCTCATAGTTTATCATACTTGCTTGAATGAACTTCCATCCTCTCCTTTCTATTCTAATGTTGATATTTTCTCCATGGTTTGGGGGCACAAAGCATGAAAAAATGTG
This sequence comes from Lygodium microphyllum, assembly GCF_053477565.2. Taxonomy (NCBI): domain Eukaryota; kingdom Viridiplantae; phylum Streptophyta; class Polypodiopsida; order Schizaeales; family Lygodiaceae; genus Lygodium; species Lygodium microphyllum. The sequence goes on along the minus strand of NC_141138.1, from coordinate 25,484,549 downwards.
GGAACAAAACAATGTTCCTCAACTTCCTCAATGGGGATGAGTCTTAGAAGGTCATCTAGGTGGTCACCATATTTCTTACTAAGGTGTTCTTGCTCTTCCCAAGATAGTGGGCATGTGAAGAATTCCTTAAATCCCTCATTGAGAAGGATTCCAACATTATACTGGGCATAAACACATGGAAGGAATATGATTTTATCACTCAATTCCAAAAGGCAACTAGTCACTATTTGATTTTTATTTTGGGCACTTTTTCTTGCAATGTATTTTAATTTTCTTAGTTGCAAGTTAGGTTTCAAATGAGCTGAAGGCTTTGATCAAGTTGAACTAGACTTGAGAGTTGGTGACTCACTTGGGATCATTGATTTTATGCTAGTATCACTCTTTTCTAAGGTACCAGAGGAGTATGTGACTTGGCAAAGTTGGTGGGTTTAGGGAAGTGTGATAGTTGTGGTTTCACATCTTGATGGGAAGTAGTAATTACTGGAGTCCCCGAGTTTGGTGCTGGTAGCAATTGAGGCCAATTGCTATTTTAGATCCCATATTTGTTTGGAAGGACTCTTAGGGTTAAGGGGCTCATGTGTGTCTATGGTCCCTTGTGAATAGGTCTTTAAGTACTATGATTATTTCCCTTTAGAATCTCTTTTAGGGGTTTCTCAGGAGGTATGGGCTCTTGGCCTAGATGTTTAGGCTTGTTCCTCTTTTCTCCTCTAGCATTGTGAGGGAAGGTTGTGGTCAATTTACTCTCCCTTGCATTCTTAGACAAAGGAGTGGGTTGCAAATCAGGAGATAGATTAGGTTTCATGTCACGTAGCCACAAATCAAACCACTTGAAGAGGAATTGAAGCATAGCCATCTAGAATTGTCAGGTCTTGGTTAAGGCAAAATATGTTGTCAAGCATTTTCACGAAAATCGAAAACCCCCAGTGAAACTGTAGATAGGTTTGGTCTTTGATAGCTTAGAGGTTTGCGTGAATGTTTGCTTTGTTATTTCATAGTTGGATTTTTTGTGATTGTCTAGCTTAGGATTTGTTTTTGTCATTTTGTTGGTTTTTTTAGTGTGGAAACTTGATGGCCTTGGTCGAGTTTGGTATTTTTTGGACATGTTGGAGCTAAAATTTGCAAGTAGTTGCCGAACATTGTGGAACATGTATGTTGTCTTGTTGAGACTCTTTCACATCATGGGATGATGGGTTCACGAGCACTTCACATTGCACTTCTTTGATGCACTACACTCGGGGGTTGTCTCCTGATTTTTTAAAAATACTTCCATGCCATGGGTTGGGGTTGAAGCACATTTTGCACCATCATTGAGCACTTGCACAGCATGAGGGCCATTGTAGCTATGTGCAATAAATCTTAGATGCATGCGCACTTGAGAGAGCACCTTTTAATAAGCATGCATTGTTTCTTGCATGCACGAGATTTGGGATATTCATCACTAAGTTAAGAATCTCTGGTTGAGTGGAAAAGGTGATTGGGTAAGTTTGAGGGTCGTAAAGGAGGCTGCCAATTGTGAGATTAGTTGTTATCTTGGTCAATATCTTGAGGACCATCATTTTCTTGAGCGATTGTGAGATTTTGGGTGGGTGGAGTGGAGTATGATATCTTTCTTGTCTCGATGAGTGTTGAGAGGTGAGATTAAGGATTTAATTCTAATCAAGGAACTGTGTTTGCATATTGCATGACACACAAGTATATGTAGATAGGCTAGGCACAATTTCTTCAGTGCATCCATACTTTTGTGTGAAGCAACGCTTGATTATTTGCATAGCAAGGATTCCAATTTGCATATCCTCTCAAAATCATGCATTATTTGGCACAGAGTTCATTTCAAAAAGCATATTATGTTGCTAGGACACATTGCATTGAGAAAAAACATGTTCCTTTAACAAACTTGCTAATAAGAAAAGAAGATGAGAAGGTCACAAATCTTGTCTGCTATGCTCAAGGGATGCTAGAAGAATATGCATGCAATATGAAGTTAGAAGGTGTTGAAGATCTTGCAACTAAGCATGATGAGTGCGCAATCAACTTCTTATTCTATCCAAGATTGAATAGATCCAAATGTTGCACTTTAAGGCAAATGCATAGAAGTGTCATTTGTTGATCAAGTTGTCAAACATTGCAAATTATATAGTGGAGTATTGAGGAGAGAAGAAATCAAAGAGAAGGGTGTTGAAGCAAGTAGAAGAGCAAAAAGTGATTGAAGCTAAAATACATTCCGTCAAAAGGAGATACAAGAGGAGCCCTAAAAAAGATGAGCATGCAATCATGTTTTCAAGTCGATTGGAAAGAGAGTTTACATTTTTATAAATTCAACTCATGATCTTCCTAGTATCACAATGCTTCTTCTTGAAAGCAAGATTAAAGGCATTTCTTGGTGGTTTCAAGGATAACGGTGGCTATCGTTCGTTGGTCATGGGTTGGCTATGGGTATCAACATGTATCCATCATCCTCTTCATTCATTAGGATGAGTCTATTGTAGCTCTTCCAGTGGATGAACTTATTGAGAAGGTAGATGGCTTTATTGGTTTATTTCCAGAGCACAAATATGAAATCGTTAAACGGTTACAAGAGAAGAAGTACATATGTGAAATGATTGGTAATGGAGTAAATGATGCTCTTGCTTTGAAAAAGGTTGATATTGGTATTGATGTTGCTGATACAACTAATGCTGCTAGGAGAGTAGGATTTGGGCATATGCCATAGCACAAGGAGTTCAGTCAAAGCAGATTATTTTCACAAATGTTGCATATACGTCGAAGTGCATTAACTGATCTTTTCCTCAATACGGCCTTATGCAATGGTCATACTACTCGAACTGATATTCTATGAGCTAGCCTACTAATGATTACGCTAACCCTAGAAATGATGGTGACTCTCGTTGACTAAATTACACATTCGATTTGGCGGCATGTTTGAAGATACAATTCGCAGTAATGATAGCAATTTTAAAATGCAGGAAATGCAACGTTCAACGTTCGCAGGCAAGACAACACTCAGGACTATCTCCCACGGAGTCTTTATGACGTTGGGGAGATGGGATCAACAGTGGACTATGCACCTTGGTCATGCTCCTTGATCTTGGATATTGATTCCCCAAGAAGCAAACCCATAAAGAATAGTAAAACCAACCCACTAAGTAAACCCAGCACATTAGAAAGAGCAAATTTTTGCGAGTTATGTTGTGATTTCGAGGATAGTAAACCCAACTAGCTGATGACCTTGGGCTTTATGGAACGATTGTTATTCCACATGAAATAACAGTATGGAATCCACCAAACCCTATTAGGTTGTCAAGCAGCATCTAAAATTTCGTGGGCCCACATTGCCATTGAATGGTGTTGGCAATTGGGGTGTCCCTCTCAAAATTGTTGATTCTGACCCTAACCAAAAGTAAAGCCATCGTTTGTAGTAAACCCAAAAAACAAAATAAACCCGATTTGTGAAGTGTGCAAATTCGATCGAGGATCGTGGGCACCTTTTTTGCTCTCGATATAACTAGTAAAAATACCCTATGGGCAAGGCATGCTGAGGGAACGACTCATGTTAAGATACAAGACCCATACTACAACAACACATTTGCCCAAGAAGTGGAAATCTTTATGTTTCTCCAATGATGGCCCGCGCATCAAGGTGCATTTCACTCTATCTCTTCCGCTCATGCTCATAATATATGTAGTGTGACATTGTGATAACAAATTGGTGATGTGTCCTTGTTTAGTCAATGGCAATGGATTCTAGAGAGCAATGTTGAGATTGGTGACAATGATACCGATGAGGAAACATTGGTTGAAACATCGAAAAATGAGGATGAGATACATGATACTTATGTTTAAGAGAATGATACAACACCACAAGAAAGTGGTAGCTTTGGGCCGAATCCACTAAATTTTACCTCACCAAAGTACATCTCGTTGGACCAAAAGAGCTATATGTTGATGGTAAGTGACTTGAATGGGGAGAGAGCTATCACACTGGATGTGCTTCAGCAACTCAACAGGAGGGAGTTGCTAGACTTGAAGAGATGGAAAAGGATCAAAGAAACTCTTTGCACTATCACAGATGATGTGGGTCAAGTTGTGCTTGCCTTGAGATCGAAGCCCTCACTCCACATTGCATGCTTGGAGGATTGAGAGAGCATATCCATTGCAAATCATATAAACATGGTTATAGGTTCTCGTGAAGGTGTCAATGTGACAATCGAGTCTATCAAATCAAAGTGGTGCACTGACTTGTGGAGCCATGGCATTCCTCTCCCCTATGTCAAGGAGCTTATCAATTTGTGTGCTTGCAAGGCTATCACAAAGTCCCATTAACTTGATGGAGTTTCCTTGTATCCATTTCATGCAGCGGAAAGGAAAGCACCTATGATAGAACTTGTGCTAGATAGATTGCTTATGGAGCGCAAGTTGCAAGAAATCATGGTTGAGCACAAGGTTAGGTTGCGCAAGCTTCGGTCGACCAAAAAGCACAGTCCATCCAAGGTGATTGGGGAGTTTGCATGCCATCATGGTGGTAGTGCCACTCACAAGGGCTCCCAAGTTTGTAGGTTGAGAACATTGTAGAAGTGTGGTTGCCCATTCAAGGTGCAAGTGGAGTATAAAGATGGCACCCAAGAAGTCACTATAAGGGTTTATGCCTTGCACGAGGGGCATGTTCTTGGTTCTCATGCATATTTGTATCACTTAACAATGCATCCTCGCATCATTAATTGCTACAAGGAGGACTTGTTTGATGTTGGGACGTGCTGCCATGTTGCCAAGATGAGTCTTTCAAAGGAACAATTTCACTTGCAAAATGCCTCTCCACAAGATCGGGCCACCTTTAGGTTCTTCATGATCCCAAAAGAAGTGCAAACTTTGTCATACCAATTGCGCCTTGAAGGTATGTTGCGTTTATTGAAACTTCAGTTCTATGCCAATCAATTACTGTTGGCACCAATTGGATATGGGGTATTGTGTGCAAACTTTCCAAGGACGATTGGATGGCCATGTACATGGAAGTGGTTTGTCTATTGGACTTGAAAAAGGTATTGGACACATCCCTTTTTACGTTTGTATATTGCAAACAAGCATTGTGCATGTGTGATGAAGCAACTTTGGATCATGTAGGTGTTGTACTCTCAACCTTACAATCCCCATGCAAAAGAGGATAAGGATAAACCATTCATACTGGTTATCCAAGATGAATGGATACTGGAGATGAGCAAGAGGTTCTCAAGGAACAATGCATGGGCAATTGACAGTACCTTTAAGACCAATGTGTTTGCTCTACCTTTTTATGCTGCCATTCTACCTAACCAACATGGAATGAGTGTTTTGAAGGGAGCTCTCTTGCTCAACCCTTGAGACCTACGGATCACTTATTGGTTAGGCATTTCAAGCAAAGCGGCCATGGCTACCTCTCACATAGCCAACTGGCTTTCCCTACCTATGGGGTGTCATGAGCTTACCTTGATGCTTGATCAAGTACCCTCCTCTTTCTTGCACACCGGTAGCTCTTGAGGCAAGCTCAAGAAACCTCAATCCCTCTCCATCAAGCTCCATCCTCCATAGCCGTGCAAGAGAAGAGAAGAGAAGAAGATGAAGAGAGGATATGGGGAGCTTCTTCTCCTTGATCCCTCACTCTCACACACTCACTCCCTTACTCTCTCACACTCCCTCACTCAAGAACACCACAAGAACGCAAGAAGAAGAGAAGAAGAAGAAGAAGAAGAAGCTTTTTGCCACATACCAAGAATGAACTTCTCATTCACTTTTTAATTTTATATACAAAACCCTAAGTCCCTTTTGGGCGACCATCCCTTTATTACATGGATGGCCGTGGCCGTGGCGGCCTGGTCCCTTTTTCCCTTTGCCCTAACTTCCTAGATAAGTCTTACCACCCATCCATGGTTACAAATTGCATAGGAGGGAGCCTGGATCTCTTTTACAAAGATTTTGGCTATGCCTTTATATTTAAAGGTGCACCTTCTTGCTTTTGGCTGTTTTGCAACTTCCATGGTTGCATCTTGGACTCTTGGTGGTTGTGCCCATTCTTTTAGATTTTTTTCGGGCCCATTCTCTTGTGAGAAACCTTTTCCTTTTTTCTACCTTGCGCTTTTCCTCTTGATACCTCTTTTTTTGCTTTCTCTGCTCTATAGTAAACATTAGCCCCCTCCTAGTCGAGTGCCAGTCCCATGGCACTACTGGGTGGTGAGTTGGACGGTGGTGATGGGGTCACTGAGTGACTTTTTTATTTTGTATACAAGCCTTAGTAGAGGATGTGTTGGAGGGATTTATGCTTGGAATTAAAGATGGTGTTGGAGTGAGTCCCTCCAGGGAGCTAGTTGTGGTGGAGGTCTACCTTTGAAATTGATGATAGTGTTAAGGCAAACCCCCGTCTTAAGGTTGGCTAGGGGTAGATCTACCCTTGAAATTTAAAATGGTGTTGGGTGGATCCTCCTTGGAGAAGCCAAAGATGGTGGACCTATCCGAGAGGTTGAGGATGCCTTTGGACAGGTTTCCTTCATTGTGCCCTTTTCTTGATGCGGCACGATCTTAACCTTCAAGACAAAGTTGTGTACTTCCTAAGGGGTGTGTCTGCCTTACCATGTAGTGCATGGTGCACGTGCTTGTGGAACTGGGAGATGGGTCCCTTGGTGGTATTCCATAGTTGAGGACCTAGTTCATGCATGGTTGTAAGTGTGGTGTGTCCCTTAGGGAGACAGGTCATGGAAATGTCCTACCCTTGATGTGCTCTAGTATGTGTTGTGGGAGACAATGCTAGGTATGGAAACCCTAGGTGTAGTGATTGTGGCACTCAAGATGCTTTTGGGGGATTTAGTGTTTTCACTTTTTCTTTTCTTTTCTTTTCTTTTTTTTTGGATTAGATTATTACAATCGACATTCTAACACAAGGGTGTGCTCAAGCTGTGCCCTGATCTTCCTCGGATGATTTGCGAGTGGTCTTAGGGACTTAGTCAAAAAGGCACGGCTCTGCAGGTATTCCTTGATACTAGCCTTTGCATTAAGATATGTGGTTGACAAGAAAGGATGATTGCACCTCATGAAGTGCCTATCACTCATGTCCTCAAGGATCTTCATACAAAAACAGGGAAGCAGGGTTGCCCTCATCATGAGCCTAGCCATAGCACATCTATCTATTCCTAGGTTAATGTCAAAAAAGAGTGCCAAGGGAAGGTGGGCTTCCTCAGCTACTGGATTTTTCTTAAGTAAAAATTTAATGGTCCTAAGGTAATTACAAGTAGTTATGAAGGCTGGGTCTGGGCAGGAAGAGAAATCCTTGAGGAAGCGATTGATGGATGGGCACAAGTCCCCTTCTTTGAAAGTCATGCATTCCTCAGGAGTCCCTGCATGGACGTTGTAGATATTTGGAAAGTCGTATCTTCCATGCACCCCCTATTGTAATCAACTCCATGTCTACGAGGGTAGGGCATGTAGATATGATCATTCCCATCTTCCAATAGTGTACCATAGAAGGCCATCCATGCATCAAGATTGGTGTCCCAAATCCTCCTCCGCCACTTTGGCTATGCCTCATAGCCTCGAACGATTTTGGAAACCTAATAGACCTTATCCTTCTACTAGCTCATTGGTTCCCGCCTCCATTGTGTGATTACAATGCTCTGCTCCTCGACCCATTGCTTCGCTAAAGTATTTCCAAATGAATGATCATTTCCACTACCTTCAAGGGGAGGACTCGTTCAAAGGCTCGTGTGTAGAGGAAGGAGAAATCAAAGGTTCGGGATTAGACTTCCTGCTATTGCAAATGGTTAGCTCCTACGACGAGTTGACAGGATGGTGATCCTTGTGTAGTGGCATGGGCTCGTCAAGAAGCTACGATGACCGTGCTTGCGCTCTTTGCTGGGCTTTCTCCAAAAGTTTCCCTCTTCTTCTTCCGGTAGCAATGATGTGTTTGGGGACTTGGGAACCCTCTAGCTCTTCTGGGGGTAGGTTAGGCAAGGGCAAACTAGGCTCTCTGGTTTGTGGTTCTTCTTTGAATTCCTGTCAAAGTCCTTGACCTTGGTGTCTTGTTCCATGAATGGGGGTGGATAGAGCTCCTCTTGTTCTTTGAACCCAAGTTTCCTGAGCTCATGGAGAGATTGGCTTGTCATAAGTAGCTGTGTTACTGCTCCTTGGTTATGCATATGCCGATTGGGAGTGCGTGCTGTTGCAAGCCATACCTCAAGGCTTTGGTCGTCAACTCTAGCTTATGTTTCATTCTCTCCACCAAATCCTTGCCTTCAACTTGGGTGACATATAGCACCGTGCTAAAAAAGCTTTCCTTTGAGTGTCTGAGCACACCTCTATAGCTTCTGCTCTAGATTTTGCGACCATCTCCTCACACTCCACCACTGCCAGGTGCTCTATCAATCCTCGCACTCTTTCAAAATTATGCCTCTCCCATTGCTATGCTTTCTATTCCAGATCTTTCTTGCCTTTTTCCATCTCCTAAGACAGCATCATTACCACTTGTTGCTCATTCCACACTTCTAGCATTTGGGTCTTCTCTTTGTCTCGATGGTTCAGCTACTCTTCTATTATCCTTCTATCTTGCTCAGCCACGGAGGACTGCTGGTGGGCTTCTGCAATCCTTTCTGATAGATCTTCATTGACTTGCGCTTAGCTTTGCAATTCTACTAGGTGCAGCCTTCTTTCGGTCATGGCCATGGCCATTAGTCCCTCCACTTCCTGTTGGGCATTTCGTAGGTTGTCCTACATGCTCCTAGTGGCTTCTTCTATGGCCTCTTCCTTCTCCTTCAACACGAATTCTATCTCTCTCTCTAACCTTCCTTGCTTCTTCATTGCTAACCACAGCCTAAATACCATGGTATTCTCCTATTTTTGGCATTGTTCTCCTTATGCATGGTCCCTTTCTCGGTGGTTCTCCCGTAGTTCTGTATTCATCTCTTCCACCCATGCCATTCGTTGCTGGAGCTTAGCGTATTGTTGGATGAGCAACTTGTGGCCCTGCTACTCGGCCACTAGGTCTTGGGCTTCATACTCTAGCCTTTGCCTTAGGCAATCTTCATTCTCTTGCACCTCCTTCTCTTTGGCACTGAGTTGCTCTTTTAGGTTTTGAATTTCTTTCTGATGTTCCATGGCTTGCCATGTTGTCTCTAGCCTTAGTGCTGCAGACACTTCTCTTTTAGCCTCTAGTTCTACTATTGTTGCCTTCTTCTCTCTCTTACCCTTCTCCAGTTGGGCTAGAAGTTCAGCTAGCTACATAGACATCATAGTCTACAGTCGGGGGCATTGTTGGTGGTGCTGTGGTGGTGGACACTTCCAACCTTTGCCTTTTTGGATCTTGCCTAGACTTGGTGTCAGTTGTAGTTGGCCTTTTGACTGCTGCTTTTGGCACTATTTCCGGTACCTTTGTGACCAAGAATTGCATCATGGACATAAGTTTAGTAGCCATGGTTGGCTCTGGCTCCTGTGTTGTGGCGGTGGTGGTGGTGGTGGTTTGAGGCATGAAAGTTGAAGGGAAGGGATGTAATGGGACCTTGCTCTTTCGTACAACAATAGGGGCCACTCCCGCGCTACCGCTAGGCTCGCATTCCTGTCATTGGCTCAGGGGGTTCATCTCCCCAGCACCATGGGTCTCCTCGACAGCATAGCCTCCACCATGTCTTCATCCTCCTTTCTCCTTAGCTCCTTTGCCTCTTCTTCTACTCTTCTTCTTCTCTCCTCCTTGGATCTCTGTGATTCTTCTCTCACTTTCTTCATTTCTTCCTCCTCTTTCCTCCTTTATTCTTCTTCCACCCTTTTGGATTCTCTTTGGGCTCTTTTTAGTTCATCCCATTCTTCTTTCGTCATCGCCTCCCTCCTTTGTTGTTGGGGTTTTGTGGCCTTCTTCTTCTCTTGTGCCCTAGCCTCCTTCTGGGTAATCTGCACTTCCTGCTCTCCCCGGTTGCTAATGGTTCTCTCACTAGATTGCTCCATGTCAGGGTGTGATGGCGACTGATCTAGTGTCTCTCCTACCTCCTCTTCAAATCCTTCTGCCTCCTTTATGGCCTCTTCAATGATGGTCGTTAAGACTCCACCAAATCTGATCATGGATGCCTTAGAAGTGGGTTTCTTTTGTGTTGACCTAGCTATTGATGATGGGGATTCCCCTCTTGGCTGGTGCTACACTTGTGGCTAGGACGGTGACCGAGTTCTTGACGGTACCTGAGTTCTTGATGGTTTTCAAGACAAAAACCCATTCCAGTCCACTTCTTCAGGGAACCTTGCGGCTATGTTCTCCAGTAGTGGCACACCAATTCTATTCATTAATGCATTGTACCTCTATCTCGAGAAGAGGGCATGAGCCATCTTTGCTTGCATCCTTACTTCTGGATTTGGGATGTTTGCCAGACTTATCCCTTCCACCATGTGCACATCATTCTTATTCACTCCTAGCATAGCATATACATCTCTCCGATGGAAATTTTCTTTCTTGGGGACCAAACCTAGGGCCTTCTCGATCATTGCAGTGCTCAGTGGTACCTCCACTTGGCGTTCTTCTTCTCCTATTCCTGATTGTTACTGTGCCACAATTCCTTGCATCATCAAAACTTCTCAGGAATTTTGCGCACATGTTGTAGTCAACTGCTTGCCCTACTTTCTCCACATACTTCCAAAGGGCACACTTGTCCATTAGCTACTTCACAGCTGGCTCCTCCAAGATGGCTTCGTCCAAGTTCAGTGTGTGCTTGAAGGTGAATTTACTGAAGCCCCTTGTTTCCATAGTTAGGTTGTATCTCATTTGTTCTTCCTCCATGAAGGGGAGTTTGCCACCTTTATCTTTCCCTACCATTATAGGTACTTTTCATTTACCATAGTCCAACATTAGTATTCCTTAGATGGATTTTTGGTAAGCAGGAAATCGATTTTGCTTCCATGAAGAGAATGAACACGCTAAATTAAAGACATGAAATTTTCGAACAATAGCCTATTCATTCCAAAACATTTTTGATGCTTTCTTTCCAACCCTTTTTTACTTTTTCCTACTTTTAACTTTGATTAAGTCTTTTTGTTTCCTTCTTGTCTACGTTTTCTTAATCACCTAATCACCTTACCCCCTCCCCCTTAGGAAAAGATGAGAATCCTTTAGGATTGGACATGGGAGAGGCAAGGACATTTGAATGCAGTATGGTGCTATCTACTTTGGCATAAGCCAATCGTAAAAATCAAGGTTTTATTCTAAGTGGGCATGATGATCGAGATTACAAGGGCTAACACATACTTGGGTAATGTAAGTTAGGACATCGGTTAGAAAATCACCTGAGTTAATGCGGCTAGCTACATGTAGCTCCTCTGCCTTAAGGATGCGATCAATGTAAGGGTGGTTGTCTAGATGTTTGTTTCGGGTGATGGCCAAGACCCTGAAAGAGGTTGGTGCTACGGTCATACTCGATTGTTTTAATAGCGCTAGAAACCCCATTCCTCCCATTGGAGATGTAGCTGACACCATTTTTGTAAGAATGATGAGTTAGAGTTAGCAAGGCAAGTGAGTTCCTCAAGCTCAACAGGTGACACAAGCCTTTGGGGCTTGCAGTCTGATGTTATTAGCCATCTGATGAGCGCATGCTCTTTTGAGATTTCACCATTATTGATCAACTCCTTTGCGGCCTTGGGGAATTTTATGGTCATGAACTCATATTCTTCCCAAGTGCAAGATAAAGAACGAACGTCAGAGGCAAGGGGTTCATCAAGCAAGTTGAGGTCAAGTCTTTCATAACTCCTAGCAAACATGGTGAAAGTGTTGTCCAAGAGCTTGATTCAATTCATCAAGTCATATCCCATATTCTCAACAAGGTCGTTGGCTTCTGATAGAAACAAACATCGCTCGTAGGAAGGCCCAAGACCTTCTCTGGTGATTGCGGTGGAATTGGATTAGGCAGTGATGGTTCTAGTGGCAGTGAACTAGACACAATGATGTTTCTAAAGGTAGCACCATAGTCCTAATCCATGTGTCCATTGCTACTTGGGGGTACTAAGGGTGGCTCCAGTGGCATAGATTGTGTGTTGCCCTGCTCTTGCGCAGTCACTGGGTTCCAAGATCTCTGGACTTAGATGATTTTGGGGTATCAAGTTGATATTTTTGTTGATATATTGGTTGGAGTTTGATGACCGCAACCATTGTGGGTTCTGTGGGTCTTGCAGCTTGGGTTTCGTGGGTTGTCATTGCCTTAGATGGAGTGTGGCTACGTAGGGGTGGGGTGGCGCAAGCGATGGTCGTGGTTGGGCTATGCTTCTAGGATTTCCCTTCTTGGGCACCCATATCCAGGTGTTGCCTTTGTAGTACCCTTGGGCTCGCAACAGATCTTTGGGGATCCATCGTTGCTTGATTGTGTGCCTACGTCAATAGCATCGGGTTAGTCTCTTAGGTTCTTAATGATAGTTGTTAGCATTGCGGGGTTGTGTTTGCTTGCTATGAGTAGGTTGTTTTTGCTGCCTTGGCACCCATTTAAGCGTGGGCTCTATGGCTTTGGGGATGGCCTTAGTTAGTATTGGTTTTGTATTCTAGGTGGGTTGTGATGACTCATGGACCCCCTCCTTAGGCTTAGTCCTAGGTAGCTCTATCAGTGGCATAGCAAACTTGGGTAGAGCCTCGCTACCCTTGCTGAAAGCTGTCACGATTCAAATGTTGCCAATGGAAAGGTGAATATATTGTAGATCGTAGTCCACATTGCAATGTGCTTGCTTCTTGAAAGTATGTCCTAAATAACAATTCTTGACTTGCATCCTTCATATTTGGCAATACACAAAAGAGGACTAGTAGGCTCCCAGACTACGATCTTGCACTTCCCTAGGAGTACATATGACTTTCCCTCGAAGGGGCTAAGTTTTGGGCTGTAACTGTGGCTCAAAAATGCGGGTTCAATGAGCATAAGTCAAGACAAAGAAGTTAGCTCCCTCATCAATCAAGGTATCAAATGCATGTGTGCACAAGGCAGTGGCTTTGATGTGCAGGTATGCTAGTGCTACTACCTCCTCATCCTTGTCCTCTAATTCGATGATGGTGGCTACATGGACATTGATAGGGGCACCTAGCATAGGGGGATCATGCAGTGGATGTGTGGGAGGGTAGTACTTCTTCATGCAACTACCATTACAGAAGCTTATGCCCTGACCTTCAACTGTTTTAAGTTCTACATTGCTTGTCCTACTGATGGTGTGCACTTGAAAATATCCTAATCCTCAGAATTTCATTTTCTGCTTGTGGCCCTTTACCAAGTAGAGATAAACAAGGTCTCCCTACTCAAAGTTGCATTGTTTGACGTGCTTGTCGAACCACATCTTCCGTCGTTCTTTCTCACAAATTAGGGCGTGGATGGCTAGGAGCCAAGTCTCAGTGAGTCATTCAAATTCCATGAGATGATCGGGTCCAAGCTTCCTTCCCTTCCCATCTCTCCTATACTGCTATCCTCAACCTCGGGACAAAGAATTCTAATGGCAAGATGGCCTTAGTCCCATAGGTCAACCCAAAGGGCATCTGCCCCACAGCCGTTTTAGTGGCTGTCTGATAGGCCCATAATGCTACCATAAGTTTGTTGTCCCAATCACTTCATGAGGTGGAAACTACCTTCACAAGGACATTGACTAAGATCTTGTTCGTGGATTCTGCTTGTGGCCATTAGCTTGAGGGTAGTAGGGTAAGGATTTCCTATGGATGATTAAGAAGGTTGAGAGCAAGTGGGCAATCACCTCATTGATGAAGTGAGTGCCTTGGTCGCTTACTAATTTGATAGGGGAACCAAATCATGAGATAACCTGCTCCCACAAGAACTTCATTGTGGTCCTAGTGTTGTTCTTCCTGGTGGATCATGGCTCGGCCCATTTCACAAGATAGTCAGTGCTACAATGATGTATTTAGCCTGTGAGTATTGTGTTGCAGGACTGATGGGTCCAATGAAGTCAATTTCCCATTTCTCAAAGGGTTGTCATGCAATGGCAGGGGTCAACTCCATCTTATCCTTTCATGCAGGAACTTTAGTCCTTTGGCACTCATTGCAATGCTTTATGAACTTAGCAACATTAGGAAATAGGGTGGGCCACCACAACTGAGATTGTAGCAACTTGTGGGCTATCGTATCCCCACGAAAGTGCCCTCTAGAAATTCCACCATGCAATTCACTTGACACTTCATGCATCTCGTGCTTGCACACACATCACCATAGCAACCCGCCTTGCCCTAATCTATAAAGTTAATCGACTATCAACTGTTAAGGTTGTATTTTTAGAATAAGTCTCCTAAGCCTGTTGGCCTTCTCGATAGGTCTCTTTCATAGCCTGTGCTCTAGCACTTGGACTATGTCATCTGCCCAATACTGCGTTAAATCAGCTCTAAACAAGTATCTCGCTAGATAAGATGAAAAGATGAGTGTCTGGCAAATCATCAACTATGCCTTGTCCAGTAGCTTCTTGCTAGACAAGATGAAAAGATGAGCGTTTGGCAAATCATCAACTATGCCTTGTCCAGCAACTTCTCTTGTGGTTATTTGGAACATGTGATTAGCCATGTAGTGCTACATGCCCTTGCATACCACCATAGAGAAATCAAATTCTAGAAGAAGAAGCAACCATCTCGCAATGTGCCTGGTAGTGCATGGTTTATTCACAAGATATAGAAATGCTTGATGGTCTTCAAAAAATGTGAAAAAGCGTGGCCAGGAGGTAGTGTCGAAACTTCTTTATAGCAAAGACCATGGCCAACCCCTCCCTTTCTGTGGTGGAGTATTTCATCTCCGTGTTAGTAAGCTGCCTACTAGCGAAACTCACGGGGTAATCCAAGTTATGTTCACCAAGCTAGCACAAGACAGCTCCAATAGCAAATTTAGACGCGCTTATATGCACATGGAAGGTGATGTTCTAGTATGGGGATTTTAAGATTGGTGCAGTTATAAGAGCCTTCTTCAACTCCTCATATGCTCATTGGCACAAATCAGTCCACTCAAACATGATCAACAGCTTATACAATGGTCTTGCAATCAATGTGTAATTCAACATGAAGCATTAATAGTATCTGGTGTGACATAAGAAACACTAAACTTCCTTATACCTTGGGTGGTGGCAAGTCATGACTTTTGAAAAGTCGATGACTATACCGTTCTTGGACACCATGTGCCCTAGAATTCATCCGTGCTTGATCCCCAAAACTGGCACTTCAAGGGATTCAATGATAGATTGTAAAGCTAGCATCATTCAAAGACTGCTTGTTTGCAGCTTTTCCAAGTGTTTTGCCTAGCTAGAGTGAATGCATAGGTCGTCTACAAACACCTCTAGCTCTTGTCTAAGCATATCTTTAAAGATGGTGCACATTAGACACTAAAAGGTTGCAAGTGTGTTCATTAGCCCAGAGAGCATTACAATATAAGTGAAGACTGTTGAGATATTGAGCTCCACTCGTGATATGCTAGGGTGACCATTGTGCATTTATGTCACCGACTTGTTAGTTGCAGATGCGGTTGGTACACCGCCCATGAATAATAGCTAGATGACAGCTATCCTTATCTACTCTAGTTCGTGGTTCAGTTAGTATGCCACCTTAGTTAGTTGAGTTTGGTTTGAGACCCATATATAGGGTTCTTCTATTTCTTTGTATGAGAGTTCTTTTTGGCTTACACAACTAAGAAGAGGAAAAAAAAATTCAGCCTCCACCTTTGTGTGTATTCCCCCATTGTGTGAGTGAGAAAGCTACAAGTGAGACTCCTTCCTTCTCTCCCATAATCTTGACATGGTATCAGAGCCTTGTTCGTGGTAAGGAGCTCAAGAAAGCAAACCAAGTTTGCGGTGTTTTGGTAAGAGGAACAGTGTTGCTTTCATTTTTCGAGTTTGGGAGCAAGTCTCTGCAGGTAGCATAGCCGGAAAGTGCTTGAGTGCATTGTCTCAGATTGAGACACCCTTCATGGTGTAGCAAGAGTGCATGAGTTTTTTTTATTTGAGGCCATTTTGGGGCCTGTTTTAGATACGGAAGTTTTCTGCATGCACTCAGGAAAAGGCCTTGTTTTATGCTATGCGACCACTGTTCTACAGGTCGGTGAAAAGTTACCGTAGAAATTGCATCGTATGCCCGTGTGCAGAGACATTGGGAGTTACAGAATCATCCTTGTTGCCTGTTGATGCAAAATCATCACTAGGAAGTGACTGTGTGGTCAAATACCACTTTCGTCAGTTTTGCAGATTTGCCCTTGTGAGGCTAAAGCTGTGTTCTTTACAATGACAGAATTTTTTGCAATGTTCTGTAATGGTGTCTGACTCTCTTTCACAGATTGTCACTGAAAAGCTTGACAAGAACAACTTCCAAGTATGGAAGTTTAGAATGACGAATTTCCTTATGGAAAAAGGATATTGGGAATTTGTTATAGGAAATGAAGAAGAACCAGTTCTTCCTAATGTTCCCAATCAACAGCAAATGCAGGCATTTAAAGGATGGCATGAGAGAGCCAGAAAATTTATGTATTGGCTATCTATCAATATTTCAGACTCTATAATTGTGCATATTCAGGATGCAAGTATGCCAAAGGAGGCATGGGATACTTTGTCAAAAATGTATAGCACAGATACGCAAGCCAGGAAAATGCAGCTCAAGCAAGAGTTGCACAATGTGCAAAGAGAAAGTATGAGCATCAATGACTACCACATGAAGGTGAAGAAGATTGCAAATGCACTTGCTTTCATTGGGTCGCCAGTGGAAGATGATGATTTAGTTTTCGTGACCTTGAATGGTCTAAGAAAGGATTATGTACAGTTTCGAACATCCATTTCCGTCCGTGAAAGATTTCCTGATTTTGAGGAGTTGATTGCTCTTCTAATTTCTGAGGAGCAAAGAAATGGTGGTGCATCTTCTTCAGGAGGAACTTCAAAAGAAATTGTCTTCTACTCAAATTCTAGAAGAGGTAGAGGCAGAGGTAGAGGAGGCCGATCTGGAGGCCATGGTAGAAATCAGAATATGCAGCAAACTCAAGAAAACCATACTGCACATCCTATTGTGCAGATTGAAAAATTTTCTTTGTCTATGCAAGATAGGAAAAAGAAATACCTGTCAGATGTATTTCATGTCCCGAATATCACCGAGAATCTGGTTTCTGTTGGTCAAATGGTTGAGTAGGGCTTGCAGGTCAGATTTAATCCTCATGGATGCTTTGTTGAGGATATGAAAAATAAAGGTCACTTGATAGCAAAAGGAAAGAAGAAGGGAAAAATGTTTACGTTGGATGCAGACATGCCTGAATTGAGTGCAACAATGTTTACACATGGGACTGGTGTAGTTGCAGATATTGATATCTGGCATAAATGCATTGGTCATGTTAATGTACAGCGACTTAAATCAATGCAGGCCCAAAACATTGTTGCGGGATTGTCTAAATTCAAGGTTGCAGAAATGCATAAGGTATGTGAAGCCTGTCAATTTGGAAAACAGGCAAGAAAACCATTTCCTAGACATGTTCAAGAGAGTAAGAAGCCATTGGAATTAATCCACTCTGATGTGTGGACTACTAAAGCTGCATCTATTGGAGGCTGTCATTATTTTGTCACTTTTATTGATGACTATAGCAGAAAAGTTTGGGTGTATTTTATGAAAAAGAAAAGTGAAGTTTTGGGCATTTCAAAACTCTTAAAGCTATGGTTGAAAAAGAAACAGACCTGCAAATAAAATGCCTAAGGTCAGATGGAGGGGGAGAGTACCTCTCAAATGAGTTTGCAAGGTTCTTGCAGGAGCATGGCATAAAGCAACAATATTCATGTAGTCATGCCCCACAGCAAAATGGAATTGCACAAAGAAAAAACAGACATATTGGAGAGGTATCTCGTGCCATGCTCAATGAAAAAGACCTGCCAGATTTTTACTAGGCTGAGGTAGTTGCTACAGCAGTCTACATAATGAACAGGACTCCCACTACAGCAATACATGGCATGACTCCAGAGGAGAGGTATACTGGTAGGAAACCAGATATTTCTCATTTGAAAATTTTTTGTTGCATTGCCTATGTTCATGTGCCAGATGAGTTGAGATCCAAGTTGGATCCAAAAGCTAAGAAGTGCATCTTTATTGGTTACTCTCTGCAGCACAGAAAGGGTATAGATGCTATAACCCTTCTAGTCATAAGTTTACAGTGAGCAGAGATGTTGTTTTTTATGACATGAGTACCTGGTATAAACCAGTAAATGTGATTGATAATGTAGATGCACAAAATGCTAATGCTGCACAGAATTCACAGCAGCAGTCACAAGATATTAGTGGACCTAGAGTGTCCTCTAGCACTGGTTCACATTCTTTGCCATGGACAGGCAGATTGAGATCAGGAGAATCTTCTCAAAGCAATGTAGATAGTGGTATGCAAGTATCACGAAAAGGAAAAGAGAAGGTAGATCAGCCCATGTTTGATGTGAATGCAGGTCACTCTTATGTGGAGGGTGAATCCAGTGGCTCAGAACAGAGCATTGATGATGAGTTGGGTATTCCTTCTATTGTTACACCTGGAGTAAGGAAGACCAGGGATGTTTTGAGAGCACCTGGAAGTGAATCTACTTTGCGTAGGTCTACCAGAGCTAGGTATCCTATGGATAGGCTGAAATATGATGGATTTACAGCCATTCACTATGCCTATGTAGTCAAAGTGATACAGGAACCAGAACCCACTTCTTTTAAGCAAGCCATGGGAAAAGAAAAATGGGAGAAAGCCATGGATGAAGAAATGGATGCTTTGGAAGCAAATGCTACATGGGAATTGGTACCTTTGCCTAAAGATAAGAATGCAATTGGTTGTAAGTGGGTTTATAAGGTGAAGCACAATGCAGATGGTTCTGTGAACAGATACAAGGCAAGACTAGTAGTCAAGGGATATGCACAAACATATGGCATTGATTATGAAGAAACATTCAGTCCGGTTGCAAGGATGGCAACCGTAAGAGCAGACATTGCTATGGCTACATCATAGGGATGGTCTTTACATCAAATGGATGTAAAGAATGCCTTCTTGCATGGTGATTTGCAAGAAGAGGTCTATATGGAGCAGCCACCAGGTTATGTGCATGCTGTTCATCCTAAGTTTTTTTGCAGGTTGAAGAAAGCCTTGTATGGCTTGAAGCAAGAACCTAGAGCATGGTCTGACAAGATAGGATAGTATCTTATCACTATTGGCTTTCAGATTTCCAAGGTAGATTTCTCACTTTATGTGAGAAAAACAGAGAAAGATATTATGCTACTTGTCATTTATGTTGATGATTTGATTATCACAGGTGATAGTGATGAAGATATCCTTCATGTGAAAATGCTATTGAAGCAGAAGTTTGAGATGAAGGATTTGGGAGAGCTGCTTTATTTCTTGGGCATTGAGGTGATAAGATCACCAAGTGGGATATGGCTCTTACAGAGGAAGTATGGATTGGACATGCTGTCCAAATATGGGATGACAGGCTGTAAGCCTATTTCAGTTCCTTTGGAGTAGAATGTGAAGTTGAGCGCAGATGCAGGTGAGCTTCTGGAAGACCCTACTATGTACAAGCGCATAGTAGGAAGTTTGATTTATATGACTATTACCAGGCCAGATTTGAGCTATGTTGTTGGATTGGTAAGTCAGTTTATGCAGGCTCCAAGGAAACCGCATTTGGATGAAGCTAGATGCATACTCACGTATGTGAAGTCCACACTGCAGTATGGACTATTTTATGAGACTGGGATTCAGATACAGTTGCATGGATACACTAACGATGATTGGGCTGGTAGTATTTCTGATAGACGATCTACCAGTGGATATGTGTTCTCTTTTGGAAGTGCTGCAGTCACTTGGAGCAGCAAGAAACAGCCTACAATTGCCTTGTCGAGTACAGAGGCTGAGTACAAGGGTGCAGCAATGGTTGGATATGAGGTAGCTTGGTTGCATAAGCTACTTTATGATATGCATCAACCCCTACAGATGGGCTAGTTGTCATTTATTGTGACAACATGAGTAGTATACACTTGGCAAATAACCTAGTATATCATGCTAGAACAAAGCACATTGAGGTGCATTATCACTATGTGCAGGAGAGGGTTTTACTAGGTCTTATTGATCTAGTTTATGTCAGTACAGAGGATCAGCTAGCTGACATATTCACGAAGGCATTGGGTGTAGAGAAACTGCACAAGTTCAGAGACCTGCTTGGTGTGCAAGAATTGGGATTGAGCTCGAGGGGGAGTGTTGAGATATCAAGCTCCACTCGTGATATGCCAGGGTGATCGTTGTGCATTTATGTCACTGACTTGTTAGTTGCAGATGCGGTTGGTACACCGCCCATGAATAATAGCTAGATGACAGCTATCCTTATCTACTCTAGTTCGTGGTTCAGTTAGTATGCCACCTTAGTTAGTTGAGTTTGGTTTGAGACCCATATATAGGGTTCTTCTATTTCTTTGTATGAGAGTTCTTTTTGGCTTACACAACTAAGAAGAGGAAAACTGTTTTCAACCTCCACCTTTGTGTGTATTCCCCCATTGTCTGAGTGAGAAAGCTACAAGTGAGACTCCTTCCTTCTCTCCCACAATCTTGACAAAGACACCCCACTCAATGGCAAATGAGGTCTTGTGCCTATCATCGAGATGTACTTGCACCTGGTTGTATCTTGAGAAGCCGTCTAGAAAGCTGTAGGCCTCTTTACCTGCTACCCTTTCAAGCATGTGCTCCGTGTATGGTAATGGGTAATTATCCCTTTTTGTCACAATGTTAACATTCTTATAGTTCATACACACTCGGATCTTCCCATTCTTCTTCATGACTATCACGATCGGTGATACAATCTATGTGCTCTATTTCGTAGATGAATCCTACCCTCATTAGCTTATCGATTTTCTCCTTCACAATTTTGGGCATGTTTTGGATTCATAGGGTACATTCGTTGTTGTATAAGGACCACATCAAGGGCCATTGGTATGTTATGTGCCAGCACTCTAGGATCCACTCCTTTGAGTTCATCTAGGGACTAGGTCAACACATCCATGTACTCTTGCAAGAGCGCAATGAGACTGGGCTCTTCCCCCTCAATCAGGTCATCAGCTATAAACATAGGTTGAGACTTCTTGCCTTCCCTTGCCAGGTTGACTTCCTTGACCTTGGCAGGTCCCTCGATCAACTCACTTGTTTGTCATTGTCTTTTCACCCCCAATAGGATCACTACCTTGTCACCTTTTTGAAACTTTGTAAAGTGTTTCGGTAGGTCCTACGGTTTCTTCTATTGTTCTACCTCCTACTTCTTCGTCTATCCTCTCCTTTCTTCCTTCAATCCTTTGTGCCTCAAGTGGACTGGAAGGTCCCCCTTGGTGCATTTGGTCCTAGGAGGTCGGGGTATCTCTGGGTCACTCTTTATATTGACCTCTGATTCAGAATTAAACCCGCAATCCTCACTAGAGGAAGGAGTTTCTCCCGAGGGTCATATCTCAGTGGGTGTTTCCGTCCTAAGCAAGGGTGTTGTGGGTGGTTGGGATATCCCTACTTGTTTGTAATCTATTGCTCCTATGTGCTCAAACCAAGAGCAAACCAACCAAGAGCGATCGCACTCCATCCACATGACTCCTCTCTCGATCTTGTAAGCACTTCCTTTTTTAGGCTTAGAGTCTGCTCTTATTTGCTATATCACTCTTCCCTCAGTGTCATACTCTATGATGTCTATCTCTTCTTCGCTTTCCTCACTAATAGAGAGGCAGTCCTTGTACTCATAATGAGAACCGTCACCTTTTGATTGCTCATCATCTCCTAGACTCTCATCTTTAGCTTCCCCCTCATTGGTGACTAAGGCCCAATTATACATTAAGTTTAGGTCATGCACCTTAGTCCATTCCCACTTAGATTTGTCTAGGAGGTCCCTAAGGGGCTTGAGATTAGCAATGGGATTAGGAGTCAATTTTCATGTCAGATACTCGAGGATCTCGTGAAGTTCTAGCCTATTGCTAGGAACATGGAAAGAGATAGGTCTAGGTCGATAGGTCTAGGTCGACTGCTTGAGCTCCTGGCCATCATACAGAGTGGCACTGTGGACTCCCTCTTTGACACGCTTGTAGTTTTTGTAGCCTGCTTGTACATCTCCTCTTTATCTGAGAATGGGAGATCAATGGCCACTAGGACATGCATCCAATCTCGCTCATCCTCAGGACAAGGGATGTATTTGGTCAAAGTTTTGTAAGACTTCCTTATTGGTACATCACCCCTGAGCATGGCAGAGATGGCATCTAGGTCAATGGGGGTCATCTTCCAAGTTCTATCTCGACCCTCATTGCTTCCGTTTGGTTTCCTAAGAAGATTAGAACATTTCCCCAGTCTTCAATGACTTGAGCATTCCTCATCCAGGGTCTGCCTAACAGAATGTCATAGTCCACTCTCTTCACGACGATGAAGTTGACAAAGAACTGGACACCTGCAATATTCATTGGCCAATTCTTCAAGACTCCAAATGGCCTTACTTTCATTCCATTAGCTAGAGTGACATTAAACCTAGCGGTTTCGACATGTGGATTTTCCCAAGCCTAGAGCACAACATGGCTCAGCGCACTCACTCATGCCCCAGTATCTATGATTCCCTTTCGTATTTCATCTCCTAGGGCTAGGATAGGCAAGATTGCGTGCATCTCAGTGCCTTCCCAGAAGGCGTTGACGTGTACTAACTTTGCCATTGAGTGCAACGTCAAGATGGGTATCTATGTGATCACATCATGATCTTGCAAGTCAGCATGCTCCATCACTTCTTCCACCCAGTGTTTCAACTCCTACCATAGCATCGGGTGCTTCCTGAGCAGGTCTCCTAAACTCAAAGTCACTGGACTAGTCACTAACATCACGAGGAGGTTGTTGGTTGCTTCCCTCTCTCCTAGGTTTGTGCTTCTTGGCCATTGGTCTTGATTGAGTGGTTGGCCTATAGCATCTAAACTTGACCTAGGTGGCATCACGTGTGGCATGGGTGTGTCTCTTTTCCTTGGTCATGTAGGTGAGACTGGTGTGCTCATGCTAGAGAGATCTTTGATCTCATCCTCTAAGATAGGCTCAACGTCCTTGAGGTGCCCTTCGGCTTCCTTTACCCACTCCTTGAATTTGGCTATTGCCTCGAGTTGGCACCTAGGGTGAGGATACTCCCCTACCTTGGCACTCCCTTTCTCTACCGCCTTTTGGAGTGGTGGTCTCTACCTCTGCATTTGTGACCTTCTTGCTAGTCACTAGCATTGTCACATCCTCACTCTTAAGCACGACCTTTGCACCAGTCTTTTTCTTCATTATCCTTTGGCTCTTCTTTCCTATTGAGGCTGCCTCTAAGTTGCTAGGCCCATGCAATGATATGCATGCCTACTTCATCTGTGCTCTGGTCATGACATGCAGCGAAATGGGTGTGTCTTTGTTGTCAAATGCCTCAACTCCAAACAGCCCCAAACGCACTGATGGCATGATTGCCGAGCTAGAGGATGGCTTCCTTCTAGCGCAACCGGTGAAGAGATGAGTGATGCCACACTCAACACATCTGAGGTCGGATTTTTCCCTTTTCGCTTATTCTCTCTCGGACAGCGTGATAAGATATGGCATGGGTGACCACAAGTTGAACACGATATTGGATCTTGGGTCCCTACGAATCCTCTACTCCTACCTCTACCTAGAGCCATCACCAGTACTAGTCAATAGTCCACCAGGATTGGATTGCATCTAAGTTGCTAGGCTTTGTCTTTGTTAGGCTCCTCCATGTAATGGACTGGTCACTTGGTGGATGGGTTATGTAGGGTCTTGGTGTCCTGGGTATACCTTTCGGGTTTATCTCCATCCTAGGGATGGTTGGTTTCTCATTGTTTGGTGCTAGGAGCACTAGCTAGGCTCCTCTTCCAAAGAAATTTGGTGACTTGTTCCCTAGGTATGAAAGATTGTAGTATTGGACATAGTGGAATCTCCTAGGAAGCCTACAGTGCATGGCATCATGGCCAAACCTACCACAATTCATGCAAGGCCTAGATCTAGGATCCTAACACTCAGTCGGAAGGTGGTTGCCACCACAATGCACACATTGGACGTGCGGTCACGCTGGTTTCCTCACCAGTGCTAGCTCCATTCTCACCTCAACTAGCTCCTGGCCTTGATCTACACTCTTCCCCTTGTCCTGCGTGCTAGAGGTTGATCTCTTGCTAGAGGTTGTTGTGGTTCTCTCTGAGGTCCTCTAACTGGAGTTGTCACGGTTCAAACTTCAAGAGCTTCTCTCTCTCAGCTGGTCATCCACCCTAATTGCTTTATCAAAGACCCTAGCTAACACATCTCATTGCAAGCTAGAGTTACTTGCTAAAGCCTTGTACAACTCCTCACTGCAGATTCAGTTTATGAACACGGTGGAGACATCTCTTTCATTGGGCCACTTGCTCATTGCAAAGAGACCACGAACATGAGTGATGTAGTCTCTTATGTCCTCCTTGTCCTTTTGATTGATGTTCATCAGCCCCACCAGGACTATGAGGTTATCAGAGTACTTTGCCTCTAAGAATCTTTTGATAAAAAGGTCCTTTAGGAGGGTAAAGTTTGCTTGCTTAGCTGCATCTAAGCTAGTGTACCATATCCTATCTTTATCGCCTAAGAAGAGTCTAAAAGCCTGGGAGCGTAGTGCAAGGTCCATGAGACTATTGGCCTCACAAACTTGCTTGAACTACTCTACAAAGTTGTATGGGTTGCTACTAGGCTGGTACTTGTCTAGTTGCTTAGGTACTACAGGGATTTTTTATTGGCTCTTCGCCCCTTGAGTAATTTCAAGGCTTGAGAGTAGTGAGGTCGCTAATGCTACTGCACTCAGTTCAACAACCGTGTTGTCCATGAGCCACTTGGTCACAAGCTCGCTCAGTGTAAGGTCTACCTCTCTCTACATTTGGTCATGCCTTGCTTTTGCCAACTAGTTCTAGCACGTGCATCAAGCTTCGTGCACATCTATGTCCTGTTGTAGCTTCCGAATTCTCTACTTGCGATTGTAGGCAGCTATGCCCTACAATGCTTTCCTAACCGCTTTCCTCTCTCCCTCTAGGGTTGCCACTACCTCCTCTATTGGCCTATTGTGGATTACCATCCTGGTTAGCAAGTCATACTCGTTGACCATGTCTTGGACCGCGACTGGGAATTCACCCAAGTCCAAGTGATCATTTCCTTGGTCTACATTTTCTCGTGACATTGCTATTTCTTCCCACTCCACAAGGTTGTCGATCAGTCCAAGTAGTTCTGGTAGCGCTTTTCCCTCAATCCTGCTGTCCCTGCGGTCCCCCTACCATCTTTGAGGGTCCTATCAATGGGGCTCTAGGGCACCCAACTATGTTTTTGGGGTCTCCTCCTACTAGTGGGTTCCTTCGAGTTATTACGTATGAGTGTGTTCCTTATTATTAGAAACAATCCTCAGCTTATGTACACTCAATGCTGGTGTTGTGTGTGCATGGTGCAAAATCAGGCTTTTCGTCCTTTGTTGCACTTGTGTAAAAGAAATCATTGTGGGATGTGTAAACAAAACAAAACAATCATACAAGTATGACTACCCCCTTGGCTTGTCTACGACCTAGTATGGCTCTAAGCCTGGAGTCTCTAGTCGCTCCTAGGATTGTCCTGGGTCTATGCTACTCACTCTATGCTCTACTGGAGCTAGGGTGCAATCTCAAAGCCAATTTTGGTCTACAATTTGGGTCCAAGGGCTATTAGAGGTTACCTCTAGGCCGTAGGGTCACGGGTTTCTATAGTTTTTGGTCTCTGCCAAACTAGGGCGGGTTTCTAGGGATGTCTTGGGATCTAAGTTGACTGGCTCTGAGCTGTGGAACTAGTCCTGGGTCTGTTTTCTCTTATTCTGGTTTGTTGGTTCAATTCCCAGAATCAGAGTAGGTGGTCCAACTGGGCTAGTCTGACTCTAAAAGTGGTCCAATCGGGCAGCTTGGTTCAATTGTTGTGCGTGTCCGACTAGACAAGTGGGTATCCAATCGGACAATTGGTTCGATTAAACCAAAGGGCTTGGTTTGACTATCAATAGAGTGTTTGACTGGACAGGTGGTTTGGGTTGCGGTCTGATTGAGGCGGGTCCAATTGGACAAGTTGTTTGAGTGGTTGGTGGGGAGTCCGATCAGACGAAGTTGGTCTGACTGGACTCATCAGACGGTCTGACTAGACAAGTGGTCTCATCAGACCCAGGGACATGGTCTGACTCTTGCAGTTGGATAGTCTGACTCTCCAAGTCGAACGGTCTGATTGTCCAATTCTAGGAGTCAGAGACTAGGACACAATGGTCGACTACGCGATGGCGCAATGTGGGAGCTTTCACTCAACCACCAAGACCCATGGACTGCTTATTATTCAAGCATTCCAAGCCGAGCACTAATGGCTACCTCTCACATAGCCGACGCGCCATCCATATCTACGGGTGTAGTAAGCTTACCTCCATGCCGATCGAGTTACCTCCTCTCCCGCGCACTTCGATAGCTCCACGATCCAAGTGCAAGCTTCAAGCAAGCTCCATCCTCAAGCTCCACGCTCCAAGCTCCAGCGCCACAAGCAAGACAAGAGAAGAGAAGAGAAGAGAAGAAGAGAGGCGAAGATGGAGAGCTTCTCCTCCCCGGTCCCTCACCCTCACACTCTCACACTCCCTCTCTCAAGCACAAGCTCAAGAAAGCAAGAAGAAGAAGAAGAAGAAGAGGAGGAGAGCCACTTTTGGCCACACACAAGAATGAGCTTCTCATTCACTTTTCAACTTTATATACAAAACCCTAAATCCCTTTTGGGCAGTCATCCCCTTATCCCCTTTTTTACATGGCCGGCCGTGGCCTAGGCCCTTTTTCTCATTGTCCTTCTATCTTCCTAGCTTCCTTTCCACCGCCCGCCTACATTTACAAATTGCACGGGTGAGAGCCTGCCGCTCCTTGAATTAAACCATGATGCACTTGCGCTCTTTTACAAAAGTATTGACTTGTGCTTTTTCATGTGCGCCTTTCTCCCTTATTTAGGACTTTTCTCCTTGTGCATCTTTGTCTTTTGTTTCACTTTGCCTTGGCCTTTGTCTTCTGCTTTAGCTTTTCCGTATTTTCCACCTTGGTTCATTTGAGGGTTAACATTACCCCCTCCTAGACGAGTGCCAGTCCCATGGCACTCACCGGCGTAGGTAGCAGGCTTTGGCATGCACTGAAGGCGTGGGTGGAAGGGACATCGGTGGTTGCCGTAGAGGAGTGTTGGTGGTGGTGTGGAGGAAGGTCATTGGGGGCATGTCAGTGGCCTAGGTGGCTGGTGATAGGGTTGTTCTTTGTTGGGGATGGCACTAATAGCCAGCATAAGTGTTGGTTTGTTGGGGATTTTGTACATGACGATTCTTGGCAGGTTTGCAAGATGATGAAGGAAAGAATTCAGAGTTGGGTGTCGATGAAGAGTGAACGACACTTTCGTTGGAGTCTTCAATACCTGCAATTGAAAACCTCTCATAGGTGGTTTCTCCCAAGGGGTAGTGCTAGTCTTCTCTATCGTGCACAAGACATAGTTTAATTAGTTTGGGATACAAGTCGAACTCTAAGCAAGCTGAGAGTATTGTCCTGCACTTGAGGACCCAAACTGTGTAAATATTTTGGTGCAGATATCAGTGAGTGCTCGTGCATACTTAGATATTACGTAGTTAGAAGACCGCGGGCTGGTTTCTCGTAACAATATGTGGATGAAGCAAAGTTGTCCATGTTGAGAAGAAGTACACGTGAAGGTGTACAAGACATCGTTTGCATTGTGACCGCACGACGTAGCATAATTGAACACAGGGGCACTGCACAATCGGTAGCTATTGGACCTGCGTGATGAGGACAATGTACTTCGCATGGCCATTCGTGCGGTGCTTACCACAATTGATTGCAATGGTATTAAGACAGAGTGCAAGAGGGAATTATGTGAATGGGTCAGGGTGATAGGTCAAATCATAGGCGAGACAAGCTCCCTAGGTATGTCCTGCCCTTAGTGTGCCCTAAACAATTGTGGGTGATGCTAAGGGTCTAGGGGACTAGGGACGGAGCCAGTCGACCAAGGTCACTAGACGCACCTAATTTGAGGACCCCTAGGTGCTGTGCTGTGAGATTGTGGGTGCTTCTTATCTTCTCGTTCTTTGCTTTTCTTTTTTCCTTTTCTGTTTTCCTTTTTTGTTTCTTTTTCTTAGGCTTTTTTCTTTCTTTCTTTCTTTCTCTTCTCTCTCTTTTTTTTTTTTGACTTGCCTGAGTACAACCATTGCAATATGTTGAGGCTATCAGCCTTTCAATGGGTTGGAAATGTCAAGCTTCGAAGGCTCAGGAAATGGATATTATAGTGATGATTGTGCCCTAGCCTCATTGTTAGAGAAGCAATTGTTAAGATGGGGAGATACACTTGAGATATTGCAAACCTCTTTGCGACATGGATGTCGATATAATTGAGGTCACAACTGTCGTGAGCCAACTATAGAGCTTGACCCAGAAAGAGAGCGTAGCCCATGACTATGCTTTGGGTCATGCGATGTGGGCACTCGCAAGGGTGATTTTTTGCGTAGCCCATGACTATGCTTTGGGTCATGCGATGTGGGCACTCACAAGGGTGATTTTTTGCATTCGGCAGCACGGCTTTGTCGCGGTTCTTTGTGAGGTTGGTGGTCTTGTGGGGACTTGGGCATTGAACACATTCGCATGAAGACCTGTGTCATCCTGTATCCACTTATCACTTCATGAGAGTATATGCAAGTCGCATGTGTCAAGTACAACGAACAAATGCAATCATGCTAAGATATTACTTTTTCAAAATCCTATGATGCTGATTGCGATGCCTATTCCAGTGCTTGTTAAAGATGTGGCATATATTAGAGATGGGTAAGGGAAGTGTGTACAAGTGGGGAGCCTGCCCCTTTAACCATTTAAAGACAAAAGATTATGGCAGGATGGCCTTTTTTAAGTTGCTTATATATCATAGGGGCTACTCGATTTGCACGAGGCGGGGTGAGTCCGGGTGGTCAGGCGACTAAGGCTCTACTGGTGAGGGGTTCCTATGAGATTGGGCAGGGAAGATGTCGGTCGGGACCTGAATGGTGTAGTCTCTGGCCGCAACCGTTTCCAAAATGCTTTTGAACAATGCATCGAATTCTTCCTTGTCTCGAGCTGCCCTTTCTGCCTTTGAGCACCTGGTGCTCGAGCGTCTATTAGGGGCTCGCACAACCGGTGTTGCCACACCTTGTGTGCTTCTTTGAGCTTCTATTCCCCTGGCCTGGGGATTCTTCGGCCTATGTCCAAGGTGGTGTTTCTTGGGACCTCATTTCTTTGCATACCTTTTGAGGCTAGGCATGTAGCACACCGGCAGCGGTTGAGGAGCTTGTGCTGCATGTTTCCTTCGATGGAGAGCATCTTTGCAAGCCATCTGCCCTGGGTGCTCCATGTCTTCCCTGTAGGGGGACCTGCAAAATGTGAACCACGGATTAGGCCTTAATACAAGATAAAACCTTTCGCATGAAAGGGATCATAGTGTGGGTTATCAAGTGCATATGATGCAAAGGGAAGGGGTGAGGCATGCATCATTTGTTGTAGAGGGATGGCCCCCATGCTGATGTTCATTTGGCCTCTAGCCATTAGCTGATCTTGGCTCATGCTAAGTTACATGGGCTAGTTGTCATGGAGTGGGGCAGGGCTCATCCTTGGAAGGATAGACCGGAAAGGGGGAAAGGCGTATAGAAAGGGACGATACCCTGTCTACACCATCAGAGATGTTGGTCAGGGCTTCCTATGGCGATGATGAGGGTTGCATGCCCTCCACCTAGAGGCAGGAATGGTCACACAACTTCTAAATGTGTGGTGAGAGAAGGACCTGAGGAGATTAGCCTGTTGAATCCAACTCTTCTTCCTGCGCTTGACTATCATTGCTTGTGTGTGTTGACATTGTCTATACAGGGTCACAAAATTCATTGTTTATTTATGTACATATTTACGAATCCATGTCACTTCATGAGGATAAAAGCCAATTGTAGAACTCCGGATTGTATTGGAGTGTGGCACATGCATCTAGTACTCGTGGCAGTTTACTCAATACCGATAGATATTTTGCAACATCTAGTAGCATGGAACCTTGTCTTAGTCTACTGGCAACATGTAACTCCTCCTTAGTGAGAACCTTATCAAACAGAGAGTTCTCTTGGCTAATTTCAGCTAAGTCCATACCCCAAATGGCAGTCAGCACGAAGGGAAGTTTGTGCCACATAGGTTGGGTCTCTTTGAGACCGCCATTTGGCCAATCACTCCTCTGAGGCTGTCATGATCTGGGCTCCTAGTTCGGCCATTGAAATGCGGTTTTCACACCAACGTTGTTCAAATTGACTTCGACCCTCTGATAATCGCTTTAGTTTCTCTATCTCTAAGAGATTTGGTTGGCAAAGCACATCATTGAACGTGGCAGTTAAGCGTAGTTCATCGGCTTCCTCGTCAGAGATGAGTCGTATGCGTTCATACAGGAGCCTATTATAGTGCTCGTCAAGATGTTCTTGCTCTTCCCAGGATAAGGGAAATGGCAAGTATTCTTCAAGCTGCTCTTTAGGGAATGCACCCATGTCTGCCAGGACATAGACACGTGCAAACACTTTGAGCTTAGCATCCAACTCGGTTAAGCATTTTGTGACACTTCTATGTTCAACAAGGGCTTGCTCGGTTGTTATCTCATGCAAGGTCCTAGGAGTTTACCTGGGCTTCAGCATTGCTAGGGGCTCAGGCCTAGACGAGGAAGTTTGGCCAGCACTAGGATTTCTTATACTCTTGGGGTTTCCATGTTTCTCCTGAGGCTTCGTTATTGCATCATGGTTCTCCTTGGATGTGACTGGTATAAATTTGTCACCTTGTTGTGATAGCATTGTATCCACTCTTGATTGGTCAATGCGAGTTCTATTGTCGGTGGATTGAGTGTTGCAAGCAGCTGTTAATGGTAACGACTGCTTTGATTTTTCAGAGCACACGGATGTGTCTGAGGTTTCACCGCTATTAGGAGAGGCATCAATGGGGTCATTGGTGGATGGACTCGATGCTTTATTCCTGAGCTCTCCAGTGCTCTTGGTGTCAATGTTCTTGGGATCCCCAATCACCTGTGGCTACTGTTGCCTTTGTTGTTTTTTCCTCTTTTTCTTGGTCAGTGAAGGTACATCTCTCAATGACTCACCACCCTGGACTAGGTCAACCGTTGATGTGCTTGGTTGGGCCTCAGCATTCTCTTTCTCTAGTGTGCTGAATAGCCTCGCTAGGTTGTGGGGGTACAACTACCTCCCTTTTTGGAGAGTCTAGCTCTTCAGCCAATTCCCTTATGTTTAACTCCTCCAGCCTAGGCTTTAGGGACTTTGGAAGTGCTGGATTTGTCAAGGTAGTTGGTTGCGACACCTCCTCCATAGGTAAACTACTAAGGATATGTTTCGCAAGGGGCATTGTCATGGCCTAGGGCTGTGACTGCTATGATCCCTGATTGGAAGTAGTAGCCGCTAGTCCAGTGGGCTGGCTACCCTTGGTGGATTGCGGTGTCAAGTCCCTAGGGCGATCGGAAGTGGTCGTATCTTTTGTTGCCCTTTGAGCATTCAGCTGTGTAGATCGAGCATGAGTTGTCTAGTCGCATTAGGTTGCTCAGGCATATCCTTGGGCCGAGAGCTATAGATGATGTCATGTCCCACCTCTTGGACATTTGGAAGCTTAGATGGAGATAGAGATTGGGATTGAGCAGTCACCCTTGGCAACTGCGGTAGTGCTTCCTGTGTCCGTTTGGAGAAAGAGAGTGTAGGAGATCTAGGACTCTTAGGTGGGCTTGGCATTGGCTGAATGATTTGTTCGAGGCTATTAGACGATTGTGCTACTTGCTTTGTTGAGCAATCAGCCTTCTCACGAGTAGCGTTGTGCCTCTGGTGCTCATTATCCTCTTGGGAAGTCAAAAGATCCTTGAGCACTAATGGTCTTTGTGCACGCTCAATGGTTACATATGACATCTGCTTATTAAGTATGCTAGGGTGAGGCTCTTTCTTTCGAACACTCATGTTTGGTTTCTTGCCTCGAGACCTGGAGTTTCTCTTAGGTTTCCTCCTGTGCCTCGTTGCTTTTGGTGCAATCTGGCCTTCAGCTGATAGAGGTGGTTTAGCAGGGGGTTTTGGTATCCAAATCCATAAGTTACCTGCGTAATACCCTTGAGCACGTAGCAACGTTTGGATATCCATCGCAGCGTTGTTCTGACCCTCCATCGATGCCTTCATCTATAAGGCTTGGGATTCTTTTGGGATCTTCTATGATATTTGTAAGTCCAAAGTCTGTCCTTGGCATTGTCTCTTGACCTTCTTGTTTCAGGCCTGGCCTCACTCAGTGGTTCTCGTTGTTCGGCCTGCGCTTGTATCAACTCTTCCAACAAGTCCTTGCTCTCATTAGTAGGCTTGATTGTTATGTCAACACCTTCCTTGCCTTTCCCTCGAGGTTCGATGAGGTCACCCTTGCTAAAGTTTGTGACTATCCTCACACTCGGTAGCGTCAGGTGTATCCTCTGTGCTACATAGTCAGCCTCACACTTGGTCGCCCTTTTGAAGGGTCTTCCTAGGAGGGTTTCCATCCCATAATTAGCACTATTTGAAGGAACATGAAATAGGATAGATAAGCTTTCAGTTTCAATTTTCGCAAGGATTTTGCACTTCATTATGAGTGCTTGTGGGTGTCCCCCGTAAGGGCTAAGAGTTGCATTAGTCGGTGTGAGCTCTGGTTGGCCTAGTAGGGGTCCATGACTCATAGGTCAAGATATTAAAATCTGCTCCTTCATCAATCAGAGCATCGATAGTATGCCCTCTTTCGCGATGAGTTTGACCCTAAGATAAGCAGGTGGTACTATGTCTTGGTCTTCCAGGTCTTGGCTTGTAAATTTAAGCCTTCTGACAAATGCCCTTGAGTCCCCCACTACACGACCAGATGTGGATTCTCCATTGATGTCTTGGATCGTCAGTGCAGTGCTATTCAAGGAGCATCTATCGTCAGGACTATCATATCTAGTCATTCTCGCTATTGTAGCTTGATGTTGTTGCTTTTCGCTTTGACTAGATGCAGTCCGAATGCAACACATATGTGTTTTTGCAGTGTGGCCTTTTTTCCCTTGTTGGCTAGATTGGCCCATTGAGGTTCTAGGGTCTCTGTTTCTCTCTGTTCGGGTATGGGCTTTTGGTTGCTCTTTTGTGAGTGAGAATCCATGCTCGTATAGAGCCATTACTACACTAGGGTCTAATTTGGAGGACCTCTCACGGTGTGCGTTTTCTCTCCAACCTACTTGGGGGAGGTGCGGAGGGAACAGAGCCCCCTCTGCGGGGGTCCGAGGGGGGGACAGTCCCCCCGGCCTTCACGGCCGTTACAGTAAACACCATGCGCAATTTGGAGGACTGTTTATAGCCAAATTTTGAACTACTTGCTCTAAGTTTCAGTCCAGTGATGGATCTGTGATGTGCCTTAAGCTCTACGTAGCCTTTGGGGTCAATTTCGAGGTTTAGATGCGTCAAAATTTATGTTCTAGATACCTGTCCGATTTTGACAATTTTCTGTCCGATTCTCAAATGTCCGATTTTTAGGAGTCCGATTATCAGAATCAGACATTTGTTTTCGGATTGGTCCGATCAGTCCAGTGGTCTGATTTTGGTCACATCCAATTTCTGGAATCGAATATCTGATTTTGACAAGTGTCCGATTTTGAGTGGTCCGATTTCCAGGATCCGAGTGTCCGATTTTCAAAATCGGACAATCGAGTATCCGATCCAACAAACAAAGGTGGTTTGATTCTAAGACTGGTCCGATTCTGGGACTAGTCCGATTCTGGGGCTGGTCCGATTCTGCTGGGACTGGTCTGATTCTGGGAAACGGATCGGAAGGGTGGTCCGATTTTTAGAGTCGGACAGTTTTCGGAGAGGTCCGATTTTCGAAGTCGGACAGTTTTCGAAGAGGTCCGATTTTCGAAGTCGGACGGTCCGACTCCAAAGATAGCACAATCCTATTCTGGGACTCGGACGAGCTGGTCTGACTGCACGGCTGACGGCCCGCGGACGGTCTGACTCCAAAGATAGCACAATCCTATTCTGGGACTCGGACGAGCTGGTCTGACTGCACGGCTGACGGCCCGCGAGTTGCACGCGATGCCTCTAGGCCGACGTCTACTTCATCGAATCGTGCCGTGCTGTCTAATTAGATGCAAAGCAACAAAGGGAAACGCCTGGCGTACCTAAAAACGGTGTGGCACTCGAATCGATCAACACGTCGATGATCTCCCCGCAGCTCTCTCTCCCTGGCTCTCAAGCTCACTCTCTTCTTAGAGAGCAGGATGTCAAATGTGGCCTTTCCTGGTTCCTTGGGCCTCTTATTGCTCCATCCCAGCCGGCTGTAACCTCAGAAGTCAGTCCCTCATTCTTTTTCAACCAGGAATCTGAATCTGTGACCCTATTTCCTTGTTTCAGCCTGTTATACAGCAACAGAAAACCCTACTATTTTCCTTCTTTTTTCCTATCCTAACCTTAACCTAATGCAACAAAAATAAAAAACAAAGATGGAGATGGATGGTCCTACTCTAATATTCAACAATAAATCAAAAACCTACTTGTTAAGGAGATCGAATACCTCTTCAAACTCCCTCGCTTCCTACCTATCTACCTCAAGCACCGGTTCGGGGAAAACCCTATTCCAATGCTCGATTCGAAGCGCGCAAGCACTCAAGGCTTGAATCTGTTGGTTCTCGCAATGGAACCAAAATGTGGGAGCTTTCGCTCAACCACCAAGACCCACGGACCGCTTATTGTTCAAGCGTTCCAAGCCAAGCACTAATGACTACCTCTCACATAGCCAATGCGCCATCCATATCTACGGGTGTAGTGAGCTTACCTCCATGCCGATCAAGTTACCTCCTCTCCCGCGCACTCCGGTAGCTCCACGATCCAAGTGCAAGCTTCAAGCAAGCTTCATCCTCAAGCTCCATGCTCCAAGCTCCATCGTCGCGAGCAAGACAAGAGAAGAGAAGAGAAGAGAAGAAGAGAGGAGAAGATGGAGAGCTTCTCCTCCCCGGTCCCTCACCCTCACACACTCACTCCCTCACACTCTCACACTCCCTCTCTCAAGCACAAGCTCAAGCAAGCAAGAAGAAGAAGAAGAAGAAGAAGAGGAGATCCACTTTTGGCCACACACAAGAATGAGCTTGTCATACTCGTTAAATGCTGGTGTGTGAGGGTGAGAGTGTGGGAGTGAGTATTGACTTGCTTGTCATACAAAAGTATTGACTTGCGCTTTTCCATGTGCGCCTTTCTCCCTTATTTAGGACTTTTCTCCTTGTGTGTCTTTGTCTTCTGTTTCACTTTGCCTTGGCCTTTGTCTTCTGCTTTAGCTTTTCCAAATTTTCCGCCTTCGTTCTTTTGAGGGTTAACATGCAACACGATGATTTTTTGTCAATTTCTTCTCGCAGTGGTTGCGCCTGCCTATAGGACTTTCAAGATAGCGCCAACGGCATACAAGGAAGGATTACACATACCAAAATCAAGGGAATAGCTCCAAAATCGAGTGCCCCGATATCTTCTGCTCAATAAGTCTCTCTCTCTCTCTCTCTCTCTCAAGCTCTTCTTAATCTCTCAAACATAAAATGAGGTCTTCCTTGCCACTCATGGCCTCTTATTGCCCTGCCTAGGTCTGCATTCACCTTGATCTTGCTCCTCTCACCAGCATTTAACCCAATATTACATTTTTTTCCCTTCTTTTCCCTGTTTTAGCCTGTTATACAATAGCAAAAACCCTAACGTGTAATCACACTGTTTTGCTCCTATCCTACCTAAATGCAAACAAAAATCACAAGACAATGCTTGGGCTAAATCAACCTACTCATCTACACCTCAGAAACCCAAAATAATTACTTGTTTTGAAGATTAAAATGCCTAAATCTCCTATCTACCTCAAGCATCGGTTCGAGGATTAAACCCTACTTCCATGCTCGATTCGAAGCACACAGCACTCAAGGCTCGAATCTGTCCGTCGTGTCAACGAAACCAAAATGAAGGGAGCTCTCTCACTCAACCCGCGAGACCTATGGACCACTTATTGGTCAAGCATTTCAAGCCGAAGTAGCCATGGCTACCTCTCACATAGTCAACATGCTCCCTCTACCTATGGGGTATAGTGAGCTTACATTGATGCTCAATCTAGTACCCTCCTCTTTCTTGCACACCGGTAGCTCCACGATCCTTGAGGCAAGCTCAAGCAACCTCAATCCCTCTCTGTCAAGCTCCATTCTCCATAGTCGCACGAGAGAAGAGAAAACAAGAGAAGAGAAGAAGATGAAGAGAGGAGACCGCTCCACATTGAGCTAATAGCAATTGAGGACAATTGCTATTCCACCCCGGGGATATGATGCTAAGAGGTATATTTCACGGTGGATTCCGTGAGACCACAGTGGATTTCGTAAGGTTTTTCGATGGATTCCGTAAAACTATATTTATTTGCCGGGGCTCGTATACAAGGTGGATTCCTTATGCGAGAAGTTGACGGGGATACCTCTCCTTTTCAGGTGTCATGTTAATTTAATGTGTACGTGGGTGATCCCACAACGGGTGATTTCGCAAAATGCATATTTAAATTAATGGATGTTTATGAGTTTAGATTGCACTCGTATTAAATTAAGGTTAGGACAGAGTTCCAACCTGTTTATTTATTTTGTAGTTGAAGACTGCTAGGTATTCACTTTTATGGGTCTTATCTTATTATTTTCTAACAATTGTGAATACTTCAGTTGATGTGT
This sequence comes from Lygodium microphyllum, assembly GCF_053477565.2. Lineage (NCBI taxonomy): Eukaryota > Viridiplantae > Streptophyta > Polypodiopsida > Schizaeales > Lygodiaceae > Lygodium > Lygodium microphyllum. The sequence continues at coordinate 25,447,815 of NC_141138.1, read as the reverse complement.
AGAGCAGACAATGCTGGTGTTGGGAAGCACCGGGAGATGGTGTATATTCAGATTATCTAGAAGAATTATTATTTTTGATGGGCGCGCATCTTATCACTAAAGGCATGGCGTCAATATTTACTTAAGCGTGTTTATTTATTAAAGTGCTTGACAAATATTTATTATTTTGTATGCGCAAACACTTTTGTGTTTACTTTTTGGATGCCCAAACACTTTATTCTTTATTTGAAAAAAGGTAAACACAAAAGCCAAAGCATGCTAATTGCAAATCGGGCTATTTTTGAGCTTGGAGATTAATAAATTTATAAATACATACCTTATGAAGCGCTCACATAAGGCATGGGGGGAGATTGTACCCAATTTGTCTTTTTGCCTCATGTCGTGAAAACCTTTCTTCTTGCTTTATGAGCTTTTGTAGAGTTCTTTGTTCTTGGGGACCTTCCGACATTCACTACGCGTGCATACATCATCCGATTTGCACACCAAGTTGAAGGCGAGGATTCAGTGGTGGAGAGAATGAAAAGGAAGTTGGAATTGACAACCAGAGCTTTAAAATATTAACTGGCCAAATACCAAGCCACTTTTAACCAGGTTATCAAGCCAACTCCTAGGAGTTGTTGCACTAAATAGGTGATATTGGTAACTAATTTCTATTATTTATTCTAGCCTTTCTCAGTAAGCTTGTTTAATCTTACACTTCATCTCTTAAATTTTCACAACTAGGTTTTTACACTAGACACTTAAATACTAAACCTAGGATTTTTATCCCTTAGGGAATTGATATCTCTTCTCTACCTTTATATAATAAATTTCTTTTATTATTTATTAATCAGTAAACATTCAAAACAAATCAACTAACATTCTACAAATCCATAGCTCCTCAACACTTTTAATTTGCATAAAATTAGACACATCATATTTTATATTAATAATGTTCAAAGTAATAACATCAAATTATTATTATTTTTCTCTAACCCCAAGAAAATTCTATAAAATATCCAAAACTATATTCTCAAGTTTTCTATAAAATATCTTAAATTTTAATTAAAAATATGGTTTTTATCAATAAATACTGTAATTTTTATCCAAAATAATTACTATTTTTTAATTTTTAAGACATATTAAAAATATTTTAAAAATTTTAAAAAAATAAAAAATACTTTTAATAGTATATAATTTCTTTAAAAAATATTACATCTCATAATTGTTCAACCAAATATTTTATAAAAATTTATCTATACGATTTTTAAGCCATTTTAAAGCATTTTTTACTATTTTTTATTTTTAAAATATAAAATCAAACCTACATAAATTCTAATAACTATCTAGAGTTGAAAAAGAGATTCAAATACATTTTATAAAAATTCTAAACCAAAGAAATATTTATGCTAAATCACTTATTTCTGTTAAACGAGTTAAGGCACTTACGTAAAGTACGAGAATCATAATTGCGTCTTTGGGAGCCGTCTACTTAGATTTGAGAGGCCACCTCTAGGAGTTATTCGACATCTTTGGTATCGCAGATACCTTCTTTAATTAGAATTTTCCCTCTGCAAACACTTTGGTTTCATCTTCATCATGGCTCCCACTTGCATATAAATTGTCTTTTAAACTCTTCTAATTAACCCTTCAACTTAAAGCTTAAGAAAAGATTACTATTATGGCTTCTCTTCTTCCCTCTATCGATGACGAATTAAAGCCAAGAGGATAAATTTGGGGGCACCTCCATCTTTGCATAGATTGAGAGAAGAGAGACGGGGATGAAGAGTGAAATAATTTTTTTTGTAAGTGGTGTTATCAGAATTGGTTGGTACGTAGACGCGAGAGAGGGCAAAGATAAAGAGACAAGACAATAACAGATAAGGGAGATGATGGCGATAATGAGAAGGAAGAAGAAGACAAATCTGGTGGTGATGGCTATGATGAGCCCCTGTCCATGTTGCGCTTACTCTCCGAGATCTCTCCACAATAATGGCGCCCAAGAAGATGATTGCGCCATATCCCAATCTCCCTCCTCTTCCAATTCCTTCTCTCCTCTTTGTCTTGAAGATGACGTCTCCAACTACAATTTGCTTGTTTCCTTGTCCATTTTCTGGTTTTGGTTGGGCTCAAAAACCCTCTTCTCCTCTTCAATGATGGCGCCCAGGAAGATGGCACCATTTCATCGTCTTATCTTCCTCTCTCTCTCTCTCTATCAACCTCAGGCCCGTCACTCTTTGTGATGGTTACAGGACATCAGAACTAAGACCAAAGTAGATCAAGCATGAAGCTGCTATCCATCAGAGAGTATCAACAAAGAACCGTGAGCAAATCTGGTAGATAATCTCCATGAAACTCTTCTCTCTCTCTCTCTCTCTCTCTCTCTCTCTCTCTCTAGGATGGTAAGAGGGCATTGACTCTCTCTCTAAATATGTAAATTTAGATTATAATACTTCTACTTGCTTATTCTTGATTTTGCTTTATCTATGACAAGACATATGATGGATCAATTCTTCTCATCATTTGGCTCTATAGATCATCCTAGCTTCAAGCACGCCTCTCTCTCTCTCTCTCTCTCTCTCTCTCTCTATCTCTATCATTCTTGATGTCACCCCCATTTCTTCACAACCCCATTCTCCTGTGAAAATTTTCAAACAAAAAGGCAACTCGCCATCCCTTCCAGCATCTCCTTCACACCTTCCATCAATCGGCGCTTCCCCATTTCTCCCTCTCATCATGCGTTGATAGTCTTCTTCTCTTCCCTTCATCAATTGGTGCCTCCCCCATCATGCTCACGACCCCTCCTTTCCCATAACGTCCTGCAACCGTTTCTTTCTTTTCTAATTTTCATTTTTTTTCATTTTTAATTCATTTCTTTCCCCCCTAGCTTTGATTTGTACGGAAGTTGGCAATGTTGTTTGCATCATTTTTAATATTAACATCAAGAATTTTCATAGCGTTCCGAAAGTTGCCAAACTTTTCTTGTAGAGCTTGTTTCTCTTTTTCCAGCTACATATTCAAAGCCATCATTTCATTTCTTTCTTCTAACAAAAACTTTATCTTTCTGCCCATCTCTCGGAACTTGAAAGCTCCATTATTATCCATCTCATGACTATTGAGGGAAAGATCATCGGCATGATCAACACTTCATGATAGACAAAAGCCTCTTTCAGAAAAAATTTCCACTTCCTCCCCCCTAGCTAAACCTTAATAAAACCATTATTATGGTTCTTGTATCGATTGATGCAGCATTGCCCACAATCTTTTTTGTATAAAAAATAGTAGTAACCTTAGATTGATAGTTCATCCTCATTTGTTCAGATTTGATTTTAAATCTTTCGTTCCATGTCAATTTCTTGTCCTTCTCAAGTACCACATCTTTCAGAATGCTCGCTAGAACAGTTGTATTATAGAAACTGAACTTCTTCATGTTTCTATTCTTCTTCAAAAGAGCCTAATGCTTATGACGAACTCAAAGGAAAACTCCACTAATTGCAACAACCACAATATTTACCAAGAAATATCCAACAATCACAACAAGAGTGATAACATAAGCTACTACATATTTGAACTTAATAGTCTCCATAACATACATAACAAAGCTCCAACCTTCTAGTGACAACCTGAAAGAGTGTCAGGATGGATGATGGAAACATGTCAAAAGATGAGATCCATAGCCAAGGTTTCCACCAGTTTTCTTGCATATTAAATTGCTTGGCACTTAAGTTCTCCATCTGAGAAATGTGAACAATATAGTACAAGGTAGGACATTTGGCCATCTATCTAACTTATACACCCATATGCAAGATCTAACCCAAAGAACTGAAGTCCAATCAGTGAATAGAAAAATAGCATAACAAGTGTAAGCAACATCACATCTTCAAGTGGCTCCATACTTCTCTAGAGAGCTTCAAAGATTGCTAGCACATTGCTAAAAAACTCGATGTCACACAATCAATCTACTGACATTGAAACTGCCCCCAAATGAACTATGCTTTGCATTGCGGGTTACAAAGGGCATGCAAGTGTTACTTAGGTGATGTGCAAAACCACTCCAAAGCTCCTAGACCTGCCTCTTTTTACTAAATCAAAATCAAATTTGGTATTGGAAAGAGGGGAATCATGGGAGAAAAGACAAAATCTTATCTTCTATAGATGATAATAATTCCCTATGGGAAAATTTAGATTGATCATGGTTGAGATTCACTAAGGAAATCTATCAGATTTTATCCACAGCACCACCTTTCTCCCATACAAAAACTTCATTGTATTGACATATCCAGGCCAGACTGCAAAGACACAGCCTCCAAAAACAGCAACAACAAGCACTACATCTGCATTAAATTAATGTAAAAAGTTGGTAACAATGTGTCATTTGTGTACAATTTTGCTAAAAATTTTGTAATAGTAGGCATTGTTTCTAGGTGTTGTTAGGTATGGTCTGCAAGAGTGCACACTCCCAACTAGCACAAGCATAACCAAGGAGTAGCAACGCAACTACCTGTGACAAGCCGGCCTCTCCACCGATGAGCTCAGGGAACTTGGATTCGAGGAACAAGAGCAACCCCGTCTACCCACAGTCCAACATCAAGGAAGGGTGCAGTAGGCATTCAAAGAAGAATCGCAAATCAAAGAGCCTAGTATGCCCTTGCCTGATCTACCCCTAGAAGAGCAACCTAGGTTTCCAAGTGTGTTATTGTTGCAAGAAGAAGAAGATGGGAACTTGTGGAGCAAGCCCAACAAAGAGCACGAACATGGTCACAACAGTTGCCTAACGAACCCATGCCCCTATGCGAGGATCACCATCCCGTCAACTGGCCGCAAGAGCAGACTATCTAGCAACAGCGGGAGCTCCAATCCCAACCCTTCAAGTTCTCCTTCCTCTACCCACAACCCTTGGACTAAGTCTTACCCCTGGACGTAGTGGAAAGGATCATTCATTTGGGCAATACTCTAGTGAACCAATGGGTCGAGGAGCGGAGCATTGTAATCACAGAATGGAGGTGGAAACCCATGGAAAACTGGTAGGATAACGTCTATCAAGTTCCCAAAACCATCCGAGGTTATGAGGCCTAGCCAAAGTGGCTAATGAGGATTTGGGACACTAATTTTGATGCATGGATGGCCTTCAACGGCATGCTATAGGAAGAACGGAATGATCCTATCTACATGCCCTACCCTCACAGACACGAAGTGGATTACAATAAGGGGGTGCATGGCAGGTACGACTTCCCAAAGATTTATAATGTCAATGCAGCAAATCCCATGGAATGTATGACCTTTAGAGCAGGGGACTTGCGCCCATCGATCAACCGCTTCCTCGAGGATTTCTCTTCCTGCTCAGACCCAGCCTTCATAACTACTTGTAATTACCGTAGGACCATTAGGTTTTTGCTCAAACAAAAGCCAGCAGTTGAGGAAGCCTACCTTTCCCCACTCTTTTTGGCATTAAGCTAGGAATAGATAGGTGCGCTATGGCTAGGCTCATGATGAGGGCAATCCTGCTTCCCTCGTTTTGTATGAGGATCCTTGAAGACATAAGCGATAGCCACTTTACGAGGTGTAATCATCATTTCTTGTCGACCACATCTCTTAATGCAAGGGCTAGCATCAAGGAATACCTGCAGAGTCACGCCTTTTTTTACTAAGTCCCTAAGACCACCTTGCGAATTGTTTGAGGAAGATCAAGGTAGAGCCTAAGAGCACCCCTTGCATCCAAATGCTGGCTATAATCATCTACTAAAAAAAAAAAGAAAAAGAAAGAAAGAAAAAGTGGAAACACTGAACCCCCAAAAAGCACATTGAGCGCCACAATCATTGCACCTAGGGTTTCCATACGTAACCCCATCCCCTACGACACATGCTTAGGGCACATCAAGGGCAGTACATACCTAGCAAGATAATTCTTGCATATGGTTCGACTCGTCACCCTAAGCCCCTTGCACCACATCTCCCTTATGCAAAAACTGGGTCCTCAAGTGTGGGACACCATCGAGGGTTAGACCCATCTCCCAGTTCCACAAGCACGGGCACCACGCACTCCACGGTATGGCAGAAACACCCCCAGGTAGTGCACCTTCTTTTCTTTCCAAGTACAAACAAAGACCTTGACCACCAGCTCCAAAGGCCCGATCATCCATGCAATGCACTCCCTATCTTATGCAACATGTCACCATGTAGGCACAACAAAGCAAGGGGCGGGGACGCAAAACCCTAGTCCTTCTTCTTTTCTTTTTTTCTTGTTTGTTGTTGTTGTGGTAGTCGTAGTAGTAGTGGTACTGGTACTGGTAGTTATTTAATTTCTTATTTTCTTGTTTGATGTTGTTGTGGTAGTCATAGTAGTGGTAGTGGTAGCGGTAGTGGTAGTGGTAGTGGTAGTTGTTTAATTTCTTCTTTTCTTATTTGTTGTTGTTGTGGTAATCATAGTCATGGTCGTAGTCATCGTAGTCATCGTAGTAGTGGTAGTAGTAGTAGTAGTAGTAGTAGTAGTATTCTTGTTTGTTGTTTTTGTTTTTTTTTCTTTTCTTTTTTTGTTTATTGTTGTTTAGTTTTCTTGTTTATTGTGGTGGTTGTTGTTGTAGTTGTTTTTTCTTCTTTTCTTGTTTATTGTAGTGGTAGTGGTAGTGGTAGCGGTTTGTTGTTGTGGTAGTCATAGTCGTAGTCGTCATAGTGGTAGTGGTAGTGGTAGTGGTAGTGGTAGTGGTAGTGGTAGTTGTTGTTGTTGTTGTTGTTGTTTTCTTTTTTGTTGTTGTTATTGTGGTAGTAGTTTTTTTTCTTTTCTTGTTTATTGTTGTTTAGTTTTATTGTTTGTTGTAGTAGTAGTTGTTGTTATTGTTTTTTCTTCTTTTCTTGTTTATTGTAGTGGTAGTGGTAGAAGTAGAGAGAGAGATGTTTTGTTAAAGGAAATGAGAGAGGGAGAGGAAGAGAAAAAGAAAGAAGGAACGAGAAAGAGAGAATAAACATACAACATAATAAAGAAAGAGAAAAAGAGAGAGAGATGGAAGGAGAGAAGAAAATGAATGGATAAAAAACAAAGAGAATGTAAGATCTTGTTCTTTAACATCTTCTTTTCTTGTTTATAATAGTAGTAATAGTAGTAGTGGTGGTGGTGGTGGTGGTGGTGGTGGTAGCGAGGTCCGGTGAGGTCTAGTACAATACCACGAGACAGGAAACACTCCGACATATGTTAATTTGTGAGTGGGTGGAGACTTTACATACGTTAATTTTGTTGAGTTACAAGAGAAGAAATCCATTCTCAAACAATTTAAGAAAGAAAAAAAGGATGATAACAAAAACAAATTGTTTATCGTAACATAGATCAAATGGAAAATGATGAAGGTCATGATGTTCAAGATCGCGAGACGTATCTTAATCAGCATGTCCCATGTCCTTGCTCTCAATGTAAGCAGGCAATTAGACAAAAACGTCAATTGTCTATAGAACACGTAGTACGACGCTTCGGCGAGTTTCAACATAGATCATTGATCAGGTGATCTCAGACTTTGAGCAAACGGTAAGAAAAGTATATATCAATCATGCATTGTATTTGCAAGCTAATTGAATACCATATACAAAAACATTGGGTGTGGCTAGTAAATTTTCTATCCAGGGAGGTAACGTCTCGTCCCAAGGAGGAGTGCACTCTTTGTGGCCAGTTAGAAGAGTTCGTGGGCATGCGATGGATGGAGTGCCTAAGCCAATCTACCACTTGGAAGGTACTACCCAATCTATACCGCCAATACCAGAGGAGACAAGTAGCCTTCCAGACTTTCCTACAATCTTGGAGCTTGAGATTGAGGCAATGATCGATGCATTGATGCCCATGGATGTCAAGACATCTGATCCGCTTAGAGAGTAAGCATCCATACCATTATATGATGGGTGCCGAGTATCTCGCCTGAAGACACTGCTTGCACTTCTAAGTGTGCAAGCAAAATACGGGTGGAGCGATGCGAGTGTGACCGAGTTGTTCAAGTACCTTGTACGTATGCTTCGTTGATTTCTTTTCGACACTATCATAAAAAATATTTATGCTTTTTTAAGGTATTTTATGATTTTTTTTCAGGTTACTAAAGTTTCATATATTACCACTTGCAAATACCATGCCTGAGTCTTGTGATGATGCGCGACATGTTTTACGAAAGCTTGGCATGGACTACAATAGCATCCATGCATGTATCAACGATTGCATACAGTTTCGAGGAAAATACGAGACTATGGAGACACGTCCAAAGTGTGGTACTCACAAGTATCGACAGGACTTGCAAGGGCAAACCATCCCTCAAAAAGTTCTTAGACACTTTCCACTTATCCCCCGCATAAACCACATGTTTTGTACGTCCGACATGGCAAACTTGACAATGTGGCATGCGCAGAATAGGTCCACTGATGGAGTTCAACGAATATCAGCGGATTCACGCACATGGAGCCACATTGACTCTACCTTCCCAGGCTTTGCTCGAGAGCCAAGAAATCTTCGGCTCGGTCTTGCTATGGATGGCATGAACCCATTCGGTTTGCGCTCAACTTCATACAATGTGTGGTCTATAGTCCTTATCAACTACAATATCCCTCCATGGCTTTCTACGAAGAAATGACATCTCATCTTTAGCTTGCTCGTTCTCGGCCGCTACAAAGTCAAAAATATGGATGTGTATCTTTGTCCATTAGTCGATGATCTTAAGATTTTGTGGGAGGAGGGGGTCACTGTGCAAGATATGAGCAAGCGCAATAGTCGACGGTCCGCCAATATTCGAGCCATTCTCATGTGGACCATGCATGACTTTCCAAGATTCGGAGAGTGCTCAAGTAACTAGGCTTCCGTTCTCGTTGGTAATATCTATCATAGCTCATTCAAGTTTGTATTCACTGGATAGAGGTGTTGGGACAGGTCTGGTTATCTCATGTTATCATGCATATCCATTGTGCAGGCCACAGTTAGACTCCCGAAGGTCACCAACCATGAAGAAGATGGTATATCAAGGACACGCCACTTTCTTGCAAGAGGGTCATGAACTCAGGGAAGGTTTTCTTAGACGACCTCCAACACGTATGAATGCCCAAAGCTGGTATGAGTTGAAAATGGTCCACATAGAGTCACATCCAAATGGAACGCGACGGTTCTCAGTTTTCTACAAGTTGTCATATTAGACCAACTTACAAATCAACCACTTGTTGGATCCCATGCATGTTTTCAAGAACATGGGTAGCTTACTATATGGGACCACATCATAGGAAAGAGAGACACTATAAGGGCACGAATGGATTTGAAGGAGGTAGGCAAGATGGAGACACTTTGGCCGCAGTCGAGTGCTAATGAAACTTGCAATTACCTCGCGCTCCTTGGATTTTGTCCACTAAAGAAGAGCGCATTGTGAAGCAAATAGTCAAGTCTATTCACACTTCGACGGGTATGATGTGTTCTCTCAGGTCCGCGTTTTCTAAAGACGACCAATTATTAGGGCTAAAATCCCATAATTGACATAAGATATGTCAGGTTTGTACTATGAATGGATTGTAAGTGGCCTGCGTATTTTGCTATTTGGAGTGTAGTCATTATTCATAATGCTTCCTTGTTTGTGGCAGTTTGTACTACCAATCGCTATCGCAGGATGCCTTACTCTAGAAATACATGGGGTGATTTATAGATTGTCAACTTTAGTGCAATGGATCTCACAGAAGGAGATTAAGACATCCTCTATTGAATCTGCAAGGTGGGGAGAGCAGTGGAGATGGTCTATTTCTTTGAGAAATACATGCCTACCAGCATGCTCACGATACAAATCTACCTTCTTGTGCATCTTATAGATGAAGTGGGGATTGCTAGACCTATCCATATGCGATGGATGCTCTTCTTGGAGTGCTTCATGAAAATCCTAAAAGGCTTTGTGCGACAACGAGTTAGTCAAAAGGAAGTATGGCTGAAGGTTGGTTGGTGTTTGAGGCGTTAGTGCATATTTCACAATGGTTACCAACAATGGATTCAGACAATAGTATGCTATAGTCGCTGAAGGACGATGATAGACTGACCGAAGATGTGCTGGTTGAAAATGGGGTAGAAAAAAGAATGGATGTTGCAATGGAGGAGAAAGTGAATTGCTTTTGTATGTGCACCATGCCTCCATGGAGACATGGCTCGCTAGGTACCAGCAAGCTAGGAAAGATCGGGAGAAAGCGCGATTTGAATTTCGACGTAGTATGCACCATCGACCCATTTGATATCCCGAGGGAATGGAGGAGATGCCACAGTTTATGTTAACGCGATGGTTGCATGGAGCTTTGACTGCAGTGTCTCACAAAGGGGCAGATGTCTCAACTGAGGAGTGGCAAATCTCGAGGGGATGTAGTCCAAAGGTGATGACGGGTTTAGGGTTTGTCGTATCTATATTTTATATGTGACAACTAATTGAGTGTTTCAATGTACAGTATAAAATATATAGTGCGGCATGGTTGCGTGGATGGCATTTCTGCATGGAGTGTATTGACAAAATGCACTTCACAACAGATTGTGGTATCATGGCAAAGTTCGAGCAAAAGAGCCAACGACGAGCAACGGATCCAAACACGGTTATAGATTAGATGGAGTATTTTGGGAACTTGTAAAGTATTGTCATGGTGGATTACCGTAACTTCTCCATGATCCTATTCGATGTGCAGTGGTTCAAAGTGGTACTTGAAGGAGCTGGAGTAACAATTTGACGAGGTCCATCTAGATTTCTCAAAATAGATTCTGAAAAAAATGGACAGATTTACACAACACGTTTGTGTTGCCGGCCCATTGTGAATAGGTGCATGAACTCATATATTTTTAAATTGTATTGCGACATGGTACATGTCACAATAGTTAAATCTCTCTTATACGTGATTTTGAACAGGTAATTTTCTATCCAAACCCCTAACAACCTCGATGGTGGTACGTTATACCTTCAGCTCCCCGAAGTGCGAAAGTATATAATCAAAGTGATGTTCCGAGCATAGATGAGGACACTACGCAAATAGAGGGATCGATATTGCAAGGGGTGGAGGCCATCGAAAGCTGGAGCATGTAGAGGAGCTAGCATCGAATAACAATGATGGAAATACAGGAGTCCAAGAATTCTTTGAGAAAAAGGTGGACTCATCCTTTTATGATGACATGTCTATCGACCTTCCAGTGTATGCGGAGTTGTATCAGGAGATTGACATGGTACCATAGGGTACTTCATACTTGGAGCATCCACCTACTCAATTCGTTGTGACGAATTGCTTATAAGGGTACATAAGATATGCATTTTAAGTAAGATCATTTTTTAAAGATTTATATTACCATGCTTTGTATGATTTATATTAATTATACTAACATCAATTTTTTTATGTGCAAGTGACCTTTGTGGATATTTAGATCATCATGATGAGTCGAGGGATGAGCAACGAGGAGCTACAGGAGATCTTTACGCATATGTCTCCAGATCAGATAGCTCAATTCAGAGATATGGCTATCTCGAACACCATCAAGTCGTTCTATTAGATCTACTTCGGTGCGCTCTGATGCTTCAGTTTCTAGCAGATGAGGTCAATGCTCCAGACTTGGGCCAGACGGAGGGAGTAGTTCAAGGGGATGCAGTGGAGACCTGGATGTAGTGAGGCCGTGGTCAGCTTGGAATACAGGTGCTACTCCTCGCTCTCGTAGCAGTTTGAGAGAGCGTGGCTTAGGTGGTTGTTGTGGAGGTACCGATGCAGTGTCTCCATCTCATTGTTCTGCTGGAGTTGTGTCACCCATAGGATTTGTCACACCTGTGGGGACGTCTACTCCAATCACTCTAGCTTTTGCTCAGTTGTCTGGTGGCACCCCTATGGGTACTACTCCGAGAGATACTACCCCCATAGGTACACCAGATGTATAGGGGTCTTCTAAATATGCCCAGGAGCATGGTCGTAGGTGGGAGAGGACATCTTAGGCATACCCCAGAGGGGTATGGATACCTTGTAGATGATAGGACAGGAGCCATCATCATGAATGATGAGGGGAGGAGGGTGATGGCTCGTATGAGAGAGTTGTGCCAACAAGTTTTTTGGCACAACGTCTTGGATCATTGGAAGAACATACTGGAGGGAAGCAAGGACTACATAGTCGCATCCTTGCATGAGGAGTTTCCGGTACCAGCATCAGTAGATAGGTTTTCCACGGGCCGGATGATGGAGTGCATGCGTGCGTACATGTCTCACAAACGATCAGACTCACATAAGGCACTTAAGAGTGGGGCCTCAAAGCCCGAGTGGCTAGACGCGGATGACTGACGCCGACTTAGCGAGGAGGCTACAAATTCTCCAAGACGTTGGAGACAGCAACGTGAGACAATGAGGGCATGACTAGAGGCAGGAGTGGTCCATCATCTTGGAAGTGGCGGCCACAGGACCCATATCTGGAGGACTTTGTAAGTTTTTCTTTTGTTCTGCTTGCTTATTTTTTTGCAATATCCCTTGTACTGACAATTGTGTTTCTAACAATTGTATTTTTTTTTCTTTGTAGTACTCCATTACAAACCGCGATCCCACCGGCCTAGAGAGTCAATATGCAGAGAGACACGGTCTCACTGCATTGATCGACCGATTGTATGGGCGCGGCGGCCTTGTAAGTCACTCATCTTTCTTATCTGTAGTTATTAAGTTTAATTAAAATGCATTATTGTATGGTGGATTGATGTGTAGTTGTTTCTTTTTTTGCAAAGTCCATTCAATGCTCCTTTGCGGTGGGACGAGGTTTCGAATGACGAGGATCTATAGCTCGCCCTTGGATCCTTAGAGCTCACATACTCTTCTTTTTTGGTCACGTGATTTGTGTAGACATTTTCTATGTAGTAGTATCTTGCCATGATTGTATCAGTCATTTTCATTATGCGATCATGTATTTATTTCATGTATCAGTATTATGATTCAACTACACTTTGCCTTTATTTACACGAGCATTGTACACATTACTAAAACTATTTTGTATGGCCCAAATAAAGCACATAGTGCTATATGTGGCTGTCCTGCCACAAATATGTTTTTTTCCTTGTTACCGTCACTATTAGCATCACAAATTTACTGCATGTATCACTATCAACATCGCAAAATGCATCACAAAGTGTCGTTATCAGCATCGCTATTTGCATCAGTATCAATGTCGCATTTGCAATGCTGATACCGACGCAAATAGCGATACTGATAATGATGCTAATACCGATTTTTCTATGGCATCGCCAATACCAACGCTTTTTACGACGACGGGGGCAAATTTCTTTATGAATATTTTTGTCGCTTTAAACGTCGATATAAGGCATGTATCTTGTAGTGACTGGCACTCAACTAGGAGGGGGGTAATGTTTACTGCAAAGCGAAGGAAAAGGAAAACGAGGCATCAAGAGGAGAAGTGCAAGGCGGAAAAAAGAAAAAGGTGCCCTACAAGAGAGTGGGCCCAGAAGAAATCTAAAAGCATGGGAATAACCACCAGGAGTACAATACGCAACCATGAAAGCCACAAGAACCCAAAAGCCAGAATGTGCACCTTTGAATATAAAGGCACAGCCAAAAGCTCTGTAAAAGAGTGCCAAGCTTCATCCTGTGCAATTTGTAACCATGAACGGGTAGTAGGATTAAGCTAGGAAGAGAGGAGGACAATGGGAAAAAGGGCCTAGGCCACAGCGGCCATGTAAGAAAAGGGAAATAAGGGGATGACTGTCTAAAAGGAATTTAGGGTTTTGTATATAAAGTTCAAAAAGTAAATGAGAGCTCATTCTTGGAGTGTCGCAAAAAGCTTCTTCTTCTTCTTCTCTTCTCTTGTCTTCTTGCTTGTGCTTGAGTGAGGGAGTGAGGCAGTGTGTGAGAGTGAGGGATCGAGGAGAAGAAGCTCCCCATCTCCTCTCTTCATCTTCTTCTCTTCTCTTGTCTCGCGCGGCTATGGAGGATGGAGCTTGACGGAGAGGGATTGAGGTTGCTTGAGCTTGCCTCAAGGATCGTGGAGCTACTAGCATGCAAGAGAGAGGAAGGTACTTGATCGAGCATCAAGGTAAGCTCACTAAACCCCATGGGTAGGGATAGCGCGTCGGCTATGTGAGAGGTAGCCATGGCTGTTCGGCTTGAAATGCTTGACCAATAAGTGGCACATAGGTCTCAAGGGTTGAGCTAAAGAGCTCCCTTCATGCACTGGCTTTTAGATTTTTATACTCAAGGTAATAATACACATTCGATGCGCACTAAGTCCTTGAGCAAAAAGAGGATCATCAGGTGCTACTGCCTCCTCATTGTGACACTTGTAATGTGCTACGGAGGTTGTTTCTACTTCTTCTAGGGTTACAAAAATGCCACCTCGACGGCTCATAGTTCTATAGTCTACTTCACCGAGAGATAGTGATTATTGGATACTATCTCATTGGCAGTGCGCTCCTTTGAGAGACAGTAGTTGTTCAACACCTTCAATTACTTTGGCTCCATAGTCCCTCCACTAAGCAACAATAGTTTGGGCCTAAGAGGGGGTGTTGAGAAAATACTTCCTCGGTTTCTATACTTTAGGTGGGGTTTCGCAGCACTGACAACCCCAAAAAGGGATGTGTTCTCATTTTGGTCATTTTATTAATGGTGGGCACTCACTTAGTGGTGTGCCACCCTAGGTAGCTAGGGCGGCCTATAAATAGGCAAGCTCTTCATTCATTCTACACCTCTTCAATCATTCTCCACCTCTTTTCTTTCATCACTTTGACATCCTTCCCTTCTCTCTTCAACCTCTCCACTGCCCTCACACCACTTCAGGAGGACATTGCGGTTCATGGTTGGTGTCTATCTCTCTCCACCTCTTCAATCATTCTCCACCTCTTTTCTTTCATCACTCCAACATCCTTCCCTTCTCTCTTCAACCTCTCCACTACCCTCACACCACTTCAGGAGGACATTGTGGTTCATGGTTGGTGTCTATCTCTCTCCACCTCTTCAATCATTCTCCACCTCTTTTCTTTTGTCACTATGACATCCTTCCCTTCTCTCTTCAACCTCTCCACTGCCCTCACACCATTGAATCTTCAATTTCTACACTTTAGTTAGGGTTTCACAGTGACAACCCCAAAAAGGGTTAATGTCCTCATTCTAGTCATTTTATCAGTGGTGGGTGCTCACGTATTGGTGCACCACCGTAGGCAACTGATGCCTATAAATAGGCCACCTCTTCATTCGTTCCACACCTCTTTAGTCATTCTCCACCTCTCTTCTTTTGTCACTCTGACATCCTTTCCTTCTCTCTCCAACCTCTCTAGTAGCCTCAGACCCCTTCAGGAGGACATTATGTTTGGCATCTATCTCTCTCCATCCGCATGGAAACCATCTTCATTAGTGTGGCATCATCGTAGACTCCTTTTCTAGCTTGTATTTGTTGGCTTGGAGGCTTCTCATACCTTGGCGTCACTCTTATCTAGCTTGGCATTAGGTTTCTTTATCTAGGCGTCAATCTTCGCCAACTAGCATCATCATCCACCTTGTGTTTTGCACACAGGAGGCTTCTATAGTTTGTGTTTGCCATCATTAAGCATTAGCTCCACATTTGGCGACCTCCACTTTGATGCCCAACTTTTTCTCTCTCTTTATCTTCTTGACAAGACAACCGTGGATTTGGGTAAAAGCACTAGAGAAGATGTTCTCTCTCAATCATGGATTTTGGTGGTCCTTATGGAGTAAAGTCAAGAAGAATAGACCACCTTTGAGTAGTCTCTTTCACCATGTCCTCTTTGAAATTGAAGAACAACCTTAAACACACCAAACTTATAGCCATAGACCATTGTAAAAAGCTTGGGACTAGTAGATATTTGATTGATGCTTGATGATGAAGATGTGGAAGCTCTTGATGATGGATGTATGCCTTCTTTCTTCATTGAGACTTTGAAAGTGATGCACAAACCAATCACTGTGAAATCACCATAGCTTTTCCAAAAATTGAAAAGAAAAATCACGAACAACTAATTGCCAAAGAGTAAAGTAGAGAGAGAAGAGTGCATGAGAGACCAATTGGGTACAATCATCCTCCCATGCATGGGTGAGCACATCCCCCATGCATGTATTTATTTAATTTTATTCTCTTGGTGCTCAAAATATTAAAGATGTCCCAAAAATAGGTCACACATTTCTCTTCCTTGCATAACTCTTCTTTCTTGATTCTTTTTTCTTAAGTGGTTTGTTTTTCCTAAAGTTAAGACCTAAAATATCAATCTTAATCTAGATAAAACATACATCCATAAAATAATAATTCTAATCTTTTATAAATTGGCCTGCAAATGATAGCACTTGTGAGCATACAATCATCACGTTGAAGAGTGTGTATCCATAAAATAATTCTCCGCTACTTGAGTGCCCATTAACAATTCCTTGCTCACCATAATACTCTTTGACAAAATAATATATTCTTTTAATAATTTGTTGCACCAAACATAGATAATTTTAGTCCGTGCCATTAACTACCAAGCATGAGCAACTAGTGTCATATGCAAGCTTATGCATGGCAAGCTACAGTCATGCGACAATTAAACAATATTGAAAAATCCACAAAATTAAATTTGCCATCAACTTTCCTTTTGGTGGGAGAAGAATGCATGGTAGTAGGGCATGTGGTGGGAACCTTCATTCTCGCCACCATGTGGTTGCTCCTTTCGGCCCAATGTATAGTTGGGCTGAGGAATGGAAGCTTTCCCGCTAGAAAATGTTGAGTCGATACTTAGTTGTGGTGAAGCTCTTAAGTCCTTCCTGATTTCATCCAATTTATCTCACCCCTTAATTTTGATGCCATTTCTTCTCCTCCAATTTCTTAATACTTATTGGTGCACAATCTTTTGTTCAACTCAAAAGCAAACAACATTGTTATTGTACTCCTAAATTGCTTGGGCCAATGTTATTCATTAATACATTGTAAGCATAGTCATATAGACAACAATAGCTCAAATATGGACCAACACAAAAATGATGTAAAGAATAACATATTACTACAAGTTTGCCCATCCCCAATGTATATGATTATCGAGTAGAAAATTTGACAACAATGTATAAATACATCTCGATTCTTAATCTCACACATATGCATCCTCAAATTTCATATGAATGGCAATATCTATGTTGATTTACACTTATTGTCTCAAACAAAAGGTAATTCCAATGTTGGCTTACTCTTATTAAATTGTCTCAACTTGATAACCCATTTGCATGTCCACAATTGTATGGTAAAAATTCTCTATGGACGATTACCTTGCGATGGAAGACAAACACAATGGCCATAAACCACCCCAGTGTCCATGATTTTCTATTGCCATCTAATGGAGAGAAACATTGAAATGTGACACCAGTATTTGGGTTAAGAAATACGATGTTAGCTTGTTTTATTGCTAAATGTCCAAAGAGTAGCTTATCAATGTGTCATCATTGAGACAAGCTTGGATTTCAACCGGTGGTGGAAGACAAACACAATAGCCATAAACCACCCCAACGTCCATGATTTTCTATTGCCATCTAATGGAAAGAAACATTGAAATGTGACATCAGTATTTGGGTTAAGAAATATGATGCTAGCTTGTTTAATAACTAAATGTCCAAAGAGTAGCTTATCAATGTGTCTATCATTGAGACAAACTTGGATTTCAACTGGCTTTTTTAGAATCCAACTAGAAAATCCAACTAGGAAAAGTAGCCGGCTGTCTATGAACGGTGTGTGGTGGGCAAGGAAAATGCCAAGAAAGGGAAAAAAAAAGTCCAAATATGCTTCTATTTTTAAGGTTATTGTTATTAGGACCGAGATTACTATTTATGTACATAGAAATTATTGGTTTCTGATAGAGTTTGCTAGGCAATCACAGAGAGAGAGAGAGAGAGAGAGAGAGAGAGAGAGATGACTACAACCAGTCCTCCTGAGATTGTGTGGGATGCTGCCCGTAACAGGTTTTCTACCCAAGATGGCCTTGCCTACCTCCAATACACTCAGGATGATGGGCAGAGAGTGATTGATCTCGTCCACACGTACGTGCCCCCAAGCAAGCGAGGCACAGGCGTCGCTGCCGTCCTCTGCAAGGCTGCTTTCCAGCACGCCAAGGATCACAACCTCCGGGTCATCCCTACCTGCACCTACATATCTGTACTCTTCTACCCCATCCTTTTTATTTTTGCACGTTTCCTGTATCTTAATTCCTTACGTTGCCATGTTGGGTATCCTTGGTGAGAAGGCATTTTTAATTGCATCTGAATTATTCAACTTCCAGGAAACTTAAGTCATTATGTTGCCATTCTGGGTTTCCTGCTTAGTGAGAAGTCACTTGAAATGA
This sequence comes from Lygodium microphyllum, assembly GCF_053477565.2. Lineage (NCBI taxonomy): Eukaryota > Viridiplantae > Streptophyta > Polypodiopsida > Schizaeales > Lygodiaceae > Lygodium > Lygodium microphyllum. The sequence goes on along the minus strand of NC_141138.1, from coordinate 25,429,534 downwards.
GTTCAAATTGCAATTGAGAAGCCAGCTGAATCATTATGCTGCCATGTTGAGTTTCCTGCTTAGTGAGAAGGCATTCGAAATGAATTCACATTGCAATTGAGAAGCCATTTGTATTGATCATTATGTTGGCATGTTGGGGTTTCCTAGCACGAAGATAGGCACCCCAAGATAAGGCACCTCAGAACTGTTAAGTTGAGGGTTCTATCCCATGACCTTGCCATACGCGCACACATTTCCTTCCAAGGGACTGCTGCTTGTTGGTAAACCGATCAATGTTCTACGCATCTCAACATTATCTCCCTTGAATTTTCTTTAAATCCCCAAACCGCCCAGTGAGATATGGAGAATTTAGTTTGGTCTTCAATCTTGCCAATATGTTCCTTAATGAGATTCTTGTTTGGCCTTCGAATTTCAATTTTCTGTAGTATATTGTTCATATTTATGCTAGCCCAAATTGGACCAACATACATATATTGCAATACAAGCTACATTCAGTCAGAGAAGCTATTAAAAGATTTCTCAAATTGATCAAATTGCCAAGGGAGACACATGAAGTCACTATGTTTGCCCTTGTTTACATCTAGTTTATAAACTGTCGGCATCTCTTCAGACTTTATAATCTCTTGACATGCAGCTATAGATGTTTCTTGATAACCTCCCAATAGGCTTGAAATGAGGTCTTCCAAGTTTCTTTGGAAAATTTCCTTCATAAAGGATAGCCAAATCTTTGATTTGCTTCTCCTCAAGAAAGGGCTCATTGAAGACCACCTTAGAACCTCACATACCACTCTCCTGGTATATTGTTAATTCTCTCTTTAGCTATCGCATATCCTAGAGGCTGGCTTGTGCAGCCTAGCAGGGAAGCATATGCTTAGTAGTCACATTGCCCACCTTCTTGGATGAATGAGCCAAATGATTGTGCCATCTATTTGTTGAGAGTCATTAGTCATCTCCTGTGCCAAGTGGCAGTCTGCCACGTGGCAGCAGTCGGACTGTCCACTACAGTCCCGACTGCAGTCGGCTGCATTAAATGCAGCTGACCTGATTATTTCAGGTTATTTTGAGGCATTCTTTTCAGCCTTATAAGGCTTAGTTTCCAGCAGTCTTGGATACTTGTATCTGACAGATTTCAGCCTGCTGGTGATGAAGATTGCACTTGGGGCTGATGGAGATCGAGGTCCTCGAGGTGGAGACATACGCAGATATTTTCTCTGCACCTGTGTATAATTCTGCATCCTTATACAGCATTCTTCACTACAGATTTTCTGTGTTTCACTGTCTCTTTCTCTCTCTGTTCACTCTTTGTCATGGTCATTCGCTTCCGCATTGCTTCACTCTGACATGGTATCAGAGCATTGAAGGACTGACCTAGGGTGGACCTATCTGAAGAGGAGTTTTCAGCACAACACAAGGCTGCATTTTCAGTGTTCAAGTGCGAGCAAGTGGGTTGTGCATCAGAACAAGGCTGAGGCGAGTGTGAGTGTACGAGAAAAGAGAAGATTTGCTGAAGCTGCTGCTGTTTTTTTGCTATTAGAGAAGGAAGAAGGCTGGGTTTTGGCCTTCAAGTGCAGATTTTACCTTGTCATCGCCTTTGGCGCGTGAAGAAGGAATGGGATGAGCGAACCTCAGCCCTAGCAGACTGTATTTTCACAGTCAGAGGGGGCTACTTTTTGTGTTTTGTGCAGCCATTGTAGGTGGAGATGCCTTTTGAGGCCGAGACAGAGTTTCAGGCTATCATGGATTGGAAGGTGCCCACCCTACCAGCTCTTCCTTCAGATCAAAAGCTCAATGGTGAGAACTACTGCATCTGGCAGGTCATGATGCTTGCCATATTGGAGTCTATTATTTGGCAGAGCTTGTTACGGGGGCTATGAACCATCCTTTGCGAGACGAGTCCAGACTCTCTTCCAGTGAGAAGGTGGAGTTGGCAAAGGCTTAGGCACATTGGGATAAACTCAATGCACGCATTCACTCGTTTTTATTTCTCTCATGTACTACAACTGTTATCTCTCACATAGAGCATTTGATGGTGGCTAGGGAGATATGGCGATGCAACAGCTCCTTTGATGAAGGGTAGGCTAGGGCAAAAATGGAGGCTGGAGCATTAAGATGCAAATGACCAATTGTAGAGTAGGTGGTGCTGTCAAAAGTAATAGGTATACTTTGATACCTTGTCAACAAAATAAGCAACAGTGTAGAGAGATAGTAGGGTTTGCGAAGAGTAACACAGAGTATGTATGGTAAACATTGAGAGAAGAGAAACTCAAAAACACAAGAACACAGTGATGATGCATTGAATCATGCTAGAGAAGAAAAGCTGATATAACGAAGCCAAAGCTTAGAAGATAATTGCATTGTCCTGTCTGAATTAGTCGGTAGCACTTCTGGGAAATTTGCATAGTGAAGAGAGTGAAATGCAGTCCTCTGGGCAATGGCCTATTGAAGTAATCATTGGAATGTGAAAGATAGCTATAGAGGAAGCAAACCGTAGTCCTTTGATGCCGTTGGAGATGTGGAGGATGATCACCAGTTGTGGAGGGAGTGAACCACAATCCTCTGATGTTGGGGAGTGACTTGGGCAGCAAAACGTAAATCCCAGAGTGTCGGAGCTGTCAAATGTAGGGAGAGCAGTCCAGATGCTATGCTAGGTGGATAATGATGACGCTAGATGATGGAAGATGAACTAGGTTGCAAAAATGCACATCCTAGTAGTCTTTGTGAGAGACGAGTGACGCTAGATGATGGAGTAGGAGCCAGGTTGCAAAAATGCAGGTCCCAACAACCTTGTAATAGACGACTAATGCCAAGTGATGGAGGCGGCGCTAGGTTGCAAAAACGCAGGTCCTAGCAATCCTTGTGATAGACGAGTGATGAACTCACTGATGCTCGGTGATGTAGATTGCTGCTAGAGGCTAGGATGCTGAAGCTAAGTTGGAGATGATGATGCCAAGCAAGGAGAAGGTCACCACAATGAAAAACGTAGGTGAAGGTCGAGCTTGATGGAGAAGGGTGCCAACACCAAGCAAATGATGGTGATGCTAGATGAAAGATGCTCCAAACGCAAGGCCTGATGATGAAACAGGGTGCCTAAAGCAAAAGAGGAAGGGTGAAGGCAGCCGTGAGCCACGAATTGCAATGTCCTTTTGTAGAGGTGTGAGAACAGTGGAAGGGATTGGTGAGAGAGGGAAAGTGGTAGTGGTGATTGAAGAAGGTGTTGAAGAATGACCGAAGAGAGAGTGGTGGAATGAATGAAGTAACGGCTTATTTATAGGCATAAGTTGTTTAGGGTGGCGCACCACTTTGTGGGTGCCCACTGAAAAAGTGGCCAAAATGTGGACACCAATCCTTTTTGGGGTTGTTATACGAAACCCTAAAATGAAGTGTGTGAACTGAAGAAGTGGTTTCTCAACATCCCCTCTAAGGCCCAAAAAGGGATGAAGAAAGAAGAGCGAAGAGAGGTGTGTGAACTGAAGAAGTGGTTTCTCAACATCCCCTCTAAGGCTCAAAAAGGGATGAAGAAAGAAGAGCGAAGAGAGATATGATGAAGAGGTAGAGGATTCCGGAGATCCAAGATTTCCACTTGAAAGATAACTTATAGCAAGGAATAGTGCATAGGATGAATTGTAGAACTTGACTCCATCTCGAGAGAGAAGCCACTAGCTCTGTAACTTCATGCTAGAAGGAATTTGAAGGTCTTGTCACCAAGTCAGGGCCAATGAACCTCCAAGGCCCTAATCTAGGCGATCTTTGAAGATCCTGGGTATCAATAGGAGAAATGACTGCTTGAAGATAGCCATCCCCAAAAAGTAAATGGTGGGTGACAAACTTCATAATGAGGGGGTGTCCCCCTTGAGGGTGGAGGTGCAAGGGCTTTTCCAAAGCCGAACAAGGAGCCCCCTCTAAGGGTGAAGAGAGTATAGCCCCCCTCGAATCCCCATGTATGAGAGATAGGGAAGCTAAAAACTCATCTATCACAGACTTTGAATCATCTGATGACAAAGGAAGTGTTACCAGTCATGCCAAAGAAGGTGTTTGGGGTATCGAAGATATCGAAGAACTCCCAGAGGTGGGCTCTCGAACCCGAGTAGTCAAGGGTGTGGAAAGGTGAGGCTCAGGTTGAGCTAGGCAACAGTCACTGTCTCTTAGTGGAGCGGATTGCAGAGTCAAAGTAATCGAAGGTGTCGAATAATCATTCACTCTTGAAGAAGTAGATTGCCAAGGGGACGGTATCCAACAATCATTGTCTCTCGGGGGGGTGGACTGTAGAACCGTAGGTTGTCGAGGTGGCATTTTTGAAACCCTAGAAGAAGTAGAAGCAACCTTTGTAGCACATTGTGGCTTAGAGTACCCTCCATCCAAGGAGGATATAATTCAATCCTAGTGATTGTGGTTATGCTTACTAAGGTTGTTCACCTTATGGTAGCCAAGACTAACTACAAGGCTTCAATTATCACAAGGCTCCTTTTGAAGGAAATATTTAGGCTACATTATTTGTCCCTTCAAATTGGACATTTTTTCTTTTTACAGTCCCCTATTCTGACTCATTCTTATTCATTATTAATTTTTGAATTCTTTTATGCTCTGTGGATGTATTTTCATGTGAATGTCCCCTATGTTCACCAAACCTAACATTTGATCTTATAGTCCTATTCGTCTCTTGCTAGAAGGCCGTGGTATGAGTCAATTCTCTTGTGGCTCGAAAGGCCTTAGTATTGCCTTGAGCATAAAATTTTAAAAGCCGGTATAGAATAAACTTTGTGGCCCACAAGGAAGAGGCGACACAACGAGTGCGGGGGTAGACGCATATACTCTGAGGGGGTAGGGAGCAAAGGTCCATGTTGGTAAGCATCTGTGGGGTTTGTGAATAAACACCCTAACACAGAAACATAAATAACACTGAGACTGATAGAAGAACACAGTTAGGGTTAGGGTAACTCAGAGACAATGAACACAAAGAATGAATGAAGTGATATGACTATTGAATATACAATGCTCATGCAATAAATACACTATGTAGTGAATGAATACTGTACCTCGAATTCCTGTACCTCAAGAATTAGGGCAGGGATAATGAGCTAGAGAGCGTGTCGTACTGTGAACGGGTCTTGAATCGCAGCAAGGCAGCCTTCGATGCCGGACATCAACAAACAAAGCCAAGAAAGACTGGATCTGTTGCATGACGGCAGTGTAGGAGAGAGAAAGAATAAAAACGCAGGTGAGGAGGAAGACAAAAAACGCAAGTGAGGAGAGAGAGACTAAAAACGCAGGCTGCAAGAGAAAGAAAAACAGCAATGCAGGCTGTAGGGGAGAGAGACTAAAAACCCATGAAAAATCCAGCAACAGCAGTCAATAAGCCAAAATCAGCTCCAAACAGTGTGCGGTAGGTTGGAAATAGACAGTAGACTGTTGTAGACAGCAATGGCCAGCTTAGACCATGATGTACTCCGCGTCCGGGGTGTGGGCAACAAGCTGAAATACCTAAAATTTGCAAAAACGAGATTAAGACTGAATGGAGGGTAGCATACCTATTTATAGAAAGTTTGGGCCGTCCCAAGTCGGTTTGTGCTTATGGGATATAGACACTCTATAGGAACACATTTCTTTTTAAATAAACAAGTTTTCTTCTTTGATTAGACATGTTTTGGGGTTGTTTAAGTGGAGCTAATGCATTTTTAGCTCAACAGGGGTATTGGTGATGCTAGAAGAGAAGCACTTAGTGGTTTGTCCATCTGCCTATGGAGAAGTCATAGCATCGAAATATCAACCTGTAAAAGGATGGATGGGTGGGAGAGGAAGAGAAGAGTATCTTTGTTTCCTTGTAATGCAATGGAAATGAAGGGGGAAATCAATAGATAATACTGAATCCGCAACTTGTCTTTGCCTTCTCTGATGAATAGGGTCTTTAGCTCTCTGAGCTCTTGCACTTTGATACCATGTCAAAAATAATAGGTATGCTCTGATACCATGTCAAAATAAGCAACTGCAGAAAGACAGTAGGGTTTGTGGGGAGTAACATTGAGTGTATACAACAAATATTGAGAGAGAAGAGAGACTAAAAAACACAAGAACATGGTGATGATGCACTGAATCATGCTATGAGAAGAAAAGCTGATATAACGGAGCCAAAAGTTCAGAAGATAATTGAATTGTCTATCTGAATCAGGTGGCAGCATGTGTGGGAAATTTGTATAGTGAAGGAAGCGAAATGCAGTCTTTTGGGTGGTGGGCTATTGAAGTAATCACTGGAACGTGAAAGATAGCTACAGAGGGAGCAAATCGTAGTCCTTTGATCACGAGTTGTGGAGGGAGCGAACTGTAGTCCTTTGATGTGGAAGATAATTACTAGTTCTGGAGGGAGCGAACCGCAGTCCTTTGATGTTGGGGAGTGACTTGGGCAGCAAAATGCAAATCCTAGAGTGTTTGAGTTGTCAAATGCAGGGAGAATAGCCCAGATGTTGATGTTAGGTGGATAATGATGATGCTAGATGATGGAAGATGAAGTGGGTTGTAAAAACGCAGGTCCCAGTAGTCTTTGTGAGAGACGAGTGACACAAGGTGATGGAATAGGAGAGCCAGGCTACAAAAATGTAGACAAGTCATGCCAAGTGATGGAGGAGGAGCTAGGCTTCAAATGGGTAACTTTTGCCAAGTGGCAGTCTTCTAATCTTATTTTCTAGCATTATCTAGCTTATTAAATTAATTTTTAGAATATTTATTTTAAAAATTATTCTAGTACTCAAAAAATTAATTTCACCAGTCAATAATCAAATTGACTAGGCCAGTTTGTCTTCCAAGTATCCTTGAGCAAATATTGACCCTTAGACCAACTTTAATTAATTAATTAATGTCTAGTCTCTAATGTCACCACTAACAGTGGCCAATAAATTGGTCTAGGCCCAAATTTTACACTGGGTACCACCTCGTACCCATCAAAGATAACTTATTATAATTTTTTCTTTTGGCACCCATTGCATCCTCAGGGTTTTGGCCTATTACTATGAAATAACTGCCATGTGCATCACATGTGCCGCAGTAGAATGTGGTAGTAGAATGCCAAGTGGGGATGGATGTAGAAGCCATGAACCGTAATGTCCTCCTTGCGGGGTGTGAATAGTAGTGGAGAGGATGGAGAAAGGAGAGATGAATATGGAAGAGAGTGACAAACAGTGTCAGAAGGAATGAATGTGTGGGATGGTGGTGTCTAAATGAGGGGAGAGGTGGCCTATACATAGGCCCTAGCTGTCTGGGGTGGCGCACCACAGTGTGGGCATCCACTGAAAAATGCCGAGAATGAGGGTGCTAGCCCTTTTTGGGGCAATCAGTGTGAAACCCTAACTAAAGGGAATAACTAAAGAAGTGGTTTCTCAACACCACAGGTGGATACATTCACTAGGAGGGGGGCCTTGTGGTGGGAGGAATTCATATTAGATGGCCTTAAGCTTTAGTGGCTAGCAATTCGCATTTTGAGCCAATTTGTAAGCTGAAGCTCTTATAGTCACATTCTCCAAGAAGAGTAGCCTTAGTGTGCAAAAGGTTAGTGATCTTGTCTTCATTAGTGCAAACTTGCATGTGCTTTGCAAGAGTGCAACTAGGAAGGCCGATCTGTTCACTTGGGCATGCTTGAGAGCTTGAGGGAGCAGCAATAATGTGGGAGATGTCTCCAAGAAGAGCAGCCTTAGTGTGCAAAAGGGCGATCTTGTCTTCATTAGTGCAAACTTGCGTGTGCTTTGCAAGAGTGCAACTAGGAAGGCCGATCTGTTCACTTGGGCATGTTTGAGAGCTTGAGGGAGCAACAATAATGTGGGAGATGTGGATGCTGTCATGGACATTTTGGAGGAGCCCAACAGTCCTTGATCACTTGCATTGTTTTGATAGTTTACTATTTGAGGTTTGACTCTATATGTGTATTTACTATTGGTCTTGCCAGTTGGTGGGCCTTGGCTCTTTCATAATAATACTATAAGTACTTAAGCCTCCAAAACATTTATAAAATATGGCTCTTGCGTCTTTACTGATTAGACCTTTTTTGGGTGTTGTGTACTTATTTTGCAGCATCACCTCATCTTAATATATCATGCACCATTCATTTTGTTTGCAACACGTGCCTTCCATGTTCATCCCTCTTGTTGGCAGCTACTAGCATCTCACTCTGCCCTATTCGAGATAAGGCAAACCTGTCGTGTGTGGACCATCATGGTCTCGTGAGTGAATGATGGTTCTTTCCACGTTGTTGTGTTTTGCACTAGAGAGCATGTTAACTCTTTGACACCAATGGAACTTTCCTGTAGGATCCATCCTGCACACTAGACACAACGCAAGCTGTACCGATGACAAAGAAACCAAGGGGGTAGACATCAAACTCACCTTCATACTACAGAGCCAAACAGGCTCACACCCAAGCTTGGGGCCAGCAGTGTAATGGGCCACAACTGCATCTTTAAGGGCTGGCATCCCGTACCACCAGCCCACACTATCCTAGTGAATGGACGTGATGGCCATTGGGCCTAAAGTCTGATTGGCAATCTAACAATGAATGTGCATAACTTGAGTTCCATTAATATGACTTAATTGCCCCACCCCTTGAGTGCCAGTAGGGCATTCATATTGTCACAACATGAGGTTGTGACCAACGCTGCAGGCCCATCCAGATGTCCAAGGATGTAACATCACACTTTTGTGCCTTGATCTTGGCGAGAATACTTTAAGCAAGTCACTTAAGATACCCCTTTCGAAGATGTCATTGGGATGAGACAGAAACCTTGCCATATGCTTACTTCTAAGTGGAGAGCAATGTTGATGATATTCTTTGAAATGTTTTTTTTTTTTCGAGAAAGATCTTTCAAAATGTAGACTTCAGAACACTTTTATCTTGAAAGGTTGAAGATCAGGGGTCAAAACCCTATAGGAATGATTGGACATGCCAACCATTATAACTAAAGTCTTAAGGCCAGGCACCTAGTTACCTCTTTCACATGAAGCTTCCTTCAGCTCGCCAAAACTCACTTGTACAAGAAATGTGATTCAAGCTTCAAACACATGTACAAGCCACTCTTGTGATAAATTCTAGTTGAATGAGTGCATGATGTGCTTAGCGTGCAAACATACAATGTAATTTTCCTTTACCTTAGTCAAAACCTGCACTATCAAAATCATATAAAAGATCTGGTCCTACCTTGCAACACTCCAACTCTCTTTTTTAAGTCAGATTCAGCAAGAAATGCTTGCTTTTGTCAAAACCAGCACCATCAAAATCATGTAAAAGATCTGGTCCGACCTGTACAACACTCAGCACACTTTTGAGTCAGCTTCAGCAAGAAATGCCTGCCTTTCTTTACCTAGACCAGCCCCAGCTCCCAGCAGCCACTTGAGACTGGAAACGAGGGAGTTTGGTGGGCGTGTGCAGCACCTTCTTTGCACATGCTAAAAACTGTTTTGCAGGCCTGTATTTGCTTTATCAGCATGATATGGTTGCACATTTGTCGAATTTTGTTGTAAGGAGTGAGATCACACTGATGGCCCTCTTATCCCGATGTGAAAGGCAGCAGCTACCCAAATACACAACTTAAGGTTGCCTGAGAAATACAGCTGAATCCAGCTTCATCAAGGGTCATGGATAGGTCTGACATCCATAGGTACCTAAGAAGGCTCCTCTTGGGCTATGGTTGACACGTAATTATTCAGAAACACAGCTGTAAATAGAACAATGCGGGTTGACCAGTATGCCCAATAGCTCTGAGGAGCAGCATACACATCAAATGAGGTGAAAACACCAGCATCAGCAGCAGAAAACAGCACTCAGCCTCAAACTCCACAAATTGGCCACAAGCTGGAAACATAAGCATCACAGTAGTTTTTGGCTGAGAGGAAACAGAGATAGAAACAGTCGAAAATAGCCACAGTTAGGCTGAAACAGCCTTCCCCTGCAGCCTTGCATTTGGGGCATAGAAACATGGGATGAGAGACAAGAATGGGGATGGTGATGGGACATCGTATAACAAACATGCTTAAAAATTGATTTATAGTAGTTAATATTAGTTCTAGAAAATATCGTACTTCAACTTTATAAACATGTGTCAATGTGTGTAACTTGGCATATCTCCTATGTATATTGCGTAATTTTCCCAATGTTTTTGATACATTCTTCCTAATGTTTACATTCTTTGTAGCATCACATGAAACCGGATTTCCTTTTCAAGAAAGGGTGGTGGAACCCTATTTTACATTGATGCATAAAATAAATAATTACTTTTAAAAATTCAGCACTTAAACTTTGGGCTAGATTGCCCTCAAGAAAAGAGACGAGCCAACATTGATTAGCCCCAAAAACATTGGTGCCCTTTGCAGTATTCTTTTTGCATTAATTCCAGAAAATGATTGCAAAACTATGAAAAGCCGATGCTCCAGGAGATTATAGTATGAAGCCAAGAACTTTGAATTTGTCCAAGGTCCTTCAAACTGAAATTCCCCCTATTCCTAGCAAATCAAGGTACAATTTCTACCAATTGTGGAACAACTTGCTATGCTTTGCAAGACATAACCCTAAAACTCAATTTATCCCTTGATTGCACAACTTGGTGAGCCAAATTGAGTCTACTCTTGTTGCATGCAAATCAGCCCTATTGTAGACCCCCACATATCATCCAATGCAGCCACATGTCATACACTAAATCAATTTAGAGGAGCAACCTTAACAAAATATTGAGGCATGTATGTATATATTTCAATGCAGCCACACAAACCCTAATCCTTGTTGGTTATAGACTTGGGATTAGCAAGTCCCTAACAACAATACTTCAGGTTCAAAATTGAGGTTTGGATCATCAATTTCCTTATCCAGATTGCACATGCATTAGGTGTAAGGAGAGAGAAGCAATAGGTGAGAGAATTCTTTGATTTACAGTCCTTGAGCATGTCCAACATAGGTTGCTTGTAGCAACTATTAAAACTTGTCACCTACATTACATGTTATCCCAAATCATGTTGCTTGCATTAAATGCTTTAGATTAAGCATCTGATTAGGTTATTTGTTGTCCTTTAGGTTTTTGCTAGTGTCCCATGGGCCATGCTCCAGATTGTTCATTAGTTGTTGTCAATTACCCCCAAATTTCTGTCTCTAGTCTTAGATATGCCCAGGATGACTCTCTCCAACCTTGCATGGCTCTATATATGGTTGCATGCCTAGTGGCAAATTGCCCATGCAAAACTCAGCCTCTAGGATAAAAGTCCAACCAAGAGTAATTCTATAGATTGAAAAATACATGGCCATGCCCATCTTTGGCCATTGCTAGGTCCCAATTTAAAATTTCCCTCTTTGAATATGAAAATGTTAAAGCTTCCCACAAATCTTATGATAAGGCATTAAATGATTTAACTTGCTAATCCCCATGATAACAAGTCATGACCAATGGCATATTTAAAGATTTGTCACTAGGTACACATTGACACCTGTCCACAACTACTACCAAAGCTCCCCACTATCTAAGCTAGGGTCCTCTATTATCGTGACTCACATTCAACTTGATCTCACATGCATTACAGGTGTACAACTTGTTCCAAGAGAAATAAGTGAAAAACTCATAGCCATGACATATCTTATACATTAGCTTAATTAAAAGATTGGTTTCACAAAAAAAGAACAAAGTGTGAAATTGGTCGCGATTGAAGCAAAAGGGCAACAGAAACATAAGTTTGTAAGCACAATGAACAACTCTAGAGCTAGAATGCTACCACATTGAAAAGATGACACTTTAGTCCCAAGCCTTCACACCCTTTCTGGTATTTATTTAGTCTATAGCTGCTACATTTGCTCCAGAGTTTTGACATTGCACATGCATATAGTGTTTTTAGGCCATTCAACAATGATGCATGTTGGTGCTTAACAAATAGCAATTGGATTAGTTTTGTTGCATGAAAGGACATGACTTGTGAGAGGAACTCTTCACAAAGTTAGGAGCAAGCTCGACTAATTTTGAAGAACATGCATTAAGATTTTTGGGGTTGAAAAAAGAAACTAATTTGCCATTCCATGTACTAGTTGTGATTGCCAAAAAGGGATAATTGAGCCAATAGTCATCAACAAGCATTAGCTTGGAATACCTTACTAAGTATCAATTTTTGTGCTCTAGATTGCAAAGAACCAAAATGTTGTTAGAAAGAGCCAAGGTCATTCTTGATCTAATTTTCTCTCTCCTCACACACACACACACACACACACACACACACACACACACACACACACACACACACAGAGTGGATGGTTTAACCATTTGCTAATCATATTTAGAAAAATGATGTCTAGTTGATCATGATAAATTTTCATGATCATAATATTGACTTTGTAGGTCGTTATCTTGTTTTATAGCTCTTTATAGCTTGAGATCAGATCTCTTGCTTTATAATGACCTCTCTTAGCTTGCATGCAACTTAGAATGGCTATCTTGGTTTGCTTGTAGTCCCAAATGAGAAAGTATAGTCTAGCTTTCCAATCGATGTGAACAAATGCCTTGGCGATTTTTTGATAAATAAATGTCAATGGGTCGTCTAATAGCTGAAAAAATCTTCAATCAATTTTACTTTGTGTTAGTAACCATGCAGCATTTTTAGTTTTGTATTTTTAGTTGTGTATACGGCTTTTGCATGGTGGCTAGATGACCTCTTGTACATCTAATTTTTCTTTGATTCACCACCCTCTATAAAAGAAAAAAAACATCTTTTCAACATAAGCAATCCTAAAAACTATTCCAAAAAGCCTAAGCCTATGTAGAAGACAAGTGTAACTTATGCCATAAGTATGTTAACTCAACCATGGGGGACAATCATGTGGGTAGCCTATCCCATTGATGAGCTTTTAACTTCCAATTACTAGGCTTGGAGAAGAGACTTAAGAGGAAACACTTGTCGGAAGTAGAGTATTGAAATTGAGTAATTGGGAGGTTGGGACTTTGCAACATGATGCACATAGCCCTATTGCTTTTTATGGAGAATGGTTTCCATGTAATGATTGGGGTTTCTCAACTAGAGAACACAACTTTTGTAGTGCGACACCTTACAGTATGGAAACACATGTATTTAGTGTTAAACTAAGTATAGAAAAATTAAGTGATGCAATTTCTTTGAGAGCTTCTTGACTTTCTTTATGTGAGTACTTATGTATTGATATGTTCGCAATGTTTCTCTTCCCATCCATGGTTGCAAATATATTTACGGGTAAAGAAGCCACAGTTCTCATTTTTTTCCTTACCAAAGGTAAGAAAAACTATTAAAACACTTCAACAATGATCATGGATTCAATGTTGGAATTTAAAGGACAACCCAATTTTTTAAAATTTTGAAGGGCTATGCTAAAGCCTTAATTTCTTTTTGAAGAGATTGAAAGGGTATACTACTCTTCTTATTCTAACTATATCCTTATTTTGAAGAGCAAGTTTCTTCCTACCTTCTTGTGAAGGATAATTTTTGGATGCACAATCAAAAGATTTGGAATACGAAAATAGAAAAGACATTGGGTAACAACTCCTTGGCTATGTTGTTGTTTTCTTTTGAACTTGAAGTTGACTACATAGATTTAGATTGCACAAACCCAAAAAGCACATTACATTCTTATTCTTACGAGCACATCTACAATGAATAACCCTTGTTGTTCCTTCCTTTTTGGACACTTGTATAGATGCATTCATATTAGCTCTTTGCTTATAAACATGACGATTTGCATTATAGATGCAACTTTATATCAAAAGACAAAGTCTTGTTAAGAATATAATGTACATTGATGTGTATCTATGATGTAAAACATGATAATTTGAAAGTAATAGCAATTCCTTTTGTAGGATAATTTTCTTCCACACAATCCCTCTTGGAAGGACATTGTTTTTACTGGGATAAAGCCTACATTATGAGGTTGGTACATGTTCTTTTCTAACTTGTAAAATGTTCATATGTTTATCCAATGATTGTCGACCAAAATGAGTTATAGTTGATTATGTCATGCCTTTGTAGTTGTTGCAGAATCCAAAAGTTGATCTTTGCCAAATGGCAAGGAACATCTTATACAAGAATGCTTTTTAGGGTATGCCATGAGATAAGTGCCTATTTATTAGATCCTTAGGGTGTTATAAGAGAAGAAATATGCTGAAAGTAACTATATGGATACGATATTTTAAGTGGATATTTAAAAATCCTTGATGATGGGCAACCTCAAAAGAGGATGGCAATAGCGAAGACCGTTGACTATTGTAATTGGCTCTTGCACTTTGCATGTTTGATGCTTTCATTCTTTTACAAGGTTATCATGGTGACATGAACTTATTTTTATAGTATATGATGATGATTGTGGAAATTCTTTGATATAATTAAATTTTGTTATTAAATTGTAGACATAATTTTTATTGAAACATTTGCATGTCTCATAGTTTTACTTTGTAGCTTGCATTGGGCTACTAGCCTAAAAACTTCAAGATTTGAACTTTGCTGAATGCACATGGATCATGGTGGTCATCCTTATCATTATTATTATCATTAGTATCTCTACATTTTTTATTGCTAAATCCCAGTTCATGCATATCTACAGTTCAAAAAAATATATTTATTGTGCAATGGTTGGAGTTATGATTAATGTCTCAAAATGTAACTAAGAAAGAAAAGGCAAATGCAAAACCTTTACTCGAATTTCTAAATTTCATTCTTGAAGTTTAAACTACATAACCCAGATATGTGAGACATGACTACCACTAAATCAATGATCACCTCTATTTGATGGTTGTATAAAGATTGCCACTATTCCATGATAGTCTATGTGAACTATCCCTTTCTAACCTTTGAAGAGGCATTTTCCATAGAAATCACAAAAGTAAACCTAAAAGAAGAGCATCATAATGGTCATCATTGAATCTAAAGGGAGTAGCTTTAATAAGAGAAATTGATAGCTTACACATAGATTGATGCAGCCTTAGAAATCATATTGGTAATTCTTAAAAGCATCAAGATCACCCATTTAGAGTATCATAGTCCTTTAGAAAATCTTTAAAGTTCTTGCTTTTCACATTGCAAGTCTAAATTGAGATGACATCATATAATGATATTATAAGAAACATCAAGCTCTACTTAAGACTAGATACTCATATAATGTGATATGTAGCAAGTAAAGTGTTTAGATCAACATGGAATCTGCAATTTAGGAAACTTTCCACATAATGTCACAAGGTGGGATAATACATGGTTGAGAGGGTTCCATGCTTATTTAAAAAATATAAGCATGATATATGGCACGCTATTTTGAGCAAAATTTAGTACTAATTCTCACTAGTGCCTTTCTAGGTTGTTAAAGAACCATGGATTGCACTAATAGAGAGCCATGAAATGTGTCAGCTTCACCCACCTATAGAGAGGATATGGTATCTTTTACATTGGGTGCCAATTGTTAATGGGTATATCCTCCTTTTAATTCATTGCAATAATGGAAAATGTGTATATATGAGTTGATAAGACTTATTGTTCCCTTGTATTATGAGAGTGATTAGTGAACTTTTTTGTAAGAGGGTTGGAGAGTCTTATAATAGTCCACAAAAATTATGTGGTTGTTTACGAACACCAAGCTATTGATAGTTTGATAAGTAGGTGGAAATATTTCCATTAAGATAGCTTCTTCCTCAAAACAAGGTGTTAATGATGATGTAGAACAAAATCATATTTATAGCCTATAAAATGGCTCCTATCTCATATGAAGTGCTAAGTGATTGCTTTGTGTATTGCTTCTTAGTTTCTTCTTTCACCTAGCTTTTTTTGGAACATGCTAAGTGGCACCCTACCTATCCCTTCCTTAATTCTTCTCATCACTCTTTTTTCCCTCCAAAATGTTTGTACCCTTGTTAAGAGAAAATTGTAAGATGAAAATATTGATCACAAGCATGTGACTGCCATCTTGTTTCACAACAATGATGTGGTGGTTACGTGCTCCCTATTGTAGGCCATAATCACACATAAGCAAGAGTTCATCTTTGCATGAATCTATTGTCATAAGCATACATCACATAGATGGTGAATGTATAATTTTGGTTAGACTCCCTTCTCTTGTCTGTTTTGGTCTAGCCATTCATATCACCTTCTTCAAGGCATCTTTTAGTTCTATGTTTTGCGACTATCAGGTTATGTTTAATGCTTTACCCCATGCCTATGGTGTTATAACTGATGCCATGTTGTCTTATCAATGATATTCTATTGTCTTAGCATTCTTATAAACATTTATCTAACTTTGTGTCATGGGTAAAGAAAATATATGCCATTTTTGTAGTGGTTGGATTATTTCTAACTCTATTCCATGGGTTAAGGTTTTCTCTTAAACAATGTTCTACACCATGAGCGCCTTTTGTGGATTTTTGTTTTCTTGACTTACCTATATGGTGAGGTTGCTAACTTTGCTTAAATATAGGGAAAACTTCTGTATGTGCCCAAAAAATGCTGCTTTCGGCTTTTAAGATCTCAAAGAAAAAGGTGTGCACGTATCCTATGGTATAAGACAAGATATGATCCTTATGATGATCTTGAAGTATTTGGCATAAATGGGATGGAGCTCAAGGTTTGAGTTAAGTGGCCCCTTCTTTCATTCATGTTAGAGTAGGGATTGGTAATGAATATAGAGTTTGCATTGCCATAAAGGGCCTTAAGTGCCCATTAAGAGTCACTATGGGTAAGCTAACACATGGCCCCAACCCATGCAACACCCTACCATTGGCAAGAGATAGGTGGATGACGGCTGAGAGAGGCATTTTGAAGAAGTCGGCCAAAGGAGAGGGTGCAATGCAGTTTGATTTCTCAGTTGCGAATGGGGAGGATTCTAGGAGAAGACAAATTTGCACTTTGGTTTACCCACACATACCATGGAAGGGCGATGCTCAACCAATACAAGTTTGTCGATAGAGGCTTCTACTTTGCCTTGGTGGACACTCAATGAGAAAGGGATTAGATTGTCATATTGGTAGTGGGATTCAATGGAAACTTTGTCTATACACTTCCCTAGGGTCTCGTCACACTTTAGCCCAAAGGATTCCCTACAAAATAGGAATGTCTTGTTTGGGTCACTTACCTAAGCCTATGATATTGGCTTGAGGATGAGATTGGACCTTTGTCGGAGGTGCTAGAGAAGGTCCTCTACATCTTGAAAGCCAACAACGAAGTCATCTGATTTGAAAAAAAATCTTGCATGCTATGGAGTAGAAACAAAGAGAGATTGGAATATCTAGAAATATTCAACTTACAAGGCCTAGAGGTATGTATTGAGGTTAAATTTAGCCATTTCTTTGATGCATGTTATATGTGCCATCAATGGGGCACTATGCAAGGGATTGCAAGCAAAAAGGAGGCAAGGAGGAGCAACCAATAAAAGATTTGAAAGGGTTCAACAATCCTAGGTAGTGGCTAAAGTGGATGAAAGGAAACAATGTAAAAATTACACAATGTAGCGAACAGAATCTGAGAAAAAGATAGAGATAGAGAGTACACAATAGATAAGAGGAGAATTAAAAAATTTATTTAGCTCCAAACAACTAATACAGAGATGGCTCTGTCCACCCATGCGCTTCCACAGTGAAGCTTAGATGGCGATCTAGACAGAAGATAGGTGAAGAGCTTAAGGCTAGCTGGAACAACTCTGACTGGGTGAAAGATAGATGATTGATGGCTGTGAAGGAGTTTAGCTTTTATAGCCTGTGAAGGCGGTTAGGTCGGCATGACCGACCTACCATACGAGTCTCCACTAGTCGGCCATGGAATATTCTCGAGAATATTCCATGGGCCGGGGGCACTGCCCCCGGACCCCCGCCAGGGGGTCGTTGGCCCCCCTAGGACCCCCCTAGCCAGGGGCCACTTCCATGACCCTCGAACCCCAAAATAGGGGCCCCTTTTAACTCCCTTACCCCGCAACTCGATGCAATGTGCGTCGAGTTGCTACCAGCTCAACTACTCAGTCCAACCCAAAGATTAGACACAGAATGGTCACCTTTTTGCCATCCGGTCACATTGACCTCATCTGATATACAAGTTAGGACTCAACCAATGTCTGGGCTCACATTTGGCTTCTCCTCATAATGGGGGCCTTACAACTTTGAGCACCATGGATCATTGGTGGCACCTTATGAGGGTGGGGCATTGAGCATATCTAACACACACATACCTCCCCCTCCCCGCCCACAAACCCCCCCCCCCCCCCCTCCCAAAAAAAAAAAAAAGTCCACTCATAGGTGAACTATCTCCTTGGTCCAATGCCGAGTCTCTAAGATGAACTTGAAGCAGATTCTTCATAAGTGCTTTGGTGAAGATATCCGCTCCATTCTCCTCTGTTGGATAGTAGACCAGTTCTACTATCCCATCCTCCATCAAATCACGCACATAGTGATACTGGATCTCTATATGTTTGGTGCGTGCATGAAACACTGGATTTTTGTCAATGGCAATGCAACTTTGATTGTCACATCTCAGCATAGTTGGTTCTTCATCCTGCAATCCCATATGCCAT
Organism: Lygodium microphyllum; assembly: GCF_053477565.2. Lineage (NCBI taxonomy): Eukaryota > Viridiplantae > Streptophyta > Polypodiopsida > Schizaeales > Lygodiaceae > Lygodium > Lygodium microphyllum. Next base: position 25,411,029 of record NC_141138.1, on the reverse strand, counting down.
AGGATCCTTCTCAACCATACTGCTTCACATGCATCAAAACAAGCTGCCTTGTACTCTACTTCGGTAGAAGACAATGCCACTGTTGGCTGCTTCTTACTAATCCAAGAGAAAATTCATGAACCCAAAGAGAAACAATAACAAAAAACTGTCTTCCTGGAATCACTGTCTCCTGCCCAATCTGAGTCACAATTCCCCACAAGAGAAGTTCTGGAACTGTATGTGATACCATAGTCAAAAGTTTCCTTCAAGTATATGAGCACCCACATCCCAGCCTTCCAATGACTCTCATGAGGCTTGTTTAAGAACCTGCTCAAAACAACAACAACAAAATTGATATCTGGTCTGGTATTACACAAGTAGATCAGAATACCAACCATCCTCTTGTACCTCCCAATGTTTGCCAGTGCTGATGTATCCTCAACGGATAACTTTGCATTCACCTCCATAGGTGTAGCTATATCCTTGTACTCGGTCATGCCAAATGCCTTCAAGATCTCCCATGTATACTTCTTCTGAGAGATGAAGATCTTTCCTGACTCTTGCCAGACTTCAATTCCCAAACAATAGTACAGCAAGCCCAAGTCTATCATTTCAAACTCAGAACTCAAAGCCTTTCGAGTTTGGTTGATCATATCTTTATAGTCACCTGTAATAAGAAGGTCATCTACATATAGGACAATCACTACAGACTTTTCACCATCCCTGTAAATATACAAGTTAGCATCTGAGGCACATCTTTTGAAGTTTAAGCTTAAAAATCTATCTGTTGGTACCATGCTTTGGGGGCTTGTTTTAGCCCATACAATGCCTTCTTCAGCTTACACACTTTGTTCTCAGAATTGGGGGCCTCAAACCTTGTTGGCTAAGCCACGTACACCTCCTCCTTGAGGTCACCATTTAAGAACGCTGACTTAACATCCATTTGGTAAACTGGCCATTGCTTGTGTGCAGCCACTACAAGTACTGTGCGAATAGTGGTCCTTCTGGTAGTTGGGGCAAATGACTCTTGAAAATCAAACCATTCAACTTGTGAAAATCCTTGTGCAACTAGTCTAGCTTTGTACTTTTCTAAGGTACCATCAGCCTTGTACTTTACCTTCTAGAGCCACTTGGTGCCAGTAACCTTCCACTTTGCTGGCCGATCCACTAGCTCCCAAGTGTCATTCTTCATTATGTTGTCATACTTGGCTTGCATAGTTGCCTTCCATGCTGGATCTGCAAGTGCTTCTAAGTCAGTTGGCTCCTTTACTTCTCTCATAATCTCAATCATCAAGGCCATATTGACTATGTGAGCAGAAGCCCTCCTTTGCTCCTCTATTCTCTGAGACCTCCTTGGTCCATCTGCCTTCTCTTCAACAGCTGTGGGCATAGGATTATTGTGGTCATAGAGTTGCTTCACCCAACGCGGTAATGGATTTTTCGATGGGGTGAGGTCAGGTTGGTGAACTTTTTCCTCATCATCTGAAGATGATGCTTCCTCCTCCTTAAGGATAGGGACAACTCTTGGGACAGGTTCATAGTGGACTACTTCTTCGCTTGATGATAAAGTGGAAGAACTTGCCTTCTCCTCCTCCACTATGTGTAGTTGCTCCTTGAACACCACATCACAGCTCGTGATGATCTTCTTTGCCTCTTGGTCATATAATTTGTAAGCCTTCTGCTCATCACTATAACCCAAGAAGATACATTTTCTGCTTTTTGGTTGTAACTTATTTCTCTTCTCATCTAGAATATGTGCATAACATTCACATCCAAAAATTTTGAAGTGTGAGACAGATGGTTTCTTACCAGTGTAAGCCTCATGAGGCGTTTTTCCCTTGAGAGCCTTTGTGTAGCTCCGATTTAAAATGTAGATTGTAGTATTAACAGCTTCAGCCCAAAAATGGTTAGGCAATCCCTTGCTCTTTAGCATGCATCTTGCCATCTCCACAATGGTGCGATTCCTGCATTCCACAACACCGTTCTGTTGAGGTGTGTGAGGGGTCGTCAATTGACGCTTGATTCTTTTGCTCTTGCAAAAGTCTTCAAACTCCTTTGAGTTGAACTCACCACCACCATCTATTCTAAATTTCTTCACACTTTTCCTTATTTCATTCTCAAAAAGTGTTAGCCATACTTTAAACTTACCAAAAGCTTGAGCCTTATCACGAAGGAAGTACACCCACATCTTCCTACTATAGTCGTCGACAATCAACATAAAATAAGAAGATCCCCCCAAGGCCCATATAGGCATCTTTCGGCACAAGTCAGCATGTACCAACTCTAGAGAAGCCTGTGCTCTATTTTTTCTTTCTTGTGGAAATGCCTTTCTCTGTTGCTTGCCCATCATACAAGCTTCACATGGTTCCTTCAATTTAGTCATTGCAGGTAAGTGAGCAACCATACCTTTCTTGTGCATCTTCTTCAATACAGCAAATCTGACGTGTCCAAACCTTTCATGCCAAAGCTTACTTGTGCCCACTCCAACGGTGGCTGTAAGAGCACTTAGCTCATATAGGTTGTTCCTTCTTTCTCCTTTGCCAACAACTTGTGCCATCATTGTCAAGAATTTCTGCACATGTCTTCTTGAACCTCACTTCATGACCAAGATAAGTTATGGCAGCAACTGTCTTCTTGAACCTCACTTCATGACCAAGATCAGTTATGGCAGCAAGTGATAACATATTTCTCCTAATTTTGCTAAAAGCTTTTTGACATCACCATTTGCAACAATAAGTGAAATAGTACCTGTGCCCATAGCATGGCATTTTGCATCATTTCCAACCATCACAGTGATGGATTCTTGTAGAGGCTGCATAGAACTGTATAGACCTTTCTTGTTGGTCATGTGATAGGAAACCCCACTATCCAACACCCATGAGTCAATGGTACATTCTTCTTGCGCCGAGGAGCACACCTCCTCAATGGTCACCATGAATAACTCCAACTCTGCTTCAGTCGTATTGGCTGTCTCTTTTCCTTTACTTTTATGGGTACCATTCTTTTCATCTGCCTTCTTGATACGACAATCTGCGATTGCATGTCCTTTCTTCTTGCAGTAGAAGCACTCTCCTTGAAACTTCTTCTTATCGCCCTTCTTCTTTTTGTCACCATCATTTTTGGTGGAGGAACCACCTTTGCCTTTTGCATTCACAGAGAATGCAACATCTCTGTTGTTGCTTCCTTCTCGAGCTTTCAGCCTCAACTCCTCCTCTAGCAATAATGCATAAAACTCCTCAAAACTCAAAGCTTGAGGTCTCACCTGAGTATAAGGGCAGTTACTAGTCCATCAAACTTTTGTGGACAAATTCGAAGACACCTCCTCGCTAGCTCCTCTCTAATCTTTTGTATCTCAACACCAGCCATCTGGTCGTGCAGATTCTTAATCCGAGTGATGAATGCTTCAGCTGTCTCTCCTTCATCAAACTTTTCCGCTGCTAGTTGATTCTCCAAGTTTTGAATCCTTGTTCGGTTTCACGTTTCATACTGACTCCTCCGTACATTCCAAGCCTCTGATGCTTTGGTTGTATGTTGAATCAAAGTTAGAACACTCTCAGAATAGCTTGTAACTAAGGCACACACAATGCATCTGCATTCCGGTTTCCAAGCTCGTAGAAGATCTACATTCGGAGGAATCATCACACTAGGATTTGATGGGTCGGGGGTAGGCTATGGTTCTACATCAGTCCCCAGCACAGTCTCCAAAAGCTCATAAGAATCAAGGATAGTTGTAATTTTGAACTTCCACAAGGTATAGTTTGTACCATCTAACTTTCCTTTGCTGAAGGTTGGTGGACGAATCCTCAGTGTTTGAATAGCTGGTACAACAACACCACCTCCTACACCACTTCCTGATGTGCCATAATCGCTTTTGGAAGATGACATTGTTCCTCTTTGCTGTTGAAGCCTTTGTCTCTTGCACACTCTTCGATCCCTACAGCCCCCTGGGCTCTGATACCATGTAAAAATTACACGGTGTAGCAAACAGAATCAGAGAAAGAGATAGAGATAGAGAGTACACAACAGATAAGATGATAATTAGAAAATTTCTTTAGCTCCAAATAACTGATACAGAGATGGCTCTGTCCACCCTTGCGCTTCCACAGTGAAGCTTAGATGGCGATCTAGACAGAAGATAGGTGAATAGCTTAAGGCTAGTTGGAACAACGCTGACTAGGTAAAAGATAGATGATCGATGGCTGTGAAGGGGTTTAGCTTTTATAGCCTGTGAAGGCGGTTAGGTCAGCATGACCGACCTACCATATGAGCCTCCACTAGTAAGCCGAGAAATATTCCAAGGAATATTCTCTTTACTGTCGGGCCAGGGGTGCTACCCCCGGACCCCCGCTAGGGGGGCTCCTAGCCTCCCTTGGACCCCCTAGCCAAGGGCCACTTTCACGGCCCGTGGACCCCAAAATAGGGGCCCCTTTTAACTCCCTTACCCCGCAACTCGATGCAATGTGCCTCGAGTTGCTACTAGATTAACTACTCAGTCCAACCCAAAGATTAGACGCACAATGGTCACCTTTTTGCCATCCGATCACATAGACCTCATCTGATATACAAGTCAGGACTCAACCAATGTCCGGGCTCACATTTGGCTTCTCCTCATAATGGGGGCCTTACAACTTTGAGCACCATGGATCATTGGTGGCACCTTATGAGGGTGGGGCATTGAGCATATCTAACGAAGAAAATGCGAAAAAAGTCATGTTGCTAGAGGTTGACCCCAAGGGCGGCAAAGACCCTCAAGGAAGCAAGATTAGGATGAATCCAACAAAGAAGCAGAATAAGGATAAAGAAAAAGCTATGCACAATGATGATAAGGAGAATTAAGACCCAAATAGAGACTAGCAAAAGACAAAGAATGGAAAGAAAAACAATATATTGCTTAAGAAATTGCCAAGGTCCCCTTTGGTTGACAAAAATGTTTATGCCTTGCTTGCTAAAGAAAACAAAGAGTTATAGGAGTTCTACCTAGATTCACATTATGGCTGACTCCCATTGGAATATGAGGACTGTGTTATGATAATAGAAAATTGTGATGTAAGTATATGATCGGGAGCAAGAAACTAGATTTTCTTGTATTATAGGAAGTTAAAAGTGCATGCAAATGATAGAATAAATCTAGCGATAGAGGGATATATTGTCTTGCTAGTTGTGGAGGAAAGAGGAAGAGGAGGAACTACAATGGTGGTAAGAGAAGAGCTGGTGCTAGCTCCTTCACTTGGCATAATATGCATAAGGATAGCACACCTAGCATGTAGCCCGATTAGATGATGCGTATGCTAATTAAGGAAGATAGTGGATGGTACCCCATCCAAAGTTGAGAATCTTGACAAAGGTCATAGACTTGGACCAATGCCCCATCCAAGTCATCTTTAAGGTAATTACCTCACAAGGCTTTATAGATGTATGTTTAACACGTCATTCATGCAAGATAAAAGGTTTGTGTAGCATCTCAAGGAAGCTTATAGAGGGTTGGAAGATCCATTTGAGAGGCTTGATAGGGTAGTCCAGTCTTTGGGGGGGGGGGGGGGGGGGAGGGGTCACTCATGAATATATGTATATATAACGCGAGTTCAAAATAAGGGGTTTTTAAAACACCATTTTTATACATTTTTTAAATACAGAAGGGTGATATACAAAGGGGTTACTTATAGATTGAATAGAAAAGGGTTGTGTTTTATTCAAGAAAAATTCACAGATTAGGATATTTATAAATAGGCCATGAACGCATGTTATATAGAGAATATATATATAGTGAACCCCCCGAGAGTCCAATCCATCATAGAAGTTAGTAGGGGCCATGGCCGTGCTCAACAAGTCGAGTCTAGAAAAAGGAATTTTGATGTAGCTATTAGGAGTAGAGCTTGTTTGTTGGCTAGCCTTAGTGATCATCCTAATGATCAATACTTGGTGTGGCCACTTCAAAGAACTAAAGATTACATTAAAGTGGAGGAAAGAAGCAAAGTTACCCCTTTAGAGAGGCAACTAAAGGGGGCCTACTTCATAGAAAATGATGCATCGATACCCATGTTCTACAAAGCACTTCAATACAAATAGAAAGTGAGCATATAGCCATTATTGAGGATGGGGAGGGGAACATATTCTCAAAATCTCCATAAATAGGACATTTCTGAATAATCTATCCAACAGTGGTTGGGGAAAAAGCTAGCTCCAGAGGTAGATCATGCTAAAAATTGTAGCTATTCCTAGAACAAGTTGGTAAGTGTTAGTAGTCATGTTTGGCATGCCTTGTCATCTTCTACTTGAGAGCCTCAATCTAAGTTAGATGAGGACTTTTGGATCTCTAACAGGTCTGTCATGTGTTTTGATGGGGGAGGCTACTCATTCTAGAGTGGCTATCTAGGTGTATTTCTTATGTTAGTCGGGTTCGAGTGTGGTTTCCATGGGCAGTTCTTGCATTTCCCAAGCTATCCATACTTGCAGAACATTGTCCTTACTAGTCGGATTTTTTGGTGGCCATCTGGCATTTTTGGAAATTTATTATGCCATGACCAACATTAAATGATGGTCGACTAGCGTTTGTGGCATTTTTAGATTTCACTAGGCCAATTTAGGGGTTTTATGGCTATTTATAGCCATTCCCCACTTGGGAGTCATTAATATCATCACCTTCCTTCCTTCTAGTAGGTGCACACTCTGACTTCATCATCTTCCTTTGTCTCCAGTGCTGCCGTCATCATCAACCTGTTTTGGTGTCCTCATTAACACTGTGGGCATGTAGTGACTGATTTGTCCATCATCATTGTATCAACATTCTTCTTCAGTTAGTGTAGTATTCTTCCCTCATCTTCTACTCTCTCTCTCTCTCTCTCTCTCTCTCTCTCTGTTTCTCTTTGTGTTCCTATTTCTCTTTTGTTGCACACTCTCACATGGTATCATTGCCTAAGTGAGGGGACTGTTTGGAGATTTCTTGCAGAAGAGTAGTTTTCATCATGGAGGAGCAGCCCAAATTTTCAAAATACAAATTTTCAACATGCGTTTATAGCCAGAACTAGTAGTCCATTGCCCAATTTCATCCCTAGGTAGCCAAGCCATAGTCTCTAGGGACTAGGTCATAAGTGATTTTGCATTCTGGGCAACATTGATCCACCTCGTTTCCCTTAGCTTGGTATAACTTTTGTGGGTATCGTAACGAGATGTGTCTTGGCTACCCCACAAGTCCAACAAGCAATAGGGTCCCTAGTGGAAGGCACTCCTCACCCATGCTCCATTCTTACATCATAATCAGAATAGGTCTATAATCCATAAGGATTACGTGCCCTTCTTCATCATAACAAACAAAAGGATATGTGTATTCATCATTTCTAGTTAGTTCCTCAATGAATTGGATAGGGGTATCACTAGAGTAGATGTGTGATGATGGGGGATCTAGGTATTCCTATAGGATTGTTTTTTGCTCTTTGTATGGATGCTTAATGTTATGGAGGGGTTTTCAATGCCAAATGCTGGCCAAGTGGGGATTCTCTAGGATAATTGGCACCTCGATTACAATGCTAAAAGGTAAAATTAGGACTAGGAACCTCGTGAGACTGTCCAATATGTGGCTTCATGACCAAAATGCTTACAATTTGTACATATCCTTGGTCGTCTAGAGCACTCGGAAGGGAGGTGGTCTCCATCAAAGTGCATGCACTATATGTTTTGGTGTTACGGCCTTGAGATTTTTAGAGACTCTTCCATCTTGAGAAACTCTTGACATCAACAATTAATTCTAGTGTATCTTTACTCTCCATCTATATTTGTCCTAGACGATTTTATAGGTAGGATCCCAATATTTGTTTGTCCCTACTGCACTCTATGTGAAGATCATTCACATGGATAGTATCGTTGAGGCTTCTATTGATGATGGAACATTTTAACTCATAGTTTTTGGCTAAGTTCTCATAAATCCTTTCATCATGAATATCCTTGATGAAGGATTTTGTGACTACCTTGGGTGTGGATCTCTCTATAAGGACTATGCATTTAAACATTCTCCTAACCTTAGAGACATAGTCTCTCATGCTCTCCTCTTCCTAATATTTGATATTTACCAACTAAAAAACGAGGTTATCCCCATAGCCACCTTTAGAAAAACAATTGATGAATAAGTACCATAACAATATAAAGAATGTTATAAAGAATGTTGAGAAATGTGAAATCACATCCACCATAGCCTCTTTGTAAGGAACACGGCAAAGAAACACATTTCAAGTAAAGCCTTAGACTAGTCATGTATGCATGGTTTATTAAAACCGCAGTTGGTGAATACCATGGTCACTTTCCACCCTTTTCCACCTACCAATACCACCTATTGTAACCCTATGAAAGGCACTCATCCCCACACTCATTTCATCTATCATTATCATTCAGTTGTACTTGCATTATGCTTGGATAATATCGGTTGTTCTTGTTTGTCATTACTTATGCCTCATCATGATTGTATACTTGCTCATCAGTGATCCTCCTTAGTATGCATTCTCAATATTTTAACATGGTATCAGAGCAGGTTTCAAGTTAATGAGTCATTAGGCCACTGATTGGGTCAATCTAGTTTGAATTTTTGGCTCCCTCCACTTTTCCATGAATCTCTCACCTACCTGCATAGCCACCCACCTTCATTGGAGGACTCAGGGCGCTCCTCTCTATTATCTCACCGCCTGACATTGTCTCCCCTCAACTTTAGCATTGCACCTGCAACGAATCACTACACAGATCTGCGCCATTTCTATTTGTACTGTTGAATCCATATGCACACGCAACAATGTTGATAATCTTCATGAGGATTTTGAAGACCCATACCTAGGCTCTCTCCCTCTTAGAGGGTTTTCCAAATAGCCACTTCTATGAGTTGTAATCAAGGAAAAATCAGGCCCCTATATGTAAACCCTAAAGGGCAGCCATAGCCAATAAAACTTCAAGCTTAGATTTTACTTCATTTTCTTGCTTCCTTTGGCTCAGTAATGACATTGATTCTTTGATCTGCTACAACACTCAGTTCTCAACAAAGCTACCACTTCAAATCAGTAAGAAGAAGACTCAACATCAAACACACAATATCTCTTGATACTAACTAGTGTTGGTTAACACTAATCTTCTTGTGTCTCTTGACACACTCAAATTCAACTTTTTTGCTAGTCTATTCTCTGTTATTTGTTGCTTCTCTTGCCAAAAACATGGGTAAAGACTCACCCTCATGCCGATTCAATGGTGTCGGATTCCACACATGGCAAAATAGGATCAAACTGATCCTGATTCCACACATGGCAAACTAGGATCAAAGTGATCCTAATGAAGAAAGGCTTGTGGTCAATCACAAGTGGTCAAGAGAAGAAACCAAGGGAAGCTGCACTCTTAGTCATATGGGATAAAAATGATGATAAGGCTAAAGCTATTATCAAGCTCGAACTCGATGATGGCTACATTCATCATGTTGATGATTGTGAAACTTCTCAAGCAACATGGGATCGATTAGAAATCCTGTTTGGAGCTCATTAAAAATCCTCCAAATATGGCTTATTGATTTAATTTTTTAGTCTTGACATGAAAAGTAGTACCTCACTTGCAACTCATTTGAATTATATGGAAAGCTTGTTGACAGAACTTGCAGGAATCAACTTGACGATGGATGAATACATTTGCATTGGAGTGCTTCTCAAGAGTCTTTCACCTGAGTTTGATAATGTGTCTACCACATTAATCATCATGCCAAAGCTGAAGCTTGTGGATATCAAAGCCTATCTCTTGGAAGAGGAAAAGAAGATCAAGAGCAAGGGAGAAACAAGCATCCCAAGAGGAGACCAACAACTCCTCTATGTGAAAGGGAAGAAGAAGAAAATTGGGAATATTGAGAAATTTTGACATGCTAAGAAAAGGTCTCAAAGAGTATACCTTGCTGCAGTCAAAGAAGATGAAGACAACAATGAAGAAGAAGAAGAAGACACCCAAGAACAAAAGGATAGGACTCACGAGTCCCTCTTTTGTAGCTCATTTTCTAATAGAATTTTTAAAGTTTAAAATATGGACTTGCCTACTGCTCCTACCATAAGCTCCTATACTCCTCATGTAACCTCTCCACACTACAATCTCTACACACTTGGTGAGGCCTTGTAACAACCTCTAGCTTTGTATGGTTGGGTCTTTGCATGTCTACACTTAGCAAGGTTCTAGTCATGACAGCCTCTGTATAGTTAGTGTCTTTCTTAGTTGTGGTTCAGGAGGGGTGTTGAGAAATGTGCAATCACATCCACCATAGCATCTTTGTAAGGAACAACAAGGAAAAGAAACACATTGCAAATAAAGCTTAGACTAGGCCATGTATGCATGGTTTATTAAAACCATAGTTGGTGAATACCATGGTCACTTTCCACCTTTTTCCACCTACCAATACCACCTACTGTAACCCTATAAAAGGCATTCATCCCTACACTCATTTCATCTATTATTATCATTCAAGTGTACTTGCATTATGCTTGGATAATATAAGTTGTTCTTGTTTGTCATTACTTATGCCTCATCATGATTGTATACTTGCTCATCAGTGATCCTCCTTAGTATGCATTCTCAATATTTTAACACTCTCCACTACCGCCATTGAGGATATCTTTTGCCCAATTCTCAACAAGGAGTACTAGTTGAGCAACCTCATCGATGCTCGCAAACCCAAGCTCACTGCCCTTAGTTCTTGGTCAAGGTTCTCTACTTGTAGGCAAAGGCATTTAACATCTCCAAGAAAGTAGCCTCAATTTTCTTCTCCTCTTCTGATACTCCCATCGCTTGGGCCTATGTACTTTGAAAATGCCTCCTCATCAAGGCAAGGTGCCTATCCCATAGGCTCTCCTCCACCAAAACTATGAAGGTGATGTGTGGATAGCACTTCACCTTGCTCTTCTCCCCATCTGCTCTTCATGACGCTTCCCACCAACTTTCCTCACTTGCAGTGGATGTCACCCAACCAGCTTCACCCTGATATGACAAGAGCCATGCTAGAGCCACACCCTATCCCTGTTGAGGACCCCATAGAGCCACATGTTGAAGACCAAGCCCTCAAGGAGGAGGACTAGCCTGTTACTAACACCACTACTCAACAACTTGTTGAGCGGGATCCACCACCTCATGAGTGCCATCCTCCCTAGTAAGTCCACCTATACCACCAGTCTCTCCACCAAACTCAACCTCATCAAGTTGAAGGGCCAAAAGACATAGTGGGAGGAGTAGACCATAGATGACAACAAGCTCCCTACTCTCACTACTACCCTAACTAGCCTAGACGATACCTTCTTTGCTATCATGTCCCTCCCTACTAATTTGTCCTAGCAATTGGTGTTGATTCCCATTGATTTTAGCTAGGAGATGGGCCATTAGTCATTGAACTTCATCAATGGGTTCTTAACTAGGAAGCATCATTAGCAATATAACCTCACCACTCAAGTGAACCATCTCAACCAAGCCAATACCACCCTCTCCTAGCAACTCTGATAAAATGATGCCGCTCTTTGGAAACATCAACAAACGTTGAAGGCATACCAATATGTGCAATTGGCCTTTGTCAATGATGTCAAGAGTAGAGCACAAAAGTTAGAGTGGGAGAATGTTTCTCTCCAAGCATGTACGGTCAGAGCAGAGAACCTGGATGGTGCGGCCTTGCTCTCTCTAGAGATAATTGAAGAACTCCAGTGGGACTATGAACTAGGATGGCTTGACAGATGGGAAAAGCTTCAATGAGAGCTCTAGGATACCATGATTAACTCTTGCTCCAAGCTCCCATCCCTACTCAAAAAATTGGATGAGCCGGACTCCTATGCTAAGTCCACTCCCACTACCCATCTACCCCATCCACCATAGCACAGTGACAACACACTTGTTGGCTTTGCTCCCTCTCACTCACACTCTACATTAGGTGATGTAGCCAAGATCAAACTTGTCGCCATGCAAACTTCCCACACTCTAGATCCTTGCAAATTGGTCGCCCAAGGAATAAGCAACCATGGACAAGTGTCCCCTTTTCGTCAATAAAGGCAAATAGATTGCCATGGAGGAGCCCATCGGTACCCTGAGCAAGGAAGATGCGTCTCCACAACCCTCAACTCTAAACTTCTTCAAATTCTCTGTCAACATTAGTTTCACTGATCCCAAGTGGCAGCTTTTGGTGGAGCACTATGAAGCGTTGGACTAGCAGAATGTTGAAGCAAAGGAGAGAATCTAGGTGTGCTATAATAGACGGTGCTAGAATTGAACCAGGATTTGAAGGTGGATTCTGACCTTCTTTGGCAGCACATTCTAAAGGAACAGTGCACTAGAATAGATGAATACATGAAAAAGGAGGGCATTCCCCATCTAGGCCAGGATTCAATGGACTCACGCCCTATACTAAAGTGTCACCAGAGTACCCCCCTCCATCCCAAGGCTAAAGTCAAGAGTGAGTTGTGCATGGATTAGGAAGAAGGATCTCCAAATCTTGATGACCCAGGCAAGGGTCAAGGAGGTAGATATTCTAATCCCGATGATCCACTCTTTGAAGACCCCTCCACTACCACCTTTGATATCTTAAAGTTAGCCAATATTAACCAACTCTAAGCCTACCTCACCAAGTCTAAAACTCTCTCCCTCAAGCGATTGCATTGCATCCATGCCCTCCTTAGTGCTAAGTCTAGGTATACATTGAAACTTGAAGGAGTTGAGGTCCACCTTGTTTGGATTACTATCAAGCATGCCCAATTGCAGCAAAAAATCATGCTCGGAGCCATCTACCTAGAGAAGCTAGTGGCCAAGCTCATCTATCATAACGTCTCATAACCTCCCCTCTAGACTCTCATGGATTGTTGGCTATAGCAGTACCACCTCCATTATAACCCACTCCTCCCACTCCAACACGAATGCCTTTGTCCCCCACCAAGCCCCAATCCACTTCACCCCTTACTGCCTCCTATCCTACCTCAAACCCTCACCACCCCATCTCCACCCCCAGACTAGATCTAGGAGGATGTTTATCCAAAAACTAAGAGAGCACTCATGCAAGAGCCCTGTGAGACCAATCAATGCTAGTAGACTATAGTTTCTCCTAGCAAATAAGCTTGGCACTTGCCAGCATATTATCCAAGTTGTTTTTTGAGACCTATAATCAATAAACACTAGACTGCATCATCCCTAATAATTAAGCATGACATTCTTCAACATCTAGTTCAATTGAGTGGTGATTTTGGTGATATGTGGCTTATGAGCAAGGCATCAACCAAGGCATGGTTTTCCAAAGATAATGTGGTGTTAAGTCATGCTATTTTCCTGAATGGCTATGAGGCTAACAAAGCTTTTATAGCACAAAGATAAGAGAGCACTTTTGCAAGAGGTGTGACATGCCTACCCCTAGCCAAGGAAAGAAGAGAGGATTTGGTCATTGCTCAAACATCTATGTTTACTAGCACTATTTAGACCCCTTGAGATTGATGAACTTAGCTAGTTAGGGAACTTCCAAGTATACTTTGCAGCAAAAAGGCCTCAACCCACTAGGATCAACCTGAGGGACATGTGACTATGCTTGCATTAGGGCAACCATCTAAGATGATATTGTTGAGTATATACATATACAAGGTCCTTGAGAGGAAACCTCTTCATTTTTAACTCTTTCTTTTCTTGGATACAATTCATCTATTCTTCTGTATATTGGGCCTTAGTAATATTGAAAGAAAAGTGGACCTATCCTAAAGATATAAATCATTGTACTTTCCTTTCATTTTGAATGTATTATGATGATAGTTTTGTCCTAGTTAATTGTCTAAGTCATTGTCCAACCACACAAGACTATGTTTATGAGTCCAAGTCTCAATCTTGGAACCTAATTCACTTATGTGACATTCTACCTTCACTCTATGTCTTCATGAGTTCACTCTATGTCTTCAAGCCACCATAGACATACTCAGATCCATGCATTTCAACATGGTATCAGAGCCATGGTGAGCATGGCACTGATCCTCTAGCTCCTTTCCACTTTTGTCTAGCTCAGCCTGAGCTCATGACTCCATTTTCAACTTCATTTTCATCTTCCACCTTGTGGGAGCCATAGCCAGATTGCACCTACCCACCTTGGATCCTTTGAATCTCTTCAACCAGGCTATCTCAACTGAAGCTTTCTTCTAGGAATATCTTCCTGATCTCAAGATGCTTCCTCTTGGCTCTTCAAATGTAGACATTGGCAATCTGTGGCTCTAGCATTGCGCAAATTTGGAGTCACTGCGCCTAAACTATGCCTGCGCCTGTTTGTATGGCTTGCTCTCCTGCATGCAGCACGATTCTCACTGAGATCATGGGGCAACCGAAACTTCATACCTAAGCTACCTCCCACTAAGTGGATTCCTCATATGATCAATTGTACAAGCTGCCCCAACCAAAAAATTAGACCCCTGTCCTGAAAACCCTAATCTTCCATAGCCAACTTTCTTCCACGCTTTTTTCACTTCATCTTCCCACTGGCTTCAGCACTCTAAAGTTCCTGTCACTCAAATCTGAGGTTCCCGGCATCAAATCACGGAGAGGGGAAGATTCGGTTTTAGAAGATCTTGAAGGATTTTGAAGATATGAAAAACTTAAGGAAGAAGATACAAACAGGGTATCTATTGACACTAATCTAGTTCTCTTAGCAGTTGTGTCTTTCGACATGATTAAATTTTATGTTGCTCAAATTTGAGACTTCGATGTGCTAATTTGCTTCTGCTCCAACCATCCAACATGGGGAAAGATTCACCGACATGTTGATTCAAAGGAGTTGGGTTTCACACCTGGCAAACCCGTATCAAGCTCATCCTAATGAAGAAGAGCCTATGGGCCATTACCAATGGACAAGAAAAGAGGACCCGGGATGCAACTCTTGCAGCTACTTGGTAGAAGAATGATTAAAAAGTGCATGCCATCATCAAATTGGAGTTGAATGACATCTACATCCATCATGTGGATGCTTATGACACGTCCCATGACACTTGGGATAGATTAGATACTTTGTTTGCTGCAGAGTAAAAGTCCTCAAAGTATGGTTTACTGATTGAATCTTTTTGACTTGATATGAAGCCTAATACATCCCTGCATCTCATTTGAACTACATGGAAAGTCTCCTAACCCAGCTTGCAGGAATAAATCTCAAAATGGATGAAGATATTTGTATTGGTGTTTTGCTAAAAAGTTTGCTTCCCGATTATGATAATGTTTCAACCACTTTAATTAAGATGTCAAACCCTAAACTGGTTGACATTAAGGCCTCTCTATTGGAGGAAGAAACGAAGATAAAAAATTAAAGATGAGTCAAGTACATCTAAGGATGAACAAATATTGTATGTTAGTAACAGGAACAAAGGAAGAAAGGACCAGCTATTTTGTGACTTTTGCAAAAGGACCATACACACTGAGAAGTTTTGCCATGCTAGAAAGAGGTCTCAAAAGGCCTATCTTGCAGTTGTAAAAGAAGAAGAAGATCATGGAGCGGAGGAAGAAGAATAAGAAGAAGAAGACCATCAAGAGAAATCTCACCTCCTTCTATTCCCAATTTTTTGATAGACTTTTTTGAAGTCTTGTATAACCTTGCCCTGATGCTTTTGTCATAAGCTTTGTAAACTCCCATGTAACCTGGCATTACAGCCTCTGTACACTTTTTGAGGCCCCTGTTGTAGCCTCTGGATGTCCACCATATTTTGGGTACCCACACTTAGCTTTTTTTGCAACAGCCTTGGGTGTTTTCCATGTTTGTGGTGTGCCCACACTTTACAGGTGGTAACTCACTAAAGCCTCTACACACTTTGTGCCTTTCGGGTTGTGATTGAGGATGGGTGTTGAGATTTAGGCAATCACACCTAGTATAGCCTCTTTGAGGAGAAATTTGGGTAAAGGATATACAGGCTATCGAGAATCCCATAAGCACAAAGGAGAAAAGTAGACGTATCCTAAAGCTATAAAGCATTGCACTTACCTTTCATTTTGAATGTATTATGATGGTACTTTTGTCCTTTCAGTTAATTGTCTAAGTCATTGTCCAACCACACACAAGACTGTGTTTATGAGTCCAAGTCTCAATCTTGGAACCTAATTCACTTGTGTGACATTCTACATTCAACTCTATGTCTTCAAGCCACCATAGCCATGCTCAGATCCATGCATTTTAACATCTGACAGTAGTATAACCTTCATCTTTATATTCATCTGTTGTCTTGAGTTCATGAAGACTTTGTGATCCCTCAATCACTAATTTTCCTCGAGTATTTGATTGCCATCACTTCTGTCTCTATTGAGAAAATTGGAATAGTAATATACATTTAGGATTGTTATGTTGTTGAGTGCATTTGGTATTTGTTTTCGTGGTTGTGACTATGTCAAGCTTTGCACCACAGAATGTTGACTCTAGAGTAGAATGTTGGTGTCCACCTATGTGGCCCTAAGTATGATCACACTCCACTATATGGTGGTATTTTTCAGATTCAATTACAATCATATGTATCAAGAGGTTGTGGTAATTTTGTAATTAGGGCTAGATGTACTGCAATATCAAGTACCACACCTCCTTGATTTAATATATTTGCAACATAGAGCTCTTTTTTTGTGAGGATTTTGTCAAGTGAGAGAAGGCCTACAAGTGGTCTAGCTAGCATAACTCCTTGTATAATGGTAAGTACTCAGAGGGAAGTTGGAGCTACATATGTTGGGTCAATTAGGGATCTCCATATGGTGTACTTTGGAAATGGTCATGAGTTGACTTCCAAGTTCAACCATTAAGGCTCTTATAGTGTACCATACTTGCTAAAATGAGCTTCCATCCTCTTCTTTCTATTTTATGTTGATAATTCCTCAATGGTTTGGGGGAACAATGTATTAAATGACATTCCTCAGCTTCCTCAGTAGGGATGAGTCTCTTAGAAGGTCATCTAGGTGATCACCATGTTGCTCACTGAGGTGTTTCTACTCTTTTGAAGATAGTGGGTATGCTAAGAATTCCTCAAATTCCCCAAGTAGGATTCCAACATCAGCTTGGGTGTAAATGCAAATCTGAGGTCAGCCTTATCTCGGTTGGCTTGCTCCCTCTCGGGGCGGCGCGAAGAGATGTGTCTCGGGTGACTGCATGTCCAACACGAAATCTGGCTCTTGGGTCTGCCCTGCTAAGCCTCTTCCTAATGCCATCACTAGCATTGGTCAATAGTTCATGATAATTTGATTGCCCTCTTCGTCATACGAGATGTAAGGGTTAACATAAGGCTCCTCATCATTCGACTCCTCCACGTAGCAGATTGGAGCATCACTCGATGGATGGGTTATGAAAGGTCAAGGAGGCCTAGGTATGCCTGTGAGATTGATCTCCATCCTAGGAATAGTTGGTTTCACATCGTTTGGTGCTGGAAGAGCCAATGGGACCCCTCTCCCCACGAAATTTAGAGGCCTATTTCCTAGGTATGGCCGGTTATAAGGCTGTGAGTATGGAAGTCCCTTGGTAGCCTACAATGCATGGCATCATGACTGAACCTATTGCAATTGGCACAAGGTCGAGACCTAGGATCCTAACACTCAGCCAGAAGGTGGTTTCCACCACAATACTTGCATTGGATATGTGGGCGTGTAGGTTTTCTCATAATCTCTTGTAGTCTGCTAGTTGGCTTCATTTTCATCTCTGCTAGCTGTGACTTTGGTCAATGCTTTTTGCCTTGTCCTGAATGCTTGGAACTATTTGTTCCCTAGATGCAGTTTTCCTTTTTGATGTTATAGAGTTGACCTTGTCTTGATTTGAGCTCTTGGAGCTCATCTCCTTGAGTTGGTTGTCCACGCGTATGGCCTCTTCGAAGATCCTAGTTATTGCATCTCTCTGCAGGCTTGAGTTGCCTGCCAAGGCCTTGTAGAGTTCCTCCCTACAAATTCCGTAGATGAAGACTATGGACACTACTCTCTCAGTGCGTCATTCATTAGTTGGGATTCTCTTAAAGAGACTCTGCACGTGGGTAATGTAGTCCCTAACGTCTTCTTTATCCTTTTGCTTAATTTTCATCAGTTGCACTATGAGATTATTAGAGTACCTAGCCTCAAAGAATATATTAATGAAGAGACTCTTGAGGTTGCACTCTACAACATCTAGGCTTGTGTACCACGTCCTACCTGTAATATCTCCCCCCGTGCCTCCCCCATGAGAACCCCCCCTTTTTTGAAATTTTTTTAAATTTTTTTACCTCCCTCTCTCTCTCCCTGTCGATAGCATGTCAGGGAGAGAGAGAGAGAGAGAGAGAGAGAGAGAGAGAGAGAGAGAGAGAGAGAGAGAGAGAGAGAGAGAGAGAGAGAGAGAGAGAGAGAGAGAGAGAGAGAGAGAGAGAGAGAGAGAGAGAGAGAGAGAGAGAGAGAGAGAGAGAGAGAGAGAGAGAGAGAGGGACATGCACCCCCCAGGTGGAGGGGTGGCGGCTGTTAAACAGCCATCTCCCCTCCCCCCAATAAACCACCCCCTCCCCACTATAAAAGGGGAGCCCCGTTCCCCTCCCTCATGGTCCTAGACGCAGCCCCCCCGGTGTTCTTGAGAAACGCCGCCCACTGCTACTGCCTACAGGTCACGCCCCCCCTCCACTTGACATGCAGCACCAACCCCAGGCTGCCAGGACGCTGCCCTCCTCATCAACACCATCATCATCTCCATCTCCTTTCTCAACACGACCCTGTCAGAAACCAAGAAGAAAAAAAAAGCTTAAAAAAAAAAGCTTCCTAGGGGTGTTTCACCCGCAGACAGCGGAAGGACACAACCCGTTTGCGAAGGGAGCTCCCTTCTTGCAGGAAGGAAGGTCTACCAATTTGCAGAGAACTTGAGCACACCCTCCACCTGCCCAGGCCTCGATTGCGATGGCCCCAAAGCGCCACACGAGAGGAGCACACGCGGGAGTAAGAGGGGCACATAAAGGAGTCCCCACCCAAAGTGCGAGAGCCGATATTCCTTGCATCATCATGATGAAAGGTTGTCGCATTTTTGAATATATGGTTCATGTTTAAAAGATGCACTTATGCAATAATTCCCTCGTTGCATCACACACATAGGTTAAATATATACTGTGATGCTCTTGTGCATTGGAAGGTTTGCATTGGGTAACTTACGTTGGCAAGAATGAGTTATGTTGTACACAATGCATTTGTGCAATAAAAAAATCCCTTGTGACGACCGTAAACAGGTTGATTCGTAGAAGGATGTTTAATTAAAGAATAGGTAGTTGCTATGGAGAGGAATAAAAGGGTTATATTTCCGCATAAGCAACTGCATTCTATTTCACGTGACTTGCATGGGAAAGGAAAAGATTATGCTTTTATTTCAATATCATTGTAACTGTACATAGCATAACCTACATGCGTAAGCAACTTGCATGCATAAGTAAATGTATGAAAAGGAAAAGGGTTATATTTCATTTGATAAAAAGCATATGATACACATGAAATGACAGTTACCTTCAATATGAAAGATAGGTTAAGTTAAGTTAAAATGTTGCTTAGTATTGCGCTTGCAGAGTTAATCCAACGTTCTCGTACTTAGATCATTCTATGTTGCGAGTAAGAGAGGGTACCAGGCCTTAGGACACAAATACTAGTAATATCGACAAACAAAGGGATGTAATTCCTCAAGATAGGCACTCCCACCTATCTTGTGTAACTAGTCTACAAGGTCGGATGCTATTGCAACTAAATCATAAGATGCTACTACTACATCTTAGGCCAAGGGAAGCGAGATCTGTTGGAAGAGAGAGGGAGAGAGACAATGTAATGGAGCAGCAACCTGACCTTCAGGTCGTTCATCATCTTCCATTATTTCATAGACTACTAACATAACATAAGTGTATACAATAGTACTAAGGTCCGTAGGACCATTCACACTGGGTCTAAGACCACCGACTTATTTAATGTCCCACACATGATATAGCTGGACATAGCTAATGTTGGTCATACATACTGACAGGAGAGTAATGGGAGCTTGATATTCTAACACTCCCCCTCAAGCTCAAATCATCTGATGAACTCCAAGTAGCTATCTAAAACTACTAAACTTATCTTTACCCAAAGACTTGGTAAAGATATCTGCAACCTGTTCATCAATCTTCACGTGCATAAGATCTACTCTCCCTACAAGAACCATCTCTTTGATAAAATGGTAGTGTATCTCTATGTGTTTTGTCCTGGCATGGTATACTGGATTCGTTGCCAGGAGTACACTACTGAGATCGTCACATAATAAGGTCACTGGAGCATCCACCTGAATATCCAAAACAACCATAAGCTTGAGCAGCCATGAAATTTCTGTCAAGATTGTGGGAGAGAAGGAAGGAGTCTCGCTTGAAGCTTTCTTGCTTGCACAATGGGGGAAGACACACAAGGGTGGAGGCTGAAAACAGTTTTCCTCTTCTTAGTTGTGTAAGCCAAAAAGAACTCACTTACAAAGAAATAGAAGAACCCTAAATATGGGTCTCAAACCAAACTCAACTAACTAAGGTGGCATACTAACTGAGCCACGAACTAGAGTAGATAAGGATAGCTATCATGTAGCTATTATTCATGGGCGGTGTACCAACCGCGTCTGCAACTGACAAGTCGGTGACATAAATACACAACGGTCACCCTGGCGTATCACGAGTGGAGCTCGATATCTCAACACTCCCCCTCGAGCTCAATCCCAATTCCTGCACACCAAGCAGGTCTCTGAACTTGCGCAGCTTCTCTGCGCCCAATGCCTTCGTGAATATGTCAGCTACCTGATCCTCTGTGCTGACATAAACTAGATCAATAAGACCTAGTAAAACCCTCTCTCGCACATAGTGATAATGCACCTCAATGTGCTTTGTTCTAGCATGATAGACTGGGTTATTTGCCAAGTGTATACTACTCATGTTGTCACAATAAATGACAACTGGCCCATCTGTAGACTGATGCATATCATAAAGTAGCTTATGCAACCAAGCTACCTCACATGCAGCCATTGCTGCACCCCTGTACTCAGCCTCTGTGCTCGACAAGGCAACTGTAGGCTGTTTCTTGCTGCTCCAAGTGACTGCAGCACTCCCAAAAGAGAACACATATCCACTAGTAGATCGTCTATCAGAAATACTACCAGCCCAATCAGCATCAGTGTATCCATGCAACTGTATCTGAACCCCAGTCTCATAAAATAGTCCATACTGCAATGTGGACTTCACATACCTGAGTATGCGTCTAGCCGCATCCAAATGTGGTTTCCTTGGAGCCTGCATAAACTGACTTACCAATCCAACAGCATAGCTCAAATCTGGCCTGGTAATAGTCATATAAATCAAGTTTCCTACTATGCGTCTGTACATAGTAGGGTCTTCCAGAAGCTCACCTACATCTGTGCTCAGCTTCACATTCTGCTCCAAAGGAACTGAGATAGGCTTACAGCCTGTCATCCCATATTTGGACAGCATGTCCAATCCATACTGCCTCTGCAAGAGCTGTATCCCACTTGGTGATCTAATCACCTCAATGTCCAAGAAATAGCGCAGCTCTCCCAAATCCTTCATCTCAAACTTCTGCTTCAATAGCATTTTCACATGAAGGATATCTTCATCACTGTCACCTGTCATAATCAAATCATCAACATAAATGACAAGTAGCATAATACCTTTCTCTGTTTTCCTCACATAAAGTGAGAAATCTGCCTTGGAAATCTGAAAGCCAATAGTGACAAGATACTGTCCTATCTTGTCAGACCATGCTCTAGGTGCTTGCTTTAAGCCATACAAGGCTTTCTTCAACCTGCAAACAAACTCAGGATGAACAGCATGCACATAACCTGGCGGCTGCTCCATATATACCTCTTCTTGCAAATCACCATGCAAGAAGGCATTCTTTACATCCATCTGATGTAAAGACCATCCCTTTGATGTAGCCATAGCAATGACCGCTCTTACGGTTGCCATCCTTGCAACTGGACTGAATGTTTCTTCATAGTCAATACCATATGTCTGTGCATACCCCTTGACTACTAATCTTGCCTTGTATCTGTTCACAGAACCATCTGCATTGTGCTTCACCTTATAAACCCACTTACAGCCAATTGCATTTTTACCTTTAGGCAAAGGTACCAATTCCCATGTAGCATTAGCTTCCAAGGCATCCATTTCTTCATCCATGGCTTTCTCCCATTTTTCTTTTCCCATGGCTTCCTCAAAAGAAGTGGGTTCTGGTTCCTGTATTACTTTAACCATATATGCATAGTGAATGGCTGTAAATCCATCATATTTCAGCCTATCCACAGGATACCTAGCTCTCGTAGACCTGCGCAAAGTAGGTTCACTCCCAGGTGCTCTCAAAACATCCCTGGTCTTCCTTACTCCAGGTGTAACAATAGAAGGAATACCCAACTCATCATCAATGCTCTGTTCTGAGCCACTGGATTCACCATCCACATAAGAGTGACCTGCATTCACATCAAACATGGGCTGATCAACCTTCTCTTTTCCTTTTCGTGATACCTGCATACCACTATCTGCATTACTTTGAGAAGATTCTCCTGATCTCAATCTGCCTGTCCATGGCGAAGAATGTGAACCACTACTAGAGGATGCTCCAGGTCCACTAATATTTTGTGACTGCTGCTGTGAATTTTGTGCAGCATTACCATTTTGTGCATCTACATCATCAATCACATTTACTGGTTTATACCAGCTACTCATCTCATCAAAAACAACATCTCTGCTCACTGTAAACTTACGAGTAGAAGGGTTATAGCATCTATACCCTTTTTGCTGCAGAGAGTAACCAATAAAGATGCACTTCTCAGCTTTTGGATCCAGCTTGGATCTCAGCTCATCTGGCACATGTACATAGGCAATGCAACCAAAAATTTTCAAATGAGAAATATCTGGTTTCCTACCAGTATACCTCTCCTCTGGAGTCATTCCATGTATTGCTGCAGTGGGTGTCCTGTTCATTATGTAGACTGCTGTAGCAACTGCTTCAGTCCAATAAAAATCTGGCAAGTCTTTTTCATTTAGCATGGCACGAGATACCTCTCCAATATGCCTGTTTTTTCTTTCTGCAATTCCATTTTGTTGTGGGGTATGACTGCATGAATATTGCTGCTTTATGCCATGCTCCTGCAGGAACCTTGCAAACTCATTTGAGAGGTACTCTCCCCCTCCATCTGACCTTAGGCATTTTATCTGCAGGCCTGTTTCTTTTTCAACCATCGCTTTAAGAGTTTTGAAATGCCCAAAAACTTCACTTTTCTTTTTCATAAAATACACCCAAACTTTTCTGCTATAGTCATCAATAAAACTGACAAAATAATGACAGCCTCCAAGAGATGCAGCTTTAGTTGTCCACACATCAGAGTGGATTAATTCCAATGGCTTCTCACTCTCTTGAACATGTCTAGGAAATGGTTTCCTTGCCTGTTTTCCAAACTGACAGGCTTCACATACCTTATGCATTTCTGCAACCTTGAATTTCGGCAAACCTGCAACAATATTTTGGGCCTGCATTGATTTAAGTCGCTGTACATTAACATGACCAATGCGTTTATGCCAGATATCAATATCTGCAACTACACCGGTCCCATGTGCAAACATTGCTGCACTCAATTCAGGCATGTCTGCATCCAATGTAAACATTCTGCCCTTCTTCTTTCCTTTTGCTATCAAGCGACCTTTATTTTTCATATCCTCAACAAAGCATCCATGAGGATTAAATCTGACCTGCAAGCCCTGTTCAACCATTTGACCAACAGAAACCAGATTCTTGGTGATATTCGGGACATGAAATACATCGGATAGGTATTTCTTTTTCCCATCCTGCATAGACAAGGGAATTTTTCCAATCTGCACAATAGGATGTGCAGTATCATCACCAGTCTCCACAAATCCTGGTTTTTCCATTTTCCTTGCATCCTCCATTCATTCTGCATGACCTGTCATGTGGTTTGATGCACCTGAGTCAACATACCATACATCATTGCTTTCTTCTGCACTTGTCATAGAATTGTTCATGTGCTGCACCATAAATAAGTGCTCATTTCTGTCATCACCCTGTCTACTAGAAGATGCATAATTCCCTTGTTGCAGTTTTCCATTCATGATGTCATTCTGCTTTTTATAGCAGTCTTTAGCCATATGACCCATTTTACCACAGTAGTAACATTCAACATTACTGTTTGCATTTTGGCCTCTTTGCCATCCACCACGACCTCTTTGGCTCCCCCTGCCTCTAGAGTTACCACGTCCTCCTCCATAGGACTCGTTTTCTTGAGTTTGCTGCATATTCTGATTTCTACCACGGCCTCCAAATCGGCCTCCTCTACCTCTGCCTCTACCTCTTTCAGCATTTGAGTAGAAGACAGCTTCTTTTGAAGTTCCTCCTGAAGAAGATGCACCACCATTTCTCTGTTCCTCAGAAATTAGAAGAGCAATCAACTCCTCAAAATCAGGAAATCTTTCACGAACTGAAATGGATGTCCGAAACTATGCATAATCCTTTCCTAGACCATTCAAGGTCACAGAAACTAAATCATCATCTTCCACTGGTGACCCAATGGAAGCAAGTGCATCTGCAATCTTCTTTACCTTCATGTGGTAGTCGTTGATGCTCATATTTTCTCTTTGCACATTGTGCAACTCTTGCTTGAGCTGCATTTTCCTGGCTTGCGTGTTTGTGCTATACATCTTTGACAGAGTATCCCATGCCTCCTTTGGTGTACTTGCATTCTTGAATATGCACAATCATGGAGTCTGAAATGCTGATAGACAACCAGTACATAACTTTCCTGGCTCTCTCATGCCATGCTTTGAATGCCTGCATTTGCTGTTGATTGGGAACATCAGGAAGAACTGGTTCTTCTTCATTTCCTGCAACAAATTCCCAATATCCTTTTCCCATAAGGAAATTCGTCATTCTAAACTTCCATACCTGGAAGTTATTCTTGTCAAGCTTTTCAGTTACAATCTGTGAAAGAGAATCAGACGCCATTACAGAAGACTGCAAAAAATTCTGTCACTGCAAAAACCACAGCTTCACCCTCACAAGGGCAAATCTACAAAACTGGCGAAAGTGGTATTTGACCACACAGTCACTTCCTAGTGACGATTTTGCATAAACAGGAACCAAGGATGAATCTGAAACTCCCAATGTCTCTGCGCACAAGCATACGATGCAATTTCTACAGTAACTTTTCACCGACCTGTAGAACAGTGGCTGAACAGCATAAAACTGAGCCTTTTCCTGAGTGCGTGCAGAAAACTTCCGTCTGCAAAACAGGCCCCGAAATGGCCTTAAATAAAAAAAACAAGGTCGCCAAGAGCTAAAGCTCTTACCCGCAGCATATACTGCCCTCTTGCTTCACCGCGAAGGGCGTCTCAACTTGAGACAATGCACTCCTGCACTTTCCGACTGTGCTACCTGCAGAGATCTGCTCCCAAAACAGAAAATGAAAGCAACACTGCTCCTCTTACCAGACCACCGCGAGCTTGGCTTGCTTTCTTGAGCTCCTTACCACGAACAAGGCTCTGATACCATGTCAAGATTGTGGGAGAGAAGGAAGGAGTCTCGCTTGAAGCTTTCTTGCTTGCACAATGGGGGAAGACACACAAGGGTGGAGGCTGAAAACAGTTTTCCTCTTCTTAGTTGTGTAAGCCAAAAAGAACTCACTTACAAAGAAATAGAAGAACCCTAAATATGGGTCTCAAACCAAACTCAACTAACTAAGGTGGCATACTAACTGAGCCACGAACTAGAGTAGATAAGGATAGCTATCATGTAGCTATTATTCATGGGCGGTGTACCAACTGCGTCTGCAACTGACAAGTCGGTGACATAAATACACAACGGTCACCCTGGTGTATCACGAGTGGAGCTCGATATCTCAACAATTTCACATGCTGCCAATGTAGCACCCCTGTACTCTACCTCAGTGTTAGACAATGCAACCGTTGGTTACTTCTTGCTGCTCTAGCTGATCATGCCACTTCCAAGGCCAAAAGCATAACCACTCGTAGATCTGCGATCATATGAGCATCTTGCCCAATCCGCATCTGTGTATCCAACTAGTTTCAAGGGCTTATCTCTCATATAGAACAGCCCATAATCTACAGTGGACTTAACATATCTCATAATCCACCTAACAGCATCCAAATGTGGCTTCCTGGGCTTCCGCATAAACTGAATTATGAGCCCAGCTGCATAACTCAAATCTGGCCTAGGGATGATCAAGTAGATCAGACTTCCAACCATCTTCCTGTACATAGTCACATCCTGAATTTCATCTCCAGTGCTAATGTCCAACTTGACATTCTGATCAAGGGGTGTATCCAATGGTTTGCATTCAGCCATGCCACAATTCACCTAGATCTTTCATGTCAAATTCAGATTTCAGCATCTTCATTACATGATGTATGCCCAAGTCATCATCACCAGTGATTATCAAATCATCAACATATATGACCAGCACTACCAAGGTCTTCTTTGTAAATAGGCTGTGATCAGCCCTACCAACAGTAAAACCCAACCTCTGCAAGTAGCATGCCAAGCTCTTGGAGCCTGCTTCAGCCCATATAGTGCCTTTTTCAGCTTGCATACATAATGTTGAAAATCAGGGTGAACATATCCTTCTGGCTGAACCATATAGACATCCTCTGCTAAGTCACCATTAAGAAAAGCATTCTTAACGTCCATTTGCTGTAATTTCCATCCTCTAGTAGCAGCCAAAGCAATCACAGTGCGTATGGTTGCCATTTTGGCAACAGGGCTGAAAGTTTCCTCATAATCAAGTCCATACCTTTGGGCATACCCCTTAGCAACCAGCCTGGCTTTGTACCTTTCCACACTGCCATCTGACTTGCATTTGATTTTGTAGACCCATTTTCATCCAATGGTCTTTTTTCCTTCAGGCAGTGGCACAAGATCCCATGTCTTATTTTCAGCCAAGGCATTCATGTCTTCATCCATAGCTGCATACCAGTTCTCATTTTCCACTGCTTCAACATATGTACCTGGTTCTTTGATCTCCATCACTTTTGTCATGTAAGCATAATGCTTTGCAGTGTAGCCACTATGTGTCAACCTATCTCAGCAAGGTATCTAACCCTCTGTGAGCGTCTAAGCTGTGGTGCCATCCAAAATAGATTCATACATCTGAGAAGCTTCCTTAAGTGGTAATCCTCTCCAATTAATGAAGTATTCAATGACGAGACTTGGGATGAAGCTTCTTCTCACACTGTCCTATAATCCTCAGTGATGTATTGTATGAGACCTTTTTCATCAATGGGAGACATCTCATCTACTATATCAACTTGGGTGCCATAAAATGGTTTGAGTTGACTAACATGAAACACATTGTGAATCTTAGTAGAAAAAGGTAGTTTCAGTCAATATGCCAAGCTCCCTACGTGCTTTAGAATCCTATACGGCCCATAAAACCTATGAGCAAGCCTTATTGCTAGGGCCATCTTTCAAAGTAGAGTAGCAAGACTTGGTTACTTTTAACAAGGCCAACTCTCCTTCCTATAACTCAATAGGATGCCTCTTTTCATCAGTATACATCTTGATTTGCTCCTGAGCTTTCTTAAGATTCATCTTACACTACTAAAGAAGGGTATGGATCCTCTCTAACTCTTTTTCATGAAGATTAATCTTGTCTTATTGAAAAGAAGTGTGGAAATTGACATTTTATAGTCATATAAGGCCTCAAAGGGAGAAACTTCAATATGGCATGGGTAGAATTGTTATAAGAAAACTCAACAAAGTGTAACCAAGAGTCCCACACACATTGCACATCATGACAAAAATGTCTAAGATAGTCTCTATCCATTTGTTGATTCGTTCTATTTGGCCATCAGTCTCTACAGATGATAGGCTATAGAGGGAGCCCACTTAGTACCCATGGAGCTGAATACTACATATTAGAAGTTACTCATGAACTTAGAGTCTATGTCATGCACAATTACTTGTGGTAATCCATGTAACTTAAAGATGTGCTCCACGAATTGACTAGCCACCTATAATGCAGTGAAGTACATCTTTGTGAGAATAAAATGGGATACCTTGGTGAGTCTATTCACTACCACATAGATATTGTTCCATCTCTTTCTAGTCATAGGTAAGTCAACAATAAAATCCATGGTTATATGCATCCACTTTTCTTCATTAGGAATGGGCAATGGTTGCAACAACAAACCACTTTTGGCTTAAGGGAGAAGCTCTAGTGAGAGCATGATCAAGAAAAATTAATGGAGGAGTGAGCTATGGAAGATGGAGCAAGACAGAGAGACTGAAGATGTGGAAACTTTGGATAGTCACAATGTGTGATTAGCCTCACTTATTCAAATGTCACGGAAATAATAAGTTATAAAGTGACAGTGATGGATACCTGCCACCTACAATGTATGGATGTGTGGGTACTACTAGTGTAGTAATACATGGGTAGCATAGGCACAAGTGCCTTTATGCCCAACAACCTTCCAGTTAAATGAAAATGTGCCCCTAGTGAAGAGAGAATAAGAAAAAAGTGACAAAGTACAAATGTACATAAAGCACAATTGGATGAAGAAAGACATCATCTCATCCAACTCCCATCATCTTCCTAAGATTTTGGCGAGTTGAGATCTATTGGGGGTAAGGTCACATGCGCTTAACTGCCTATGTATTCATTACACTAATAGTATATGCATGCTTATACACTGCAGGTGTAGGAACCCATCACTGTCACTTCATTCTCTATTCTTTTAGTGACATTTGAATAAAGAAAGGCTAGTCACATATTGTGAGTGTTGGAGTTTCCACATATGGTGTCTCTCTCTCTTACTCCCTTGATCCATCTGCCATAGCTCTTACTATTGCTTATGTGCTTCCACTTGATCTCTATCCTTTCAAATTGGTATCAGATCCAACCAACCATTTGAGGAGCTTCTTTATCCTTTGCTTCAGCCTAGATTAAAATCTTCAACTCAAGGTTTCATGGTAGCCATTGTTTCTTCCTCTTAAGGTATGCATTGAGTCTTTCCTTCTTCTGGCTTGTTTCAACCTAGTCCATGCTTGTTAAGGAGATTTCCAAGGCTTAGCTGAGCCTTGTTGAGTGCTTATTGAGGTGAGAAGTGGCAATCTTATCCATTTTGAGTGGATATAGAGCATGCTACAAAAGTCATTGATAGTTATGGCAGCTTGATAGCACTGTTGTATTTTGGCTATAACTTTTGTATATTATGGCATCAAACTTAGGCATTTTATAGATAGAAACAAAGAGTGTAACAAGACTATATATTTGGACACTCACAAAGTTGATTATATGTAGTTTTCTATTCTATGTTTCATACAGAACAAAATAGTTTTAGTTTGGACAGCAAATAGTAAATTCCATAATGCATATTTGATGCTTTGGGGATGCTATTGTGGTGCTTAGATGGTATGGTTATACTTATGAGACTCATTTAAGATTAAAATAGCTCAAATTTTACTATCATTTCAATGTTATAATAATAGGACAACAAGGAATTATCAATGAAATGCTTTCGCCTAATGCTCATTGATGCTTTACAGGATAGTTTGAGGATGTATCACTACTTTAATTGTTATGTATATCTTTGGATATGCTATGGCATGCTTTTAAGCTAAGATTTGGGCTTCTTTATATCAACCTTGGCTATAGTTATATTCCTTGGTTACATTAATGGATTATGCAATTACAGGCTTGAAGAATCTATTAGGTTTATGCTCTTGGCTTATGCTTTTTATACCTTGGATACTTGGATGTCACATACTTGATGTTTTGAGCTTGTATTGCTCATTTGGTATTCGATTTTATTCTAGTGGGAGTTTACTATGAAACTTTGGATGTTACATTGAGCTTTGTATTTTTGTAATTGAGCCTCAGCTTACTTTCACTGAGACTATCAGAGACTTACTTTCATATACATACTCTCTTGATATGTAATGGATGCAACTACCCTATACTGGGATTATTTAATCACTTACTTTAGACTCCGCACTTATATTTATTAGTGTGTGTTCAGTGATATTTATATGCTTTTGGGTTATGTATTAATCTTTACTAAGTGGGTCATGCATTTGGTAGTTCTCTTCTCTTTACCCTGAGATCTCCTACGTACATGATATCTATGCTTACCATATGTATGGTTAGTAACCCACTGCAATTTGTCAAGATTGTGGGAGAGAAGGAAGGAGTCTCACTTGAAGCTTTCTTGCTTGCACAATGGGGGAATATACACAGAGGTGGAGGCTGAAAACAGTTTTCCTCTTCTTAGTTGTGTAAGCCAAAAGAAGTCAAGTACAAAGAAATAGAAGAACCCTATATATGGGTCTCAAACCAAACTCAACTAACTAAGGTGGCATACTAACTGAGCCACGAACTAGAGTAGATAAGGATAGCTATCATGTAGCTATTATTCATGGACAGTGTATCGACCGCATCTGCAAAACTGACAAGTCGGTGACATAAATCACGAGTGGAGCTTGATATCTCAACACTCCCCCTCGAGCTCAATCCCAATTCCTGCACACCAAGTAGGTCTCTGAACTTGCGCAGCTTCTCTGCGCCCAATGCCTTCTTGAATATGTCAGCTACCTGATCCTCTGTGCTGACATAAACTAGATCAATAAGACCTAGTAAACCCTCTCCCGCACATAGTGATAATGCACCTCAATGTGCTTTGTTCTAGCATGATAGACTGGGTTATTTGCCAAGTGTATACTACTCATGTTGTCACAATAAATGACAACTGGCCCATTTGTAGACTGATGCATATCATAAAGTAGCTTATGCAACCAAGCTACCTCACATGCAGCCATTACTGCACCCCTGTACTCAGCCTCTGTGCTCGACAAGGCAACTGTAGGCTGTTTCTTGCTGCTCCAAGTGACTGCATCACTCCCAAAAGAGAACACATATCCACTGGTAGATCGTCTATCAGAAATACTACCAGCCCAATCAGCATCAGTGTATCCATGCAACTGTATTTGAACCCTAGTCTCATAAAATAGTCCATACTGCAATGTGGACTTCACATATCTGAGTATGCGTCTAGCCACATCCAAATGTGGTTTCCTTGGAGCATGCATAAACTGACTTGCCAATCCAACAGCATAGCTCAAATCTGGCCTAGTAATAGTCATATAAATCAAACTTCCTACTATGCATCTGTACATAGTAGGGTCTTCCAGAAGCTCACCTGCATCTACTCTCAGCTTCACATTCTGCTCCAAAGGAACTGAAATAGGCTTACAGCCTGTCATCCCATATTTGGACAGCATGTCCAGCCCATACTGCCTTTGATGGAACCTAGAACGGACCGGCACTGGCTTGTGCACTAGCCGGACCTCTATCTCACGCGCTCAACAACCCCACGGCCTCGCGGCCAGGAGCGTTGATGACACATACATTGCCTTCCTAGACATCTTGCGTTTGTATTACGTTGTTTGTAGTCCACTCTTCTCTCACCCACTACTCCTCAGAGGGAGTCCCTTACACATTGCCTAATGGCACGAAGCACAAACATAGGGGTCCTCCAACGGTTTAATGCCGCCACCCCTCTGCGACTCTCCTACACCTTGGGGATTGGCCCCTCGATGCGTCGCTCAACATATAAACATTCCGTACAAAATCCACTCAAGGTACCATTTAATCGTATACAGGAATGTACCATTCTCCTTACTTCTCTTTCCCCTAGACCCCACGACTAGCCTATGGCTTAGGGTGTCCTGTCTCTCACTCAGCGTGGGTTAAGGTCCTAATGAAAGCAATTGCTGTGCATCCAGGATTTCTGATACCTTTAAACATTTCCATGGTTTGTGCATATTGTGGATGCTAAATGCTCAAACAATTATGAAATCAATATTGTGCACATGCAAAAAACATCATTTCAATGATTTTCAACTACCGTTCTTATGCGGCGCTGCACAAACCTAGGCACCAAGGAAACCCTCGTGCTACTAGGCCCTTATTTTATAATTATTCACCGACCTATATGGCATGCAAACAAAAACAGCAATCTTTTCATCATTTGACTCCACATTTAGACACATTTTAACCACTCTACCCTCCCATCGATCAAATGTTGCATTGTTGTATAGATTTATAGGATAATTTGCCATCATTTTATGTATAAAAAGCGGGAAAAACACACTAGAACAAGAAGGTGTGGTTGAACTGAGACAAATCCTCATGCTTCAGTCCCCACAAACATTCACAAACATTGTTTTTAATTTTCATTAATTTTTCGCACCCAAAATGCATTTTCCCCCTATTTTTAATGGTTTTTCTCTATTTTCCTTGTATTTTTTCTTATTTTCTATATTATTTAATTACTAAAAATTCAAAATAGCTTATGGGATGTGGCCCTTAGTTCCTTCTTGCAGCAAAAATGAAAATTTAGTTGGTGTTCCTATTCATTTCCACATTTCTATGCCCAAAAATATCATTTTCCCTTGATTTTTCATATTTTACGTATTTTAGTGTATTATTTTGAGCCACAAGATGCATATTTTTTTGATTTTCTGATTATGATCAACAAGTACTCGTGGAAAACAGCAACATAAACAAATTTTAGCCCACATGAATAACATTTTATCAATCAAAAGCCATGAAATCTCAAATTTCCTTTGAAAAAATTGAATTACCGCTTATTTGCGTGTTTCGGGTTTCATGTCCATGGCTGCAAATCTGAAAATCAGCAGCACTTCATGCTCATGACGATCACAAATCACCATTTCCAGCCCGTGGAGCAATCCAATCAATGCCGGACAAGCCTCCATCATTAATTCTTCTTCCTTCCTCTTCCCACATGAACTCCCTCTTAGAGGAGAGAGAGGGAGGAGAGAGAAAGACTGAAATCAGAATTCTTCATAGAGACCACCATTTCTCGGGCGAGAGGCGGCGATAGAGTCCATAGACAGAGGGGATTGAAGCCCCATAATCCATTGGGGGGGTTGTTTGCAGCAGCCATGATGCCTCTCATCCATTCATGGCGCATTTTTCGGGTGCCATCTTCTTTCACGTTTTTTCATCCCTATTCATTCTCTCTCCACGTTTTTTGCTTCATAAGGTGCATAATTTTTTTTTTTGGGGGGGGGGGGGGAGGGGGGGCGGGTCCAAACTCAAAAGGCATGCTCAAATTTGGCCTCCCAAGTGTCCACCTTTTCATATCTTGACCATTTTGTGGCCATTTCCCCGTTCGGACTCAGAATTGAGCTCTGAAAAATCCTGGGCCTTCAGCTTGGCATCCTGCATTGGCCGGTAACTCTTGTCAACCCGCAGGATAGTCTGAAAAATTATGAAAAATCAACAAGCGTCGCTCGGGCGCCTTTAAAGCAATTTGGTGCTTAAAATCGTCCTAGATCGAGCCGCCGCCTTTGACGGTGAATATTTTTCCCTTGATATTCATAATTTTTAGCTATTTTTAAGCACTTTCTGGCACCAAAATTTTGCTCTCATTGGCGACCACGGGATAGGGCGACTTAGCCCGTCGAATCCACGAACATATCTGCACATAAACAACCAAAGAAGCATCAAACTGATACAAAATAAATATATAATAAAACTCAGCACAATGCCCCCCCTACCCCTGGACAGAACCAAGGCATGATATCCACAAGGAGTAGGCCTAGCATCATCTAATAGAAGATCCGAAGCGAGTCACTAACCAACTGCTCCAACACAGCCAAACTAAAAAACCTATCAAAGAGGTTGCCCTAAGTGGTAGTCTGAACTACTTACAAACTAAGGACAACACAACTAGGAGCTCCTACTAGGCGAGGACTCCTATAGCCTGATCAAGGAGTATTTTCTTTCAGTCCATGTCTTCTTTTAGGGTTTGTATTGTATGAACATACTTGGGCATGTAAAAAGGAGGGAGCTGAGCGTAGTGACCCAAGGAGAATAGGGCATCGGTCTCAGGACCTGTCTCGGCACCCAAGAACCTACCAAGCCCTCGCAAGGCGACACTTAATCCTTTTCTAACACTCACTTTTATTTTCGCTCCAACCTTCCTTGTTTTGTCATTCATTTTTCAGCAAGAAGCCACCCCTAGGAAGACAAGGTATCGGCCCCGGGTCTGACTCGTCCCCAGGGACCTATCAGGCCTTCGCAAGGCGATGATCAATTGCCTACACATTTTCATTTCATTTCTTTTCTTTGATAGGGGTTAGAACCCCTTTTTACACACCTTCGTATTTATATTCATCTTGGAGGATGTTCAGGGTTTCTTGGCATCATCATTATTATCTTCTAGCAGGCTTCTCTAACTGCCTCACTACTAACAAGAACTCCTAGAATGGCTGCCTAGCAAGCTAGCATAATAGGGCCACTAAGACTTCCTTCTAAAACAGGCCTTTCGATGCCTGACAATGTCTTTACAGGAGGCAATGACTATTCCGACCTACCTCAAACATACTTAGCCTAAACCTGGGACTTCATGCCTTGGTTGCTGGTCCCCAACAAAAATATATCCCCTCAACAAGTACAAAAACACATATAACAGGAAAGAAAGGTACTCGTAAAGAAGAGATATCACCTGGATTGGCCACAAGAAGCTTCCATCGCAGCAAAGGCTCCTCCAGGCTCCACCAAATTCCACGAACCACGAAACCTCTGTGCAGCACAACACTTAAAACAAAAACCCGATTAAATGCACCTGCACTAGACAGGGAAATGGCCCTCTTGGCCTAATGAAATCAAACACTTCACCACAAAACTGAATCGGCCCTCCTGGCTTAATGAAATCAAACATGACTACGCATAACATCCTCCTGGAAACAACTATAATAGACATCAAAGCATACCATTCCCAGGGAACAGGGCTCGTAGCCCTAAACTAGGTGCATTAAATTATGACCCATCCCTCCTGCGTATATCGCAAGAGGTGTTCGCATCACATGCCGTCTAATCAGTCTGTGGGTCCAAGATAATAAAGGCAGATGAGTCTCGCTTACCCTCTGCATCACCCAGATCAACCATCGTCTGCCAAAGAGGGCATGTTCAGAAAGCATACCCCACAAACGAACAGGTCCTGTCCCATCGTCAATAGATATATGGGGACAAGGGCCATAATTAAAGAAGAGGTCTTCTTCATACGCAAAATTAGCCAATGAATTGGCAAACTGATTCCAATTCCGTGGAATTAGCTGAAAAGACACTCTATCAAATTCATCTAGTAGGGCTATGGCAGTATGATGGTACATGTAAAGGATGGGGTTTCGTACCATATACGTCCCATTGAGTTGATTTAAAACCAACTGAGAGTCCCCTTTCACCAATAACTGGCGGATACCACCCTTCTTTGCAATATTCAAACCCATAATCAGGGCTTTGTATTTTGCCATATTATTGGTAAAATTCACCCCGAGATAAGTAGCTAACTTCATGACAATGCGTCGTCGGGGGTCTCGGATGACAACTCCTACACTTCCTTTTTTACATGCACCCCTGGATGCCCCATCAAAGTACAAGGTGTACGTCCATAAAGGGTTTACATATCCCGCCATCCGGAACTCTACTCGTAATTATGGTAATCGAAATTCAGCATATTCAACGGGTGGACTGTAGGCTCCATTCCTCCATCATCATTGAATTCAACAGGGATGCTCGTCAAAATTTGTAGGCAGTGATGGCAGAAGACCTTGATCTCCCAAATAAATGTCCCGCCTTCTTGCTCAGTCACCTTGTATCCTTTGCTCCACCAAATGAGCTTTCCCTGATGATACCTCTGTTCTAAATATGGGTGTTCTAAATAAGGGATCAGACGACCCATCAACCTCTATCATGATTTTCTTGCAGATATTTGATCGATCCCACCTAGACCTGCAAGGCAGTCATAGTATTAGTGCAATCAGAAATAATAAGGTTTAATCTTATTAAGATTAACCTTATTTTTAAATTCTATCCCCGCAAGGTCAGCTAACAAGACTGTGGATTTATTCTTTCCTATTCTAACGATCCTATAGGACCCGTCCCATTTGGGCTCTAGCTTGCCTGGAAATAATTCACATCATGCGTCATAATACAGAACAAGCTGTCCTTTCTTGAAGGTGTATTTCTTGGCTTTAAGGTCGTATAGCTGCTTCATTCGGCGCTTCGACACTTCTTGGTGCAATAAGCTCTGTAGCTTAAGTTCATCTAAATGTGCCAGTGTCGTCAAGCGCTCAAAAAGTGCGTCTTCATCACTCAAAGAATGATTGATGGAAAACCGAATAGTCGGCAGCTCAATCTCTAAAGGCAAGATACACTCCTCCCCATATACTAACTTGAACGGGGTATGGCCAGTGGCTCGTTTGAAAGTCGTATTGTAGGCCCACATTGCCACGTATAACTTTTTATCCCAATCCCGTTTCTTTTCTGACACAATTTTGGACAGGATGCCCACAAGCTGCTTGTTGGTTCTTTCAACTTGCCCATTGGCTTGCGGGTTATATGGGGTTGTCTTGTTATGCTTGATTTGCCAAGTCTCTGTCAAACCTTTGATCACCTTATTCAGGAAATGGGTTCCGCGGTCTGACACTAATTCTTTCGGTGGACCAAAACGGCATATTATCTGCTCTAAAAGGAAACTAGCAGTTTCTTTAGCATCATCTTTCCTTGTTGCGCGTGCTTCTGACCACTTTGTGAAGTAGTCAGTTGCTACAATGATGTACCTCTTTTGCGTAGTCGATGACGGAGTAATAGGACCCACAAAGTCTATTCCCCACTTCTTAAATGGAAGTATTGCCATAATAGGGGTTAGTGGTCGTTTCCTATTCTCTCGACTATCATGTCGTTGACAAATATCGCATCTCTTAACATACGCAAATGCATCCTGGAAGATGGCAGGCCACCAATAACCTGCTCTTAAAGCCTTTTGTGCTGTAAGTCGTCCTGCAAAATGGCCTCCGCAAGCAGAATCATGGCACTCTTCCAAAATGAATAGCACCTCGTCAGGTATCACACATCGGCGATAGATGTCATCAACCCCTTGCTGATATAATGTACCTGCGATCAAAGCAAACTTTAACGCTTGC
Source organism: Lygodium microphyllum (assembly GCF_053477565.2). NCBI lineage: Eukaryota > Viridiplantae > Streptophyta > Polypodiopsida > Schizaeales > Lygodiaceae > Lygodium > Lygodium microphyllum. The sequence goes on along the minus strand of NC_141138.1, from coordinate 25,374,057 downwards.
TGCTTAATTTTCCTTCTCTCAGCTTTAGATAATTCGGATCCCGCCTCTCCCGTCGATAAATAATGCGTTATTGCAGCATACCAAGAGGGAATAGATGCCGTATCTAGTTTAAATAACAACTCCATGTCACTATCTTCAGCCAACACAGATTCTTTCGGCTCCACAAAGTCCACAAGACATTCCACGATGCCTTGCAACCTTGGTGGCTTACTCCTGATTTCATAATCAAATTCCTGCAAAGTGATCAACCACTTTGCTAGACGATCAGGCGGCTGTAGCTTATTCATCAATAGTCGAAGTCCCTCCGCCTTCGTATAAAGCACGACTTTCTCATAGAGAATATAATGCCTGAATTTCTTGGTCCCAAAGACCATCGCTAGACATAACTTCTCCATGTAGGTATAATTGATTTCGGATACCCCCAGCTTCCGGCTAGCAAAAGCAATCGGGTGGTACCACTTCTCTTCCCAAATTTGGGCTAAAGAGAGCTGATACTATACATGGTGGCTGCTGAAAATATATAGAACACCTCATCTCTTTTAGGTGCTTTTAAAACAGGAGCTCTTGCTAGCTCTTGTTTCACATCCTTGAATGCTACCTTACAAGGGTCACCCCATTCAAACAAACAACTAAAGGACAATAAACTTGTAAGCGGCAACGTTCTTTTTGCCAAGGCGTTGATGAATCTACAGTAATAACCAATCGAAGAAAAAAAGCTATGAACTTCCTTCGGAGTGCGTGGTGGAGCCATGGCAACTATAACTTTGACCTTCTCGGGGTCTGTCACAATTCCAATCGAACTGACCACATGACCCAGCAATAGCCCATAAGGTACTCCAAAAACACACTTTCGTGGGTTTAAGGCGATGCAAAATTGTCTACAGGGCTCAAAGCATTTTCTTAAAATGCTCAACTGCCTTTCTCTCACGGTGGTGGCCCCTAAGTCATCAATAAACACCTTCAACTCTTTAGGGGATATGTCACCGAATGTCTTATCTGCTGTTCGTTGCCACGAACCAGGTGCATTGCATAAACCAAAGGCCATCACATGGTACGAAAAAGTACCAAATACAGTAATAAAAGTTATTTTCAACTTGTCCTCTTCTACAATTGCCATCTGATTGTATCCTGCAAAGCAATCCATAAACGAATATATCTCCCTACCCACTAATTGATCCAAAATCTGGTCAATAAATGACAATGGGTAGTAGTCCTTAACTGTCTGCTTATTCAGCTCCCTAAAGTCTACACATAATCGGATTTGATTATTATTCTTCTTTCTGATCACAACTGGTGAACACCATTCCGTGTGTTGCACAGGAAAAATTAAACCCGCTTTCCGAAGCTTCTGTAACTCTTCAAACAACCCGTCCCTCAGTTCGAAAGGCATACGCCTTACTTTATGTCGTACAGGACGACTGCCCTCTTTCAACGGAATTGTATGAACAGCAAGACTAGGAGGAATGCCTCTCAACTCACAATAACTCCAGGCAAATATATCACGGAATTCCTGAATTAAGGCCACATAGTCCTTCCTTTCTGCTGTGCTGAGCATAGAACCTAATTTGATTGGCCGCGAATCATCAGGCGTACCAAGGTCTAGCTCAATAACATCTGCATCTCTTATACGATCTTGGCCCTCTATCGGCTCGTTCAAAGTGATTTGATAGATGTCTTCCGTGGTGGATCCCTCTTTGGACTCATCACTCGATGATGTCTCACTAGCAGATAAATCTTCTAATGTCTCCAATTCTGTAGAGGATAGAGGAGCTCTCTCACTCTGCGGGGACTCAGGATAAGCATCAACCACCATACGCTGGGCACCTCTACCGAATGTTAGTCGACCGACGGGTATATCCACTTGGCAGTCCGCTTGCAAGATCCAAGGTCGTCCGAGTAATACTTGGTAACTTGGACGGCCTGCAAAACGAATCACCCTAAAGTCCAACAGGCATTCTACATTTGCAACAGTGACATGGACCTTAGTAATGCAGCCTTCCGGCTGTCTCAAACTATCATCTGCCATTCTGAGAATTGTGGAGGTATCCTTCTAGATCGCAAGACCCAACCTTTCCATCAGTTTAGAAATCATAATGTTAACAGATGATCCCGTGTCGACAATGGCATAATCTACTAATATCCCATCGACATAGGCTGCAACCCTTGGGCAATGCTTCTCAGCATGCTCGAACCAGTCATCACCCACTCGCGCAATACCCAAAGGTTCAACGATGTACCCGGTACGGAGGATCTTTCTAAATTCCTTGCGTACTCCTGGGGAAAGCTTAATAAGCTGTAAAAGATTCACATCCGGCTTGACTTCGCAAAGAGAGCTCGCCAAATCGAATTCATGATAGTTTGATAGAGCTCGCTTTTCATGCCAAACCATCCGCTCTTTAGATCGCTGAACCGGCTTTATTGTCTCTTTCTTAACTTTCACCTTCTTCTTTGGTGGTTCCTTATCGGCTTTACTCTCCACGGGCTTCAAAGGTCCCCCTTCCATGGCAGGATCCAAAACTTGCATTCCTTTGTCGCCTTGTTTAGGATTTCCGTCGATAGGCTTATTCTTGTCGGCCTCTCTACCCTTTTGACCTCTCGTAAGAACAGCTCGCAGATTAGAGGTTTCAGCATCATTAACCCGTACAGCCTCAATCAAACTAACCCCACTACCACTGGGTAGCTCCTCCACTGCAGTCTTTGGTCGTTGAAGTATTTGTTTAGGCCTATCTTCTCGCTGGTAATCATTTCCTTGCGCACGATGATTAACAGGCCCTGGTTGCCGACTTCCTCGCTAGAGGGAACTGATCTTACTCCAGCAAGTAGCTGCTAAATGGCCAGATTTTCCACAAATGTCGCACTTAACATTTGGGCAATTTCTTGGATAGTGTTGCCCACCACACCATTTGCAACTAAACCTCGAAGGTGCACCCTCATCTGGGTATCTACTTCCTATCAAATTTTGTTGTTTTTTAAGGAAGTTGACATCAACGGCTATTTGCCGATACTGCTCCGTAATCATGTCGGTATAATGCTTCATCATGTCCTTAACCTCGCCAAGAACATTGGAAGCGCTCGACTCATAGCCTTGGTCATTACCATGTCGTTCCATCGGCCTAACAATTCGATTAGGCACTGGTTGCTGAGCCGCAGGCATGGCATTAGAATTGACCGCCTGGCCTCCACCATTTGGAGTCATTTGACTGCCCGTAGGCATAGACATGCTAGGGGGAGCTGGTAATAAAGGGACATTCTGCATCATGTTCCCTCTCCCATTAGGGTTAGCCATCGCTATCCCTTGGCCACTACTGCCATTGGCCATCGCCATATTGTTTCCCAATACTAAACCCATATTTGAATTGCCTCGAGAAGCATAGGCCACTTGTAGTCGGGATTCCACCTCTTGTGCTCGTGTAATGGTAGTATCTATATCCCCCAAGGGGACAGTACTCAACTGCAATTGGATGTTAAAGTCCAAACCATGTAGGAAATATTGCAATTGGGCAGCTGCGGGGATAGGAATAGAGGTGTCCAACTTACGGAAAACCTCTTTTATCTTCTTCGCAAAGCACGAATATCCTCGTGTGGTTCTTGGTGGGTCACGTTGAGTATACGCAACCAATATTGTCCACCCCTTTCAGGGACAAACTCCCTTCGAATAGCTCCATAAAATGCATCAATATTCAATATGGTTCCGGCTTCTAAACCATGATACCATATGGCAGCTCTTCCTTTGAGAGTCATATTGAAGAACATCATTAAATGTCCTTCTTCTTGGATGCGACAGGTAAACATCAGCTTTTGAAACTCCCTAATGTGGAGTTCCACATCTTCCTCAACTAGCCCATTAAAAATGGGTAGCGGGTAACCTAGAGCCGGCAAATCCGTCGTTCTTGTTGGGATTGCAATAGGCTGCGCCATGACAAGGATTGGATTTACACTAGGAATAAGGGAAGGTGGGGTTACCCTTCCCGCACTTGATATAGACTGGCTTATGGCAGAAAGGGGAGCACTAGAGCTTCCACCTTCTCCTGACTTACTACTTGTGGCCCCAAGACCACTAGATCCACTCCCTCGTAAGGGTTCAGCACTGCTACGCTTAGGGGAATATCTCCTAAAAATTTCAGCACGTTGCCTAGCTCTTTTGTCTCTTTCTTGTTTTTGAATTTTTGCTAGACGATGCTTATCGATAAATAACGGATCAATCACAGTATCCTTTGGCATAAACTGCTAGTCGGTCCCTAGACAACCAGGATTCGAGGACCGCCACTTTTAAGCTGCTCCCGACAGACGCACCACTGATGGAACCTAGAATGGGCCGGCACTGACTCGTGCACTAGCCGGACCTCTATCTCACGCGCTCAACAACCCCACGGCCTCGCGGCCAGGAGTGTTGATGACACATACATTGCCTTCCTAGACATATTGCGTTTGTATTACGTCGTTTGTAGTCCACTCTTCTCTCACCCACTACTCCTCAGAGGGAGTCCCTTACACATTGCCTAATGGAACGAATCACAAACATAGGGGGTCCTCCAATGGCTGAATGCCGCCACCCCTCTACGACTCTCCTACACCTTGGGGATTGGCCCCTCGATGCGTTGTTCAACATATAAACATTCCGTACAAAATCCACTCAAGGTACCATTTAATCGTATACAAGAATGTACCATTCTCCTTACTTCTCTTTCCCCTAGACCCCACGACTAGCCTATGGCTTAGGGTGTCCTGTCTCTCACTCAACGTGGGTTAAGGTCCTAATGAAAGCAATTGCTGTGCATCCAGGATTTCTGATACCTTTAAACATTTCCATGGTTTGTGCATATTGTGGATGCTAAATGCTCAAACAATTATGAAATCAATATTGTGCACATGCGAAAAACATCATTTCAATGATTTTCAACTACCGTTCTTATGCGGCGCTGCACAAACCTAGGCACCAAGGAAACCCTCGTGCTACTAGGCCCTTATTTTATAATTATTCACCGACCTATATGGCATGCAAACAAAAACAGCAATCTTTTCATCATTTGACTCCACATTTAGACACATTTTAACCACTCTACCCTCCCATCGATCAAATGTTGCATTGTTGTATAGATTTATAGGATAATTTGCCATCATTTTATGTGTAAAAAGCGGAAAAAACACACTAGAACAAGAAGGTGTGGTTGAACTGAGACAAATCCTCATGCTTCAGTCCCCACAAACATTCACAAATATTGTTTTTAATTTTCATTAATTTTTCGCACCCAAAATGCATTTTCCCCCTATTTTTAATGGTTTTTCTCTATTTTCATTGTATTTTTCCTTATTTTCTATATTATTTAATTACTAAAAATTCAAAATAGCTTATGGGATGTGGCCCTTAGTTCCTTCTTGCAGCAAAAATGAAAATTTAGTTGGTGTTCCTATTCATTTCCACATTTCTATGCCCAAAAATATCATTTTCCCTTGATTTTTCATATTTTACGTATTTTAGTGTATTATTTTGAGCCACAAGATGCATATTTTTTTGATTTTCTGATTATGATCAACAAGTACTCATGGAAAACAGCAACATAAACAAATTTTAGCCCACATGAACAACATTTTATCAATCAAAAGCCATGAAATCTCAAATTTCCTTTGAAAAAATTGAATTACCGCTTATTTGCGTGTTTCGGGTTTCATGTCCATGGCTGCAAATCTGAAAATCAGCAGCACTTCATGCTCATGACGATCACAAATCACCATTTCCAGCCCGTGGAGCAATCCGATCAATGCCGGACAAGCCTCCATTATTCATTCTTCTTCCTTCCTCTTCCCACATGAACTCCCTCTTAGAGGAGAGAGAGGGAGGAGAGAGAAAGACTGAAATCAGAATTCTTCATAGAGACCACCATTTCTCGGGCGAGAGGCGGCGATAGAGTCCATAGACAGAGGGGATTGAAGCCCCATAATCCATTGGGGGGGTTGTTTGCAGCAGCCATGATGCCTCTCATCCATTCATGGCGCATTTCTCGGGTGCCATCTTCTTCCACGTTTTTTCATCCCTATTCATTCTCTCTCCACTTTTTTTGCTTCATAAGGTGCATAAAATTTTTTGGGGGGGGGGGGCGGGTCCAAACTCAAAAGGTATGCTCAAATTTGGCCTCCCAAGTGTCCACCTTTTCATATCTTGACCATTTTGTGGCCATTTCCCTGTTCGGACTCTTGAGCTCTGAAAAATCCTGGGCCTTCGGCTTGGCATCCCGCATTGGCCGGTAACTCTTGTCAACCCGCAGGATAGTCTGAAAAATTATGAAAAATCAACAAGCGTCGCTCGGGCGCCTTTAAAGCACTTTGGTGCTTAAAATCGTCCTAGATCAAGCCGCCGCCTTTGACGGTGAATATTTTTCCCTTGATATTCATAATTTTTCGCTATTTTTAAGCACTTTTTGGCACCAAAATTCCGCTCTCAGCCTCTGCAAGAGCTGTATCCTACTTGGTGATCTAATCACCTCAATGCCCAAGAAATAATGCAGCTCTCCCAAATCCTTCATCTCAAACTTCTGCTTCAATAGCATTTTCACATGAAGGATATCTTCATCACTGTCACCTGTCATAATCAAATCATCAACATAAATGACAAATAGCATAATACATTTCTCTGTTTTTCTCACATAAAGTGAGAAATCTACCTTGGAAATCTGAAAACCAATAGTGACAAGATACTGTCCTCTCTTGTCAGACCATGCTCTAGGTGCTTGCTTCAAGCCATACAATGCTTTCTTCAACCTGCAAACAAACTCAGGATGAACAACATGCACATAACCTAGTGGCTGCTCCATATAGACCTCTTCTTGCAAATCACCATGCAAGAAGGCATTCTTTACATCCATCTGATGTAAAGACCATTCCTTTGATGCAGCCATAGCAATGACTGCTCTTACGGTTGCCATCCTTGCAACCGGACTGAATGTTTTTTCATAATCAATGCCATATGCTTGTGCATACCCCTTGACTACTAATCTTGCCTTGTATCTGTTCATAGAACCATCTGCGTTGTGCTTCACCTTATAAACCCACTTACAGCCAATTGCATTCTTATCTTTTGGCAAAGGTACCAACTCCCATGTAGCATTTGCTTCCAAGGCATCCATTTCTTCATCCATGGCTTTCTCCCATTTTTCTTTTCCCATGGCTTGCTCAAAAGAAGTGGGTTCTGGTTCCTGTATCACTTTGACCATATAGGCATAGTGAATGGCTGTAAATCCATCATATTTCAGCCTATCCACAGGATACCTAGCTCTGGTAGACCTGCGCAAAGTAGGTTCACTCCCAGGTGCTCTCAAAACATCCCTGGTCTTCCTTACTCCAGGTGTAATAATAGAAGGAATACCCAACTCATCATCAATGCTCTGTTCTGAGCCACTGGATTCACCATCCACATAAGAGTGACCTGCATTCATATCAAACATGGGCTGATCTACCTTCTCTTTTCCTTTTCGTGATACCTGCATACCACTATCTACATTGCTTTGAGAAGATTCTCCTGATCTCAATCTGCTTGTCCATGGCGAAGAATGTGAACCACTGCTAGAGGACGCTCCAGGTCCACTAATATTTTGTGATTACTGCTGTGAATTCTGTGCAGCATTACCATTTTGTGCATCTACATCATCAATCACATTTACTGGTTTATAGCAGCTACTCATCTCATCAAAAATAACATCTCTGCTCACTGTAAACTTACGAGTAGAAGGGTTATAGCATCTATACCCTTTCTGCTGCAAAGAGTAACCAATAAAGATGCACTTCTCTGCTTTTGGATCCAACTTGGATCTCAACTCATCTGGCACATGAACATAGGCAATGCAACCAAAAATCTTCAAATGATAAATATCTGGTTTCCTACCAGTATACCTCTCCTCTGGAGTCATCCCATGTATTGCTGTAGTGGGAGTCCTATTCATTATGTAGACTGCTGTAGCAATTGCTTCAGCCCAGTAAATATCTGGCAAGTCTTTTTCATTGAGCATGGCACAAGATACCTCTCCAATATGCCTGTTTTTCATTTCTGCAGTTCCATTTTGTTGTGGGGTGTGACTGCATGAATATTGTTGCTTTATGCCATGCTCCTACAGGAATCTTGCAAACTCATTTGAGAGGTACTCTCCCCCTCCATCTGACCTTAGGCATTTTATTTGTAGGCCTGTTTCTTTTTCAACCATAGCTTTAAGATTTTTAAAATGCCCAAAAACTTCACTTTTCTTTTTCATAAAATACACCCAAACTTTTTTGCTATAGTCATCAATAAAAGTGACAAAATAATGACAGCCTCCAAGAGATGCAGCTTTAGTAGTCCACACATCAGAGTGGATTAATTCCAATGGCTTCTCACTTTCTTGAACATGTCTAGGAAATGGTTTCCTTTCCTGTTTTCCAAACTGACAGGCTTCACATACCTTATGCATTTTTGCAACCTTGAATTTTGGCAATCCTGCAATAGTATTTTGGGCCTGCATTGATTTAAGTCACTGTACATTAACAAGACCAATGCGTTTATGCCAGATATCAATATCTGCAACTACATCAGTCCCATGTGCAAACATTGCTGCACTCAATTCAGGCATGTCTGCATCCAACGTAAACATTCTGCCATTCTTATTTCCTTTTGCTATCAAGCGACCTTTATTTTTCATATCCTCAACAAAGCATCCATGAGGATTAAATCTGACCTGCAAGCCCTGCTCAACCATTTGACCAACAGAAACCAGATTCTTGGTGATTTTCGGGACATGAAATACATCTGACAGGTATTTCTTTTTCCCATCCTGCATAGACAAAGGAATTTTTCCAATCTGCACAATAGGATGTGTAGTATCATCACCAGTCTCCACAAATCCTGGTTTTTTCATTTTCCTTGCATCCTCCATCCATTCTGCATGACCTGTCATGTGGTTTGATGCACCTGAGTCAACATACCATACATCGTTGCTTTCTTCTGCACTTGTTACAGAATTGTTCATGTGCTGCACCATAAACAAATGCTCATTTCTGTCATCACCCTGTCTACTAGAAGATGCATAATTCCCTTGTTGCAAATTTCCATTCATGATGTCATTCTACTTTTTATAACAGTCTTTAGCCATATGACCCATTTTACCACAATAGTAGCATTCAACATTGCTGTTTGCATTTTGGCCTCTTTGCCATCCACCACGACCTCTTTGGCTCCCCCTGCCTCTAGAGTTACCACGTCCTCCTCCATAGGACTGGTTTTCTTGAGTTTGTTGCATATTTAGATTTCTACCATGGCCTCCAAATCAGCCTCCTCTACCTCTGCCTCTACCTCTTCCAACATTTGAGTAGAAGACAGCTTCTTTTGAAGTTCCTCCTGAAGAAGATGCACCACCATTTCTCTGCTCCTCAGAAATTAGAAGAGCAATCAACTCCTCAAAATTAGGAAATCTTTCACGGACGGAAATGGATGTTCGGAATTGTGCATAATCCTTTCCTAGACCATTCAATGTCACAGAAACTAAATCATCATCTTCCACTGGCGACCCAATGGAAGCAAGTGCATCTGCAATCTTCTTCACCTTCATGTGGTAGTCATTGATACTCATATTTTCTCTTTGCACATTGTGCAACTCTTGCTTGAGCTGCATTTTCCTGGATTGCGTATTTGTGTTATACATTTTTGACAAAGTATCCCATGCCTCCTTTGGCATACTTGCATCTTGAATATGCACAATAATAAAGTCTGAAATGCTGATAGATAGCTAGTACATAACTTTCCTGGCTCTCTCATGCCATGCTTTAAATGCCTGCATTTGCTGTTGATTGGGAACATCAGGAAGAACTGGTTCTTCTTCATTTCCTGCAACAAATTCCCAATATCCTTTTCCCATAAGGAAATTCATCATTCTAAACTTCCATGCTTGGAAGTTGTTCTTGTCAAGATTTTCAGTGACAATCTGTGAAAGAGAATCAGACGCCATTACAGAACACTTCAAAAAATTCTGTCATTGCAAAGAACACAGCTTCAGCCTCACAAGGGCAAATGTGCAAAACTGACAAAAGTGATATTTGACCACACAGTCACTTCCTAGTGACGATTTTGGATCAATAGGCAACAAGGATGATTCTGTAACTCCCAATGTCTTTGCGCATAGGCATACGATGTAATTTCTATAGTAACTTTTCACCAACCTGTAGAACAGTGGCTGCACAGCATAAAACTGGGCCTTTCCCTGAGTGCGTGCAGAAAACTTCCGCCTTCAAAACAGGCCCCGAAATGGCCTCAAATACTGCCCCCGTAGCATATACTGCCCTCTTGCTTCACTGCGAAGGGCGTCTCAACCTGAGACAATGCACTCTTGCAATTTCCAGCTGTGCTACTTGCAGAGATCTGCTCCCAAAACAGAAAATGAAAGCAACACTGCTCCTCTTACCAGAACACCGTGAGCTTGGTTTGCTTTCTTGAGCTCCTTACTACGAACAAGGCTCCGATACCATGTCAAGATTGTGGGAGAGAAGGAAGGAGTCTCACTTGAAGCTTTCTTGCTTGCACAATGGGGGAATATACACAGAGGTGGAGGCTGAAAACAGTTTTCCTCTTCTTAGTTGTGTAAGCCAAAAGAAGTCAAGTATAAAGAAATAGAAGAACCCTATATATGGGTCTTAAACCAAACTCAACTAACTAAGGTGGCATACTAACTGAGCCACGAACTAGAGTAGATAAGGATAGCTGTCATGTAGCTATTATTCATGGACGGTGTACCAATCGCATCTGCAAACTGACAAGTCGGTGACATAAATGCACAACGGTCACCCTGGCATATCACAAGTGGAGCTCGATATCTCAACACAATTGGGATAGCTTTTAGTGCCCATTGTTCCTAGTCTTTTCTTCTTGGTTGCTCACATCTAGTTGTTGGCATATTGCTATAGTTTATTAAAGTAGATTGTCATTTTAGTTTTATGTATTCAATCTGAGAGAACTCACTTAGATTGTCATTTTAGTTTTATGTATTCAATCTAAGAGAACTCACTTAGATTTGATGGTTACTTGATTACAATTAGTAGGTAGCTCATCCTTTTGCTAGTTTCTCTTGTTCAAGCCTTGATTTGGTCGTGATTTTGGGGCTATTTTGCTATCATTCACAACAACTTGTTTTTCTTGGATTGTGCTTTCATATTTGGTATCATGGTTGGTGGATCGAATGACAATGCTATCTTTAACACTGAGAAGTTGGATGACGAAAAGTATAGCTATTAGAAGGCACAAATATACTAAGTTTTAGTGTAAAAAATACATATTAAGACATTGAGACATGAGGGTGTAAAGCTTGAATGCTTTGATGTAGAGGATTTGGCTAAACTAGATGAGTTACATAAATCTATAATCATTTTGTCATTCTCTAAGCATGTCTATTATAATGTTGTCTTCAACGGGTAAACTATCTAGTAGTTATAGGATAAGATCTATAATGTCTATGATAAGCAAACCCTGCCTCTCAAATGTACTGATTGAAGCAACTCATGGGCCTTGATATAAAGAGGAGGAACTCTATGTCCACCCACTTAAATGAGTTTCACTCTATTTTCAGCCACTTGTCTTTCTAGAGGATTGAATATAAGGACAATCTTCCTCCCTTGTTCTTGTTAGTTACATTGCATGAGTCATGGGACACATTTTATAATATTATGTGTGCAAATATGCCTAACGATAGGATGAAATTTAGGATATAGAGAATGCACTCTTGAATGAAGAGGTTAAAAGAAATAATTTTGATGCTTCCCACACCTCTCATGCTTTGATAGTCAAAGGTAATAATGGTAGGAGCAATAATGGCTGCCGTGGGAGAGACTCTCAGAAGTCTCATGCTGAGTCACATGGATAGTCTTGCAATAAGTCCCATGGCCATAAGTCCACATTGACTTGTCACTATTGTGGAAAGAAAGGTCATATTTGGCCATAGTGCCATAAGATATATGATGATAAGCACAAAGAAAAGGGAAAGGGTAAAACATGCGAAAAAAATAATGATCACAAATTTTCTTTTGCAAGTCGAGTATCAAGATTGAAGAGATTAATGTCATGTAGACTGATTCTAATGATGACCATATACTTATTCTCAATGTTGGTTGATTGATTCAAGGGTTTTATTTCATGTCACCCCTCATTGAGATTGGTTCCACTCCTATTACCATATAGCAAGATCTACCAGATTTGGTAATGACCTAGCACTAGATATTGTTGGTATTGGAGATATCTAATTGCAATTTTCTTTATGTTTACTTTATATGATGTACACCATGTTCGAGCTTTGACCAATATACTCTACCTTTGTAGTGGATAGGTATGTGCACTTTTGTACCTTGGACATCCAATAAATAGCACCTTCAATAAAGGTGAAGATATAGCTAGAGATGGACTTCCTACTGTTTGCATATCTTGCATAATCAGAGTTATGCACTCTACAGCTTCTATATCCTCGTTACCATAACATATACATATATCTATAGTGCCCTTAAGGTACCTTATTTTTGCCAAGTGCACCTACACAAGGGGATGAGCGCCTTTAATGGTTCTCCCTTGTGTGCACATCAATAGGATGAGTTCCTTAAATGGTTGTCCGTTGTGTGCACATTGACAAGATGAGTGCCTTAAATGGTTTTGCCTTGTGTGCACGTTGACAAGATGAGTGCCTTAAATGGTTCTCTGTTATTAGCATAGGAGGGTAGATTTTTAATAGTGAATTACTTTTTGTCTTGGACGGAAGGTTGATGGGGACGTTTCTCCTTTCCACGCATGAGACTTGTAGGTGTAAACGTAGCTGAAGCCATACATGGGCGATGCCACAATATTCATATCCCAAGTGCTAACGTCTACACGACTTGATTATTTACTGGAATTAATTTATTATGACTACTTGTATTTATTCAGTTAATTATTTTCTTAACATAAATTTTTGAATTTTTGGTAGCAAATTGATGTGTAGAGCAAGATGAATTGGATATATGTGGCGAGCACAATTTTTTTCATAGACTTCACATTGAATTATTCAAATAGATACACTATCATTTATTCTTAGGCAAGCAACATCCTCTTTGTAAATATTTATTAATACTTGAGATTCTAAGAAATATAGTAAAGATATTCTAGAAATATTTTATGGTTCTTAGAAGTTGTGAGTTGTGCAATTGATTGCAACCATCTATTCAGTGAATTCAAACTCTTTTGTGAAAAGAGTGATTGTAAAGGGCCTATCTTTGGGCAAATCAATATTCATCTTAATATTATAAATATGACATGGAGGAGATGCCCGCTCCATGTATAGGGAAATCTGCACCTAAGTATGTCACTCAAATTTGCTTTATTCTTCTTTGAGTTTTGTGAGTCGTGCTTTCATTTTATAAGAAAAAGAGAGCGAGAGAGAACCTCTTCTACTCACTACGTGCAAGTCTTGCATCCAATTTGTGCAACATTGGTATCAGATCTTAGCTTCCAATCACCTACCCTCTTGTGTCAAGGCGAGCTCTATAGAGAAATTGGCCTCTATGGTCTGTATCAGCTCAAAATTGACTTCATGTCTAGTTTCCCAAGACTTCAAAACCCCAAACCCCCTATCTTTGCCCATAAATTTTGTAGTTCAATTCAACATTGAAAATCCATATCCCCCTACCATGGCGCCATCATTCTTCTTCAAGAGAGGATTCTTACGCAGTCATCACTGGAGGGCTGTGAAACTTCATCAACGTATCATAAAAAAATCTAGTCTTTCTTACCTATTCCATCTCATCATTTTGTCAAGAACCCGCTCTTTATTTTGATGCTTACATGCCAAAATTTTCTTGCCATGGGTGAAATATATTTCAAGATATGTTTATTATTCAAATATCCTCATCAAGCCGCAAGGAATCATCATGTCTCATGAAGGACTATCTAGCACAACAAATTTTGATTCCACATCATTGCTTCTTGAACCAACCATGGAGCAACGCATGTATTTATTGGCCATGCAATTAGAAGAAGAACATCAACTCTTCCCTCATCCCAAATTTCTTCTCTAGTGGCTGATGATGCTATGGTTCACACCATCAATGCCACTCTTGAAGCACAATCCATCTATAAAGAGGCAAAGATAAGCAAACATACCTCTGAACTTAATACTTGTGATAGTATTAAAGATGGATGTAAAGTCAATTTGAGACATATTTTGATAACAAAAGTTATGCTAAAAATGATAAAATCAAGTGTGCTTCATATTATTTTATCGATAAAGCTTCCTTTATGGTGGAATGTCACATGCAAGAGCACTGATCTTCCTCTTATGTAGGAAGCATTATGTAAGAAGGTTCTCACTAATTTTCTTCCTACCCAATTCGAGCTTTGCATAAACAACAATGGGATATCTTTATGCAACAAGAACAAGAGACCATTCCTCAGTATAAGGAAAGATTCTAAAGTACTTTACTGCAACTTCAAATAGTTGAGCATATAGCCGAATCTACTTTTAAAAGAAAGTATATGTCTAACATTCTTCCATTTTTCCAAGCTGAAGTCAACATGTTTAAACCCAACACAATGGACGAGGCTATCTCTTTGATACATAACACTAAAAAGAAAAAACTTAAGATCAACAATAATTTTCAACTTCCACAATAAATAATGAGTAACAACAACTTTCATTTTGATTCTTTTCATGCTTTCAACTTTCAATTTGTAAAGAATTGTCTTAATTGTTGACCTTGGTTAATAATTTTTTATAATAATACATGCCAGTCTACTTAAAATTCTAATCCTAAGATTTCTCGTCTACCTTCTAACAACCTACCTAAGTTATTTGAATCTAAAAATGCTAATCCAAGTGTCTCAAATACCAATTTCAAGAATATAATTTGTTATAAATGCAATCACTCTAGCCATATTGCGAGTCATTGTCCCATGGGCAACACTCCTGATTGGAAAGAACCTACTACACATTTAAATTATTTTGGAGCTAACAAAGCAACTGAAGATCTTGAAGTGATGCCTAATTTTGATGAAGTCATGCTTATGGGAGAAAACTCTAATGACACTAACAAACTTGTTGGTGAAATTGCTATGTACGCTTTTTTGAAAATTATATATAAAATCCATACTAATAAAATGACTATTTCGCATAATGATGGCAATATGCATGATTTTGTTTCGTAGAAAGTAGTTAGAAAATTGCAACTTAAAATTTTTCTATCCACTTATAAAATTAAGGCTGCATTTTTAGGGCAATCATATAAAAAAACTAAAGAAGTATATGGATTAGCAATTTACATAGGATCTTATAGAGAAAAATAAAAATTTTTAGTAGCACCGTCACAATCTACTTAATAATTTTAGGTATGCCTTGGCAATATCTATTTAATCCTAACATTGATTATGACATGCATTCAATGCATATTCAACATAAAAGTACAATTCTTTTTCTTGAAGGACTAATAGACACTGAGATATTGTTGAGATATCGAGCTCCACTCGTGATATGCCAGGGTGACCATTGTGCATTTATGTCACCGACTTGTTAGTTGTAGACGCGGTTGGTACACTGCCCATGAATAATAGCTAAATGACAGCTATCCTTATCTACTCTAGTTCGTGGCTTGGTTAGTATGCCACCTTAGTTAGTTGAGTTTGGTTTGAGACCCATATATAGGGTTCTTCTATTTCTTTCTATGAGAGTTCTTTTGGCTTACACAACTAAGAAGAGGAAAACTGTTTTCAGCCTCCACCCTTGTGTGTATTCTCCCATTGTGCAAGCAAGAAAGCTACAAGTGAGACTCCTTCCTTCTCTCCCACAATCTTGACATGGTATCAGAGCCTTGTTCGTGGTAAGGAGCTCAAGAAAGCAAGCCAAGCTCGCGGTGTTCTGGTAAGAGGAGCAGTGTTGCTTTTATTTTTTGTTTTGGGAGCAGATCTCTGCAGGTAGCACAACCGAAAATTGCAAGAGTGCATTGTCTCAGGTTGAGAAGCCCTTCGCGGTGAAGCAAGAGGGCATTATATATTGCAGGAGAGGCCTTTAGCCCTTGGCAACCCTGTTTTTTTGATTTGAGGCCATTTCGGGGCCTGTTTTGGAGGCGGAAGTTTTCTGCATGCACTCAGGAAAAGGCCCAGTTTTATGCTGTGCGACCATTGTTCTATAGGTTAGTGAAAAGTTACTATAGAAATTGCATCGTATGCTTGTGTGCAGAGACATTGGGAGTTACAGAATCATTCTTGTTGCCTGTTGATGCAAAATCGACACTAGGGAGTGACTGTGTGGTCAAATACCACTTTCATCAGTTTTGCAGATTAGCCCTTGTGAGGCTGAAGTTGTGTTCTTTGCAGTGAAAGAACTTTTTGTAGTGTTCTGTAATGGCGTCTGATTCTCTCTCACAGATTGTCACTGAAAAGCTTGACAAGAACAACTTCCAAGCATGGAAGTTTACAATGACGAATTTCCTTATGGGAAAAGGATATTGGGAATTTGTTGCAGGAAATGAAGAAGAACCAGTTCTTCCTGATGTTCCCAATCAACAACAAATGCAGGCATTTAAAGCATGGCATGAGAGAGCCAGGAAAGTTATGTACTGGCTGTCTATCAGTATTTCAGACTCTATGATTGTGCATATTCAGGATGCAATTATGCCAAAGGAGGCATGGGATACTTTGTCAAAAATGTATAGCACAAATACGCAAGCCAGGAAAATGCAGCTTAAGCAAGAGTTGCATAATGCGCAAAGAGAAAATATGAGCATCAATGACTACCACATGAAGGTGAAGAAGATTGCAGATGCACTTGCTTCCATTGGGTCGCCAGTGGAAGATGATGATTTAGTTTCTGTGACCTTGAATGGTCTAGGAAAGGATTATGCACAGTTTCGGACATCCATTTCAGTTCGTGAAAGATTTTCTGATTTTGAGGAGTTGATTGCTCTTCTAATTTCTGAGGAGTAGAGAAATGGTGGTGCATCTTCTTCAGGAGGAACTTTAAAAGAAGCTGTCTTCTACTCAAATGCTGGAAGAGGTAGAGGCAGAGGTAGAGGAGGCCGATTTGGAGGCCGTGGTAGAAATCAGAATATGCAGTAAACTCAAGAAAACCAGTCCTATGGAGGAGGACGTGGTAACTCTAGAGGCAGGGGGAGCCAAAGAGGTCGTGGTGGATGGCAAAGAGGCCAAAATGCAAACAGTAATGTTGAATGCTACTACTGTGGTAAAATGGGTCATATGGCTAAAGACTGCTATAAAAAGGAGAATGACATCATGAATGGAAAACTGCAACAAGAAAATTATGCATCTTCTAGTAGATACGGTGATGACAGAAATGAGCATTTGTTTATGGTGCAGCACATGAACAATTCTGTGACAAGTGCAGAAGAAAGCAACGATGTGTGGTATGTTGACTCAGGTGCATCAAACCACATGACAGGTCATGCAGAATGGATGGAGGATGCAAGAAAAATGGAAAAACCAAGATTTGTGGAGACTGGTGATGATACTACACATCCTATTGTGCAGATTGGAAAAATTCCTTTGTCTATGCAAGATGGAAAAAATGAATACGTGTTCGATGTATTTCATGTCCCGAATATCACCAAGAATCTGGTTTCTGTTGGTCAAATGGTTGAGCAGGGCTTGCAGGTCAGATTTAATCCTCATGGATGCTTTGTTGAGGATATGAAAAATAAAGGTCGCTTGATAGCAAAAGGAAAGAAGAAGGGCAGAATTTTTATATTGGATGCAGACATGTCTGAATTGAGTGCAGCAATGTTTGCACATGGGACCGGTGTAATTGCAGATATTGATATCTGGCATAAACGCATTGGTAATGTTAATGTGCAACGACTTAAATCAATGCGGGCCCAAAATATTGTTGCAGGATTGCCTAAATTCAAGGTTGCAGAAATGCATAAGGTATGTGAAGCCTGTCAGTTTGGAAAACAGGCAAGGAAACCACTTCCTAGACATGTTCAAGAGAGTAAGAAGCCATTGGAATTAATCCACTCTGATGTGTGGACTACTAAAGCTGCGTCTCTTGGAGGCTGTCATTATTTTGTCACTTTTATTGATGACTATAGCAGAAAAGTTTGGGTATATTTTATGAAGAAGGAAAGTGAAGTGTTTGGGCATTTCAAAACTCTTAAAGCTATGGTTGAAAAAGAAACAGGTCTGCAAATAAAATGCCTAAGGTCAGATGGAGGGGGAGAGTACCTCTCAAATGAGTTTGCAAGGTTCTTGCAGGAGCATGGCATAAAGCAGCAATATTCATGTAGTCATACCCCACAACAAAATGGAATTGCAGAAAGGAAAAACATGCATATTGGAGAGGTATCTCATGCCATGCTCAACGAAAAAGACTTGCCAGATTTTTACTGGGCTGAAGCAGTTGCTACAGCAGTCTACATAATGAACATGACTCCCACTACAGCAATACATGGGATGACTCCAGAGGAGAGGTATACTGGTAGGAAACCAGATATTTCTCATTTGAAAATTTTTGGTTGCATTGCCTATGTACATGTGCCAGATGAGTTGAGATCCAAGTTGGATCCAGAAGCTGAGAAGTGCATCTTTATTGGTTACTCTCTGCAGCAGAAAGGGTGTAGATGCTATAACCCTTCTACTCGTAAGTTTACAGTGAGTAGAGATGTTGTTTTTGATGAGATGAGTAGCTGGTATAAACCAGTAAATGTGATTGATGATGTAGATGCACAAAATGGTAATGCTGCACAGAATTCACAGCAGCAGTCACAAAATATTAGTGGACCTGGAGCGTCCTCTAGCAGTGGTTCACATTCTTCGCCATGGACAGGCAGATTGAGATTAGGAGAATCTTCTCAAAGCAATGCAGATAGTGGTATGCATGTATCACGAAAAGGAAAAGAGAAGGTTGATCAGCCCATGTTTGATGTGAATGCAGGTCACTCTTTTGTGGATGGTGAATCCACTGGCTCAGAACAGAGCATTGATGATGAGTTGGGTATTCCTTCTATTGTTACACCTGGAGTAAGGAAGACGAGGGATGTTTTGAGAGCACCTGGGAGTGAACCTATTTTGCGCAGGTCTACGAGAGCTAGGTATCCTGTGGATAGGCTGAAATATGATGGATTTACAGCCATTCACTATGCATATATGATCAAAGTGATACAGGAACCAGAACCCAAGTCTTTTGAGCAAGCCATGGGAAAAGAAAAATGGGAGAAAGCCATGGATGAAGAAATGGATGCCTTGGAAGCAAATGCTACATGGGAGTTAGTACCTTTGCCTAAAGGTAAGAATGCAATTTGCTGTAAGTGGGTCTATAAGGTGAAGCACAATGCAGATGGTTCTGTGAACAGATACAAGGCAAGATTAGTAGTCAAGGGGTATGCACAAACATATGGCATTGACTATGAAGAAACATTCAGTCCGGTTGCAAGGATGGCAACCGTAAGAGCAGTCATTGCTATGGCTGCATCAAAGGGATGGTCTTTACATCAGATGGATGTAAAGAATGCCGTCTTGCATGGTGATTTGCAAGAAGAGGTCTATATGGAGTAGCCACTAGGTTATGTGCATGCTGTTCATCCTGAGTTTGTTTGCAGATTGAAGAAAGCCTTGTATGGCTTGAAGCAAGCACCTAGAGCATGGTCTAACAAGATAGGACAGTATCTTGTCACTATTGGCTTTCAGATTTCCAAGGCAGATTTCTCACTTTATGTGAGAAAAACAGAGAAAGGTATTATGCTGCTTGTCATTTATGTTGATGATTTGATTATGACAGGTGACAGTGATGAAGATATCCTTCATGTGAAAATGCTATTGAAGCAAAAGTTTGAGATGAAGGATTTGGGAGAGTTGCGTTATTTCTTGGGCATTGAGGTGATTAGATCACCAAGTGAGATACAGCTCTTGCAGAGGCAGTATGGATTGGACATGCTGTCCAAATATGGGATGATAGGCTATAAGCCTATTTCAGTTCCTTTGGAGCAGAATGTGAAGTTGAGCGCAGATGCAGGTGAGATTTTGGAAGACCGTACTATGTACAGACGCATAGTAGGAAGTTTGATTTATATGACTATTACCAGGCCATATTTGAGCTATGCTGTTGGATTGGTAAGTTAGTTTATGCAGGCTCCAAGGAAACCGCATTTGGATGCGGCTAGACGCATACTCAGGTATGTGAAGTCCACATTGCAGTATGGACTATTTTATGAGACTGGGGTTCAGATACAGTTACATGGATACACTGATGCCGATTGGGTCAGCACAGAGGATCAGGTAGCTGACATATTCACGAAGGCATTGGGCGTAGAGAAGCTGCGCAAGTTCAGAGACCTGCTTGGTGTGCAGGAATTGGGATTGAGCTCGAGGGGGAGTGTTGAGATATCGAGCTCCACTCGTGATATGCCAGGGTGACCGTTGTGCATTTATGTCACCGACTTGTCAGTTGTAGATGCGGTTTGTACACCGCCCATGAATAATAGCTAGATGACAGCTATCCTTATCTACTCTAGTTCGTGGCTTGGTTAGTATGCCACCTTAGTTAGTTGAGTTTGGTTTGAGACCCATATATAGGGTTCTTCTATTTCTTTGTATGAGAGTTCTTTTGGCTTACACAACTAAGAAGAGGAAAACTGTTTTCAGCCTCCATCCTTGTGTGTATTCCCCCATTGTGCAAGCAAGAAAGCTACAAGTGAGACTCCTTCCTTCTCTCCCACAATCTTGACAGATATACCCATTAATCAGTCACACTCAGGCGAAGCATGCCATTCAAAAATAATATAAAACTTTTCTCGTATTAATTAATAAAGTCAAAGCTGCTAAGTCTAAGTTAATCATAAGATAGCAAAATTCAATTAATAAGTTTTTTGATTGTTTTTCTTCTGACTTCATCTTCAACTCCCTCCATCACCACCCGAGGATCATCAAATCGACCTTCTACCCGGTAGTCAACCTCCTTATAAAGTGTCCTATTGTCATAATCAGGTAGAATAAAAAGAAATACAAAAATAAGTTGACAAACTATTAAATAGAAAATTAATCTGACCTATCAGTTCACCTTTCGGAGCTCCCATTCTTTTAGTAAAGAAAAAGAATCAAACCTGTCATGTGTACATAGACTACTATATAGCTCTAAATAAAATTATTGAAAATGGATATCCAATTCCTCATGTGGATGATTTCTTAGACAAATTGCAAGAGGTGCTACTGTGTTTAACAAGATTGACTTGAAGTTTGGTTATCATCAAGTGTGCATGGCTACACTTGACATTTATCAAATTGCCTTTAGGATCTAATTTGGCTATTAATACATGGCCTACACCCAAAAATGTGCATGAAGTCCGCTCATTTCTAGAACTAGCCAATTTTTATCGTAATTTTGTTAGAAAATGTTCATTACTTGATTTGCCATTAACTCTTTTATCAAAGAAAGGTTTTGTATTTCCTTAGAGCAACAACCAACAACGATCCTTTGATTTACTAAAGCATGCATTAACTCACACACATGTTTTACAACTCCCTAATTTTAATAGACCATTCTTTTTAGTCGTTATTACTTACGCTAGTGGTTCTAGAGTTGGTGCCATATTAATGCAAAATGACAATCCAATTGCATTCTTTAGTTGTAAATTGAGTGAGGCCTTTTGAACTTAAGTATATTATATATGACAAGAAACTTTTAGCTATAGTACATGTATTATGAATATGGAAACATTATGTAATGGGCTAGAAATTTATGATTAAGATAGATCAACAAAGAATTAAACACCTTATTTCTCAACCATACATTTCTGATAGGCATCTTCAATGGGCATCTTTCATTTAGTATTTCCATCCCTTGATCCAGTATCAGCTCGATAAATAAAATGTTGTAGCGAATGCATTAAGTCATAGACCGTCTATAAATAATGTTTATGTGCTTTCTAGATCTTCATTAGATGCTATGAGAAATACTTATTTGCATGAAATTGATTTTCATGATGCTTGGTTGAATTTATCTCAAAACCAGTGGATTTTTGTCTCTGATAAATTCTCTTTTATGAGAAACATTTATGTGTTATTCATTCTTTTCATCATTTTGTTCTCCAAAAAGTTCACGATCCACCTTACATGGGTCATTGTGGCATCATTTATACTATTCATAATTTGCAAGAAGAATTTTATTAGCCTCACATAAATCAAGATGTTTTTGTCTTTATTTTTGAATGTCTTGTTTGATAATGAATTAAAAGACATAATGGTAAGCAATATGGTCTATTAATGCCTTTACCTATTCCTAACTCACCTTGGAAACAAATCTCAATGGATTTTGTTAATGATTTGCCAATGACTTCTTCACAAAATAATATGCTTTGGACTATTATCGATAGATTTAGTAAGCAAGCATATTTTGTTTCATGCAAGAATACTTTAACTGCTTCACATGCTACTAATATTTTTCTTAAGTATATATTTGTACATCATGGTATAGAACTGCATTAACAACTCGACCTTAGAGTTTTTGGCTTGAAAATTTTCACTGGGTCTTGTCATTGAAGCTATCAACAGAATTGAAGACCTCAAGCACCAACATCCAACACTAAGCTCAAAGAATAGTACCCCCCATTGATACTCAACTAGTGTTAGTTTGAGACTAATCTTTGTGTATCTCTTGACACATTGAACTACAACTCTTTTGCTGGTTATTTGAAGTTGATCAACATGGTAGAGCTTGAGCAAATAGCCAAGTTCAACGGAGAAAGCTTTCATGCCTAGAAGGAGAAGACCATGTACCACCTTATGCGGAAACATGGTATCAGAGCATGGCTATGGCGGATGGAACATAAAAACAATGCTCATGATGACATAGATTAGACCAACTGTTAGATTAGACGAACTGTTACTCAAGTGAATTAGGTTCCAAGATGGAAGCTTGGACTCATAAACACAATCTTGAGTATGACACTAACTATTCCTAAAAGGACAAAGTACATTTGTATTCCATCATTGAATGATAAGAGGATACGTCACTTTATATGATCATGATGGTCCCCTTTTTTTCCACTATGCACATGAAATTTAGGACATCTCTTCCTGGAGCATATATCATTTGTCATTTCTCAACATCCCATAGGTGATAGCCCATCTCAACTACATCCCCATAACCAAGAGAGATGCATTTTACGAACTTAGGATCAAGCTTATTACACTTGTCCTTGGAAATATGGCAAAAAGCCTCACAATCAAAGATATGCAAAAGAGCATATGATGGATGTTTTTCATACCATATCTCTTCTGCAACTTGGTAGTCAAGATTAGTACATGGGGATTCATTAATCAAGTATATATCAATAGTAATTTCCTTAGTCCAAAAGTACTACGATAAGCCTGTCTAGCTAAGCATATTACGAACTCACTCCTGAATCATTTTATTTATGGACTCAACCACCATTACATTCTAGGGTGGAGTATGTGTCAAGAATCACGTGATGGGGGGATGTGCTTGAGCTACTGTACCAAACACACACTATATACACAAGAGAAAGTTCACTCAAGAACACAAGAAGAGAGATGAAGGCCAAAATATTTTCTTGCTGATTTTTCTTCTTCTTCCACACACTATACAATGTACACAAAGTATAGATAAGATACAACATAAAAGAAAGTGGCCTTGTAAGTCAAACAGTACATAATCAACTACACTGATCAACTGGCATTATATCTTTGCGAGCTGTAGGTAGGTGTAACAAACTAAATATAATAAGTGATAAGTCAGTGGCCATGTGAGTATCATAATGATCACCATGGTTGGGACTCATCTACCCAAGCGGTCCATCATCAATGTCCGCACGTGTTGAGCTTGCCATCTCTCACCATCTTAACACTCCCGCTCAAGCTCAATTCTATCTCTACAACTCCAAGTAAGCTTCGGAACTTTCGAAGCTTCTCTGCACCCAATGCCTTTGTGAAAATGTCAGCTATCGGATCTTGTGTGCTGACATATGCCAAGTCAATCTCTCCTGCAAGTACCTTCTCTCTCACAAAGTCGTAATGCACCTCAATGTGTTTTGTCCTAGCATGGAACAGTGGATTCCTAGCTAGCTGTATGCTGCTCACGTTGTCACAATGAATGATGACTGGACCATCTCCTTGCATGTCCAAATCACCTAAAAACTTTTGCAACCATACCACCTCACATGCTGCCATAGCAGCACCTTTATACTCATTCTATGTACTCGATAATGCAATTGTAGGTTGGTTTTTGTTGCTCCATGTAATTGCTGCACTACCAAGGGAAAACATGAATCCACTTGTAGATGTTTTGTCTGACATGCTACCAACCCAATCTACATCTGTGTATCCAAAGACCTGTAAGTCCTTACTTGCCTCATAAAAAGTTCCATAATGTAAAGTGGACTTCACATACCTCAATACATGTCTAACTGTATCCAAATGAGGCTTTTTAGGCATCTATATAAACTGACTGACAAGGCCAACAGGATAGCTCAAGTCTGGCCTTGTGATAGTCATGTAAATCAAACTCCCTACTATCCTCCTAAACATAGTAGGGTCTTCTATCTCATCCCCAACATCAGCACTCAACTTCACATTTTGCTCCAATGGTACTAAAAGAGGCTTACATGCTGTCATACCATACTTGGATAACATATCCAAGCCATACTTCCTTTGGGATAGCCATATACTATCATCACATCTGATCACCTCAATACCAAGAAAGTATCTCAGCTCACCCAAATCTTTCATCTCAAACTTTTTCTTCAGGAAGTCCTTAACTTCAGCAATCCCATTGTCACTGTCACATGTAATAATCAAGTCATCCACATAGATGACTATGATGACCAAACCTGCATCTCCCTTTCTCACATAAAGTGAGTGATCAGCATTAGAAATACAAAATCCAATATTGACAAGATACTCTCCAATCTTGTCAGACCATGCTCTAGGTGCTTTCTTTAGCCCATAGAGCGCCTTCTTTAACCTGCGCACATATGTGGGATGCTCTAAATCCTCATAACAACCTGCTGGCTGCTCCATATATACTTCTTCTTGTAATTCACCATGTAAGAAGGCATTCTTAACATCCATTTGCTGCAAAATCCAACCTTTGGCTACTGCCAAGGCAATCACACACCTAAGAGTTGCCATCCTAGCAACTGGTTTGAATGTCTCTTCATAATCTATGCCATATATTTGAGCATAGCCTTTTGCAACCAGCCTAGCCTTATAGATGCTAATTGAACCATCTACATTATTCTTGACTTTGTAAACCCACTTACAACCAATAGCTTTCTTACCCTTAGGTAAGGTACCAAATCCCAAGTCTTATTGGCTTCTAATGCAGCCATCTCCTCATCCATTGCTGCATCCCAATGAGCATGTCCAATAGCATCCTAAAGACAAGTGGGCTCAACATCCTCAACTAGTTTCACCATATAAGCATAATGGTGAGCTGCATAACCTTCAAAACCAAATCTTTTAACAGGTTATCTAACCCTGCTAGATCTACGTACCATCGGATCACTCAATGAAGCCTTAACATTACTATGAGCTCTCTGTACACTTGGTGTCCTAAACGGAAGGAATACCAAGCTCATCATCCAAACTCTCTAGACCACTGGAATCTCCGTCAAATCCCAAATGATTAGTAGATGCATCATTACCATCCAACACTTTCTTCTTTTCTTTGTCCTTCCCTGCAACACTTATAGATCCACTTGAAGATATGGGGCTACTCGTTAGTCTCCCAGACCAAGGGCTCACTGTAGGTATAGTACCAGATGATGTTTCTAGTCCACTAAGACTCTGTGATTCTTGTTTTCTTTCTACACATAACTATCATGATCATTATCATCATCTAATACATCACCAGTAGGTGCATACCAGTTGCCTATCTCATCAAAGATAACATCCCTACTCATTCTGAACTCACCTGTGATAGGGTTATAATATTGATACCCTTTCTGCTCTAAAGAGTACCCAATAAAAATACATTTTTTAGCCTTTGGATCAAGCTTCTTCTGTAGCTCATCTGGCACATGAATATATGCAACACATCCAAATACCTTCAAGTGTGATACATTGGGCTTCTTGCCAGTAAAACACTCTTCAAGAGTCATCCCATGAACTACAGCTGTGGGAGTTCTGTTCATAATGTAGACAGCAGTATGGATAGCCTCAGACAAAAAATGTTTGGGCATATTCTTTTCAGCCATTAATGCCCGTGCGACTTCTGCAGTATGCCTATTTTTTCTTTCTGCAACCCAATTTTGCTGTGGGGTATACATGCACGTAAATTGCCTCTTTATCCCATGAGTCCTCAATAAGCCAATAAACTCATTAGAGAGGTACTCTCCCCCTCCATCTGATCTCAAGCACTTCACTTTTAAGCATGTTTCTATTTCAACAACTGCCTTAAAAGATTTGAAGTGCTCAAACACATCACTTTTTTCCTTCATGAAGTATACTCATAACTTCCTTGAATAGTCATCAATAAATGTGACAAAGTATTTGTTGTCACCAAGAGATACATTTTGTGTAGGCCCCCAAACATCTGTTGTGGGAGCTTTTGCTCAACCGCCAAGACCCACGGACCGCTTATTGTTTCAAGCCTTCCAAGCCGAGCACTAATGGCTACCTCTCACATAACCGATGTGCTATCCATACCTATGGATGTAGTGATCTTACCTTCATGCCGATCGAGTTACCTCCTCTCCCGCACACTTCGGTAGCTCCATGATCCAAGTGCAAGATTCAAGCAAGCTCCGTCCTCAAGCTCCACGCTCCAAGCTCCACTGCCGCGAGCAAGACAAGAGAAGAGAAGAGAAGAGAAGAAGAGAGGAGAAGATGGAGAGCTTCTCCTCCTCGGTCCCTCACCCTCACACACTCACTCCCTCACACTCTCACACTCCCTCTCTCAAGCACAAGCTCAAGCAAGCAAGAAGAAGAAGAAGAAGAAGAAGAGGAGAGCTACTTTTGGCCACACACAAGAATGAGCTTCTCATTAACTTTTCAACTTTATATACAAAATCCTAAATCCCTTTTTGGGCGGTCATCCCCTTTTTCCCTTTTTTACATGGCCGGCCGTAGCTTGGGCCCTTTTTCCCGTTGTCCTTGTATCTCCCTAGCTTCCTTTCCACCACCTGTCTACATTTACAAATTGGACGGGTGAGAGCCCAGCGCTCCTTGAATTAAACCATGATGCGCTTGCGCTCTTTTACAAAAGTTTTACCTTGCACTTTTCCTTGTGCACATTTCTCCCTTATTTCAGACTCTTCTTCTTATGAGTCTTTGCCTTCCATTTCTCTTTGCCTTGGCCTTTGTCTTTGTCTTCTGCTTTAGCTTTTCCAGATTTTCCAGCTTCGTTCATTTGAGGGTTAACATTACCCCCCTCCTAGACGAGTGCCAGTCCCATGGCACTCACCGTCGTAGGTAGCAAGCGTTAGCATGCATCGAAGACGTGGGTGGCAAGGTCGTCTGTGGTTGCCATGATGGAGTGTTGATAGTGGTGGGGAGGAAGGTCATTGGGGGCACGTTGGTGGGTTACGTGGTAGGTGGTAGGGCAATGGGAGTTCGTGGTAGGGATGTTCTTTGAGGCGGTAACACTGATGGAGTACAAGTGGCGGTTTGTTTAGGGATTCTGTACATGATGATTCTTGGTAGGCTTACAGGGTGATAAGGATAGGAATTCAGAGTTGAGTGTTGATGAAGAGTGAACAACACCTTCATTGGAGTCATCAATACCTACGATTGGAAAACCTCTCATGTGGTCTCTCCTTAAGGGGTAGTGCTAGTCTTCTTATCGTGCTCAAGACATATTTTGATTAGTTTGGGAGACATGTCGAACTCTAAGCAAGCTTGGAGTATTGTCCTGCACTTGAGGACCCAAACTGTGTATATACTTTGATGCATATGTTATGTGAGTGCTCGTGCATACTTAGATATTACGTAGTTAGAAGAGCACGGGCTAGTTTCTCGTAACAATGCGTGGATGAAGCAAAGTCGTCCAGGTTGAGAAGAAGTATACGTGAAGGTATATGAGACATCCTTTGCATTGTGACTGCATGACGTAGCATAATTGAATACAGGGACACCGCACTTTTGGTAGCTGGAAGATATTGGACTCACAGATGAGGACGGTATACTTTTCATGGCCAATCATGCGGTTCTTATTGCCACTGATTGCAATTGTACTAAGGCGGAGTGCAAGAGAGAATTGTGCAAGTGGGTCAGGGTGACAGGTCTAACCATAGGCGAGACAAGCTCCCTAGGTATGTCCTGCTCTTGATGTGCCCTGAACAATTGTGGGTGATGCTAAAGGGCTAGGGGACTAGGGATAGAGCTAGTCGACCAAGGTCACTGGACGTACCTAATTTGAGGACCCCTAGGTGTTGTGCTGTGATCGTGGGTGCTTCTTATCTTTTCGTTCATTTTTTTTTGTTTTTTTTTGGGACTTGCCTGAGTACAACCATTACAATATGTTGAGGCTATCAGCCTTTCAATGGGTTGGAAAATGTCAAGTCTCGAAGGCTCAAGAAATGGATATTACAGTGATGATTGTGCCCTAGCCTCGTTGTTAGAGAAGCAGTTGTTGAGATGGAGAGATACACTTGAGATATTGCAAACCTCCTTGCGACACACGCGATGTTGGTACAATTGAGGTAACGACTCCCGTGAGGCAACTATAGAGCTTGACCCAGAAAGGGAGCGTGGCCCATGAATGTGCGTTGGGCCATGCGATGTGGGTGGTCGGCAAGGGTGATTTTTTCTTTCGGCAGCGTGGCTTTGTTGCGGCTCTTCGTGGGGTCAATGGTCTTGCAGTGATCGGGCATTGAGCACTTCCGCACAAGGACCTGTATTATCTTGCATCCTCTTGTCACTTTGTGAGAGTATATGCTTGCTTGTGTTAAGTGCATCAAACAAATGCAATCATGAGAAGACATAATTTTTTAGAATTCTATGATGTCTATTGGGGATGCCTATTTCATTGCTTGTTAAGGTCGCATACATTAACGAGAAGTAACGAGAAT
Organism: Lygodium microphyllum; assembly: GCF_053477565.2. Taxonomy (NCBI): domain Eukaryota; kingdom Viridiplantae; phylum Streptophyta; class Polypodiopsida; order Schizaeales; family Lygodiaceae; genus Lygodium; species Lygodium microphyllum. The sequence continues at coordinate 25,345,062 of NC_141138.1, read as the reverse complement.
GTGTACAAGTGGGGATCTTGCCCCTTTACTCGTCAAAAAATAAAATGTTTTGGCATGCTGACTTGTCAAGCTACTTGTACATTATAGGGATTCAGTCGATAGGTACGAGGCAGGGTGAGTTCGGTTGGCTAGGTGACCGGGGCGGTGCTAGTGCGGGGCTTCCCTGAGGTTGGGCAGGGAACATGTCGGCTGGACATGAATGGTGTAGTCCCGGGCTGCTGCCATTTCCAGAATGTCTTTAAACAATTCGTTAAATTCTGCCCTATCCCAGGCCACTTTGTCACTTCATGAGCACCTGGTGCCCGGGCGTGCGTTGGGAGTCCGTGCAACTGGCGTTGCCACATGCTGTGCGTTTCTTTGAGTCACGGCACTCTTGGCCCAGGGATTCTTCGGCCTTCGTCCGAGACGGTGTTGTTTAGGGCCTTTCTTCTTCGTGTACCTCTTGAGGGTGGGCATGTAGCGCATCGGTGGAGGGGCACGTGCCGCACGTTCTCGTCGGCTGCGGAGAGCGTCCTTGCAAGCTAGCTGTTTTTGGTTCTCCATGCTTTCCTCGTAGGGAGACCTGTAAGATGCGAATGGAGGATTAGGATTCATTTTATGATAAGATCATTCATATGTAAGGGATTATATTGGGTCGTCAAGTGCATAGGACGAGAAGGGGAGGGGTAGTGCATGTAGTGATTGTTATAGAGGCGGCCCTTGTGATGTATATTTAGCCTCCTGCCATTAGCAGATCTTGGTTCATGCCGAGTGACGTTGGCTGGCATTCACGGATTTGGGCAGGGCTCCTCCTCGGAAGGATAGACCGGAAAGGGAAGAAGGTGTATAGAAAGGGACTATACCCTGTCTACACCATCAGAGTTGTTGGTCAAGGCTTCCTATGGCGGTAATGTGGGTTGCATGCCCTTCATTTGGAGATGGGGATGGTCATCCAGATTTTAAATGTGTGATGAGAGGAGGATTTGAGAAGCTTAGCCTGATAGACCCAACTCTTCTCCCTGTGCTTGACTATCATTGCTTGTGTGTGTTGATATTGTTTATACACGGTGACATAACATCAGTGTTTATTTATATACATATTTATGGATCCATGTCACTTCATGAGGATAAGAACCAATTGTAGAACTCAGGGTTGTACTGGAGCGTGGCACACGCATCCAACACTCGTGGCAGCTAACTTAGTACCGATAGATATTTTGCCACATCGAGCAGCATGGAACCTTGTCCGAGTCTACTGGCAATATGTAACTCCTCCTCAGTGAGAACCTTGTCAATCAAGGGGCTCTCTAGGCTAGCTCCAACTAAGTCCGTACCCCAAATGCCAGTTAACACTCGAAGGGAAGTTGGTGCCACATAGGTTGGGTCTCTTTGAGACCGCCATTTGGCCAATCGCTCCTCAGAGACTATCATGATCCGAGTCCCTAGTTCGGCCATTACAATGTGGCATTCTCACCAACACTGCTCAAATTGACTCTGGCCTGCTGACAATCGCTTTAGTTGCTCTATGTCTACGAGATTTGGTCGACATGGCACTTCATTGAACGTGACGGTTAAGAGCAATTTGTCGGCTTCCTCGTCAGCGATGAGTCGCATGCATTCATGCAAAAGCCTATCGTAGTACTCATTAAGATGTTCTTGCTCCTCCCAGAATAAGGGGAATGGCAAGTAATCTCCAAGCTGCTCCTTGGGGATTATGCCCACGTCCGCAAGGACGTAGACACGTGCGAACACTTTGAGCTCAGCATCCAACTTAGTTAAGCATTTCGTGACACTTCTATGTTCAATGAGGGCTTGCTCGGTTGCTATCTTATGCAAAGTTCTAGGAGTTTGCCTAGGCTTTAGCATAGCTGGGGGTTCAGGCCTGTATGAGCAAGATTGATCAATGCTAGGATTGCTCATGCTCTTGGGGTTTCCTTGTTTCTCTTGAGGCTTCGTTATTGCGTCATGGTTCTCCTTGGGTGTGACTGGTACGACCTTTTCACCCTGTTGTGACAGCGTTGTATCCACTCTTAATTAATCAATGTGAGTTCTATTGTTAGTGGATAGAGTGTTGCAAGCAACTGTTGATGGCAACGGTTGCTTTGGCTTTTCAGAGCACACGGATGTGTTTGAGGGTTCACCGCTATTAGGAGAGGCATTAATGGGTTCATTGGTGGATGGACTCGATGCCTTATTCATTGGCTCTTCGGTGCTCTTTGTCTCAATGTTCTTGGGGTCCACAACCACCTGCGATTGCTATTGTTTTCGCTGTTTTCTCCTTTGTTTCCTGGTCTGTGAAGGTGCATCGCTCAATGACTCAGGACCCTGGACCAGATCAACCATTGATGTGCTTGGTTGGGCCTCAGCATTCTCTTTCTCTAGTGTGTCCTTATGGGACATGGCCATGGCCTGCTAAATAGCCTCGCTAGGTTGTGAGAGCACAGCTACCTCCCTTTTTGGAGAGTCTAGCTCTTCAGCCAACTCCCTTGAGTTTAACTCCTCTAGCCTAGGCTTTAGGCACCTTGAAAGTGCTGGAGTTGTCGAGGAAGTTGGTTGCGACACCTCCTCCACAGGTAAACCACTAAGGACATGTTCCGCAAGGGGTGTTGTCACGGCCAAAGATTGTGACTGCTGTGGTCCCTGATTGGAAGTAGTGGTGGCTAGTTCAGTGGACTTGCTACCATTGGTAGACTGCAGTGTCAAGTCCTTAGGCAAACCAGAAGTGGTCATGCCTTTTGTTGCCCTTTGTACATTCACTTGTGTAAGTTGAGCAGCGGCACGAGGCTGCTGCTGCTGTCGTGCTTCCCGTGTCCATTTAGGTGAAGAGGATGTAGGAGATTTGGGACTCCTATGTGGGCTTGGCACTGACTGGAGAATTTTCTCGTGATTGTTAGATGATTCTGTCATTAGCTTTGTTGAGCAATCAGCCTTATCATGAGCAATGTTGTGCCTATGGTGCTCATTATCCTCTTGGGAAGTCAAAGGCTCCTTGGGCACTAGTGAATCTTGTGCATGCTCGACAGTTACCTCTGATATCTGCTTGCTAAGCCCACTAGACTGAGGATCTACTTTTTGATAGGTCATGTTTGGCTTCTTGATTTCAATCGTGAGGGGCTCAATCACTCCAATATTTTTGGTTCGAGACGTGGATTTTCATTTAGGTTTCCACCTACGCCTCTTTGCTTTTGACATAATTTGGGCTTCTGACAGAGGTGGTTTAGCAAGGGGTTTTGGTACCCAAATCCATCGGTTGCTTGCATAATACCCTTGAGCACGAAGAAATGCCTTGGATATCCATCATGGCATTGTGCTAACTCTCCATCGATGCCTTCGTCTATAAGGCTTCGGCTTCTTTTGTGGTCTTCTATGATATTTGTAAGTCCAAACCCTATCCCTGGCCTTGTCTCCTAACCTTTTTGTTCCAAGTATGGCCTTACTCATTGGTTCTCTTCGTTCGACCTGTGCTTGTATCAACTCTTCCAACAAGTCCTTGCCCTCGTTTGTAGGCTTGATTGTTATGTCAGCACCTTGCTTGCCTTTCCCTCGAGGTTTGATGAGGTCACCCATGCTAATGGTTGTGACTATCCTCACACCCGGTAGTGTCAGGTGTACCCTCTGTGCTACATAGTCGGCCTCACACTTGGTCGCCCTTTTGAAGGGTCTTCCTAGGAGTGTTTCTTTCCCGTAGCTAGCACTGTTTGGAGGAACATGAAATAGGATAGGCAAGCTTTCCGTTTCAATTGTCGCAAGGATTTTGCACTTCCCTATGAGTGTTTGTGGGTGTCCCCCATAAGGGATAAGAGTTGCACTAGTCGGTGGAGCCTAGTAGGGTCCATGGTTCATACGTCAAGATGTTAAAATCTGCTCCTTCATCAATCAGAGCATCAATAGTATGATCTCTTTTCGCGGTGAGTTTGACCCTAAGATAAGCAGGTGGTACTATGTCTTCATCTTCCGGGTCCTGGCTTGTAAATTTAAGCCTTCTGACAGATGCCCTTGAGTCCCCACTTGCATGACCAGACGTGGATTCTCCACCAATGTCTTGGGTTGTCTGTGCAGTGTTGCTCAAGGTACATCTCTTGTCAAGAGTGTCATGTCTAGTCATCTTGGCATTTATAGCTTGCTGATGTTGCATTTCACTCTAACTAGACATGGTATGAACACAATGTCTTTGTGTTCTCGTGGTGTGGCCTTTTTGCCATTGATGTGGCTAGATTGGCCCATTGAGGTTCTAGGGTCTCTGTTTGTCTCTATTCGGGCATGGGCTTTTGGTTGCTCTTTTGCAAGGGAGAATCCATGCTCGTGTAGAGCCATTGCTACAATGGGGTCTAATTTGGAGGACCTATCACAGCGTGCGTTTTCTCTCCAACCTACTCGGGGGAGGTGCAGAGGGGGCAGAGCCCCCTCTGCGGGGGTTCTCTCCTACTGGTGGGGTCCTTGAGTGGTTTATCTGAGTGAGTTCCTTTATCAAATACAATCCTCAATTTATGGCCACTCAACGTGTGTGTTCTTTTCTGTGCGCTTGTGCTCAATCAGGCTTTCAGTTTCCTTAAGTGTATTTCAAGTGCAAAAATTCAGGGTGAGTGTGGCGACTAATTTCTAAGAGTCTTACGCACTCTTGCGTCATTTTGGCCTAATAGGTTTGTTGGTCAATTTTCTGGTCGTCTTGGCGGGTTCAACAGCTTTCTAATATGTTGCAGCGTTTGTTTTTGGCCAATCAAGTCTTGTAACTCAGCGGTTTGCGTCTAAGTCTCTATGTCTCGCAATTGCCTACCTCTGGCTACTAAGCGATTGTCGCTACGGTTTCTTTCCTATTACGTATGCCAGAATCAAGTTCTGAGCATCCGAAGGATTTCGACAAGTTACGCCACTGCATAGTTGCCGGGTCAGGTTAAATTTCTGACAGATTTAACAAGAAATGGCACTCGGACCAACTGGTCCGAATTGCAGGGTCCGAGTGGGTCACTCGGACGGGCCAAATGGCTCGGGGTCAAGGGTCGAATCTCTAGATTTGACTCGGGTGATGTTTATTCGGACGGGCCGAATGACAGGTTCGGACAAGATAACTCGGACAGGTCAAACGGCAGTTGGCCAAGGGCCGAATGTGCCACGTGGCGAAGAGCCTGACTCGGACGGCCGAGTGGGTTGACTTGGACAGTTGCCTCGGATGGTCCGAGGGCCGACTAGGGTTTCGGGCCGAGTGTCCGAATGGTAAGGGGCCGAGGGCCGATTCTGGGACTTGGCCCAGAGGCAACCGCTCGGACAGGCTGAACGCGGCGCGACGAAGACAACGCGATGGCGATTTTGCTCGATTCTTGTGATTTACCCAACCATTCCAAGCACAAACCTCCAGGTCTTATCTAGGATGACAAGGGAAGGGTTTTATGTACCTGGTTAGTGCGGTAGGCTCGTCAATGGCTAGATCGGGGCAGATCGTGCAATGGCTCCCTCTCTCTCTCTCTCTCTCTCTCAAATTGAACAGTCACAAATGAGCTCTCCCCTAGCCTCTTGGCTCTTATATGCCTTTCCGGGCATGGTGTTGGTGCCCCCAATCACTCGCATGCCGCTCTTAGGCATCACTAGCAAGCGTTTTGCCAATTCTTGCACGATTTTTGCCCTGTTTGCAACAGTAAATCCTGGTGCTTGTTTTCTTTGTTTTTCCTTGTTTTCTCCTACTCTAATGCATCCAAATCACAAAATAAATACCTACACTACTCCATCTCTCAACATAAACCTCAAACAAAACAAAAACCTACTTGCCAAGGGGATCAAATACTATCTTCGACCCCGTCACTTCCTACTTATCTCAAGCATCTGTTTGGGAAAACCCTTACTTTGATGCTAGATTCAAAGCGTGCAAGCGCTCAAGGCTTGAATCCGTTGGTCCCGGCAAAACGGAACCAAAATGTGAGAGCTTTTGCTCAACTGCCAAGACCCACGGACCGCTTATTATTTCAAGCGTTCCAAGCCGAGGACTAATGGCTACCTCTCACATAACCGACGCGCTATCCATACCTATGGGTGTAGTGAGCTTACCTTCATGCCGATCGAGTTACCTCCTCTCCTGCACACTCCGGTAGCTCCACGATCCAAGTGTAAGCTTCAAGCAAGCTCCGTCCTCAAGCTCCATGCTCCAAGCTCCATTGCCGCGAGCAAGAGAAGAGAAGAGAAGAGAAGAGAAGAAGAGAGGAGAAGATGGAGAGCTTCTCCTCCTCAGTCCCTCACCCTCACACACTCACTCCCTCACACTCTCACACTCCCTCTCTCAAGCACAAGCTCAATCAAGAAAGAACAAGAAGAAGAAGAAGAAGAGGAGAGCTACTCTTGGCCACACACAAGAATGAGCTTCTCATTTACTTTTCAACTTTATATACAAAACCCTAAATCCCTTTTTGGGCGGTCATCCCCTTTTCCCCTTTTTTACATGGCCGGTCGTAGCCTGGGCCCTTTTTTCCATTGTCCTTGTATCTCCCTAGCTTCCTTTCCACCGCCTGTCTACATTTACAAATTGCACAGGTGAGAGCCCGGCGCTCCTTGAATTAAACCATGATGCGCTTGTGCTCTTTTACAAAAGTATTGCCTTGCGCTTTTCCTTATGTGCCTTTCTCCCTTATTTTGGACTCTTCTCCTTATGTGTCTTTGCCTTCCGTTTCTCTTTGCCTTGGCCTTTGTCTTTGTCTTCTGCTTTAGCTTTTCTGGATTTTTCAGCTTCGTTTGTTTGAGGGTTAACATCTGTATGCACTACATCAAGTATTTTTCTACTCACTTCTCTGTCATGTGAGAAGGGTTGTCTTGCCTGCTTACCAAACTAGCATGCTTCACAAACTTTATGCAATTCTACAACTCTAAAAGAAGGCAACCCTATGACCAATCCTCTAGACATCATTAATTTCAGCCTTTGCACATTTGCATGTCCAATACATTTATGCAATATTTAAATATCTGCAACTACTCCTTTTCCTTTAGCATACATAGCGGTATCCATTGCAGGAATTCTAGCATCTAAAGCGAACATTCGGCCAACTCTACTTCCTTTTGTGACCAACCTGCACTTATCATTCAAGTCTTCTACAAAACAACCTTTTGCATTGAATTGGACCTGCAACCCCTGCTTTACGATTTGGCCAACAGACACTAGATTCTTTGTAATAATTGATGGCACATGTAATACATCTGTCAGACTCTTTGTCTGGCCATCATACACAAGGACAAGGGAACCTTTCCAATGTGTAAAATTGGGTGGTATGAATCATCACCCGTTTGCACATAACCTAGATTTTGTAAGTCCTGCATCTCTCCAAACCATTCAACATGACTGCTCATATGATTAGATGCACCTGAATCGACATACCATACATCCTCATGTGTCCCCTTTCTTGTAACTGCATTCATCATATGTTCCATAGCAAACAGACGCTCATTTTTGTCTTCATTCTGTCGTGAAGATGATGCATGGTTTCCTTTGTGCAATTTATCACTGCGAATATCATCCTTCTTTGCATAGCAATGGGCTGCAATATGGCCTATTTTGCCACAATAATGGCAAACAATAGCAAAATTCCCAGAACCTTTATTCTTCCATCCAGCTCTTCCTCTAGAGCTCCCCTTGCCTCTAAAGTTTCCTCCGCCTCTTGAAACCTGTATTTCACCAAATTGCTTATTGAACCTATTTTGCTCGTTGTTGTCAGCACGTCCCATACCATGGCCTCTTGAAGAGGATCTACCACGTCTCCTTCTTGAACTTGAGTAAAATGCTTGAATCTGTTCACCATTTTTTTCAGATGAGTCACCTTGCATACTGATCTCTTTGGTAATCATGAGAGAGATCAACTCATCAAAATCTGAAAATGGCTTCCGTACATATACTGAAGTAACAAATGATTTCCATGCCTTCTCATTGTTAAGGCCATTCAAAGTGGATGAAACCAAATCATGATCATCAGGCATTGCATCAATTACTGCTAAAGCATCTGCAATGCTCCTCACCTTCAACATATACTCGTTGACATACATTTTTCCTTTCTTCAAGGCATTCAACTCTTGCTTGAGTTGAATATTTCATGCCTTTGTATTTACTGAAATCATATTCTCAAAAATTGTCCAAGCTACATGTGAAGTTTTTGCATTCCTGATATGTCCCCACATCGTATTATCAATGACTACAAATAACGAGTACATCACCTTTTTGTCTTTCGCATTCCATTCTTTCCATTCTTTTCATTCATCTGCAGTCGGAGGGATACCTACCTTTGGTTTCTTTTCTTCACCTAAAACAAACTCATAAAGGCCCTTTCCAATGAGGAAGTTTGTCACACGGAACTTCCATGAAGGGTAGTTGTTCTTGTCAAGCTTCTCAATAAATGGGATTTCCACTGTTCTTTGCCATTATCATAAACAAGGATACAATACATCAAGCTAGTCTTCTGCAATCTTTCACAACACGTGCACAACACTACACCAAGCAACCTTTTTCATTGATTGCTCAATAGTACATTTAATTTGCAACCTGTTTGCAGATAAACCTTATGCTTTCTTCTTGCAAACACCTCAAAAATTACAGATTCACAATTTGTAACATGTGCATCCACTTTTGGTCAATACAACTGAAATCATAGTGTACCCTGAAACTGCTGTCCGCAACCTTGCGGCTCTAAAACGGGGCTTAAAATGGCCTCAAATGCCCAAAATAACAGTGATTTTCTTACATACTAAATCTCACAACAATCTTAGATTTTTGCTCAACCCTACTTCCGGTGCCTCCGCATGCACTATTCAAGAGAGAGAGTGAAAGAATGGGAGAGCTTCTTACTCGTTGCTTGCTTGCTCAAACCTTGCTTCTTCTCCTTCACTTCAATCTTCAAAATCGGCCTCACTTAGTGGCACGGCTCTGATACCATGTCAAGAATCGCGTGATGGGGGGATGTGCTTGAGCTGCTGCACCAAACACACACTATATACACAAGAGGAAGCTCACTCAAGAACACAAGAAGAGAGATGGAGGACAAAATGTTTTCTTGTTGATTTTTCTTCTTTTTCCACACACTATACAATGTACACAAAGTATAGATAAGATACAACATAAAGGAAAGTACTAAGTCAAACAGTGCATAAATGACTACACTAATCGATTGGTATTATATCTTTGCCAGCTGTAGGTAGATGTAACAAACTAAATATAATAAGTGATAAGTCAATGGCAATGTGAGTATCATAATGACAACCATTGTGTGGACTCATCTAGCCAGGCGGTCCATCATCAATGTCCGCACGTGTTGAGCTTGCTATCTCAATAGTATATAGGGTAATCAACTAATTAATATCCCTCTCTTCACAAAAATACTCAAAGTATTTAGATACATACTCACCCCCATTATAAGATTGTAGGCATTTTAGCCTATACTACTTATATTATTGGTTCTCAACAAAAGCAAACCAACACTGAAATGTAGCCAAGACTTCCAACTTCTTCTTTATGAGGTATGCCCAAACCTTATGTGAGCAATCATGAATAAAAGTAACGAAATACTTTATGTTATCTAAAGATTTTTAGGGCATAGATAAACAAACATTAGAATGAACAAGAGCTAGAGGTTTACCCATATGTGTAATGCTAGACTTCTTACATAGATTGAGGATTTGCTAGCCATAAAGACAATGATCATAAGAATTAAAACACTTATATTCAAGGGGTGAAAGATATTGTAAACGAGCAAGTCTTTTAATGGCATATGCCCAAGGCGACGATGCCATAATTATATGTTTGATACTGTAGCCATTACCATGTCGATAGGCCTAAATACAAGTAAGAGAAGAGTGCTAGACTTGGTAGCTCATACCAGAATACGATTTCCATGGGTAAGCTTTCATGACGAATCATCAAAAGGTACAACATAACCTGCATCATCAACTTTCTAGCCAAAAGGAGGCTTTTAGTCAAAGTTGGAACATGGCGTACATCATGCAAACTAAACATATTGCTTAAAGGGAAACTGTAGCTATGGGTATCTCCATTACTATCAATACTCAATGCCAAGACATTAGCCAATCTAACGGATCCTCTCATATTGTAGTAGGAGTGTAACCACTCTCGGGGGGTGACATGAAATGAAGCCCTTAAATCAATCAGACAACACTAAGTATAGGTAGACAAGGCATTAGTCAACTATAAAACATCAAGAGAAGAAGCTGCAAGCATGTAGTCATCCTCAAAATCAATTTGTAGGAAATCATTCTTTCTCACTTGGCCCTTTCTCTTTTCCTTGTGCTTGTCATGATGCATTTTATGGCACTATGGCCAAATATGACCCTGCTTCTCACAATAGTGACAAGTCAATGCAGACTTACGACCACAAGACTTATTGCAAGACTTTCCATACAACTGAGAGCAAGACTTTTGAGTGTCGCTCTTATAGTGGTGATCACTACTTCTACCATTGTTGCCTCTAAGTGCCAAAGAATGAGAGGTTCATGAAGCACCTACATTGTTTATGTTAACTTCTTCATTCAAGAGCACACCCTCTTGTTAACCCTCAACCGAACAAGGTGGAAAATCAAGAAAATCTAAAGTAGACGACAGAGCCAAGGAAAAAGTGGAACAGAAGATGAAGGAGCGCCAAGAAGAATTTGGAAACACAAGAAGTGCAGAAAAGTCCTAAATCAAGGAGAAAGGTGCATAAGAAAAAGTTCATGTCAACACTTTTGTAAAAGAGTGCAAGGCGCACCATGAGTTGTTTTAAGAGCGTTGAGCTCTCACCCATGCAAATTGTAAAAGTAGATGGGTTGTGGGAAGGAAGCTAAGAAGATATGAGGACAATGGAAAAAGGGGCCTATGCTATGGCCGGCCATGTAAAAAAGGAGATAAGGGGATGACCGCCCAAATGGGATTCAGGGCTTTGTATATAAAGTTGAAAAGTGAATGAACAGCTCATTCTTGTGTGTGGCCAAAAGTAGCTCTCTTCTACTTCTTATTCTTGATTTCTTGAGCTTATGCTTGAGAGAGGGAGTGTGAGAGTGTGAGGGAGTGAGTGTGTGAGGGTGAGGGACCATGGTGGAGAAGCTCTCCATCTTCTCCTCTTCTCTTCTCTTCTCTTCTCTTCTCTTCTCTTCTCTTGCTTGTGGCAATAGATCTTGGAGTGTGGAGCTTGAGGATGGAGCTTGCTTGAAGCTTGCACTTGGATTGTGGAGGTACCAAAGTGCTCAAGAGAGAAGGTAACTTGATCGGGCATGGAGGTAAGCTCACTACACCCGTAGAGATGGATAGGGCATCAGCTATGTGAGAGGTAGCCATTAGTGCTTGGGCTTGAAATGCTTGAAGAAATAAGTGGTCTGTGGGTCTTGGTGGTTGATTGCCTCTACATTTTGGTTTCGTTGCCAGGACCATGGATTCAAGCCTTGAGCACTTATGTGCTTCGAATTGAGCATTGAAGTAGGGTTTTTCCCAAACCGATGCTTAAAGTAGATAGGTAGGAAGAGAGGGAGTTTGAAGAGGTATTTGATCTCCTTAGCAAGCAGGTTTTTGGTTTTTTGGATTTGGAAAAGTAGGTTGGAGTAGTGTAGGTATTTTTCTTATGATTTGTTACATTTAGGTAAGGTAGGAGCAAAATAGTGTGAGCACACAACAGGGATTTTGCAATTGTATAACAGGCAAAAACAGGGAAAAGAAGGGCAAAAAATGAAATCCTAGGTTAAATGCTAGTAAGAGGAGCAAGGCTAAGGTGAATCCAAACTTGGTCAGGGCAATAAGAGGCGAGAAGTGACAAGGGAGACCTCATTTTTCATTTGAGAGATTAAGGAGATCTTGAGAGAGAGAGAGAAACCTATTGAGTAGAAGAGATTGGAGCACTCAATTTCAGAGCTATTCCTTTGATCCAGGTATGCAAAACCCTTCCTTGATTGGCATAGATGTGATCTAGAGAGCCTTGCAGGCAGCCACGGACCAAGCTTGAAGAAATAGACCCAAAATCATCGTGTGCGCCCCGTCACTTCGTAGTCAGACTAGTGTGTCTTGGTCCGACTCCCAAAATCGAGTAGTCAAACCATCCGACTACAAGAGTCAGACCATATCTTTTGGGCCAATCAGACCAACTGTCCAATCGGACACTAGTTTGTCCAGTCGGGCACACACAAGTATTGGACCAACCAACTCCAATTGGACACACAATCATCTGATCGGACGACTCGAACCGTCTGAGTGCAACAATCAACCCTCATAATTGGACCACTTATTGGAGTCAGATTGGCCTAATCAGACCATCCGGAATTGGATAGTGTGATTCTGGGAATCAGACCAACAAACCAGAGTAAGAAGATACAGACCCACGACCAATTCCACGACCCAAAGCCAACCAGGATTGAAACACCCTTGGAAATCCACCCTAGCTTGCCAAAGCCAGTAACTAGAGGAAACCGTGACTATGCGGCCTCCAAATTGTAACCCACCCTTAATGAATGTAGAGGGAGCAATAAGGACCCTAGACAATCCTTAGGAGCGACCAGAGACCGCACTTAGAGTCATATTAGGTCATAGATAGTAAGGGGGATGGCTAGAATTGCATAATCATTTTGCAGGTGCACCCCACATAGTGATTTCTTCCACATAAGTGCATCGAAAAAGGATAAAAAATCCTGATTGTGCACTAGGCACAACAGAGCACCCATCATTGAATGTATGTAAGTTGAGGACTGCTTTTGATAATAAGGAATACATGTGAATAAATATCTCGAAGGAACCCACCAGTACGAGAAGACCCCAAAACGTAGTCAAGTGCCTCAGATCCCTATTAATAGGATCCACAAAGATGGTAGGGGACTGAAAGGACAACAAGATTGAGACAGAGTGCTACCAAAGCTGCCTGGATTGGTAGACAACCTCATGGAGTAGGAAGCATGAATGATGTCAAGAGTAAATGTAGACCTAGAAGACAACCATATCGACATGGGTGAATTCCATGCCACGGTCCAAGACATGGTCAATGAATACAACATGCTGACCATAATAGTAATCCATGGTAGACCAGTAGAGGAGGGAGTGGCACCCCTAGAGGAAGAGAGGGAAGTAGTTAAAAAAGTGTTGCAGGGCATACCAACCTATAATTGCGAGTAGAGTTCTAGGAAGCTGTAGCAGGATGTGGACGTGCACGAAGCTCGATGAGTGCTAGCCTTAGCCGGTAAAAGGAAGGCGAGACCAAACGTGGAGAGAGAGAGCGTGCTAGAGGCAGACCTCTTGCTAAGCAAGCTTGTGACCACCCTAGTGACCCTGAGTTTAGGAGACCCATTCAAATAGCACCCCATGCTATGGTAGGAATTGAAATGCTGGATAGAAGAACTGATGGAGCAAGCTGCCACTGACTTGCAAGATCATGATGTAGTCATGCAAATACCCAACTTGTCACTGCACTTAGTATGGAAGTCACTACATGTTAATGGCTTCTGTGGGAAGGCACTGAGACACAAGTAATTTTGCCTATCCTAGCCCTAGGAGATGCCACATGAAAAGGAGTCATGGATACTGGGATAGGACTAAGTTTCTTGAGCCACATTGGGCTCCAGGATTGGAGAAACCCGCCCATCAAAACCGCTAGGGTCAACGGCACACTAGCTAATGGAATGAAAGTAATGCCATTTGGAGTCTTAAAAAATTGACTAGTGAAGATTGTAGGTTCCAGCTCTATGCAAACTTCATTGTCATGAAGGGAGTGGAATATGACATTGTGCTAGGACGACCCTAGATGAGGAATGCTCGAGTCATGGAAGATTGGGCCAATGGTCTAATGTTCCTAGAGAATCGAACAGAAGTGGTAAAGGTTGACATGGACACTTGGGAGACAACCCCTATCTTGGGTGTCATCCCTGCTTGCTCAGGGGTGACACACCAATAAGGGAGTCTCACGGACCCTTGACCAAATGCATTCCTGGCCTTGATGATGAGAGAGATCTAATGCTTGCACTATCAACCACCGATCTTCCATTCTCCGATGAAGAGGAGACATACAAAAAAGATGCAAAAACCACAAGTGTCTCAAGGAGGGTGCCCGTAGTGACCCTCTCTATGATGGCCAGGAGCTCAAGAAACTGACCTAAACCTATCCCTTTCCATGTTCCTAGCAAAAAGCTAGAACTGCACGAGACCCTTGAGTAGCTGGCGGGCAAGTTGACTAGAAATCCTACTGCTAATCTCAAGCCCCTCAGAAACCTCTTGAATTCTCCAAAGTGGAGATGGACTAAGGTGCATAACCTGAACCTCAAGTACAATTGGGCCTTAGTTACCAATAAAAGACATGCCATAGATGAGAGTCTGGGGGATAATGAGCAAAAAGGAGAAGCCAACTTTGATGATGAGTACAAGGACTGCTACTCCAATAGTGAGGAGACCAAGGCGGAGGTGGACACCATAGAATCTGACACTGAAGGTGAGGGCATAGGCTTCTTTAATGGCAGTTGCGTAAAGAAGTACTATCCTCCCACACACCCACGGCATAAGCCCCCTATGCTGGAAGCCCCTATCAATGTCTGAGTAGCCATCGTCATCAAACTCGAGGACGAGGATGAAGAGGTGGTAGCACTAGCATACCTACGCATCACGGCTACTGCTTGGCACACACATGCTTTTGATGTCTTGATTGATGGGGGAGTTGACTTCAATGTCTTGACCTACACTCATTGGTCAGCCACAATTACAGCCCACCAATGCTAAACTCAGCCCATTCAAGGGGAAGTCATATGCACTCCTAGGGAAGTGCAAGATTGCAGTCTCTATCGAATATGACAGCCTACCAGTCATCTTCTACGTATTGCCAAATACAAAGGATTCAAATCAAGAAACACTATTAGGATGCACTTTCAAGAAGCAAGCACACTGCAATGTGGACTACGATCTGTAGCGGATTCACCTTTCTATTGGCAACATTCAAATCATGACAGCTTCCAACAAGGGCATCAAGGCTCCACCAAAACCTACTATGCCACAGATAGAGCCACCTGGGACCATGCCTAAGGAGGGGGGTCGTGCGTTATCACAACCCACCCAGACCACAAAACCACCACCAACTAAGGCCATGCCCAAGGCCACAGAGCCCACACTTAAATGGGTGCCAAGGCACCAAAAACGGCCTACGCACACAGTAAGCAAACAGGGCCCTATAGGGCCAACAGTTATCATTCAAAACCTAAGAGACTAAGCTTATGCTATCGGCATAGATGCACAATCAAGCCACAATGGATTCCCAAATATCTATTGTGAGCCCAAGGATACTACCAAGGCAACGCCTGGATATGGGTACCCAAGATGAGAGGTCTTAGAAGCATAGCACAACAACGACCATCGACTGCCACCCCATCTCTAGGAAGCCCTGCTTTGGCTAAGGTAAGGACACCCAGGAAACCCAAACTGCAAAGCCCACCAAACCCGTGATGAGTGTGGTAAAAACGAATCAACCAATATATTGAACAAAATAGCAGCTCAATATCCTAGAATCATCCAAGTCCAGAGAACTTGGTATCCCAATGGCTATGTAAGAGGGAAGCAATGCATCATCCATGCCACGAGATCCACCCTCAGTACCCCAAAGCAGCTTTGGACACATGGATCAGACTATGGAGTTATCTTTAGATCCAGTGCTGCCTTGTCTGCCACCCCTCAAACCATTTCTGTCAAGCTCAATTCCAGTGCAACCACCAATAGGTTTGAGGCCTTTCTCTACGAGCAACGTTCAATTCTATCGGTCACCAAGGACCTTGCTGAGAATACGGGAGATGACTTGGTAACTTGCATCGAGCTCTTGGATGACACCTTTACCAAGTTCACTAGGAGCTACGAAAGACTTGACCTTGGTTTACTTAATGAACCCCTTTCCTCTGAGGTTTGTTTCTTATCTTGCACTTGGGAAGAATACGAGTTCATAACGGTAACATCCCCCAAAGTCTCAAAGGAGTTGATTGATAATGGTGAAATCTCAAAAGAGCACACATTCATCAGACGATTGGTAACATCCTATCGCAAGCCCCAAAGGCATGTGGCAACCGTTGAGATTGAGGAACTTACTCACCTCGCTGACTCTAACTCCTCATTCCTACGAAAATGGGGTAACCTACGTCTCCAATGGGAGAAGTGGGGTCGCCAAATGATGACTAATATTGAGCAACGACGCACCATCAAGACAACTGAGTATGACCTGACTTACATAGCACCAACCTCATTTAGGGACTTGGCCACCACTCGCCCCCAAACACCTAGACGACCAAGTCTTGGTCCATCCTTACATTGATCATATCCTTATGGAAGAAGAGCTACATGTGGCTAGCTGCATCAACTTGGGTGACTTTCTAACCGATGTCCTGACCTACATTACCCAAGTATGCATTAGCCCTTGTAATCTCATCCTCATGCTTGATTGGAATACAACCCCAATTTCTATAATTGGTTGATGGCCAAGTAACTGGCACCCTACGATGCTCAAATGTCTTGGCTCTCCCATGTCCAATCCTAGGAGGATCCTTCTCAGGGGGGGGGGGGGGTAAACATGAAGAAAGGTGAAATCAAGGAATAGTGTCATAAGACCTTTGAAAGGAATAGAATTGCTTAAGGGAGAATTCCATTTGTTGCTTAAAGCATGTCTTGCTTGCCATGAAAGCATGATCTATTCCTATTTATTTTCCAAGAGAATGTCTTACGAGTACTAATGTTGAACCATGATATGTGGTAGGAATCTAAAATGGCAAGGCAAGATAAAGGCAACAAGCTTCCGTTCATGGAGGAAGAGCAAGCTAAGTATGTCTTGACGGTAGAAACGAGGGACTATAGCCAGTTCACATTCAAGCATGCCATGAACCTGGAAGACGCCATCATGGAAGAGCCACCCATAACATGACTCGTGACTAGTGCAGCCTGCAGAAGTACGCAGAAAGGGTTGGCTAGGTGGTCAACTACAAAAAATGCGCAAAGTTTTTGAGGAGCTTCAATGCCGAAAGGAACTGTGGCATGGTGACAATTAGGAAAGGGGAAGAAGCCCACTAAGTGGAGGTGGAATTGAGCCCTGAGGTGGTGGAGAGGGCCCTAGGCTTAACTAGCAGGACCAAGCAATTCCCAAAAAGGGACATGTACAACATGCTAGGGATGAACAAGGCTTTCATACGCATAGTGGATGGGGTAAGTTGGTGGATATTCCAAATACTGAGATCAAAAGCTGTAGGCAAAGATGGTCCATACTCTATTCTCTAGTCAAAGGTACAATGCCCTTATGAATAGAATCGGGGTGCCATTTTTAGAGAGCATCGCAGTAGGATCCCCAGATGAAATCGATTGTTGAAATGCCTTTGTGCACAAAACTATTGAAAGCTCAATGAAAGCTTTGACCGTTGGTAGAACAGTAGTAGGAGGAGAATCCTCGGCTTCCACAGCAAGATCAGTTTGAAAGAATTCCTCCAAAGCATCCACCATCAAGTTTGGTGGGATCTTAATGACCATCATCTAGGACGCCTTAGAGGATGTAGAGGAAGGTGGAGAGGGAGTAGGGGAAACCCCTGACCGGCTGCCTCACCATGAACAAGTGCAATCAAGTGAAAGGACTATAAAAGATAAGGAAGAGTGGGAGACGGAGTCCGGCCATGGAGAGCCGAAGGCAGAAACAAAGGAAACCCCATGAAGGTGGAAGAAGGAGACAAAAGAAATGATGAGAAAGGAAGAATGGGCCGAGTTGTGGAAGACCTAAAAAGAGTCCAAGAGGGCCAAAGATGAGAGAAAGAAGAGCCAAGAGGGAGGCAGAAGAGCTAAAAAGGGAAGGAAGATGAAAACATGGCGAAGGCCATGCATAGGTTTGTAGAGGAGACCTACGATTCCAGAGGAATGGCCACCTTGAGTCCACAACACAAAGGCGAACCAAGTGGCAGTGCTAAAGTAGCTCCAGTCGTCATGGAAAAGGGAAAGGCCCCGTTGCACCCCATTCTGTCGAATCTCATGCCTCAAACTACCACCACCACCTCCACCACATAGGAGCCAATGCGTCCACCATGGATACCACTGAGCTCATGGCCATGATGCAGTTGTTGGTCACAAAAGTACGCAAGATGGTGACAAGGATAGGAGCCAAAAGGTTTCCTATGGCAGATGTCAAATCCAAGCAGGACCCAAAGCGGAAAAAGCTAGAAGTGTCCACCACAACACTGCTAATTCCGGTCATGGACTATGACGCCTATGTGGTTGAGCTCCTAGCCCAACTAGAGAGGGTCAAGGAAGAGAAGAAGGCCGCTACTATGGAGCTAGAGGTGGAGAGAGAGGTTGCCACAGCCCTGCAACTAGAGATGACACAACAAGCCTCTAAGCATTAGAAAGAAATTCAGAGCCTGAAGGATAAACTCAATGCCCAAGAAAATAAGGCTCAAGAAAATGAAGATCGCCTAAGGCAAAGACTAGAAGATGAGGCCCACGATCTGGTGGCAAAGCATCGAGACCACAAGAAGCTCATCTAGCAATATGCTGAGCTCTAGCAACGGATGGCGCAGGTGGAAGCTACGCATGCGGAACTATTGGGAAGCCCACAAGGACACCACCACCAAAAGAACGACGCCAAGAATAGGAGGATTCCTTGGTACTCCAGCTGTGGACGGCAATGGAAGAGTAGGGATAGTTGGAGAGAGAAATAGAAGCTATGTCAGATGAGGCCATCCACAAAGCCATGAGAAGCCTACATGACAACTTGAACAATGCCTGAGAGGAGGTGGAGGTACTAATGGCCATGGCCATGACGACCGAAAGGAAGCTGCATTCGGCAGAGCTTGAAAGTTGTGCACAAACCGCTGAAGATCTATTAGAGCGAATTGTATAAGCCTACCAATAGTGCTCTGTGAGACTGAGCAAGGTAGGAGGATAGCCAAAGGGCAGCTAAACCACCAAAATGAAGAGAAGACCTAGATGTTGGAAATTTGGAGTGAACAAGAACATATGGTAATGATGTTGTCACAAAAGATGGAGAGGGGCAAGGAAAACATGGAAGAAAAGACACAGCAGTGGGAGGAACGAAACCTTGAAAGAGTGCGAGGACTGACAGAGCGCCAGGCAGTATCAGAATATGAGAGAGTGCTCATAGAGTCTAGAGTTGAGGCCATTGAATCATGCTCCAACACACAGAGGCAAGCTTTTTTGAGCATTGTGCTTCATCTCACACAAGTTGAAGGTGAGGAATTAGTGGAGAGAATGAGGAGGAAGCTGGAATTGACAACTAGAGATTTAGATATGGTCTACAAGAGTGCATGCTTCCTATGGCACGGGCATAACCCCAAGGAGTAGCAATGTAGCTATTTGTGACAAGCCGGCCTCTCCATCGACGAGCTCAGGGAACTTGGATTTGAGGAACAAGAGTAGTCCTGCCCATCCCCAATCTATCTCTCTATGGAGCAAGACACCAAGGAAGGGTCTCACCTCGAGCAAGCATTCGAAGAAGAACCACAAATCAGGGAGGCCAATCCGCCCTCACCTAATCTACCACCAGAAGAGCTAGAAGGCAACCTAGGTTCCCGAGCACATTATTGATGCAAGAAGAAGAAGATGAGAACTTGTGGAACAAACCCAGCAAAGGGCGCAAGCACGACCACAGTAGCTTCCTAACGAGCCCATGCCACTATGCGAGGATCATCACCCTGTCAACTGGCTGCAGGAGCTGCCTATCTAGCATCAACAAGGGCTCCAATCCCGACCCTTCGAGTTCTCCTTTCTCTACCCACGGCCCTTAGACCGAGTATTACCCCTGGAAGTAGTGGAAGGAATCATTCGCTTGGACAATACTCTAGCGATATGATGGGTCGAGGAGCAGAGCATCATCATCACACAATGGAGGTAAGAGCCCATAGACTATTGGCAAGACAAGGTCCATCAAGTTCCCAAAACCGTCCAAGGCTACAAGGCATAGCCAAAGTGGTGGAGAATGATTTGGGACACCAATTTTGATGTGTGGATGGCTTTCTATGGCACTCTATAGGAAGAACGAAATGATCCCGCCTACATGCCCTACCCTCATAGATACGGGGTGGATTACGATAGGGGGTGCATGGCAGGTATGACTTTCCAAAGATCTACAATGTCAATGCATAAACTCTTAAGAAATGCATGACTTTCAGAGTAGGGGACTTGTGTCCTTCTATTAATCTCTTCCTTGAGGATTTCTCTTCCTACCCAGACCTAGCCTTCATAACCACTTGTAATTACCTGAGGATCATTAGGTTTCTACTGAAACAAAAGCCAATGGCTAAGGAAGTCCACATTCCCCCACTCTTTTTTGACATTAACCTAGGAATAGATAGCTGTGCTATGGCTAGGATCATGATGAGGGTAACCCTGCTTCCCTCGTTTTGCACGAGGATCCTTGAAGACATGAACATGAAGACATGAACGATAGCCACTTTTCCTTTTTTGTCAACCACATAGCTCAATGCGAGGGCTAACATCAAGGAATACATGCAAAGCCGTGCCTTCTTGACTAAATCCCTAAGGCCACCTTGCGACTCGTCCGAGTAAGAATGGGATACACTCTATGAGCACCCCTGTGGCCCAAAAAGAAAACACCCCCGCAAGTTGCACATCCACTACAGCCACCGCACCTGGGGGTCCTCAAGTTAGGCGTCTGGTGGCCTTGGTTTTCCGGCTCCGTTCCTAACCCCCTGTCCTCATTTTTATCCCCCACTTCTTGCTTAGGGCACATCAAGGGCAGGACACACCTGGGGAGATAAAACTCGCCTATGGTTAGATATGTCACCCTAAGCTCCATCCCACTAGTACGTGCACAATCCACCACATGACAGTGGACACATCCACACATAAACTACCTTTCTTTTTTTTCCAGGTACAACCAAAGGCCCCATTACTAGCTTCCGTGTCCCCATCATCCATGCAATGTGCTCCCCAGCTTATGAAACATCCTACCATGCTGGCCCACCAAACTAAGGGGTGGGTGCAACAACCCCAATGCATAAGAAGGTCACCATAGAGGGCTAGGCACTAGATCTATCCAACACAATCTTCAATTTCAACACCAAATCCACCCACCAGCCTCTCTCCACGACCAACCAAGCTCAAGGGACTTTAGGTCCATAGCTCTCTCCAAGACAAGGTATCATCGTAAACTCTAGGGCCTCACAATTCCATAAATCCTATAACACACCTTCCAATACAACTCGTACATAAACCCAAAGAGCTACTTGGCCACTCTAGCAATTGAGTCCAAATCATCCCCTAACTAGTGCCATGGGACTGGCACTCAACAAGGAGGGGGGTAATGTTAACCCTCAAACAAACAAGGTGGAAAATTGAGAAAATTAGGCAAAAGTGGAATGGAAGATGAAGGCATGCCAAGAAGAATCTGGAAACACAAGAAGTGTAAAAATTTCCTAAATCAAGGAGAAAGGTGTACAAGAAAAAGCACATGTCAACACTTTTTTAAAAGAGTGCAAGGCGCACCATCAGTTATTTTAAGAGCATTGGGCTCTCATCTGTGCGAATTGTAAAAGTAGATGGGCTATGGGAAGGAAGCTAAGAAGATAGGAGGACAATGGGAAAAAGGGCCTAGGCTACAGCCGGCCATGTAAAAAAGGAGATAAGGGGATGACCGCCCAAATGGGATTCAGGGCTTTGTATATAAAGTTGAAAAGTGAATGAGAAGCTCATTCTTGTGTGTGGCCAAAAGTAGCTCTCTTCTTCTTCTTATTCTTGCTTGCTTGAGCTTGTGCTTGAGAGAGGGAGTGTGAGAGTGTGAGGGAGTGAGTGTGTGAGGGTGAGGGACCATGGTGGAGAAGCTCTCCATCTTCTCCTCTTCTATTATATTCTCTTCTCTTCTCTTGCTCACCGCAATGGAACTTGGAGCATGGAGCTTGAGGATGGAGCCTGCTTGAAGCTTGCACTTGGATTGTGGAGGTACCGGAGGTAACTTGATAGGGCATGGAGGTAAGCTCACTACACCTGTAGAGATGGATAGCACGTCAGCTATGTGAGAGGTAGCCATTAGTTCTCAGCTTGGAATTCTTGAACCAATATGCGGTCTGTGGGTCTTGGCGTTTGATCACCTCTACACCTCTATATGCTACAATTTCAACCCATTAGTAGGTATATTTGTATACATAGAAGTACAATGTGTCCCATGACTCAAGCAATGTAATTAGCAAGAACAAGTGAGGAAGATTGTCCTTAAATTAAATCCCCTACAAAGATAAATGCTTGAAAATAAAATGAAGCTCCTTTAAGTGGGAAGACAAGAAGTCTTGCAACAGGCTCGTCATGGCTTTCACAACTAGGCTGAGAAGATAATGTCACCTACAAAAAACAATTGGGAGCACCCCTCAGGAAATCATTAAAAATAAATAAAATCCATTGAAAGTAAAAATAAAAAAATAAATGAAACTTACAGTCTTCTTTGATCGTGTGCGTGGGGGGTCCTACGAGGATTGACCCCTCGTGCATGGTGCCATAACCAAGTGCCTATCAACCCTGAACCTGAACAAACGTCATGATTCATGCTACACAAGATAAACCCTAAAACCTCGACAAAACCAAAGACCAAGCACAAAAGAAGAGAGGAATCAATGCTAAATCCCAATAAACCACTATCATAAACAAGAATCATAATCCATGACACGACTACTTTACCATCCATAGAATGCATACTTTCATTTTTGGGTTTACTTCTAGGTCCTAGGAAAATAAATTTTCAAGTGAAAAAGGTAAAAGCTACACAACTTATAGTCATCTTGTGTGCTATTTAAAAAAACGTTGCTGACATACCCCTTCTATAGACTTCCTACCTCTTTCTACAAATTACTTTTCTTGTTGAAATGCTACATTCTTCAAGTTGTTTATCCTATAACAACAACTCATAAACATAGCAAGATATCACCCGAAGATATTTGAATTTGCAAAAAAGTAAGACATAGTAACTTTATACTTTGAACCATAGCATAGTAACTTTGATTCTTTGAGCCAAAACATACATGATTGATGTAAATAACTTGATTAGTTGAAATAGATTTCATTGAATGCCTCTAAACATAGGTGAATTATAAATGAACTTGATGTAGTAAATCAAATAAATGTTCTTTAAAAAAAAAACATCATGCCTCAAGATTGTATAGTTGATGCATAGCACCAAGTCATGATGCTAGGTGAATGACTCTTTATGTTTTACACAATCTATGTTCAAAAAGTTTATGAAAGTAATAGTTAAAAGGGAAACTTGATCCATATTATCAAGTTGGTTATAAATCCTTATGAGAATTTGGACTTCTTAGTACAAGTAATTGATATTACAAGAAATTTGTTATGTTTTACTATGATCTTGATGTAATGTATCATATTAGTGTTGAGATATCAAGCTCCACTCGTGATATGCCAGGGTGACCGTTGTGCATTTATGTCACCGACTTGTTAGTTGCAGATGCGGTTGGTACACCGCCCATGAATAATAGCTAGATGACAGCTATCCTTATCTACTCTAGTTTGTGGTTCAGTTAATATGCCACCTTAGTTAGTTGAGTTTAGTTTGAGACCCATATATAGGGTTCTTATATTTCTTTGTATGAGAGTTCTTTTGGCTTACACAACTAAGAAGAGGAAAACTGTTTTCAGCCTCCACCTTTGTGTGTATTCCCCCATTGTGTAAGTGAGAAAGCTACAAGTGAGACTCCTTCCTTCTCTCTCACAATTTTGACATGGTATCAGAGCCTTGTTCGTGGTAAGGAGCTCAAGAAAGCAAACCAAGTTCACGGTGTTGTGGTAAGAGGACCAGTGTTGCTTTCATTTTTCTGTTTTGGGAGCAAGTCTCTACAGCAGGTAGCACAGCCGAAAAGTGCAAGAGTGCATTGTCTCAGATTGAGACACCCTTTGCGGTGTAGCAAGAGGGCAGTATATGTTGCGGGAAAGAGCTTTAGCCCTTGGTTGCTTTGTTTTTTTTATTTGAGGCCATTTCGGGGCTTGTTTTGGAGTCGAAAGTTTTCTGCAGGCACTCAGGAAAAGACCCTGTTTTATGCTGTGCGACCACTGTTCTACAAGTCGATGAAAAGTTACCGTAGAAATTGCATTGTATGCCTGTGCGTAGAGACATTGGGAGTTAGAGAATCATCCTTGTTGCTTGTTGATGCAAAATCATCACTAGGAAGTGACTGTGTGGTCAAATACCACTTTCGTCAGTTTTGCAGATTTGCCCTTGTGAGGCTGAAGCTGTGTTTTTTACAGTGACAGAATTTTTTGTAGTGTTCTGAAATGGCGTCTGATTCTCTTTCACAGATTGTCACTGAAAAGCTTGACAAGAACAACTTCCAAGCATGGAAGTTTAGAATGATGAATTTCCTTATGGGAAAAGGATATTGGGAATTTGTTACAGGAAATGAAGAAGAACCAGTTCTTCCTGATGTTCCCAATCAACAGCAAATGCAGGCATTTAAAGGATGGCATGAGAGAGCCAGGAAAGTTATGTACTGGCTGTCTATCAGTATTTCAGACTCTATGATTGTGCATATTCAGGATGCAAGTACGCCAAAGGAGGCATGGGATACTTTGTCAAAAATGTATAGCACAAATATGCAAGCCAGGAAAATGCAGCTCAAGCAAGAGTTGCATAATGTGCAAAGAGAAAGTATGAGCATCAATGACTACCACATGAAGGTGAAGAAGATTGTAAATGCACTTACTTCCATTGGGTTGCCAATGAAAGATGATGATTTAGTTTCTGTGATCTTGAATGGTCTAGGAAAGGATTATGCACAATTTCGAATATCCATTTCCGTCCGTGAAAGATTTCTTGATTTTGAGGAGTTGATTGCTCTTCTAATTTCTGAGGAGCAGAGAAATGGTGGTGCATCTTCTTCAGGAGGAACTTCAAAAGAAATTGTCTTCTACTCAAATGCTGGAAGAGGTAGAGGCAGAGGTAGAGGAGGCCGATTTGGAGGCCGTGGTAGAAATCAGAATATGCAGCAAACTCAAGAAAACCAGTCCTATAGAGGAGGACATAGTAAATCTAGAGGCAGGGGGAGCCAAAGAGGTCGTGGTGGATGGCAAAGAGGTCAAAATGCAAACAACAATGTTGAATGCTACTACTGTGGTAAAATGGGTCATATGGCTAAAAACTGCTATAAAAAGCAGAATGACATCATGAATGGAAAATTGCAACAAGGGAATTATGCATCTTCTAGTAGATACGGTGATGACAGAAATGAGCATTTGTTTATGGTGCAGCACATAAACAATTCTGTGACAAGTGCAGAAGAAAGCAACGAAGTGTGGTATGTTGACTCAGGTGCGTCAAACCACATTACAGGTCATGCAGAATGGATGCAGGATGCAAGGAAAATGGAAAAACTAGGATTTGTGGAGACTGGTGATGATACTACACATCCTATTGTGTAGATTGGAAAAATTCCCTTGTCTATGTACGATGGGAAAAAGAAATACCTGTCAGATGTATTTCATATCCCGAATATCATCAAGAATTTGGTTTCTGTTGGTCAAATGGTTGAGCAGGGCTTGCAGGTCAGATTTAATCCTCATGGATGCTTTGTTGAGGATATGAAAAATAAAGGTCGCTTGATAGCAAAAGGAAAGAAGAATGGCAAAATGTTTACATTGGATGCAGACATGCCTGAATTGAGTGCAGCAATGTTTGCACATGGGACCAGTGTAGTTGCAGATATTGATATCTGGCATAAATGCATTGGTCATGTTAATGTACATCGACTTAAATCAATGCAGGCCCAAAATATTGTTGCAAGATTTCTTAAATTCAAGGTTACAGAAATGCATAAGGTATGTGAAGCCTGTCAATTTGAAAAACAGGCAAGGAAACCATTTCCTAGACATGTTCAAGAGAGTAAGAAGCCATTGGAATTAATCCACTCTGATGTGTGGACTACTAAAGATGCATCTATTGGAGGCTGTCATTATTTTGTCACTTTTATTGATGACTATAGCAAAAAAGTTTGGGTGTAGTTTATGAAAAAGAAAAGTGAAGTCTTTGGGCATTTCAAAACTCTTAAAGCTATGGTTGAAAAAGAAACAGGTTTGCAAATAAAATGCCTAAGGTCAGATGGAGGGGGAGAGTACCTCTCAAATGAGTTTGCAAGGTTCTTGCAGGAGCATGGCATAAAGCAACAATATTCATGTAGTCATACCCCACAACAAAATGGAATTGCAGAAAGGAAAAACAGGCATATTGGAGAGGTATCTCGTGCCATGCTCAATGAAAAAGACTTGCCAGATTTTTACTGGGCTGAAGCAGTTGCTACAGCAGTCTACATAATGAACAGGACTCCCACTGCAGCAATACATGGGATGACTCCAGAGGAGAGGTATACTGGTAGGAAACCAGATATTTCTCATTTGAAAATTTTTGGTTGCATTGCCTATGTACATGTGCCAGATGAGTTGATATCCAAGTTGGATCCAAAAGCTGAGAAGTGCATCTTTATTGGTTACTCTCTGCATCAGAAAGGGTGTAGATGCTATAACCCTTCTACTCGTAAGTTTACAGTGAGCAGAGATGTTGTTTTTGATGAGATGAGTAGCTGGTATAAACCAGTAAATGTGATTGATGATGTAGATGCACAAAATGGTAATGTTGCATAGAATTCACAGCAGCAGTCACAAAATATTAGTGGACCTGGAGCGTCCTCTAGCAGTGGTTCACATTCTTCGCCATGGACAGGTAGATTGAGATCAGGAGAATCTTCTCAAAGCAATGCAGATAGTGGTATGCAGGTATCACGAAAAGGAAAAGAGAAGGTAGATCAGCCCATGTTTGATGTGAATGCAGGTCACTCTTTTGTGGATGGTGAATCCAGTGGCTCAGAACAGAGCATTGATGATGAGTTGGGTATTCCTTCTATTGTTACACCTGGAGTAAGGAAGACGAGGGATGTTTTGAGAGCACCTGGGAGTGAACCTATTTTGCGCAGGTCTACGAGAGCTAGGTATCCTGTGGATAGGCTGAAATATGATGGATTTACAGCCATTCACTATGCATATATGATCAAAGTGATATAGGAACTAGAACCCACTTCTTTTGAGCAAGCCATGGGAAAAAAAAAAAGGGAGAAAGCCATGGATGAAGAAATGGATGCCTTGGAAGCAAATGCTACATGGGAGTTAGTACCTTTGCCTAAAGGTAAGAATGCAATTTGCTGTAAGTGGGTCTATAAGGTGAAGCACAATGCAGATGGTTCTGTGAACAGATACAAGGCAAGATTAGTAGTCAAGGGGTATGCACAAACATATGGCATTGATTATGAAGAAACATTCAGTCCAGTTTGAAGGGATGGCAACCGTAAGAGCAGTCATCGCTATGGCTACATCAAAGGGATGGTCTTTACATCAGATGGATGTAAAGAATACCTTCTTGCATGGTGATTTGCAAGAAGAGGTCTATATGGAGCAACCACTAGGTTATGTGCATATTATTCATCTTGAGTTTGTTTGCAGGTTGAAGAAAGCCTTGTATGGCTTGAAACAAGCACCTAGAGCATGGTCTGACAAGATAGGACAGTATCTTGTCACTATTGGCTTTCAGATTTCCAAGGCAGATTTCTCACTTTATGTGAGAAAAACAGAGAAAGGTATTATGCTGCTTGTCATTTATGTTGATGATTTGATTATCACAGGTGATAGTGATGAAGATATCCTTCATGTGAAAATGCTATTGAAGCAGAAGTTTGAGGTGAAGGATTTGGGAGAGCTGCGTTATTTCTTGGGCATTGAGGTGATAAGATCACCAAGTGGGATATGGCTCTTGTAGAGGCAGTATGGATTGGACATGTTGTCCAAATATGGGATGATAGGCTGTAAGCCTATTTCAATTCCTTTGGATCAGAATGTGAAGCTGAGCGCAGATGCAGGTGAGCTTTTGGAAGACCCTACTATGTATAGGCGCATAGTAGGAAGTTTGATTTATATGACTATTACCAGGCCAGATTTGAGCTATGCTGTTGGATTGGTAAGTCAGTTTATGCAGGCTCCAAGAAAACCGCATTTGGATGCGGCTAGATGCATACTCAGGTATGTGAAGTCCACATTATAGTATGGACTATTTTATGAGACTGGGATTCAGATACAATTGCATGGATACACTGATGCTGATTGGGCTGGTAGTATTTCTGATAGATGATCTACCAATGGATATGTGTTCTCTTTTGGAAGTGCTGCAATCACTTGGAGCAGCAAGAAACAACCTACAGTTGCCTTGTCGAGCACAGAGGCTGAGTACAGGGGTGCAGCAATGGCTGCATGTGAGGTAGCTTGGTTGCATAAGCTACTTTATGATATGCATTAGCCTACAGATGGGCCAGTTGTCATTTATTGTGACAACATGAGTAGTATACACTTGGCAAATAACCCATTATATCATGCTAGAACAAAGCACATTGAGGTGCATTATCACTATGTGCAGGAGAGGGTTTTACTAGGTCTTATTGATCTAGTTTATGTCAGCAAAGAGGATCAGGTAGCTGACATATTCACGAAGGCATTGGGCGCAGAGAAGCTGCGCAAGTTCAGAGACCTACTTGGTGTGTAGGAATTGGGATTGAGCTCGAGGGGGAGTGTTGAGATATTGAGCTCCACTTGTGATATGCCAGGGTGACCATTGTGCATTTATGTCACCGACTTGTTAATTGCAGATGCGGTTGGTATACTGCCCATGAATAATAGCTAGATGACAGCTATCCTTATCTACTCTAGTTCATGGTTCAGTTAGTATGCCACCTTAGTTAGTTGAGTTTGGTTTGAGACCCATATATAGGGTTCTTCTATTTCTTTGTATGAGAGTTCTTTTGGCTTACACAACTAAGAAGAGGAAAACTGTTTTCAGCCTCCACCTTTGTCTGTATTCCCCCATTGTGTAAGTGAGAAAGCTACAAGTGAGACTCCTTCCTTCTCTCCCACAATCTTGACAGTTAGAACAACCCAATTTACCATTTTCCAGGGAAATTTCATGTAGATGCAACATGTTTTTAAGCAGTTTTTTAGATAGGGAATAAAAAATATATCATGATAATATGAAAGTTTACCATTTTTATGGAGGAAAGAGGTAAACCCCACATTTCAACCAAGGCCTAAATTTGACGGGTTCCTCAAAATAGCCACTTATTTTCAACTTTTTGTTTTCATAAAGGGTATTCTTCTACCAACACATACACCACATATACATCACATGTACACTACTCTACTATGTGGCAATTTAGATAATTTTACATATCACATCATTTGGACATTACTCTAATTTCCACTTTCCACTTTCCCTCTTAATTTTCTAAATACATACATCATACATGGACACTACTCTATAAGGAAATTCGATGCTAGTCCAATGTTCTTGTACACCCGATTTCCACTTTCTCTCTTAATTTTCTTAATACATACATCATACATGGACACTACTCTATAAGGAAATTCCA
Source organism: Lygodium microphyllum (assembly GCF_053477565.2). Lineage (NCBI taxonomy): Eukaryota > Viridiplantae > Streptophyta > Polypodiopsida > Schizaeales > Lygodiaceae > Lygodium > Lygodium microphyllum. The sequence continues at coordinate 25,315,671 of NC_141138.1, read as the reverse complement.
TGCTAGTCCAATGACAATGAAAAGTACGATAAAAAGGCTTATTGAAGATAAGTAAAACACATGATCAATAACCTCTACTACATGCAAGCTATGGGATCAATATTGGACTCTTCACGAAAGAAGACAAAGAATATGCCCCCCCCTCAATTCATAGACTGTAGTGTCAAACTTGCCTATAGTCTATGCCTTCACTGTTTAGTGGTGCTTGACGGTCATCTAGGCAGTGCAAAGTTTGCAGGAGTGTGTGACCTCGGGCACTTTGCTAGGAGCGTGTGACCTCAAGCAATTTGCAGGAGTGTGTGACCTCGGGAAATTTTCCAGGAGCGTGTGACCTCAAGCAATTTGCAGGAGCATGTGACTTCAGGTAGTTTTTAGGAGCATATGCATGACAAGCCTCAAGCTTGGACATTGGCCACATGTCGAGCTTGGATGAGCCTCGAGCCACAGGGTAGTTCTACAAGTAGTCGTGAGGTGGGGCCGATGGATATCTTGTGACCAATGACCAAGGAGGCTAGCCCTGAAAGGGGGGGAGGGGGCAGAGATGGTTTACTAAGTTTGTTAAGCAACGGTCTTAGGGGGGGGGGGGGGGGCGGAGATGGGGCGAGCGGTTGAGGCAGAGATGGGGCGAAAGGAAATGATGGAGCCTCCTCGGTCTCGACCTCAACTCTAGTTCGCACAGGCAGTTTGTCACTTCAATGGTGAGAATAACAAAGCTCCGACTAGCCAATCATGGTCACTTAAGGCAGGTTCAAAACTGCAGCAATAGGAGTGGGATCCATGAAAGTTCATCACCCTACAACCATTTCCTGGGCACCCAAGCTTAGGTTTTTGCATTAGGTTTTCAATCACTCTATGGGTTTAGTTTCGAGTTAGTTCTCATAGGGGATCAACAACTAAGATCGAGGAGCATGACCAAGTTTCATAGTCCGCTGTTGATCCCATCTCCCTGGGGTCATAGTCCTCAGGCAAGACAGCGACATAGATCATGACGTTCAAGTAGGTGATGATGTTCTAAAGGCATTGACTAACATGGTGGAATTTCCTAAAAGCAGGGCGGAATTTATAAAGGCAAAGAATTAATAGCCTTGGGGTTATCTAATTGATATAAAGCCTTTAAGGCTTTTAATTTTTGGCCAATGATTAGGCTTTTAGCCTTGAAGGAAAAGCAACACATTTAAACTCTTGGGCTTTTTGAAAAGCCAAAAGCCAAAACACAACGTATATGTATATTGAGAAAACTATAAAAGAGAGGGGTGAGAGGTACAAAGGGCCATGCCCTACTCCTTGCAATCAAGTTTTTGTAATTTTTGTGAGGAAGAGAGGAGGGTTGCATGTGGAGAGCATGGACTCTTGGCATGCCATTCGTGAAGAATTGGAACTTGGAAGTTGAAGTGTTGAGTGTTGGACCAAGGTTTTTTCAAGGTATGAGAATTTGATACAATTGGTTTTGTCTTTGAGGTTTGTGTTCTTTCAAGCATTGAGCAAGGTGTATGATGCTCCACCTAAATTGTGTTGTTGTTTGAACTATGAGAGGCATTGTGTGTTGTTTGGTCTCATGTGTGGTTTGTGTGGAGTTTGTCAAAACATCTAAATTTTCCGTGTTGGGTTTATCATCCGACAAAGTCAATTATTCTAACCGACACTCCTTAACGTCTCATTATTGGGTTGTGAGTGAGGCTTGCTTTCAATCACCGCTCGCATAACAACATATGCACTAATATCAAGTACCATGCTTCCTACTCCTAGCCTACTAGCCACATGTAGATCTTCTTCTACAAGGAGTTTATCATACAAGGGATGTTGTTGGAAAATGGTTGAAATCTTGACGTCATGGATAGTTGATAGCACTCATAGGGATATATGAATGAAATATGTGGGGTCTCCAAAGATCTTTCCTTTGCTTAACTATTGTCATTAATTAGTGGTCAATTTTAGCTACTAGATTGTGGTTAGAATGCTATTTGTTCTCAAATGTACCTTGTCCTTTCTTTTTCCATTCTATTTCCACCTAAGCTTTAGGTGCATTGGTGGTGTCAGTTGTGAGGAGGATTTTTTTCGAATGATCACTTCTGATAGTGGATTAACAAGGGCTTGTTCCTCTATGGAATGTGGCCATTGTTATCACGGCCAAGTGCTACAATGTTGAGATCATTGTTTGGAAGTAGTAGTAGTAGAGCCAAAGGACTAGCTACTTTGCTCGATCAAGGTTGACTGCTTGTTTAAATCCTTAGCATGGTAGGAAGTGGTAGTTTGTTGAGCATTCCTTCTCAACTAGAGTGGCACAATGTGAATGTCACCTTGTTTCCTCTTTTAGAGTTGTAGGACAAAATACATTAAGGTGCATTTCCATTTTGTGAGAAAGAAGGTACTTCTAAGTGAGATCAACTTGGTATATATCTACACACAGGATTAGATAGGTGAACTTTTCACAAAGGCATTGGGTGTAGAGAAGCTTTGAGGATTTTGGAACTAGAGATCTGTAGTTGAGCTCGAGGGGGAGTGTTAAGATGGCAAGCTCAAAGGGACTGCTTGACTAGATGGGTCCACACTATGCACTTAGCACACTAGTGTTCATTATGATCCTCACATGGCCATTGATTTATCACCACTAATTATATTTACTTAGTTATATCTATGTATAGATGGCATTGTTATAGAGCCAATTGATTAGTATAGTCAATTATACATTGTTTGACTTAGCAAGCTAGTTTCTTTTATGTTGTATCTTATCTATACTTTATGTGCATTGTATTATGTGAGGAAGAAAAAAAAAAACTGGCAAGAAGGCCTCTACCTCTCTCTTGTGCTCTTGAGTAAGCTCTTTCTTAGATATGTTATAGGTGTTTGGCATAGTAGCTCAAGCAAGTACTTACACCACATGATTCGTGACACTAATATCCATCGAAACTCAAGGAGAAATATGGTAACTTCCCAACATAGCAACACAACAGTCTTGATACCAATGACTATGCTTGAGTAACCTTCTATAGGAGTATTGTAAAGACAGAATATATTTGACATTTTGTTCATACCCTAGATAGCATGCAACTTCATAAGTTTCTAAGATGATGCATGATATATAACTTTCCAAAGGCTTCAAATATCAACATGATGTACCTAAAGACTACATACTTATTCCAACCCAAGCACTTGGTGCTATCCTCTACTACTTTTATGATGGCTTTTATAAATTTCTAGATCCTACTTTTCTAGTTGCTTGTAATTATGGGAGGTTACTCATCCTCATACTTTGAAAAAATCCCATAGTGCATGCATGAGGATTGATTACCAACTTTAATCTTTGATGTTGACTAAATCACCATGGCCCATGCCATGCATCTTCACTCTTGACACTCTAGCAAAGTAGGAGAGAGCTATATCTGTCCATCCTTGAAGTTTTATCCATGATCTTGATTTCACTTGATAAGAAATCTTTACCTTATAATGACCCTACTATTCAAAGATTCTCCTAGTGTATTAATGGCGCAAGTTGATTCATCTTATCAACAAATTGTATGTATGTGAGCATTGTAGGGTTCACATATATGGATAACTAGGTTTGTGCTATACAAAAGATAGCAAATATGTTTAGAATGGGCACAAGCATCATGATCAACCATCTTATCCAATATTGTGTCACCTTCTCAAACAAACATTACTAGATCTCATTGTTATGATAATTGCTATGAGAATGATATGATATTTATTTGTTTGTTTGTTTGAATTTTCTTTATCTATTTACAACATGTTTCATGAGTTATGGCATGTGTATATACATGTGACATTGGTCGCACTATGCCTAGTAGATAGATGGCAAACACTACTGTGTTTTATGTTGTACTAAATAGACTATTAGATAGAGTTATGTGGATTAATTATTTAGAGTGGAGCATAATTAAAACACAAGATTTAATTAGTTTTGGGTGTCTCAATAACATAACATTATTGTAATTTTGAGTGCTCTCTAGTGCAATGTCAAGGTTTTTTCCATGTATGGCCAAAAGTCATAGACACTTAGGTAAGAAGAGCTCAAAGTACATAGAGAAGAAATTTCGTAGAAGAAGATGGTATGAAGTAGAAAAAACCTAAATTATGTAAAAATTTCAACTATAGTTTGTGATTATGACAAAAAATATTGTGCCTTAACCATATATACGACATATAAATCACCATATAAACAATGAATTGAGGCTATGGCTTAGTATAAAATCATTAATGTTTAGCGCATATGCATTATAATCTAGATACATGAGTTTAGACATCAAAAAATGAAAATGTGGCTCCAAAACAATCCCTACATTCATGAGAATAACCTGAAACATATTCACCCCGATACACACTTGTAAATCCCTATGTTAGGTTGCCAAAATGCTCTTTTTAAAGCCCAAAACTTCAATATTCCAATCTCTTATAGTAGTAGGATACGATACATCAAAATAGTCCATAAAAAGCCATGTTTCATGATAGCTAAGAGCTATCTTCAAGCATAGATTAGAGAAAGACCATAGAGAAAAAGTTATGCATAGTAGTATGGCCTTATTTCTCTACATATATCTTATTAAATTTCAATGTATATCAGCCCAAATATTTGTATTATGTCCCATGATAGTAATGAAGTAAGAGGCATCAACATAGTCCCCTTTTTTCCTTGTTTTAGGGTAGCCAAGAGAATCGAAGAGCTTTGTGACATTATTGGATTGCCTTCAAATCCCTATTTTCCCCATATATAATAGTAAATTTTAGCATTAAAATAGTCCACAAGGTAACCCTATTTAACACTAAAGTATCTCTGAATGCTACGCTTCATATATGTAAAGTATGCTTCGTAGTAGAATGCTTTTTTCTTGAATCCTAACCAAGAGAAACCTTCTTCCCTTCAAAACCCTCAAAAGTACATGCCAATTTTCAAAACCCTCATATATCCTCAAAAGGTGTAGTGAACTTCTAGAATAGGGTGACATCTAGAAAGCAAGTGGCTTTTCAATCAATTTTGGGAAATCTCATGAAAAAATAAGAGCTCTTGAATTCCCGCAGTGTGCAATCACAATCTTAAGGTAGCAAATAGATCTCTGTGGATAGGAAGAGGGGAGAAGGAGTGATTTGAGAGAATTCAGATCAAGTATCTTAGTGTTTTAACTCCTTTCAAAGCCAACAAAACCTCACAAAGTCTTCCAAAACCTAAAGAGGGGATCTATCGATAAGAGCACGCTTTCAAGGTTTAAGTTCCTAGAGAAAACCTGGAATATCTCGTCACCCTGGTTGGCAAAGATAGTCTCGTGGATCCACTCATCAAAGTGTGCACGAGCATCCATAGTAGCAAGTAGGAGGGATGTGGTGGATATAAAGAGATGAAGAGAGAAAGTGTGAAATGAAACAATGAAACAAGAACTAAACTAGTTCTACCTTAAAAACCTTAAGTTTTAAACCATTAAGGGTTGTTCGCATACGATATTTAGTTATGGCTTTACTTACATCTTTGTAAAGTATACATGTATATGTAAATGTGTTGATGTGGAAAGTGTATAACAAGTGTATGATTTTGCACAAATACCATAATTTTTAAATATTGCAAGTTTGTAAGCGACAATATTCTATTGGCTTTAAAAATCCAAAATTTTATAGGTGTTGGATATTACAACTTGTGGTGTTTGGATTTTTAGGGAGACTCTACAATTTCTAAAATATGTAGAGCCACACACTTTCCACTGGTAATAGTATCCTCGGATCGGCTTTGAATTTTCCTACCATCTAGTTTAAAATAGAAGCTAACAAGTGGTTAACATTATAATTTCCTGGCGTATTATACTCAAGGGCCAATCATCCTCTTTTTTGCAACACTTGGGGCTCACGGCCCTCACAAATGACAATAACATCCACAGCTGCACTTTCACACATGTCTTGATCAAGGCACAACCATTTATCCTTGAGCATCCTCCATCTACGATACTTGAACACTAGACATAAAGTTTGTCCTGCGACAAAGTACCTGTAATTGGAAAGGAAAGTTAGCCGATTCATCCCAAAGTAAGATAATAGTCAACTAAGAGAGAAAAATTTTACTTGAAAGCCATGTCCCTTGTTGTGACTTGACACTCCAGTGTGTCAGGACTGTGAGTTATTTTTTATGTCCAAGTTTTGCCTAGAATCCTTGTTACATAATCCTCTAATGTATTTTTTATGATGTACGTGCTTTTGGTACGTCTCAAACCCTTATATTCTTGGAACATGTGTGTAAAAATTGCAATCGATATGAACCAGTGGTAACACTTGAAAGAACCAGTGAAACTCCCAACATTTTGCCACTCACAGCAATCCAAAGGGTATACTTCTGTAAATACGAGACAAGTTGTTACATAGGTATCATGAAATTTCTCATTCTCAATGAGTTGCAAATACTTACTATTTGCAATGTTTCATTGAAAGGGCATACAAACACCTCTGTTATAAGGTGAGAATCAACATTCCTTTGTATGAGAGCTAAAATTTTATCCTTCCAGTGCTTTGATACATCTGCAATTACAGATGCTTTCACCCTAAAAGCTCCCTTCATACTTGGACGCACATGTACCCAAGACGAGCAATGATACATATATGTGATCCAATTCCCTTCTTCATCTTTTCTGTTACATACTTCTATTGAGAGAATGCTTGTTCTTCTCTCAAGCATTATAACCTACGCATTAGATGTAAAGAAGTATGTATTAACCCCTAAATAATAAGCATTTTAAGTATGTCCACTAATCACCAATATGCCATACAAATCAACATGGCATTAAGAGATGTTTACACTTGTGTAAATAGACATAAACATCGATATTGAAACGCATATGGATATATACATCAACACAAAGTATAGATTTAATTTCAAGATATCATTTTAATCATACCATTTACATGAAATATAATGAAAAGACTAGCACAAGAATACTCAGAGAATTTTGCCAAAATAAATTTTATTATAATGAAGAGGAGTCTGATTTAACTCAATACATTGTATGAAATGTGGGTATTATAGAGTAGTTGTTACAAGGATAGCAACCACATGGCATGCAAATCTTAATAGGCACATTGGATTGACACCTAAGATATTCTAAGACTCAACACATTGTGTGTTACATGAATGATATGATACAAGAGTTTCATGGATCATTGCCAATGGGCATGGAGATCCAAATGGATACATAGGACCAATAAAGTAGAGGATTTTTGAACCATCAACTTCGAGCAAATCCATATCATCCAACACAAAGGAATCACTCACCACATCAAAATAGTGGATCGAGAATTATATGCTTCACCTAAACCTTGTACAATACCTGCATATGCAAAAAAACACGTGTATGAATCCCTTTTAACAAAAATACTTGCATGAAACCCTTTTACCAAAAAATATCTAGATAACTGCATGAATAGAAGCAATAAAAAACATGGCCAATTTACCTATAAGCTGATCTGCTGAAGATAATATTGAATCATTGCTAATCAAAACCCATTGCAAATAATGGATATAAGAAAACATCAATCCCATCAAACATAAAAGTCACTAATTAAATGAATAAATTTTGACACCACAAAACATGGCAGATTTACTTGTAAATTGAGCTATAGAATCTCTGCTCTACCTTGTGTTAAGTGCTGCAACAACAATTGATCCTTAAGTTAAAACTAGCATCAAACCCTATTGTAAAGATAGTAGAAAATGGATAATGCGGAGAGGAAGAAAGAGAGAGTGTGTGAGTACGCGGGAGAGAGAAAGAAATGAGCACCTATCCAATCTTGCCCAAATTAATCTATGCAAAAGACAATTTTGCAAGAGTTAGTATTTACATGAAGGTATATTGAAAAACCAGTAGAAAAGAGGAAACATCGAGAGAGAAAGAGAGAGGGAGAGAGAGATAAGCACTTATGGAATGTCACCCAAAATGATCTCTGCAATAAAACAAAAACAAGGGTTAGAACTAACATTATGTTGTATTGAAAAGATATTAGTTAAAAAAAAACAAATAAAGAGAGAGAGAGAGATAACACCTTTGTCTCTCACTCCAAATAAACTCTGCAAGAAAACAACAAGTAGAACCAACATCAAATTTTATTGAAAACACAACATAAAAGAGAAACAACACATAAAGAGAGGGGGGAAAGAAAGGAGAGAAAGAGATGAGCACCTCTGTCTCTTGCCCCAAACAACCTATGCAATAAAACAACAACAACAGTAAGAAATGACATCAAACCCTATTGAAAAAATAGCAAACAAGAGAAAATGCAAAGAGAGATGGGCACCTTTGTTTTGCCCAAAATCTAGAGTTGCATGGAGAAGAATTTGCAGAGGTAAGCAGAATGCTCAAAAACCTAATTACTCTCAGCAAGGAGCTTCAATGGAGACGAAAATTCACGAGTATAGAGAAGAGAGGGAAAATGGTATGTTGCTCAACTTTTGGGTCAAACTGATTTCGTGAGAGGAAAGAAAAACAAAATTGAAAATTCTCCAAAAAAAAGGGGGGGAAATATGAGGTGAGAGAAACTCAAATTTTGTGTACTATTCATTCTCCCTTTTTTTAATCCCCCACTACCCCTTTATTTAATAGAAAACCCAAGACTTGGAGAGAGAAGATTCACCCTTCATGGATGTCAACATTTAGCCTTCCTATTGGACAATCCAAAAGGCCCACATCTTAAACCATATTATTTTTAAGGGCCCATTTGTGAGTTCATTTTTTTCCTAATGGATAACTCACTTGCTAATACCAATCCAACCTATGTGGGGGACCTTGGTAGTCAAAATATTTAGGCAATCAATGTGAATTCCATGTGTAGTGGTGGTATGCCTCTTTGTGGAAAGGTTCCAAGCCAAGCAAGTCCTAGTAGGCTTACAACACTTCCATGAGAAGTGGCTGTGAAGGCAAAATTGATAGAATCATCAGGACTACAAGTGTGGATGAGTGTCTTATGAGTGGTTCTTATTTTGCTCCTAGAAAGGAGCTCGAGGGACCTTTGCCATCTATAAGTGAATCATGCTTTGGGATGGATGTTGTTTCTCTTAGTAAGACCATGATACCTATGAGTGAGAAGTTGCAATGTGGATAGAGGCAAGTAAAGGCATCTCGTGTGGAGAAGATGCAAAATGCCAAAGGTCCACTTGTGCTAGATGGAATTCATAAGTGTGTGAGGCTATTTGGTCATAGCAATAAGTTTGCATTAAGTCCAGCAAACCAATGTGGAAAATTGAGGAAATGAAAGAATATAAAGATAAATGTGAGATGGGTTTGGAGGCCCAAAATCTCTAAAAGTGTGGGGTAGTGTGTTAGATAAAAGGCTAAGAATTGCAGGTGGACATACCATGGTCGATTTGCAAGTGGATAAGACCAGAGGATATAATGATACATCTAACATTATGCACCACACTAGGATGCATCTAAGTGATGGACCGAGGATTGAAACTCTACCTAGTTTGGGTTGTAATACTAACATATGCAATAATGCAAATAGGGAAGATTTAAATGAGCATAAATCTATGATTCTCTCTATAGGAGGGGTTTCTAGAAAGACTGGATGACCAATCCATGTGAATGACAATCAATGTGGGACACTAAGCCCAATGAGTCCATTCATTTCTCTAATAGCACCCAAGAAGGGATAGCCCATATTAATGTTAGATGGAAGACATTGACTTGTGGATATACAAAAACCCAATATCAAACTTCGATGATCAAATTGTAGTAAGCTAATTTGTATATATAGCATGAGACTAGTCCTCACATCTTATGCCATTTTTTGTTTATCTTGGTTAGTCTCATAAGATGCTATACATATACCAAGAAGACTGTGTATTTGATAGATCAAAATGACCTATTCTCTTTAGGCCAAGAAGACCACTTCTTTTATAGGAAAATGGTTAACTTTGTTAGGTCATGAGGGCCATGTGGTGCGGATGCATTTAATGGTCTGAAGGACTACCTAAAGAGAGCTAATTATTGCATGGAAGCTTTTTGCAGCTAGTCCAAGTCCCAAGGAAACTACCTATAAGAAATCATCTATTTAACATGTGTTCAAAGGATATTAAGAAATACCCTGTCTTTACATGTTGTAAGGCCTTAAAATGACCCCTTTTACTTTACTAAAATTATGGATTTTTTAAATTATAATTAAAATTTCCTTTTTAAAAATATAATCCTGTAAATTTTATTAAATATAATACCCTTTCTTTTGAACTCATGTGGTATCTTATAATATAATCCTGTAAATTTTAAAAATTTTCTTTTTAAAAATATAATCCTGTAAATTTTATTAAATATAATACCCTTTCTTTTGAACTCATGTGGTATCTTACATGCTAGGGAGATGGTTTTAGGAATCACTATTACTTGTAAGCCAGTAAGCTTGCCAAATAAAAGAGAAAAAAATAAATATGTTTGAATAATATAGTGAGATGCAAAAAGGGATTCTAACCCCTGAAAAAAAAAAAAAAAAAACTGATGTTCGTTGCCTTATAAAGGCTTAGTAGGTTCTTAGAAATGAGTTAGTAGACCTAGAGCTAATGCCTTGACCTTTCTAGGGGTAACTACTAGCTAAAAGAAAATAAATATGGTTGGAGTGAAAATAAAATGACAAAAAAAAATCATGTGATCTCGTGAGAGCATGAAAGGTTCTTGGGTACTAAAATTGACCCAATGCCTTGTTTTTCTTGGATCACAATATGCTCAGTTCCCTCCTTTTTACACATCCAAGTACAAAATGATAAAGAACAGGATTGATCCAAAAGAAAACATTATATAAATGAGATAGGCTATATGAATACTTTCCTAGTAGGAGTTCCTAGTCCAAGTTTCCTAGGTCAAGTAGGCAGGTCCAAAACCACCACTTGGGATGACCCCTTTGAGCTCTTTTAGTTGGTCTATGTTGAAGTTGTTGGTTAGTAACTAGCTTTTGACTTCTTTGTTGAATTATATTTGGCATATCCCTTGTGGAATTCATGTCGTGATTTTGTTACGGGGTAGGGTGAGAACTTTATTGTGTTATATTGTGTATTTTATTTGAAGCAACTTGATCCTCTTTATGGTTTGTGTGTGTGTGTAGATCAATTCCTGGGTTTGATAGGCTAGGTCACCCTATCCTATAGTCACCAATGAGAGTTGATTTTAAGAAAAAATTTAAAGCATAAAAGTGGCCTATCCTATATTTGTGGGACTATAAAAGTAGTAGATTTGTATAATAGAGTAAAAATTTATTAATGCCTTAGCTAATATTTAGTCTATAGGGTTAAGTACAAAAGGCTAAGTTGTAACTTGCCAATGATATTTTTTGCCATTTCTAATATTTCATGTTTGAGATCTCAACCTCCCACCATCTAAGAGGGTGCATACTCTTGGCTACCATATCATTGGGGTGTATACCATGCTCCAGCCTCTCATCAACTGATTCTCAGCCATTAATGGTAGTATGATTTCATCCTAGCCACCTTGGCTATGGTTTCTTAGCAATTTAGTCTATTTCCTTGTATTTCTAATTTAATTCTTTATTGTGGAATTAGCTTCTTTACATTGGTATCAGAGAAAATCTTTGATCCAAAGAAAATATCATTTTTATGGTGAATCCGGTTACAAGAATAGGCATAAGGTAATTAGAGGAACAAGAATTAGTCCTAGGACTTGACACAATTACAACCATGACTAGTTAAGATTTTCTATAGTAAATCAGGACTAAATCTAAGGATCTTGAAGAAGGCCTGAACGAATAATGGTGGATTCAAGGTTATTTTAGCGGCTTGTGGTCAATTTGAGGCCATTTTGAAGGATCTTAGATTTAACTTGAGTCTAAACAGGGTTTGGAAGAGTTAAACTATAGTTACTTTTTAAAGCAGGCTTCTCTTTCCTCTTTCCAAGCTTCCTTGTGAGAGCTTTTATCACTACAAGGATATAGGAATATAGAAATTGTCATTTTCGATGCAAATTAGTGGCATCGCTATTTGTGTCGCTATTTGCATTGCAAATACGACACAAGACAACGGTACTCAGGCAAAAAAAAGCAGGCCGAAATCCAAGCGCAGCATTTTGCACGAAAGAGAGAAAGAGAGAGTGAACTGCATCTTCTGTTTGAGAGAGAGAGGGAGAGCTTCTCGCCACTGCCACCATTTGTGAAGAAGAGGAGCAAGTGCACAGAAGGCGAAGGGGAGATGTCGTCATGGAGAGAAGCCGCCGAATCCATCCTCGGGCCTTTATGGTGAGTGCATTGTTCCTTCTTGGTTTTCTTTTGTTTTTTTTCATTTTATTTTGCTTGTTCTTGTTAAGAATGATGTGTACAGAGAGAGAAAGAGAGGAAATGAGAGAGGGAGAGGAAGAGAGAAAAAGAAAGAATGAACAAGAGAGAGAGGGAAAAAACATGAAACATAATAAAGAAAGAGAGAAAGAGAGAGAGAGGGAGAGAGAGAGGAGAATGAATGCATAAAAAACAAAGAGAGAGTAAGATCTTGTTCTTTAATTTCTTATTTTCTTATTTGTAGTAGTAGTAGTAATAGTAGTAGTAGTAATAGTTCTTTGATTTCTTCTTTTCTTATTAGTAGCAGCAGCAGCAGCAGTAGTAGTAGTAGTAGTAGCAGTAGTAGTAGTAGTAGTAGTAGTAGTTCTTTAATTTCTTATTTTCTTATTTGTTATTGTTTTAGTAGTGGTAGTGGTAGTGGTAGTGGTAGTGGTAGTGGTAGTGGTAGTGGTAGTGGTAGTGGTAGTGGTAGTGGTAGTGGTAGTAGTAGTAGTTGTTGTTGTTGTTGTTGTTGTTTTTGTTGTTGTTGTTGTTGTTGTTGTTGTTGTAGTGGTAGTGGTAGTGGTAGTGGTAGTGGTAGTGGTAGTGGTAGTGGTAGTGGTAGTGGTAGTGGTAGTGGTAGAAGAAGACATGAAACATAATAAAGAAATAGAGAAAGAGAGAGGGAGAGAGGAGAATGAGAGAGAGAGAGAGATGCTTTGTTAAAGAAAATGAGAGATGGAGAGGAAGAGAGAAAAAGAAAGAAGGAAAGAGAGAGAGAGGAAAAAAATATGAAACATAATAAAGAAAGAGAGAAAGAGAGAGAGAGGGAGGGAGAGAGGTGAATAAATGGATAAAAAACAAAGAGAGGGTAAGATCTTGTTCTTTAACTTCTTCTTTTCTTGTTTGTAAAAGTAGTAATAGTAGTAGTAGTGATAGTGGTGGTGGTGGTAATAGCAGTGGTGGTGGTGGAGGCAGTATAGAGAGAGAGAGAGGTTTTGTTAAAGGTGCACCTTTGGTGTGTTCAAGAAGGTGAGTAGTAGTAGTAGTAGTAGTGGTAGTGGTAGTGGTAGTGGTAGTGGTAGTAGTAGTAGTAGTAGTAGTAGTAGTAGAAGTAGAGAGAGAGGTTTTGTTTAGGGTGCATCTGGGGTGTGTTCAATGCTTCGGGAAGGCAAGTACTAGTAATAGTAGTGGTAGTAGTAGTAGAGAGAGAGAGAGAGAGAGAGGTTTTGTTAAAGGTGCACACAAAGGAAAAAAGGTGGTGAGGTCCGGTGCAATACCATGAGATGAGAAACACTCCAACATAAGGTAGCTACTCCCTCGTCCCCATGCATAGCATATTAGACTTTACATACTGTAGGCCCATCCGTAGGTGGGTGGAGATTTACATACGTTAATTTTGTTGAGTTACAAGAGAATAAATCCCTTCTCAAAAAATTTAAGAAAGAAAAAAAGAATGATAACAAAAACAAATTGTTTATCGTAATGTAGACCAAATGAAAAACAATGAAGGCCATGATGTTCAAGATTTCAAGGCGTATCTTAATCAGCATCTCCCATGTCCTTGCTCTCAATACAAGTTAGCAATTAGACAAAATAATCAATTGTCTATAAAACACGTATGACGCTTCGGCGAGTTTCAATTAGAGATCATTGATCAGGGGATCTCAGATTTTGAGCAAACGGTAAGAAAAGTATATATTAATCATGCATTGTATTCACAAACTGATTGAATATCATATACAAAAATATTGGATGTGGCTAGAAAATTTATTATATGGAGGTGACGTTGTTGGAGGGGAATTTGTCAAAAGGTCGAATCCACCGGGGATCAAAATAGAAGGAAGTAGAGATAGGAGATAAAAGAGAAGATAGAGAATACCCAAGTGGTTAACACGACAAAAACAAATCACAATGAATTGAATCAATATGTATTGAAAGAACCTAGAATCTTCGCACTACTCAGAAGCAATCTCCAGGCATTAGATCTCCTGGAGCTTCTTCATAGAACAAAACATGCATAAAAATTACAGCTCCCTCTCTACTGCTCGGAACCCAAATCTGATGGCTCCATTAGCTTTGAAAGGGGAGTAAAACGCAGGACACCTGCTCATGAATCTCCCAGATCACTCCTTCTTCTTATTTCCGTTCAATCTGTAGTTTTCAGCCTGTTTACAGCGATTGCGGCGCGCACGATTTCGTCAATCTGTCTTTTTTTAATGAAAAATCTCCTAACTGGCTGAAAAAACAACTAGCTTTTTGCATGCCATCCTAATCTAGAAGCTTTTTTGAATTTTTACAATAAATAATATCAAAAATAGACTAAAATTATCCAAAAATCTAGTATTTTTGGATAATCCATACAACTCACACTAGTACAAATGGCTTAGATCACATTGACTCTCTAGATCAATAAAGAAGTCGGATGATGATGCATTCCATACTTTTTCACACTGTGTCCTCATAACATCACGACATCCATCCCCTCTAAACCTGCACATCCTCTGGTATGTGCCAAAATCCTAGTTGTCACCGGATTCTGAGTCCTCCTCATCCTCTGCAACCATATCCTTTGCTTCTTCATCTTCCATATCTTCATGGCTAGCCCATGTATCATGGCTACTATTTTCTTCCAATTCTGACAACTCATAGGCAGTAGATTACCGCCTTTTGAATAATTTGATTCTTTTCCCTGCTACCGGAAGTTTTATGGCTGTCCCATCTAGCTCATTTAATGCGTAAGTAGCATTATCAAACACCTGTCTTACCACATAGGGTCCAAACCATCTTTTGGAAACTTTACTCATGGCACTATGCTGGTTATCTAAACTGCTATCATAAACCAATACCCAATCCCCATCATGTATGGTTCTTGGTCTCAGTCTATGTCTTTTGTCAAACCGTTTCTTGTTCTGTATCCTTGCTACCCTTAACTTTGTAGTTGCTGCCTCTATGTCTTCTAACTTTCTTTCCAACTATCTAATGCATAAGGCCAAAAACTCCTCTCGATTCAACTCCTCCTCCCAAGGTAACACACTCCATGTGACTGTCATCTCTTCTATCAGCATGATAGGTTTTTGACCATACATCAACTCTGCAGGCATATATCCTGTAACAACACTATGAGTTGTTCTGTCAGCCCACAAAGCATTAGGGAGCAATCATGGCCACTCTTTTACCTTCTCTCCACATGCTTTTGCCAATGCCTTCACAATAGGTGGATGACCTCTTTCACTTTTTCCATTTCCTTCAAGGTTATAGGCTCAAGTTAAAGCAAGCTCTATCCCTAACCGTGCAAAGAAATCATGAGCTTCATCTGCACCCAGCTCACCCCTATCTACTGTAATTTTTCCCACATTGCCATATTGACAAAAGATCTCTTCTAAGAGAAAAGTACATACAACATTTGTCGTCTTAGTACGTAGAGCTCTCCCTTCCACTTGATTAGTCAAGTCTTCACGAGCAAGCACAAGATACCTCATTTTCCAAAGACCTGTAGGCATTGTGACCAAATCCACCACCCACTTAAAATGAAGAGACAATGGATATGTGGGTTGCAATCCATTCGGATGTCTCACAGTTGAATACATTTGACATGTTGTACATGTTTCCACAAAGTGAGAAACATCCTTATACATACCTTGCCACCAATATCTTTCTTTGATCTTTGTAAAAGTACCCCAAACACCTCTATGACTAGCCCACAAGCTTTCATGAAATTCTTGCATTACTTTTACTTATGAAGCTCTGTCACCCAAAACTCGCAATGGCATACCCTATTTCTTTTTAGCATGTTTCCATAAGTATCCATCTTTTAAAAAAACCCTATATGATTTCCTCTTGATTTTCTTAAACTTCTCATCTGACCATTCATCTCTATTTGTTAATATACTGAGGTATTGACCAATTCTTAGCCACTCTCCTGCATATTTGTCTTCCAGAACCACTTCTACACAAGATACAAAACATCTAAAGTGTCTTCTCTTTATTGTCCAAGCTTCTGTTAATGCTGTAGAAACACCTTGCATTGCTAAATTCACTCTTGCAACATCATTTTCAACCATAAGAAAGTCATCTTCTTCCTCCTCATCTATCATCCCATCTTCATTCTCATAACGTGCTCGAGATAACATGTCTGCCACTGGGTTATCTCTTCCTGCAATATGCTGAAATTCAGGCTTCAAAGATTTGATGTATGCAATCCACCGGAGCATAGCAATGTCCGGAGTAGCACAACTAGTAATCATACCCAATACTGGCAAACAATCGGTCTCAATGACTACATGAGCACCCATAAAATACTCCTTATCACATTTAAGGGTTGTCACAATTCCCCATAATTCTCTTTTAACTTGTGGATATCTTCTCTGTCATTCTGTCAATACTTTAGCACCAAAGCGAATTGCATATCTTTTTCCTTCCTCATCATCTTGCCCAATTTCCCATCCAATCCCAATTGGGCTTGTATCAATAGTAATAATGATAGGATTTTCATGTGAATAGTCAGCCTTTCTCAATGTAGGAGCAGATTTTAAGAGTTGCTTCAATTTCTTCATTGCTTTCTGATGCTTGAAATTTTTGACCTTTCCTTAGAAGCTGATAAAGAGCATCGGCTACATGTGCAAAGTGAGGAATCCATATCAAATAGAACACACATGCACCCAAGAATCTACTCACCTCTGATACATTTGTGCATACATCTCGCATCCTATCAATCCCATCTATTTTTGCTGGTGATGGCCTTCGCCCATAAGGCCCACACATATGCCCAACAATCAAAACCTCTTCAACTCCAAAGACAGACTTTTTTCCAAAAAGAGTTAAATACACCTCTTCTAGACGTGTCAAAATCCTCTCACAATCCACAATATGGTCTGCAACAAACTGTCTGCATCCATGAGCATCCATCTCTTCATTCTTTTCATCCAATGCATACCCTAGAAGGGCATAGTCAATTGTGGTATAAAATCCATGAGTACCCTATTCATAGCATTTGTCATGTGTGCCACTGAGTTCATTGCACCCTGTGGGAGAGTACACATCCATATTAACCCCAAAGGAGTCTTCATGGTTGTGATATCCATGCTTTCAATTGCAAGCTGAAACTAATCATAACCCGAGTAAAGATCACCCAAAGAATAGATCGCTCTGCCTGCAAAAGCCTCTACAAATTCATCAACCACAGGATCTACACCCACATTTCTTACGGTCACTTTATTGACCAGTTGCATGTCTTGAATAAATCTCAAAGCCCCATTCTTTTTGGGCACAGTAAACCAATGATTTGAGTATGGGGCTAAAGAAGGCTCCAAGATCTTCATGCGAATCTTTTCATTTAGCAAATCCATGAGCTTTGGCAAGTAAGCTTTAGGCACTGGAATAGGCCTCAAGTTCCATGATACATGTGGCATAGTAAATATGACCATAGGAGAGACAACATTTGGATCCACACAACCTATTTCACTTGGCTGAAATGAAAATGCATTCCTATGTCTAACCAACATTCGCATAAAACTGTCTCTCTCAGTAGGCAAAAGAAACCCTTATGCACCAACTTTCAATTCCTGTAACGTTTCAAATGTAAATTGATTACCTATATCTTTAGGATCCCATAAGCTTGGATCCCTTGACACTTTTTCATACATACCCTCACTCTCTGGTATATATGCTCTTATGCAGGCTACTTGATGCAGTTACTTTTTCTTGTGGATTAATTTGATTCAGTATGCTTTGGACACTGGCACTTGCCTCTATCAATAGTTTGTCAGTGATGTATACGTACATATTGGTTATGCATTGAGTGTCATTGCTCTTGGCTCAATCCATTGTGCATTTGGAATTTCTCTACAATTTCTTAAGATCTTTTATTTGTATGATGTATATGCTTATGGGATGTATTTCCTCTTGACACTTTGAGTCTGTGACAATCTTTGGTATCGGTGGTCAATGCTTATTCATTGTTGGTTGTATTCTGTATATCCTGGTTGCTATCTAGATATCCCTAGCAATGGAGCCTTCCTTTCTTGTCTATTTGCCCATAGTTGGATTGACACCACACACTATTGCATTTATAATAATGGTGTTGTAATTAATGTTTTGAGTATTCTTTTGGAGAGCAGATGGTTTGCTTTGGCATTCCATCGATTGCGGTTTGTAGAAACCGTACCTCCTTTTGTTCTTGCCTTTTTGCCTGCTCTTTTAGATCAAATTTGGGGCTATTTTATTGCAATTACAATAGCCCATACTAGTGTCATTTCTAGTCATTATGGCAAGTATTAGAGTTCAGAGATAAAGATGGACAAAAGGATAAAAGCACAAGCAGTAAGGGAAGCAGACATTCTCCCTTCTCAGTTCATTCCATCAACACATAGTGTAAAAGTCAACTCTGTGTAAAGACCTAGATCTAATAATGGTTAAGTCAATGTGACTTAACCTTATTCAACTAAGGTAGACAACTATGAGATTGAATCTCAACACTCCCCCTCAAGCTCAGCTGGGGTACTTCACTCCAAGTAGCTCTCTAAAATGCACAAATTTATCTTTACCCAATGACTTGGTAAAGATATCTGCAACTTGGTCTTCTGTCCTCACATGGACCAAATCAATGTCACCTGCAATCACTTTGTATTTGATAAAGTGATAGTGTATGTCAATGTGCTTAGTCCTATCATGATAGATAGGATTAATGGCTAGGATCATACTACTTATGTTGTCACAATAGAGTGTGACAAGCGTGACTTCCTATATGCCCAAATCATCAAGAAGCTTCATGAGCCATGCTGCCTCACATGCAGCTAATGCAGCACCTTTATACTCTACCTCAGTACTAGAGAGTGCAACTATAGGTTGCTTCTTACTGCTCCAGCTGGCCATACTACTAAGAATGGAAAATGCATACCCACTAGTAGATCTCATGTCATAGGTACATCCTACCCAGTTAGCATCTGTATATCCTGTAAGCTCCAAAGGCTTACCATGCTCATAGAATAGACCATAATCTGATGTAACCTTCACATATCTCAAGATCCTACTCATTGCATCCAATGGCGGCTTCATAGGCTTATGCATGAATTGGCTAATCAGTCCAACCAAATAGCTAAGATCCGATCTAGTAATGGTAAAGATCTTGAAGAATAATTTATAAAAATAACACTATTTTCTAACACAAACAACTAGCAACAAATGCATAACAAGTAGAAATATGTTTTTTCCAAATAATTGTGGGAGAGAACTTAGTGATCTATAGGGAATGTTGAGTGCATAAAATCCATACACGACACGTGCTATGCAACTATCACTTGGTAACTCTACATGTAGCCTAATCTAAATGGCAAGTGCTTATTCAAGGAAGCCTAAGAGCTAATGGTTAAGGAGGATAAGTCAAACGTAACATAGTAGTGATGGAAAAAGGGATATGAACTCTCATGGGCTTTGCAAGTATTAAAGGGAGTGCTATTTGCTTGCTATTAACCTACTTCTAGTGATAAAAATAACAAGTGGTTAAAATAGCAATTCTTAAAATAGCAACTGTAAAAGCATTGTTTGCCGTGAAGAAGTTCTGGCATTACCTGTTGGCCACCCCTTTCACCTTCTTTGTCGACCATCAAGCCCTGCTCTATTTAGTAAACAAACCTTGTGCTACAGGACATATAGCTCGATGGCTCCTCCTGCTCCTAGAGTTCGATTTCTTCGTGGTGGTATAAAAGGGAAAACAACATTACATGGCTGATCATATGTCCCGTATACCCACAGGAGAAGCCGCTGGACAAGGAATCATGGACGAGTTACCTGACGTCCACTTATTCCACCTGTCCAGCGAAGGAGACCTATTTAGGGCCGATCTGACACCATACTGGGCAGACGACATAGTCCAAGTGCTCGAGCGTGGACTACCAGAGCGACCAATAGAAAGGGCACAACTTAGGCGCTTGATCTTGAAAATCCAACCCTACCAGCTGATTGCAAGCCAACTCTATAGGCTGGGGCAAGACGCATTGCTGCGTAGGTGCATGTGTGAGCATGAGATTCATGATGTGCTCTCAGAGGCGCACAGCGGCATTGCAGGAGGACACTTTAGCAGAGACACGATAGCACAGAAGGTGCTGCAGTCCTAGCTATGGTTGCCCATGCTTTTTCGCGATGCTAAGCAATTCGTCAAGCATTGTGACGAGTGCCAATGGACAAAAGTCCCGATTTGTAAGGATCAAATGGAGTTAACCCCTGTTATTGCTCGCCAACCCTTCGAAAAATGGGGGATTGACTTCATAGGACCCATCAGCCCCACGACGCAATACTCACAAGCCAAGCACATCGTGGTGGCCACCATGGATTACCTCACGAAATGGGCAGAGGTGAGAGCCACACAAAAAAACGATGCTAGGACGACTGCCAAGTTCTTATGGGAGCAAGTGATCTCGCACTTTGGTTGCCCCATCGAACTGGTTAGCGACCAAGGAACACACTTCATCAACGAAGTGATAGCCCATCTCCTATCCGCCTCTCTTATCATCCATCGCAAATCCTCACCATACTACCCTCAGGCTAATGGCTAGGCAGAATCAACCAACAAAATTCTCATCAACGTCCTGACTAAAGTAGTCTCAGCCTCACGAAGCGACTGGGATAACAAGTTGATGGCAGCCTTGTGGGCCTACCGCACAACTTATAAAATGGTCGTCGGTCAAACCCCTTTTAGGCTGACCTATGGGACTGAAGCCATTCTCCCATTAGAATTCTTCATCCCTAGCCTGAGAATAGTGCTCCAAGAATGATGGGAAGGGAAGGAAGCATGGACGCAACGCTTGGTCGAGCTGGAACACCTATCAGAGACTCGTCTTGTAGCCACCCACGCACTTATTTGGGAGAAAGCCCGACGCAAGAGCTGGTTTTGACAAACATGTCAAGCAACGGGAGTTTGAGCAGGGTGACTTAGTGCTCCTCTACTCAGTTAAAGGACATAAGCAAAAGATGAAATTCAGAGGTCTCGGACCCTTCAAGGTTCGGGCAATCAGCCAAACTGGTAATGTCAAGCTTGAGACACTGGATGGTGAAGGAATAGGCTTCTTCAATGGCAGTTGTGTCAAGAAGTACTACCTTCCCACTCATCCTTTGCATGAGCCACCAATGTTAGAACCGCCTATCAAAATATGAGTAGCCACAATTACTGAAATCTACGAGAATGAGGAGAAGGCTGTCGAACCCGCCTACCTTCGTGTCACGGTCATTGCCAAGCAAACGTGCTCCTTCAACGCCTTGATTGATGAGGGGGAAGATTTCAATGTCTTAACGCACAAGCATTGGATCCAACTTGGCAAACCACTACTTCATCCCACAATTGCCAAATTAAGCCCATACGGGGCTCAATCCTACGCGCTTCTCGGCAAATGTAGAGTCACCGTTTCTATCGAGTCTGAAACTGTCCCAATGCTATTTTATGTATTGCTGAGTACCACGGAAGCAGGCATGGAGTCACTACTCGGGCGAACCTTTAAAAAGAAGACTCACTGCAATGTTGATTATGAGTCGCAGCGCATCCACTTAGCAATCAGCAACGTGCGCATTGTCACATCTTTCAGCAAGGGCCTCGTAACACCGTCACCATCCACAGGGCCATCGATAGAAATAACCGTAGGAAAGACTAAGGAGGGGGGTAATGCATGCCTGCCGCTCCCAGATTCCCATAAAGGCCACCACAACCAAAGCAAAACCCAACAGCCTCGCTTCCAATGGGTGCCTAAACAGCCTCTAGAACCGCCTAGAACTAGACGCGTATGTTTGCATAAGACCTACAACTCTAAATCTAGGAAACCAAGATGCAATCACCGGAAGCGCTGTGTGATTAAGCAAACATGGGTCCCTAAAATCCTCCTGCATGCGCAAGGCTACTATGAGGGGAATGCCTCGCTGTGGATCCCTAAGGTCCCTACTGTCAAGGGCACTAGTCCTACGCCGACCTCAAGTCTGATCAGCCCATGTCCCCCGACACCTCAAGACCATAGGCCACAGTGCTCTCTAGAGCCCCAGCCATCCCACTCCTCTACGTGTTGGCCCAAGAGAGTCGCACAAACCTATCCGCCCAAACAATGGCCACCACCACAGGTGGCATCATCCGACCAAGTCAACCCGCCTCTCCGCAGCCTATCTGACTGCAGCAGCCCAGCTGCTGTGATCGAACCTAACCCACCCATCTTGCCAACAGCTACGTTGCCGACTCAAAGGGACTCCCAGCCGCAACTCTGTACAATCAGAACCTCTAGTTCTAGCAGACCTCAACCACTTCCCGGCCTTACGCCCTCCTATGAACGAAAGTTATTTCCAACGCTGGCCACCGCTGACCTTGTAGAGGACACCGGAGATGATGTGGTGGACTGCATCAAACAGTTCGATGCCACCTTTGTAGCACTAGCCCTCAGCTATGACTGCTTGGACTTGGGTCTATTAGTAGAACCCTTTGCAACAGAAGTGCGCAATATGCCTTGCTCTTGGGAGACTTTTGAATTCACCTTTGCGCAGGCTTCTCGCTCTGCTGCTGCTGAGTTGCTCGCTAGCGAGGTCTCCAAAGAGCAAGCCATTAAGCAATGCCTCATCACATCATATGACCCACAGACAATGTCTGCCACCATCACCGACCAAGAGATCGCAAGGTTATCCCACCTTGCTGATACGGATCACCCTTCTTGAGGCAGTGGTACACCCTTAGGTTGCAATGGGAAGTCGACGGATGTCGCATAATAACCAACACCGAACAACGCCGAGCCATCAAAACGGCCGAGTATGATCCCACCTACGTCGCGTCTACCTCGTATAGAGTGTTAACCACTCTTCGGGGTCGACCCATGGATGAACATATCATAGGGCATCCCTATCTTGATCGCCTCTTAACAGAGGAAGAGCTCCACATCGCAAGTCGGGTCGACTCCGGTGATTTCCTCATAGATGTCCTCACGTACATCACACATGTAGGAATTTGACCCTTTGATCTGGACCGCGTTGCTCAACTGGAATATAACCCCAACTTCTACGCTTGGCTCCTACACAAATAAAGATGAACGCCTTGGCCTCGCAACCTCCAATCGTGGGATGGATTCTTCTTTTCCAAAGGGGGAAAGGGGTAGTAAGGTGGATAAACGAAATAAAATCAAAAAAGTAAACCAAGTGTGAAATGCTTAAATTTGAAAGGCAAAGGTAAAAGGTGGTGGTAGAAGTCTGAAAGGAAAAGTTAAGGCTATGTTCAATAAAATCTGCTATGCTTTTGTTCTTCCAGCAAATTAGTTACCAAAAAGTACTAAAAATGGAAATGGCTAAATGTGCAGGTGGTGACCATGGCAAGCGAGGACAAAGCGGGCAAGCTTCCCTTCTCGGAGGAGGAACAAGTAAAGTACGGCCTCACGGTGGAAACAAGAGCTTTCAACCAGGTAAAGTTCCGCCACGTCTTCGACCTTGAAGACGTAGACATGGAAGAACCAGTGGTACACCAAATCATAGAGCAGTGCCACATACAGAAGTACCTAGACGCAGTGGGTCAGAGGGTAGATTACACCTTGTGCGTTGATTTCTTGCATACCTTCAGCAGAAATGGGGGCACTGTCACGGTGCATGACAATGAAGCTACCAGACAGGTGCAGATCGAGGCGGAGTTGGTGGAAAGGGCACTAGGGCTGCCAAATAAGGTGGAAAGGAAGCCAAAAAGAGACATCTACGCCATGTTGGGGATGGATAAAGTGAAGGTTCACACCAATGATGGAATTAGCCTGGCGGACATCCCCAACCAAGAAATTTAGCTCTGCAGGCGAAGATGGTGCACGCCCTGTTCTCAAGCCAGAGGTACAATAGCATAATGACCCAAATCAATGTACCTCTGCTCGACAGCATTACGGCGCAATCTTTGGATGAGGTGAACCTTAATGGGTTCGTGAGAAAGACAATTGAGGCCTCGGCGAAGGCCCTGGCGACAGGAGGAAGAGCCGTGGCAGGAGAGTCCTTGTCGTCCCGATCGACCCGCAAGGCATCATCCTCCAAGGCCCCCACCATAGGGTTTGGAGGTGTCCTTACGGCAATCATCCAAGAAGCGATAGGGTAGGGACAAGCAGGAGAAGACAAGAGGGAGGTGACGAGGAAAGTGGCGAGTCACCATCACAGTCCTCGCCTCACATAGAAGAGCAGTAGAGGTCGTTTGATGAAATGGAGAAGGATGCCGACGAATAGGGAGAATCTCAGGCTACACCACAAAGGCATGCGGAACAACAAACCAAAGCCCTACATGGAAAAAGAGAGGAGGAGCGAAAGAAGAAAGAGAAGGAAGATCTGGAAAGGGCTCGAAGGGAGTCGGTGAAGGATGAGGAGGAAAGAAAAAAGAAGGCCGAGGAGGAGCTGAGAAGGAAGGAAGAGGAAGAATTGGAGCTGGCAACCCGTCGCTCCATTGAGGAGCAGCACAGAAGAGACGAGGAAGGAGCAAAGGGTCTTCACTAACCTGAGGCACCCGGTCCCAGTACCAGTGTGCCGGAGATCGCACCCCTACCCCCTGCAGAAGGAAGAGGAAAGGACCCGATCAGGCCAAATCCCCCCTCCTCATACCGTCCATGCCAGCCACTCCTATTATGACGACACCCCTTGCCACCGCCACCCAAGGGCCTACCCCACAAGTCGGCGAGAGCAATGTGGTCACTTGGCTACAATTTCTGGTGGAACGGGAGCTGGCAAGGGAAGCGGCTATGACCACCCCAGCTTCAGGAGCCAAAAGGGCAGCCACGGTTGAACTGGAGCCAAGGCCGAAACTGAAAAGGCAAAAAATAGAAGATGTCGCCACCACTACGACCATGCCCCACCCCCACCTCCAGCAGGCCAATATGACGAGTATGTTAAGGAACTACTCTCGCAGTTGCAAAGGCCAGGGAAGAAAGGAGGACAGCCGTGGAGGAGTTGACAGCAGAACGAGAATCACAAGCCGCCCTCCAGTTGGAGAGAACAAAGCAGATAACAGAATATCAAAGGGAAATCGCTATGCTCAGGGAGGAAGCCAACACTAAGGAGGCGGAAGAATTAAAAGACCTGAAGGAACGTGACACTACGTGGGAGGGAAGGAGAAAAATCTTGATGGAGTGTCTCAACCGGGGAGAGGGAAACAAATGCCCACCTTCGGTGCAAAAATGATCAGCTATCTGCAGTCAACCTGGAAGCACAAAGCCAGCTTGACAAGATCAGACATGAGGCTGCAGAGTTGGACCAGTTAAGGGCAGAACAGGTGTGAAGGATGCAGGTGAAGCTGGACCAGCTCAATGCGCAGATTGTAGATGAACGCCAGGAGCAGTCCCGTCTGCACCATGAGCTCCAGGCCCAGCAGCAGCAACTGCTCATGGCAATGACCCTCCATCAAGGGGAGAGCCTGGAAGATATGGAAAAAAGAGCAAAAGAATGGGCCGATCACAATGAGTAGAGAGTACGGGACTTAGCATGCCGGCTAGCCAAGGCCGAAGGAGACAGGGTGTTGGCTGAGAATCAGGCAGAGGCGGCCCAACTCTCCATGATAGCCCAGCAACACACCTTCCTCAATACACTGCTCAACTCCACCAAACCGGAAGGAGATGAAGCCAATGATCAACTGCAAAGGAAACTAACCATTGCACGTAGAGCTCTCGCAGCAGGCCTGCATGTGCCGCTGCAGCTAGGAGGCCCGCCGCAGAGCCTAGAGGAGCAGAGGAGATATCTTGCACAGGTAGGCCTGACGGCACAGGAAATATATGACCTCGGTTTCACAGAGGAAAAAGCACAAGAAGACGAGCAAGCAGAAGGGGGTGAACCGGAGTTCCGATCTGGGACCTCAGGAGGAGGAATACGTCCCACCACCCCCTCAGCCACAACAAGCAGAAGTGTAGCCCCTTGATACATCTGCTGAGAGAAGAGCGGCCCAAACCAACCGCAAGAAAGAGATGGTGGAGAAGGCAAGAAGAAAGCTGAATACCAGACTTGTTCCAAGACACCTTGCCCCTCTCCTACCGCGCACCCAAGATCCCCTTGCTGAATTCCGTGCCGAATTGATTATTTGGGAATAGCAGGAGTATAACCGCGACCCCTTCGACTTGCGCTTTGAGTTTCCCACTACCTTGAATAGGGTACTACCCATTCAACTGGTAGAGGACGTCATTGCTATGGGGGCAAGGCTCAAAGCCAAGTGGTTAGTGGAGCGTGAGGCTCACCCAACTGCTTGGGGAGCCGAGGACTGTGAATTTTGGCAAGATAAAGTCCTCTAGGTGCCTAGATCAGTGGAAGGCTATAATTGCCAACCCACTTGGAGGAGACACATTTTTGACGTCAACCTAGATGCATGGATGGCATTTTGCAACACCCTCCCTTCGGAGAGAAACGACCCTACTTTTATGCCGTATCCTCAAAGGGTAGGGGTAGACTTCAATCCGTCCATCCACGGCAGGTTCGATTTTCCCATTATCTATAATACCAATAGAACCTCCCATAGGGACGCCCTTCTCTTCACCCTCCCTGATTTGTATAGCTCTATAGATAGATTTCTTAGTGAGTTCACCTCTTGTCACAACCCCGCATTCATCGTCACTTGTAATTATCTTAGGCTAATTAGGATCCTAGTCCACCACGAGCTCGCACCCCAAGAACACCACCTCCCACCCCTCTATTTTGTCCCCAACGCCATAGACAGTAACACCATGACTTGCCTCATGATGCGTGCTTCTCTTTTGCCATCTTTCTGTGTTGCACTACTTGAAGACATGAACGACAGCAAATTCACCCAGTGCAACCACCCCTTCCTTTCTACCACCACCCTCAAAACCCGCCTCCACATCAAAGGCTACTTGTTGAGTCGAAAGTTCCTTAACAAGGCCCCCCGCCCTCTGCCATCCCCTACCCACCATTCAAATGACGAGGTGTAAACTCCTGTCATGCCCTTGTACCGCTTGCCTCCATGTATTTGCCTCCTCATGCTATTATATTTTTAAAAAAAAGAAAAAAGAAAAAGAAAGAAAGATGCACCACAATCACCGCACCTAGGATCCTCCCTAGCCCCCCCCCCCCCCCAACCTTCACACTTAGGGCACATCAAGGGCAGGACTTTCAGACTTGTCACCCTAAGACTTGCACTGCACCTCCAACAAAGCACGAACTGGGTCCTCAAGTGTGGGACGTTACCAAGGGCAGACCCATCTCCCAGTTCCACTGCCATGCGTACCACACACTATGCAGCAAGACAGACACACCCCTTAGGGAGTGCACAACTTTTCTTGCAGGCTATGTTCGCACTTCAAGACATGGCTACTCGGGGAAGAGGATTGCCCACGGCTTCCCTTTATGATCAACACTTCTTTTCCTGTACCGGCATCTGGCCATCTACCTACTGATGGCCACCTTGATTGAATCAAGTCAAGGCAGAGCTGCCATTGGCATAGATTGGAACCTCATCGTCCAATGATCCATGCCCAATGCCCCAAGATCTACGGATCGCTTATTGATTCCACCAGCCTGAAGACCTTCAACTCAAAATTGAAGACCTTCAAATCAAAGACAAGGATCTTCAATCGAAGCCACGGGTTTTCAAGCCAAACAGCGTTCGAGGGGTTTCTCCAAAATAAATCCCTCCAATACCATCATCCTAAGGAATTGCTTATTGCTTCAAGCATTTCTCATACTCAAAAGATGACCGGCTACATAACCAGCGCCA
Organism: Lygodium microphyllum; assembly: GCF_053477565.2. Classification (NCBI taxonomy): domain Eukaryota; kingdom Viridiplantae; phylum Streptophyta; class Polypodiopsida; order Schizaeales; family Lygodiaceae; genus Lygodium; species Lygodium microphyllum. Next base: position 25,287,755 of record NC_141138.1, on the reverse strand, counting down.
CAACCATGTGACAGACGCTGAGTATCTCCATCGAGCCTAAAGCACGCCGGCATCTCTCCTGGTTATCATCCCTAACCACCCACCTACCTGTTCCGCCTAACAACCGACCTAACTTGCCACTATGTCCCACTGCAATGCCATGGGACTGGCACTTGGCTAGGAAGGGGGTAATGTTATCGTGTTTCCGACCGTGGTTCCGCAGCACAAAGGAGCGGAAAATGGAAAGAAGAGAAAATACCAAAAAGGCGCAGGATAAAAGCAGAAAAATATAAAAACAGAAAAAGACGCCTTGACCGGCAACCAATCCTTGAAAAATTCAAATGATCGGACATGACCCGCAACAAGTTTCGATGTCGGGAGGCGCACCATTAAAATGCAGAAGCACCCTCAAATCTGTGTAAAAGAGTGCTAGGCTCGCTCCTGTGCAAAGTGTAGGTATTAGTTGGGAATATGATAAATTAGAATGGTGGGAAATGGGAAAAAGGGCCTAGACGACGGCCGGCCATGTAAAAAAGGAATGACCACCCAAAAAGGATTTAGGGCTTTGTATATAAAGTTGAAAAGAGAATGAGAAGCTCATTCTTTGGTGTGTGGCAAAAAGAGTCTTCTTCTTCCTCTCTTCTTCTCTCCTTCTTGTTTGTGTGTGCTCTTGAGAGAGGGAGTGTGAGAGTGTGAGGGAGTGAGTGTGTGTGAGAGTGAGGGATCGAGAGGGTGAAGCTCTTCACCATCTCCTCTCCTCTTCTTCTCTTCTCTTCTCTTTTCTTCTCTTGCGCATGCGGCTATGGAGGATGGAGCTTGGAGATGGAGGATACTTGAGGATGCTTGAGCTAGCATCAAGAATCGTGGAGCTACCGGGGTGCAAGAGAGAGGAGGGTACTCGATCGGGCATCAATGTAAACTCACAACACTCATAGGATCGACGGCACGTCGGCTAGGTGAGAGATAGCCATTAGAGCTCGCTTGGAATGCTTGAAACAATAAGCAGTCCGTGGGTCTTGGCGGTTGGGCGAAGGTTCCCACAGTACTTTGTCACTCAAACACATTTTAACATGCTTTTAACTAAGCAATTCAAAGTACTTGAAGTGAGGACTAGTTTGATAGGTAGTATGTAGTAGTTATAGCTTTTGCATCCTCCTTTGCAATGTCTTGAAAAAAAAAATCTATTTTGGTTTTTTGCTATAGGATATTGTACTAATCTTTTGGCTCAAGTAAATAGCTACTTTTCTACATCTCCATGATACAATTGTTAGGGTGCTATTTGAAGGACTAAATGAATTGTTTAGGGAAAATGCTAATTACAATACCTCTTTTTAGCCCATGTTTTTCCTTTCCAAAATACAAATTTGGGTTTGTACCAAAACCATCACTTGGAGAAAAGATTATGTAGCTCAAGGAGAAGAAGAGAAGAAGATAGTTTCTTGCTCCACGTCCCTCACCCTCTCGTACTCTCAACTCACACATTCTTGTGCATGGAGTTGCTTAGCATGATGGGATGGAGAAGAGAAGATAGCATGCAAAAAGCTTCACACTCCATTTCCCTTAGTCCCTTATAAGCTCTCAACTCACTCTCACTCTCAAGGGAACAATGTAAGAAATCAGAAGAAGACAAAGTCTGCACACACATGGATAGCCTTTTCCATTAGTTCTCATCCTTTTTATATTAGAAATTTAGAGCTAGGGTTTCCCCATTTCCCTTGGGCATCCTGGCCCTTTTGTGGGCTTTCTAACTAGTCATAGCTTCTATTCATGATTCTAGACCTCAGACTTTAATTGGAAATTGACTAATACAAATGATAACTTTGAAGTATCAACTGGTTGTTACAATTTTCATGTTGGTAGGAGCATGGCTCTCAAACAAAATAATACTATAAGATGTTACGAAATCACTTCTTCTTCAAAAATTTGTAGCCTCCTTTTCTCTTTGCAATTAACATTATCCCCCCCTTCTAAGTAAGTGCCAATCCTATGGCAATTACACCCAAGGTATGTTGCTATTACTAGCAAGAGGATCTAGGAGGGGTCTTGGTAAGAAGGGATTGTGTGTTATTTCAAAAGAACTAAGGAGGAGGCACATAGCAGTGGTGTTGAAAAACTTAATGCTTGATAGATTTCTTGAAGAGAGAAGAAGTTGTGATGGCCAATATTGGAGGGAACATTATGGTTATGGGCCATTGATGTTGATGGGTCTTGAAGAGCTTCACAGAACTTGTTAAGTCACTCATGCTCTTCCAATGGGGTATATCTACCTTGTGTAGTGATTTGTGTGCATGCAAATGGAACTAGGAGTTGATTCAAATTCCAAGAAATCTTGGAATATTGTCCCACACTTGAGAACCCACTTGTTGAGAGATTGTGGTGCTATTCTATTCTTAGGGTGACAAGCAATCCATAGAATGACTTGTCCTTGATGCACCTGGGATTGTGACGCTAGGGTGTTGTTACAGCCCCCATGATAGCCCCCTTGATCTATACAGAACACATAATAGGGCTACAATGTTGTATACAAGAATATAACATATTGCTATAGGCAATGCAAGAAAAGGCCATACCATATCAAGGAATGAACAGAAAACTCTAATGGTACAAAACTATAAGAATACATCATAAATGAACCATAACAACATAATGAAGATAAAAATCAAAGAATATGAATAAGAAATGAAAGACATATAGAGTTTTTCCCTGGCACCAACTATTAGAAACTTTCTATTAGAGAGGAATCCCATCATACATCAACTCGTAAAATGATCAGAAAGGACATATAAAAGACACCCTTTTAGGCCACACCTATAACAACATAAGTAACTACACTTCATATAACATGCTAAGTCTATTCCCATCAAGAAACATCAAAGACTAACTATAGACCATAATAAGGGTGAGCATAATGTACCAAGCCATGGCTAACACCTAGCACAACTCGGTGGATGGTTGGGACAAGCATATCTCAATGGATAGTTTGGACAGCCACGACTCGAGTCATTTACATGTCATAAGATGCCAAATGACTTATCCAAAACTAGACATATCTAATGAGCAAGATAATGAGATGACTTACTTAAAGCCTTCTACCTTGAAGTAAGCCACATAGAGAAACCATGAGTAGAGCTTCTCCAATAGGATATTTGTACCCCTTAGTGCATTTGCATAAGATACAATCATTAAAATGATGGGATACAAAAAGAAACTAACGCTTTAGCCAAAGCATTTCATGAGCTATGAGGCTCATGAACATCATCCATTGATCATGCATGCACTTGACCAAAATTTTCTTCATTGCATTGAGATCCTTTTGCATAAGCATTGATCCCTCAATATCAATTTTCTTGAGCAACCACCACTGAAATTTCATGCTAAAATATTTCTACTCCTTAAAGGTTGATGATGAAATTTCACACATTTGGAGCATCAAACCATATTCATCAACCTATCTCTTCAAGCCCTGCACTTCGTTGTCAATGTAACTCTCTCATTTTCTACATCTCAAGTAGCATAACATTCTTACTATCCTTTTCATCTACAAGCTGCTACTATTGTAAAGCATGTACAACATCAAATTTGACTACAACACTAACCTACATATCAAGCAAAGTTTTATGCAAACTAGTCATCAAAGAACAAGCTTCATTAAGAATTTGTGGTACATGAATTGAAACCATAGGTTTTTTTGCATTATGTATAGAGTCCTCATCATGCATAGCATCTTGTTTCTTAGGCATAGATTCGAGATTTAATTTGGAGAATTTAACTTTCTTTTGCATCCCCAAAACCACAACATCTTCATTATGTGTATCTTGCTTGTTTTCATCATTCAACCAATCCAAAAATTCCATATGCATCCTAGAACCAAGATGATCATCTTGATGTTCTTCATGCATCCTAAAACCTATACCCAATGGAGTTAAGTGCTTGCATACATGGTTTGCTTCCCTATCCACCAATGCATTCTTATGATTTGCATAATTGTCTTAGACATCAATAATCAATCCATCGACCAACTTGGTCTTCTTAGAAGCATGATGTTTATCCTCTTTTGAAGCATCCCATACAGGTGGCCTAACATTGGGACGAAACAACCACAGATGTTCACAGAGACTTGCAAGCATAGATCCAATCTGGCTTTTCTATTGTTTCTTCCTCATAGTCATAACATACACTCCTTACATCATTTTTTCATGAAGAGTGCCTACCCAACTTGGCACTACATTATTTCCACCATACCACAAAATACCATACGTATCCTGAGTGATAGTATCTGTCTTGATGAATAGAAGAAACCTCTCCACCATAAACTATTTTATATGTTGTCATCTTTTGGGGTCCACATTCTACAAAACATATTGATTTCATGTACCTATTGGTAACTCAAACTCTGCTTGCATTGCTTCTTCGATGCACCTCCAATGCTTTACATGATCATTCAATTCCAATGCAAACACCTCATACAACAAAGAAGGACTAATACCATGTTTGCCACCAAATTTCCATGTGTTACGAAGAATAGCTAACTATTGTGTGGCATGAGGGTTATTAGCCCACGAGTCCCATGAAAGTTCTTCAAATCTCACAAACCTATTTGCAAAAGCCAACCTCTAGTATTGGCTTTAGAAGTGTCCACATGAAGTATGGAATCTACCAGTGGTGTAGACAACTCACCTTCCTCACTTGAAGCATTCTAACCAACTTTAGGCATGGATTCCCTCTTCTTGAAAGGTGTGATTTTAGGTGGCATGTCTGATTAGTCATCATCATCCACATCATCATGTTGGTGATGCTATCGATTCCTCATAGTCAAAAACTTTTGCACATTTCCCCCTTACATTTTTAAGTGTGAAGTGCATGAATCCATCATGCATCATGTAAATACAAGATAACTTTCTTTAATGGTTTATAAGATGTAGTCCTTTGCACGAGCTTGTATATTTACATATCAGTAATCTAAGATGCATTCACTGAATTTGTGCTTACTAATAAGCTTAGTATTGCAATCAATCCATAAATGTCAATCAACTCGTAATTTAACATGACCATCTTGAATTAGATTCAAACCTATACATCTACCTTTCAATCTATACAATTTATACAATGCAAAAGTATGATTCTTTTCCATGATAACTATGATCTATTGTTCCATTCACGGGACAAGACACTGCAGTGATACCTAGTTTTGGAGTGACGAGTTGGTATTTATACTTGATAGTTCATTCGTGTTAGCGGTGGCATCTTTGCCCGAACCCCCTTCTGTGGTTGGCGCCTTCCCAGCCTCTTGGGAGAATCTACGTTTCGGGGCCATTCTTGAACTTGGAATGCGGGGCTTGATCAAATTTTCTCTCTTCTTGGTGCACTCATTTTGGCAAGAATTTCCTACACTCTACTTTGAATCTAGCAATCGCTTGCCACGTAGAGGGGTAGTTGATAGAAAAATCTTGGGAATAGCAAGGGAGGGAGGGTACTTGTGACCCCCCCAAGAGGAGGAAGGGAGAAAACTCCTAAAATCTTCTTCTTCTTCTTCTTCTTCTTCTCCTCCTCCTCCTCCTCCTCCTCCTCCTCCTCCTCCTCCTCCTCCTCCTCCTCCTCCTCCTCCTCCTCCTCCTCCTCCTCCTCCTCCTCCTCCTCCTCCTCCTCCTCCTCCTCCTCCTCCTCCTCCTCCTCCTCCTCCTCCTCCTCCTCCTCCTCCTCCTCCTCCTCCTCCTCCTCCTCCTCTTCTCTCTCTCTCTCTCTCTCTCTCTCTCTCTCTCTCTCTCTCTCTCTCTCTCTCTCTCTCTCTCTCTCTCTCTCTCTCTCTCTCTCTCTCTCTCTCTCTCTCTCCCCCTGCGTAGCATGACGGAGGGAGGCAGGTGGTATTGATCTTTGTTTCAAAGAGGGGGGGTTTATAGGGAGAAGGAGGGTTATTTATGGGGGGGCATGACGGAGCCCCTTTCCTCCACCTAGGAGGCCAAATAGGCCCGCCGCCATGCAACCTACGTTTTGGGGGGAGAATAAGATAGTTGGGGGGAGGGAGGTGGCACACATGTGCCCCTCCTCCCCATCATCATTGTCGTCTTTGTATTCATCAATGCCTTCGTCATCAATGCCATCTTCTACTACTTCCCCTCCCTACCGCCAACTGGTGGCATTGACAGGAGGAAGGTTTTAAAAAAAATCAAATAACTTTAATTATTTAGGGGGAGTCCTATGGGAGAGGAGGGGGGTTATTACATCCTTCCCCCCTTAAGGGATCAAAATGTCCTCATCCTGAAAGGAATTGGGGGTATTGTCAATTGTTGAGAGTACTCTCATCAATCCATGTAGCATCTTCTTATGGATAGTCCTTCCATTGGAACTGTTACTCTCTGAGAGTTCTACTCCTCAATCACCTCTTCCGAATGTCTAGGATTATATCTAGCCAGAACTCAAGGACTCCTTGGCTTGGCATTACAACTTATTGATCATTGAGTACATGGCTAGGATTGGATACATATTTCTTTAGTAAGCTAACATGAAATACATTAAGAACCTTTACATTCTCGAAGAGTTGGAGTTTGTAGGCATTGGGCCCTAGGCACTTAAGGATCCTATAGGGCCTGCAATATCTTGAACTTAGCTTTTTAAACTCTCCCAATGATAAGGAGATCTCCTTGGGATGTACACAAATAAAAACCATATCTCCTTCTTTGAAGAGCCGCTCTTGTTTATTCATATATCCATAGGTTTTCTGCCTATCCTTGGTCAAGTTTTTGCCTTGCACTAGTAACAGGGCCTCCCGAATCCATCTCGAGTTACACAAACCATTTGATTAGGATACGGAGGCAGAGGATTTATAGCCAGATCTGTTAGAAATCAAGCTCACCATCAATGTGTCTTCATCTATGACCGACATCTATGACAGCTAGTGTGTACAGCTGTCTACATGTGACTACATTAAATAAGTCAAGTTAGTAGTCAGTCAGTGACCTAACTAGAGTTAGTCAGTCTAGTCTACATTTACACTAGGTAACTTTATCTTGTAGTGTGTGTGTGCTTTTCAGTAGAGTGTGTGGAAATGAAGGAATGAGCTTGAGAGCCTGAAGGCTCATGGATATGGAGTCTTTCCCTTTCTCTCTCTCTACTCTTTGAACATGGTATCAGAGCTTCATCCATGAGGCTGTGGGAGAATGGGCATGACAACTTGCAAATGAAGCCATAGTCAAAGGAAGGAATCAGCGTGGACTGCCTTCTGAAAATCGTGGACTGCCTCCTGAAAATCAGCAACTTGTGTCTGAAAATCGTGGACTGCCTCCTGAAAATCAGTAACCTGTATCTGAAAATCTGTGCCTACTTATCTGAATGGACAGCAACCTGTATCTGAAAATCTGTGCCTGTTGATCTGAGTGGACAACAACCTATCAATCTTCAGTGGGGCACCTGGACAAGGTTCATAGAGTATGTATGCTCACTATTGAAGGTATTTGAAGAGTGCAAGGAGTAAATGCTTGTGTGGGAGCTCTGTTATGAGCTGGAGTGACAGACACAGACCTGTAATCATTTCTGAACTACTGTAAACATGAATGGACAGCATGCATTCAGTCATTACTGACACACAGGAGCCTTGTACTACACTCAGAAGGCATCTTTGGAGCACAAGAATGTGTCAAAGCATGTATACATTGGATCAAATGTCTTGGAGCTGAGATCTCTTGCTCAGAATACTCAGATCTGAAAATCAATGACAGGCTGAAAAGTGTCATACACAATCAATGACAGAATACTCAGATCTGAAAATCAATGATAGGCTGAAAACTGTCATACACAGTCAATGACAGAATACGCAGATTTGAAAATCAATGACAGGCTGAAAACTGTCGTACATAGTCAATGACAGAATACTCAGATCTGAAAATCAATGATAGGTTCAAAACTGTTATACACAGTCAATGACAAGTACTGTGCATTACTAAAGCAATACAGGTCATCTTGGGGGTTCCATCATCTATATGGACTGGCCTATACATGCTGAATGCATGGAGAATTGAAGCAAGCAATGAGCATCATTGAAAACTGAATTTTGAAGCTGAAATAAACGTAGTTACACTGTCTTGGTTAATTACAAACAGCTCATGAGGTTTATGCCATTGGTCAATGAAGACAGGTTGTCTATGCCTACTCAGATGCTCATGTATTGAACTTGCCACTACAAAGTAAATGTATGACATGGTCAAAAGACATTTTGGAGCTGCTTGGAGCTTGGTATGCTGAATTCTGGTTGACTGCAACCTGAAACTGAATTTGTTGACACACCCAGTTTTGGACTTGAAATTGCTACTGGTTACTCACAGTTTACAGTTTTCAGACTGCATGTATGTACCCTGGCAGTGAGGTTACATAAGCTTAAGCTGAAGCAAACACATAGCTTATGTATTGACAGTTATATCTACAGTTGAGACCAATTGTTTGAGGGTTGTTTTGGGGTGTCAGTGAACTGAAATACCCTAGTTTTTTTCTGCAATCTAGTGCAAAAAACTATCATAAACTGTTACGGGCTGAACTTAGTCAATCATACTTATTGGACTGCAGGGAGTCAGGCGCTTGATAGATAGTCTATTGCATCATGGCTAATGCACATGGAACTGACAATATCACTCAGATAGTTCGAGAGAAGTTGGATAATAAGAACTTTACATTATGGAAATTCAGAATGAAAAACTTTCTGGTTGGCAGAGGTTATTGGGATTTATGTACAGGAGATGAAGTTGCTCCGGAGTTGCCTGCACACAATCCAACAAATGAACAGAAAAGAGCCTACAGGCTATGGAATGAAAGAGAATGCAAGGTGCTGCATTGGTTTTCCTTATGTATATTTGATGCTATGGTAATTCAAATCACTGGATGTGAGACTCTGAAGGATGCTTGGGACATACTGATGAAAAATTATGGAACAATGACACATGCAAGAAAGATCCAGTTGAAACAGCAGTTCAACAACATGTCTAGGAATGGCAAGAGCATCCAGACGTATATCACGGAGATTAAGACCATAGCTGATCAACTTGCTACTATTGGCTCAAGTGTATCAGAAGATGATATGATTGTTGTTGCTTTGAATGGTTTAGGCAAAGAGTACAAAGCTTTTGACACTTCCATTTCTGTCAGAGAAGAGCCCCCTAGCTAGGAAGAGCTAGTTGCTTTGTTGCTGCATGAGGAAGTCAAACTTGGTTTGAATACAAGTTCTAGTGCATCTCAGAGTAGAGATACTGTGTTGTACTCTAGCTAGCGTGGCAGAGGATCTAGAGGTTGTGGTTCGTTTCGAGGTCGTGGTGACACTCGTAATACTTATGGACAGTAGCAGCATCAGAGTAATTGGCATGGTGCAAATACACAAGGCCAGCGTGGATCTGGTGGGTTTAGAGGCAGGGGGAGATCACCTCGAGGAAGAGGAGGTGGATCTGGATCTTGGCAGTCTACTGATCAGTCCAACAAGGACAAGGACTGTCATTATTGTGGCCGGTATGGGCATATTGCAAAGGATTGTTACAAGAAGCAGGGAGATATAAAGGCAAAGGGCAGACAGCATGGGCACTATGCATCTTCCACCAGTGGTGCTCATGATGAGTCAGTTGATAGACTCTTTGCCATGAAGCATGTATCTAAAAATGCATCGAGACATGATAGAGATGACGGATGGTACATTGACTCTGGAGCGTCAAACCACATGACCCCGCATGGAGAGTGGTTTGATGAGATGGTTGCAGGTACACATGGTCATGTATGTACTGGGGATGATACCCAACATGACATAAAGCATAAAAGGATTGTTCCATTGATGATGCCTGATGGCAAGAAGAAAGTCCTGCATGATGTCTTACATGTACCGACCATAACAAATAATTTGTTGTCTGTGGGTCAAATGGCAGAACAGAATTTGCAAGTGAGGTTTAACAAGGATGGATGTTTCATTGAGGAGTATGGAAATGGCTGCAAGCTAATTGCCAAGGGCAGAAGGGATGGTAGGATGTTTACATTGGATGTGACCATTCCGAGACTCAAGGCAGCCATGTTTGCTCATGATGAGAGTGCCATTCGGGATGTAGAGATTTGGCACAAGCGGATTGGACATGTTAATGTACAAAAGCTGAAATCTATACAACAGAAAGAAGTAGTACTTGGATTACCCAATTTCAAGTATAATGATTTTGGTCATGTATGCCTTGCATGTCTGTTTGGGAAGCAGGCACGGTTTCCTTTCATGAGACATGTAAAAAACAGCACGAGGCCTTTACAGTTGGTACACTTTGATGTCTGGGGTCCTTCACATAATGCTTCCTTTGGCGGTGCATGATATTATGTCTCATTTATTGATGATTTCAGCAGGTACACTTGGCTTTATATCTTGAAACATAAGGATGATGTGTTTGATGCATTCAAAGACTTCAAGAAACATGCTGAAAATGAATTCCCACTGTTACATATCATGTTTGAGATCAGATGGAGGAGGTGAATATTTCTCAAACTACTTTGACAGGTATCTTGCTAAACATGGGATCAGAAGACAGCTCACATGCAGTTATACACCACAGCAAAACGGTGTTGCAGAGAGGAAAAACAGGGTTTTGATGAAGTCAGCTAGAGCTATGCTGAATGAAAAATGTCTGCCAAATGGTTATTGGGCTGAAGTAGTGATGACTGCTATATATGTGCTGAATCGAACCCCTACAGCAGGGATTCATGATGTCACTCCGTATGAACGGCTGTATGGTCATAAACCTGATATTTCACACTTGAAGGTATTTGGCAGCATTGCATATGTGCATATACCGGATGAGAAGAGGAAGAAATTGGATCCTAAGGTAGTGAAAAGTGTGTTTATTGGATATGCACAGGAACGGAAAGCTTATAAGTGTTATGTACCTTCTACGCATGAGACACTCATAAGCAGAGATGTGGTATTTGATGAGTTAGCATCTTGGTATGGGAATCCTATTGCAGTGCCTACTGATGGCTCACCCAGTATGAGTCATGCTGAAAATACTCCTGCAGAGAGTACTTCCATGACAGGTCAAATAGGTAATGTATCATCTACAGTGAGTCCTTGGACAGGACGATTACGGAGTCGCACTACTGCATCCACCACTGACACGGATATGTCAGTGAGGGGGAGAACAGATAAGGGAAAAGAAAAGGTTTTTGAAGATGTAACAGGTCCACTCACTGCAGGTTATGATTCATCTAGCAGTGACAGCTTAGATAGTGAATTGGGGATTCCGTCTGTTATGACGCCAGGTGCTAGATAGAGCCCTTATGTGCCGCCTCATGAGAGGCAAACTCACAGTGAGCCACAGCTCAGGAGATCAGAGAGGGTCAGACGACCTGTTGACAGGTATACTTACACTGGATATTCAGCCCGTCATTATGCTTATATGACGAAAGTAACAGGTTTTAGAGAACCAAAGTTTGATGAGGTAGTTTCATATGAGAATTGGCGTACTGCTATGGATGAGGAATATTCAGCTTTGGCTGAAAATTGTACATGGGATTTGGTACAGTTTCCTAAGGGCAAAACACCTATTGGATGCAAGTGGGTGTATAAGGTAAAATGTAAATCAGATGGATCATTGGAAAGATATAAGGCCAGACTGGTTGCAAAAGGGTATGCGCAGCAGTATGGTCTTGATTATGAGGAGACTTTCAATCCTGTAGTAAAGATGGCTACAGTTAGAACTGTGATTGCTTTGGCAGCAGCAGCTAGAGGCTGGAAACTATGGTAGATGGATGTAAAGAATGCATTTCTCAATGGAGAATTACAGGAAGAGATTTACATGGAACAGCCTGAAGGCTATGTACATCCAGAATTTCCAGCACATGTATGTCGGCTGAAAAAGGCATTATATGGGTTGAAACAGGCACCCAGAGCATGGAATGCTCGCATCAGCAGTTATTTACAGCAACGTGGTTTCCGATTGGGAGATGTTGATCATAGTCTGTTTGTGAAAAAGACAGATAATGGCTATGTTTTCCTAGTTGTCTATGTTGATGACTTAATCATTACAGGAGATGATGAAAATGGGATTGCTGAAATAAAGACATGTTTACAGGCTGAGTTTAAGGTCAAGGATCTTGGAGAGCTGAAATATTTTTTGGGGATTGAGGTTGTCTCTACACCTCGAGGCATATGGCTGCTACAGAAGCAGTATGCTCATGACATGTTACAGAAATATGGTATGGCTGATTGCAAGCCTATGGATACGCCTTTGGAGCAGAATGTCAAGCTGCAGATTGATGTTGGGATAGAGATTGAGAATGTTACTATATACAGACAGATGGTAGGCAGCTTGATCTATCTCACGATCACTAGACCTGACTTGAGTTATGCTGTGGGGCTGATTAGTCAGTTCATGCAAAAGCCTCGCAAACCACACTTGGATGTAGTCAGAAGAATTCTGAGATATGTAAAGGGTACCACAGATCATGGGATGTTTTATGCATATGGGAAAACCCTTGACTTGATGGGGTACACTGATGCTGACTGGGCTGGTTGCACATATGATAGGAGGTCAACCAGTGGCTATGCATTTGGATTAGGTAGTAGCATGATCAGTTGGCAGAGTAAGAAACAGCCTACAGTTGCATTGTCCAGTACGGAAGCAGAGTATCGTGGTGCGGCCTTAGCGGCCTGTGAAGCTAAGTGGTTACAAAAGTTACTGAATGACTTGGGAGTACACTTGGACAGCAAAGTCAAGTTGTACTATGACAATTTGAGCAGTGTTATGTTAGCAAGCAATCCTGTTTATCATGCAAGATCAAAACACATTGAGGTTCACTACCATTTCATCAGGAAAATGGTTTTAGCATATCAGATTGACTTGGAGCATGTGAAGACTGAAGATCAGGTAGCAGACATCTTTACCAAATCACTTGGTAAAGATAAGTTCATTCACTTTAGACAGCTACTTGGAGTGATGCAAATGATTTGAGTTTTGTTTTTGAGCTTGAGGGGGAGTGTTAGAAATCAAGCTCACCGTCAGTGTGTCTTCATCTATGACCGACATCTATGATAGCTAGTGTGTACAGCTGTCTACATGTGACTACATTAAATAAGTCAGGTTAGTAGTCAGTCAGTGACCTGACTAGAGTTAGTCACTCTAGTCTACATTTACACTAGGTCACTTTATCTTGTAGTGTGTGTGTGCTTTTCAGTAGAGTGTGTGGAAATGAAGGAATGAGCTTGAGAGCCTGAAGGCTCATGGATATGGAGTCTTTCCCTTTCTCTCTCTCTACTCTTTAAACAAGATCCCCCCCTTGCATCCAAGCGTCGTCCTACATTCAAGCTAATCCATAGAGAGACCTCTCTTGGTGGGTTCGGTCCATGTTCCCGTCACGGTTATTTAAAACCCCCTTGGATAGGGTTGGCATCCAACTAGGGATGGTTTGGCACGCCCTCTAAGAATTTTCCCCGATTCATTATACCAATTCCTTATGAGAGCTTGGGTCAAACAATCCTTTCATAGATAGTGCTCCTAAAATTACAAACACAAACGATAATGTGGGCAAGTGCTCAAATCACCTGCTAAGGTGGAATTCCTTTTTGAAAACTTAGCATTCAACTTTCGAATTTTTCTTGCCTTGGTGTCAACTATAATGGCCCTCTTGGGGGGGGGGAGTGGGGTAGGGAATACCCTTATTTCGTCCCTCATTTTTATGCAATAAGAACGAGAATTCACGCAATCGGTCTTACATATTAGCATCACCCATTAGTTTTTGGATGGTAATTTTCCTAGTTTTTGACTTTTAGATTAGGGTTCTTGTCTTGAGATCACAAGATCTAGATGATTCAATTTGAGATCCAAGCTGATCATTTGGTAACCCCTTACTTCCTTAAAACTTTATCAAGGTTCCTAAGTTTGCCCTAGGGTTTCATTCCCTCAAGATTTCATGACAAAAATCTTTCATTCATCTCTCCTACAAGTTGAGAGTAACCTAAATCCTTTGCAATCCTTTGCACAAGCTTGTATATTTACATATCAGTAATCCAAGATGCATTCGCTAAATTTGTGCCTACTACTCAACTTAGTATTGTAGTCAAGGACTGATTTTAAAAGGGGGGAAGTACTAGAGCTTCCTCCCCCTAATGGATTGTGCATCGAGCTAGGGTTATTAAGACCCCACCCTTGCAAAGGTATTGGGCCACTCCATTACAAAGAGTATCTCATGTTTATCTCGGCCCGCCGTCTAGCTTGTTCAACCCTTTATTGCTTTTGGAGCTCCGCTTGACGGTCTTGTGAGTCTAGCTCACTAATTTTGGAATACACTAAAGAATAGGTTCCAATCAACCAAGGTATAGAAAATTCCACTTGTAGACAACTCCCGACAAACACACCACCTATCGAGACCTAAAACAAGCCCAACACTAGCTATAGGCCCTAGCCGGGCCTCTCTAACACTCACAAGACAACCCCACACGGCCTCACAGCCAGGAGCATCTAAGGGACACATTGCCCTAATTGCTAATATAGTTATTACATTTGTAGTAGATTGAAGTCCAATGATTGGCCTTTCCTACTCCTCACAAGGAGATCCCATACATCTTGATATAATATACCATGCAATACAAACAAGCGTACTAGCAAATTGTCGGAGTATCCAGGCTCGACAAATATCTTAATGAAGAGATCCTTGAGGCCACTAAAGTTGGCTTGTTCTGCGGCATCTAGGCTTGTATACCAAGTCCTCCCCTTGTCACCTAAGCAGAGCCCAAATGCTTGAGAGCATTGAGTCAGGCCGTTGAGGCCGTTGGCTTCGCAGACTTGTTCAAACTGCTCTACAAAGCTGTATGGATTGTCGTGGGGTTGGTATTTGTCGAGTTGCTTGACAACGATAGGGATTTTAGATTGGCTCTTTGAGCCTTGGTTCGCTTCTAATCCTGGAGCAGAGATGTCACTAGTGCTGCATCACTTTGCTTTGCTACCATGTGATCTAGCAGTCGCTTCATGAGAAGCTTGCTCAATGTCAAGTCTCCTTCTAGGGCTCTCTTGTGATCTGTTCGGTTTCTTCCTGCTAGGTTCAGCACTCACTGCACCTCATGCAACTCTGTGCTTTGCCTTTGGCTCCTAGCCTGCTGGTCCCTATTGTATTCGACTATGCTTTGCAAAGCCTTGCGGGCTAGTTTCCTCTCTTCCTCTAGGTCTGCGATGATAGCGTCTGCCGTCTTGCCGCAGTGCTCGTACCGGGAGAGTGCATTGTAGCCTCCGGGAAGACGTTCAAGTCGAGTTCCTCATTAGACCTATGGTCTGAACCTTCTTCCGCCATAGTTGTGTTGTTGTGCTCCTCCAAGTTGTTGATCAGATTGAGTGGATTTGCCAGATCCACGTCGTTGATGCCACCTGCTTGGTCCTACTTCGTGCGTTGATGGTTTGTCTACGTCTTGGGTCCTCTCCTACTGGTGGGTTCCTTGAGTGGTTTATCTGAGTGAGTTCCTTCAGTTATTGAATACAATCCTCAATTTATGGTTACTCAGCGTGCGCTTCACTCCTAGTGCACTTGTGCTCAACCAGGCTTTCAATTTCTTTAGGTACATTCAAGGTGAGTGCAGCAAACAGCCTCAAAGCGTCTTAGGCACTTTTGCTTTGTTTTGGGCCTGATAGGCTTGTTGGTCAATTTTCTAGCCACCTTAACAGGGTTCAGGGTCTTTTTAGTATGTTTCCTCATTTGTTCTTGGAAAATCAAGTTTTAACTGCTCAGCACTTTGTGTCTAGGTCTCTGGGTCTCGCTGCTGCCTACTTCAAGCTGCCAAGCAGCTGCCCCCTATGATTCCATCTATTCCAAGTGCCAGAATTGACTTCTGAGAGTCAGAAGGACTTTAGACAGTTTGCGTTGCTGAGCTCCAGCCGGGTCAGGTCAAATTTTTGAGAATTTGATAAAAGTTTCCACTCGACCCAACTGGTCCAAATTGCAAGGTCCGAGTGGGTCACTCGGACGGGCCGAGGCGCATGGACCGAGGGCCAAATTTGGGACTTGGATAGGGTAGGCTCGGATAGGCCAAGGCACGGACTTGGGCGAAGTTGCTCGGACAGATTGGCTCAGATGGGGACCGAGTGGTCAATTCGGACGAGGTCACTCAGACGATCGAGGCACATGGACCGAGGCACTTGGGCCAAGGGCCGAGAATGACACGTGGCCAAGGGCCGAATTGGTTGATGGTCTGAAAGGTTGAGTCAGACGGACCGAGTAGGTCTGGCCAAGGGCCGATTAGGGTTTCGGGCCGAGTGGGCCAAGCGAAAAAGGGGCCGAGGGCCGATTCTGGGACTCGGCCCAGAAGTGACCGTTCAACGGGCTAAGCGCGGCGCACGTTGACAGCAGCGAGAGTTTGATTTTGGTCGTTTCTTGCAATTTACTCAATCATATCAAGCACAAACCTCCAGATCTTATCTAGGGGGTAGGGGAAGGGATTCATATATCTGGATAGAGCGGTAGGCTCGTCGATGGTGCGATCGGATCGAATCAGGCAATAGCTTTCTTTTTCTCTCTCTCTCTCACTGAAATGGTCACAAATGAGCTCTACCTTGGCCTCTTGGCTCTTATGCCCCATTTTGGGTATGGTGTTGATGCCCCCAATCACTCACTTGCCGATCTTAGGCATCACAAGCAAGCTTTTTGCCAAGTTTTGCACGATTTTTGCCCTGTTTTGCCCTGCTTTGCAACAGTAAACCCTACCCTTCTTCAGTGCGATTTCCTAATCCTAACCTACTCTAAATGCAACAAGAATCAAAAGCAAAAAACTGAAATAATTTCTCCATGTTTCCCAATCATCAAACAAACAAAATATACCAAAATACTTACTTTTTTTGAAGATCAAAGACACCCAAACTTCCTACCTATCTCAAGCTCCGTTTGAGGGATGAATCCCTTACTTCGATGCTCAATATGCGGCACGTTGAGGCACGCAAGTGTTCAAACTTGAATCCATTGGTCTCGGCAATGGAACCAAAATGTGGGAGCTTTCGCTCAACTGCCAAGACCCTCGGACCGCTTATTGTTTCAACTGTTCCAAGTGAGCTCTAATGGCTATCTCTCACCTAGCTGATGTGCTGTCGATCCTATGAGTGTAATGAGCTTACCTTGATGCCGATACGAGTTGCCTCCTCTCTCACACACACCGGTAGCTCCACGATCCTAGATTCGAGCTCAAGCATCCTCAAGCCTCCTCTCTCACACACACCGGTAGCTCCACGATCCTAGATGCGAGCTCAAGCATCCTCAAGCCTCCTCCATTTCCAAGCTCCATCCTCCATAGCCGCACACGCAAGGAAAGAGAAGAGAAGAGAAGAAGAGAAGAGGAGATGGTGAAGAGATTCACCCTCTTGATCCCTCACTCTCCCACACTCACTCCCTCACACTCTCACACTCCCTCTCTCAAGAGCACACACAAGCAAGAAGATGAGGAGAAGAGAAGAAGAAGAAGACTCTTGTTGCCACCCACCCAAGAATGAGCTCTCATTCACTTTTTGAACTTTATGTATACAAACCCTAAAATCCCATGGGCACCCGTCCCTTTTTAACATGACCGGCCCTTGTGGCAAGGTCTTTTTTCCATTTCCCTCTTCTAGCCTCATGCCTCTAGCCTACACCCGTCTAGTATTTTACAATTGGCACAGGAGGGAGCCTGGCGCTTTTTTACAAGAATTTTCTGAATTTTTTGAGGTGCCCTTCATTTAAAATTGCGCTTTTTGCCCCGGCTTGGTTTTGGAGGTCACCTGCATGTCTTTACTCTTTTTCCATGTTTTTTCTTGCTTTTTTCTTCCTTTTTCTGCCATCTCGACCTGGGGCCATCTTGATTTAGGGTTAACACATAGCCTCGAGCCTCAAAGAGAGCTACAGCCACTAATGAGAGATCTAGTCAGAGCAACCAAGAGAAAGGGAAGAATTGGTGGATGTAAATCTAGAGCTAGCTAAACTCCAAGACATGATTAGAAGACCTACGCAACCTCATGTGCTTGTGAAGGGAACCACCTTCTAGTTGAGTGCACAGATCCTAGATCTAGACCTTGTGCCAACAATAATAGGTTTGGTCACGATATTGTGCATTGCCAACTATCAAATGTCCTAGGCAAAAACCATCTACTAGCTCAGCCATCATACCTTTTATGGACTTGGGACTGTTTGGAATCAAAACACTTGATGGTGAGGCCACTCCCATCTCATTGAACATCATGACTATGACACAAATGAAGCACACCGACCTAGCAACCTAGATGTGGCCTCTATAGGAAAGAAGACTCATTGAAGGAGGAAAAAGAGGGCAAACACCAAAGTGACACTAAAAATGGATAGTGTGACCACACTAACAAGAGGAAAGCAAGTGACTAATGACCTGCTTATGACACTGCTCAAGATCGATGGCAAAAGAGTGGAGAGCAAGTGACTAATGACCTGCTCAAGATTGATGGCAAAAGAGTGTAGGGCAAGATGAAAGGCAAGTGACTAATGACCTACTTATGACATTTCTATCAGCTCTCGTAACATTGTCGATGGGGGATTTTCTTAGGCAAATCCCTTCATTATGGTGAGAATCGAAGCAATGGGTGGAGGGATCTAACGAGCCACTATTAGTCGACTTGCATGAGAATGACGCAGCCATGCAGATACCAAGCCTCACATTGAACTCAGTGTGCTTAAGTGCTTGCATGTGAATGGAAGGCACAAAGATGCATGCAATCCTACCAGGTGCGGCAGCACTAGGAGATGTCATAAGGAAGGGGATTGTAGACATGGGACCAGGAGTCAGTGTACTTATCCATGCACTTTTGCAAGTTTGGGGTAACCCGTCGATGGAGATTGTAAGGTTTAATGTCATGCTAGCTAATTGCATGAAAGTTAAGCCATTCACGAAGTATTGAAGGACTAGCCCTTGAACATAGCATGTGTTCTATTCTCGGTTAACTTCATCGTTATGAGGGGAGTAGATTACGATATCTTGCTAGGTAGATCATGGATGAGGAACACATAGGTAATCAAAGACTAGGGTAATAGCCTCATATTCCAAGGTAACTGATGAGAAGCAACTAGAGTTGAGTTGGATACTTGGAAGACCATGCCAATTGACTTAGAGGCCATCTCCTCTATCTTGAAAGGAGACACCCAAACCAGGAATGCATGTGGACCTTTGACAAAGTACATTCCCTACCCAAAACGAGTGTGAGATTGGATACACATGCTAGCCACCATCAACTTGTTGTTTTTAGATGACGAAGAAGATTATAAGCAAGCTGCAAGGACAACTAGTGACTCCCATAAAGCCACCGCACCTCAAATTCCAAGGGGTAAGACCCTACCACACTCCTTTCCATGTCACGTTTAACAAACTTGAACTCTAGGGGATTCTTAAGTATTTAATAAGGGAGTTAGGTGGTCACCTAGCCACTAACCTCAAGCCGTTCCAAGATCTGGTGGAGGAACCGAGATGGCGATGGACCAAAGTACACAACCTAAACCTTATGTACAATTGGGCACTAATCACGGATGGAAAGAGAAACAAGAATAGAGACCTAGATGATGACGAGCCATTAGATGGTAGCAACTCAGATAATGAGTACAAGGATTGCTATTCCTCAAATGAAAACAATAAAGAAGAGGTTGAGATGATAGGGTATGACATTGACGGCTGAGTGATCAAACAAATAGGACTAGACTCTAAGCTACGGAGATCCAATGCATTCAAAATTGAAAGAGGAATCTTCAAAACCAAATGTGATTGCACTTGACTAGATCACTTAGGTGTGATGGACTATGAGCAAGGCAGGGCTAGTCCTTGCACCTCTCCTTAGGATGGAGTTGACCTCAAAGAGATGCAACCACTAGGGGAGACTCCATCCTCTAGCAAGGGTTGTGAGTTCAACTTAGAATTAGAGGTAAGCTCTGAGAGAAATCCAAAGGAAACCCCGACCATCTAAAATGAGATGCACCAAAGGGGACATGCCAGTCTGCCTAAGGTGCAAAGGGTTGAAGGAGGAAAAGAGAGGACACCCAAAAATTTTGGAAGTCAACAACAAAAAGAAACCCCAAGAGCTACCAAAGTACTTCACTAAATTCAAAAAAGGGGATAGAACAACAATGCCAATACAACAACAACCTTACTCAATGAATCCAAAGCATGCTCACCCCATGAAGGAAAAGATATTTTCATCTTGTGAGAGCCCTTGCAAGAGGGCAACATGGTAACCCAGTCATTTATGCTAAAGGTTTTAGGCTCTCAATTTATGTATGCTCCTTGACTATAGATAGTGCAAGAATTTACTAAATGAGAAGGGCACCTTGTAGATGTCATAAAAAGAATGAACCCTTTGAGAAAGAAGCTCAAAGAGAAAGGTGAATGAACTAAACATGAACATTAAAAAGACTGATGAAAATATATTGGGTGGAAAATAGAATATTAAAATATCTCTCAACTTTCAAAAGTCATAATTAACTTCACCCCATCTTTATCACATCTTCTGTTAGATTTTGTAAGTAAATAAGAACTTTGAGACTACCAAAATATGTCCAACTTTGGAGACTTTGGCTAAAAAGGTGGAGAGAATCACAAAATGAACTCTAGTTTCTCCAAAAAAGAGAAGATAAGAATACCATATTCTTGCACATCTGGCAAACTCTATTTGGCCCTTTTCTTAACCCTATGATTAATAGAAGGGCATTTTTTGAAGCGTTTTTGGCTCCAATGTTGAACAAATTGAGAAGGAAGCTTTTGTCTTGTTAAGAAAATGTATTGAGGGTTCGTGGGATAAATATACCTTGTGACCCAAGGATGCATATGGAGGATACTGCCATGGAGACATCTATGGGAGCTTCTTGCTCAACCACCAAGACCCACGGACTACTTATTGCTTCAAGCATTTCAATCCAAGTGCAATGGCTACCTCTCATATAGTTGTATGCACTCTCACACCTACAAGTGTAGTAAGCTTACCTCCATGCTTGATCGATTTGCCTCCTCCCTTGAGCACTCTGGTAGCTCCACGATCCAAGGTGCATGCTCAAGCAAGCTCGATCCTCAAGCTATTGTATTATGCAAGATAAGAGAAGAAGAAGAAGAGAGGAGAAGATGGAGAGCTTCTCCACACCATGGTCCCTCACCCTCATACACTCACTTCCTCACACACTCTCTCTTAAGCACAAGCTCAAGCAAGCAAGAACAAGAAGAAGAAAAGAAGAATAGAGCTAGTTTTGGCCATGCACAAAAATGGACTTCTTAATTCACTTTTTTCCTTTTATACAAAACCCTAATCCCCTTTGAGCACCCATCCTTTTTTTACATGCCTAGCTATTTTAGCTTAGGTACTCCTTTTTCTTATTCCCTTCATATTTTCACACCACTGCCCGTCTACATTTACAAATTTCATAGAAGGGAGCCAAACACTCTTCTACTAGGATTTAGAGTGCACTTTTATATTTAAAATGAGCCTTTCCTCTTTTGCACTTACCCTAAACTTTTGAGGTTGTCCTTGAGCTTTTAGCCTTTTTTCCTCTTATTTCTTCAACTAGGCCACCTTGTTTTGCTTTTTCCCATGTCTTTTTAATTTTCTTTTTGATTTCTTTGCACTGGGGCTAACATTAACCCCCTCCTAGCCGAGAGTGCCAGTCCCATGGCACTTGTTGCGGGCATTTGTTGATGAGGGCTCCGGTGGTTGAAGGGTTTCCATGTGGGTCAGTGATGGAGATTTGTGGAGATTGGACATGGAGAATAAGCATCACAAAATTGAATGAGAGATTGGGGAGGTCGAGGATAGATTTGAGTGGGTAATGGGAGCTCTCGATGTTGGTGGTTATTATATTTTTTGTGTACCTAAAAAAGAAAAAGGAAGTGAACTAGTTGGGGGTGTGTCTACCTCACCGTGCAATGCATGGTGTCTATTTGCCAATGAGATTGGAGTTGCATCAGAGCCTGCGGTGTTGTCCCACACTTGAGGACCCAATTTGTGTACAAGGGGAGATGTTGTGCATGTGTGACTTAGGGAGATATTTCTACCGTAGGCAAACATAAACTCCCTTGGTATGTCCTACCCTTGATGTGCCCTAAGTGTGAAGTGGGAAAGGGGCTAGGGATATGATTATCCCTAGATGTAGTGTTTGTGGCACTCTAATGGTACATGAGAATCCTATTTTTTCGTTTTCTTGTGCTTCTTCTTTATCTTTTCTTTTCCTTTTCTCCTTTCTTTTTCTTTTTTTTGACACTTAGTACATGGGGAGGAAGTATGCTAGGCATCATCCCTATACTCTTTAGGGGCTATACTACGAGGGGGCCTAAGGGACTTGGTAAGGAAGGGTCTACTCTACAAGTAGCACTATCACGTAGCTATCAATATGAGGGGGCCTAAGGGACTTGATAAGGAAGGGTCTACTCTACAAGTAGCGCTATCACGTAGCTATCAATATGTATGTTTAGATTGAAAAAGAGTGGTGGGAGTTGGGCCTCTTCTGCGTGGGCTTTTGTTTGAGCAAAATCCTAAGTACTTTGGGCTTTTTGAATTGACATTTTAGATATTGGAAAAGTTGTACCTACCATGCATATTCAGATTGTAATCTATCCCTATTCTCTGTGGATATGGCATGTAGGTAGGGTCTTTGTGCTCGTGTAGTATGGTGTTGCAGAAGGCAATCCAAGCATCAAGATTGGTGTCCCAGATGCATAGCCATTGTGGTTGGGTTTCATATCCACTAACGGTCTTCAAAATCTCCCAAACATTATCTTGCCAATAATTTGCGGGCTCTCTTTGCCAACTTATGGGGTGACTTCTTCTCTCTTTCTCCATCTATTTCCTAGCCATTGCATGAGCATGATTGCTTGCTCCACCACTCTTAGAGATAGAACTCTATCTAAAGAATGAGGGTAGTGGAAGGAGAGCTTGAAGGATTGGCTTTGGTTTTTCCATTGCTCCCAAATAGAGAGTTCCTAGGCCCAATTTATAGGGTAGCATTCCTCTCTTTGTGGGACTTGGACCACAGAACTTGTTGCGGCCTTGCTTGGAGTCTCCTTTGTGCCAGCTCTACACCTGCTCTCTCTACCTGCACTTTCTTTCCACAACCCTCTCAGAGGCATCTTTCTCACCGTGTTGTAGAGGTGATCAACTGCCAAGACCCACGGACTACTTATTGCTTCAAGCATTCCAAGTCGAGCACTAATGGCTACCTCTCACATAGCCGACGTGCTATCCATCTCTACGGGTGTGGTGAGCTTATCTCCATGCTCGATCAAGTTACCTCCTCTCTCGAGCACTCCAGTAGCTCCATGATCCAAGTGCAAGCTTCAAGCAAGCTCCATCCTTAAGCTCCACGTGGTCCCTCACCCTCACACACTCACTCCCTCACACTCTCACACTCCCTCTCTCAAGCACACTCTCACAATCCATCTCACCTTGTTTGTTTGAGGGTTAACACCTGCTCTTCTGTGTGTGCTTGCGCTTGCTATGATAGGCTCGATACTTGTGACTATTCTTCTTTGTCTGGTCCTTCTTCTCTTGGTGTTTCCATTGGAGTTGCAGTGGGTGGTTTAGCTGGTTGTTCTGGCTCTCCAAACCCTAACTCCTCCAGCTCCTCTACCATCAATAGCGTAGCCTGCCTCAAGTATTATCATTTTTTCTCCATGCTTAGAGTGGTTATCTCTTCTAGTACTCTTTCATGGAAGTCGTATCCCAAGGCTTGTCTTGTAAGTTCTAGCTTCCTCCGTAGCCCTTCCATGGTATCTTCAACCTCGACTTGGGTCACATGCAAGATTGTGTTAAAAAAGGCATGTTGTTGGACCTTAAGACCTACCTCCACTACTTCCACACCCTACTACTGCCATGATTTGTTTGCTTTCTGCCAAGGCAAGGCATTCTACAAGATCTTTGAGTCTTCCAGTGGTTTGTTCCTCCCACGCCTTGGCCTTTTCGCTCATCCTCTCTATGCCCTAATTCTGGCACTAAGATAGCATCATGACCATCTACTCTTGCTCCTTCCAGATTTTGAGCATTTTCTCTTTCTACAATTTGAGGTGGTTCAGCTGTTTTTCCAATCGTTCTCATTCTAAGAGGGCCACCTGAAATTGGTTTTCCATCTCTCTTAGTTTTTTGGTTGCCATTTTGTCTCTTTGTACCTTGGTCTCACGCAATTCCTTGAGCAACTCTTCCTTTTGTTGTTTTTGCTTTCTACACTCTGCGTAGGCTTGGGTCCTAACCCTTTTTAGCTCCTTAGTGAGCTCGTCTTTGATTCTCCTTAGCTAGTCAAGGTACTCTTGTATTTTCTCGTTTTGCTACAGGGGCTCTTTTGCAACTTTCTCCTTCGATTTCCCTTCTATTGTCTATTTGGCTTCCAATTCTTTCCTCAATTCCCTTGCCATGGGGCTCTTTTGCAACTTTCTCCTTCGATTTCCCTTCTATTGTCTGTTTGGCTTCCAATTCTTTCCTCAATTCACTTATCTGCCTTTGCTGGATGGATATTTGGCATGTTTTTTCAAGTTGCCAGGTTGAGAATGTTTCATTTTCAGTTTCTAGCTCCTCCATTGCTACCTTTCTCTCCTGTTTTATTCTTTCCAGCTGGTCTAGTAGTTCCTTAATGTACTCATTGTACTATGCTGACCCTGGCATGCTTGAGGATATGGACATGGTTGAGGCTTCTGCCATAGCCTTCATCAAGTCCTTCCTTGGACTCCACATCCACAACAACAGGCCTCTTTGTTCCTGGTATGGGGGCTCCTCCATTGGGTGGTGGTCCAACATGCTGCACTGAACAGACTAGGTATTGCACGCAAGCCATCATGTTTCTTTGGTCCACTTTGGCATTCATCATTTCTTGGGTGGTAGTAGCGGTGGCAACCATGACAAGTAGGGGTGGTTCCAATAAGGCCTTCCCTTTGCGTTTTGCCATGGGTCCTTTGGCCGCTTCTATTGTTGCTTGTTGCGGAGCTAGTTCCAAGTGCATTATCTAGTCTCCTTCTGACACGGGAGGATTGCTTGACAAATAGCTTGAAGGCGAGAGCCATTTTCTCATCCTGTTCTCTCTTTAGCCTTTCCTCCTCCTCTTGTCACTTCTTCCTTTGTTTTTTCTCCCTCCCTCAAGATTCTTCTTCTGTCTTTTGCAGGAATTCCTCCTCTTCTTCTTGCTTCTTTTTCTTACTTGGAATTTTCAACAATATTTTGTTCTGCTTCCCCTAGCTTGGTGGGACCGAACCCTCCCCACCTTGCTCACTCATGGTCCTTTCACTAGACTCCTCTTGTTGTTGTTGAGCTCAAGGTTGAACTCCCTTCTTTCTTAAGGCTCTCTCTGCCTTCTCTTTTTATGGCTTGCTCGCTTCTTTGTTTCCTACCTTTCTTTCTTTCAGAGATGTGATGGACTTTGTGGGATTGGGGAGAAGTGCTTCTCTTGTGGATGGGAGATCTCTCGGAAGTCTCCCCTACTTTCTCTTCCTTTCCTATCTCTCCCATGGCTTCTTGGATGATGGTGGTTATAGCACCCCTCTAAACCCTATGAGGGATGCTTTTGATGCAAGCATTTTTCAGTCTGATTCGGCTATGGTGGTGGTTGGTGACTCCCCTCCTGCAGGCCTTTAGCTCAATGACAATGCCTTGGCTGATGATTCAATCGACCTGCAAACATAGGCATTCAAGTTTACTTCATATAGGGCCCCTACTGCAATACTTTCAAGCATTGAAACTGGAATCTGAGCCATAAAGATATTGTATCAGTGACTGGAGAACAGGGCATGCACCATCTTGGCATGTAACTGGATGGTAGGTTCAGGGATGTCTGCTAGACTGATTCCATCATTGGTGTGAACCTTTGTCTTGAACATCTTCAACATGCTATAAACGACCCTCTTCGAGCAAGGGGAATACTTCCATTGCTAATGTCTCGTCGTCGAGGAGGCCTAAGTCTAGCCATTCATAGCTCCTGGCTGCTGGTGTGGTGAATGTGGCATCCAATCATCTGATGTAGGTGATGAGGTCTTCCCCCATGTTCAATGAGGTCCAAGGCCAAGGTGATGTGAATGCACTATGAATCATAATTGACATTGTAGTATGCTTGTGTTTTTAATGTGCATCCTAGCAGTGATTCCTTACAAGCGGCCTTGGTGTTAGGCATCACATAGAAGATCATAGGAAGGCTTTCAGTCTTGATAGAGATCGCTAACTTTCACTTTCTCAACAGTGAGTAGGACTACCCCACAAATAGGGCGAGTTTAGCATTAGTAGGCTACAGTTGGGGTTGACCAATGAGGGTCCAATGGTCTTGTGTAAGAATATTACAGTCAACTCCCTCATCAATAAGCGTATCAAAGACATGTGTCTTTTACGCAATCACGGATATGCATGGGGAGGAAGGTTCTATTATTTCTTCATCCATGTCCTCTATCTCAGTGATGTTGGGGTAAAGGCACCTTCGTCGTGCCGCCCCGTGTATTACTACACTGACAGTACCCGCCACTGCACACTGCAGGTGGCGGGCACCCGTCACGTCACTTTATTCTTTACATTCATTTTTTAGTGACTAGTAAATAAAGGAAGGCCCGGTCACACATTGTGACTGTTGGAGTTCCCATTTCTTGTCTCTCTCTTTCTTGCTTTTGCTCTTCCGCCATAGCTCCTGTGCAAGCTTCGATCCTTCTCACCTTTCAACTGGTATCAGATCTTGGCTTCCTCTTGCTCGAGCTCAACTCGGTGCTTCTCTACCTTCTTATCAACTCCCTTCACGCATTGGAACTCCATCCCGGCAGCCATATCCGATCTCCCTGAGCTCCCGTCACTCCCCGCCTTCCCGAGCACCTTCCCGGCCTATTGAGGCACCTTCAAGGCATTGATACTGAGGTATTTGATCATTCTTTCAAGGTTTTATTTCAGTCTATAGGTTGCAAACAGCAAGGGCAGCCATGGCTTCAAACCCTTGAAGCTTATTCTCCTCATATTGTGCCTTACACCTATCAAGGCTCAAAGAGGCTTGTCATAGGCCTTTGATAGGCCCTTCTTGAGCCCCCCATTACCCCCTTTCAACCCACGTGGAGCAATAGCAAGTTCAGCACCAACAGGGCAGATTGCACCATTTTTTTCCAGGCTATTAGCACTTGTCTACTTCAGCTCCACACTTGGCCATTGCTTCTTGCTCTCTACCTTGATCGAGAGGGCTATAGACTTCATGTTTGATGTCATTCAAGCTTTGGGCATTGGTCTTGATCATTCGGGGCTGATTTCTTCAGATTTGGGACTGTCATAAACTATCATAACAGGCTGAAAACAGGGCAGCAACATCGACATTAGCATTTGTTGCTTACACTCCATTCCAGTTGTGCTATTTGATGCCCGTATGTGGTCTACTTGATGCCCGAATGTCTTGGGAATGTATGCACATGATTATGCCATGATTTTGGCCTGAAATATTGGCTGATTTGGGACTGTCATTTACTGTTATACAGTGCTGGAAACAGGGCAGCCACACTTGGCATTGGCATTTGATGCTTATACTCTACTCCGGTTACCTTGTTTGATGCCCGTATGCGGTCTACATCATGCCTAATGTCTTGGGAATGTATGCATTTGATTTGCCCATGATTTGGCATTGTTTTTGGGCTGGAAATTGACAGTTTTGGACTGTTTAGAGCTACTGTACATGAGCGGGATGAAGCTCATTTGTCAAATGTATCGCTTCTCTATCGATACCGGATGTATGCTATGGGTTATGTCATGATGTATTACACTTTGGGGATCGACTTCGAACTCATGATCGTGATTCCGGAATGCTTTTGAGTATCGCATTTGCTCCATTGTTATTGGTTTGTCATTGGCAGTTTGGTCGACTTGACTAGCATTTGGGCCGCTTATGCCTATTGTCTGTACTTGACGGATAAGCTCTATGCATTACATGCTTTGGTCCATGGTTGATGCCTCTTAGTTCGTCCATGCTTGACAGATATTTTGGAGCTCTGATTTGGATGTTTTGAGCACTTCCAACTCACACGGATATTGACTTTGGCCTGCTACTGGATGTATTGACTTGAAAGAGATCTTGCCATTGGGATTATGTCTTGCTTAGTGGTTGCTACATCAGTTGCTTCATGTATGTCATGCTCTTGGGAAGCGTATGACGCATTGACTTGGTCACTTGTCACTGGTACTTTGTCTTGGGTTTCTTGAGCCCTTAACTCGATTGTACGACTTTTGTGCTAGTGGGAGCATCTTGCATGCTTACTTGACCTTGAGCAGGGATTACATGCTATTGGAGCAGTCTATGTCATTGAGCAGTTATGGATGTATTGAGACTTTGGGATTATACTCCGACAATTGGATGTTGCATTGAGTATATGTCTTGGTTCACAGGATGCTTATGAGCTGAGTCTCAATTTTGGATCCGCTTTCTTTTGAGCAGACACCTATTTGTGTCAGGTTTTGGCAGTTGGTTCTATATTTTGCCTAGATTGTCTGGGGTGTGCCTCTTACTGGCAGATGCTATTTGACATCTCTCGGTGTTATGCTCATGTATTTTCACTGTCATTTGGCTTTGCTTTGTCCTCTTTATGCCGGCTTTGGACCTAACATTGTTTAGTTGACATTAGATCCAGTTTTGGGACAGTTTGCTCTCATTATTGCAATTCTGAAATTTATTACAGCAAGCATTTATTGGTGGACTGAGCAGTATTTTTTATGCTAAAATATCCTGATTTGGTGTACCGCACCTAGTACGAAGTGGGCAGCATCTTTTGGCACACTTTTCTTGCCATTTGGAGCTCATTTCAGTGGATTTTGGGCATTTTCTGCAGTAAAACAGCCAACAGTTTTACATTGTCTGTGCATTTCCAGCCTGCATTATGGCATCCTCTTCGACTTATAATGCCATATTTAACATCACAAAGTTGGATGGTACCAACTACTCTTATTGGAAGAGTCAAATTTGGCAGGTCTTGGTGCAGAAATCTCAGATTAAGCCACTTCGGTTGAGTGGGGAGCAGCCTCAAACTATGGACAATGACGACTGGCTTGAACTTGATGAGCTATGCAAGTCCACGATTGTATTGTCTCTCACCGAACAGGTACATTATAATGTATTTGAGGAAGCACAGAGTGCATGGGATCTATGGAATAAGATCAAGAATCTTTATGATAAGAAAAGTCCGACGAGTCAGATGTACTGGTTGAAGCAGCTTATGGATCTGCGCATGAAGGATAATGCGATTATGTCTGCTCACTTGAGCCAGTTCCATGCTATACTGAAGAACCTGACTTCGCAGGATATCACCTTTGGAGAGGAAGTAACTCCTCTTTTCTTGCTTGGGACTTTGAATGAGTCATGGGATGTATTCCGCACTGCCCTATGTGCCTCTAGTGCTACTCTGAAACCGAATGATGTTGAGAGTGCTCTTCTGCAGGAAGAGGTTAATCGCAAAAGCTTGGATGCCTCTCCTGTTTCACATGCTTTGACAGTTAGAGGCAGGAATCACAGGAATGAATGTGGAAATGGCCGTGGCCGTGACTCTCAGAAGGGTCGGTCTAAATCTCGTGGAAAGTCGCGTGGGTGCAACGCTAATGCCACTTGTCATGATTGTGGGAAAAAGGGCCATATCAAACCACAATGTCATGAGTTGCGCAATGAGAAGTGCAAGGATAAGGGCAAAGAGAAAGTGCAGGAGAAGTCCTCTAATCGCAGCATAGTACCTGCGAAGTCCAGTGTCAAGATTAAAGAAATTAATGTCATCTAGACTGAGGATTTCGATGGTAGTGATGAGTTCATACTTGCAGCTAGTTCTTCTGATGCTTCACACTTGACTAAGACACCTAGTATGTATGCACAGTGCTGGTTATTGGATTCAGGTGCGTCCTTCCATGTGACGCCTTACCGTGAGTGGTTTCACTCTTACCGTACTGTATCTGGATCAGTCAGACTTGGAGATGACAGGTCT
Organism: Lygodium microphyllum; assembly: GCF_053477565.2. Taxonomy (NCBI): domain Eukaryota; kingdom Viridiplantae; phylum Streptophyta; class Polypodiopsida; order Schizaeales; family Lygodiaceae; genus Lygodium; species Lygodium microphyllum. The sequence continues at coordinate 25,257,892 of NC_141138.1, read as the reverse complement.
CTTGATATTGTGGGCTATGGAGATATTCAGTTGCAGTTTTCCACTGGCAATTCCTTTTTGCTCAGGGATATACGTCATGTACCTGCGCTTACGCGCAGTCTTATGTCTGGAGGACAGTTGGATGATGCAGGGTTTCATGTCTGTTTTGGGGATTCTGCCTGGAAGATTACCAAAGGCAGACTTGTGCTTTTTGCTAGAGACGCCAAGGCTGGCAGCCTCTATCCTCTTGTTGTATCTGGGTCTTCTGTAGACCATGTTTTGGCAATGGGCTCTATCCCACATGTATCACTTTGGCATGCCCGTTTGGGGCATATGTCTTTGAAGGGAATGAAAATGTTATCTGGTTTGTGGTATCTTCCACCTTTGGACTATGCACGTTTTGACTCGTGTGATCATTGTCTTTATGGTAAGCAGAATAGGTCTACGCATAAGAAATCGGGTAGACCATGCATGAGTGAGCCCTTGGCTTTGGTGCATTCAGATGTTTGTGGGCCCATGCCGTGTATGTCTATGGGTAGCGCGAAGTACTTTGTTACCTTTATTGATGATTTTTCTAGGAAAGTGTGTGCTTATCCCATAAAGCAAAAGTCTAATGTCTTGGCAGTCTTTTAGTGTTGGCTTGCTCTTGTTGAGAACCAGACTGGGTATAGGCTGAAATTTCTTAGGACTGACAATGGGGGAGAATATGTCTCATGTGCTTTTGAGCAGTTTTGTGATGACAGGGGTATTAAGCGTCAGTTGACCGCCCCTTACACCCCCGCCTAGAATGGTTTGGCTGAGCGCATGAACAGGACTATTCAGGAGCGTGTCCGCTCTATGCTTAGCCATGCAAACCTACCACAGAGCTTTTGGGCTAAGGCAGTTAGTACGGTAGTGCATGTCATAAACCGATTGCCTTCTAGTGGATTGGATTTCTAGGTTGCAGAGGAAGTTTGGGTTGGTAAGCCACCCTCTTATGTGCATCTCCGTGTCTTTGGATGTGAGGCATTCTGCCATGTGCCCAAGGACAAGAGGAGTAAGTTGGATCCAAAGAGCATTAAATGCATCTTTCTTGGTTATGGTGATTCAGGAGAGATGGGCTATCGCCTATGGGATCTGCAGGCACGGAAAATAGTACGCAGCCATGATGTAGTCTTCCATGAAGACAAGATGCACAGGCAGCCTGAGAAAGTGGTTGAGATCCGCAGAGTGATCTTTTAGGAGGAGCCTAGAGCTCCTGCATAGCCAGTTGGATAGCCTACAACTACAGCAGATGCTCATGGTCAGGGTGTTGGACAGGCAGCTGGGCAGGCAACAGAGCCTACAGTGAGACGGTCTACTAGAGACAGACGTCCACCTGATATATTTCAGCCCTCTATGCATTATATTTTGGTTACAGATGTAGGAGAGCCTTTCACTTATGATGAGGCTATGCGCAGGGGTGACAGTCACTCCTGGGAGAGGACTATGCAGTCTGAGATCGACTCCTTGCATAAGAATGAGACTTGGGATTTGGTTGCCTTGCCTAAGGGCAAGAAGGCTTTGCCATGCAAGTGGGTGTACAAGCTGAAAAGTATCCCTGGACACCCCAAGCTGGCATACAAGGCTAGATTGGTAGCAAAGGGTTTTAAGCAGGAGCATGGTGTAGACTTTGATGAGGTCTTTTCTCCTGTGTTTAAGATGACCACCCTGCGCTTGGTCTTGGCTTTGGTTGCTCAGCTTGACTTAGATCTATATCAGATGGATGTCAAGACGGCTTTCTTACATGGGGACTTGCATGATGAGATCTATATGGAGCAGCCTAAGGGCTTTGCAGAACCTGGCAGGGAGCACCTAGTGTGCAAGTTGAAGAAAAGTCTTTATGGCTTGAAGCAGGAACCTAGGGAATGGTATCATAAGTTTGATGCCTTTATGCATTCACAGGGTTACAGCAGGAGTGCTATGGATTCGTATCTTTACACGAAGAAATCCCGTGCTGGTTCATTGCTTATTTTGGTACTCTATGTGGATGATATGCTGATAGCAGGGAAAGCTCATGATGAGCTAGATGCTCTTAAATCTCAGCTGAAGAAGAGCTTTGAGATGAAGGATTTGGGACAGGCCTCTCACATACTTGGTATGCGCATTAGACGTGACAGGCATCAGGGACTCCTCTACTTGTCACAGAGGGAGTATATTCATAAAGTCCTTGAGCGCTTCTGCATGCAAGACGTAAAGCCTATTGGCTGTCCATTGTCTTCTTATGTGAAGGTATCACAGGCCGATTGTCCGCAGACAGATGAGCAGAGGGCCGAGATGGCCCAGATCCCTTATGCTTTAGCCGTGGGCAGTTTGATGTATGCCATGATAGCCACTCGTCCATATATTTCCTTTGCAGTTGGTGTTGTGGCATGCTATATGGCTACACCTGGTAGGAAACATTGGGATGTTGTGAAGGGTATCATGAGGTACCTAAAGGGCACAACAGATATGTGTATTTGCTATGGCAGCCAAGATATAGGGGTCATGGGGTACACTGACTCCGATTATGCAGGACATGCGGATAGTAGGAAGTCCACTTCTGGCTATGTATTCACCTATGCTGGAGGTGCTGTCTCTTGGATGTCCAGGGTTCAGAAGTGTACGGCTTTGTCTACCACTGAGGCCGAGTATGTTGCAGCCACCACTGAGGCTTGCAAGGAGGCCATATGGCTAGGCCGTCTAGTTGACCTTGAGATTGATGCTATACCTACACTGCATTCGAATTCTATGAGTGCCATTCAGTTGGCTAAGAATCCGGTCTTCCATGCGAAGACAAAACACATTGAGGTGAGGTATCACTTCATACGTGGTGTCATGGAGGACAAGTCTGTTGACCTTGTCAAGATCTACACTGATGAGAATCCTGTAGATTTGCTCACGAAAAGCCTCACTACTGAGCGCTTTGCCTTCCTCAGGAGATTGATGGGCATTGGATGAGATGTTGCCTTTCCTCATCCCTTGTACCTATGTACAGTTGTACTGTCTTTTTCTTTTCTTTCTCTCTCAGTAGGGCAGATTCGCCTTTAAGTGGGAGGTTGTTGGGGTAAAGGCACCTCCGCCATGCCGCCCTGTGTATTACTACATTGACAGTACCCACCACTGCACACTGCAGGTGGCGGGCGCCCGTCACGTCACTTTATTCTTTACATTCATTTTTTAGTGACTAGTAAATAAAGGAAGGCCCGGTCACACATTGTGACTGTTGGAGTTCCCATTTCTTGTTTTTCTCTTTCTTGCTCTTGCTCTCCCGCCATAGCTCGTGTGCAAGCTTCGATCCTTCTCACCTTTCAAGTGATAGTGAAAACTCTCACATTTACAAGAAATTCTAGCATTGGAGGCTCGTGTAGTGGATCCATTGGGGGGTAGTAATTCTTGAGGCGACTACCATTAAAGAAGCCTATGCCCTCTCCTTCTAGGGTCTCAAGCTCTTCTAAGTTTCTAGTTTGACTAATTTTGTGAACTTGAAAAGCCCTAAACCTCTGAACTTCATCTTTTGCTTATGGCCCCTTATAGAGTATAGTAGCACTAGGTCATCATGCTCAAAATCACATTGTTTGACATGTTTGTCAAACTAGCTTTGGCATCTTGGCTTTTTGCAGATTAGCACATGGGTAGCTAGGAGTTGGGTCTCAAAAAGGCATTCTAGCTTTATAAGGCATTGTGTCCATGCCTCTTTACCATCCCATCTCTCTTTTTCACTACCATTCTCTCAAGATTGGAATGGAAAACTCCACTAGCAGGATCATTTTGGTCCTATAGATATGCTTGAATGGTGTTTGCCACATTCACTGGGATTTTGTTCGTGGATTCTGCCTGACCATTATCTTGAGGGTGGTATGGTAATGATTTTCTATGGATGATCAAGAATGAAGATAGTAAATGGGCAATCACTTCATTAATGAAGTGTGTGCCTGCCTTGATCACTAACTAGCTCAATTGGGCAGCCGAATTGCAAGATCACTTGCTTCCAAAGGAACTTAGCCATGGTCCTAGTGCCATTCTTCCTGGTGGCCCGAGCTTTGGTCCATTTCGTGAGATAATATGTCACTACAACAATGTGCTTTTCTTGTGAGTACTATGTTGTAAGGCTGATTAGCCGCCCAATAAAGTCGATCCCCCACTTTTCAAAGGGTTGTTGTGCTATTACCAGGGTCAACTCCATCTTGTTCTTACAGATGGGTACTTTGGTCCTTTGATATTCATCACAATACTTCATGAACTTAGCAGCATTGTGGAATAGGGTGGGCCACCACAGGTGAGATTGCAGCACCTTGCATGTTATAGTATCTCCGTTGATGTGTCCTCTAGCAATTCCACCATGTGCCTTCATACAAAGGTATGTGAGTTTCTTCATTCAATATATTTGAGAGGTAGGTTATCATAGATCTTATGAATCTTATCCCATAACTGCTAGGTGGTCTACTTCTTGGAGACAACATTATAGTAGACCTACTTAGAGAGTGACAAAATGATTTTAGATTTACACAACTCATCCAATTCAACCTAATCCTTTGCACCAATGCACTTGGGCTTGACACCCTTATTTTTCAATGGATTAATCTGCAACTTTTGCACTAGAACTTTCCAAATTTGTGACTTTCAATAGCTATAGTTGGTGCCAACAAACTTGTCAATGTTGAAGTAGTACTATTATTTGACTTAACAAATGAAAGCACAGTCCAAGATTAGCAAGCTATTGTAAACAACACCAAAATAGTCCAAGAACCTCATACATTTCCTACTCACACACACATCTTCACAATAACCTATCTTGTCCCAGTCTATAGAGTTGGATGGCAATTAACTAGTAGGGATGAATCTAAAGGACAAGGTACTTTAGCCTAGCCTTATTTATAGGTCTCTCAGGCAATCCATGATCTAGGACTTGGACTATGTCATCTACCCAATATGGCCTTAGATCAGCCGTGAAAAGGTCTCTCTCACTAGACATGCAAAACACGTGCACATTGGACAAGTTTTCTATGATGCCCCATCCACCAACAGCTTCTCCTATGAGTATATGGGACATATGGTCTACCATGTAATGCAACTTACCCTTGTGTACCACCACAAAGAAGTCAAATTTTAGAAGCAGAATCTACCACCTAGCTATGCATCTTGTAGCACAGATTTGTTCATTAGATAAACCAAGGCTTGATGGTTGATGAAGAAGACAAAGGGCATAGCCAAAAGATAATGACAAAACTTCTTTACAACAAATACCATAGCTAGGCCTTTCCTTTCTATTGTGGAGTACTTTATCTCCATATCCGTGAGTTGTATGCTAGCAAAGCTCAATATAGGATAATCAAGATTATGTTTATGAGGTTGACACAAAACAGCTCCTACGATGAACTTCGAGGCATCAATCTGCACATGGAATGTTATGTTCCAATCTGGGGATCATAGAATCGATGCAATTGTGAGAGCCTTTTTTAGTTCCTCGTAGGCACGTTGGCATTCCTCGGTCCCCTCAAATATGATCATCAATTTGTAAAGGGGTCTAGCAATCAATCCATAGTTCAAAACAAATTGCTGATAGTACCTTATGTGTCCCAAAAGCACTGAACTCCCTTATAGTTCGTGGGTGATGGTAGATCAACAATCACTATAACTTTAGAGAAGTTGGTCGCAATGCCATTCTTAGACACCACTGCCCTAGGATACATCCATGTTTCACCCACAAAATTGGCACTTCAAGGGGTTCAAGCAGAGGCTATACAACCTACACTACTTGACTACGTGAAGTTTTTCTAGGTGTTTCCTCCAATTGGACTGAAGGATAGATCATCAACAAACGCCTCCAATTATCGCCAAAGCATGTCTTTAAAGATGGTACACATGAGGCGCTGAAAGGTACTTGATGCATTCGTTAGCCCAAATGGCATAACTTGCAAATGTTGTCTTATGCCACCCTCAATCTTAATTGACCCAATGCACCTACCATACTATAAATAATAGTAAATATTTTTAAATAAACATGGAAATTAGCTCACCTCATACTTTAGCCCTTACCTCTTTAGATTATGCACTCTCTAGTCCCCGTAGGAAGGAGATAGTCAACATTGTAGAGGACTATCTTAATGCGTATGAGAAGTTTACAACACTTATGATTAATGCTCAAAAAATATCAAAGAATTTGAAGGTTTGTGGCCTGCTTTGGCTAGGCACATCAAGAATTTTAGGAGCTCACATATTTTTCTCTTACCTATCACTACTCCAACTAGCTAATGGTGACACCACTGTAGCTATTTTGTCTACCTGTTTGTCCCAATCGGATTTTACAACCAATGATTTGATTCCCAACCAAATTTCAGAAAGTTTTACTGAGTATACATAGTAATTATAGAAAAAACCCTCTTTGATCATTCTGTTAATAATACATCCAAGAAGAGGCTGCTCATAAACAGCATGGAGGAGTAGCTAGTTGGTCTCTTACTAGTTCCTATGCTGCAAGTACATTCAAACCAATGAAAAGGCAAAAATTTTAGTGCTTTCCAAGATTTTTGACTATTAATTTTTAGTAAACAAAATCATCCAATATCTTCACAAGAACAATCTCAATTGCAACCTTGTTAAGCACACTATCTTCACGACAAACGATTATTAGCAATAATTTAGTAAGAAACAAAACAACCAACATGTACTCTTGATTTCTCATGAATATTTTGCATTCAAGAGTGAATTTTTTAAACTAAATTTACTGATGTAAGCTGTCAATCGCGTTTGTTTTGTCAAGCATGTATGTTCTAGTCTTCTAAGACTACTCACAGTGATTATGATAAGATTATTTGTGCTCTCTTGCTACCCTTTCTTGAATTCTTTCCCAAACCATAGAATACATTTATTTTCAACAAAGAATATAAAAAAATCTCAGTGGCATACCAACAATACTCATGTTCTTTACCCTTTTCCAATTATACCCAAAAATCATTACAAGCAAGTAATGCCCAAAAATCACTACAAGCAAGTTACTAACTAAAGACTAACTAAGGTAAAAACTAACTAACATAAATAATTAAGGATTTCTATTTTATTAAAAATATATGTAAAAAAATCAAGAGTCGTAAATTTGAATTTTTTTTTGGATTGATAAGGACTATAGCCACCCTTCACGTAAGTTACAACGTGAACGAGACTTATGAGCTATATTAATCACTAGTATTAATGTGTATAGTTTGGATGGTCCAAAAATATTAGATTTTGGGCAAAACTAGTATATTTTAGATATTTAGATATTATCTTAAAAAGATATGAAGATTTCCAAAACTAAATGTCATTTAAAAGAAAAGACAAGTGATGTTTTAGTTAGTTTTGGAGATTTTATCAAAACAAAAAAATAAAGAGAGGGATTCGCAAAATCGTGCGCACTACGATCACAATCTACAGGTAGTAGACAACACTTTGAACAAAGAAAAGAAGATGGAGTGAACTAAGAGCTTTCTAATCAAGTGTCTTTGGGTTTTACCCCCCTTTCGGAGCCAATGAAACCATCAGATTTATGATCTGAGCATCAATCTTTCCAAGATCCCCCTCCACAAAGAGCTCCACTTCTTAGCCACAAGCCCTCTTCTCTAATCTACTATAAATATGAGGCATGGGGAGGCAGCACAAGAAGCAGAAGGAGACCCCGAGAGGCTGCGACAGGAGAGGTAGAGAGAAGGATACTCGCTAAGAGATTGTGAGAGAGAGCTTGAGAGAGAGAGAGAGAGCGAGAGAGAGAGAGAGAAGAGTTACCCCGAGAGACTACTCAATTTCCTCTATTTCGATACTCGACTTAACCATCTTCTTTTACACTCTCCCATCTCGAATCTATTCCGCCTTCTTAATCTCTTGAGTCTACTTGCAGAGGATGGCTCCCAAGCAAAGAATGTCACATGCGGATGGCAATCCCACAACCAAGAACAAAGCTTCAGGCAAAGGCATCACTATCAATCCAACTGCGGTTCCGATCGTAAGTAATGTATTTCCAAATTGATAGATGCTTGTTTTGTTTCTCGTATGAGATACATTAGGCCCCATACTATGATGCATGTGTATAGGCCATCAAAAGGGGTCAATTTTATCTCACATATTCAAAAGATCGCGCTTGCAAAGTGCATGTATTAAGGAAAGTTAATTGCACCTACTTGCATATGGCTTGTTCGTTGATAGCACAATTACAAGAAGGAATAGGTCAAGGGTTATTAATGTCATAATCAAAAGGGGTAAATTTTATCTCACATATTCAAAAGATCGCGCTTGCAAAGTGCATGCATTAAGGAAAGTTAATTGCACCTAGTTGCATATGGCTTGTTCGTTGATAGCGCAATTACAAGGAGGAATCGGTCAAGGGTTATTAATGTCATAATCATGGCATTAAAAATCATGCATACAAGTGTTGAGTAACTTTTACATAGAATCGCTATTTGATCCCAAGGGGAAGAACATATATGCGATGGTAATGTTATCGCTACTAATCTTGCATTGTTGGGCAAGAATAGAATTGGTTTTTTGTTGGTTGATCTAACAACATCCTAAATGCTTTTACATTCGACTAGTTGTTAGTTTGTTGTTTGGATGATTGTTCCAAGTGCTTGTGATTTATGCTAAATGCATGGTAAGGGTCTGTGATGACAAGTTGCCATGGGGATAAAGGAATGTTTTCTTAGAAAATGATATTAGGGCTAAATGCCTTGTTGTTTTGGATTCCTAAAGGATTTAATTAAGGAAGGATATATTACACGGGTGGATCACCTCCATGATCGCACCGTGGATTAACCCAAAGAGGGCACTACTCGATTCATGGGTCGAAGGTTGAGTGGTGAAAATGTGATGGGACCTGAAATGGACTGGCACTGGCTATAGCACTAGTCGGACCTCATGCTCATAATACACAAACACCCTCACGGCCTCGCAGACCAGGAGCGTCAATCTAAGGCTAAAGGACAAACCGCCCTAAAACTTATTTCCTGCATTTATAAATCATAGTTCAACATTTCCCTTAAACTCCTCAGAGGGAGATCCCAAAGTACTTAGGCATAAAGCCTCGTCACACACATATAGGAGACACTCCACTGACTAATAGTCGGAGCCCCACTGCAGCCCTCCTACATCTCAGGGATTGGCCCTTTGATGCGATGCTAAACATATAACACAAACAAGCACAAACTCCTCTCTTTTATATTTCTCGTATTTCCAAGAGATATACCATGCTTCCTCACTTCACAGTCCCTTAGGAAACTGACCCTCTACCCTATAGCAAGGGATAACCTCACACTCTCAATCGTGGGTCAAAGTCCTAAGAAAACAATTGCTATGCAGTCCAATAGATTTTCCTTCGATACAAAGAACCATGCATAGTGCATAATGTGAATGGTTTAGTGCACAACCAATAGGAAATCAGCATTGTGCATCGTGCGCAACCAATCTTTTCATGATTTCCATGCTAATGTTTATGTATTGAAACGAGGAGAGACACCGAGCCTTACGCTCATGCTGCCTTTTTCTTTATTTTAAAACAATGTCCTATAACCATGATGCAACACATAAATCAGATTTAAGATTGTACTTTGACGCTCAAACTCCGCTCTCACCCTACCGTTTAATGTTTCGCAATCGTTGATAGGTGTAAGAGTTGTTTTATGTATATTTCTTTGTAGAGAAAGCAGTAAATACGGACAAAAACATAGAAATGAGGGTAAATCGAGGCTAACCTCATGCTCTACCTTCATTATACATTGCACAAATACTTATGTAATTTTCTGGAATTTTCCTTTTATCGTTTTCTAATTTTCTCCCATTTAAAACCTATTTTTTACCATTTTTTGATATTTTTTCCTCTATTATTTTCAATAAAAAATAACTAGAAATTGAAATTGATTATGGGATATGGCCCTTAGGTTTCTTGACAGCAAAATTTCAGTTTTTATTGATGTTATATCTCATGTTTCCCCTTTATTTTGCAAAAACCCCCATTTTGCCTCTTAAACACGTGTTTTACGGGTTTTATACCATTAATTTCAGTCATATCACTTATGATTTTCCAATTTTCTAAGCATAAACTGATCAAACTCATAGAAAACAACAACGTAATGCTTAATCAGCCCATGGGAACAATATTTCATCACCCAAATAGCATAAAGACTCATTTTTTCTTCATTAAAAATTGAATTACCGCTTAGGCTTTGTGTCTCGGGACCTCGGTTTTGCTATGGGACTACGTGTCAGCCCTCATTCAATGTCCAACATCTTCAAAATCAGCACTCTTCATGTCTTCATCCACCTGGAAGCAATCCGGTCTCATCCGGACAAGCTTTCCTCCATCATTCTTCATTGTCTTCTTCCACACAAGAACAACCCCTTAAGGGAGAGAGAGGGAGGAGAGAGAAAGACTAGAATCAGAGATTTCCAACCAGGCCACCATTTGACAGGTGAAGGGCGGCGATAGACTCAGCATCCAGAGGGGAATCACTGCCAATGATCACTTGGGTGGGTTGCATTGAGGCTGAAGATTGAAGATCAACATTTGGAGAGTAAATTTCGGGCGCAGTTATGGCGCCATCTTCTCCACGCTTTCATGCTTCTTCTCTCTCCACATTTTGTTAGTTGCATAAAATGTTACACCCCCCCCAAAGGTCATGACCACTTGACCACTCTAATGTCCACCTCTTCGCATCTTGACCGGTTTCTTGGCCATTTCCCTGTCCGGACTCCGAATCGAGCTCTGAAAAATCCTGGGTGTCCAGCTTGACATCCCATATTGGCCGGTAACTCTTGACAACCCGCACAAAAATCTAAAAAATTATCAAAAATCAACAAGTGTCGCTCCGGCGCCTTTAAAGTACTTTGACGCTTAAAATCGTCCTAGGTCGAGCCGCCGCCTTCGATGTTGAATATTTTTCCCTTGATATTCGTAATTTTTAGCTATTTTTAAGCACTTCTTGGCATCAAAAATCCACTCTCATTGGCGACCACAGGATAGGGCGACTCAGCTCGTTGAATCCCACAGTAGATCTGCACAAAACAACCAAAGGAAGCATCAAGCTGATACAAAATAAATACATACTAAACACAGCACAATGCTCACCCTACCCCCTGACAAAACCAAGGCATGACATCCACAAGGAGTAGGCCTAACATAATGTGATAGAAGGTCTGAAGCTAGTCACTAACCAACCGCTCCAACACGGCCAAACTAAAAAGAACTGTCAAAGAGGTTGCCCGAAGTGGTGGTCTGGACTACCTACCTAACTAAGGACAACACAGCCAGGAGCTCCTACTAGGCGAGGACTCCTATAGCATGATCAAGAAGTATTTTCTTTGTAGTACATTTCTTGTTTTAGGGTTTTATTTTATTGACATACTTGGGCATGTAAAAAGGAGGGAGCTGAGCGTAGTGACCCAAGGAGAACACGGCATCGGCCTCAAGACCTGTCTCGGTACCCAAGAACCTACCAAGCCCTTGCAAGACAGCACTTAATCCTTTTCTGACACTCACTTTTATTTTCGCTCCAACCTTCCTTAATTTCTTCTTTTCCACCAAGATGCCACCCCTAGGAAGACAAGGCATCGGCCCCGAGTCGGGCCCCGAGTCTCACTCGTCCCTAGGAACCTACCAGGCCTTCGCAAGGTGATGATCAACTGCTTATAAATTTTCATTTCTTTTCTTTTTTATTTTTATAGTCGGTTAGAACCCCTTTTTACACACCTTTGTATTGTCTTTAAGTTATTCAGGATTTCTCTTCCCTTATCATTATGTTCTTTTGGTAGGCTTCTCTAACTGCCTCACAACTAACAAGAACTCCTAGAACGGCTGCCTAGCAGGCTAGCAGAACAGGTCACTAGAACTGCCTTCTAAAACAGGTCTTTCGATGTCTGACAATGTCTTTACAGGAGGCAACGACTACTCAAACCTCCCTCAGACATACATAACCTAAACTGGGAACTTCATGCCTTGGATGCCGGTCCCTAACAAGGAAAAAAAAACCCTACAAGTAGACAAACACATACAGCATGAAAACACGTTACTCATAAAGGAGAAATATCACCTGGATAGTGCCACGAGAAGCGTCCACGCAACAAAAGGCTCCTTCCAAGCTCTTCTTCCGAACCTGTCTAGCACAGAACTAAAATAAGAAACCATTAACCGCACCTGTACTAAACAGACAACTGGCCCTCTTGGCCTAATGAAATCTGAACGTAATATCCAAAGCATCTAGCCTTCCTACTTAAAACTAGATAGGTTATTTTAGTCCACATAATAGTGATGTCCTTGGCATATACATCACACCCTATCAGACTACCCAGGGTGCCAAGGATAGCATATCATAGGTCGACTAACCCCATGCTACTCATGCAAGTTAGCTAAAAGCTTGATCTTGTATTTTTTTATCTTAGTTTTTTTTTTTGTAGAGCTACAAGTCCAAGCCTTTCCACAAATAACTCATCAATAAGGCCAATCCCTTCTTGGGCACTATGAGCTGAATGAACGACCTCAGTGGGCTCGCATGTCCTACATTGATTGTAATCCGAATAAACTGGTTGTTCAAGCGGCTGAGTGGCTCCTTTGGAAGAAATAATCATAGCTTTATACTCATTCGAACCTCCCTATTTGGGTTTTCACATAAATCAGTGCTGCGATCCAAACTAGGTAGAACTTCAAGCCTAGGCACATCACATGGGTGTATCCCAAGGCAGTGTATATTGTCAGATGTATATCCAGTCTTATCCTCTTGGGGGCTCGACAAAATATATCCAGATGGGATCCTTGGTCTTGCATCTGACACTCCTGCCATACTTTTGGAGATTTTGGGTCTCCAAACCCAGCTCACATTTCCCTTAATATTCTTGCATTCCCTCAATTTGCTGCACTGGTCTAACGAACTCAATGCAAACTTATCCCTATGGCCAAAGGCCTCACATCCTTATGACCTTTGTGAAGCACAGATGGACTTTAGCATTTTGCATCCTCTTTACAAAAGATGTCTTTACTTGTTTATGTCCATACTGCAAATTTTTCCCATAAGAACCATGCTTTCACTGAAGGGAACAACATTCACTCGGAAGCATGATTCCAATACCAAAGGTCTCTCAAGAGCCTTACCAGCAACAAAATTAGAACCACACACAGAATTCTTATCAACACTCATAGGCCCATTGGTGCGATCCATATTTCCATCACAACTATCTCTCGTGGAAGTGTTGCAAGCCCTAATGGGACTTACATGGCTTGGAACCTGTTCACTGAGAGGCATGTCATTACTACTCATAGGATGGCCATTTTCTGCTTTGAGATTTTGGCCACCAAGGTTCCCCTCATATGCTGCCTTGGTATCACCAAGTGAGCTGTCTTCTTGTTGCAGACATGGTTGGAAACTAGGATGCACTTGTACTGAGCGGGGAAAACTCCAAAAGTTTTCCCAACATCTCTGAATATGACCCTCATAATCGATGGCATGAATTTTTGCTTCCCTTAACGACTTAGGATTCTGCAGTCCCACTTGGATTTGCGTATTAATCTCTAAGCCATTCAGAAAGAGCTCACATAGCACATCATCTGGTAATGCACTAGCTCTTCTTGGCCAAAGCCTAAGAGTACTATCAAAGGCTCTAGCATACTCTTTAACAGAAAGATAAGACTCATGTCTAAACTACATAAGCTGCCCTAAGACCTGAATCATAGGGAGCTGCTTTTCATACTCATCTAGAAATCTATCACAAGACTCCTCAAATGATTTGATCGACCCTCTTGGGAGGCTCCAGTACCATTTCCTTGCCTCTCCCTTTAGGGTACTTGGGAATATGAACATCCGATGTATATCGTCGAACCCACTTGCAATGCAAGTTAGGTCATATTCTCTTAAATGAATCATCGGATCCTCATTGGGCAACCCATAAAACATTGGGAGATCCCTATAAAGAGGAGGACATTTGGTTCTCCCCTTTGGGATCAACACCGGGTCATTAAAATATTCATATTCATCATGATCTGGGTCCAGCCTCTTAGGACCTTTAACCTCTTCCATCTCCACCCTTTTCAGTGTAGGGAGGTTAATATCCTCAGTGACATCCCTTTCTGCTAACTCACTGAGTGGTCTAGGGAGCCCTATAAGTTTCAACATGTCATTTTGATCCCCTCTAAGAGAATCTTCCATACCTTTCCCTTTAAAAGGAAAGTCCATAACGGGTTTATATAAGAGCTTTTGGTCCTTATCTAAAGCAAATTTATCATTACCACTTCTTAAAACTTGGAAACCGTGCCTTTTAAGCAACGGTTTTCCCTTGACAGCTAGGGCTTCTAACATCCTTGTGATGCCTACTATGTCGTCATGGTGGCCCATTACACGGGATGTTTCAACCACAAGCATATTCCATGGTACATCTGCACTTTCCCATGGCATTATGGCTTTAGCATGATGACCTGTTGATGCCATAACTACCCTAGTTTCCAACATGCTCGTTTCATGCCCTCTAGGTTGATGGATGGTTAAACATGATTTCTCTTGGGTAGAGACCACACCAAGGCGAACCTTGGCCCATGTCATCATATTAGAGGATGGGGTAACCACTAATGGGCTACTCTTTTCATCACATAAATTATCTTCTACAAAGGACATATGCTCTGCATAACTAACTAAGTCCATTAGTAAGTTTTGTATGGGGAAAACCAAGTTTTTCCATCCTTGAACAAACCCCATTTTATGGATAATTTAGGGTCCCTTGAAACCCTAGTCCATAATGCAAGTTAAACTTCACATACTTCAATGTACGTTTGATTACATCTAAACAAGATTTTCTAGCGCCTTTTTAGGTACATGCATAAACTAACTTACAAGTCCAATAGCATAGCTCAAGTTGATTTCGTGTGATCGTCATATAAATTAAACTCCCTACTATTCTCTTGAACACAATAGTCTTTTCTATCTCATCCCCAATATTAGCACTCAAGTTTACATTTGATAACCCCTTATTTTGAGCTATTTTTACACTATTTTTTATGCAACTTCGATGGTTTTGGCTCTATAGTATGCAATATTTTTCATAAAATTTAAAACAAAATTAGATCGTAAAGTCATATATGATAATGCTAAGATGGAGTTATAACTGGAGAGAGTTGAGATATTTTAGACAAGAAATGTTAGAGAGCGAGAAAATAGTAAGTGGTAGAAGGCGGATACGAGCAGAGGTTTTTAATGGAAGCAGTAGACATTTTGGAGGTAGAAGAAAATATAAGTATAAGTTAGCACGTATGTATTGAATTTGGGTCAAGAAGCCATGGGTGGGATAAAAAATAGGCTGGAGATGTAGAAGGGTGCCAAAAAGAACTAGTTCAAGTGCAAAACCTGTACAATTTGAAGAGAGGATTAATCAAGAAGTTGAGTGGGAATGTCTTGTGAATGGGATGATAAGCAAGAGAGGAAGAAAACACACAAAAAATGGGCACCATCATGGAAGGAGAATGTTGATGAGTTGATGCAACAAATGATAAAGATTTTCTCATGTATGAGCAGCAAATGAGCACTCCTCTCCTCTTTCATCTCATCCCATTCTTGAAGACTATTTCATAGTGTAGAGAGAGAGAGAGATTTTCAACAAGATTAAGAGCAAATCAGTAAATATTAGTGAAGAAAAAATGAGATTAAGGAGTTTTGAGATTGACGAGTTTAAAGGAAGAGGAGAAGCAAGCACGAGCATTGTCAATTATGGCCAAAGATCTTTCTTTCTTCTATTAATTGGGTACTTTCGTTTCTAATAAACAATGAAGTAAAATGGATAGTGTGAATGAGGTTAGTGTTAAAAGCATTGTTATTTTGATCTTTGAGTTTTAAATCAATAAAATCAAGTTCAATTCTTGTATCACATGAATCAAAATGATAAAGCAATGGTAAAAAATAGGTCAAAAACTACATTTTTAGGCTTTAATTAGTGGATATCAAGAAATTTGAAAACTATTTATGAAAACTATATTGAACAAAGTTAAAACATGACAAAATGCATCTAAGAATGAAATTTCACCTTTAGATAAAGAATTTATTGAGAGATGTTAGGTATTTTAGTGGTTAAAATGATATTTTTTATCATAATTAGTGATAATTAAGAAAATTAGAAAGATAATAATGATGTTCTATTGAGAAAAAACTAAAACATGACTGGAGGGACTTGTTTAGAAAAGTTTAAACACTATGGATCTCTGGATTTGAAGATAACTAATTTTTAAGGGTTGAAATGGCAAATTTTGAGTGTTTTTAGTATCGAATTAGTGAACATTAGGAGAAAATAATTTTATTTAATGATGAAAATTAGTATGAAAAACACATTTGTTATGGAGATTCAATGGGTGAGTGGGTTTGATTTTTTGGGTCTGAGAGTAATTATTATGAGTATTTTTATTTTTAGACAAAAATATAGGAAAATTAATAAGTTTAGATAATGAAGGAATCTGTCAAAAGTTTGAAAATATATTGTAGTTTATTTTTTGGTTAGAGTATGCTACTAAACTTTTGTGGTTAATGGAATTTATTAGAGGATGCTTCCTTTGCAATACGAAGTTAAGAATAAGAATAATCATTAGTGAATATTAAATATTTATCATAGTATTAATAAAATTGAAGAGTTCATTAGAAGTTTTATCATATATTTTTCTTTGATTTAAATATAGAGAGAATTGGACTTAAATTTTTGATAGTTTTGGTTTAAAATAGAAAAGTTAATGTGTGAAAGTTAGAATTTTGAGAGATTAAAGTAAAAATCTTGAACTAAATTAAGGTAGACTACATGTGTGTGATGAAGCTATTGTTTATATGATTAATTAGAGGTCAATAAGACTTCTTTATTCCATTTCTAATCTTTGGATTTAGGCATAGCTATTTTGCCTATTTATCCAAGGGTCTCTTAGGGGGCCATCATTTTTTGGTGCATTTTTCGGGAGGGGAAAACGTGTTACTTAAGGAGATGAGGAGGTGGTCTATGGTATTTTAGTAACTTAAATATAATTCAAAGGAATTAATTTGTTAATGGTGAAAAAGTTACATTAGTAAGGAATAGAAATAGAGGGAAGATCCATAAGATCTTCCAATTATCTAAACTAAATATATTCCAAAGTTCAGCATCCTTGAAAGGGGCCAAATAATAAACCACCACAAGCATGGTAGGAGCAACATATGAGGAGTCTTCTCTGAGAGATGAGGAGAAGCTATAAAGCTTAGGATTAGAACTTTATATCTATTTGACCTACCCATAGGACTTAATTGGTTATTTTGAGACTTAGCAAAAGAATTATCAATATAAGTGAATGAGACTCTAATGAGCTGTTACAATGAGGCTTTCCTACGAGGCTTGTTTTTCCAATTTCCACAGGATATTCAACAAATTATCATAGATAAGGAAGGGAAACTGAGGTGGTGGATGGATGCAAATACTTTAGACCCTAATTGTGGGTCAATGTCAAACAACTATGCACTAGGAATTGGATATTCCAAGATCAAGAAAAGGGGATTGTACTATTAGCATCGCACTTTAAGTTAGTCAATGAAATTCAACTTAATACCATTAGTGTGAAACACCATTATGATTGGATTTAGAAAGAAGCATATAAGTCTTTTACAAGAATAGATTGGGCTCACTTGCCTCTGTGGTGGGTAGCAATTACTAAGGGCGTGAAATTAACATTTGATACAAAGGAATCGAGGGAAGTGGCAAAGATATTAGATTTAGTAGAAAAGCTCGATAATGATATACCCTCTGGGGTTAAAGAGAAGGAGTTACTTGACATCCTTTGAAAGTTGAGTCTACATAAACAAGGGCGCCTATAGTAAAGGGTGAGGTAGGATGTGCAATATAGAGAAAGCTACCAAGTACAAGAGTGAATGAGTAAAAGCCAGAAGTTAGCATGAGATGAGAGAGCAAGAAGAAGATTGGAAAAGAGAATTGAGTGAATAGTGGAGCAATTAGAAAAATTGAACATTGAGTTACAAAACACCTTGCAACGCAGACTAGAATTGTCATTAGAAACTAGAAAGTCACTAGGGAGATGTCTTCTATTGGAACTGAGTCAAATTGTGATTGAGAGGTAAACATGAAGCTCCGAGGGAACAAGTGGTACCAATAAGAGTATCTTTAAGAAGGGGTCAACTGCTAGTGAGAAGAAAGAAGATACAAAAGAATAGGGTTGCAACAGTGACAGTTTTGTGGGTTGTGATGATGTTTCCATTGAAATGGTAGGACATAGAACAAATGAAACCCCCATTCATCATATAGGAGAGGACAACAATATAGATAGCCTTTCAAAATATTGGGGTCTCAGTAGATTATTTGTTGACCCAAGAAAGGGGATTCCAATATTTGAAGATCTAGAGGAAGTACTAAGAGTGTTATGTATGGCTGTGAGAGCACTTGTGCGACTTACAAATTTTACACAATATTCTTATCGCTGGGATGACGATCCTAACATGCATATCCACCTGTTTGAAGTGATGTGCACAATGAATGAGATCATTGATTATGATAAAAAACTTCACATATTCCCAACACCTTCGAAGAACAAATCAGCCTTGTTGTATGATAACCTTCCTATTGCCACAAGGACGAGTTATGTAGTATTAAGAGAGGCATTCTTAACTAAGTTTAGGTGGCAAGGGTTTTTGGACTGTTTAGGTTTAGAGTTTGACCATCTCTATTGCAAAACTCAAGATAAACCATGGAGAATTACATAAAAAATATGGGGACATTAATCAGGAAAATGGGACAAAATGCTCCCTTAGAGGATAATAAAAAATGAAATTTCAGAAAGGATTGCAAGTAGCTGTTAGGAAACATGTAAACCTTAATCAATTGGCTAATTTTGTACATGCAAAGATAGAAGCATGATGGTGGGAGAAAGTGCAATTAGGAGAATTGAGGAGGCAGGGCTTATAAATTAACCCTTGATTAGTTTCCTCAAATATTATGCCATCCATGGCAGCTAGCATGCCATATGTAGGAGCTCCAGTAGCTCCTCAGGCTGCATATATAACAACTGCAGGTGTAACACCATCATCAATGCTATATTCAAGATTAAATCCATATATGATACCCCCAATATATCTTGAAAAAAGAGTTTTTAACTTAGGTAAATCCGAATGTGAAGGGAGTTTATAATGTTAGCCAACATGTTAGTGTAATAAGACCAACCCTATTATATGATCAAAGGAATCCCACACCACCAAGGTCCAACACCTAGTGTAAGAAATGTCACGATTTCGATCATCTAGCAACAAAATTCCCCACACTGAGTAGAGTGGTTCTTGATCAATTGAGAGATTTGTTTTGTGGGTATTGCTTAATAAACAATCATGTGGAGGATCAATGCTTGACACAAGAAGATCACTGTCAAATTGACACTAGTTAAGTATTAATGAATACTAGTCGGTGCTTGATCTGCTTGCTCACATGAATTTTTGGATGATTTCTGAGCTTCCTCAGGCACTTCTTGAACTATAATGAACTTCAAAGTGTGTTTCTTAGTGATTAAAATCACTGTTGATAACTTTAGTGAGAATAAACAATGAAAAAGATCAAACTTTGAAGCTTTGGCTATGGCTGCCCACATGAATGACAATTAGGGTCTCACTGATTATGATGGATAGAGAGAGAATTTTGGGAAGCCCTTTCAGCTTGAGAATGCCCACTTTGGGGGCTTCAAATTCCCCACAAAGATCTGGAGGATTGCATGTCGTGCTGGTCACTGGGTCAAGTTGATTCTCTACCTACAAATTTTGTGCCTATTTCATGTTTTCTTGCAATTCCAGGTCCTGTGGAGCATAATGTTGACTTTTGATGTGATGAGAAGAAGCGCCTTTAGTCAAGGAATAACTCTCTTGAAGAGACCAAGGGTTGAGATGCCTTAGTTTGCTCACACTACTTCCTCCAAGGTCAGTAGGTATAGCAGTTTGTAGACACAGTCAGGATAGCAAGTAGTAGTTTGTGCAATGCTGGAGCTATAGTTGCCCCATGTAAATGATCGATGTACCAAGAATAAGCTTTTGAAGCATACAATCACTTCTTCATAAGGAAGTTTGGAGAGATTTAGCCTATGGAGAGAGATATGAGAGCTTCAAGCTGACAGGGTGCTGTTGACTATGGCTGCCATGGAAGCTTCATTGAAGGTATAGATGTAAATGAGGTTAAGGATGGGGTCCAGCACTAAAATTGAACTGAGAAGAGATGGAGAGGAGCTGTGCCATGCTTGATTAGGCTCTGATACCATGTGACAAATGCGGATCTAGAGAATGGTAGTAGTTATGGAGGATGGAAGATGAAGGCTAGATTCATGTTGACATAACAATGTAGAGAACCTATTACACAAGTGAATTAGGTTCCAATATAAATTAACTTAGACTCATAAACACAATCTTGTGTAGGAAACTGACAATGACAGAGATACTAAGTGCAAGTACCAAGCATCATGATATTGTATTCATTTCATATGAAAGTGATAGTCAAGTACAATGCTTTATAGAAGATGGGTTGTTCCACTCTCCTTATTGTGCATATGGGATTTAAGACGGCTCTTCCTGGAGCATACATCATTTGTCATTTCTCAACAACATATTCCTCAAAGCAAGATGATGTAATTCAAAGGCTTAATCTCACACCTCTACATATATGTCAAAGAACTATCCACACCCATCAAATGTCATCTTGGCAAGGAGCAAGTTCAAAAGATTAAGAGATGTATGGGCCCAACAATAGCAATAGGGGACAATGTAGAATGATGGAGGAGAAGCAAAAGGATCTACCACCTTGGATAAAGAAGCATGTACAAACTATACAAAGGATTTCCAAGATGTGGGTACCTCTATAGGTACTACTATAGTTTATCATTCTCCTTCTAGCTCTACATAGACTCCTTCAAATCCTCCGAATGAAGAGGATGAAATGCTTACCTTGCAAGAGCAAACAAGCCCCTTTGATCATGTGGCTAAAAGATTGCATCATCTAGTATTAGGAAGGGCAATGCTGCTATAGAGTACAGTAGTAACCACAAAGGAATCTCTCAATTTTAACCCTTTACCCCATTGAAGAAGAAAATGCAAAAGATAATGAATCCCAATCCACCTGTTAATCCTACGGTTAGAGCTTCTAAATTTTCTAGAAAAAAGACAAAGGGTTTGAAATACCATGTTGCCTAGTTCAATATAAGGTGGTTGGCTAGTGGTTTTAATAATATATATGGGTCTTAGGTTAAATTGTAACAATTTGCTGCAATCTTCAAGGGTAAGGCTATGGACTGGTATAACACTTATGATGTTGTTCATTTTACTACATATAATACACTTAAAAATTCTTTTCTAATTAGATTCAAAAAACATCAAACAACCATAGATGTGTTAAAGAAGCTCAAACAAATCACGTAGAAGTCAATGTTGGTTCAGAAATATGCACAAAATTTCAAGAATTTACTGACCAAATTGGATGTTGTAGATAGACCATCTTCGGATCTACAATGTTCATACTTCGTGAATGGTTTAGATAAAACCACAATTATTGCAATTACTAATGTGGAAGTGTAGGGAAATGCTACCATATATGTGTTGGCTAAGGCAGCACAAAGGGTAGAGGTATGTCTAAGAAAAAGAGCAGCAAGGATTCTTCCAATTCTCACTCTAAAGATTTAGATTCCCACTATAGCAATGATGAGGAGGATTCCTCATCAAGATTTGATTTAGATATGGAGTTGTAATATCTCCGCACAATAAAAGTTAGTTGGTTGGTTCGTAAGTTAGTTAGTCAA
Source organism: Lygodium microphyllum (assembly GCF_053477565.2). Classification (NCBI taxonomy): domain Eukaryota; kingdom Viridiplantae; phylum Streptophyta; class Polypodiopsida; order Schizaeales; family Lygodiaceae; genus Lygodium; species Lygodium microphyllum. Next base: position 25,236,141 of record NC_141138.1, on the reverse strand, counting down.
TTAATAAGTTAGTAAGATTACTAACTAAAGACTAACTAAGGTAAAAACTAACTAACATTAATTATTGATAATTTTTATTTAATTTAAAATATTTTATTTAGAAAAATCAAGAGTCGTAAATTTGATATTTTTCTCGAATTGGTAAAGACCGTAGCTACCCTTCACGTAAATTACAACGTGAACGAGACTTATGAGTTATATTAATCATTAAGTTCATGTATATAGTTTGGAAGGTCCAAAAACATTAGAATTTGGATAAAACTAGTATATTTTAGATATTTTAGATATTATCCTAAAAAAAAGATATGGAGATTTTTAGAAACTGGATGTCATTTAAAAAGAAAAGAGAAGTGATATTTTAGTTAGTTTGAAGATTTTATAAAAAGAAAAATAAAGAGAAGTGACTGGCGAAATCGCGCGTGCCGCGATCGCAGTTTACAGGCAGTAGACAGCACTTCGAACAGAGATTAGAAGAAGGAGTGAACTGAGAGCTTTCTAACCAAGTGTCTTGGGGTTTTACCCCCCTTTCGGAGCCAATGGAACCATCAGATTTATGATCTGAGCATCAGATCACTGATCTTTCCAAGATCCCCCTCCACAAAGAGCTCCACTTCTCAACCACAAGCCCTCTTCTCCAATTCACTATAAATATGAGGCATGGGAGAGGCATAAGAGGCATAAGGAGACCCCGAGAGGCTGCGAGAGAGAGGTAGAGAGGAGGATATTCCTCCAAGAGATTGTGAGGAAGAGCTTGAAAGAGATCTTGAGAGAGAGAGAGAGAGAGAGAAGAGTCACCTCGAGAGGCTGCAAGGAAGAGAATTAGCTCAATTCCCTCTATCATCTTGAATCTATTCTACCTTCTTAATCTCTTGAGTCTACCTGCGGACGATGGCCTCCAAGCAAAGAATGTCACGTGCGGATGACAATCTTGCAACTAGCAACAAGGCTTCGGGCAAAGGCATCAATATCAATCCAACTGCGGTTCCGGTCGTAAGTAATGTATTTTCAAATTGATTAATGCTTGCTTTGACTCTCGTATGAGATACGTTAGGCCCCATACTATTGCACGAGTATAGGTAATGGAAAAGGATAAATTTCATCTCACCTATTCGGAAGATGGAGTTTGCGAAGTGCATATAACAAGGATAGATAATTGCATCCAGTTACATATGACGTATTTTCTAGTAGAGCAATTACAAGGAAGAATCAGTCAAGCGTTATGAATGGCATAGTCGTCAAAAGAACGATATTAAAAGATTGGGCATAGAAATGCTAGATTAGAGTATAGTCAAGGGTTATAGATAGCATAATTGCTAAAAGAATATGGCATTAAGAATCATGAATGGAGAAGTACTAGTTTAAAGTTTAGATACTTCAAAGGTACTTAGCCTAAGAGCCTAGGAGTCTAATTACTTGAGATCATCTCACACTTATCTTATCAAGTATTTACACGTTATGCCTATGACATGTTTGATATATGAGGATAATTTTCTAGTTACCTCATGACTTGACTAAGAGCTAGTACAAGAAATTGATCATAAGGGTTAAAGCTAGGATGTCTTGAGATCTGTGGGATAACGATGGCTTTTGCCAATCCAAATTCAAGGTTGGGTTATCAATCAAGGTAAGTGACCTATAGAACTTATATCATGAATAGTGTTTGAACCCTTAACATATGCCCTAGCCAAAGAAAGGAAGTGTTAAGATCATGTTCGCATAGTATTGCTCTTAGATCCCAAGGGGAAGAGCAAATATACGATGGAAATGTTATATCATCTATTCTTGCATTGTTTTGGAAAGAATGCAATTGGTTTTGTTGATTGATTGAACAACATCCTAAATGTTTTTACATTCAATTGGTTGTTAGTTATTGTTTGGATGATTATTCCAAGTGCTTGTGATTTATGGTAAATGCATGGCAAGGGTCTGTGATGACAAGTCGCCATGGGATTAAAGGAATGTTTCCTTGGAAAATGATATTAGGCTGATTGCCTTGTTTGTGCTTGATTCTTAAAGGATTTAATTAAGGAAGGATATATTGTACGGGTGGATCACCTCCATGGTCGCACCGCGTATTAACCCGAAAGGGCACTGCTCGATTCATGGGCCGAAGGTCGAGTGGTGAAAAGGCCAACCACGGGAATGATGTTTCGCTCCTAGACAGCTTGTGGGTCAGTTGGAGCTCTGGACACCCCTTGCTAGGTCAAGAATGGAGTTGAAGACCTCCGTGGCCCCCAACATCTGGGCATGTTGGGAGATCCTATTCTAGATAAAGGATTGAGTTTGGTGCCATGTGAATTGGACCAGTTACTTTTGCATGGCAGAAGGGATACTTCTGTTGGACAGAAGCGAAACATAATTTCTCCTGTATGGGCGGGAGACAAAGATTAACTTGAAGATAAGTTAAGGAACTTGTTTGATCTTGTTTGTCAATAGATTGCTTTGCTTTGTTTTCGTGTCTGTGCTATAATTTACGCGAACGAACCTTGTTCCCTAAAAGGCTTAATTAATGAAGCTGATTTTGAGTGTCACACATAAATGTGGTAGGACCTAATTAGAAAACTAAAGCTATTAAGGGAAGCGGGTGGGCGGAATCCCCGACGGGTCCGTCCTACGGCAGGGTGGTCCCAGAGAACTGGGAGGCTTCTCACAAGTTTTTATCGTCATTCGACCTTTAGGTATTGATAGGTTAGAACCCGATTCATGCCGTTTTAGGGGACCGGAATGGGACTATGCCCTATGGGCAGAGAGGTTGAGCAACGCATCCCTCTCGTTTCCCATTCTCTTTGAACCAAGTGCGGCATAGATCTGCTTCGGGTTGGGTATCTCTGCGTAAAGTAGGATGTCCAATACCCGACGTTAGAATGCTAACAGGAGACCTTGACAACTAGGAACCCGAATTTCAGGTCGATCCTAGTGGGTTCGGTCGTAAACGTTCCGTTGCGAGGCGGATTCGGGAAACCCTAGGCGACAAAACTCGGAACATTCCCTGGGAGTGCCGAGCAGCGACGCTTAGATTCGTTTCTCGATAGACCGCTAAAAGAGTGCCTGGAAAGCCGATGGGCGGGCACCTCACAGTTGGTATCAGAGCGAAATTTTGTAATGATACATGATTGATTAATGTATAGTTGTAGACATATCCTAAACAAAATAATCTAGGCAGTATGGCTTGATTGTTAGGCACCTTCTGTACCCACAAATGTTGACATGCAAGAGAAGAAATTCCTTCTCAAGCAAATTAAGGTACCCGAGTTTGATGGAGAAGGGATAGACATTGCAGCAGAGGCGGGGATATAGATTGAGTCGATGGATGACTATTTCTTTGCTTCGGGAACTGCCTCTACCAATCAAGCAATGATAGCCAAACTTAAGTTAGTTGGCCAGGCTCGATTATGGTGGAAGCAATGGTGCAAAGATCAAGGTGTTTTTGAAGCCGCTGTTACTTGGATTCAACTGAAAGATGCTGTACGCGGACGATACCTTCCGCCAACCTACCAGACTTTGAAGATGAATGAATTCTTCAGGCTAAAGCAACTAGAATTAACTTTGGAAGCTTACTACTCAAAGTTTGTAACCCTACTAAAATACGCACCACCTATGGATATTGCGCAGCAAGTATCCAAGTTTTGCCATGGCCTAAACGCTCCTCTGAACCACCGTCTTGAAGCAATGCGTCCAACAGACTTGCAAGACGCATTACTCCGAGCGAATCCAATCGTCCAAGAATTTAAATCGGAAAATTTTAGTAAAGATGACTCCCGAGATCTGGGTAAGAGATGCCATACATGTGGAGAGATAGGGCACATCCGTAGGAGATGTCCCTACCGTCAATGTTTCCATTGCAATGAGCTAGGACATGTCCAAGTAGACTGCCCTGACTTAAGTCCAAAAGATACGGAGTCTCCAAGAAAACGAAGTTACACAAGTGCAGTCTTCGGATATATAGAGGAATCAGATGAAGACGAAAGCTTAGAACCTACTACACCACTTCAGGATTTTTAGAAATCCTAGAAATTTTGTCGACATGAAATACAACTTGTATTGGAATAAACTTTACTCTTGTAACTACAGTTAACTTGAGTAATATGAGTTGCGTCTATTTTGAGCCTAGAACTTGCAAATGATTAGAGATACTCTGACAAGGAATGATAGTCATAATGTGCAATGAATTTCTCTTAAGTCATTTCTTCTCAACTAATATAGATTGGGTCTTACCAGAATGTCGAAGCTTGGAAGTATTCTTTAGTAGTACAAGCAAAGCCAATTGTCCATGGAGCTCAGTCCCGAACTAAGGGCAGAACAATCTGGAAATGTAGTTTCCAAGATAAAGGACCACTCCAATCTGCTAAAAGAATCCTAGAACACTTTGGTCTAAAGAAGAAAATCCTACCAAGGACAACCAAAAATCTTGTGACCACAAGTGATAAAGCTCCGCGCTGTTTCTATTGCAGCGAGTTAGGTCATTTCAAAAGGGAATGTCCAAAGCACCCTAAACACCGATGCTCCGAGTGCCACAACATTGGACATAACTATATCAATTGTCCCAATGGAACTCGAAGAGAACTTGAGCTTACAAGAAATAAGCTGTACAAGCTCCAGTGATCTAGAATATACCAAGTGCTTAGGAAAAACCTAGAAGATATCCATGAGATGTAACTACAATAAATTTTCTATTGTAACCAAGACTCAAATATATCAAATACTATAGGTTGTTTTTTTCAAAAGACCGTATGTCTGTGAGAGATCAGAGTAGCGCAGCAAAAGCGTGGTGTTCCATAACCCACATATTCCAAGATGATACCCCTTGTTTCTCTCGAGATGAGGACATCTCGATTTCTCTAAGGGGAGGAGGATGTAATATCTCCGCACAATAAAAGTTAGTTGGTTGGTTCGTAAGTTAGTTAGTCAATTAATAAGTTAGTAAGATTACTAACTAAAGACTAACTAAGGTAAAAACTAACTAACATTAATTATTGATAATTTTTATTTAATTTAAAATATTTTATTTAGAAAAATCAAGAGTCGTAAATTTGATATTTTTCTCGAATTGGTAAAGACCGTAGCTACCCTTCACGTAAATTACAACGTGAACGAGACTTATGAGTTATATTAATCATTAAGTTCATGTATATAGTTTGGAAGGTCCAAAAACATTAGAATTTGGATAAAACTAGTATATTTTAGATATTATCCTAAAAAAAAGATATGGAGATTTTTAGAAACTGGATGTCATTTAAAAAGAAAAGAGAAGTGATATTTTAGTTAGTTTGAAGATTTTATAAAAAGAAAAATAAAGAGAAGTGACTGGCGAAATCGCGCGCGCCGCGATCGCAGTTTACAGGCAGTAGACAGCACTTCGAACAGAGAAAAGAAGAAGGAGTGAACTGAGAGCTTTCTAACCAAGTGTCTTGGGGTTTTACCCCCCTTTCGGAGCCAATGGAACCATCAGATTTATGATCTGAGCATCAGATCACTGATCTTTCCAAGATCCCCCTCCACAAAGAGCTCCACTTCTCAACCACAAGCCCTCTTCTCCAATTCACTATAAATATGAGGCATGGGAGAGGCATAAGAGGCATAAGGAGACCCCGAGAGGCTGCGAGAGAGAGGTAGAGAGGAGGATATTCCTCCAAGAGATTGTGAGGAAGAGCTTGAAAGAGATCTTGAGAGAGAGAGAGAGAGAGAGAAGAGTCACCTCGAGAGGCTGCAAGGAAGAGAATTAGCTCAATTCCCTCTATCATCTTGAATCTATTCTACCTTCTTAATCTCTTGAGTCTACCTGCGGACGATGGCCTCCAAGCAAAGAATGTCGCGTGCGGATGACAATCTTGCAACTAGCAACAAGGCTTCGGGCAAAGGCATCAATATCAATCCAACTGCGGTTCCGGTCGTAAGTAATGTATTTTCAAATTGATTAATGCTTGCTTTGACTCTCGTATGAGATACGTTAGGCCCCATACTATTGCACGAGTATAGGTAATGGAAAAGGATAAATTTCATCTCACCTATTCGGAAGATGGAGTTTGCGAAGTGCATATAACAAGGATAGATAATTGCATCCAGTTACATATGACGTATTTGCTAGTAGAGCAATTACAAGGAAGAATCAGTCAAGCGTTATGAATGGCATAGTCGTCAAAAGAACGATATTAAAAGATTGGGCATAGAAATGCTAGATTAGAGTATAGTCAAGGGTTATAGATAGCATAATTGCTAAAAGAATATGGCATTAAGAATAATGAATGGAGAAGTACTAGTTTAAAGTTTAGATACTTCAAAGGTACTTAGCCTAAGAGCCTAGGAGTCTAATTACTTGAGATCATCTCACACTTATCTTATCAAGTATTTACACGTTATGCCTATGACATGTTTGATATATGAGCATAATTTTCTAGTTACCTCATGACTTGACTAAGAGCTAGTACAAGAAATTGATCATAAGGGTTAAAGCTAGGATGTCTTGAGATCTGTGGGATAACGATGGCTTTTGCCAATCCAAATTCAAGGTTGGGTTATCAATCAAGGTAAGTGACCTATAGAACTTATATCATGAATAGTGTTTGAACCCTTAACATATGCCCTAGCCAAAGAAAGGAAGTGTTAAGATCATGTTCGCATAGTATTGCTCTTAGATCCCAAGGGGAAGAGCAAATATACGATGGAAATGTTATATCATCTATTCTTGCATTGTTTTGGAAAGAATGCAATTGGTTTTGTTGATTGATCGAACAACATCCTAAATGTTTTTACATTCAATTGGTTGTTAGTTATTGTTTGGATGATTATTCCAAGTGCTTGTGATTTATGGTAAATGCATGGCAAGGGTCTGTGATGACAAGTCGCCATGGGATTAAAGGAATGTTTCCTTGGAAAATGATATTAGGCTGATTGCCTTGTTTGTGCTTGATTCTTAAAGGATTTAATTAAGGAAGGATATATTGTACGGGTGGATCACCTCCATGGTCGCACCGCGTATTAACCCGAAAGGGCACTGCTCGATTCATGGGCCGAAGGTCGAGTGGTGAAAAGGCCAACCACGGGAATGATGTTTCGCTCCTAGACAGCTTGTGGGTCAGTTGGAGCTCTGGACACCCCTTGCTAGGTCAAGAATGGAGTTGAAGACCTCCGTGGCCCCCAACATCTGGGCATGTTGGGAGATCCTATTCTAGATAAAGGATTGAGTTTGGTGCCATGTGAATTGGACCAGTTACTTTTGCATGGCAGAAGGGATACTTCTGTTGGACAGAAGCGAAACATAATTTCTCCTGTATGGGCGGGAGACAAAGATTAACTTGAAGATAAGTTAAGGAACTTGTTTGATCTTGTTTGTCAATAGATTGCTTTGCTCTGTTTTCGTGTCTGTGCTATAATTTACGCGAACGAACCTTGTTCCCTAAAAGGCTTAATTAATGAAGCTGATTTTGAGTGTCACACATAAATGTGGTAGGACCTAATTAGAAAACTAAAGCTATTAAGGGAAGCGGGTGGGCGGAATCCCCGACGGGTCCGTCCTACGGCAGGGTGGTCCCAGAGAACTGGGAGGCTTCTCACAAGTTTTTATCGTCATTCGACCTTTAGGTATTGATAGGTTAGAACCCGATTCATGCCGTTTTAGGGGACCGGAATGGGACTATGCCCTATGGGCAGAGAGGTTGAGCAACGCATCCCTCTCGTTTCCCATTCTCTTTGAACCAAGTGCGGCATAGATCTGCTTCGGGTTGGGTATCTCTGCGTAAAGTAGGATGTCCAATACCCGACGTTAGAATGCTAACAGGAGACCTTGACAACTAGGAACCCGAATTTCAGGTCGATCCTAGTGGGTTCGGTCGTAAACGTTCCGTTGCGAGGCGGATTCGGGAAACCCTAGGCGACAAAACTCGGAACATTCCCTGGGAGTGCCGAGCAGCGACGCTTAGATTCGTTTCTCGATAGACCGCTAAAAGAGTGCCTGGAAAGCCGATGGGCGGGCACCTCACAGGAGTCTAGTGACTTTAATGATGATAGAGGGAAAAGAAGACAAAAGTGGTATAAGAAGAACTCCAAGAAGGACAAACGATTTTTTAAATACACGAAGAAAGGGAAAGATAGAGAAGAAAAGATGGCTCTAGAAAGGTGGTTGGAAAAGAAAATAAAAAAATAGTTGCTAGATATGAGAGTGATCAATGCCCCAAGAAATGTTAAGTCATGTATTATATGTTAGAAGATGCATCATGAAGCTAAGGAATGTTGGAATAACCCAATGGTGTGGAACGTTTGAATGCAAAGAACACTGCCATTGACACTAGTTAATTAGATTGCACCTGAGATGGCACAACAAAGAGGATTCAAAGGTTTTAGTAGGAGAAGTCAGCCACCAAAACACTTGGAAAATGACTAGCCAAGATAGTGGAATAATGCTCGGTAGAGGTTGCGAAAGCCTTGCTACTATTGTGGTAGGTAGGGGCACATGTTAAGACCTAACTGCAAATTATGGATACAACATAGGGCTAAGAGGGAGATGTAGACTAGCAATCAATAGGAGATGCAACTAGTAGGAGCACCCTATGGATAGCAAACATTGGTACCCATGGTAATGGACTTAGTCAAGACTCCTGTAGAGATCACATAGGGCTAGGTAGTTGTAATAGACCCCCCTCCTTTTCATGCGTTCCATGGGACCCCCCCCCCCCCCCCAATATAATTTTGCATTGAAATTATTTCAAAAAAATGTACTTCCCCCCTTGTCGACGCCGCCAACTGGTGGGAGGGAGGGGAAGCAAAAGTTGAAGATGACGATGATGGCAATGGAGACAATGATGAGGAGGAGGAGGTGGAGGGGCACATGTGTGCCACCTCCCTCCCCCTCTCCCACTATCCCTCCCCCTAGCTCGCAACAACAGCTGCATGTTGGCGGGCCATTTTTTTCTGTCTAGGTGGAGGGGGGGGGGGGGGAGAAGGCCACCATACCACTCCTCCTCCCTATAAAGATCCCCCCCCCTCTCCCACTATCCCTCCCCCCAGATTGCAACAACATATGCATGTTGGAGGGCCATTTTTTTCTGCCCAGGTGGAGGGGGGGGAGAAGGCCACCATACCACTCCTCCTCCCTATAAAGATCCCCCCCTCCCTCGAAATGAAATGATACATTCTTCCCCCCCGTCAAGCTGCACAGAATGAGAGAGAGAGAGAAGAAAAAGAAGAAGAAGAAGAAGAAGAAGAAAAAGAATCTAGATGTTTCCTCCCCTCCTCCTCTTAGAGGGAGGTCACAAATACCCTCCCTTCCTCTCTATTCTCGCAAATTTATTATCATCTACCCTTCTAATTGGGTAAGAGGTTGTTGGATTCAAAGTGACGTTGTAGGAAATTCCTGCAAAAGGAGTGCATCAACAGAAGAGAAGGCAAGAGATCGTTCACCGATTCTTTCGTAAATCACTGATTTCACTATCTTCTTTTGGATCGTGATCTTTTCAAATCTATTCATTCCTCTAGCCCTGCATTCCAAGCTCAAGAATGGCCCCGAAGCGCAAATTCTCCCAAATGGCTGGGAAGGCCGCAACAACGAAAGGGGGTTCAGGCAAAGATGCCACTACAAACGCGAAAATGGGCTATCGGGTATAAATACCAACTCGTCACTCCAAACCCAGGTACCACTATGGTGCCTTGTCTATGAATGGAACAATAGATTGTAAGTATCATGAAAAAGAATCATACTTTTGCATCGTATAAATTGTATAAATTGAAAGTAGATGCATAGGTTTGAATCTAATTCATGACGGTCATGTTAATAATGGGTTGATTAACATTTATGGGCTGACTGCAATACTAAGCTAATTAATAAGCACAAATGTTGTGAATGCATCTTAGATTACTAATATGTAAATATACAAGCTCTTGCAAAGGATTGCATCTTATAAACAATTAAAGAAAGTTAGCTTGCATTTACATGATGCATGATGGATTCATGTACTTCGCACTTAAAAATGTAAGTCGCAATTTATGACTTGCATAAATTCATTGAAATGAATTTCCAAGGAATGGAAGTCTTGCACTGTATCATGAAATTAAGAAAAACTTGCATCTTGATTTGCAAGGCATCATATGTAGATTTGGTTGCACTAACGACAAAAATTCATCTTAAAAGATAGACTCTAGATGTGCATACAAATTGTTAAATTCAATCGTAAGAAGGAATTTATTAAGTGAATCCCATAGATAGTATTAAATTTAGGGTTTAATTGTAAATGAATCAATTAATGCTACAATCATAAATTGACTTAGAATCAAAATTTCAATACAATCATAGATCTCTACCCTAGCAATTAGCTCGTGATAAGTCCAATAACACTCTTAGAGGTATCATTTTAGACCATGATATAACTCGATGTCGATGTGAAAAATTCAAATGTCGTATCAACATGAAAGAAAGACAATTCTCAATGTGTCATTCGATGCTTGCAATTACTCAAAGATTGTGAAGGGTTTAGGTTACTTTTGGCTTGCATGAGAGATGAAACCCTAGGGAAAACTCAAAAACCCTAATAGAGTTGTAAGAAGGTAAATGGTTACCAAATGATCAATTAGGATCTTAGATTGAATCATCTAGATCTTGTGATCTCAAAACAAGAAACCCTAATCTAAAGGTTGAAAATTAGGGAAATTACCATCTAGGAATTATTGGATGTTACCAATTGAATATAAATTCCACTTTGAGGATTCTCATTCTAGAGAAATGGGATATATCGAGGATATTATCTACCCCAAAGGCTCGTTCTTCCAGATGATATCAAGGCAAGTATTTAGAAGATTGTGCGAAAGATTTCCATCATGGAACCCTAGAGGGGAGAAGCTCTTAATGAAAGCCAAAGCGGAGTTAAAATTCGTAATAGATTCTCAAGAGGGTGGAGCCACCCTTAAACGGTCCTTGAGGATCTTAGATTGGATTATCTAAGATCTTACCATTAGCTATAGTACCTAGGAAAATTTTACCATCCTAAAACTAATGGGTGTTGCTAATTGGATATAAGACCAATTGCGTAAATTCTCGTTCTTATTGCATAAGAATGAGAGGATGAAACAAGGGTATTCCCTACCCCCACAGTGGGGCATTGTAGTTGACACCAAGGTAAGAAAAATCTGAAGGTTGAATGCTAAGCGTTCAGAAAGGAACTCCACCTTAGCAAGTGTTCTGAGCACTCACCCACATTATTGTTTGTGCTTGTAATCTTAGGAGTACTATCTGTGAAAGGATTGTTTATCCAAGCTCTCATAAGAACCTAGTATAATAAATTAGGTTAAATTCCTAGAGGGGTGCACCAAACCACCCCCAACTGGCCGCCAACCCTATCCAAGGGGGTTCTAAATAACTGTGACGGGAACATGGACCACACCCGCCATGAGAGGTCTCTCCATGGATTAGTTTGATGGTAGGACAATGCTTGGATGCCAAGAGGGCTCTAGTTGTAAATTCCTTGCCTCTGGGTCCTATTCAAATGGTCTACATGACTCAAGATGGATTCTTGAGGCCCTGTTACTAGTGCAAGGGCAGAATCTTGGAGGATAATAGGATGCATCCTTATGGATTGTGGGAATTGTCCTATGGAGGGGATTTGTATCTCAGTTGAAATTTTAGTATAAAGTTTACTTTTCAAGATATTTGTTTGAACTATTTTCAGGTTAGTGTATAAAATTAAGTAAAGGAACATGTGACTAACGGGTTAATTAAGAAAGCTGCTTGAATGTGTTACCACTAATGTGCCCTTAGGTAAGTAGAAAACTAAAGCTATAAAGGGAAGTGGGTGGGTGGAACCTCCGACGAGTTCATCCTACGACAAGGTGGTCCTAGAGAACTGAGAGGCTTCTCAACATTCAAACCACGATGACGTATTGACCATATTTAATGTAGGATAGAGCACTGGCTCATATCTTTTTATGGGACTGGAATGGTACTTTACCCTACGGATAGAGAGGTTGAGTGATGCATCCCTCTCGTTTAGATGCTCTGCGCAAAGGAGATTATGCTAGAAGGCTATAGAATGACTTGACCATTAGAAACCTAGTAAGATTTAGGTTGATCCTAATAGGGTTGGCTGATGTTTTGTTGCAGACGAGACTCGGAAGTCACTAACCGACAAATCCTGTGACATTTCGTGGGAGTGACAAGTAGTTTCTTTTAGATCAATGGGACCACTAAAATGTGTCAAGGACTGGGCAAGTTAATGTACTAGGCCAAGAGTTGGAGTAGAAAATTAAGGAAGTTCTAGAGAAAGATGTGCCAATTAAAGTTGTATCAAGTGTAGGCCAACATGGGTTAGAGAAGCATGTGCGCTACAATTGTTCAAGTTGTATCATTGTGGAGGATTGATTATGAGATATAGCAGTATTGGCCATAACTAGAGCGAAAGCTAAGAAGAGAATAGACTTGAATGAGCAAGAGAAGGCTAGGAAAATAGCCTCTTAAGATGTCTAGAAATCACAAATGAAACAAGAGCCAAAATAGTTCGATTGACCTACTACATGGTTTGCAAGAGAGACAATAGCAAAGTGTAGAAAATTAGCATGTTCTATAGTGAACATGGTATATAGCTGCATAGTGGTTTGGAACAAAGTGTAGGTCCTTATAAGTATTCTTAAGGTTCACATGAATTAACTTTGGAGAAAATTATTGCTTTGATCAAGGCAAACCCTGGAAGTAGTATGCTGAAGATCAAAAAGCCATTTTAGATTGTCAAGTAGTGATCCCTACTCAATTAGGAGTAGTGGATTATAAAGTGCCAACTATTCAAGCGGACTACTTGGGCATTAAGTTTGATTATGTTCTCCTAGATGGAGGCTCAAGTGTGGACATCATTCCTGAAGAGTTGTATCTTGCTCTAAGTTACGAAGACTTATACAAGCACCTTTCCAAGTTAAAATGGTGATCCGCAAAGGTTTTAGCCTTTGTGAATCCTAAAGTACTAGCTTATTTAAGTTGTGGCTCTAAAAAGTTCAAGGTAAGCTTTGTGATTCTTCAAATGGAAGGTCTAGGAGATTTATACCATATCCTTTTGAGAAGGCCATGGTTCAGATTGTCCAAATTGAAGCAAGATTGGGGTGTAGACACTAATATTATTCCTAATGGAAGTAAAGAGGTAAAGCTATCAATGGTTAATCAAGTTGTATTGAAACCTAAATATTGGCCATTAGTTCCTCAAACTATAAATGTCATAGCCAAAATAGGAGATGGTAAGGACGAATTGTTCTTACGAGCTAATCTTGCCATTGTGCTATGTTGAGATGGCAAGCTCAACACATGTGGACATTGATGGTGGACCGCCTGGTTAGATGGGTCCACACGTCTACACTAGCACGTCGGTGGTCGTTATGACTCTCACATGGCCAATGACTCATTACTTATTATATTTAGGTTGTTACACCTATTTACAGCTGGCATAGTTATAGCGCTAGTAGACTAGTTTAGTCGGTTATGCATTGTTTGACTTAGTAGGCCACTTTCCTTTATGTTGTATCTTATCTATACTTTGTGTACATTGTAAAGAGTGTGGAAGAAGAAGAAGAAACCAGCAAGAAAACGTTTTGGCCTTCATCTTTCTTCTTGTCTCTTGAGTAAGCTTCTCCTTGTGCATTCTGTGTGTGTTCGGCGCATCATCTTGAGCAACTCCCCCCACTACGCGATTTTTGACATGGTATTAGAGTCGCACCACTGAGAGAGGCTGATTTTGAAGGTTGAAGCAAAGGAGAAGAAGCAAGGTTCGAGCAAGCAAGCCACAGGTAAGAAGCTCTCCCATCCTTCTACTCTTTCTCTTGGATAGTGCCTGTGGAGGCACCGGAAGCAGGGCAGAGCAAAAATTTCAGATTGCAGTGAGATTTGGTGTGCGCAAAGAGCGTTGTATATTCTGCACATATACCCTTTAGGGCTTTACCGCAATTATTTTGGGCATTTGAGGCCGTTTCAGGGCCCGTTTTAGAGCCGCAAGGTTGTGGACAACAATTTTAGGGTATGCTGTGACTTCGACTATATTGACCGAAAGTGGGTGCGCACGTTACAGATTTCAGATCTGTAAGTTCAAAGGTGTTTAACAGTGAGTAAAAACAAGGTTTATCTACAAACAGGTTACAGATTGCATGTATTGTTGAGCAGACAGTGAAAAAGGCTGTCTGGTGTATTGTTGTGCACTACAGGTCAAGGGTTGCAGAAAATTTGCTTGCTGTTGGTATTAATTTTGTGATAATGGCAGAGAACAGTGGAAGTCCCATCATTGAGAAGCTCGACAAGAATAACTACCCTTCATGGAAGTTCCGTGTCACAAACTTTCTTATTGGAAAAGGCCTCTACGAGTTTGTTTCCGGTGAAGAAAAGGAGTTGGAAATGAGTGATCCTCCAACGGCAGAAGAGACAAAGGCAGGGAAAGAATGGAATGGAAAAGATAAGAAGGTCATGTATTGGTTGTCTGCAGTAATTGACAATAATATACTGGGACACATTAGAAATGCAGAGAATTCATATGCAGCTTGGACCATACTTGAAAGTATGTTTTCTGTAAATACAAAGGCACGAAAGATTCAACTCAAGCAAGAGTTGAATACATTGAAGAAAGGGAAGATGTCTATCAATGAGTATGTACTGAAGGTAAGAAGCATTGCAGATGCATTGGCAGTGATTGATGCAATGCTCGATGATGACGATTTGGTGTCGTCTACCTTGGGTGGACTTAACAATGAAAAGGCTTGGAAGTCTTTTGTAACTTCCGTATATGTCAGAAAGCCATTTCCAGATTTCGATGAGTTGGTCTCCCTTATGATCACTGAAGAGATCAACATGCAGAGTGAGACACCTGAAAGAAGTGGTGAACAAGTCCAAGCTTTCTACTCTACTTCAGGAAGAGGACGTGGCAGGTTCTCTTCAAGAGGCCATGGTACAGGACGTGGTAGTGACAACCAGCAAAACAGATTGAATCAGCAATTTGGCGATATGCAGGTTTCAGGAGGTCGTGGTAACTTTAGAGGCAGGGGGAGCTTTAGAGGAAGAGGTGGATGGCAAAATAGAGGCTCTAACAATTCTGGTATTGTGTGTCACTATTGTGGCAAAACAGGTCATATTGCAACCCAATGTTATGCTAAGAAAGATGATATTCGCAGTGGTAAGTTGCAGCAAGGAAACTATGCATCGTCTTCACAACAGAATGAAGGCAAAAATGAACGTTTGTTTGTTATGCAGCATATGTTGAATGCTGTTACAGGAAAGGGAACACATGAAGATGTTTGGTATGTTGATTCAGGTGCATCCAATCATATGACCAGCCATGCAAAATGGTTTGGAGAGATGCAGGATTTGCAGAATTCAGGTTATGTGCAGATGGGTGATGACTCATGCCACCCAATTTCACACATTGGAAAAGTTCCCTTGTCCTTGCATGATAGTCAAAGAGTCTCTCAGATGTATTACATGTGCCATCTATTACAAAGAACTTGGTGTCAATCGGTCAAATGGTAGAGCAAGGGCTGCAAGGTAGATTTAATGCAAAGGGCTGCTTTGTAGAAGATTTCAATGACAAGTGCAGGTTGGTAGCAAAGGGAAGTACAGTTGGACGTATGTTTACTCTGGATGCTGGAATTCCTACTATGAATGCTGCTATGTATGCCAAAGGAAAAGGTGTTGTTGCAAACATTGAAATTTGGCACAAACGCATTGGACATGCAAATGTACAAAGGCTGAAATTAATGCAGTCCAAAGGGTTGGTTACAGGTTTGCCTACATTTAGAGTTGCAGAATTTCATAAGGTATGCGAAGCATGTCAGTTTGGTAAGCAGGCAAGACAACCCTTTTCACATGACAGAGATGTAAGCAGAAATATCCTTGATGTTGTGCATATAGACATTTGGGGGACCAGCACAAAATGTATCTCTTGGAGGTAGTTCATACTTTATCACATTCATTGATGATTGTTCTAGAAAGCTGTGGGTATATTTTATGAAGGAAAAGAGTGAAACATTTGAGCACTTTAGAACTTTCAAGGCTGCAGTTGAAAGAGAAATAGGCTTGAAAGTAAAGTGCTTAAGGTCAAATGGAGGGGGAGAGTACCTCTCGAATGAGTTCAGTGATTTTCTGAGGTCTCCTGGGATAAAGAGACAGTTCACATGCAGGTATACCCCACAGCAAAATGGGGTTGCAGAAAGAAAAAAAAGGCATATTGCAGAAGTTGCACGTGCCTTGATGGCTGAAAAGAATATGCCTAATAATTTTTGGTCTGAGGCTGTTCATACTGCTATTTATATTATGAACAGAAGGTAAGAAGCCTGATGTCTCACACTTGAAAGTGTTTGGCTGCATTGCGTATGTTCATGTGCCATATGAGTTGCAGAAGAAACTGGATCCAAAGGCTGAAAAGTGTGTCTTTATTGGATACTCTTTAGAGCAGAAAGGGTATCGCTGTTATAATCCTGTCACATGTAAGTTCAGAGTGAGCAGGGATGTCATCTTTGATGAAATGAGCAGTTGGTATGCATCTAGTGGTGATGCATTGGATGATGATGATGATCATGACACTCATGTGCAGGCTGAAAAGCAAGAATCACGGACTCTTAGTGGACCAGAGACATCATCTAGTAGTCCTTGGTCTGGGAGACTAAGGAGTACCTCTACATCTTCAGGTGCATCTAGTAGCACTACAGGTAAAGACAAAGGAAAGAATAAAGTGTCAGAAGGCATTGATGCAGTTCTTGATGGAGACTCCAGTGGCTCAGAGAGCTTGGATGATGAGCTTGGCATTCCTTCAGTGAGGACTCCAGGTGTGCAGAGAGCACGCATTAATGCAAAGACTCCATTGAGTGATCCAGTGGTTGAGCCTACATGTTTTGAGGAGGCTGTTGGTCATGCTCATTGGGATGCAGCAATGGATGAGGAGATGGCTGCATTAGAGGCCAATAAGACTTGGGATCTAGTATTATTGCCAAAGGGAAAGAAAGCTATTGGATGTAAGTGGGTTTATAAGATTAAGCACAATGCAGATGGTTCTATTAGTAGGTACAAGGCTAGGCTGGTTGCAAAAGGCTCTACTCAGACATATGGCATAGATTATGATGAAACCTTCAGTCCAGTTGCTAGGATGACAACTGTCAGATGTGTGATTGCTTTGGCAGTAGCCAAAGGTTGGAGGTTGCAGCAAATGGATGTGAAGAATGCCTTCTTGCATGGTGACTTGCAGGAAGAAGTTTATATGGATCAGCCAGCAGGTTATGAAGATTTAGAGCATCCCACGTATGTGTGCAGGTTGAAGAAGACACTCTATGGGATCAAGCAAGCACCTAGAGCATGGTCTGACAAGATCAGAGAGTATCTTGTCAATATTGGCTTCTATGTTTCTGATGCTGATCACTCACTTTATGTGAGAAAGGGAGATGCAGGTTTTGTCATCATAGTCATCTATGTGGATGACTTGATTATTACAGGTGATAGTGATAGTGGGATTGCTGAAGTCAAGGGCTGTTTGAAGATGAAGTTTGAGATGAAGGATTTAGGTGAGTTAAGGTACTTCCTTGGCATTGAGGTGATCAGATGTGATTATGGTATATGGCTGTCCGAAAGACAGTATGGCTTGGATATGTTGTCCGAGTATGGTATGACAGCATGCAAACCACTTTCAGTTCCATTGGAGCAGAATATAGAGTTGAGTGCTGATGTTGGGATGAGATAGAAGACCCTACTATGTTCAGGAGGATAGTGGGGAGTTTGATCTACATGACCATTACAAGGCCAGACTTGAGCTACGCTGTTGGTCTTGTGAGTCAGTTTATGCAAGTACCTAGAAAGCCACATTTGGATGCAATCAGACGCATATTGAGATATGTGAAGTCCACATTACATTATGGACTTTTCTATGAGGCAGGTACAGAGGTACATGTGTTTGGATACACAGATGCAAATTGGGCTGGTAGTATGTCTGATAGAAGATCTACCAACGGATACATGTTCTCTCTTGGTAGTGTAGTAGTTGCTTGGAGTAGAAAAAAGCAATCTACAGTTGCTTTGTCGAGTACACAGGCTGAGTATAGAGGTGCTGCTGTTGCAGCATGTGAGGTAGTATGGCTGCAAAAGTTATTGGCTGATTTGGATGTGCAGGTGGAAGGTCGAGTTGTCATTTATTGTGACAACATGAGCAGTATACAATTGGCTAGGAACCCTGTGTTCCATGCCAAGACAAAACATATTGAGGTACACTACCACTTTGTGAGAGAGAAGGTACTAGCAGGTGAGATTGACTTGGTCTATGTCAGCAGACAGGATCAGATAGCTGACATCTTCACAAAGGCGTTGGGTACAGAGAAGCTTCAAAAGTTTCGAAGCTTACTTGGAGTTGCAGAGATGCAGTTGAGCTTGAGGGGGAGTGTTGAGATGGAAAGCTCAACACATGTGGACATTGATGGTGGACCACCTGGTTAGATGGGTCCACACGTCTACACTAGCACGTCGGTGGTCGTTATGACTCTAACATGGCCACTGACTCATTACTTATTATATTTAGGTTGTTACACCTATTTACAACTGGCATAGTTATAGCGCCAGTAGACTAGTTTAGTCGGTTATGCATTGTTTGACTTAGTAGGCCACTTTCCTTTATGTTGTATCTTATCTATACTTTGTGTACATTGTAAAGAGTGTGGAAGAAGAAGAAGAAACCAGCAAGAAAACGTTTTGGCCTCCATCTCTCTTCTTGTCTCTTGAGTGAGCTTCTCCTTGTGCATTCTATGTGTGTTCGGCGCATCATCTTGAGCAACTCCCCCCACCACTCGATCATGACATGCTAGTTATTGTAAGATGAGTATCTTTGTGGAGGAAGAGTTTTAAGCAGCATAGTTGATAGAGTTATGTAAACAGTTCCAAGACATCTTTGCTTGGGAGTACACTTGCATGAAAGGTTTTGATCCACATGTGTGTCAACATGGAATTAACTTAAGGGTAGATGCCAAACCCATCATGTAGAAAAGGTATCATATGAATCCAAATTGTGCTAAGCAGGTGAAGGAGGAAATTGACAAGTTGTTGAGAGTGAGCTTTATCAAGCCTATGAATGAAGTCACATGGTTGTCACCCATAGTGGTGGTACCAAAGAAAAAGGGTATATTTAGACAATAGGAAATTAAATGTAGCTACCATTACTAACCCATTTCCTCTTTCGTTCACAAATTCCTTATTAGATGATGTAGTAGGTCATAAAATCTATAGCTTCTTGGATGGTTTAGCTTACTATAATAAAAGATTGCATTCAAAGACATGGATAAAATTACATTTATCACACTGAGTGGGGAGATTTTATTATTATATTGATGAATCTTGGATTAAATAATGGTCCACTTGAATTTCGAGGGGTAGCACATAAATCATTTGACCCATACCTCACTACAACATGAAAGTATTTATTAATGATGGATCATTCATAGCAGTTAAGGCTCTATTTTGAAAGACATCACAAGTTTAGAATGTCATTGAATCCATTTAAATTAGTTTTTTGCTACAAAAAGAGGAGTTCTATTGGGACATATTATTTCATAGAAAGGCGTGCCCATTGATCCCAATAGAATTCAAGTAGTTCAAAGGGTTGCAATACTTGCAACAGTACAAGAAGTTTTCTTTGGGGGTCAAGTTAAGTGGCATAATAGGTATCCTCGATACTTGGCACATATTTCTCCTCCTCTTACTTTGCTTAACAAAAATGGTATTTGATTTTCATGGATACATAATCAAGAGAAGGCTACCATTGTATTAAAGAAGGTGATGGTTGTAGCTCCACTTTTGCAACCCCTACAATAGGATCTTACTTTTCATGTGTCTGTAGATGCTTTAGACATTGTAATGGGGGCATTCTTGATGTCAGAGAAAGTTTAGGAGTCCACTATGCTAATAGGAGGTTGACAACAGTAGTAAAGAATAACACTGTGATAAAGAGAGAAGCCATGGCTATGGTATTTGCATTACAAAATTTTAGACACTATTTATTGGGGAATCAAGTAATATTTTATGTCAACCATTCAGCTTTATTGTATTTGATTAACAAACCATAGTTGGCATGGAGGTTAGCTAGGTGGATGCTCTTGTTGCAAGAGTTTGAATATAGAATTGTGCATACACCACACAAAGAACATGTTGTAGCAGACTTTTTAAGTAGGATTGAGTCAACAAATCCTATATAAGGTGTTAATGATTAGTTGCCTAATGGATAGTAATTTAATGTTCATGTATAACAATTTAATTATTTTTATGAGTAAATGCTAAACTTTTTGCTTGATGGAGTAATGCTTGTAGACTTGTTTAGAGGCAAGCAAAGAAGGTTGGCATTGTATAGCAAACACTTTTAGTCATAATGGGTGTATTGTATAGGCAGGGAATTGGTAGTGTACTTAGAAGATGCATTATGGTTGGTGAACAACATGTTGTACTGCTTGAAGCTCATGTTAGACTATCAAGGGGACACTTCTTTAGTGAAATTAGATGTAAAAGGATCCCCTAGATAGGTTTATGGTGGCATATGCTACTCAAAGATGCCCATCAATACACAAAGGAATGTATTGTCTATATGTGGGAGGGTCAACCACAACCTAGGGACAGGACGCAAGATCATCCAGTTCTACCCTTGGAGCCTTTTGAAAAATGGGGTATAGACTTTATGGCCCCATAAAGCCAGTAGCCCATCCAAGTATGAATTGTTAGAATATCAAGCTCTCATTACTCTTCAGTCAGTCTATCTTTATTTGTGTGACTGACATTAGTAGCTGGATATAGCTATACACATGTGTGACATTCAATAAGTTGTTGTAGTCAGTGACTTATAACCACAATTAATCTTGGTTAGTCATACATATGTGTGTAAGTCTCTTTCGGTTAGTATGATGGGAGAATAATGGAAGAAGAACAACAAGGAACTGAGGCTCATCTTCCACTCCACTCTGTCTCTCTTCCTCTCTTCCAACATGGTGTCACAGCTTGAACACCTGAAGCCTGAAGGCTTGGCAGTGGCCATTTGACATCAAGTCATTAGATCTGAAGAAAACATCATCAAGGGAGACTGTGCATGCAGTTTATTTTTTTGCGGAAGCTATATCTTGCTACAAAAATGGTTTTTGGAGAAACGGCCCACTGCTCTCCTAGCCATTTTGACATGGTCTACAACTTTGCAGAAGAAAGTTTTTTCAAATTCCTCACAAATTATGAGATATTTAGCACAAACCTATGCAAACTAGCTATTTACTACAGTAAATAGCAGGTGATTCCGGGGCACTGGTGGCTTTCATCCTAACAATGTATATGCATGTATGTATATATATAACATATGTATATATAACGTGAATGTATGTATATATAACGTGAGTTCAAAATAAGGGGTTTTTAAAACACAATTTTTTATACATTTCTTACATACAGAAGGGTGTCATATAAACGGGTTACTTACAGATTGAATAGAAAACGGTTGTGTTTTATTCAAGAAAAATTCACAGATTAGGATATTTATAAATAGGCCATGAACACAAGTTATATGGATAATATATATATAGTGAAACCCCCAAGCCCTATTATAATGCATTTGAGCATGATATTGGAGTGTTAAATTCTCAGTTTTGGAGCTTATTTGCAGGTTGGAAACAGTGAACTGGTTGATGTCCTGAATTTGGAAACAATATACCTACAAGGTTGAAGTATCTGTGATGCTTATTTGCTATTGACAAATGCTTGGATCATGCCACTTGAGTGGTAGATGATTTTTGGGATATTGTGAGAGCTGAAAGTCCAAAGTTTGGACTGATTTGTTGCTAGTTATACCAGCGTATTGACTGGTTATTGTCTGCAGGAAGGATACCTATCATCCTCACTTGACATACATGTAATATATTCCGATCGGTTGGACATGTATCAACTCTTGCATAGAGTGGCAACTGAATGAGATGTTTTGGGGCTGTTTTGAGGTCTAAATACTCTTGTTTTAAGAGAGAAAATACTACTAGTTATAATAGTGGGCTAGCTATATTTGGTACTAATACTTGCATACAATACAAACATTGATACTTGTATGGACATAGTTTGTTGTTGCTAGGATGTTTTGCCACTACCATAGAATGTTTTGAATAGATTTGAGCTTGATTTATGCTCAGTTGACAGTGTTTTCTCATTGTTGGAATACAGTTTACAACAAGCAGGTTGTCAGGAAAATTGTCCTAAATTGCAAGAAACTGTCTTGAATAGTAGGAAACTGGTCATGAATTGTAAGAAAAGGAGTCAAATACTTACAAGTTGTATACATCACTGAATACCTAAGCTACAACTATGGAAAATGCTCAAGGCATTGACAATATCACTCAAATTGTGGGAGAAAAGCTAGACAACAAAAAATTTGCTTTGTGGAAGTTCCATATGAAGAATTTTTTGGTTGGCAGAGGTTATTGGGACTTATGTATAGGTGATGAGGCTGAACCTCAAATATATGAAAAGAATTCGACAAATGATCAGAAAAGGGATCATAAGCTATGGATTGAGAGAGCATGCAAGGTGTTACGTTGGTTTTCCTTATGTATATTAGATGCTATGGTTATACAGATTACTGGATGCAGTTCCCCAAAGGATGCATGGGACATACTCATGAAGAAGTATGGAAATGTAACACATACAAGAAAGATTCAGCTAAAGCAACACTTCAATAACATGTCTAGGAATGGTGAAGCATTCAGGCCTACACTACAGAGATTAAGAACATAGCGGATCATCTTGCCACCATTGGATCTTTAGTATTTGAGGATGATATGATTGCACTGACACTGAATAGACTTGGCAAAGAGTATAAAGCATTTGATACGCCTATTTTTGTGAGAGTTGAATCCCTTGATTGGGATGAGCTGATTGCTTTGTTGCTGCATGAGGAAGTTAAGCTTGGGCTGAATACAGGTTCTAGTACGTCTCAAAGCAGAGACACTGTTATTTACTCTAGCCAGCATGGCAGAGGCGGTAGAGATCATGACTCTTTTCGAGGATGAGGAGACACTTGAAATGCTTATGGACAACATCATCAGAATGCTTGGAATGGCACAAATACATAGGGCCAATGTGGATCTGGTGGCTTTAGAGGAAGGGGGAGATCACCCCATGGTGGAGGTGGTGGATTTGGTTCATGGAAGTCAAATGATCAGTCAAACATACATAAGGACTATCATTACTCCGGTAGATATGGACACATTGCAAAGGATTGTTACAAGAAGCAGGGAGATATGAAGGCTAAGGGAAAACAACATGGACACTATGCATCTTCTAGCTATGCTCATGATGAGCAGGTTGACAGATTGTTTGCCATGCAACATGTATCTAAGAATGCATCTAGACGGAACATAGATGAGAGATGGTACATTGATTCAGGGGCTTCAAATCATGTGACACCCCATGGAGAATGGTTTGATGAGATGGTTGTAGGTTCACATGGTTATGTGTGTACTGGGAATGACACCCAACATGACATTCAACACACAAGAATTCTTCCCTTGTTGATGCCTGATGGCAAGAAACAGAGCATGAATGATGTACTACATGTACCTACAATAACCAAGAATCTTTTGTCAGTTGGAAAGATGGTAGAACAGAATCTGCAGGTGAGATTTAATAGAGATGGATGCTTTGTTGAAGAATATGGTAATGGCTACAAATTGATTGCTAGAGGCCAAAGAGATGGCAGAGTGTTTACTCTTGATGTGTCAATTCCAGAATTGAAAGCAGCCATGTTTGCATATGATGATAGTGCTATACGGGATGTTGAGATATGGCATAAGCAAATTGGCCATGAGAATGTACAAAAGTTGAAATCTATGTAGCAGAAGGAGATTGTGCTTGGACTACCTAAGTTCAAGTATCATGATTTTGGACATGTATATGATGCATGTTAGTTTGGAAAGCAAGCACGGTTTCCATTTATGAGACATGTATGGAATATCTTACGACCATTGCAATTGGTACATTCAGATGTATGGGGTCCATCTCATAATGCTTCATTTGGTGGTGCTCGTTACTATGTTTTCTTCATTGATGACTTTAGTAGGTATACTTGGCTTTACATAATGAAACATAAGGTTGATGTGTTTGATGCATTCAATGACTTCAAGAAGCATGCTAAAAATGAGTTGAGCTGTAAAATTTCATATCTTAGATCAGATGGAGGTGGAGAATATGTATCTAATTACTTTGAAAGGTACCTTGCTAAACATGGGACCAGAAGATAGTTAACTTGTCGCTATACACCACAGCAAAATGGTGTATTAGAAATGAAAAATAGGGTAATGATGGAATCGGTAAGAGCTATGCTGAATGAGAAGAGTTTGCCAAATGGTTATTGGGTTGAAGCAGTAGTGACTATTGTTTATGTGTTGAATAGAACCCCTACAGCAGGGATTCATGATGTAACTCCATATGAGAAGTTGTATGGTCATAAGCCTAACATTTGACACTTGAAGGTATTTGGTAGCATTGCATATGTGCATGTTCCTAATCAAAAGAGGAAGAAATTGGATCTTAAAGCTGTCAAGAGTGTGTTCCTTGGTTATGCACAAGATCGGAAAGCTTACAAGTGTTATGTACCATCTACACATGAGACATTGATTAGTAGAGATGTTGTTTTTGATGAGCTGGCATCGTGGTATGGTAATCCAATTGCAGTGGCTACTGATGGATCAGCTAGCACTAGTAATGTTAAAAATACATTGATAGTGAGTACATCTATGAGTGGTCCTATGGGTGATGGGTCACCTACAATAAGTCCTTGGTCATGACGCTTGCGGAGTCGTACTCCTACGTCCACTGACACAGATATGCCAGTAAGGGGGAGATTGGATAAGGGAAAATAAAAGATGCTTGAGGATGTGACAGGTGCACTTACAATAGGTTATGAGTCATCTAGCAGTGATAGTTTGGATAGTGAGTTGGGCATTCCATCTATTATGACAGCTAGAGCAAGGCAAAGTCATTATGTACCGCCTCATGAGAGGAAAGCTCAGAGTGAGCCACATTTACAGAGATCTGGGAGAGTCAGAAAACCAATTGATAGGTTTACATACACTGGTTATTCAACCCACCATTATGCATATATGGCTAGTGTGACAGGTTACAAAGAACCTAGAAAGTTTGATGATCTAGTTACATATGGTAACTGGTGTGCTGCCATGGATGAGGAGTATGCAGCCCTGGCTGAAAATGAGACATGGAAATCGGTTGAGTTTCCTGAAGGCAAAGTCCCCATTGGATCCAAATGGGTGTACAAGGTTAAGTGTAAGTCAGATGGTTCGTTAGAATGCTATAAGGCCAGGCTGGTTACAAAAGGGTATGCACAGCAATATGGCATGCAAAGGTTGGAAATTATGGCAAATGGATGTCAAGAATGATTTCTTGAATAGTGATTTGGTTGAGGAAGTATACATGGAGTAGCCTGAAGGCTATGTTCACCCAGACTTTCCTACACATGTATGTAAGCTAAAAAAGGCTTTATATGGCCTGAAACAAGCACATAGAGCGTGGAATGCTTGGATCATCAGTTATTTACAGCAACATGGATTTAGATTGGGTGATGCAAATGAGAGAGGAATTTAGGTGATAGGAAGTGCTTAAAAATAGCTAAAAATTATGAATATCAAGGGAAAAATATTCACCGTCAAAGGCGGCGGCTCGATCTAGGACGATTTTAAGCAACAAGCAATCGACGGGCGCCCAAGTGACACGTCCAGATTTTTAGTAATTTTTCTGTCAGTCAGGACAGGATGTGGGAGCTGCAGGCCTGTCCGTGATGCCGAGACGGATGCCCAGAAATTTACAGCACGTCAATCGGAGCTCGTATGAGGAAGTTGGCCCAAAACCGGCCGGGGTGTCCAAAAAGGGGCCAAAGTGGAAATTTCAAAAGGTGTGGCTAGTGGGGGGTGCCCTTTGGCACCCCCCCTTCAAAAAATCGTGATGGAGGGGGGGCAGCGGCTGTTTTCAGCCGTCGAAAAAAATGCGTCCCCCCCCAAAATCAAGAGGCAGGCTTGCAAAGAAGCCATGAAACCAACTCTCCCCGGCTTCCACATTCAATCTCCGCTCCACATCGCTCCGCTCCACGCATTCAATGGTAGCCTGTAGAGGGAGAGAGAAAATCAGTCTTTCTCTCTCCTCCCTCTCTCTCCTCTAAGAGGGAGTTCATGTGGGAAGAAGAAGGAAGAAGAAAGAATGATGGAGGCTTGTCCGGCATGGATCGGATTGCTCCACGGGCTGGAAATGGTGATTTGTGATCGTGCTGAGCATGAAGTGCTGCTGATTTTCAAATTTACAGCCATGGACATGAAACCCGAAACACACAAATAAGCGGTAATTCAATTTTTTCAAAGGAAATTTGAGATTTTATGGCTTTTGATTGATAAAATGTTGTTCATGTGGGCTAAAAATTGTTTATGTTGCTGTTTTCCATGAGTACTTGCTGATCATAATCAGAAAATCACAAAAATATGCATCTTGTGACTCAAAATAATACACTAAAACACATAAAATATAGAAGAGGTGGGAGTCTATCAATGTCCAGCCTATGTCTGTCAAACCAAGCTCTAGTCTGTGCATATCATGATGTGGTATCCCCCGCTCGAGCCATCTCCTGAGATGCCATATATGCTTTATATGCAATGCGATCTCTGTCCATATCCTGGAATCTTTGTAGGAAGCAGACTGTCTGAAATAATGCCTCGACTAGCATGGGCGGTGTGGCAAGCTCTGCTCGTACAATGTCATGTGGGACTGAGGCCTTACTGCGAATCAATCTAGATATCATGATCACTTGAGGTCTCTCCATCAATGTCCATACATAATCGGCAAGGCCTGGCCCCCATATAGCTGCTCCATACATCACTGCTGGAGTGACTAGAGTATCAAAGAGCCACCCCTTGGTACGAGGCTCCTGGAAATGTGCCTGATGACACTGTCGCTCCATAAGAGCCAATGCTGAGTATCCTCTAGTGAGGCGGTCACGAGCTACCTGTGTCATCGAGAAAGTCCCTGAAGCTGCTGTAAAGGTGACTCGCAAATATACATATGATCCAATGACCTCAATACTCCCTCCTGCTACCATGAAAATACTCTGTCTGCGTATCTGACCTTATGTATGGAATATAAGAACCTTGGTTTTACCAAGGTTCACTGTCATGCCTCTCTGTATGCAAAAATCATCCAATGCTAATAAATGCTGTTGTAATCCCTGCTGAGTCTGAGACCAACACAATGTCATCTGCATATAGTAAGATATGAACTGTGGCTCCACTGAGATCAATACCTCCACCAGCTCACTGTTGAATAAACTCTGCTATCTCATCAATGTATAGCCCAAATAGAGTCGGTGAGAGTGGGCATCCTTGCTTCACACCAATGGTGCTCACAAGGGGATCTGATATACCTCCCGGACATCTGACTCTGCCACCAGTAACCCGCTCATATAGTGCATAGAGAGAGAGAGAGAGAGAGAGAAGGAGAAGGAGAAGAAGAAGAAGAAGAAGAAGAAGAAGAAGAAGAAGAAGAAGATTTTAGGAGTTTTCTCCCTTCCTCCTCTTGGGGGGGTCACAAGTACCCTCCCTCCCTTGCTATTCCCAAGATTTTTCTATCAACTACCCCTCTACGTGGCAAGAGGTTGCTAGATTCAAAGAGAGTGTAGGAAATTCCTGCAAAAATGAGTGCACCAAGAAGAGAGAAAATTCGATCAAGCCCTGCATTCCAAGTTCAAGAATGGCCTCAAAACGTAGATTCTCCCAAGAGACTGGGAAGGCCCCAACCACAGAAGGGGTTCGGGCAAAGATGCCACTGCCAACACGAATGGACTATCAGGTATAAATACAAACTCATCACTCCAAAACTAGGTACCACTACGGTGTCTTGTCCTGTGAATGGAACAAGAGATCGTAATTATCATGGAAAAGAATCACACTTTTGCATTGTATAAATTGTATAAATTGAAAGGTAGATGTATAGGTTTGAATCTAATTCAAGATGGTCATGTTAAATTACGAGTTGATTGACATTTATGGATTGACTGTAGTACTAAGCTTATTAGTAAGCACAAATTTAGTGAATGCACCTTAGATTACTGATATGTAAATATACAAGCTCGTGCAAATGACTACATCTTATAAACCATTAAAGGAAGTTATCTTGTATTTACATGATGGATGATGTATTCATGCACTTCGCACTTAAAAATGTAAGGGGGAAATGTGCAAAAGTTGTTGGTTACGAGGAATCGACAACAGCACCAACATGATGATGTGGATGATCATGACTAATCAAACATGCCACCTAAAATTACGCCTTCCAAGAAGAGGGAATCCATGCCTAAAGTTGGTTAGAATGCTTTAGGTGAGGAAGGTGTCTACACCACTGGTAGATTCCATACTTCACATGGACACTTCTAAAGCCAATACTAGAGGTTGGCTTTTGCAAATAGGTTTGTGAGATTTGAAGAACTTTCATGGGACTCGTCGGCTAATAACCCTCATGCGACACAATAGTTAGCTATTCTTTGTAACACATGGAAATTTGGTGGCAAACATGGTATTAGTCCTTCTTTGTTGTACGAGGTGTTTGCATTGGAATTGAATGATCATGTAAAGCATTGGAGGTGCATAGAAGAAGCACTGCAAGCAGAGTTTGAGTTACCAATAGGTACATGAAATCAATATGTTTTGAAGAATGTGGACCCCAAAAGAAGACAACATATAAAATAGTTCATGGTGGAGAGGTTTCTTCTGTTCATCAAGACAGATACTATCACTCAGGATACGTATGGTATTTTGTGGAATGGTGAAAATAATGTAGTGCCAAGTTGGGTAGGCACTCTTCATGGAAAAATGATGCAAGGAGTGTATGTTTTGACTATGAGGAAGAAACAATAGAAAAGCCAGATTGGATCTATGCTTGCAAGTCTCTATGAAGATCTGTGGTTGTTTTGTCCCAATGTTAGGTCACCTGTATGGGATGCTTCAAAAGAGGTTAATCATCATGCTTGTAAGAAGACCAAGTTGGTCGGTGGATTGGTTATTGATGTCTAAGACAATTATGCAAATCATAAGAATGCATTGGTGGATAGGGAAGCAAACCATGTATGCAAGCACTTAACTCCATTGGGTATAGGTTTTAGGATGCATGAAGAACATCAAGATGATCATCTTGGTTCTAGGATGCATATGGAATTTTTGGATTGGTTGAATGATGAAAACAAGAAAGATACACATAATGAAGAAGTTGTGGTTTTGGGGATGCAAAAGAAATTTAAATTCTCCAAAGTAAATCTAGAATCTATGCCTAAGAAACAGGATGTTGTGCATGATGAGGACTCTATACATGATGCAAAAAAACCTATGGTTTCAATTCATGTACCACAAATTCTTAATGAAGCTTGTTCTTTGATGACTAGTTTGCATAAAACTTTACTTAATATGTAGGTTAGTGCTGTAGTCAAATTGGATGTTGTACATGCTTTACAATAGTAGCAGCTTGTAGATGAAAAGGATAGTAAGAATGTTATGCTACTCTGAGATGTAGAAAATGAGAGAGTTACATTGACAATGAAGTGCAAGACTTGAAGAGATAGATTGATGAATATGGTTTGATGCTCCAAACGTGTGAAATTTCATCATCGGCCTTTTTAGGAGTGGACTTCTACAATGTAAGAAATATTTTAGCATGAAATTTCTATGGTTGCTCAAGAAAATTGATATTGAGGGATCAATGCTTATGCAAAAGGATCTCAATGCAATGAAGAAAATTTTGGTCAAGTGCATGCACGATCAATGGATGATGTTCACGAGCCTCATAGCTCATGAAATGCTTTGGCTAAAGCATTAGTTTCTTTTTTATCCCATCATTTTAATGATTGTATATTATGCAAATGCATTAAGGGGCTACGAATATCCTATTGGCTGCTCATGGTTTCTCTATGTGGCTTACTTCAAGGTAGAAGGCTTTAAGGAAGTCATCTCATTATCTTGCTCATTAGATATGTCTAGTTTTGGGTAAGTCATTTGGCATCTTATGACATGTGAATGACTCAAGTTGTGGCTGTGCAAACTATCCATTCAGCTATGCTTGTCCCAGCCATCCACCGAGCTGTGCTAGGTGTTAGCCATGGCTTGGTACATTATGCTCACCCTTATTATGGTCTATACTTATTCTTTGATGTTTCTTGATGGGAATAGACTTAACATGTTATATGAAGTGTAGTTACTTATGTTGTTATAGGTGTGGCCTAAAAGGGTGTCTTTTATATGTCCTTTCTGATCATTTTACGAGTTGATGTATGATGGGATTCCTCTCTAATAGAAAGTTTCTAATAGTTGGTGCCAGGGGAAAACTCTATATTTCTTTCATTTCTTATTCATATTCTTTGATTTTTATCTTCATTATGTTGTTATGGTTCATTTATGGTGTATTCTTATAGTTTTGTACCATTAGAGTTTTCTGTTCATTCCTTGATAGGGTATGGCCTTTTCTTGCATTGCCTATAGCAATATGTTATATTCTTATATACAACATTGTAGCCCTATTATGTGTTCTGGATAGATCAAGGGGGCTATCAAGCGGGCTGTAACAACAACCTAGCCCATTTCTCCCATGTCACAATCCCAGGCGCATCAAGGACAAGTCATTCTATGGATTGCTTGTCACCCTAAGAATAGAATAGCACCACAATCTCTCAACAAGTGGGTTCTCAAGTGTGGGACAATATTCCAAGATTTCTTGGAATTTGACTCAACTCCTAGTTCCACTTGCATGCACACAAACCACTACACAAGGTAGATATACCCCATTGGAAGAGCATGAGTGACTTAACAAGTTCTGTGAAGCTCTTCAAGACCCATCAACATCAATGGCCCATAACCATAATGTCCCCTCCAATATTGGCCATCACTACTTCTTCTCTCTTCAAGAAATCTATCAAGCATTAAGTTTTTCAACACCACTGCTATGTACCCCCACAGTGGGGCATTGTAGTTGACACCAAGGTAAGAAAAATCTGAAGGTTGAATGCTAAGCGTTCAAAAAGGAACTCCACCTTAGCAAGTGTGAGAGGTCTCTCCATGGACTAGTTTGATCGTAGGACGATGCTTGGATGACAAGAGGGCTCTGGTTGTAAATTCCTTGCCTCTGGGTCCTACTCACATGGTCTACATGACTCGAGATGGATTCTTCAGGCCCTGTTACTAGTGCAAGGCCAGAATCTTGGAGGATAATAAGATGGATTCTTGAGGCCCTATTACTAGTGCAAGGGCTACATGACTTGAGATGATGAACGTCAAGCAGAAAGAGAAGGAGGATATTCGCGACTATGTAAACCACGTGAGGAGTCTCTTCAAGAGAATTCCTATGGGCGAGTGACCGACTGAAAGAGAAATTTTGACTGTATTCATCAGTGGAATTTGTGATGAGGAGTTATATAAGGCTTTGGCAGGCAATTCGAGCTTGCAGCGAGATGTGCTAGCTAGAGTGTTTGAGGAAGCCATGAGAGTCGATGATCAGAAGGAGCAGAGCTCCAGGAGTGTGAACCTAGAAGAGACCAACTCGCGAAGCTCAGAGAGAGCATCAGACTCTAGTGAGCGATCAGCCCCATCATCCCAAGATAAGGGGAAGGCCACTGAGACGAACCAAGACTTGGTTGATGTAAAGATTGAGTTAGCCAGGTTGCAAGACATGTTGAGACGACCAACGCGCCCACACATCCAATGCATGTACTGTGGAGGAAACCACTTGCTAGCCGAGTGTTAAGACCCTAGGTCAAGACCTTGTGCTAACTGCGGTAGATTCAGTCATGACGTCACGCATTGTAGACTACCAAGAAGACTTCCGTATTCGCAACCCTACGGCCACCCCTACCTAGTAAACATGCCGTAGCCATTCTTTGGAAGGGGAGCCCCATTAGCCCTTCCTGCACCTAACGACATTAAGCCAACTGTTCCTAGGATGGACATAAACCCTACTGGTATACCCAGACCACCTGGTCCTTGCCTAACCCATCCATGGAGCGATGCTCCAGTCCACTCCGTGGAAGAACCAAATGAGGAAGAAACTTACATATGCCCTTACGTCTTGCATGACGATGAGGGCAATGCTGTCCTCATGGATTATCACCCCGTGTTGATGATGGCTTTAGGAAGAGGACAAGGTAGAGGCCTAGGAGGGTAGACGTAGGATCCAATCACCTATTGGACTTGTGGCCACCTAGGTCATGTCTCATCACGCTGCCCTGAAAGGGAGCAGCAAAACAGAGACAAGGCTAACCAAAGGTGTGCTAAGTGTGGAATCACTCATCTCTTCGTCGATTGCCCAAAGCAAAAGCCGTCTTCTAGCTCAGCCAATGTACCATCAGTCCCATTGGGGCTGTGAAAAGGAAAAGAGAAGGTTGATCAGCCCATGTTTGATGTGAATGCAGGTCACTCTTATGTGGATGGTGAATCCAGTGGCTCAGAACAGAGCATCGATGATGAGTTGGGTATTCCTTCTATTGTTACACCTGGAGTAAGGAAGACCAGGGATGTTTTGCGAGCACCTAGGAGTGAACCTATTTTGCGCAGGTCTACGAGAGCTAGGTATCCTGTGGATAGGCTGAAATATGATGGATTTACAGCCATTCACTATGCATATATGGTCAAAGTGATACAGGAACCAGAACCCACTTCTTTTGAGCAAGCCATGGGAAAAGAAAAATGGGAGAAAGCCATGGATGAAGAAATGGATGCCTTGGAAGCAAATGCTACATGGGAATTGGTACCTTTGCCTAAAGGTAAGAATGCAATTGGCTGTAAGTGGGTTTATAAGGTGAAGCACAATGCAGATGGTTCTGTGAACAGATACAAGGCAAGATTAGTAGTCAAGGAGTATGCGCAAACATATGGCATTGACTATGAAGAAACATTCAATCCGGTTGCAAGAATGGCAACTGTAAGAGCAGTCATTGCTATGGCTGCATCAAAGGGATGGTCTTTACATCAAATGGATGTAAAGAATGCCTTCTTGCATGGTGATTTGCAAGAAGAGGTCTATATGGAGCAGCCACCAGGTTATGTGCATGCTGTTCATCCTGAGTTTGTTTGCAGGTTGAAGAAAGCCTTGTATGGCTTGAAGCAAGCACCTAGAGCATGGTCTAACAAGATAGGACAGTATCTTGTCACTATTGGCTTTCAAATTTCCAAGGCAGATTTCTCACTTTATGTGAGAAAAACAGAGAAAGGTATTATGCTACTTGTCATTTATGTTGATGATTTGATTATGACAGGTGACAGTGATGAAGATATCCTTCATGTGAAAATGCTATTGAAGCAGAAGTTTGAGATGAAGGATTTGGGAGAGCTGCGTTATTTCTTGGGCATTGAGGTGATTAGATTACCAAGTGGGATACAGCTCTTGCAGAGGCAGTATGGATTGGACATGCTGTCCAAATATGGGATGACAGGCTGTAAGCCTATTTCAGTTCCTTTGGAGCAAAATGTGAAGCTGAGCGCAGATGCAGGTGAGCTTCTGGAAGACCCTACTATGTACAGACGCATAGTAGGAAGCTTGATTTATATGACTATTACCAGGCCAGATTTGAGCTATGTTGTTGGATTGGTAAGTCAGTTTATGCAGGCTCCAAGGAAACAGCATTTGGATGCGGCTAGACGCATACTCAGGTATGTGAAGTCCACATTGCAGTATGGACTATTTTATGAGATTGGGGTTCAGATACAGTTGCATGGATACACTGATGCTGATTGGGCTGGTAGCATTTCTGATAGACGATCTACCAGTGGATATGTGTTCTCTTTTGGGAGTGCTACAGTCACTTGGAGCAGCAAGAAACAGCCTACAGTTGCCTTGTCGAGCACAGAGGCTGAGTACAGGGGTGCAGCAATGGCTGCATGTGAGGTAGCTTGGTTGCATAAGCTACTTTATGATATGCATCAGTCTACTGATGGGCCAGTTGTCATTTATTGTGACAACATGAGTAGTATACACTTGGCAAATAACCCAGTCTATCATGCTAGAACAAAGCACATTGAGGTGCATTATCACTATGTGCGAGAGAGGGTTTTACTAGGTCTTATTGATCTAGTTTATGTCAGCACAGAGGATCAGGTAGCTGACATATTTACGAAGGCATTGGGCGTAGAGAAGCTGCGCAAGTATAGAGACCTGCTTGGTGTGCAGGAATTGGGATTGAGCTCGAGGGGGAGTGTTGAGATATCGAGCTCCACTCGTGATATGCCAGGGTGACCGTTGTGCATTTATGTCACCGACTTGTCAGTTGCAGACACGGTTGGTACACCGCCCATGAATAATAGCTACATGATAGCTATCCTTATCTACTCTAGTTCGTGGCTCAGTTAGTATGCCACCTTAGTTAATTGAGTTTGGTTTGAGACCCATATATAGGGTTCTTCTATTTCTTTGTATGAGAGTTCTTTTGGCTTACACAACTAAGAAGAGAAAAACTATTTTCAGCCTCCACCTCTGTGTGTATTCCCTCATTGTGCAAGCAAGAAAGCTACAAGTGAGACTCCTTCCTTCTCTCCCACAATCTTGACAGCTCTCTCATGCCATGCTTTGAATGCCTGCATTTGCTGTTGATTGGGAACATCAGGAAGAACTGGTTCTTCTTCATTTCCTGCAACAAATTCCCAATATCCTTTTCCCATAAGGAGATTCATCATTCTAAACTTCCATGCTTGGAAGTTGTTCTTGTCAAGCTTTTCAGTGACAATCTGTGAAAGAGAATCAAACACCATTACAGAACACTGTAAAAAATTCTGTCACTGCAAAGAACACAGCTTCAGCCTCACAAGGGCAAATCTGCAAAACTGACGAAAGTGGTATTTGACCACACAGTCACTTCCTAGTGACGATTTTGCATCAACAGGCAACAAGGATGATTCTGTAACTCCCAATGTCTCTGCGCACAGGCATACGATGCAATTTCTACAATAACTTTTCACCGACCTGTAGAACAGTGGCTGCACAGCATAAAATTGGGCCTTTTCCTGAGTGCATGCAGAAAAGTTCCGCCTCCAAAACAGGCCCCGAAATGGCCTCAAATAAAAAAAACAGGGTCGCCATGGGCTAAAGCCCTCTCCCGCAGCATATATTTCCCTCTTGCTTCACCGCGAAGGGCATCTCAACCTGAGACAATGCACTCTTGCAATTTCCGGCAGTGCTACCTGCAGAGATCTGCTCCCAAAACAGAAAATGAAAGCAACACTGCTCCTCTTACCAGAACGCCCCGATCTTGGCTTGCTTTCTTGAGCTCCTTACTACAAACAAGGCTCTGATACCATGTCAAGATTTTGGGAGAGAAGGAAGGAGTCTCACTTGTAGCTTTCTTGCTTGCACAATGGGGGAATACACATAAGGGTGGAGGCTGAAAACACTTTTCCTCTTCTTAGTTGTGTAATCCAAAAGAACTCTCTTACAAAGAAATAGAAGAACCCTATATATGGGTCTCAAACCAAACTCAACTAACTAAGGTGGCATACTAACTGAGCCACGAACTAGAGTAGATAAGGATAGCTGTCATCTAGCTATTATTCATGGGCGGTGTATCAACCGCATCTACAACTGACAAGTCGGTGACATAAATGCACAACGGTCACCCTGGCATATCACGAGTGGAGCTCGATATCTCAACAATCCCTCTGCTGCCATGCAGGCTTATACAATTGTTTCCCATTGTCTTGCAACAAATTTGTCATCCCACAGCAGCTATAGCCCAAAGATGAATGACAATTTTAGTAAATTTTTATATTAGTTGCACTGTAATCTTCAATTGAGAAGGGACTCATTCCAGGAGCATCTGATCCACATTGTTTAACATCTCTAATCTAAAATATTGAATGCAGTACTTGGTCCGCAAGCATCTCTTCTACTTTGGGTGGCATTGAAAAAGAGAAAGCAGCTTTGATACCACTATTCTCCTTGGGTCAATCGTTCCTCATCAGTGCATCCATATGCACTTTGACCACTGTGCTTGGGTGCATGAGAGCAGTGGGCCTTCTTCCTTCCAATAGCCATGACCGCATTGTGTAGCATTCACATAGTTCATAGAGGACATCTAGTCTAATAAACCTCCCTCCTATTACACTTGCAAGTCTTTGACACCCTAAGCTAGCATATAAGACCAGATTGGTTGCTAAGGGCTTTAAGCAAGAGAAAGGGGGTGATTTTGATGATATCTTCTCTTTTGCGGTCAAGATGCCTATCCTGCACTTGGTCTTAGCCTTGGTTGCTCAATTAGACTTGGATCTTTATCATATCAATGTTAAGACAACTTTCTTATCTACATGATGGCATTTATATACAACAGCTTAAGGACTTTTTGAAAAGAGATAAGAAACACCTAGTGTCCAAATTGAAGAAGAGCCTCTATGGGCTTAAACAAGCACCTAAGGAGTGGTACCATAATTTTGATGCTTTTATGCAGTCATAATTTGTACCATCAAGCATAATGATGTTGAAGATAGCACTGTCAGTGGAAGAAGATGCCATACTGCAGTCCAATCTAGCAATGATATAGATTTGTGTCTATACACAAAGAAGGCTTGTGATCATACCCTTATTACCTTGATACTTTATGTTGATGATATGCTTATTAATATGAATGCTAATGATGAGTTGGATGTCTTAAAGACTTAGCTCAAGAAGATCTTTGAGATGAAGGACATAGGACATGTCTCACAGATACTTGGTATGTATATTACGTGTAATCGCTCTACGTGACTTCTCTACTGGTCCCAAAATAAGTACATTCATAAATTACTTGAGCAATTCCATATGCATGATGGTAAGCCTCTTGGATATCTTTACCTTCTCATGTGAAGGTTAGTCAAGCTGATTATCCATAGTCAAATGATGAGAGGGCCAAGATGGCCGGCCAAGGTTCCATATTCATCCATAGTAGGTAGTTTAATGTATGCCATGATAGCCATTTATCCTAACATAGCATTTGTAGTGGAATTTGTGGCATGCTATATAGCTACACTTGGTTGGAAATATGGGGACACCATGAAGAATATCATGTGATTCCCTGAAAGGAATTGAAAATAGACAGCTAGCATACATGAGCCATGGGTTACGCTGGCTTAGATTGTGCAAGACATGTAGACAGTTGGAAGTACATGTCTGGGTATGTCTTTATTGATGTTGGGGCGCTATCTCTTATGTCCAAGGTTAAAAAATGTGTGGCCTTGTCTAGTACTACCACCAAGTACATTGTAGTCAAAGCTGAGGCGGCTTGCAAGAAGGGCCTATGGTTAGGCTATTTGGTTATAGAACTTGGTATAGCTATAACTCTTACATTGCATTTGGATTCAATGAGTTTGATTCAGTTGGCCCATAATCCAATCTTCCATGCAAAGACAAAGCACACTGTGGTGTGCTATCAGTTCATTAGAGAGGTGATAGAGGACAAGTCCATTGACTTTGTCAAGTTCCCTAAGCATAGGCCCACATATATTATTATGCACTAAGTCAAGTACCTTACTCATTTCTAACCTTTTTGTGACCCTTGTATATATAGAAAGCATGGATGTTTAGCTCATAAGAAAAACTTAAATAAAGTGAGATAGCATTTCCATTTGTTTTTTAGACATCTATCCTGATCCATGATGCATTTTGCTGCTCACTTATTGGAATTATATGATTTTTGATAGAAAGTATATGAAGGGGATACAAAGTGCCACATTTGGATTTTTAGCTATAACAAGTGATCACATATGACTTTCCATGACTAACTCCCAAAAATAATGTATCAAAGTCATCTAGCTAGCTAGTAGATATCAAGCTCTTGGTAATCTTGGACACATGGCATATATTCTAAAGAGTAAAGGTAGATCCATTTTTAAAAACAAACTACACATCACCTACATTAACTATGTCGCATACATCATCATTACCAAGAAGGATTGATCCATGCCTCTATTGATGTCATGTGAACAAAACCACTCCTTATAAGGAACCAAATGAAAAGATGTTAAAATATTGAGAGGATCACTGATGAGCAAATAGACAATCATAATGAGGCATAAGCATTGACAAAGAAGAACAACTAATATTATCCAAGCATAATGCAAGTACAACTGAATGATAATGACTAATAAAATGAGTGTGGGGATGAGTGCCTTTTATAGGCTTATAGTAGTTGGTATTGGTAGGTGGAGAAAGGTGGAAAGTGATCATGGTATTCACCAACTATGGTTTTAATAAACCATGCATACATGTCCTAGTCTAAGGCTTTATTTGCAATGTGTTTCTTTGCCTTGTTTGTTCCTTACAAAGAGGCTATGGTTGATGTGATTGCACATTTCTCAACCAATGTGCTAGAACCAACAAATATCTAATCTTAAGCCAATTATCATTATGCTAGAATATGTACACAAAGAATAAAAGTAAAGAGTTTCACCATCATCATTATGCACAATCACTGCATTTATTTCTTCAGTCTTTTTCTTTCCTTTACCTTTTTAATATCAATATCCTTCTTCTTTTCTTTTTGTCTCTTACTTCCATATTTAATAGCACCCGATATGACCTTTTTTAAAGCTATAATGGAAGCATCTAATGTTTTTTTGGACTTGGATTTGTTGTGTGACCATCTATAGTCCTGGTTCTTATCTTTATATTGTTTTCTACCTATTTCTTCTTGAGTTGCCAATGCCTAATCATTTTTGCCTTGGTCATGGATTTCCACGTATCTCTTCAACCAATAAACTACCCACTATATCACTAAAATTTATCTCACCATTTGGAGCTAGATTACTGATGGCTATTCTAAAGGTGTTTCATGATATAGGCAAGGAGCATAATAAAAATATTGCATTAATGTCATCTTTGAAAGTCAACTCAAACTACATCTAGTAGACTATTTGAATTCATTAAAGTGACAAGTGATAGTATTCCCTCCCTCGTCTAAAACTCAAATAAGTTTTTCATTAGATACA
Source organism: Lygodium microphyllum (assembly GCF_053477565.2). Taxonomy (NCBI): domain Eukaryota; kingdom Viridiplantae; phylum Streptophyta; class Polypodiopsida; order Schizaeales; family Lygodiaceae; genus Lygodium; species Lygodium microphyllum. The sequence goes on along the minus strand of NC_141138.1, from coordinate 25,197,183 downwards.
CCTTAGTAGAGGCAGGTTTCTCCTTATAAGTATCACATAGCTTCTTCTATAAGTCATGTATAGCTATGTCATTTAGAACTATAAAATACACACATTCTACTAAGTGTAGCATAGTCGTGGATTCAACTACTTCTTCTAAATAAGGAAATCTTGGATCTCCTGCTTTCTCAAATTTCTTGATGTTAAATAGTTCCATGTCTATTGCAAACTTGGATGAATCCATTTGCAAATCAGCAACTAACTATGAAGTAATATCAACCAAAAAATCAACAAACTGCACCACAAAAATGACAGAGTTTCTATAACACGTGCTCTCAATATAACCAAAACTCAGAGGACAAAAAAAGAACCATTGCGTAACAATATTGCATATAGCATTGTCCAAACATTGTGAAAATCATTGTATATAGTCAAAACATTGTATTATTATATCAATATTTACTTATAAATGCAATAAGATCATAGCATCCAACTATTCAGAAGTACATCAATGGACTAATTTCCTTGAAACCACTAGAGTACATCAAAGAATAAAAAATCTTGCTCATTCATGTTAGATATGCATGGATAATATAGCAGTATATATAGCTCAAGAATGGCTACAGCATACACATCAAATTCCCTACTCTAGTAGCACTTGCTACATATAATAACAGCCAACAACAAACTCCAAAATTGTTAAATATATAATTTACAATAGCAAACTCCAAATCAACAAATCATGAAGATTTATATTATCATGAAAAATATAGATGAAAAGAAAATAATAGGATAAAAAATGTTTCTTTTCCATTCTAAAGTTTCCTTAGCCTTACCAAGCATGTTCCTTTGACTACTTTAGCTTCAACAAGTTGGAGGTGGATTCATTCTTGGAACATTCTTTTCTTATGCATGTTATGATATGATCCCTTTGTAATAGTCATGGTAGCTTGAGGCTTTCATACTTAGGTAAGAACTTCTCTCCCCCTTGTTGTTTTGAATTCTATAAATACTCATAGGGGATTATTTGACCCTTTAGATCTTGGAGCTTCCCACTACATATTTGGACTCCTTGCTGGGATTATTTTGGCGGTCTAGTTGGGTCATGGAGCTCCCTTGTGCATGAAATAAAACCTCAAGATAGTGTGGTCACTTGGTGCAACTCATGTGTTTGTGAGGTCATTCATTGTGCCACTTATATTTGTTCTCTTTGCATCTTCTTCTTGTTTGGATATGTTATTAGTGCAGGAATAAACACAATAACCAAGTCCAACCACATGAAATGATGTTTGGTGAAACTTGTTCTTCTAGTTTTGGAAAGAAAACAAACTGTTGAACTTAAGGATGGAAATATTAGTACTTTGTCACTCAAACACATTTTAACATGCTTTTAACTAAGCAATTCAAAAGTACTTGAAGTGAGGACTAATTTGATAGGTAGTATGTAGTAGTTATAGTTTTTGCATCCTCCTTTACAATTTCTTGAAAAAAAAAATCTATTTTGGTTTTTTTCTATAGGAGATTGTACTAATCTTTTGGCTCAAGTAAATAGCTAATTTTCTACATCTCCATGATACAATTGTTAGGGTGCTATTTGGAGGACTAAATGAATTGTTTAGGGAAAATGCTTATTACAATACCTCTTTTTAGCCCATGTTTTTCCTTTCCAAAATAAAATTTTTTGTTTGTATCATTATCATCACTTGGAGAAAAGATTATGTACCTCAAGGAGAAGAAGAGAAGAAGACAATTTCTACCTTTTTCATCACTTGGAGAAAAGATTATGTAGCTCAAGGAGAAGAAGAGAATAAGACAGTTTCTTGCTCCACGTCCCTCACCCTCTCGTACTCTCAACTCAAACATTCTTGTGCATGGAGTTTCTTAGCATGATGGGATGGAGAAGAGAAGATAGCATGCAAAAAGCTTCACACTCCATTTCCCTTAGTCCCTTACAAGCTCTCAACTCACTCTCACTCTCAAGGCCCATTTCCCTTGGGCATCCTAGCCCTTTTGTGGGCTCTCTAACTGGACATAGCTTCTATTCATGCTTCTAGACCTCGTACTTTAATTGGAAATCAAATAATGCGAATGATAACTTTGAAGTATCAATTGGTTGTTACAATTTTCATGTTGGTAGGAGCATGGCTCTCAGACAAAATAATACTATAAGATGTTACGAAATCACTTCTTCTTCAAAAATAGCCTCATTTTCTCTTTGCAATTAACATTATCCTCCCTTCTAAGTAAGTGCCAATCCTATGGCAGTTACATCCAAGGTATGTTGCTACTACTAGCAAGAGGATCTAGGAGGGGTCTTGGTAAGAAGGGATTGTGTGTTATTTCAAAAGAACTAAGGAGGAGGCACATAGCAGTGGTGTTGAAAAACTTAATGCTTGATAGATTTCTTGAAGAGAGAAGAAGTAGTGATGGCCAATATTGGAGGGGACATTATGGTTATGGGCCGCCATTGATGTTGATGGGTCTTGAAGAGCTTCACAGAACTTGTTAAGTCACTCATGCTCTTCCAATGGGGTATATCTACCTTGTGTAGTGGTTTGTGTGCATGAAAATGGAACTAGGAGTTCCAAGAAATCTTGGAATATTGTCCCACACTTGAGAATCCACTTTTTGAGAGATTGTGGTGCTATTCTATTCTTAGGGTGACAAGCAATCCATAATATGACTTGTCCTTGATGCACCTGGGATTGTGACGCTAGGGTGTTGTTACAGCCCCCCTGATCTATACAGAACACATAATATTGCTACAATGTTGTATACAAGAATATAACATATTGGTATAGGCAATGCAAGAAAAGGACATACCATATCAAGGAATGAACAAAAAACTCTAATGGTACAAAATTATAAGAATACATCATAAATGAACCATAACAACATAATGAATATAAAAATCAAAGAATATGAATAAGAAATGAAAGAAATATAGAGCTTGTCCCTGGCACCAACTATTAGAAAATTTATATTAGAGAGGAATCCCATCATAGAACAACTTGTAAAATGATCAGAAAGGACATATAAAAGACAACCTTTTAGGCCACACCTATAACAACATAAGTAACTACACTTCATATAACATGCTAAGTCTATTCCCATCAAGAAACATCAAATACTAAGTATAGACCATAATAAGGGTGAGCATAATGTACCAAGCCATGGCTAACACCTAGCATAGCTCAATGGATAGTTTGAACAGCCACGACTCGAGTCATTCACATGTCATAAGACGCCAAATGACTTATCCAAAACTAGACATATCTAATGAGCAAGATAATGAGATGACTTACTTAAAGCCTTCTACTTTGAATTAAGCCACATAGAGAAAACATGAGTAGAGCTTCTCCAATAGGATATTCGTAGCCCCTTAATGCATTTGCATAAGATACAATCATTAAAATGATGGGATACAAAAAGAAACTAATGCTTTAGCCAAGGCATTTCATGAACTATGAGGCTCATGAACATCATCCATTGATCATGCATGCACTTGACCAAAATTTTCTTCATTACATTGAGATCCTTCTATATAAGCATTGATCCCTCGATATCAATTTTCTTGAGGAACCAGAGAAATTTCATGCTAAAATATTTCTTACATTGTAGAAGTCCACTCCTAAAAGGTTGATGATGAAATTTCACACATTTGGAGCATCAAAACATATTCATCAACCTATCTCTTCAAGTCTTGCACCTCATTGTCAATATAACTCTCTCATTTTCTACATCTCAAGTAACATAACATTCTTACTATCCTTTTCATCTACAAGCTGCTACTATTGTAAAGCATGTACAACATCCAATTTGACTACAGCACTAACCTTCATATCAAGCAAAGTTTTATGCAAACTAGTCATCAAAGAACAAGCTTCATTAAGAATTTGTGGTACATGAATTGAGACCATAGGTTTTTTTGCATCATGTATAGAGTCCTCATCATGCACATCCTGTTTCTTAGGCATAGATTCTAGATTTACTTTGGAGAATTTAACTTTCTTTTGCATCCCCAAAACCAAAACATCTTCATTATGTGTAACTTGCTTCTTTTCATCATTCAACCAATCCAAAAATTCCATATGCATCCTAGAGCCAAGATGATCATCTTGATGTTCTTCATGCATCCTAAAAGCTATACCCAATGGAGTTAAGTGCTTGCATACATGGTTTGCTTCCCTATCCACCAATGCATTCTTATGATTTTCATCATTGTCTTAGACATCAATAACCAATCCATCGACCAACTTGGTCTTCTTAGAAGCATGATGTTTATCCTCTTTTGAAGCATCCCATACAGGTGACCTAACATTGGGACAAAACAACCACAGATGTTCACAGAGACTTGCAAGCATAGATCCAATCTGGATTTTCTATTGTTTCTTCTTCATAGTTGAAACATACACTCCGTGCATCATTTTGTCATGAAGAGTGCCTACCCAACTTGGCACTACATTATTTTCACCATACCACAAAATACCATACATATCCTGAGTGATAGTATCTATCTTGATGAATAGAAGAAACCTCTCCACCATGAACTATTTTATATGTTGTCCTATTTTGGGGTCCACATTCTGCAAAACATATTGATTTCATGTACCTATTGGTAACTCAAACTTTGCTTGCATTGCTTCTTCTATGCACCTTCAATGCTTTACATGATCATGCAATTCCAATGCAAACACCTCATACAACAAAGAAGGACTAATACCATGTTTGCCACCAAATTTCCATTTGTTATGAAGAATAGCTAACTATTGTGTGGCATGTGGGTTATTAGCCCACGAGTCCCATGAAAGTTCTTCAAATCTCACAAACCAATTTGCAAAAGCCAACCTTTAGTATTGGCTTTAGAAGTGTCCACGTGAAGTATGGAATCTACCAGTGGTGTAGACAACTCGCCTTCCTCAGTTGAAGCATTCTAACCAACTTTAGGCATGGATTCCCTCTTCTTGGAAGGTGTGATTTTAGGTGGCATGTCTGATTAGTCATCATCATCCACATCATCATGTTGGTGCTGCGTCGATTCCTCGTAGCCAAAAACTTTTGCACATTTCCCCCTTACATTTTTAAGTGCGAAGTGCATGAATCCATCATGCATCATGTAAATACAAGATAACTTCCTTTAATGGTTTATAAGATGCAATCCTTTGCATGAGCTTGTATATTTACATGTCAGTAATCTAAGATGCATTCACTAAATTTGTGCTTACTAATAAGCTTAGTACTGCAATCCATCCATAAATGTCAATCAACTCGTAATTTAATGTAACGTGTCCCCTTGTCCACTAGTAGGACACGTCTTAGAAACCCATCGGGAAGAGAGTCCAGAAAGCGCCACCTGGCACTCACAAGGAATGTCACGAGGTTTGCGATCTAGGTCTTCCCGAGTCTACCACAAACCGGAAGCATTCTCGCCGTTCCCACTTAGGACCGACCTGAATCAGGGTTTTCCTAATGGTCAAGTTCCTAGGAGGTAGCTAGCGTCGAGCCCCAGACGATCTACTTGTGTAGAAACATTAGAGTTGAAGCGGATTTATACTGCACTTGGTTCAAGGAGAATGGGAAACGAGAGGGATGCGAAGCTCGACCTCTCTACCCGTAAGGCATAGTCCCATTCCGTTCCCCTAAAACAGCATAAATTGGAACTCTAGCTCTCTAGATTCAAGGTCATTGTTACCTCGCTGTCAATTTCCTTTGAGAAAAGTTCCTGGCCAACCGGGACCACCCTTCTCTAGGATGAACCTAGGGTCACATCCACCACACTTTCCTCGGGTTGCTTTAGTTATCTAATTACCTACCACATTTAGTTTGACAAGCAAAAACAGCTTTCTTAATTAACCATTTAATCACTGGTTCCTTCACGTAACTTAGGCACTGACACAAAAAAACAATGTCAAGCAAGTTCCTTTTTCAACATTTGATCTTTATTTATCTTTCTTTGGAATACATCAAACAACTTGCCTGAAGGCTATTCCAACAATCCTCAGGGATCGCTATTCCAAGTTCTGCCCATTGACAAGTATATGCGGGCCTCAAGATCCCATCTTGAGTCACATCGGCCTCTTGTGCAGGATCTCGAGGCAAGGGATTTACAGCGAGTGCCTCCCCTGGCACCCAAGTGTCCTCCTGCTCCAAGTAGGACCCACGGAGAGACCTCTCGCGGCAAGTTCGGTCCACGTACCCGGCATGGCTAACAACCCCCTTGGATAGGGTCAGGCACATTGTCGGAGGTAACTAATACTGCCTCTCCCTCCACGCTTTTAACCTGAAGCATTAATTATTTTTTTGGCATTAGTTACTTGAGCAAAGAAGTACAAACAGTGCTCCTAAGTGTACAATCATGAGCATTCTAGTGGTCGTTTGTACGGCCAACTACTAAGGTGTAATTCCTTCTCCTCGAATGCTTCGAGCATTCAATCTTGAATCAATCATGACTTGGTAAGATCCCAAGGGTTTCGTAAGATAAGTTGCTTGTTTACCCTCTTTCCTTTTGTTAGGGTTTATACCTTGTTGACCCAAATTGTCTCTACCTTAGGTTTCCTTAAATTACAGACAATAAATCCCGGGCAACCTCGTCGCCCTAACTTGGTTGGTCAATTGCTTTCTTGGTAATTCATTACTACCCTGGCTTGGCAAATCAGTCCCAAGAAAGAGTGTTGTAGTAGGATGGCTACTCAATTCGTAGGAAATTTTACTTGCAATTAGAACTCACCAAACTTGGTCTAAGGTGTAGGGGCTCTATTCAATGATTTAGACACAGGTGCATATGACCTTGCAGCTTGTTGCACGAGATAGGTGTCAATACCTAACTTGTGGGGATTACATCTTTCTTCGTATGGTATTTCTTTATCAAGAATATCTTTGATAAAGATAAGGGCTTGGGAGTCCTCTTGACCATTCCAAACCCTAACCCTACTAGGCCGATAAATATTTTGGCCCTAGGGTTCCTAGATTCCTTGCGGAAGTCTAGCATTTGTTCAACTGATCCTTAGGATGAGAACCCTAGATCGTTCTTGCATGGGTGATTAGATAATCCTAACATTTTCGAGAATGTGGGTAGGACCTTTGAGATCGGAAATATTAAATCGACATCCTAAGTGCGATACTAGGTAGAATTTTAACATAGATTAACCCTACCTAGCACATTGAGGTGACCATCATATGCTAACTATGTCAAGATTGTGGGAGAGAAGGAAGGAGTCTCACTTGTAGCTTTCTTGCTTGCACAATGGGGGAATACACACAAGGGTGGAGGTTGAAAACAGTTTTCCTCTTCTTAGTTGTGTAAGCCAAAAGAACTCAAGTACAAAGAGATAGAAGAACCCTAAATATGGGTCTCAAACCAAACTCACCTAACTAAGGTGGCATACTAACTGAGCCACGAACTAGAGTAGATAAGGATAGCTGTCATCTAGCTATTATTCATGGGCGGTGTACCAACTGCATCTACAACTGACAAGTCGGTGACATAAATGCATAACGGTCACCCTGGCGTATCACGAGTGGAGCTCGATATCTCAACACTCCCTCTCGAGCTCAATCCCAATTCCTGCACACCAAGCAGGTCTCTGAACTTGCGCAGCTTCTCTGCGCTTAATGCCTTCGTGAATATGTCAGCTACCTGATCCTCTGTGCTGACATAAACTAGATCAATAAGACCTAGTAAAACCCTCTCTTGCACATAGTGATAATGCACCTCAATGTGCTTTGTTCTAGCATGATAGACTGGGTTATTTGCCAAGTGTATACTACTCATGTTGTCACAATAAATGACAACTGGCCCATCTGTAGGCTCATGCATATCATAAAGTAGCTTATGCAACCAAGCTACCTCACATGCAGCCATTGCTGCACCCCTGTACTCGGCCTCTGTGCTCGACAAGGCAACTGTAGGCTGTTTCTTGCTGCTCCAAGTGACTGCAGCACTCCCAAAAGAGAATACATATCCACTGGTAGATCGTCTATCAGAAATGCTACCAGCCCAATCAGCATCAGTGTATCCATGCAACTGTATCTGAACCTCAGTCTCATAAAATAGTCTATACTGCAATGTGGACTTCACACATCTGAGTATGCGTCTAGCCGCATCCAAATGCGGTTTCCTTGGAGCCTGCATAAACTGACTTACCAACCCAACAACATAGCTCAAATCTGGCCTGGTAATAGTCATATAAATCAAGCTTCCTACTATGCGTCTGTACATAGTAGGGTCTTCCAGAAGCTCACCTGCATCTGCGCTCAGCTTCACATTCTGCTCCAAAGGAACTGAAATAGGCTTACAGCCTGTCATCCCGTATTTGGACAGCATGTCCAATCCATACTGCCTCTGCAAGAGCTATATCCCACTTGGTGATCTAATCACCTCAATGCCCAAGAAATAACGCAGCTCTCCCAAATCCTTCATCTCAAACTTCTGCTTCAATAGCATTTTCACATGAAGGATATCTTCATCACTGTCACCTGTCATAATCAAATCATCAACATAAATGACAAGTAGCATAATACCTTTCTCTGTTTTTCTCACATAAAGTGAGAAATCTGCCTTGGAAATCTGAAAGCCAATAGTGACAAGATATTGTCCTATCTTGTCAGACCATGCTCTAGGTGCTTGCTTCAAGCCATACAAAGCATTCTTCAACCTACAAACAAACTCAGGATGAACAGCATGCACATAACTTGGTGGCTGCTCCATATAGACCTCTTCTTGCAAATCACCATGCAAGAAGGCATTCTTTACATCCATCTGATGTAAAGACCATCCCTTTGATGCAGCCATAGCAATGACTGCTCTTACAGTTGCCATTCTTGCAACCGGATTGAATGTTTCTTCATAGTCAATGCCATATGTTTGCGCATACTCCTTGACTACTAATCTTGCCTTGTATCTGTTCACAGAACCATCTGCATTGTGCTTCACCTTATAAACCCACTTACAGCCAATTGCATTCTTACCTTTAGGCAAAGGTACCAATTCCCATGTAGCATTTGCTTCCAAGGCATCCATTTCTTCATCCATGGCTTTCTCCCATTTTTCTTTTCCCATGGCTTGCTCAAAAGAAGTGGGTTCTGGTTCCTGTATCACTTTGACCATATATGCATAGTGAATGGCTGTAAATCCATCATATTTCAGCCTATCCACAGGATACCTAGCTCTCGTAGACCTGCGCAAAATAGGTTCACTCCCAGGTGCTCGCAAAACATCCCTAGTCTTCCTTACTCCAGGTGTAACAATAGAAGGAATACCCAACTCATCATCGATGCTCTGTTCTGAGCCACTGGATTCACCATCCACATAAGAGTGACTTGCATTCACATCAAACATGGGCTGATCAACCTTCTCTTTTTCTTTTCGTGATACCTGCATACCACTATCTGCATTACTTTGAGAAGATTCTCCTGATCTCAATCTGCCTGTCCATGGCGAAGAATGTGAACCACTGCTAGAGGACGCTCCAGGTCCACTAATATTTTGTGACTGCTGCTGTGAATTCTATGCAGCATTACCATTTTGTGCATCTACATCATCAATCACATTTACTGGTTTATACCAGCTACTCATGTCATAAAAAACAACATCTCTACTCACTGTAAACTTACGAGTAGAAGGGTTATAGCATCTATACCCTTTTTGCTGCAGAGAGTAACCAATAAAGATGCACTTCTCAGCTTTTGGATCCAACTTGGATCTCAACTCATCTGGCACATGTACATAGGCAATGCAACCAAAAAATTTCAAATGACAAATATCTGGTTTCCTACCAGTATACCTCTCCTTTGGAGTCATTCCATGTATTGCTGCAATGGGAGTCCTATTCATTATGTAGACTATTGTAGCAACTGCTTCAACCCAATAAAAATCTGGCATGTCTTTTTCATTGAGCATGGCACGAGACACCTCTCCAATATGTCTGTTTTTTCTTTCTGCAATTCCATTTTGCTGTGGGGTATGACTGCATGAATATTGCTGTTTTATGCCATGCTCCTGCAAGAACCTTGCAAACTCATTTGAGAGGTACTCTCCCCCTCCATCTGACCTTAGGCATTTTATTTGCAGGCCTGTTTCTTTTTCAACCATAGCTTTAAGAGTTTTGAAATGCCCAAAAACTTCACTTTTCTTTTTCATAAAATACACCCAAACTTTTCTGCTATAGTCATCAATAAAACTGACAAAATAATGACTGCCTCCAATAGATGCAGCTTTAGTAGTCCAAACATCAGAGTGGATTAATTCCAATGGCTTCTTACTCTCTTGAACATGTCTAGGAAATGGTTTCCTTGCCTGTTTTCCAAACTGACAGGCTTCACATACCTTATGCATTTCTGCAACCTTGAATTTAGGCAATCCTGCAACAATATTTTGGGCCTGCATTGATTTAAGTCGCTGTACATTAACATGACCAATGCGTTTATGCCAGATATCAATATCTGCAACTACACCGCTCCCATGTGCAAACATTGCTGCACTCAATTCAGACATGTCTGCATCCAACATAAACATTCTGCCCTTCTTCTTTCCTTTTGCTATCAAGCGACCTTTATTTTTCATATCCTCAACAAAGAATCCATGAGGATTAAATCTGACCTGCAAGCCCTGCTCAACCATTTGATCAACAGAAACCAGATTCTTGGTGATATTCGGGACATGAAATACATCTAACAGGTATTTCTTTTTCCCATCCTGCATAGACAAAGGAATTTTTCCAATCTGCACAATAGGATGTGCAGTATCATCACCAGTCTCCACAAATCCTGGTTTTTCCATTTTCCTTGCATCCTCCATCCATTCTGCATGACCCGTCATGTGGTTTGACGCACCTGAGTCAACATACCATACATCGTTGCTTTCTTCTGCACTTGTAACAGAATTGTTTATGTGCTGCACCATAAACAAATGCTCATTTCTGTCATCACCTTGTCTACTAGAAGATGCATAATTTCCTTGTTGCAGTTTTCCATTCATGATGTCATTCTGCTTTTTATAGCAGTCTTTAGCCATATGACCCATTTTACCACAATAGTAGCATTCAACATTACTGTTTGCATTTTGGCCTCTTTGCCATCCACCACGACCTCTTTGGCTCCCCCTACCTCTAGAGTTACCACGTCCTCCTCCATAGGACTGGTTTTCTTGAGTTTGCTGCATATTCTGATTTCTACCATAGCCTCCAAATCGGCCTCCTCTACCTCTGCCTCTACCTCTTCCAGCATTTGAGTAGAAGACAGTTTCTTTTGAAGTTCCTCCTGAAGAAGATGCACCACCATTTCTCTGCTCCTCAGAAATTAGAAGAGCAATCAACTCCTCAAAATCAGGAAATCTTTCACGGACGAAAATGGATGTCCGAAACTGCGCATAATCCTTTCCTAGACCATTCAAGGTCACAGAAACTAAATCATCATCTTCCACTGGCGACCCAATGGAAGCAAGTGCATCTGAAATCTTCTTCACCTTCATGTGGTAGTCATTGATGCTCATATTTTCTCTTTGCACATTGTGCAACTCTTGCTTGAGCTGCATTTTCCTGGCTTGCGTATTTGTGCTATACATCTTTGACAGAGTATCCCATGCCTCCTTTGGCGTACTTGCATCTTGAATATGCACAATCATAGAGTCTGAAATGCTGATAGACAGCCAGTACATAACTTTCCTGGCTCTCTCATGCCATGCTTTGAATGCCTGCATTCGCTCTTGATTGGGAACATCAGGAAGAACTGGTTCTTCTTCATTTCCTGCAACAAATTCCCAATATCCTTTTCCCATAAGGAAATTTGTCATTCTAAACTTCCATGCTTGGAAGTTGTTCTTGTCAAGCTTTTCAGTGACAATCTGTGAGACAGAATCAGACGCCATTACAAAACACTGCGAAAAATTCTGTCACTGCAAAAACTCAGCTTCACCCTCACAAGGGCAAATCTGCAAAACTGGCGAAAGTGGTATTTGACCACACAGTCACTTCCTAGTGACGATTTTGCATAAACCGGAACCAAGGATGATTCTGTAACTCCCAATGTCTCTATGCACAAGCATGCGATGCAATTTCTACAGAAACTTTTCACCGACCTGTAGAACAGTGGCTGCACAGCATAAAACTGGACCTTTTCCTGAGTGCGTGCAGAAAACTTCCGCCTCCAAAACAGGCCCCGAAATGGCCTCAAATCAAAAAAATAAGGTCGCCGAGGGCTAAAGCCCCATCCCACAGCATATACTGCCCTCTTGCTTCACCGCGAAGGGCGTCTCAACCTGAGACAATGCACTCCTACAATTTCCGGCAGTGCTACCTGCAGAGATCTGCTCCCAAAACAGAAAATGAAAGCAACACTGCTCCTCTTACCAGAACACCGCGAGCTTGGCTTGCTTTCTTGAGCTCCTTACCACGAACAAGGCTCTGATACCATGTCAAGATTATGGGAGAGAAGGAAGAAGTCTCACTTGTAGCTTTCTTGCTTGCACAATGGGGGAATACACACAAGGGTGGAGGCTGAAACAGTTTTCCTCTTCTTAGTTGTGTAAGCCAAAAGAACTCAAGTACAAAGAGATAGAAGAACCCTAAATATGGGTCTCAAACCAAACTCAACTAACTAAGGTGGCATACTAACTGAGCCACGAACTAGAGTAGATAAGGATAGCTGTCATCTAGCTATTATTCATGGGCGGTGTACCAACCACATCTACAACTGACAAGTCGGTGACATAAATGCACAACGGTCACCCTGGCGTATCACGAGTGGAGCTCGATATCTCAACAAACTAATCATACCTTTATGAATTCCATGTAGGCTACTCATTGTACACATATTACTTAATTGATCTAACCAACCCACGACTAAAGATGAACTTCCCCTTAAAAGATGCAAATACTTTCTTCTAAACTTGCAAGTACTTTCCCCTAAAAGATGTAAGTAACTGCAAGATAGGTGAGATGCATCATTCCATGCGAATATGCAAATTCAAGACCATAGATCTTTTTGCAACTATAGGATCTATAGTGATCTTTTCTTTTCCTTGCCTTATGTGATGTTGATTTACATTCAAAACTATTCTTATAAACCCTACGTTTAATGCATTGAATTCAAGCTTTAATATGAAGATGCATCCTTTCCCAAATTCAAACTTTGATAAAAGAACTCCACGCATGGATGCACCATTCTCACATGACTAGATGCCAATGAGTACATCATTGATTTAATCCTTCTTTTATCACTTAACCCAATCTAAAATGTAACTATCATCGCATGCAATTTGCAAAGTTAATAATTCCTTTCCATGCATTGCGACTATTTGGACATCGTTTAATGACCGTCTACGATTATCTTCTACATGAGTCACAACCAAGAATTTATTCCATAAGCGCATTATGTGTCAGAAGCCTTATCCTTTGTGGGATGCAACACGCACACCTTCGCTCAATTTCATCTTTCAATTTTGCAACATACATTCAAAAATGCAAGTACCCTTGACTACGAAATTGCAAGCAATTGCAAATAAATGACTTGCAACTAAACTTTATAGATCGAATGAATATATAAATTTCCTGATGCATTTAAACTTCCCTATGAGAATTAAAACATGCTAAATTCAACTTTTCCATGCGAGTCTATTTTCGGAACCTGGGCATTCAAAGTCGGGGCATTGTCCACTCTCGTACTTTGGGTGGAAGCTCCTGCGTGTGCACCTCTCGACTTTTGCTTAGGAGCCATTGACGTAGTAGATTTCGACTCAAAGAATCTTCCTTGGCTCCCTTACGCACTTTGAGGTTAGTACTATCCAAGATTCTCCTCTTCCACACAGGACTTGGGCCTTGCGGACATGGTTTTGAAAAAGCCCGAGAGGCATGGGTGAACTATGTCTATGGAAGCTTCAATAGAAGCTTCCAAGCTTCTGTAACATAGGGATGACATGTGATGGAAAGGATAAAGAAGATGAGAATGATGAAGACGACGACGACGATGATGATGATGATGATGATGATGATGATGATGAAGGCGACGGGGGGCGGCAGCAGCAGGCGGGTAGCTCCACACAGCGGGTAGCACGATGTCCTTTCTCCTCTCCCCCCAAGCTTGGGAGGGGGGTTCTTATAGGCTGAAGGTGGGAGGGGGGGGTAGCCACACAAGTGGCGGGGTGCATGCTTCCCCTCCCCATGCCCTTCCACCACTCAAGCTCATACTCCCTCTCCCCACCATGCAACGACTAAAGGGGAGGGAGTTTTTTTTTTTTGGCAAATAATCCTTTATCCTTTTTCCCTTGGAGGGGTGTTCCCGCAGTGAACTACGGCTTTTGAGCCACGGCTTCCTATACGCAACGCGGGGCGGTTGGTATTTGTTGGTGCGCAAGGGTGGAGCACTTAGCCTGAGGTTTTTCTGTTATGGGAGGTCACTCGCAATTGCTTATGCGCGGGATCAAGAGTTGTTAATATTTCGTTGCGGAAATATTACATTCTCTCCCCCTTAGAGGAATCGAGATGTCCTCGTCTTGAGAAGATATGGGGGTATTGTTGGTTGAGAGTACTCTCTTCCATCCAAGTGGCATCCTCTTCAGGGTAATCTTTCCATTGGATGAGGTATTCTCTCAAGGTCCTGGATCTCAAATGCCTCTCCCTAACATCTAAGATCTTGTCTGGCCATAGCTCAAGGACTCCTTGGCTTGGCATTACAGCTTGTTGATCATCAAGCACATGACTAGGGTTAGGCACATACTTTTTCAATAGACTGATATGGAATACATTATGAACTTTTAGGTTTTCAAGGAGTTGCGGTCTGTAAGCATTAAGCCCTAGGCACTTGAGAATCTTGTAGGGTCCACAATATCTTGGACTTAGCTTTTTGCATTCACCCAAGGATAGGGAACTCTTCTTTGGACGTACGCGAATGAAGACCATATCACCTTCAATGAAGAATCTCTCTTGACGTTTCATGTCTACGTAAGCCTTCTGTCTATCCTTGGTGGCTTGGATTGTTGAGATATCGAGCTCCACTTGTGATATGCCAGGGTGACCGTTGTGCATTTATGTCACCGACTTGTTAGCTGCAGATGCGGTTGGTACACCGCCCATGAATAATAGCTAGATGACAACTATCCTTATCTACTCTAGTTCGTGGCTCAGTTAGTATGCCACATTAGTTAGTTGAGTTTGGTTTGAGACCCATATATAGGGTTCTTCTATTTCTATGTACTAGAGTTCTTTTTTTTGGCTTACACAACTAAGAAGAGAAAAACTATTTTCAACCTCCACCTTTGTGTGTAATTCCCCCATCGTGTAAGTGAGAAAGCTACAAGTGAGACTTCTTCCTTCTCTCCCACAATCTTGACATGGTATCAGAGTCTGATTCATGGTAAGGAGCTCAAGAAAGCAAACCAAGTTCACGGTGTTCTAGTAAGAGGACCAGTGTTGCTTTCATTTTTCAAGTTTGGGAGTAAGTCTCTGCAGGTAGCACAATCGGAAAGTGCAAGAGTGCATTGTCTCAGATTGAGACGCCCTTCGCAATGTAGCAAGAGGACAATATATGCTGTAAGAAAGGACTTTAGCCCCTCGGTTGCCCTGTTTTTTTGATTCAAGGCCATTTCGGGGCCTGTTTTGGAGGCGGAAGTTTTTCACACACACTCAGGAAAAGGCTCTATTTTTTGCTGTGCAACCACTGTTCTATAGGTCGGTGAAAAGTTACCATAGAAATTGCATCATATGCTTGTGTACAAAGACATTGGGAGTTATAGAATCATCCTTGTTGCCTGTTCATGCAAAATCCTCACTAGAAAGTGACTGTGTGGTCAAATACCACTTTCGTCAGTTTTGCAGATTTGCCCTTGTGAGGCGGAAGTTGTGTTTTATGTAGTGACAGAATTTTTTGCACTGTTCTGTAATGGCGTCTGATTCTCTTTCACAGATTGTCACTGAAAAGCTTGACAAGAACAACTTCCAAGCATGGAAGTTTAGAATGACGAATTTCCTTATGGGAAAAGGATATTGGGAATTTGTTGCAGGAAATGAAGAAGAACCAGTTCTTCCTGATGTTTCCAATCAACAGCAAATGCAAGCATTTAAAGGATGGCATGAGAGAGCCTAAAAAGTTATCTACTGGCTGTCTATCAGTATTTCAGACTATATGATTGTACATATTTAGGATGCAAATACGCCAAAGGAGGCATGGGACACTTTGTCAAAAATGTATAGCACAAATATGCAAGCTAGGAAAATGCAGCTCAAGCAAGAGTTGCACAATGTGCAAAGAGAAAGTATAAGCATCAATGACTACCACATGAAGGTGAAGAAGATTGCATATGCACTTGCTTCCATTGGGTCGCCAGTGGAAGATGATGATTTAGTTTTTGTGACCTTGAATGGTCTAGGAAAGGATTATGCACAGTTTCAAACATCCATTTTCGTCCATGAAAGATTTCCTGATTTTGAGGAGTTGATTGCTCTTCTAATTTCTGAGGAGCAGAGAAATGGTGGTGTATCTTCTTCAGGAGGAACTTCAAAAGAAGCTGTCTTCTACTCAAATGCTGGAAGAGGTAGAGGCAGAGGTAGAGGAAGCCGATCTGGAGGCCGTGGTAGAAATCAAAATATGCAGCAAACTCAAGAAAACCAATCTTATGGAGAAGGACGTAGTAACTCTAGAGGCAGGGGGAGCCAAAGAGGTCTTGGTAGATGGCAAAGAGGCCAAAATGCAAACAGCAATGTTGAATGCTACTACTGTGGTAAAATGGGTCATATGGCTAAAGACTCCTATAAAAAGCAAAATGACATCATGAATGGAAAATTGCAACAAGGGAATTATGCATCTTCTAGTAGACAGGCTGATAACAGAAATGAGCATTTGTTTATGGTGCAGCACATGACCAATTCTATGACAAGTGCAGAAGAAAGCAACGATGTGTGGTATGTTGACTCAGGTGCATCAAACCACATGACATGTCATGCAGAATGGATGCAGGATGCAAAGAAAATGGAAAAACCAGGATTTGTGGAGATTGGTGATGATACTGCACATCCTATTGTGTAGATTGGAAAAATTTCTTTGTCTATGCAAGAAGGAAAAAAGAAATACTTGTCGGATGTATTTCATGTCCCGAATATCACCAAGAACCTAGTTTCTATTGGTCAAATGGTTGAGCAGGGCTTGTAGATTAGATTTAATCCTCATGGATGCTTTGTTGAGGATATGAAAAATAAAGGTCGCTCGATAGCAAAAGGAAAGAAGAAGGGAATAATGTTTACGTTGGATGCAGACATGCCTGAATTGAGTGCAGCAATGTTTGCACATGGGACCGGTTGGCAGATATTGATATATGGCATAAACGCATTGGTCATGTTAATGTATAGCGACTTAAATCAATGCAAGCCCAAAATATTGTTACAGGATTGCCTAAATTCAAGGTTATAGAAATGCATAAGGTATGTGAAGCCTGTCAATTTGGAAAACAGGCAAGGAAATCATTTCCTAGACATGTTCAAGAGAGTAAGAAACCATTGGAATTAATCCACTCTGATGTGTGGACTACTAAAGCTGTATCTATTGGAGGCTGTCATTATTTTGTCACTTTTATTGATGACTATAGTAGAAAAGTTTGGGTGTATTTTATGAAAAAGAAAAGTGAAGTTTTTGGGCATTTCAAAACTCTTAAAGCTATGGTTGAAAAATAAATAGGCCTGCAAATAAAATGCCTAAGGTCAAATGGAGGGGGAGAGTATCTCTCAAATGAGTTTGCAAGGTTCTTGCAGGAGCATGGCATAAAGTAGCAATATTCATGTAGTCATACCCCACAGCAAAATGGAATTGCAGAAAGAAAAAACAGGCATATTGGAGAGGTATCTCATGCCATGCTCAATGAAAAAGACCTGCCAGCTTTTTACTGGGCTGAGGCAATTGCTACAACAGTCTACATAATGAATAGGACTCCCACTGTAGCAATACATGGCATGACTCCAGAGGAGAGGTATACTGGTAGGAAACTAGATATTTCTCATTTGAAATTTTTTGGTTGCATTGCCTATGTTCATGTGCCATATGAGTTGAGATCCAAGTTGGATCCAAAAGTTGAGAAGTGCATCTTTATTGGTTACTCTCTGCACAACAAAAAGGGTATAGATACTATAACCCTTCTACTCGTAAGTTTATAGTGAGCAGAGATGTTGTTTTTATGAGATGAGTAGCTGGTATAAACCAATAAATGTGATTGATAATGTAGATGCACAAAATGGTAATGCTGCAAAGAATTTATAGCAGCAGTCACAAAATATTAGTGGACCTAGAGTGTCCTCTAGCAGTGGTTCATATTCTTCACCATGGACAGGCAGATTGAGATCATGAGAATCTCCTCAAAGCAATGCAGATAGTGGTATGCAAGTTTCACGAAAAGGAAAAGAGAAGGTAGATCAGCCCATGTTTGATGTGAATGCAGGTCACTCTTATGTGGATGGTGAATCCAGTGGCTCAAAACAGAGCATTGATGATGAGTTGGGTATTCCTTCTATTGTTACACCTGGAGTAAGGAAGACCAGGGATGTTTTGAGAGCACCTGGGAGTGAACCTACTTTGCGTAGGTCTACCAGAGCTAGGTATCCTGTGGATAGGCTGAAATATGATGGATTTACATCCATTCACTATGCCTATATGGTCAAAGTGATACAAGAACCAGAACCCACTTCTTTTGAGCAAGCCATGGGAAAAGAAAAATGGGAGAAAGCCATGGATGAAAAAATGGATGCCTTGGAAGCAAATGCTACATGGGAATTGGTACCTTTGCCTAAAGATAAGAATGCAATTGGTTGTAAGTGGGTTTATAAGGTGAAGCACAATTTAGATGGTTCTGTCAACAGATACAAGGCAAGATTAGTAGTGAAGGGGTATGCACAAACATATGGCATTGATTATGAAGAAACATTCAGTCCGATTGCAAGGATGGCAACCGTAAGAGCAGTCATTGCTATGGCTACATCAAAGGGATAGTCTTTACATTAGATGGATGTAAAGAATGCCTTCTTGCATGGTGATTTGCAAGAAGAAGTCTATATGGAGTAGCCACCAGGTTATGTGCATGCTATTCATCCTAAGTTTGTTTGCAAGTTGAATAAAGCCTTGTATGGCTTGAAGCAAGCACCTAGAGCATGGTCTAACAAGATAGGACAGTATCGTGTCATTATTGGCTTTCATATTTTCAAGGTAGATTTCTCACTTTATGTGAGAAAAATAGAGAAAGATATTATGCTACTTGTCATTTATGTTGATGATTTGATTATGATAGGTGATAGTGATGAAGATATCCTTCATGTGAAAATGCTATTGAAGCAGAAGTTTGAGATGAAGGATTTGAGAGAGCTGCGTTATTTCTTAGGCATTGAGGTGATTAGATCACCAAGTGGGATACGGATCTTGCAGAGGTAGTATGGAATTGACATGCTGTCCAAATATGGGATGACATGCTGTAAGACTAGTTCAATTCCTTTGGAGCAGAATGTGAAGCTGAGCGCAGATGTAGGTGAGCTTCTGGAAGACCCTACTATGTACAGACGCATACTAGGAAGTTTGATTTATATGACTATTACTAGGCCAGATTTGAGCTATGCTGTTGGATTTGTAAGTCAGTTTATGCAGGCTCCAAGGAAACCGCATTTGGATGCGGCTAGACGCATACTTAGGTATGTGAAGTCCACATTGCAGTATGGACTATTTTATGAGACTGGGATTCAGATACAATTACATGGATACACTAATGCTGATTGGGCTGGTATTATTTCTGATAGACGATCTACCAGTGGATATGTGTTCTCTTTTGGGAGTGCTGCAGTCACTTGGAGCAGCAAGAAATAGCCTACAGTTGCCTTGTCGAGCATAGAGGCTGAGTACAGGGGTGCAGCACAATGGCTGCATGTGAGGTAGCTTGGTTGCATAAGCTACTTTATGATATGCATCAGCCTATAGATGGGCCAGTTGTTCTATCATGCTAGAACAAAGCACATTGAGGTGCATTATCACTATGTGCGGGAGAGGGTTTTACTAGGTCTTATTGATCTAGTTTATGTCAGCATAGAGGATTAGGTAGCTAACATATTTACAAAGGCATTGGGCGCAGAGAAGCTGCGCAAGTTTAGAGACCTGCTTGGTGTGCAGGAATTGGGATTGAGCTCGAGGGGGAGTGTTAAGATATTGAGCTCCACTTGTGATATGCCAGGGTGACCATTGTGCATTTATGTCACCGACTTGTTAGCTACAGATGCGGTTGATACACTGCCCATGAATAATAACCAGATGACAACTATCCTTATCTACTCTAGTTCGTGGCTCAGTTAGTATGCCACAATAGTTAGTTGAGTTTGGTTTGAGACCCATATATAGGGTTCTTCTATTTCTTTGTACTAGAGTTTTTTTTTTTGGCTTACACAACTAAGAAGAGAAAAACTGTTTTCAGCCTCCACCTTTGTGTATATTTCCCCATTGTGTAAGTGAGAAAGCTACAAGTGAGACTCCTTCCTTCTCTCCCACAATCTTGACATGTATGTCCTATCTTATTGACTTGATTTGGTCATCCATGTCTTCCAACATGTGCTTTGAACCTTCAACCCTCAAGGTTGGATCCGAAAAACTTAAAGGAGTACAACAATCGTGCCCCTACAATGCTTGAAAAGGGGTCATCTGAATGCTTTGTTGGTAAGAAGCATTGTAGGAAAACTTAACCAGTGGCAAATATTGAATCCACTTTTTAGGTTCGCGACAGCAGTGTGCCCTAAGCATATCTTCAATGACCTGGTTGACTCGTTCCGTTTGACCATCGGTTTGGGGGTGGTAAGCTGTATTGAAACAGAGTTGAGTCCCAATGGCCTCGAAGATAGCCCTCCAGAAGTGTGAGGTGAAGAGAGAGTCACGATCACTAATGATGCTTCTGGGTAACCCATGCAATTTGAATATTTCTTTGATGAATAACCTTGCAATGTCTGAGGCTTTATAGTTTGTCTTAACAGGGATAAGATGTGAAACCTTGGTGAGCATATCTACTACGACCATAATGGAGTTGTATCCTCCCTGAACTTGGGGCAGTCCAACAACAAAGTCCATACTAATGAATTCCCATTTCATTTGGGGAATGTCAAGTGGTTGCAATTTCCCTAGCATTTTGACATGTTCGGCCTTAATGTGTTGACAAGACAAACATTTTGTGACATATTTGAGAACGTCACCTTTGAGCCTATCCCAATAATAGCTCTTCTTGACCGCATTAAGGGTCTTGGCATAGCCAGGATGACCTGAGAAAGGGGAGTCATGGGCTTCCCAAAGTATCTTATGCTTGAGTGATTGGCTTGCTGGGATACATAATCTCGTCCTATAGTAGACAAGTCCGCTATTGATAGAGAATTCTTGATACTTTGTTTGTAGCTTCGGGTCTTGATCTTTGATGGGGATCTCCCTTAGCAATTTCTGATAGGTTGGGTCATGGCATGCCTCTTCTCTAGCTAGCTCAAGAATTGGGTTGTTTGGCATGGATGCCTTTGTAGCTAGAGATCTTGCTGTTGATGGATCTTGCAAAATTAGAGAATTCAGAAATGCCTTGCCGACTGAGTGCATCGGCAACTACATTCTCCTTTCCAAGCCGGTATTTGATTTCAAGATCATATTCTTCCAGCACTTCAATCCATCCACGTTGCCTCATATTGATCTCATTCTAGGTGAAAATCGATTTAAGAATTTTGTGGTCCCTCACTAAGGTAAATTTGTTACCCAATAAGTAGTGTCTCCAAAGTTTGAGAGCATGGATGACAGCCAATAGCTCCAGATTGTGGGTAGCATAATTCCTTGTCAAGATTGTGGGAGAGAAGGAAGGAGTCTCACTTGTAGCTTTCTTGCTTGCACAATGGGGGAATACACACACAGGTGGAGGCTGAAAACAATTTTCCTCTTCTTAGTTGTGTAAGCCAAAAAGAACTCTAGTACATAGAAATAGAAGAACCCTATATATGGGTCTCAAACCAATCTCAACTAACTAAGGTGGCATACTAACTGAGCCACGAACTAGAGTAGATAAGGATAGCTATCATCTAGCTATTATTCATGGGCGGTGTACCAACCGCATCTACAGCTAACAAGTGTTGAGATATCGAGCTCCACTCCTGATATGCTAGGGTGACCATTGTGCATTTATGTCACCGACGTGTCAGTTTTGCAGATGCGGTTGGTACACCACCCATGAATAATAGCTAGATGACAGCTATCCTTATCTACTCTAGTTCGTGGCTCAATTAGTATGCCACCTTAGTTAGTTGAGTTTGGTTTGAGACCCATATATAGGGTTTTTCTATTTCTTTGTACTTGAGTTCTTTTTGGCTTACACAACTAAGAAAAGGAAAACTGTTTTCAGCCTCCACCTTTGTGTGTATTTCCCCATTGTGCAAGCAAGAAAGCTGCAAGTGAGACTCCTTCCTTCTCTCCCACAATCTTGACATGGTATCAGAGCCTTGTTCGTGGTAAGGAGCTCAAGAAAGCAAGCCAAGCTCGCGGTGTTCTGGTAAGAGGAGCAGTGTTGCTTTCATTTTCTGTTTTGGGAGTAGATCTCTGGAGGTAGCACAGTTAGAAATTGCAAGAGTGCATTGTCTCAGGTTGAGATGCCCTTCGCGGTGAAGCAAGAGGGCAATATATGCTGCAGGAAAGGGCTCTAGCCCTTGGCGACCCTGTTTTTTTGATTTGAGGCCATTTCGGGGCCTGTTTTGGAGGCGGAATTTTTCTGCACGCACTCAGGAAAAGGCCCAGTTTTATGCTGTGCGACCACTGTTCTACAGATCGGTGAAAATATACTGTAGAAATTGCATCGTATGCCTATGCGTAGAGACATTGGGAGTTACAGAATCATCCTTATTGCCTGTTGATGCAAAATCGTCACTAGGAAGTGACTGTGTGGTTAAATACCACTTTCGTCAGTTTTGCAGATTTGCCCTTGTGAGGTTGAAGCTGTGTTTTCTGCAGTGAGAATTTTTTGTAGTATTCTATAATGGCGTCTGATTCTCTTTCACAGATTGTAACTGAAAAGCTTGACAAGAACAACTTCCAAGCATGGAAGTTTAGAATGACGAATTTCCTTATGGGAAAAGGATATTGGGAATTTGTTGCAGGAAATGAAGAAGAACCAGTTCTTCTTGATGTTCCCAATCAACAGCAAATGCATGCATTCAAAGCATGGCATGAGAGAGCCAGGAAAGTTATGTACTGGCTGTCTATCAGTATTTCAGACTCTATGACTGTGCATATTCAAGATGCAAGTACGCCAATGGAGGCATGGGATACTTTGTAAAAAATGTATAGCACAAATACGCAAGCCAGGAAAATGCAGCTCAAGCAAGAGTTGCATAATGTGCAAAGAGAAAGTATGAGCATCAATGACTACCACATGAAGGTGAAGAAGATTGTAGATGCACTTGCTTCCATTGGGTCGCTAGTGGAAGATGATGATTTGGTTTTTGTGACCTTGAATGGTCTAGGAAAGGATTATGCACAGTTCCGAAAATCCATTTCCATCCGTGAAAGATTTCCTGATTTTGAGGAGTTGATTGCTCTTCGAATTTCTGAGGAGCAGAGAAATGGTGGTGCATCTTCTTCAAGAGGAACTTCAAAAGAAGCTGTCTTCTACTCAAATGCTGGAAGAGGTAGAGGCAGAGGTAGAGGAGGCCGATTTGGAGGCCGTGGTAGAAATAAGAATATGCAGCAAAATCAAGAAAACAAGTCCTATGGAGGAGGACGTGGTAACTCTAGAGGCAGGGGGAGCCAAAGAGGTCGTGGTGGATGGCAAAGAGGCCAAAATGCAAATAGCAATGTTGAATGCTACTACTGTGGTAAAATGGGTCATATGGCTAAAGACTGCTATAAAAAGCAGAATGACATCATGAATGGGAAATTGCAACAAGGGAATTATGCATCTTCTAGTAGACAGGGTGATGACAAAAATGAGCATTTGTTTATGGTGCAGCACATGAACAATTATGTGACAAGTGTAGAAGAAAGCAACGATGTATGGTATGTTGACTCAGGTGCATCAAACCACATGACAGGTCATGCAGAATGGATGGAGGATGCAAGGAAAATGGAAAAACCAGGATTTGTGGAGACTGGTGATGATACTGCACATCCTATTGTGCAGATTGGAAAAATTCCTTTGTCTATGCAGGATGGGAAAAAGAAATACCTGTCCGATGTATTTCATGTCCCGAATATCACCAAGAATCTTGTTTTTGTTGGTCAAATGGTTGAGCAGGGCTTGCAGGTCAGATTTAATCCTCATGGATGCTTTGTTGAGGATATGAAAAATAAAGGTCACTTGATAGCAAAAGGAAAGAAGAAGGGCATAATGTTTACATTGGATGCAGACATGTCTGAATTGAGTGCAGCAATGTTTGCACATGGGACCGATGTAGTTGCAGATATTGATATCTGGCATAAACACATTGGTCATGTTAATGTACAACGACTTAAATCAATGCAGGCCCAAAATATTGTTGCAGGATTGCCTAAATTCAAGGTTGCAGAAATGCATAAGGTATGTGAAGCCTATCAGTTTCGAAAACAGGCAAGGAAACCATTTCCTACACATGTTCAAGAGAGTAAGAAGCCATTGGAATTAATCCACTCTGATGTGTGGACTACTAAAGCTGCATCTCTTGGAGGCTGTCATTATTTTGTCACTTTTATTGATGACTATAGTAGAAAATTTTGGGTGTATTTTATGAAAAAGAAAAGTGAAGTTTTTGGGCATTTCAAAACTCTTAAAGCTATGGTTGAAAAATAAATAGGCCTGCAAATAAAATGCCTAAGGTCAGATGGAGGGGGAGAGTACCTCTCAAATGAGTTTTCAAGGTTCATGCAGGAGCATGGCATAAAGCAGCAATATTCATGCAGTCATACCCCACAACAAAATGGAATTGCAGAAAGAAAAAACAGGCATATTGGAGAGGTATCTCGTGCCATGTTCAACGAAAAAGACTTGTCAGATTTTTATTGGGCTGAAGCAGTTGCTACAACAGTCTACATAATGAACAGGACTCCCACTGCAGCAATACATGGGATGACTCCAGAGGAGAGGTATACTGGTAGGAAACCAGATATCTCTCATTTGAAAATTTTTGGTTGCATTGCCTATGTTCATGTGCCAGATGAGTTGAGATCCAAGTTGGATCCAAAAGCTGAGAAGTGCATCTTTATTGGTTACTCTCTGCACAACAGAAAGGGTATAGATGCTATAACCCTTCTACTCGTAAATTTACACTGAGCAGAGATGTTGTTTTTTATGAGATGAGTAGCTGATATAAACTAGTAAATGTGATTGATAATGTAGATGCACAAAATGGTAATGCTGCACAGAATTCACATCAGTAGTCACAAGATATTAGTGGACCTGGAGTGTCCTCTAGCAGTGGTTCACATTCTTCGCCATGGACAGGCAGATTGAGATCAGGAGAATCTTCTCAAAGCAATGCAGATAGTGGTATGCAGGTATCACGAAAAGGAAAAGAGAAGGTAGATCAGCCCATGTTTGATGTGAATGCAGGTCACTCTTATGTGGATGGTGAATCTAGTGGCTCAAAACAGAGCATTGATGATGAGTTGGGTATTCCTTCTATTGTTACACCTGGAGTAAGGAAGACCAGGGATGTTTTGAGAGCACCTAGGAATGAACCTACTTTGCGCAGGTCTACCAGAGCTAGGTATCCTATGGATAGGCTGAAATATGATGGATTTACAGCCATTCACTATGCCTATATGGTCAAAGTGATACAGGAACCAGAACCCACTTCTTTTGAGCAAGCCATGGGAAAAGAAAAATGGGAGAAAGCCATGGATGAAGAAATGGATGCCTTGGAAGCAAATGCTACATGGGAATTGCTACCTTTGCCTAAAGATAAGAATGCAATTGGCTGTAAGTGGGTTTATAAAGTGAAGCACAATGCAGATGGTTCTGTGAACAGATACAAGGCAAGATTAGTAGTCAAGGGGTATGCACAAACATATGGCATTGACTATGAAGAAACATTCACTCCGATTGCAAGGATGGAAACCGTAAGAGCAGTCATTGCTATGGCTGCATCAAAGGAATGGTCTTTACATTAGATGGATGTAAAGAATGCCTTCTTGCATGGTGATTTGCAAGAAGAAGTCTATATGGAGCAGCCACCAGGTTATGTGCATGCTGTTCATCCTGAGTTTGTTTGCAGGTTGAAGAAAGCATTGTATGGCTTGAAGCAAGCACCTAGAGCATGGTCTGACAAGATAGGACAATATCTTGTCACTATTGGCTTTTAGATTTCCAAGGCAGACTTCTCACTTTATGTGAGAAAAACAGAGAAAGGTATTATGCTACTTGTCATTTATGTTGATGATTTGATTATGACAGGTGACAGTGATGAAGATATCCTTCATGTGAAAATGCTATTGCAGCAAAAGTTTGAGATGAAGGATTTGGAGAGCTGCGTTATTTCTTGGGCATTGAGGTGATTAGATCACCAAGTGGGATACAGCTCTTGCAAAGGCAGTATGGATTGGACTTGTTGTCCAAATATGGGATGACAGGCTGTAAGCCTATTTCAGTTCCTTTGGAGCAGAATGTGAAGCAGTTTGATTTATATGACTATTACCAAGCCAGATTTGAGCTATGCTGTTGGATTGGTAAGTTAGTTTATGGAGGCTCCAAGGAAACTGCATTTGGATGCAGCTAGACGCATACTCAGGTATGTGAAGTCCACATTGCAGTATGGACTACTTTATGAGACTAGGGTTCAGATTACAGTTGCATGGATACACTGATGCTGATTGGGCTAGTAGTATTTCTGATAGACGATCTACCAGTGGACATGTGTTCTCTTTTGGGAGTGCTGCAGTCACTTGGAGCAGCAAGAAACAGCCTACAGTTGCCTTGTCGCGCACAGAGGCTGAGTACAGGGGCGCAGCAATGGCTGCATGTGAGGTAGCTTGGTTGCATAAGCTACTTTATGATATGCATCAGCCTACAGATGGGCCAATTGTCATTTATTGTGACAACATGAGTAGTATACACTTGGCAAATAACCCAGTCTATCATGCTAGAACAAAGCACATTGAGGTGCATTATCACTATGTGCGAGAGAGGGTTTTAGTAGGTCTTATTGATCTAGTTTATGTCAGCACAGAGGATCAGGTAGCTGACATATTCACGAAGGCATTGGGCGCAGAGAAGCTGTGCAAGTTCAGAGACCTGCTTGGTGTGCAGGAATTGGGATTGAGCTCAAGGGGGAGTGTTGAGATATCGAGCTCCACTCGTGATATGCCAGGGTGACCATTGTGCATTTATGTCACCGACGTATCAGTTGCAGATGTGGTTGGTACACCGCCCATGAATAATAGCTAGATGATAGCTATCCTTATCTACTCTAGTTCATGGCTCAGTTAGTATGCCACCTTAGTTAGTTGAGTTTGGTTTGAGACCCATATATAGGGTTTTTCTATTTCTTTGTACTTGAGTTCTTTTTGGCTTACACAACTAAGAAGAGGAAAACTGTTTTCAGCCTCCACCTTTGTGTGTATTCCCCCATTGTGCAAGCAAGAAAGCTACAAGTGAGACTCCTTCTCTCCCACAATCTTGACAACAAGTCGGTGACATAAATGCACAACGGTCACCATGGCATATCACGAGTGGAGCTCGATATCTCAACATTCCTTTCATGGCTCTTCAGCTTCCTTGAAGAGTATGCTATGGGATGACCCTCTTGCATGAGCACACATCCTAAGGAAAGTGTGCTAGCATCAGTTATTACTTCAAACTCCTTACTAAGATCAGGGAGTTTCAGGATGGGTGCTGATACCAAGCTTTGCTTTAGTTTGTCAAAGCTGGTCTGCTCAGCAGGTGACCATACAATTGATACTTTCTTATTTAGTAAATCAGTCAGGGGTGTTGCAATCAAAGCATAGTTTTTGATAAAGACCATGTACCATCCTTTCAATCCAAGAAAGCTATGTATTTCTTTGACAGAAGTTGGTGTTGGCTAATCCAGAACGTCTCTGACCTTGGCCGGATCCACTAAAATTCCTTCTGATGATACAATGAATCCCAGATATCAATCTGTCGCTTGAAAAATGCACAATTCTTCTTCTTGGCATAAAGCTTGTGTGCCCTCATTGTCTCAAGGACAATGCAAAGCTAGGGTTCATGATCTTTTTCCTACTTGGAGTAGACTAGGGTATCGTCAAAGAAGACTATTAGAAATCAAGCTCCACCCCCATCAGTTTGTCTTGGTGTGTAACCAACATCTGTGACAGCTAGGTGTGTGCTGTCTCCATGTGACTACAGTGAATAAGTCAGGTTTGTGTTAGTAGGTGACCTGACTAGAGTTAGTTAGTCTAGTCAATACTAAGACTAGGTTACTTTACATTGTATTGTGTGTTTTTCAGTTTTAAGTGTGGAACATGAAGAAATGACTTTGAGAGCCTAAAGGCTCATGGATATGGTGTTTCCCTGTCTCTCTCTCCTCTTTGAACATGGTATCAGAGCTTTGCCAGGTTGCACTCTCTAGAGCAGGAGGAAGTCAAGAAGACTTGCAGGAGTGGAAGATCAAGGGTTCTCAAAGATCAAACAAGCTGTCATTGTGATGGAAGGTAGGCATTGCGTGATTGCCTACTCTATGGTTCAAGCTACAGTTTGTGGCTTGTTTAGAGCCTTGTGAAGGGGGTATTAAGCACTAGTGTGTGCTCCATCATCATCACCATCATCAAATCGAGCTACTGGAGCAGAGGACAGATCTGCGCAAATTATGCCTGTTTCTGCAGACATCTTCGTGGCTGGAAACATCATATGCAAGTGATATGAAGTGGCTAAATTCTTGACAGAGACTAGTGGAAAGTACTTGAAGAGTACAAGGTGTGAATGCTTATGTGAGAGCTCACTTATGAGCTGAAAACAGAGATCAAGGTCTGTCATAAATAGTGGCCTGTTGTATACAACCACTATAAAGCATATACACTTGTCTGGCATAAGCTTGAAGCATTCATACATACCCAGAAGCATCACTGGAGCCAAGATATATGTCAAGAAGCCATATGTATCGGATGTAATGCATTTGAGCTGAAGTTGCTCACAAAATCACTCAAATTTGAGGTATGTTAGTGGCTGAAAACTGTCATACACAGTCAATGACAAGCTGTGTATTACTGAAGCAATACAAGTCATCTTGGGGGTTCCATCATCTATATGAACTGACCTATACATGTTGAATGTATGGAGGATTGAAGCAAGCAATGAGCATAATTGAAAATTGAATTCTGAATCTATACTAAATGCAATCACACTGTCTTGGTTAATTACAAATAGTTCATGAAGTTTATGCCATTGGTCAACGAAGACAGGTTGTCTATGCCTACTCAGATGCTCATGTATTGAGCTTGCCACTACAAAGTAAATGTATGACATGATTGGAAGACATTTTTGGAGCTTCTTGGAGCTTGTTATGCTGAATTTCGGTTGACTGCAATCTGCAACTAAATTTGTTGACACTTGTATGTGCTGGTTATGCACTGTTCTGTACCTCTATGCTCATGTCTTGACTACCAAATGTACTAGCAGCTATCTGGGAGGTTTTGGAACATGTATGACATGATTACCACTCAGTTTTAGACTTGAAATTGCTGTTGGTTACTCACAGTTTATAGTTTTTAGAGTGCATGTATGTACCCTGGCAGTGAGGTTACAGAAGCTTAAGCTGAAGCAAACACATAGCTTATGTATTGACAATTATACCTACAGTTGAGACCACTTGTTTGTGGGTTTTTTTGGGGTGTCAGTGGGCTGAAATACATTGTTTTTTCCCTGCAATTTAGTGCAAAAAACTGTCATAAACTGTTACGGACTGAACTTGTTCAGTCATACTTATTGGTCTGCAAGGAGTCAGGCACTTGATAGACAGTCTATTGCATCATGGCTAAGACACATGGGACTGACAATATCACTCAGATAGTTGGAGAGAAGTTGGACAACAAGAACTTCGCATTATGGAAATTAAAAATGAAAACTTTCTAGTTGGCAGAGGTTATTGGGATCTATTTACAGTAGATGAGGCTGCTCCTGAGTTGCCTGCACAGAATCCAACTAATGAACAGAAAAGAGCTTACAAGCTATGGAATGAAAGAGCATGCAAGGTGCTACATTGGTTTTCTCTATGTATATCTGATGCTATGGTAATTCAAATCACTGGATGTGAAACTTCGAAGGATGCTTGGGACATACTGATGAAAAATTATGGAACCATGACACATGCAAGAAAGATCCAGTTGAAACAGCAGTTCAACAACATGTCTAGGAATGGTAAGAGCATCCAGGTGTATACCACAGAGATTAAGACCATAGCTGATCAACTTGCTACCATTGGCTCAAGTGTATCAGAAGATGATATGATTGTTGTTGCCTTGAATGGCTTAGGCAAAGAGTACAAAGCTTTTGACACTTCCATTTCTATCAGAGAAGAGCCCCCTAGCTGGGAAGAGCTAGTTGCTTTGTTGCTGCATGAGGAAGTCAAACTTGGTTTGAATACAAGTTCCATTGCATCTCAAAGTAGAGAGACTATGTTATACTCTAGCCAGCGTGGCAGAGGATCTAGAGGTCGTGGTTCATTTCGAGGTCGTGGTGACACTTGTAATGCTTATGGACAGCAGCAGCAGCAGAGTAATTGGCATGGTGAAAATACACAAGGCTAGTGTGGATCTGGCGGGTTTATGTGAGAAATGCGAGATCTAGAGCAGGGCAAAGGCGGAAGCTATGGAGGATGGAAGGAGAAGTGTGGACTCATGATGGAAAAGGCCGAGGGTCGGAGTCCGGGTACTCGACCAAGCGATGTATTGACATTCGAGAACACCTGATTTGATTGGTCCCCGGCCTTCTGTCTAAGTCTTCGCATCAACTCTTGCTTCACAGAGCAGCATCGGCTAGATCCTAAAGACTATGCCAATTATGCCCCTTCTATGCTCAAAAGACACTATTTGTTACACAAGTGAATTAGGTTCCAAGATTGAGACTTGGACTCATAAACACAATCTTGTGTATGTGGACAATGACATTGACACTTCACTAAAAAGAAAAGAGTACTATCATTGCATTAAGAAAAGGAAGCAAGTACAATGCTTTATAGGAAAGTAGGAAACTACAGTAGGCACCATTGTGCATATGGGATAGGTTAGCCTGCATATCCTTGACCCTAAAGCTCCATACAAAGAGGCTATTTAGTGAGTGTGATTGCTGATTCTCAACACCCCTCCTCAATCACAACTAGAAAAGCACAAAGTGTGTAGAGGCTGTAATGAGAACCACCTGCAAAGTGTGGGCACACCACAAACATGGTAGACGCCAGAGGCTGTTGCAGAAAAAGCTAAGTGTGGGCACCAAAATATGATGGACATCCAGAGGCTGTAACAGCTGTTGAGATATCGAGCTCCACTTGTGATATGCCAGGGTGACCGTTGTGCATTTATGTCACCGACGTGTTAGTTGCAGATGCGGTTGGTACACCGCCCATGAATAATAGCTACATGATAGCTATCCTTATCTACTCTAGTTCGTGGCTCAGTTAGTATGCCACCTTAGTTACTTGAGTTTGGTTTGAGACCCATATATAGGGTTCTTCTATTTCTTTGTAAGAGAGTTCTTTTTGTCTTACACAACTAAGAAGAGAAAAACTGTTTTCAGCCTCCACCCTTGTGTGTATTCCCCCATTGTGCAAGCAAGAAAGCTACAAGTGGGACTCCTTCCTTCTCTCCCACAATCTTGACAACAGGGGCCTCACAAAGTGTATAGGGACTGTAATGCCAAGTTACATAAGGAGTTTACAAAGCTTATGGTAGGAAGCATTAGGGCAAGGAAATACAAGGCTTTTAAAACAGTCTATCAGAGTTATGAGAGTAGAAGGACTGATGAGTCTTGTCCTTCCGATCCTGGTCGTCTTCATCTTCATCTTCTTCTTCATCTTTTGGTCCATGATCTTCTTCTTCTTTCACAACTGCAAGATAGGCCTTTTGGGACCTCTTCCTAGCATGACAGAACTTTTCAGTATGTCCGGTCCTTTTGCAGAAGTCACAGAAGAGCAGTTCCTTTTTACCTTTGTATCTGTTGTTTACATATAACATTTGTTCGTCCTTTGAAGTACTGGGCTCTTCTTTGCTTTTAAGTTTCTTTTCTTCTTCTAATAGAGATGCCTGGATATCAATAAGTTCAGGATTTGGCATGTTGATTAAAGTTGTCGATACATTATTTCAGGAGGCAAACTCTTAAGTAGAACATCGATGCAAACATCTTCATCCATTTTAATGTTGATTCCTGCAAGTTGGGTTAGGAGTCCTTCCATGTAATTGAGATGTGTGGCAAGTGATGTGTTGGACTTCATTTCAAGCCTGAAGAACTCAATCAGGAGACCATACTTTGATGATTTATATTGTGCACCAAACAGGGTGTCAAGTCTTTTCCATGTATCTTGTGAGGTCTCACAGTTATCCACATGGTGGATATAACTGTCTCTAGCTCCAGTTTGATAATGGCTTGGGCTCTGTCATCATTCTTTTGCCAAGTAGTTGCAAGGTCTACGTCCCGAGGTTTCTTCTCTTTGCCATTTGTGATGGCCCAGAGACCCTTTTTCATCAAGATGAGCTTGATGCGGGTTTGCCAGGTGTGAAACCTGACTCCTTTGAATCGAGCATTTGGAGAGTCTTTTCCCATGTTGAGGTTGCAAGATCAGCAGCAAATCAATACCAGAATTCTGAGATTTTATCAGTAGAAGAGCAGAATGCAGTGTGTCAAGAGACACAGTTAGTGACAGTGTGAAAATACACTATGTCAGTGTTGATGTTGAGTTTGATTCTTCCTGTTCGGGATCGTTCGGTCATTCTTCAATCTTCTCAGGTCCTTCCCCTCCTTGATTTTATGTTGGGTCAATGGATTAGAGTGACAGAGGCTTGGGTTGAGTGTCAGGAGAGAGAAAAGCTAAGGAAAAAAAAGCTTGAGAAATTTTGGCTATGGTGGAATTAGGGTTTTTGAGACAAGGGCCTGGTTTTTTCAACATTGCAGGAGCTATACTTGATCATTTTCAAAAATTTTTACATGCCTAGGAAGCTGACTTCATGGGCTATCAAAGCCCCATGATAATCATCAAGATCGTGGACTGTATGAAGCACGCAGGCACGTCAAACAGATTCGGCGCAGTTCATGACAGGTTTCTGCGATTTCCGCAATGCTGGGGTCAGGGCATAGCAATGTGATCAATTTTCATGCCAGGATGAAGCGCCTTGAGTAGAGGAACAACTCCCTAGAAGAAATCAAGAGCTGAAGTGGCCTCGTTGAGAAGTTATTGAAGCTCCAAGTGAGGTAGGTCCTATCTGGCTACGGCAGACACAGAGCAGAGATTGAGAATTTTCACAATGCTGAGCTCCAGATGGTCAAATGTCCTGGATTGATGTGATACAAGGAAGCTTTGTGAGTTGGGGAATGTTTTCCAAAAGGAATCTCCATGAGATTTGACCTGTGGAGTGAGATATAAGCAGCTCAATCTGACAGGGTGCTGTTGGCTATGGTTGCCATGGAAGCTTCAGTGAGAGTAGAGTTGGGAGATGAAGTCATGAGCTGACATTGAGCTAGATTGAGGTTGAGAGGAATCAAGAGAGGCTAGAGAAGAAATGCCATGCCCAACTGGGCTCTGATACCATGTGAGAAATGCGGGATCTAGAGCATGGCAAAGGCGGAAGCTATGGAGGATGGAAGGAGAAGTGTGAACTCATGATGGAAAAGACACTGTTTGTTACACAAGTGAATTAGGTTCCAAGATTGAGACTTGGACTCATAAACACAATCTTGTGTATGTGGACAATGAAATTGATACTTCACTGAAAAGAAAAGAGTACTATCATTGCATTAAGAAAAGGAAGCAAGTACAATGCTTTATAGGAAAGTAGGAAACTGTAGTAGGCACCATTGTGCATATGGGATAGGTTAGCCTGCATATCCTTGACCCTGAAGCTCCATACAAAGAGGCTGTTTAGTGAGTGTGATTGCTGATTCTCAACAGTTTAGAGGTAGGGGGAGATCACCCCGAGGTAGAGGTGGTGGATCTGGTTCATGGTAGTCATCTGATCAGTCCAATAGGGACAAGGATTGCCATTATTGTGGCCGGTATGGGAATATTGCAAAGTATTGTTACAAGAAGCAAGGAGATATGAAGGCAAAGGGCAGACAGCATGGGCACTATGCATCTTCCAGTGATGCTCATGATGAGCCAGTTGATAGACTCTTTGCTATGCAGCATGTATCCAGAAATGCATTGAGACATGATAGAGATGACAGATAGTACATTGACTCTGGAGCGTCAAACCACATGACACCGCATGGAGAGTGGTTTGATGAGATGGTTGCAGGTACACATGGTCATGTATGTACTGGGGATGACACCCAACATGACATAAAGTATAAAGGGATTGTTCCTCTTATGATGCCTGATTGCAAGAAGAAAGGCTTGCATGATGTATTACATGTACCGACCATAACAAAGAATCTGTTGTCTATGGGTCAAATGGCAGAACAGAATTTGCAAGTGAGGTTTAACAAATATGGGTGTTTCATTGAGGAGTATGGAAATGGCTGCAAGCTAATTGCCAAGGGCAAAAGAGATGGCAAGATATTTACTTTGGATGCGACCATTCCGGGACTTAAGGCAGCCATGTTTGCTCATGATGAGAGTGCCATTCGGGATGTAGAGATTTGGCACAAGTAGATTGGACATGTCAATGTACCAAAGCTGAAATCTATGCAGTAGAAGGAAGTAGTACTTGGATTACCTAAATTCAAGTATAATGATTTTGGTCATGTATGCCCTGCATGTCAGTTTGGGAAGCAGGCACGGTTTCCTTTCATGAGACATGTAAAAAACAGCACTAGGCCTTTATAGTTGGTGCAGTCTGATGTCTGGGGTCCTTCACATAATGCTTCTTTTGGCGGTGCATGGTATTATGTCTCATTCATTGATGATTTTAGCAGATACACTTGGCTTTATATTTTGAAGCATAAGGATGATGTGTTTGATGCATTCAAAGACTTAAAGAAGCATGCTGAAAATGAATTGGGTTGTTATATATCATGTTTGAGATCAGATGGAGGAGGTGAATATGTCTCAAATTACTTTGACAGGTATCTTGCTAAATATGGGATCAGAAGACAGCTCACATGTAGTTATACACCGCAGCAAAACGGTATTGCAGAGAGGAGAAACAGGGTTTTGATGGAGTCAGCTAGAGCAATGCTGAATGAAAAATGTCTATCAAATGGTTATTGGGCTGAAGCAGTGATGACTGCTGTCTATGTGCTGAATCAAACCCCTACAGTAGGGATTCATGACGTCACTCCGTATGAGCGGCTGTATGGTCATAAACCTGATATTTTGCACTAGAAGGTATTTGGCAGCATTGCATATGTGCATATACCGGATGAGAAGAGGAAGAAATTGGATCCTAAGGTAGTGAAAAGTGTGTTTATAGGATATGCATAGGAACGGAAAGCTTATAAGTGTTATGTACCTTCTTCGCATGAGACACTCATAAGCAGAGATGTGGCATTTGATGAATTAGCATCCTGGTATGGGAATCCTGTTGTAGTGCCTACTGATGGCTCACCCAGTATGAGTCATGCTGAAAATACTCCTGTAGAGAGTACTTCCATGAGTGGTCAGACATACGATGTATCATCTACAGTGAGTCCTTGGACAGGATGATTGCAAAGTTGCACTACTGCATCCACTGACATGGATATGTCAGTGAGGGGGAGAATAGATAAGAGAAAAGAAAAGGTTTTTGAAGATGTAACAGGTCCACTCACTGCAGGTTATGATTCATCTAGTAGTGACAGCTTAGACAGTGAATTGGGGATTCCGTCTGTTATGATGCCAAGTGCTAGGCAGAGCCGTTATGTGCCGCCTCATGAGAGGCAAGCTCACAGTGAGCCACAGCTTAGGAGATCAGAGAGGGTCATACGACCTATTGACAGGTATACTTACACTGGATATTTAGCCCGTTATTATTCTTATATGATGAAAGTAACAAGTTTTAGAGAACCAAGTAAGTTTGATGAGGCATTTGCAGATGAGAATTGGCGTGCTGCTATGGATGAGGAATATTCAGCTTTGGCTGAAAATGGTACATGGGATTTGGTACAGTTACCTGAGGGAAAAACACCTATTGGATGCAAATGGGTGTATAAGGTGAAATGTAAATCAGATGGATCATTGGAAAGATACAAGGCCAGGCTGTTTGCAAAAGGGTATGCGCATCAGTATGGTCTTGATTATGAGGAGACTTTCAGCCCTGTAGCAAAGATGGCTACAGTTAGAACTGTGATTGCTTTGGCAGTAGAGGCTGGAAACTATGGCATATGGATGTA
Source organism: Lygodium microphyllum (assembly GCF_053477565.2). Taxonomy (NCBI): domain Eukaryota; kingdom Viridiplantae; phylum Streptophyta; class Polypodiopsida; order Schizaeales; family Lygodiaceae; genus Lygodium; species Lygodium microphyllum. The sequence goes on along the minus strand of NC_141138.1, from coordinate 25,160,792 downwards.
AAGAATGCCTTTCTCAATGGAGAATTACAGGAAGAGGTTTACATGGAATAGCCTGAAGGCTATGTGCATCCAAAATTTCCAACATATGTATGTCGGCTGAAAAAGGCATTATATGGGCTGAAACAGGCACCCAGAGCACACAATGCTTGCATCAACACTTATTTGCAGCAACATGGTTTCCGATTGGGAGATGCTGATCATAGTTTGTTTGTGAAGAAGACAGATAGTGGCTACGTTTTCCTAGTTGTCTATGTTGATGACTTAATCATTATAGGAGATGATGAAAATGGGATTGTTGAAATAAAGACATGTTTACAGGCTGAGCTTAAGGTCAAGGACCTTGAAGAGCTGAAATATTTTTTGGGGATTGAGGCTGTCTCTACACCTCAAGGCATATGGCTGCTACAGAAGCAGTATGCTCATGACATGTCACAGAAATATGGTATGGCTGATTGCAAGCCTATGGATATGCCTTTAGAGCAGAATGTCAAGCTGCAGATTGATGTTGGGACAGAGATTGAGAATGTTACTATGTACAGACAGATGGTAGGCAGCTTGATCTATCTCAGGATCACTAGACATGACTTGAGTTATGCTGTGGGGCTGATCAGTCAGTTCATGCAGAAGCCTCGCAAACCACACTTGGATGCAGTCAGGAGAATTCTGAGATATGTAAAGAGTACCACAGATCATGGGCTATTTTATGCATATGGGAAACCCCTTGACTTGATGGGGTGCACTGATGCTGACTGGGCTGGCTGCACATATGACAGGAGGTCAACCAGCGGCTATGCATTTGGATTGGGTAGTAGCATGATTAGTTGGCAAAGTAAGAAACAGCCTACAATTGCATTGTCTAGTACAGAAGTAGAGTGTCGTGATGCGGCCTTAGCAGCCTGTGAAGCTAAGTGGTTACAGAAGTTACTGAATGACTTGGGAGTAGACTTGGACAACAAAGTGAAGCTGTACTGTGACAATTTAAGCAGTGTCATGTTAGCAAGAAATCCTGTATATCATGCAAGATCAAAACACATTGAGGTTCACTACCATTTCATCAGGGAAATGGTTTGAGCATATATTGACTTGGAGCATGTGAAGACTGAAGACGAGGTAGCAGACATCTTTACCAAATCACTTGGTAAAGATAAGTTCATTCACTTTAGACATCTACTTGGAGTGATGCAGATGGTTTGAGTTTTTGGTTGAGCTTGAGGGGGAGTGTTAGAAATCAAGCTCCACCCGTCAGTTTGTCTTGGTGTGTAATCGACATCTGTGATAGCTAGATGTGTGCTGTCTCCATGTGACTACAGTGAATAAGTCGGTTTTGTGTTAGTAGGTGACCTAACTAGAGTTAGTCAGTCTAGTCAACACTAAGACTAGGCTACTTTACATTGTATTGTGTGTTTTTCAATTTTTAGTGTGGAATATGAAGAAATGACTTTGAGAGCTTGAAGGCTCATGGATATGGTGTTTCCCTGTCTCTCTCTCCTCTTTGAACAAAGACGAGTATGAAGTCATCAAGATAGGGCCTAAAGATATCCTGCATTAACCTATTAAAGGTAGTAGGAGCATTTGTCAGCCCGAATGACATGATTAGGAATTCAAAGTGTCCATACCTTGTGATGAATGCCGTCTTTGGGATATCTTCTTCCTTGATCCTTATCTAATAATATCTAGAACTGAGATCTATCTTGGAGAAGATCTTCGCACCTTGAGGACGGTCAAGAAATTCATCTATTCTTGGAATGGGGTATTTGTTTTTAATGGTTGATTGATTCAACCCTCTGTAGTCAATGCCGAAGTGTTCCATCTTTTTTCTTTTGGAACAGCACTGGAGCTCCCCATGGCAAACTGCTAGGACGGATGTAGCCTTAGTCTAACAGTTGCTTGAGTTGCTCCTTCAGCTCAATCGCTTCCGAGATGGACATCCTATATGGTCTCTTTGCGATTGATGCAACTCTTGGCGCCAGCTTGATTTCGTGATCAACTTCCGGAAGTTCTGTCAACTCTTCAGGAAATACGTCTGCGTATTCCTTTAACCATGAAGGTTCTTCCCTAGATTCCTGATTCTGATCTAGCTTATTTAGTTTAATCAAATAGACAAGTAGGCCTTTTCTAACTCCTTTTATTATCCATGTTGCTTTTTCCAGCTGAATTTTTGGCTTACCAGCCTCTCCTTGAGTTGTAACTAGTTCCCCTTCACAATTTCAAAATGAGATTTGGCCCTTTCCATAGTGAATGTGGGCATCATTGGGTATTAGCCAATCCATACCAAGCAAACATTCGTGGACACCTAGGTTCATTACCCTGAATCTGACCGAAGTCGACTTTCCTCCCACTAGGAATTTCACCTTAGCAGTTTGCCTGGTACTACAAGAGACCTCTCGACCATTTGCTAATTCCACAAGGTAGGTGCATCTTTTGTGGCTATTCCTAATCTTTTTGCACAGACTGGTGAAATCAAGGAATGTGTGCTGCCATAGTCAATCAAGGTTTTGAAGCTTTTACCTTGATAATCCGATGGAGTTTGAATCACTGAGAATTGGCGATTCGTGCCTTTCTTGTGAAGAGCAGCATGAACCATTGCCCTCTCAATGTCAGCTTCCATGGGTGGATCTTCTTCATCGCCCAACTCCATGTTGGCAACACTAGAGGTTCTCCCTCTGTCCTTGACGGTGGCTCCTTGGCCATGGACGGCTCCTTCGGATGGCCCTTGGCATTGTCCTCTACTAAGCTTGGGACACTGCCTTTTAAAATGACCAGGCTCGTTGCAATGGAAGCAATGGAGATTGTGGCCATTGCCTTGTGCAGGAACGAAGTTGTTAACAGTGTTGGCCCTAGCTTTCTTCCTTTGTCCCTGATTTTGGCCCTACGCTCTCTTGGTCTGAGATCTAAGAATTCCCTTGTTCTGATCCCTAAAAGACAAAGTCCTAGTATTCCTTGGCTTGGTTTGCACCTCCTGTATTGTTGGCACATCTCGAATGAGTGCATCTTGTAGGTCCATTGGGCGCATTGATTCCAAGCAGGTGTTAATGGGTGGATTCAACCAAGCACAAAACTTTGACACCTGTTGTGTCATATCCATTTGTGGCGTGTACTTTAAGAGAGAGACAAACTTTGAATAATACGCATCAAGGGATAGTCCAAGCTGCTTCAGTTCATAGAATTCATTCATCTTCTGTGTGCGGTAGGCAGGTGGTAGATATCTCCCTCGCACAACTTTTTTAAGATTCTCCTAGGTAATTGACCCTTTCGAGATCCCTTGGTCTCTGCACCATTGTTTCCACCAAAGTCTTGCTTCACCGGTAAGCTTCAGTTTGGCGAGCATAGCTTGGTTAGTGGGCGCAGTTCCTACTGCCTCGAAATAATCCTCCATGGATTCGATACAGTCCTTGGCGTCAGTTTGGATGGTCCTTCCCTTACCATCAAATTCAAGTGGCTTGATTTGCTTGAGAAGGAACTTCTTCTCTTGAATTACAGCCGTACTAAGTACAGGGGTTTGACTAGGAATCTGTACTTGAGGTTGTGCCTAGGCAATAAGAATCTTTATGTTAAAAACTTGCTAAACGTTTCTCACATTGCATTAATAAGCCCAGTTCAGCTTTTAGCCAAGTGACCTAATCACTTAACTCCTTTACCAACACTTACAGCCATGACAGACAGTGATAAAAAATCTTATTCATTCATGTGGGCATAGCCCTTTTGAGTACATTTATTTCAGGAAGGTAGAACAAGCAGATTGGCACACCAGTTTGGGAAAAATAGGATTGTGTTACATTTGGCTACGAGAACTGAGTAATAATATGGAGAGGGGTCATGAATTTTTAGGAAACGATAGGTCATAGGAAGCTTGGGGTATCCCTTTCTTTGATACCCGTTTCTCTCATAACATCCCAGCACCTTGATTTTGTCGGCAGGGATTATTCGAGTCACTTCCTTGTACACATACTTGTTCTGCTTGACCTTTCGACCGCCGACATGTAGGGTTGCGTTTGCATGAGCCTCGAAAAAGATGAACAGCTTCACGATCTTTAAATCCTCCATCCACTCGATTCTCTTCAAGTTGGTTTGAAGGTACGCAAGTTGGTGGGTTGCTATGTAATAAATTCTTGATTCACCCGTCCATCTCCATTCCATGTACAAGGGTGAAGGATTGTAGATACAGTCTAGAATATTCATCATGCCTAGCCTCCGTAAAAAATCCAAAGCACGCATTGCTGTCACAAACATAACCTGGAACAGCAAAAATTTGTCCCATGCTTCGCTACTCTGCAGGGCAACATCCATAAGTAAGTAAGGAAACATTCTTAATGGCAACATTGCTCTACTTTCCCTCATTAAATTCCCTTGTCAATATTAGATTTCATTGGTTCGCTCTAATACCAATTGTAATGTGTCCCCCTGTCCACTAATAGGACACGTCTTAGCAGCCCATCGAGAAGAGAGACCAGAAAGCTCCGCCTGGCACTCACAAGGAATGTCACACGGTTTGCGATCTAGGTCTTTCCGAGTCTACCACAAAGTGGAAGCATTCCGACCGTTCCCACTTAGGACCGACCTGAATCAGGGTTTTCCTACTGGTCAAGTTCCTTGGAGGTAGCTAGCGTCAAGCCCCAGAAAATCTACTTGTGCAGAAACATTAGGGTCGAAGCGGATTTATACTGCACTTGGTTCAAGGAGAATTGGAAACAAGAGGGATGCGAAGCTCGACCTCTCTGCCCATAAGGCATAGTCCCATTCCGTTCTCCTAAAACAACATAAATCGGGACTCTAGCTCTCTAGATTCTAGGTCATTGTTACCTTGCTGTCAATTTCCTTTGAGAAAAGTTCCCAGCCAATCGGGACCACCCTTCCGTAGGACGAACCTAGGGTCATGTCCACCACACTTTCCTCGGGTTTCTTTATTTATCTAATTACCTACCACATTTAGTTTAACAAGAAAAAATAGCTTTCTTAATTAACCATTTAATCATTGGTTCCTTCATGTAACTTAGGTATTGACACATAAAAACAATGTCAAGCAAGTTCCTTTTTCAACATTTGATCTTTATTTATCAATCTTTGGAATACATCAAATAACCTGCCCGAAGGCTATTCCAGCAATCCTCAGGGATCGCTATTCCAAGTTTCGCCCATTGACTAGTATGTGGGCCTCGAGATCCCATCTCGAGTGATGTCAACCTCTTGTGTAGGATGTGGAGGCAAGGGATTTATAGCCAGAGCCTCCCCTAGCACCCAAGCGTCCTCCTACTCTCCAAGTAGCACCCACGGAGAGACCTCTCGCGGCGGGTTTGGTCCACGTATCCAGTGCAGCTAATAACACCCTTAGATAGGGTCAGGTACACAATCAAAGATAACGGATGCTGCCTCTCTCTCCAGGTTTTGGCCCTAGGGTTCCTAGATTCCTTGCGGAAGTCTAGCATTTGTTCAACTGATCCTTAGGATGAGAACCCTAGATCATTCTTGCACGGGTGATTAGATAATCCTAACATTTTCGAGAATGTGGGTAGGACCTGTCAAGATTGTGGAAGAGAAGGAAGGAGTCTCACTTGTAGCTTTCTTGCTTGCACAATGGGGGAATACACGCACAGGTGGAGGCTAAAAACAGTTTTCCTCTTCTTAGTTGTGTAAGCCAAAAGAACTCAAGTACATAGAAATAGAAGAACCCTATATATGGGTCTCAAACAAAACTCAACTAACTAAGGTGGCATACTAACTGAGCCACGAACTAGAGTAGATAAGGATAGCTGTCATCTAGCTATTATTCATGGGCAGTGTACCAATCGCATCTACAGCTAACAAGTCGGTGACATAAATGCACAACGGTCACCCTGGCATATCACGAGTGGAGCTCGATATCTCAACACTCCCCCTCGAGCTCAATCCCAATTCCTCCACACCAAGCAGGTCTCTCAACTTGCGCAGCTTCTTTGCGCCCAATGCCTTCGTGAATATGTCAGCTACCTGATCCTCTGTGCTGACATAAACTAGATCAATAAGACCTAGTAAAACCCTCCCCCGCACATAGTGATAATGCACCTCAATGTGCTTTGTTCTAGCATGATAGACTGGGTTATTTGCCAAGTGTATACTGCACATGTTGTCACAATAAATGACAACTGGCCCATCTGTAGGCTGATGCATATCATAAAGTAGCTTATGCAACCAAGCTACCTCACATGCAGCCATTGCTACACCCCTGTACTCAGCCTTTGTGCTCGACAAGGCAATTGTAGGCTGTTTCATGCTGCTCCAAGTGACTGCAATACTCCCAAAAGAGAAGACATATCCACTGGTAGATCATCTATCAGAAATACTACCAGTCCAATCAGCATCAGTGTATCCATGCAACTGTATCTGAACCCCAATCTCATAAAATAGTCCATACTGCAATGTGGACTTCACATACCTGAGTATGTGTCTAGCCACATCCAAATGCGGTTTCCTTGGAGCCTGCATAAACTAACTTACCAATCCAACAACATAGCTCAAATCTGGCCTGGTAATAGTCATATAAATCAAAATTCCTACTATACGTCTGTACATAGTAGGGTCTTCGAGAAGCTCACCTGCATCTGTGCTCAGCTTCACATTCTACTCCAAAGGAACTGAAATAGGCTTATAGCCTGTCATCCCATATTTGGACAGCATGTCCAATCCATACTACCTCTGCAAGAGCTGTATCCCACTTGGTGATCTAATCACCTCAATGCCCAAGAAATAACACAGCTCTCCCAAATCCTTCATCTCAAACTTCTGCTTCAATAGCATTTTCACATGAAGGATATCTTCATCACTATCACCTGTCATAATTAAATCATCAACATAAATGACAAGTAGCATAATACCTTTCTCTATTTTTCTCACATAAAGTGAAAAATTTACCTTGGAAATCTGAAAGCCAATAGTGACAAGATACTGTCCTATCTTGTCAGACCATGCTCTAGGTGCTTGCTTCAAGCCATACAAGGCTTTTTTCAACCTGCAAACAAACTCAGGATGAACAGCATGCACATAACCTGGTGGCTGCTCCATATAGACTTCTTCTTGCAAATCACCATGCAAGAAGGCATTCTTTACATCCATGTAATGTAAAGACTATTCCTTTGATGCAACCATAGCAATGACTGCTCTTACGCTTGCCATCCTTGCAACCAAACTGAATGTTTCTTCATAATCAATGCCATATGTTTGTGCATACCCCTTCACTACTAATCTTGCCTTGTATCTATTCATAGAACCATCTGCATTGTGTTTCACCTTATAAACCCACTTACAACCAATTGCATTCTTATCTTTAGGAAAAGGTACTAATTCCCATGTAGCATTTGCTTCCAAGGCATCCATTTCTTCATCCGTGGCTTTCTCCCATTTTTCTTTTCCCATGGCTTGCTCAAAAGAAGTGGGTTCTGTTTCCTGTATTACTTTGACTATATAGGCATAGTGAATGGCTATAAATCCATCATATTTCAGCCTATCCACAGGATACCTAGCTCTGGTAGACCTACGCAAAGTAGGTTCACTCCCAGGTGCTCTCAAAACATCCCTGGTCTTCCTTACTCCAGGTGTAACAATAGAAGGAATACCCAACTCATCATCAATGCTCTGTTCTTAGCCAATGGATTCACCATCCACATAAGAGTGACCTGCATTCACATCAAACATGGGCTGATCTACCTTCTCTTTTCCTTTTAGTGATACCTGCATACCACTATCTGCATTGCTTTGAGAAGATTCTCCTGATCTCAATCTGTCTGTCCATGGCGAAGAATGTGAACCACTGCTAGAGGATGCTCGAGGTCCACTAATATCTTGTGAATACTGCTGTGAATTCTGTGCAGCATTACCATTTTGTGCATCTACATTATCAATCACATTTACTGGTTTATACCAGCTACCCATCTCATAAAAAACAACATCTCTGCTCACTGTAAACTTATAAGTAGAAGGGTTATAGCATCTATACCCTTTTTGCTGTAGAGAGTAACCAATAACAATGTACTTCTCGGCTTTTGGATCCAACTTGGATCTCAACTCATTTGGCACATGAACATAGGCAATGCAAACAAAAATTTTCAAATGAGAAATATCTGGTTTTCTACTAGTATACCTCTCCTTTGGAGTCATGCCATGTATTGCTGCAGTGGGAGTCCTGTTCATTATGTAGACTACTGTAGCAACTACTTCAGGCCAATAAAAATCTGGCAAGTCTTTTTCATTGAACATGGCATGAGATACCTCTCCAATATTCCTGTTTTTCCTTTCCGAAATTCTATTTTTTTGTGGGGTATGACTGCATGAATATTGTTGCTTTATGCCATGCTCCTGCAAGAACCTTGCAAACTCATTTGAGAGGTACTCTCCCCCTTCATCTGACCTTAGGCATTTTATTTGCAAGCCTGTTTCTTTTTCAACCATAGCTTTAAGAGTTTTGAAATGCCCAAAAACTTCACTTTTCTTTTTCATAAAATACACCCAAACTTTTTTGCTATAGTCGTCAATAAAAGTGAGAAAATAATGACAGCCTCCAAGGGATGCATCTTTAGTAGTCCACACATCAGAGTGGATTAATTCCAATGGCTTCTTACTCTCTTGAACATGTCTAGGAAATGGTTTCCTTGCCTGTTTTCCAAACTGACAGGCTTCACATACCTTATGCATTTCTGCAACCTTGAATTTAGGAAATCCTGCAACAATATTTTGGGCTTGCATAGATTTAAGTCACTGTACATTAACATGACCAATGCGTTTATGCCAGATATCAATATGTGCAACTACATCGGTCCCATGTGCAAACATTGCTGCACTCAATTCAGGCATGTCTGCATCCAACGTAAACAGTTTGACCTTCTTCTTTCCTTTTGCTATCAAGCGACATTTATTTCTCATATCCTCAACAAAGCATCCATGAGGATTAAATCTGACCTGCAAGCCTTGATCAACCATTTGACCAACAGAAACCAGATTCTTGGTGATATTCGGGACATGAAATACATCTAACAGGTATTTCTTTTTCCCATCCTGCATAGACAAATGAATTTTTCCAATCTGCACAATAGGATGTGCAGTATCATCACCAGTCTCCACAAATCCTAGTTTTTCCATTTTCCTTGTATCCTGCATCCATTTTGCATGACCTGTCATGTGGTTTGACGCACCTAAGTCAACATACCACACTTTGTTGCTTTCTTCTGCACTTGTCACAGAGTTATTCATGTGCTGCACTATAAACAAATGCTCATTTCTGTCATCACCCTATCTACTAGAAGATGCATAATTCCCTTGTTGCAATTTTCCATTCATGATATGATTCCGCTTTTTATAGCAGTCATTAGCCATATGACCCATTTTACCACAGTAGTAGCATTCAACATTGCTGTTTGCATTTTGGCCTCTTTACCATCCACCACGACCTCTTTGGCTCCCCCTGCCTCTAGAGTTACCACGTCCTCCTCCATAGGACTGGTTTTCTTGAGTTTGCTGCATATTCTGATTTCTACCACGGCCTCCAGATCGGCCTCCTCTACCTCTGCCTCTACCTCTTCCAGCATTTGAGTAGAAGACAGTTTCTTTTGAAGTTCCTCCTGAAGAAGATGCACCACCATTTCTCTACTCCTCAGAAATTAGAAGAGCAATCAACTCCTCAAAATCAGGAAATTTTTCACGGACGGAGATGGATGTTCGGAACTGTGCATAATCCTTTCCTAGACCATTCAAGGTCACATATATTAAATCATCATCTTCCACTGGCGACCCAATGGAAGCAAGTGCATCTGCAATCTTCTTCACCTTCATGTGGTAGTCATTGATGCTCATACTTTCTCTTTGCACATTGTGCAACTCTTGCTTGAGCTGCATTTTCCTAGCTTGCGTATTTGTGCTATACATTTTTGACAAAGTATCCCATGTCTCCTTTGGCGTACTTGCATCCTAAATATGCACAATCATAGAGTCTGAAATACTGATAGACAGCCAGTACATAACTTTTTAGGCTCTCTCATGCCATCCTTTAAATGCTTGCATTTGCTGTTGATTGGGAACATTAGGAAGAACTAGTTCTTCTTCATTTCCTGCAACGAATTCCCAATATCCTTTTCCCATAAGGAAATTTTTCATTCTAAACTTCCATGCTTGGAAGTTGTTCTTGTCAAGCTTTTCAGTGACAATCTGTGAAAGAGAATCAGACGCCATTACAGAACACTGTAAAAAATTCTGTCACTGCAAAAAACACAGCTTCAGCCTCACAAGGGCAAATTTGCAAAACTGATGAAAGTGGTATTCGACCACACAGTCACTTCCTAGTGATGATTTTGCATCAACAGGCAACAAGGATGGTTCTGTAACTCCCAATGTCTCTGCGCAGAGGCATATGATGCAATTTATACAGTAACTTTTCACCGACCTGTAGAACAGTGGTCGCACAGCATAAAATAGGGCCTTTTCCTGAGTGCGTGCAGAAAACTTCCGCCTCCAAGACAGGCCCCGAAATGGCCTCCGCAGCATATACTGCCCTCTTGCTACACCGCGAAGGGTGTCTCAATCAGAGACAATGCACTCTTGCACTTTCCGGTTGTGCTACTTGCCGAGACTTGCTCCCAAAACAAAAAAATGAAAGCAACACTAGTCCTCTCACCAGAACACCGTGAACTTGGTTTGCTTTCTTGAGCTCCTTACCACGAACAAGGCTCTGATACCATGTCAAGATTGTGGAAGAGAAGGAAGGAGTCTCACTTGTAGCTTTCTTCCTTGCACAATGGGGGAATACACACAGAGGTGGAGGCTGAAAACAGTTTTCCTCTTCTTAGTTGTGTAAGCTGAAAGAAATCAAGTACATAGAAATAGAAGAACCTTATATATGGGTCTCAAACCAAACTCAACTAACTAAGGTGGCATACTAACTGGGCCATGAACTAGAGTAGATAAGGATAGCTGTCATCTAGCTATTATTCATGGGCGGTATACCAACCGCATCTGTAGCTAACAAGTCAGTCACATAAATGCACAATGGTCACCCTGGCATATCATGAGTGGAGCTCGATATCTCAACAGGACCTTTGAGATCGGAAATATTAAATCGGCATCCTAAGTGCGATACTAGGTAGAATTTTAACATAGCTTAACCCTACCTAGCATATTGAGGTGACCATCATATGCTAACTAATCATACCTTTATGAATTCCATGTAGGCTACTCATTGTACGTGAATTAATTAATTGATCTAACCAACCCACGACTAAAGATGAACTTCCCCTTAAAAGATGCAAATACTTTCTTCTAAACTTGCAAGTACTTTCCCTTAAAAGATGTAAGTAACTGCAAGATAGGTGAGATGCATAATTCCATGCGAATATGCAAATTCAAGACCATAGATCTTTTTGCAACTATAGGATCTATAGTGATCTTTTCTTTTCCTTGCCTTATGTGATATTGATTTACATTCAGAACTATTCTTATAAACCCTACATTTAATGCATTGAATTCAAGATTTAATATGAAGATGCATCCTTTCCCAAATTCAAACTTTGATAAAAGAACTCCATGCATGGATGCACCATTCTCACATGACTAGATGCCAATGAGTACATCATTGATTTAATCCTTCTTTTATCACTTAACCCAACCTAAAATGTAGCTATCATCGCATGCAATTTGCAAAGTTGATAATTCCTTTCAATGCATTGCGACTATTTGGACATCATTTAATGACCGTCTATGATTATCTTCTACATGAGTCACAACCAGGAATTTATTCCATAAGCGCATTATGTGTCAGAAGACCTATCCTTTGCGGGATGCAACACGGACACCTTCACCCAATTTCATCTTTCAACTTTACAACATACGTTCAAAAATGCAACTACGCTTGACTACGGAAGTGCAAGCAATTGCAAATACATGACTTGCAACTAAACTTTATAGATTGAATGAGTATATACATTTCCTGATGCATTTAAACTGCCCTACGAGAATTAAAACATGCTTAATGCAACTTCTCTATGTGGGTCTATTTTCGGAACATGGGCATTCAAAGTCGGGGTGTTGTCCACTCTCGTACTTTGGGTGGAAGCTCTCGTATGCGCACCTCTTAACTTTTGCTTAGGAGCCATTGACGTAGTAGATTTCAACTCAGGGAATCTTCCTTGGCTCCCTTACGCACTTCGAGGTTACTACTATCCGAGATTCTCCTCTTCTGCACCGGACTTGGGCCTTGCGGACACGGTTTTGAAAAAACCCGAGAGGCACGTTTGAACTATGTCCATGGAAGCTTCAATAGAAGCTTTCAAGCTTCTGTAACACAGGGATGACGTGTGATGGAAAGGATAAAGAAGATGACGATGATGAAGACGACGATGATGCTGCTGCTGCTGCTGATGATGATGATGACGATGAAGGTGACGGGGGGCGACAATGTTATAAATCAAGCTCACCGTCAGTGTGTCTTCATCTATGACCGACATCTATGACAGCAAGTGTGTACAACTGTCTACATGTGACTACATTAAATAAGTTGGGTTAGTAGTCAGTTAGTGACCTGACTAGAGTTAGTCAGTCTAGTCTACATTTACACTAGGTCACTTTATCTTGTAGTGTGTGTGTGCTTTTCATTTGAGTGTGTGCAAATGAAGGAATGAGCTTGAGAGCCTAAAGGCTCATGGATATGGAGTCTTTCCCTTTCTCTCTCTCTACTCTTTGAACATGGTATCAGAGCTTCATCCATGAGGCTGTGGGAGAATGAGCATGACAACTTGCAGTGCAAAGGAGATGGAAGTAAGGAATGAGGAAGAAGCTGGACACTTGCAAATGAAGCCATAGTCAAAGGAAGGAATCAGCGTAGACTGCCTTCTGAAAATCGAGGACTGCCTCCTGAAAATCAGCAACCTGTGTCTGAAAATCGTGGACTGCCTCTCCTGAAAATCTGCGCCTGCTGATCTGAGTGGACATCAACCTGTGTCTGAAAATCTGCGACTGCTGATCTGAGTGGGCAGCAACCTGTATCTGAAAATCTACACCCCCTGGTCTGAAAATGTGCACCTGCTGATCTGAGTGGACAGCAACCTGTCAATCTTCAGTGGGGCACCTGGACAAGGTTCATAGAGCATGTATGCTCACTATTGAAGGTATTTGAAGTGTGCAAGGAGTAAATGCTTGTGTGGGAGCTCTGTTATGAGCTGGAGTGACAGACACAGACCTGTAATCATTTCTGAACTGCTGTAAACATGAATGAACAGCATGCATTCAGTCATTACTGACACACAGGAGCCTTGTACTACACTTAGAAAGCATCTTTGGAGCACAAGAATGTGTCAAAGCATGTATACATTGGATCAAATGTCTTGGAGCTGAGATCTCTTGCTTAGAATACTCAGATTTGAAAATCAATGACAGGTTGAAAACTATCATACACAGTCAATGACAGAATACTCAGATCTGAAAATCAATGACAGGCTAAAAACTCTCATACACAGTCAATGACAGAATACTCAGATCTGAAAATCAATGACAGGCTGAAAACTGTCATACACAGTCAATGACAGAATACTCAGATCTAAAAATCAATGATAGGCTGAAAACTGTCATACACAGTCAATGACAAGTACTGTGCATTACTGAATCAATACAGATCATCTTGGGGGTTCCATCATCTATATGAACTGGCCTATACATGCTGAATGCATGGAGAATTGAAGCAAGCAATGAGCATCATTGAAAACTGAATTTTGAAGCTGAAATAAATGTAGTTACACTGTCCTGGTTAATTACAAACATCTCATGAGGTTTATGCCATTGGTCAATGAAGACAGGTTGTCTATGCCTACTCAGAAGCTCATGTATTGAACTTGCCACTACAAAGTAAATGTATGACATGGTCAGAAGACATTTTGGAGTTGCTTGGAGCTTGGTATGCTGAATTTTGGTTGACTGCAACCTGAAACTGAATTTGTTGACACACTCAGTTTTGGACTTGAAATTGCTGCTGGTTACTCACAGTTTACAGTTTTCAGACTGCATGTATGTACCCTAGCAGTGAGGTTACATAAGCTTAGGCTGAAGCAAACACATAGCTTATGTATTGACAGTTATATCTACAGTTGAGACCACTTGTTTGTGGGTTGTTTTGGGGTGTCAATGGGCTGAAATACCCTGGTTTTTTTCTGCAATTTAGTGCAGAAAACTGTCATAATCTGTTACGGACTGAACTTAGTTAGTCATACTTATTGGACTAGAGGGAGTCAGGCACATGATAGACAGTCTATTGCATCATGGCTAATGCACATGGGACTAATAATATCACTTAGATAGTTGGAGAGAAGTTGGATAATAAGAACTTTACATTATGGAAATTCAGAATGAAAAATTTTCTGGTTGGCAGAGGTTATTAGGATCTATGTACAGGAGATGAAGTTGCTCCTGAGTTGCCTGCACACAATCCAACAAATGAATAGAAAAGAGCCTACAGGCTATGGAATGAAAGAGCATGCAAGGTGCTGCATTGGTTTTCCTTATGTATATCTGATGCTATGGTAATTCAAATCACTGGATGTGAGACTCCGAAGGATGCTTGGGACATACTGATGAAAAATTATGGAACCATGACACATGCAAGAAAGATCCAGTTGAAACAACAGTTCAACAACATGTCTAGGAATGGCAAGAGCATCCAGATGTATACCACGGAGATTAAGACCATAGCTGATCAACTTGCTACTATTGGCTCAAGTGTATCAGAATATGATATGATTGATGTTGCTTTGAATGGCTTAGGCAAAGAGTACAAAGCTTTTGACACTTCCATTTCTATCAGAGAAGAGCCCCCTAGTTGGGAAGAGCTAGTTGCTTTGTTGCTACATGAGGAAGTCAAGCTTGGTTTGAATACAGGTTCTAGTGCATCTCAGAGTAGAGACACTGTGTTGTACTCTAGCCAGCATGGCAGAGGATCTAGAGGTCGTGGTTCATTTCAAGGTCGTGTGACACTCGTAATACTTATGGACAGCAGCAGTAGCAGAGTAATTGGCATGGTGTAAATACACAAGGCCAGGATGGATCTGGTGGGTTTAGAGACAGGGGGAGATCACCTCGAGGTAGATGTGTGGTTCTAATTCATGGCAGTCATCTGATCAATCCAACAGGGACAAGGACTGCCATTATTGTGGCCGGTATGGGCATATTGCAAAGGATTGTTACAAGAAGCAAGGAGATATGAAGGCAAAGGGCAGACAGCATGGGCACTATGCATCTTTCAGTGGTGCTCATGATGAGTCAGTTGATAGACTCTTTGCCATGCAGCATGTATCTAAAAATGCATCGAGACATGATAGAGATGACAGATGGTACATTGACTCTCGAGCGTCAAACCACATGACCCTGCATGGAGAGTGGTTTGATGAGATGGTTGCAGGTACACATGGTCATGTATGTATTGGGGATGATACCCAACATGACATAAAGCATAAAGGGATTGTTCCATTGATGATGCCTGATGGCAAGAAGAAAGGCCTGCATGATGTCTTACATGTACCGACCATAACAAAGAATTTGTTGTCTGTGGGTCAAATGGTAGAACAGAATCTGCAAATGAGGTTTAACAAGGATGGATGTTTCATTGAGGAGTATGGAAATGGTTGCAAGCTAATTGCCAAGGGTAGAAGGGATGGCAGGATGTTTACTTTGGAAGTGACCATTCTTGAACTTAAAGCAGCTATGTTTGCTCATGATGAGAGTGCCATTAGAGATGTAGAGATCTGGCACAAGAGAATCGGACATGTCAATGTACAAAAGCTGAAATCTATGCAGCAGAAAGAAGTAGTACTTGGATTACCTAAATTCAAGTATAATGATTTTGGTCATGTATGCCCTGCATGTCAGTTTCGGAAGCAGTCACGGTTTCCTTTCATGAGACATGTAAAAAATAGCACTAGGCCTTTACAGTTGGTACATTCTGATGTCTGGGGTCCTTCACATAATGCTTCCTTTGGCGGTGCACGATATTATGTCTCATTTATTGATGATTTCAGCAGGTACACTTGGCTTTATATCTTGAAACATAAGGATGATGTGTTTGATGCATTCAAAGACTTCAAGAAACATGCTGAAAATGAATTGGGATGTTACATATCATGTTTGATATCAGATGGAGGAGGTGAATATGTCTCAAACTACTTTGACAGGTATCTTGCTAAACATGGGATCAGAAGACAGCTCACATGCAGTTATACACCGTAGCAAAACGGTGTTGTAGAGAGGAGAAACAGGGTTTTGATGGAGTCAGCTAGGACTATGCTGAATGAAAAATGTCTGCCAAATGGTTATTGGGCTGAAGCAGTGGTGACTGCTGTATATGTGCTGAATCGAACCCCTACAGCAGGGATTCATGATGTCACTCCATATGAACAACTGTATGGTCATAAACCTGATATTTCACACTTGAAGGTATTTGGCAGCATTGCATATGTGCATATACCGGATGAGAAGAGGAAGAAATTGGATCCTAAGGCAGTGAAAAGTGTGTTTATTGGATATGCACAGGAACAAAAATCTTATAAGTGTTATGTACATTCTACGCATGAGACACTCATAAGCAGAGATGTGGTATTTGATGAGTTAGCATCTTGGTATGAGAATCCTATTACAGTGCCTACTGATGGCTCACCCAGTATGAGTCATGCTGAAAATACTCCTGCAGAGAGTACTTCCATGACTGGTTAGACAGGTGATGTATCATCTATAGTGAGTCCTTGGACAGGACGATTACTGAGTCGCACTACTGCATCCACTGACATGGATATGTCAGTGAGAGGGGGAGAATAGATAAGGGAAAAGAAAAGGTTTTTGAAGATGTAACAGGTCCACTCACTATAGGTTATGATTCATTTAGCAAGACAGCTTAGATAGTGAATTGGGGATTCCGTCTGTTATGACGCCAGATGCTAGACAGTCGTTATGTGCCGCCTCATGAGAGGCAAGCTCACAGTGAGCCACAGCTCAGGAGATCAGAGAGGGTCAGACGACCTGTTGACAAGTATACTTACACTAGATATTCAGCCCATCATTATGCTTATATGACGAAAGTAACAGGTTTTAGAGAACCAAGTAAGTTTGATGAGGCAGTTTCAGATGAGAATTGGCATGCTGCTATGGATGAGGAATATTCAGCTTTGGCTGAAAATTGTACATGGGATTTGGTACAGTTGCCTGAGGGCAAAACACCTATTAGATGCAAGTGGGTGTATAAGGTAAAATGTAAATCAGATGGATCATTGGAAAGATATAAGGCCAGGCTGGTTGCAAAAGGGTATGCATAGAAGTCTGGTCTTGATTATGAGGAGACTTTCAGCCCTGTAGCAAAGATGGCTACAGTTAGAACTGTGATTGCTTTGGCAGCAGCTAGAGGCTGGAAACTATGGCAGATGGATGTAAAGAATGCATTTTTCAATGGAGAATTACAGGAAGAGGTTTACATGGAACAGCCTGAAGGCTATGTACATCCAGAATTTCCAGCACATGTATGTCGGCTGAAAAAGGCATTATATGGGTTGAAACAGGCACCCAGAGCATGGAATGCTCGCATCAACAGTTATTCATAGCAACATGGTTTCCGATTGGGAGATGTTGATCATAGCCTGTTTGCGAAGAAGACAGATAGTGGCTATGTTTTTCTAGTTGTCTATGTTGATGACTTAATCATTACAGAAGATGATGAAAATGGGATTGCAGAAATAAAGACATGTTTACAGGCTGAGTTTAAGGTCAAGGACCTTGGAGAGCTGAAATATTTTTTGGGGATTGAGGTTATCTCTACACCTCGAGGCATATGGCTGCTACAGAAGCAGTATGCTCATGACATGTTACAGAAATATGGTATGGCTGATTGCAAGCCTATGGATACGCCTTTGGAGCAGAATCTCAAGCTGCAGATTGATGTTGGGATAGAGATTGAGAATGTTACTATGTACAGACAGATGGTAGGCAGCTTGATCTATCTCACGATCACTAGACCTGACTTGAGTTATGCTGTGGGGTTGATCAGTCAGATCATGCAGAAGCCTCGCAAACCACACTTGGATGCAGTCAGAAGAATTCTAAGATATGTAAAGAGTACCACAGATCATGGGCTATTTTATGCATATGGGAAACCCCTTGACTTGATGGGATACACTGATGCTGACTGGGCTGGTTGCACATATGACATGAGGTCAACCAGCGGCTATGCATTTGGATTGGGTAGTAGCATGATCAGTTGGTAGAGTAAGAAACAGCCTACAATTGCATTGTCCAGTACGGAAGTAGAGTATCGTGGTGCGGCCTTAGTGGCCTGTGAAGCTAAGTGGTTACAGAAGTTATTGAATGACTTGGGAGTACACTTGGACAGCAAAGTCAAGCTGTACTGTGACAATTTGAGCAATGTTACGTTAGCAAGAAATCCTGTTTATCATGCAAGATCAAAACACATTGAGGTTCACTACCATTTCATCAGGGAAATGGTTTTAGCAGATCAGATTGACTTGGAGCATATGAAGACTAAAGACCAGGTAGCAGACATCTTTACCAAATCACTGGGTAAAGATAATTTCATTCACTTTAGAGAGCTACTTGGAGTGATGCAGATGATTTGAGTTTTGTTTTTGAGCTTGAGGGGGAGTGTTAGAAATCAAGCTCCCTGTCAGTGTGTCTTCATCTATGACCGACATCTATGACAGCAAGTATGTACAGCTGTCTACATGTGACTACATTGAATAAGTCGAGTTAGTAGTCAGTCAGTGACCTGACTAGTAGTCAGTCTAGTCTACATTTACACTAGGTCACTTTATCTTGTAGTGTATGTGTGCTTTTCAGTTGAGTGTGTGCAAATGAAGGAATGAGCTTGAGAGCGTGAAGGCTCATGAATATGGAGTCTTTCCCTTTCTCTCTCTCTACTCTTTGAACAGACAATAGCCTACGACGGCGGCAGCACAGGCGGGCAGCTCCACACGGCGGGTAGCACGATGTCCTTCCTCCTCTCCCCCCAAGCTTGGGAAGGGGGGGTAGTCACACAAATGGCAGGGTGCATTCTTCTCCTCCCCATGCCCTTCCACCACTCAAGCTCATACTCCCTCTCCCCGCCATGCAACGTCTTTTGAGCCATGACTTCCTATATGCGACACGAGGCTAGTATTTGTTGATACACGAGGGTGGAGCACTTAGCCCGAGGCTTTTCTATTGGCGGGAGGTCACTCGCAATTGCTTATGCGTGGGATCAAGAGTAGTTATTATTTCATTGTGAAAATATTACATTTAACATGACCATCATGAATTAGATTCAAACCTATACATCTACCTTTCAATTTATACAATTTATACAATTCAAAAGTATGACTCTTTTCCATGATAATTACGATTTATTGTTCCATTCACGGGACAAACACCATAGTGGTACCTAGTTTTGGAGTGACGAGTTGGTATTTATACTTGATAGCTCATTCGTGTTAGCATTGGAATCTTTGCCCGAACCCCCTTCTATGGTTGGCACCTTCCTAGCCTCTTGGGAGAATCTACGTTTCAGGTCCATTCTTGAACTTGGAATGAGGGGCTTGATCAAAATTTCTCCCTTCTTGGTGCACTCATTTTTGCAAGAACTTCCTACACTCTACTTTGAATCTAGCAACATCTTGCCACGTAGAGGGGTAGTTGATAGAAAAATCTTGGGAATAGCAAGGGAGGGAGGGTATATTTGTGACCCCCCCAAGAGGAGGAAGGGAGAAAACTCCTAAAATCTTCTTCTTCTTCTTCTTCTCCTCCTCCTCCTCCTCCTCCTCCTCCTCCTCCTCCTCCTCCTCCTCCTCCTCCTCCTCCTCCTCCTCCTCCTCCTCCTCCTCCTCCTCCTCCTCCTCCTCCTCCTCCTTCTCCTCCTCCTCCTCCTCCTCCTCCTCCTTCTTCTCCTCCCCCCTCTCTCTCTCTCTCCATAGCCTGATGGAGGGAGGGCAGGTGGTATTGATGTTTGTTTCAAGGAAGGGGGGTTTTATAGGGAGAAGGAGGGTTATTTATGGGGTCAGCATGACGGAGCCCCTCTCCTCCACCTAGGAGGCCAAATAGGCCCACCGCCATGTAGCCTATGGTTTGGGGGGAGAATGAGATAGTTGGGGGGGAGGGAGGTGGCACACATGTGCCCCTCCTTCCCATCATCATTTTCGTCTTTGTATTCATTGATGCCTTCATCATCAATGCCATCTTCTACTACTTCCCCTCCCTACCGCCAGCTGGTGGCATTGACAGGGGGAAAGTTAAAAAAATCAAATAACTTTAATTCTTTAGGGGGGTCCTATGGGACAGGAGGGGGGTTATTACATCCTTCCCCCCTTAAGGGATCAAAATGTCCTCATCTTGAAAGGAATTGGGGGTATTGTTGGTTGAGAGTACTCTCATCAATCCATGTGGCATCTTCTTATGGATAGTCCTTCCACTGGATGAGGTACTCTCTGAGAGTTCTACTCCTCAATCACCTCTCCCGAATGTCTAGGATTCTATCTAGCTAGAGCTCAAGGACTCCTTGGCTTGGCATTACAACTTATTGATCATTGAGTACATGGCTAGGATTGGATACATATTTCTTTAGTAGTCTAACACGAAATACATCAAGAACATTTACATTCTCGAAGAGTTGGAGTTTGTAGGCATTGGGACCTAGGCACTTAAGGATCCTATAGGGCCCACAATACCTTGAACTTAGCTTTTTAAACTCTCCAATGATAAGGAGATCTTCTTGGGATGTACACAAATAAAAACCTTATCTCCTTCTTTGAAGAGACGCTCTTGTCTATTCATATATCCATAGGCTTTCTGCCTATCCTTGGCGGCTCTAATGTCTTGGCTGATGGCCTTGACCTGTTCATCCATTTCCTCTAGCATTTTCTTGGAAGCCTCTACCCTTAAGACATGATCTGAAAAATTCAATGGAGTACGACACTCATGCCCATACAGTGCTTGAAAAGGTGTCATCTAAATGCTTTGCTGGTAAGAAGCATTATACGCGAACTCTATCACTGGTAGATATTGGATCCATTTCTTGTGTTCACGATAGCAATGTGCTCTAAGAATATCTTCAATGACTTGGTCGAGACTCTCCATTTGGCCATCAGTTTGAGGGTGATAGGCTGTACTGAAATAGAGTTGAGTCCCAATGGCCTCAAATATCCCTCTCTAGAAATGAGATGTGAAGAGGGAGCCGCGGTCACTAGTGATCCTTCTGGGAAATCCATGGAGTCTGACTATCTCCTTGATGAATAATCTGACAATGTCTGAAGCTTAATAGTTTGTCTTGACTGGAATAAAATATGCAACCTTGGTGAGCACATCTACTATAACCATAATTGAATTGCGTCCTCCTTGAACTAAAGGTGACCCAACAACAAAGTCCATGCCGATAAATTCCCACTTCATTTGAGGAATGTCAAGAGATTACAGCTTCCCAAGCATCTTGACATGCTTTGCCTTAATGCACTGGCAAGACAAACATTCTATGACATATTTGAGTACATCTCCCTTAATATTTCCCAATGGTAGCTCTTCCTGATTGTGTTAAGGGTCTTAACATATTTGGGATGGCCTGAAAAAGGGGAGTCATGTGCTTCCCAGAGTAATCTTTGTTTGAGTTTCTTGCTTGAGGGAATGCATAATCTTGTCCGAAAATAAACAAGTCCCCCATTGACAGAGAATTCTTGATACTTGATCTTGAGTCTAGGGTTTTGGTCCAAAATCTCCTTTATCATCTTTAGACATCCTAGGTCATGACTGGCTTCTTGCTTAGCTAATTCAAGGATAGGGTTACTAGGAATTGACACCATAGTTGCTAATGATTCCACATTGAAGGTTTCTTCATAATAAGAGAGTTGAGGAATGCCTTGCAACTTAAAGCATCAACGAGACCGCATTCTCTTTATGAGGCCTATACTTGAACTCAAAGTCACATTCTTGCAAAACCTCAATCCATTGACGTTGTCTCATATTGAGGTCTTGCTTGGGTGAAGATCCATTTGAGGCTCTTGTGGTCCGTGACCAAAGAGAACTTGTTGCCAAGCAAATAGTGTCACCAAAGTTTGAGAGCATGAATATCTACAAGCAGCTCTAGGTGATGAGTAGCATAATTCCTCTCATGGGTTTTTAGCTTCCTCAAAGAATATGCTATAGGATGACCTTCTTGCATTAGTACACAGCCTAGTGCAAGTGAGCTAGCATCCATGACAACTTCGAATTCCCTGATCAAGTCAGGGAGTACACTATGGAAACCTTCTTTTTTAGTAGGCTTGTGAGGCATGTTGCAATTAAGGCATAGTCCTTAATGAAGATACTATACCATCCTGGTAGGCCAAGGAAACTACACACTTCATTGGCAGTGGTTGGCGAAGGCCATTCTCGGACATCCTTAACCTTTATAGGGTCTACAAAGATTCCTTCTTCTGACACAATAAATCCAAGATATTTGATTTGTCTCTTGAGGAAGGCACACTTTTTCTTCTTAGCATAGAGCTTGTGTGTCCTCATGGTCTCACTGATGATGTGAACTTGGGGTTCATGATCCTCCTCTTCCTTGAAATAAACCAAGGTGTCATCAAAGAAGACAAGTACAAAATCATCAAGATATGGTCTAAAAATGTCTTGCATTAGCCTATTAAATGTGGCAGGGGAATTAGTCAATCCAAAGGACATTCCTATGAATTCAAAATGACCATATCTTGTATTGAATGTCATCTTAGGAATATCCTCATCCTTGACAAAAATCTAGTAGTATCTTGACCTCAAATCAATTTTAGAGAAGATTTTTGCTCCTTGCA
Organism: Lygodium microphyllum; assembly: GCF_053477565.2. Taxonomy (NCBI): domain Eukaryota; kingdom Viridiplantae; phylum Streptophyta; class Polypodiopsida; order Schizaeales; family Lygodiaceae; genus Lygodium; species Lygodium microphyllum. The sequence continues at coordinate 25,137,990 of NC_141138.1, read as the reverse complement.
ACTAATCAAGTAACTCATCTATCCTTGGGATAGGATATTTATTCTTTATGGTTACTTGGTTTAGGCCTTTATAATCAATGCAAAGGCAGAGTGCTCTATCTTGTTCTTCTGGAACAAGATTGGAGCCGCCCAAGGAGAACTGTTGGGGCGTATGTACCCTTGGTCCAATAGCTGTTTGAGTTGTTCTTTTAACTCAATAGCTTCAATAATGGACATCTTGTAGGGCCTTTTTGTAGCTAGTGCAGCACTTGGTATTAGCTTAATCTCGTGATCCACTTCCCTAGGCAGTGGTAATTCTATCAATTCTTTTGGGAATACATCTGCATACTCTTTTAACCATGACAATTCTTCATTGGAGTCCTCTACTTGTTCCGACTTGTTTAGTTTTATCAGATAGACGAGTAATCATTTTCTTATCCCTTGAGCTATTCGCGCTACCTTGGCTAGCTGGATCCTTGGTTTACTAGCTTCTCCTTGAGTTGTAACTAGCTCACCTTTAGGAGACTTGACCATTCCCATAATGGATGTGAGTATCATTGGGGACTAGCTAATCCATCTCAAGTAGGTACTCATGGACCCCTAAATTCATTACCTTGAACTTAACATATGTGGGCCCTTTTTTGAGTAGAAATTCCACCTTGGCAGTTTGTCTTGTGTGCAAGTAATTTCTTGTCGAGTTAGTAGTTTGACAAGAAAATTAGGTGCAGCTACAGTGGCTATCCCTAACCTTCTTGCACAAGCTGGTGAAATGAAAGAATGAGTATTACCACAGTCAATCAAGGTTTTGAATTTCTTACCTTGGTAATCCCATGGAGTTTGGATCACCAAAAATTGGCGATTCGGCTCCTTTTTATAGAGAGCGGTATGAACTGATGTCCTCTCAATCTCCGCTTCCATGGACAGCGGGTCTTCTTCTTCATTGATTTCCTTAATGGTGATAATGGAAGTTTTTTCCCTTCCCATTGCTACATGACCCTGGCCACGGGTAGCCCTGGCTTGCCCATCAAATTTTCCTTGATGACGATCTTTGCCAAGTTTGGGACATTCTCTTTTGAAGTGCCCATGTTCCTTGTAGTAGAAAAACATAGAGTTTGGTCGTTTCTTTCAGTGGGAACAAAATCATTAATTGCATTTTCCTTTGGCTTCTTCCGTTGGCCTTGAATCTATCCTTGGACCCTTTTAAATTGAGCCTTCAACATCCCTAGATTATTCCTAGACTTTGGCTGTTGGACTTGTTAGGCAATGGGTCCCACTCTTATCAATGCATCTTGTAAATACAAAGGGCGCATTGATTCCAATCGAGTGTTTATTGGTGGATTCAACCCATCATAGTACTCCAAGACTTGTTGGGAAATACTCATATCGAGGTGTATTTTAGCAAGGAGACAAATTTTGAGTAGTATGCCTCTAGAGACAGGTCCAACTGTTCAACTTAAAGAACTCATTCATCCTTTGAGTTTTGTATGCAGCTGGCATCTACCTTCCCTGTACTACTTCTTTTAGTTTAATCCAAGTTATCGTGCTTTCCATGATTGCTTGATCTTTACACCACTACTTCCACCAAAGCCTAGCTTCACCGGTGAGTTTGAGCTTGGCAATCATAGCCTGGTCTGCAGGTGCTATTATTGCTACACTAAAGTAATCCTCCATGGATTCAATCCATCCTTTGGGATCGGCTTCAACAATGTTTCCTTTCTCGTCGAATTTTGGTGGTTTGATTTTTTTGAGAAGAAACTTCTTCTCTTGTGCCTTTGTGCGGGAACAAAATTATGATTCTGTGTTCGGGGTTGTATATGGTTTCAATTTAAACTTTCGAGTTAAGATTGCATTTACACATCTCTTCATAATTTATCTCAATGCAGAGATTATTTTTCATCAATACTATGCAACAAGATAGATAATCATAAAATTCTTATTTATCCATAAAGAAGCATAAGCCTCAAGTACAATTATTCGGGAATAGATAGAGATAGGCTGGGATGATTTTTCTTTCAAGAGATACATCAGCGCTAGGTTAGCAATTCCTTATTGGATTGAGCTACAAGAACAAAATAATAATATGGGTTTGGAGAATGGATTCTCAGGAAGCGGTAACTCATAGGAAGTTCAGGAAATCCCCATTTTTTATAGCCATGACTTTTGTTTCACCACATTACTTTAATTCTATTTTCTCGCATAAATTTGACCACCTCCTCATAGATGTAGTGAGTTTGTTCTACCTACCAGCACTCGATGTGTAGGATCGAGTTCACATTTACCTCATGGAAGATACATAACTTAATAACCTTCAAGTCCTCCAAGCAGTTGGCATCTATGTAGTAGTAACCTGCAGTCCAAGTCCAACACCTTTTCGCATATGGCAATAAGGGTTGTAAAGCCAATCTAGGATCCCCATCATGTCCGTTCTTCTATGATAACTTGAAGAGTTCATAGTAGTCCTGAACATGATATGAAATATGAGGAACCTGCTCCTTTCCTTGTGGGTCTGGAAGCAGCAACAATCCAGAAGTGAGTAAAAGGAAAAAAAGTCATTTTCTAATGAAAACATCACTTCACTCTTCTTGATTTATTCTTATCTTTATTATTTTATTTGTTGGTTTGCTCTGATACCAACTATAACATGTACGATCCTTGATACATTTTAGTAGTCCAATCTAAAAGACAATGCCTGGCACTCCCATGGAATGTCACAAGGTTTATTGAATAGCAAATCTGGAGTCTACTCCGCAATCAAGGGTATCGACCAACCCTGTTAGGATCGACCTAAATTTTTTTGGGACATGGTCAAGTCATACTACAGCCTTTTAGCATCAGTATTCAAATGATCTACTTTGCGTAGAGCATCTAAACTGAGGTGGATTCATGTCGCACTTGGTTCAAAGAGAATGGGAAACGAGAGGGATGCATCGGTCAACCTCTCTACCTGTAGGGTAAAATCCCATTTTGGTCCCCTAAAATGATATGAGCCAACGCTCTACCCTATATTATCTAAGGTTAATACGTCATCACAATTTGAATGTTGAGAAGCCTGCTACTTCTCTAGGACCACCCTATCATAGGACAAGCCTACCATTAGGGTTCCCTCAACCCCCTTCCCTTGATAACTTTAGTTTCTACTTACCTAAGGCACATTAGTGGTAACACATACAAGCAGCTTCCTTAATTAACTCGTTAGCCACATGTTCCTTTACGTAATTTGATGCACTAACACAAAAACAATTCGGACAAATTCCTTAAAAGGTAAACTTTATATTAACATTTCAGCTAAGATACAAGTCCTATCCAAAAGGATGATTCTCGCAATCCATGAGGATGCATCTTATTTTCCTCCAAGTTTCTCCCTAGTAACAGGGCCTCCCAAATCCATCTCGAGTTACACAAACCATTTGATTAGGATACGGAGGCAGAGGATTTATAGCCAGATCCCCCCCTTTCATCCAAGCGTCCTCCTACGTTCAAACTAATCCACGGAGAGACCTCTCATGGTGGGTTCGATCCATGTTCCCGTCACGATTATTTAAAACCCCCTTGGATAGGGTTGGCAGCCAACTAGGGGTGGTTTGGTGCGCCCTCTAAGAATTTTCCCTGATTCATTATACCAATTCCTTATGAGAGCTTGGGTCAAACAATCCTTTCATAGATAGTGCTCCTAAAATTACAAACACAAACAATAATGTGGGCGAGTGCTCAAATCACCTGCTAAGATGGAATTCCTTTTTGAACACTTAGCATTCAACCTTCAAATTTTTATTGCCTTGGTGTCAACTATAATGGCCCTCTTGGGGGGGTGGGGGGGAGGGGTAAGAACGAGAATTCACACAATTGGTCTTACATCCAATTAGCATCACCCATTAGTTTTCAGATGGTAATTTTCCTAGTTTTTGACTTTTAGATTAGGGTTCTTGTCTTGAGATCACAAGATCTAGATGATTCAATCTGAGATCCAAATTGATCATTTGGTAACTACTTACTTCCTTAAAACTTTACCAAGGTTCCTAAGTTTTCCCTAGGGTTTCATTCCCTCAAGATTTCATGACAAAAATATTTCATTAATCTCTCCTACAAGTTGAGAGTAACCTAAATCCTTTGCACGAGCTTGTATATTTACATATCAGTAATCCAAGATGCATTTAGTAAATTTGTGCCTACTACTCAACTTAGTGTTGTAGTCAATCCACAATCAACCTTGGGAGAATCTACGTTTTGGGGCCATTCTTGAACTTGGAATGCGGGGCTTGACCGAACGATCTCCTGCCTTCTCTCTTATTGGTGCACTCCTTTTTGCAAGAATTTCCTACACTCCGCTTTGAATCCAGCAACCTCTTACCAAATAGAGGGGTAGTTGATGGGGGTAGTTGATGGAAAAATCGCAAGAATAGCAAGGGAGGGAGGGTACTTAGGACCCCCCCCAAGAGGAGGAAGGGAGGAAAATCCTAAAATATTCTTCTTCTCCTCCTCCTCCTCCTCCTCCTCCCTCCCTCCCCCCCCTCTCTCTCTCTCTCTCTCTCTCTCTCTCTCTCTCTCTCTCTCTCTCTCTCTCTCTCTCTCTCTCTCTCTCTCACACACACACACACACACACACCCTACGTAGCCTTACAGAGGGGAGGACATGTGGCATCAATCTTTGTTTCAATGAGGGGGGTTTTATAGGGAGGAGGAGGGTTTTTTTTTTGGGGGGGGGGGGGGGGGGCATGACGGAGCCCTTCTCCTCCACCTAGGCAGCCAAATAGGCCCACCACCATGCAACCTACGTTCTGGGGGGGACAAAGAGATAGTGGGGGGGAGGGAGGTGGAACATGTGTGACCCTCCTCCCCATCATCATTGTCATCTTTGTCTTCATCCACGCCTTCGCCCATCAACGTTGTCTTCTACTACTTCCCCTCCCTTCCGTGAGCTAGTGGCGTTGACAGGGGGAAAGTTTAAAAAAAATCAGATAATTTTAATTCTTTAGGGGGGGTTCTATGGGACATGGGGGGTTATTAAAACTAAGTTGGTCTTAGCTTTATGGTCTTTCGAAACAGCTTACAAAGTCACCACATGCTTAACTCCATTTAAGTTGGTTTATGGACTTGAACCAATGGTCTATGGAGTTCATAGTTCCTAGCCTAAGAATGGCAGTCACTCATAGTTTATCCCCTAAAGAATCAATGCATCATATGCTATAGCAATTAATGCAGTTGGAAGAAGATATGATTATTGCTCACTATATATCACCAATAGTGCATTCATAAAGGCAAGCTTGGGTTAACGGTTATGTGAAAAAGAACATTTTTAAATAAAGAGACCTAGTGCTAGTGTACAACTCAAAGCTTTGCAAGCACCCAAGGAAGCCCAATCTTTTTCAAAATCCATTGTAAGATTTTATTTGAACTTTTGGCCTGTAATTAGCTCAATGATGATACTATGTTGACTTCGTGTGCACTATCATATGTTTGGAAGTCAACTCCCTAATAACCTCATTCAAAAAATATTTACCATGATCATTGACAAGCTCAATAGGACAACTGAATCTAGTCATGACATTAGAATAAAGGAATTGAGCCACACTTGCTACTTTATTATCCCTTAATACCTTATAAGCTTCAACCCATTTAGTGTAGTAATTTGTGCACACCAAGATATACTAATTCATGTTGGAAGAGAGGGAGAGAAACCTAGTGGAGCAGAAGATGTGCGGAAGATGTGCCTCAGCTTATTGTTGTTGTTCTTCCATCATACTAAGTGAAAGAGACTTACACACATAGGTATGACTAACCAAGACTAATTGTGGTTAAGTCACTGACTACACCAACTTATTGAATGTCACACACATGTACAGTTGTATCCAACTAATGTCTATCACACACATAAAGATAGGCTGACTGAAGAGTAACGAGAGCTTGATATTCTAAGACTCCCCCTCAAGCTCAAACCATCTGATAAACTCCAAGTAGCTGTCTGAAGTATATGAACTTTTCTTTACCAAGAGAATTGGTAAATATGTATGCTGTCTGGTCTTCAGTCTTCACATGAATCAAGTCAATATGCCATGTAAGAACCATTTCTCTGATGAAATGGTAGTGAACCTCAATATGTTTGGACCTAGCATGGTAGATAGGATTGCTAGCCAACATAACACTATTGAGGTTGTCTCAATGCAATCTCACTCTGCTTTCTAGCTGTATTCCCAAGTCTTTCAACAATTTCATCAACCAAATTGCTTCGCAAGCCGCTAAGACAGCTCCTCTGTACTTAGCTTCTGTACTAGACAATGCAACAATAGGCTGTTTCTTACTCTGCCAAAACTGATCATACTACTGCCCAATCCAAATGCATAACCACTGGTTGACCTCCTGGTCATAGGCACAAAACCAGCCCAATCAACATCAGTAAACCCTGTCAAGTCAAGGGATTTTCCATATGCATAAAACAACCCATAATCTGTAGTACCCTTTACATATCTCATGATCCTCATGACTACATCTACATGTGGTTTGCGAGGCTTCTGCATGAACTGACTAATCAGCTCCATTTCATAACATAAGTCAGGACGGGTAATAGTCAAGTATATCAAGCTACCCACCATCTGTCAATACATGGTCACATTCTCTATGTCATTCCCAACATCAATCTGGAGCTTGACATTTTGATCAAGAGGTGTCTCCATAGGCTTGCATTCAACCATACCGTACTTCTGTAACATGTCATGAGCATACTACTTCTATAGTAGCCATATACCTTGAGGCATAGAGACTACCTCAATCTCAAGAAAATACTTCAGTTCACTAAGGTCTTTGACTTTGAATTCAACCTTTAAACATGATTTAATTTCAGCAATGCCCTCTTCATCATCTCCAGTGATGATAAGATCATCTACATAAACCACTAGAAATACATATCCATGATCTTTCTTCTTCGTGAACAGACTATGATCGCATCACCCAATCTAAATCCATGTTGCAGTAAATAACTATTGATCCGAGAATTCCATGCTCTATGTACCGGTTTCAGGCCATATAAATCCATTTTCAGCTTACATACATGTGTAGGAAAGTCCGAGTGAACATAGCCTTTAGGCTGCTCCATGTATACTTCCTCAACCAAATCACCGTTCAAGAAAGAATTTTTGACGTCCAATTGCCATAATTTCCAATCTTTGCATGCCATATTGCTGTGCATAGCCTTTTGCAACCAGCCTGGCCTTATAGCATTCTAACGAACCATCTGACTTACACTTAACCTTGTACACCCATTTGGATCCAATGGGGACTTTGCCTTCAGGCAACTCAACCAATTCCCATGTCTCATTTTCAGCCAGGGCTGCATACTCCTCATCCATGGCAGCACACTAGTTATCATCTGTAACTACATCATCAAACTTCGTAGGTTCTTTGTAACCTATCACACTAGCCATATATGCATAATGGCGGGTTGAATAACCAGCATATGTAAACCTATCAATTGATTTTTTGACTCTCTCAGATCTCTGTAACTGTGGCTCACTTTGAGCTTGCCTCTCATGAGGCAGTACATAATGACTCTGCCTTGCTTCGGGAACAGAATGCCCAACTCACTATCCAAACTATCACTGCTGGATGACTCATAACCTACTGTAAGTGCACCCATCATGTCCTCAAGCATCTTTTCTTTTCCCTTATCCAATCTCCCCCTCACTAGCATATCTGTGTCAGTGGACGTAGGAGTAAGACTCTGCAAGTGTCCTGACCAAGGACTTGCTGTAGGTGATCCATCACCTGTAGGACCACTCATAGATGTACTCACTGTAGGTGTATTTTTAGCATTACTAGTGCTAGCGGATCCATCAATAGCCACTGCAATTGGATTACCATACCACGATGCCAGCTCATCAAAAACAACATCTCTGCTAATCAATGTCTCATGTGTAGACGATAACATAACACTTGTAAGCTTTTCCGGTCTTGTGCATAACCAAGGAACACACTCTTGATAGCTTTAGGATCCAATTTCTTCCTCTTTTCATCAGGAACATGCACATGTGCAATGCTTCCAAAAACCTTCAAGTGTCAAATGTTAGGCTTATGACCATACAAATTCTCATATGGAGTTACATCATGAATCCCTATTGTAGGGGTTCTATTCAACACATAAACAACAGTCACTACTGCTTCAGCCCAATAACCATTTAGCAAACTCTTCTCATTCAGCATAGCTCTTGCCAATTCCATCATTACCCTATTTTTCCTTTCTACTACACCATTTTGCTGCGGTGTATAGCTACAACTTAACTGTCTTCTGATCCCATGTTTAGCAAGGTACCTTTCAAAGTAATTAGAGACATATTCTCAACCTCCATCTGATCTAAGATATGAAATTTTACAACTCAACTCATTTTCAGCATGCTTCTTGAATTCCTTGAATGCATCAAACACATCATCCTTATGTTTCAGTATGTAAAGCCAAGTATAGCTTCTAAAATCATCAATGAAGAATACATAGTAACGAGCACCACCAAACAAAGCATTATGAGACGGACCCCATACATCTAAATGTACCAATTGCAAGGGTCGTGAGCTATTCCATACATGTCTCATAAATGAAAACCGTGCTTGATTTCCAAACTGACATTCATCACATGTCCAAAGTCATGATACTTGAACTTAGGCAGTCCAAGCACAATCTCTTTTTGCTGCATAGATTTCAGATTTTGTACATTCACATGGCCAATCCGCTTATGCCATATCTCAACATCCCGTATAGCACCATCATCATGTGCAAACATGGGTGCTTTCAATTCTGGAATTGACGCATCAAGAGTAAACATTCTGCCATCTCTTCAGCCTCTAGCAATCAATTTGCAACCATTACCATATTCTTCAACAAAACATCCATCTCTATTAAATCTCACTTGCAGATTCTATTCTACCATCTGTCCAACTGACAAAAGATTCTTGGTTATTGTAGGTACATGTAGTACATCATGCATGCTCTTTTTCTTGCCATCAAGCATCAACAACAAAACAATTCTTGTGTGTTGAATGTCATGTTGGGTGTAATCCCTAGTACACACATAACCATGTGAACCTACAACCATCTCATCAAACCATTCTCCATGGGGTGTCACATGATTTGAAGCCCCTGAATCAATGTACCATCTCTCATCTATGTTCTGTCTAGATGCATTCTTAGACACATGCTGCATGGCAAACAATCTATCAACTTGCTCATCATGAGCACAACTAGAAGATGCATAGTGCCCATGCTATTTTCCCTTAGCCTTCATATCTCCCTGCTTCTTGTAAAAATCCTTTGCAATGTGTCCATATCTACCGCAGTAATGACAGTCCTTATCTCTATTTGACTGATCATTTGACTGCCATGAACCAGATCCACCACCTCTACCATGGGGTGATCTCCCCCTACCTCTAAAGCCACCAGATCCACGTTGGCCATGTGTATTTGTGCCATGCCAAGCATTCTGATGATGTTGTCCATAAGCATTTTGAGTGTCTCCTCGTCGAAAAGAGCCACGATCTCTGCCGCATCTGCCATGCTGGCTAGAGTAAAGAATAGTGTCTCTGCTTTGAGACGTGCTAGAACCTATATTCAACCCAAGCTTAACTTCCTCATGCAGCAACAAAGCAATCAGGTCATCCCAATCAGGGGATTCAACTCTCACAAAAATAGACGTATCAAATTCTTTATACTCTTTGCCAAGTCCATTCAATGTCACTGCAATCATATCATCCTCAGATACTGAAGATCCAATGGTGGCAAGATGATCCGCTATGTTCTTGATCTCTATAGTGTAGGCCTGAATGCTTCACCATTCCTAGACATGTTATTGAAGTGTTGCTTTAGCTAAATCTTTCTTGTATGTGTTATATTTCCATACTTCTTTATGAGTATGTCCCATGCATCCTTTGGGGAATTGCATCCAGTAATCTGTATAACCATAGCATCTAATATACATAAGGAAAACCAACGTAACACCTTGCATGCTCTCTCAATCCATAGCTTATGATCCCTTTTCTGATCATTTGCCGAACTCCTTTCATATATTTCAGGTTCAGCCTCATCACCTATACATAAGTCCCAATAACCTCTACCAACCAAAAAATTCTTCATATGGAGCTTCCATAAAGCAAAGTTTTTGTTGTCCAGCTTTTCTCCCACAGTTTGAGTGATATTATTAGTGCCTTGAGTATTTGCCATAGTTGCACCTTAGGTATTTAGTGATATATACAACCTGTAAGTATCTGACTTCTTTTCCTACAATTCATGACTAGTTTCCTGCTATTCAAGACAGTTTCTTGCATTTCAGGACAATTTTCCTGACAATCTACTTGCTATAAAGTGTATTCCAACAATGAAGAAACACGGTCAACTGAGCATAAACCAAGCTCAAATCTATTCAAAACATTCTATGGTAGTGGCAAAACATCCTAGCAACAAACTACGTCCATACAAGTATCAATGTTTGTACTGTATGCAAGTATCAATACCAAATACAACTAGCCCACTACTATAACTAGCAGTATTTTCTCTATTAAAACAAGAGTATTTAGACCTCAAAACAAACCCAAAACATCTCATTCAATTGCCACTCTATGCAGGAGTTGATACATATCCAACCGGTTGGAATATATTACATGTATGTCAAGTGAAGATGATAGGTATCCTTCCTGCAGACAATAACCAGTCAATACGTTGGTATAACTAGCAACAAATCAGTCCAAACTTTGGACTTTCAACACTCACAATATTCCAAAAATCATCTACAACTCAAATGGCATGATCCAAGCATTTGTCAGTAGCAAATAAGCATCACAGATACTTCAACCCTGTAGGTATATTGTTTCCAAATTTAGGACATCAACCAGTTCCCTGTTTCCAACTTGCAAATAAGCTCCAAAATTGAGCATTTAACACTCCAATATCATGCTCAAATGCATGATAATAAGGGGCACTTCTTAGAAGTGATATGCTTTGATGCCCCACTATCAAAATACCATGTTTGTTGTGTTTCAGCGGCATTAAAGGCTAAATCAACCACCATCGAAGAATCAAAATTGCATCACAAAGTTGGTTGAAGTATCACCATCAGTAGATTTGTTGGCTAATGTCTCTTCGACAACCAAACTGGAGTCCTTCTCTTTGGCGAACCACTTCCTGAATTCATCAATATAATGATCGGGCTTTTTGTAATAATGACATTTTTCTTTTTTCTTGGACTTTTCGGTGTCTTGGGAAACCTTTTTTTATGGCTTTCCAGCATCAGCTTTTTGCTGATTTTTCACATTTTGCCACCTGATCCTCTGTGCTGACATAAACTAGATCAATAAGACCTAGTAAAACCCTCTCCCGCACATAGTGATAATGCACCTCAATGTGCTTTGTTCTAGCATGATAGACTGGGTTATTTTCCAAGTGTATACTGCTCATGTTGTCACAATAAATGACAACTGGCCCATCTGTAGGCTGATGCATATCATAAAGTAGCTTATGCAACCAAACTACCTCACATGCAGCCATTGCTGCACCCCTATACTCGGCCTCTGTGCTCGACAAGGCAACTATAGGTTGTTTCTTGCTGCTCCAAGTGACTGCAGCACTCCCAAAAGAGAACACATATCCACTGGTAGATCGTCTATCAGAAATACTACCAGCCCAATCAGCATCAGTGTATCCATGCAACTGTATCTGAACCCCAGTCTCATAAAATAGTCCATACTGCAATGTGGACTTCACATACTTGAGTATGCGTCTAGCCGCATCCAAATGTGGTTTCCTTGGAGCCTGCATAAACTGACTTACCAATCCAATAGCATAGCTCAAATCTGACCTGGTAATAGTCATATAAATCAAACTTCCTACTATGCGTCTGTACATAGCAGGGTCTTCTATAAGCTCACTTGCATCTGTGCTCAGCTTCACATTCTGCTCCAAAGGAACTGAAATAGGCTTACAGCCTGTCATCCCATATTTGGACAGCATGTCCAATCCATACTGCCTCTGCAAGAGCTGTATCCCACTTGGTGATCTAATCACCTCAATGCCCAAGAAATAACGCAGCTCTCCCAAATCCTTCATCTCAAACTTCTGCTTCAATAGCATTTTCACATGAAGGATATCTTCATCACTGTCACATGTCATAATCAAATCATCAACATAAATGACAAGTAGCATAATACATTTCTCTGTTTTTTCTCACATAAAGTGAGAAGTCTGCCTTGGAAATCTGAAAGCCAATAGTGACAAGATATTGTCCTATCTTGTCAGACCATGCTATAGGTGCTTGCTTCAAGCCATACAATGCTTTCTTCAACCTGCAAACAAACTCAGGATGAACAACATGCACATAACCTGGTGGCTGCTCCATATAGACCTCTTCTTGCAAATCACCATGCAAGAAGGCATTCTTTACATCCATCCGATGTAAAGACCATTCCTTTGATGCAGCCATAGCAATGACTCCTCTTACAGTTGCCATCCTTGCAACCAGACTAAATGTTTCTTCATAATCAATGCCATATGTTTGTGCATACCCCTTGACTACTAATCTTGCCTTGTATCTGTTCACAGAACCATCTGCATTGTGCTTCACCTTATAAACCCACTTACAGCCAATTGCATTCTTATCTTTAGGCAAAGGTACCAATTCCCATGTAGCATTTGCTTCCAAGGCATCCATTTCTTCATCCATGGCTTTCTCCCATTTTTCTTTTCCCATGGCTTGCTCAAAAGAAGTGGGTTCTGGTTCCTGTATCACTTTGACCATATATGCATAGTGAATGGCTGTAAATCCATCATATTTTATCCTATCCACGAGATACCTAACTCTAGTATACCTACGCAAAGTAGGCTCACTTCCAGGTGCTCTCAAAACATCCCTGGTCTTCCTTACTCTAGGTGTAACAATAGAAGGAATACCCAACTCATCATCAATGCTCTGTTCTGAGCCACTGGATTCACCATCCACATAAGAGTGACCTGCATTCACATCAAACATGGGATGATCTACCTTCTCTTTTCCTTTTCGTGATACCTTCATACCACTATTTGCATTGCTTTGAGAAGATTCTCCTGATCTCAATCTGCCTGTCCATGGCAAAGAATGTGAACCACTGCTAGAGGACGCTCCAGGTCCACTAATATCTTGTGACTACTGCTGTGAATTCTGTGCAGCATTACCATTTTGTGCATCTACATTATCAATCACATTTACTGGTTTATACCAGCTACTCATCTCATCAAAAACAACATCTCTGCTCACTGTAAACTTACGAGTAGAAGGATTATAGCATCTATACCCTTTCTGCTGCTGTAGAGAGTAACCAATAAAGATGCACTTCTCAGCTTTTGGATCCAACTTGGATCTCAACTCATCTGGCACATGAACATAGGCAGTGCAACCAAAAATTTTCAAATGAGAAATATCTGGTTTCCTACCAGTATACCTCTCCTCTGGAGTCATCCCATGTATTGCTGCAGTGGGAGTCCTGTTCATTATGTAGACTGCTGTAGCAACTGCTTCAGCCCAATAAAAATCTGGCAAGTCTTTTTCATTGAGCATGGCACGAGATACCTCTCCAATATGCCTATTTTTCCTTTCTGCAATTCCATTTTGTTGTGGGGTATGACTGCATGAATATTGCTGCTTTATGCCATGCTCCTGCAGGAACCTTGCAAACTCATTTGAGAGGTACTCTCCCCCTCCATCTGACCTTAGGCATTTTATTTGCAGGCCTATTTCTTTTTCAACCATAGCTTTAAGAGTTTTGAAATGCCCAAAAACTTCACTTTTCTTTTTCATAAAATACACCCAAACTTTTCTGCTATAGTCATCAATAAAGGTGATAAAATAATGACAGCCTCCAAGAGATGCAGCTTTAGTAGTCCACACATCAGAGTGGATTAATTCCAATGGCTTCTTACTCTCTTGAACATGTCTAGGAAATGGTTTCCTTGCTTGTTTTCCAAAATGACAGGCTTCACATACCTTATGCATTTCTGCAACCTTGAATTTAGGCAATCTTGCAACAATATTTTGGGCCTGCATTGATTTAAGTCGCTGTACATTAACATGGCCAATACGTTTATGCCAGATATCAATATCTGCAACTACACCGGTCCCATGTGCAAACATTGCTGCACTCAATTCAGACATGTCTGCATCCAACGTAAACATTCTGCCCTTCTTCTTTCCTTTTCCTATCAAGCGACCTTTATTTTTCATATCCTCAACAAAGCATTCATGAGGATTGAATCTGACCCTGCAAGCCCTGCTCAACCATTTGACCAACAGAAACCAGATTCTTGGTGATATTTGGGACATGAAATACATTGGACAGGTATTTCTTTTTCCCATTCTGCATAGACAAAGGAAATTTTCCAATCTGCACAATAGGATGTGCAGTATCATCACCAGTCTTCACAAATCCTAGTTTTTCCATTTTCCTTGCATCCTCCATCCATTCTGCATGACATGTCATGTGGTTTGATGCACCTGAGTCAATATACCATACATCGTTGCTTTCTTCTGCACTTGTCACAGAATTGTTCATGTGCTGCACCATAAACAAATGCTCATTTCTGTCATCACCCTGTCTACTAGAAGATGCATAATTCCCTTGTTGCAATTTCCCATTCATGATGTCATTCTGCTTTTTATAGCAGTCTTTAGCCATATGACCCATTTTACCATAGTAGTAGCATTCAACATTGCTGTTTGCATTTTGGCCTCTTTGCCATCCACCACGACCTCTTTGGCTCCCCCTGCCTCTAGAGTTACCACGTCCTCCTCCGTAGGATTGGTTTTCTTGAGTTTGCTGCATATTCTGATTTCTACCACGGCCTCCAAATTGGCCTCTTCTACCTCTGCCTCTACCTCTTCCAGCATTTGAGTAGAAGACAGCTTCTTTTGAAGTTCCTCCTGAAGAAGATGCACCACCATTTCTCTGCTCCTCAGAAATTAGAAGAGCAATCAACTCCTCAAAATCAGGAAATCTTTCACGGACGGAAATGGATGCTCGGAACTGTGCATAATCCTTTCCTAGACCATTCAAGGTCACTGAGACTAAATCATCATCTTCCACTGGCGACCCAATGGAAGCAAGTGCATCTGCAATCTTCTTCACCTTCATGTGGTATTCATTGATGCTCATAATTTCTCTTTGCACATTATGCAACTCTTGCTTGAGCTGCATTTTTCTGGCTTGCGTATTTGTGCTATACATTTTTGACAAAGTATCCCATGCCTCCTTTGGCGTACTTGTATCCTGAATATGCACAATCATAGAGTCTTAAATATTGATAGACAGCTAGTACATAACTTTCTTGGCTCTCTCATGCCATGCTTTGAATGCTTGCATTTGCTGTTGATTGGGAACATCAGGAAGAACTGGTTCTTCTTCATTTCCTGCAACAAATTTCCAATATCCTTTTCCCATAAGGAAATTCGTCATTCTAAATTGCCATGCTTGGAAGTTGTTCTTGTCAAGCTTTTCAGTTACAATCTGTGAAAGAGAATCAGATGCCATTACAGAATACTGCAAAAAATTCTGTCACTGCAAAGAACACAGCTTCAGCCTCACAAGGGCAAATCTGCAAAACTGACGAAAGTGGTATTTAACCACATAGTCACTTCCTAGTGATGATTTTGCATCAACAGGCAACAGGGATGATTCTGTAACTCCCAATGTCTCTGCGCACAGGCATACGATGCAATTTCTACAGTAAATTTTCACCGACCTGTAGAACAGTGGCTGCACAGCATAAAACTGAGCCTTTTCCTGAGTGCGTGCAGAAAACTTCCGCCTCCAAAACAGGCCCCGAAATGGCCTGAAATCAAAAAAACAGGGTTGCCATGGGCTAAAGCCCTTTCCCGCGGTATATACTACCCTCTTGCTTCACCGCGAAGGGCTTCTCAACCTGAGACAATGCACTCTTGCAATTTCCAACTGTGCTACCTGCAGAGATTTGCTCCCAAAATAAAAATGAAAGCAACACTGCTTCTCTTACCAGAACACCACGAGCTTGGCTTGCTTTCTTGAGCTCCTTACCATGAACAAGGCTCTAATACCAAGTCAAGATTGTGGGAGAGAAGGAAGGAGTCTCACTTGTAGCTTTCTTGCATGCACAATGGGGGAATACACACAAGGGTGGAGGCTGAAAATAGTTTTCCTCTCTCTTAGTTGTGTAAGCCAAAAATAAGTCTCATACAAAGAAATAGAAGAACCCTATATATGGGTCTCAAACCAAAGACAACTAACTAAGGTGGCATACTAACTAAGCCACGAAATAGAGTAGATAAGGATAGCTGTCATCTAGCTATTATTCATGGGCGGTGTACCAACCGCATCTACAACTGATAAGTCGGTGACATAAATGCACAACGGTCACCCTGGCATATCACGAGTGGAGATCGATATCTCAACAAGAGACTTACACACATAGGTATGACTAACCAAGACTAATTATGGTTAAGTCATTGACTACGCCAACTTATTGAATGTCACACACGTGTACAGCTATATCCAGCTCACACATAAAGATAGACTGATTGAAGAGTAATGAGAGCTTGATATTCTAACAATTCATACTTGGATGGGCTACTGGCTTTATGGGGCCACAAAGTCTATACCCCATTTTTCAAAAGGCCATGATGGTAAGACAAAGAGTCTTTCAGATGTATTACATGTGCCATGTATTACAAAGAACTTGGTTTCAGTCGGTCAAATGGTAGAGTAAGGGCTGCAAGTCAGATTTAATGCAAAGGGCTGCTTTGTAGAAGACTTCAATGACAAGTGCAGGTTGGTAGCAAAGGGAAGTAGAGTTGGACGTATGTTTACTCTGGATGCTGGAATTCCTACTATGAATGCTGCTATGTATGCCAAAGGAAAAGGTGTTGTTACAGACATTGAAATTTGGCACAAATGCATTGGACATGAAAATGCAGTCCAAAGGGTTGGATGGTTACAAGTTTGCCTACATTTAAAGTTGCAGAATTTCATAAGGTATGCGAAGCATGTCAGTTTGGTAAGCAGGCAAGAAAACACTTTTCACATGACAGAGATGTAAGTAGAAATATCCTTGATGTTGTGCATACAGACATTTGGGGGCCTGCACAAAATGTATCTCTTGGAGGCAGTTCCTACTTTGTCACATTCATTGATGATTGTTCTAGAAAGCAATGGGTATATTTTATGAAGGAAAAGAGTGAAGCGTTTGAGCACTTTAGAACTTTCAAGGCTGCAGTTGAAAGAGAAATAGGCTTGAAAGTAAAGTACTTGAGGTCAGATGGAGGGGGAGAGTATCTCTCAAATGAGTTCAGTGATTTTCTGAGGTCTCATGGGATAAAGAGATAGTTCACATGCAGGTATACCCCACAGCAAAATGGGGTTGCAGAAAGGAAAAATAGGCATATTGCAGAAGTTGCACGCGCCTTGATGGTGGCTGAAAAGAATATGCATAAGCATTTTTGGTCTGAGGCTGTTTATACTGTTGTTTATATTATGAACAGAACTCCCACAGCTGCAGTTCATGGTATGACCCCCGAAGAATGTTTTATAGGTAAGAAGCCTGATGTTTCACACTTGAAAGTGTTTGGCTGCATTGCGTATGTTCATGTGCCAGATGAGTTGCGGAAGAGACTGGATCCAAAGGCTAAAAAGTGTATCTTTATTGGATACTCTTTAGAGCAGAAAGGGTATCGTTGTTACAACCCTGTCACATGTAAGTTCAGAGTGAGCAGGGATGTCATCTTTGATGAAATGAGCAGTTGTTATGCATCTAGTGGTGATGCATTGGATGATGATGATGATCATGACACTCATGTGCAGGCTGAAAAGCAAGAATCACGGACTCTTAGTGGACCAGAGACATCATCTCGCAGTCCTTGGTCTGGGAGACTAAGGAGTATCTCTATAGCTTCAGCTGCATCTAGTAGCACTACAGGTAAAGACAAAGGAAAGAATAAAGTGTCAGAAGGCATTGATGCAGTTCTTGATGGAGACTCCAGTGGATCAGAGAGCTTGGATGATGAGCTTGGCATTCCTTCAGTGAGGACTCCAGATGTGCAGAGAGCACGCGTTAATGCAAAGACTCCATTGAGTGATCCAGTGGTACGCAGGTCTAGCAAGGTGAGATACCCTGTTAAAAGATTTGGTTTTGAAGGTTATGCAGCTCATCATTATGCTTATATGGTGAAACTAGTTGAGGATGTTGAGCCCACTTGTTTTAAGGATGTTGTTGGTCATACTCATTGGGATGCAGCAATGGATGAGGAGATGGCTGCATTAGAGGCCAATAAGACTTGGGATCTAGTATCATTGCCGAAGGGCAAGAAAGCCATTGGATGTAAGTGGGTTTACAAGATTAAGCACAATGCATATGGTTCTATTAGTAGGTACAAAGCTAGGCTAGTTGCAAAAGGCTATGCCCATACATATGGCATAGATTATGATGAAACCTTCAGTCCAGTTGCTAGGATGGCAACTGTCAGATGTGTGATTGCTTTGGTAGCAGCCAAAGGTTGGAGGTTGTAGCAAATGGATGTGAAGAATGCCTTCTTGAATGGTGATTTGCAGGAAGAAGTGTATATGGATCAGCCAGTAGGTTATGAAGATTTAGAGCATCCCACGTATGTGTGCAGGTTGAAGAAGACACTCTATGGGCTCAAGCAAGCACCTAGAGCATGGTTTGACAAGATTAGAGAGTATCTTGTCAATATTGGTTTTTATGTTTTTGATGTTAATCACTCACTTTATGTGAGAAAGGGAGATGCAAGTTTGGTCATCATAGTAATCTATGTGGATGACCTGATTATTACAGGTGATAGTGATAGTGGGATTGCAGAAGTCAAGGACTTTTTGAAGAAGAAGTTTGAGATGAAGGATTTAGGTGAGCTAAGGTACTTCCTTGGCATTGAGGTGATCAGATGTGATGATGGTATATGGCTGTCCCAAAGACAGTATGGCTTGGATATGTTGTCCAAGTATGGTATGACAGCATGCAAATCACTTTCAGTTCCGTTGGAGCAGAATGTAAAGTTGAGTGATGATGTTGGGGATGAGATAGAAGACCCTACTATGTTCAGAAGGATAGTGGGGAGTTTGATCTACATGACCATTACAAGGCCAGACTTGCGCTATGCTGTTGGTCTTGTGAGTCAGTTTATGCAAGTACCTAGAAAGCCACATTTGGATGCAGTCAGACGCATATTGAGATATGTGAAGTCCACATTACATTATGGACTTTTCTATGAGGCAGGTACAGATGTACAGGTGTTTGGATACACAGATGCAGATTGGGCTGGTAGTATGTCTGATAGAGGATCTACCAGCGGATACATTTTTTTCTCTTGGTAGTGCAGCAGTTGCATGGAGCAGCAAAAAACAATCTACAGTTGCTTTCTTGAGTACAGAGGCTGAGTATAGAGGTGCTACTGTTGCAGCATGTGAGGTAGTATGGCTACAAAAGCTATTGGCTGATTTGGATGTGTAGGTGGAAGGTCCAGTTGTCATTTATTGTGACAACATGAGCAGTATACAGTTGGCTAGGAACCTTGTGTTCCATGCTAGGACAAAACATATTGAGGTACACTACCACTTTGTGAGAGAGAAGGTACTAGCAGGTGAGATTGACTTGGTGTATGTCAGCACAGAGGATCAGATAGCTGACATCTTCACGAAAGCATTGGGTACAAAGAAGCTTCAAAAGTTTCGAAGCTTACTTGGAGTTGCAGAGATACAGTTGAGCTTGAGGGGGAGTGTTGAGATGACAAGCTCAACACATGCGGACATTGATGATGGACCGCCTGGGTAGATGGGTCCACACATCTACACTTAGCACGTCGGTGGTCATTATGACTCGCACATGGCCACTGACTCATTACTTATTATATTCAAGTTGTTACACCTATTTACAGCTGGCATAGTTATAGTGCCAGTCGACTAGTGTAGTTGGTTATGCATTGTTTGACTTAGTAGGCCACTTTCATTTTATGTTGTATCTTATCTATACTTTGTGTACATTGTAAAAGTGGAAGAAGAACAAGAAGAAATAAGCAAGAAAACGTTTTGGCCTCCATCTCTCTTCTTGTCTCTTGAGTGAGCTTCTCCTTGTGCATTCTGTGTGTGTTTGGCGCAGCATCTTGAGCAACTCCCCCCACCACGCGATTCTTGACAACACTTCAATAACATGTCTAGGAATGGTGAAGCATTCAGGCCTACACTACAGAGATTAAGAACATAGCGGATCATCTTGCCACCATTGGATCTTCAGTGTCTAAGGATGATATGATTGCACTGACATTGAATAGACTTGGCAAAGAGTATAAAGCATTTGATATGTCTATTTCTGTGAGAGTTGAATCCCTTGATTGGGATGAGCTGATTGCTTTGTTGCTACATGAGGAATTTAATCTTGGGCTAAATACAGGTTCTAGTACGTCTCAAAGCAGAGACATTGTTATTTACTCTAGCCAGCATGTCAGAGGTGGTAGAGATCGTGGCTCTTTTCGAGGACGAGGAGACTCTCGAAATGCTTATGGAAAACATCATCAGAATGCTTGGAATGGCACAAATACATAGGGCCAATGTGGATTTCGTGGCTTTAGAGGTAGGAGAAGATCACCCCATGGTAGAGGTGGTGGATTTGGTTCATGGCAGTCAAATGATCAGTCAAACAGAGATAAGGGTTGTCATTACTCTGGTAGATATGGACACATTGCAAAGGATTGTTACAAGAAGTAGGGAGATATGAAGGCTAAGGGAAAACAACATGGGCACTATGCATCTTCTAGCTATGCTCATGATGAGCAAGTAGACAAATTGTTTGCCATGCAGCATGTGTCTAAGAATGCATCTAGACAGAACATAGATGAGAGATGGTACATTGATTCAGGGGCTTCAAATCATGTGATACCCCATGGAGAATGGTTTGATGAGATGGTTGTAGGTTCACATGGTTATGTGTGTACTGGGGATGACACCCAACATGACATTCAACACACAAGAATTGTTCCCTTGTTGATGCCTGATGGCAAGAAACAGAGCATGAATGATGTACTACATGTACCTACAATAACCAAGAATCTTTTGTCAGTTGGACAAATGGCAGAATAGAATCTGCAGGTGAAATTTAATAGAGATGGATGCTTTGTTGAAGAATATGGTAATGGTTGCAAATTGATTGCTAGAGGCCGAAGAGATGGCAGAATGTTTACTCTTGATGCGTCAATTCCAGAATTGAAAGCAGCCATGTTTGCACATAATGATGGTGCTATACGGGATGTTGAGATATGGCATAAGTAGATTGGCCATGTGAATGTACAAAAGTTGAAATCTATGCAACAGAAGAAGATTGTGCTTGGACTACCTAAGTTCAAGTATCATGACTTTGGACATGTATATGATGCATGTTAGTTTGGAAAGCAAGCACGGTTTCCATTTATGAGACATGTATGGAATAGCTCACGACCATTGCAATTGGTACATTCAGATGTATGGAGTCCATCTCATAATGCTTCGTTTGGTGGTGCTCGTTACTATGTATTCTTCATTGATGATTTTAGCAGGTATACTTGGCTTTACATAATGAAACATAAGGTTGATGTGTTTGATACATTCAAGGACTTCAAGAAGCATGCTGAAAATGAGTTGAGCTATAAAATTTCATATCTTAGATCAGATGGAGATGGAGAATATGTCTCTAATTACTTTGAAAGGTACCTTGCTAAACATGGGATCAGAAGACAGTTAACTTGTAGCTATACACCGTAGCAAAATGGTGTAGTAGAAAGGAAAAATAGGGTAATGATGGAATCGATAAGAGCTATGTTGAATAAGAAGAGTTTGCCAAATGGTTATTGGGCTAAAGCAGTAGTGACTATTGTTTATGTGTTGAATGGTACCCCTACAGCAGGGATTCATGATGTAACTCCATATGAGAAGTTGTATGGTCATTAGCCTAACATTTGACACTTGAAGGTATTTGGCAGCATTGCATATATGCATGTTCCTAATGAAAAGAGGAAGAAATTGGATCTTAAAGCTGTCAAGAGTGTGTTCCTTTGTTATGCACAAGACCGGAAAGCTTACAAGTGTTATGTACCATCTACACATGAGACATTGATTAGTAGAGATGTTATTTTTTATGAGCTAGCATCGTGGTATGGTAATCCAATTGCAGTGGCTACTGATGGATCAGCTAGCACTATTAATGCTAAAAATACACTGATAGTGAGTACATCTATGAGTGGTCCTACAGGTGATGGGTCACCTACAGTAAGTCCTTGGTCATGATGCTTGCGGAGTCATACTCCTACATCCAGTGACACAGATATGCCAGTGAGGGGGAGATTGGATAAGGAAAAATAAAAGATGCTTGAGGATGTGAGGGGTGCACTTACAGTAGGTTATGAGTCATCCAGCATTGATAGTTTGGATAGTGAGTTGGGCATTCCATCTGTTATGACACCTGGAGCAAGGCAAAGTCATTATGTACCGCCTCATGAGAGGGAAGCTCAGAGTGAGCCACAGTTACGGAGATCTGAGAGAGTCAGAAAACCAATTGATAGGTTTACATACACTGGTTATTCAACCCACCATTATGCATATATGGCTAGTGTGACAGGTTACAAATAACCTACAAAGTTTGATGATGTAGTTACATATATTAACTGGTGTGCTGCCATGGATGAGGAGTATGCAGCCTTGGTTGAAAATGAGACACGGGAATCGATTGAGTTGCTTGAAGGCAAAGTCCCCATTGGCTCCAAATGGGTGTACAAGGTTAAGTGTAAGTCAGATAGTTCGTTAGAATGCTATAAGGCCAGGCTGGTTGCAAAAGGGTATGCACAACAATATGGCATGCAAAGGTTGGAAATTATGTCAAATGGATGTCAAGAATGATTTCTTGAATGGTGATTTGGTTGAGGAAGTATACATGGAGCAGCCTGAAGGCTATGTTCACCCAGACTTTCCTACACATGTATGTAAGCTGAAAAAGGCTTTATATGGCCTAAAACAAGCACATAGAGTGTGGAATGCTCGGATCATTAGTTATTTATAGCAACATGGATTTAGATTGGGTGATGCAGATCATAGTCTGTTCAGGAAGAAGAAAGATCGTGGATATGTATTTCTAGTGGTTTATGTAGATGATCTTATCATCACTGGAGATGATGAAGAGGGCATTGCTGAAATTAAATCATGTTTACAGGGTGAATTCAGAGTCAAAGACCTTAGTGAACTAAATTATTTTCTTGGGATTGAGGTAGTATCTATGCCTCAAGGTATATGGTTGCTATAGAAGCAGTATGCTCATGACATGTTACAGAAGTACGGTATGGCTGAATGCAAGCCTATGGAGATACCTCTTTATCAAAATGTCAAGCTGTAGATTGATGTTGGAAATGACATAGAGAATGTGACCATGTATCGACAGATGGTGGATAGCTTGCCATACTTGACTATTACCCGTGACTATTACCCGTCCTAACTTATGTTATGCAATGGGGCTTGATTAGTCAGTTCATGCAGAAGCCTCGCAAACCACATTTAGATGTAGTCAATAGGATCATGAGATATGTAAAGGGTACTACAGATTATGGGTTGTTTTATGCATATGGAAAATCCCTTGACTTGACAGGGTTTACTGATGCTGATTGGGCTGGTTTTGCCTATGACAAGAGGTCAACCAGTGGTTATGCATTTGGATTGGGCAGCAGTATGATTAGTTGGGAGAGTAAGAAACAGCCTACTGTTGCATTGTCTAGTACAGAAGCTGAGTATAGAGGAGCTGCCTTAGTGGCTTCTTGCAAAGCAATTTGGTTGATGAAACAGTTGAAAGACTTGGAATATAGCTGGAAAGCAGAGTGAGATTGCATTGAGACAACCTCAGTAGTGTTATGTTGGCTAGCAATCCTGTCTACCATGCTAGGTCCAAACATATTGAGGTTCACTACCATTTCATCAGAGAAATGGTTCTTACATGGTAGATTGACTTGATTCATGTAACGACTGAAGACCAGGTAGTAGCATACATATTTACCAAGTCTCTTAGTAAAGAAAAGTTCATATACTTCAGATAGGTACTTGGAGTTTATTAGATGGTTTGAGCTTGAGGGGGAGTGTTAGAATATCAAGCTCCTGTTACTCTTCAATTAGCCTATATTTATGTGTGTGATACGATTGTACACGTGTGTGACATTCAATAAGTTGGTGTAGTCAGTGACTTAACCACAATTAGTCTTGGTTAGTCATACCTATGTGTGTAAGTCTCTTTCAGTTGGTATGATGGAAGAATAATGGAAGAAGAACAACAATGAGCTTAGGCTCATCTTCTACTCCACTTTCTCTCTCTCTCTCTCTCTCTCTCTCTCTCTCTCTCTTCCAACATGAATCAGTATATCTTGGTGTGCACAAATTACTACACTGAATGGGTTGAAGCTTATAAAGTATTAAGGGATAATAAAGTAGAAAGTGTGGCTCAATTCCTTTATTCTAATATCATGACTATATTCGGTTGTCCTATTGAGCTTGTCAATGATCATGGTAAATATTTTTTGAATGAGGTTATTAGGGAGTTGACTTCCAAACATATGATAGCGCACAAGAAGTCAACATAGTATCATCATTGAGCTAATGGCAGGCCAAAAGTTCAAATAAAATATTACTATGGATTTTGAAAAAGATTGGCCTTCCTTGGGTGCTTGCGAAGCTTTGAGTTGTACACTAGCACTAGGTCTCTTTATTTAAAAATGTTATTTTTCACATAACGGTTAACCCAAGCTTGCCTTTGTGAATGCACTATTGGTGATATATAGTGAGCAATAATCTATCTTCTTCCAACTACATTAAAAATGTTCTTTTCCACATAACGGTTAACCCAAGCTTGCCTTTGTGAATGCACTATTGGTGATATATAGTGAGCAATAATCTATCTTCTTCCAACTGCATTGATTGCTATAGCATATGATGCATTGATTCTTTAGAGGATAAACTATGAGTGACTACCATTCTTAGGCTAGGAACTATGAACTCCATAGACCATTACTTCAAGTCCATAAACCAACTTAAATGGAGTTAAGCATGTGATGACTTTGTAAGCTATTTTGAAAGACCATAAAGCTAAGTCCAACTTAGTTGTAATAACCCCCTCATGTCCCATAGGATCCCCCCTAAGAATTAACATTATTTGAATTTTTTTTTACTTTCCCCCTATCAATGCCACTAGCTCATGGGAGGGAGGGGAAGTAGTAGAAGACGGAGTTGATGGTGAAGGTGTCAATGAAGACAAAGACAACAATGATGATGGGGAGGAGGGACACACATGTGCCACCTCCCTTCCCCCCACTATCCCTTTGTCCCCCCAGAATGTAGGCTGCATGGTGGTGGGCCTATCTGGATGCCTAGGTGGAGGAGAGGGACTTCGTCATGCCCCCCCCCCCTAAATAACCCTCCTTCTCCCTATAAACACCCCCTCCTTGAAACAAAGATCGATGCCACATGCCCCCCCTCTGTAAGGCTACATAGGGTAAGAAGAGAGAGAGAGAGAGAGAGAGAGAGAGAGGAGGAGGAGGAGGAGGAGGAGGAGGAGAAGAAGAAGAAGAAGAAGATTCTAGGATTTTCCTCCCTTCCTCCTCTTGGGGGGTCCTAAGTACCCTCCCTCCCTTACTATTCCTGTGATTTTCCATCAACTACCCCTCTATTTGGTAAGCGGTTGCTGGATTCAAAGCGAAGTGTAGGAAATTCGTGCAAAAAGGAGTGCACGAATAAGAGAGAAGGTGGGAGATCATTTGATCAAGCCCTGCATTCCAAGTTCAACAATGGCCCCAAAACATAGATTCTCCCAAGGTTGATTGTGGATTGACTACAACACTAAGTTGAGTAGCAGGCACAAATTTAGCGAATGCATCTTGGATTATTGATATGTAAATATACAAGCTCGTGCAAAGGATTGCAAAGGATTTAGGTTACTCTCAACTTGTAGGAGAGATGAATGAAAGATTTTTGTCATGAAATCTTGAGGGAATGAAACCCTAGGGCAAACTTAGGAACCCTGATAAAGTTTTAAGGAAGTAAGTGGTTACCAAATGATCAATTTGAATCTCAGATTGAATCATCTAGATCTTGTGATCTCAAGACAAGAACCCTAATCTAAAAGTCAAAAACTAAGAAAATTACCATCCAAAAACTCTAATTGGATGTAAGACCAATTGCGTGAATTCTCGTTCTTATCGCATAAAAATGAGGGATGAAACAAGGGTATTCCCTACCCCCCCTCCCCCCCCCCCCCAAGAGGGCCATTGTAGTTGATACCATGGTAGGAAAAATTCGAAGGTTGAATGCTAAGTGTTTAAAAAGGAATTCCACCTTAGCAGGTGATTTGAGCACTCGCCCACATTATTGTTTGTGTTTGTAATTTTAGGAGCACTATCTATGAAAGGATTGTTTGACCCAAGCTCTCATAAGGAATTGGTATAATGAATCATGGCAAATTATTAGAGGGCACGCCAAACCACCCCCAGTTGGCTGCCAACCCTATCCAAGGGGGTTTTAAATAACCGTGACGAGAACATGGACCGAACCCACTATGAGAGGTCTCTCTGTGGATTAGTTTGAACATAGGAGGATGCTTGGATGTAGGGAGGGAATATGGCTGTAAATCCTCTACCTCTGTATCCTAATCAAATGGTCTGTGTAACTCGAGATGGATTCTAGAGGCCCAGTTACTAGTGCAAGGCAAAAACTTGGAGGAAAATAAGATGCATCCTCACGGATTGCGGGAATCGTCCTTCTGGACAAGACTTGTGTCTGAGCTAAAATGTTAATATAAAGTTTACCTTTCAAGAAATTTGTCCGAACTGTTTTTGTATCAGTGCATAAAATTACGTAAATGAACATGTTGCTAACAAGCTAATTAAGGAAGCTGCTTGTATGTGTTACCGCTAATGTGCCTTAGGTAAGTAGAACCTAAAGCTATCAAGGGAAGGGGATGGATGGAACCCTAACGGCAGTCTTGTCCTATGGTAGGGTGGTCCTCGAGAAGTAGCAGGCTTCTCAACATTCAAATTGTGAAGATGTATTAACCTTAGATAATATAGGGTAGAACCTTGGCTCATATCATTTTACGGGACCGGAATGGGACTTTACCCTATGGGTAGAGAGGTTGACCGATGCATCCCTCTCATTTCCCATTCTCTTTGAACCAAGTACGACATGAGTCCACCTCAGTTTAGATGCTTTGCACAAAGTAGATCATCTAAAGACCAATGCTAAAAGGCTGTAGTATGACTTGACCGTGTCCCAAAAAAATTTAGGTCGATCCTAACAAGGTTGGTCGATACCCTTCGTTGCGGAGTAGACTCTAGATTTGCTATCCGACAAACCCTGTGACATTTCATGGGAGTGCCAGGAAAAGTCTTTTAGATTGACTACTAAAACTTATCAAGGACACGTTACAGTTAGTATCAGAGCAAACCAACAAATCAATTAATCAAGATACGAATAAATCAAGAAGAGTGAAGTGATGTTTTCATTAGAATTTTTGTTTTTTCTTTTACTCACTTCTAGATTGTTGCTACTTCTAGGCCCACAAGGAATGGACCAGGTTCCTCATATTTCATATCATGTTCAGGACTATTATGAACTCTTTAAGTTATCATAGAAGAACGGACATGATGGGGATCCTGGATTGGCTTTACAACCCTTATCGCCATATGCGATGCAGGTTACTACATAGATGCCAACTGGTTGGAGGACTTGAAGGTTATTAAGTTATTTATCTTCCATGAGGCACATGTGAACTTGATCCTACACATTGGGTGCTGGTAGGTAGAACAGACTTACTACATCTATGAGGAGGTGGTCAAAGTTATGCCAGCAAGATAGAATTAAAGTAATGGGGTGAAACAAACATCATGGCTATAAAAAATGGGGATTTCTTGAACTTCTCATGAGTTACCAAGAATCCATTCTCCAGACCCATATTATTATTTTGTTCTTGTGGCGGAAACCAATGAGGAATTGCTAATCTAGCGCTAATGTATCTCTTGAAAGAAAAATTATCCCAACCTATCTCTATCTATCCCCAAATACTTGTACTTGAGGCTTATGCTTCTTTATGGATAAAAAAGAATTTTATGATTATCTATCTTGTTGCACAGTATGGATGACAAATAATTTGAGCATTGAGATAAGTTATGAAGAGATATGTAAATGCAATCTTAACTCAAAAGGTTAAATTGAAACCATATACAACCCCAAATGCAGAATCAGAATTTTGTTCCTGCACAAAGGCACAAGAGAAGAAGTTTCTTCTCAAACAAATCAAACTACAGAAATTTGATGAGAAAGGAAAGATTGTTGAAGCTGATCCCAAAGTATGGATTGAATCCATGGAGGATTACTTTAGTGCAGCAAGAACAGCACCTGCAAACTAGGCTATGATTGCCAAGCTCAAACTCACCGGCAAAGCTAGGCTTTGGTGGAAGTAGTGGTGTATATATCAAGCAATCATGGAAAGCATGATAACTTGGGTTAAACTAAAAGAAGTAGTACAGGAAAGGTACATGCTAGCTGCATACAAAACTAAGAGGATGAATGAGTTCTTTAAGTTAAACAATTGGGCCTGTCTCTGGAGGCATACTACTCAAAATTTGTCTCCTTGCTAAAATACACCCCGATATGAGTATTTCCCAACAAGTCTTGGAGTATTATGATGGGTTGAATCCACCAATAAACACTCGATTGGAATCAATGCATCCTTTGTATTTACAAGATGCATTGATAAGAGTGGGACCCATTGCCTAAGAAGTCCAACAGCCAAAGTTTAGGAATAATAGACTCTGGTCTCACAAAGACCAGAATCTAGGGATGTTTAAGGCTCAATTTAAAAGGGTGCAAGGATAGATTCAAGGCCAACGGAAGAAGCCAAAGGCAAAAGTAATTAGTGACTTTGTCCCCACTAAAAGAAATGACCAAAGTCTATGGTTTTTTACTATAAGGAACGTGGGCACTTCAAAAGAGAATGTCCCAAACTTGGCAAAGATAGTCATCAAGGAAAATTCGATGGGCAAGCCACGGCTACCCGTGGGGCAGGGTCGTGCAGCAATGGGAAGGGCAAAAACTTCCGATATCACCATTAAGGAAATCAACGAAGAAGAAGACCCGCTCTCCAATGGAAGCCAAGATTGAGAGGACATTAGTTCATACCACTCTCCATAAAAAGGGGCCGAATCACCAATTTTTGATGATCCAAACTCCATGGGATTACCAAGGTAAGAAATTCAAAACCTTGATTGACTGTGGCAGTACTCATTCTTTCATTTCACCAGCTTGCACAAGAAGGTTAGGGATAGCCACTATAGCTGCACCTACTTTTCTTGTCAAACTACTAACATAGTGAGAAATTACTTGCACAAAAGACAAACTGCTGAGGTGGAATTTCTACTCAAAAAAGGGCCCACATTTGTTAAGTTCAAGGTAATGAATTTAGGGATCCATGAGTACCTACTCGAGATACTCACATCCATTGTGGGAATGGCCAAGTCTCCTTTCGGAATCCTAAAGGTGAGTTCTTTGTGACTCAAGGAGAGGCTGGTAAACCAAGGATCTAGCTAGCAAAGGCAGTGCGGATAGCTCAAGGGATAAGAAAATGATTACTCATCTATCTGATCAAACTAAACAAGCCGAAACAAGTAGAGGACTCCAATGAAGAACTTGATTCGAGAAAATCACAAAAAAATATTTGTCTAACACTTTATTGATTTTTTGTACATTTGGAGCTTTGAAATAAAGAAGAGGGTGGAAACAACCTCTTGGGAAATCCAAGAAATCACTGGATGGAAATATTTCATGGACCGGTTTACCAAGAGGGGTGAAGAGTAAAGATCAATGGAGCAAGGTGAAGGGAAAATGTATAATGTGAAAAGGAAAGATATGAAATGGATTTGGAGCCATCCAAAGGGCATGTGAGACTCATAATGTCATGACTTTGGAGCCTTATGATAATTCAACCAAATGGGACCCTTCTTGGAAGCATTAGTGGAAGAAAAATCAAACCCATGATTTTGTAAGATTTTTTAAAAATACTTTTGCTCTAATCCAAACCAACTTATCAACATGAAAGTTGTAGTGCGTGAGCTGAATTTTTGGCTGGTATTTTTTAATAATTTTTTGGGGCTACGAGTCAGGAGATATGGCCAAAATGGTGGATGCCAACTTTTTCCAACTGTGGTGGAGACCACCTCCCAATTTTATACACACCCATACTTTCTTCCCCACACTTAACACTTCCATAAAACATCATTCATTAGACTCCCAACCCTTTCCCCTCTCTTATCCTCTCCCTCAAGCTAATAAACCATTAGAATTCCCCTCCTAAATCACCCTCAAATTATCCTTAATTGTACTAGTAATGTATAAATTCTCACTACTCTCTCTCCATTATTACTAGATATGATCTTATTTTATGAATATTCTCTATATTTTTTTATAGGAGAGCTCTTGGACTCAAGCTATGGGGGGGAGAATGGAGACAACTCACCTATGATGGAGCTTGATTAAGTACAAATTGGTCAACAAAACATATAGATGGAGCTTCCACATTGGTGGAACCGCCTTAATGCAGCTTTGGTGGTGTTAAGTCCTATTCTATCTTAACCTCCTCCCTAAACACCCTCAAGGTCTATATAAAGAGGCCTTCTCCTTTGTATTTGCAAGAATAGAGAGAGCGAAGAGGCCTTCTTCAGCCCTATTGACCCTTCCCCATTCTATCTCATGATCTTATGCAATTCATTCCCTTACTATAGCTTATGCATGCTCTACCATGTAATAAGCTCATGCTATTGGTATCCATATTGTGTATATTGGTTATGTCCCGAGGGTTCTCCATCTATTAAGTTTATTGATTCATCTATTTTTTTGTAGTTCTCTCTCTCACTCACTCACTCTCTCACTCTCTCTCTCTCTCCCTCTCTTAGTTTTCCTCTCTTTTCCCTCACAATCTCCTCTCCCTCTTGCATAGCATCCTAGTTTGCTTTTCCATGATTAGGTGGTGCCCTTACCTCATTCACTTTGTGGCAGAAGGGAGTTTGGCATAGTATAGAGACTGCCATACCAAATTTCCTTCGTCATAAATTGGTGCCCCCGCTGAGGACATTCTCATCCATGCGGGACGATACAAGACATGGTGGTGCATCCTCTACAACAAGTGCTCCATGTGGCTCTTCTCTAACGCCTTCACCAACTCTTTTTGAAGCTAGTCTAAGTCCATGACTCCCAAAATGGTCTCCCAAGGAAGCCCAAGAAAGGAAGTATGCCTATCGAATGACGGCACGTATGTGAGTAAAAGGTATTCACCTTAGAAATTCCATTCTCTCACAATGGAAAAAATCATGTTGCTATCAATTGCTAGGTTCTCATAATTTTGGTGAGTGTTTTGCAAACAAAGTGAAGGCCCTTCCGGGAGGTCCTCGTCTCCAAATCATCAAATCCCTCTCTCTCTCTCTCTCTGGCCTAATCCACATCAAAGGAGGACAACTATGCATAAACAGTGTGGAGTTTTGTAGAAGTGCAAAGTATGAAGACTACCTTCAACTGTTGTTAGTTCAAAGGTTGGGTGTGGTTGAAAAGGTGGCCATCACACCGTATGAAATATATATTACCAAGAATGGACACACTAAGGCAAGAACAATCACTGGTGAGCAAATTCTCCGTATAGCAAAGTTGGTGGGTTCCAAAAAGAAACACTCTGGAAAAAATCCTTTATAATTCAAGAAAGTGCATTCCCTCTACTCCCTTAAGTAGTTTCCACTCATGAATAATAATAATGGCCCGAATTTCTACACCTTCCACTCTGTACAAAACATCCAAGTTAATGTATGCATCAATAGGAAGATTTTCTTCCAGCAGCATCTTGTCATGTACTTTGGGGCTGAAAGATTAAGGGAGATTCTTGTATCACCAGAACCTATAATCTTCCCAATGCTAGACTACAATGCATCCTTCAATGTATATGTGTTTATCTTATTATAATAGTTTCTCATGAATCACCATGAGTTTTATGGACCTGTCTATCCACTTGCTATTCAAACTATGCATATTGTAGCTAGCACAAAGCTTAGATTCCAAGACATTACTAGAAGCATACTGGGGCCTAGAAGTCTTACCGAAATCAATGCATCTATGAACACATTAATCCTTCCCCTCATAAAATACAACTTAAGTCTAGACGTGTTCATCTTTGTACTCTACTAAGGCAACATGGGATTTCCAAGCTTCTTTGGGCGCAATGGGAAAAATGCAGTGGATTTTTTGGACAACCTTGCGATGGCCTTCCTTGTCTCTGGGAGGGATGATGAAGCATTAAAGTTGAGGGCTTTTTCTTTGGTGCTCAAGGAAGAAGCAAGAATGTGGTTCCAAACTCTAAATCCGGTCCAAAGAGCTGAATGGGAGGGATTCAAGGCAGCTTTCTTGCAGAGATTTCAACAAACTAACTCAGCTGAAGAGTTATGGCAACGGCTTTTGGCCCTCCATCAAAGTGATCCTTATGGTTATGCAACTTATGAGGAAGGATTTTTGAAGCTTTGGGGGCAATGGTCAGACTCACTGAACCGTGGAGAGAGAGCTCCAAACTGCCTTCAAAAGGATCGATTTATTTCAGGTTTGTATCCCTTGCTCAGGGAGAAGGTAAAGGTGAAATTTCCAAACACTTTTGAAGATGCTTTGAGAATCACTAGGGAAAAGAATCAAAAGATTCTCTACCAAGCCCAAGCTAGCCAAGTAGTTTTGGGAAACAACATCACAACTATGGAGGCCTCTCAAGTTCCCCCAATTTTATCTAATGCACCAGGCCTTGTTAGAGGTCAAGAAGACATGATCCAACAAATAAACAATCTTACTAATCAACTAGAGGGTTTGACAATGAATCTTGTGCAAGGTGCAAGAAGACCTATCGAGGGAAATGGTGGGAATCAACCACAAATGCGGCGACAAGCAAGGGAGATGTTGTGTTACAACTCTAGAGAAAATGGACATGGCATGTACAATTGTCCTCACCCTAGAAGATATGATCACCCTACTAGGTCCTCAACAACAAGTAAGCCCTCCTCGTGCTAGGACTCAAGAGCAAGAGCAGTCACGACCTGCAATTTTACATCCACCTTATGTTCAAGCTGAAATCCCTGTTGTTCAACCAAATGTTAATGTCATAAAAATAGAGGAGGTGGTAAGGGATAGAAGGCTCCAAGAAGAAATAGCGAGAGGTAAGATGAAGGTAGATGTAGTAGAGACCATGCCTATCAAGCGGGTACGTGTCCAAACTGAGGCAATCAAGGAAGCAATCAATGAGGCAAGTACATCACGGGCACCTAGAGATGAAGGGAAGAAGAGAAAGACTCGAGCTAGGTCTAAAATTGATATCTCCGACTTCCCTTTGGGTTCTTGGACACAGCCTTATGATTTGGTAGTAGATGTGAGCTCTCAAGGGCCAAAAATTACTTGGCCACAACTACATGCCTCTCCAAAGCTACGACGACAATGGTAAAAAATGGTAAGCACAAGGGCAAGGCAATGTAAAATGGTTAATGTAATCAAGGCATATGGCCTCAAAGATATAGTGCCTTTAGTGGAGGCTCAAATCAAAGGTCAACGGATTTGAAAAACATACATCGATAGTGGAGCAAAGGTTTGCATCATGAAAGAAAAGCTTATGCATCAATTAGGCTTAGAAGTAATGGAATCCTCAACCTTTAGGGCAAAGATGGCCAACAATTATGCAGTCACATATGTGGGTGTAGTGAAAGCTTTAAGAGTTTCTGTTTTTGGAATCACTGCAACAGTGGATGTTTATGTGATGCTAGTAAAGGGAGAAGGATATCCCCTCATCCTAGGGAGACCTTGGCTTATGGGCATCGGAGCTAGGCAAGATTGGGCAACAGGAGATTTGGAGTTGAGGCCACGTAAGGTGGGTGGCCAGGATCAAAATGTAGTTTACAACTTGAAGAGTGGGCATCAAGAGAACCTTGAACTAGAAACGTCTGCCGATGAGTGGAGCTCAAGTAGATGTTCCTCATCAGTAGAAGAGGAAGAGAGTTCAAGTGGAAAGAGTGATAGCACTCTCGAAGTTATGGGCGTTACCTTAAAGGAACCTACCTCATCAAAAGACAACCCAAGAATCCAAGGAGAAGATGTGTGGGATGCTAGCCTAGAGAAGATGATATCCAAGGATATAAAGGATGAAGAAAGGGAGAGTTATGTGAATGTTCTCAAGAAGCATGCATCATTGTTTATTTCTAATTATACTCACATTACAGGTGTCACTACAGTGAAGCATCACATCCAACTCAAAGAAGGAAGCAAACCTATAGTACAAAGATTGAGAAGACTGGGAGTTGTGCAACAGGATGCACTGTTATTACAGAGGTGAAGAGACTCTTGAATGCAGGATTCATATACCCAGTAGAAGATTCAGAATGGGTCTCCCCAGTAGTAGTGAGGCCAAAGAAAAATGGTAAGTGGCGAGTATGCATAGATTACAAACCATTAAATGCTGCAACAAAGAGGGACCACTTCCCTCTCCCATTTTAGGATGAAATCTTGAATGAAGTAGCAGGACATGAGCGGTATACAGTGTGTGATGGCTACTCTGGCTACTTCCGAATTCGCCATTGCAGAGGAGGATCAAAAGAAGACCACTTTCATCACACCATGGCATTGTTTTGCCTTTTAGGTCATGCCCTTTGGTCTCACACATGACCCAGCAACCTTTCAACGATTCATGAATATGGTATTCCAACCTTACTTCGGTAAGTCCATAAGGGTTTTCATAGATGACTTTTGTATTTACAGCTCAAGGAACATACATCTACACAAGGTTGATGAAGGATTTACTCGCTTAGCTAGGTTGGGTGGACAACTAAATAAGGATAAATGTCACATCGGGGAAAGCAAGGTTACACTACTAGGACATATAGTGTCAATTGAAGGAATTGAGGTAGATCCAAATAAGATAGAAACATTGCTAGCTCTACCTTTCCCAACGTCCATCAAAAAATTAGTCTCCTTCTTACAAAAGCTAAGATATTTTGGTAGATTTATACACTTACTCTCTTAGGCCATATATCCCCTGCAGCAACAACTGACATGCCAAGAAACACTTGTATGGAGTGAATAAAGTGAAGGACATTTTAAGGAGATAAAGAAAATGTTGGGCTCACTTCCTATAATCCTCCAGCCTTGTTGGGAAGAAACATTCTTTGTAAACCCTAGCATGGGAGAAGAGGCCATTGGTGCTGCTCTCCTACAAAAATATCCAAAAACATCCTTCATGAGGCTTGTGTATTTTGCTAGCCGCCTCATGAAAGCCTCAAAGAAGGCTTACACCTCCATGGAACAACTAGTGTTGGCCCTCATGTTTGCAATAACCAAATTTCGGCCATATTTGTTTCCAAAGAGGTTTGTGATCATCACTGTGGAGGATATGTTTCCCTATGCACTACAGCATATGGAAATCTTTGACAAAATAGCAAAGTGGGTGATCCGACTTCAAGAGTTTGATTATACAATGCAGGTTGAAAAAACAACTCGGGCATGCTTGGCTGATATTTTGACAAACAGGTGCTATGAGAAAAATCTCAAGGTGAAAAGAAAGAACCTTCCACCACCCCCATCCATAAAAACTCTTGTAGATGCTTATAGCCTCTACTTTGATGGTGCATACAAGAGAACTAAGGATAAGGCAGCCGCGGGCATCGTTGTTTTCTCTCCTTTAGGAGAGAAAATCTATGGTGAAGGAATCATCTTGGAAGGTGTCCACTCTAACAATGAGGCAGAATATCAAGCTTTAATTCATGGTCTTTGTTGGTATCTTAGTAATTCAATCGAGGTTGAATGATTTTGGAGACTCCATGCTATTGGTAAGGCAGATGCAAGGTACATGGGCATGCAAAAATACAAACCTCTCTAGTAAAATGAGAGAGGCCAAATCTCTTATGAGAAGATTTAGGGAGGCACAAGTACATCATGTGCCAAGAGACCAGAACAAAGATGCCGACCATCTAGCATCATCAAAGCTGAATGAGTCAATGGTGGGAGCAGTGGCTATCAAATCCCCACTTCGACAAGGCAAGGAAGACTTAGAAGATATTCTACATCTCTTAGAGCAAGGAGAAGCTCCCAAACACTTGACTAAGGGAGAAATACAGTGGCTAGCTTGGAAGGCTACAAGATATCGCATGGTAAAAGATAGTTTGTATTGTCGTGGTAAGGATGGTGTGCTTAGGAAAGTGCCTTCAAAATGGGAAATTGAAGAAATATTAAAAGCTTGCCATGATAATGTGTGTGGAGACCACTTTGCACACGCCATCACAAGTAGAAAGGTTCTACAAGCTGGCTTTACTTGGCCTAGTCTACACCGAGATGTCAAATATTGGTGTCAAACATGTGAAGAATGTCAGAAATCAGGACCACGACAGCTCATAGCAGAACTCCAAACCCCAATCAAGGTCTATGGACCCTTTGAGAAGTGGGGAATTGATGCCATAGGGCCTCTACCACGCACTCCATCAGGAAAAGAGTATATTATCATGGTGGTAGATTACATGACTAGATGGGCCGAGGCTATGCCAACTAGAAGAATCACTGCTAAGGAAGTGAGTAAATTCATATTTGACCACATTTGTTGTAGATTTGGTACCCCTCTTGAAATACTATCAGATAGAGGACCAGGGTTTAGAGCTAATGTGGTGGGTGAACTCATGCAAAAGCTAAATATTCAATGACGACACTCTACCCCTTACTACCCTCAATGAAATGGATTGGTGGAAAAGGTAAATGGAATGATTTGTAAAATCATCAGCAAACAGGTACATTCAAGGCCCCGGGATTGGGACAAGCACCTTAGTGGAGCTCTATGGGCTTACAGAACCTCCTTCAAAACCATGTTAGGGTTCACACCTTTTCATCTAGTTTATGGACAAGAGGCTCTTTTTCCTATTGAGGTTAAATTAGCTAGTCTTTGAGTATTAGGTGGCACAGTAGGCTCTCAAAAGGAGAAGTTACATCAAAGATTACTGGACCTAGAGAGGCTACAATTGGATTGTGAAGAAGCCATCAACCACTCCTCCCAGGAAGCTGAGAAGCATAGAGAAAAGTTCAATAAGAAGCTAACAGATAAAAACATCAAGGAGGGATCTTTAGTGCTTCGATATGACAATCGCTTTGATAAAAGAAAGGATGGCAAGTTTCTCTACCGGTGGGAGGGACCGTTTTGGGTCACAAAAAAATTCAACAATGGCTCCTACAAACTTCAAGACATTGAGGGAAAAGTGCACAAGGCCAGGATAAATGGATGGCGCTTAAAATCCTATCACATCAGGGTGGGGGCAGCTCAAGATACCAAAGAGTGTCTAGAGGCATAAATACTTCTAGCCAGGTTAGGGGGGCTATATGATCTGAGAAAATCACAAAAAAATATTTGTCTAACACTTTGTTGATTTTTTGTACATTTGGAGCTTTGAAATAAAGAAGACGGTGGGAACAACCTCTTGGGAAATCCAAGAAATCACTGGATGGAAATATTTCATGGACCGATTTACCAAGGGGGGTGAAGAGTAAAGATCAATGGAGGAAGGTGAAGGGAAAATGTATAATGTGAAAAGAAAAGATATGAAATGGATTTGGAGCCATCCAAAAGGCATGTGAAACTCATAATGTCATGACTTTGGATCCTTATGATAATTCAACCAAGTGGGACCCTTCTTGGAAGCATTAGTGGAAGAAAAATCAAGCACATGCTTTTGTAAGATTTTTTAAAAACACTTCCACTCCGATCCAAAAAAACTTTTCAACATAAAAGTTATAGTGCGTGAGCTGAAGTTTTGGCTGGTATTTTTTAATAATTTTTTGGAGCTACGAGTCGGGAGATATGGCCAAAATGGTGGATGCTAACTTTTTCTAACTGCGGTGGAGACCACCTCCCAATTTTATACACACCCATACTTTCTTCCCCACACTTAACACTTCCATAAAACATCATTCATTAGACTCCCAACCCTTTCCCCTCTCTTCTCCTCTCTCTCAAGCTAATAAACCATTAGAATTTCCCTCCTAAATCACCCTCAAATCATCCTTAATTGTAATAGTAATGTATGAATTCTTACTACTCTCTCTCCATTATTGCTAGATATGATCTTATTTTATGAAGATTTTCTATATTTTTTTATAGGAGAGCTCTTGGACTCAAGCTATGGGGGGGGAGAATGGAGACAACTCACCTATGATGGAGCTTGATTAAGTACAAATTGGTCAACAAAACATATAGATGGAGCTTCCACATTGGTGGAACTGCCTTAATGCAGCTTTGGTGGTGTTAAGTCCTATTCTATCTTAACCTCCTCCCTAAACACCCTCAAGGCCTATATAAAGAGGCATTCTCCTTTGTAATTTGCAAGAAGAGAGAGAGCCAAGAGGCCTTCTTCAGCCCTATTGACCCTTCCCCATTCTCTCTTATGAGCTTATGCAATTCATTCCCTTACTATAGCTTATGCATGCTCTACCATGTAATAAGCTCATGCTATTGGTATCCATATTGTGTATATTGGTTATGTCTCGAGGGTTCTCCATCTCTTAAGTTTATTGATTCATCTATTTTTTTGTAGTTCTCTCTCTCTCTCTCTCACTCTCTCACTCTCACTCACTCACTCTCTCTCTTCCTCTCTTCTCCCTCACAATCTCCTCTCCCTCTTGCATAGTGTCCTAGTCCGCTTTTCCATGACTAGGTGGTGCCCTTACCTCATTCACTTTGTGGCACAAGGGAGTTTGGCATAGTATAGAGGCTGCCATACCGAATTTCCTTCGTGAGAACTGTCATGGTTAAAAGAGTATGCAGATGTATTCCCAAAAGAATTGACAGAATTACCACTGTCTAGGGAATTGGATCACGAGATTGAGCTAATACGAAGTGCTGCACTAGTTGCAAAAAGGCCCTACAAGATGTCCATTCTTGAAGCTATTGAGTTAAAAGAACAACTCAATTAGCTATTGGACCAAGGGTACATACGCCCCAACAGTTCTCCTTGGGGGGCTCCAATCTTATTCCAAAAGAACAAGGATAGAGCACTCTGCCTTTGCATTGATTATAAAGGCCTAAACCAAGTAACCATCAAGAATAAATATCCTATCCCAAGGATAGACAAGTTACTTGATCGGTTGCAAGGAGCAAAAATCTTCTCTAAAATTGATTTGAGGTCAGGATACTACTAGATTCGTGTTAAGGATGAGGATATTCCTAAGATGACTTTCAATGCCAGATATCGTCATTTTGAATTCATAGTAATGTCCTTTGGATTGACTAATGCCCCTACCACATTTAATAGGCTAATGCAGGACATTTTTAGACCATATCTTGATGATTTTGTACTTGCCTTCTTTGATGATACCTTCATTTATTCCAAGGAAGAGGAGGATCATGAACCCCAAGTTCACATCATCTGTGAGACCATGAGGACACACAAGCTCTATGCTAAGAAGAAAAAGTGTTCCTTCCTCAAGAGACAAGTCCAATATCTTGGATTTATTATGTTAGAAGAAGGAATCTTTGTAGACCCTACAAAGGTTAAGGATGTCCGATACTGGCCTTCGCCAACCACTGTCAATGAAGTGCATAGTTTCCTTAGCCTAATAGGATGGTACAGGATCTTCATTAAGGACTATGCCTTAATTGCAACAGCCCTCACAAACCTACTAAAAAATAAGGTTTCCATAGTGTGGATGCTTGCTGAACAATCAAGTTTTGATCAACTCAAGCATAGCTTAGTGACAACACCAATTCTGAAACTCCTTGACTTGAGCAAGGAATTCGAAGTTGTCATGGATGCTAGCTCACTTGCACTAGGCTATGTACTAATGCAAGAAGGTCATCCTATAGCATATTCTTTAATGAAGCTAAAAACCCATGAGAGGAATTATGCTACTCATCACCTAGAGCTGCTAGTAGATATTCATGCTCTCAAACTTTGGTGACACTATTTGCTTGGCAACAAGTTCTCTTTGGTCACGGACCACAAGAGCCTCAAATAGATCTTCACCCAGGCTGGGCCTCAATATGAGACAACGTGAATGGATTGAGGTTTTGCAAGAATATGACTTTGAGATCAGGTATAGGCCTCATAAAGAGAATGCGGTCTCGCTGATGCTTTAAGTTGCAAGGCATTCCTCAACTCTCTTATTATGGAGAAACCTTCAGTGCGGAATCATTAGAAACTATGGTCTCAATTCCTAGTAACCCTATCCTTGAATTAGCTAAGGAAGAAGCCAGCCATGACCCATAATTTCTGAAGATGATAAAGGAGATTTTGGAAAATGACCAAAACCCTAGACTCAAGATCAAGTATTAAGAATTCTCTAGTAATGGGGGACTTGTTTATTTTAGGACAAGATTATGCATTCCCTCAAGCAAGAAACTCAAACTGGGAAGCACATGACTCCCCTTTGTCAGGCCATCCCAAATATGTTAAGACCCTCAACACAATTAGGAAGAGCTACCATTGGGAAATATTAAGGGAGATGAACTTAAATATGTTACATAATTTTTGTCTTGCCAGTGCATTAAGGCAAAGCATGTCAAGATGGTTGGGTTACCTTCAGTTCAAGAAGGACACAATTCAATTATGGTTATAGTAGCTATGCTCACCAAGGTTGCATATTTTATTCCAGTCAAGACAAACTGCCAGATTATTCATCAAGGAGATAGTCAGACTCCATGAATTGCCCAGAAGGATCACTAGTGACCACGGCTCCCTCTTCACATCTCACTTCTAGAGAGGGATATTTGAGGCCATTGGGACTCAACTCTATTTCAGTACAGCCTATCACCCTCAAACTAATGGCCAAATGGAGAGAGTCAATGAAGTCATTGAAGATATTCTTAGAGCATATTGCTGTCGTGAACCAAAGAAATGGATCCAATATCTACCACTGATAGAGCTCGCGTATAATGCTTCTTACCAGCAAAGCACTCAGATGACACCTTTTCAAACAGTGTATGGGCATGACTGCCATACTCCATTGAATTTTTCAGATACTATCTTAAGGGTGGAGGCTTCTAAGAAAATGCTAGAGGAAATGGATGAGCAAGTCAAGGCCATCAGACAAAACATTAGAGCCGCCAAGGATAGGCAGAAAGCCTATGGATATATGAATAGACAAGAGTGGATCTTCAAAGAAGGAGATATGGTTTTTATTTGTGTACATCCCAAGAAGATCTCCTTATCATTGGAAGAGTTTAAAAAGCTAAGTCCAAGGCATTGCAGGCCCTACAGGATCCTTAAGTGCCTAGGGCCCAATGCCTACAAACTCGAACTCTTCGAGAATGTAAAGGTTCTTAATGTATTTCATGTTAGCCTACTAAAGAAATATGTATCCAATCCTAGCCATGTACTCAATGATTAATAAGTTGTAATGCCAAACCAAGGAGTCCTTGAGCTCTGGCTAGATAAAATCCTAGAAATTTGGGAGAGGTGATTGAGGAGTAGAACTCTCAGAGAGTACCTTATCCAGTGGAAGGAATATCCATAACAAGATGCCACATGGATTGATGAGAGTACTCTCAACCCCAATTCCTTTCAGGATGAAGACATCTTGATCCCTTAAGGGGCAAAGGATGTAATAACCCCCCTCCTGTCCCATAGGACCCCCCTAAAGAATTAGAATTATTTGATTTTTTTTTTACTTTCCCCCTGCCAATGCCACCACCTGGCGGGAGGGAGGGGAAGTAGTAGAAGATGGCATTGATGACAAAGGCATTGTTGAATACGTAGGTTGCATGGCGGCGGGCCTATATGGCCTCCTAGTTGGAGGAGGGGGGCTCCATCACACTGGCCCCATAAATAGCCCTCATTCTCCCTATAAAACCCCCCCTCCTTGAAACAAAGATCAATACCACATGCCCTCCCTCCGTCAAGCTACGAAGGATGAGAGAGAGAGAGAGAGAGAGAGAGAGAGAAGGAGAAGGAGAAGAAGAAGAAGAAGATTTTAGGAGTTTTCTCCCTTCCTCCTCTTGGGGGGGTCACAAGTACCCTCCCTCCCTTGCTATTCCCAAGATTTTTCTATCAACTACCCCTCTACGTGGCAAGAGGTTGCTAGATTCAAAGAGAGTGTAGGAAATTCTTGCAAAAATGAGTGCACCAAGAAGAGAGAAAATTCGATCAAGCCCTGCATTCCAAGTTCAAGAATGGCCTCAAAATGTAGATTCTCCCAAGAGACTGGGAAGGCCCCAACCACAGAAGGGGGTTCGGGCAAAGATGCCACTGCCAACATGAATGGACTATCAGGTATAAATACAAACTCATCACTCCAAAACTAGGTACCACTATGGTGTCTTGTCCCATGAATGGAACAAGAGATCATAATTATCATGGAAAAGAATCACACTTTTGCATTGTATAAATTGTATAAATTGAAAGGTAGATGTATAGGTTTGAATCAAGATGGTCATGTTAAATTACAAGTTGATTGACATTTATGGATTGACTGTAGTACTAAGCTTATTAGTAAGTACAAATTTAGTGAATGCATCTTAGATTATTGATATGTAAATATACAAGCTCGTGCAAAGGACTACATCTTATAAACCATTAAAGGAAGTTATTTTGTATTTACATGATGCATGATGTATTCATGCACTTCGCACTTAAAAATGTAAGGGGGAAAAGTGCAAAAGTTGTTGGTTACGAGGAATCGACAGCAGCACCAACATGATGATGTGGATGATCATGACTAATCAAACATGCCACCTAAAATTACACCTTCCAAGAAGAGGGAATCCATGCCTAAAGTTGGTTAGAATTCTTCAGGTGAGGAAGATGAGTTGTCTACACCAGTGGTAGATTGCATACTTCACATGGACACTTCTAAAGCCAATACTAGAGGTTGGATTTTGCAAATAGGTTTGTCAGATTTGAAGAACTTTCATGGGACTCATGGGCTAATAACCCTCATGCCACACAATAGTTAGCTATTCTTCGTAACACATGGAAATTTGGTGGCAAACATGGTATTAGTCCTTCTTTGTTGTATGATGTGTTTGCATTGGAATTGAATGATCACGTAAAGCATTGGAGGTGCATAGAAGAAACAATGCAAGCATAGTTTGAGTTACCAATAGGTACATGAAATCAATAGGTTTTGCAGAATGTGGACCCCAAAAGAAGACAACATATAAAATAGTTCATGGTGGAGAGGTTTCTTCTATTCATCAAGACATATACTATCACTCAGGATACATATGGTATTTTGTGGTATGGTGAAAATAATGTAGTGCCAAGTTGGGTAGGCACTCTTCATGACAAAATGATGCAAGGAGTGTATGTTTCGACTATGAGGAAGAAACAATAGAAAAGCCAGATTGGATCTATGCTTGCAAGTCTCTATGAACATTTGTGGTTGTTTTGTCCCAATGTTAGGTCACCTGTATGGGATGCTTCAAAAGAGGTTAATCATCATGCTTCTAAGAAGACCAAGTTGGCCAATGGATTGGTTATTGATGTCTAAGACAATGATGCAAATCATAAGAATGCATTGATGGATAGGGAAGCAAACCATGTATGCAAGCATTTAACTCCATTGGGTATAGCTTTTAGGATGCATGAAGAACATCAAGATGATCATCTTGGTTCTAGGATGCATATGGAATTTTTGGATTGGTTGAATGATGAAAACAAGAAAGATACACATAATGAAGATGTTGTGGTTTTGGGAATGCAAAAGAAAGTTAAATTCTCCAAAGTAAATCTAAAATCTATGCCTAAGAAACAGGATGTTGTGCATGATTAAGACTCTATACATGATGCAAAAAAACCTATGGTTTCAATTCATGTACCACAAATTCTTAATGAAGCTTGTTCTTTGGTGACTAGTTTGCATAAAACTTTGCTTGATAT
This sequence comes from Lygodium microphyllum, assembly GCF_053477565.2. Classification (NCBI taxonomy): domain Eukaryota; kingdom Viridiplantae; phylum Streptophyta; class Polypodiopsida; order Schizaeales; family Lygodiaceae; genus Lygodium; species Lygodium microphyllum. The sequence continues at coordinate 25,094,083 of NC_141138.1, read as the reverse complement.
GTAGGTTAGTGCTGTAGTCGAATTGGATGTTGTACATGCTTTACAATAGTAGCAGCTTGTAGATGAAAAGGATAGTAAGAATGTTATGCTACTTGAGATGTAGAAAATGAGAGAGTTACATTGACAATGAAGTGCAGGACTTGAAGAGATAGGTTGATGAATATGGTTTGATGCTCCAAACTTGTGAAATTTCATCATTGGCCTTTTAGGAGTGGACTTCTACAATGTAAAAAATATTTTAGCATGAAATTTCTGTGGTTGCTCAAGAAAATTGATATTGAGGGATCAATGCTTATGCAAAAGGATCTCAATGCAATGAAGAAAATTTTGGTCAAGTGCATGCACGATCAATGGATGATGTTCACGAGCCTCATAGCTCATGAAATGCTTTGGCTAAAGCATTAGTTTCTTTTTTATACCATCGTTTTAATGATTATATCTTATGCAAATGCATTAAGGGGCTACAAATATCCTATTGGCTGCTCATGGTTTCTCTATGTGGCTTACTTCAAGGTAGAAGGCTTTAAGTAAGTCATCTCATTATCTTGCTCATTAGATATGTCTAGTTTTGGATAAGTCATTTGGCATCTTATGACATGTGAATGACTCGAGTCGTGGCTGTGCAAACTATCCATTGAGCTATGCTTGTCCGAGCCATCCACCGAGCTGTGGTAGGTGTTAGCCATGGCTTGGTACATTATGCTTAGCCTTATTATGGTCTATACTTAGTCTTTGATGTTTCTTGATGGGAATAGACTTAGCATGTTATATGAAGTGTAGTTACTTATGTTGTTATAGGTGTGGCCTAAAAGGGTGTCTTTTATATGTCCTTTCTGATCGTTTTACGAGTTGATGTATGATGGGATTCCTCTCTAATAGAAAGTTTCTAATAGTTGGTGCCAGGGAAAAACTCTATATTTCTTTCATTTCTTATTCATATTCTTTGATTTTTATCTTCATTATGTTGTTATGGTTTATTTATGGTGTATTCTTATAGTTTTGTACCATTAGAGTTTTCTGTTCATTCCTTGATATGGTATGACCTTTTTTTGCATTGCCTATATCAATATGTTATATTCTTGTATACAACATTGTAGCCCTATTATGTATTCTGTATAGATCAGGGGGGCTATCAAGGGGGCTGTAACAACAACCTAGCCCATTTCTCCCATGTCACAATCCTAGGCGCATCAAGGATAAGTCATTCTATGGATTTCTTGTCACCCTAAGAATAGAATAGCACCACAATCTCTCAAAAAGTTGGTTCTCAAGTGTGGGACAATATTCCAAGATTTCTTGGAATTTGACTCAACTCCTAGTTCCATTTGCATGCACACAAACCACTACACAAGGTAGATATACCCCATTGGAAGAGCATGAGTGACTTAACAAGTTTGGTGAAGCTCTTCAAGACCCATCAACATCAATGGCCCATAACCATAATGTCCCCTCCAATATTGGCCATCACTACTTCTTCTCTCTTCAAGAAATCCATCAAGCATTAAGTTTTTCAACACCATTGCTATGTGCCTCCTCCTTAGTTCTTTTGAAATAACACACCATCCCTTCTTACCAAGACCCCTCCTAGAGCCTCTTGCTAGTAGTAGCAACATACCTTGGGTGTAACTGCCATGGGATTGGCACTCACTTAGAAGGGGGGATAATGTAATTGCAAAAATAAAAGGAGGCTACAAAATTTTGAAGAAGTGATTTTGTAACATCTTATAGTATTATTTTGTTTGAGAGCCATGCTCCTACCAACATGAAAATTGTAACAACCAGTTGATACTTCAAAGTTATCATTTGTATTTGTCGATTTCCAATTAAAGTACTAGGTCTAGAAGCATGAATACAAGCTATGACCTGTTAGAAAGCCAACAAAGGGGCCAGGATGCCCAAGGGAAATGGGGAAACCCTAGCTCTAAATTTCTTATATAAAAAGGATGGAGACTAATGGAAAAGTCTATCCATGTGTGTGCAAACTTTGTCTTCTTGTGATTTCTTACATTGTTCCCTTGAGAGTGAGAGTGAGTTGAGAGCTTGTAAGGGACTAAGGGAAATGGAGTGTGAAGCTTTTTGCATGCTATCTTCTCTTCTCCATCCCATCATGCTAAGCAACTCCATGCACAAGAATATGTATTGATGGTTTTTTTTGAAGCGTTTTTGGCTCCAATGTTGAAAAATTTGAGAAGGAAGCTTTTGTCTTGTTAAGAAAATGTATTGACGGTTGGCGGGATAAATATACCTTGTGACCCAAGGATGCACATGGAGGATACTTCCATGGAGACATTTGTGGGAGCTTCTTGCTCAACCACCAAGACCCACGGACTACTTATTTCTTCAAGCGTTTCAAGCCAAGTGCAATGGCTACCGCTCATATAGTCGTATGCGCTCTCACACCTACGAGTGTAGTGAGCTTACCTCCATGCTTAATCGATTTGCCTTCTCCCTTGAGCACTCTGGTAGCTCCACAATCCAAGGTGCAAGCTCAATCAAGCTCGATCCTCAACAAGCTCCAAGCTCCATACTTCATTGTCTTATGCGAGATAAGAGAAGAGAAGAGAAGAAGAAGAAGAGAGGAGAAGATGGAGAGCTTCTCCACACCACGGTCCCTCACCCTCACACACTCACTTCCTTACACACACTCTCTCAAGCACAAGCTCAAGCAAGCAAGAACAAGAAGAAGAAAAGAAGAAGAGAGCTAGTTTTGGCCACGCAAAAAAAGGGCTTCTTAATTCACTTTTTTCCTTTTATACAAAGCCCTAATCCCCTTTGAGCACCCATCCTTTTTTTACATGCCTAGCTATTTTAGCTTAGGTCCTCCTTTTTCCTATTCCCTTTATATTTTCATACCCATGCCCGTCTACATTTACAAATTGCATAGGAGGGAGCCAGGCACTCTTCTACCAGGATTTAGAGTGCACTTTTATATTTAAAATGAGCCTTTCCTCTTTTGCACTTACCCCAAACTTTTGAGGTTTTCCTTGAGCTTTTGGCCTTTTTTCCTCTTATTTCCTCAACTAGGCCACCTTGTTTTTCTTTTCCCTGTGTCTTTTTAATTTTCTTTTTTATTTCTTTGCACTAGGGTTAACATTAACCCCCTCCTAACCAAGACAGCCAGTCCCATGGCACTTGCGAGCACTTGTTGATGAGGGCTTCGGTGGTTGACGGGTCGCCATGTTGGTCAGTGATGGAGCTTTGTGGAGATTGGACATGGAGAATAAGCATCACAAAATTGAATGAGAGATTGGGGAGGTTGAGGATAGATTTGAGTGGGTAATGGGAGCCCCCGATGTTGGTGGTTATTGCATTTGTTGAGTGTACCTAAAAAAAGAAAAAGGAAGTGAATTACTTGGGGGTGTGTCTACCTCACCGTGCAGTGCATGGTGTCCGTTTGCCAATGAAATTGGAGTTGCGTTAGAGCCTATGGTGTTGTCCCACACTTGAGTACCCAATTTGTGTACAAGGGGAGATGTTGTGCATGTGTGACTTAGGGAGACATTTCTATCATAGGTGAACACAAACTCCCTAGGTATGTCCTACCCTTGATGTGCCCTAAGTGTGAAGTGGGGAAGGGGATAGGGATATGATTGTCCCTAGATGTAGTGTTTGTGGCACTCTAATGGTACATGAGAATCCTATTTTGTCATTTTCTTGTGCTTCTTCTTTGTCTTTTCTTTTCCTTTTCTCCTTTATTTTTCTTTTTTTTTGACACTTAATACATGGGGAGGAAGTATGCTAGGCATCATCCCTATACTCTTTAGGGGCTACACTATGAGGGGACCTAAAGGACTTGGTAAGGAAGGGTCTACTCTACTACTAGCATTATCACATAGCTATCAATATGTACATTTAGATTAAAAAAGAGTGGTGGGAGTTGCACCTCTTTTGCCATGGGCTTTTGTTTGAGCAAAATCCTAAGTACTTTGGGCTTTTTGAATTGACATTGTAGATATTGGAAAAGGTGTACCTACCATGCATATTCGAGTTGTAATCTATCCTTATTCTCTGTGGATATGGCATGTAGGTAGGGTCTTTGTGCTCGTGTATTATGGTGTTGCAGAAGGTGATCCAAGCATCAAGATTGGTGTCCCAAACACATTGCCACCATTGTGGTTGGGCTTTATATCCACAAACGGTCTTCAAAATCTCCCAAAAGTTATCTTGCCAATAATTTGTGGGCTCTTTTTGCCACCTTATGGGGTGACTTTCTCTCTCTTTGTCCATCTATTTCCTAGCCATTGCATGAGTGTGATCACTTGCTCCACCACTCTTAGAGATAGAACTCTGTCTAAAGAATGAGGGTAGTGAAGGAGAGCTTGAAGGATCGACTTTGGTTTTTCCATTGCTCCCAAATAGCTAGTTCCTAGGCCCAATTTATAGGGTAGCATTCCTCTCTTTGGGGACTTGGACCTCAAAAACTTGTTGTGGCCTTTCTTGGAGTCTCTTTTGTGCCAACTCTACACCTGCTCTCTCCACCTACACTTTCTTTCCACAACCCTCTCAGGGGCATCTTTCTCACCATGCTGTAGAGGTGATCAATCACCAAGACCCACGGACTGCTTATTGCTTCAAGCATTCCAAGGTGAGCACTAATGGTGGCTACCTCTCACATAGCCGACGTGCTATCCATCTCTACCAGTGTAGTGAGCTTACCTCCATGCCCGATCAAGTTACCTCCTATCCCAAGCACTCCAGTAGCTCCATGATCCAAGTGCAAACTTAAAGCAAGCTCCATCCTTAAGCTCCACGCTCCAAGCTTCTCCACCACGGTCCCTCACCCTCACACACTCACTCCCTCACACTCTCGCACTCCCTCGCTCAAGCACACTCTCACACTCTATCTCACCTTGTTCGTTTGAGGGTTAATACCTACTCTTCTGTGCATGCTTGCGCCTGCTATGATAGGCTCGATACTTGTGACTATTCTTCTTTGTTTGGCCCTTCTTCTCTTGGTGGTTCCATTGGAGTTGTAGTGGGTGGTTTAGCTGGTTGTTCTGGCTCTCCAAACACTAACTCCTCCAGCTCATCTGCCATCAATAGCTTAGCCTTCCCCAAGTATTATCATTTTGTCTCCATTGCTTCTTCTCTCTTCTAGTACTCTTTCATGGAAGCCGTATCCCAAAGCTTGTCTTGTAAGTTCTAGCTTCCTCCATAACCCTTCCATGGTATCTTCACCCTCGACTTCGGTCACATGCAAGATTGTGTTAAAAAAGGCATGCTGTTGGACCTTAAGACCTGTCTCCATTGCTTCCACACCCTGCTACTGCTATGATTTGTTTGCTTTCTGCCAAGGCAAGTCATTCTACAAGATCTTTGAGTCTTCGAGCGGTTTGTTCCTCCCACGCCTTGGCCTTTTTGCTCATCCTCTCTATGCCCTAATCCTGGCAATGAGATAGCATCATGACCATCTGCTCTTACTCCTTTCAGATTTTGAGAATTTCTTCTTTCTACAATTTGAGGTGGTTCAGCTATTTTTTCAATCATTCTCATTCTAAGAGGGACACCTGAAATTGGTTTTCCATCTCTCTTAGTTTTTTGGCTTCCATTTTGTCTCTTTGTACCTTGGCCTCACGTAATTCCTTGAGCAGCTCTTCCTTTTGTTGTTTTTTCTTTCTACACTCTATGTAGGCTTGGGTCCTAACCCTTTTTAGCTCCTTAATGAGCTCGTCTTTGATTCTCCTTAGCTTGTCAAGGTACTCTTGTATTTGCTCGTTTTGCTACAGGAGAACCGAAAAGTCCTCCTCCAACATCACCTGTTCTCCACTTCCCTTTCCATGGGGCTCTTTTGCAACTTTCTCCTTTGATTTCCCTTCTATTGTCTCTTTGGCTTCCAACTATTTCCTCAAGTCACTTATCTGCCTTTTCTGGATGGCTATTTGGCATGTTTTTTCAAGTTGGCAGGTTGAGAATGTTTCATTTTCAGTTTCCAGCTCCTCCGATGCTACCTTTCTCTACTCTTTTATTCTTTCTAGCTATCCTAGCAGTTCCTTAATGTACTCATCGTACTATGATGACCATGGCATGGTTGAGGATATGGACATGGTTGAGGCTTCCACCATAGCCTTCATCAAGTCCTTCCTTGGACTTCGCATCCACAACAACAAGTCTCTTTGTTCCTGGTATGGGGGCACCTCCATTGGGTGGTGGTCCTGGGTGGTGGTCCAACATGTTGCATCGTGTTGACTAGGTATTGCACCTAAGCCATCACATTTCTTTGGTCCACTTTGGAATTCATCATTTCTTGGGTGGTAGTAGCAGTGGCAACCATGACAAGCAGGGGTGGTTCCACTTCTATTGTTGCTTTCTCACTTCTTTGTTTCCTACCTTTCTTGCTTTCAGAGATGTGATGGGCTTTGTGGGATTAGGGAGAAGTGCTTCTCTTGTGGATGGGAAATCTCTTTGGAGTCTCCCCTACTTTCTCTTCCTTTCCTATCTCTCCCATGGCTTCTTGAATGATGGTGGTTATAGCACCCCTCTAAACCCTATGAGGGATGCTTTTGATGCAAGCATTTTTTGGTCTGATTTGGCTATGGTGGTGGTTGGTGACTCCCCTCCTGCAGGCCTTTGGCTCAATGACAATGCCTTGGCTGATGATTCAATTGTCTTGCGAACATAGGCATTCAAGTTTACTTCATCTAGGGCCCCTACTGCAATACTTTCAACCATTGAAACTAGAATCCGAGCCATAAGGGTATTATATCAATAACTGGAGAATAGGGCATGCACCATCTTGGCCTATAAAGGGACGTCTACTAGACTAATTCCATCATTGGTGTGAACCTTTGTCTTCAACATCTTGAACATGCTATAAACGACCCTCTTTAGGCAAGGGGCATGTTGAAGATGTTGAAGAGTAGACTTAGGCCTAAAGAGGGTCGTTATAAAGGACCCTCTTTATTGCTAATGTCTCGTCATCAAGGAGGCCTAAGTCTAACCATTCATAGCTCCTAGCTGGTGTGGTGAATCTGGCATCCAATCATTTGATGTAGGTGATGAGGTCGTCCCCCATGTTCAATGAGGTCCAAGGCCAAGGTGATGTGAATGCACTATGGGTCATAGTTGACATTGTTGTATACTTTTTTTTTAAATGTGCATCCTAGCAGTGATTCCTTACGAGTGGCCTTGGTGTTAGGCATCATGTAGAAGATCATAGGAAGGCTTTTAGTCTCGATAGAGATCAATATTTTTCACTTTCTCAACAGTGAGTAGGAGTACCACACAAATAGGGTGAGTTTAGCATTAGTAGATTGTAGTTGGGGTTGACCAATGAGGGTCCAATGGTCGTGTGTAAGAATATTACAGTCAGCTCCTTCATCAATAAGCATATCAAAGACATGTATCTTTTGGGCAATCACCGATATGCATAGGTAGGAAGGTTCTACATTTTCCTCATCCCTGTCCTCTATCTCAGTGATAGTGGCAACTCTCACATTTATGAGGAATTCTAGCATTGGAGGCTCATGTAGTGGATGCATTGGGGGATAGTACTTCTTGAGGCGTCTACCACTAAAGAAGCCTACGCCCTCTCCTTCTAGGGTCTCAAGCTCTTCTAAGTTTCCAGTTTGACTAATTTTGTGAGCCTGAAAGGCCCAAAAACTTTGAAGTTCATCTTTTGCTTATGGCCCCTTATAGAGTATAGTAGTACTAGGTCATCGTGCTCAAAATCACATTGTTTGACATGTTTGTCAAACTAGCTTTGCCATCTTGCCTTTTTGCAGATTAGCACATGGGTAGCTAGGAGTTGGGTCTCAAAAAGGCATTCTAGCTTTATGAGGCATTTTGTCCATGCCTCTTTGCCATCCCATCTCTCTTTTGCACTACCACACTCTCAAGATTAGAATGGAAAACTCCACTAGCAGGATCATTTTGGTCCTATAGATATTCTTGAATGGTGTTTTCCCTATTGACATATTATAGGCTGTTCTATAGGCCCATAGCATTGCCATGAGTTTGTTGTCCCAGTTTGCTGCATGAGGCAAAGACTATCTTAGTCAGTACTGACACTGCTCGACTACGCGATTTTTTTCTAGGTGTTCCCTCCAACTGGACTGAAGGATAGATCAGCAACAAACACCTCCAATTATCGCCAAAGCATGTCTTTAAACATGGTACACATGAGGTGCTGAAAGGTAGATGATGCATTTGTTTTCCCAAATGGCATAACTATGTAGGCAAACATCCCCCATTATGTCGCAAATGTTGTCTTATACCTATCAACGTGGTGTACTTGCACTTGGTTATAACCTGAGAAGTCGTCTAGGAAATTATAGGCCTCTTTTTCCACTACTCTTTCAAGCATGTGCTTTTCGAGCCTCTCAAATAGTCTATCAAGTGCTTACAATAGCACCCTCAATCTTAATTGACCCAATTCACCTACCATACTATAAATAATAGTAAATATTTTTAAATAAACATGGAAATTAGCTCACCTCATACTTTAGCCCTTACCTCTTTAGACTATGCACTCTCTAGTCCCCGTAGGAAGGAGCTAGTCAACATTGCAGAGAACTATCTTAATGCAGTATGAGAAGTTTGCAACACTTATGATTAATGCTCAAAAAATATCAAAGAATTTGAAGGTTTGTGGCCTGCTTTGGCTGGGTACATCAAGAATTTTAGGAGCTCACATATTTTTCTTTTACATATCACTACTCCAACTAGCTAATGGTGACACAACTGTAGCTATTTTGTCTACTTGTTTGTCCCAATCGGATTTTACAACCAATGATTTGATTCCCAACCAAATTTCAGAAAGTTTTACTGAGTATACAGAGTAAATTATAGCAAAAACCCTCTTCGATCATTCTGTTAATAATACATCCAAGAACATGCCGCTCATAAGCAGCATGGAGGAGTAGCTAGTTGGTCTCGAACTGCAAGTACTTCATTCAAATCAATGAAAATTCAAAAATTTCAATGCTTTCCAAGATTTTTGACAATTAATCTTTAGTAAACAAAATCATCCAATATCTTCACAAGAACAATCTCCACGACAAATGATTATTAGCAATAATTTAGTAAGAAACAAAACAACCAACATGTACTCTTGATTTCTCATGAATATTTTGCATTCAAGACTGAATTTTTAAAACTAAATTTACTGATGTAAGCTGTCAACCCCGTTCGTTTTGTCAAGCATGTATGTTCTAGTCTTCTAAGACTACTCACAGTGATTATATAAGATTATTTGTGCTCTCTTGCTACCCTTTCTTGAATTCTTTCCCAAACCATAGAATACATGTATTTTCAACAAAGAATATCAAAAAATCTCAGTGACATACCAGCAATACTCATGTTCTTTACCATTTTCCAATTATGCCCAAAAATCACTACAAGCAAGTAATGCACCTAGTTATTACAAGTGTGACCACTTTCATGTGCTTCTTATGTCAAGATCCAAAATCAGTAATAAATATGAACTAGGTATAGATAGTCCCACATATTTTCATGACCTTTGTATGCGTCTTTCAGCCCCAATCATGAATAGTATTGATATGTGCAAGCAAGAGTCTTTACGGGTAATCGGGTGTTGACCGCAACTAGCTAGTCGAACTCCCACCTCCCGCCATGCAATATGCCAATGCATCCTTGTAATATTTCCACACAATAAAAGTTAGTTAGTTAGTTTGAAAGTTAGTTAGCAAATTAATAAGCTAGTAAGGTTACTAACTAAAGACTAACTAAAGTAAAAACTAACTAACATTAATAATTAAGGATTTTTATTTAATTAAAAATATATGTAAAAAATCGAGAGTCATAAATTCGATATTTTTCTCAAATTGACAAGGACCATAGCCACCCTTCACGTAAGTTACAACGTGAACGAGACTTTTGAGCTATATTAATCACGAGTATTAATGTGTATAGTTTGGATGGTCCAAAAATACTATATTTTGGGCAAAACTAGTATATTTTAGATATTTTAGATATTATCTTAAAAATATATGAAGATTTCTAGAATTTGATGTCATTTAAAAGAAAAGACAAGTGATGTTTTAGTTAGTTTTAGAGATTTTATCAAAAGAAAAAATAAAGAGAGGGATTTGCGAAATCGCACGCACCGCAATTGCAATCTACAAGTAGCAGACAACACTTCGAACAAAGAAAAGAAGAAGGAGTGAACTAAGAGCTTTCTAATCAAGTATTTTGGGGTTTTACCCCCCTTTCGGAGCCAATGAAACCATCTTATTTATGATCTAAGCATCAGATCACTGATGTTTCCAAGATCCCCCTCCACAAAGAGCTCCACTTCTTAGCCATAAGCCCTCTTCTCTAATCCACTATAAATATGAGGCATGGGGAGGCACAATAAGTAGAAGGAGACCCCGAGAGGCTGCGAGAGAGAGGTAGAGAGAAGGATATACTCCAAGAGATTGTGAGAGAGAGCTTGAGAGAGAGAGAGAGAGAGAAGAGTTACCCCAAGAGACTGCTCAATTTCCTCTATTTCGATACTCGACTAAACCATCTTCTTTTACACTCTCCCATCTCGAATCTATTCTGCCTTCTTAATCTCTTGAGTCTACTTGCGGACGATGGCTCCCAAGTGAAGAATGTCACGTGTGGATGGCAATCCCACAACTAGCAACGAAGCTTCGGGCAAAGGCATCACTGTCAATCCAACTACAGTTCTGATTGTAAGTAATGTATTTCCAAATTGATAGATGCTTGTTTTGATTCTTGTATGAGATACATTACGCACCATACTATGATACATGAGTATAGGTCATCAAAAGGGATAAATTTTATCTCACATATTCAAAAGATCAAGCTTGAAAAGTGCATGTATTAAGGAAAGTTAATTGCACCTAGTTGCATATGGCTTGTTCGTTGATAGCGCAATTACAAGGAGGAAGTGCTCAATAGTTATGAATGGCATAATCATGACATTAAAAATTATGCATACAAGTGTTGAGTAAATTTTACATAGAATCTCTCTTTGATCCCAAGGGGAAGAACATATATGCGATGGTAATGTTATCGCGACTATTCTTGCATTGTTTGGCAAGAATACAATTGGTTTTTTGTTGGTTGATCTAACAACATCCTAAATGCTTTTACATTCAACTAGTTGTTATTTTGTTGTTTGGATGATTGTTCCAAGTGCTTGTGATTTATGCTAAATGCATGGTAAGGGTCTGTGATGATGACAAGTTGCCATGGGGATAAAGGAATGTTTTCCTAGAAAATGATATTAGGACCGAATGCCTTGTTGTGCTAGATTCCTAAAGGATTTAATTAAGGAAGGATATATTGCATAGGTGGATCACCTCAATGATCGCACCACGGATTAATCCAAAGAGGGCACTACTTGATTCATGGGCCGAAGGTCGAGTGATGAAAAGGCCAACAATGAGAATGATATTTCGTTCCTAGACAACTTGCAGGTCAGTTGGAGCTCTGGACACCCCTTGCTAGGTCTAGAATGGAGTTGAAAACCTCCATGGCCCCCAACATCTGGGCATGTTGGGAGATCCTATTCTAGATAAAGGATTGAATTTGTGCTGCCACGTGATTTGGACCAGTTACTTTTGCAAGGTAGAAGAGATACTTCTATTGGAAAAAAGGGATACATAATTTCTCCTGTATGGGTGAGAGACAAATATTAACTTGAAGATAAGTTAAGGAACTTATTTGAACTTGTTTGTCAAATAGATTTCTTGCTCTGTTTTTGTGTCTGTGCTATAGGTTATGCAAACGAACCATGTTCCGTAAAAGGCTTAATTAATGAAGCTGTCTTTAAGTGTCATACATAAATGTGGTAGGACTTGATTAGAAAACTAAAGCTATTAAGGAAAGCGGATGGGCGGAACCCTTGATGGGTCCTTCCTACGGCAGGGTGGTCCCAGAGAATTGGGAGGCTTCTCACAAGATTTTACCGTCATTTGACCTTTAGAAATTGTTAGGATATAACCCGATTCATGCAGTTTTAGGGGACTGGAATGGGACTATGCCCTACGGGTGTAGAGAGGTTTAGCGACGCATCCCTCTCGTTTCCCTTTCTCTTTGAGCGAAGTGCAGCATGGGTCTGCTTTGGCTTGGGTATCTATGCGTAAAGTAGGATGTCTAGGATCCGACGCTAGAATGCTGATAGGAGACCTTGTCACTAGGAGCCCAAATTTTAGGTCGATCCTAGTGGGTTTTGGCTGTGAGCATTTCATTGCGAGGCGGATTTAGGAAACCCTAGGCGACAAAACTTGGACTATTCCATGGGAGTGTTGGGCAACAATGCTTAGATTTATTTCTTGATAGACCACTAAAAGCATGGTTGGACAACCAATGGGCAGGCACCTTAAAGTTGGTATCAGAGCGAAACTTCGTAATGACGCGTGATTGATTAATGTATGGTTCATAGACATATCCTTAACAAAATAACCTAAATGGTATGGCTTGATTGTTAGGCACCTCGTGCACCCACAAATGCTGATATGCAAGAGGAGAAATTTCTTCTTATGCAAATTAAGGCACCCAAGTTTGATGGAAAAGGAATAGGCATCGTAGTAGAGGCGGAGATATGGATTGAGTCAATAGGTGAGTATTTCTCTACTTCAGGAACTGCCTCCATGAAGTGCAAGGATCAAGGTATTTTCGAAGTCGTTGTCACTTAGGCTCAGCTGAAAGATTCCATACACAGACGATACCTTTCACCAACCTACTAGACTTTGAGGATGAATGAATGTTTCAAGCTCAAGCAACTCAAATTAACCTTGGAAGCTTATTACTCAAAGTTGGTAACCCTACTAAAATATGCGTCACCTATGGAGATTGGGCAGCAAGTGTTCAAGTTTTGCCATGACCTAAACACTCCTCTGAACCATCGTCTTGAATCAATGCATCCAACAGACTTGCAATATGCATTACTTCGAGTGAATCCAATTGTCCAAGAACTTAAATCGAGAAATTGTAGCAAAGATGACTCCCGAGATCTGGGTAAGAGATGCCATACATGTGGAGAGATAGGGCACATCTGTAGGAGATGTCCCTACTGTCAATGCTTCCATTGTAATGAGCTAGGATACATCCAAGCAGATTGCCCTTATCTAAGTCCAGAAGACATTGAGCCTCCAAGAAAATGAAGCTACATAGGTGCAGTCTATGGATATCTAGAGGAATTAGATGAAGACGGAGATCTAGAACCGACAATACCTCTTCAGGATGACTAGAAATCCTAGAAATTTTATCAACATGAAATACAACTTGTACAGGAATAAAATTTACTCTTGTAACTACAGTTAACCTGAGTAATATGAGTTGCATCTATTTTTAGCCTAAAACTTGCAAATGAATAAAGATACTCTGGCAAGGAATGACAATTATAACTTGCAATGAATGTCTCTTAAGTCGTTCCTTCTCAACTAATATAGATTGGGTCTTATTAGAATATCGAAGCTTGGAAGTCACTACAAGGATTTGAGCTAGTAGCGACACCGATTAGCGACGGCGGATAGCGGCGTCGCTATTGGCATCGCTATTGGTGTCGCTAATAGCGTCGCTATTGGTGTCGCTAATAGCAACGCTATTTGCGTCTCAAATGCGAGGCAGATAGCGACGCAAATAGAGACGCTCCACAGGGAAAAAAAGCGGCTGAAACCGAGCGCGGTTTTCATTTCGCGTTTGCGGCTTGTGGGTTTTGAGAGCGAGACCGAGGGAGAGAGCGACCATCGTGAGAGAAGGAGAGGAAGAAGACTTGCCGTCGTGCCGCCGCCGCCGCCGTTTTTCGCGAAGGAGAGGAGGAGCCTTCATCGCAAAGAGGAGCCGCCCCACGCTCGCCATATCTCATTGGTGAGTCTCCCTCTCTCTTTCTTTTGCTTGTTTAAGGTTTAAATCACTCTCTTTTGCTTGTTTAGGAGAGGAAATGAGAGAGAAAGAGGGAGAGGGAGAGAGAGGGAGAGAAAGAGAAAGAGAGAGAGAGGGAGAGGGAGAGGGAGGGGGAGGAAATGAGAGAGGGAGAGGGAGGGAGAGGGAGAGTGCATTCTCTCTCTCCCTCTCCCTTTTGCTTGTTTAATGTTTAAATCATTTTCTTTTTTGCTTGTTTAGGAGAGGAAACGAGAGAGTAAGAGAGAAAGAGAGGGAGAGGGAGAGGGAGAGGGAGAGGGAGAGGGAGAGAAAGAGAAAGAGAAAGAGAGAGAGAGAGAGGGAGAGGGAGGGGGAGGGGGAGGAAATGAGAGAGGGAGAGAAAGAGAAAGAGAGGGAGAGGGAGGGAGAGTGAATTCTCTCTCTCCCTCTCCCTTTTGCTTGTTTAATGTTTAAATCACTTTATTTTTTGCTTGTTTAGGAGAGGAAATGAGAGAGAAAGAGAGGGAGAGAAAGAGAGGGAGAGGGAGAGGGAGGGAAAGGAAATGAGAGAGGGAGAGAAAGAGAAAGAGAGGGAGAGTACATTGTCTCTCTCCCTCTCCCTTTTGCTTGTTTAATGTTTAAATCACTTTATTTTTTGCTTGTTTAGGAAATGAGAGAGAAAGAGAGAAAGAGAGGGAGAGGGAGAGGGAGGGGAAGGAAATGAGAGAGGGAGAGAAAGAGAGGGAGAGGGAGAGGGAGAGGGAGAGGGAGAGGGAGAGGGAGGGAGAGTGCATTCTCTCTCTCACTCTCCCTCTTGCTTGTTTAATGTTTGAATCACTTTCTTTTTTGCTTGTTTAGGAGAGGAAATGAGAGAGAAAGAGAGAAAGAGAGTGAGAGGGAGAGAGAGGGAGAGAAAGAGAGGGAGAGGGAGGGGAAGGAAATGAGAGAGGGAGAGAAAGAGAAAGAGAGCGAGAGGGAGGGAGAGTGCATTCTCTCTCTCCCTCTCCCTTTTGCTTTTGGATAGTGTTAAGATTTATTGTGAGAGGGAGAGGAAATATGAGAGAAAGAGAAAGAGAGGGAGGGAGAGGGAGAGAAAGAGAAAGATAACATATATTGGAATGATAGCATATCCATGATTATGGTAATGGTATCCACTTTACTTTTTTTATGGGTACCATTACATCGATCCTTAAGGGGGCTAAAAATTAGTCATACCATTTATAAATTCTAATTAGGAGATTTAAGATGCATGACAATAGACTTATCGATAATTGTATGCAATGTGCTTTGCCATGGGCCACGTACATTGGTGACTCTTTAAGATGGCTTAAAATTGGTCATGTCCTTCATAATGTCCAAGTAGGGGATCTAATTGTGATATGCATAATTCATTGTTTTTGTATTAACTTTATAGGCATAACAAATTAGAAATCATGCCAACTAGTCAATGGAAGGACTAAAAGAAAATGATACCCTAGCTAATGGTCATTACGGTACTTCATCAAAATGAACCCAAAAGTATTGTTATAGAAGAAAAATCCCTTAAATTGAGTATAGGATATTTTCTCTCAGGTCTTATGACTATGAGTAGAATTGATTGAAATAAATTTTATTACTATAGTTGATAAATTTCATAGATGGCATTAATTTTAATACGCGATCCTAGGGCAAAAAAACCACATTTCTAAGATGCTTTTTGTTGAGACTGATTTTTTATTAGACTAAGAGATCCTCAATGATGCTCATAAATGGATTACTTATACTCAAAGCCCTCTAGTGCAGTTTTTTACAATAACGAATAATTATCTACCGGGACAAACAAATCCTTGAGCATGATATAAGGCCGAGATATAACATCAAAAAATCTCTCAACTACTATGTACAATGCAAGATTTATGGTCAACTTGCAACTTGACGTACATCTCCATAAAGCTATCCATTTAAGCCTCGTTTGCTGTAATGTAGATAAGATGGAAAACGAAGAAGGTTTTATTGTTCAAGATCGTGAGATGTATCTTAATCAGCGTGTCCCATGTCCTTGCTCTCAATGCAAGTTAGCAATTAGACGAAAACGTCGATTGTCTATAGATCACGTACGACGATTTGGCAAGTTTCAATGTGAGATCATTGATCAGGCGATTGCGGATTTTCACCAAATGGTAATTTGAAGTTAATATCAATCATGCATTGTACTCGCAAGCTAATTGAAAACCATACACAATAAGATTGGGTCTTGTTGGCAAATTTTCTATCCAGGGGGTGATGTCTCGACCCAAGGGGGAGTGCACCCTTTGCGGCCAATTAGAAGAGTTCGTGGACGTGCGATGGATGGATTGCAGGAGCCAATCCACCACTTGCAAGGCCCATCTATACCGTCAATGCCAGAGGAGACAGACAACCTTCCCGACCTACCTACAATCTTGGAGCCTGAGATGGAGGCAATGATCGATGCATTGATTCCCATGGATGTTGAGACATCTGACCCACTTAGAGAGGAAGCATCCATACCATTATATGATGGGTGCCGAGTATCTCGGTTGAAGACATTGCTTGCACTCTTAAGTGTGCAAGCAAAATACGGTTGGAGCGATATGAGTGTGACTAAGTTATTTAGGTACCTTGCACATAGGCTTCATTGATTTTTTTTTTAACACTATTATTGCAAACATTTGTGCTTTTTCAAGGTGTTTTATGATTTTTTTCAGATTATTGAAATATCATATATTACCACCTGCAAATACCATGCCTGAGTCTCATGATGATGCACGACATGTTTCACAAAAGCTTGGCATGGACTACAATAACATCCATGCATGTATCAATGACTGCATACTGTTTCGAGATGAATACAAGACTATAGAGACATGTCCAAAGTGTGGTGCTCAAAGGTATCGACAGGACTTGCAAGGGCAAACTATCCCTCAAAAAGTTCTCAGACACTGTGCAAGATATGAGCAGGCACGATGGTCGGCGGTCAGCCAACATTCGAGCCATTCTCATGTGGACGATGCATGACTTTCCGGGATTGGGAGAGTGCTCAGGTGAGCAGACCTCCGTTCTCACTGGCAGACCAGGAGCTGTCTCATTCTTCGTCAGGGCGCTCTGCTAGATCTGCTTCAGCGCGATCAGATGCTTCAGCTTCGAGCAGACGATCTCGATGCTCACGACTTGGGCCAGAGGGAGGGACTACATCGGGATCAGGGGGTGCTGCTGTGGAGACACAGATGTGGTGTCTTCGTCTCATCGTTCAGGTGGAGTTGCGTCACCTCCAGGATTTGTCACACATGTGGGGACGTCTACTCCAGTTACTCCGGCTTTTGCACAGCCGTCAGCAGGTGGCACCCCTTTGAGTGCCACTCCGAGAGAGGTTACCCCGTTGGTACACCGGATGTAGAGGGGTCTCCTGGATATGCCCAGGAGCGTGGACGGAGATGGGAGAGGACCCATCTTAGACAGACTCCTAGGGGTTATGGATACCTGGTTGATAGTAGGTCAGGAGCCATCATCATGAATGATGAGGGGAGGAGGGTGATGGCTCGCATGAGAGAGTTGTGCCAACAAGTTTTTCAGCACAACGTCCTGGATCATTGGAAGAACATACCGGAGGGGAGCAAGGACTACATAGTAGCATCCTTGCACGAGGAGTTTCCGGTGCCAGCCATAGTAGATAGATTCTCTACGGGCTGGATGATGGATTGCATACATGCATACATGTCACATAGACGATCCGACGCACGCAAGGAAATCAAGAGTGGGGCTGCAAAGCCCGAGTGGCTAGATGCAGACGACTGGCGCCGACTGAGGGAGGAGGCTATAGATTCACCAGGACATTGGAGTCAGCAGCCAACAGGAGGCCGCGAGGGCACGACTCGAGACCGGAGTGGTCCATCATCTTGGGAGTGGCGGCCACAAGACATATTTGGAGGACTTTGTAAGTTTCTCTTATGTTTTGCTTGTTTGTTTTTTTGAAATATTCTTTGTATTGACAATCATGTTTCTAACAGTTAGCATTTTGTTTTCTTTGCAGCACTCCATTACAAATCGCGATCCGCAAGGCCTTGAGACTCGATATGCAGAGAGGCACGGTCTCAATGCATTGATCGACCGGCTGTATAGACGCGCCGGCCCTGTAAGTCACTCATCTTTCTTATCCGTAGTTACCATGAGATATTTGAATGCACTAGTGTATGGTGGATTAATATGTTGTTTCTTTTTCTGCAGAATGGGTTCGATACTCCTTTGCGATGGGACGAGCTTTCGGGGGACGAGGATTTATAGCTCGCCCTTGGATCCTTGGAGCTCACACACCTTTAGTTTTTAGTCGCCTGATCTATGTAGACATTTTCTATGTATTAGTAATATCCTTTCATGATTGTACTAATCGCATTTTATGCGATCATGTATTTATTTCATGTATCAATTTTATGATTTCAGTATAAATTCTTTTTGTTTGCAAGTGCTTTGTATGCAGTCCACAATTTTTTATTTCCCTATTACCGTTGCTATTTGCGTCACAAATTTACTGCTCACGTCGCTATTGGCCTCGCTATGCGCATCGCAAATTCACTAGTTGTGTCGCTATTTGCGTCACTATATGCGTCACAAATGCGACGCATATAGCAACGCATATAGCGACGTTTCTATAGCGTCGTCAATAACGACGCTTTTTGCGACGACGGGGGAAAATTTTGTTGTTTGTATTTTCGTCGCTTTAAACGTCGCTATAAGGTCTATATCTTGTAGTGAGTATTCTTTAGTATTACAAGCAAAGCCAATTGTCCATGGAGCTCAGTCCCAAGCTAAGAAGAGGACAATCTAGGATCATAGTTTCCAAGATAAAGGACCATTCCAATCTGCTAAAAGGATCCTATGACAATTTGATCTAAAAAAGAAACACCTGGCAAGGACAACCAAGAACCTTGTGACCGCAAGTATAAAGCTCCACGATGTTTCTATTGCAGGGAGTTCGGTCATTTTCAAAAGTGAATGCCCAAAGCACCCTAAACACCGATGCTCCGAGTGCCACAACATTGGACATAACTACATCAATTGTCCCAACAGAACTTGAAGAGAACTTGAGCTTACAAGAAATGAAGTTGTACAAGCTCCAGTGATCCAGAATATACCAGGTGCTTAGGAAAAACCTAGGAGATATCCATGAGATGTAACTACAATAAATTTTCTCTTGTAATCAAGAATTGGATAAATCATATACAATAGGTTATTGTTTCCAAAGACTGCATGCCTATGAGTGATCAGAGTAGCACATCGAAAGCATAGTGGGCCCATAACCCACAGGTTTCAAAATGATACCCCCAATTTCTCTCGAGATGAGGACATCTCGATCTCTCTAAGGGGAGGAGGATGTAATATTTCCACACAATAAAAGTTAGTTGGTTAGTTCAAAAGTTAGTTAGCAAATTAATAAGTTAGTAAGGTTACTAACTAAAGACTAACTAAGGTAAAAACTAACTAACATTAATAATTAGGGATTTTTATTTAATTAAAAATATATGTAAAAAAATCGAGAGTCATAAATCTAATATTTTTCTCGAATTGACAAGGATCGTAACCACCCTTCACGTAAGTTACAACGTGAATGAGACTTATGAGCTATATTAATCACTAGTATTAATGTGTATAGTTTGGATGGTCCAAAAATATTAGATCTTTGGCAAAACTAGTATATTTTAGATATTTTAGATATTATCTTAAAAATATATGAAGATTTCTAGAACTCGATGTCATTTAAAAGAAAAGACAATTGATGTTTTAGTTAGTTTTGGAGATTTTATCAAAAGAAAAAAATAAAGAGAGGGATTTGCAAAATCGCGCGTACCACCATCACAATCTACAAGTATAGACAGCACTTCGAACAAAGAAAAGAAGATGGAGTGAACTAAGAGCTTTCTAATCAAGTGTCTTGGGGTTTTACCCCTCTTTCGGAGCCAATAGAACCATTAGATTTATGATCTGAGCATAAGATCACTGATCTTTCCAAGATCCCCCTTGATAAAGAGCTCCACTTCTTAGCCACATGCCCTCTTCTCTAATCCACTATAAATATGAGGCATGGGGAGGCACAAGAAGTAGAAGGAGACCCTGAGAGGCTGTAAGAGAGAGGTAGAGACAATGATACTCTCCAAGAGATTGTAAGAGAGAGCTTGAGAGAGAGAGAGAGAGAGAGAGAGAGAGAGAGAGAGAGAAGAGTTACCCTGAGAGACTACTCAATTACCTCTATTTCGATACTCAACTTAACCATCTTCTTTTACACTCTCCCATCTCGAATCTATTCCGCCTTCTTAATCTCTTGAGTCTACTTGTGGACGATGGCTCCCAAGTGAAGAATGTCACATGCGGATGGCAATCCCACAACCAGCAAACAAAGCTTCAAGCAAAGGCATCACTGTCAATCCAACTGTGGTTCTGATCGTAAGTAATGTATTTCCAAATTGATAGATGCTTGTTTTGATTCTCGTATGAGATACATTAGGCCCCATACTATGATGCATGAGTATAGGTCATCAAAAGGGATAAATTTTATCTCACATATTCAAAAGATCGAGCTTGCAAAGTGCATGTATTAAGGAAAGTTAATTGCACCTAGTTGCATATGACTTGTTTGTTGATAGAGCAATTACAAGGAGGAATCAGTCAAGGGTTATGAATGGCATAATCATGACATTAAAAATTATGCATACAAGTGTTAAGTAAATTTTACATAGAATTGCTCTCTGATCCCAAGGGAAAGAACATATATACAATGGTAATGTTATCATGACTATCCTTGCATTGTTTGGCACGAATACAATTGGTGGTTGATCTAACAACACCCTAAATGCCTTTACATTCAACTAGTTGTTATTTTGTTGTTTGGATGATTGTTCCAAGTGCTTATGATTTATGCTAAATGCATGGTAAGGGTCTGTGATGACAAGTTGCCATGGGGATAAAGGAATGTTTTCCTAGAAAATGATATTAGGGTTGAATTCCTAAAGGATTTAATTAAGGAATGATATATTGCATGGGTGAATCACCTCCATGATCGCACCGCGGATTAACCCAAAGAGGGCACTACTCAATTCATGGGCCGAAGGTCGAGTGGTGAAAAGGCCAACCCACAAGAATGATGTTTCGCTCCTAGACAGCTTGCGGGTCAGTTGGAGCTCTGGACACCCCTTGCATGGTCTAGAATGGAGTTGAAGACCTCCGTGGCCCCAATGTCTGGGCATGTTGGGAGATCCTATTCTAGATAAAGGATTGAGTTTGTGGTGCCATGTGATTTGGACCAGTTACTTCTCGAGGGTAGAAGATATACTTCTGTTGGAAAAAAGGGATACATAATTTCTCCTATATGGGAGGGAGACAAATATTAACTTGAAGATAAGTTCAGGAACTTATTTGAACTTGTTTGTCAAATAGATTTCTTGCTCTATTTTTGTGTCTATGCTATAAGTTATGCGAATGAACCATGTTCCCTAAAAGGCTTACTAATGAAGCTGGCGTTAAGTGTCACACATAAATGTGGTAGGACCTAATTAGAAAACTAAAGCTATCAAGGGAAGCGGGTGGATGGAACCACCAACGAGTCCGTCCTATGGTAGGGTGGTCCCAGAGAACTGGGAGGCTTCTCACAAGATTTTACTGTCATTCGATCTTTAGAAATTGTTAGGATAGAATCCGATTCATGCCGTTTTAGGGAACCAGAATGGGACTATGCCCTACGGGCAGAGTGTCAAGATTGTGGGAGAGAAGGAAGGAGTCTCACTTGTAGCTTTCTTGCTTGCACAATGGGGGAATACACACAGAGGCAGAGGCTAAAAATAGTTTTTTCTCTTCTTAGTTGTGTAAGCCAAAAAGAACTCACATACAAAGAAATAGAAGAACCCTATATATGGGTCTCAAACCAAACTCAACTAACTAAGGTGGCATACTAACTGAGCCACGAACTAGAGTGGATAAGGATAGTTGTCATCTAGCTATTATTCATGGGTGGTGTACTAACCGCATCTACAACTGACAAGTCGGTGACATAAATGCACAATGGTCACCCTGGCGTATCACGAGTGGAGCTCGATATCTCAATGTCAAGAATCGCGTGGTGGAGGGGGTTGCTCAAGATACTGCGCCGAACACACACAGAATGCACAAGAAGAAGCTCACTCAAGAGACAAGAAGACAGATGGAGGCCAAAACGTTTTCTTGCTGATTTCTTCTTCTTCTTCCACACACTTTACAATGTACACAAAGTATAGATAAGATACAACATAAAAGGAAAGTGGCCTACTAAGTCAAACAATGACTAACCGACTACACTAGTCGACTGGCGCTATAACTATACAAGCTGTAAATAGGTGTAACAACCTGAATATAATAAGTAATGAGTCAGTGGCCATGTGAGAGTCATAATGACCACCGACGTGCTAAGTGTAGACATGTGAACCCATCGAACCAGGCGGTCCATCATCAATGTCCGCATGTGTTGAGCTTGTCATCTCAACACTCCCCTCAAGCTCAACTGCATCTCTGCAACTCCAAGTAAGCTTCGAAACTTTTGAAGCTTCTCTGTACCCAATGCCTTCGTGAAGATGTCAGCTATCTGATCCTGTGTGCTGACATACACCAAGTCAATCTCACCTGCTAGTACCTTCTCTCTCACAAAGTGGTAGTGTACCTCAATATGTTTTGTCCTGGCATGGAACATAGGGTTCCTAGCCAACTGTATACTGCTCATGTTGTCACAATAAATGACAGCTGAACCTTCCACCTGCACATCCAAATCAGCCAATAGCTTTTGCAGCCATACTACCTCACATGCTGCAACAGCAGCACCTCTATACTCAGCCTCTGTACTTGACAAAGCAACTATAGATTGCTTTTTGCTGCTCCATGCAACTGCTGCACTACCAAGAGAGAACATGTATCCACTGGTAGATCTTCTATCAGACATACTACTAGCCCAATCTACATCTGTGTATCCAAATACCTGTACATCTGTACCTGCCTCATAGAAAAGTCCATAATGTAATGTGGACTTCACATATCTCAATATGCATATGACTGCATCCAAATGTGGCTTTCTAGGTACTTGCATAAACTGACTCACAAGACCAACAGCGTAGCTCAAGTCTGGCCTTGTAATGGTCATGTAGATCAAACTCCCCACTATCCTCCTGAACATAGTAGGGTCTTCTATCTCATCCCCAACATCAGCACTCAGCTTTACATTCTGCTCCAATGGGACTGAAAGTGGTTTGCATGCAGTCATACCATACTTGGACAACATATCCAAGCCATACTGTCTTTAGGACAGCCACATACCATCATCACATTTGATCACCTCAATGCCAAGGAAGTACCTTAGCTCACCTAAATCCTTCATCTCAAACTTCATCTTCAAACAACCCTTGCTTCAGCAATTCCACTATCACTATCACCTGTAATAATCAAGTCATCCACATAGATGACTATGATGACCAAACCTGCATCTCCCTTTCTCACATAAAGTGAGTGATCAGCATCAGAAACATAAAAGCCAATATTGACAAGATACTCTCTGATCTTGTCAGACCATGGCTTGCTTGAGCCCATAGAGTGCCTTCTTCAACCTGCACACATATGTGGGATGCTCTAAATCTTCATAACCTGCTGGCTGATCCATATACACTTCTTCCTGCAAATCACCATGCAAGAAGGCATTCTTTACATCCATTTGTTGCAACCTCCAACCTTTGGCTGCTGCCAAAGCAATCACACATCTGACAGCTGCCATCC
Organism: Lygodium microphyllum; assembly: GCF_053477565.2. NCBI lineage: Eukaryota > Viridiplantae > Streptophyta > Polypodiopsida > Schizaeales > Lygodiaceae > Lygodium > Lygodium microphyllum. The sequence continues at coordinate 25,070,533 of NC_141138.1, read as the reverse complement.
TAGCAACTGGACTGAAGGTTTCATCATAATCTATGCAATATGTCTGGGCATAGCCTTTTGCAACCAGCCTAGCTTTGTACCTGCTAATAGAACCATCTACATTGTGCTTAATCTTATAAACCCACTTACATCCAATAGCTTTCTTTCCCTTCGGCAATGATACTAGATCCCAAGTCTTATTGGCCTCTAATGTAGCCATCTCCTCATCCATTGCTGCATCCCAATGAGCATGACCAACAGCCTCCTCAAAACATGTGGGCTCAACATCCTCAACTAGTTTCACCATATAAGCATAATGGTGAGCTGCATAACCCTCAAAACCAAATCTTTTAACAGGGTATCTCACCCTGCTAGACCTGCGTACCACTGGATCACTCAATGGAGTCTTTACATTAACACATGCTCTCTGCACACCTGGAGTCCTCACTGAAGGAATGCCAAGCTCATCATCCAAGCTCTCTGAGCCATTGGAGTCTCCATCAAGAACTGCATCAATGCCTTCTGACACTTTATTCTTTCCTTTGTCTTTACCTGTAGTGCTACTAGATGCACTCGAAGATGTAGAGGTACTCCTTGGTCTCCCAGACCAAGGACTACCAGATGATGTCTCTGGTCCACTAAGAGTCCGTGATTCTTGCCTTTCAGCTTGCACATGAGTGTCATGATCATCATCAACATCCAATGCATCACCACTAGATGCATACCAACTGCTCATTTCATCAAAGATGACATCCCTGCTCACTCTGAACTTACATGTGACAGGGTTGTAACAGCGATACCCTTTCTGCTCTAAAGAGTATCCAATAAAGACACACTTTTCAGCCTTTGGATCCAGTTTCTTCCGCAACTCATCTGGCACATGAACATACGCAATGCAGCCAAATACTTTCAAGTGTGAAACATCAGGTTTCTTACCTGTAAAACATTCTTCGGGGGTCATACCATGAACTGCAGCTGTGGGAGTTCTGTTCATAATATAAACAGCAGTATGAACAGCCTCAGACAAAAAATGCTTAGGCATATTCTTTTCAGCCATCAAGGCGCGTGCAACTTCTGCAATATGCCTGTTTTTCCTTTCTGCAACCCCATTTTGCTGTGGGGTATACCTACATGTGAACTGTCTCTTTATCCCATGAGACCTCAGAAAATCACTGAACTCATTTGAGAGGTACTCTCCCCCTCCATCAGACCTCAGGCACTTTACTTTCAAGCCTGTTTCTCTTGCAACTGCAGCCTTGAAAGTTCTAAAGTGCTCAAACGCTTCACTCTTTTCCTTCATAAAATATACCCACAGCTTTCTAGAACAATCATCAATGAATGTGACGAAGTATGAACTACCTCCAAGATATACATTTTGTGTAGGCCCCCAAATGTCTGTATGCACAACATCAAGGATATTTCTGCTTACATCTCTGTCATGTGAAAAGGGTTGTCTTGCCTGCTTACCAAACTGACATGCTTCACATACCTTTTGAAATTCTGCAACTTTAAATGTAGGCAAACCTGTAACCAACCCTTTGGACTGCATTAATTTCAGCCTTTGTACATTTGCATGTCCAATGCGTTTGTGCCAAATTTCAATGTCTACAACAACACCTTTTCCTTTGGCATACATAGCAGCATTCATAGTAGGAATTCCAGCATCTAGAGTGAACATACGTCCAACTCTACTTCCCTTTGCTACCAACCTGCACTTGTCATTGAAGTCTTCTACAAAGCAGCCCTTTGCATTAAATCTGACTTGCAGTCCTTGCTCTACCATTTGACTGACTGACACCAAGTTCTTTGTAATAGATGGCACATGTAATACATCTGAAAGACTCTTTGTCTTACCATCATGCAAGGACAAGGGAACTTTTCCAATGTGTGAAATTGGGTGGCATGAGTCATCACCCGTCTGCACATAACCTGCATTCTGCAAATCTTGCATCTCTCCAAACCATTCTACATGGCTGGTCATATGACAAATGTTCATTTTTGTCTTCATTCTGTCGTGAAGACGATGCATAGTTTCCTTGCTGCAACTTACCACTGCGGATATCATCTCTCTTAGCATAACATTGGGCTGCAATATGACCTGTTTTGCCACAGTAGTGGCACACAATACCAGAGTTGTTAGAACCTTTGTTCTGCCATCCACCTCTTCCTCTAAAGCTCCCCCTACCTCTAAAGTTACTACGACCTTCTAAAACCTGCATATCGCCAAATTGTTGATTCAATTTGTTTTGCTGGTTGTCACTACCACGTCCTGTACCACGGCCTCTTGAAGAGAACCTGCCACGTCTACTTCCTGAAGTGGAGTAGAAAGCTTGGACCTGTTCACCACTTCTTTTAGATGTCTCACTCTGCATGTTGATCTCTTCAGTGATCATAAGGGAGACCAACTCATCGAAATCTGGAAATGGCTTTCTGACATATACAGAAGTTACAAAAGACTTCCAAGCCTTTTCATTGTTAAGTCCACCCAAGGTAGATGACACCAAATCATCATCATCGGGCATTGCATCAATCGCTGCCAATGCATCTACAATGCTTCTTACCTTCAGTGCATACTCATTGATAGACATCTTCCCTTTCTTTAATGTATTCAACTCTTGCTTGAGTTGAATCTTTCGTGCCTTTGTATTTACAGAAAACATACTTTCAAGTATGGTCCAAGCTGCATATGAATTCTTTGCATTTCTAATGTGTCCCAGCATATTATTGTCAATTACCGCAGACAACCAATACATGACCTTTTTATCCTTTGCATTCCATTCCTTCCGTCCCTTTGTCTCTTCTGCAGTTGGAGGATCACTCATCTCCGGTTCCTTTTCTTCACCTGAAACAAACTCGTAGAGGCCTTTTCCAATAAGGAAGTTCGTGACACGGAACTTCCATGAAGGGTAGTTGTTCTTGTCGAGCTTCTCAATGATAGGGCTTCCACTGTTCTCTGCCATTATCACAAAATTAATACCAACAGCAAGTAAATCTTCTACAACCCTGGACCTGTAGTGCACAGCAATACACCAGACAGCCTTTTTAACTGTCTGCTCAACAATACATGCAATCTGCAACCTGTTTGCAGATAAACCTTGTGCTTACTCACTGGTAAACACCTTTGAACTTACAGATCCGAAATCTGTAACCTGCGCACCCACGTTCGGTCAATACAGTCGAAGTCACAGCGTACCCTGAAGCTGCTGTCCGCAACCTTGCGGCTTTAAAACGGGCCCTGAAACGGCCTCAGATGCCCAAATGGCTTGCCTGCAGATTACACAGTGCTCTTCGCGCACACCAAATCTCACTACAATCTGAGATTTTTGCTCTGCCCTACTTCCAGTGCCTCCACAGGCACTATCGAAGAGAAAGAGTTGAAGGATGGGAGAGCTTCTTACCCGTGGCTTGCTTGCTCGAACCTTGCTTCTTCTCCTTTGCTTCAACCTTCGAAATCAGCCTCTCTCAATGGCGCGGCTCTGATACCATGTCAAGAATCGCGTGGTGGAGGGGGTTGCTCAAGATACTGCGCCGAACACACACAGAATGCACAAGAAGAAGCTCACTCAAGAGACAAGAAGACAGATGGAGGCCAAAACGTTTTCTTGCTGATTTCTTCTTCTTCTTCCACACACTTTACAATGTACACAAAGTATAGATAAGATACAATATAAAAGGAAAGTGGCCTACTAAGTCAAACAATGACTAACCGACTACACTAGTCGACTGGCGCTATAACTATGCCAGTTGTAAATAGGTGTAACAACCTGAATATAATAAGTAATGAGTCAGTGGCCATGTGAGAGTCATAATGACCACCGACGTGCTAAGTGTAGACGTGTGAACCCATCTAACCAGGCGGTCCATCATCAATGTCCGCATGTGTTGAGCTTGTTATCTCAACACTAAACACTCCCCCTCCAGCTCAATCCCAATTCCTGCACACCAAGCAGGTCTCTAAACTTGTGCAGCTTCTTTGCGCCCAATGCCTTCATAAATATGTCAACTACCTGATCCTCTGTGCTGACATAAACTAGATCAATAAGACCTAGTAAAACCCTCTCCCACACATAGTGATAATGTACCTCAATGTGCTTTGTTCTAGCATGATAGACTGGGTTATTTGCCAAGTGTATACTGCTCATGTTGTCACAATAAATGACAACTGGCCCATCTGTAGGCTGATTCATATCATAAAGTAGCTTATGCAACCAAGCTACCTCACATGCAGCCATTGCTACACCCCTCTAGTCGGCCTCTGTGCTCGACAAGGCAGCTATAGGCTGTTTCTTGCTGCTCCAAGTGACTGCAGCACTCCCAAAAGAGAACACATATCCACTGGTAGATCGTCTATCAGAAATACTACCAGCCCAATCAGCATCAGTGTATCCATGCAGTTGTATCTGAACCCTAGTCTCATAAAATAGTCCATACTGCAATGTGGACTTCACATACCTGAGTATGCGTCTAACCGCATCCAAATGCGGTTTCCTTGGAGCCTGCATAAACTGACTTACCAATCCAACAGCATAGCTCAAATCTGGCCTGGTAATAGTCATATAAATCAAACTTCCTACTATGCGTCTGTACATAGTAGGGTCTTCCAGAAGCTCACCTGCATCTGTGCTCAACTTCACATTCTGCTCCAAAGGAACTGAAATAGGCTTACAGCCTCTCATCCCATATTTGGACAGCAGGTCCAATCCATACTGCCTCTGCAAGAGCTGTATCCCACTTGGTGATCTAATCACCTCAATGCCCAAGAAATAACGCAGCTATTCCAAATCCTTCATCTCAAACTTCTGCTTCAATAGCATTTTCACATGAAGGATATCTTCATCACTGTCACCTGTCATAATCAAATCATCAACATAAATGACAAGTAGCATAATACATTTCTCTATTTTTCTCACATAAAGTGAGAAATTTGCCTTGGAAATTTGAAAGCCAATAGTGACAAGATATTGTCCTATCTTGTCAGACCATGCTCTAGGTGCTTGCTTCAAGCCATACAAGGCTTTCTTCAACCTGCAAAACAAACTCAGGATGAAGAGCATGCACATAACCTGGTGGCTGCTCCATATAGACCTCTTCTTGCAAATCACCATGCAACAAGGCATTCTTTACATCCATCTGATGTAAATACCATCCCTTTGATGCAGCCATACCAATGACTGCTCTTATGGTTGCCATCCTTGCAACTGGACTGAATGTTTCTTCATAGTCAATGCCATATGTTTGTGCATACCCCTTGACTACTAATCTTGCCTTGTATCTGTTCACAGAACCATCTGCATTGTGCTTCACCTTATAAACCCACTTATAGCCAATTGCATTCTTACCTTTAGGCAAAGGTACCAATTCCCATGTAGCATTTGCTTCCAAGGCATCCATTTCTTCATCCATGGCTTTCTCCCATTTTTCTTTTCCCATGGCTTGCTCGAAAGAAGTGGGTTCTGGTTCCTGTATCACTTTGACCATATATGCATAGTGAATGGCTGTAAATCCATCATATTTCAACCTATCCACTGGATACCTAGCTCTCGTAGACCTGCGCAAAATAGATTCACTCCCAGGTGCTCTCAAAACATCCATGGTCTTCCTTACTCCAGGTGTAACAATAGAAGGAATACCCAACTCATCATCAATGCTCTGTTCTGAGCCACTCGATTCACCATCCACATAAGAGTGACCTGCATTCACATCAAACATGGGCTGATCAACCTTCTCTTTTCCTTTTCGTGATACCTGCATACCACTATCTGCATTGCTTTGAGAAGATTCTCCTGATCTCAATCTGCATGTCCATGGCGAAGAATGTGAACCACTGCTAGAGGACACTCTAGATCCACTAATATTTTATGACTGCTGCTGTGAATTCTGTGCAGCATTACCGTTTTGTGCATCTACATCATCAATCACATTTACTGGTTTATACCAGCTACTCATCTCATAAAAAACAACATCTCTGCTCACTGTGAACTTACGAGTAGAAGGGTTATAGCATCTATACCCTTTTTGCTGCAGAGAGTAACCAATAAAGATGCACTTCTCAGCTTTTGGATCCAACTTGGATCTCAACTCATCTGGCACATGTACATAGGCAATGCAACCAAAAATTTTCAAATGAGAAATATCTGGTTTCCTACCAGTATACCTCTCCTCTGGAGTCATCCCATGTATTGTTGCAGTGGGAGTCCTGTTCATTATATAGACTACTGTAGCAACTGCTTCTTGCAGGCCTGTTTCTTTTTCAACCATAGCTTTAAGATTTTTGAAATGCCCAAAAACTTCACTTTTCTTTTTCATAAAATACACCCAAACTTTTCTGCTATAGTCATCAATAAAAGTGACAAAATAATGACAGCCTCCAAGAGATGCAGCTTTAGTAGTCCACACATTAGAGTGGATTAATTCCAATGACTTCTTACTTTCTTGAATATGTCTAGGAAATGGTTTCCTTGCCTGTTTTCCAAACTGACAGGCTTCACATACCTTATGCATTTCTGCAACCTTGAATTCAGGCAAACTTGCAACAATATTTTGGGCCTGCATTGATTTAAGTCGCTGTACATTAACATGACCAATGCGTTTATGCCAGATATCAATATCTGCAACTACGCCGGTCCCATGTGCAAACATTGTTGCACTCAATTCAGACATGTCTGCATCCAATGTTAACATTCTGCCCTTCTTCTTTCCTTTTTCTATCAAGCGACCTTTATTTTTCATATCCTCAACTGGGACTTCAAGCTCATGGCAACTCTGTGGGCCTACTGCACATCTTATAAAATGGCTATTGGTTAAACCCCCTTCAGGCTGACCTATGGAACTAAAGCGGTTCTACCATTAGAATTCTTCGTTCCTAGCCTAAGAATAGCACTTCAAGAATGATGAGAAGGGAAGGAGGCATGGACGCAGCACCTGGTCGAACTCGAGCGCCTCTCAAAGACTCACCTTCTAGCCACCCATGCGCTTATATGTGAGAAGGCCCGACGCAAGACTTAGTTTGACAAGCATGTCAAGCAGCGCAACTTTGAATAGGGCGACTTAGTGCTCCTCTACTCAGTTAAGGGGCACAAGTAGAAAATGAAATTTAGAGGTCTTGGACCTTTCAAGGTTTGTGCGATCAGCTGCGCAGGCAATGTCGAGCTAGAGACCTTAGATGGTGAGGGCATAGGCTTCTTAAATGCAGTCGTATAAAGAAGTACTACCCTCTCACCCATCCTTTGCACAAGCCCCCGATGTTAGACCTGCCTGTCATGGTATGAGTGGCCACAATCATGGAGGTTGATGATGAGGATGAGGAAGGCGTAGAGCCTACATACCTCCATATTACGATCACTGCAAAACAAACATGCGCTTTCAATGCCTTGATCGACGAGGGAGCAGACTTCAATGTCTTAACTCACGATCATTGGACTCAACTTGGCAGACCACAACTTCAATCCACTAATGCGAAATTAAGCCCATATGGGGCCCATTCCTATGCACTTCTCGACAAGTGCAAAGCGTCGTTTCTATCGAGTCTGAGATTGTTCGAATGGTTTTTTACGTATTGCCAAATGCTACACACACAGGCACGGAGTCACTGCTAGGGCAAATGTTCAAAAAGCAGACTCACTACAATGTTGATTATGAGTCACTGCGCATCCACCTCGCAATAGGCAATGTTCGCATTGTCACTGCTTCAGCAAGGGCTGCGCAACCTCACCACTATCCGCAATGCCACCGGTAGAAATATCCGTATAACCAACTCCAAGGAGGGGGTAGTGTGCGACCGCCACCCTCCAGATTTCATGAATCACAGTCCGCAACAGCCAAACCCAAAGCCCAACAGCCTAGATCTCAATGGCACCCTAAGGAACTGCAACCGCCGCCTAGGAATCGCCGCTCCTATCCTCATAAAACCAAAAACGCTAAATCTAAGAGGTCAGGACGCAGTCACAACAAGCGTCGCATGATCAAGCAAATATGGGTCCCTAAAACCCTCTTGCATGCGCAAGGCTACTACATGGGCAACACCTAGCTGTGGATCCCTAAGGCCTACACGGCCAAAGGTGCTACTCATACACCGCCCTCAAGCTTGATCAACCCAAGTCCCATAAACCCTCCAAACCATTCGCTGCAGCACCCTCCAAAACCACAGCCATCTGACTCATCCACGCCTAAACCCAAGAAAGTCACACAAGCCTATTGGCCCAAACAACAAACTCTGTCACATCAGTCACCACCCGACCAAGTCAATCCGACTCCCCAAATCCACCCTGAATGTAGTAGCGCATCCGTCATAGCTACTCCTAATCCACCCATAATCTAAACAGCTCAACCCACAGACTCAAACACACACCCAACTGCAACTCATCGTTGCTACCAGCGCTAGTTCTAGCAAACCGTGACCACCCATCGGCCTTGCGCCCTCCTATGAATGCAAATACTTTTTAGCGCTGGCCACCAACCTCGCTGAGGACACCGCGGATGACGTGGTGGAATGCATTAAATGACTAGATACCACCTTCATGTCATTAGCACTAAGCTATGACCGCTTGGACTTAGGATTATTGGAGGAACCCTTTGCAAAACTAAAGTGCAAACCATGCTCTGCTCCTAGGAAACATTTGAATTCACATTCCCAAATGCTTCTCGCTCCACTGTTGAATTGCTCAACAGTAAGATCGCCAGGGAGCAAGCCATCAAGCAGCACCTCATCATGTCATATGATCAACGAACCACTTCTGCTATCACTGATCAAGAAATCACAGTGTTATCAAAGCTCGCTGATACTGCCTCCCCACTCTTGAAGCATTCGTATACTCTTAGGCTGCAATGGGAAGTCAAAGTGTGTTGCATAATGACCAATGCTGAGCAGCACCACGCTATCAAAATAGCAAAATACGACCCCACATATGTCGCGCCAACCTCGTATCGAGTGTTAACCACTCTTTGGGACTGCCCCATGGAAGAACACATCAAAGGACACCCCTACCTTGACCGCTTGTTGACTGAGAAAGAATTACACATTGCTAGCCCTGTCAACTTTGGCGACGTCCTAACAGATGTTCTCACATACATCACTCACGTAAGGATTAAACCCTCTGATCTGGACTCCGACACTCACTTAGAGTACAACCCCCAATTCTATGATTGGCTCCTTCACACGTAACTCCTACGCCACCATGCCAAACACCCTTGCCTTTCTGACCCTAAATCCTAGGAAGGATTCTTCTCAAGCTGGAAGGGGAGGGGGAATGAGTGGGGTGAATCAAATCAAGCCAACCAAATCAAAATTAGTGAAACACATAGACATATATTATGAAAAACAAGCAAAAAGTTAAAGGCTGAAAAGGAAAATCTACAATGGTTCTTAATGAATTCATTCAAAAAGCATAGAGTTTCTCTTTTTTAGCAATCAGCAAATTACCATGTGAAAAGTACTAATGAAAATTTGGATTTACGACAGGAACGAAAAATGTCGCAGCAAGACCGAGCCCACCGGCTGCCATTCATGGAAAAGGAGAGAACACAGTACAACATCACCTTGGAGATTTGCACAAGAACCCGACCACACAAGCTATGTGGAATTTCTCAGGTCTTACGACCCCAACAATGAATGCAGCACCATCACAGTGGGAAGGGGACAGAATGCTAAGTAAGTATTGGTTCGCTTAACCCTATCCTTGGTGGAAAAGGCATTGGAACTAGAACCAAAAGTGGAAAAGAAGCAAAAGAGAGATGTGTACGCCATGCTGGGGATGAGAAAGAAGGACGTGCTGACAAACGACGGCATCAGCATCCATGACATCCCCGATGTAGAGACCAAGTTGCAGACGAAACTCATACATGCACTCTTTTCCAGCCAGTGCTACAATGCCTTGATACACCGCATCAGTGTACTGATACTGGAGAACGTGGTAGCCCATACCTTGCATGAAGTCGACTAGAATGGCTATGTGCGCAAAACCATCGACCAAGCAGCTAGAGTGGTAGCCTTAGGAAGCATGCTCGCAGGAGGAGAATCCCCAACATCTAAGGCCGCAGAAAGAAAGAAGGCCTCCTCCAAAGCCTCGTTCATCACCTATGGGAGCATCTTAACAGCACTCATCTAGAAGGCCATGAAAGAGACACAGGAAGCAGAAGAGGGGGAAGGGGAAATGCCTGACAGGACACCCCCTCATCAACACCAGGAGAGGTCCAGTGATAGGACTGAGACCAAGGAAGAAGGGGAAGAATAGAAAAGCAAAAAGTAGGTCAGGGAAACTAAGAAGAAGACAGTGCAAAAGAAAAAGAAATAGGATGAAGGCCGCAGGAAGGAGAAGGAAGACTTAGAGAAAGCAAAAAGGCAATCCCTCAGGGAGGCTGAGGAGAGAGAGAGGAAGAGGAAGCAGGAAGAAGAAGAAACAACAGAGCAAGTCAAGTGGGCTAAAAAGACGTCTAAGCAAGAGGCTGAAAGGATAAGAAGAGAAGAGCAGGAAGAAAAAGAGAAAGTAGAGGAAGAATACAAAAAGGTCGAAAGGGAAAGAAAAAGAAGAGTTGCGGAGGAGGAAGAGGAGTTAAGAAGAAAGGAAGAGGAGGACTTGGCCGAGGCCACACACCGGTCCATCGAGCAGCAATGCAGGGTGGATGATCCAGACGCCTAGAACCAGCCGAGGGAAGAAGGGCCTAGCTCCAGCACGCAGGCACCAGAACCCGTGCCGCCCGCAGTTCTAAAGGGAAAAGACAAAGCACCCCTCCATCCTATCCCCACCCTCATGGCACCCTCTGCTGAACCCACTATACTCACCCCTAGCATCCCCACCAACTTGGAAGTTTCCAACCTGGTGGCTTGGATGCAATACTTCATTAGTAAAGAAATGGCCCAAGGGAAGAGCACGAAAACCATGACCACGGGGCCAAAAAGACCAGTCGCAGATGCACAATCAAGCCAGGACTAGAAGTGTCCGTGTGTGGAGGCCTCAACCACCCCCACCCATGCAACAATGATGCCACCAGCCAGTTACGACGAATACATTGTCTAGCTACTCTCCCAAGTGGAGAGGGCGAAGGAGGAAAAAAGAATGGCGGTGGATGAGTTGGTGGCTGAGAAAGAGTCAGTGGCGGCCTTCCAACTGGAGAAAACCCACATCATCACCATGCAACAACGTCAAATATTTGAACTCAAGCAAGAATTGAAAGCAAAAGAGGACATAGAAGAAAGCTACAAACAACGGCTTGAGGACGAGAATTAAAAACTTTTGCAAATGCAACGGGAATACAAGCTCCTCCTAATGCAATATAGGGAATTGGAGACAAAAACCGCCACCATTGTGAGCAGATGATGGAGGAACTAAACGCCAAAGAAGAGGAGAGAAAACAAGAGAGGGAGGAACAACCAAAAGAGATCAAGTCCATGACCGATCAACTACACCTCGGGCGGAAAGAGCAAGAGAACATGAGCAAAGAACTCAGAGCCCAAAAGCAAAAGCTCGTAACCCTAGCACAAAACCAGGGGGAGAGCATGGAAGGAATGAGCAAAAGGGCTGAGGAATGGGCCACACAAAATTAGAAATGGGTGAAGGCATTGGCGCGGCGCCTCGCCTTGGTGTCAAGTAGTGTGTTGAGGAAGGCCATCCTCATCCCTCCCACCATGCCCCGATGACCTCCCAATGCAATTCCATGCGGAGCTGGTGATTTGGGAACGACAGGAAATCAAAAAGGACCCTTTTTCTTTCAATTTATGTATGCCTAATAGCTTGAGAAGGCTCCTACCGAATCAAAGTAAGGGAGGAGGTGATCGTGCTGGCAGTCGACTGGGCCAAAAATGGCTGGAAGACAGGGCAAAGACCCCTACTCTGTGGGGAATGGAGGAAGCAGAGTTTTGGCAAGACAAAGTGTTCGAGGTGCCACACACTATAAGGGGTTACAATTCCCAACCTCTCTGGAGAAGGCGAATATGCGATATTAACATGCTCGCCTGGATGGACTTTTGCAACACCCTACCCTACGAGAGGAACGACCCCACATTCATGGCGTATCCTCGTAGGGTAGGCATGGATTTTGTTTCCACCCTCCATGGGCGGCATGACTTCCCCATCATCTACAATTCCAATGCCACCTTCTTCAAGAATGCCCTCCTTTTTTATTTAGGAAGCCTAATTGACTCCATGACACGCTTTCTTGCAGACTTCTCCTCCTATCCAGATCCCACCTTTATAACTACATGTAATTACCTTAGGCTTCTTAATCTATTACTTAAGCAAGATCCGAAACTGTAGGAGAATGGATTGCCCCCCCTCTTTTTTTATCCCAATGCTATTGATAGCTGCGCTATGGCACGCTTAATGATGAGAGCTAGCCTACTCCCCTCCTTTTTCCTAGCCCTCCTAGAGGACATGAGTGACAGCCAATTTACTAGGTGTAATCACCCTTTCCTCTCCACCACCTCTCTCCATGTCTCCATGAACCTGAAAGGGTACATGCAAAGCCACCAATTTTTGCGCAAATCCATCCGTCGTCCTTCCCCCCCTCATTCAAATGAAGAGGATTAGGCCTAGCTATCATTCATTCTACTAGTGGCAAAAAAAAAAAGCTGAGAAAACAACAGCAATAAAAACACTGACTAGACAACACCACCCACTTGTAGAAGCACTTATCACCACATAAAGCACGATCACTGTACCTAGGGATTCTTAAGTTAGGCGCGTCCGGTGGCTTTTGACGGCCGGCTCCACTCCCAACCCCCTAGCCCTTTTTGCTCCCCCACTTCACGCTTAGGGCACATCAAGGGCAGAACCTAGGGAGGTAACACTCGCCTATGGCTAGACCTGTCACCCTAAGCCACTTGCAACGCACCCCCTTGGCACAAATGGGGTCCTCAAGTGTTGGACATCGCCCAGGCTCGCCTAGGTTAGACCCACCTCCCCATTCCACTAGCATGAGCACAATGCACTAACACGCTGAGGTAAGCACTCCCCTTAGCAACAACACCACACTTTCTCCTTCCAAACAATCAGAGAGCAACAAACCACCGACTTCGGAGGCCTCATCAACCATGCAATACCCGTTTGGCTCCTCCAATGAAAATTTCACAGCTCCTACAAGCACCTAAGTCTCCAAGTGGCCCTCACCATTGCACCACTCGGCCAATTGCTTGCCAACCTACAACAACACAGAAGTGCCATGGGACAGGCACCCCTCTAGGAAGGGGGTACTGTTAACCCCAAATAGAGATGGCCCCAGGTCGAGATGGCAGAAAAAGGAAGAAAAAAGCAAGAAAAAGCATGGAAAAAGAGTAAAGACACGCAGGCGACCTCCAAAACCAAGCCAGGGCAAAAAGCGCAATTTTAAATGAAGGGTGCCTCAAAAAATTTGGAAAACTCTTGTAAAAGAGCACCAGGCTCCCTCCTATGCCAATTGTAAAATACTAGATGGGTATAGGCTAGAGGCATGAGGCTAGAAGAGGGAAATGGAAAAAAGACCTTGCCACAAGGGCCAGTTATGTAAAAAAGGGATGGATGCCCATGGGATTTTAGGGTTTGTATACATAAAGTTCAAAAAGTGAATGAGAGCTCATTCTTGGGTGGGTGGCAACAAGAGTCTTCTTCTTCTTCTCTTCTCCTCATCTTCTTGCTTGTGTGTGCTCTTGAGAGAGGGAGTGTGAGAGTGTGAGGGAGTGAGTGTGGGAGAGTAAGGGATCAAGAGGGTGAAGCTCTTCACCATCTTCTCTTCTCTTCTTCTCTTCTCTTCTCTTTCCTTGTGTGCGTGGCTATGGAGGATGGAGCTTGGAAATGGAGGAGGCTTGAGGATGCTTGAGCTCGCATCTAGGGTCATGGAGCTACTGGTGTGTGTGAGAGATGAGGCAACTCGTATCGGCATCAAGGTAAGCTCACTACACTCATAGGATAGACGGTGCATTGGCTAGGTGAGAGATAGCCATTAGAGCTCGCTTGGAATGCTTGAAACAATAAGCAGTCCGTGGGTCTTGGTGGTTGAGCGAAAGCTCCTACACTATGCTATCTGAGCTTGTGGCTTTTGATCTCCTCTCCTTGAGCAGGTTATCTATGTGTACGGTTTCTTCCCCTAGCTAGCACATCCCTTTGCATATTCCAATTGTCTACCAAGGCTTTGTAGAGCTCTTCACTCCTAATTCGTTATGAATACAATGGAGACCTCTCCCTCACTAGGTCACTCTACGAGGCTTGGATTCTCTTAAAGAGACTCTACATGTGGGTGACGTAATCTCTAATGTCCTCCTTCTCCTTTTGATTGGCATTCATCAGTCAAACAATAAGGTTATCTGAGTATCCCACCTTAGAGAATCTCTTGATGAATAGACTCTTAAGGGTATTAAAGCTATTGCATTCAGCATAATCTAGACTAGTATACCATGCCTGTCCTTTATCTCTGAGACAAAGACCGAAAGCTTGTGCACGCTGAGCATGGTTGAGTTGATTGGCAACTATGGGTATCTTTTGTTGGCTCCTCAAACTTGGAGTGATTCCTTGTCTCGCTAACAATGAAGTTGTTAGGGATGCTCCACTTTTCTCTACAACTGTGATGTCTATAATTCTCTTTGTGAGAAGCTCACCGAATGTGAGATTGGCTTCTAATGCTCGTTCCCTCTCCACATTGGGTCCTGTCCTATTCTAATTGGCAAGTGCTAAGACTCACTAGACCTCTCACATTTCTATTTGCTACCTCATCTTTGAGCTCAATGTTCCTAGTTGTAAGTAGCTATGGCCTACATCACCTTCTTGGACAATCTCTGCTCTTCCTCAAGGTCAGCTATGATGTCCTTAGCTAGCCTACCATGATGCTCCATCTTGGTTTGTAAATTGTATTGATTGATCATTTATTGGATATCGATTGGAAACTCTCCCAAGTCAAGCTAGTCATTTTCATGATTGGAGCTTGGTCTTGACATCTGGTCGTCTTGGTCCACTAGGTTATCGATCAAACTGATCAACTCAAGTAAGATTAAGTCCCTTATCGTGCCAATCTCCTTGCCCTCCAAGAGGCTTGCTTTTGATACTCGGTAGCCTTGCCCACGTGTTTGAAATTTGAGGGTTTTCTCCTATTAGTGGGTTTGTTCAAGTCTCTTATCTTGCATGTGAGTTCCATATTAGTTTAGCCAATCCTCAAATTTAAGTGCACTCAAGTGTTCATGGGGTGCTTGTTTTCATGTGTAGTGGAAATCAGGCTTTCTGCTTTCTGAGTGCACTTCAAGTGATTGTTTAGGCAATGTGTGACTATGACAAAAACAATGTGATGCAATGCAATTTTCTAGTCGACTCCCTTAAGTGGTGGTCACTCTAACAGGTTTGGTTGGGTCCTCTAAGACGTTCTAGATGGGTGGTTTGAGATGTTCAAGGTAGCTTCTAGGTGGCTGAGTAACGATCTTGAAGTTTGGAGGCTTTATGAGCCATCTGGTGTGTCTGGATGCCTACAAAGGCCTTGCCTTGCTCTAGGTTGAACTCTACTTAGCATGGATGTGTTGGATTGGTTGGTTTTCAAGTTTTGGTTAGTGTGTCCAATTATCAGAGGTTTGATTCCCAGAATTCAAATTGTCTGATTTTGGGCATGTCCAAGTGAGAAAATCGAATGGCTTGAGTCTGAGTCTGGTGTGTCTAACTCGATTGTCCGGATTAGATAGTCCGAGCTTGGTTATCCAAGTTCGAGTCTGTACGACTCAGACTAGCTAATGACATCTGATCGAACACTGAACTATAGGCATACGAGTGGCCAAATTGGATTGTACAAGTCCAAGTGGTCCAATTCTGGGAATTGGACTTCGCAATGTGCATCCAATTGTGGTGGCTCAAACACACAGTGAGGCAAAATATCGATTTGTTTGGTCCCTATAGGTGACGCTAAGCCTTGGAAACTTCCAAAATCACTAGTCAAGTGCTAAGGAAGATTTTTGTGTACATGGATTAGTCGAAAACCTCTGAATTGGTATGCTCGATCTTGTCTTTGCCCTGGAGCTCCAATTCTCTCCCTCTCTTTCAAAGCCCTAAAAATGAAAATGAGCTCTCTTCCCTCTTCTTAGGGTTTTAGACCCCTCTCCAATACTCTTTGGATGCCTTTTCCTCTTCTTTGCTAGATTTTAAGCACATTTTCCTTCTATTTAGACCTACTGTTGCACAAAACCCTATTGTGGTTTTCTTTCTCTTCCCCTATGCCTACAAATCACAAGAAAATGCTAATGCCAATCCAACTAACTTATACAAACTTCAAAAATCCAAAACACGTACTTGCAACGAAGATCATACATCCTTTCTTCGTACCTATTTACCTCAAGCACCGGTTTGGGGAAAACCCTCTAATGCTCGATTCGGAGTGCACAAGTACTCAAGGCTTGAATCCATTGGTCTCGTCAATGGAATCAAAATGTGAGGGCTTTCACTCAATTGCTAAGACCCATGGACCGCTTATTACTCAAGCATTTCAAGACAAATTCTAATGGCTTTTTGTCACATAGCCATACCCGCTCTCAAGCCTACGAGTGTAGTGAGCTTACCTCAATGCCCGATCTAGTACCCCCCTCTCTCAAGCACCCTGTGTTAACCCCAAGTCGAAATGGCAGAAAATGGCGGAAAATGAAGGAAGAAGTGGAAAAAGCATGGAAGAGGGGCAAAGACACGCGGGTGACCTCTAAAAGCTAAGCCGAGAGCAAAGGCTCAATTTTAAATGAAAGGCGCCACAAAAAATTTGGAAAACTCTTATAAAAGTGTGCCAAGCTCTCTCCTGTGCCAATTGTAAAATATTAGACGGGCATAGGCTAGAGGCGTAAGGCTAGAAGAGGGAAATGGAAAAAAGACCTTGCCACAATGGCCAGTCATGTAAAAAAAGGAATGGGTGCCCATGGGATTTTAGGGTTTGTATATAAAGTTCAAAAAGTGAATGGAAACTCATTCTTGTGTGTGGCTAAAGCTTCTTCTTCTTCTTCTCTTGTTTCTTGCCTTCTTGCTTGTGCTTGAGAAAGGGAGTGAGGGAGTGTGAGAGGGTGAGGGAGTGAGTGTGTGAGAGTGAGGGATCGTGGAGAAGAAACTCTCCATCTCCTCTCTCCATCTTCTTCTCTTCTCTTCTCTTCCCTTTTCTCGCACGTGGCTATGGAGAATGGAGCTAATGGGAGAGGGATTGAGGTTGCTTGAGCTTGCCACAAGGATCGTGGAGCTACCGGTGTTGTGCAAGAGAGAGGAGGGTACTCGATCGAGCATCAAGGTAAGCTCACTACACTCGTAAGGTAGGCATGGCACGTCGATCGTGGAGCTACCGGTGTGCAAGAGAGAGGAGGGTACTCGATCGAGCATCAAGGTAAGCTCACTACACTCGTAAGATAGGCATGGCGCGTCGGCTATATGAGAGGTAGCCATGGCTGCTCGGCTTGAAACACTTGATCAATAAGCATTCCATAGGTCTCGAGGTAGAGCTTGTAGCTCCCCTTCATTTTCGTTCCATTGCCGGGACCGATGGAATCGAGTCTTGAGTGCCGTGTGCATCAAATAGAGCATAGGAGTAGGGCCTTTGCCCGAAACAGTGCTTGAGATAGATAGAAGATTTAGGAGGTTTAATCGTTGGAACAAGTAAGTATTTTGAGTTTTTTGATGAGTGCTTGAGTAGGTAAATACAACCCATGCTTGGTTTTGAGATTTTTTGTTAGCATTAGGTAGGTTAGGATTAAGATTCAAAACTGAAATGGTAGGGTTTTTGTTGTTGCAAATCTGGTTGCAATAAGAAAAAGAAGTCAAAATCGTGTTTTTAAAGGGGGAAATCACAATGGGGAAAGGCTCTAAGGTTAGAGAGTGGTTGGGCAATGCTATGTAAGGCTGGGGTAAGGGGAGAAGAGCTCATTTCCATTCTGACTTAGTTGAGAGAGAGCAAGACAGAGTGAGAGAGCTACAGCCACAAGAGAGGAGGGGACGCCCTTTGATCACACTTCCGGGGTGTTACAGGTATACAAACCTCTTCCCTGGCATGCCCTTATGTGTATTTAACAGCCTAGAATAGCTAATCATCAACATAACACTAGATTCATCACCATTTTCATTGTCAGAAGTGTGCCGACCCCGATGTGTTCCGACGTTCGAACCCCAGAATTGGGCAGTTGGCTGCCCCGAACCTAGGGTTCGGCATTCGGCCTTCGGGCATTCGGCCACGTGCCGTTCGGGCTTCAGGCTTCGGCCGCCCAAACGAAGGCCTTTGGGCTTCGGAGTTTGGCCTTTGGGCCATCTAGCCATTCGTACCTTATCATTCGGGCTTCGGCGGTTCGGGCTTCGGCCCTCGAACTCGGCCATTCAGGCTTCGGCCCACAAACTCGGCCCACTCGGCCAACCCTCAGACCACGCCTGAGTCAAACCCTCAGACTCGGCCCACTCGGCCCCTCGGCCCTCAGACCGCGCCCGAGTCAAACCATCCGAGTCAACCCATTCGGCCCATCCGAATCAAACTTTTGGCCACATGGCACATTTGGCATTGGCTCGTCCGAATGACCCGTCTGAGTCTCAAATTTGGCCCTCGACCACTTTCCACATTCAGCCCTCGGCCCAAGTGCCTCGGCTCGTCCGAATCACCTTGTCTAAATTTTCCATTTAGCTATCCGAATCAAAACCATTCGAGTCAAACCCTGAAATTCGACCCTTGGCCCTATGCCTCGGCCCGTCCGAGTGACCTACTCGGACCCTGCAATTCAGACCAATTGGTCCGAGTGCAACTTTTTATCAAAATTTTCAAAAATTTGAGTTGACCTGGCAAATATGCAATGGCACAAACTGTCGAAACCCTTCGGGCACTCAGAACTTGATTCTAGTACACGTAATAGAAAAAAATCATAGCGCGGAGCCGCTTAGCAAGCTAGAAGTAGGCAGTTGCGAGACCCAAGGACTTAGACGCGAATTGCTGAGCTGCAAAACCTGATCGACGGAAAACGAACAAGACATACGAGAAAAACCCTAAACTCTGACAAAACGGCCAGAAAAAGTGATCTACAACCTATCAGGCCCGAAACAAGCGAGAGTGCATAAGACGCTTAGAAATTGCTTGCTGCACTCACATTGAATCTCCGCACTTGAAGTACACTTAAGAAAGCTAAAAGCACGATTGAGCACAAGTGCACGAGAAACGACACACGCACTGGGTGATCATCAATTAAGGTTTGTATTCAATAACTAAAGGAACTCACTCAGATAAACCACTCAAGGAACCCACCAATAGGAGAGGACCCAAGTCATAGAAAAACCATCAAAGCGCAGATTAAGACCAAGAAAGGGGCATCAATGACTTGGATTTAACAAGTCTACTGAACCTGATCGATAGCTAATTGGTGGAGCAAGACAACTCAACAATGGCAGAGGAAAGCTCAGACCGCTGGTCTAATGAGGAACTCGATTTGAAGATCTTCCCAAATGCTATTTAGCAGCTGATAAGCAGTTACGACACGCATGCCCGGTATGAGCACCGCGGTAGGACAGTAGACGCTATCATCGCAGACCTAGAAGAGGAGAGAAAGCTAGCCCGCAAAGCATAACCGAATACAATAGGGATCAACAGGCTAGAAGCCAAAGGCAAAGTACAGAGTTGTGCAAGGTGCAGCAAGTGTTGAACTTAGCAGGTAGGAACCGAACAGATCATGAGAGAGCCCTAGAGGGAGACTTGACATTGAGAGAGCTTCTCATGAAGCGACTGCTAGATAACACGGCTGCAAAACAAAGTGATGTGGCACTAGCAACATCGCTGCTCGCAGAACTAGGGGCAAACCAAGGCTCAAAGAACCAATCTAAAATACCGATTGTTGCCAAGCAACTCGACACGTACCAACCCCATGACGACCCATACAGCTTTGTTGAGCAGTTTGAGCAAGTCTGCGAAGCCAACGGCCTCAACGACCTAACTCAATGCTTGCAAGCATTCAGGATTTGCTTAGGCCGCAAGGGTAGGACATGGTATACGAGCCTAAATGCTGTAGAGCGAGCCAACTTCAATGGCCTCAAGGATCTCTTCATCAAGAGATTCGCCAAGCCCAGATACTCCGATAACCTACTAGTATGCTTGATGAACGTCAAGCAGAAAGAGAAGGAGGACATCTGCGACTACGTAACCCATGTGAGAAGTCTCTTCAAGAGAATCCCTCTAGGAGAGCGACTGACTGAAAGAGCAGTTTCAACTATATTCATCAGTGAAATTTGAGATGAGGAGCTATATAAGGCTTTGGCAGACAATTCAAGCTTGCAGTGAGACGTGGTAGCTAGAGTGTTTGAGGAAGCCATCAGAGTCGATGATCAACTGAAAGAGCGGAGCTCCAGGAGCTTGAATGTAGAGGAGACCAACTCGTGAGATTCAGAGAGAGTGTCAGTCTCTAGTGAGCGATCAATCCCATCATCCCAAGATAAGGGGAAGGCCACCAAGACAGACCAAGGCTCCAATGTCAAGATGGAATTAGCCAAGTTGCAAGACATGTTGAGATGACCAACGCGCCCGCACGTTCAATGCGTGTACTGTGGTGAAAACCACTTACCGGCCGAGTGTCAAGACCCTAGGTTAAGACCTTGTGCTAACTGCGGTAGGTTTGGCCATGATGTTGCACAATGCAGATTACCAAGAAGACTTCCGTACTCACAACCCTACGGCCAGCCTTATCTAGCAAACAGGCCATAGCCATTCCTTGAAAGGGGAGCCCCATTGGCCCTTCCTGCGCCTAAAGATATGAAGCCAGCTGTTCCTAGGATGGAAATAAATCCTACAGGCATCCCTAGACCGCCTGGTCCTTATGTGACCCATCCACCGAGCGATGCTCCAGTCCACTACGTGGAAGAGCCAAGTGAGGAAGAAACTTATGTATACCCTTACGTCTCGCATGAAAACGAGGGCAACGTTGTCCTCATGGACTATCAACCCGTGCCGGTGATGGTGTTAGGAAGAGGACGAGGTAGAGGCCTAGGAGGGCAGACGACACAGGATCTAGTCATCTATTGGACTTGTGGTCACCCCGGTCATGTCTCATCACGTTGCCCTGAAAGAGAGCAGCAAAACAGAGACAAGGCATGTTGAGATATCGAGCTCCACTCGTGCTACGCCAGGGTGACCGTTGTGTATTTCTGTCACCGACTTGTCAGTTGCAGACGCGGTTGGTACACCGCCCATGAATAATAGCTACATGATAGCTATCCTTATCTACTCTAGTTCGTGGCTCAGTTAGTATGCCACCTTAGTTAGTTGAGTTTGGTTTGAGACCCATATAGAGGGTTCTTCTATTTCTTTGTACTTGAGTTCTTTTGGCTTACACAACTAAGAAGAGAAAAACTGTTTTCAGCCTCCACCCTTGTGTGTCTTCCCCCATTGTGCAAGCAAGAAAGCTTCAAGCGAGACTCCTTCCTTCTCTCCCACAATCTTGACATGGTATCAGAGCCTTGTTCGTGGTAAGGAGCTCAAGAAAGCAAGCCAAGCTCGCGGTGGTCTGGTAAGAGGAGCAGTGTTGCTTTCATTTTCTGTTTTGGGAGCAGATCTCTGCAGGTAGCACAGCCGGAAATTGCAGGAGTGCATTGTCTCAGGTTGAGACGCCCTTCGCGGTGAAGCAAGAGGGCAGTATATGCTTGTTTTTTTGATTTGAGGCCATTTTGAGGCCTGTTTTGCAGACGGAAGTTTTCTGCATGCACTCAGGAAAAGGCTCAGTTTTATGCTGTGCAGCCACTGTTCTACAGGTCGGTGAAAAGTTACTGTAAAAATTGCATTGTATGCTTGTGCACAGAGACATTGGGAGTTACAGAATCATCCCTGTTGCCTGTTGATGCAAAATCGTCACTCGGAAGTGACTGTGTGGTCAAATACCACTTTCGCCAATTTTCCAGATTTGCCCTTGTGAGGGTGAAGCTGTGTTTTTTGCAGTGACAGAATTTCTTGCAGGATTCAGTAATGGCGTTTGATTCTCTTTCACAGATTGTCACTGAAAAGCTTGACAAGAACAACTTCCAAGCATGGAAGTTTAGAATGACAAATTTCCTTATGGGAAAAGGATATTGGGAATTTGTTGCAGGAAATGAAGAAGAACCAGTTCTTCCTGATGTTCCCAATCAACAGCAAATGCAGGCATTCAAAGCATGGCATGAGAGAGCCAGGAAAGTTATGTACTGGCTGTCTATCAGCATTTCAGACTCTATGATTGTGCATATTCAGGATGCAAGTACGCCAAAGGAGGCATGGGATACTCTGTCAAAAATGTATAGCACAAATACACAAGCCAAGAAAATGCAGCTCAAGCAAGAGTTGCATAATGTGCAAAGAGAAAATATGAGCATCAATGACTACCACATGAAGGTGAAGAAGATTGCAGATGCACTTGCTTCCATTGGGTCGCCAGTAGAAGATGATGATTTAGTTTCCGTGACCTTGAATGGTCTAGGAAAGGATTATGCACAGTTTCGAACATCCATTTCCGTTCGTGAAAGATTTCCTGACTTTGAGGAGTTGATTGCTCTTCTAATTTCTGAGGAGCAGAGAAATGGTGGTGCATCTTCTTCAGGAGGAACTTCAAAAGAAGCTGTCTTCTACTCAAATGCTGGAAGAGGTAGAGGCAGAGGTAGAGGAGGCCGATTTGGAGGCCGTGGCAGAAATCAGAATATGCAGCAAACTCAAGACAACCAGTCCTATGGAGGAGGACGTGGTAACTCTAGAGGCAGGGGGAGCCAAAGAGGTCGTGGTGGATGGCAAAGAGGCCAAAATGCAAACAGTAATGTTGAATGCTATTACTGTGGTAAAATGGGTCATATGGCTAAAGACTGCTATAAAAAGCAGAATGACATCATGAATGGAAAACTGCAACAAGGGAATTATGCATCTTCTAGCAGACAGGGTGATGACAGAAATGAGCATTTGTTCATGGTGCAGCACATGAACAATTCTGTGACAAGTGCAGAAGAAAGCAATGATGTATGGTATGTTGACTCAGGTGCATCAAACCACATGACAGGTCATGCAGAATGGATGGAGGATGCAAGGAAAATGGAAAAACAGGGATTTGTGGAGACTGGTGATGATACTGCACATCCTATTGTGCAGATTGGAAAAATTCCCTTGTCTATGCAGGATGGGAAAAAGAAATACTTGTCTGATGTATTTCATGTCCCGAATATCACCAAGAATCTGGTTTCAGTTGGTCAAATGGTTGAACAGGGCTTGCAGGTCAGATTTAATCCTCATGGATACTTTGTTGAGGATATGAAAAATAAAGGTCGCTTGATAGCAAAAGGAAAGAAGAAGGGCAGAATGTTTACATTGGATGCAGACATGTCTGAATTGAGTGCAGCAATGTTTGCACATGGGACCGGTGTAGTTGCAGATATTGATATCTGGCATAAACGCATTGGTCATGTTAATGTACAGCGACTTAAATCAATGCAGGCCCAAAATATTGTTGCAGGATTGCCCAAATTCAAGGTTGCAGAAATGCATAAGGTATGTGAAGCCTGTCAGTTTGGAAAACAGGCAAGGAAACCATTTCCTAGACATGTTCAAGAGAGTGAGAAGCCATTGGAATTAATCCACTCTGATGTGTGGACAACTAAAGCTGCATCTCTTGGAGGCTGTCATTATTTTGTCACTTTTATTTATGACTATAGCAGAAAAGTTTGGGTGTATTTTATGAAAAAGAAAAGTGAAGTTTTTGGGCATTTCAAAACCCTTAAAGCTATGGCTGAAAAAGAAACAGGTCTGCAAATAAAATGCCTAAGGTCAGATGGAGGGGGAGAGTACCTCTCAAATGAGTTTGCAAAGTTCTTGCAGGAGCATGGCATAAAGCAGCAATATTCATGCAGTTATACCCCACAACAAAATGGAATTGCAGAAAGGAAAAACAGGCATATTGGAGAGGTATCTCGTGCCATGCTCAATGAAAAAGACTTGCCAGATTTTTATTGGGCTGAAGCAGTTGCTACAGCAGTCTACATAATGAACAGGACTCCCACTACAGCAGTACATGGAATGACTCCAGAGGAGAGGTATACTGGTAGGAAACCAGATATCTCTCATTTGAAAATTTTTGGTTGCATTGCCTATGTACATGTGCCAGATGAGTTGAGATCCAAGTTGGATCCAAAAGCTGAGAAGTGCATCTTCATTGGTTACTCTCTGCAGCAAAAAGGGTATAGATGCTATAACCCTTCTACTCGTAAGTTTACAGTGAGCAGAGATGTTGTTTTTGATGAGATGAGTAGCTGGTATAAACCAGTAAATGTGATTGATGATGTAGATGCACAAAATGGTAATGCTGCACAAAATTCACAGCAGCAGTCACAAAATATTAGTGGACCTGGAGCATCCTCTAGCAGTGGTTCACATTCTTCGCCATGGACAGGCAGATTGAGATCAGGAGAATCTTCTCAAAGCAATACAGATAGTGGTATGCAGGTATCACGAAAAGGAAAAGAGAAGGTTGATCAGCCCATGTTTGATGTGAATGCAGGTCACTCTTATGTGGATGGTGAATCCAGTGGCTCAGAACAGAGCATTGATGATGAGTTGGGTATTCCTTCTATTGTTACACCTGGAGTAAGGAAGACCAGGGATGTTTTGAGAGCACCTGGGAGTGAACCTACTTTGCGCAGGTCTACGAGAGCTAGGTATCCTGTGGATAGGCTGAAATATGATGGATTTACAGCCATTCACTATGCATATATGGTTAAAGTGATACAGGAACCAGAACCCACTTCTTTTGAGGAAGCCATGGGAAAAGAAAAATGGGAGAAAGCCATGGATGAAGAAATGGATGCCTTGGAAGCAAATGCTACATGGGAATTGGTACCTTTGCCTAAAGGTAAAAATGCAATTGGCTGTAAGTGGGTTTATAAGGTGAAGCACAATGCAGATGGTTCTGTGAATAGATACAAGGCAAGATTAGTAGTCAAGGGGTATGCACAAACATATGGTATTGACTATGAAGAAACATTCAGTCCGGTTGCAAGGATGGCAACCGTAAGAGCAGTCATTGCTATGGCCGCATCAAAGGGATGGTCTTTACATCAGATGGATGTAAAGAATGCCTTCTTGCATGGTGATTTGCAAGAAGAGGTCTATATGGAGCAACCACCAGGTTATGTGCATGCTGTTCATCCTGAGTTTGTTTGCAGGTTGAAGAAAGCCTTGTATGGCTTGAAGCAAGCACCTAGAGCATGGTCTGACAAGATAGGACAGTATCTTGTCACTATTGGCTTTTAGATTTCCAAGGCAGATTTCTCACTTTATGTGAGAAAAAGAGAGAAAGGTATTATGCTACTTGTCATTTATGTTGATGATTTGATTATGACAGGTGACAGTGATGAAGATATCCTTCATGTGAAAATGCTATTGAAGCAGAAGTTTGAGATGAAGGATTTGGGAGAGCTGCGATATTTCTTGGGCATTGAGGTGATTAGATCACCAAGTGGGATACAGCTCTTGCAGAGGCAGTATGGATTGGACATGCTGTCCAAATATGGGATGACAAGCTGTAAGCCTATTTCAATTCCTTTGGAGCAGAATGTGAAGCTGAGCACAGATACAGGTGAGCTTCTAGAAGACCCTACTATGTACAGACGCATAGTAGGAAGTTTGATTTATATGACTATTACCAGGCCAGATTTGAGCTATGCTGTTGGATTGGTAAGTCAGTTTATGCAGGCTCCAAGGAAACCACATTTGGATGCGGCTAGACGCATACTTAGGTATGTGAAGTCCACATTGCAGTATGGACTATTTTATGAGACTGGGATTCAGGTACAGTTGCATGGATACACTGATGCTGATTGGGCTGGTAGTATTTCTGATAGACGATCTACCAGTGGATATGTGTTCTCTTTTGGGAGTGCTGCAGTCACTTGGAGCAGCAAGAAATAGCCTACAGTTGCCTTGTCGAGCACAGAGGCTGAGTACAGGGGTGTAGCAATGGCTGCATGTGAGGTAGCTTGGTTGCATAAGCTACTTTATGATATGCATCAGTCTACAGATGGACTAGTTGTCATTTATTGTGACAACATGAGTAGTATACACTTGGCAAATAACCCAGTCTATCATGCTAGAACAAAGCACATTGAGGTGCATTATCACTATGTGCGAGAGAGGGTTTTACTAGGTCTTATTGATCTAGTTTATGTCAGCACAGAGGATCAGGTAGCTGACATATTCACGAAGGCATTGGGCGCAGAGAAGCTGCGGAAGTTCAGAGACCTGCTTGGTGTGCAGGAATTGGGATTGAGCTCGAGGGGGAGTGTTGAGATATCGAGCTCCACTCGTGCTACGCCAGGGTGACCGTTGTGTATTTATGTCACCGACTTGTCAGTTGCAGACGCGGTTGGTACACCGCCCATGAATAATAGCTACATGATAGCTATCCTTATCTACTCTAGTTCGTGGCTCAGTTAGTATGCCACCTTAGTTAGTTGAGTTTGGTTTGAGACCCATATAGAGGGTTCTTCTATTTCTTTGTACTTGAGTTCTTTTGGCTTACACAACTAAGAAGAGAAAAACTGTTTTCAGCCTCCACCCTTGTGTGTCTTCCCCCATTGTGCAAGCAAGAAAGCTTCAAGCGAGACTCCTTCCTTCTCTCCCACAATCTTGACAAGGCAGACCAAAGGTACGCAGAGTGTGGAATCACCCATCTCTTCATAGATTGCCCAAAGGGAAAGCCATCTTCTAGCTTAGCCAATGTACCATCTATCCCATTAGGGCTATTTGGTGTCAAAAACCTTGATGGGGAGGCCACACCTATCCCATTGCAGGTCATGACCCAAGCCCAAATGAAGCAGGCCGGCATCTCTCTGCCAGGACCTAGCAATTTTGACGCAACCTCGATAGGGAAGAAAAGCCGCAGGTGGAAACATAAGAGATCGGAAGCTAAAATTGCACTAAAAACCAAGAGTGCTACAACTCTGCCCACCCGCTGGAAAGAAGGTTTCAGACACAGAGCCAGAGACTTCAGCCCCTAAGATGGCCAAAAAGGGAAGCGCTAAGGTAGGGGAATACCCGCATCCGAAGCGACAGCTAGAGGCCATAGAAAAGGTGAAGGAATGGGTGAAGGAGGCTGAAGAGCATCTCAAGGACGCTAAGCCCATCATAGAGGATGAGATTGATGATCTCTCTAGTGTAAGCACGCCAATATCACCACCTCAACCTAAGTCGGCAGAAGCAACCACACCACAAGTAGTGCCACTAAGACTAAGCCTTGATGCTACAGAGCCGCAGATCAGTCATGGCCATTGGCCAGGACAATCTAGGTTAAGGGAGAGACGAGTATCCAATGATCTCCTGACCACACTAGTCATTACCCGTGTAACACTTAGCCTCGGAGATCTGCTTAGGCAGCATCCTACCCTATGGCAAGATCTTAAGCAGTGGGTCGAAGGGTTACGAGAGTAGGTCATGGAAGACCCTCAAGACCATGACGCAGAAATGCAAATACTGAGTTTGATGTTGCACTCTGTGCCTAAATCCTTGCACATCAATGCCTTCTGGGAAGGTTCTAAGATGCACGCAGTCTTACCGGTCCTAGCACTAGGTGACACAACGAGAAAGGGAATTGTAGACACAGGAGCTGGGGTTAGTGTGCTTAGCCACACATTGCTTCAGACTTGGGGAAACCCGCTTGTCAAAACTGCTAGGTTTAATGTCACACTAGCAAACGGTATGAGAGTAAAGCCATTTGGGGTACTTAAGAACTGGCCAGTGAAGATTGCAAGTGTCCAGTTCTTTGCTGACTTTATAGTCATGAAGTGAGTGGACTACGATATCCTATTAGACCGACCCTGGATGTGCAATGCTAGAATCATCAAAGATTGGGGTAGCAGCTTGATCTTCCTTGGCAACAGAACGGATGCTGTAAGGATAGAGATGGATACTTGGAAGACCTCACCAGTAGACCTAGGCGCCACCTCTACTATGCTCAAGGGTAACACTCAGGTCAAGGAGTCCTATGGGCCCTTAACCAAGTATATTCCATGCCCAGAGGATGAGCGGGATTGGATGCACGTTCTTGCTACAATCGACTTGCCATTCTCAAACCATGAGGCGTATGAGCAAACCATGGGAACGATCGGCAAGTCTAGCAACACACTCTCCGTACCAGTCTGCATGATGGCAGGAACCCTTTGGGGAAAGCATAAGCTGTTAGATATAACCAATGCCCCACTCTCATTAGGTGCTACCAATGATCCATGGTGCTCAAAGTTGTAAGGCCCCCATTATGAGGAGAAGCCAAATGTGAGCTCGAACATTGGTTGAGTCTTGACTTGTCTATCAGATGAGGTCTATGTGATCGGATGGCAAAAAGGTGACCGTTGTGGGTCTAATCTTTGGGTTAGACGGAGTGGTTAAGCTGGTAGCAACTTGAGGTCCATTGCATCGAGTTGCGGTGTAAGGGAGTTAAAAGGGGCCCCTATTGTGGGGTCCCGCGAGGGTTCGGGGGCAACGCCCCTGGCCCGATGGTAAAGGGAATATTCCTTGGAATATTCCCTGGCCGACTAGTGGAGGCTTTTATGGTAGGTCGGTTAGGCCAACCTCACGGCCTTCGCAAGCTATAAAAGCTAAACCCCTTCACAGCCATCGATCACTCATCTTTCACCCAATCAGAGTTGTTATTCCAGCTAGCCTTAATCTCTTCACCTATCTTCTGTCTAGATCACCATCTAAGCTTCACACAGTGGAAGTGCATGGGTGGACAGAGCCATCTTTGTATCAATTGTTTGGAGTTAAAGAATTTACTGATTCTCCTCTTATCTATTGTGTACTCTCTATCTCTTTCTCAGATTCTGTTCGCTGCGCCGTGTAATATTTTACATGGTATCAGAGCCCAGGGGGCTCTAGAGATCAGAGAGTTTGCAAGAGGCAAAGGCTTCAACAGTAAAGAGAAACTATGTCGACTTCCGGAAGCAGTTCTGGCGCATCAAGAAGCGGTGCAGGAGTTGGTGTTGCTGTACCAGCTATTCAAACACTGAGGATTTGTCCACCAACCTTCAGCGAAGGCAAGTTAGATGGTACAAACTACACCTTGTGGAAGTTCAAAATTACAACTATCCTTGTTCTTATGAGCTTCTGGAGACTGTGCTGGGGGCTGACGCAGAACCACAGCCTACCCCCGACCCATCAAATCCTAGTGTGATGATTCCTCCAAATGCAGATCTTCTAGGAGCTTGGAAATGAAGGAATGCAGATGCATTGTGTGCCTTAGTTACAAGCTGTTCTGACAGTGTTTTGACTTTGATTCAGCATACAACCAAAGTGTCAGAGGCTTGGAATGTACTAAGGAGTCAGTATGAAACACAAAACCAAACAAGGATTCAAAACTTGGAGAATCAACTAGCAGCGGAGAAGTTTGCTGAAGGAGAGACGGTTGAAGCATTCATCACTCGGATTAAGAATCTGCACGACCAGATGGCTGGCGCTGGGATACAAAAGACTAGCGAAGAGCTAGCTCGGAGGAGTCTTTGGATTTGTCCACAAAAGTTTGATGGACTAGTAACTACCCTTAATACTCAGATGAGACCTCAAGCTTTGGCTTTTGAGGAGTTTTTTGCATTATTAATGGAGGAGGAGTTGAGGCTGAAAGCCCAAGAAGGAAGCAACAATGGAGATGCTGCATTCTCTGCCAATGCAAAAGGCAAAGGTGTTTCCTTCACCAAAAATGATGCTGACAAAAAGAAGAAGGGCGGCAAGAAGAAGTTTCAAGGAGAGTGCTTCTAATGCAAGAAGAAAGGACATGCAATTGCAAATTGTCATGTCAAGAAGGCAGATGAAAAGAATGGTACCCTTAAAAGTAAAGGGAAAGAGACAGCCAATACGGCTGAAGCAGAGTTGGAATTATTCATGGCGACCATTGAGGAAGTCTGCTCCTCGGCGCAAGAGGAATCTACCACTGACTCATGGGTGTTGGATAGTGGGGCCTCCCGTCACATGACCAACAAGAAAGGTCTATACAGTTCTATGCAGCCTTTACAAGAATCCATCACTGTGACGGTTGAAAATGATGCTAAATGCCCTGCAGCAGCGGGCACAGGTACTATTTCTTTTGTTGCTGCAAATGGTGAAGTCAAAAATCTTTCAAATGTGTTGTATGTTCCCGAAATCAGGAGAAATCTCTTATCAGTCCCATAACTGATCTTGGTCATGAAGTGAGGTTCAAGAAGACAGGTGCATAAATTCTTGATAGTGCTAGCACAATTGTTGGCAAAGGAGAAAGAAGGAACAACCTGTATGAGCTAAGTGCTCTTACAACCACCGCTAGAGTGGGCACAAGTAAGCTTTGGCACGAAAGGTTTGGACACATGAGATTTGCAGTGTTGAAGAAGATGTAAAAGCAAGGTATGGTTGCTCACCTACCTACAATAATTGAATTGAAGGAACCATGTGAAGCTTGTATGATGGGCAAGCAAAAGAGAAAGGCATTTCCACAAGAAAGCAAGAATAGAGCACAGGCTCCTCTAGAGTTGGTGCATGTTGACTTGTGTGGTAAGATGCCTACACAGGCCTTGGGGGGATCTTCTTATTTTATGTTGATTGTCGACGACTACAGTAGGAAGATGTGGGTGTAATTCCTTCATGATAAGGCTCAAGCTTTTGGTAAGTTTAAAGAATGGCTAAAACTTGTTGAGAATGAAACATGGAAAAGTGTGAAGAAATTTAGAACAGATGGTGGTGGTGAGTTCGACTCAAAGGAGTTTGAAGCTTTTGCAAGAGCAAAGGGATCAACCTTCAATTGACGACGCCTCACACACCTCAGCAGAACGGTGTTGTGGAATGCAGGAATCGCACCATTGTGGAGATGGCAAGATGCATGCTAAAGGGCAAGGGATTGCCTAACCATTTTTGGGCTGAAGCTATTAATACTGCAGTCTACATTCTAAATCGGAGCTACACAAAGGCTCTCAAGGGAAAAACACCCCATGAGGCTTACACTAGTAAGAAACCATCTGTCTCACATTTCAGAATTTTTGGATGTGAATGTTATGCACATGTTCCAGATGAGAAGAGAAACAAGCTACAACCAAAAAGCAGAAAATGTATCTTCTTGGGTTATAGTAATGAGCAAAAGGCTTACAAATTATATGACCAAGAGGCAAAGAAGATCATCGCAAGCGGTGATGTGGTTTTCAAGG
The DNA here is from genome assembly GCF_053477565.2 of Lygodium microphyllum. NCBI lineage: Eukaryota > Viridiplantae > Streptophyta > Polypodiopsida > Schizaeales > Lygodiaceae > Lygodium > Lygodium microphyllum. The sequence goes on along the minus strand of NC_141138.1, from coordinate 25,039,472 downwards.
AGGAGCTGCATACAGTGGAGGAGGAGAAGGTAAGTTCTTCCACTTTATCATCAAGCGAAGAAGTAGTCCACTATGAACCTGTCTCGAAAGCTATCCCTATCCTTAAGGAGGAGGAAGCATCATCTTCAGATGATGAGGAAAAAGTTAACCAACCTGACATCACCCCACCGGAAAAGCCATTGCCGCACTAGGTAAAGCAACTCTATGACCACAATAATCCTATGCCTGCATCTATTGAGGAGAAGGCAGATGAACCAAGGAGGTCTCAGAGAATAGAGGAGCAAAGGAGGGCTTCTACTCACATAGTCAATATGGCCTTGATGGTTGAGATTATGAGAGAAGTAAAGGAGCCAACTGACTTAGAAGAAGCACTTGTAGATCCATCATGGAAGGTTGCTATGCAGGAAGAGTATGATAGCATAATGAAGAATGACACTTGGGAGCTAGTGGATTGACCAGCAAAGCGGAAGGTTATTGGCACCAAGTGGATCTGGAAGGTAAAGTACAAGGCTGATAGTACCTTAGAAAAGTACAAAGCTAGATTGGTTGCCCAAGGATTTTCATGAGTTGAAGGGTTTGATTTTCAAGAGTCATTTTCCCCAACTGCCAGAATGACCACTATTCACACAGTACTTGTAGTGGCTGCCCAAAAGAAGTGGCCAGTGTACCAAATGGATGTTAAGTCAGCGTTCTTAAATGGTGACCTCAAGGAGGAGGTGTATATGGCTTAGCCACCAGGGTTTGAGGCCCCCCATTCTGAGAACAAAGTGTGTAAGCTGAAGAAGGCATTATTGTTGAGATATCGAGCTCCACTCATGATATGCCAGGGTGACCGTTGTGCATTTATGTCACCGACGTGTTAGTTGCAGATGCGGTTGGTACACCGCCCATGAATAATAGCTACATGATAGCTATCATTATCTACTCTAGTTCGTGGCTCAGTTAGTATGCCACCTTAGTTAGTTGAGTTTGGTTTGAGACCCATATATAGGGTTCTTCTATTTCTTTGTAAGTGAGTTCTTTTGGCTTACACAACTAAGAAGAGGAAAACTGTTTTCAGCCTCCATCCTTGTGTGTATTCCCCCATTGTGCAAGCAAGAAAGCTACAAGTGAGACTCCTTCCTTCTCTCCCACAATCTTGACATGGTATTAGAGCCTTGTTCGTGGTAAGGAGCTCAAGAAAGCAAGCCAAGCTCGCTGTGTTCTAGTAAAAGGAGCAGTGTTGCTTTCATTTTCTGTTTTGGGAGCAAATCTCTACAGGTAGCATAGCCGAAAATTGCAAGAGTGCATTGTCTCAGGTTGAGACGCCCTTCGTGGTGAAGCAAGAGGGTAGTATATGTTGCGGGATAGAGCTTTAGCTCTTGGCGACCCTGTTTTTTTTATTTGAGGCCATTTCGGGGCCTGTTTTGGAGGCGGAATTTTTCTACACGCACTCAGGAAAAGGCCCTGTTTTACGCTGTGCGACCACTGTTCTACAGGTCGGTGAAAACTTACCACAAAGATTGCATCATATGCTTGTGTGCAAAGACATTGGGAGTTACAGAATCATCCCTCTTGCCTGTTGATGCAAAATCGTCACTAGGAAGTGACTGTGTGGTCAAATACCACTTTCGCCAGTTTTGCAGATTTGCCCTTGTGAGGGTGAAGCTGTGTTTTTTGCAGTGACAAAATTTTTTGCAGTATTCTGTAATGGCATTTGATTCTCTCTCACAGATTGTCACTGAAAAGCTTGACAAGAACAACTTCCAAGCATGGAAGTTTAGAATGACGAATTTCCTTATGGGAAAAGGATATTGGGAATTTGTTGCAGGAAATGAAGAAGAACCAGTTCTTCCTGATGTTCCCAATCAACAGCAAATGCAGGCATTTAAAGCATGGCATGAGAGAGCCAGGAAAGTTATGTACTGGCTGTCTATCAGTATTTCAGACTCTATGATTGTGCATATTCAGGATGCAAGTACGCCAAAGGAGGCATGGGATACTTTGTCGAAAATGTATAGCACAAATACGCAAGCCAGGAAAATGCAGCTCAAGCAAGAGTTGCATAATGTGCAAAGAGAAAGTATGAGCATCAATGACTACCACATGAAAGTGAAGAATATTGCAGATGCACTTGCTTCCATTGGGTCGCCAGTGGAAGATGATGATTTAGTTTTTGTGACCTTGAATGGTCTAGGAAAGGATTATGCACAGTTTCAAACATCCATTTCAGTTCGTGAAAGATTTCCTGATTTTGAGGAATTGATTGCTCTTCTAATTTCTGAGGAGCAGAGAAATGGTGGTGCATCTTCATCAGGAGGAACTTCAAAAGAAACTGTCTTCTACTCAAATGCTGGAAGAGGTAGAGGCAGAGGTAGAGGAGGCCGATTTGGAGGCCGTGGTAGAAATCAGAATATGCAGCAAACTCAAGAAAACCAGTCCTATGGAGGAGGACGTGGTAACTCTAGAGGCAGGGGGAGCCAAAGAGGTCGTGGTGGATGGCAAAGAGGTCAAAATGCAAACGGTAATGTTGAATGCTACTACTGTGGTAAAATGGGTCATATGGCTAAAGACTGCTATAAAAAGCAGAATGACATCATGAATGGAAAACTGCAACAAGGAAATTATGCATCTTCTAGTAGACAGGGTGATGACAGAAATGAGCATTTGTTTATGGTGCAGCACATGAACAATTCTGTGACAAGTGCAGAAGAAAGCAACGATGTATGGTATGTTGACTCAGGTGCGTCAAACCACATGACAAGTCATGCAGAATGGATGGAGGATGCAAGGAAAATGGAAAAACCAGGATTTGTGGAGACTGATGATGATACTGCACATCCTATTGTGCAGATTGGAAAAATTCTTTTGTCTATGCAGGATGGAAAAAAGAAATACATGTCCGATGTATTTCATGTCCCGAATATCACCAAGAATCTAGTTTCTGTTGGTCAAATGGTTGAGCAGGGCTTGCAGGTCAGATTTAATCCTCATGGATGCTTTGTTGAGGATATGAAAAATAAAGGTCACTTGATAGCAAAAGGAAAGAAGAATGGCAAAATGTTTACGTTGGATGCAGACATGTCTGAATTGAGTGCAGCAATGTTTGCACATGGGACCAGTGTAGTTGCAGATATTGATATCTGGCATAAACGCATTGGTCATGTTAATGTACAGCGACTTAAATCAATGCAGGCTCAAAATATTGTTGCAGGATTGCCCAAATTCAAGGTTGCAGAAATGCATAAGGTATGTGAAGCCTGTCAGTTTGGAAAACAGGCAAGGAAACCATTTCCTAGACATGTTCAAGAGAGTGAGAAGCCATTGGAATTAATCCACTCTGATGTGTGGACTACTAAAGCTGCATCTCTTGGAGGCTGTCATTATTTTGTCACTTTTATTGATGACTATAGCAGAAAAGTTTGGGTGTATTTTATGAAAAAGAAAAGTGAAGTTTTTGGGCATTTCAAAACTCTTAAAGCTATGGTTGAAAAAGAAACAGGCCTGCAGATAAAATGCCTAAGGTCAGATGGAGAGGGAGAGTACCTCTCAAATGAGTTTGCAAGGTTCCTGCAGAAGCATGGCATAAAGCAGCAATATTCATGCAGTCATACCCCACAACAAAATGGAATTGCAGAAAGGAAAAACATGCATATTTGAGAGGTATCTTGTGCCATGCTCAATGAAAAAGACTTGCCAGATTTTTATTGGGCTGAAGCAGTTGCTACAGCAGTCTACATAATGAACAGGACTCCCACTGCAGCAATACATGGGGTGACTCCAGAGGAGAGGTATACTGGTAGAAAACCAGATATTTCTCATTTGAAAATTTTTGGTTGCATTGCCTATGTGCATGTGCCAGATGAGTTGAGATCCAAGTTGGATCCAAAAGCTGAGAAGTGCATCTTTATTGGTTACTCTCTGCAGCAAAAAGGGTATAGATGCTATAACCCTTCTACTCGTAAGTTTACAGTGAGCAGAGATGTTGTTTTTGATGAGATGAGTAGCTGGTATAAACCAGTAAATGTGATTGATGATGTAGATGCACAAAATGGTAATGCTACACAGAATTCACAGCAGCAGTCACAAAATATTAGTGGACCTGGAGCATCCTCTAGCAGTGGTTCACATTCTTCACCATGGACAAGTAGATTGAGATCAGGAGAATCTTCTCAAAGCAATGCAGATAGTGGTATGCAGGTATCACGAAAAGGAAAAGAGAAGGTTGATCAGCCCATGTTTGATGTGAATGCAGGTCACTCTTATGTGGATGGTGAATCCAGTGGCTCAGAACAGAGCATTGATGATGAGTTGTGTATCCCCTCTATTGTTACACCTGGAGTAAGGAAGACCAGGGATGTTTTGAGAGCACCTGGGAGTGAACCCACTTTGCGCAGGTCTACCAAAGTTAGCTATCCTGTGGATAGGCTGAAATATGATGGATTTATAGCCATTCACTATGCATATATGGTCAAGGTGATACAGGAACCAGAACCCACTTCTTTTGAGCAAACCGTGGAAAAAGAAAAATGGGAGAAAGCCATGGATGAAGAAATGGATGCCTTGGAAGCAAATGCTACATGGGAATTGGTACCTTTGCCTAAAGGTAAGAATGCAATTGGCTATAAGTGGGTTTATAAGGTGAAGCACAATGCAGATGGTTCTGTGAACAGATACAAGGCAAGATTAGTAGTCAAGGGGTATGCACAAACATATGGCATTGACTATGAAGAAACATTCAGTCCGGTTGCAAGGATGGCAACCGTAAGAGCAGTCATTGCTATGGCTGCATCAAAGGGATGGTCTTTACATCAGATGGATGTAAAGAATGCCTTCTTGCATGGTGACTTGCAAGAAGAGGTCTATATGGAGCAGCCACCAGGTTATGTGCATGATGTTCATCCTGTGTTTGTTTGCAGGTTGAAGAAAGCCTTGTATGGCTTGAAGCAAGCACCTAGAGCATGGTCTGACAAGATAGGACAGTATCTTGTCACTATTGACTTTCAGATTTCCAAGGCAGATTTCTCACTTTATGTGAGAAAAAGAGAGAAAGGTATTATGCTACTTGTCATTTATGTTGATGATTTGATTATGACAGGTGACAGTGATGAAGATATCCTTCATGTGAAAATGCTATTGAAGCAGAAGTTTGAGATGAAGGATTTGGGAGAGCTGCGTTATTTCTTGGGCATTGAGGTGATTAGATCACTAACTGGGATACAGCTCTTGCAGAGGCAGTATGGATTGGACATGCTGTCCAAATATGGGATGACAGGCTGTAAGCCTATTTCAGTTCCTTTGGAGCAGAATGTGAAGCTGAGCGCAGATTCAGGCGAGCTTCTGGAAGACCCTACTATGTACAGACGCATAGTAGGAAGCTTGATTTATATGACTATTACCAGGCCAGATTTGAGCTATGCTGTTGGATTGGTAAGTCAGTTATGCAAGCTCCAAGGAAATCGCATTTGGATGCGGCTAGATGCATACTCAGGTATGTGATGTCCACATTGTAGTATGGACTATTTTATGAGACTGGGGTTCAGATACAGTTGCATGGATACACTGATGATGATTGGGCTGGTAGCATTTCTGATAGATGATCTACCAGTGGATATGTGTTCTCTTTTGGGAGTGCTGCAGTCACTTGGAGCAGCAAGAAACAACCTACAGTTGCCTTGTCAAGCACAGAGGCCGAGTACAGGGGTGCAGCAATGGCTGTATGTGAGGTAGCTTGGTTGCATAAGCTACTTTATGATATGCATCAGCCTACAGATGGGCCAGTTGTCATTTATTGTGACAACATGAGTAGTATACACTTGGCAAATAACCCAGTCTATCATGCTAGAACAAAGCACATTGAGGTGCATTATCACTATGTGCGGGAGAGGGTTTTACTAGGTCTTATTGATCTAGTTTATATCAGCACAGAGGATCAGGTAGCTGACATATTTACGAAGGCATTGGGCGCATAGAAGCTGCGCAAGTTCAGAGACCTCCTTGGTGTGCAGGAATTGGGATTGAGCTCGAGGGGGAGTGTTGAGATATCGAGCTCCACTCATGATATGCCAGGGTGACCGTTGTGCATTTATGTCACCGACGTGTTAGTTGCAGATGCGGTTGGTACACCGCCCATGAATAATAGCTACATGATAGCTATCCTTATCTACTCTAGTTCGTGGCTCAGTTAGTATGCCACCTTAGTTAGTTGAGTTTGGTTTGAGACCCATATATAGGGTTCTTCTATTTCTTTGTAAGTGAGTTCTTTTGGCTTACACAACTAAGAAGAGGAAAACTGTTTTCAGCCTCCACCCTTGTGTGTATTCCCCCATTGTGCAAGCAAGAAAGCTACAAGTGAGACTCCTTCCTTCTCTCCCACAATCTTGACAATTATATGGGCTGAAACAAGCCCCCAAAGCATGGTACCAGCGGATAGATAAGTTCTTTTTAAACCTAAACTTCAAAAGATGTGCCTCAGATGCTAACTTGTATGTTTACAGGGATGGTAAAAAGTCTGTAGTGGTTGTTCTATATGTTGACGACCTTCTTATTATAGGTGATTATGAAGATATGATTAACCAAACTCGAAAGGCTTTGAGTTCTAAGTTTGAAATGACAGACTTGGGCTTGCTACACTATTGTTTGGGGATTGAAGTCTGGCAAGAGCCAGGAAAGATCTTCATCTCTCAGAAGAAGTATGCATGGGAGATCTTGAAGGCATTTGGGATGACCGAGTGCAAGGAGATAGCTACACCTATGGAGGTGAATGCAAAGTTATCCGTCGAGGATACATCAGCACTAGCAGACATTGGGAGGTATAGGAGGTTGGTCGGCAGTCTGATCTACTTGTGTAACACTAGACCAGATATTAGTTTTGCTGTTTGTGTTTTGAGCAGGTTCTCAAAAAAACCTCATGAGAGTCATTGGAAGGCTGGGATGCAGGTGCTTAGATACTTGAAGAAAACTCTTGACTATGGTATCACATACAGTTTCAGAACTTCTCTTGTGGGGAACTGTGACTCAGATTGGGCAGGAGACATTGATTCCAGGAAGTTAGTTTTCTGGTTATTGTTTCTCTTTGGGTTCAAGAATTTTCTCTTGGATTAGTAAGAAGCAACCAATAGTGGCATTGTCTTCTACCGAAGAAGAGTACAAGGCACCTTGTTTTGCTGCATGTGAAGCCGTATGGTTGAGAAGGATTCTATGGCATATGGGAGTGCAGGATGAAGAACCGACTGTGCTAAGATGTGACAATCAGATTTGCATCGCCATTGCCAAAAATCCAGTGTTTCATGCACGTACCAAACACATAGAGATCCAATATCACTATGTGCGTGATTTGATGGAGGATGGGATAGTGGAACTGGTCTACTGTCCAACAAAGGAGAATGGAGTAGATATCTTCACCAAAGCACTTACGAAGGATCTGCTTCAAGTTCATCTTAAGAGACTCGGCATTGGGCCGAGGAGATAGTTCACCTATGGGTGGACATTGAGGGGGGGTGTTAGATATGAACAATGCCCCACTCTCATTAGGTGCTACCAATGATCCATGGTGCTCAAAGTTGTAAGGCCCCCATTATGAGGAGAAGCCAAATGTGAGCTCGAACATTGGTTGAGTCCTGACTTGTATATCAGATGAGGTCTATGTGACCGGATGGCAAAAAGGTGACCGTTGTGGGTCTAATCTTTGGGTTAGACGGAGTGGTTAAGCTGGTAGCAACTCGAGGTGCATTGCATTGAGTTGCGGAGTAAGGGAGTTAAAAGGGGCCCCTATGGTAAAAGGGGCCCGATGGTAAAGGGAATATTTCCTGGAATATTCCCTGGCCGACTAGTGGAGGCTTATATGGTAGGTCAGTTAGGCCAACCTCACGGCCTTCACAGGCTATAAAAGCTAAACCCCTTCACAGCCATTGATCACTCATCTTTCACCCAGTGAGAGTTGTTGTTATAGCTAGCCTTAAGCTCTTCACCTATCTTCTATCTAGATTGCCATCTAAGCTTCACATAGTGGAAGTGCACAGGTGGACAGAGCCATCTTTGTATCAGTTGTTTGGAGTTAAAGAATTTACTGATTCTCCTCTTATATGTTGTGTACTCTCTATCTCTTTCTCAGATTCTATGCGCTGCACCGTGTAATATTTTACATAAGCCTGTCAACTTCCAAGTCCCAACTAACAAAAGGGAACTCCAGGAGATGTTGGAATACTTGATAGACAAGCTAACTGGCAATTCAGCTGCAAACTTCAAACCACTATAGGATCTCTTAGGTGAACTCGAGTGGCAATGGACCAAAGTGCATGACTTAAACCTCACGTATAACTGGGCCCTGCTCCCTGACCAACGACAAGAGGTGTACCAAGCCCTGGGAAAGGACGAGTAGCCTGATGAAGGGGATTCTAACGATGAATGCGAAGACTACCAATCCTTTAGTGATGGAACTAAGGCTGAAGTAGATACCGTAGAATACGACACTGAAGGACACGAAATAGAGCAAATACAAGCAGACTCCAAGCCGCAGAAAAGAAGTATCTTTAGGATAGAGTGAGGGGTCATGTGCATGGAATGTGACCGCGCTTGGTTGGAACATGTAGGAGCCATAGACCTTGAACAAGCAGGCTTAGCCCAGCCAGGGATGACACCGGTCCTTAGGACAGAATCACCATCTGAACTACACCCACCAGAGGAGACAACCTCTTCTAGCGAAGACAGGGAGTTGGACTCTGAGTTGGAGGTTAGTTCGGACAGTGATCCAGAAATCCTAGGCCGCCCACGACTAGACGCACGAAGGGGGACCTCCCAGTCCACCTAAGACGCAGATGGTTAATGCAGGAAAAGGTAAAACAACACAGTGATACACGAACAGAAGAACATTGAAAACCGCAAGACCTCCCTAAGCGCTTCACGAAATTCAAAAAAGGGGATAGGGTAGTAGTTTTGTTAGGTGCCAAACGTCAAGGGCAAACCAATGAACCGATCGAGGGACCAGCCAAGGTCAAGGAGGTGAGTCTGGCCCAGGAAGGGGAAACACACCGACCAGTCTTCATTGCCGATGACTTGACTGCGGAAGAAGAAATTAGTCTTTTCGCTCTGTTGTGAGAGTACATAGACGTATTCGCTTGGTCCTTGGAAGAGCTTAAAGGGGTAGATTCGAATGTCATGACTCACAACATACCCATGATGCCAGACGCAAAGCAGATCAAGCAGTGATCATACCCTATGAATCCAAAGCACGCTCATGCTATCAAATAGAAAATTGACAAGTTGATGAGAGCGGGATTCATTTACGAAATTGAGCACACAGACTGGGTATCACCCATAGTTATCGTGATGAAAAAGAATGGAAAAATCTGAGTGTTTGTCAATTACAAGAAGGTGAATGCTACTATGAAGAGGGATAACTATCCATTGCCGTACACCGAGCACATGCTTGAGAGAGTGACAAGCAAGGAAGCCTATAGTTTTTTGGACGGCTTCTCAGGGTACAACCAGGTGCAAGTGCATCCTGTGGATAGGCACAAGACCGCCTTCACCACTGAGTGGGAAGTCTTTGCTTACATAGTCATGCCCTTCGGGTTGACTTACGCCCCTGCCACTTTTCAACGCCTCATGTGCACCATCTTTAAGGACATGCTTCGTAAGGAGTTAGAATTCTTTGTCGATGACCTGTGTGTCCATTCAACTTGGATCGAACACTTAGACAAACTCCGCGCAATCTTTGAATGGTGTCGCTTATATCATCTCTCCTTGAACCCCTTAAAGTGCCAGTTTTGGGTAAAGCACGGATGCATCTTAGGGAACGTAGTGTCGAAGAACGGCATTGCCACTGACTTCTCGAAAGTTAGGGTTATTGTTGACCTTCCACCCCCAATTAATTACAAGGGAGTTCAATGCTTCTTAGGCCATACGGGGTACTATCGGCGGTTTGTACTGAACTATGCGTTGATCGCCATACCATTGTACAAGTTGCTAATTGTCTTCGAGTGGACTGAGGCATGCCAACGAGCGTACGAAGAATTGAAAAAGGCTCTAACCATAGCACCAATTCTACGAGCCCCAGATTGGACCATTACCTTCCACGTGCACATCGATGCTTCTAAGTTCACTATGGGGGCAGTGTTGTGCAAACCTGGTGAGCACAACTTAGATTATCAAGTGAGCTTTGCTAGCAGACAACTCATTGAGACGGAAATAAACTACTCGACAATAGAAAGGGAGGGATTAGCCATGGTGTTTGCTGTGAAGAAATTCCGGCATTATCTATTGGCCACACCCTTCATTTTTTTCATGGACCATCAAGCCCTGCTCTACCTAGTAAACAAACCTTGTGCTACAGGACGCATAGCTCGATGGCTCCTTTTGCTCTTGGATTTTGATTTCTCTGTGGTTGTGCGGAAAGGAAAACAGCACTACATGGCTAACCACATGTCATGCATTCCCACGAGAGAAGCAGCTGGACAAGGCATCGTTGATGAATTACTCGATGCCCATCTATTCCACCTTTCCAGTGAGAGAGATTTATTTAAGGCTGATCTAACACCATATTGGGCGGATGACATAGTCCAAGTGCTTGAGCATGGACTACCTAAGCGACCAATAGAAAAAGCCCGACTTAGGCACTTGATCCTTAAGATCCAACCCTATCAGCTGATTGTAGGCCAACTCTATAGGCTGGGGAAAGATGGAGTGCTGCGTAGGTGTGTATGTGAGTGATATACGATGTGCTCTCAGAGGCACACAACGGCATTGCGGGAGGACACTTTAGCGGAGACACGACAACACGGAAGGTGCTACAGTCTCAACTATGGTGGCCCACGCTTTTTCACGATGCCACACGATTCCTCAAGCATTGTGACGAGTGCCAATGGACAAAAGTCCTGATTCGCAAGGATCAGATGGAGTTGACCTCAATTATTGCTCGTCAACCCTTCGAAAAATGGGGAATCGACTTCATAGGACCCATCAGTCCTGCGGCGCAGTACTCACAAGGTAAGTACATCATTGTGGCCACGGATTACCTCACGAAGTGGGCAGAGGCAAGAGCCACACGTAAAAATGATGCTAGGACAATTGCCAAGTTCTTATGGAAGCAAGTGATCTCGCGATTCAGCTGCCCCATCGAACTGGTTAGTGACCAAGGCACGCACTTCATCAACAAAGTGATAGCACATCTCCTATCCACCTTTCGCATTATCCATCGCAAATCATTGCCATACTACCCTAAAGCGAACGGTCAGGCAGAATCTACGGATAAGATTCTCATCAATGTCCTGACCAAAGTAGTCTCAGCCTCACGTAGCGACTGGGACAACAAGCTTATGGCAGCTTTGTGGGCTTACCGTACGACTTATAAAACGGCTGTCGGTCAAACCCCATTCAGGCTGACCTATGGAACAAAAGCAATCCTACCCTTAGAATTATTTATTCCTAGCCTGATAATAGCCCTTCAAGAACGATAGGAAGGGAAGGAGGCATGGACGCAATGCGTGGTCGAGCTTGAACGCCTATCAGAGACCCATCTTCTAGCCACCCATACACTTATATGTGATAAGGCCCTTCGCAAGAGTTGGTTTGACAAGCATATCAAGCAGCACGACTTTGAACAGGGCAACTTAGTGCTCCTCTACTCTATTAAGGGACATAAATAGAAAATGAAATTTTGAGGCCTTTGACCCTTCAAAGTTCGTGTGATCAGCAACACAGGCAATGTCGAACTCGAAACTTTAGATGGTGAGGGAATAGGCTTCTTCAATGGTAGTCGTGTCAAGAAGTACTACCCTCCCACCCATCCTCTACACGAGCCCCCGATGTTAGAACCACCTGTCAAAGTACGAGTGGCCACAATCACTGAGATTGATGACGAGGATGAGGAAGCCGTAGAGCCTGCATATCTCCATATAACGGTCATAGTAAAACAAACCTGCGCTTTCAACACTTTGATCGATGAGGGAGCAGATTTCAATGTCATAACTCAGATCATTGGACCAAACTTGTCAAACCACCACTTCAGCCCCCACGAATGCTAAATTAAGCCCATATGGGGCCCATTCCTACGCACTCCTCGGCAAGTGCAAAGTAGCCGTTTCTATCGAGTCTGAGACTGTTGCAATGATTTTTTACATGTTGCTATGCTAAAGACGTAGGAACGGAGTCGCTGCTAGGGCACACTTTCAAAAAGCAGACTCACTGCAATGTTGATTATGAGTCGCAGCGCATCCACCTTGCAATAGGCAACATTCGCATTGTCACAACTTTCAGCAAGGGGTGCGCAACTTCATCACCGTCTGCAAAGCTACCGATAGAATTCTCCATGACCAAATCTACGGAGGGGGGTAGCGCGTGGCCGCCACCTCCCCGAATTCAGGAATCACAACCCACGGTAGCAAAACATTAGGCTTAACAGCCTAGATTCCAATGAAAGCCCACGCAACCGCAACCGTCTCCTAGGAGTCGACGCTTCTATCCTCATAAGACCAAACACTCTAAACCTAGGAGGCTAAGGCGCAATCATAGAAAGCGCCGCATGATCAAGCAAAGCTGGGTCCCTAAAGTCCTCTTACGTGAGCAAGGCTACTACGAGGGAAACACCTGGCTGTGGATCCCTAAGTCCCACACAACCAAAGGCATCATTCATACACCGCCCTCAAGCTTGATCAAACCGCATTCCATAAACCCTCAAAATCACAAGCCGTAGTGCTCTCCTGAACCACAACCATCCAACTCATCCACCCCTAGACCCAAGAGAGTTCCACAAGCCTACTGGCCCAAACTGCAGGCTCCGTCAGAAGAGTCATCAAACACCGAAGTCAATCTGCCCCCCAACTCCAACCTGAATGCAGCAGCCCATCTGTCATAGCTGCTCCTAATCCACTCAACATCCCAGCGGCCCAATCACAATCTCACGAACCCTCCCAACTGCCCATCTTCATTGTCAAAAGCTCTTATTCTGTCAAACCTCAACCACCTGTTGGCCTTACACCCTCCTATGAACGAAAATCCTTTTTAGCGCTAGTCGCTGACCTCGCTGAGGACACCGGGGATGATGTGGTGGATTGTACTAAAAGATTAGATGACACTTTCGTGTTACTCGCGCTAAGCTATGATTGCTTGGACTTAGGTCTATTAGAAGAACCCTTTGCAACTGAAGTGCAAAATATGTGTTGCTCTTGGGAAACCTTTGAATTCGCATTCACAAAAGCTTCTCGCTCTGCTGCTGAGCTGATTAACAACGAAATCTCCGAGGAGCAAGCCATCAAACAACGCCTTATCACATCATATGATCCACGAACCACTTCTGCTATCATTGACCAAGAAATTGCTGAGTTATCACACCTTGCTGATACTGGATCACCTTTCTTGAGGCAGTGGTATGCTCTTAGGTTGCAATGGGAAGTTGAAGGATATCGCATAATGACCAACACCGAGCAACGCCGCGCCATCAAAACAGCAGAGTATGATCCCACTTACGTCGCGCCCACCTCGTATAGAGTGTTAACTACTCTTCGGGGCTGACCCATGGAAGAACATCTCAAAGGATACCCCTACCTTGATCACTTGTTGACCGAGGAAGAGCTACACATTGCTAGCCGTGTCGACTTTGGTGACTTCCTCACAGATGTTCTCACATACATCATGCATGTGGAAATTTGACCCTTTGATTTGGACTTCACAGCTCAATTGGAATACAATCCAAATTTCTATACTTGGCTCCTTCACAAGTAACTTCTACCCCAACATGCCGAAAGCCCTTGACCTTTTGACCCTCAATCCTAGGAAGGATTCTTCTCAAGATGGAAGGGGAGGGGATAAGGTGAAATGAATCAGATGAGAAATGAATCAAAGGGGATAAATCAAAGTAAAATCAGTGAAAAGCATAAACATATATTATGAAAAAATGGAGGGGGTAGGAAAATGGGCATGAAAACTTTGAAGTAAACGGCAAAAAGTCCAAGTCTCAAAAGGAAAATCTACATTGCTTCTTAATGAATTCATTCAAAAAGCATAGAGTTTTTCTTTTCTAGCAATCAACGAATTAATATGTGGAAAGCACTAATGAAAGTTATGATTTATGGCAGGAGCATAAAATGTCGCAGCAAGACCGTGCCCATCGACTCCCGTTCACAGACGAGGAAAGGGAGCAATACCGCATCCATCTAGAGAACCGCACCTTCAGCCAGCTCAAATTTCAAACCATCCACAACATCAAAGTTGTGGTGGCCAAGGAGGAAGCAGCCAGGAGGGTGGTTGAACAATGCAACCTCACGAAATATCTTGAAAAGTTCTCACATAAGCCGGGCCACCTGAAGTGCGTGAAGTTCCTCAGAACATACAACCCAGATCAAGAATGTGGTACTGTGACGGTGCGCAGAGGAGAAGATGCAAAGCAGGTACAGGTCTGCTTAGGCCCAGCCTTGGTGGAGAAGGCTTTGGGGTTGGTACCAAAGACAGAGAGGAAACAAAAAAGGGATGTTTATGCCATGATTAAAATGAAGAAGGAAGATGTGCTTACAAATGATAGCATAAGCATCCACGATATCCCCAACGTAGAAGCGAGGATGCAAGCAAAGCTGATACATGTGCTCTTCTCCAGCCAATGCTATAATTCATTGATGCATCGAATTAGCGTACCTATGCTAGAGAATGTAGCAGCCCATACCCTAGACGAAGTAGAGTGGAACAGATACGTGCGAAAAACGATCGACCAGGCAGTTGTTGAGATGATAAGCTCAACACATGTGGACATTGATGATGGACCGCATGGTTAGATGCGTCCACACATTTACACTTAGCACATCGGTGGTCATTATGACTCTCACATGGCCACTGACTCATTACTTATTATATTCAGGTTCTTACACCTATTTACAGCTGGCATAGTTATAGCGCCACTCGACTAGTGTAGTCGGTTATGCATTGTTTGACTAAGTAGGCCACTTTCCTTTATGTTGTATCTTATCTATACTTTGTGTACATTGTAAAGTGTGTGGAAGAAGAAGAAGAAATCATCAAGAAAACGTTTTGGCCTCCATCTCTCTTCTTGTCTCTTGAGTGAGCTTCTCCTTGTGCATTTCGTGTATTTGGCGCAACATCTTGAGCAAGTCCCCCCACCACGCGATTCTTGACATGGTATCAGAGCCGCACCATTGAGAGAGGCTGATTTCGAATGTTGAAGCGAAGGAGAAGAAGCAAGGTTCGAGCAAGCAAGCCACGGGTAAGAAGCTCTCCCATTCTTCCACTCTCTCTCTTGGATAGTGCATGTGGAGGCACTGGAAGCAGGGTCGAGCAAAAATCTCCGATTGTAGTGATATTTGGTGTGCACGAAGAGCACTGTATATTCTGTAGATTGGTCCTTTAGGGCTTTCCCGTAGTTATTTTGGGCATCTGAGGCCGTTTCACGCCCCATTTTAGAGCCACAAGGTTGCAGATAGCAGTCTCAGGATACACTGTGACTTCGGCTATATTGACCGAAAGTGGGTGCACAGGTTACAGATTTCATATCTGTAAGTTCAAAGGTGTTTACCAGTGAGTAAACACAAGGTTTATCTACAAACTGGTTGCAGATTGCATGTATTATTAAGCAGATAGTGAAAAAGGATGTCTGGTGCATTGCTGTGCACTACAGGTCAAGGGTTGTAGAAGATTTGCCTGCTGTTTGGTATTATTTTTGTGATAATGGTAGAGAATAGTGGAAGCCCCATCATTGAGAAGCTCAACAAGAACAACTACCCTTCATGGAAGTTCTGTGTCATGAGCTTCCTTATTGGAAAAGGCCTCTACGAGTTTGTTTCAGGTGAGGAAAAGGAGCCGGAGGTGAGTGATCCTCCAACTGCAGAAGAGACAAAGGCACGAAAGGAATGGAATGCAAAAAAAAAAGGTCATGTATTGGTTGTCTGCAGTAATTGACAATAATATGCTGGGACACATTAGAAATGCAGAGAATTCATATGCAGCTTGGACCATACTTGAAAGTATGTTTTTTGTAAATACAAAGGCATGAAAGATTCAACTCAAGCAAGAGTTGAATACATTGAAGAAAGGGAAGATGTCTATCAATGAGTATGCACTGAAGGTAAGGAGCATTGCAGATGCCTTGGCAGCAATTGATGCAATGCCCGATGATGATGATTTGGTGTCGTCTACCTTGGGTGGACTTAACAATGAAAAGGCTTGGAAGTCTTTTGTAACTTCCGTATATGTTAGAAAGCCATTTCCAGATTTCGATGAGTTGTTCTCCCTTATGATCACTGAAGAGATCAACATGCAGAGTGAGACATCTGAAAGAAGTGGTGAACAGGTCCAAGCTTTCTACTCCACTTCAGGAAGTAGACGTGGCAGGTTCTCTTCAAGAGGCCGTGGTATAGGCCGTGGTAGTGACAACCAGCAAAACAGATTGAATCAACAATTTGGCGATATGCAGGTTTTAGGAGGTCGTAGTAACTTTAGAGGTAGGGGGAGCTTTAGAGGAAGAGGTGGATGGCAGAACAAAGGTTCTAACTGTCAAGATTGTGGGAGAGAAGGAAGGAGTCTCACTTGTAGCTTTCTTGCTTGCACAATGGGGGAATACACACA
Organism: Lygodium microphyllum; assembly: GCF_053477565.2. NCBI lineage: Eukaryota > Viridiplantae > Streptophyta > Polypodiopsida > Schizaeales > Lygodiaceae > Lygodium > Lygodium microphyllum. Next base: position 25,022,927 of record NC_141138.1, on the reverse strand, counting down.
AAGGTGGAGGCTGAAAATAGTTTTCCTCTTCTTAGTTGTGTAAGCCAAAAAGAACTCAAGTACAAAGAAATAGAAAAACCCTATATATGGGTCTCAAACCAAACTCAACTAACTAAGGTGGCATACTAACTGAGCCACGAACTAGAGTAGATAAGGATAGCTGTCATCTAGCTATTATTCATGGGCGGTGTACCAACCGCATATGCAACTGACACGTCAGTGACATAAATGCACAACAATCACCCTGGCATATCACGAGTGGAGCTCGATATCTCAACACTCCCCCTCAAGCTCAATCCCAATTCCTGCACACCAAGCAGGTCTCTGAACTTACGCAGCTTCTCTGCGCCCAATGCCTTCGTGAATATGTCAGCTACCTGATCCTCTGTGCTGACATAAACTAGATCAATAAGACCTAGTAAAACCCTTTCTTGCACATAGTGATAATGCACCTCAATGTGCTTTGTTCTAGCATGATAGACTGGGTTATTTGCCAAGTGTATACTACTCATGTTGTCACAATAAATGACAACTGGCCCATCTGTAGGCTGATGCATATCATAAAGTAGCTTATGCAACCAAGCTACCTCACATGCAGCCATTACTGCGCCCCTGTACTCAGCCTCTGTGCTCGACAAGGCAACTGTAGGCTGTTTCTTGCTACTCCAAGTGACTGCAACACTCCCAAAAGAGAACACATATCCACTGGTAGATCGTCTATCAAAAATACTACCAGCCCAATCAGCATCAGTGTATCCATGCAACTATATCTGAACCCCAGTCTCATAAAGTAGTCCATACTGCAATGTGGACTTCACATACCTGAGTATGCGTCTAGCCGCATCCAAATGCGGTTTCCTTGGAGCCTGTATAAACTGACTTACCAATCCAATAGCATAGCTCAAATCTGGCCTGGTAATAGTCATATAAATCAAACTTCCTACTATGCGTCTATACATAGTAGGGTCTTCCAAAAGCTCACCTGCATCTGCGCTCAACCTCACATTCTGCTCCAAAGGAACTGAAATAGGCTTACAGCCTCTCATCCCATATTTGGACACCATGTCCAATCCGTACTACCTCTGCAAGAGCTGTATCCCACTTGGTGATCTAATCACCTCAATGCCCAAGAAATAACGCAGCTCTCCCAAATCCTTCATCTCAAACTTCTGCTTCAATAGCATTTTCACATGAAGGATATCTTCATCACTGTCACCTGTCATAATCAAATCATCAACATAAATGACAAGTAGCATAATACCTTTCTCTAAAGTGAGAAGTCTGCCTTGGAAATCTGAAAGCCAATAGTGACAAGATATTGTCCTATCTTGTCAGACCATGCTCTAGGTGCTTGCTTCAAGCCATACAATGCTTTCTTCAACCTGCAAACAAACTCAGGATGAACAGCATGCACATAACCTGGTGGCTGCTCCATATAGACCTCTTCTTGCAAATCACCATGCAACAAGGCATTATTTACATCCATCTGATGTAAAGACCATTCCTTTGATGCAGCCATAGCAATGACTGCTCTTATGGTTGCCATCCTTGCAACCGGACTGAATGTTTCTTCATAGTCAATGCCATATGTTTGTGCATACCCCTTGACTACTAATCTTGCCTTGTATATGTTCATAGAACCATCTGCATTGTGCTTCACTTTATAAACCCACTTACAGCCAATTGCATTCTTACCTTTAGGCAAAGGTACCAATTCCCATGTAGCATTTGCTTCCAAGGCATCCACTTCTTCATCCATGGCTTTCTCCCATTTTTCTTTTCCCATGGCTTGCTCAAAAGAAGTGGGTTCCGGTTCCTGTATCACTTTGACCATATAGGCATAGTGAATGGCTGTAAATCCATCATATTTTAGCCTATCCACAGGATACCTAGCTCTCGTAGACGTGCACAAAGTAGGTTCACTCCCAGGTGCTCTCAAAACATCCCTGGTCTTCCTTACTCCAGGTGTAACAATAGAAGGAATACCCAACTCATCATCAATACTCTGTTCTGAGCCACTGGATTCACCGTCCACATAAGAGTGACCTACATTCACATCAAACATGGGCTGATCTACCTTCTCTTTTCCTTTTCATAATACCTGCATACCACTATCTGCATTGCTTTCAGAAGATTCTCATGATCTCAATCTGCCTGTCCATGGCGAAGAATGTGAACCACTGCTAGAGGACGCTCCAAGTCCACTAATATCTTGTGACTGCTGCTGTGAATTCTGTGCAGCATTACCATTTTGTGCATCTACATTATCAATCACATTTACTGGTTTATACCAGCTACTCATCTCATCAAAAACAACATCTCTGCTCACTATAAACTTACGTGTAGAAGGGTTATAGCATCTATACCCTTTCTGCTCTGCAGAGAGTAACCGATAAAGATGCACTTCTTAGCTTTTGGATCCAACTTGGATCTCAAATCATCTGGCACATGAACATAGGCAATGCAACCAAAAAATTTCAAATGAGAGATATCTGGTTTCCTACCAGTATACCTCTCCTCTGGAGTCATCCCATGTATTGCTGCAGTGGGAGTCCTATTCATTATGTAGACTGCTGTAGCAACTGCTTCAGCCCAATAAAAATCTGGCAAGTCTTTTTCGTTTAGCATGGCACGAGATACCTCTCCAATATGCCTATTTTTCCTTTCTGCAATTCCATTTTGTTGTGAGGTATGACTACATGAATATTGCTGCTTTATGCCATGCTCCTGCAGGAACCTTGAAAACTCATTTGAGAGGTACTCTCCCCCTCCATCTGACCTTAGGCATTTTATTTGCAGGTCTGTTTCTTTTTCAACCATAGCTTTAAGAGTTTTGAAATGCCCAAAAACTTCACTGTTCTTTTTCATAAAATACGCCCAAACTTTTCTGCTATAGTCATCAATAAAAGTGACAAAATAATGACAACCTCCAAGAGATGCAGCTTTAGTAGTCCACACATCAGAGTGGATTAATTCCAATGGCTTCTTACTCTCTTGAACATGTCTAGGAAATGGTTTCCTTGCCTATTTTTCAAACTGACAGGCTTCACATACCTTATGCATTTCTACAACCTTGAATTTAGGCAATCTTGCAACAATATTTTGGGCCTGCATTGATTTAAGTTGCTGTACATTAACATGACCAATGCGTTTATGCCAGATATCAATATCTGGAACTACACCGGTCCCATGTGCAAACATTGCTGCACTCAATTCAGACATGTCTGCATCCAACGTAAACATTCTGCCCTTCTTCTTTCCTTTTGCTATCAAGTGACCTTTATTTTTTATATCCTCAACAAAGCATCCATGAGGATTAAATCTAACCTGCAAGCCCTGCTCAACCATTTGACCAATAGAAACCAGATTCTTGGTGATATTCAGGACATGAAATACATCGGACAGGTATTTCTTTTTCCCATCCTGCATAGACAAATGAATTTTTCCAATCTGCACAATAGGATGTGCAGTATCATCACCAGTCTCCACAAATCCTGGGTTTTCCATTTTCCTTGTATCCTCCATCCATTCTGCATGACCTGTCATGTGGTTTGATGCACCTGAGTCAACATACCATACATCGTTGCTTTCTTTTACACTTGTCACAGAATTGTTCATGTGCTACACCATAAACAAATGCTCATTTTTGTCATCACCCTGTCTACTAGAAGATGCATAATTTCCTTGTTGCAATTTCCCATTCATGATGTCATTATGCTTTTTGTAGCAGTCTTTAGCCATATGACCCATTTTACCACAGTAGTAGCATTCAACATTGCTGTTTGCATTTTGGCCTCTTTGCCATCCACCATGACCTCTTTGGCTCCCCCTGTCTCTAGAGTTACCACATCCTCCTCCATAGGACTGGTTTTCTTGAGTTTGTTGCATATTCTGATTTCTACCATGGCCTCCAAATCGGCCTCCTCTACCTCTGCCTCTACCTCTTCCAACATTTGAGTAGAAGACAGCTTCTTTTGAAGTTCCTCCTGAAGAAGATGCACCACCATTTCTCTGCTCCTTAGAAATTAGAAGAGCAATCAACTCCTCAAAATCAGGAAATCTTTCACGGACAGAAATGGATGTTCGAAACTGTGCATAATCCTTTCCTAGACCATTCAAGGTCACTGAGACTAAATCATCATCTTCCACTGGCGACCCAATAGAAGCAAGTGCATCTGCAATCTTCTTCACCTTCATGTGGTAGTCATTGATGCTCATACTTTCTCTTTGCACATTATGCAACTCTTGCTTGAGCTGCATTTTCCTGGCTTGCGTATTTGTGCTATACATTTTTGATAAAGTATCCCATGCCTCCTTTGGCGTACTTTCATCCTGAATATGCACAATCATAGAGTCTGAAATACTGATAGACAGCCAGTACATAACTTTCCTGGCTCTCTCATGCCATGCTTTGAATGCCTGCATTTGCTGTTGATTGGGAACATCAGGAAGAACTGGTTCTTCTTCATTTCAAATTCCCAATATCCTTTTCCCATAAGGAAATTCTTCATTCTAAACTTCCATGCTTGGAAGTTATTCTTGTCAAGCTTTTCAGTTACAATATGTGAAAGAGAATCAGACGCCATTACAAAATACTGCAAAAAATTCTGTCACTGCAGAGAACACAGCTTCAACCTCACAAGGGCAAATCTACAAAACTGACAAGAGTGGTATTTAACCACACAATCACTTCCTAGTGACTCTTTTGCATCAACAGGCAACAAGGATGATTCTGTAACTCCCAATGTCTCTGCACACAAGCATACGATGCAATTTCTACAGTAACTTTTCACCGATCTGTAGAACAGTGGTCGCACAGCATAAAACTGGGCCTTTTCCTGAGTGCGTGCAGAAAACTTCTGCCTCCAAAACAGGCCCCGAAATGGCCTCAAATAAAAAAAACAAGGTCGCCAAGGGCTAAAGCCCTTACCCGCAGCATATACTACCCTCTTCCTTCACCGCGAAGGGTGTCTCAACCTGAGACAATGCACTCTTGCAATTTCCAGATGTGCTACCTGTAGAGATCTGCTCCCAAAATAGAAAATGAAAGCAACACTGCTCTTCTTACCAAAACACCGCGAGCTTGGCTTGCTTTCTTGAGCTCCTTACCACGAACAAGACTCTGATACTATGTCAAGATTGTGGGAGAGAAGGAAGGAGTCTCACTTGTAGCTTTCTTGCTTGCACAATGGGGGAATACACACAAAGGTGGAGGCTGAAAACAGTTTTTCTCTTCTTAGTTGTGTAAGCCAAAAAGAACTCAAGTACAAAGAAATAGAAAAACCCTATATATGGGTTTCAAACCAAACTCAACTAACTAAGGTGGCATACTAACTGAGCCACGAACTAGAGTAGATAAGGATAGCTGTCATCTAGCTATTATTTATGGACGGTGTACCAACCGCATCTACAACTGACACATCGGTGACATAAATGCACAACGGTCACCTTGGCATATCACGAGTGGAGCTCGATATCTCAACACTAACAACTCTGGTATTGTGTGCTACTATTGTGGCAAAAGAGGTCATATTGCAGCCCAATGTTATGCTAAGAAAGATTATATCCGCAGTGGTAAGTTGCAACAAGGAAACTATGCATCGTCTTCACGATAGAATGAAGATAAAAATGAATGTCTGTTTATTATGCAGCATATGCTGAATGCTGTTACAGGAAAGAGAACACATGATGATGTTTGGTATGTTGATTTAGGTGCATCCAATTATATGACCAGCCATGGAGAATGGTTTGGAGAGATGCAGGATTTGTAAAATGCAAGTTATGTGCAGTCAGGTGATGATTCATGCCACCCAACTTCACACATTGGAAAAGTTCCCTTGTCCTTGCATGATGGTAAGACAAAGAGTCTTTCAGATGTATTACATGTGCCATCTATTACAAAGAACTTGGTGTCAGTCGGTCAAATGGTAGAGCAAGGGCTGCAAGTCAGATTTAATGCAAAGGGTTGCTTTGTAGAAGACTTCAATGACAAGTGCAAGTTAGTTGCAAAGGGAAGTAGAGTTGAACATATGTTTACTCTGGATGCTAGAATTCCTACTATGAATGCTGGTATGTATGCTAAAGGAAAAGGTGTTGTTGCAGACATTGAAATTTGGCACAAACGCATTGGACATGCAAATGTACAAAGGCTGAAATTAATACAATCCAAAGGGTTGGTTACAGGTTTGCCTACATTTAGAGTTGTAGAATTTCATAAGGTATGTGAGGCATGTTAGTTTGGTAAGCAGACAAGACAACTCTTTTCACATGACAGAGATGTAAGCAAAAATATCCTTGACGTTGTGCATACAGATATTTGGGGGCCTACACAAAATGTATCTCTTGGAGGCAGTTCATACTTTGTCACATTCATTGATGATTGTTCTAGAAAGCTGTGGGTATATTTTATGAAGGAAAAGAGTGAAGATTTTGAGCACTTTAGAACTTTCAAGGCTGCAGTTGAAAGAGAAACAAGCTTGAAAGTAAAGTGCTTGAGGCTAGATGAAGGGGGAGAGTACCTCTCGAATGAGTTCAGTGATTTTCTGAGGTCTCATGGGATAAAGAGACAGTTCACATGCAGATATAACCCATAGCAAAATGGGGTTGCAGAAAGGAAAAACAGGCATATTGCAAAAGTTGCACGCGCCTTGATGGCTGAAAAGAATATACCTAAGCATTTTTTGTCTGAGGCTATTCATACCGTTGTTTATATTATGAAGAGAACTCCCACAGCTGCAGTCCATGGGATGACTCCTGAAGAATGTTTTACAGGTAAGAAGCCTGATGTCTCACACTTGAAAGTGTTTGGCTGCATTGCGTATGTTCATGTGCCAGATGAGTTGCGGAAGAAACTGGATCCAAAGGCTGAAAAGTGTGTCTTTATTGGATACTCTTTAGAGTAGAAAGGGTATCGCTGTTACAACCCTATCACATGTAAGTTCAGAGTGAGCAGGGATGTCATCTTTGATGAGATGAGTAGTTGGTATGCATCTAGTGGTGATGTAATGGATGATGATGATGATCATGACACTCATGTGCAGGCTGAAAAGACATCATCTGGTAGTCCTTGGTCTGGGAGACTAAAGAGTACCTCTACATCTTCAGGTGCATCTAGCAGCACTACAGGCAAAGACAAAGGAAAGAATAAAGTGTCAGAAGGCACTAATGCAGTTCTTGATGGAGACTCCATTGGCTCTAAAATCTTGGATGATGAGCTTGGTATTCCTTCAGTGAGGACTCCAGGTGTGCAAAGAGCACGTATTAATGCAAAGACTCCATTGAGTGATCCAGTGGTATGCAGGTCTAGCAGGGTGAGATACCATGTTAAAAGATTTGGTTTTGAAGGTTATGCAGCTCACCATTATTCTTATATGGTGAAACTAGTTGAGGATGTTGAGCCCACATGTTTTGAGAAGGCTGTTGGTCATGCTCATTGGGATGCAACAATGGATGAGGAGATGGCTGCATTAGAGGCCAATAAGACTTGGGATCTAGTATCATTGCCAAAGGGCAAGAAAGCTATTGGATGTAAGTGGGTTTATAAGATTAAGCACAATGCTGATGGTTCTATTAGTAGGTACAAAGCTAGGCTGGTTGCAAAAGGCTATGCCCAGACATATGGCATAGATTATGATGAAACCTTCATTCCAGTTGCTAGGATGACAACTGTCAGATGTGTGATTTCTTTGGCAATAGCCAAAGGTTGGAGGTTGCAGCAAATGGATGTGAAGAATGCCTTCTTGCATGGTGATTTGCAGGAAGAAGTGTATATGGATCAGCCAGCAGGTTATGAAGATTTAGAGCATCCCACGTATGTGTGCAAGTTGAAGAAGGAGCTCTATGGGCTCAAGTAAGCACTTAGAGCATGGTCTGACAAGATCAGAGAGTATCTTGTCAATATTGGCTTTTATGTTTCTGATGCTGATCACTCACTTTATGTGAGAAAGAGAGATGCAAGTTCGGTCATCATAGTCATCTATGTGGATGACTTGATTATTACAAGTAATAGTGATAGTGGGATTGCTGAAGTCAAGGACTTCTTGAAGAAGAAGTTTGAGATGAAGGATTTAGGTGAGCTAAGGTACTTCCTTGGCATTGAGGTGATCAGATGTGATGATGGTATATGGCTGTCCCAAAGACAGTATGGCTTGGATATGTTGTCCAAGTATGGTATGACTGCATGCAAATCACTTTTAGTCCCGTTGGAGCAAAATGTAAAGTTGAGTGCTGATGTTGGAGATGAGATAGAAGACCCTTCTATGTTCAAGAGGATAGTGGGGAGTTTGATCTACATGACCATTACAAGGCCAGACTTGAGCTACGCTGTTGGTCTTGTGAGCCAGTTTATGAAAGTACCTAGAAAGCCACATTTGGATGCAGTCAGATGCATATTGAGATATGTGAAGTCCACATTACATTATGGAATTTTCTATGAGGCAGGTACATATGTACAGGTGTTTGGATACACAGATGCAGATTGGGCTGGTAGTATGTCTGATAGAAGATCTACCAGCAGATACATGTTCTCTCTTGGTAGTGCAGCAGTTGCTTGGAGCAGCAAAAAGCAATCTACAGTTGCTTTGTCGAGTATAGAGGCTGAGTATAGAGGTGTTGTTGTTGCAGCATGTGAGGTACTATGGCTACAAAAGTTAATGGCTGATTTGGATGTGCAGGTGGAAGGTCCAGTTGTCATTTATTGTGACAACATGAGTAGTATACAGTTGGCTAGGAACCCTGTGTTCCATGCCAGGACAAAACATATTGAGGTACACTACCACTTTATGAGAGAGAAGATACTAGCAGGTGAGATTGACTTGGTGTATGTTAGCACACATGATCAAATAGCTGACATCTTCACAAAGGCATTGGGTACAGAGAAGCTTCAAAAGTTTCGAAGCTTACTTGGAGTTGCAGAGATGCAGTTGAGCTTGAGGGGGAGTGTTGAGATGACAAGCTCAACACATGTGGACATTGATAATAGCTAGATGACAGCTATCCTTATCTACTCTAGTTCGTGGCTCAGTTAGTATGCCACCTTAGTTAGTTGTCTTTGGTTTGAGACCCATATATAGGGTTCCTCTATTTCTTTGTAAGAGAGTTCTTTTTGGCTTACACAACTAAGAAGAGGAAAACTGTTTTCAGCCTCCACCTCTGTGTGTATTCCCCCATTGTGCAAGCAAGAAAGCTACAAGTGAGACTCCTTCCTTCTCTCCCACAATCTTAACATGGTATCAGAGCCTTGTTCGTGGTAAGGAGCTCAAGAAAGCAAGCCAAGCTCACGGTGTTCTGGTAAGAGGAGCAGTGTTGCTTTCATTTTCTGTTTTGGGAGCAGATCTCTGCAGGTAGCACAGCCGAAAATTGCAAGAGTGCATTGTCTCAGGTTGAGACGCCCTTCGCAGTGAAGCAAGAGGGCAGTATATGCTATGGGTAAGGGCTTTAGCCCTTGGCAACCCTGTTTTTTTTATTTGAGGCCATTTCGGGGCTTGTTTTGGAGGCGGAAGTTTTCTGCACGTACTCAGGAAAAGGCCCAGTTTTATGCTGTGCGACCACTGTTCTACAGATCAGTGAAAAGTTACTGTAGAAATTGCATCGTATGCCTGTGCGCAGAGACATTGGGAGTTACAGAATCATCCTTGTTGCCTATTGATGCAAAAGAGTCACTAGGAAGTGACTGTGTGGTCAAATACCACTTTCATTGAAGATTACATAATATACTAAAGATAATATTTCTAACTATCTAAATCCCAAAGGTGATAGCCTATCTCACCACTATGTCTATAGCCTTTAAAAATGCATTTAGTGGATTTTGGCTCTAACTTAATGTGCCTTTCCACATGTACATAAGCTTTACAGTTAAATAATCTTAAGTGCTCATAAGAGCGCCTCTTGTTGTCCATGTCTCTTTTTATCTATTTGAGGTTAAAGGCCACTGGTACCTAGCCACTAACATTTTACTTATATATACATGTACACACGTATACACTAGAAGTGGAAGGTCCCCAAGACTGGTACTTTATTATTTATTCTTTTAATAACAATAATAACAGAAGGTCGCGATCACATATTGTAACTGTTGGGGTTTCCACACAACGGTCTCTTTCTTCTTGCTTGAACCTTCATACTCTTGCACTCTTTTTGCTTCCACTCATACTTCCATCTTTCACTTATCTTTCAAATGGTATCATAGCAAGCATATAAGGAGCTTCATTTATCATTTGCTTCAGCCCATGAAGAATCTTTAGTTCAAGCTCTCATGGCAGCCTCACTTTGAGATATGCATCAAGCCTCCCATTGATTCTCAGTTCACTCCAACTTGATTTAGCCTTGTTTGAGCCCCTCCAAGGGACTATAGTGATCCATAGAGCCATAGCTAACCAGTAATAGAAAAAGAAGCATTAGTCACATCAGTATGGATTGCATCTATTTTTTAGGCCCCTGTTCTTGGCAGTCTATAACTCTCCTATAGCTCCTAGAGCTCCCTGCTATTTCCTGAGGAAAGTTTATGTATATTGTGTCTTGATGCTATTTAGGTATGCCACATATATGTATTGACACTTGGGATTAGTGTTTGATCTCAAATATAGTTATGGCATGCTTTAGCATTTAGATTTGAGCTACATTTGATGTACCTTGGCTTTGGTCAGTTGTTTTGAGCTTTAGTGATTACTCCCTTACAAGGAATTGAAGATTCATTGGGTACTTATGATGTATTTGGACTTTGATCAGTTGCTTTAAGGTTTACTGATTCTTGAGAAATAAAAAATGATGTATGCTCCAAGAAGAGATGTCCTGAATCCCATATGCACAATGAGGATAGTGGAGAAACTAGAAAGCTATAAAAGCATGTACTTGGTTCATTTTTTTAATGCTATGCTATTGTACTTTCTACTTAGAGTCTATAACTCTATCCACTCAATATTGTGTTTATGAGTCCAAGCTAATCTATCTTGGAACCTAATTCACTTGAGTGAAAGTCTGTGTCTAGTCATCAGTCTTTTTCATGTCTCTTGCTTACGAGTTTAAGCCTCCATAGCTAAACTGTGTTCAAGATCCATGTTTGTCAATACTAATTATTTTCTTATATGTTAGATATGATCAATGCCCCACCCTCATTAGGTGCCACCAATGATCCATGGTGTTCAAAGTTATAAGGCCCCCATTATGAGGAGAAGCCAAATGTGAGCCCGGACATTGGTTGAGTCCTGACTTGTATATCAGATGAGGTCTATGTGACCGGATGACAAAAAGATGACCGTTATGGGTCTAATCTTTGGGTTAGATGGAGTGGTTAAGCTGGTAGCAACTCGAGGTGCATTGCATCGAGTTGCGGTGTAAGGGAGTTAAAAGGGGCCCCTATTGTGGGGTCCGGGGGCCATGGAAGCGGCCCCTGGGTGGGGGGTCCCAGGGGGGCCAGCGGCCCCCCTGGCAAGGGTCCGGGGGCTGCACCCCCGGCTCGATGGTAGAGGGAATATTCCTTGGAATATTCCTTGGAATATTCCCTGGCCGACTAGTGGAGGCTCATGTGGTAGGTCGTCAGGTCAACAGGCTGACCTGATGACCTTCACGGGCTATAAAAGATAAACCCCTTCACAGCCATTGATCACTCATCTTTCACCCAGTCAGAGTTGTTGTTCCAGCTAGCCTTAAGCTCTTCACCTATCTTTTGTCTAGATCGCCATCTAAGCTTCACACAGTGGAAGCGCACGGGTGGACAGAGCCATCTTTGTATCAGTTGTTTGGAGTTAAAGAATTTACTGATTCTCCTCTTTTCTGTTGTGTACTCTCTATCTCTTTCTCAAATTCTGTTCACTATGCCGTGTAATATTTTACATTATAGACATTGAGGATTCATTTGATACTTATGCTCTCATATGTATCTTTGATGTGCTTGGGCTTCCCATATGATTTGATGCATATGCATGGAGCTTTTCTAACTTATCATTTTGGATTTGCTTCTAGTGGGAAACTATTGTATCTACTTGGTAGAGCTTGGTTTTCTAAGACAATCAGACTCTCTTCATTTATATATATGCTCTTATGCAGGCTACTTGATGGAGTTACTTTTTCTTGTGGATTAATTTGATTCAGTATGCTTTGGACACTCGCACTTACCTCTATCAATAGTTTGTCAGTGATGTATACATACATATTGGCTATGTACTGAGTGTTGTTGCTCTTGGCTCAATCCATTGTGCATTTGGAATATCTCTACAATTTCTTAAGATCTTTTATATGTATGATGTATATGCTTATGGGATGTATTGCCTCTTGACACTTTGAGTCTGTGACAATATTTGGTATCGGTGGTCAATGCTTATTCATTGTTGATTGTATTCTATATATCCTGGTTGCTATCTAGATATCCCTAGCAATGGAGCCTTCCTTTCTTGTCTATTTTCCCATAGTTGGATTGACACCACACACTATTGCATTTATAATAATGGTGTTGTAATTATTGTTTTGAGTATTCTTTTGGAGAGCATATGGTTTGCTTTGGCATTCCATTGATTGCAATTTGTAAAAGCCATACCCCCTTTTGTTCCTGCCTTTTTGCTTGCTCTTTTAGATCAAATTTGGGGCTATTTTATTGTAATTACAATAGCCCATACTATTTTCATTTATAGCCATTATGGCAAGTATTAGAGTTCAGAGATAAAGATGGACAAAATCACATGTAGTAAGGGAAGCAGACATGCTCCCTTCTCAGTTCATTCCATCAACACATAGTGTAAAAGTCAATTGTGTGTACTACACACAAAAGATCAACAGACCTAGATCTAATCATAGTTAAGTCAATGTGACTTAAGCTTATTCAACTAAGGTAAACAACTGTGAGCTTGAATCTCAACACTCCCCCTCAAGCTCAGGTGGGGTACTTCACTCCAAGTAGCTCTCTAAAATGCACAAATTTATCTATACCCAATGACTTGGTAAAGATATCTGCAACTTGGTCTTCTGTCCTCACATGGACCAAATCAATGTCACCTGCAATCACTTTTTATTTGATAAAGTGATAGTGTACCTCAATGTTCTTAGTCCTAGCATGATAGACATGATTAATGGCTAGGATCATAATACTCATTTTTTCACAATAGAGTGTGGCAGGCCTGACTTCCTGTATGCCCAAAAGCTTCATAAGCCATGCTGCCTCACATGCAACTAATGCAACACCTTTATACTCTAACTCAGTACTAGAGAGTGCAATTGTAGGTTGCTTCTTAGTGCTCCAGATGACCATACTACTACCAATGGAAAATGCATACCCACTAGTAGATCTCCTATCATAGGTACATCCTGCCCAGTCAGCATCTGTATATCCTGTAAGATCCAAAGGCTTACCATGCTCATAGAATAGACCATAATCTGATGTAGCCTTCACATATCTCAAGATCCTCCTCAATGCATCCAAGTGCGGCTTCATAGGCTTCTACATGAATTGGCTAATCAATCCAACCAAATAGCTAAGATCCAATCTAGTAATGGTAAGGTAAATTAGGCTACCCACCATTTGTCTATACATAGTGACATTCTCAAATCTCATGACCAACATCTACAAGTAGCTTAACATTTTTATTCCAATGGAGTGCTCAAAGCCTTGCAATCCAACATACCATACTTGGTTAACATGTCTTGTGCATACTACTTCTACAACAACCAAATACCATGAGGTGCAGAGACAAACTCAATCCCAATGAAATACTTCAATTATCCCAAATCTTTGACTTGAAATTTAGCATGTAACATTTCCTTGATCTCTCCAATTCCTGTGACATCATCACCTATAATGATCAAATCATCCACATAGATGACTAATATCACGTAACCAGCCCTTGTCTTCTTTGTAAATAGGCTATGATCAACCTTGCACATAGTGAAACCAAGTTTCTGTAAGCATGCACTTATCTTAGCATACCAAGCTCTAGGTGCTTGCTTCAGCCCATATAATGCTTTCTTCAATCTACACACATATGTAGGAAAATCTGTATGTACATAGCCCTCGGGTTGATCCATGTATACTCCTCAATCAAATCACCATTGAGAAAAGCATTCTTCACATCCATCTGATACATACTCCATCCTTTAGATGCTGCCAAAGCAATCACTATCCTCACAGTTGCCATTTTAGCAATAGGACTAATGTCTCCTCATAAACAATACCATATTCTTGTCCATACCCTTTTGCCACAAGTCTTGCCTTGTATCTTTCCAATGTGCCATCTGATTTTCACTTCACTTTGTACACCCATTTGCAACAAATAGTCATTTTTCCTTCAAGAAAATCAACCAAATCTCAAGTGTCATTTTCAACTAATGCTGAATATTCCTCATCCCTTGCCTTACACAATGATCATCCAAAGTAGCTTCAGAATACTTTGTGGGTTCCTTGAAGCTAGTGACTTTTGCCATATATGCATAGTGCCTCACTGTGTAACCATCGTATGTAAGCCTATCCATAGGCTTCCTTACTCTTTCTAATCTCCTCAATTGAGGTGCGGTATGAGACTCTCCTCTCTCCTCATGAGGTGGTACGTATCTATGTCTCACACCAGGAGTCACAACTGACAGAATACCAAACTCACTATCCAAGTTGTCAGTGCCATGACCACAAGTGAGTGGCCCGATAACATCATCAACTTTTCCTTTGCCTCTATCCACATTTCTCCCCCTCACTGACATACCTATGTCAATGGACAAAGATGCTGACATCCTCAATCTACCTGTCCAAGGACTAATTGATGTAGTAGCATCTTTAGAAGGCCTAGAAATTTTTGCACTTTCATTTGTACTTGCATGTACATAAGTCTCCTGACAACCATCATCATCATTCAGCAATGTGATCTTCTTCTCATGCCATGATTTCAGATCATCAAATACTACATCTCTTGAGACCAATGTCTCATGAGTACAAGGATTGTAGCATTTGTATGCTTTCCCATCTTGTGCATACCCAATAAAGATGGCCTTTTCTGCCTTTGGATCAAGCTTCTTTCTCTTTTCATCTGGAACATGTACATATGCCAAGCATCCAAAGACCTTAAGATGGCTAATGTTTGACTTTATCCCATAAAGCCTCTCATGAGGAGTCACCTCATGTATACCTGTTGTTGGTGTACGATTCATGACATACACTACAATTATTATAGCCTTTACTCAATATGCATTTGGTAGGATTTTCTCATTCAACATGGCTCTTGTTGATTCCATGATCACCCTATTTTTCCTTTCTGCCACACCATTTTTGTTGTGGTGTGTACCTGCATGTCAGTTGCCTTTTAATCCCATGAGCTACCAAAGAAGTGATCAAAGTCTTTAGAAACATATTCTCCATCTCAAGCATAAGATATAGCAAGCCAATTCTTTCTCTACATGTCTCTTGAAGTCCTGAAAAGCATCCATGACATCAGTCTTGTGCTTCAACACATACAACCATGTGTACCTACTATAGTCTTCTATGAATGAAACATAGTAACGTGATCCCCCAAGAGATGCATTCTGTGAGGGTCGCCATACATCAGAATGTACAAGCTGTAATGGTCTACTAGTAGTGCTTACGTGCCTCATAAATGGAAGCCTTGATTTCTTCCCAAATTGACAAGACTGACATACATGTCCCAATTCCACATGCTTGAACTTAGGGAGTCCAAGTACAACTTGCTTATGCTACATATTATTCAGCTTTTGAACATTTACATGCCCGATCCTTTTATGCAATATCTCAATGTCCCTTATTGCAGCATTGTCATGTAGCATCATTCAATGCTAGAATTTTTGTATCCAATGTAAACATCATGTTTGCCTTTAGCAATGAGTTTGCATCCTTGACTGTACTCTTCAATGTAGCATCCATCTCTATTGAATCTAACTTGTAGATTCTGTTCAGCCATTTGTCCCATAGAAAGTAAGTTTTTGGTTATGGAGGGTACATGTAACACATCATAGAGACTCTTTTCCCTGTCACCATGCATCATAAAGGGAATAGTACCTGTATCCATAATGTCATGCTGCATATCATCCCCTATGCAAACATATCCATGAGCACCTTCTACCAATGTGTCAAACCACTCTCCATGAGGAGTCACGTGGTTAGATGCCCCTGAGTCTATATACCATACATCATCTGCTTTGCCTTGTGGAGGGAAAACAACCTATCATCCTCTTGCATACCACTAGAAGAAACATAATTACCATGTTGCTTCCCTCTTGCTCTTTGATAATTCTGCTTCTTGTAGCAATCCTTAGCTACATGCCCATATTTTCCACAATAATGGAAATCCTTATTTGCATTTGATTGATGTCCATGACTCATTTGAGGCTGCTGCCAAGTGTCTCTTCCTCTAGCTGAATAACCCCCTCTTCCAAAAGCATTTGAGGCACCTCTATTTGCTTGAGGCTATCTATTTTTCCATCTAGTAGCTTGCTGTCCACAGGCTGCATATGCATTTCGAGCACCTCTTCCTCTAAAAATTGATCTTCCTCTTCAACCTCTACCCCTTTGATTGGAGTAGAAGACATTGTCCCTGCTATTTTTAGACCCACTGGAACTTGTATTGAGTCCAAGTTTCACTTCTTCATGCAATAGAAGTACCACAAGTTCATCAAAGTCAGGCTGCTCCTAACGCACTGAAATGGAAGTATCAAATTGCTTATACTCCTGTCCAAGTCCATGGAGGGTGGTAGCCACCAAATCATCATCCTCAACTTCAGCTCTAATTGAGCCTAGTTGTTCTGCAATGGATCTGATCTCACTGACATAAACTTCAATAGACCTTGCATTCTTGGATATGTGGTTGAATTTTTGCTTTAGTCGTTTATTTCTCACATGAGTGACATGCCCATAATTCTTCATCAATAAGTCCCAAGCAACTTTTGGGGAAGTACAATTTGCAATTTGCATAGCCTTTGTGTCTGACACACATAATGACAGCCAATGCAAGACCTTGCTGGCATTTTTCCAACCAATTCATGTGTGCCCTTAACTGATCGTGTGTTGGAGGTGTATCCTCTGGTAGCTTTGGCTCACCTTCAAGACATATGACTAGGTCCCAATAGCCTCTTCCAATTAAGAAATTAGACATCCTGAATTTCCATAGAACGAAATGGTTGTAGTCCAACTATTTGAGTGATAGTATCCTTCTCTCATGTGTTTGCCATTTTCAAGGTCTTCAACTTTGCAAAACCAGTAAATTTTAGTTCACAACGATATCATACACTTCCAAACATGTGGCAAAGCACCAATGCTTGTCTATCTCCTTAGGCAACAATGCCACATATACTTGCACAATCAGCTCCACTACAAAGGTTGTAGTAAATCAGTTCAAAAATTGAGTATTTAATGCTCAAAAAATTCCATCTTTACAAAACTAGTCAATTTTCCAAAATGCCAGTAGGAAATGTACTCCAATACCCTGTAATGCAACCAGCTTTTACTGTAAAATTGCAGCAATAACCACTATTGCATTCTCAGCTAGTACAGTATTTTGTCCTCATTCAACTCTAGTTGCAATGCATCAAGCTTCTCAAGCTAAACAAGCTTTACAATCTGAATAACTTCAAGTATTCAGGTCTTGCAACTAGAAGACTATGTCCATTAGAGAAGATGAAAACCTTTTTGTAGAGATAGCATCAATATCTTTGATTGGATCTGGAGCATTTCCAACAATGTAAATTTACATTTTCTTTGTCCTTTTCTACTATTTCTTGTGCATTTGCAACCAATGCTACTTCTACCTTCTTTGCTTGTTGTTTTAACTGTTCTGTGGTATCTCTCAACACACTAATCAATTGCTTTGTCTATTTAGTCTATGACATCCTTTGTTATGCACATCATCTTGACAGCACAATGATTTAACATAGGCCTAGTTCTGAGATTGCACAAATACCTGAGTTATCCCTTTGCTACCATGCAGGCTTATACAATTGTTTCCCATTATCTTGCAACAATTTTGTCATCCCACAACAACTGTAGCCCAAAGATGAATGGCAATTTTAGTAAATTTTATATTAGTTGCACTGTAATCTTCAATTGAGAAGGGACTCATTCCAGGAGCATCTGATCCGCATTTTTTAACATCTCTAATCTAAAATATTGAATGTAGTACTTGGCCCGCAAGCATCTCTTCTACTTTGGGTGGCATTGAAAAAGAGAAAGCAGCTTTGATACCACTATTCTCCTTGGGTCAATCGTTCCTCATTAGTGCATCCATCTGCACTTTGACCACTGTGCTTGGGTGCATGAGAGTAGTGGGCCTTCTTCCTTCCAACAGCCATGACCACATTGTGTAGCATCCACATAGTTCATAGAGGAGGTCTAGTCTAGTAAACCTCCCTCCTATTACACTTGCAAGTCTTTGACACCCTAAGCTAGCATATAAGACCAGATTGGTTGCTAAGGGCTTTAAGCAAGAGAAAGGTGGTGATTTTGATGATATCTTCTCTCTTGCGGTCAAGATGCCTATCCTGTGCTTGGTCTTAGCCTTGGTTGCTCAATTAGACTTGGATCTTTATCATATCAATGTTAAGACAACTTTCTTATCTACATGATGGCATTTATATACAACAGCCTAAGGACTTTTTGGAAAGAGATAAGAAACACCTAGTGTCCAAATTGAAGAAGAGCCTCTATGGGCTTAAGCAAGCACCTAAGGAGTGGTACCATAATTTTGATGCTTTTATGCACTCATAATTTTTACCATCAAGCTTAATGATGTTGAAGCTAGCACTGTTAGTGGAAGAAGATGCCATACTGCAGTCCAATCTAGCAATGATATAGATTTGTGTCTATACACAAAGAAGGCTTGTGATCATACCCTTATTACCTTGGTACTTTATGTTGATGATATGATTATTAATATGAATGCTAATGATGAATTGGATGTCTTAAAGACTTAGCTCAAGAAGATCTTTGAGATGAAGGACATGGGACATGTCTCACATATACTTGGTATGTATATTACGTGTAATCGCTCTACGGGACTTCTCTACTGGTCCCAAAATAAGTACATTCATAAAGTACTTGAGCAATTCCATATGCATGATGGTAAGCCTCTTGGCTATCCTTTACCTTCTCATGTGAAGGTTAGTCAAGCTGATTATCCATAGTCAAATGATGAGAGGGCCAAGATGCCGGCCAAGGTTCCATATGCATCCATAGTAGGTAGTTTAATGTATGCCATGATAGCCATTTATCCTAACATAGCATTTTGTAGTGGAGGTTGTGGCATGCTATATAGCTACACTTGGTCGGAAATATGGGGACACCATGAAGAATATCATGTGATACCCTAAAAGGCATTGAAAATAGACAGCTAGCATACATGAGCCATGGGTTACACTAACTTAGATTGTGCAAGACATGTAGACAGTTGGAAGTACATGTCTGGGTATGTCTTTATTGATGTTGGGGTGCTATCTCTTATGTCCAATGTGAAAAAATGTGTGGCCTTGTCTAGTACTACCACCAAGTACATTGTAGTCAAAATTGAGGCGGCTTGCAATTAGGGACTATGGTTAGGCTATTTGGTTATAGAACTTGGTATAACTATAACTCTTACATTGCATTTGGATTCAATGAGTTTGATTCAGTTGGCCCATGGCCCATAATCCAATCTTCCATGCAAAGACAAAGCACACTGTGGTGTGCTATCAGTTCATTAGAGAGGTGATAGAGGACAAGTCTGTTCAAAGAGTAGAGAGAGAGAAAGGGAAAGACTCCATATCCATGAGCCTTCAAGCTCTCAAGCTCATTCCTTCATTTCCACACACTATGAAAAGCACACACACACTACAAGATAAAGTGACCTAGTGTAAATGTAGACTAGACTAACTAACTCTAGTCAAGTCACTGACTGACTACTAACCCGACTTATTTAATGTAGTCACATGTAGACAGCTGTACACACTAGCTGTCATAGATGTCGGTCATAGATGAAGACACACTGACGGTGAGCTTGATTTCTAACAGTCCCCCTCAAGCTCAAAAACAAAACTCAAATCATCTGCATCACTCCAAGTAGCTGTCTAAAGTGAATGAACTTATCTTTACCAAGTGATTTGGTAAAGATGTCTGCTACCTGGTCTTCAGTCTTCACATGCTCCAAGTCAATCTGATCTGCTAAAACCATTTCCCTGATGAAATGGTAGTGAACCTCAATGTGTTTTGATCTTGCATGATAAACAGGATTGCTTGCTAACATAACACTGCTCAAATTGTCACAGTACAGCTTGACTTTGCTGTCCAAGTGTACTCCCAAGTCATTCAGTAAGTTCTGTAACCACTTAGCTTCACAGGCCTCTAAGGCTGCACCACGATACTCTGCTTCCGTACTGGACAATGCAACTGTAGTCTGTTTCTTACTCTGCCAACTGATCATGCTACTTCCCAATCCAAATGCATAGCCACTGGTTGACCTCCTGTCATATGTGCAACCAGCCCAGTCAGCATCAGTGTACCCCATCAAGTCAAGGGTTTTCCCATAGGCATAGAACAACCCATGATCTGTGGTACCCTTTACATATCTCAGAATTCTTCTGACTGCATCCAAGTGTGGTTTGCGAGGCTTCTGCATGAACTGACTGATCAGCCCCACAGCATTACTCAAGTCAGGTCTAGTGATCGTGAGATAGATCAAGCTGCCTACCATCTGTCTGTACATAGTAACATTCTCAATCTCTGTCCCAACATCAATCTGCAGCTTGACATTCTGCTCCAAAGGCGTATCCATAGGCTTGCAATCAGCCATACCATATTTTTGTAACATGTCATGAGCATATTGCTTCTGTAGCAGCCATATGCCTTGAGGTGTAGAGACAACCTCAATCCCCAAAAAATACTTCAGCTCTCCAAGATACTTGACCTTAAACTCAGCCTGTAAACATGTCTTTATTTCTGCAATCCCATTTTCATCATCTCCTGTAATGATTAAGTCATCAACATAGACAACTAGAAAAACATAGCCACTATCTGTCTTCTTCGCAAACAGACTATGATTAGAATCTCCCAATCGGAAACCATGTTGCTGTAAATAACTGTTGATGCAAGCATTCCATGCTCTGGGTGCCTATTTCAACCCATATAATGCCTTTTTCAGCCGACATACATGTGCTGGAAATTCTGGATGTACATAGCCTTCAAGCTGTTCCATGTAAACCTATTCCTGTAATTCTCCATTGAGAAATGCATTCTTTACATCCATCTGCCATAGTTTCTAGCCTCTAGCTGCTGCCAAAGCAATCACAGTTCTAACTGTAGCCATCTTTGCTACAGGGCTGAAAGTCTCCTCATAATCAAGACCATACTGCTACGCATACCCTTTTGCAACCAGCCTGGCCTTATATCTTTCCAATGATCCATCTAATTTACATTTTACCTTATACACTCACTTGCATCCAATAGGTGTTTTGCCCTCAGGCAACTGTACCAAATCCTATGTACAATTTTCAGCCAAAGCTGAATATTCCTCATCCATAGCAGCACGCCAATTCTCATATGAAACTGCCTCATCAAACTTACTTGGTTCTCTAAAACCTGTTACTTTCGTCATATAAGCATAATGACGGGCTGAATATCCAGTGTAAGTATACCTGCTTGCCTCTCATGAGGCAGCACATAACGGCTTTGTCTAGCACCTGGCGTCATAACAGACGGAATCCCCAATTCACTTTCTAAGCTGTCACTGCTAGATGAATCATAATGTGCAGTGAGTGGACCCCTTACATCTTCAAAAACCTTTTCTTTTCCCTTATCTGTTCTCCCCCTCACTGACATATCCGTGTCAGTGGATGCAGTAGTGCGACTCCGTAATCGTCCTGTCCAAGGACTCACTGTAGATGATACATCACCTGTCTGACCAGTCATGGAAGTACTCTCTGCAGGAGTATTTTCAGCATGACTCATACTGGGTGAGCCATCAGTAGGCACTGCAACAGGATTCCCATACCAAGATGCTAACTCATCAAATACCACATCTCTACTTATGAGTGTCTCATGCATAGAAGGTACATAACACTTATAAGCTTTCCGTTCCTGTGCATATCCAATAAACACACTTTTCACTGCCTTAGGATCCAATTTCTTCCTCTTCTCATCCGGTATATGCACATATGCAATGCTGCCAAATACCTTCAAGTGTGAAATATCAAGTTTATGACCATACAGTCGTTCATACGGAGTGACATCATGAATCCCTGCTGTAGGGGTTCGATTCAGCACATATACAGCAGTCACCACTACTTCAGCCCAATAACCATTTGGCAGACATTTTTCATTCAGCATAGCTCTAGCTGACTCCATCAAAACCCTATTTTTCCTCTCTGCAACACTGTTTTGCTGCGGTGTATAACTGCATGTGAGCTGTTTCTGATCCCATGTTTAGCAAGATACCTGTCAAAGTAGTTTGAGACATATTCACCTCCTCCATCTGATCTCAAACATGATATGTAACAGCCCAATTCATTTTCAACATGTTTCTTGAAGTCTTTGAATGCATCAAACACATCATCCTTATGTTTCAAGATATAAAGCCAAGTGTACCTACTGAAATCATCAATAAATGAGACATAATACCGTGCACCGCCAAAAGAAGCATTATGTGAAGGACCCCAGACATCAGAGTGTACCAACTGTAAAGGCCTAGTGCTGTTTTTTACATGTCTCATGAAAGGAAACCGTGCCTGCTTCCCAAACTGACATGCAGGGCATACATGACCAAAATCATTATACTTGAATTTAGGTAATCCAAATACTACTTCTTTTTGCTGCATAGATTTCAGCTTTTGTACATTGACATATCCAATCCGCTTGTGCCAAATCTCTACATCCCGAATGGAACTCTCATCATGTGCAATCATGCCTGCTTTAAGTTCAGGAATGGTCGCTTCCAAAGTAAACATCCTGCCATCCCTTCTGCCCTTGGCAATTAGCTTGCAGCCATTTCCATACTCCTCAATGAAACATCCATCCTTGTTAAACCTCACTTGCAGATTCTGTTCTTCCATTTGACCCACAGACAAAAAATTCTTTGTTATGGTCGGTACATGTAACACATCATGCAGGCCTTTCTTCTTGCCCAATCCCTTTATGCTTTATGTCATGTTGGGTATCATCCCCAGTACATACATGACCATGTGTACCTGCAACCATCTCATCAAACCACTCTCCATGCGGGGTCATGTGGTTTGACGCTCCAGAGTCAATGTACCATTTGTCATCTCTATCATGTCTCGATGCATTTTTAGATATATGCTACATGGCAAAGAGTCTATCAACTGACTCATCATGAGAACCACTGGAAGATGCATAGTGCCCTTGCTGTCTGCCCTTTGCCTTCATATCTCCTTGCTTCTTGTAACAATCCTTTGCAATATGCCCATACCAACCACAATAATGCCAGTCCTTGTCCTTGTTGGACTGATCAGTAGACTGCCATGAACCAGAACCACCACCTCTACCTCGGGGTGATCTCCCCCTGCCTCTAAACCTACCAAATCCTCGCTGGCCCTGTGTATTGGCACCATGCCAATTTCCTTGCTGCTACTACTGTCCATAGGCATTACGAGTGTCGCCACGACCTCGATATGAACCACGGCCTCTGGATCCTCTGCCACGCTGGCTAGAGTACAACACAGTGTCTCTACTCTGAGATGCACTAGAACCTGTATTCAAACCAAGTTTGACTTCCTCATGCAGCAACAAAGCAACTAGCTCTTCCCAGCTAGGGGGGTCTTCTCTGACAGAAATGGAAGTGTCAAAAGCTTTGTACTCTTTGCCTAAGCCATTCAAAGCAACAACAATCATATCATCTTCTGATACACTTGAGCCAATAGTAGCAAGTTGATCAGCTATGGTCTTAATATCCGTGGTATACGTCTGGATGCTCTTGCCATTCCTAGACATGTTGTTGAGCTGCTGTTTCAACTGGATCTTTCTTGGATGTGTTCATGGTTCCATAAATTTTCATCAGTATGTCCCAAGCATCCTTCCAAGTCTCACATCTAGTGATTTGAATTACCATAGCATCAGATGTACATAAGGAAAACCAATGCAGCACCTTGCATGCTCTTTCATTCCATAGCCTGTAGGCTCTTTTCTGTTCATTTGTTGGATTGTGTGCAGGCAACTCAGGAGCAACTTCATCTCCTATACATAAATCCCAAGAACCTCTGCCAACCAGAAAGTTTTTCATTCTGAATTTCCATAATGTAAAGTTCTTATTATCCAACTTCTCTCCAACTATCTGAGTGATATTGTCAGTCCCATGTGCATTAGCCATGATGCAAAAGACTGTCTATCAAGTGCCTGACTCCCTGCAGTCCAATAAGTATGACTAACTAAGTTCAGTCTGTAACAGTTTATGATAGTTTTCTGCACTAAATTGCAGAAAAAAACTAGGGTATTTCAGCCCACTGACACCCCAAAACAACCCTCAAACAAGTGGTTTCAACTATAGATATAACTGTCAATACATAAGCTATGTGTTTGCTTCAGCTTAAGCTTATGTAACCTCACTGCCAGGGTACATACATGCAGTCTAAAAACTGTAAACTGTGAATAACCAGCAGCAATTTCAAGTCCAAAACTGAGTGTGTCAACAAATTCAGTTTCAGGTTGCAGTCAACCAGAATTCAGTATACCAAGCTCCAAGCAGCTCCAAAATGTCTTTTGACCATGTCATACATTTACTTTGTAGTGGAAAGTTCAATACATGAGCATCTGAGTAGGCATAGACAACCTGTCTTCATTGACCAATGGCATAAACCTCATGAGCTGTTTGTAATTAGCCAGGACAGTGTAACTGCATTTACTTCAGCTTCAAAATTCAGTTTTCAATGATGCTCATTGCTTGCTTCAATTCTCCATGCATTCAGCATGTATAGGCCAGTTCATTTGCAAGTGTCCAGCTTCTTCCTCGTTCCTTACTTCCATCTCCTTTGCACTGCAAGTTGTCATGCCCATTCTCCCACAGCCTCATGGATGAAGCTCTGATACCATGTTCAAAGAGTAGAGAGAGAGAAAGGGAAAGACTCCATATCCATGAGCCTTCAGGCTCTCAAGCTCATTCCTTCATTTCCACACACTATGAAAAGCACACACACACTACAAGATAAAGTGACCTAGTGTAAATGTAGACTAGACTGACTAACTCTAGTCAGGTCACTGACTGACTACTAACCCGACTTATTTAATGTAGTCACATGTAGACAGCTGTACACACTAGCTGTCATAGATGTCAGTCATAGATGAAGACACACTGCATTGACTTTTTCAAGTTCCCTAAGCATAGGCCCACATATATTATTATGCACTAAGTCAAGTACCTTGCTCATTTCTGACCTTTTAGTGACCCTTGTATATATAGAAAGCATGGATGTTTAGCTCATAAGAAAAACTTAAATAAAGTGAGATAGCATTTCCATTTGTTTTTTAGACATTTATCTTGATCCATGATGCATTTTGCTGCTCACTTATTGGAATTATATGATTTTTGATAGAAAGTATATGAAGGGGATACAAAGTGCCACATTTGGCTTTTTAGCTATAACAAGTGATCACATGTGACTTTCCATGACTAACTCCCAAAACTAATGGAGTATCAAAGTCATCTAGCTAGCTAGTAGATATCAAGATCTTGGTAATCTTGGACACATGGCATATATTCTAAAGAGTAAAGGTAGATCCATTTTTAAAAACAAACTATACATCACCTACATTAACTATGTCACATACATCATCATTACCAAGATGGATTGATCCATGCCTCTATTGATGTCATGTGAACAAAACCACTCCTTATAAGGAGCCAAATGAAAAGATGTTAAAATATTGAGAATGCATGCTATGGAGGATCACTGATGAGCAAATAGACAATCATAATGAGGCATAAGCATTGACAAAGAAGAACAACTAATATTATCCAAGCATAATGCAAGTACAACTGAATGATAATGACTGATAAAATGAGTGTGGGGATGAGTGCCTTTTAAAGGCTTACAGTAGGTGGTATTGGTAGGTGGAGAAAGGTGGAAAGTGATCATGGTATTCACCAACTATGGTTT
Source organism: Lygodium microphyllum (assembly GCF_053477565.2). Taxonomy (NCBI): domain Eukaryota; kingdom Viridiplantae; phylum Streptophyta; class Polypodiopsida; order Schizaeales; family Lygodiaceae; genus Lygodium; species Lygodium microphyllum. The sequence continues at coordinate 24,996,878 of NC_141138.1, read as the reverse complement.
TAATAAACCATACATACATGTCCTAGTCTAAGGCTTTATTTGCAATGTGTTTCTTTGCCTTGTTTGTTCCTTACAAAGAGGCTATGGTGGATGTGATTGCACATTTCTCAACCAATGTGCTAGAACCAACAAATATCTAATCTTAAGCCAATTATCATTATGCTAGAATATGTACACAAAGAATAAAAGTAAAGAGTTTCACCATCATCATTATGCACAATCACTATATTTATTTCTTCAATCTTTATCTTTCCTTTACCTTCTTTCCTATCAATATCCTTCTTCTTTTCTTTTTGTCTCTTACTTCCATATTTAAGAGCGCCTGATATGACCTTTTTTAAAGCTATAATGGAAGCATCCAATGTTTTTTTGGACTTGGATTTGTTGTGTGACCATCTATAGTCCTGGTTCTTATCTTTATATTGTTTTCTACCTCTTTCTTCTTGAGTTGCCAATGCCTAATCATTTTTGCCTTGGCCATGGATTTCCACGTATATATTCAACCAATAAACTACCCACTATATCACTAAAATTTATCTCACCATTTGGAGCTAGATTACTGATGGCTATTCTAAAGGTGTTTCATGATATAGGCAAGGAGCATAATAAAAATATTGCATTAATGTCATCTTTGAAAGTCAACTCAAACTACATCTAGTAGACTATTTGAATTCATTAAAGTGACAAGTGATAGTAATACCCTCCCTCGTCTACAACTCAAATAAGTTTTTCATTAGATACACCTTAGTAGAGGCAATTTTCTCCTTATAAGTATCACATAGCTTCTTCTATAAGTCATGTATAGTTGTGTCATTCAGAACTGTAAAATACACACATTCTACTAAGTGTAGCATAATCATGGATTCAACTACTTCTTCTAAATAAGGAAATCTTTGATCTCCTACTTTCTCAAATTAAAGTTAGTACTATATCAAACTTCTTGATGTTAAATAGTTCCATTTCTATTGTAAACTTGGATGAATCCATTTGGGGTATCTCTACCTTGTGTAGTGGTTTGTGTGCATGCAAATGGAACTAGGAGTTCCAAGAAATCTTGGAATATTGTCCCACACTTGAGAACCCACTTTTTGAGAGATTGTGGTGCTATTCTAATCTTAGGGCGACAAGCAATACATAGAATGACTTGTCCTTGATGCACCTAGGATTGTGACGCTAGGGTGTTGTTACAGCCCCCATGATAGCCCCCCTGATCTATATAGAACACATAATAGGGCTACAATGTTGTATACAAGAATATAACATATTGCTATAGGAAATGCAAGAAAAGGCCATACCATATCAAGGAATGAACAGAAAACTCTAATGGTACAAAACTATAAGAATACATCATAAATGAACCATAACAACATAATGAAGATAAAAATCAAAGAATATGAATAAGAAATGAAAGAAATATAGAGTTTTTCCTTGGCACCAACTATTAGAAAATTTATATTAGAGAGGAATCCCATCATACAATAACTCGTAATATGATTAGAAAGGACATATAAAAGACACCCTTTTAGGCCACACCTATAACAACATAAGTAACTACACTTCATATAACATGCTAAGTCTATTCCCATCAAGAAACATCAAACACTAAGTATAGACCATAATAAGGGTGAGCATAATATGCCAAGCTATGGCTAACACCTAGCACAGCTCGGTGGATGGCTGGGACAAGCATAGCTCAATGGATAGTTTGGACAGCCACGATTGGAGTCATTCACATGTCATAAGATGTCAAATGACTTATCCAAAACTAGACATATCTAATGAGCAAGATAATGAGATGACTTACTTAAAGCCTTCTACCTTGAAGTAAGCCACATAGAGAAACCATGAGTAGAGCTTCTCCAATAGGATATTCGTAGCCCCTTAATACATTTGCATAAGATACAATCATTAAAATGATGGGATACAAAAAGAAACTAACGCTTTACCAAAGCATTTCATGAGCTATGAGGCTCATGAACATCATCCATTGATCATGCATGCACTTGACCAAAATTTTCTTCATTGCATTGAGATCCTTTTGCATAAGCATTGATCCCTCGATATCAATTTTCTTGAGCAACCACAGAAATTTCATGCTAAAATATTTCTTACATTGTAGAAGTCCACTCCTAAAAGGTTGATGATGAAATTTCACACATTTGGAGCATCAAACGATATTCATCAACCTATCTCTTCAAGTCTTGCACTTCATTGTCAATGTAACTCTCTCATTTTCTACATCTCAAGTAGCATAACATTCTTACTATCCTTTTCATCTACAAGCTGCTACTATTCTAAAGCATGTACAACGTCCAATTTGACTATAGCACTAACCTACATATCAAGCAAAGTTTTATGCAAACTAGTCATCAAAGAACAAGCTTCATTAAGAATTTGTGGTACATGAATTGAAACCATAGGTTTTTTTGCATCATGTATAGAGTCCTCATCATGCCCATTCTGTTTCTTAGGCATAGATTCTAGATTTACTTTGGAGAATTTAACTTTCTTTTGCATCCCCAAAACCACAACATCTTCATTATGTGTATCTTGCTTGTTTTCATCATTCAACCAATCCAAAAATTCCATATGCATCCTAGAACCAAGATGATCATCTTGATGTTCTTCGTGCATCCTAAAAGCTATACCCAATGGAGTTAAGTGCTTGCATACATGGTTTGCTTCCCTATCCACCAATGCATTCTTATGATTTGCATCATTCTCTTAGACATTAATAACCAATCCATCGACCAACTTGGTCTTCTTAGAAGCATGATGTTTATCCTCTTTTGAAGCATCCCATACAGGTGACCTACCATTGGGACAAAACAACAACAGATGTTCACAGAGACTTGCAAGCATAGATCCAATCTTGCTTTTCTATTGTTTCTTCCTCATAGTCGAAACATACACTCCTTGCATCATTTTGTCATGAAGAGTGCCTACCCAACTTGGCACTACGTTATTTTCACCATACCACAAAATACCATACATATCCTGAGTGATAGTATCTGTCTTGATGAATAGAAGAAACCTCTCCACCATGAACTATTTTATATGTTGTCTTCTTTTGGGGTCCACATTCTGCAAAACATATTGATTTCATGTACCTATTGCTAACTCAAAATTTGCTTGCATTGCTTCTTCTATGCACCTCCAATGCTTTACATGATCATTCAATTCCAATGCAAACACCTCATACAACAAAGAAGGGCTAATACCATGTTTGCCACCAAATTTCCATTTGTTACGAAGAATAGCTAACTATTGTGTGGCATGAGGGTTATTAGCCCACGAGTCCCATGAAAGTTCTTCAAATCTCACAAACCGATTTGCAAAAGCCAACCTCTAGTATTGGCTTTAGAAGTGTCCACGTGAAGTATGGAATTTACCAGTGGTGTAGACAACTCGCCTTCCTCACTTGAAGAATTCTAACCAACTTTAGGCATGGATTCGCTCTTCTTGGAAGGTGTGATTTTAGGTGGCATGTCCAATTAGTCATCATCATCCACATCATCATGTTGGTGCTACTGTCGATTCCTCGTAGACAAAAACTTTTGCACATTTCCCCCTTACATTTTTAAGTGCGAAGTGCATGAATCCATCATGCATCATGTAAATACAAGATAACTTCCTTTAATGGTTTAAAAGATGCAGTCCTTTGCATGAGCTTGTATATTTACATATCTATAATCTAAGATGCATTCACTAAATTTGTGCTTACTAATAAGCTTAGTACTGCAATCAATCCATAAATGTCAATCAACTCGTAATTTAATGTAACGTGTCCCCTTGTCCACTAGTAGGACACATCTTAGCAACCCATTGGGAAGAGAGTCCAGAAAGCACCACCGGGCACTCACAAGGAATGTCACGGGGTTTGCGATCTAGGTCTTCCCGAGTCTGCCACGAAGTGGAAGCATTCCGACCATTCCCACTTAGGACCAACTTGAATCAGGGTTTTCCTAATGGTCAAGTTCCTAGGAGGTAGCTAGCGTCGAGCCCCAGACGATCTACTTGTGCAGAAACATCAGGGTCGAAGTGGATTTATACTGCACTTGGTTCAAGGAGAATGGGAAACAAGAGGGATGCAAAGCTCGACCTCTCTCCCTGTAAGGCATAGTCCCATTCCGTTCCCCTAAAACAACATAAATCAAAACTCTAGCTCTCTAGATTCTAGGTCATTGTTACCTCGCTGTCAATTTCCTTTGAGAAAAGTTCCTGGCCAACCAGGACCACCCTTCCATAGGATGGACCTAGGGTCACATTCACCACACTTTCCTCGGGTTGCTTTAATTATCTAATTACATACCACATTTAGTTTGACAAGCAAAAATAGCTTCCTTAATTAACCATTTAATCATTGGTTCCTTCACGTAACTTAGGCACTGACATAGAAAAACAATGTCAAGCAAGTTTCTTTTTCAACATTTGATCTTTATTTATCAGTCTTTGGAATACATCAAATAACCTGCATGAAGGCTATTCTAGCAATCCTCAGGGATCGCTATTCCAAGTTCTGCCCGTTAACTAGTATATGTGGGCCTCAAGATCCCATCTTGAGTCACGTCGGCCTCTTGTGCAGGATCTGGAGGCAAGGGATTTACAGCTAGAGCCTCCCCTACCACCCAAGCGTCCTCTTGCTCCAAGTAGCACCCACGGAGAGACCTCTCACGGCGGGTTCGGTCCACGTACCCGGCGCAGCTAACAACCCCCTTGGATAGGGTCAGGCAGATAGTCGAAGGTAACTGATACTACCTCTCCCTCTAGGCTTTTAACCTGAAGCATTAAAATTTTTTTTGGCATTAGTTCCTTGAGCAAAGAAGTACAAACAGTGCTCCTAAGTGTACAATCACGAGCATTCTAGTGGTCCTTTGTATGGCCAACTGCTAAGGTGTAATTCCTTCTCCCCAAATGCTTCCAATATTCGATCCTGGATCAATCATGACTTGGCAAGATCCCAAGGGTTTTGTAAGTTGAGTTGCTTGTTTACCCTCTTTCCTTGGGTTAGGGTTTATACCCTGTCAACCCAAATTGTCTCTACCTTAGGTTTCCTTAAATTACAGACAATAAATCCTGGGCAACCTCGTTGCCCTAACTTGGTTAGTCAATTGCTTTCTTGGCAATTCATTACTACCCTAGCTTGGCAAATCAGTCCCAAGGAAGAGTGTTGTAGTAGGATGGCTACTCAATTCGTAGGAAATTTAACTTGCAATTAGAACTCGCCAAACTTGGTCTAAGATGTAGGGGCTCTATTCAGTGATTTAGACACAGGTGCATATGACGTTGCAGCTTATTGCACAAGATAGGTTTCAATACCTAACTTGTGGGGATTACATCTTTCTTCGTATGGTATTTCTTTATCAAGAATACCTTTGATCAAGATAAGGGCTTGGGAGTCCTCTTGACCCATTCCAAACCCTAACCCTACTAGGCCGATAAACATTTTGGCCCTAGGGTTCCTAGATTCCTTGCGGACGTCTAGCATTTGGTCAACTCATCCTTAGGATGAGAACCCTAGATCGTTCTTGCACGGGTGATTAGATAATCCTAACATTTTCGAGAATGTGGGTACGACCTCTGAGATCAAAAATATTAAATCAGCATCCTAAGTGCAATACTAGGCAGAATTTTAACATAGATTACCCCCATCTAGCACATTGAGATGACCATCATATGCTAACTAATCATACCTTTATGAATTCCATGTATGTCAAGAATCGCGTGGTGGGGAGACTTGCTCGAGATGATGCGTCGAACACACACAGAATGCACAAGGAGAAGCTCACTCAAGAGACAAGAAGAGAGATGGAGGCCAAAACGTTTTCTTGCTGGTTTCTTATTCTTCTTCCACACACTTTACAATATACACAAAGTATAGATAAGATACAACATAAAGGAAACTGGTCTACTAAGTCAAACAATGCATAACCGACTACACTAGTCGACTGGCGCTATAACTATGCCAACTGTAAATAGATGTAACAACCTGAATATAATAAGTAATAAGTCAGTGGCCATGTGAGAGTCATAATGACCACCGACGCACTAAGTGTAGACGTGTGGACCATCTAACCAGGTGGTCCATTATCAACGTCTACATGTGTTACTCCCCCTCAAGCTCAACTGCATCTCTGCAACTCCAAGTAAGCTTCGAAAATTTTGAAGCTTATCTATACACAATGCCGTCGTGAAGATGTCAACTATCTGATCCTGTGTGCTGACATACACCAAGTCAATCTCACCTGCTAGTACCTTCTCTCTCACAAAGTGGTAGTGTACCTCAATATGTTTTGTCCTGGCATGGAACACAGGGTTCCTAGCCAACTGTATACTGCTCATGTTGTCACAATAAATGACAAGTGGACCTTCCACCTGCACATCCAAATCAAGCATTAACTTTTGTAGCCATACTACCTCACATGCTACAACAGTGGCACCTCTATACTCAGCCTCTGTACTCGACAAAGCAACTGTAGATTGCTTTTTGCTGCTCCAAGCAACTGCTGCACTACCAAGAGAGAATATGTATCCGCTGGTAGATCTTCTATCATACATACTACCAGCCCAATCTACATCTGTGTATCAAAACACCTGTACATCTGTACTTGGTTCATAGAAAAGTCCGTAATGTAATGTGGACTTCACATATCTCAATATGCGTCTGACTGCATCCAAATGTGGCTTTCTAGGTACTTGCATAAACTGACTCACAAGACCAACAGCGTAGCTCAAGTCTGGCCTTGTAATGGTCATGTAGATCAAACTCCCCACTATCCTCCTGAACATAGTAGGATCTTCTATCTCATCCCCAACATCAGCACTCAACTTTACATTCTGCTCCAACGCGACCGAAAGTGGTTTGCATGCTGTCATACCATACTTGGACAACATATCCAGGCCATACTGTCTTTGGGACAGCCATATACCATCATCACATCTGATCACCTCAATGCCAAGAAAGTACCTTAGCTCACCTAAATCCTTCATCTCAAACTTCTTCTTCAAAAATTCCTTGACTTCAGCAATCCCACTATCACTATCACCTGTAATAATCAAGTCATCCACATAGATGACTATGATGACCAAACCTGCATCTCCCTTTCTCACATAAAGTGAGTGATCAGCATCAGAAACATAAAAGCCAATATTGACAAGATACTCTCTGATCTTGTCAAACCATGCTCTAGGTGCTTGCTTAAGCCCATAGAGTGCCTTCTTCAACCTGCACACATATGTGGGATGCTCTAAATCTTCATAACCTGCTGGTTGATCCATATACACGTCTTCCTCCAAATCACCATGCAAGAAGGCATTTTTCACATCCATTTGCTGCAACCTCCAACCTTTGGCTGCTGCCAAAGCAATCACACATCTGAGAGTTGCCATCCTAGCAACTGGATTGAAGGTTTCATCATAATCTATGCCATATGTCTGGGCATAGCCTTTTGCAACCAGCCTAGCTTTGTACCTACTAATAGAGCCATCTGCATTGTGCTTAATCTTATAAACCCACTTACATCCAATGGCTTTCTTGCCCTTCGGCAATGATACTAGATCCCAAGTCTTATTGGCCTCTAATGCAGCCATCTCCTCATCCATTGCTACATCCCAATGAGCATGACCAACAGCCTCCTCAAAACATGTGGGCTCAACATCCTCAACTAGTTTCACCATATAAGCATAATGGTGAGCTCCATAACCTTCAAAACCAAATCTTTTAATAGGGTATCTCACCCTGCTAGACCTGTGTACCACTGGATCACTCAATGGAGTCTTTGTATTAACGCATGCTCTCTGCACACCTAGAGTCCTCACTGAAGGAATGCCAAGCTCATCATCCAAGCTCTCTGAGCCACTGGAGTCTCCCTCAAGAACTGCATCAATGCCTTCTGACACTTTACTCTTTCCTTTGTCTTTACCTGTAGTGCTACTAGATGCACCTGAAGATGTAGAGGTACTCCTTAGTCTCCCAGACCAAGGACTACCTGATGATTTCTCTGGTCCACTTAGAGTCCATGATTCTTGCTTTTCTGCCTACACATGAGTGTCATGATCATCATCATCATCCAATGCATCACCGCTAGATGCATACCAACTGCTCATTTTATCAAAGATGACATCCCTGCTCACTTTGAACTTACATGTGACAGGGTTATAACAGCGATACCCTTTCTGCTCTAAAGAGTATCCAATAAATACACACTTTTCAGCCTTTGGATCCAATTTCTTCCACAACTCATCTGGCACATAAACATACGCAATGCAGCCAAACACTTTCAAGTGTGAAACATCAGGCTTCTTACCTGTAAAACATTCTTCGGGGGTCATACTATGAACTACAGCTGTGGGAGTTCTGTTCATAATATAAACAGCAGTATGAACAGCCTCAAACCAAAAATGCTTAGGTATATTCTTTTCAGCCATCAAGGCACGTGCAACTTCAGCAATATGCTTGTTTTTCCTTTCTGCAACCCCATTTTGCTGTGGGGTATACGTGCATGTGAACTGTCTCTTTATCCCATGAGACCTCAGAAAATCACTGAACTCATTTGAGAGGTACTCTCCCCCTCCATCTGACCTCAAGCACTTTACTTTCAAGCCTGTTTCTCTTTCAACTGCACCCTTGAAAGTTCTAAAGTGTTCAAAAGCTTCACTCTTTTCCTTCATAAAATATACCCACAACTTTCTAGAACAATCATCAATAAATGTGACAAAGTATGAACTGCCTCCAAGAGATACATTTTGTGTAGGCCCCCAAATGTCTGTATGCACAACATCAAGGATATTTCTGCTTACATCTTTGTCATGTGAAAATGGTTGTCTTACGTGCTTACCAAGCTGACATGCTTCACAAACCTTATGAAATTATGCAACTCTAAATGTAGGCAAACCTGTAACCAACCCTTTGGACTGCATTAACTTCAGCCTTTGTACATTTGCATGTCCAATGCGTTTGTGCCAAATTTCAATGTCTGCAACAACACATTTTTCTTTAACATACATAGCAGCATTCATAGTAGGAATTCCAGCATCCAGAGTAAACATACGTCCAACTCTACTTCCCTTTGCAACTAACCTGCACTTGTCATTGAAGTCTTCTACAAAGCAGCCCTTTGCATTAAATCTGACTTGCAGCCCTTGCTCCACCATCTGACCCACTGACACCAAGTTCTTTGTAATAGATGGCACATGTAATACATCTGAAAGACTCTTTGTCTTACCATCATGCAAGGACAAGGGAACTTTTCCAATGTGTGAAATTGGGTGGCATGAATCATCACCCATCTGTACATAACCTGCATTTTGCAAATCCTGCATCTCTCCAAACCATTCTGCATGGCTGGTCATATGATTGGATGCACCTGAATCAACATACCAAACATCGTCATGCATTTCCTTTCCTATAATAGCATTCAGCATATGCTGCATAACAAACAGACGTTCATTTTTGTCTTCATTCTGTTGTGAAGACGATACATGGTTTCCTTGCTGCAACTTACCACTGTGAATATCATCTTTCTTAGCATAACATTGGGCTGCAATATGACCTGTTTTGCCACAGTAGTGACACACAATACCAGAGTTGTTAGAGCCTTTGTTCTGCCATCCACCTCTTCCTCCAAAGCTCCCCCTGCCTCTAAAGTTACCATGACCGCCTGAAACCTGCATATCGCCAAATTGCTGATTCAATCTATTTTGCTGGTTGTCACTACCACGTCCTGTACCACGGCCTCTTGAAGAGAACCTGCCACGTCCCCTTCCTGAACTGGAGTAGAAAGCTTGGACCTGTTTACAACTTCTTTCAGATGTCTCACTCTGCATGTTGATCCCTTCAGTGATCATAAGGGAGACCAACTCATCGAAATCTAGAAATGGCTTTCTGACATATACGGAAGTTACAAAAGACATCCAAGCCTTTTCATTGTTAAGTCCACCCAAGGTAGACGACAGCAAATCATCATCATCGGGCATTGCATCAATCGCTGCCAATGCATCTGCCATGCTTCTTACCTTCAGTGCATACTCATTGATAGACATCTTCCCTTTCTTTAATGTATTCAACTCTTGCTTGAGTTGAATCTTTCATGCCTTTGTATTTACAGAAAACATACTTTCAAGTATGGTCCAAGCTGCATACGAATTCTCTGCATTTCTAATGTGTCCCAGCATATTATTGTCAATTACTGCAGACAACCAATACATTACCTTTTTATCTTTTGCATTCCATTCCTTTCGTGCCTTTGTCTCTTCTGTAGAGTTGGAGGATCAGTCACCTCCGGCTCCTTTTCTTCACCTGAAACAAACTCGTAGAGGCCTTTTCCAATAAGGAAATTCGTGACACGGAACTTCCATGAAGGGTAGTTGTTCTTGTCGAGCTTCTCAGTGATGGGCCTTCCACTGTTCTCTGCCATTATCACAAAACTAATACCAAACAGCAAGCAAATCTTCTGCAACCCTCGACCTGTAGTGTACAGCAATACATCAGACAGCCTTTTTCACTATCTACTCAACAATACATACAATCTGAAACAGTTTGCAGATAAACCTTGTGTTTACTTTCTAGTAAACACCTTTGAACTTACAGATCTGAAATCTGTAATCTGCGCACCCACTTTCGGTAATACAGTCGAAGTCACAGTGTACCCTGAAACTGATGTCCGCAACCTTGCGGCTCTAAAACAGGCCCTGAAACGGCCTCAAATGCCCAAAATAACTGCGAGAAAGCCCTAAAGGGTGAATCTGTAGAATACATAGCGCTCTTTGTGCACACCAAATCTCACTGCAATCTGAGATTTTTGCTCTGCCTTGCTTCCGGTGCCTCCACAGGCACTATCCAAGAGAGAGAGTGGAAGAATGGGAGAGCTTCTTACCCGTGGCTTGCTTGCTCGAACCTTGCTTCTTCTCCTTTGCTTCAGCCTTTGAAATCAGCCTCTCTCAGTGGTGCGGCTCTGATACCATGTCAAGAATCGCATGGTGGGGGGACTTGCTCGAGATGATGCACCGAACACACAGAGAATGCACAAGGAGAAGCTCACTCAAGAGACAAGAAGAGAGATGGAGGCCAAAACATTTTCTTGCTGGTTTCTTCTTCTTCTTCCACACACTTTACAATATACACAAAGTATAGATAAGATACAACATAAAGGAAAGTGGCCTACTAGGTCAAATAATGCATAACCGACTACACTAGTCGACTGGCGCTATAACTATGCCAGCTATAAATAGGTGTAAGAACCTGAATATAATAAATAATGAGTCAGTGGCCATGTGAGAGTCATAATGACCACCGACGTGCTAAGTGTAGACGTGTGGACCCATCTAACTAGGCAATCCATCATCAATGTCCACATGTGTTGAGCTTGTCATCTCAACAATGTCGGCTACTCATTGTACGTGAATTAATTAATTGATCTAACCAACCCATGACTAAAGATGAACTTCCCCTTAAAAGATGCAAATACTTTCTTCTAAACTTGCAAGTACTTTCCCCTAAAAGATGTAAGTAACTGCAAGATAGGTGAGATGCATCATTCCATGCGAATATGCAAATTCAAGACCATAGACCTTTTTGCAACTATAGGATCTATAGTGATATTTTCTTTTCCTTGCCTTATGTGACATTGATTTATATTCAGAACTATTCTTGTAAACCCTATGTTTAATGCATTGAATTCAAGCTTTAATATGAAGATGCATCCTTTCCCAAATTCAAACTTTGATAAAAGAACTCCATGCATGGATGCACCATTCTCACATGACTAGATGCCAATGAGTACATCATTGATTTAATCCTTCTTTTATCACTTAACCCAACTTAAAATGTAACTATCATCGCATGCAATTTGCAAAGTTGATAATTCATTTCCATGCATTGCGACTATTTGGACATCATTTAATGACTGTCTATGATTATCTTCTACATGAGTCACAACCAGGAATTTATTCCATAAGTGCATTATGTGTCAGAAGCCCTATCCTTTGCGTGATGCAACACGGACACCTTAGCTCAATTTCATCTTTCAACTTTGCAACATACGTTCAAAAATGCAACTACCCTTGACTACAGAAGTGCAAGCAATTGCAAATACATGACTTGCAACTAAACTTTATAGATAGAAATGAATATATAAATTTCCCGATGTATTTAAACTTCCCTATGAGAATTAAAACATGCTTAATGCAACTTCTCTATGTGGGTCTATTTTCGGAACCTGGGTATTCAAATTCGGGGCATTATCCACTCTCGTACTTTGGGTGGAAGCTCCCGCGTGCGCGCCTTTTGACTTTTGCTTAGGAGCCATTGACGTAGTAGATTTTGACTCAGCGAATCTTCCTTGGCTCCCGTATGCACTTCAAGGTTACTACTGTCCCAGATTCTCCTCTTTCGCAGAGGACTTGGGCCTTGCGAACATGGTTTTAAAAAAACCCTAGAGGCACAGGTGAACTATGTCCATGGAAGCTTCAATAGAAGCTTCCAAGCTTCTGTAACACAGGGATGACATGTGATGGAAAGGATAAAGAAGATGATGATGATGAAGACGACGATGATGATGGTGATGATGATGATGATGATGATGATGATGATGAAGACAACGGGGGGCGGCAGCAACCTGCGACGGCGATAGTCCTGGCGGTGGCAGTAGGCGGGCCTCCACACGGCAGGTAGCACGATGTCCTTTCTCCTCTCCCCCAAGCTTGGGAGGGGGGGTTCTTATAGGCTTAAGGTGGGGGGGGGGGGGGGGGGGAGCCACACAAGTGGCGGGGTGCATGCTTCCCCTCCCCATGCCCTTCCACCACTCAAGATCATACTCCCTCTCCCCACCATGCAACGACTTAAGGGGAGGGAGTTTTTTTTTTTAATTGCAAATAATCCTTTATCCTTTTTCCCTTGGAGGGGTGTTCCCGCGGTGAACTACGGCTTTTGAGCCACAGCTTCCTATACGCGATGCAGGGCGGCTGGTGTTTGTTGATGCGCGAGGGTGGAGCACTTAGCCCAAGGTTTTTCTGTTGCGGGAGGTCACTCACAATTGCTTATGCACGGGATCAAGAGTCATTGATATTTCGTTGTGGAAATATTCCATTCTCTCCCCCTTAGAGGAATTGAGATGTCCTCATCTCGAGAAGATCTGGGGGTATTGTTGGTTGAGAGTACTTTCATCCATCCAAGTGGCATCCTCTTCAGGGTAATCTTTCCATTGGATGAGGTATTCTCTCAAGGTCCTAGATCTCAAATGCCTCTCCCTAACATTTAAGATCTTGTCTGGCCGTAGCTCAAGGACTCCTTGGCTTGACATTACAACTTGTTGATCATCAAGCACATGACTAGGGTTAGGCACATACTTTTTCAATAGACTGATATGGAATACATTATGAACTTTTAGGATTTTAGGGAGTTGCAGTCTGTAAGAATTAGGCCCTAGGCACTTGAGAATCTTGTAGGGTCCACAATACCTTGGACTTAGCTTTTTGCATTCGCCCAAGGATAGGGAACTCTTCTTTGGACGTATGCGAATGAAGACCATATCACCTTCAACGAAGGATCTGTCTTGACATTTCAAGTCTGCATAAGCCTTCTGTCTGTCCTTGGCGGCTTGGATGTCCTATCTTATTGACTTGATTTGGTCATCCATGTCTTGCAGCATCTGCTTTGAAGCTTCAACCCTCAAGGTTGGATCCGAAAAGCTTAAAGGAGTACGACAATCGTGCCCATACAATGCTTGAAAAGGGGTCATCTGAATGCTTTGTTGGTAAGAACCATTGTAGGCAAACTCAACCAATGGCAAATATTGAATCCACTTTTTGGGTTTGCGACAGCAGTGTGCCCTAAGCATATCTTCAATGACTTGGTTGACTCGTTCCATTTGACCATCGGTTTGGGGATGGTAAGCTGTATTGAAATAGAGTTGAGTCCTAATGGCCTCGAAGATAGCCCTTCAGAAGTGTGAGGTGAAGAGAGAGTCATGATCACTAATGATTCTTCTGGGTAACCCATGCAATTTGAATATTTCCTTGATTAATAACCTTGTAATGTCTGAGGCTTTATAGTTTGTCTTAACAGGGATAAGATGTGCAACCTTGGTGAGTATATCTACTACGACCATAATGGAGTTGTATCCTCCCTGAACTTGGGGCAGGCCAACAACAAAGTCCATACTAATGAATTCCCATTTCATTTGGGGAATGTCAAGTGGTTGCAATTTCCCTGGCATTTTGACATGTTCAGCCTTAATGCGTTGACAAGACAAACATTCCGTGACATATTTGAGAATGTCACCTTTGAGCCTATCCCAATAATAGCTCTTCCTGACCGCATTAAGGGTCTTGGCATATACCAGGATGACCTGAGAAAGGGGAGTCATGGGCTTCCCAAAGTATCTTATGCTTGAGTGATTGGCTTGCCGGGATACATAATCTCGTCCTATCGTAGACAAGTCCACTATTGATAGAGAATTCTTGATACTTTGTTTGTAGCTTCGGGTATTGATCTTTGATGGGGATCTCCCTTAGCAATTTCTGATAGGTTGGGTCATGGCATGCCTCTTCTCTAGCTAGCTCAAGAATTGGGTTGTTTGGCATGGATACCTTTGTAGCTAGAGATCTTGCTGTTGATGGATCTTGCAAAATCAGAGAATTTAGAAATGCCTTACGACTGAGTGCATCGGCAACTACATTCTCGTTTCCAGGCCAGTATTTGATTTCGAGATCATATTCTTCCAACACTTCAATCCATCGACGTTGCCTCATATTGAGCTCATTCTAGGTGAAAATCCATTTAAGACTTTTGTGGTCGGTCACTAAGGTAAATTTGTTACCCAGCAAGTAGTGTCTCCAAAGTTTGAGAGCATGGATGACAGCCAACAGCTCCAGATCATGGGTAGCATAATTCCTTTCATGGCTCTTTAGTTTCCTTGAAGAGTATGCTACGGGATGACCCTCTTGCATGAGCACACATCCTAAGGCAAGTGCGCTAGCATCAGTTATTACTTAAAACTCCTTACTAAGATCAGGGAATTTGAGGATGGGTGCTGATACCAAGCTTTGCTTTAGTTTGTCAAAGCTAGTCTGTTCACGGTGACCATACAATTGATACTTGCTTCTTTAGTAGATCAGTCAGAGGCACTGATGGGACCAAAAACAGGCCGGCACTGGCTCATGCACTAGCTGGACCTCTATCATGCGCTCAACAACCCCACCGCCTCACGGCCAGGAGCGTGGATGACACATATATCATCTTCCTAAAAATCTTGTGTTTGTATCACGTCTCTAGTCCAACTCTAACCCAATTAACACTCCTCAGAGGGAGTCCCAGCACATTTCCAAATAGCATGAAGTACAAACATAGGAGGTCCTCCCATGGTTGACTGCCGCTACCTCACTGCAACTCTCCTACATCTTGGGGATTGACCCCTCGATGCGTCGCTAAACATATATAACACAATATCGGACATAGTTCTCTCAAGGTACCAATTGATCGTATCCAGGAATGTACCATACCTCACTTTATTTCCCCCTTAGACCCAACGCCTAGCCTACAGCTCGAACAACCTTACTCACTCAACGTTGGTCCTATTCCTCTAGAAAGCAATTGCCATGCATCTAGGAGGTATTATCTGATACCTTTTAAATTTCATGCTTCATGCAAATTGTGAATGTCCACGTGCTAAAACAATTAAGAAAATCAGCATTGGTGCACATGTGAAAAACATTTCTTTCAATGATTTTGACTATCACTCGTATGCGGCGTTGCATGAACCTAGCACCGAGAAACCCTCGTGCTACTAGGTTCATAGTTTTTTAATTATCGACCAACCTAAATGTTATGCATAGAAACCATCAAGATTTTCATCATTTCATTCAGTATTTAAACACCTTTTATACACTCTACCCCCTCACCCGTTTAGGTTGTGCATTATTGATCGGTTTAGGGTTCATTTTTCACATTTTTATTGTATGAAAAGTAATAAAAACTCACTAAAACATAAAGGTAGGGCTGAACTGAGGCTAGACCTCATACTTCAGACCCCCCATACATCCACAAACATGGTTCTTATTTTTCCTTAATTTTCGGCACTC
Source organism: Lygodium microphyllum (assembly GCF_053477565.2). NCBI lineage: Eukaryota > Viridiplantae > Streptophyta > Polypodiopsida > Schizaeales > Lygodiaceae > Lygodium > Lygodium microphyllum. Next base: position 24,980,801 of record NC_141138.1, on the reverse strand, counting down.
AAAATCCATTTTTCCCTTTTTTTTTCTCCATTTTCCCTATTTTTCTTGTATTTTTCCGCAATATTAAATGATTTAAAATACAAAATGAGTTGTGGGCTGTGGCCCTTAGGTTCATTTGCAGAAAAAACACAAATTTAGTTGGTGTGTCTTATTGTATTTTCCATTGATATATCAAAAACACCCAATTTTCCCATATTTCGTGTGTTTTACGGGTTTTATCCTATTAATTTCAATCACAACACTTATGATTTTCTAATTTTCTGATTTCAAACAGTTGGAAGACATTGCAAACAACATTATAATGTATAATCATCCCATGGGAACAAATATCCATGAAGCAAATTGCATAAAACATCAATTTCCTTTGTAAAAATGAGATTACCGTTCTTTGTGGGTTGCGGGTTTTTGTTTGCCATATCTCGGGACTCATTTCCAGCCACCATTAATGCTCATGACAGTCCATAATCAACAATCTTCCTTCCCCTTGAACCATGGAGCAATCCGGTCTTCATTGGACAACCATCCGCCATCCATTCTTCTTCTTCTTCTTCACCACATGAATCTGCCCTTAGAAGAGAGAGAGGGAGGAGAGAGAAATACTAGATTCAGAATTCTCCAACCAGGCCACCATTTCTCGGGCGAGAGGCGGCGATATGATTAGCATCCAGGAGGGAATGAAGGGCAATCATCAATTGGCATGGTTGTTTGCAGCCCCACACCTCCATCTCCATCATGAAGGGCGCATTTTTCGTGCACAGGCAGGCGTCGTCCTCCTCTCCTCCATCACGATTTTTTTTTGTGTCTTTTGGTTGGGGGGTTAAAATGTCCCCAAAGGGCACCCCCCCTTTGGTCCATGTTGTGGCCACCCTTTCAAATCTTGACCATTTCTTGGCTGCTTCCCCGTCCGGACTCCGAATTGAGCTCTGAAAAATCCTGGGTGTCCGGCTTGGCATCCCCCATTGACCGCTAATGCTTGTCAACCCACACCACAGTCTGAGAAATTATGAGAAATCAACAAGTGTCGCTCGGGCGCCTTTAAAGCACTCTGACGCTTAAAATCGTCCTAGATCGAGCCGCCGCCTTTGACGTTGAATATTTTTCCCTTGATATTCATAATTTTTAGCTAGTTTTAAGCACTTCTCGGCATCAAAATTTTTCTCTCATTGGTGACCACGGGATAGGGCGACTCAGCCCGTCGAATCCCACAATAGATCTGCAAAAAACAACCAAAAGAAGCATCAAGCTGATACAAAGTAGATATATACTAAACACAGCACAATGCTCACCCTACCCCCTGACGAAACCAAGGCATGACATCCACAAGGAGTAGGCCTAGCATAATCTCAAAAAAAGTCCGAAGCTAGTCACTAACCCACTGCTCCAACACAGCCAAACTAAAAAGAACTATCAAAGAGGTTGCCCTAAGTGGTGGTCTGTGCTACCTACCTAACTAAGGATAACACAACTAGGAGCTCCTATTAGGTGAGGACGCCTATAGCCTGATCAAGAAGTATTTTCTTATAACATATTTCTTCTGTTAGGGCTTTATTTTATTGACATACTCGGGCATATAAAAAGGAGGGAGCTGAGCGTAATGACCCAAGGAGAACAAGGCATCGGCCTCAGGTCCTGTCTCGGTACCTGAGAACCTACCAAGCCCTCACAAGGCGACACTTAATCCTTTTTTGACGCTCACTTTTATTTTCACTCCAACCTTCCTTAATTTCTTCTTTTCCAGCAAGATGCCACCCCTAGGATGACAAGGCATCGGCCCCGAGTCTGTGACTTGTCCCCAGGAACCTACCAAGCCTTCGCTAGGCAATGATCAACTGCTTATAAATTTTCCTTTCTTTTCTTCTCGATTTTTATAGGGGATTAGAACCCCTTTTTACACACCTTTGTATATTTATTTGTTATCTTGTCAGATATTTAGGGTTTCTTTTCCTTTATCATCTTTATTTTGTCTTCTGCAGGCTTCTCTAACGGCCTCACAACTAACAAGAACTCCTAGAATGGCTGCCTAGCAGGCTAGCAGAACAGGGTCACTAGGACTCCCTTCCAAAATAGGTCTTTCAATGCTTGACAATGTCTTTACAGGAGGCCACAACTACTCAGACCTCCCTCAGACATACTGAACCTAAACCTGGGACTTCATGCCTTGGACGCCGGTCCCCAATAAGAAACGAAACTCCCCTTAACAAGTACACAACCACATATAACATAAAACCCACAGTACTCATAAAGGAAAGATATCACCTGGATAGGGCCACAAGAAGCTTCCACGCAACAAAAGGCTCCTTCCAAGCTCTTTTTCGAACCTGTCTAGCACAGAACTCAAACCAGAAACCATTAACCGCACCTGCACTAAACAGACAACTGGCCCTCTTGGCCTAATGAGATCTGGATGTAATCTCCAAAGCAGCTAGCCTTCCTAGCTTAAAACTAGATAGGTCATTTTAGTCCACGTAATACTGATGTCCTTGGCATATACATCACACCCTATCAGACTACCCAAGGTGCCAAGGATAGTATATCATAGGTCGACCAACCCCATGCTACTCATGCAAGTTAGCTAAAAGCTTGATCTTGTATTTTTTTTCTTTTTTTTTAAATCTTAGGGTTTTCTTCCTGTAGAGCTACAAGTCCAAGCCTTTCCACAAATAACTCATCAATAAGGCCGATCCCTTCTTGGGCACTATGAGCTAAATGAACGGCCTCAGTGGGCTCGCATGTCCTACATTTATTGTAATCCGAATAAACTGGTCGTTCAAGTGGCTGAGTGGCCCCTTTGGGAGAAATAATCATAGCTTTGTACTCATTCGAACCTCCTCTATTTGGGTTTTCACATAAATCAGTGCTGCAACCCAAACTAGATAGAGCTTCAAGGCTAGGCACATCACATGGGTGTATCCCAAGGCAGTGTATATTGTCAGATGTATATCTAGTCTTATCCTCTTGAGGGTTCAACAGAATATATCTAGATGGGATCCTTGGCCTTGCATCCGACATTCCTGCCACACTTTTGGAGATTTTGGGTCTCCAAACCCATCTCACATTTCCCTTAATATTCTTGCATTCCCTCAATTTGTTGCACTGGTCTAACGAACTCAATGCAAACTTATCCTTATGGCCAAATGGCCTCACATCCTTATTAACTTTGTGAAGCATAGGTGGACTTTTAGCATTTTGCATCCTCTTTACAAAAGATGTCTTTACTTGTTTACGTCCATACTGCAAATTTTATTCCATAAGAACCATGCTTTCACTGAAGGGAACAACATCCACCCGGAAGCATGATTCCAACACCAAAGGTCTCTCAAGAGCCTTATTAGCAACAAAATTAGAATCACACACAGAATTCTTATCAACACTCATAGGCTCATTGGTGCGATCCATATTTCCATCACAACTATCTCTCGTGGAAGTGTTGCAAGCCCTAATGGGACTTACATGGCTTGGAACCTATTCACTGAGAGGCATATCATTACTACTCATAGGATGGCCATTTTCTGCTTTGAGATTTTGGCCACCAAGGTTCCCCTCATAGGCTGCCTTGGTATCAACAAGTAAGTTGTCTCCTTGCAGAAATGATTGGAAGCTGGGATGCACCTGTACTGAGCGGGGAAAACTCCAAAAGTTTTCCCAACATTTCTGAATATGACCCTCATAATAGATGCCATGCATTTTTACTTCCCTTAACGACTTAGGATTCCACAGTCCCACTTGGATTTGTATATTAATCTCTAAGCCATTCAGAAAGAGCTCACATAGCACATCATCTGCTAATGCAATGGCTCTTCTTGGCCAAAGCCTAAGAGTACTATCAAAGCCTCTAGCATACTCTTTAACAAAAAGATAAGACTCCTATCTAAACTGCATAAGCTGCCCTAAGACCTAAATCATAGGGAGCTGTTTTTCATAGTCATCTAGAAATCTATCACAAGACTCCTCAAATGATCTGATCGATCCTCTTGGGAGGCTCCAGCCATTTCCTTGCCTCTCCCTTTAGGGTACTTGGAAATACAAGCATCCGATGTATATCGTCGAACCCACTTGCAATGCAAGTTAGGTCATATTCTCTTAAATGAATCATCGGATCCTCATCTGGCAATGTTGAGATATCGAGCTCCACTCGTGATACGCCAAGGTGACCGTTGTGCATTTATGTCACCGACGTGTCAGTTGCAGATGCGGTTGGTACACCGCCCATGAATAATAGCTACATGATAGCTATCCTTGTCTACTCTAGTTCGTGGCTCAGTTAGTATGCCACCTTAGTTAGTTGAGTTTGGTTTGAGACCCATATATAGGGTTCTTCTATTTCTTTGTACTAGACTTCTTTTGGCTTACACAACTAAGAAGAGGAAAACTGTTTTCAGCCTCCACCTCTGTGTGTATTCCCCCATTGTGCAAGCAGGAAAGCTACAAGTGAGACTCCTTCCTTCTCTCCCACAATCTTGACATGGTATTAGAGCCTTGTTCGTGGTAAGGAGCTCAAGAAAGCAAGCCAAGCTTGCGGTGGTCTGGTAAGAGGAGCAGTGTTGCTTTCATTTTGTGTTTTGGGAGCAGATCTCTGCAGGTCGGTGAAAAGTTACTGTAGAAATTGCATCGTATGCTTGTGCGCAGAGACATTGGGAGTTACAGAATCATCCTTGGTTCCTGTTTATGCAAAATCGTCACTAGGAAGTGACTGTGTGGTCAAATACCACTTTCGCCAGTTTTGCAGATTTGCCCTTGTGAGGGTGAAGCTGTGTTTTTGCAGTGACAAATTTTTTTGCAGTATTCTGTAATGGCGTCTGATTCTCTTTCACAGATTGTCACTGAAAAGCTTGACAAGAACAACTTCCAAGCATGGAAGTTTAGAATGACGAATTTCCTTATGGGAAAAGGATATTGGGAATTTGTTGCAGGAAATGAAGAAGAACCAGTTCTTCCTGATGTTCCCAATCAACAGCAAATGCAGGCATTCAAAGCATGGCATGAGAGAGCCAGGAAAGTTATGTGTTGGCTGTCTATCAGTATTTGGGACTCTATGATTGTGCATATTCAGGATGCAAGTACGCCAAAGGAGGCATGGGATACTTTGTCAAAAATGTATAGCACAAATACGCAAGCCAGGAAAATGCAGCTCAAGCAAGAGTTGCATAATGTGCAAAGAGAAAATATGAGCATCAATGACTACCACATGAAGGTGAAGAAGATTGCAGATGCACTTGCTTCCATTGGGTCGCCAGTGGAAGATGATGATTTAGTTTCTGTAACCTTGAATGGTCTAGGAAAGGATTATGCACAGTTCCGAACATCCATTTCCGTCTGTGAAAGATTTCCTGATTTTGAGGAGTTGATTACTCTTCTAATTTCTGAGGAGCAGAGAAATGGTGGTGTATCTTCTTCAGGAGGAACTTCAAAAGAAACTGTCTTCTACTTAAATGCTGGAAGAGGTAGAGGCAGGGGTAGAGGAGGCCGATTTGGAGGCCGTGGTAGAAATCAGAATATGCAGCAAACTCAAGAAAACTAGTCCTATGGAGGAGGACGTGGTAACTCTAGAGGCAGGGGGAGCCAAAGAGGTCGTGGTGGATGGCAAAGAGGCCAAAATGCAAACAGTAATGTTGAATGCTACTACTGTGGCAAAATGGGTCATATGGCTAAAGACTGCTATAAAAAGCAGAATGACATCATGAATGGAAAATTGCAACAAGGGAATTATTCATCTTCTAGTAGACAGGGTGATGATAGAAATGAGCATTTGTTCATGGTGCAGCACATGAACAATTCTGTGACAAGTGCAGAAGAAAGCAATGATGTATGGTATATTGACTCAGGTGCATCAAACCACATGACAAGTCATGCAGAATGGATGGAGGATGCAAGGAAAATGGAAAAACCAGGATTTGTGGAGACTGGTGATGATACTGCACATCCTATTGTGCAGATTGGAAAATTTCCTTTGTCTATGTAGGATGGGAAAAGGAAATACCGGTCCGATGTATTTCATGTCCCGAATATCACCAAGAATCTAGTTTCTGTTGGTCAAATGGTTGAACAGGGCTTGCAGGTCAGATTTAATCCTCATGGATGCTTTGTTGAGGATATGAAAAATAAAGGTCGCTTGATAGCAAAAGGAAAGAAGAAGGGCAGAATGTTTACGTTGGATGCAGACATGTCTGAATTGAGTGCAGCAATGTTTGCACATGGGACCGGTGTAGTTGCAGATATTGATATCTGGCATAAACGCATTGGTCATGTTAATGTACAGCGACTTAAATCAATGCAGGTCCAAAATATTGTTGCAGGATTGCCCAAATTCAGTGTTGCAGAAATGCATAAGGTATGTGAAGCCTGTCAGTTTGGAAAACAGGCAAGGAAACCATTTCCTAGACATGTTCAAGAGAGTGAGAAGCCATTGGAATTAATCCACTCTGATGTGTGGACTACTAAAGCTGCATCTCTTGGAGGCTGTCATTATTTTGTCACTTTTATTGATGACTATAGCAAAAAAATTTGGGTGTATTTTATGAAAAAGAAAAGTGAAGTTTTTGGGCATTTCAAAACTCTTAAAGCTATGGTTGAAAAAGAAACAAGCCTGCAGATAAAATGCCTAAGGTCAGATGGAGGGGGAGAGTACCTCTCAAATGAGTTTGCAAGGTTCCTGTAGGAGCATGGCATAAAGCAGCAGTATTCATGCAGTCATACCCCACAACAAAATGGAATTGCAGAAAGGAAAAACAGGCATATTGGAGAGGTATCTCGTGCCATGCTCAATGAAAAAGACTTGCCAGATTTTTATTGGGCTGAAGCAGTTGCTACAGCAGTCTACATAATGAACAGGACTCCCACTGCAGCAATACATGGAATGACTCCAGAGGAGAGGTATACTGGTAGGAAACCAGATATTTCTCATTTGAAAATTTTTGGTTGCATTGCCTATGTACATGTGCCAGATGAGTTGAGATCCAAGTTGGATCCAAAAGCTGAGAAGTGCATCTTTATTGGTTACTCTCTGTAGCAAAAAGGGTATAGATGCTATAACCCCTCTACTCGTAAGTTTACAGTGAGCATAGATGTTTTTTTTTATGAGATGAGTAGCTGGTATAAACCAGTAAATGTGATTGATGATGTAGATGCACAAAATGGTAATGCTGCACAGAATTCACAGCAGCAGTCACAAAATATTAGTGGACCTGGAGCGTCCTCTAGCAGTGGTTCACATTCTTTGCCATGGACAGGTAGATTGAGATCAGGAGAATCTTCTCAAAGCAATGCAGATAGTGGTATGCAGGTATCACGAAAAGGAAAAGAGAATGTTGATCAGCCCATGTTTGATGTGAATGCAGGTCACTCTTATGTGGATGGTGAATCCAGTGGCTCACAACAGAGCATTGATGATGAGTTGGGTATCCCCTCTATTGTTACACCTGGAGTAAGAAGACCAGGGATGTTTTGAGAGCACCTGGAAGTGAGCCTACTTTTCGTAGGTCTACCAGAGCTAGGTATCCTGTGGATAGGCTGAAATATGATGGATTTACAGCCATCCACTATGCATATATGTTCAAAGTGATACAGTAACCAGAACCCACTTCTTTTGAGCAAGCCATGGGAAAAGAAAAATGGAAGAAATCCATGGATGAAGAAATGGATGCCTTGGAAGCAAATGCTACATGGGAATTGGTACCTTTGCCTAAAGGTAAGAATGCAATTGGCTGTAAGTGGGTTTATAAGGTGAAGCACAATGCAGATGGTTCTGTGAACAGATACAAGGCAAGATTAGTAGTCAAGGGGTATGCACAAACATATGGCATTGACTATGAAGAAACATTCAGTCCGGTTGCAAGGATGGCAACCGTAAGAGCAGTCATTGCTATGGCTGCATCAAAGGGATGGTCTTTACATCAGATGGATGTAAAGAATGCCTTCTTGCATGGTGATTTGCAAGAAGAGGTCTATATGGAGCAGCCACCAGGTTATGTGCATGTTGTTCATCCTGAGTTTGTTTGCAGGTTGAAGAAAGCCTTGTATGGCTTGAAGCAAGCACCTAGAGCATGGCCTGACAAGATAGGACAGTATCTTGTCACTATTGGATTCAGATTTCCAAGGCAGATTTCTCACTTTATGTGAGAAAAAGAGAGAAAGGTATTATGCTACTTGTCATTTATGTTGATGATTTGATTATGACAGGTGACAGTGATGAAGATATCCTTCATGTGAAAATGCTATTGAAGCAGAAGTTTGAGATGAAGGATTTGGGAGAGCTGTGTTATTTCTTGGGCATTGAGGTGATTAGATCACCAAGTGGGATACAGCTCTTGCAGAGGCAGTATGGATTGGACATGCTGTCCAAATATGGGATGACAGGCTGTAAGCCTATTTCAGTTCCTTTGGAGCAGAATGTGAAGCTGAGCACAGATGCAGGTGAGCTTCTAGAAGACCCTGCTATGTACAGACGCATAGTAGGAAGTTTGATTTATATGACTATTACCAGGTCAGATTTGAGCTATGCTATTGGATTGGTAAGTCAGTTTATGCAGGCTCCAAGGAAACCACATTTGGATGCGGCTAGACGCATACTCAGGTATGTGAAGTCCACATTGCAGTATGGACTATTTTATGAGACTGGGGTTCAGATACAATTGCATGGATACACTGATGCTGATTGGGCTGGTAGTATTTCTGATAGACGATCTACCAGTGGATATGTGTTCTCTTTTGGGAGTGCTACAGTCACTTAGAGCAGCAAGAAATAGCCTACAGTTGCCTTGTCGAGCACAGAGGCTGAGTACAGGGGTGCAGCAATGGCTGCATGTGAGGTAGCTTGGTTGCATAAGCTACTTTATGATATGCATCAGTCTACAGATGGGCGAGTTGTCATTTATTGTGACAACATGAGTAGTATACACTTGGCAAATAACCCAGTCTATCATGCTAGAACAAAGCACATTGAGGTGCATTATCACTATGTGCGAGAGAGGGTTTTACTAGGTCTTATTGATCTAGTTTATGTCAGCACAGAGGATCAGGTAGCTGACATATTTACGAAGGCATTGGGCATAGAGAAGCTGCGCAAGTTCAGAGACCTGCTTGGTGTGCAGGAATTGGGATTGAGCTCGAGGGGGAGTGTTGAGATATTGAGCTCCACTTGTGATACGCTAGGGTGATCGTTGTGCATTTATGTCACCGACGTGTCAGTTGCAGATGCTGTTGGTACACCGCCCATGAATAATAGCTACATGATAGCTATCCTTATCTACTCTAGTTCGTGGCTCAGTTAGTATGCCACCTTAGTTAGTTGAGTTTGGTTTGAGACCCATATATAGGGTTCTTCTATTTCTTTGTACTAGACTTCTTTTGGCTTACACAACTAAGAAGAGGAAAATTGTTTTCAGCCTCCACCTCTGTGTGTACTCCCCCATTGTGCAAGCAAGAAAGCTACAAGTGAGACTCCTTCCTTCTCTCCCACAATCTTGACAGGCAACCCATAAAACACTGGAAGATTCCTATAAAGAGGAGAACATTTAGTCCTCCCTTTTGGGATCAACACCGGGTCATTGAAATCTTCATATTCATCATGATCTGGGTCCAGCCTCTTAGGATCTTTAACCTCTTCCATCCCCACCCTTTTCAGTGTAGGGGGGTTAATATCCTCATTGACATCCCTTTTTGCCAACTCACTGAGTGGTCTAGGGAGTCCTATAAATTTCAACATGTCCTTTTGATTCCCTCTTAGAGGGTCTTACATACCTTTCCCTTTAAAAGGAAAGTCCATAATGGGTTTATATAAGAGCTTTTGGTCCTTATCTACAGTTAATTTATCATTACCACTTCTTAAAACTCGGGAACCGTGCCTTTTAAGCAACGATTTTCCCTTGACAGCTAGGGCTTCTAACATCCTTGTGATGCCTACTATGTCGTCATGGTGGCCCATTACACAGGATGTCTTAACCACAAGCATATTCCATTGTATATCAGCACTTTCCCATGGCATCATAACTTTAGCATGATGGCCTGCTGATGCCATAACTGCCCTAGTTTCCAACATGCTTGTTTCATGCCCTCTAGGTTGATGGATGGTTAAACATGATTTTTCTTGGGTAGAGACCACACCAAGGCGAACCTCGGCCCATGCCATCGTATTAGAGGATAGGTAAACCACTAATGGCCTACTCTTTTCATCACATAAATTATCTTCTGCAGAGGACTCATGCTCTACATAACTAACTAAGTCCATTAGTAAGTTTTGTATGGGAAAAGCCAAGTTTTTCCATCCTGGAACAAACCCCATTTTATGGATAATTTAGGGTCCCTTGAAACCCTAGATTCGAAAACCGCCACTTATAGGCGGCTCCTGGCAGACGCACCACTGATGGGACCTAAAACGTGCCGGCACTGGCTCATGCACTAGCCCTGGCTCATGCACTAGCCCGACCTCTATCATGCGCTCAACAACCCCACCGCCTCGCGGCCAGGAGAGTGGATGACACATACATCATCTTCCTAAATATCTTGCGTTTGTATCATGTCTCGTAGTATAACTCTAACCCAATTAACACTCCTCAGAGGGAGTCCTAGCACATTGCCAAATAGCATGAAGTACAAACATAGGAGGTCCTCCCACGGCTGACTGCCGCTACCTCACTGCAACTCTCCTACATCTTGGGGATTGGCTCCTCGATGCGTCGCTAAACATATATAACACAATATCGCACATAGTTCTCTCAAGGTACCAATTGATCGTATCCAGGAATGTACCATACCTCACTTTATTTCCCCCTTAGACCCAATGCCTAGCCTACAGCTCGGACAACCTTACTCACTCAACGTTGGTCCTATTCCTCTAGAAAGCAATTGCCATGCATCCAGGAGGTATTATCTGATACCTTTTAAATTTCATGCTTCATACAAATTTGAATGTCCACGTGCTCAAACAATTAAGAAAATCAGCATTGCTGCACATGTGGAAAACATTTCTTTCAATGATTTTGACTATCGCTCGTATGCGGCGTTGCATGAACCTAGCACCGAGAAACCCTCGTGCTACTAGGTTCATAATTTTTTAATTATCGATCAACCTAAATGGTATGCATAGAAACCAGCAAGCTTTTTATCATTTCATTCAGCATTTAAACACCTTTTATACACTCTACCCCCTCACCCATTTAGGTTGTGCATTATTGATCGGTTTAGGGTTCATTTTCCACATTTTTATTGTATGAAAAGCAATAAAAACTCACTAAAACATAAAGGTAGGGCTAAACTGAGGCTAAACCTTATACTTCAGACCCCCCATACATCCACAAACATGGTTCTTATTTTTCCTTAATTTTCGGCACTCAAAATCCATTTTTTCCTTATTTTTTTCCCATTTTCCCTATTTTTCTTGTATTTTTCTGCAATATTAAATGATTGAAAATACAAAATGAGTTGTGGGCTGTGGCCCTTAGGTTCATTTGCAGAAAAAACACAAATTTAGTTGATGTGTCTTATTGTATTTTCCATTGATATATCAAAAACACCCAATTTCCCATATTTCGTGTGTTTTACGGGTTTTATCCTATTAATTTCAATCACAACACTTATGATTTTTTGATTTTCTGATTTCAAACAATTGGAAGACATTGCAAACAACATTATAATGTATAATCATCCCATGGGAACAAATATCCATGAAGCAAATTGCATGAAACATCAATTTCCTTTGTAAAAATGAGATTACCGTTCTTTACGGGTTGCGGGTTTTTATTTGCCATATCTCGAGACTCATTTCCAGCCACCATTAATGCTCATGACAGTCCATAATTAGCAATCTTCCTTCCTCTTGAACCACGGAGCAATCCGGTCTTCATTGGACAACCATCCGCCATCCATTCTTCTTCTTCTTCTTCACCACATGAATCTGCCCTTAGAAGAGAGAGAGGGAGGAGAGAGAAATACTAGATTCAGAATTCTCCAACCAGGCCACCATTTCTCGGGCGAGAGGCGGCGATATGATTAGCATCCAGGAGGGAATGAAGGGCAATCATCAATTGGCATGGTTGTTTGCAGCCCCACACCTCCATCTCCATCATGAAGGGCACATTTTTCGTGCACAGGCAGGCGTCGTCCTCCTCTCCTCCATCACGATTTTTTTTTGTGTCTTTTGGTTGGGGGGTTAAAATGTCCCCAAAGGGCACCCCCCCTTTGGTCCATGTTGTGGCCACCCTTTCAAATCTTGACCATTTCTTGGCTCCTTCCCCGTCCGGACTCCGAATTGAGCTCTGAAAAATCCTGGGCGTCCGGCTTGGCATCCCCCATTGACCGGTAATGCTTGTCAACCCGCACAACAGTCTAAGAAATTATGAGAAATCAACAAGTGTCGCTCGGGCGCCTTTAAAGCACTCTGACGCTTAAAATCGTCCTAGATCGAGCCGCTGCCCTTGACGTTGAATATTTTTCCCTTGATATTCATAATTTTTAGCTATTTTTAAGCACTTCTCGGCACCAAAATTCCGCTGTCAGGCGCTGCAATCAAAACATAGTTTTTGATAGAGACCCTGTACCATCCTGTCAATCCAAGAAAGCTATGTATTTCTTTGACAGAAGTTGGTGTTGGCCACTCCAGAATATCTCTGACCTTGGCCGGATCCACTGAAATTCCTTCTGCTGATACAATGAATCCCATATATCTATCTGTCGCTTGAAAAATGCACAATTCTTCTTCTTGGCATAAAGCTTGTGTACCGTCATTGTCTCAAGGACAATGCGAAGCTGGGTTTCATGATCTTTTTCCTATTTGGAGTAGACTAGGGTATCGTCAAAGAAGACGAGTACGAAGTCATCAAGATAGGGCCTAAAGATATCCTGCATTAACCTGTTGAAGGTAGCAGGAGCATTTGTGAGCCCGAATGACATGATTAGGAATTCAAAGTGTCCATACCTTGTGCTAAATGCCGTCTTTGGGATATCTTATTCCTTGATCCTTATCTGATAATATCCAGAACTGAGATCTATCTTAGAGAAGATCTTCGCACCTTGAAGACGGTCAAGAAATTCATCTATTCTTGGAATGGGGTATTTGTTTTTAATGATTGATTGATTCAACCCTCTGTAGTCAATGCCGAAGTGTTCCATATTTTTTCTTCTGGAACAGCACTGGAGCTCCCCATGGCAAACTACTAGGCCTTGGTCTAATAGTTGCTTGAGTTAGTCCTTCAGCTCAATCGCTTCTGGGATGGACATCCTATATGGTCTCTTTGCGATTGGTGCAGCTCATGGCGCCAGCTTGATTTCATGATCGACTTCCGGAAGTTCTGTCAACTCTTCAGGAAATACGTCTGCGTATTCCTTTAACCATGAAGGTTCTTCCCTAGATTCCTGATTCTGCTCTAGCTTATTTAGTTTAATCAAATAGACAGGTAGGCCTTTCCTAACTCATTTTATTATCCGTGTTGCTTTTGCCACAGCTGAATTTTTGGCTTACCAGCCTCTCCTTGAGTTGTAACTAGTTCCCCTTCACAATTTCGAAAGGAGACTTGGCCCTTTCCATAGTGAATGTGGGCATCATTGGGTATTAGCCAATCCATACCGAGCAAACATTCGTGGACAACTAGGTTCATTACCCTGAATCTGACCGAAGTCGACTTTCCTCCCACTAGGAATTTCACCTTAGCAGTTTGCCTGGTACTACAAGAGACCTCTCGACCATTTGTTAATTCCACAAGTAAGGTAGGTGCATCTTTTGTGGCTATTCCTAATCTTTTTGCACAGACTGGTGAAATAAAGGAATGTGTGCTACCACAATCAATCAAGGTTTTGAAGCTTTTACCTTGATAATCTGATGGAGTTTGAATCATCGAGAATTGGCGATTCGAGCCTTTCTTGTGAAGAGTGGCATGAACCATTGCCCTCTCAATGTCAGCTTCCATGGATGGATCTTCTTCATCGCCCAACTCCTTGTTGGCAACACTAGAGTTTCTCCCTCTAGCCCTTGGTGTTGTCCTCTGCTAAGCTTGGGACACTACCTTTTAAAATGACCAGGCTCGTTGCAATGGAAGCAACGGAGATTGCGGCCATTGCCTTGTGCACGAACGAAGTTGTTAACAGTGTTGGCCCTAGCTTTCTTCCTTTGTCCCTGATTTTGGCCCTACGCTCTCTTGGTCTAAGATCTAAGCATTCCCTTATTCTGACCCCTGAAAGACCAACTCCTGCTATTCCTTGGCTTGGTTTGCACCTCCTGTATGATTCCAAGTAGGTGTTAATGGGTGGATTTAACCCAGCACCAAACTTTGACACCTGTTCTGTCATATCCATTTGTGGCGCGTACTTTAAGAGAGACGAACTTTGAATAATAGGCATCAAGAGATAGTCCAAGCTACTTCAGTTCATAGAATTCATTCATCTTCTATGTGCAGTAGGCAGGTGGTAGATATCTCCCTCGCACAGCTTTTTTAAGCTTCTCCCAGGTAACTGACCCTTTTGAGATCCCTTGGTCTTTGCACCATTGTTTCCACCAAAGTCTTGCTTCGTCGATAAGCTTCAGTTTGGCAATCATAGCTTGGTTAGTGCGCGCAGTTTCTACTACCTCGAAATAATCCTCCATGGATTTGATACAGTCCTCAGTGTCAGTTTGGATGGTCCTTCCCTTACCATCAAATTCAGGTGGCTTGATTTGTTTGAGAAGGAACTTCTTCTCTTGAATTACAGTTGTACTACGTGCAGGGGTCGGCGGACTAGGAATCTGCACTTGAGGTTGCGCCTGGGCAATAAGAATCTTTATGTTAAAACTTGCTAAATGTTTCTCACATTGCATTAATAAGCCCAGTTCACCCTTTAGCCAAGTGACCTAATCACTTAACTCCTTTACCAACACTTACAGCCATGACAGACAGTGATAAAAAATCTTATTCATTCATGTGGGCATAGCCCTTTTGAGTACATTTATTTCGGGAAGGTAGAACAAGCTGATTGGCACACCAGTTTGGGAAAAATAGGATTATGTTACATTCCGCTATGGGAACTGAGTAATAATATGGAGAGGGGTCATGAATTTTTAGGAAACGATAGGTCATAGGAAGCTTGGGTATCCCTTCCTTTGATACCCGTTTCTCTCATAACGTCCCAGTACCTCGATTCTGTCAGTAGGGATTATTCGAGTCACTTCCTCATACACATACTTGTTCTGCTTGACCTTTCGATCGCCGACATATAGGGTTGCGTTTGCGTGAGCCTCGACAAAGATGAATAGCTTCACGATCTTTAAATCCTCCATCCACTTGATTCTCTTCAAGTTGGTCTGAAGTTACGCAAGTCAGTGGGTTACTATGTAATCAATTCTTGATTCACTCGTCCATCTCCGTTCCACATACATGGGTGAAGGATTGTAGATACAGTCTAGAATATTCATCATGCCTAGCCTCCGTCAAAAATCCGAAGCACGCATTGCTGTCATAAACATAACCTGGAATGGGAAATATTTGTCCCATGCTTCGCGACTCTACAGGGCAACATCCATAAGTAAGTAACGGCAACATTGCTCTACTTTCCCTCATTAAATTCCCTTGTCAATATTAGATTCCATTGGTTTGCTCTGACACCAATTGTAACGTGTCCCCCTGTCCACTAGTAGGACATGTCTTAGCAGCCCATTGAGAAGAGAGTCCAGAAAGCGCCACCCGGCACTCACAAGGAATGTCATGGGGTTTGCGATCTAGGTCTTCCCGAGTCTTCCACCCACGAAGCAGAAGCATTCCAGCCATTCCCACTTAGGACCAACCTGAATCAGGGTTTTCCTAATGATCACGTTCCTAGGAGGTAGCTAGCATGATCTACTTGTGCAAAAACATCAGGGTCGAAGCGGATTTATACTACACTTGGTTTAAGGAGAATAGGAAATGAGAGGGATGCGAAGCTCGACCTCTTTGCCCATAAGGCATAGTCCCATTCTGTTCCCCTAAAACAGCATAAATCGGGACTCTAGCTCTCTAGATTCTAGGTCATTGTTACCTCGCTGTCAATTTCCTTTGAGAAAAGTTCCCGACCAACTGGGACCACCCTTTCGTAGGACGGATCTAGGGTCACGTCCACCACACTTTCCTCGGGTTGCTTTAGTTATCTAATTACCTACCACATTTAGTTTAACAAGCAAAAATAGCTTCCTTAATTAACCATTTAATCATTGGTTCCTTCACGTAACTTAGGCATTGACATAGAAAAACAATGTTAAGCAAGTTCCCTTTTCAACATTTGATCTTTATTTATCAGTCTTTGGAATACATCAAATAACCTGCCCGAAGGCTATTCCAGCAATCCTTAGGGATTGCTATTCCAAGTAGTATGCGGGCCTTGACGTCCCATCTTGAGTCACGTCGACCTCTTCTGCAAGATCTGGAGGCAAGGGTTTTACAGCCAGAGCCTCCCCTGTCACCTAAGCATCCTCCTGCTCCAAGTAGCACCCATGGAGAGACCTCTCGTAGCGGGTTTGGTCCACGTACCCGGCATAGCTAACAACACCCTTGGATAGGGTCAGGCACACAGTCAGAGGTAACTGATGCTGCCTCTCCCTCCAGGCTTTTAACCTGAAGCATTAATTATTTTTCGGCATTAGTTCCTTGAGCAAAGAAGTACAAACAATGCTCCTAAGTGTACAATCATGAGCATTTTAGTGGTCGTTTGTACGGCCAACTACTAAGGTGTAATTCCTTCTCCCCGAATGCTTCCAACATTTGATCCTGGATCAATCGTGACTTGGCAAGATCCCAAGGGTTTCGTAAGATGAGTTTCTTGTTTACCCTATTTCCTTGGGTTAGGTTTTATACCCTATCGACCCAAATTGTCTCTACCTTAGGTTTCCTTAAATTACAGACAATAAATCTTGGGCAACCTCGTCGCCCTAACTTGGTTAGTCAATTGCTTTCTTGGCAATTCATTACTACCCTGGCTTGGCAAATCAGTCCCAAGGAAGAGTGTTGTAGCAGGATGGCTAGTCAATTCTTAGGAAATTCAACTTGCAATTAGAACTCGCCAAACTTGGTCTAAGGTGTAGGGGCTCTATTCAGTGATTTAGACACAAGCGCATCTGACGTTGCAGCTTGTTGCACGAGATAGGTGTCAATACCTAACTTGTGGGGATTACATCTTTCTTCGTATGGTATTTCTTTATCAAGAATATCTTTGATCAAGATAAGGGCTTGGGAGTCCTCTTGACCCATTCCAAACCTAACCCTACTAGGCCGATAAACATTTTGGCCCTAGGGTTCCTAGATTCCTTGTGGAAGTCTAGCATTTGGTCAACTGATCCTTAGGATGAGAACCCTAGATCGTTCTTGCATGGGTGATTAGATAATCCTAACATTTTTGAGAATGTGGGTAGGACCTTTGAGATCGAAAATATTAAATCGGCATCCTAAGTGCAATATAGGCAGAATTTTAACATAGATTAACCCTACCTAGCACATTGAGGTGACCATCATATGCTAACTAATCATACCTTTATGAATTCCATGTAGGCTACTCATTGTACGCGAATTACTTAATTGATCTAACCAACCCATGACTAAAGATGAACTTCCCCTTAAAAGATGCAACTACTTTCTTCTAAACTTGCAAGTACTTTCCCCTAAAAGATGTAAGTAACTGCAAGATAGGTGAGATGCATCATTCCATGCGAATATGCTAATTCAAGACCATAGACCTTTGTGCAACTAGAGGATCTATAGTGATCTTTTCTTTTCCTTGCCTTATGTGACATTGATTTACATTCAGAACTATTCTTATAAACCCTACGTTTAATGCATTGAATTCAAGCTTTAATATGAAGATGCATCCTTTCCCAAATTCAAACTTTGATAAAAGAACCCCATGCATGGATGCACCATTCTCACATGACTAGGAGCCAATGAGTACATCATTGATTTAATCCTTCTTTTATCACTTAACCCAACCTAAAATGTAACTATCATCGCATGTAATTTGCAAAGTTGATAATTCGTTTCCATGCATTGTGACTATTTGGACATCATTTAATGACCATCTACGATTATCTTCTACATGAGTCACAATCATGAATTTATTCCATAAGCGCATTATGTGTCAGAAGCCCTATCCTTTGCGCGATGCAACACGGACACCTTAGCTTAATTTCATCTTTCAACTTTGCAACATACGTTCAAAAATGCAACTACCCTTGACTACGGAAGTGCAAGCAATTGCAAATACACGACTTACAACTAAACTTTATAGATCGAATGAGTATATAAATTTCCCGATGCATTTAAACTTCCCTACGAGAATTAAAACATGCTTAATGCAACTTCTCTATGTGGTTCTATTTTTTGAACCTGGGTATTCAAAGTCAGGGCATTGTCCACTCTCGTACTTTGGGTGGAAGCTACCGCGTGCGCGCATTTTGACTTTTGCTTAGGAGCCATTGACGTAGTAGATTTTGACTCAGCGAATCTTCCTTGGCTCCCTTACACACTTCAAGGTTACTACTGTCCCAGATTCTCCTCTTGCGCATAGGACTTGGGCCTTGCGAACACGGTTTTAAAAAAACCCTAGAGGCACGGGTGAACTATGTCCATGGAAGCTTCAATAGGAGCTTCCAAGCTTCTGTAACACAGGGATGATGTGTGATGGAAAGGATAAAGAAGATGACGATGATGAATATGACAATGATGATGATGATGATGATGATGATGAAGGCAACGGGGGGTGGGAGTAGCCTGCCATGGTGGCAGTCGTGGCTGCAGCAACAGGCGGGTAGCTCCACACGGCGGGTAGCAGGATGTCCTTCCTCCTCTCCC
The DNA here is from genome assembly GCF_053477565.2 of Lygodium microphyllum. Classification (NCBI taxonomy): domain Eukaryota; kingdom Viridiplantae; phylum Streptophyta; class Polypodiopsida; order Schizaeales; family Lygodiaceae; genus Lygodium; species Lygodium microphyllum. The sequence goes on along the minus strand of NC_141138.1, from coordinate 24,962,031 downwards.
CCCAAGCTTTTGGGAGGGGGGGTAGCCACACAAATGGCAGGGTGCATGCTTCCCCTCTCCATGCCCTTCCACCACTCAAGCTCATACTCCCTCTCCCCGCCATGCAATAGCTTTTGAGCCACGGCTTCCTATATGCGACACGGGGCTAGTGTTTGTTGATGCGTGAGGGTGGAGCACTTAGCCCGAGGTTTTTCTGTTGCGGGAGGTTACTCGCAATTGCTTATGCACGGGATCAAGAGTCATTAATATTTCATTGTGAAAATATTACATTTAACATGACCATCATGAATTAGATTCAAACCTATATATCTACCTTTCAATTTATACAATTTATACAATGCAAAAGTATGATTCTTTTCCATGATAATTACGATCTATTGTTCCATTCATGGGACAAGACACCGTAGTGGTACCTAGTTTTGGAGTGACGAGTTGGTATTTATACTTGATAGTTCATTCGTGTTAGTGGTGGAATCTTTGCCCAAACCCCCTTCTGTGGTTGGCGCCTTCCCAGCCTCTTGGGAGAATCTACGTTTCACGTCCATTCTTGAACTTGGAATGCGGGGTTTGATCAAATTTTCTCCCTTCTTGGTGCACTCATTTTTGCAAGAACTTCCTACACTCTGCTTTGAATCTAGCAACCTCTTGCCATGTAGAGGGGTAGCTGATAGAAAAATCTTGGGAATAGCAAGGGAGGGAGGGTACTTGTGACCCCCCCAAGAGGAGGAAGGCAGAAAACTCCTAAAATCTTCTTCTTCTTCTCCTTCTTCTTCTTCTTCTTCTTCTTCTCCTCCTTCTCCTCCTCCTCCTCCTCCTCCTCCTCCTCCTCCTCTCTCTCTCTCTCTCTCTCTCTCTCTCTCTCTCTCCCCATAGCTTGATGGAGGGAGGGAAGGTGTATTGATCTTTGTTTCAAGGAAGGGGGGTTTTATATGGAAATTCCTTAATGCCCATCAAATTTTCATCTTCCTTGAAACCCCCCTTCCTTGAAGGTAACCCAACAACAAAGTCCATGCCGATAAATTCCTACTTCCTTTGAGGAATGTCAAGAGATTGCAGCTTCCCAAGCATCTTGACATGCTTTGCCTTAATGCACTGGCAAGACAAACATTCTGTGACATATTTGAGTACATCTCCCTTAATGTTTCCCAATGGTAGCTCTTCCTGATTATGTTGAGGGTCTTAACATATTTGGAATGTCCTGAAAAAGGGGAGTCATGTGCTTCCCAGAGTATTCTCTGTTTGAGTTTCTTGCTTGAGGGAATGCATGATCTTGTCCTAAAATAAACAAGTCCCCCATTGATAGAGAATTTTTGATACTTGATCTTGAGTCTAGGATTTTGGTCCAAAATCTCCTTTATCATCTTCAGACTTCCTGAGTCATGGTTGGCTTCTTCCTTAGCTAATCCAAGGATAGGGTTACTAGGAATTGACACCATAGTTGCTAATGATTCCGCATTGAAGGTTTCTCCATAATAAGAGAGTTTAGGAATTCCTTGCAACTTAAAGCATCAGTGAGACCGCATTCTCTTTACGAGGCCTATACCTGATCTCAAAGTCATATTCTTGCAGAACCTCAATCCATTGACATTGTCTCATTTTGAGGTCCAGCGTGGGTGAAGATACATTAGAGGCTCTTGTGGTCCGTGACCAAAGAGAACTTGTTGCCAAGCAAATAGTGTCACCAAAGTTTGAGAGCATGAATATCTACTAGCAGCTCTAGGTGATGAGTAGCATAATTCCTCTCATGGGTTTTTAGCTTCCTCAAAGAATATGCTATAGGATGACCTTCTTGCATTAGTACACAGCCTAGTGCAAGTGAGCTAGCATCCATGAAAACTTTGAATTCCTTGATCAAGTCAGGGAGTTTCAGAATTGGTGTTGTCACTAAGCTATGCTTGAGTTGATCAAAACCTGATTGCTCGCCACACTATGGAAATCTTCTTTTTTAGTAGGCTTGTGAGGCGTGTTGCAATTAAGGCATAGTCCTTAATGAAGATCATGTACCATCCTGTTAGGCCAAGGAAACTACGCACTTCATTGACAGTGGTTGGCGGAGGCCACTCTCAAACATCCTTAACCTTTGTAGGGTCTACAAAGATTCCTTCTTTTGACACAATAAATCCAAGATATTTGATTTGTCTCTTGAGGAAGGCACACTCTTTCTTCTTATCATAGAGCTTGTGTGTCCTCATGGTCTCACAGATGATGTGAACTTGGGGTTCATGATCCTCCTCTTCCTTGGAATAAACCAAGGTGTCATCAAAGAAGACAAGTACAAAATCATCAAGATATGGTCTAAAAATGTCTTGCATTAGCCTATTAAATGTGGTAGGGGAATTAGTCAAGGGGAATTAGTCAATCCAAAGGACATTACTATGAATTCAAAATGACCATATCTAGTATTGAATGTCATCTTAGGAATATCCTCATCCTTGACACAAATCTAGTAGTATCCTGACCTCAAATCAATTTTAGAGAAGATTTTTGCTCCTTGTAACTAATCAAGTAACTCGTCTATCCTTGGATAGGATATCTATTCTTGATGGTTACTTGGTTTAGGCCTTTATAATCAATGCAAAGGCAGAGTGCTCTATCCTTGTTCTTCTAGAACAAGATTGGAGCCTCCCAAGGAGAACGATTGGGGCGTATGTACCCTTGGTCCAATAGTTGTTTGAGTTGTTCTTTTAACTCAATAGCTTCAAGAATGGACATCTTGTAGGGCCTTTTTGCAACTAGTGCAGCACTTGGTATTAGCTTAATCTCGTGATCCACTTCCCTAGGCAGTGGTAATTCTGTCAATTCTTTTGGGGATACATCTGCATACTCTTTTAACCATGACAGTTCTTCATTGGAATCCTCTACTTGTTCCAACTTGTTTATTTTAATCAGATAGATGAGTAATCATTTTCTTATCCCTTGAGCTATCCACGTTGCCTTGGCTAGTTGGATCCTTCATTTACCAACTTCTCCTTGAGTTGTAACTAACTCACCTTTAGGAGACTTGGCCATTCCCACAATGGATGTGAGTATCATTGGGGACTAGCTAATCCATCTCGAGTAGGTACTCATGGACCCCTAAATTCATTACCTTGAACTTAACAGATGTGGGCCCTTTTTTGAGTAGAAATTCCACCTTGGCAATTTGTCTTGTGTGCAAGTAATTTCTCACCGAGTTAGTAGTTTGACAAGAAAAGTAGGTGCAGCTACAGTGGCTATCCCTAACCTTCTTGCACAAGCTAGTGAAATGAAAGAATGAGTACTATCACAATCAATTAGGGTTTTGAATTTCTTACCTTGGTAATCCCATGGAGTTTGGATCACCAAAAATTGGCGATTTGGCCCCTTTTTATAGAGAGCGGTATGAACTGATGTCCTCTCAATCTCCGCTTCCATGGATAGCGGGTCTTCTTCTTCGTTGATTTCCTTAATGGTGATAATGCCCATCAAATTTTCCTTGATGACGATCTTTGCCAAGTTTGGGACATTCTCTTTTGAAGTGCCCATGTTCCTTGTAGTAAAAAAACATAGACTTTGGTCATTTCTTTCAATGGGGACAAAATCACTAATTGCATTTGCCTTTGGCTTCTTCCATTGGCCTTGAATCTATCCTTGCACCCTTTTAAATTGAGCCTTTAACATCCCTAGATTATTCCTGGACTTTGGCTGTTGGACTTCTTAGGCAATGGGTCCCACTCTTATCAATGCATCTTGTAAATATGAAAGACGCATTGATTCCAATCGAGTGTTTATTGGTGGAATCAACCCATCATAGTACTCCAAGACTTGTTGGGAAATACTCATATCGAGGTGTATTTTAGCAAGGAGACAAATTTTGAGTAGTATGCCTCCAGAGACAAGCCCAACTGTTCAACTTAAAGAACTCATTCATCCTCTGAGTTTTGTATGCAGCTGGCATGTACCTTCCCTATACTGCTTCTTTTAGTTTAACCCAAGTTATCGTGCTTTCCATGATTGCTTGATCTTTACACCACTACTTCCACCAAAGCCTAGCTTTGCCGGTAAGTTTGATCTTGGCAATCATAGCATGGTCTGTAGGTGCTATTATTGCTACACTAAAGTAATCCTCCATGGATTCAATCCATACTTTGGGATCGGCTTCAACAATGTTTCCTTTCTCGTCAAATTTTGGTGGTTTGATTTTTTTGAGAAGAAACTTCTTCTCTTGTGCCTTTGTGCGGGAACAAAATTATGATTCTGTGTTCATGGTTGTATATGGTTTCAATTTAAACTTTCGAGTTAAGATTGCATTTACATATCTCTTCATAACTTATCTCAATGCGCAGATTATTTTTCATCAATACTATGCAACAAGATAGATAATCATAAAATTCTTATTTATCCATAAAGAAGCATAAGCCTCAAGTACAATTATTCGGGGATAGATAGAGATAGGATGGGATGATTTTTCTTTCAAGAGATACATCAGCGCTAGGTTAGCAATTCCTTATTGGATTCAGCTACATGAACAAAATAATCATATGGGTTTGGAGAATGGATTCTCAGGAAGCGGTAACTCATAGGAAGTTCAGGAAATCCCCGTTTTTTATAGCCATGACTTTTGTTTCACCCCATTACTTTAATTCTATTTTCTCGCATAACTTTGACCACCTCCTCATAGATGTAGTGAGTCTATTCTACCTACCAGCACTCGATGTGTAGGATCGAGTTCACATGTGCCTCATGGAAGATACATAACTTAATAACCTTCAAGTCCTCCAACCAGTTGGCATCTATGTAGCAGTAACCTGCAGTCCAAGTCCAACACCTTTTTTCATATGGCGATAAGGGTTGTAAAGCCAATCTAGGATCCCCATCATGTCCGTTCTTCTATGATAACTTGAAGAGTTCATAGCAATCCTGAACATGATATGAAATATGAGGAACTTGCTCCATGCCTTGTGGGTCTCGAAGCACCAACAATCCAGAAGTGAGTAAAAGGAAAAAAAGTTGTTTTCTAATGAAAACATCACTTCACTCTTCTTGATTTATTCTTATCTTGATTATTTTATTTGTTGGTTTGCTCTGATACCAACTGTAACGTGTCTGATCCTTGATACATTTTAGTAGTCCAATCTAAAAGACAGTGCCTGGCACTCCCATGGAATGTCACAGGGTTTATCGGATAGCAAATCTGGAGTCTACTCCGCAATGAAGGGTATCAACCAACCCTGTTAGGATCAACCTAAATTTTTTTGGGACACAGTCAAGTCATACTACAGCCTTTTAGCATCAATCTTCAGATGATCTACTTTGCATAGAGCATCTAAACTGAGGTGGACTCATGTCGCACTTGGTTCAAAGAGAATGGGAAACGAGAGGGATGCATCGGTCAACCTCTCTACTCGTAGGGTAAAATCCCATTCCGGTCTCCTAAAATGATATGAGCCAACGTTCTACCCTATATTATCTGAGGTTAATACGTCATCACAATTTGAATGTTGAGAATCTTGCTACTTCTCTAGGACCACCCTACCATAGGACAAGACCGCCATTAGGGTTCCGTCCACCCCCTTCCCTTGATAGCTTTAGTTTCTACTTACCTAAGGCACATTAGTGGTAACACATACAAACAGCTTCCTTAATTAGCTCGTTAGCCACATGTTCCTTTACGTAATTTTATGCACTAACACAAAAACAATTTGGACAAATTCCTTGAAAGGTAAACTTTATATTAACATTTCAGCTAAGATACAAGTCCTGTCCAAAAGGTTGATTCTCGCAATCCATGAGGATGCATCTTATTTTCCTCCAAGTTTCTCCCTAGTAACAAGGCCTCCCAAATCCATCTCGAGCTACACAAACCATTTGATTAGGATACGGAGGCAGAGGATTTACAGCCAGATCCCCCCCTTGCATCCAAGCATCCTCCTATGTTCAAACTAATCCACGGAGAGACCTCTCGTGGTGGGTTCGGTCCATGTTCCCGTCACGGTTATTTAAAACCCCCTTGGATAGGGTTGGCAACCAACTAGGGCTGGTTTGGCGTGCCCTCTAAGAATTTTCCCTGATTCATTATACCAATTCCTTATGAGAGCTTGGGTCAAACAATTGTCAAGATTGTGGGAGAGAAGGAAGGAGTCTCACTTGTAGCTTTCTTGCTTGCACAATGGGGGAATACACACAAAGGTGGAGGCTGAAAACAGTTTTCCTCTTCTTAGTTGTGTAAGCCAAAAAGAAGTCTCATACAAAGAAATAGAAGAACCCTATATATGGGTCTCAAACCAAAGACAACTAACTAAGGTGGCATACTAACTGAGCCAGAACTAGAGTAGACAAGGATAGCTGTCATCTAGCTATTATTCATGGGCGGTGTACCAACCGCATCTACAACTGGCAAGTCGGTGACATAAATGCACAACGGTCACCCCTAGCATATCACGAGTGGAGCTCGATATCTCAACACTCCCCCTCGAGCTCAATCCCAATTCCTGCACACCAAGCAGGTCTCTGAACTTGCGCAGCTTCTCTGCGCCCAATGCCTTCGTGAATATGTCAGCTACCTGATCCTTTGTGCTGACATAAACTACATCAATAAGACCTAGTAAAACTGTCTCCCGCACATAGTGATAATGCACCTCAATGTGCTTTGTTCTAGCATGATAGACTGGGTTATTTGCCAAGTGTATACTACTCATGTTGTCACAATAAATGACAACTCGCCCATCTGTAGGCTGATGCATATCATAAAGTAGCTTATGCAACCAAGCTACCTCACATGCAGCCATTGCTGCACCCCTGTACTCAGCCTCTGTGCTCGACAAGGCAACTGTAGGCTGTTTCTTGCTGCTCCAAGTGACTGCAGCACTCCCAAAAGAGAACACATATCCACTGGTAGATTGTCTATCGGAAATACTACCAGCCCAATCAGCATCAGTGTATCCATGCAGCTGTATTTGAACCCCAGTCTCATAAAATAGTCCATACTGCAATGTGGACTTCACATACCTAAGTATGCGTCTAGCCGCATCCAAATGCGGTTTCCTTGGAGCCTGCATAAACTGACTTACCAATCCAACAGCATAGCTCAAATCTGGCCTGGTAATAGTCATATAAATCAAACTTCCTACTATGCGTCTGTACATAGTAGGGTCTTCCAGAAGCTCACCTACATCTGTGCTCAGCTTCACATTCTGCTCCAAAGGAACTGAAATAAGCTTACAGCCTGTCATCCCATATTTGGACATCATGTCCAATCCATACTGCCTCTGCAAGAGCTGTATCCCACTTGGTGATCTAATCACCTCAATGCCCAAGAAATAATGCAGCTCTCCCAAATCCTTCATCTTAAACTTTTGCTTCAATAGCATTTTCACATGAAGGATATCTTCATCACTATCACCTGTCATAATCAAATCATCAACATAAATGACAAGTAGCATAATACATTTCTCTGTTTTTCTCACATAAAGTGAGAAATCTGCCTTGGAAATCTGAAAGCCAATAGTGATAAGATACTATCCTATCTTGTCAGACCATGCTCTAGGTGCTTGCTTCAAGCCATACAAGGCTTTCTTCAACCTGCAAACAAACTCTGGATGAACAGCATGCACATAACCTGGTGGCTGCTCCATATAGATCTCTTCTTGCAAATCACCATGCAAGAAGGCATTCTTTACATCCATCTGATATAAAGACCATCCCTTTGATGCAGCCATAGCAATGACTGCTCTTACGGTTGCCATCCTTGCAATCGGACTGAATGTTTCTTCATAGTCAATGCCATATGTTTGTGCATACCCCTTGACTACTAATCTTTCCTTGTATCTATTCACAGAACCATCTGCATTGTGCTTCACCTTATAGACCCACTTACAGCCAATTGCATTTTTACCTTTAGGCAAAGGTACCGATTCCCATGTAGCATTTTCTTCCAAGGCATCCATTTCTTCATCCATGGCTTTCTCCCATTTTTCTTTTCCCATGGCTTGCTCAAAAGAAGTGGGTTCTGGTTCCTGTATCACTTTGACCATATATGCATAGTGAATGGCTGTAAATCCATCATATTTCAGCCTATCCACAGGATATCTAGCTCTGGTAGACCTACGCAAAGTAGGTTCACTCCTAGGTGCTCTCAAAACATCCCTAGTCTTCCTTACTCCAGGTGTAACAATAGAAGGAATACCCAACTCATCATCAATGCTCTGTTCTGAGCCACTGGATTCACCATCCACATACGAGTGACCTGCATTCACATCAAATATGGGCTGATCTACCTTCTCTTTTCCTTTTCGTGATACCTGCATACCACTATCTGCATTGCTTTGAGAAGATTCTCCTGATCTCAATCTACCTGTCCATGGCGAAGAATATGAACCACTGCTAGAGGACGCTCCAGGTCCACTGATATCTTATGACTGCTGTTGTAAATTCTGTGTAGCATTACCATTTTGTGCATCTACATTATCAATCACATTTACTGGTTTATACCAGCTACTCATCTCATTAAAAAAAACATCTCTGCTCACTGTAAACTTACGAGTAGAAAGGTTATAGCATCTATACCCTTTCTGCAACAAAGAGTAACCAATAAAGATGCACTTCTCAGCTTTCGGATCCAATTTGGATCTCAACTCATCTGGCACATGAACATAGGCAATGCAGCCAAAAATTTTCAAATGAGAAATATCTGGTTTCCTACCAATATACCTCTCCTCTGGAGTCACCCCATGTATTGCTGCAGTGGGAGTCCTGTTCATTATGTAGACTGCTGTAGCAACTGCCTCAGCCCAATAAAAATCTGGCAGGTCTTTTTCATTAAGCATGGCATGATATACCTCTCCAATATGCCTGTTCTTCCTTTCTGCAATTCCATTTTGTTGTGGGGTATGACTGCATGAATATTGCTGCTTTATGCCATGCTCCTGCAGGAACCTTGCAAACTCATTTGAGAGGTACTCTCCCCCTCCATCTGACCTTAGGCATTTTATTTGTAGGCTTATTTCTTTTTCAACCATAGCTTTAAGAGTTTTGAAATGCCCAAAAACTTCACTTTTCTTTTTCATAAAATACACCCAAACTTTTCTGCTATAGTCATCAATAAAACTGACAAAATAATGACAGCCTCCAAGAGATGCAGCTTTAGTAGTCCACACATCAGAGTGGATTAATTTCAATGGCTTTTTACTTTCTTGAACATGTCTAGGAAATGGTTTCCTTGCCTATTTTCCAAACTGACAGGCTTCACATACCTTACGCATTTCTACAACCTTGAATTTTGGCGATCCTGCAACAATATTTTGGGCCTGCATTGATTTAAGTCGCTGTACATTAACATGACCAATGCTCTTATGCCAGATATCAATATCTGCAACTACACCGATCCCATGTGCAAACATTGCTGCACTCAATTCAGGCATGTCTGCATCCAACGTAAACATTCTGCCCTTCTTCTTTCCTTTTGTGTTAAATTTCATGAAAGCAGGAAGGAGAGCAACACTGAGTGAAGCAACATGCATACACTCTCTATTCTTCTTCACATTCATTTAGCACACACATAGTGCATATACAAACTTAGGTAATAAAGACCATTCACACTAGAAGTAACACCGACTTATTTAATTCACCTAACTGATCTAGCCAGACTAGCTGTGTCCAGCTCATGTCGGTCAACACACAAGTACGAGCTTGATATTCTAACACTCCCCCTCAAGCTCAAGACAACATATGTACTCCAAGCTGCTGTCTAAAACTACAAAACTTATCTTTACCCAAGGACTTGGTAAAGATATCCGCTACCTGTTCATCAGTCTTCACATGCATAAGATCAACTCGTCCTGCAAGAACCATCTCTCTGATGAAATGGTAGTGTACCTCTATGTGTTTCGTCCTGGCATGATAGATTGGATTCATAGCCAGGAGTACACTACTCAGATTGTCACATAGCAACTTCACTAGAGCATCTACCTGTATGTCCAAATCAGCCATAAGGTTGAGCAGCCATGAAATCTCGCATGCTGCCAAGGCAACACCCCTGTACTCTGCCTCAGTACTTGACAAAGCAACTGTAGGCTGCTTCTTGCTGCTCCAGCTAATCATGTCACTACCAAATCCAAATGCATATCCACTCGTAGATCTACGATCATATGAGCAACCTACCCAATCTGCATCCGTGTATCCAATCAATATCAAGGGCTTATCTCTGACATAGAACAGCCCATACTCTACAGTGGACTTAACATATCTCATAATGCGTCTAACTGCATCCAAGTGCGGCTTTCTAGGCTTTTGCATAAACTGGCTTATGAGCCCTACAGCATAGCTCAAGTCAGGCCTAGTGATGGTCAAGTAAATCAAGCTGCCAACCATCTGCCTGTACATAGTCACATCCTCTACTTCAGCCCTAGTGTTCATGTCTACCTTGACATTCTGATTAAGAGGTGTATCCAGCAGTTTGCATTAAGCCATGCCATACTTCTTCAGCATCTCTATGGCATAGTGCTTTTGCATTAGCCATAACCCATTGTCAGCTGGAATTACCTCAATGCCTAAGAAATACTTCAGTTCTCCCAGGTCTTTCATGTCAAATTCAGATTTCAGCATCTTCATTGCATGCTGTATGCCCAAGTCATCATCACCAGTGATTATCAAATCATCAACATATATGACCAGCACTACTAAACCACTGTCCGTCTTCTTTGTAAATAGGCTATGATCAGCCCTACCAACAGCAAAACCCAATCTCTGCAAGTAGTTACTGATCCTAGCATGCCAAGCTCTCGAAGCCTGTTTCAGCCCATATAATGCCTTTTTCAGCCTGCATACATAATGCTGAAAATCAGGGTGCACATACCCTTCCGGCTGAACCATATAGACATCCTCTGCTAGGTCACTGTTAAGAAATGCATTCTTAACATCCATCTGCTGCAATTTCCAACCTTTAGCAGCAGCCAAGGCAATCACAGTGCGTATAATTGCCATCTTGGCAACAGGGCTGAATGTTTCCTCATAATCAAGTCCATACTGTTGGGCATACCCCTTTGCAACCAGCCTGGCTTTGTATCTCTCCACACTGCCATCAGACTTGCATTTGATTTTATAGACCCATTTGCAGCCAATGGTCTTTTTCCCTTCAGGCAGTGGTACTAAATCCCATGTTTTATTTTCAGTCAAGGCATTCATTTCTTCATCCATGGCTACACACCAATTCTCATCTTTCACTGCTTCACCATATGTACTTGGTTCTTTGACCTCCATCACTTTTGTCATGTACGCATAATGCTTTGCAGAGTAGCCACTGTATGTCAACCTGTCAACAAGGTATTTTACCCTCTGTGAGCGTCTAAGCTGTGGTGCACTACTCGATTCCCCTCTCTCATGAGGCGGAATGTACCTGCTCTGCCTTGTGCCAGGTGTATAGACAGTCGGAATACCAAGTTCGCTGTCTAAAGTATCACTAGACTCATAGCCCGAAGTCATTCTGCCAGGTGTCATCATACCAGATGCATCCTCAATAACTTTCTCTTTTCCTTTGCTGTCCAAGACATCATGTCTCCCCCTCACCGACATACCCATGTCAGTGGACGGTGAGCTCCTCAATCTCCCTGTCCATGGGGATACTGTCTGACTACGAGGTCCTGTCATAACAGTACTCTGCTATAAATCAATTGTAGAAACAATAGTGGAAGGAGTATCCACTGGCACTGTAACTGGTGATACATACCAATAACCCATCTCATCAAAGATAACATCCCTGCTTACCAAAGTCTCCCTGGTAGAGGGATCATAGCATTTGTATGCCTTCTTCTCCTACGAATATCCAATGAAAACACACTTATGTGCTTTGGGATCCAACTTCTTCCTTTTCTCATCTGGAATATGCACATAAGCAAGACAGCCAAAGACTTTCATGTGACTTACATCCAGCTTATAGCCATACAACTTCTCAAACGGTGTCATATCATGAATGCCTACAGTGGGAGTCATGTTCAAAATGTATATGGCTGTCATAACAGCCTCTGCCCAATAGTAAAGTGGCATATGATTTTCATTCATAATAGCCCTAGCAGGTTCCATTAGAATTCTATTCTTCCTTTCAGCTATACTCCGTTTTGCTGCGGAGTGTAGCTGCAGGTGAGCTGCCTACGAATGCCATTTTCAGCCAAGAACCCATTAATTCATTTGATACATACTCCCCACCACTATCAGTTCTCAAGCAAGAGATGTAGCATTCAAACTCTTTCTCAACCTGTGCTTTAAATTGCTGAAAAACAGCAAAGACCTCATCTTTTGTTTTCAATATGTAAAGCCGGGTATATCGACTGTAGTCATCAATGAAGGATACATAATATCTAGAACCTCCCATAGATACATTATGAGCTGGCCCCCAAACATCAGAATGCACTAACTGCAATGGACGTGTACTCTGTCGTACATTCCTGATAAATGGCAATCGTGACTGCTTACCGAGCTGGCAAGCCTCGCATACATGACCAATATCTGAATATTGGAACTTCAGTAACCTTGTAACCAACTGTTTCTTTTGCATAATTTGCAGCCTTTGCAAATTTACATGCCCCACTCTCTTGTGCCATATTTCCAAATTCCTAACAGTGCCAGAACCATGGGCAAACATAGCTGAATTCAGCTCTGGCAAAGAAGCATCAAGAGTAAACATTCTGCCATTCCTGTGACCATGAGCTATCAACTTGCAGCCATTTCCAAATTCTTCAATAAAGCAGCCATGCTTATTGAATCTAACCTGCAAGTTCTACTCTGTCATCTGACCAACAGATAAAAAGTTCTTCGTAATTGAAGGGACATGCAATACATCATGCAAATTTTTCTTTCTGCCATTATGGACCACAAGAGGCACTTTGCCTTTATGCTCAATGCTATGCTGCATGTCATCACCTGTGCATACATAGCCATGCTTTTCAGCCACCATATCCATGAACCAATCATCGTGAGGGGTCATGTGATTCGACGCCCCTGAATCAATGTACCACATTGCATCATCAGATGATTTTTCAGCAGCCTTATCTTTGACATACTGCATGGCAAACAGTCTATCACCAGAGTCATCTGCCTGACTGGACGTAGCATAATGTCCATGCTGCTTGCCCTTCTGATTTCCTTGCTTCTTCTAGCAATCCTTTGCAATATGCCCATACTTTTCGCAGTAGTGACAATCCTTATCTTTATTTGGATTGTCTGACTGACGCTACTGCTGCCATGAGCCTCTACCACGGAAGTTAGATCTCCCCCTACCATGAAAGTTTCCACCACCTCTTGTATTTGATGACTGTTGATTGCTATTACTATAGGATGCATTCTGCTGGCCTCCTCTGCCAGATCCATATCCTCTACCACGGCTACCACGACCACCCTGATTCGAATAAAAAACTGCATCCTTATTCTTTGAGCTGCTTGACCCTATAGCTAAGCCAAGCTTCACCTCTTCATGAATCAATAATGCAACCAGCTCATTAAAATCAGGCATCTCAGCCCGCATAGATACTCAAGTGTCAAAAGACTTGTACTCCGGACCCAAGCCATTTAAGGTCACTACAACCATATCCTCGTCTTCTACCTGTGATCCAACAGATGCCAGCTCATCTGCTATGGTCTTAACCTCTATCACATAATCTTGTATGGATCTGTTCTTCCTCTCCATGTTATTGAATTTCTGCTTCAGTTGTATCTTCCTTGCACTTGTAGTTGTGCCATAGTATTTGACCAATATATTCCATGCATCTGCTGGGGATTTACAGTTCATGATCTGCATCACCATAGCATCCGAGATACATAATGACAACCAATGTAAAACTCTGCGAGCTCTTTTCGTCCAAGCTCAATGCGCTCGTCTTTGATCAGTTGTAGGATTCCTATCTGGAACTTCAGGTTCAGCCTCAACACCTGTCACTAAGTCCCAGTATCTTTTGCCTATTAGAAAGTTCTCCATGCGGAACTTCCATATTGCATAATTGTTGCTATCAAGCTTTTCTCCCACAATCTGGGTTACATTATCAGTTCTATCAGCATTTGCCATGTTGTAGACACTGCCTGACTACCTGCAAACCAGTAAGTCAACTTGATAAACTTCGGCCCGCAACTGTATGTGACAATTTTCTGCAATTAATTGCAGAAAAAAACAGGGTATTTCGACCCTCTAGTAGCCCAAGAACAGTCCACAACAAGTGGGATACACTGTAAGCAAAACAGTCGACAAATGCAATGTAGTTACTTTAGTTGAAACTCTTCCAACCTCACTGCTAGGGTACAGACATGCAATTTGAAAACTGTAATTCTGGGAGTGACCAACAGTGATTTCAACCCCAAAACTGAGTAATATACATGTCATACATGTCCCAAACCTTCATAGATGGCTGCTAGTACATGTGTCAAGCCATACATAGGCATAAAAACACACAACAGTACATAACCAGCAGATACGAATGTTGTAAATACATTCCAGGTTCCAGACAGCCAATGCACTGGCAACAGGGATTCATTTTAGTCCTAATGAACCATAAGACATTCGCATCACTTCAGTCTCCAATGCGCAAGCATTTGTCAGTCACAAACCAAGCCTTCAAGTACCTGTATGGCTAATGAACTCAACTAGTTCTTGTAAATACTAGAGTAACTAATGAGTGCTTTATGTCTACAATTTTTGACAGTTTTCAGACTGTCACAAACTCTCAGATCAGGCCACCAAAAGCTCCAAATTTACCAAGAAAAATGACATGTCTTCTGCCAAGCATCCAAAAATCAGACCATACAAGTGTAAAATGTCCATGTACTTTTAATGATTGTTCAGCCCGATCTATTCAGACCTATGCAACTATATGTCAGCTCACACATGAGCTCCCATAGGGGCAATAGCAAGGTAAGAACCTTCCTTGGTATGCATCCAGCCTGTATTCCACTTGACACGTGCTTTGCATCTTAAATCCCAGCCAACAATGGCAGCCTGTTGATAAGTGCAGCCCAGACAAACATTTCAGCTTGTAGATGACCAAATGAGCATTTGGAGACCCCCAAGCAAGCACACAAGATGCCAAGTATGTGCTGAATTAAATCTGTCCACTTCAGTAGTCAATGCAGCCCCATTTTGGGCATCAAGAACCAGGCGCAACCTGTCAGCAACTCGTTTTTACATCTGCAATAGGGTTGGTCATTAAAGCTCACTCAAATCAAGCTCTAATGCTTGATTATTATCCCCTCTAGAAGGCTCAAATGGTTAAGTATGTTGCTTCTGCAGTCGTTCCACTCCTGAAGGACAGGCGCATTCCAGCAGACCACGTGTTCAGCAGCTCTGAAATTTCGTTTTTCTTCAGCTACCCATGTTGCTTCAGCCAACCATGTTGTTTCAAGTACATAACTAGCATTCATAAAGTGCTTGATGGTCTTCATTTAGCATAGTAATGCTGCCCCAAATCCACGTTTCTTCCATCAGATGCAACCCTGTCATGCTGCGCTTTCTTCCAGGCCACATTTGTTTTAAACGACTGCTGGTTTTTAGTGTTGATACTCATTTGCATAGGCTTCAAGACTGACCATTAACCTTACTTGAGAAGCCTTTCTAGAAAAAGACCAGAAAGAAGTCCTTCATGCTTCCAGCTATGGTTGTCAAGGCCACAGGACAAATCTCTTCACCACTGCAGATGACAGTTGACTCCTTTCCTCTGACTTCAGCTCCTACAAGTCCAATGCCATACTCCCAGGCACACAGTCTTTTGCCAATTCATGGCTCTCATACCATGTTAAATTTCATGGAAGCAGGAAGGAGAGCAACACTGAGTGAAGCAACATGCATACACTCTCTATTCTTCTTCACATTCATTTAGCACACACATAGTGCATATACAAACTTAGGTCATAAAGACCATTCACACTAGAAGTAACACCGACTTATTTAATTCACCTAACTGATCTAGCCAGACTAGCTGTGTCCAGCTCATGTCGGTCAACACACAAGTACGAGCTTGATATTCTAACATTTTGCTATCAAGCGACCTTTATTTTTCATATCCTCAACAAAGCATCCATGAGGATTAAATCTGACTTGCAAGCCTTGCTCAACCATTTGACCAACAGAAACCAGATTCTTGGTGATATTCGGGACATGAAATACATCGGACAAGTATTTCTTTTTCCCATCCTACATAGACAAAGGAATTTTTCCAATCTGCACAATCGGATGTGCAGTATCATCACCAGTCTCCACAAATCCTGGTTTTTCCATTTTTCTTGCATCCTCCATCCATTCTGCATGACCTGTCATGTGGTTTGATGCACCTGAGTCAACATACCATACATCGTTGCTTTCTTCTGCACTTATCACATAATTGTTCATGTGCTGCACCATAAACAAATGCTCATTTCTGTCATCACCCTGTTTACTAGAAGATGCATAATTCCCTTGTTGCAGTTTTCCATTCATTATGTCATTCTTCTTTTTATAGCAGTCTTTAGCCATATGACCCATTTTACCACAGTAGTAGCATTCAACATTACTGTTTGCATTTTGGCCTCTTTGCCATCCACCATGACCTCTTTGGCTCCCCCTGCCTCTAGAGTTACCACGTCCTCCTCCATAGGACTGGTTTTCTTGAGTTTGCTGCATATTCTGATTTCTACTACGGCCTCCAAATCGGCCTCCTCTACCTCTGCCTCTACCTCTTCCAGCATTTGAGTAGAAGACAGCTTCTTTTGAAGTTCCTCCTGAAGAAGATGCACCACCATTTCTCTACTCCTCAGAAATTAGAAGAGCAATCAACTCCTCAAAATCAAGAAATCTTTCACGAACTGAAATGGATGTCCGAAACTGTGCATAATCCTTTCCTAGACCATTCAAGGTCACAGAAACTAAATCATCATCTTCCACTGGCGACCCAATGGAAGCAAGTGCATCTGCAATCTTCTTCACCTTCATGTGGTAGTCATTGATGCTCATACTTTCTCTTTGCACGTTATGCAACTCTTGCTTGAGCTGCATTTTCCTGGCTTGCGTATTTGTGATATACATTTTTGACAAAGTATCCCATGCCTCCTTTGGCATACTTGCATCTTGAATATGCACAATCATAGAGTCCCAAATACTGATAGACAGCCAGTACATAACTTTCCTGGCTCTCTCATGCCATGCTTTGAATGCCTACATTTGCTGTTGATTGGGAACATCAGGAAGAACTGGTTCTTCTTCATTTCTTGCAAAAAATTCCCAATATCCTTTTCCCATAAGGAAATTCGTCATTCTAAACTTCCATGCTTGGAAGTTGTTCTTGTCAAGCTTTTCAGTTACAATCTGTGAAAGAGAATCAGACGCCATTACATGCAAAAAATTCTGTCACTACAGAGAACACAGCTTCAGCCTCACAAGGGCAAATCTGCAAAACTGACGAAAGTGGTATTTAACCACACAATCACTTCCTAGTGACGATTTTGCATCAACAGGCAACAAGGATGATTCTGTAACTCCCAATATCTCTGCGCACAGGCATATGATGCAATTTCTGTAGTAACTTTTCACCGACCTATAGAACAGTGGCTGCACAGCATAAAACTAGGTCTTTTCCTGAGTGCGTGCAGAAAACTTCCGCCTCCAAAACAGGCCCCGAAATGGCCTCAAATCAAAAAAATAGGGTCGCCAAGGGCTAAAGCCTCTCCCGTAGCATATACTACCCTCTTGCTTCACCACGAAGGGTGTCTCAACCTAAGACAATGCACTCTTGCAATTTTCGGCTGTGCTACCTGCAGAGATCTGCTCCCAAAATAGAAAATGAAAGCAACACTGCTCCTCTTACCAGAACACCGCGAGCTTGGCTTGCTTTCTTGAGCTCCTTACCACGAACAAGGCTCTGATACCATGTCAAGATTGTGGGAGAGAAGGAAGGAGTCTCACTTGTAGCTTTCTTGCTTGCACAATGGGGGAATACACACAAAGATGGAGGCTGAAAACAGTTTTCCTCTTCTTAGTTGTGTAAGCCAAAAAGAAGTCTCATACAAAGAAATAGAAGAATCCTATATATGGGTCTCAAACCAAAGACAACTAACTAAGGTGGCATACTAACTGGTAAATGCACAACGGTCACCCTGGCATATCATGAGTGGAGCTCGATATCTCAACAACAATCCTTTCATAGATAGTGCTCCTAAAATTACAAACACAAACAATAATGTGGGCGAGCGCTCAAATCACCTGCTAAGGTGGAATTCCTTTTTGAACACTTAGTATTCAACCTTCAAATTTTTCTTGCCTTGGTGTCAACTATAATGGCCCTCTTGGGGGGGGAGGGGGATAAGAACAAGAATTCACGCAATTGGTCTTACATCCAATTTGCATCACCCATTAGTTTTTGGATGGTAATTTTCCTAGTTTTTGACTTTTAGATTAGGGTCCTTGTCTTGAGATCACAAGATCTAGATGATTCAATCTGAGATCCAAATTGATCATTTGGTAACCACTTACTTCCTTAAAACTTTACCAAGGTTCCTAAGTTTTCCCTAGGGTTTCATTCCCTCAAGATTTCATGACAAAAATATTTCATTCATCTCTCCTACAAGTTGAGAGTAACCTAAATCCTTTGCAATCCTTTGCACGAGCTTGTATATTTACATATCAGTAATCCAAGATGCATTTAGTAAATTTGTGCCTACTACTCAACTTAGTATTGCAGTCAATCCACAATCAACCTTGGGAGAATCTACGTTTTGGGGCCATTCTTGAACTTGGAATGCGGGGCTTGACCGAACGATCTCCCGCCTTCTCTCTTATTGGTGCACTCCTTTTTGCAGGAATTTCCTACACTCCGCTTTGAATCCAGCAACCTCTTACCAAATAGAGGGGTAGTTGATGGGGGTAGTTGATGGAAAAATCGCAGGAATAGTAAGGGAGGGAGGGTACTTAGGACCCCCCAAGAGGAGGAAGGGAGGAAAATCCTAAAATCTTCTTCTTCTTCTCCTCCTCCTCCTCCTCCTCCTCCTCCTCCTCCTCCTCCTCTCTCTCTCTCTCTCTCTCTCTCTCTCTCTCTCTTACCCTACGTAGCCTTACAGAGGGGGGGCATGTGGCATCGATCTTTGTTTCAATGAGGGGGGTTTTATAGGGAGGAGGAGGGTTATTTATTTTGGGGGGGCATGATGGAGCCCCTTTCCTCCACCTAGGCAGGCAAATAGGCCTGCTGCCATGCAGCCTACATTTTGGGGGGGACAAAGAGATAGTGGGGGGGAGGGAGGTGGCACACCTGTGCCCCTCCTCCCCATCATCATTGTTGTCTTTGTTTTCATCGACGCCTTTGCCATCAACATCTTCTTCTACTACTTCCCCTCCCTCCCGCGAGCTAGTGGCGTTGACAAGGGGAAAGTTTTTTAAAAAATCAAATAATTTTAATTCTTTAGGGGGGGTTCTATGGGACATGGGGGGGTTATTACAACTAAGTTGGACTTAGCTTTATGGTCTTTCAAAACAGCTTACAAAGTCACCACATGCTTAACTCCATTTAAGTTGGTTTATGGACTTGAAGCAATGGTCTATGGAGTTCATAGTTCCTAGCCTAAGAATGGCAGTCACTCATAGTTTATCCTCTAAAGAATCAATGCATCATATGCTATAGCAATGAATGCAGTTGGAAGAAGATATGATTATTGCTCACTATATATCACCAATAGTGCATTCACAAAGGCAAGCTTGGGTTAACCGTTATGTGAAAAAGAACATTTTTAAATAAAGAGACCTAGTGCTAGTGTACAACTCAAAGCTTTGCAAGCACCCAAGGAAGCCCAATCTTTTTCAAAATCCATAGTAAGATTTTATTTGAACTTTTGGCCTGCAATTAGCTCAATGATGATACTATGTTGACTTCTTGTGCACTATCATATGTTTGGAAGTCAACTCCCTAATAACCTCATTCAAAAAATATTTACCATGATCATTGACAAGCTCAATAGGACAACTGAATCTAGTCATGATATTAGAATAAAGGAATTGAGCCACACTTGCTACTTTATTATCCCTTAATACCTTATAAGCTTCAACCCATTTAGTGTAGTAATTTGTGCACACCAAGATATACTGATTCATGTTGGAAGAGAGGGAGAGAGATAGAGTGGAGTGGAAGATGAGCCTCAGCTTATTGTTGTTGTTCTTCCATTATTCTTCCATCATACTAAGTGAAAGAGACTTACACACATAGGTATGACTAACCAAGACTAATTGTGGTTAAGTCACTAACTACACCAACTTATTGAATGTCACACATGTGTATAGTTGTATCCAACTAATGCCTATCGCACACATAAAGATAGGCTGACTGAAGAGTAACGATAGCTTGATATTCTAACACTCCCCCTCAAGCTCAAACCATCTGATAAACTCCAAGTAGCTGTCTGAAGTATATGAACTTTTCTTTACCAAGAGACTTGGTAAATATGTATGCTACCTGGCCTTCAGTCTTCACATGAATCAAGTCAATCTGCCATGTAAGAACCATCTCTCTGATGAAATGGTAGTGAACCTCAATATGTTTGGACCTAGCATGGTAGATAGGATTGCTAGCCAACATAACACTACTGAGGTTGTCTCAATGCAATCTCACTCTTCTTTCTAGCTATATTCCCAATACTTTCAACAATTTCATCAACCAAACTGCTTCGCAAGCCGCTAAGACAGCTCCTCTGTACTTAGCTTCTGTACTAGACAATGCAACAATAAGTTGTTTCTTACTCTGCCAAACTGATCACACTACTGCTCAATCCAAATGCATAACCACTAGTTGATCTCCTGGTCATAGGCACAACCAACCCAATCAACATCAGTAAACCCTGTCAAGTCAAGGGATTTTCCATATGCATAAAACAACCCATAATCTGTAGTACCCTTTACATATCTCATGATCCTCATGACTACATCTACATGTGGTTTGCGAGGCTTCTGCATGAACTAACTAATCAGCCCCATTGCATAACATAAGTCAGGATGGGTAATAGTCAAGTATATCAAGCTACCCACCATCTATCAATACATGGTCACATTCTCTATGTCATTCCCAACATCAATCTGCAGCTTGACATTCTGATCAAGAGGTGTCTCCATAGGCTTGCATTCAGCCATACCGTACTTCTGTAACATGTCATGAGCATACTGCTTCTATAGCAGCCATATACCTTGAGGCATAGAGACTACCTCAATCCCAAGAAAATACTTTAGTTCACTAAGGTCTTTGACTCTAAATTCAACCTATAAACATGATTTAATTTCAGCAATGCCCTCTTCATCATCTCTAGTGATGATCAGATCATCTACATAAACCACTAGAAATACATATCCATTATCTTTCTTCTTCGTGAATAGACTATGATCGCATCACCCAATCCAAATCCATGTTGCAGTAAATAACTGTTGATCCGAGCATTCCATGCTCTATGTGCCTGTTTCAGGCCATATAAAGCCTTTTTCAGCTTACATACATGTGTAGGAAAGTCCGGGTGAACATAGCCTTTAGGCTGCTCTATGTATACTTCCTCAACCAAATCACCGTTCAAGAAAGCATTCTTGACATCCAATTGCCATAATTTCTAATCTTTGCATGCCATATTGCTATGCATACGCTTTTGCAACCAGCCTGACCTTATAGCATTCTAATGAACCATTTAACTTACACTTAACCTTGTACACCCATTTGGAGCCAATGGGGACTTTGCCTTTAGGAAACTCAACCAATTCCCATGTCTCATTTTCAGTCAGGGCTGCATATTCCTCATCCATGGCAGCACACCAGTTATCATCTGTAACTACATCATCAAACTTTGTAGGTTCTTTGTAACCTGTCACACTAGCCATATATGCATAATGGTAGGTTGAATAACCAGGGTATGTAAACCTATCAATTGGTTTTTTGACTCTCTCAGATCTCCCTAGCTCTGGCTCACTCTGAGCTTGCCTCTCATGAGGCGGTACATAATGACTCTACCTTGCTCCAGGCATCATAACAAACAAAATGCCCAACTCACTATCCCAACTATCACTGCTGGATGACTCATAACCTATTGTAAGTGCACCTATCACGTCCTCAAGCATCTTTTCTTTTCCCTTATCCAATCTCCCCCTCATTGGCATATCTGTGTCAGTGGACGTAGGAGTATGACTCTTCAAGTGTCCTGACCAAGGACTTGCTGTAGGTGACCCATCACCTGGAGGACCACTCATAGATGTACTCACTGTAGGTGTATTTTTAGCATTACTAGTGCTAGCCGATCCATCAATAGACACTACAATTGGATTACCATACCACGATGCCAGCTTATCAAAAATAACATCTCTGCTAATCAATGTCTCATGTGTAGACGGTACATAACACTTGTAAGCTTTCCGGTATTGTGCATAACCAAGGAACACACTCTTGATAGCTTTAGGATCCAATTTCTATCAAGATTGTGGGAGAGAAGGAAGGAGTCTCACTTGTAGCTTTCTTGCTTGCACAATGGGGGAATACACACAAGGGTAGAGGCTGAAAATAGTTTTCCTCTTCTTAGTTGTGTAAGCCAAAAGAACTCTCATACAAAGAAATAGAAGAACCCTATATATGGGTCTCAAACCAAACTCAACTAACTAAGGTGGCATACTAACTAAGCCACGAACTAAAGTAGATAAGGATAGCTGTCATGTAGCTATTATTCATGGGCGGTGTACCAACCACGTCTGCAACTAACACATGGGTGACATAAATGCACAACAGTCACCCTGGCATATCACGAGTGGAGCTCGATATCTCAACACTCCCCCTCGAGCTCAATCCCAATTCTTGCACACCAAGCAGGTCTCTGAACTTGCG
Source organism: Lygodium microphyllum (assembly GCF_053477565.2). Lineage (NCBI taxonomy): Eukaryota > Viridiplantae > Streptophyta > Polypodiopsida > Schizaeales > Lygodiaceae > Lygodium > Lygodium microphyllum. Next base: position 24,939,241 of record NC_141138.1, on the reverse strand, counting down.
TAGCTTCTCTCTGTCCAATGCCTTCATGAATATGTTAGCTACCTGATCCTCTGTGCTAACATAAACTAGATCAATAAGACCTAGTAAAACCCTCTCTCGCACATACTGATAATGCACCTCAATGTGCTTTGTTCTAGCATGATAGACTGGGTTATTTGCCAAGTGTATACTACTCATGTTGTCACAATAAATGACAACTCGCCCATCTGTAGACTGATTCATATCATAAAGTAGCTTATGCAACCAAGCTACCTCACATGCAGCCATTGCTGCACCCCTGTACTCAGCCTCTGTGCTCGACAAGGCAACTGTAGGCTGTTTCTTGCTGCTCCAAGTGATTGCAGCACTCCCAAAAGAGAACACATATCCACTGGTAGATCGTCTATCAGAAATACTACCAGCCCAATTAGCATCAGTGTATCCATGCAACTGTATCTGAACCCCAGTCTTATAAAATAGTCCATACTGCAATGTGGACTTCACATACCTGAGTATGCATCTAGCCGCATCCAAATGTGGTTTCCTTGGAGCTTGCATAAACTAACTTACCAATCCAACAGCATAGCTTAAATCTGGCCTGGTAATAGTCATATAAATCAAGCTTCCTACTATGCATCTGTACATAGTAGGGTCTTCCAGAAGCTCACCTGCATCTGCGCTCAGCTTCACATTCTACTCCAAAGGAACTGAAATAGGCTTACAGCCTGTCATCCCATATTTGGACAGCATGTCCAATCCATACTCCCATGGCTTGCTCAAAAGAAGTGGGTTCTGGTTCCTGTATCAACTCTGGTTGACCTACGTAAAGTAGGTTCACTCCCAGATGCTCTCAAAACATCCCTGGTCTTCCTTACTCCAGGTGTAACAATAGAAGGAATACCCAACTCATCATCAATGCTTTGCTCTGAGCCACTGGATTCAGCATCCACATAAGAGTGACCTGCATTCACATCAAACATGGGCTGATCTACCTTCTCTTTTCCTTTTCGTGACACCTGCATACCACTATTTGCACTACCTTGAGAAGATTCTCCGGATCTCAATCTGCCTATCCATGGCGAAGAATGTGAACCACTGCTAGAGGATGCTCCTGGTCCACTAATATTTTGTGACTGTTGCTGTGAATTCTGTGCAGCATTACCATTTTGTGCATCTAAATCATCTATCACATTTACTGGTTTATACCAGCTACTCATCTCATCAAAAACAACATCTCTGCTCATTGTAAACTTACAAGTAGAAGGGTTATAGCATCTATACCCTTTTTGCTGCAGAGAGTAACCAATAAAGATGCACTTCTCAGCTTTTGGATCCAACTTGGATCTCAACTCATCTGGCACATGTACATAGGCAATGCAACAAAAAATTTTCAAATGAGAAATATCTGGTTTCCTACCAGTATACCTCTCCTCTGGAGTCATCCCTTGTATTGCTGCAGTGGGAGTCCTATTCATTATATAGACTGCTGTAGCAACTGCTTCAGCCCAATAAAAATCTGGCAGGTCTTTTTTATTGAGCATGGCACGAGATACCTCTCCAATATGCCTATTTTTTCTATCTGCAACTCCATTTTGTTGTGGGGTATGACTACTTGAATATTGCTACTTTATGCCATGCTCCTGCAGGAACCTTGCAAACTCATTTGAGAGGTCCTCTCCCCCTCCATCTGACCTTAGGCATTTTATTTGCAGGCTTGTTTATTTTTCAACCATAGCTTTAAGAGTTTTGAAATGCCCAAAAACTTCACTTTTCTTTTTCATAAAATACACCCAAACTTTTCTGCTATAGTCATCAATAAAACTGACAAAATAATGACAGCCTCCAAGAGATGCAGCTTTAGTAGTCCACACATCAGAGTGGATTAATTCCAATGGCTTCTTACTCTCTTGAACATGTCTAGGAAATGGTTTCCTTGCCTGTTTTCCAAACTGACAGGCTTCACATACCTTATGCGTTTCTGCAACCTTGAATTTAGACAATCCTGCAACAATATTTTGGGCCTGCATTGATTTAAGTCGTTGTACATTAACATGACCAATGCGTTTATACCAGATATCAATATCTACAACTACACCGGTCCCATGTGCAAACATTGCTGCACTCAATTCAGACATGTCTGCATCCAATGTAAACATTTTGCCCTTCTTCTTTCCTTTTGCTATCAAGCGACCTTTATTTTTCATATCCTCAACAAAGCATCCATGAGGATTAAATCTGACCTGTAAGCCCTGCTCAACCATTTGACCAACAGAAACCAGATTCTTGGTGATATTCGGGACATGAAATACATCGGACAGGTATTTCTTTTTCCCATCCTGCATAGACAAAGGAATTTTTCCAATCTGCACAATCGGATGTGCAGTATCATCACCAGCCTCCACAAATCCTGGTTTTTCCATTTTCCTTGCATCCTCCATCCATTCTACATGACCTGTCATGTGGTTTGATGCACCTAAGTCAACATACCATACATCGTTGCTTTCTTTTGCACTTGTCACAGAATTGTTCATGTGCTGCACCATAAACAAATGCTCATTTCTGTCATCACCCTGTTTACTAGAAGATGCATAATTCCCTTGTTGCAGTTTTCCATTCATTATGTCATTCTTCTTTTTATAGCAGTCTTTAGCCATATGACCCATTTTACCACAGTAGTAGCATTCAACATTACTGTTTGCATTTTGGCCTCTTTGCCATCCACCATGACCTCTTTGGCTCCCCCTGCCTCTAGAGTTACCACGTCCTCCTCCATAGGACTGGTTTTCTTGAGTTTGCTGCATATTCTGATTTCTACTACGGCCTCCAAATCGGCCTCCTCTACCTCTGCCTCTACCTCTTCCAGCATTTGAGTAGAAGACAGCTTCTTTTGAAGTTCCTCCTGAAGAAGATGCACCACCATTTCTCTACTCCTCAGAAATTAGAAGAGCAATCAACTCCTCAAAATCAAGAAATCTTTCACGAACTGAAATGGATGTCTGAAACTGTGCATAATCCTTTCCTAGACCATTCAAGGTCACAGAAACTAAATCATCATCTTCCATTGGTGACCCAATGGAAGCAAGTGTATCTGCAATCTTCTTCACCTTCATGTGGTAGTCATTGATGCTCATACTTTCTCTTTGCACGTTATGCAACTCTTGCTTGAGCTGCATTTTCCTGGCTTGCGTATTTGTGCTATACATTTTTGACAAAGCATCCCATGCCTCCTTTGGCGTACTTGCATCCTGAATATGCACAATCATAGAGTCCGAAATACTGATAGACAGTCAGTACATAACTTTCCTGGCTCTCTCATGCCATGCTTTGAATGCCTACATTTGCTGTTGATTGGGAACATCAGGAAGAACTGGTTCTTCTTCATTTCCTGCAATAAATTCCCAATATCCTTTTCCCATAAGGAAATTTGTCATTCTAAACTTCCATGCTTGGAAGTTGTTCTTGTCAAGCTTTTCAGTGACAATCTGTGAAAGAGAATCAGACGCCATTACAGAACACTGCAAAAAATTCTGTCACTGCAAAGAACACAGCTTCAGCCTCACAAGGGCAAATCTGCAAAACTGATGAAAGTGGTATTTGACCACACAGTCACTTCCTAGTGACAATTTTGCATCAACAAGCAACAAGGATGATTCTGAAACTCCCAATGTCTCTGCACACAGGCATACGATGCAATTTCTATAGTAACTTTTCACCGACCTGTAGAACAGTGGCTGCACAGTATAAAACTGGGCCTTTTCCTGAGTGCGTGCAGAAAATTTCCGCCTCCAAAACAGGCCCCGAAATGGCCTCAAATCAGAAAAAAAGGGTCGCCAAGGGCTAAAGCCTTTCCCGCAGCATATACTGCCCTCTTGCTTCACCGCGAAGGGCATCTCAACCTGAGACACTGCACTCTTGCAATTTCCGGCTGTGCTACCTGCAGAGATCTGCTCCCAAAATAGAAAATGAAAGCAACACTGCTCCTCTTACCAGAACGCCGCGAGCTTGGCTTGCTTTCTTGAGCTCCTTACCATGAACAAGGCTCTGATACCATGTCAAGATTGTGGGAGAGAAGGAAGGAGTCTCACTTGTAGCTTTCTTGCTTGCACAATGGGGGAATACACACAAGGGTGGAGGCTGAAAATAGTTTTCCTCTTCTTAGTTGTGTAAGCCAAAAGAACTCTCATACAAAGAAATAGAAGAACCCTATATATGGGTCTCAAACCAAACTCAACTAACTAAGGTGGCATACTAACTAAGCCACGAACTAGAGTAGATAAGGATAGCTGTCATGTAGCTATTATTCATGGGCGGTGTACCAACCGTGTCTGCAACTAACACGTCGGTGACATAAATGCACAACGGTCACCCTGGCATATCACGAGTGGAGCTCGATATCTCAACAATTTCTTCCTCTTTTCATCAGGAACATGCACATATGTAATGCTTCCAAATACCTTCAAGTGTCAAATGTTAGGCTTATGACCATACAACTTCTCATATGGAGTTACATCATGAATCCCTGTTGTAGGGGTTCTATTCAACACATAAACAACAGTCACTACTGCTTCACCCCAATAACCATTTGGCAAACTCTTCTCATTCAGCATAGCTCTTGCCAATTCCATCATTACCCTATTTTTCCTTTCTACTACACCATTTTGCTGCGGTGTATAGCTGCAACTTAACTGTCTCTTGATCCCATGTTTAGCAAGGTACCTTTCAAAGTAATTAGAGACATATTCTCCACCTCCATCTGATATAAGATATGAAATTTTACAACTCAACTCATTTTCAGCATGTTTCTTGAAGTCCTTGAATGCATCAAACACATCATCCTTATGTTTCAGTATGTAAAGCCAAGTATACCTGCTAAAATCATCAATGAATAATACATAGTAATGAGCACCACCAAACAAAGCATTATGAGACGAACCCCATACATTTGAATGTACCAATTGCAAGGGTCATGAGCTATTCCATACATGTCTCATAAATAAAAATCGTGCTTGCTTTCCAAACTGACATGCATCACATGTCCAAAGTCATGATACTTGAACTTAGGCAGTCCAAGCATAATCTCTTTTTGCTGCATAGATTTCAGATTTTGTACATTCACATGGCCAATCCGCTTATGCCATATCTCAACATCCCGTATAGCACCATCATCATGTGCAAACATGGGTGCTTTCAATTCTGGAATTGACACATCAAGAGAACATTCTGCCATCTCTTCAGCCTCTAGCAATCAATTTGCAGCCATTACCATATTCTTCAACAAAACATCCATCTCTATTAAATCTCACTTGCAGATTCTGTTCTACCATCTGTCCAACTGACAAAAGATTCTTGGTTATTGTAGGTATATGTAGTACATCATGCATGCTCTTTTTCTTGCCATCAAGCATCAACAACAGAACAATTCTTGTGTGTTGAATGTCATGTTGGGTGTCATCCCCAGTACACACATAACCATGTGAACCTACAACCATCTCATCAAACCATTCTCCATGGGGTGTCACATGATTTGAAGCCCCTGAATCAATGTACCATCTCTCATCTATGTTCTATCTAGATACATTCTTAGACACATGCTGCATGGCAAACAATCTATCAACCTGCTCATCATGAGCACAACTAGAAGATGCATAGTTCCCATGATGTTTGCCTTTAGCCTTCATATCTCCCTGCTTCTTGTAAAAATCCTTTGCAATTTGTCCATATCTACCGTAGTAATGACAGTCCTTATCTCTGTTTGACTGATCATTTGACTACCATGAACCAGATCCACCACCTATACCATGGGGTGATCTCCCCCTACCTCTAAAGCCACCAGATCCATGTTGACCCTGTGTATTTGTGCCATGCCAAGCATTCTGATGATGTTGTCCATAAGCATTTTGAGTGTCTCCTCGTTGAAAAGAGCCATGGTCTCTGCCGCCTCTGCCATGCTGGCTAGAGTAAAGAACAGTGTCTTTGCTTTGAGACGTACTAGAACCTATATTTAGTCCAAGCTTAACTTCCTCATGCAGCAACAAAGCAATCAACTCATCCTAATTAGGGGATTTAACTCTCACAAAAATAGACGTATCAAATGCTTTATACTCTTTGCCAAGTCCTTTCAATGTCATTGCAATCATATCATCCTCAGATACTAAAGATCCAAAGGTGGCAAGATGATCCGCTATGTTCTTGATCTCTGTAGTGTAGGCCCGAATGCTTCACCATTCCTAGACATGTTATTGAAGTGTTGCTTTAGGTAAATCTTTCTTGTATGTGTTTTATTTCCATACTTCTTCATGAGTCTGTCCCATGCATCCTTTGGGGAACTGCATCCAGTAATCTGTATAACCATAGCATCTAATATACATAAGGAAAACCAACGTAACACCTTGCATGCTCTCTCAATCCATAGCTTATGATCCCTTTTCTGATCATTTGTCCAACTCATTTCATATATTTCAGGTTTAGCCTCATCACCTATACATAAGTCCCAATAACCTCTACCAACCAAAAAATTCTTCAGATGGAGCTTCCATAAAGAAAAGTTTTTGTTGTCTAGCATTTCTCCCACAATTTGAGTGATATTGTCAATGCCTTGAGCATTTTCCATAGTTGCACCTTAGGTATTCAGTGATGTATACAACCTGTAAGTATCTGACTCCTTTTCCTACAATTCATGACCAATTTTCTGCTATTCAAGACAGTTTCCTGCAATTCAGGACAATTTTCCTGACAACCTACTTGCTGTAAACTGTATTCCAACAATGAAGAAACACGGTCAATTGAGCATAAACCAAGCTCAAATCTATTCAAAAAATTCTATGGTAGTGGCAAAACATCCTAGCAACAAACTATGTCCATACAAGTATCAATGTTTGTACTGTATGCAAGTATCAATACCAAATACAGCTAGCCCACTGCTATAACTAGCAGTATTTTCTCTGTTAAAACAAGAGTATTCAGACCTCAAAACAGCTAAAAACATCTCATTCAGTTGCCACTCTATGCAGGAGTTGATACATGTCCAACCGGTCGGAATATATTACATGTATGTCAAGTGAAGATGATAGGTATCCTTCTTGCAGACAATAACCAGTCAATACGTTGGTATAACTAGCAACAAATCAGTCCAAACTTTGGACTTTCAACACACAATATCCCAAAAATCATCTACCACTCAAATGGCATGATCCAAGCATTTGTCAGTAGCAAATAAGCATCATAGATACTTCAACCCTGTAGGTATATTGTTTCCAAATTTAGGACATCAACCAGTTCACTGTTTCCAGCCTGCAAATAAGCTCCAAAACTAAGCATTTAACACTCCAATATCATCCTCAAATGCATGATAATAAGGGCATATACAGTGTTAGGATGAAAGCCACTAGTGCCCTGAAATCACCTGTCGTTTACTGTAGTAAACAACCAGTCTGCACAGGTTTGTGCTAAATATCTCAAAATTTGTGAGGACTTTGAAAAAAATTTCTTCTGCAAAGTTGTAGACCATATCAAAACCATCTAGAACGGTGGGCTGTTTCTCCAAAAACCATTTTTATAGCAAGATATAGCTTTTGCAAAAAAACAAACTGCATGCACAGTCTCCTTTGATGATGTTTTCTTTAGATCTGATGACTTGATGTCAAATGGCCATTGCCAAGCTTTCATGCTTCAAGTGTTCAAGATCTAACACCATGTTGGAAGAGAGGGAGAGAGACAGAGTGGAGTGGAAGATGATCCTCAGCTTGTTGTTGTTCTTCTTCCATGATTCTCCCATCATACTAACTGAAAGAGACTTACACATATAGGTATGACTAACCAAGACTAACCATGGTTAAGTCATTGACTACGCCAACTTATTGAATGTCACACACGTGTACAGCTATATCCAGCTCACACATAAAGATATACTGATTGAAGAGTAATGAGAGCTTGATATTCTAACAATTCATACTTGGATGGGCTACTGGCTTTATGGGGCCACAAAGGCTATACCCCATTTTTCAAAAGGCTCCAGGGGTAGAACTGGATGATCTTGCATCCTATCCCTAGGTTGTGGTTGACCCTCCCACATATAGACAATACATTCCTTTGTGTATTGATGGGCATCTTTGAGTAGCATATGCCACCATAAAGCTATCTAGGAGATCCTTGTACATCTAATTTCACTAAAGAAGTGTCCCCTTGATAGTCTAACATGAGCTTCATGTAGTACAACATGTTGTTCATCAACCATAACGCATCTTCTAAGTACACTACCAATTCCTTGCCTATACAATACACCCATTATGACTAAAAGTGTTTGCTATACAATGCCAACCTTCTTTGCTTGTCTCTAAACAAGTCTAAAAGCATTACTCCATCAAGCAAAAAGTTTAGCATTTGCTCATAAAAATAATTAAATTGTTGTACATGAACATTAAATTACTCTCCATTAGGCAACTAAACATTAACACCTTATATAGGATTTGTTGACTCAATCCTACTTAAAAAGTCTGCTACAACATGTTCTTTGTGTGGTGTATGCACAATTCTATATTCAAACTCCTGTAACAAGAGCATCCACCTAGCTAACCTCCATGCCAACTATGGTTTGTTAATCAAATACAATAAATCTGAATGGTTGACATAAAATATTACTTGATTCCCCAATAAATAGTGTCTAAACTTTTGTAATGCAAATACCATAGCCATGGCTTCTCTCTTTATCACAGTGTTATTCTTTACTACTGTTGTCAACCTCCTATTAGCATAGTGGACTCCTAAACTTTCTCTGACATCAGGAATGCCCCCATTACAATGTCTAAAGCATCTACAGACACATGAAAAGTAAGATCCTATTGTAGGGGTTGCAAAAGTGGAGCTACAACCATCACCTTCTTTAATACAATGGTAGCCTTCACTTGATTATGTCTTCATGAAAATCAAATACCATTTTCGGTAAGCAAACTAAGAGGAGGAGAAATATGTGCCAACTATCGAGGATACCGATTATGCCACTTAACTTGACCCCCAAACAAAACCTCTTGTACTGTTGCAAGTATTGCAACCCTTTGAACTACTTGAATTCTATTTGGATCAATGGGTATGCCTTTCTATGAAATAATATGTCCCAATAGAACTCCTATTTTTGTAGCAAAAAACTAATTTAAATGGATTCAATGACATTCTAAACTTGTGATGTCTTTCAAAATAGAGCCTTAAATGTTGTAAATGATCCATCATTAATAAATACTTTCATGTTGTAGTGAGGTATGGGTCAAATCATTTATGTGCTACCCCTCCAAATTCAAGTGGACCATTCTTTAATCCAAAATTCATCAATATAATTAAAAAAAGCTCCCCACTCAGTGTGATAAATGTAATTTTATCCATGTCTTTGAATGCAATCTTTTATGATAGTAAGCTAAACCATCCAAGAAGCTATAGATTTTATGACCTACTACATCATCCAATAAGGAATTTGTGAACGAAAGAGGAAATGGGCCAGTAATGTTAGCTACATTTAATTTCCTATTGTCTAAATATACCCTTTTTCCTTGGTACCATCACTATGGGTGACAACCATGTGACTTCATTCATAGGCTTGATAAAGCTCACTCTCAACAACTTGTGAATTTCCTCCTTCACCTGCTTAGGACATTTTGGATTCATATGATACCTTTTCTACATGATGGGTTTGGCATCTACCCTTAAGTTAATTCCATGTTGACATACACGTGGATCAAAACCTTTCATGTAAGTGTACTCCCAAGCAAAGATGTCTTGGAACTGTTTACATAACTCTATCAACTCTGCTGCTTAGACTCTTCCTCCACAAAGATACTCATCTTGATCAGTTTTTACTCTGTATCAGCATCCAAATTGACTTCCTAAATATCATCTTCTAATATGCTAGCTAAGTTGCTCATAATATGCACATTTTTTAGTTCAACATCAATAATAGCTTGTTGAGTAACTTTATCCAAAGCTTATTTTATCTCCATTGAAGTATTATCTTACTCTTTCTATGTCTTCCATCAACTTTTTGAATTTCCTTAGAGTAATCAATGCCTTCTTGGCCCAATTTACTACTTTCTTGTATCAGGTTACTATCTTCCTGTAATGTGGTAACTGCCTCCTGCACATCAGTGTTTAGTTTCTTGCAATAGTATTTATGTTTCCTACATCAGTGTTGTTGCTTCTTGTAGTTGTGTTGCTAGAAATACATTGTAATATTTTCTACATCAACCTCAATAACTAGCACAATGACAAGATTAGCTCGTAAGAACAATTTGTCCTTACCATCTCCTATTTCGGCTGTGACATTTATAGTTTGAGAAACTAATGGCCAATATTTAGGTTTCAATACAACTTGATTAACCATTGATAGCTTTACCTCTTTACTTCCATTAGGAATAATATCAGTGTCTACACCCCAATCTTGCTTTAATTTGGACAATTTGAACCATGGCCTTCCCAAAAGCATATGGTATAAATCTCCTAGACCTTCCATTTGGAGAATCACAAAGCTTACCTTGAACTTTTTAGACCCACAACTTGAATAAGCTAGTACTTTAGGATTCAAAAAGGCTAAAACCTTTGCCGATCACCATTTTAACTTGGAAAGGTGCTTGTATAAGTCTCTGTAACTTACGAACAAGATACAATTCTTCAGGAATGATGTCCACACTTGAGTCTCCATCTAGGAGAACATAATCAAACTTAATGCCCAAGTAGTCTACTTGAATAGTTGGCACTTTATAATCCACTACTTCTAATTGAGTAGGGATCACTACAATCTAAAATGGCTTTTTGATCTTCAGCATACTGCTTCCATGGTTTGCCTTGATTTACCATAATCTTTGCTAAGGGTTTCTACCAAAAGCATGGGATCAAAGCAAGAATTGTCTCCAAAGTTAATTGTAATGGATATCTAGCTAATGCTATAAATAATTCATGTGAAGCTTAAGAATACTCATAAGGATCTACACTTTGTTCCAAACCACTATGTAGCTACCATGTTCGCTACAGAACATGCTAATTTTCTACACTTTTCTATTGTCTCTCTTGCAAACCTTGTAGTGGGTCGTGGAATTGAACTACTTTGGCTCTTGTTTCATTTGCAATTTCTAGACATCTTGAGAGGCTATTTTCCTAGCCTTCTCTTGCTCATTCAAGTCTATCCTCTTCTTAGCTTTCGGTCTAGTTATGGCCAATACTGCTATATCTCATAATCAATCCTCCACAATGATACAATTTGCACAATTGTAGCCCACATGCTTCTCTAACCCATGTTGGCCTACACTTGATACAAATTTAATTGGCACATCTTTCTTTACAACTTCTTTAATTATCTACTCCAACTCTTGGCCTAGTATTGTAACGTGCCCGGTCCTTGACACATTTTAGTAGTCCCGCTGATCTAAAAGAAACTGCTTTTGTCACTCCCACGAAATGTCACAGGATTTGTCGGTTAGCAACTTCCGAGTCTACTCTGCAACAAAATTGTTGAGGGTAAAGGTGCCTCCGCCTAGCCGCCCGTGTATTACTACACTGACAGTCACTACCCCTGCACACTACACGTGGTGGGCGCCCATCAAAGTCACTTTATTCTTTATTCTTTTAGTGATAGTTTGAATAAAGCAAGGCCTGGTCACACATTGTGACTGTTGGAGTTCCCATTTCTTGTCTCTCTCTTTCTTGCTCTTGTTCTCCCGCCATAGCTCTCGTGTGCAAGCTTCGATCCTTCTCACCTTTCAATTGGTATTAGAGCTTGGCTTCCCGACTCTTGAGCTTGGCTCGTGGCATTCTCAGCTTCCCATCGACTCCCCACTTGCATTGGGTCTCCTTCCCGGCAGCCATATCCGACTCCTTCGAGCTCCCGTCACTCCTCGGCTTCCCGAGCACTTTCCCGACCCCTTTGGGCAAGGCCTTGCTTTACACTCATTGATTAATTTTTGGTTCACCCTCAAGGCATTCACACAGAGGTATTGCTTCACTCTTTATAGGGTTTACCTCAGTTTTCAGCCCTCTTGAAACAGGGTAGCCATTACACTCCTAGCTCTCATTTCATATGTGGGCTGCTCTCCCCTTGTTGGAGATTGTTTGAGGCCTTCCTTGGCTTTAACCGGACCCCTCTGAAGCTTGGCCACCATTTTTTGCAACCCCAGGACCAGCATTTACAGTTGGCAGAATCACGCAGCCCTCCCATATGTGTCTTCAGCATTGACAGTCACAACAACAGCTCTCCCCCTCCATTGGCACTTGGAAAGCCTCCATTTCGGGCATATGAACATGCTTTGATGCTTGGTTTTGATGGTTGATGTGTTGGCATAGCATTTGTGTTGAGATTCAGCAATCACACTCACTGACAGCCTCTTTGTATGGAGCTTCAGGGCCAAGGACATGCAAGCTTACCTATCCCATATGCATAGTTGTGCCTTCTGCAGTTTCCTACTTTCCTATAAAGCATTGTACTTGCTTCCTTTTGTTAATGCAATGATAGTACTCTTTTCCTTCCAGTAAAGTGTCAGTGTCATTGTCCACACACAAGATTGTGTTTATGAGTTTAAGTCTCAATCTTGAAACCTAATTCACTTGTGTGACAGTCAGTGTCTGAGTCTATGTCTACATGAGTCTTCTTCCCATCTTTGAACCACCATAGCCATGCTCTAGATCCGTGTTTCTCAACAATTTGGACTGATTTAACCCTATTTTGGGACTGTCATAATAGTCCATAGGCAGTTTATGACAGTGTTACACTCTATGTATACACAGTGTTGGGTCTTGGACTCAGGTGCATCCTTTCATGTGACACCTTGCCAAGAGTGGTTTCATTCATACCGTATTGTTTCGGGTTCTGTGCGAGTGGGTGATGACAGCTCTCTTGATATTGTGGGCATTGGTGATGTTAGGCTGCAGTTTCCTTCTGGCAACAGTTTTGTTATGCAGAATGTACATCATGTACCTTCTTTGACACGCAGTCTCATGTCAGCTGGATAGCTTGATGATGCAGGTTATCATGTATATTTTGGAGACTCTACATGGAAGATCACTCGTGGTAGACTTGTGGTTGCGAGAGGTGCCCAAGGCTAGCAGCCTCTATCCCTTGATTGTATCAGCTTCTTCCCTTGATCATGTTTTGTCTGTGGGTTCTATCCCACATGTATCTCTTTGGCATGCCCGTTTAGGCCATATGTCTTTGAAGGGAATGAAAATGCTTTTTGGTTTGCAATACTTACCACCCCTTGATTATGCATGTTTTGATTCATGTGAGCATTGTCTTTATGGCAGGCAAACTAGCTCTATGCATAAGAAGTCTGGTAGGCCACACATGAGTGAGCCCTTGGCATCGGTACATTTGGATGTCTGTGGGCCCATGCCTTGTTAGTCTATGGGTGCTGCCAAGTATTTTGTTACTTTCATAGATGATTTTTCACGGAAAGTTTGGGCTTATCCCATTAAGCTGAAATCCCATGTCTTGTCTGTGTTTTAGAGATGGCTTGCATTGGTTGAGAACCAGTCAGGGTATAGGCTAAAATGCCTAAGGACAGATAATGGGGGTGAGTATGTCTCACGTGCTTTTGAGCAATTATGTGATGAGAGGGGTATTAAGCGTCAGTTGACCGCCCCCTACACCCCCCCTAGAATGGTTTGGCTAAGCGGATGAAAAGAACCATCCAGGAGCATGTACGCAGTATGCTTAGCCATGCAAGCCTACCACAAAGCTTTTGGGCTGAGGCAGTTAGTACATCTGTGCATGTCATAAACAGATCACCTTCTAATGGTTTGGATTTCGAGGTTGCAAAGGAGATATGGACTGGAAAACCTCCCTCTTATGCGCATCTCCATGTCTTTGGATGTGAGGCATTTTTCCATGTGCCCAAGGTCAAGAGAAGTAAGCTAGATCCTAAAAGTGTCATGTTCTCAGGGACAAGAGAAGTAAGCTAGATCCTAAAAGTGTCAAATGCATTTTCCTTGGTTATGGGGATGTAGGCGAGATGGGTTACTGTCTCTGGGATCTGCAAGCACGGAAAGTCATCCGCAGTCATGATGTAGTCTTTCATGAAGACAAGATGCATCGACAACCTTAGAGAGTTGTTGAGATCTGCAAGGTCATATTTCAGGAGGAGCCAAGAGCTCCCACACAGCCAGTTGGACAACCTACATCTGTGATAAAAGATGCAAATGGTTAGGGTGTTGGACAAACAGCTGGGCAGGCAGTAGAGCCTGCCGTGAGACGGTCTACTAGGGACAGACGTCCACCTGGTAGATTTCAGCCCTCGATGCATTATGTCTTGGTTACAGATTCATGAGATCCTTTCACTTATGATGAGGGTATGCGCATGGGTGAAATCACTCCTGGGAGAAGGCTATGCAGTTTGAGATAGACTCCTTGCATAAGAATGAGACTTGGGATTTGGTTTCCTTGCCTACGGGCAAGAAGGCTTTGTCATGCTAGTGGGTGTACAAGCTGAAAAGTACCCCTGGACACCCCAAGCCGGCATACAAGGCTAGATTGGTAGCAAAGGGTTTTAAGTAGGAGCATGGTGTGGACTTTGATGAGGTCTTTTCTCCTGTGGTTAAGATGACCACCCTATGCTTAGTCTTGGCTTTGGTTGCTCAACTTGACTTGTATTTATACCAGATGGATGTCAAGACGGCTTTCTTACATGGGGACTTGCATGATGAGATTTATATGGAGCAGCCTAAGGGCTTTGCAGAACCTGGCAGGGAGCACCTAGTGTGCAAATTGAAGAAAAGTCTTTATGGCTTGAAACATAAACCTAGGGAGTGGTATCATAAGTTTGATGCCTTTATGCAGTCATAGGGCTATAGCAGGAGTGCTATGGATCCGTGTCTTTACATGAAGAAAGCCCATGATGGTTCTTTATTGATTTTGGTACTCTATGTGGATGATATGCTGATAGCAGGGAAAGCTCATGATGAGCTAGATGCTCTTAAGGCTCAGCTCAAGAAGAGCTTTGAGATAAAAGATCTGGGACAGGCCACTCACATACTTGGTATGTGCATTAGACGCGATAGGCATCAGGGACTCCTCTACTAGTCACAGAGGGAGTACATTCATAAAGTCCTTGAGCGCTTCCACATGCAGGATGTAAAGCCTATTGGCTGTCCATTGCCTTCTTATGTGAATGTATATTAGGCTGATTGTCTACAAACACATGAGCAAAGGCCCGAGATGACCAATATTCCCTATGCATCCGCAGTGGGAAGTCTTACGTATGCCATGATAGCCACTCGTCCAGATATTGCCTTTGCAGTTGGTGTTGTGACACGCTATATGGCTACACCTAGCAAGAAGCATTGGGATACCGTGAAGGGTATCATGAGGTACGTGAAGGGCACTGCAGATATGTGCATATGCTATGGCAGCCAGGATACAGGAGTTGTGGGGTACACTGACTCTGATTATGCAAGACATGCAGATAGTAGAAAGTCCACTTCCAGCTAAGTATTCACATATGCTGGAGGTGATGTTTCTTGGATGTCTAGGGTGCAGAAATGCATGGCCCTTTCTACTACAAAGGCCGAGTATGTTGTAGCCACCACTGAGGCTTGCAAGGAGGCCATTTGGTTGGGTTGTTTGGTTGCTGACCTTGGTATTGATGCTATCCCTACATTGCATTTGGATTCTATGAGTGCTATTCAACTAGCCAAGAATCCAGTCTTCCAACACGAAAAGCCTCTCTATAGAGTGCTTTGCCTTCCTCAAGAGGTTGATGGGCGTGGGATGAGATGACATCTTTCCTCATCCAGTTGTACATGTGTACATGTTGTACTATCTTTTTTCTTTTTCTTTTCACTCCTCGCTAGGGCAGATTCACCTTTAAGTGGGAGGTTGTTGGGGGTAAAGGCACCTCCACCTAGCCGCCTGTGTATTACTACACTGACAGTCACCACCACTGTATACTGCAAGTGACGGGCGCCCGTCACCATCACTTTATTCTTTATTCTTTTAGTGACAGTTTGAATAAAGGAAGGCCAGGTCACACATTGTAACTGTTGGAGTTCCCATTTCTTGTCTCTCTCTTTCTTGCTCTTGCTCTCCCGCCATAGCTCTCGCGTGCAAGCTTCGATCCTTCTCACCTTTCAAAAACATTAGCCAACCCTAATAGGATCGACCTGAATCTTACTCTGAATCTTACTGGGTTTCTAATGGTCGAGTCGTTCTATAGCCTTCTAGCATCATCTCCTTTGTGTAGAGCATCTAAACCAAAGCGGACTTGTATCGCACTTGGTTCAAAGAGAATGGAAAACGAGAGGGATGCATCACTCGACCTCTCTATCTATAGGGTAAAGTCCCATTCCGGTCCCCTAAAATGATATGAGTGAGTGTTCTATCCTACATTACCTACGGTCAATACACCATCGTGATTTGAATGTTGAGAAGCCTCTCAGTTCTCTGGGACCACCTTGTCATAGGATGAACCCATCGGAGTTCCACTCACCCGCTTCCCTTTATAGCTTTAGTTTTCTACTTACCTAAGGGCACATTAGTTGGTAACACATTCAAGTAGCTTTCTTAATTAACTCGTTAGTCACATGTTCCTTTACGTAATTTTATGCACTAACACGAAATAAATATCTTGAAAAGTAAACTTTATACTAAAATTTCAACTGAGATACGAATCCCATCCATAGGACGATTCCCACAATCCATAAGGATGCATCTTATTATCCTCCAAGATTCTGCCCTTGCACTAGTAACAGGGCCTCAAGAATCCATCTTGAGTCATGTAGACCATTTGAGTAGGACCCAGAGGCTAGGAATTTACAACCAGAGCCCCCTTGGCATCCAAGCATCATCCTACGATCAAACTAATCCATGGAGAGACCTCTCATGGTGGGTGTGGTCCATGTTCCCGTCACAGTTATTTAGAACCCCCTTGGATAGGGTTGGTGGCCAGTTGGGGGTGGTTTGGCACACCCCTCTAGGAATTTAACCTAATTTATTATACCAGGTTCTTATGAGAGCTTGGATAAACAATCCTTTCACAGATAGTGCTCCTAAGATTACAAGCACAAACAATAATATGGGTGAGTGCTCAGAACACTTGCTAAGGTGGAGTTCCTTTCTGAATGCTAAGCATTCAACCTTCAGATTTTTCTTACCTTGGTGTCAACTACAATGCCCCACTGTGGGGGTAGGGAATACCCTTGTTTCATCCTATCATTCTTATGCAATAAGAACGAGAATTTACGCAATTGGTCTTACATCTAATTAGCAACACCCATTAGTTTTAGGATGGTAAATTTTTCCTAGGTACTATAGCTCATGGCAAGATCTTAGATAATCCAATCCAAGGTCCTCAAGGACCGTTTGAGGGTGGCTCCACCCTCTTGAGAATTGCCTGAAACCCCTTTCATGGTTGCGGCCTTCCTGACCATTTGGGAGAATTTGTGGTTCGGGGCCATTCTTGAGCTTGGAATGCAGGGCGTGAGGAAGGAATAGATTTGAAAAAATCACGATCCGAAAGAAGATAGTGAAATCGATGATTATGAAAGAATCGGTGAACAAGATCTCTTGCCTTATCTTCTATTGATGCACTCCTTTTGCAGGAATTTCCTACAATGTCACTTTGAATGTAGCAACCTCTTGCCCAATTAGAAGGGTAGATGATAGTAAATTTGCGGGGAATAGAGAGGAAGGGAGGGTATTTGTGACCTCCCTCTAAGAGGAGGAGGGGAGGAAATGTCTAGAATCTTCTTCTTCTTCTTCTTCTCTCTCTCTCTCTCTTATTCTGTGCAACTTGACGGGGGGGAAGAAGGTATCATTTCATTCTGGGGGAAGGGGGGGATCTTTATAGGGAGGAGGAGTGGTATGGTGGTCTTCTCCCCCCCTCCACCTCGGCAGAAAAAAATGGCCCGCCACCATGCAGCTATCGTTGCGAGCTGGGGGGAGGGATAGTGGGAGAAGGGGAGGGAGGTGGCACACGTCTGCCCCTCCTCCTCCTCCTCATCATCGTCTCCATTGCCATCATCTCCATCTTCTACTTCTACTTCCCCTCCCTCTCGCTAGTTGGTGGTGTCGACAGGGGGAAGTAAATTTTTTTGAAATAATTTCAATGCAAAATTATATTAGGGGCAGTTCCCATGGAATGCATGAAAAGGGGGGGGTCTATTACAACTACCTAGCCCTCTGTGATCTCTACAGGAGTCTTGACAAAGTCCATTACCATGGGTGCCAATGTTTGCTATCCATAGGGTGCTCCTACTAGTTGCATCTCCTATTGATTTCTAGTCTGCATCTCCTTCTTAGCCCTATGTTGTATCCATAATTTGCAGTTAGGTCTTAACATGTGCCCCTACCTACCACAATAGTAGCAAGGCTCTCGCTACCTCTACCAAGCATTATTCCATTGTCTTGGCTAGTCATTTTCCAAGTGTTTTGGTGGCTGACTCCTCCTACTAAAACCTTTGAATCCTCTTTGTTGTGCCATCTCAGGTGCAATCTAATTAACTAGTGTCGTTGGCAGTGTTATTTGCATTCTAACGTTCCACACCATTGGGTTATCCCAACATTCCTTAGATTCATGATGCATCTTCTAACATATATTACATGACTTAACATTTCTTGGGGCATTGATCACTCCCATATCTAGCAACTATTTTTTGATTTTCTTTTCCAACCGCCTTTCTAGAGCCATCTTTTCTTCTCTATCCTTCCCTTTCTTCTTGTATTCAAAAAATCATTTGTCATTCTTGGAGTTCTTCTTGTACCACTTTTGCCTTCTTTTCCCCCTATCATCATTAAAGTCACTAGACTCCATATCTAAATCAAATCTTGATGAGGAATCCTCCTCATCATTGCTATAGTGGGAATCTAAATCTTTAGAGTGAGAATTGAAAGAATCCTTACTGCTCTTTTTCTTAGACATACCTCTACCCTTTGTGCTACCTTAGCCAACACATATATGGTAGCATTTCCCTACACTTCCACATTAGCAATTGCAATAATTGTGGTTTTATCTAAACCATTCACGAAGTATGAGCATTGTAGATCCGAAGATGGTCTGTCTACAACATTCAATTTGGTTAGTAAATTCTTGAATTTTTGTGCATACTTCTGTACCAACATTGACTTCTATGTGATTTGTTTGAGCTTCTTTAACACATCTATGGTTGTTTGATATTTTTTGAATCTACTTAGAAAAGAATTTTTAAGTGTATTATATGTAGTAAAATGAATAGCATCATAAGTGTTATACCAGTCCATAGCCTTACCCTTGAAGATTGCAGCAAATTGTTACAATTCAACCTAAGACCCATATATATTATTAAAACCACTAGCCAACCACCTTGTCTTGAACTAGGCAACATGGTATTTTGAATCCTTCTTCTTTTTTCTAGAAAATTTAGAAGCTCTAACCTTAGGATTAACAGGTGGATTGGGATTCATTATCTTTTGCATTTTCTTCTTCGATGGGGTAAAGGGTTAAAATTGAGAGATTTCTTTGTGGTTACTACTGTAGTCTACAGCAGCACTGCCCTTCCTAATACTAGATGATGCAATATTTTAGCCACATGATCAAAGAGGCTTGTTTGCTC
Source organism: Lygodium microphyllum (assembly GCF_053477565.2). Lineage (NCBI taxonomy): Eukaryota > Viridiplantae > Streptophyta > Polypodiopsida > Schizaeales > Lygodiaceae > Lygodium > Lygodium microphyllum. The sequence goes on along the minus strand of NC_141138.1, from coordinate 24,919,711 downwards.
TTGCAAGGTACGCATTTTATCCTCTTCATCCAGAGGATTTGAAGCTGGAGTATATGTAGAGCTAGAAGGAGAATGATAAACTATAGCAGTACCTATAGAGGTACCCACATCTTGGAAATCATCTGTATAGTTTGTACATGCTTCTTTTTCTAGGGTGGTAGATCCTCTTGCTTCTCCTCCATCATTTTTCATTGTTCCCTATTGCTATTGTTGGGCCCATACTTCTCTTAATCTTTTGGATTTGCTCCATGTCAAGATGACATTTGATGGGTGTGGATAGTTCTTTGACATATATGTCGAGGTGTGAGATTAAGCCTTTGAACTACATCATCTTGCTTCAAGGAATATGTTGTTGAGAAATGGCAAATGATGTATGCTCAAGGAAGAGCTATCTTAAATCCCATATGCACAATAAGGAGAGTGGAACAACCCAACTTCTATAAAGCATTGTACTGGACTATCACTTTCATATGAAATGAATACAATATCATGATGCTTGGTACTTGCACTTAGTATCTCTGTCATTGTCACTGTCCTACACAAGATTGTGTTTATGAGTCCAAGTATTGGAACCTAATTCATTTGTGTAATAGTTTCTCCACAGTGTTATGTCAACATGAATCTAGCCTTCATCTTCCATCCTCCATAACTACTGCCATGCTCTAGATCCGCATTTGTCACATGGTATCAGAGCCTAGTCAAGCATGGCATAGCTCCTCTCATCTCTTCTCAGCTCATTTTGAGTGCTGGAACCCATCCTTAACCTCATTTGCATCTATACCTTCAATGAAGCTTCCATGGCAGCCATAGTCAACAACACCCTGTCAGCTTGAAGCTCTCATATCTCTCTCCACAGGCTAAATCTCTCCAAATTTCCTTCTGAAGAAGTGATTGTATGCTTCAAAAGCTTCTTCTTGGTACATCGATCATTGACATTGGGCAACTATAGCTCCAGCATTGGACAAAACTACTGCTTACTATCCTCACTATGTCTATAAACTGATATACCTACTGACCTTGGAGGAAGTAGTGTGAGCAAACTAAGGCACCTCAGCCCTTCCTCTCTTTAAGAGAGTTGTTCCTTGACTAAAGACACTTCTTTTCATCACATTAAAAGTCAATATTATGCTCCATAGGATCCAGAATTGCAAGAAAATGTGAAATAGGCACAAAATTCATAGGTAGAGAATCAACTTGACCCTGCGACTAGCACGACACGCAATCCTCCAGATCTTTGTGGGAAATTTGAAGCCCCCCAAGTGGGAATTCTCAAGCTGAAAGGGCTTCCCAAAATTCTCTCTCTATCCATTACAATCAATGAGACCCTAATTCTCATTCATGTGGGTAGCCATAGCCAAAGCTTCAAAGTTTGATCTTTTTCATTGTTTATTCTCACTGAAGTTATCAACCATCATTTTAATCACTGAGAAACACTCTCTGAAGTTCATTATCATTCTAGAAGTGCTCGAGGAAGTTTAGAAGTCATCCACAAATTCGTGAGAGCAAGCAGATCAAGCACCGACTAGTATTCATTAATACTTAACTAGTGTCAATTTGACACTGATCTTCTTGTGTCTCTTGATACATTAAAATACAACGTTTTTGCTGGTTAATTAAATCTTGTCAACATGGTAGATCTTGAACAAATAGCTAAATTCAATGGTGAAGGTTTTCACGCGTGGAATGAGAAAACCATGTACCATCTCATGAGGAAAGACCTCTCGGATCTCTTTGAGGAAGATGATGCAGATGACAATGCTAAAGAGGAAGATGCTGTACAAGACCAACCTAAAATAAAGACATGGAAGAAGATGAACAACAAAGCTCTAGGTATTATTGCCTGGGGTCTATTCGATGATGTATTACATCATATTTTTGGCATTAGGGATGCAAAGAAGACATGGGAAGAACTTGACAAAATCTTTGGTACACAAACAAAGAACTCAAATGTAAAATTACTTATACAGTTTTATAATCTAACGTCTCCTCTTCGTATCATCCAGGACACGTCTTAGCACTCCATCGGAAAGCATGTCTAGAAAGCTCCACCCGGCTCTCCCATGGAATGTTACGGATTTGCGATCTAGGTCTTTCCGCATCTGCCACGTAGCGGAAGTATCCTGGCCATTCCCACTTAGGATCGACTGGAATTAGGGTTTTCCTGACTGGTCATTAACTAACAACAACTAGCATTGGAACCAAGCGAACTACTTTACGCAGAAACGCTAGGTCCGAAGTGGATTCACGCTGCACTTGGTTCAAGGATAATGGGAAACGAGAGGGATGCAAAGCTCAACCTCTCTGCCATAAGGCATAGTCCCATTCCGTTCCCCTAAAATAGCGTAAATCGGTTCAGACATAACTCTAGGTCATCGCTTTCGTTATTCGTTTTCTTTTACGATCATCCCGTTGTTCTTTGAGAAAAGTTCCCGGCTAACCGGGACCACCCAACCATAGGACGGCGGACCTATGGCCCATCCTCCGCACTTTCCTCGGTTTGTTTTAGTTATGTAATTACCTAACACATTAATTTTACATGTAACAACTAGCTTCTTTAATTAATCCGTTAAACACTGGTTCCTTCACGTAATCTTATCACGTGACATAGAAAAACAATATCAAACAAGTTCTTTATTAACATATTATCATTGTTATCTTTGAAATACAAGAAGTTCCGCCCGTAGGCTTGTCCATAATCTGCCTGAAGGCAATCCAGTAATCCACAGTGATCACTATTCCAAGCTTCTGCCCGTAGACTAGTATGCGGGCCTCGAGATCCAATCCCGAGTCATGTTAGCCTCTTGTGCAGGACCCGGAAGGCGAGGGATTTATGGCTTGAGCCCCCCCTGGCACCCAAGCGTCCTCTTGCTCCAAGTAGAGCTCAACGGAGAGACCTCTCGCGGCGGGTTTGGTCCACGTTCCCGGCGTGGTCAACAACCCCCTTGGTTAGGGTCAGGCCGGCAGTTGGGGGTAACTGAAACTGCCTTTTCCTTCAGGTCTTCAACCTGAAGTATAGGTATTCATTTAATTTGTAATTCATAATTCAGACAGTGCTCAAAAATCTCTAGCAAGCACAAACATTTCCATTAAATCGACCGTGTTGTTTGGCAAACTGCTAAGGAATTATTCTTCCCTTTTAAGTGTATCAGCACTCATTCCCAAGGTGTCTTGTAACTTGGCGAGATCCTTTATAATCCGGGTTAGGGCGTACCTTATTAAGCCAACTTGGTCAACCCTAAAGTTCATTAGATACTTTAGTTTCCGGTTTATAACTTTCCTTATTTAAAAGGATATCCAAAAATACATCCATTTGCAAGATAACTTGAGTAAGGATCTGCCATCCTTTTTGAGGTTATTTACCCTTTCGTCTTGTGAATCACTCACAAGACTACATAACTTCGTACTTGCTGCGCAAGTCCTGCGTTGAAATAATCCGTTTAAGTTTCTTTAAGCTTACGTATGTCGAACCTAGGGTTTCTTTTTAAGAACCTCGGGGACAAACCCTAGTCCTTTATCGTTACGAATTTATTGACCCTACAATAAGGAAAGTAGTCAAGTGCTTAAGGTATAAACGTTTCTTTGGTCTTTAAATCATTTCCAAGGTGTATTTTTCTCTTGAGCATGGTATTTCTAAATTTAGATTGGTTTAGTTATCTTTTGGAAGGTAATATTGATCACCTTGTCATGATTTGTTATCCTTGTGATAATTGATTTTTCAGTCGATGAATTCAATTTGACCTTCCTTTTTCCTTGCAAACGAAACTCATGCCAAATAATAATCTTTTCCTTGCTAAGAAATGCAATTAGCAATGATAACTTTCTAGTAATTTGAGTAACGAGAAAAAAAAACCTTTCATGAATTTCATGATGAATCGTTGCTAAAGGAATAGGGTTAATGGTGCAAGATACAATTTTTATACCTTCAGGATTTAACTGAAATATACTACTATAATAAGTAGATGATCTTGCTCGTAATTCTTTATAATGCATGATGCTATTCGAATGAAACTATGTTCTATACATTATCATTTGTTCAATTAGACTAAACTCCTTCATTGTAAATAACTCGGAAAAAATATATCCTATCCCTAACAATTTCTCTTTGCCTAATTGATTTAAAAATGATTTAAAACCAAGAAGAAAAAAACACCTAGTTTTGCAGTGAGATATCCACATGGATACCAGGAGATGATCCTCCTGCAGCCACTCCTTGGACTTTGTTAGGCGGCATCACAGTTCGATTGTGAAGGCAGCTTTTGCTCTTTCTTCTGGATTTCCACCGTCTATCTTTTGAGGCAAGAAGTCGTTCAAAAAGTTGACCACTAGAAGGAATAATAAGACCTCTAAAATCCTAGCTTCGTCGAAGAGAAAAAAATTTGTAAGCTTAAGGGATAAAGGGTCTATAGGATATAATTACGGTGGAAAAATTATGCGTGAGCGTGGCTTCATAAACATCTATGAAAGCCCTTGGGGTATCTTTGGCAATGGAATGGAAGGATTTGGGAGTTTTTCAAACCCTAAGGTAAAGTTGAAAAATAACACAAGGTTTTATAGTTGGGGAAAAAGATGTGTGCGGGGTTTAGAAAGAGCTTAGGAGTGCACAAAAGAACATATGAGGGTAAAACACGGGGTCAAACACAAGACGGGACTTATGGTTTTAGGCATGGGGATTAAGGGTTTTCTCCTCCTAGAGTAAGGTGAATTTTAAAGGACTTGGCTTTAATGCACCTCAGAAAAGGGTTAATCGTACCCCGAAAAAGGCTTAAGTCTACCCCGGAAAAGGGGTTAATGCACCACGGGAAAGGGGGCTTGGGGGTTTAAAAACCCGAGGGAGGGGGAATGAAAATTCAAAGGAAGGAATATGAGGGGTGAATGGGGGCTTGATTAGCCCCCCCCTTAGGAAGCTTCTACAAAGAAGCTTCCTTTATCACGTGGCAGGAGGGAGGGGGGAGACAATCTGGTGGGGGGGGGGGGGGCAACGAGAAGTCTGACGGTGACGCTGTGGAGAGGGAAGCTGGAGGTGATGGGCAGCAGTGGTGGCTGGTGGCAGGGTAGCATCAGGCGGCAGAATTCGGGCAGGGCGGCAACTATATTCTTCTCCTCTTCCTCTCCTTCGTTATCCGTGCGGCTCTCCCTCTTTAAATAGGGGAGGGGAGGGAATCCTCCCCCCCTCACCTATCTGCATGCATGGCGAGGAAGCCAAGCAAGCTCCAGCGAGGAGCTTGCTGGCTCCTCCATCCCCCTCACACATGCCAGCTCGATACGCCGCCATGGGTCGAAAATTTTTCTTCTTTTATATCTTTAATATATTACATTCTCTCCCCCTTAGAAGAATCGAGATGTCCTTATCTCGAGATAAATTGGGGATATTGATGGCTGAGAGTGCCTTCATCTACCCAAGTGGCATCCTCTTCAGAATAATCTTTCCATTGGACGAGGCATTCTCTCAAGGTTCTAGATCTTAACTGTCTCTCCCTAACATCTAAGATCCTATCTGGCCTTAGTTCAAGGACTCCTTGACTAGGCATTACAATTTGTTGGTCATCAAGTACATGGTTAGGGTTGGGTACATATTTTTTCAATAGGCTGATATGGAATACATTGTGAACCTTTAGGTTCTAGGGGAGTTGCAATCTATAAGAATTGGGTCCTAGGCATTTGAGGATTTTGTACGGCCCACAATACCTTGGACTTAGCTTCTTGCAATCTCCTAGGGATAGAGAACTCTTTTTAGGGTGTACGCGAATGAGGACCATGTCTCCTTCTTCGAAGACTCTCTCTTTATGCTTCAAATCTGCGTATGCCTTTTGTCTATCCTTGGCCGCTTGTATGTCTTGTCTTATTGACTTTATTTGATCATCCATGTCTTCCAACATTGTAACGTGTCCACTGGAACCTTCTAGGACACGTCTTAGCAGTCCATCGGAAAGGTTGTCTAGAAAACTCCACCCGGCACTCCCATGGAATGTTGCGGGTTTTGTCATCTAGGACTTTCCGCATCTGCCACGTAACGGAAGCGTCCTGGCCGTTTCCCACTTAGGATCGGCTGGAATTGTTGGTCATTTACTAACAGCGACTAGCGTCAGACCTGATCGAACTACTTTACGCAGAACGCCCGGTCTGAAGCGGATTCATGCTGCACTTGGTTCAAGGAGAATGGGAAACGAGAGGGATGCAAAGCTCGACCTCTCTGCCAAAAGGCATAGTCCCATTCCGTTCCCCTAAAACAGCGTGAATCGGGTATCGGGTAATCGATAACTCCAAGCCATCATTCTCATTACTTGTTTCGGTGACGTCGATCGTCCTTCTGTTCGTCGAAGACCTTGAGAAAAGTTCCCGGCTAACCGGGACCACCCATCCGTAGGACGGACCCATGGTCCATCCTCCGCACTTTCCTCGGTTTGTTTTAGTTATGTAATTACCTACCACATTAGTTTGACACATACAAACAGCTTCTTTGATTAACCCTGTTATGCACTGGTTCCTTCACGTAATCTTATCACAGGACATAAAGAAAACAATGTCAAACAACTTCTTTGTTATCATTTTATCCTTTTATCTTTGAAATACAAGGAGTTCCCGCCCGTAGGCGTATTCATAATCCGCCCGAAGGCTATCCAGTAATCCTTCAGTGATTACTAATCCAAGTTTCCGCCCGTAGACTAGTATGCGGGCCTCGAGATCCAATCCCGAGTCACGTTAGTCTCTTGTGCAGGGCCCGGAAGGCGAGGGATTTACGGCCAGAGCCCCCTCTGGCACCCAAGCGTCCTCCTGCTCCAAGCAGAACTCAACGGAGAGACCTCTCACGGCGGGTTCGGTCCACGTTCCTGGCGCGGTTCACAACCCCCTTGGTTAGGGTTAGGCAGGCAGTCGGGGGTAACTGAAGCTGCCTCTCAGGCACCAACCTGAAGCTTTAGATATATTTTCATCCTTTAGTTCATTGAGCAAACAATGCAAACAGTCCTTTCTAAACTGTTACAAGCACAATCAATTTCAGTGGTCTTTTAGCTGGCAAACTGTCAAGGAGTAACTCCTTTTCCTCCGAATGCAACCCGCATTCGATCCGGAATCAATTGCAACTTGGCAAGATTCCTATCATTCTTGGGTTAGGGTCATGCCCTTCCAATACATTAGGTTTGTTGTGGCAGGCTCCAGCGACCATGTCGCTTTAGTTAATTGTCTGGTCATTTTCAAATATCTAACTTTCCTTTTCCTTGGCAAATTATTCCCAAGAAAAGGAGTAACAGGATGATTAGTCATCCTCTTGTAAGTTAAATTCTTCCAATCACTTGCCAACCTCATTTCCGAGAGATGACAAAAACTCTCTTGTGGACAAATCTCAAGACTATACAATGTTGCGGCTTTGTGCACAAGTATTGCATCTATTCCACAGAATCCTTCTATCCATTGCTTAACGTTTCTCGATCACGGAGTTTACCTCCATCGAGTAACAGGGTTTTATTGGGTATCCTCCAAATCATTCCTAATTAGGTTGGCCCGTGGTTCTAGAAATATGCAACTTCATCGGAGTTTCATCATGATCCTTAGGATCAAACCTTAGATCATTTCATGCATGAACATCTAATTGTTTCGCCAATTTGTGAACGTGTGTAGGATCTTTAGATTCACGGTTTCCGTCTAAAGCTAGGTCGAATTATTATTGTACTAAACCCTAGTTAACACTTAGGATTCCTATTATATTGACTCAATCATGTCCCACGAATCCTTGTGGTTTAGATTATTTAGTCAATTCAATTATGCTTGTCTTGCGACAAGGATGATCTTTCTAAAGTAGTAAACTAAATCTAACGGAGAACAATAGATACAATTCCACCAATACGCATAAGCATGCGGTTTATTGTTTTCATGCAACACATGGTCCATGATAACTTTATCTTTCCTTGGTAAGGTAAAATGTTTGTTAATCTGTACGCTAACTTCCCTAGGATCTACTAGGTCTTACAAGCTATTTGCAAGTCCTTACGTACACTTTAGTACTCTATTAATTCTTTCCGAATGATACCTTATGATGCTAACCTTTTTTCTATGAAATCATTACGAGAAGTATGTTACCTAATGTGCAGTATACGCTTATTTCTAGCATATCTAGAACGAAGATAATGCACTTATAAATTCCATTTCTTTGCCTAGGTTTAGACTCATTGCCTTGAAACGGCACCAAAACTACATGCATCTAACCTTCTAATCGTTTAAATTCATGACAATTTCAATCTTACCTAATGTTCAAGAGATGTATTTCTTTCCAATTTCCGTATGCATATTAAGCGTAAAAATGCAATTACTTTTTATGGGCTAAGCGTGCCTAATCATTTCCTTATGCGGAATTAACTCGGAAGAACCTGGACTTGTGGAGTCGGGGAGATGTCCACTTGCACGTTCGGAGATGAGCCTCCCGCGGTCGCACCTTGTGATCATTTTGGGGCCATCGTAGTCGTAAATTCGACTTCCGATTTGCCTTTGTGGTCCACGGAGTGACGGCTCTCGGAATACGGCCTTCCGACCTCTGCCTTTATCCTTGTATGCGGGAGAATTCCTCTTCGGGATGGTGCTTGCGACGAAAGCTTAGGAGTCTTCAAGAAAACTCGAATCGGCGCGGAATTTAACCTCGGACGACTAGCGGCTTAAAATCTTCTTGCGGACCTTTTCGATGGGTCATACGGGGTCTTTATGGCTTCACGGTCCCCTCTTCCAAAATCCGGGAAGGGGTATTAATGGATCTTCTTGGAAAAGTGGCGGGAAAGGGTCTTTGGGAAGGCCTTTGGAAAAATGGTGGGAAGGGCCTTTAAGGAGGCCCCTCTTAGAAGCTTCCAAAGAAGCTTCTAAGAAGCTTCTTACTTCACTGAACCACGTGGGGGGAAAGATCGTGAACAGCGTGGCGGCGGGTGGAAGCTGCTTGGCAGCTGTGGCGGACGGATGGCGGCAGCGACAGCGGCCTGGCGGCCAGGACGGACTGGGGCGGCAGCAACGGCTGGTGGCTGGACTGGTGGCGGTCTCCTACACGGCGGCGACCAGCACAGCGACCTCACGTCCCTCTCCTCCACGGCCCGACAGCTTCTCCCTTGCTCCCTCTCTCACAGGCCTTCCCTCTCTCTCAGGCCTTCTCTCCTTAGCACACCCCCTTGATGGGGGGTGTTTATATAGGAATGGGGGGTGGGGAAGAGGGTCTCCACCCACGTGGAGAGTTCCCTCATGCAATCTTCACTTGGCCATCCCCCCCTCCACACTCCCTCTCCTCCAGCCATGCATCGGCTGGGGGAAGGGATAATAGTAAAAAAATTTGCATTAATTTAATTAAAATTGTCCCTCCCAAGAGGATGTTTTTGTGCGGCTTGCGGTTTTGAACTCCCGGTTTTGATTTACCATTGCAGAGGACCCTATTTCACGCGCGCGGGTTGCACATTATACTGCAAATAATTTCAGTGCAAGAGATACCCTTTGTACAGGGTTTACACGGCGTGCGGAAAGTTAATATTTATGGTACGGTTACGCAGAAATATTACATTCTCTCCCCCTTAGAAGAATCGAGATGTCCTCATCTCGAGATAAATTGGGGATATTGAAGATTGAGAGAGCTTTCATCCATCCAGATAGCATCCTCTTCGGGGTAATCTTTCCACTGGACGAGGCATTCTCTCAAGGTTCTAGATCTCAACTGTCTCTCCCTAACATCTAAAATCTTTTCCGGCCTTAGTTCAAGGATTCCTTGACTAGGCATTACGATTTGTTGGTCATCAAGTACATGATTTGGGTTGGGTACATACTTTTTCAAGAGGCTAATATGGAATACATTGTGAACTTTTAGGTTATCCGGAAGTTGCAATTTATAAGCATTGGGTCCTAGGCATTTGAGGATTTTATACAGTCCACAGTACCTTGGACTTAGCTTCTTGCATTTACCTAGAGATAAAGAACTCTTCTTGGGGCGTACACGAATGAAGACCATGTCTCCCTCACCGAAGATCCTCTCTTGGCGCTTCAAATCCGCATATGCCTTTTGTCTATCTTTGGCTGTTTGTATGTCTTGTCTTATTGACCTTATTTGGTCATCCATGTCCTCCAACATTTGTCTTGAAGCTTCCACTCTCAGGGTAGGATCAGAAAAATTTAGAGGACTTCGACAATCATGACCATACAATGCCTGAAAAGGAGTCATTTGAATGCTCTGCTGATAAGAAGCATTGTAAGCAAATTCTACTAACGGCAAATATTGAATCCATCTCTTTGGCTCTCAACAGCAGTAAGCCCTAAGAATATCCTCAATGATTTGATTGACTCGCTCTGTTTGTCCATCTGTTTGGGGATGGTAGGCAGTGCTAAAACAGAGTTGAGTCCCAATAGCTTCAAAGATAGCTCTCCAGAAGTGAGAAGTGAAAAGAGAATCTCGATCGCTAATGATCCTTCTAGGTAGCCCATGTAGCTTGAATATTTCTTTGATAAACACTCTTGCAATATCGGAGGCTTTATAGTTTGTCTTTACTGGAATCAGGTGTGCAACCTTAGTAAGCATGTCAACTACAACCATAATGGAGTTGTATCCTCCTTGGACTTGGGGTAAGCCCACCACAAAATCCATACTGATGAATTCCCATTTCATTTGGGGAATGTCAAGTGGTTGTAATTTCCCTGCCATCATGACATGTTCAGCCTTGATACGTTGGCAAGACAAACATTCGGTGACATATTTGAGGACGTCACCTTTGAGCCTCTCCCAATAATAGCTCTTCCTGACTGCATTAAGAGTTTTTGCATAGCCAGGATGTCCTGCGAAAGGGGAATCATGAGCTTCCCACAATATCTTCTGCTTAAGTGACTGGCTTGCTGGTATACATAGCCTTGTTCTATAGTAAATAAGTCCATTGTCAACAGAAAATTCATGATACTTTGCCTGCAACTTCGGATTCTGATCCTTGGTAGATATTTCTTTCATCATTGCTTGGTAAGCTAAGTCATGGCATGCTTCCTCTCTAGCTAAATCAAGTATAGGGTTGCTTGGCATAGATACTTTTGTAGCCAGAGATCTGGCTGTTGATGGATTCTGCAAGATTAGGGAGTTTAGGAATGCCTTGCGACTGAGTGCATCGGCAACCACATTCTCCTTTCCTGGCCGATACTTGATTTCAAAATCATATTCCTCCAATACTTCAATCCATCGACGTTGCCTCATGTTGAGCTCGTTCTGGGTAAAAATCCATTTGAGACTCTTATGATCGGTTACTAGAGTAAACTTGTTACCCAACAGGTAGTGTCTCCAAAGCTTTAGAGCATGCATGACAGCTAGTAATTCCAGATCATGCGTGGCATAATTCTTTTCATGACTCTTCAATTTCCTTGAAGAGTATGCTACTGGATGACCTTCTTGCATAAGTACACACCCCAAGGCAAGAATGCTAGCATCAGTTACTACCTCGAACTCCTTATTGAGGTCAAGAAGTTTTAAAATAGGTGTTGATACCAAACTTTGCTTCAATCTGTCGAAGCTATTTTGTTCGGAAGTTGACCATGTAATGGATGTCTACTTCTTTAGTAAGGCTGTAAGAGGTGCTGCAATCAAAGCATAGTTTTTGATGAAGACCCTATACCATCCTGTCAATCCAAGAAAGCTACATATCTCTTTGATGGATACTGGTATTGCCCATTCAAGCACATCTTTGACTGGGTCTACTGATATTCCTTCTGGTGATACTATGAATCCCAGATATTCAATCTGATGCTTGAAGAATGCACACTTCTTCATTTTTTCATACAGCTTATGTGACCTCATTGTCTCAAGGACAATCCAAAGTTGAGGTTCATGATCTTCTTCCTGTTTAGAATAGACTAAAGTGTCATCAAAGAAGACAAGCACAAAATCATCAAGATATGGTCTAAAGATATCCTGCATTAATCTATTGAAGGTGGCAGGTGCATTTGTAAGCCCGAATGACATAACCAGGAACTCAAAGTGCCCATATCTTGTATTGAAGGCCATCTTTGGGATATCTTCTTCCTTGATCCTTATCTGATAGTAACCTGACCTGAGATCAATCTTGGAAAAGATCTTTGCACCCTGAAGACGATCAAGAAGCTCATCTATTCTAGGAATGGGATACTTGTTCTTGACTATTGATTGGTTCATTCCTTGGTAATCAATACATAGTCGAAGTGTCCCATCTTTCTTTTTTTGGAATAGTATTGGAGCTCCCCACGGTGAATTGCTAGGCCGGATGTAGCCCTGATCTAACAGTTGCTCGAGTTGTTCCTTCAACTCTATTGCTTCTGGTATGGACATTCTGTAAGGTCTCTTTGCAATTGGCGCAACTCCAGGTACTAACCTAATCTCATGATCTACTTCTCTTTGAGGTGGAAGTTTAGTCAATTCTTCAGGGAATACGTCAGCGTATTCCTTTGGCCAAGAAGGTCCTTCATGAGACTCTTGCTTTTGATCTAACTTGTTGAGTTTGATCAAGTAAACGGGTAATCCTTTTCTGAATCCTTTTATGATCCGAGATATTTTGGCCAATTGGATTCTTGGCACTCCTGACTCACCTTGAGTTGTGACAAATTCCCTTTCAGAGTTTTGAAAGGAAACTTGACCCTTTCCACAGTGAATGTGGGCATCATTGGGCTTAAGCCAATCCATTCCGAGTAGACACTCATGGATACCTAAATTCATGACTCTGAATTTGACTGAAGTCTTCTTTCCTCCCAGAAAGAATTCCACCTTAGCAGTTTGCCTGATACAAGTTACCTCACGACCATTTGCCAATTCCACAAGTAGGGTAGGTGCTTCTACTATGGCTATTCCTAATCTTTTTGCACATGCTGGTGAGATAAAGGAATGTGTACTGCCACAATTAATCAAGGTTTTGAAACCTTTACCTTGATAGTCCGACGGTGTCTGAATTACCGAGAACTGGCGATTCGGCCCTTTCTTGTATAGAGCGGCGTGGACTGTTGCTCTTTCGAACTCTGCTTCCATGGTCGGATCTTCTTCTTCCCCTCCTTTGCACATTTGCCTATTGGCAATGCAGGCGGTTCTTCCTCTTCCATGGGTAGCGGCTCCTTGACCACGGCCTGCTCCTTGGAAAGGCGTTTGACGATGTCCTCCGCTGAGCTTGGGACATTGCCTCTTGAAGTGACCGGGTTCGTTGCAATGGAAACAACGGAGGTTTCGGCCATTACTTTGAGTAGAAACAAAGTTGTTGACGTTATTTGTCCTTGCTTTCTTCCTTTGTCCCTGATTATGACCTTGAACTCTCTTCATTTGAGGTCTGAACGCTCCTCTGTTCGGGTCACTATAAGACCAAGTTTTGTTACTCCTTGGTCTAGCTTGCACCTCTTGAATTATAGGCGCTGCTCGAATGAGTGCATCCTGAAGATCTGATGAACACATAGATTCAAGACGGGTATTTACTGGTGGATTTAAGCCCGCAAAAAATTTGGACACCTGATGCGTCATGTCCATCTGTGGCGCATACTTTAAAAGTGAGACAAATTTAGAGTAGTATGCATCAAGAGTGAGTCCTATTTTAAAGGACTTGGCTTTAATGCACCCTGGAAAAGGGTTAATCGTACCCCGGAAAAGGCTTAAGTCTACCCCGGAAAAGGGGTTAATGCGCCACAGGAAAGGGGGCTTGGGGGTTTAAAAACCCGAGGGAGGGGGAATGAAAATTCACAAGAAGGGATATGAGGGGTGAATGGGGGCTTGATTAGCCCCCCCTAGGAAGCTTCTACAAAGAAGCTTCCTTTATCACATGGCAGGAGGGGGGGAGACAATCTGGCGGGGGGGAAAACGAGAAGTCTGACGGTGGCGTTGTGGAGAGGGAAGCTGGAGGTGATGGGCGGTAGCGGCTGGTGGCGGCAGCATCAAGCGGCAGAATTCGGGCAGGGCAGCGACTATGTTCTTCTCCTCTTCCTCTCCTTCGTTATCCATGCGGCTCTCCCTCTTTAAATAGGGGAGGGGAGGGAATCCTCCCCCTCTTACCTGTCAACATGCATGTGTTGAGATATCGAGCTCCACTCGTGATACGCCAGGGTGACCGTTGTATATTTATGTCACCGACTTGTCAGTTGCAGACGCGGTTGGTACACCGCCCATGAATAATAGCTACATGATAGCTATCCTTATCTACTCTAGTTCGTGGCTCAGTTAGTATGCCACCTTAGTTAGTTGAGTTTGGTTTGAGACCCATATATAGGGTTCTTCTATTTCCTTGTACTAGAGTTCTTTTGGCTTACACAACTAAGAAGAGGAAAACTGTTTTCAGCCTCCACCCTTGTGTGTCTTCCCCCATTGTGCAAGCAAGAAAGCTTCAAGCGAGACTCCTTCCTTCTCTCCCACAATATTGACATGGTATCAGAGCCTTGTTCGTGGTAAGGAGCTCAAGAAAGCAAGCCAAGCTCGCGGTGCTCTGGTAAGAGGAGCAGTGTTGCTTTCATTTTCTGTTTTGGGAGCAGATCTCTGCAGGTAGCACAGCCGGAAAGTGCAGGAGTGCATTGTCTCAGGTTGAGACGCCCTTCGCGGTGAAGCAAGAGGGCAGTATATGCTGCGGGCGAGAGCTTTAGCTCTCGGCGACCTTGTTTTTTTGATTTGAGGCCATTTCGGGGCCTGTTTTGCAGACGGAAGTTTTCTGCACGCACTCAAGAAAAGGCTCAGTTTTATGCTGTGCGACCACTGTTCTACAGGTCGGTGAAAAGTTACTGTAGAAATTGCATCGTATGCTTGTGCGCAGAGACATTGGGAGTTTCAGAATCATCCTTGGTTCCTGTTTATGCAAAATCGTCACTAGGAAGTGACTGTGTGGTCAAATACCACTTTCGCCAGTTTTGCAGATTTGCCCTTGTGAGGGTGAAGCTGTGTTTTTTGCAGTGACAGAATTTCTTGCAGTATTCTGTAATGGCGTCTGATTCTCTTTCACAGATTGTCACTGAAAAGCTTGACAAGAACAACTTCCAGGCATGGAAGTTTAGAATGACGAATTTCCTTATGGGAAAAGGATATTGGGAATTTGTTGCAGGAAATGAAGAAGAACCAGTTCTTCCTGATGTTCCCAATCAACAACAAATGCAGGCATTTAAAACATGGCATGAGAGAGCCAGGAAAGTTATGTATTGGTTGTCTATCAGTATTTCAGACTCTATGATTGTGCATATTCAGGATGCAAGTACGCCAAAGGAGGCATGGGATACTTTGTCAAAAATGTATAGCACAAATACGCAAGCCAGGAAAATGCAGCTCAAGCAAGAGTTGCATAATGTGCAAAGAGAAAGTATGAGCATCAACGACTACCACATGAAGGTGAAGAAGATTGCAGATGCACTTGCTTCCATTGGGTCGCCAGTGGAAGATGATGATTTAGTTTCCGTGACCTTGAATGGTCTAGGAAAGGATTATGCACAGTTTCGGACATCCATTTCAGTTCGTGAAAGATTTCCTGATTTTGAGGAGTTGATTGCTCTTCCAATTTCTGAGGAACAGAGAAATGGTGGTGCATCTTCTTCAGGAGGAACTTCAAAAGAAGCTGTCTTCTACTCAAATGCTGGAAGAGGTAGAGGCAGAGGTAGAGGAGGCCGATTTGGAGGCCGTGGCAGAAATCAGAATATGCAGCAAACTCAAGAAAACCAGTCCTATGGAGGAGGACGTGGTAACTCTAGAGGCAGGGGGAGCCAAAGAGGTCGTGGTGGATGGCAAAGAGGCCAAAATGCAAACAGTAATGTTGAATGCTACTATTGTGGTAAAATGGGTCATATGGCTAAAGACTGCTATAAAAAGCAGAATGACATCATGAATGGAAAACTGCAACAAGGGAATTATGCATCTTCTAGTAGACAGGGTGATGACAGAAATGAGCATTTGTTCATGGTGCAGCACATGAACAATTCTATGACAAGTGCAGAAGAAAGCAATGATGTATGGTATGTTGACTCAGGTGCATCAAACCACATGACAGGTCATGCAGAATGGATGGAGGATGCAAGGAAAATGGAAAAACCAGGATTTGTGGAGACTGGTGATGATACTGCACATCCTATTGTGCAGATTGGAAAAATTCCCTTGTCTATGCAGGGTGGGAAAAAGAAATACCTGTCCGATGTATTTCATGTCCCGAATATCACCAAGAATCTGGTTTCTGTTGGTCAAATGGTTGAGCAGGGCTTGCAGGTCAGATTTAATCCTCATGGATGCTTTGTTGAGGATATGAAAAATAAAGGTCGCTTGATAGCAAAAGGAAAGAAGAAGGGCAGAATGTTTACATTGGATGCAGACATGTCTGAATTGAGTGCAGCAATGTTTGCACATGGGACCGGTGTAGTTGCAGATATTGATATCTGGCATAAACGCATTGGTCATGTTAATGTACAGCGACTTAAATCAATGCAGGCCCAAAATATTGTTGCAGGATTGCCCAAATTCAAGGTTGCAGAAATGCATAAGGTATGTGAAGCCTGTCAGTTTGGAAAACAGGCAAGGAAACCATTTCCTAGACATGTTCAAGAGAGTGAGAAGCCATTGGAATTAATTCACTCTGATGTGTGGACAACTAAAGCTGCATCTCTTGGAGGCTGTCATTATTTTGTCAGTTTTATTGATGACTATAGCAGAAAAGTTTGGGTGTATTTTATGAAGAAGAAAAGTGAAGTGTTTGGGCATTTCAAAACTCTTAAAGCTATGGTTGAAAAAGAAACAGGTCTGCAAATAAAATGCCTAAGGTCAGATGGAGGGGGAGAGTACCTCTCAAATGAGTTTGCAAGGTTCTTGCAGGAGCATGGCATAAAGCAGCAATATTCATGCAGTTATACTCCACAGCAAAATGGAATTGCAGAAAGGAAAAACAGGCATATTGGAGAGGTATCTCGTGCCATGCTCAATGAAAAAGACTTGCCAGATTTTTATTGGGCTGAAGCAGTTGCTACAGCAGTCTACATAATGAACAGGACTCCCACTGCAGCAATACATGGAATGACTCCAGAGGAGAGGTATACTGGTAGGAAACCAGATATTTCTCATTTGAAAATTTTTGGTTGCATTGCCTATGTACATGTGCCAGATGAGCTGAGATCCAAGTTGGATCCAAAAGCTGAGAAGTGCATCTTTATTGGTTACTCTCTGCAGCAAAAAGGGTATAGATGCTATAACCCTTCTACTCGTAAGTTTACAGTGAGCAGAGATGTTATTTTTGATGAGATGAGTAGCTGGTATAGACCAGTAAATGTGATTGATGATGAAGATGCACAAAATGGTAATGCTACACAGAATTCACAGCAGCAGTCACAAAATATTAGTGGACCTGGAGCGTCCTCTAGCAGTGGTTCACATTCTTCGCCATGGACAGGCAGATTGAGATCAGGAGAATCTTCTCAAAGCAATGCAGATAGTGGTATGCAGGTATCACGAAAAGGAAAAGAGAAGGTTGATCAGCCCATGTTTGATGTGAATGCAGGTCACTCTTATGTGGATGGTGAATCCAGTGGCTCAGAACAGAGCATTGATGATGAGTTGGGTATTCCTTCTATTGTTACACCTGGAGTAAGGAAGACCAGGGATGTTTTGAGAGCACCTGGGAGTGAACCCACTTTGCGCAGGTCTACCAGAGTTAGGTATCCTGTGGATAGGCTGAAATATGATGGATTTACAGCCATTCACTATGCATATATGGTCAAGGTGATACAGGAACCAGAACCCACTTCTTTTGAGGAAGCCATGGGAAAAGAAAAATGGGAGAAAGCCATGGATGAAGAAATGGATGCCTTGGAAGCAAATGCTACATGGGAGTTAGTACCTTTGCCTAAAGGTAAGAATGCAATTGGCTGTAAGTGGGTTTATAAGGTGAAGCACAATGCTGATGGTTCTGTGAACAGATACAAGGCAAGATTAGTAGTCAAGGGGTATGCACAAACATATGGCATTGACTATGAAGAAACATTTAGTCCGGTTGCAAGGATGGCAACCGTAAGAGCAGTCATTGCTATGGCTGCATCAAAGGGATGGTCTTTACATCAGATGGATGTAAAGAATGCCTTCTTGCATGGTGATTTGCAAGAAGAGGTCTATATGGAGCAGCCACCAGGTTATGTGCATGCTGTTCATCCTGAGTTTGTTTGCAGGTTGAAGAAAGCTTTGTATGGCTTGAAGCAAGCACCTCGAGCATGGTCTGACAAGATAGGACAGTATCTTGTCACTATTGGCTTTCAGATTTCCAAGGCAGATTTCTCACTTTATGTGAGAAAAACAGAGAAAGGTATTATGCTACTTGTCATTTATGTTGATGATTTGATTATGACAGGTGACAGTGATGAAGATATCCTTCATGTGAAAATGCTATTGAAGCAGAAGTTTGAGATGAAGGATTTGGGAGAGCTGCGTTATTTCTTGGGCATTGAGGTGATTAGATCACCAAGTGGGGTACAGCTCTTGCAGAGGCAGTATGGATTGGACATGCTGTCCAAATATGGGATGACAGGCTGTAAGCCTATTTCAGTTCCTTTGGAGCAGAATGTGAAGCTGAGCACAGATGCAGGTGAGCTTCTAGAAGACCCTACTATGTACAGACGCATAGTAGGAAGTTTGATTTATATGACTATTACCAGGCCAGATTTGAGCTATGCTGTTGGATTGGTAAGTCAGTTTATGCAGGCTCCAAGGAAACCACATTTGGATGCGGCTAGACGCATACTTAGGTATGTGAAGTCCACATTGCAGTATGGACTATTTTATGAGACTGGGGTTCAGATACAGTTGCATGGATACACTGATGCTGATTGGGCTGGTAGTATTTCTGATAGACGATCTACCAGTGGATATGTATTCTCTTTTGGGAGTGCTGCAGTCACTTGGAGCAGCAAGAAACAGCCTACAGTTGCCTTGTCGAGCACAGAGGCTGAGTACAGGGGTGCAGCAATGGCTGCATGTGAGGTAGCTTGGTTGCATAAGCTACTTTATGATATGCATCAGTCTACAGATGGGCCAGTTGTCATTTATTGTGACAACATGAGTAGTATACACTTGGCAAATAACCCAGTCTATCATGCTAGAACAAAGCACATTGAGGTGCATTATCACTATGTGCGAGAGAGGGTTTTACTAGGTCTTATTGATCTAGTTTATGTCAGCACAGAGGATCAGGTAGCTGACATATTCACGAAGGCATTGGGCGCAGAGAAGCTGCGCAAGTTCAGAGACCTGCTTGGTGTGCAGGAATTGGGATTGAGCTCGAGGGGGAGTGTTGAGATATCGAGCTCCACTCGTGATACGCCAGGGTGACCGTTGTATATTTATGTCACCGACTTGTCAGTTGCAGACGCGGTTGGTACACCGCCCATGAATAATAGCTACATGATAGCTATCCTTATCTACTCTAGTTCGTGGCTCAGTTAGTATGCCACCTTAGTTAGTTGAGTTTGGTTTGAGACCCATATATAGGGTTCTTCTATTTCCTTGTACTAGAGTTCTTTTGGCTTACACAACTAAGAAGAGGAAAACTGTTTTCAGCCTCCACCCTTGTGTGTCTTCCCCCATTGTGCAAGCAAGAAAGCTTCAAGCGAGACTCCTTCCTTCTCTCCCACAATATTGACAGCATGGCGAGGGAGCCAAGAAAGCTCCAGGGAGGAGCTTGCTGGCTCCTCCATCCCCCTCACACACGCCAGCTCGATACGTCGCCGTGGGGCGAAAAAATTTCTTCTTTTATATCTTTAATATATTACATATAATTTGGATGTAAAAGACACTTCATCTATGACTGTACACATCAATAAGTTCAAGAGCCTTAAAACTCAGCTAGCAACTCTTAAAAAGAACATTAATGAGGATGAGGCACTAGCACTGCTACCTGCTAGTGTTAATCTTGAACCGTATGAGAACCTTGTTTCAACACTAAGTAATGTCCCCAGTCTCTCACTCAAAGACATTGACACTCACTGCTTGATGGAGAAAGCAAATTTAAAAGAAAAGATGTAAAAGATACCATCTCAAGGGAAAATCTCTTATACACCAAAGGAGCGATTGGACCCAAAGATAGAGGTCAAGGATTCAACATCGACAACAAAAGTCGGATGACATGTCATTATTGTGGTAAGATTGGCCATATTGCTAGTGAATGTTTCCACAAGAAAATAGTACAATAGATGCAGAATGACCATCACCAAAACCAATTCATGAATGAAGAAGAAGAAGAAGATGCTTTCGCTACCATCAACAACTCTGACGACAGATTGTTCTAGGGAATTTGTTCCCATAGTGGATTTGCCTTGTAAAAATTCTTGCCAAAGATGTAAAGTCTCAAGCTTTAACTTGATTAGGCTGCCTATGAGCTAGTCTCTCGGGCCATGTTATATGTAGGGGGAGAAAAGCCAGTAATTGTAGGGACTCAACATTTGAGGGGGTGTTGAGAAATGACAAATGATGTATGCTCTAGGAAGAGCTGTCCTGAATCCCATATGCACAGTAAGTAGAGTGGAATAACCCAACTTCTATAAAGCATTGTACTTGACTATCACTTTCATATGAAATGAATACAATATCATGATGCTTGGTACTTGCACTTAGTATCTCTATCATTATCAGTGTCCTACACAAGATTGTGTTTATGAGTCCAAGTTAATCTATATTGGAACCTAATTCACTTGTTTAACTGTTGCTCTACATTGTTATGTCAACATGAATCTAGCCTTCATCTTCCACCCTCCATAACTTCTGCCATGCTCTAGATCCACATTTGTCACATGTGTCACCGCTTCAAGTTTTGCAAGAAATTTTGAGTCATGCTATTAAAGCAATGTCATTTTTAGTTGTCTTTTTCATTAGAGGTTCAAGGAAGCAATAGTAGGATGTACACACAGAAAACCCTTTGAACTACATATAGGAAACTTGATGTTCCTCCATAAAACAAAGTTATTTTTAATAGATCTTCAAATCAAATGTTCATGATGACAATGGAAAGATCACCAAAGTGTTACACCCTCCTAATCTATGCAGAACACATAATAAGGCTGCAATGATGTATACATGAATACACCAAATTGTTGTAAAGGTAATGTAGAAAAAGATCATACCATATTAGGCAATGAATTGAGTCATCTTTTACCATGTCGTCGTGAACTTTTTTCCCCCCTATTTTGGTCGTTCTCAATTTGAGTCTGTATAATCTTTTGGATACAAGTTAATGGCTCCTTTTTCTTGTCTCTATACCATAATTTTTTTGGTGCTATAATGACTTATTTTGGAAAAATACTTACTGCAATACGTTCCTTAGCTGATGCTTTTCCTTTCCAAAAGAGAGTTTTTGGGTTTGTGCCAAAATCATCACTTTGAGGAATTTCAAAATGCAAAATGTGTTTCCGTTTTGACATATGAATTTTGGGTAAAACCCTCACTTTGAGGGACTTCAAAATGCGAAGCAAGACTCTCAAACTTGGAGGATGGAAAATACTAGTGCTTTCGCTCTCCAAGATATTCATTGTCGCCTCACAATTCAAAGAGCGCTTGGAACGAGGACTAATTTGATAGGCTTTATGTGGCCCTTGTAGGTTTTGACTCCTCTTTCGCGCAGAGCCCTAAAAAAGTTTTCTATCAGGGTTGTTTTCGAGATGAGTTGGTGGTAGTCTTTTGGAGAAAAGTCAATAGTATGCTTGCTCTTTCCCATTTCTACATCATAATCAATTTTTGCCCAATTTTGAGGGCCAAGTGAGATGTTTTGGAAGAATGCTTGCTATGGTACCTTCTTTGGCCAATGTTGTATCTCTTCGAAACATAGATTTGGGGTTTGTACCAAAATCATTACATTGAGGCTGTCGAAGGTGCAGAGTTTCTAATCATATCTATTCTTAAAACAAGGGTGGGAATCTCATAGAGTGATGGAGTTGAATTTTTCTCTCCAAGATATTCCTTGTCGCCTCACAATTCAAAGAGCGCTTGGAACGAGGACTAGTTTGATAGGCTTTATGTGGCCCTTGTAGGTTTTGACTCCTCTTTCGCGCAGAGCCCTACAAAAGTTTTCTATCAGGGTTGTTTTCGAGATGAGTTGGTGGTAGTCTTTTGGAGAAAAGTCAATAGTATGCTTGCCTTTTCCCATTTCTACATCATAATCAGTTTTTTCCCTATTTTGAGGGCCAAATGAGATGTTTTGAAAGAATGCTTGCTATGGTACCTTCTTTGGCCAACGTTGTATCTCTTCGAAACGCAGATTCTGGGTTTGTACCAAAATCATTGCATTGAGGCTGTCAAAGGTGCAGAGTTTCTAATCATATCTATTCTTAAAACAAGGGTGGGAATCTCATAGTGTGATGGAGTTGAATATCCTTCGAGCTAAGTCAACAATTGCTGCTCTTGATGATAATGAGAATCGAGGGAGAGAGCAAACATTGTGCTGGATGCTTTCATAGGTAAGCCCTCGAGCGGCCCTGTTGTGATTGGATTGTAGGTCACCCCCCTCCATATAGAGGCAACCTCCACAAATCCTCAGGACCTTGTTTCACACAAATTAGAGATCATTGAGGGCCTACGGGTACCGTGTGAAGGTCCCATCGCCCTATCATGCACACATGGGTAGTCACCCAAGACGCCGCATGGCTAGTCACCTTCCTTGGGGAGCACACCCTCCTATGAGTGCGGATGGCCCTTTAGACATTTCTCCCTCTCTCGGGCACCTTGGATGGGGCACAGTGCCCTTTTCACCCAAGGCACTCGCTTAGTGAACTTTGCCACACCTATTTGTAGCACGGTTCCTTACATGTACATGTCTCCCCCCCTTTCGCCCCAAAAGAAAAAGAAGAAGAAGGGGAGGACTCACCCCCTTAATTGTTGTCAATGCACAATCCAGAGGGACAACCAGCCGATGAAGATAGTTTGATTGAATTTTTTAACAAGAAAGAGATTGTCTAACTAGAACTAGAATGTCTCAAGTGTTAACGGTTGTGTCCCCCTCCCTTAGGTGGTAGAGAGCAGCACGGGGGCTGGGTAAGTGACTTGACTACCTACTTAAGGCGAAGCCTGGGGCTGGGAAGGGAACCAAATCAAGAAGAGATGATGGAAGTTCCAAGTGGGAGAGTGTTTGGGAGCCAAAGTGTTGAAATTTGCAAGAAGTGATTAGCCAAGTGTGGGTTGTGGCTATATATAGCCAAACTCCTCTAAAACTGGTCGGTTGCTAGCCAAAGTGTGTTGAAATTTGCAACAAGAAGTGATCAACCAAGTGTGGGCTATGGCAAACTCCTCTAAAATTGGTTGATTGCTAAAAATGCCTATTAATTTGGCAGACTTGTTGAAATAGGAGATTTGATTGCAATAAATGCAGTTCGATCGTACATTAACAATGGAAAAATAATGACAAATGTCTCAAGTAGCCATACAGTAGGTACGCCCTGTCAGAGGGTGGAATCCAATCGACAAACAAAGGAAATGCACAAGAAATGTGTCTAAAATGGAGGAAATTCATAAAAATACACATTAAATTGTCAGGGCTTCAATGTCTCCGTTAGATGTTGATAAGAGCTCACAACTAGGAGATGATAGCTTGACATGACTAAATAAGCCAGGTTAACAACCCCTCAAATATTGGGAGTGTTTGAAGACCCAACAATCTCATATGATGAAGCATTGAAGCTTGGGAAAAGGCTTCGTGAAGAGATGCGTCACATTGTCCTTTGTGGGATAGTAGGTCATTGCATTTGTGGGATAGTAGTTTGTCCACACGTAGCTTCATAGGTGGCTCACGAACATAGTGATATTAAAACTCAATGTGTTTTTTGTGGACATGAAACATTGGGTTCTTTGCCAGAGCAAGGCCACTTTGGTTGTCCACGCGCAACTCCATAGGTCATGTTTGTGGAAAGCCAATCTTTGCCAACATATGATGGAGCCAAATTGCCTTCATAACTATTAAACATAGGGGCACAATACTCAGTCTTTGTAGAAGAAAGGGTCATAGTAGGTTGCTTCTTATTGCTCCAAGAGATAGCTCCTGATCCAAGGAAGAAGGCAGAACCTGTAGTGGATTTTCTTGAATCCACATCACCTCCCCAGTTAGAGTCACTCCATCTAGAAAGAGTAAACCCCCTTTCCATGTATGATCCCGTAGGATTGAGTCCCCTATAAATACCAAAGAACACGCAAGGATGCCCTCCAATGGTCTTATGTAGGAGTCTTCATAAAAGAAGGTTATAGAGCCACCATAAAAGAAATATTCAATTGAGTGTGAAGAAGCCGGATAAGGGAGCCAACAAGGCACCTGTTTCGGGTAACATTTGAAAGGGGATCTCTTGTTGCCAAATCTTGGACTCATGGTCTATGGGGCATGAAATAGATTGACACTCAGCCATACCGAACTCCAAAAGTGACTTGGAGATATACCTGTGTTGCTAGATAAATATGCCCTATGCCATCTGATAAATCTCTAGACTAAGGAAGAAGTGTAGGATCCCAAGATCCGTCATCTCAAACTCGTCTCAGAATATCTTGAGTCTGATCAACCTTCGTAGAAGTGCTCCCTATGATGATAATATCATCCATATATAAGATAATCGAAACATACATGTCACCCTCAACATTATAGTAAAGGTTAGGGTCATGAGCTGATCTCTGGAAGTCACTGTCACGAAAGAAGTGATCAATCCTTCGGTACCAAGCTCTTGGAGCTTGCTTCAGGCCATAAAGGGCCTTTTTCAATCGATAAACCTAGTCCTTTCCTTGTATAAGAAAACCTACAGACTGAGAGATAAATCTCCTCTTCAAGGATGCCATTCAAGAACGTAGACTTGATGTTCATTTGATAGACATGCCAATGGTGATGGTTGCAAGAGCCAAAATAGCTTGAACGGTAGACATATGAGTAGTAGTAGGTGCAAAGGTCTCAAAATAATCAAATCCTGCTTGCTGTAAACCCTTGGCAATAAGTTGTGCCTTATGCTTCTCCAAGTAACCATCTACAAGATACTTAGTCTTATAGACCCTCACACTAATCACCTTCCGTTGTTGAGGATTCAGAACTAAATTTCAAGTCTGATTTCGCTTGATAGAATCGAGCTCATCTTGCATAGCTTGTCATCAAACATCCTGTGCAAGAGCCTCATCAATGGAAGTAGGCTTACTATCATGCAAAATTTGGGTCATAAGAGCATAGTTCACACAAAGTAAACTATCTTGCTAGGCTTGTAAACGAGTTGATTTGCATGGACTTGTAGGAGTAGTAGAAAAATGGGTAACACCTGCATCCTCCATGAGCCATTGATACCATCGAGGAATGGTGATAGTCTCATCATGTTGCGAGAGAGATTGTGGAGCCTTTTGGTACTTGCAAAGCACCTATTTGGGAAAGGGACTCCCCCTCACTAAGTGAAGGTACATTTTTGTCATCCAAGGGAGGCTCCCTAGTTGATGGTTGTGCATCCTTGAAAGGTTAAGGGGAGATAGAAGGGGTAATGGTACTCTCCGAACGAGTAAAGGAGCTCATTGGCAGTGGTAGGCAAGCTGGAGTAGGAGGAGGAGAAGGAGATGGTGGTGGAGGGGGAGGAGCGAATGACAAAGGAGGGGTGCGGAGAGGTAACATGGGGGGAGGAGAGGTACAAAGGGTAGGGGAGGGGAAATCGATGAAGAATCACCTACATTAGAACCATCAATCCAATCCTCGAAGGCCACAGTCTCGTGGAAGATCACATCCTTGCTTACCTCAATCTTGTGTCATAGGATCACAAAGCTGATATCCCTTTGTGGTAGTGTTGTACCCCACAAATATGAGCTTTCTCGACTTATAGTCGAGCTTAATTGTTGTCTTCTTCTTGTCCACATCATGGACAAAGGCATTGCACCCAAAGATGCGAAAGTGAGATACGGATGACTTTTGTCCAAAGAAAGCCTCATATGGAATCATGTCTTGCAAAGCTGAGGTAGAATAGTTGTGAATGTGAATCACAGTTGCCTGCCACCACCTCACCCCAAAGCGAATGAGGTAATCCTCGATGCTCCAATAGTGATCGGGCCATCTCCAGCATGGTCCAATTCATATGCTCTACCATACCATTCCTGGATGGTTTATTTGGATGGGTCTACTCCACCTGAATGTCAGGATCCCTGCAAAATTGAGAAAAGAGGCAAGAATAAACTCTCCACCACGATCAGCTTGAACACCACAACCTTAGAAGGTCATCTATTTCTTAGCAAACACCTTCCACTCGTAGGAACGAGAGTATGCTTCACTCTTGTACTCCAAGAAGTGCGGCTATACATAACAAGTGAATTTGTCAACAATCATCATCATGTACTTGGCCTTCCCAAGGGAGGCTGTGCCCATAGGTCCACAAAGGTCGGTATGAACCAACTCAAGTGGTGTAGAGGTCCTCCAAGTGGCAAGCTGTGGATGTGGCTGTCAATGCAACTTGCCCCTCAAGAAGCTATTCAAAGGGTTCTAACAAGAGGGAAATTTGGAAGTCCCTCCACCATCTTTCTTTGAGAATCCCACTAGATCCCATCCATGTTCAAATGACCATACCCAGCATGCCAAAGTAGCCCAAGCTTGTGGGAAGACCTCATGCTAATGGTAAGCATATCAAAACCATCCTCTTGTGTGCATTCTAAAGTGCTGCACTTGTAGACTCATCCTCCACTGTATTTGCATCTCTGATGAAGAGGTATACGTAGTTGGGTAAGACCATAGACAAAGCGAGAAGGTTAAAGCCTGAAAGAGATACATAAAGAACTTTGACAGAGGAAGACTGCCTATCTGGTAATAGGGAAATGGTCTCCACTCCATGAATTGGAACCATAGAGTTTTCACGAATGGTGACAGTGTCCCCTTTGGAAATCAAGTATTGAAGTTAATCCTCTTGAAAGGTCATGCGAGCAGAAGCTCTACTATCCATGAGCCATGGTTTCTCCGGAGTGGAAGAAGCAAGGGTTGAATCCTTCTCAGCAAAGACATGCATGAAGATAGACTTCGTTGTGGTGGAGGTGGTCTTCGAATCCTTCAAATCCTTCTCCTTTGGCTTCAAATGGGGCTACTTTTGCTAGCACTTCTCTGCAGGGTGAGTGCCCTTTCCATTGTGTGGGCACTTGGGCTGCTTCTCCTTCTTCTCGTCCTTCTCGTCCTCTTGCTTCTTGTCCTTGGCCTTCTCCTTTTTCTTCTTCCTACCACTAGTACTTGTAGTAAAAGCATTGGAGGAGCCAGAACCATTGGCCCCTAAACCCGATTTGATTGTGACGTGTGATTGCCCCAATCATTACATCTGAGTTAAAGGTGATATGCTTTTCCTTTATTGGTCTTACCTCCAAATCCTCTATGATTTCTACTAGGTTTGCAGCCAACTTAGCAATGTCTTTACCCTTATCTCGGCTAAGATGTATTTGTCCTAGACAATCCTTTTCATAATGACCATCATGGCACACAAGGGGACATAATCCTTCCTCTTTTGCTCATTTGGGCAAAATCTAGCCACTTGTCTAGGTTTCTCACATCTCCAACAAACTACACTTGTTTCTGGATTATTATTCTTTCTAAAGTTAGGGTGTTTATATGGTGAGGGGTGTCCCCTTGGGTTGATATGCCTCTCCACATAAAGGATCTGTTAGGGAGTCCTATTGGATAAGCCACATTTTGACTATCCATATAAGTATAATTTGTTTGCATTTGGGCTACTTGTTGTCGTTAATGAGTTTGCTTTGCTTAGCATTGATCCTCCACATGATTGTTTCTTAAGCAATACCCACAAAACAAATTTCTCAATTGATTAGGAACCACTCTACTCAGTGTGGGGTATTTTGTTGCTAGATGATTGAAATCGTGACATTTCTTAACTAGGTGTTGGACCTTGGTGGTGTGGGATTCCTTTGATCATATAATAGGGTTGGTCTTATTACAGTAGCATGTTGGCTAACATTATAAACTCCCTTCACATTGGGATTTACCTCAGTTAAAAAATATTTTTTCAAGATATATTGGGGGTATCATATATGGATTTAATCTTGAATATGGCATTGATGATGGTGTTACACCTGCACTTGTTATATATGTAGCCTAAGGAGCTACTGGAGCTCCTACATATGGCATGCTAGCTGCCATGGATTGCATAATATTTGAGGGAACTAATCAAGGGTTAATTTATAAGCCCTTCCTCCTCTATTCTCCTAATTGCACTTTCTCCCACCATCATGCTTCTATCTTTGCATCTACAAAATTAGCTGGTTGATTAAGGTTTACATGTTTCCTAACAGATGCTTGTAATCCCTTAGTAAAATTTCTTTTTTTTCTTATCCTTTAAGGGAGCATTTTGTTCCATTTTCCTAATTAATGTCCCCATCTTTTTTATGTAATGCTCCATGGTTTCTCTTGAGTTTTGTGATAGAGATGGTCAAACTCTAAACCTAAACGGTCCAAAAATCCTTGCCACCTAAACTTAGTTAAGAATGCCTCTCTTAATACTACGTAACTCGTCCTTGTGGCAATAGGAAGGTTATCATACAACAAGGTTGCTTTGTTCTTCAAAGGTACTGGAAATATGTGAAGTTTTTTATCATAATCAATGATCTCATTCACTGTGCACATCACTTCAAACTGGTGGATATGCATGTCAGGATCATCATCCCAGTGATAAGAATATTGTGTAAAATCTGTAAGTCGCACAAGTGCTCTCACATCCATACATAACACTCTTAGTACTTCCTCTAGATCTTCAAAGATTGGAATCCCCTTTTTTGGGTCAACAAATAATCTACTAAGACCCCAATATTTTGAAAGGCTATCTATATTGTTGTCCTCTCCTATATGATGAATGGGGGTTTCATTTGTTCTATGTCCTACCATTTCAATGGAAGCATAATCACAACCCACAAAACTGTCACTGTTGCGACCCTATTATTTTGTATCTTCTTTCTTCTCACTAGCAGTTGACCCCTTCTTCAAGCTACTCTTATTGGTACCACTCGTTCCCTCGGAGCTTCATGTTTACCTCTCAATCACAATTTGACTCAGTTCCAATAGAAGACGTCTCCCTAGTGACTTTTCTAGTTTCTAATGACAATTCTAGTCTACCTTGCAAGGTGTTCTGTAGCTCAATGTTCAATTTTTCTAATTGCTCCACTATTTGCTCAATTATCTTTTCCAATCTTCTTCTTGCTCTCTCATCTCGTGCTAACTTCTGGCTTTTACTCATTCACTCTTGTACTTGGCAGCTTTCTCTATCATGCACATCCTCCCTCACCCTTTACTATAGGCGCCCTTGTTTATGTAGACTCAACTTTCAAAGGATGTCAAGTAACTCCTTCTCTTTAACCCCAGAGGGTATATCATCATCGAGCTTTTGTACTAAATCTAATATCTTTGCCACTTCCCTCGATTCCTTTGTATCAAATGTTAATTTCATGCCCTTAGTAATTGCTACCCCCCCAGAGGCACGTGAGTCCAATCTATTCTTGTAAAAGACTTATATGCTTATTTATAAATCCAATCATAATGGTGTTTCACACTAATGGTATTAAGTTGAATTTCATTGACTAACTTAAAGTGCGATGCTAATAGTACAATCCCCTTTTCTTCATCTTGGAATATCCAATTCCTAGTGCATAGTTGTTTGACATTGACCCACAATTAGGGTCTAAAGTATTTTCATCCATCCACCACCTTAGTTTCCCTTCCTTATCTATGATAATTTGTTGAATATCCTGTGGCAATTGGAAAAAGAAGCCTCGTAGGAAAGCCTCATTGTAATAGCTCATTAGAGTCTCATTCACTTATATTGATAATTCTTTTGCTAAGTCTCAAAATAACCAATTAAGTCCTATGGGTAGGTCAAATAGGTATAAAGTTCTAATCCTAATCTTTATAGCTTCTCCTCATCTCTCAGAGAAGACTCCTCATATGTTGCTCCTGCCATGCTTGTGGTGGTTTATTATTTGGCCCTGTTCAAGGATGCTGAACTTTGGAATATGTTTAGTTTAGATAATTGGAAGATTGTATGGATCTTCCCTCTGTTTCTATTCCTTACTAATGTAACTTTTTTGCCATTAACAAATTAATTCCTCTAAATTATATTTAAGTTACTAAAATAGCATAGACCACCTCCTCATCTCCTTAAGTAACACGTTTTCCCCTCCTGAAAAATGCACCAAAAAATGATGGCCCCCTAAGAGACCCTTGGATAAATAGGCAAAATAGCTATGCCTAAAGTCATTGTGTTAATCAAGGATTAGAAATGGAATAAAGAAGTCTTATTGACCTCTAATTAATCATATAAACAACAGCTTCATCATACACATGTAGTCCACCTTAATTTAGTTCAAGATTTTACTTAAATCTCTCAAAATTCTAAATTTCACACATTAACTTTTCTATTTTGAACCAAAACTATCAATAATTTAAGTTCAATTCTCTCTATATTTAAATCAAAGAAAAATATATTATAATTCTTCTAATGAACTCTTCAATTTCATTAATACTATGATAAATATTAATATTCACTAATGATTATTCTTATTCTTAACTTCGTATTCCAAAGGAAGCATCCTCTAATAAATTCCATTAGCCACAAAATTTTAGTACATACTCTAACTAAGAAATAATCTACAATATATTTTCAAACTTTTGACAGATTCCTTCCTTATCTCAACTTATTAATTTTCCTATATTTTTGTGTAAAAATAAAAATATTCATAATAATTACTCTTCGACCAAAAAATTCAAACCCTCTGACCCATTGAATCTCCATAACAAATGTATCTTTCATACTAATTTTCATCATTAAATAAAATTATTTTCTCCTAATATTCACTAATTCGATATTAAAAACACTCAAAATTTGCCATTTCAACACTTAAAAATTAGTTATCTTCAAATCTAGAGATCCATAGTGTTTAACCTTTTCTAAACAAGTCCCTCTAATCATGTTTTAGTTTTTTTTCAATAGATCATCATTATTATCTTTCTAATTTTCTTAATTATCACTAATTATGATAAAAAACAATCCTTTTAACCACTAAAATACTTGACATCTCTCAATAAATTCTTTATCTTAAGGTGAAATTTCATTCTTAGATGCATTTTGTCATGTTTTAACTTTGTTCAATATATTTTTCATAAATAGTTTTCAAATTTCTTGATATCCACTAATTAGAGCCTAAAAATGTAGTTTTTGACCTATTTTTTACCATTGCTTTATCATTTTGATTCATGTGATACAAGAAATGAACTTGATTTTATTGATTTAAAACTCAAAGATCAAAAGAACAATTCTTTTAACACTAACCTCATTCACACTATCCATTTTACTTCATTGTTTATTAGAAACGAAAGTACCCAACTAATAGAAGAATGAAATATCTTTGGCCGTATTTGACAATGCTTCTGCTTGCTTCTCCTCTTCCTTTAAACTCATCAATCTCAAAAATCCTTAATCTCATTTTTTCTTCACTAATATTTGCTAATTTGCTCTTAATCTTGTTGAAAATCTCTACTATGAAATAGTCTTCGAGAATGGGATGAGATGAAAGAAGAGAGAAGGAGTGCTCATTTGTTGCTCATACATGAGAAAATATTTGTCATTTGTTGCATCAACTCATCAACATTCTCCTTCCATGATGGCGCCCATTTTTTGTGTATTTTCTTCCTCTCTTGCTCATCATCCCATTCAAAAGACATTCCCACTCAACTTCTTGATTAACCCTCTCTTCAAAATGTATAGGTTTCACACTTGAACTAGTTCTTTTTGGCACCCTTCTACAACTCCAGCCTATTTTTGTTCCCACCCATGGCTTCTTGACCCAAATTCTATACATACTTGCTAACTTATACTTATATTTTCTTCTGTCTCCAAAATGTCTACCGCTTCCATTAAAAACCTCTCCTCGTATCCGCCTTCTACCACTTATTATTTTTTCGCTCTCTAAAATTTCTTGTCTAAAATATCTCAACTCTCTCCACTTCTAACTCCATCTTAGCATTATCATATATGACTTTAAGATCTAAATTCGTTTTAAATTTTATGAAAAATATTGCATACTATAGAGCCAAAACCATCGAATTTGCATAAAAAATAGTGTAAAAATAGCTCAAAATAAGGGGTTATCAAATGTAAACTTGAGTGCTAATATTGGGGATGAGATAGAAAAGACTAATGTGTTCAAGAGAATAGTAGCGAGTTTAATCTATATGACGATCACATGAAATCAACTTGAGCTATGCTATTGGGCTTGTAAGTCAGTTTATGCAGGTACCTAGAAAGGGGCTAGAAAACCTTGTTTGGATGTAATCAAATGTACATTGAAGTATGTAAAGTTTAACTTGCATTATGGAATTTTTTATAAGGCAAGTAAGGATATACAAATATTTGGGTATACAAATGCAAATTGGGTTGATAGCATGTCCAATAGAATATCTACTAGTAGATTCATATTTTCTCTTGGTAGTGTAATGGTTACTTGGAGTAGCAAAAAGCAACCAACAATTACTTTATCGAGTATAAGTGCTAAGTATAGAGGTGTTGTTATGGCAACATATAAGGTGATTTGGTTACAAAATTCATTAGTGATCTGGATATATAGGTAGATGGTCCATTTGTCATTCACTATGACAACATGGGCAATATACAATTAGCTAGGAACCTTGTGTTCCATGCTAAGACAAAATACATTGAGATGCATTAATATTTTGTGAGAGAAAAGGTACTTGCAAGTGAGATAGACTTGGTATGTATCAGTCGTAGGATCATGCAGCTAACATTATCATGAAGGCATTAGGTGCAAGGAAGCTTTGAGGATTTCAAAGCTTACTTGGAGTTAGAAAGATGTAATTGAGCTTGAGAGGTAATGTTCAAATGGAAAGCTCAACATGTGCAAATATTAATGATGGACCACCTAGTTAGATGGATCTGCACATTTACACTTGGCATATTGGTGGTTAGTTACACCTACATACACGAGCATAGTTATAGTTCCCATTGATTAATATAGCCAAGTATGTGCTATTTGACTTAATAGGGCACTTTATTTTATGTTGTGTCTTATCTATACTTTTGTACATTTTATTTTGGGAGGAAGAAGGAACAAAAAGCTAGCAAGAAAATCTTTAAGCCTCTATCTATCTTCTTGTGTTCTTGACTAAGGTTCTTCTTGCATGTGCAACAACTCAAGCAAGTACCCCCAACATGTCATTTGTAATAGTACCAACATATTTCCTTTCTCAAAGTACTCAATTTTTGCTTGATTTGAATCTCCTTGCCTATGTATTTACAAAGAATATATATTTCCTTTCTCAAAGTACTCAGTTGTCTCTTGAGTTGAATCTCCTTGCATTTGTATTTACAGTGAATATATCTTTGGAGGTGATCCAATCTATATGTGATTTCTTTACATTTTTTATATATCCCAACATGCATTTATCAATGACTATAGATAATCAATACATTATTTTTTAATCCTTGGTATTCCATTATTTCTATCCTTTCATTCTTCTCTACTCAAATGCTCACTTAGTTCTAACGTCGTTTCATTCAGATACAACATTTATGTATAGGTAACATGAGAATTCACGTGTTATGCTAATTGTCATTTATGTGTAGGTAACATGAGAATTCATAGTACGTGTTATGCTAATTGTCAAATATCCATGAGGGGTCATGATGCCTAGCACCATGCTACGTGTAGACACGCAGACTTGTTTGGCTAGGTGGTCCACCATCAATACTGCATGCATTGGCTTGCCATCTCAACATAAAATTGACTAGTAGCATTGAGCTCTAGGCCCTCAAGGCATTGGCCATACTATCAAACTTTAATGGAAGCTTGCAAAGCACCATCCTATAATATACCCATGCCCAAACTCAATACAAATATATCCATGATTATTTTAAACCTTCTTGACCTCTATAACAATCCCTAAGTTTATTTTATAAGTTCTATGCCTTTTCTTCAATAGTTTAATGTCATTATTTACATGAGAATTCATAGTACGTGTTAGACTAACTATCAAATATCCATAAAATGAGCTATCTAGCCCCTATCTAGGCATACAATATTAGTATTCTTGAGCAATAGAAAGCATCCCATGAGTTCTATATGTTAGGGAGAAAAGATTGATTAAAAAGAGAGTAAATAATTAGGAAATAACAAAGCAGATATGCTAAATATGAAATATGTGTATTGTATATATAAGACAAAGCTTACAAAAAGCTTATAAAAGCTTGATGTCAATGGCTAGAATTGATTGCCTTTCTCTCTCTTTTGTCGGATTTTATTATCTTTAGCCTCACATCTCTATCTAAAGCAAGCCAATAGCAATCCATAACTTATAAAAGAGACCCAATTAGAGCCAAAGAATGGGTTAAGTCCTTTGTGAACATTAGTGAATAGTAATTAAGCTCAGTCTATCACAGCCCTCCACAACTCCATATCATAATCAATTCATTAAATCTAAACTAATGGAGAGGACTAAAATAAGGTGCTAGACTCTTGTATTTAAGTAGATTGCTCCTCAACATCCCACTCACCTCAATTGAGAAGAGTTTATACTATCCTATTCTCTCCATACTTCAATTTCTACACCATAGCTTACTTGTACCCTGCCTTATTGTCCCCATCTTGTTAATGACCCAAAAGGCAAGATGTCACTTCTTGGTTTTAAGCTTGGAGGAACAAGTGATGGAGACCGACTCTTTGTGTACAAAGGACGATGGAGTGAGAATTGCAGACCTTGTGGTAGCATGCGTCAGCGAAGTCATCAAAGCTTGGGAGCTCTATACAGACATTTAGACCACATATGGTGAGTTCCCTTACATAGACTATTTTTCTTTGGTTATTTTCTTTCTTGATGGGTTGTGCATTCTCATCCGTGACAAGTTAAGTGAGTGAGCAAGATGGTAGGAAACCTCATAGGGTGAGAGATTTTGAGTAGACTTGGCTTGAGGGAGCGCATGATTGATATGCATATTTTTGTCTAGATTTGACACATAGGCAAGGTGACCCTACATTTCGGTTCCGTTACTGGGATATGACAAAATCTCTCTTGAAAAGTATCCAACCATAGACGGTGAGCATAATACACCAAATCCAAGCAAGGTGGGATTTCTCGCCATGATGGGTTCAATGCGAAAATGTTGTGCGCCATACTTAGGATGGACGGGTTGGTAGTCCATGGAATGCTCATGTGTTTTTGCTTTCACAGGATAGACTTGGATTTTTGAAAAAATATCATATTAGAAAAATAAATTTTTTAATTCAAGAAAATTTAGAAAAAAACAAAAAACACAAACTACTCTCACTTGTATGTAACCACCATATCTTACGTTCTAGGCACCAAGTGATCCATCACTTGAATGTGCTTCATGGATTGAAAAGCCACCAAATTCCAGGTTTCCACTCTAATTTTACTGATTTTTGTTAATTTTTACCATGGGATTGTCAGGTGCCTGCCCATCGGTTGTTTAGGGACAGTTTTAATGGTCTATCGAGAAACGAATCTAAGTGTCGTTGCTTGGCACTCCCATGGAATAGTCCGAGTTTTCTCACCTAGGGTTTCCTAAATCCGCCAAGGCAATGGAAAGCTCAGGGCTGAAACCTGTTCAAAGAGTAGAGAGAGCGAAAGGGAAAAACTCCATGTCCATGAGCCTTCAAGCTCTCAAGCTCATTCCTTCATTTCCACACACTGAACTGAAAAGCACACACACACTACAAGATAAAGTGACCTAGTGTAAATGTAGACTAGACTGACTAACTCTAGTCAGGTCACTGATTGACTACTAACTCGATTTATTTATTGTAGTCACATGTAGACAGCTGTACACACTAGCTGTCATAGATGTCGGTCATAGATGAAGACACACTGACGGTGAGCTTGATTTCTAACACTCCCCCTCAAGCTCAAAAACAAAACTCAAATCATCTGCATCACTCCAAGTAGCTGTCGAAAGTGAATGAACTTATCTTTACCAAGTGATTTGGTAAAGATGTCTGCTACCTGGTCTTCAGTCTTCACATGCTCCAAGTCAATCTGATCTGCTAAAACCATTTCCCTGATGAAATGGTAGTGAACCTCAATGTTTTTTGATCTTGCATGATAAACAGGATTGCTTGCTAACATAACACTGCTCAAATTGTCACAGTATAGCTTGACTTTGCTGTCCAAGTGTACTCCCAAGTCATTCAGTAACTTCTGTAACCATTTAGCTTCACAGGCCGCCAAGGCCACACCACGATACTATGTTTCCGTACTGGACAATGCAACTGTAGGCTGTTTCTTACTCTGCCACAACTGATCATGCTACTACCCAATCCAAATGCATAGCCACTGGTTGATCTCCTGTCATATGTGCAACCAGCCCAGTCAGCATCAGTGTACCCCATCAAGTCAAGGGTTTTCCCATATGCATAAAACAGCCCATGATCTGTGGTACCCTTTACATATCTCAGAATTCTTCTAACTGCATCCAAGTGTGGTTTGCGAGGCTTTTGCATGAACTGACTGATTAGCCCCACAGCATAACTCAAGTCAGGTCTAGTGATCGTGAGATAGATCAAGCTGCCTACCATCTGTCTGTACATAGTAACATTCTCAATCTCTGTCCCAACATCAATCTGCAGCTTAACATTCTGCTCCAAAGGCGTATCCATAGGCTTGCAATCAGCCATACCATATTTCTGTAACATGTCATGAGCATACTGCTTCTGTAGCAGCCATATGCCTCGAGGTGTAGAAACAACCTCAATCCCCAAAAAATATTTCAGCTCTCCAAGATCCTTGACCTTAAACGCAGCCTGTAAACATGTCTTTATTTCTGCAATCCCATTTTCATCATCTCCTGTAATGATTAAGTCATCAACATAGACAACTAGAAAAACATAGCCACCATCTGTCTTCTTCGCAAACAGACTATGATCAGCATCTCCCAATCGGAAACCATGTTGCTGTAAATAACTGCTGATGCAAGCATTCCATGCTCTGGGTGCGGTTCAACCCATATAATGCATTTTTCAGCCGACATACATGTGCTGGAAATTCTGGATGTACATAGCCTTCAGGCTGTTCCATGTAAACCTCTTCCTGTAATTCTCCATTGAGAAATACATTCTTTACATCCATCTACCATAGTTTTTAGCCTCTAGCTGCTGCCAAAGCAATCACAGTTCTAACTGTAGCCATCTTTGCTACAGGACTGAAAGTCTCCTCGTAATCAAGACCATACTGCTGCGCATACCCTTTTGCAACCAGCGTGGCCTTATATCTTTCCAATGATCCATCTTATTTACATTTTACCTTATACACCCACTTGCATCCAATAGGTGTTTTGCCCTCAGGCAACTGTACCAAATCCCATGTACAATTTTCAGCCAAAGCTGAATATTCCTCATCCATAGCAGCACGCCAATTCTCATCTGAAACTGCCTCATCAAACTTACTTGGTTCTCTAAAACCTGTTACTTTCGTCATATAAGCATAATGACGGGCTGAATATCCAGTGTAAGTATACTTGTCAACAGGTCGTCTAACCCTCTCTGATCTCTTGAGCTGTGGCTCACTGTGAGCTTGCCTCTCATGAGGCGGCACATAACGGCTCTGTCTAGCACCTGGCATCATAACAGACGGAATCCCCAATTCACTATCTAAGCTGTCACTACTAGATGAATCATAACCTGCAGTGAGTGGACCTGTTACATCTTCAAAAACCTTTTCTTTTCCCTTATCTGTTCTCCCCCTCACTGACATATCCGTGTCAGTGGATGCAGTAGTGCGACTCTGTAATCGTCTTGTCCAAGGACTCACTGTAGATGATACATCACCTGTCTGACCAGTCATGGAAGTACTCTTTGTAGGAGTACTTTCAGCATGACTCATACTGGGTGAGCCATCAGTAGGCACTGCAACAGGATTCCCATACCAAGATGCTAACTCATCAAATACCATATCTCTGCTTATGAGTGTCTCATGTGTAGAAGGTACATAACACTTATAAGCTTTCCGTTCCTGTGCATACTTTTCACTACCTTAGGATCCAATTTCTTCCTCTTCTCATCCGGTATATGCACATATGCAATGCTGCCAAATACCTTCAAGTGTGAAATATCAGGTTTATGACCATACAGCCGTTCATACGGAGTGACATCATGAATCCCTGCTGTAGGGGTTCGATTCAGCACATATACAGTAGTCACCACTGCTTCAGCCCAATAACCATTTGGCAGACATTTTTCATTCAGCATAGCTCTAGATAACTCCATCAAAACCCTGTTTTTCCTCTCTGCAACACCGTTTTGCTGCGGTGTATAACTGCATGTGAGATGTCTTCTGATCCCATGTTTAGCAAGATACCTGTCAAAGTAGTTTGAGACATATTCACCTCCTCCATCTGATCTCAAACATGATATGTAACCGCCCAATTCATTTTCAGCATGTTTCTTGAAGTCTTTGAATGCATCAAACACATCATCCTTATGTTTCAAGATATAAAGCCAAGTGTACCTGTCTGCTGAAATCATCAATAAATGAGACATAATATCGTGCATCGCCAAAGGAAGCATTATGTGAAGGACCCTAGACATCAGAGTGCACCAACTCTAAAGGCCTAGTGTTGTTTTTTACATGTCTCATGAAAGGAGACCGTGCCTGCTTCCCAAACTGACATGCAGGGCATACATGACCAAAATCATTATACTTGAATTTAGGCAATCCAAGTACTAATTCTTTTTACTGCATAGATTTCAGCTTTTGTACATTGACATGTCCAATTCTCTTGTGCTAGATCTCTACATCTCTGATGGCACTCTCATCATGAGCAAACATAGCTGCTTTAAATTCAGGAATGGTCGCTTCCAAAGTAAACATCCTACCATCCCTTCTGCCCTTGGCAATTAGCTTGCAGCCATTTCCATACTCCTCAATGAAACATCCATCCTTGTTAAACCTCACTTGCAGATTCTGTTCTGCCATTTGACCCACAGACAACAAATTCTTTGTTATGGTCGGTACATGTAAGACATCATGCAGGCCTTTCTTCTTGCCATCAGGCATCATCAATGGAACAATCCCTTTATGCTTTATGTCATGTTGGGTATCATCCCCAGTACATACATGACCATGTGTACCTGCAACCATCTCATCAAACCACTCTCCATGCGGGGTCATGTGGTTTGACACACCAGAGTCAATGTACCACCTATCATCTCTGTTCTGCCTTGACGCAGTCTTGGACACATAGTGTATGGAAAAGAGTCTATCAACATGATCATCTTGACCACCACTAGAGGATGCATAATGCCCATGCTGTCTGCCCTTTGCCTTGATATCTCCTTGCTTCTTGTAACAATCCTTTGCAATATGCCCATACCGGCCACAATAATGGCAGTCCTTGTCCATGTTGGACTGATCAGACGACTGCCATGAACCAGAACCACCACCTCTACCTCGGGGTGATCTCCCCCTGCCTCTAAACCTACCAGATCCACGCTGGCCTTGTGTATTTGCACCATGCCAATTACTCTGCTGCTGCTGCTGTCCATAAGTATTACGAGTGTCACCACGACCTCGAAATGAACCACGACCTCTAGATCCTCTGCCACGCTGGCTAGAGTACAACACAGTATCTCTACTCTGAGATGCACTAGAACCTGTATTCAAACCAAGTTTGACTTCCTCATGTAGCAACAAAGCAACTAGCTCTTCCTAGCTAGGGGGCTCTTCTCTAACAGAAATGGAAGTGTCAAAAGCTTTGTACTCTTTGCCTAAGCCATTCAAAGCAACAACAATCATATCATCTTCTGATACACTTGAGCCAATAACAGCAAGTTGATCAGCTATGGTCTTAATCTTTGTGGTATACGTCTGGATGCTCTTGCCATTCCTAGACATGTTGTTGAACTATTGTTTCAACTGGATCTTTCTTGCATGTGTCATGGTTCCATAATTTTTCATCAGTATGTCCCAAGCATCCTTCCGAGTCTCAGATCCAGTGATTTGAATTACCATAGCATCAGATATACATAAGGAAAACCAATGCAGCACCGTGCATGCTCTTTCATTCCATAGCCTGTAGGCTCTTTTCTGTTCATTTGTTGGATTGTGTGTAGGCAACTCAGGAGCAACTTCATCTCCTGTACATAAATCCTAATAACCTCTGCCAACTAGAAAGTTTTTCATTCTGAATTTCCATAATGTAAAGTTCTTATTATCCAACTTCTCTCCAACTATCTGAGTGATATTGTCAGGCCCATGTGCATTAGCCATGATGCAATAGACTGTCTATCAAGTGCCTCACTCCCTGCAGTCCAATAAGTATGACTAACTAAGTTCAGTCCGTAACAATTTATGACAGTTTTCTGCACTAAATTGCAGAAAAAACCAGGGTATTTCAGCCCACTGACACCCCAAAACAACCCACAAACAAGTGGTCTCAACTGTAGATATAACTGTCAATACATAAGCTATGTGTTTGCTTCAACTTAAGCTTATGTAACCTCACTGCCAGGGTACATACATGCAGTCTGAAAACTATAAACTGTGAGTAACCAGCAGCAATTTCAAGTCCAAAACTGAGTGTGTCAACAAATTCAGTTTCAGGTTGCAGTCAACCAGAATTCAGCATACCAAGCTCCAATCAGCTCCAAAATGTCTTTTGACCATGTCATACATTTACTTTGTAGTGGCAAGTTCAATACATGAGCATCTGAGTAGGCATAGAAAACTTGTCTTCATTGACTAATGGCATAGACCTCATGAGCTGTTTGTAATTAACCAGGACAGTGTAACTGCATTTATTTCAGCTTCAAAATTCAGTTTTCAATGATCCTCATTGCTTGCTTCAATTCTCCATGCATTCAGCATGTATAGGTCAGTTCATATAGATGATGGAACCCCCAAGATGACATGTATTTCTTCAGTAATGCACAGTACTTGTCATTGACTGTGTATGATAGTTTTCAGCCTGTCATTGATTTTCAGATTTGAGTATTCTGTCATTGACTGTGTATGACAGTTTTCAGTCTGTCATTGATTTTCAGATCTGAGTATTCTGAGCAACTATGTATTACAGTTTTCAGCCTGTTCATTGATTTTCAGATCTGAGTATTCTGAGCAACTGTGTATGACAGTTTTCAGCCTGTCATTGATTTTCAAATCTAAGTATTCTGAGCAAGAGATCTCAGCTCCAAGACATTTGATCCAATGTATACATGCTTTGACACATTCTTGTGCTCCAAATATGCCTTCTAAGTGTAGTACAAGGCTCCTGTGTGTCAGTAATGACTGAATGCATGCTATCCATTCATGTTTACAGCAATTCAGAAATGATTACAGGTCTGTGTCTGTCACTCCAACTCATAACAGAGATCCCACACAAGCATTTACTCCTTGCACACTTCAAATACCTCCAATAGTGAGCATACATGTTCTATGAACCTTGTCCAGGTGCCCCACTGAAGATTGACAGGTTGCTGTTCACTCAGATCAGCAGGCGCAAATTTTCAGAATACAGGTTGCTGTCCATTCAAATCAGCAAGCGCAGATTTTCAGATATAAGTTGCTGTCCATTCAGATCAGCAGGCACAGATTTTCAGATGCAGGTTGCTGTTTTTCAGGAGGCAGTCCATGATTTACAGACACAGGTTGCAATCCATGATTTTAGGACATAGGTTTTAGGAGGCAGTCCACGATTTTCAAACACAGGAGGCAGTCCACGATTTTCAGAAGGCAGTCCACGCTGATTCCTTCCTTTGACTATGGCTTCATTTGCAAGTATCCAGCTTCTTCCTCATTCCTTACTTCCATCTCCTTTGCACTGCAAGTTGTCATGTCCATTCTCCCACAGCCTCATGGATGAAGCTCTGATACCATGTTCAAAGAGTAGAAAGAGAGAAAGGGAAAAACTCCATATCCATGAGTCTTCAAGCTCTCAAGCTCATTCCTTCATTTCCACACACTGAACTGAAAAGCACACACACACTACAAGATAAAGTGACCTAGTGTAAATGTAAACTAGACTGACTTACTCTAGTCAGACTACTAACCCGACTTATTTAATGTAGTCACATGTAGGCAGCTGTACACATTAGCTGTCATAGTTGTCGGTCATAGATGAAGACACACTGACGGTGAGCTTTATTTCTAACAAAACCCACTAGGATCGAACTCAAATTGGGGCTCCTAGTAACCAAGGTCTCCTATCACCATTCTAGCATCGGATCCTAGACATCCTACTTTACATAGAGATACCCAAGTCAAAGCAAACCCATGCTACACTTGGTTCGAAGAGAATGGGAAACGAGAGGGATGTGTCGCTCAACCTCTCTGCCTGTAGGGCATCGTACCATTCCGGTCCCCTAAAACGACATGAATCGGATTCTATCCTAACAATTTCTAAAGGTCGAATGACGGTAAAATCTTGTGAGAAGCCTCCTAGTTCTCTGGGACCACCCTGCCACCATAGGACGGACTCGTTGGAGGTTCTGCCCACCCGCTTCCCTTGATAGCCTTAGTTTTCTAATTAGGTCCTACCACATTTATGTGTGACACTAAGCCTTTAGGGAACATGGTTCATTTGAATAACTTATAGCATAGACACAAAAACAGAGCAAGCAATCTATTTGACAAACAAGTTCAAATAAGTTCCTTAACTTATCTTCAAGTTAATATTTGTCTCCCGCCCATACAGGAGAAATTATGTATCCCTTTTGTCCAACAGAAGTATCTCTTCTACCCTGCAGAAGTAACTGGTCCAAATCACATGGCACCACAAACTCAATCCTTTATCTAGAATAGGATCTCCCAACATGCCTAGACATTGGGGCCACGGAGGTCTTCAACTCCATTCTAGACTTATCAAGGGGTGTCCAGAGCTCCAACTAGCCCGCAAGCTATCTAGGAGCGAAACATCATTCCTATGGTTGGCCTTTTCACCACTCGACCTTCGGCCCATGAATCGAGTAGTGCTCTCTTTGGGTTAATCCGCAGTGAGATCATGGAGGTGATCCACCCATGCAATATATCCTTCCTTAATTAAATCCTTTAGGAATCCATCACAATAAGGCATTCAACCCTAATATCATTTTCTAGGAAAACATTCCTTTATCCCCATGGCAACTTGTCATCACAGACCCTTACCATGCATTTAGCATAGCACTTGGAACAATCATCCAAACAACAAAATACCAACTAGTTGAATGTAAAAGCATTTAGGAAGTTGTTAGATCAACCACCAATTGTATTCTTGCAAAACAATGCAAGAATAGTTGCGATAACATTACCATTGCATATATGTTCTTCCCCTTGGGATCAAAGAGCAATTCTATGTAAAATTTACTTAATACTTGTATGCATAATTTTTAATGTCATTATTATGCCATTCATAAGCCTTGACCGATTCCTCCTTGTAATTGCTCTATCAACAAACAAGTCATATGTAACTAGGTGCAATTAACTTTCCTTAATACATGCACTTTGTAAGCTCAATCTTTTGAATATGTGAGATAAAATTTATCACTTTTGATGACCTATATTCATGCATCATAGTATGGGGCCTAACATATCTCATACAAGAATCAAAACAAGCATCTATCAATTTGGAAATACATTACTTACGATCAAAACCACAGTTGGATTGACAGTGATGCCTTTGCCCAAAGCTTCGTTGCTAGTCGTGGGATTGCCATCCGCACATGACATTCTTCACTTGGGAGCCATCGTCCACAAGTAGACTCAAGAGATTAAGAAGGTGGAATAGATTCGAGATGGGAGAGTGTAAAAGAAGAAGGTTAAGTCGAGTATCGGAATAGAGGTAATTGAGTAGTCTCTCGGGGTAACTCTTCTCTCTCTCTCTCTCTCTCTCTCTCTCTCTCTCTCTCAAGCTCTCTCTCACAATCTCTTAGAGAGTATTGTCTCTACCTCTCTCTTGCAGCCTCTTAGGGTCTCCTTCTACTTCTTGTGCCTCCCCATGCCTCATATTTATAGTGGATTAGAGAAAAGGGCTTGTGGCTAAGAAGTGGAGCTCTTTATCGAGGGGGATCTTGGAAAGATCAGTGATCTGATGCTCAAATCATAAATCTGACGGTTCCATTGGCTCCGAAAGAGGGGTAAAACCCCAAGACACTTGATTAGAAACATCGAGTTCTAGAAATCTTCATATATTTTTAAGATAATATCTAAAATATCTAAAATATACTAGTTTTGCCAAAAATCTAATATTTTTGGACCATCCAAACTATACACATTAATACTAGTGATTAATATAGCTCATAAGTCTTGTTCACATTGTAACTTACGTGAAGGGTGGTTACAGTCCTTGTCAATTCGAGAAAAATATTAGATTTACGACTCTCAATTTTTTAACATATATTTTTAATTAAATAAAAATACTTAATTATTGCTGTTAGCTAGTTTTTACCTTAGTTAGTCTTGTCAAGAATGGCGTGGTGGGGGGAGTTGCTCAAGATGATGCGCCGAACACACACAGAATGCACAA
Organism: Lygodium microphyllum; assembly: GCF_053477565.2. Classification (NCBI taxonomy): domain Eukaryota; kingdom Viridiplantae; phylum Streptophyta; class Polypodiopsida; order Schizaeales; family Lygodiaceae; genus Lygodium; species Lygodium microphyllum. Next base: position 24,875,302 of record NC_141138.1, on the reverse strand, counting down.
GGAGAAGCTCACTCAAGAGACAAGAAGAGAGATGGAGGCCAAAATGTTTTCTTGCTGATTTTTTCTTCTTCTTCCACACACTTTTACAATATACACAAACTATAGATAAGATACAACATAAAAGGAAAGTGGCCTACTAAGTCAAACAATACATAATCGACTACACTAGTCGACTGGCGCTATAACTATGCCAGCTGTAAATAGGTGTAACAACCTGAATATAATAAGTAATGAGTCAGTGGCCATGTGTGAGCCATAATAACCACCGGCATGCTAAGTGTAGACGTGTGGACCCATCTAACCAGGCGGTCCATTATCCATGTCCACATGTGTTGAGCTTGCCATCTCAACACTCCCCCTCAAGCTCAACTGCATCTCTGCAACTCCAAGTAAGCTTCGAAACTTTTGAAGCTTCTCTGTACCCAACGCCTTTGTGAAGATCTCAGCTATCTGATCCTGTGTGCTGACATACACCAAGTCAATCTCACCTACTAGTACCTTCTCTCTCACAAAGTGGTAGTGTACCTCAATATGTTTTGTCCTGGCATGGAATACAGGGTTCCTAGCCAACTGTATACTGCTCATGTTGTCACAATAAATGACAACTCGACCTTCCACCTGTACATCCAAATCAGCCAATAACTTTTGCAGCCATACTACCTCACATGCTGCAACAGCAACACCTCTATACTCAGCCTCTATACTCGACAAAGCAACTGTAGATTGCTTTTTGCTGCTCCAAGCAACTGCTGCACTACCAAGAGAGAACATGTATCCGCTGGTAGATCTTCTATCAGACATACTACCAGCCCAATCTACATCTGTGTATCCAAACATCTGTACCTCTGTACCTACCTCATAGAAAAGTCCATAATGTAATATAGACTTCACATATCTCAATATGCGTCTGATTGCATCCAAATGTGGCTTTCTAGGTACTTGCATAAACTGACTCACAAGACCAACAGCGTAGCTCAAGTCTGGCCTTGTAATGGTAATGTAGATCAAACTCCCCACTATCCTCTTAAACATAGTAGGGTCTTCTATCTCATCCCCAACATCAGCACTCAACTTTACATTCTACTCCAATGGGACTGAAAGTGGTTTGCATACTGTCATACCATACTTGGACAACATATCCAAGCCATACTATCTTTGGGATAGCCATATACCACCATCACATCTGATCACCTCAATGCCAAGGAAGTATCTTAGCTCACCTAAATCCTTCATCTCAAACTTCTTCTTCAAAGAATCCTTGACTTCAGCAATCCCACTATCACTATCACCTGTAATAATCAAGTCATCCACATAGATGACTATGATGACCAAACCTGCATCTCCCTTTCTCACATAAAGTGAGTGATCAGCATCAGAAACATAAAAGCCAATATTGATAAGATACTCTCTGATCTTGTCAGACCATGCTCTAGGTGCTTTCTTGATCCCATAGAGTGCCTTCTTCAACCTGCACACATACGTGGGATGCTCTAAATCTTCATAAACTGCTAGCTGAACCATATACACTTCTTCCTGCAAATCACCATGCAAGAAGGCATTCTTTATATCCATTTGCTGCAACCTCCAACCTTTGGTTGCTGCCAAAGCAATCACATATCTAACAGTTGCCATCCTAGCAACTGGACTGAAGGTTTCATCATAATCTATGCCATATGTTTGGGCATAGCCTTTTGCAACCAGCCTAGCTTTGTACCTGCTAATAGAACCATCTGCATTTTTCTCAATCTTATAAACCCACTTACATCCAATAGCTTTCTTTCCCTTCGGCAATGATACTAGATCCCAAGTCTTATTGGCCTCTAATGCAGCCGTCTCCTCATCAATTGTTGCATCCCAATGAGCATGACCAACAGCCTCCTCAAAACATGTGGGCTCAACATCTTCAACTAGTTTCACCATATAAGCATAATGATGAGCTGCATAACCTTCAAAACCAAATCTTTTAATAGGGTATCTCACCCTGCTAGACCTGCGTACCACTGGATCAGTCAATGGAGTCTTTGCATTAACGCGTGCTCTCTACACACCTGGAGTCCTCACTGAAGGAATGCCAAGCTTATCATCCAAGCTCTCTGAGCCACTGGAGTCTCCATTAAGAACTTCATCAATGCCTTTTGACACTTTATTCTTTCCTTTGTCTTTACTTGTAGTGCTACTAGATGCACTCGAAGATGTAGAGGTACTCCTTAGTCTCCCAGACCAAGGACTACCAGATGATGTCTCTGGTCCACTAAGAGTCCGTGATTCTTGCTTTTCAGCCTGCACATGAGTGTCATGATCATCATCATCATCCAATGCATCGCCACTAAATGCATATCAACTGCTCATTTCATCAAAGATGACATCCCTGCTCACTTTGAACTTACACGTGGCAGGGTTATAACAGCGATACCCTTTATGCTCTAAAGAGTATCCAATAAAGACACACTTTTCAACCTTTGGATCCAGTTTCTTCCACAACTCATCTGGCACATGAATATACGCAATGCAGCCAAACACTTTCAAGTGTGAAACATTAGGCTTCTTACCTGTAAAACATTCTTCGGGGGTCATACCATGAACTGCAGCTGTAGGAGTTCTGTTCATAATATAAACAGCAGTATGAACAGCCTCAGACCAAAAATGCTTAGGCATATTCTTTTCAGCCATCAAGGCACGTGCAACTTCTGCAATATGCCTATTTTTCCTTTCTGCAACCCCATTTTGTTGTGGGGTATACCTGCATGTGAATTGTCTCTTTATCCCATGAGACCTCAGAAAATCACTGAACTCATTTGAGAGGTACTCTCCCCCTCCATCTGACCTCAAGCACTTTACTTTCAAGTCTGTTTCTCTTTCAACTGCAGCCTTGAAAGTTCTAAAGTGCTCAAACGCTTCACTCTTTTCCTTCATAAAATATACCCACAGCTTTCTCGAACAATCATCAATGAATGTGACAAAGTATGAATTGCCTCCATGAGATACATTTTGTGCAGGCCCCCAAATGTCTGTATGCACAACATCAAGGATATTTCTGCTTACATCTCTATCATGTGAAAAGGGTTGTCTTGCCTGCTTACCAAACTGACATGCTTCGCATACCTTATGAAATTCTGCAACTTTAAATGTAGGCAAACCTGTAACCAACCCTTTGGACTGCATTAATTTCAACCTTTGTACATTTGCATGTCCAATGCGTTTGTGCCAAATTTCAATGTCTGCAACAACACCTTTTCCTTTGGCATACATAGCAGCATTCATAGTAGGAATTCCAGCATCCAGAGTAAACATACGTCCAACTCTACTTCCCTTTGCTACCAACTTGCACTTGTCATTAAAGTCTTCTACAAAGCAGCCCTTTGCATTAAATCTGACTTGCAGCCCTTGCTCTACCATTTGACCGACTAACACCAAGTTCTTTGTAATAGATGGCACATGTAATACATCTGAAAGACTCTTTGTCTTACCATCATGTAAGGGCAAGGAAACTTTTCCAATGTGTGAAATTGGGTGGCATGAGTCATCACCCGTCTGCACATAACCTGCATTCTGCAAATCTTGCATCTCTCCAAACCATTCTACATGGCTGGTCATATGATTGGATGCTCCTGAATCAACATACCAAACATCTTCATGTGTTCCCTTTCCTGTAACAGCATTCAACATATGCTGCATAACGAACAAACGTTCATTTTTGTCTTCATTTTGTCGTGCAGACGATGCATAGTTTCCTTGCTGCAACTTACCACTGCGGATATCATCTTTCTTAGCATAACATTGGGCTGCAATATGACCTGTTTTGCCACAGTAGTGGCACACAATACCAGAGTTGTTAGAACCTCTATTCTACCATCCACCTCTTCCTCTAAAGCTCCCCCTGCCTCTAAAGTTACCACGACTTCCTGAAACCTGCATATCGCCAAATTGCTTATTCAATCTGTTTTGCTGGTTGTCACTACCACGTACTATACCACGACCTCTTGAAGAGAACCTGCCACGTCCCCTTCCTCAACTGGAGTAGAAAGCTTGGACCTGTTCACCACTTCTTTCAGATGTCTCACTCTGCATGTTGATCTCTTCTGTGATCATAAGGGATACCAACTTATCGAAATCTGAAAATGGCTTTCTAACATATACAGAAGTTACAAAAGACTTCCAAGCCTTTTCATTGTTTTGTCCACCCAAGGTAGACGACACCAAATCATCATCATCGGGCATTGCATCAATCGTTGCCAATGCATCTGCAATGCTTCTAGCCTTTAGTGCATACTCATTGATAGACATCTTCCTTTCTTTAATGTATTCAACTCTTGCTTGAGTTGAATCTTTTGCGCTTTTGTATTTACAGAAAACATACTTTCAAGTATGGTCCAAGCTGCATATGAATTCTCTACATTTCTAATGTGTCCTAGCATATTATTGTCAATTACTGCAGACAACCAATACATGACCTTTTTATCCTTTGCATTCCATTCCTTCCGTGCCTTTGTCTCTTCTACAGTTGGAGGATCACTCACCTCCGGCTCCTTTTCTTCACCTGAAACAAACTCGTAGAGGCCTTTTCCAATAAGGAAATTCGTGACACGGAACTTCCATGAAGGGTAGTTGTTCTTGTCGAGCTTCTCAATGATGGGGCTTCCACTGTTCTCTGCCATTATCACAAAACTAATACCAAACAGCAAGCAAATATTCTGCAACCCTCAACCTGTAGTGCATAGCAATACACCAGACAGCCTTTTTCACTGTCTGCTCAACAATACATGCAATCTGCAACTAGTTTGCAGATAAACCTTGTGTTTACTCATTGGTAAAAACCTTTGAGCTTACAGATTTGAAATCTGTAACCTGTGCACCCACTTTCGGTCAATACAGTCGAAGTCACAGCGTATCCTGAAACTGCTGTCCGCAACCTTGCGGCTCTAAAACGGGCCCTGAAATGGCCTCAAATGCCCAAAATATCTGTGGATAAGCCCCAAAGGGCTTGTCTACAGAATATACAATGCTTTTCGCGCACACCAAATCTCACTACAATCTGAGATTTTTGCTCTGCCCTGCTTCCGATGCCTCCACAGGCACTATCCAAGAGAAAGAGTGGAAGGATGGGAGAGCTTCTTACCCGTGGCTTGCTTGCTCGAACCTTGCTTCTTCTCCTTTGCTTCAACCTTCGAAATTAGCCTCTCTCAGTGGTGCGGCTCTGATACCATGTCAAGAATGGCGTGGTGGGGGGAGTTGCTCAAGATGATGCGTCGAACACACACAAAATGCACAAGGAGAAGCTCACTCAAGAGACAAGAAGAGAGACAGAGGCCAAAACGTTTTCTTGATGATTTCTTCTTCTTCTTCCACACACTTTTACAATGTACACAAAGTATAGATAAGATACAACATAAAAGGAAAGTGGCCTACTAAGTCAAACAATGCATAACGGACTACACTAGTCGAATGGCGTTATAACTATGCCAGCTGTAAATAGGTGTAACAGCCTGAATATAATAAGTAATGAGTCAGTGGCCATGTGAGAGTCATAATGACCACCGACGTGCTAAGTGTAGACGTGTGGACCCATCTAACCAAGGGGTCCATCATCAATGTCCGCATGTGTTGAGCTTGTCATCTCAACAAGTCTTTAGTTAGTAACCTTACTAACTTATTAATTTGCTAACTAACTTTTGAACTAACCAACTAACTTTTATTGTGTGGAAATATTACATCATCCTCCCCTTAGAGAATTTGAGATATCCTCATCTCGAGAGAAACTGGGGGTATCATTTTGAAACCTATGGGTTATGGGCCCGCTATGCTTTCGCTACGCTACTGTGATCACTCATAGGCATGTGGTCTCTAGAAACAACAACCTATTGTATATGATTTATCCGATTCTTGATTACAAGAGAAAATTTATTGTAGTTACATCTCATGGATATCTCCTAGGTTTTTCCTAAGCACCTGGTATATTCTAGATCACTGGAGCTTGTACAACTTCATTTCTTGTAAGCTCAAGTTCTCTTCAAGTTCTATTGGGACAATTGATGTAGTTATGTCCAATATTGTGGCACTCGGAGCATCGGTGTTTAGGGTGCTTTGGGCATTCCCTTTTGAAATGACCCAACTCCCTGCAATAGAAACAGGGTGGAGCTTTATACGTGTGGTCACAAGGTTCTTGGTTGTCCTTGGCAGGAGTTTCTTTTTTAGATCAAATTGTCATAGGATCCTTTTAGCAGATTGGAATGGTCCTTTATCTTGGAAACTATGATCCTAGATTGTCCTCTTCTTAGCTCGGGACTGAGCTCCATGGACAATTGGCTTTGCTTGTAATACTAAAGAATACTTCCAAGCTTTGATGTTCTGGTAAGACCCAATCTATATTAGTTGAGAAGGAATGACTTAAGAGAAATTCATTGCACGTTATAACTGTCATTCCTTTTCAGAGCATCTCTATTCATTTGCAAGTTCTAGGCTCAAAATAGATGCAACTCATATTACTTGGGCTAACTATAGTTACAAGAGTAAAGTTTATTCCTGTACAAGTTGTATTTCATGTTGATAAAATTTCTAGAATTTCTAGTCATCCTGAAGAGGTATTGTCAGTTCTAGGTCTCCGTCTTCATCTAATTCCTCTAGATGTCCATAGACTGCACCTATGTAGCTTCATTTTCTTGGAGGCTCAATGTCTTTTGGACTTAGATAAGGGCAGTCTGCTTGGATGTGTCCTAGCTCATTACAATGGAAGCATTGACAGTAGGGACATCTCCTACAGATGTGCCCTATCTCTCCACATGTATGGCATCTCTTACCCAGATCTCGGGAGTCATCTTTGCTACAATTTCTCGATTTAAGTTCTTGGACAATTGGATTTGCTCGAAGTAATGCATATTGCAAGTCCGTTGGATGCATTGCTTCAAGTCGATGGTCAGAGGAGTGTTTAGGTCATGGAAAAACTTGGACACTTGTTGTGCAATCTCCATAGGTGGCACATATTTTAGTAGGGTTACCAACTTTGAGTAATAAGCTTCCAAGGTTAATTCGAGTTGCTTGAGCTTGAAACATTCATTCATCCTCAAAGTCTGGTAGGTTGGTGAAAGGTATCATCCGCGTATGGCATCTTTCAACTGAGCCCAAGTGACAGCGGCTTCGAAAATACCTTGATCCTTGCACTTCATGGAGGCAGTTCCTAAAGTAGAGAAATAATCACCCATTGACTCAATCCATATCTCCGCCTCTACTGCGACACCTATTCCTTTTCCATGACACTCGGTGCCTAACAATCAAGCCATACTATTTAGGTTATTTTGTTAAGAATATGTCTATGAACCATACATTAATCAATCGCGCATCATTAAACACCATATTGGGAAAAATGGGAATTTCCCATAAGTTTGGGACACATGGTTAAATCTTTGGATTTATCATAACTTGTACAATATAACTCCAAATTAAGCGCTCTATAGCTCAATAGATTCCATTTTTCAAGCACTTTCCAATGATAGGTCGCATCATATGGTTTTGAGAAACTTATGGGCATGTTATTCGGGTGCCACCTTTTTAGTATTCAAAAAATAGAAATTGGGAGATTCCCAAACTCACTAATATTGTGTTATTACGAAGTTTTGCTCTAATACCAACTATAAGGTGTCTGCCCATCGGCTGTCCAACCATGCTTTTAGCGGTCTATCGAGATCCAAATCTAAGCATCGTTGCCCAACACTCCCATGGAATAGTCCGAGTTTTGTCGCCTAGGGTTTCCTAAATCTGCCTCACAACGAAACGCTCATAGCCAAAACCCACTAGGATCGACCTAAAATTTGGGCTCCTAATGACCAAGATCTCCTATTAGCATTCTAGTGTCTGATCCTAGACATCCTACTTTACGCATAGATACCCAAGCTGAAGCAGACCCATGCCGCACTTCGCTCAAAGAGAATGGGAAACGAGAGGGATGCGCCGCTAAACCTCTCTACTCGTAGGGCATAGTCCCATTTCGATCCCCTAAAACGGCATGAATCAGGTTATATCCTAACAATTTCTAAAGGTCGAATGATGATAAAATCTTGTGAGAAGCCTCCCAGTTCTCTGGGACCACCCTGCCGTAGGAAGGACCTGTCAGGGGTTCCGCCAATTCGCTTTCCTTAATAGCTTTAGTTTTCTAATCAGGTCCTACCACATTTATGTATGATACTTAAAGCCAGCTTCATTAATTAAGCCTTTTAGGGAACATGGTTCATTTTCATAACCTATAGCACAGACACGAAAATATAGCAAGCAATCTATTTGACAAACAAGTTCCTTATCTTCAGGTTAACATTTGTCTCCCACCCATACAGGAGAAATTATGTATCCCTTTTTTCCAATAGAAGTATCTCTTCTGCCCTGCAAAAGTAACTGGTCCAAATCACATGGCACCACAAATTCAATCCTTTATCTAGAATAGGATCTCCCAACATGCCCAGACGTTGGGGGCCATGGAGGTCTTCAACTCCATTCTAGACCTAGCAAGGGGTGTCCAGAGCTCCAACTGACCTGCAAGTTGTCTAGGAACGAAACATCATTCTCATCGTTGGCCTTTTCACCACTCGACCTTCGGCCCATGAATTGAGTAGTGCCCTCTTTGGATTAATCCGTGGTGCGATCATGGAGGTGATCCACCCGTGCAATATATCCTTCCTTAATTAAATCATTTAGGAATCTAGCACAACAAGGCATTCAGCCCTAATATCATTTTCTAGGAAAACATTCCTTTATCCCCATGGCAACTTGTCATCATCACAGACCCTTACCATGCATTTAGCATAAATCACAAGCACTTGGAACAATCATCCAAACAACAAAATAATAACTAGTTGAATGTAAAAGCATTTAGGATGTTGTTAGATCAACCAACAAAAAACCAATTGTATTCTTGCCAAACAATGCAAGAATAGTCGCGATAACATTACCATCGCATATATGTTCTTCCCCTTGGGATCAAAGAGTGATTCTATGTAAAATTTACTCAACACTTGTATGCATAATTTTTAATGTCATGATTATGCCATTCATAACCATTGACCAATTCCTCCTTGTAATTGCACAATCAATGAACAAGCCATATGCAACTAGGTGCAATTAACTTTCCTTAATACATACACTTTTCAAGCTTGATCTTTTAAATATGTGAGATAAAATTTATCCCTTTTGATGACCTATACTCATGTATCATAGTATGGGGCCTAATGTATCTCATACAAGAATCAAAACAAGCATCTATCAATTTGGAAATACATTACTTACAATCGGAACTGCAGTTGGATTGACAATGATGCCTTTACCCAAAGCTTCGTTGCTAGTTGTGGGATTGCCATCCGCACGTGACATTCTTCACTTGGGAGCCATCGTCCGCAAGTAGACTCAAGAGATTAAGAAGGCAGAATAGATTCGAGATGGGAGAGTATAAAAGAAGATGGTTTAGTCGAGTATCGAAATAGAGGAAATTGAGTAGTCTCTCGAGGTAACTCTTCTCTCTCTCTCTCTCTCTCTCTCTCTCTCTCTCTCTCTCAAGCTCTCTCTCACAATCTCTTGGAGAGTATCCTTCTCTCTACCTCTCTCTTGCATCCTCTCGGGTTCTCCTTCTACTTCTTGTGCCTCCCCATGCCTCATATTTATAGTGAATTAGAGAAGAGGGGAAGTGGAGCTCTTTGTGGAGGGGGATCTTGGAAAGATCAGTGATCTAATACTTAGATCATAAATCAGATGGTTCCATTGGCTCTGAAAGGGGGGTAAAACCCCAAGATACTTGATTAGAAAGCTCTTAGTTCACTCCTTCTTCTTTTCTTTGTTCGAAGTGTTGTCTGCTACCTGTAGATTGTGATCGCAGTGTGCGCGATTTCGCAAATCCCTCTCTTTATTTTTTCTTTTGATAAAATCTCAAAAACTAACTAAAACATCACTTGTCTTTTCTTTTAAATGATATCCAATTCTAGAAATCTTCATATATTTTTAAGATAATATCTAAAATATCTAAAATATACTAGTTTTGCCCAAAATCTAATACTTTTGGACCATCCAAATTATACACATTAAAACTAGTGATTAATATAGCTCAAAAGTCTCGTTCACGTTGTAACTTACGTGAAGGGTGGCTACGGTCCTTGTCAATTTGAGAAAAATATCAGATTTATGACTCTCGATTTTTTACATATATTTTTAATTAAATAAAAATCCTTAATTATTAATGTTAGTTAGTTTTTACCTTAGTTAGTCTTTAGTTAGTAACCTTACTAACTTATTAATTTGCTAACTAACTTTCAAACTAACTAACTAACTTTTATTGTGTGGAAATATTACAGGGATGCATTGGCATATTGCATGGCGGGAGGTGGGAGTTCGACTAGCTAGTTGCGGTCTCAACACCCGATTACCCGTAAAGACTCTTGCTTGCACATATCAATATTATTCATGATTGGGGTTGAAAGACACATACAAAGTTCATGAAAATATGTGGGATTATCTATAGCTAATTCATATTTATTGATTTTGGATCTTGACATAAGAAGCACATGAAAGCGATCACACTTGTAATAACTAGGTGCATTACTTGCTTGTAGTGATTTTTGGGCATAATTGGAAAAGGGTAAAGAACATGAGTATTGCTGGTATGTCACTGAGATTTTTTGATATTCTTTGTTGAAAATACATGTATTCTATGTTTTGGGAAAGAATTCAAGAAAGGGTAGCAAGAGAGCACAAATAATCTTATCATAATCACTATGAGTAGTCTTAGAAGACTAGAACATACATGCTTGACAAAACAAACGGGGTTGACAGCTTACATCAGTAAATTTAGTTTAAAAATTTCAGTCTTGAATGCAAAATATTCATGAGAAATCAAGAGTACATGTTGGTGGTTTTGTTTCTTACTAAATTATTGCTAATAATCGTTTGTTGTGAAGATAGTGTGCTTAACAAGGTTGCAATTGAGATTGTTCTTGTGAAGATATTGTTCTTGTGAAGATTTTGGATGATTTTTTTTACTAAAGATTAATTGTCAAAAATCTTGGAAAGCACTGAAATTTTTGAATTTTCATTGGTTTGAATGAAGTACTTGCAGTTAGAGACCAACTAGCTACTCCTCCATGCCGCTTATGAGTGGCATGTTCTTGGATGTATTATTAACAAAATGATCAAAGAGGGTTTTTGCTATAATTTACTATGTATACTCAATAAAACTTTCTGAAATTTGGTTGGGAATCAAATCATTGGTTGTAAAATCCGATTGGGACGAACAGGTAGACAAAATAGCTACAATGGTGTCACCATTAGCTAGTTGGAGTAGTGATATGTAAGAGAAAAATATGTGAGCTCCTAAAATTCTTGATGTGACCAGCCAAAGCAAGCCACAAACCTTCAAATTCTTTGATATTTTTTGAGCATGAATCATAAGTGTTGCAAACTTCTCATACTGCATTAAGATAGTCCTGTGCAATGTTGACTAGCTCCTTCCTACGGGGACTAGAGAGTGCATAGTCTAAAGAGGTAAGGGCTAAAGTATAAGGTGAGCTAATTTCCATGTTTATTTAAAAATATTTACTATTATTTATAGTATGATAGGTGCATTGGGTCAATTAAGATTGAGGGTGCTATTGTAAGCACTTGATAGACTATTTGAGAGGCTCGAAAAGCACATGCTTGAAAGAGTAGTGGGAAAAGAGGCCTACAATTTCCTAGACCGCTTCTCAGGTTATAACCAAGTGCAAGTACACTCCGATGATAGGTATAAGACAACATTTGGGACATAATGGGGGATGTTTGCCTGCATAGTTATGCCATTTGGGCTAACGAATGCATCAGCTACCTTTCAGCACCTCATGTGTGCCATCTTTAAAGACATGCTTTGGCGATAATTGGAGGTGTTTGTTGATGATCTATCCTTTAGTCCAGTTGGAGAGAACACCTAGAAAAAATTCGCATAGTCGAGCAATGTAGGTACTGACTAAGATAGTCTTTGCCTCATGCAACAACTGGGACAACAAATTCATGGCAGTGCTATGGGCCTATAGAACAGCCTACAATATGTCAATAGGGAAAACACCATTCAAGAATATCTATAGGACCAAAATGATCCTGCTAGTTGAGTTTTCCATTCCAATCTTGAGAGAGTGGTAGTGCAAAAGAGAGATGGGATGGCAAAGAGGCATGGAGAAAAATGCCTCATAAAGCTAGAATGCCTTTTTGAGACCCAACTCCTAGCTACCCATGTGCTAATTTGCAAAAAGGCAAGATGCCAAAGCTAGTTTGACAAACATGTCAAACAATGTGATTTTGAGCACGATGACCTAGTGCGACTATACTCTATAAGGGGCCATAAGCAAAAGATGAAGTTCAAAGGTTTTGGGCCTTTCATGTTCACAAAATTAGTCAAACTAGAAACTTAGAAGAGCTTGAGACCCTAGAAGGAGAGGGCATAGGCTTCTTTAATGGTAGTCGCCTCAAGAAGTACTATCCCCCAATGCATCCACTACATGAGCCTCCAATGCTAGAATTCCTCATAAATGTGAGAGTTGCCACTATCACTGAGATAGAGGACAGGGATGAGGAAAGAGTAGAACCTTCCTACCTATGCATATCGGTGATTGCCCAAAAGACAATGTCTTTGATACACTTATTGATGAGGGAGCTGACTGTAATATTCTTACACACGACCATTGGACCCTCATTGGTCAACCTCAACTACAGTCTACTAATGCTGAACTCACCCTATTTGTGCGGTAGTCCTACTCACTATTGAGAAAGTGAAAAATAGTGATCTCTATCAAGACTAAAAGCCTTCCTATGATCTTCTTGTCAAGATTGTGGGAGAGAAGGAAGGAGTCTCACTTGTAGCTTTCTTGCTTGCACAATGGGGGAATACACACAAAGGTGGAGGCTGAAAAACAGTTTTCCTCTTCTTAGTTGTGTAAGCCAAAAAGAAGTCTCATACAAAGAAATAGAAGAACCCTATATATGGGTCTCAAACCAAAGACAACTAACTAAGGCGGCATACTAACTGAGCCACGAACTAGAGTAGATAAGGATAGCTGTCATCTAGCTATTATTCATGGGCGGTGTACCAACCGCATCTGCAACTGACAAGTCGGTGACATAAATGCACAACTGTCACCCTGGCATATCACGAGTGGAGCTCGATATCTCAACACTCCCCCTCAAGCTCAATCCCAATTCCTACACACCAAGCAGGTCTTTGAACTTGCGCAGCTTCTCTGCACCCAATGCCTTTGTAAATATGTCAGCTACCTGATCCTCTGTGCTGATATAAACTAGATCAATAAGATTTAGTAAAACCCTCTCCCGCACATAGTGATAATGCACCTCAATGTGCTTTGTTCTAGCATGATAGACTGGGTTATTTGCCAAGTGTATACTGCTCATGTTTTCACAATAAATGACAACTGGCCCATCTGTAGGCTGATGCATATCATAAAGTAGCTTATGCAACCAAGCTACCTCACATGCAGCCATTGCTGCACCCCTGTACTCGGCCTCTGTGCTTGACAAGGCAACTGTAGGTTGTTTCTTGCTGCTCCAAGTGACTACAGCACTCCCAAAAGAGAACACATATCCACTGGTAGATCGTCTATCAGAAATACTACCAACCCAATCAGCATCAGTGTATCCATGCAACTGTATCTGAACCCTAGTCTCATAAAATAGTCCATACTGCAATGTGGACTTCACATACCTGAGTATGCGTTTAGCCGCATCCAAATGCGGTTTCCTTGGAGCCTGCATAAATTGACTTACCAATCCAACAGCATAGCTCAAATCTGGCCTGGTAATAGTCATATAAATCAAACTTTCTACTATGCGTCTGTACATAGTAGGGTCTTCCAGAAGCTCACCTGCATCTGCGCTGAGCTTCACATTCTGCTCCAAAGGAACTGAAATAGGCTTACAGCCTGTCATCCCATATTTGGACAGCGTGTCCAATCCATACTACCTCAGCAAGAGCTGTACCCCACTTGGTGATCTAATCACCTCAATGCCCAAGAAAGAACGCAGCTCTCCCAAATCCTTCATCTCAAACTTTTGCTTCAATAGCATTTTCACATGAAGGATATCTTCATCACTATCACCTGTCATAATCAAATCATCAATATAAATGACAAGTAGCATAATACCTTTCTCTATTTTTCTCACATAAAGTGATAAATTTGCCTTGGAAATCTGAAAGCCAATAGTGACAAGATACTGTCCTATCTTGTCAGACCATGCTCTAGGTGCTTGCTTCAAGCCATACAATGCTTTCTTCAACCTGCAAACAAACTTAGGATGAACAGCATGCACATAACCTGGTGGCTGCTCCATATAGACCTCTTCTTGCAAATCACCATGCAAGAAGGCATTCTTTACATCCATCTGATGTAAAGACTATCCCTTTGATGCAGCCATAGCAATGACTGCTCTTACGGTTGCCATCCTTGCAACCGGACTGAATGTTTCTTCATAGTCAATGCCATATATTTGTGTATACCCCTTGACTACTAATCTTGCCTTGTATCTTCACAGAACCATCTGCATTGTGCTTCACCTTATAAACCCACTTATAGCCAATTGCATTTTTACCTTTAGACAAAGATACCAACTCCCATGTAGCATTTGCTTCCAAGGCCTCCATTTCTTCATCCATGGCTTTCTCCCATTTTTCTTTTCCCATGGCTTGCTCAAAAGAAGTGGGTTCTAGTTCCTGTATCACTTTGACCATATATGCATAGTGAATGGCTGTAAATCCATCATATTTCAGCCTATCCATAGGATACCTAGCTCTGCTAGACCTGCGCAAAGTAGGTTCACTCCCAGGTGCTCTCAAAACATCCTTGGTTTTCCTTACTCCAAGTGTAACAATAGAAGGAATACCCAACTCATCATCAATGCTCTGTTCTGAGCCACTGGATTCACCATCCACATAAGAGTGACCTGCATTCATATCAAACATGGGCTGATCTACTTTCTCTTTTCCTTTTTGTGAAACCTGCATACCACTATCTGCATTGTTTTGAGGAGATTCTCCTAATCTCAATCTGCATGTCCATGGCAAAGAATATGAACCACTGCTAGAGGACACTCCAGGTCCACTAATATTTTGTGACTGCTGCTGTGAATTCTGTGCAGCATTACCATTTTGTGCATCTACATCATCAATCACATTTACTGGTTTATACCAGCTACTCATCTCATAAAAAACAACATCTCTGCTCACTGTAAACTTGGGACTAGAAGGGTTATAACATCTATACCCTTTCTGCTGCAGAGAGTAACCAATAAAGATGCACTTCTCAGCTTTTGGATCCAACTTGGATCTCAAATCATCTGGCACATGAACATAGACAATGCAACCAAAAATCTTCAAATGAGAAATATCTGGTTTCCTACCAGTATACCTCTCCACCAGAGTCATTCCATGTATTACTGCAATGGGAGTCCTGTTCATTATGTAGACTGTTGTACCAACTGCCTCAGCCCAATAAAAATCTGGTCGGTCTTTTTCATTGAGCTTGGCATGAGATACCTCTCCAATATGCCTATTTTTCCTTTCTGCAATTCCATTTTGTTGTGGGGTATGACTGCATGAATATTGCTGCTTTATGCCATGCTCTTGCAGGAACCTTGCAAACTCATTTGAGAGATACTCTCCCCCTCCATCTGACCTTAGGCATTTTATTTGCAGGCTGTTTCTTTTTCAACCATAGCTTTAAGAGTTTTGAAATGCCCAAAAACTTCACTTTTCTTTTTCATAAAATACACCCAAACTTTTCTACTATAGTCATCAATAAAAGTGACAAAATAATGACAGCCTCCAAGATATGTAGCTTTAGTAGTCCACACATTAGAGTGGATTAATTCCAATGGCTTCTTACTCTCTTGAACATGTCTAGGAAATGGTTTCCTTGCCTGTTTTCCAAATTGACAGGCTTCACATACCTTATGCATTTTTGCAACCTTGAATTTAGGCAATCCTGCAACAATATTTTGGGCCTGCATTGATTTAAGTCGCTGTACATTAACATGACCAATGCGTTTATGCCAGATATCAATATCTGCAACTACATCGGTCCCATGTGCAAACATTGCTGCACTCAATTCAGGCATGTCTGCATCCAATGTAAACATTCTGCCCTTATTCTTTCCTTTTGCTATCAAGTGACCTTTATTTTTCATATCCTCAACAAAGCATCCATGAGGATTAAATCTGACCTACAAGCCCTGCTCAACCATTTAACCAACAAAAACCAGATTCTTGGTGATATTCGGGACATGAAATACATCGGACAGGTATTTCTTTTTCCCATCCTTCATAGACAAAGGAATTTTTCCAATCTACACAATAGGATGTGCAGTATCATCACCAGTCTCCACAAATCCTAGTTTTTCCATTTTCCTTGCATCCTCCATCCATTCTGCATGACCTGTCATGTGGTTTGATGCACCTGAGTCAACATACCACACATCGTTGCTTTCTTCTGCACTTGTCACAGAATTGTTCATGTGCTGCACCATAAACAAATGCTTATTTCTGTCATCACCCTGTCCACTAGAAGATGCATAATTCCCTTGTTGCAATTTCCCATTCATGATGTCATTCTGCTTTTTATAGCAGTCTTTAGCCATATGACCCATTTTACCACAGTAGTAGCATTCAACATTATTGTTTGTATTTTGGCCTCTTTGCCATCCACCACGACCTCTTTGGCTCCCCCTGCCTCTAGAGTTACCATGTCCTCCTCCATAGGACTAGTTTTCTTGAGTTTGCTGCATATTCTGATTTCTACCACGGCCTCCAAAACGGCCTCCTCTACCTCTGCCTCTACCTCTTCCAGCATTTGAGTAGAAGACAATTTCTTTTAAAGTTCCTCCTGAAGAAGATGCACCACCATTTCTCTGCTCCTCAGAAATTAGAAGAGCAATCAACTCCTCAAAATCAGGAAATCTTTCACGAACTGAAATGGATGTCCGAAGCTGTGCATAATCCTCTCCTAGACCATTCAAGGTCACAGAAACTAAATCATCATCTTCCACTGGTAACCCAATGGAAGCAAGTGCATCTACAATCTTCTTCACCTTCATGTGGTAGTCATTGATGCTCATACTTTCTCTTTGCACATTATGCAACTCTTACTTGAGCTGCATTTTCCTGGCTTGTGTATTTGTGCTATACATTTTTGACAAAGTATCCCATGCCTCCTTTGGCGTACTTGCATCCTGAATATGCACAATCATAGAGTCTAAAATACTGATAGACAGCCAGTACATAACTTTCCTGGCTCTCTCATGCCATGCTTTGAATGCCTGCATTTTCTATTGATTGGGAACATCAGGAAGAACTGGTTCTTCTTCATTTCCTGCAACAAATTCCCAATATCCTTTTCCCATAAGGAAATTCATCATTCTAAACTTCCATGCTTGGAAGTTGTTCTTGTCAAGCTTTTCAGTTACAATCTGTGAAAGAGAATCAGACGCCATTACAGAATACTGCAAAAAATTCTTTCACTGCAGAGAACACAGTTTCAGCCTCACAAGGGCAAATCTGCAAAACTGACAAAAGTGGTATTTAACCACACAGTCACTTCCTAGTGACGATTTTGCATCAACAGGCAACAAGGATGATTCTGTAACTCCCAATGTCTCTGTGCACAGGCATACGATGCAATTTCTACAGTAACTTTTCACCGACCAGTAGAACAGTGGCTGCACAGCATAAAATTGGGTCTTTTCTTGAGTGCGTGCAGAAAACTTCCGCCTCCAAAACAGGCCCTCTTGCTTCACCGCGAAGGGCGTCTCAACCTGAGACAATGCACTCTTGCAATTTCCGGCTGTGCTACCTGCAGAGATCTGCTCCCAAAAAAAAAATGAAAGCAACACTTCTCCTCTTACCAAAACACCGCGAGCTTGGCTTGCTTTCTTGAGCTCCTTACCACGAACAAGGCTCTGATACCATGTCAAGATTGTGGGAGAGAAGGAAGGAGTCTCACTTGTAGCTTTCTTGCTTGCACAATGGGAGAATACACACAAAGGTGGAGGCTGAAAAACACTTTTCCTCTTCTTAGTTGTGTAAGCCAAAAAGAAGTCTCATACAAAGAAATAGAAGAACCCTATATATGGGTCTCAAACCAAAGACAACTAACTAAGGTGGCATACTAACTAAGCCACGAACTAGAGTAGATAAGGATAGCTGTCATGTAGCTATTATTCATGGGCAGTGTACCAACCGCATTTGCACAACTGACAAGTCGGTGACATAAATGCACAACGGTCACCCTGGCATATCACGAGTGGAGCTCGATATCTCAACACTTCTACATGATGCCTAACACCAAGGCCACTCGTAAGGAATCACTGCTAGGATGCACATTAAAAAAACAAGCATACAACAATGTCAATTATGACTCATAGTGCATTCACATCACCTTGGCCTTGGACCTCATTGAACATGGGGGACGACCTCATCACCTACATCAAATGATTGGAATTCACCACACCAGCCAGGAGCTATTAATGGTTAGAGTTAGGCCTCCTCGATGACGAGACATTAGCAAATGGAAGTATGCCCCTTGCCCAAAGAGGGTGGGGTCGTTTATAGCATGTTGAAGATGTTGAAGACAAAGGTTCACACCAATGATGGAATCAGTCTAGTAGACATCCCTTTATAGGCCAAGATGGTGCATGCCCTATTCTCCAGTCATTGATATAATACCCTTATGGCTCGGATTCCAGTTTCAATGCTTGAAAGTATTGTAGTAGGGGCCCTAGATGAAGTAAACTTGAATGCCTATGTTCGCAAGACAATTGAATCGTCAGCCAAGGCATTGTCATTGAGCCAAAGGCCTGCAGGAGGGGAGTCACCAACCACAACCATAGCCAAATCAAACCAAAAAATGCTTGCATTAAAAGCATCCCTCATAGGGTTTAGAGGGGTGCTATAACCACCATCATTCAAGAAGCCGTGGGAGAGATAGGAAAGGAAGAGAAAGTAGGGGAGACTCCGAAGAGATTTCCCATCCACAAGAGAAGCACTTCTCCCCAATCCCACAAATCCCATCACATCTCTGAAAGCAAGAAAGGTAGGAAACAAAGAAGTGAGCAAGCCATAAAAAGAGAAGGCAGAGAGAGCCTCAAGAAAGAAGGGAGTTCAACCTTGAGCTCAACAACAACAAGAGGAGTCTAGTGAAAGGACCGTGAGTGAGCAAGGTGGGGAGGGTTCAGTCCCACCAAGCTAGGGGGAGCAGAACAAAATCTTATTGAAAATTCCAAGCATGAAAAAGAAGTAAGAAGAAGAGGAGGAATGGCTGCAAAAGACAGAAGAAGAATCTTGGGGGAGGGAGAAAGAACAAAGGAAGAAGAGACAAGAGGAGGAGGAAAGGCTAAGGAGAGAAGAGGATGAGCAAATGGCTCTCACCTTCAAGATATTGGTCAAGAAATCCTCTTGCGTCAAAGAGCTAGCCAGAAGGAGACTAGATGATGCATTTGGAACCATCTCTGCAACAAGCAACAATAGAAGTGGCCAAAGGACCCATGGCAAAAGGCAAAGGGAAGGCCTTATTGGAACCACCCCTGCTTGTCATGGTTGCCATCGCTACTACCACCCAAGAAATGACGAATGCCAAAGTGGACCAAAGAAATGTGATGGCTTAGGTGCAATACCTAGTCAACACGGTGCAGCATGTTGGACCACCACCCAGGACCACCACCCAATGGAGGTGCCCCCATACCAAGAACAAAGAGACTTGTTGTTGTGGATGCGGAGTCTAAGGAAGGACTTGATGAAGGCTATGGTGGAAGCCTCAACCATGTCCATATCCTCAACCATGCCAAGGTCAGCATAGTACGATGAGTACATTAAGGAACTACTAGGCCAGCTGGAAAGAATAAAAGAGGAGAGAAAGGTAGCATTGGAGGAGCTGGAAACTGAAAATGAAACATTCTCAACCTACCAACTTGAAAAAACATTCTACTACAGTGGTAAAATGGGTCATATGGCTAAAGACTACTATAAAAAGTAAAATGACATCATGAATGGAAAATTGCAACAAGGGAATTATGCATCTTCTAGTAGACAGGGTGATGACAAAAATAAGCATTTGTTTATGGTGCAGCACATGAACAATTCTGTGACAAGTGCAGAAGAAAGCAATGATGTATGGTATGTTGACTCAGGTGCATCAAACCACATGACAGGTCATGCAGAATGGATGGAGGATGCAAGGAAAATGGAAAAACCAGGATTTGTGGAGACTGGTGATGATAATGCACATCCTATTGTGCAAATTGGAAGAATTCCTTTGTCTATGCAGGATGGGAAAAAGAAATACATGTCCGATGTATTTCATGTCCCGAATATCACCAAGAATCTGGTTTCTGTTGGTCAAATGGTTGAGCAGGTCTTATAGGTCAGATTTAATCCTCATGGATGCTTTGTTGAGGATATGAAAAATAAAGGTCGCTTGATAGCAAAAGGAAAGAAGAAGGGCAGAATGTTTATGTTGGATGTAGACATGCCTGAATTAAGTGCAACAATGTTTGCACATGGGACCGGTGTACTTGCAGATATTTATATCTGGCATAAACACATTGGTCATGTTAATGTACAGCAACTTAAATCAATGCAGGCCCAAAATATTGTTGCAGGATTGCCTAAATTCAAGGTTGCAAAAATGCATAAGGTATGTGAAGCCTGTCAATTTGGAAAACAGGCAAGGAAACCATTTCCTAGACATGTTCAAGAGAGTAAGAAGCCATTGTAATTAATCCACTCTGATGTGTGGACTACTAAAGCTACATCTCTTGGAGGCTGTCATTATTTTGTCACTTTTATTGATGACTATAGCAGAAAAGTTTGGGTGTATTTTATGAAAAAGAAAAGTGAAGTTTTTGGGCATTTCAAAACTCTTAAAACTATGGTTGAAAAAGAAACAGGCCTGCAAATAAAATGCCTAAGGTCAGATGGAGGGGGAGAGTACCTCTCAAATAAGTTTGCAAGGTTCTTGCAGGAGCATGGCATAAAGTAGCAATATTCATGTAGTCATACTCAATAGCAAAATGGAATTACAGAAAGAAAAAAAAGACATATTGGAGAGGTATCTCGTGCCATGCTCAATGAAAAAGACCTGCCAGATTTTTACTGGGCTGAGGCAGTTCCTACAGCAGTCTACATAATGAACAGGACTCCCACTGCAGCAATACATGGCATGACTCCAAAGGAGAGGTATACTGGTAGGAAACGAGATATTTTTCATTTGAAAATTTTTGGTTGCATTGCCTATGTTCATGTGCCAGATAAGTTGAAATCCAAGTTGGATCCAAAAGCTGAGAAGTGCATCTTTATTGGTTACTCTCTGCAGCAAAAAGGGTATAGCTGCTATAACCCTTCTACTCGTAAGTTTACAGTGAGCAGAGATGTTGTTTTTTATGAGATGAGTAGCTGGTATAAACCAGTAAATGTGATTGATAATGTAGATGCACAAAATGGTAATGCTGCACAGAATTCACAGTAGCAGTCACAAGATATTAGTGGACATGGAGCGTCCTCTAGCAGTGGTTCACATTCTTCGCCATGGACAGGCAGATTGAGATCGGGAGAATCTTCTCAAAGCAATGCAGATAGTGGTATGCAGGTATCACGAAAAGGAAAAGAGAAGGTTGATCAGCCCATGTTTGATGTGAATGCAGGTCACTCTTATGTGGATGGTGAATCCAGTGGCTCAGAACAGAGCATTGATGATGAGTTGGGTATTCCTTCTATTGTTACACCTAGAGTAAGGAAGACCAGGGATGTTTTGAGAGCACCTAGGAGTGAACCTACTTTGCGTAGGTCTACTAGAGCTAGGTATCTTGTGGATAGGTTGAAATATGATAAATTTACATCCATTCACTATGCCTATATGGTCAAAGTGATACAGGAACCAGAACCCACTTCTTTTGAGCAAGCCATGGGAAAAGAAAAATGGGAGAAATCCATGGATGAAGAAATGGATGCCTTGGAAGCAAATGCTACATGGGAATTGGTACATTTGCCTAAAGGTAAGAATGCAATTGGCTGTAAGTGGGTTTATAAGCTGAAGCACAATGCAGATGGTTCTATGAATAGATACAAGGCAAGATTAGTAGTCAAGGGGTATGCACAAACATATGGCATTGATTATGAAGAAACATTCAATCCGGTTGCAAGGATGGCAACCGTAAGAGCAATCATTGCTATGGCTGCATCAAAGGAATGGTCTTTACATCAGATGGATGTAAAGAATGCCTTCTTGCATGGTGATTTGCAAGAAGAGGTATATATGGAGCAGCCACCAGGTTATGTGTATGTTGTTCATCCTGAGTTTGTTTGCAGGTTGAAGAAAGCATTGTATGGCTTGAAGCAAGCACCTAGAGCATGGTCTGACAAGATAGGACAGTATCTTGTCACTATTGGCTTTCTGATTTCCAAGGCAGATTTATCACTTTATGTGAGAAAAACAGAGAAAGGTATTATGCTACTTGTCATTTATGTTGATGATTTGATTATGGCAGGTGATAGTGATGAAGATATCCTTCATGTGAAAATGCTATTGAAGCAGAAGTTTGAGATGAAGGATTTGGGAGAGCTGCGTTATTTCTTGGGCATTGAGGTGATTAGATCACCAAGTGGGATACGGCTCTTGCAGAGGCAGTATGGATTGGACATGCTGTCCAAATATGGGATGACAGGGTGTAAGCCTATTTTGGTTCCTTTGGCGCAGAATGTGAAGCTGAGCGCAGATGCAGGTGAGCTTCTGGAAGACCCTACTATGTACAGACGCATAGTAGGAAGTTTGATTTATATGACTATTACCAGGCCAGATTTGAGCTATGTTGTTGGATTGGTAAGTCAGTTTATGCAAGCTCCAAGGAAACCGCATTGGATGCGGCTAGACGCATACTCAGGTATGTGAAGTCCACATTGCAATATGGATTACTTTATGCGACTGGGGTTCAGATATAGTTGCATGGATACACTGATGCTGATTGGGCTGGTAGTATTTCTAATAGACGATCTACCAATGGATATGTGTTCTCTTTTGGGAGTGCTGCAATCACTTGGAGCAGCAAGAAACAACCTACAGTTGCCTTGTCAAGCACAGAGGCTGAGTAACAGGGGTGCAGCAATGGCTGCATGTGAGGTAGCTTGGTTGCATAAGCTACTTTACGAAAATGCATCAACCTATAGATGGGCCAGTTGTCATTTATTGTGACAACATGAGTAGTATACACTTCGCAAATAACCCAATCTATCATGCTAGAACAAAGCACATTGAGGTGCATTATCACTATTTGCAGGAGAGGGTTTTACTAGGTCTTATTGATCTAGTTTATGTCAGCACAGAGGATCAGGTAGCTGACATATTCACGAAGGCATTGGGTGCAGAGAAGCTGTTCAAGTTCAGAGACCTGCTTGGTGTGCAGGAATTGGGATTGAGCTTGAGGGGGAATGTTGAGATATCGAGCTCCACTTGTGATATGCCAGGGTGACCGTTGTGCATTTATGTCACCGACTTGTCAGTTGCAGATGCGGTTGGTACACCACCCATGAATAATAGCTAGATGACAGTTATCCTTATCTACTCTAGTTCGTGGCTCAGTTAGTATGCCACCTTAGTTAGTTGAGTTTGGTTTGAGACCCATATATAGGGTTCTTCTATTTCTTTTGTACTAGAGTTCTTTTTTGGCTTATACAACTAAGAAGAGGAAACTTATTTTCAGCCTCCACCTTTGTGTGTATTCCCCCCATTGTGCAAGCAAGAAAGCTACAAGTGAGACTCCATCCTTCTCTCCCACAATCTTGACAATAACCACCAATATCGGGGGACTCCCATTACCCACTCAAATCTATCCTCAACCTCCCCAATCTCTCATTCAATTTTGTTATGCTTATTCTCCATGTCCAATCTCCACAAAGCTGTCAAGAATCACGTGGTGGGGGGAGTTGCTCAAGATGCTGCGCCGAACACACACAGAATGCACAAGGAGAAGCTCACTCAAGAGACAAGAAGAGAGATGGAGACCAAAACGTTTTCTTGCTGATTTTTTATTCTTCTTCCACACTCTTTACAATATACACAAAGTATAGATAAGATGCAACATAAAGGAAAGTGGCCTACTAAGTCAAACAATGCATAACCGACTACACTAGTCGACTGGCGCTATAACTATGCCAGCTATAAATAGGTGTAACAACTTGAATATATTAAGTAATGAGTCAGTGGCAATGTATGAGTCATAATGACCACCGGCGTGCTAAGTGTAGATGTGTGGGCCCGTCTAACCAGGCGGTCCATCATCCATGTCCACATGTGTTGAGCTTGCCATCTCAACACTCCCCCTCAAGCTCAACTGCATCTCTGCAACTCCAAGTAAGCTTCAAAACTTCTGAAGCTTCTCTGTACCCAACTCCTTTGTGAAGATGTCAGCTATCTGATCCTGTGTGCTGACATACACCAAGTCAATCTCACCTACTAGTACCTTCTCTCTCACAAAGTGGTAGTGTACCTCAATATGTTTTGTCCTGGCATGGAACACAGGGTTCCTAGCCAATTGTATACTGCTCATGTTGTCACAATAAATGACAACTCGACCTTCCACCTGCACATCCAAATCATCCAATAACTTTTGCAGCCATACTACCTCACATGCTGCAACAGCAGCACCTCTATACTCAGCCTCTATACTCGACAAAGCAATTGTAGATTGCTTTTTGCTGCTCCAAGCAACTGCTGCACTACCAAGAGAGAACATGTATCCGCTGGTAGATCTTCTATCAGACATACTACCAGCCCAATCTGCATCTGTGTATCCAAACACCTGTACCTCTGTACCTGCCTCATAGAAAAGTCCATAATGTAATGTGGACTTCACATATCTCAATATGCGTCTGACTGCATCCAAATGTGGCTTTCAAGGTACTTGCATAAACTGACTCACAAGACCAACAGCGTAGCTCAAGTCTAGCCTTGTAATGGTAATGTAGATCAAACTCCCCACTATCCTCCTGAACATAGTAGGATCTTCTATCTCATCCCCAACATCAGCACTCAACTTTACATTCTGCTCCAATGGGACTGAAAGTGGTTTGCATGCTGTCATACCATACTTGGACAACATATCCAAGCCATACTGTCTTTGGGACAGCCATATACCACCATCACATCTGATCACCTCAATGCCAAGGAAATATCTTAGCTCACCTAAATGCCAAGGAATGTAATATTTCTGCGTACTGCCTACCGTAAATATTAACTTCCCGCTCTCATCGTAAACTCGTGCAAAGATTATCACCAGTGCCAGCAGCCATACGCGGGAAATGGAGACACTCCACCTTGCGAAAATAGGGTCGGGGATTCAAACCGGCATGGCCGCGCGAAAACAGCCTCTTGGGAAGAGGTCAAGAGGATAAAGGTAGAATTATTGCAAATTTTTTTATTTTCCCCAGCCGATGTGTGGCTGGGGGAAAGGGATGGGCTAGGGGAGCATGAGGAGGTGAAGGGAGAGCCATGCAACTGACACGTGGGGAGGTCCCCTCACCCCCCCCTTGGGCTATAAGAACTCCCTCTTGGGGAGAAGGAAAAGGAGGAAGGACTGTGGGAAGGCTGCCGTGAAGTGAAGGCGACGGTGATGCAGGGCCGTGAAGAGGCGACGGTGACGGAGGGACAATGGGGGAAGGACAGACGGTCGTGGCAGAAGGAAGGGGCAGAGGGCGGCTGTGGGAAGGAGGAGGTCGCCGTCGCCAGCCGCCGCACTGCCGCCAATCGCCCAGTCAGCTAGTCGCCACCGCCGCCTGCCGGACTACCCAGCCCGCTGCCACCTGGATCATGACCCCCCCTCTACCAACGTGGCCACGTGCTGGAGAAGCTTCTTAGAAGCTTCTCTAGGAAGCTTCTAAGGGGCTTCTTAAAGCCCTTTCCCGTGGAGGCCTTCATAAGCCCATTTTTATCCCGGGATTCAATTCCCCTTTCCCTTTTTATTCCCACACAGCCGTATTAGCCGGTGTAAGCCCCTTCTCGCGGATTCCCAACACAAGACCCTTCTCACCGATCATCCATAAGCCTTCTAGGCTCGGATTTAAAGCTCCGTCCCACTAGATCCTCCAAAAGTCCAATTTTTCCCCTCGAGTTTCGAAGAGGAAGTCTATAAGGCCTTCCCACCAATTCCCCCCAAGGCCGGTCCTAGGATTTTGGAAGAAGAAGAAGAACTCTAAAGCCCCATTCTTGCAAGGCCCAATCGCAAGAGCCCTTTTCCGCGAACATCATCGTAAGGCCCACAAAATCCTTCCTAAACCCGGAATTTCAAGGTGGATTAAAGCTCTCAAATCTCCATTGTCAAAGGGACCTCATAAGAACGCTAAGGCCTTCCCAAGGCAAATTCCGCAAGTCAGAACTTCGGTCAAGGAAGCCATATATCAAAGAGAATTGCGCATACCAGGGAGACGGGCCAAGGTCGTAAGATTGCAAGCCAAGGCAAAAAGTTGAAATCCACAAAGGCTAAATGGAGATCGAATTCGCGATGGCCTCTAGGAAGATCACAAGGTGCGATGCGGAAGGTTCACCCCGAGCATACGTGGACATTTCCCAGAATTCACAAGTCCAGGTTTTATCTATTTGGGTTCCACACAAAAGTATTGAATTATTCACGATAACTTCACGGATTAGGAAGCACTCATGCATGTTCGAATTTGATTAGTCAAGTTAAATGCAATTGGAACATGAATTGGCTATTTGAACATTATTAGAAATAGCTTAAGATATGGAAATCGATCATTGGTACGTTCAATGGAGTTAATGAAAAGAGCATAAGGAGTCTATGCATTTGCAGGACCTTATTAGTAAGTTTCCTTTTGTGCATTCTAAAGTGACGAGCCGAGGACAACTGTTGCCTCATTACAAGGTTGAAGTTATTGAGGTACACCTTTTTACTAGGTATGGAAAGATTAATGGCATGTCCCATTTTTAGATAAATCTTCCTTGTATTGATTCATGGGGAAAAGTTAACACCCATAAGATGTTATTCGAAAAGGAATAGAAGGCACGAAAATGATCTATGGACTTGCATGTGGCATGATTATTTGATGTAAATCCTAGTAGGACCTAGGAAAGTTAGTGTCCAGATTATCAGGCATTTTTACGTTGCCAAGAAAGGATGGGGTTATTGTGAACCATGTGATGCGTTGAAACGGTGAATCGCATGTTTACATGTATTGGTGTAGTTGTAACTATTGCTCTCCATTAGATCTAGTTTATTACCTTTGGGAAAGGTTCATCCTTGTCGCAAGACAGGTATATTGTTGTCTAAATCACATAAACCACAAGGGATTCATTTGGGCATGGTTCAGTCGATATGATAAGTATCCCAAGTGCTAACTAGGGTTTGGTGCGGCAAGAATTCGACTTAGTTTTACATTTGTTGCCAAGTTAGAACCGCAAACCCTAAGATCTTACACACATTCCCGAAATGTCGAATCAATTGGATGCTCATGCATGAAATGATCTAAGGTTTTATCCCAAGGATCATTCAAAATGATGAAACTCTGACGGAGTTGCTTATCTTTAGTACCATGGGCCAACCTAATTAGGAATGGGTTGAAGGATACCCAATAAAACCCTGTTACACGGATGGAGGTAAAACTCCGTGATCGAGAAACGCTAAGCAATGGATAGAAGGATTCCGTGGAATAGATGCAATACTTGTGCACAAAGCCGCAACATTGTATAGTCTTGTGATTTGTCCACAAGAGAGTTTTTGTCATCTCTCGAAAATGAGGTTGGCAAGTTATTGAAAGAATTTAACTTACAAGAGGATGACTAATCATCCTATTACTCACTTTTCTTGGGGATAGTTTGCCAAGGAAAAGGAAAGTTAGGTATTTGAAAATGACCAGACAATAAACTGAAGCGACATGGTCGCTGGAACCTACCACAACTAAACACTAAAGTATGGGTAGGGTATGACCCTAACCCAAGAATGATAGGAATCTTGCCAAGTTGCAATTGATTCCGGAACGAATGCGGATTGCATTCGGAGGAAAGGAAGTCACTCCTTGATAGTTTGCCAGCCAAAACGACCATTGAAATTTGATTGTGCTTGTAACAGTTAGAAAAGTACTGTTTGCATTGTTTGCTCAATGAACTAAAGGAGGAAAACATATCTAAATACTTCAGGTTGAAGCCTGAAGGGAGAGGCAGCTTCAGTTACCCCCGACTGCCTGCCTAACCCTAACCAAGGGGGTTGTGAACCGCGCCGGGAACGTGGACCGAACCCGCCGTGAGAGGTCTCTCCGTTGAGTTCTACTTGGAGCAGGAGGACGCTTGGGTGCCAGAGGGGGCTCTGGCCGTAAATCCCTCGCCTTCCGGGCCCTGCACAAGAGACTAACGTGACTCGGGATTGGATCTCGAGGCCCGCATACTAGTCTACGGGCGGAAACTTGGATTAGTGATCCCTGGTGGATTACTGGATAGCCTTCGGGCGGATTATGAATACGCCTACGGGCGGGAACTCCTTGTATTCCAAAGATAAAAGGATAAAATGATAATAAAGGAGTTGTTTGACATTGTCTTCTTTATGTCCTGTGATAAGATTACGTGAAGGAACCAGTGCTTAACAGGGCTAATCAAGGAAGTTGTTTGTATATGTCAAACTAATGTGGTAGGTAATTACATAACTAAAACAAACCGAGGAAAGTGCGGAGGATGGACCATGGGTCTGTCCTATGGAAGGGTGGTCCCGGTTAGCCGGGAACTTTTCTCAAAGTCTTCGGCGAACAGAGGATGATCGTCATCTCCGAAACAAGTAATCAGAACGATGACTTGGAATTACCGATTACCCGATTCACGTTGTTTTAGGGGAACGGAATGGGACTATGCTTTTGGCAGAGAGGTCGAGCCTTGCATCCCTCTCGTTTCCCATTCTCCTTGAACCAAGTGCAGCATGAATCCGCTTCGGACCTGGCGTTTCTGCGTAAAGTAGTTCGCTCGGGTCTGACGCTAGTTGTTGCTAGCTAATGACCAAACAGGGAAACCCAAATTCAGGTCGATCCTAAGTGGGAACGGCCAGGATACTTCCGCTACGTGGCAGACTCGGGAAGACCTAGATTGCAAAACCCGTAACATTCCATGGGAGTGTCGGGCGGAGTTTTCTAGACATCCTTTCCGATGGACTGCTAAGACGTGTCCTGAATGGTTCTAGTGGACACGTTACAGAAATATCTTCAAAGAATCCTTGACTTCAGCAATCCCACTATCACTATCACCTGTAATAATCAAGTCATCCACATAGATGACTATGATGACCAAACCTGCATCTCCCTTTCTCACATAAAGTGAGTGATCAGCATCAGAAACATAAAATCCAATATTGAAAAGATACTCTCTGATCTTGTCAGACCATGCTCTAGGTGCTTTCTTGATCCCATAGAGTGCCTTCTTCAACCTGCACACATACGTGGGATGCTCTAAATCTTCATAACCTGCTGGCTGATCCATATACACTTCTTTCTGCAAATCACCATGCAAGAAGGCATTCTTTACATCCATTTGCTGCAACCTCCAACCTTTGGCTACTGCCAAAGCAATCACACATCTGACAGTTGCCATCCTAGCAACTGCACTGAAGGTTTCATCATAATCTATGCCATATGTTTGGGCATAGCCTTTTGCAACCAGCCTAGCTTTCTACCTACTAATAGAACCATCTGGATTGTGCTTAATCTTATAAATCCACTTACATCCAATAGCTTTCTTTCCCTTCGGCAATGATACTAGATCCCAAGTCTTATTGGCCTCTAATGCAGCCATCTCCTCATCCATTGCTGCATCCCAATGAGCATGACCAACAGCCTCCTCAAAACATGTGGGCTCAACATCCTCAACTAGTTTCAACATATAAGCATAATGGTGAGCTACATAACCTTCAAAACCAAATCTTTTAACAGGGTATCTCACCCTGCTAGACATGCGTACCACTGGATCAGTCAATGGAGTCTTTGCATTAACGCGTGCTCTCTGCACACCTGGAGTCCTCACTGAAGGAATGTCAAGCTCATCATCCAAGCTCTCTGAGCCACTAGAGTCTCCATCAAGAACTTCATCAATGCCTTTTGACACTTTATTATTTCCTTTGTCTTTACCTGTAGTGCTACTAGATGCACCCAAAGATGTAGAGGTACTCCTTAGTCTCCCAGGCCAAGGACTACCAGATGATGTCTCTAGTCCACTAAGAGTCCGTGATTCTTGCTTTTCAGCCTGCATATGAGTGTCATGATCATCATCATCATCCAATGCATCACCACTAAATGCATATCAACTGCTCATTTCATCAAAGATGACATCCCTGCTCACTTTGAACTTACACGTGGCAGGGTTATAACAGCGATACCCTTTATGCTCTAAAGAGTATCCAATAAAGACACACTTTTCAACCTTTGGATCCAGTTTCTTCCACAACTCATCTGGCACATGAATATACGCAATGCAGCCAAACACTTTCAAGTGTGAAACATGAGGCTTCTTACCTGTAAAACATTCTTCGGGGGTCATACCATGAACTGCAGCTGTAGGAGTTCTGTTCATAATATAAACAGCAGTATGAACAGCCTCAGACCAAAAATGCTTAGGCATATTCTTTTCAGCCATCAAGGCACGTGCAACTTCTGCAATATGCCTGTTTTTCCTTTCTGCAACCCCATTTTGTTGTGGGGTATACCTGCATGTGAACTGTCTCTTTATCCCATGAGACCTCAAAAAATCACTGAACTCATTTGAGAGGTACTCTCCCCCTCCATCTGACCTCAAGCACTTTACTTTCAAGCTTGTCTCTCTTTCAACTGCAGCCTTGAAAGTTCTAAAGTGCTCAAACGCTTCACTCTTTTCCTTCATAAAATATGCCCACAGCTTTCTAGAACAATCATCAATGAATGTGACAAAGTATGAACTGCCTCCATGAGATACATTTTGTGCAGGCCCCCAAATGTCTGTATGCACAACATCAAGGATATTTCTGCTTACATCTCTATCATGTGAAAAGGGTTGTCTTGCCTGCTTACCAAACTGACATGCTTCGCATACCTTATGAAATTCTGCAACTTTAAATGTAGGCAAACCTGTAACCAACCCTTTGGACTGCATTAATTTCAACCTTTGTACATTTGCATGTCCAATGTGTTTGTGCCAAATTTCAATGTCTACAACAACACCTTTTCCTTTGGCATACATAGCAGCATTCATAGTAGGAATTCCAGCATCCAGAGTAAACATACGTCCAATTCTACTTCCCTTTGCTACCAACCTACACTTGTCATTGAAGTCTTCTACAAAGCAGCCCTTTGCATTAAATCTGACTTGCAGCCCTTGCTCTACCATTTGACCGACTGACACCAAATTCTTTGTAATAGATGGCACATGTAATACATCTGAAAGACTCCTTGTCTTACTATCATGTAAGGACAAGGGAACTTTTCCAATGTGTGAAATTGGGTGGCATGAGTCATCACCCGTCTGCACATAACCTTCATTCTGCAAATCTTGCATCTCTCCAAACCATTCTGCATGGCTGATCATATGATTGGATGCACCTGAATCAACATACCAAACATCTTCATGTGTTTCCTTTCCTGTAACAGCATTCAACATATGCTGCATAACGAACAAATGTTCATTTTTGTCTTCATTCTGTCGTGAAGACGATGCATAGTTTCCTTGCTGCAACCTACCACTACGGATGTCATCTTTCTTAGCATAACATTGGGCTGCAATATGACATGTTTTGCCACAATAGTGGCACACAATACCAGAGTTGTTAGAACCTCTGTTCTACCATCCACCTCTTCCTCTAAATCTCCCCCTGCCTCTAAAGTTACCAGGACCTCCTGAAACCTGTATATCGCCAAATTGCTGATTCAATCTGTTTTGCTGGTTGTCACTACCACGTACTGTACCACGGCCTATTGAAGAGAACCTGCCACGTCCCCTTCCTGAACTGGAGTAGAAAGCTTGGACCTGTTCACCACTTCTTTCAGATGTCTCACTCTGCATGTTGATCTCTTCAGTGAATCATAAGGGAGACCAACTCATCGAAATCTGGAAATGGCTTTCTGACATATACGAAAGTTACAGAAGACTTCCAAGCCTTTTCATTGTTAAGTCCACCCAAGGTAGACGACACCAAATCATCATCATCGGGCATTTCATCAATCGCTGCCAATGCATCTGCAATGCTCCTTACCTTCAATGCATACTCATTGATAGACATCTTCCCTTTCTTCAATGTATTCAACTCTTGCTTGAGTTGAATCTTTCGTGCCTTCGTATTTACAGAAAACATACTTTCAAGTATGGTCCAAGCTACATATGCATTCTCTGCATTTCTAATATGACCCAGTATATTATTGTCAATTACTACAGACAACCAATACATGACCTTCTTGTCCTTTGCATTCCATTCCTTTTGTGCCTTTGTCTCTTCTACAGTTGGAGGATCACTCACCTACGGCTCCTTTTCTTCACCTGAAACAAACTCGTAGAGGCCTTTTCAAATAAGGAAGTTCGTGACACGAAACTTCCATGATGGGTAGTTGTTCTTGTCGAGCTTCTCAATGATGGGGCTTCCACTATTCTCTACCATTATCACAAAACTAATACCAAACAGCAAGCAAATCTTCTGCAACCCTCGACCTGTAGTGCACAGCAATACACCAGACAGTCTTTTTCACTGTCTGCTCAACAATACATGTAATCTGCAACCAGTTTGTAGATAAACCTTGTGTTTACTCACTGTAAACACCTTTGAACTTACAGATCTGAAATCTGTAACCTGCGCACCCACTTTTGGTCAATACAGTCGAAGTCACAGCGTACCCTGCGGGCCCTGAAACGGCCTCAAATGCCCAAAATAATTGCGGGGAAACTCTAAAGGGCTTATCTGCAGAATATACAGCGCTCTTTGCGCACACCAAATCTCACTGTAATCTGAGATTTTTGCTCTGCCCTGCTTCCGATGCCTCCACAGGCACTATCCAAGAGAAAGAGTGGAAGGATGGGAGAGCTTCTTACCCGTGGCTTCCTTGCTCGAACCTTGCTTCTTCTCCTTTGCTTCAACCTTCGAAATCAGCCTCTCTCAGTGGTGCAGCTCTGATACCATGTCAAGAATCGCGTGGTGGGGGGAGTTGCTCAAGATGCTGCGCTGAACACACACAGAATGCACAAGGAGAAGCTCACTCAAGAGACAAGAAGAGAGATGGAGGCCAAAACGTTTTCTTGCTGATTTTTTCTTCTTCTTCCACACTCTTTACAATGTACACAAAGTATAGATAAGATGCAACATAAAGGAAAGTGGCCTACCAAGTCAAACAATGCATAACCAACTACACTAGTCGACTGGCGCTATAACTATGCCAGCTGCTGTAAATAGGTATAACAACCTGAATATAATAAGTAATGAGTCAGTGGCCATGTGTGAGTCATAATGACCACCGACGTGCTAAGTGTAGACGTGTGGACCCATCTAACCAGGCGGTCCATCATCCATGTCCACATGTGTTGAGCTTGCCATCTCAACAAAAGCTCCATCACTGACCAAGATGGCGACCCTTCAACCACCGAAGCCCTCATCAGCAAGTGCTCACAAGTGCCATGGGACTGGCTGTCTTGGCTAGGAGGGGGTTAATGTTATCTCCAGTGCAAAGAAATCAAAAAGAAAATTAAAAAGACATAGGGAAAAGAAAAACAAGGTGGCCTAGGAGGAAATAAGAGGAAAAAAGGCCAAAAGCTCAAGGACAACCTCAAAAGTTTAGGGTAAGTGCAAAAGAGGAAAGACTCATTTAAAATATAAAAGTGCACTCTAAATCCTGGTAGAAGAGTGTCTGGCTCCCTCCTATGCAATTTGTAAATGTAGACGGGTATGGGTGTGAAAATATGAAGGGAATAGGAAAAAGGAGGACCTAAGCTAAAATAGCTAGGCATGTAAAAAAAGGATGGGTGCTCAAAGGGGATTAGGGTTTTGTATAAAAGGAAAAAAGTAAATTAAGAAGCCCATTTTTGTGTGTGGCCAAAACTAGTTCTCTTCTTCTTTTCTTCTTCTTGTTCTTGCTTGCTTGAGCTTGTGCTTGAGAGAGAGTATGTGAGGGTGAGGGACCGTGGTGTGGAGAAGCTCTCCATCTTCTCCTCTCTTCTTCTTCTTCTCTTCTCTTCTCTTATCTCGCATAAGACAATGAAGTATGGAGCTTGGAGCTTGTTGAGGATCAAGCTTGCTTGAGCTTGCACCTTCGATCGTGGAGCTACCAGAGTGCTCAAGGGAGGAGGCAAATCTATCAAGCATGGAGGTAAGCTCACTACACTCGTAGGTGTGAGAGCGCATACGACTATATGAGCGGTAGCCATTGCACTTGGCTTGAAACGCTTGAAGCAATAAGTAGTCCGTGGGTCTTGGTGGTTGAGCAAGAAGCTCCCACAGATGTCTCCATGGCAGTATCCTCCATGTGCATCCTTGGGTCACAAGGTATATTTATCCCACCAACTGTCAATACATTTTCTTAACAAGACAAAAGCTTCCTTCTCAATTTGTTCAACATTGGAGCCAAAAACGCTTCAAAAAAAAACCATCAATACATATTCTTGTGCATGGAGTTTCTTAGCATGATGGGATGGAGAAGAGAAGATAGCATGCAAAAAGCTTCACACTCCATTTCCCTTAGTCCCTTACAAGCTCTCAACTCACTCTCACTCTCAAGGGAACAATGTAAGAAATCACAAGAAGACAAAGTTTGCACACACATGGATAGACTTTTCCATTAGTTCTCATCCTTTTTATATAAGAAATTTAGAGCTAGGGTTTTCCCATTTCCCTTGGGCATCCTGGCCCTTTTGTGGGCTTTCTAACTGGTCATAGCTTGTATTCATGCTTCTAGACCTCGTACTTTAATTGGAAATCGACTAATACAAATGATAACTTTGAAGTATCAACTGGTTGTTACAATTTTCATGTTGGTAGGAGTATGGCTCTCAAACA
Source organism: Lygodium microphyllum (assembly GCF_053477565.2). Taxonomy (NCBI): domain Eukaryota; kingdom Viridiplantae; phylum Streptophyta; class Polypodiopsida; order Schizaeales; family Lygodiaceae; genus Lygodium; species Lygodium microphyllum. Next base: position 24,840,271 of record NC_141138.1, on the reverse strand, counting down.
AAATAATACTTAAGATGTTACGAAATCACTTCTTCTTCAAAAATTTGTAGCCTCCTTTTCTCTTTGCAATTAACATTATCCCCCCTTCTAGATGAGTGCCAATCCCATGGCAATTACACCCAAGGTATGTTGCTACTACTAGCAAGAGGCTCTAGTAGGGGTCTTGGTAAGAAGGGATGGTGTGTTATTTCAAAAGAACTAAGGAGGAGGCACATAGAAGTGGTGTTGAAAAACTTAATTCTTGATAGATTTCTTGAAGAGAGAAGAAGTAGTGATGGCCAATATTGGAGGGGACATTATGATTATGGGCCATTGATGTTGATGGGTCTTGAAGAGCTTCACAAAACTTGTTAAGTCACTCATGCTCTTCCAATGGGGTATATCTACCTTGTGTAATGGTTTGTGTGCATGCAAATAGAACTAGGAGTTGAGTCAAATTCCAAGAAATCTTGGAATATTGTCCCACACTTGAGAACCCACTTGTTGAGAGATTGTGGTGCTATTCTATTCTTAGGGTGACAAGCAATCCATAGAATGACTTGTCCTTGATGCACCTGGGATTGTGACATGGGAAAAATGGGCTAGATTGTTGTTACAGCCCCCTTGATAACCCCCCTAATGTATACAGAACACATAATAGGGCTACAATGTTGTATGCAAGAATATAACATATTGCTATAGGCAATGCAAGAAAAGGCCATACCATATCAAGGAATGAACAGAAAACTCTAATGGTACAATACTATAAGAATACACCATAAATGAACCATAACAACATAATGAAGATAAAAATCAAAGAATATGAATAAGAAATGAAAGAAATATAGAGTTTGCCCTTGGCACCAACTATTATAAACTTTCTATTAGAGAGGAATCCCATCATACATCAACTTGTAAAACGATCAGAAAGGACATATAAAAGATACCCTTTTAGGCCACACCTATAACAACATAAGCAACTATAGTTCAGATAACATGTTAAGTCTATTCCCATCAAGAAACGTCAAAGACTAAGTATAGACCATAATAAGGGTGAGCATAATGTACCAAGCCATGGCTAACACCTAGCACAGCTCGGTGGATGGCTGGGACAAGCATAGCTCAATGGATAGTTTGCACAGCCACGACTTGAGTCATTCACATGCCATAAGATGCCAAATGACTTATCCAAAACTAGACATATCTAATGAGCAAGATAATAAGATGACTTACTTAAAGCCTTCTACCTTGAAGTAAGCCACATAGAGAAACCATGGACAGCAAATAGGATATTCGTAGCCCCTTAATGCATTTGCATAAGATACAATCATTAAAATGATAGGATAAAAAAGAAACCAATGCTTTAGCCAAAGCATTTCATGAGCTATGAGGCTCGTGAACATCATCCATTGATCGTGTATGCAGTTCACCAAAATTTTCTTCATTGCATTGAGATCCTTTTGCATAAGCATTGATCCCTCAATATCAATTTTCTTGAGCAACCACAGAAATTTCATGCTAAATATTTCTTACATTGTAGAAGTCCACTCCTAAAAGGCCGATGATGAAATTTCACACATCAAACCATATTCATCAACCTATCTCTTCAAGTCCTGCACTTCATTGTCAATGTAACTCTCTCATTTTCTACATCTCAAGTAGCATAACATTCTTACTATCCTTTTCATCTACAAGCTGCTACTATTGTAAAGCATGTACAACATCCAATTTGACTACAGCACTACTCTACATATCAAGCAAAGTTTTATGCAAACTAGTCATCAAAGAACAAGCTTCATTAAGAATTTGTGGTACATGAATTGAAACCATAGGTTCTTTTGCATCATGTATAGAGTCCTCATCATGCACAACATCTTGTTTTTTAGGCATAGATTCTAGATTTACTTTGGAGAATTTAACTTTCTTTTGCATCCCCAAAACCACAACATCTTCATTATGTGTATCTTGCTTGTTTTCATCATTCAACCAATCCAAAAATTCCATATGCATCCTAGAACCAAGATTATCATCTTGATGTTCTTCATGCATCCTCAAAGCTATACCCAATGGAGTTAAGTGCTTGCATACATGGTTTGCTTCCCTATCCACCAATGCATTCTTATGATTTGCATCATTGTCTTAGACATCAATAACCAATCCATCGACCAACTTGGTCTTCTTAGAAGCATGATGATTAACCTCTTTTGAAGCATCCCATACAGGTGACCTAACATTGGGACAAAACAACCACAGATGTTCACAGAGACTTGCAAGCATAGATCCAATCTGGCTTTTCTATTATTTCTTCCTCATAGTCGAAACATACCCTCCTTGCATCATTTTTTCATGAAGAGTGCCTACCCAACTTGGCATTACATTATTTTCACCATACCACAAAATACCATACGTATCCTGAGTGATAGTATCTGTCTTGATGAACATAAGAAACCTCTCCACCATGAACTATTTTATATGTCGTCTTCTTTTGGGGTCCACATTCTGCAAAACATATTGATTTCATGTACCTATTGGTAACTCAAACTCTTCTTGCATTGCTTCTTCTATGCACCTCCAATGCTTTACATGATCATTCAATTCCAATGCAAACACCTCATACAACAAAGAAGGACTAATACCATGTTTGCCACCAAATTTCCATGGTTTAGGCCTTTATAATCAATGCAAAGGCAGAGTGCTCTATCCTTGTTCTTCTGGAATAAGATTGGGCCCCCCCAAGGAGAACTATTGGGGCGTAAGTACCCTTGGTCCAATAGCTGTTTGAGTTGTTCTTTTAACTCAATAGCTTCAAGAATGGACATCTTGTAGGGCCTTTTTGCAACTAGTGCAGCACTTGGTATTAGCTTAATCTTGTGATCCACTTCCCTAGACAATGGTAATTCTGTCAATTCTTTTGGGAATACATCTGCATACTCTTTTAACCATGACAGTTCTTCATTGGAGTCCTCTACTTGTTTCGGCTTGTTTAGTTTGATCAGATAGACGAGTAATCATTTTCTTATCCCTTAAGCTATCCGCGCTACCTTGGCTAGCTGGATCCTTGGTTTACTAGCTTCTCCTTGAGTTGCAACTAACTCACCTTTAGGATTGCGAAAGGAGACTTGGCCATTCCCACAATGGATGTGAGTATCGTTGGGGACTAGCTAATCCATCTCAAGTAGGTACTCATGGACCCCTAAATTCACTACCTTGAACTTAACAGATGTGGGCCCTTTTTTGAGTAAAAATTCCACCTTAGCAGTTTGTCTTGTGTGCAAGTAATTTCTCACCGTGTTAGTAGTTTGATAAGAAAAGTAGGTGTAGCTACAGTGGCTATCCCTAACCTTCTTGTACAAGCTGGTGAAATGAAAGAATGAGTACTGCCACAATCAATCAAGGTTTTGAATTTCTTACCTTGGTAATCCCATGGAGTTTGGATCATCGAAAATCGGTGATTCGGCCCCTTTTTATGGAGAGCGGTATGAACTGATGTCCTCTCAATCTTGGCTTCCATTGGACGGCGGGTCTTCTTCTTCGTTGATTTCCTTAATGGTGATATCAAAAGTTTTTGCCCTTCCCATTGCTGATCGACCCCGCCCACGAGTAGCCCTAGCTTGCCCATCAAATTTTCCTTGATGACGATCTTTGCCAAGTTTGGGACATTCTCTTTTGAAGTGCCCATGTTCCTTGTAGTAAAAAACCATAGACTTTGGTCGTTTCTTTTAGTGGGGACAAAGCCACTAATTGCATTTGCCTTTGGCTTCTTTCATTGGCCTTGAATCTATCCTTGCACCCTTTTAAATTGAGCCTTCAACATCCCTAGATTGTGGTCTTTGTGAGGCCAGAGTCTATTATTCCCAAACTTTGGCTGTTGGACTTCTTAGGCAATGAGTCCCACTCTTATCAATGCATCTTGTAAATACAAAGGACACATTGATTCCAATCGAGTGTTTATTGGTGGATTCAACCCATCATAGTACTCCAATACTTGTTGGGAAATACTCATATCGGGGTGTATTTTAGCAAGGAGACAAATTTTGAGTAGTATGCCTCCAGAGACAGGCCCAACTGTTCAACTTAAAGAACTCATTCATCCTCTGAGTTTCGTATGCAACTGGCATGTACCTTCCCTGTACTACTTCTTTTAGTTTAACCCAAGTTATCATGCTTTCCATGACTTCTTGATCTTTACACCACTACTTCCACCAAAGCCTAGCTTCGCCGATGAGTTTGAGCTTGGCAATCATAGCCTAGTTTGCAGGTGCTATTCTTGCTACACTAAAGTAATCCTCCATGGATTCAATCCATACTTTGGGATTGGCTTCAACAATCTTTCCTTTCTCGTAAAATTTTGGTGGTTTGATTTGTTTGAGAAGAAACTTCTTCTCTTGTGCCTTTGTGCAGGAACAAAATTCTGATTCTGCATTTGGGGTTGTATATGGTTTCAATTTAAACTTTTGAGTTAAGATTACATTTACACATCTCTTCATAACTTATCTCAATGCGCAAATTATTTGTCATCAATACTGTGCAACAAGATAGATAATCATAAAATTCTTATTTATCCATAAAGAAGCATAAGCCTCAAGTACAATTATTTGGGGATAGATAGAGATAGTTTGGGATAATTTTTCTTTCAAGAGATACATCAGTGCTAGATTAGCAATTCCTTATTGGATTTAGCTACATGAACAAAATAATAATATGGGTCTGGAGAATGGATTCTCAGTAACTCATGAGAAGTTCAAGAAATCCCCGTTTTGTATAGCCATGATGTTTGTTTCACCCCATTACTTTAATTCTATCTGCTAGCATAACTTTGAACACGTCCTCATAGATGTAGTGAGTCTTTTCTACCTACCAGCACCCAATGTGTAGGATCGAGTTCACATGTGCCTCATGGAAGATAAATAACTTAATATTCTTCAAGTCCTCCAACTAGTTGGCATCTATGTAGTAGTAACCTGCACTCTAAGTCCATTGCATATGGTGATAAGGGTTGTAAAGCCAATCCAGGATCCCCATCATGTCCGTTCTTCTATGATAACTTGAAGAGTTCATAACAGTCTTGAACATGATATGAAATATGAGGAACCTGCTCCATTCCTTGTGGGCCTAGAAGCAGCAACAATCCAGAAGTGAGTAAAAGGAAAAAAAAACAATCTAATGAAAACATCACTTCAGTCTTCTTGATTTATTCGTATCTTGATTAATTGATTTGTTGGTTTGCTCTGATACTAACTCTAACGTGTCCTTGATACATTTTAGTAGTCGATCTAAAAGACTTTTCTTGGCACTCCCATGGAATGTCACAGGGTTTGTTGGATATCAAATCTAGAGTCTACTCCGCAACGAAGGGTATCGACCAACCTTGTTAGGATCGACCTAAATTTTTTTGGGACACGGTCAAGTCATACTACAACCTTTTAGCATCGGTCTTTAGATGATCTACTTTGCGCAGAGCATCTAAACCGAGGTGGACTCATGTTGCAATTGGTTCAAAGAGAATGGGAAACGAGAGGGATGCATCGGTCAACCTCTCTACCAATAGGGTAAAGTCCCATTCCGGTCCCCTAAAATGATATGAGCCAGGGTTCTACCCTATATTATCTAAGGTTAATACATCATCACAATTTGAATGTTGAGAAGCCTGCTACTTCTCTAGGACCACCCTACCGTAGGACAAGACTATTGTTAGGGTTTCGTCCATCCCCTTCCCTTGATAGCTTTAGTTTCTACTTACCTAAGTCACATTAGCAGTAACACATACAAGAAGCTTTCTTAATTAGCTCGTTAGCGACATGTTCATTTACGAGATTTTATGCACTGACACAAAAACAGTTCGGACAAATTTCTTGAAAGGTAAACTTTATATTAACATTTTAGCTCAGATACAAGTCTTGTCCAAAAGGACAATTCCCGCAATCCGTGAGGATGCATCTTATTTTCCTCCAAGTTTCTGCCTTGCACTAGTAACTGGGCCTCTAGAATCCATCTCGAGTTACACAGACCATTTGATTAGGATATAGAGGTAGAGGATTTACAACCATATTCCCCCCCTACATCCAAGCATCCTCCTACGTTCAAACTAATCCACGGAGAGACCTCTCGTAGTGGGTTCGGTCCATGTTCCTGTCACGGTTATTTAAAACCCCCTTGGATAGGGTTGGCAGCCAACTGGGGGTGGCTTGATAGCCCTCTAAGAATTTTCCCTGATTCCTTATACCAATTCCTTATGAGAGCTTGGGTCAAACAATCCTTTCATAGATAGTGCTCCTAAAATTACAAACACAAACAATAATGTGGGCAAGTGCTCAAATCACCTACTAAGGTGGAATTCCTTTTTGAACACTTAGCATTCAACCTTCGAATTTTTCTTACCTTGGTATCAACTACAATGGCCCTCTTGGGGGGGGGGGTTAGGGAATGCCCTTGTTTCGTCCCTCATTTTTATGCAATAAGAACGAGAATTCACGCAATTGGTCTTACATCCAATTAGCATCACCCATTAGTTTTCGGATGGTAATTTTCCTAGTTTTTAACTTTTAGATTAGGGTTCTTGTCTTGAGATCACAAGACCTAGATGATTCAATCTGAGATCCAAATTGATCATTTGGTAACCATTTACTTCCTTAAAACTTTATCAGGGTTCCTAAGTTTGCCCTAGGGTTTCATTCCCTCAAGATTTCATGACAAAAATCTTTCATTCATCTCTCCTACAAGTTGAGAGTAACCTAAATCCTTTGCAATCCTTTGAATGAGCTTGTATATTTACGTATCAATAATACAAGATGCATTCGCTAAATTTGTGCCTGCTACTCAACTTAGTATTGTAGTCAATCCACAATCAACCTTGGGAGAATCTATGTTTTGGGGCCATTCTTGAACTTGGAATGCAGGGCTTGATCGAACGATCTCCTGCCTTCTCTCTTATTTGTGCACTCCTTTTTGCAAAAATTTCCTACACTCCGCTTTGAATCCAGCAACCTCTTACCAAATAGAGGGGTAGTTGATGGAAAAATCACAGGAATAGCAAGGGAGGGAGGGTACTTTGGACCCCCCAAGAGGAGGAAGGGAGGAAAATCCTGGAATCTTCTTCTTCTTCTTCTTCTCCCTCTCCCTCTCCCTCTCTCTCTCTCTCTCTCTCTCTCTCTCTCTCTCTCTCTCTCTCTCTCTCTCTCTCTCTCTCTCTCTCTCTCTCTCTCTCTCTCCTCTTACCCTATGTAGCCTTACAGAGGGGGGCATGTGGCATCGATCTTTGTTTCACGGAGGGGGTGTTTATAGGGAGAAGGAGGGTTATTTATGGGGGGTCCATGATGGAGTCCCTCTCCTCCCCCTAGGCGGCCAGATAGGCCCGCCACCATGCAGCCTACGTTCTGGGGGGACAAAGGGATAGTGGGGGGGAGGGAGGTGGCACACTTGTGTCCCTCCTCCCCATCATCATTGTTGTCTTTGTCTTCATCGACACCTTCACCATCAACTCCGTATTCTACTACTTCCCCTCCCTCCCATGAGTTGGTGGCATTGATAGGGGGAAAGTAAAAAAAAATTCAAATAATTTGAATTCTTTAGGGGGGATCTTATGGGACATGGGGGGGTTATTACAACTAAGTTGGACTTAGCTTTATGATCTTTCAAAATAGCTTACAAAGTCATCACATGCTTAACTCCATTTAAGTTGGTTTATGGACTTGAAGCAATGGTCTATGGAGCTCATAGTTCCTAGCCTAAGAATGGCAGTCACTCATAGTTTATCCTCTAAAGAATCAATGCATCATATGCTATAGCAATCAATGCAGTTGGAAGAAGATAGATTATTGGTGCGCAGATCGGATGCCGTATGCTTGCGTAGTGAATGCCATAAGGTCCCCAAGAACAAAAGAACTCTACTTTTTGCACAAAACTCAAGGTAAAAAGCATGTATGACATGAACAAGAGACCAATTGGGTGCAATCTCCCCCCATGCCTTGTGTGAGCACTCCACAAAAGCATGTATTTTATGTATTAATCATCTTCAAGCTCAAATAATAGCCCCAATTACAAAATAGCACGCTTTTGGCTTTTGAGTTTGCTTTAGCACAAAATAGAAATAAAGCTAATGGGTGGCGCCCAAAGAGTCGGGCGTACCCAATACAATTTCCAAGTACAAATAACATAATCATGCGTCCATGCGCATAAAAAATAATAAATAAATATCCAACGCCTCAATAAATAGGCACGACAAAATATAGGCGCCATGCCTAAGGTATGCGCCCATCAAAATATAAGTGATAACTTGAATACTCGCTATCCTCCAATGCTTTCCTCTGCCACTGCTGCTATCTCTACACATCAACTGAAGCATTCATAATCATTATTAAAATAATACAATTAAACCGACAAAAGTGAATACCTAGCAGTCTTCAGCTACATAAATAAATCAACTGGTTAGAAATCAATCCTAACCTTAATTTATTACGAGTGCGCACTCTAAACTCATAAACGTTTATTAATTTAATATGCATTTTGCGGAATTACCCGCTATGGAATCACCCATGTACACACTAAATTAATGAAACGCCCGAAAAGGATAGGCATCCCCATCAACTTCTCGCACAAAGAATCCACTTTGTGTATGAGCCCCAGTCAACAAAGTTCACGGAATCCACCGTGGCATGGAATCCACCGTGAAATATGCCTCCTGGCATCAATTATTGCTCACTATATATCACCAATAGTGCATTCACAAAGGCAAGCTTGGGTTAACCGTTATGTGCAAAAGAACATTTTTAATGCAATTGGAAGAAGATAGATTATTGCTCACTATATATCACCAATAGTGCATTCACAAAGGCAAGCTTGGGTTAACCGTTATGTGAAAAAGAACATTTTTAAATAAAGAGACCTAGTGCTAGTGTACAACTCAAAGCTTCGCAAGCACCCAAGGAAGCCCAATCTTTTTCAAAATCCATAGTAATATTTTATTTGAACTTTTGGCATGCCATTAGCTCAATGATGATACTATGTTGACTTCTTGTGCACTATCATATGTTTGGAAGTCAACTCCCTAATAACCTCATTCAAAAAATATTTACCATGATCATTGACAAGCTCAATAGGACAACTGAATCTAGTCATGATATTAGAATAAAGGAATTGAGCCACGCTTGCTACTTTATTATCCCTTAATACTTTATAAGATTCAACCCATTTAGTGTAGTAATTTGTGCACACCAAGATATACTGATTCATGTTGGGAGAGAGAGAGAGAGAGAGAGAGAGAGAGGGAGGGAGAGAGAGAGAGAGAGAGAGAGAGAGAGAGAGAGAGAGTGGAGCAAAAGATGAGCCTAAGCTCATTGTTGTTCTTCTTCCATTATTCTTCCATCATACTAACTGAAAGAGACTTACACACATAGGTATGACTAACCAAGACTAATTGTGGTTAAGACATTGACTACACCAACTTATTGAATGTCACACATGTGTACAACCGTATCCAACTAATGTCGATCACACACATAAATATAGGCTAACTGAAGAGTAACGGGAGCTTGATATTCTAACACTCCCCCTCAAGCTCAAACCATCTAATAAACTCCAAGTAGCTGTCTGAAGTATATGAACTTTTCTTTACCAAGAGACTTGGTAAATATGTATGCTACTACCTGGTCTTCAGTCTTCACATGAATCAAGTCAATCTGCCATGTAAGAACCATTTCTCTAATGAAATGGTAGTGAACCTCAATATGTTTGGACTTAGCATGGTAGACAGGATTGCTAGCCAACATAACACTATTGAGGTTGTCTCAATGCAATCTCACTCTGCTTTCCAGCTATATTCCAAGTCTTTCAACAATTTCATCAACCAAACTGCTTTGCAAGAAGCCGCTAAGGCAGCTCCTCTATACTCAGCTTCTGTACTAGACAATGCAACAATAGGATGTTTCTTACTCTGCCAACTAATCATACTACTGCCCAATACAAATGCATAACCACTGGTTGACCTCTTGTCATAGGGAAAACCAGCCCAATCAGCATCAGTAAACCCTATCAAGTCAAGGGATTTTCCATATGCATAAAACAACCCATAATCTGTAGTAGCCTTTTCATATTTCATGATCCTCTTGACTACATCTAAATGTGGTTTGGGAGGCTTCTACATGAACTGACTAATCAGCCCCATTGCATAACATAAGTTAGGATGGGTAATAGTCAAATATATCAAGCTATCCACCATCTATCGATACATGGTCGCATTCTCTATGTCATTTCCAACATCAATCTACAACTTGACATTTTGATCAAGAGGTGTCTCCATAGGCTTGTATTCAACCATACCGTACTTCTGTAACATGTCATGAGCATACTGCTTCTATAGCAGCCATATACCTTGAGACATAGAGACTACCTCAATCCCAAGAAAATACTTTAGGTCACTAAGGTCTTTGACTCTGAATTCACCCTGTAAACATGATTTACTTTCAGCAATGCCCTCTTCATCATCTCCAGTGATGATAAGATCATCTACATAAACCACTAGAAATACATATCCACAATCTTTCTTCTTTGTGAACAGACTATGATCTGCATCACCCAATCTAAATCCATGTTGCTATAAATAACTGATGATCCGAGCATTCCACGCTCTATGTGCCTGTTTCAGGCCATATAAAGCCTTTTTCAGCTTACATACATGTGTAGGAAAGTCTGGGTGAACATAGCCTTCAGGCTGCTCCATGTATACTTCCTCAACCAAATCACCATTCAAGAAATCATTCTTGACGTCCATTTGCCATAATTTCCAACCTTTGCATGCCATATTGCTGTGCATACCCTTTTGCAACCACCCTGGCCTTATAGCATTCTAATGAACCATCTGACTTACACTTAACCTTGTACACCCATTTGGAGCCAATGGGGACTTTGACTTCAGGAAACTCAACCGATTCCCATGTCTCATTTTTAGCCAAGGCTGCATACTCCTTATCCATGGCAACACAGCAGTTATCATATGTAACTACATCATCAAACTTTGTAGGTTCTTCAGCCACCACTACAATTGGATTACCATACCACGATGCCAACTCATCAAAAACAACATCTCTACTAATCAATGTCTCATGTGTAGACGGTACATAACACTTGTAAGCTTTCCGGTCTTGTGCATAACCAAGGAACACACTCTTGATAGCTTTAAGATCCAATTTCTTCCTCTTTTCATCAGGAACATGCACATATGCAATGCTGCCAAATACCTTCAAGTGTCAAATGTTAGACTTATGACCATACAACTTCTCATATGGAGTTACATCATGAATCCTTGCTGTAGGGGTTCTATTCAATACATAAACAATAGTCAATACTGCTTCAGCCCAATAACCATTTGGCAAACTCTTCTCATTCAGCATAGCTCTTACCGATTCCATCATTACCCTATTTTTCCTTTCTACTACACCATTTTGCTGTGGTGTATAGCTGCAAGTTAACTGTCTTCTAATCCCATGTTTAGCAAGGTACCTTTCAAAGTAATTAGAGACATATTCTCCACCTCCATCTAATCTAAGATATGAAATTTTATAGCTCAATTCATTTTCAACATGCTTCTTGAAGTCCTTGAATGCATCAAACACATCAACCTTATGTTTCATTATGTAAAGCCAAGTATACCTGCTAAAATCATCAATGAAGAATACATAGTAACGAGCACCACCAAACGAAGCATTATGAGATAGACCCCATACATCTGAATGTACCAATTGCAATGGTCGTGAGCCATTCCATACATGTCTCATAAATAGAAACCATGCTTGCTTTCCAAACTAACATGCATCATATACATGTCCAAAGTCATGATACTTGAACTTAGGTAGTCCAAGCACAATCTCCTTCTGCTGCATAGATTTCAACTTTTGTACATTCACATGGCCAATCTGCTTATGCCATATCTCAACATCCCGTATAGCACCATCATCATGTGCAAACATGGCTGCTTTTAATTCTAGAATTGATGCATCAAGAGTAAACATTCTGCCATCTCTTCGGCCTCTAGCAATCAATTTGCATCCATTACCATATTCTTCAACAAAGCATCCATCTCTATTAAATCTCACCTGCAGATTCTGTTCTGCCATTTGTCCAACTGACAAAAGATTCTTGGTTATTGTAGGTGCATGTAGTACATCATTCATGCTTTGTTTCTTGCCATCAGGCATCAACAAGGGAACAATTCTTGTGTGTTGAATGCCATGTTGGGTGTCATCCCCAGTACACACATAACCATGTGAACCTACAACCATCTCATCAAACCATTCTCCATGGGGTGTCACATGATTTGAAGCCCCTGAATCAGTGTACCATCTCTCATCTATGTTCTGTCTAGATGCATTCTTAGACACATGCTGCATGGCAAACAATCTGTCAACTTGCTCATCATGAGCACGGCTAGAAGATGCAAAGTGCCCATGTTGTTTTCCCTTAGCCTTCATATCTCCCTGCTTCTTGTAACAATCCTTTGCAATGTGTCCATATCTACCGGAGTAATGACAATCCTTATCTCTGTTTGACTGATCATTTGACTGCTATGAACCAAATCCACCACCTCTACCATGGTGTGATCTCTCCCTACCTCTAAAGCCACCAGATCCACATTGTCAAGAATCGTGTGGTGGGGGGACTTGCTCAAGATGCTGCACCGAACACACAGAATGCACAAGGAGAAGCTCACTCAAGAGACAAGAAGAGAGACGGAGGCCAAAACATTTTCTTACTGATTTCTTATTCTTCTTCCACAGACTTTACAATGTACACAAAGTATAGATAAGATACAACATAAAGGAAAGTGGCCTACTAAGTCAAACAATGCATAACCGGCTACACTAGTCGACTGGCGCTATAACTATGCCAGCTGTAAATAGGTGTAACAACCTGAATATAATAAGTAATGAGTCAGTGGCCATGTGAGAGTCATAATGACCACCGATGTGCTAAGTGTAGACGTGTGGACCCATCTAACCAGGCGGTCCATCATCAATGTCCACATGTGTTGAGCTTGTCATCTCAACACACATTGGCCCTGTGTATTTGTGCTATTCCAAGCATTCTGATGATGTTGTCCATAAGCATTTTGAGTGTCTCCTCGTCCTCAAAAAGAGCCACGATCTCTACCGCCTCTGCCATGTTGTCTAGAGTAAATAACAATGTCTCTACTTTGAGACGTACTAGAACCTATATTCAGCCCAAGCTTAACTTCCTCATGCAGCAACAAAGCAATCAGCTCATCCCAATCAAGGGATTCAACTCTCAAAGAAATAGACATATCAAATGCTTTATACTCTTTGCCAAGTCTATTCAATGTTAGTGCAATCATATCATCCTTAGACATTGAAGATTCAATGATGGAAAGATGATCCGCTATGTTCTTAATCTCTATAGTGTAGGCCTGAATGCTTCACCATTCCTAGACATGTTATTGAAGTGTTGCTTTAGCTGAATCTTTCTTGTATGTGTTACATTTCCATACTTCTTCATGAGAATGTCCCATGCATCCTTTGGGGAACTGCATGCAGTAATTTGTATAACCATAGCATCCAATATACATAAGGAAAACCAACGTAACACCTTGCATGCTCTCTCAATCCATAGCTTATGATCCCTTTTCTGATCATTTGTCGAATTCCTTTCATATATTTGAGGTTCAGCCTCATCACCTATACATAAGTCCCAATAACCTCTACCAACCAAAAAATTCTTCATATGGAGCTTCCATAAAGCAAAATTTTTGTTGTCTAGCTTTTCTCTCACAATTTGAGTGATATTGTCAGTGCCTTGAGCATTTTCCATAGTTGTAGCTTAGGTATTCAGTGATGTATACAACCTGTAAGTATCTGACTCCTTTTCCTACAATTCATGACCAGTTTCCTGCTATTCAAGACAGTTTCCTGCAATTTAAGATAATTTTCTTGACAACCTGCTTATTGTAAACTGTATTCCAACAATGAAAAAACACGGTCAACTGAGCATAAATCAAGCTCAAATCTATTCAAAACATTCTATGGCAGTGGCAAAACATCCTAGCAACAAACTATGTCCATACAAGTATCAATGTTTGTACTTCATGCAAATATCAATACCAAATATAGCTAGCCCATGGTTATAACTAGCAATATTTTCTCTCTTAAAACAATAGTATTTAGACCTCAAAACAGCCCCAAAACATCTCATTCAGCTGCCACTCTATGCAGGAGTAGATACATGTCCAACCGGTCGGAATATATTGCATGTATGTCAAGTGAAGATGATAGGTATCCTTCCTGCAGACAATAACCAATCAATATGTTGGTATAACTAGCAACAAATCAGTCCAAACTTTGGACTTTCAGCTCTCACAATATCCCAAAAATCATCTACCACTCAAGTGGCATGATCCAAGCATTTGTCAGTAGCAAATAAGCATCACAGATACTTCAACCTTGTAGGTATATTGTTTCCAAACTCAGGACATCAACGAGTTCACTGTTTCCAGCCTACAAATAAGCTCCAAAACTGAGAATTTAACACTCCAATATCATGCTCAAATGCGTGATAATAAAGGAGTAATAAGGGCATATACATTGTTAGGATGAAAGCCACTAGTGCCCTGGAATCACCTGCTATTTACTGTAGTAAACATCCAGTCTGCATAGGTTTGTGCTAAATATCTCAAAATTTGTGAGGAATTTGAAAAAACTTTCTTCTGCAAAGTTGTAGACCATGTCAAAACGGTCAGGAGAGCCATGGGCCATTTCTCCAAAAACCATTTTTGTAGCAAGATATAGCTTCTGCAAAAAAACAGACTGCATGCACAGTCTCCCTTGATGATGTTTTCTTCAGATCTAATGACTTGATGTCAAATGGCCAATGCCAAGCCTTCAGGCTTCAGGTGTTCAAGCTCTGACACCATGTTGGAAGAGAGGGAGAGAGACAGAGTGGAGTGGAAGATGAGCCTCAGCTCCTTGTTGTTCTTCTTCCATTATTCTCCCATCATACTAACAGAAAGAGACTTACACACATAGGTATGACTAACCAAGATTAACTGTGGTTAAGTCACTGACTATGCCAACTTATTGAATGTCACACACGTGTATAGCTGTATCCAACTACTAATGTCGATCACACACATAAAGATAGACTGATTGAAGAGTAACGAGAGCTTGATATTCTAACAATTCATACTTGGATGGGCTACTGGCTTTATGGGGCCATAAAGTCTATACCCCATTTTTCAAAAGGCTCCAGGGGTAGAACCGGATGATCTTGTGTCCTGTCCCTAGGTTGTGGTTGACCCTCCCACATATAGACAATACATTCCTTTGTGTATTGATGGGCATCTTTGAGTAGCATATGCCACCATAAACCTATCTAGGGGATCCTTTTACATCTAATTTCACTAAAGAAGTGTCCCCTTGATAGTCTAACATGAGCTTCAAGCAGTACAACATGTTGTTCATCAACCATAATGCATCTTCTAAGTACACTACCAATTCCCTGCCTATACAATATACCCATTATGACTAAAAGTGTTTGCTATACAATGCCAACCTTCTTTGCTTGTCTCTAAACAAGTCTACAAGCATTACTCCATCAAGCAAAAAGTTTAGCATTTGCTCATAAAAATAATTAAATTGTTGTACATGAACATTAAATTACTCTCCATTAGGCAACTAATCATTAACACCTTATATAGGATTTGTTGACTCAATCCTACTTAAAAATTCTGCTACAACATGTTCTTTGTGTGGTGTATGCACAATTCTATATTCAAACTCCTGCAACAAGAGCATCCACCTAGCTAACCTCCATGCCAACTATGGTTTGTTAATCAAATACAATAAAGCTGAATGGTTGACATAAAATATTATTCCCCAATAAATAGTGTCTAAACTTTTGTAATGCAAATACCATAGCCATGGCTTCTCTCTTTATCACAGTGTTATTCTTTACTACTGTTGTCAACCTCCTATTAGCATAGTGGACTCCTAAACTTTCTCCGACATCAGGAATGCCCCCATTACAATGTCTAAAGCATCTACAGACATATGAAAAGTAAGATCCTATTGTAGGGGTTGCAAAAGTGGAGCTACAACCATCACCTTCTTTAATACAATGGTAGCCTTATCTTGATTATGTCTCCATGAAAATCAAATACCATTTTTGGTAAGCAAAGTAAGATGAGGAGAAATATGTGCCAAGTATCGAGGATACCTATTATGCCACTTAACTTGACCCCCAAACAAAACCTCTTGTACTGTTGCAAGTATTGCAACCCTTTGAACTACTTGAATTCTATTGGGATCAATGGGCACGCCTTTCTATGAAATAATATGTCCCAATAGAACTCTTTTTGTAGCAAAAAACTAGTTTAAATGGATTCAATGACATTCTAAACTTGTGATGTCTTTCAAAATAGAGCCTTAAATGCTATAAATAATCCATCATTAATAAATACTTTCATGTTGTAGTGAGGTATGGGTCAAATGATTTATGTGCTACCCCTCGAAATTCAAGTGGACCATTCTTTAATCCAAGATTCATCAATATAATAATAAAAGCTCCCCACTCAGTGTGATAAATGTAATTTTATCCATGTCTTTGAATGCAATATTTTATGATAGTAAGCTAAACCATCCAAGAAGCTATAGATTTTATGACCTACTACATCATCCAATAAGGAATTTGTGAACGAAAGAGGAAATGGGTCAATAATGGTAGCTACATTTAATTTCCTATTGTCTAAATATACCATTTTTCTTTGGTACCACCATTATGGGTGATAACCATGTGACTTCATTCATAGGCTTGATAAAGCTCACTCTCAACAACTTGTGAATTTCGTCCTTCACCTGCTTAGCACAATTTGGATTCATATGATACCTTTTCTACATGATGGGTTTGGCATCTACCCTTAAGTTAATTCCATGTTGACACACATGTGGATCAAAACCTTTCATGCAAGTGTACTCCCAAGCAAAGATGCCTTGGAACTGTTTACATAACTCTATCAACTATGCTGCTTAGACTCTTCCTCCACAAAGATACTCATCTTGCAATAACTAGCACAATGGCAAGATGAGCTCGTAATAACAATTCGTCCTTACCATCTCCTATTTTGGCTATGATATTTATAGTTTGAGCAACTAATGGCCAATATTTAGGTTTCAATACAACTTGATTAACCATTGATAGCTTTACCTCTTTACTTCCATTAGGAATAATATTAGTGTCTACACCCCAATCTTGCTTCAATTTGGACAATCTGAACCATGGCCTTCCCAAAAGCATATGGTATAAATCTCCTAGACCTTCCATTTGAAGAATCACAAAGCTTACCTTGAACTTTTTAGACCCACAACTTCAATAAGCTAGTACTTTAGGATTCACAAAGGCTAAAACCTTTGAGGATCACCATTTTAACTTGGAAAGGTGCTTGTATAAGTCCTGGTAGCTTACGAGCAAGATACAATTCTTCAAGAATGATGTCCACACTTGAGCCTCCATCTAGGAGAACATGATCAAACTTAATGCCCAAGTAGTCCGCTTGAATAGTTGGCACTTTATAATCCACCACTTCTAATTGAGTAGGGATCACTACTTGACAATCTAAAATGGCTTTTTGATCTTCAGCATACTACTTATAGGGTTTGCCTTGATCAAAGCAATAATTTTCTCCAAAGTTAATTCATGTGAACCTTAAGAATACTCACAAGGACCTACACTTTGCTCCAAACCACTATGCAGCTACCATGTTCACTATAGAACATGCTAATTTTCTACACTTTGCTATTGTCTCTCTTGCAAACCTTGTAGTGGGTCAATCGAACTATTTTGGCTCTTGTTTCATTTGCAATTTCTAGACATCTTAAGAGGCTATTTTCCTAGCCTTCTCTTGCTCATTCAAGTCTATCCTCTTCTTAGCTTTCGCTCTAGTTATGGCCAATACTATTATATCTCATAATCAATCCTCCACAATGATACAACTTGAACAATTGTAGCCCACATGCTTCTGTAACCCATGTTGGCCTACACTTGATACAACTTTAATTGGCACATATTTCTCTAAAACTTCCTTAATTTTCTACTCCAACTCTTGACCTAGTACTGTAACGTGCCAAGTCATTGACACATTGTAGTAGTCCCATTGATCTAAAAGAAACTGCTTGTCACTCCCACGAAATGTCACAGGATTTGTCGGTAGCGACTTCCGAGTCTACTCTGCAACAAAACATCAGCCAACCCTGTTAGGATCAACCTGAATCTTACTGGGTTTCTAATGGTCAAGTCATTCTATAGCCTTCAGCATCATCTCCTTTGCGTAGAGCATCGAAACCAAAGTGGACTCATATCGCACTTAGTTCAAAGAGAACGGGAAATGAGAGGGATGCATCACTCAACCTCCCTATCCGTAGGGTAAATTCCCAATCCAATCCCCTAAAACGATATGAGCCAGCGTTCTATCCTACATTAACTATGGTCAATACGTCATCGTGGTTTGAATGTTGAGAAGCCTCTCAATTATCTGGGACCACCTTGTCATAGGATGAACCCGTCGGAGGTTCCACCCACCCGCTTACGTTTATAGCTTTAGTTTTCTACTTACCTAAGGGCACATTAGTGGTAACACATTCAAGCAGCTTTCTTAATTAACCCATTAGTCACATGTTCCTTTACTTAATTTTATGCACTAACACAAAAATAGTTCAAACAAATATCTTGAAAAGTAAACTTTATACTAAAATTTCAACTGAGATACAAATCCCATCCATAGGACGATTCCCACAATCCATAAGGATGCATCTTATTATCCTCCAAGATTCTGCCCTTGCACTAGTAACAGGGCCTCAAGAATCCATCTCGAGTCATGTAGACCATTTGAGTAGGACCCAGAGGCAAGGAATTTACAACCAGAGCCCCTTTGGCATCCAAGCATCGTCCTACCATCAAACTAATCCATGGAGAGACCTCTCATGTGGGTGTGGTCCATGTTCTCGTCACAGTTATTTAGAACCCCCTTGGATAGGGTTGGTGGCCAGTTGGGGGTGGTTTGGCACACCCCTCTAGGAATTTAACCTAATTTATTATACTAGGTTCTTATGAGAGCTTGGATAAACAATCCTTTCACAGATAGTGCTCCTAAGATTACAAGCACAAACAATAATGTGAGTGAGTGCTCAAAACACTTGCTAAGGTGGAGTTCCTTTCTAAAGGCTTAGCATTCAACCTTTAGATTTTTCTTACCTTGGTGTCAACTACAATGCCCCACTGTGGGGGTAGGGAATACCCTTGTTTCATCCTCTCATTCTTATGCAATAAGAACGAGAATTTACGCAATTGGTCTTACATCTAATTAGCAACACCCATTAGTTTTAGGATGGTAAATTTTTCCTAGGTACTATAGCTCATGACAAGATCTTAGATAATCCAATCCAAGGCCCTCAAGGACCATTTGAGGGTGGCTCCACCCCTTGAGAATCTATTACAAAATTTAACTCTGCTTTGGCTTTCATTAAGAGCTTCTCCCCTCTAGGGTTCCATGATGGAAATCTTTCGCACAATCTTCTAAATACTTGCCTTGATATCATTTCGAAGAACGAGTCTTTGGGGTAGAAAATACCCTCGATATATCCCATTTCTCTGGAATGAGAATCCCCAAAGTGAAATTTATATTCAATTGGTAACATCCAATAATTCCTGGATGGTAATTGCCCTAATTTTCAACCTTTAGATTAGGGTTTCTTATTTTGAGATCACAAGATCTAGATGATTCAATCTAAGATCCAAATTGATCATTTGGTAACCATTTACCTTCTTAGAACTCTATCAGGGTTTTTGAGTTTTCCTTAGGGTTTCATCTCTCATGCAAGCTAAAAGTAACCTAAACCCTTCACAATCTTTGAGTAATTGCAAGCATCGAATGACACATTGAGAATTTTCTTTCTTTCATGTTGATATGACATTTGAATTTTTCACATCGACATCGAGTTATATCATGGTCTAAAATGATACCTCTAAGAGTGTTATTGGACTTATCACGAGCTAATTGCTAGGGTAGAGATCTATGACTGTATTGAAATTTTGATTCTAAGTCAATTTACGATTGTAGCAGTAATTCATTCATTTAAAATTAAACCCTAACTTTAATACCATCTATGGGATTCACTTAACAAATTCCTTCTTACAATTGAATTTAACAATTTGTATGCACATCTGGAGTCTATCTTTTAAGATGAATTTTTGTCGTTAGTGCAACCAAATCTACATATGATGCCTTGCAAATCAAGATGCAATTTTTTCTTAATTTCATGATACAATGCAAGACTTCCATTCCTTGGAAATTCGTTTCAATGAATTTATGCAAGTCATAAATTGCAACTTACATTTTTAAGTGCGAAGTACATGAATCCATCATGCATCATGTAAATGCAAGCTAACTTTCTTTAATGGTTTATAAGATGCAATCCTTTGCAAGAGCTTGTATATTTACATATTAGTAATCTAAGATGCATTTGCAACATTTGTGCTTATTAATCAGCTTAGTATTGCAGTCAGCCCATAAATGTTAATCAACCCATTATTAACATGACCATCATGAATTAGATTCAAACCTATGCATCTACCTTTCAATTTATACAATTTACACGATACAAAAGTATGATTCTTTTTCATGATACTTACAATCTACTATTCCATTCATAGACAAGGCACCATAATGGTACCTGGATTTGGAGTGACGAGTTGGTATTTATACTCAATAGCCCATTCACGTTTGCAGTGGCATCTTGGCTTGAACCCCCTTTCGTGGTTGCGGCCTTCCTGGTCATTTGGGAGAATCTGCGCTTCGAGGCTATTCTTGAGCTTGGAATGCAAGGCTAGAGGAAGGAATAGATTTGAAAAGATCATGATCCGAAAGAAGATAGTGAAATCGGTGATTACGAAAGAATCGGTGAACGATCTCTCGCCTTCTCTTCTGTTGATGCACTCCTTTTGCAGGAATTTCCTACAATGTCACTTTGAATCCAGCAACCTCTTACCCAATTAGAAGGGTAGATGATAATAAATTTGCAGGAATAGAGAGGAAGGGAGGGTATTTGTGAGCTCCCTCTAAGAGGAGGAGGGGAGGAAACATCTAGAATCTTCTTCTTCTTCTTCTTCTTCTTCTTCTTCTTCTTCTTCTTCTTCTTCTTCTCTCTCTCTCTCTCATTCTGTGCAGCTTGACGGGGGGAAAGGTATCATTTCATTCTGGGGGAGGGGGGGGGGGATCTTTATAGGGAGGAGGAGTGGTATGGTGGCCTTCTCCACCCCCCCCTCCACCTGGGCAGAAAAAAATGCCCCGCCAACATGCAATTGTTGTTGCAATTTGGGGGGAGGGATAGTGGGAGAGGGGGGGGATCTTTATAGGGAGGAGGAGTGGTATGGTGGCCTTCTCCTCCCCCCCCCCTCCACCTGGGCAGAAAAAAATGGCCCGCCAACATGCATTTGTTGTTGCGAGCTGGGGGGAGGGATAGTGGCAGAGAGGGAGGGAGGTGGCACACGTGTGCCCCTCCGCCTCCTCCTCCTCCTCCTCATCGTCTCCATTGCCATCATTGTTATCTTCAAATTTTGCTTCCCCTCCCTCCCACCAGTTGGCAGCGTCGACAAGGGGGGAAGTAATTTTTTTTGAAATAATTTCAATGCAAAATTATATTGGGGGGGGGGGGGGGTCTATTACAACTACCTAGGCCTATGTGATCTCTATAGGAGTCTTGACTAAGTCCATTACCATGGGTGCCAATGTTTGCTATCCATAGGGTGCTCCTACTGGTTGCATCTCCTATTGTTGCTAGTCTACATCTCCCTCTTAGCCCTATGTTGTATCCATAATTTGCAGTTAGGTCTTAACATGTGCCCCTACCTACCACAATAGTAGCAAGGCTTTCGCAACCTCTACCGAGCATTATTCCACTATCTTGGCTAGTCATTTTCCAAGTGTTTTGGTGGCTGACTCCTCCTACTAAAACCTTTGAATCCTCTTTGTTGTGCCATCTCAAGTGCAATCTAATTAACTAGTGTCATTGGCAGTGTTATTTGCATTCAAACGTTCCACACCATTGGGTTATTCCAGCATTCCTTAGCTTCATGATGCATCTTCTAACATATATTACATGACTTAACATTTCTTGGGGCATTGATCACTCTCATATCTAGCAACTATTTTTTGATTTTCTTTTCCAACCACCTTTCTAGAGCCATCTTTTCTTCTCTATCTTTCCCTTTCTTCTTGTATTTAAAAAATCATTTGTCCTTCTTGGAGTTCTTCTTATACCACTGTTGTCTTCTCTTCCCTCTATCATCATTAAAGTCACTAGACTCCATATCTAAATCAAATCTTGATTAGGAATCCTCCTCATCATTGCTATAGTGGGAATCTAAATCTTTAGAGTGAGAATTGTAAGAATCCTTACTGCTCTTTTTCTTAGACATACCTCTACCGTTTGTGCTGCCTTAGCCAACACATATATGGTAGCATTTCCCTACACTTTCACATTAGTAATTGCAATAATTTTGGTTTTATCTAAACCATTCACGAAGTATGAACATTGTAGATCCACAACATCCAATTTGGTTAGTAAATTCTTGAATTTTTGTGCATACTTCTATACCAACATTGACTTCTACATGATTTGTTTGAGCTTCTTTAACACATCTATGGTTGTTTGATATTTTTTTAATCTAATTAGAAAAGAATTTTTAAGTGTATTATATGTAGTAAAATTAACAACATCAGAAGTGTTATACCAGTCCATAGCCTTACCCTTGAAGATTGCAGCAAATTGTTACAATTTAACCTAAGACCCATACATAATATTAAAACCACTAGCCAAACACCTTGTCTTGAACTGAGCAACATGGTATTTCAGACCCTTCTTCTTTTTTCTAGAAAATTTAGAAGCTCTAACCGTAGGATTAAAAGGTGGATTGGGATTCATTATCTTTTGCATTTTCTTCTTCAATGGGGTAAAGGGTTAAAATTGAGAGATTTCTTTGTGGTTACTACCGTACTCTATAGCAGCACTGCCCTTCCTAATACTAGATGATGCAATCTTTTAGCCACATGATCAAAGGGGCTTGTTTGCTCTTGCACGGTAAGCATTTCATCCTCTTCATCCAAAGGATTTGAAGGAGCCTATGTAGAGCTAGAAGGAGAATGATAAACTATAGTAGTACCTATAGAGGTACCCACATCTTAGAAATCCTTTGTATAGTTTGTACATGCTTCTTTATCTAGGGTGGTAGATCCTCTTACTTCTCCTCCATCATTCTGCATTGTCCCCTATTGCTATTGTTGGGCCCATACTTCTCTAATCTTTTGAACTTGCTCCTTGCCAAGATGACATTTGACGGGTGTGGATAGTTCTTTGACATATATGTAGAGGTGTGAGATTAAGCCTTTGAACTACATCATCCTGCTTTGAGGAATATGTTGTTGAGAAATGACAAATGATGTATGCTCCAAGAAGAGCTGTCTTAAATCCCATATGCACAATAAGGAGAGTGGAATAACCCAACTTCTATAAAGCATTGTACTTGACTATCACTTTCATATGAAATGAATACAATATCATGATGCTTGGTACTTGCACTTAGTATCTCTATCATTGTCAGTTTCCTACACAAGTTTGTGTTTATGAGTCCAAGTTAATTTATATTGAGACCTAATTCACTTGTGTAATAGTTTCTCTACATTGTTATGTCAACATGAATCTAGCCTTCATCTTCCATCCTCCATAACTACTACCATGCTCTAGATCCGCATTTGTCACATGGTATTAGAGCCTAGTCAAGCATGGCATAGCTCCTCTCCATCTCTTCTCAGTTCAGTTTCAGTGCTGGACCCCATCCTTAACCTCATTTGCATCTATACCTTCAATGAAGCTTCCATGGCAGCCATAGTCAACAGCACCCTGTCAGCTTGAAGCTCTCATATCTCTCTCCACAGGCTAAATCTCTCCAAACTTCCTTCTGAAGAAGTGATTGTATGCTTCAAAAGCTTCTTCTTGGTACATCGATCATTGACAAGGGGCAACTATAGCTCTAGCATTGCACAAACTACTACTTGTTATCCTGACTGTGTCTACAAACTGCTATACCTACTGACCTTGGAGGAAGTAGTGTGAGCAAACTAAGGCATCTCAACCCTTGGTCTCTTCAAGAGAGTTGTTTCTTGACTAAAGGCGCTTCTTCTCATCACATCAGAAGTCAAAATTATGATCCACAGGACCTGGAATTGCAAGAAAACATGAAATAGGCACAAAATTTGTAGGTAGAGAATCAACTTGACCCAGTGATCAGCACGACATGCAATCCTCCAGATCTTTGTGGGGCATTTGAAGCCCCCAAGTGGGCATTCTCAAGCTGAAAGGGCTTTCCAAAATTCTCTCTCTATCCATCATAATCAGTGAGACCCTAATTGTCATTCATGTGGGCAACCATAGCCAAAGCTTCAAAGTTTGATCTTTTTCATTGTTTATTCTCACTGAAGTTATCAACAGTGATTTTAATCACTAAGAAACACTCTTTGAAGTTCATTATAGTTCTAGAAGTGCCTGAGGAAGTTTAGAAGTCGTCCACAAATTCGTGAGAGCAAGAAGATCAAGCACTGACTAGTATTCATTAATACTTAACTAGTGTCAATTTGACACTGATTTTCTTGTGTCAAGCATTGATCCTCCACATGATTGTTTCTTAAGCAATACCCACAAAACAAATTTCTCAATTGATCAAGAACCACTCTACTCAGTGTGGGGAATTCTGTTGCTAGATGATCGAAATCGTGACATTTCTTGCACTAGGTGTTGGACCTTGGTGGTGTGGGATTCCTTTGATCATATAATAGGGTTGGTCTTATTACACTAGTAGGTTGGCTAACATTATAAACTCCCTTCACATTGGGATTTACCTTAGTTAAAAACTCTTTTTTCAAGATATATTGGGGGTATCATATATGGATTTAATCTTGAATATAGCATTGATGATGATGTTACACCTGCACTTGTTATATATGCAGCCTGAGGAGCTACTGGAGCTGATGCCAGGAGGCATATTTCACGGTGGATTCCGTGAGGTTTTACGGTGGATTCCGTAAACTTTGATGACCGGGGCTCATACACAAAGTGGATTCTTTGTGCGAGAAGTTGATGGGGACGCCTGTCCTTTTCGAGCGTTTCATTAATTTAGTGTGTACATTGGTGATTCCATAGCGGGTGATTCCGCAAAATGCATATTAAATTAATAAATGTTTATGAGTTTAGAGTGCGCACTCGTAATAAATTAAGGTTAGGATTGATTTCTAACCAATTGATTTATTTATGTAGCTGAAGACTACTAGGTATTCACTTTTGTCGGTTTAATTGTATTATTTTACTAACGATTGTGAATGCTTCAGGATGTGTAGAGATAGCAGCAATGGCGGAGGAAAGCATTGGAGGATAGCGAGTATTCGATTTATTGATTATATTTTGATGGGCGCATCTGCGGATGTTTCAAAAATTCAACCGCATTGAAAAACGCCCCCCCCTCAAATCGACGACTCGCTGCCCTTTTACTAAGCTACACTACTAAGTTAAGTCACCTAAGCTCCAATCACATTAGTCTTCTCAATCTTGCAAGTCTGCAAAGTTCAAGTTCTGCAAGTATTCTAAGTCGAAGTTCTGCAAGTTACATAAAGCAACCAAGTTCTGCAAGTCTACAAACTCTGCAAGTCACATAAGTCTGGTACTCTGCAAGTTAGACAAGTCACCTGAAGTCAAAACTGACTTCTGTTCAAAACTCATAGAAGGGCTGTTCTTACGCGGAAACTCCGAACTGCAAAGTTGTTCATTGGAAGGTACTCTACGCATACACAGGTTTGCTGAAGCATTTTCAGCATACAAAGAAGGATAAAACGCAAATTTCTCAAAGATTGTGAAAGCCACACCCAAAAATATATAAGCCTTGTACACCCGAACTTGAGCTACGCTCATCCCGCTAACTTGATTTTGAGAGTGAGAGGTCTTTTGAGTTTTGCAGGATGACAGAACCACATATGGATGATTTAATGGCTGAAGGTGACCTACCTGAACCTACGATGGAGCAAAATCTGGACTTAATTATGATGCAATTGGATGAAGAACGACGAGCTAGGCAAGCATTGCAAGTTCAATTGACTAATTTACAAAGATCGACTACCGACAAAGAGGAATCTCAATCTGAAGATCTTATTTGTCGTACCATCGACGCGACTCTCGAAGCTCAATCCATCCGCAAGGAATCAAACATAAGTAAAAGAAATTTCAAATTCCGTACTTTCAATGGCATTCGAGAGGGAAAAACTGTTCTTGCATTCATTAGTCAGTTTGATGACTACTTTCATGAGGAAACCTATGCAGAAAAAGATAAAATCAAGTGTGTTACTAATCATTTAGTGGATAGAGCATCTCTTTGGTGGACTGTGGTACGCAAGAGTATAGATTGTCCCACTACCTGGGAGAATTTCAAGAAGTTTATGCAGAATTTCCTTCCTCCCCAATTTCATGAGAAAGCTATAAAGCAATGGGATCTTCTTCAGCAACGAGATCGTGAGCCTATTTCTCAGTACACAGAGCGCTTTTGGAATGCATTACTCCAGTTACACATGCTTGAAGACGTACCTGAAGCGACACACAAGCGCAAGTATATGTCTGGACTCCTTGGGCATTACTACGCTGAAGTTAACATGTTCAAGCCTGCAACTCTTGAAGACGCAATTTCACTAGCTCACGACACTAAAGACAAGCTGCGAGGTAGAGACAGACGTCCACAGCAATTCCAAGCCAATGGTAACTATGAATCTAAGCAATTCAACTCAAATTTTAGAAAATTTAATCAAGTTCATTTCTCTTCATCATCTTTCCGTAAGAATTGGGCAAAACCACTCGCTTTACCATCCAATATCAACCAAAACCCCAAGCCTATTCCACAGCCAAATCCCAATATCCCTGGACTTCCCACCATTGCAAACAATGTAACCAAAGCCAAGCCAATAGTATGTTATAAATGCCACCAGCCTGGACATCTAGTAGCAAATTGCCATTCAAAGAAGCCACCGGTCCATGTCAACTACCTTGGAGCAATGGAAGATGAAGAACATGAAGAAATGCCTGATTTCACGGAAGATGAGGACGACACTACTATTCCTTCAGATACTTTACCAGGTATGCCAACTCCACATTCTTTATTGACTATGAAATGTTTAGTGCATGGAAAGGAAAATATTATTTTGCATGATGATGGTAGTATTCATGATTTTATTTCAGCAAAGCTAGTAAAAGAATTGAAGTTACAGACTATACCTACGCATTATCGCATTAAAGCAGCATTCTTAGGCACTAGGTATAATGGTACATAGGAAGTGCATGACTTAGAGATTCAAATTGGTGAATACACTGAAAGAAGAAATTTTCTAGTTGTCCTATTACAGTCCAGTGACATTATTTTAGGTATGCCTTGGCGTCATCAGCATAACCCTAATATAGATTATTCCATGCATTCAATTAATATTCAATTTCAAGGAAAACATATTACATTGTATGGTATGCATGCATCTAATGCTTTTCCACTGCTTTCGCATACTCAAGCTAAACGTGCATTACGCAAAAGTAGTAAATCTTATCTCATTTGGGTGAATGAAGTGCAAGTTAAAGAAAATCATATGCATCCTAGGCATAAAGAATTTCTTGCACATTTTAAAGACTGTTTTGCCGAAGATCTACCACTTGGTTTACCTCCTTCATGTCCAGAAGACCATAAAATAGATTTGATTCCTAGTACCCAACCACCTTGCAAAGCACCATATAGGCATAACCAGATAGAGCAAAAAGAAATTCAAAGTCAAGTTGAGGAATTACTAAATAGAGGATTGATTAGACCTAGTAGTTCTCCATTTGGTGCACCTGTTCTGTTAGTCAAGAAAAAGAATAATACCTATCATATGTGCATTGACTATCGAGCTTTAAATAAGATCACTGTAAAGAATGGGTATCCAATTCCTAGAGTCGATGACCTTATGGATAAACTGCAAGGATCTGCTATATTTAGTAAAATAGACATTAAATCTGGTTATCATCAGGTGAGACTAGATAAGTCTGACATATTGAAGACTGCATTTAGGACACAGTTTGGTAATTATGAATTTTTAGTGATGCCTTTCGGATTGACTAATGCACCTGCTACATTTAGTAGAATGATGAATCGTATATTTTTTAAATATCAGTATTGTGTAATTGTCTTCTTTTGATGATATTTTGGTGTTTATTCAAAATGAGAAAGAACATTATGAGCATTTGTCATTGGTTTTCCAATTATTAAAAGATAATCAATTGTATGCAAATCCGGAAAAGAGTGAATTCTTTAAAACAGAAATTGAGTATTTAGGTCATATTGTATCATCTGATGGAATTAAAGTTGACCCTAAGAAAATAGATGCAATATTGAATTGGCATGTACCTAAAAATGTGCATGAGTTACGATCATTCCTAGGTCTTGCTAGTTTCTATAGGAAGTTTGTGCGTAATTTTTCATTACTTGCTTTACCATTAACCAAACTTCTGAAGAAAGGTATTGTTCATCATTGGTCCGATAATCAACAGAAATTCTTTGACTTATTGAAACATGCATTAACCCATGCCCCTGTCTTACAGTTGCCTGATTTTAATAGACCATTCTTTTTAGTAGTGACTGATGCTAGTGGATCAGGAATAGGAGCCGTACTTATGCAAGACAATCATCCTATAGCCTATTCTAGTTGTAAGCTGAAACCCTCTGAACTGAAATATTCCACATATGACAAAGAATTATTAGCTGTTGTACAAGCCTTAAGACAGTGGAAACACTACTTAATGGGTTCAGAATTTATGATTAAGACCGATCAGCAAAGTATTAGACGTTTACTTAGCCAACCCCAAATATCTGATCGACATATCAAATGGGCTGCCTTTATTCAGAGTTTTCATCCTATCATTCAATATCAACCCGGTAAAGAAAATGTAGTGGCTGATGCATTAAGTAGAAGACCTGCCATTCATAATATTTCTGTTATATCTTTTGATTCTTTGATTGCTATGAAAGATACTTATCATCAGGATATTACTTTTCATGCTGATTGGAATAAATTAGTTCAAAATAACTTGATTCCTATTGATTCACTATCTTATAATGATGGATTTATGTTTTATGAAAAGAGATTATGTGTTACAGTTCCATTCCGATCTTTTGTTTTGAATGAGATTCATTGTCCTCCATATCAAGGCCATAGAGGTATCATATCTACTTTACGTACATTAACTGAAGATTTTTATTGGCCGCATATGGACACTGATGTATCTAACTTTGTTTCTGAATGTTTGATTTGTGAAAGAGTTAAGAGACATCATGGTAAACAGTATGGACTACTTATGCCTTTGTCTATTCCATCAAGACCATGGGAACAAATTTCTATGGATTTTATTACTGGTTTACCTAATACTAAATCTAACCATGATATGATTTAGACAGTAGTAGACAGGTTAGTAAACAAGCATATTTCATTCCATGTAAGAAAACTTTAACAGCATCACAGG
The DNA here is from genome assembly GCF_053477565.2 of Lygodium microphyllum. Classification (NCBI taxonomy): domain Eukaryota; kingdom Viridiplantae; phylum Streptophyta; class Polypodiopsida; order Schizaeales; family Lygodiaceae; genus Lygodium; species Lygodium microphyllum. The sequence continues at coordinate 24,810,674 of NC_141138.1, read as the reverse complement.
CAGCACAATTGTTTTTGAAAACTGTTTTCACTAACCATGGATTACCAAAAGTTATTATTTCTGATCGTGATTCTAGATTTTGTAACAACTTTATGATTACTCTGTTTGCTAACCTAGCCACAAAGATTGATTTCTCATCTGCATTTCATCTTGAAACTAATGGACAAATAGAAGCCACTAATAGCACTATTTTAGATCTTTTACGTGCTTATACTATTTCTAAACCACAGACATGGGATACACATTTGCATTTATTGCAGTTTGCATATAACAATACACCACACACATCTACAAAGAAAGCACCGTTTGAAGTTATTTATGGTTATAGATTATCTACACCTGCTGCATCTTTGTCAAATAGAATTCAGAGTGCTGATGATATTGCTAGTATGCATAATACTATTTTTGATGAAGTTAAAGACATGATTGCCAAAGCCCAGCAATCATATACCAAACAAGCCAATAAGAAAAGACAAGCAATGAATTTCAAAGTTGATGACTATGTTTGGTTGAGAATAGAAAAACGTAGACTACAAAGTGTAGATAGACACACAGTTGTCAAATTAGCCCCTAGATTCTATGGACCATTTAGGATCATTCATAAAATTAATGACAATGCATTCAAGTTAGAATTACCACATCACTGGAAAATTCACAACACATTTCACATTAGTTTATTAAGACCATTTAGAGGCCAATTACCTATACACCCTATTTATGAAAACCCACCTTTGTTAGAGGAAGAGACTGAAATACTTGAACCTGAAGCTATCATAGACACTGACTTTCTGACCACTAGAACTGGCCGAAGATATTCTAGATATCTAGTTAAATTTAAGAACCATCCTGTAGAGGAAGCACAATGGATGCACGCTAGAGACTTAAATGCTTTCCCCACTCTGTTAGCTCCACATTGAGCTAATAGCAATTGAGGTCAATTGCTATCCCACCTCGGGGGTATGATGCCAGGAGGCATATTTCACGGTGGATTCCATGCCACAGTGGATTCCGTGAGGTTTTACAATGGATTCCGTAAACTTTGATGACCGGGGCTCATACACAAAGTGGATTCTTTGTGCGAGAAGTTGATGGGGACGCCTGTCCTTTTCGGGTGTTTCATTAATTTAGTGTGTACATGGGTGATTCCATAGCAGGTGATTCCACAAAATGCATATTAAATTAATAAAAGTTTATGAGTTTAGAGTGCGCACTCGTAATAAATTAAGGTTAGGATTGATTTCTAACCAGTTGATTTATTTATGTAGCTGAAGACTGCTAGGTATTCACTTTTGTCGGTTTAATTGTATTATTTTACTAACGATTGTGAATGCTTCAGTTGATGTGTAGAGATACCAGCAGTGGCGGAGGAAAGCATTGGAGGATAGCGAGTATTCGATTTATTGATTACATTTTGATGGGCGCATACCTTAGGCATGGCGCCTATATTTTGTCACACCTATTTATTGAGGCGTCGGATATTTATTATTATTTTGTATGCGCATGGGCGCACGATTATGTTATTTGTACTTGGACATTGTATTGGGCATGCCAGACTCTTTAGGCACTGTCCGTTAGCTTTATTCCTATTTTGTGCTAAAGCAAACTCAAAATCTAAAAGCTTGCTATTTTGTAATTTGGGCTATTATTTGAGCTTGAAGATGATTAATACATAAAATGCATGCTTTGTGGAGCGCTCACACAAGGCATGGGGGGAGATTGCACCAAATTGGTCTCTTGTTCATGTCATTCATGCTTTTTACATTGAATTTTGTGCAAAAAGTAGAGTTTTATTGTTCTTGGGGACCTTCTGGCATTCACTACACGAGTGTACAGCATCCGATCTGCGCACCAGGAGCTCCTACATATGGCATGCTGGCTGCCATGGATGGCATAATATTTCAGGGAACTAATCAAGGGTTAATTTATAAGCCCTTCCTCCTCAATTCTCCTAATTGCACTTTCTCCCACCATCATGCTTCTATCTTTGCATCTACAAAATTAGCCAGTTGATTAAGGTTGACATGTTTCCTAACAGCTGCTTGCAATCCTTCACTGAAATTTCATTTTTTATTATCCTCTAAGGGAGCATTTTGTCCCATTATCCTGATTAATGTCCCCTTTTTTTTAAATGTGATTCTCCATGGTTTATCTTGAGTTTTGTGATAGAGATGGTCAAACTCTAAACCTAAATGGTCCAAAAAACCTTGCCACCTAAACTTAGTTAAGAATGCCTCTCTTGATACTACATAACTCGTCCTTGTGGCAATAGGAAGGTTATCATACAAAAAGGCTGCTTTGTTCTTCAAAGGTGTTGGGAATATGTGAAGTTTTTTATCATAATCAATGATCTCATTCACTGTGCACATCACTTCAAACTGGTGGATATGCATGTCAGGATCATCATCTATTGTGTAAAATTTGTAAGTCGCACAAGTGCTCTCACAGCCATACATAACACTCTTAGTACTTCCTCTAGATCTCAAAAGATTGGAATCCCCTTTCTTGGGTCAACAAATAATCTACTAAGACCCCAATATTTTGAAAGGCTATCTATATTGTTGTCCTCTCCTATATGATGAATGGGGGTTTCATTTGTTCTATGTCCTACCATTTCAGTAGTTGACCCACAACCCACAAAACTGTCACTGTTGCAACCCTATTCTTTTGTATGTTCTTTCTTCTCACTAGTAGTTGACCCCTTCTTCAAGCTACTCTTTTTGGTACCACTCGTTCCCTCGGAGCTTCATGTTTACCTCTCAATCACAATTTGACTCAGTTCCAATAGAAGACATCTCCCTAGTGACTTTCTAGTTTCTAATGACAATTCTAGTTTGCGTTGCAAGATGTTTTGTAACTCAATGTTCAATTTTTCTAATTGCTCCACTATTCGCTCGATTCTCTTTTCCAATCTTCTTCTTGCTCTCTCATCTCATGCTAACTTCTGGCTTTTACTCATTCACTCTTGTACTTGGCAGCTTTCTCTATCATGCACATCCTCCCTCACCCTTTACTATAGGCGCCCTTGTTTATGTAGACTCAACTTTCAAAGGATGCCAAGTAACTCCCTCTCTTTAACCCCAGAGGGTATATCATTATCGAGCTTTTCTACTAAATCTAATATCTTTGCCACTTCCCTCGATTCCTTTGTATCAAATGTTAATTTCACACCCTTAGTAATTGCTACCCACAGAGGCAAGTGAGCCCAATCTATTCTTGTAAATGACTTATATGCTTCTTTATAAATCCAGTCATAATGGTGTTTCACACTAATGGTATTAAGTTTAATTTCATTGACTAACTTAAAGTGCAATGCTAATAGTACAATCCCCTTTTCTTCATCTTGGAATATCCAATTCCTAGTGCATAGTTGTTTGAATTGACTCACAATTAGGGTCTAAAGTATTAGCATCCATCCACCACCTCAGTTTCCCTTCCTTATCTATGATAATTTGTTGAATATCCTATGGAAATTGGAAAAAGAAGCCTCGTAGGAAAGCCTCATTGTAATAGCTCATTAGAGTCTCATTCACTTATATTGATAATTCTTTTGCTAAGTCTCAAAATAACCAATTAAGTCCTATGGGTATGTCAAATAGGTATAAAGTTCTAGTCCTAAGCTTTATAGCTTCTCCTCATCTCTCAGAGAAGACTCCTCATATGTTGCTCCTGCCATGCTTGTGGTGGTTTATTATTTGGCCCCTTTCAAGGATGCTAAACTTTGGAATATGTTTAGTTTAGATAATTGGAAGATCTTATGGATCTTCCCTTTGTTTATATTCCTTACTAATGTAACTTTTTTGCCATTAACAAATTAATTCCTTTGAATTATATTTAAGTTACTAAAATAGCATAGACCACCTCCTCATCTCCTTAAGTAACACGTTTTTCCCTCCCGAAAAATGCACCAAAAAATGATGGCCCCCTAAGAGACCCTTGGATAAATAGGCAAAATAGCTATGCGTAAATCCATTGTGTTAATCAAGGATTAGAAATGGAATAAAGAAGTCTTATTGACCTCTAATTAATCATATAAACAACAGCTTCATCACACACATGTAGTCTACCTTAATTTAGTTCAAGATTTTTACTTTAATCTCTCAAATTTCTAACTTTCACACATTAACTTTTCTATTTTGAACCAAAACTATCAATAATTTAAGTCCAATTCTCTCTATATTTAAATCAAAGAAAAATATATGATAAAACTTCTAATGAACTCTTCAATTTTATTAATACTATGATAAATATTTAATATTCACTAATGATTATTCTTATTCTTAACTTCGTATTGCAAAGGAATCATCTTCTAATAAATTCCATTAACCACAAAAGTTTAGTAGCATACTCTAACCAAAAAATAAACTACAATATATTTTCAAACTTTTGATAGATTCCTTCCTTATCTCAACTTATTAATTTTCCTATATTTTTGTCTAAAAATATAAATATTCATAACAATTACTCTCAGACCCAAAAATTCAAACCCTCTGACCCATTGAATCTCCATAACAAATGTATTTTTCATACTAATTTTCATCATTAAATAAAATTATTTTCTCCTAATGTTCACTAATTCGATACTAAAAACACTCAAAATTTGCCATTTCAACCCTTAAAAATTAGTTATCTTCAAATCCAGAGATCCATAGTGTTTAAACTTTTCTAAACAAGTCCCTCTAATCATGTTTTAGTTTTTTCTCAATAGACCATCATTATTATCTTTCTAATTTTCTTAATTATCACTAATTATGATTAAAAATATCCTTTTAACCACTAAAATACCTAACATCTCTCAATAAATTCTTTATCTAAAGGTAAAATTTCATTCTTAGATGCATTTTGTCATGTTTTAACTTTTTTCAATATAGTTTCCATAAATAGTTTTCAAATTTCTTGATATCCACTAATTAAAGCCTAAAAATGTAGTTTTTGACCTATTTTTTACCATTGCTTTATCATTTTGATTCATGTGATACAAGAATTGGACTTGATTTTATTGATTTAAAACTCAAAGATCAAAAGAACAATGCTTTTAACACTAACCTCATTCACACTATCCATTTTACTTCATTGTTTATTAGAAACGAAAGTACCCAATTAATAGAAGAAAGAAAGATCTTTGGCCGTAATTGACAATGCTTGTGCTTGCTTCTCCTCTTCCTTTAAACTCATCAATCTCAAAACTCCTTTCTTCACTAATATTTGCTTATTTGCTCTTAATCTTGTTGAAAATCTCTCTCTCTCTCTACACTATGAAATAGTCTTCAAGAATGGGATGAGATGAAAGAGGAGAGGAGTGCTCATTTTCTGCTCATACATGAGAAAATCTTTATCATTTGTTACATCAACTCATCAGCATTCTCCTTCCATGACGGCGCCATTTTTTTGTGTTTTCTTCCTCTCTTGCTCATCATCCCATTCACAAGACATTCCCACTCAACATCTTGATTAATCCTCTCTTCAAATTGTATAGGTTTCGCACTTGAACTAGTTCTTTTTGGCACCCTTCTACATCTCCAACCTATTTTTTATCCCACCCATGGCTTATTGACCCAAATTCAATACATACATGCTAACTTATACTTATATTTTCTTCTACCTCCAAAATGTCTACCGCTTCCATTAAAAACCTCTCCTCGTATTCGCCTTCTACCACTTACTATTTTTTCGCTCTCTAACATTTCTTGTCTAAAATATATCAACTCTCTCCAGTTATAACTCCATCTTAGCATTATCATATATGACTTTATGATCTAATTTTGTTTTAAATTTTATGAAAAATATTGCATACTATAGAGCCAAAACCATCAAAGTTGCATAAAAAACAGTGTAAAAATAGCTCAAAATAAGGGGTTATCAAATGTAAACTTGAGTGCTAATATTGGGGATGAGATAGAAAAGACTACTGTGTTCAAGAGAATAGTAGGGAGTTTAATCTATATGACAATCACACGAAATCAACTTGAGCTATGCTATTGGACTTGTAAGTTAGTTTATGCAGGTACCTAGAAAGGGGCTAGAAAACCTTGTTTAGATGTAATCAAACGTACATTGAATTATGTGAAGTTTAACTTGCATTATGGACTTTTTTATAAGGCAGGTAAGGATATACAAATATTTGGGTTGGTAACATGTCCAATAGAATATCTACTAGTAGATTCATATTTTCTCTTGGTAGTGTAATGGTTACTTGGAGTAGCAAAAAGCAGGTCGCAAAATTCATTAGTGATCAGGATATATAGGTAGATGGTCCATTTGTCATTCACTATCACAACATGGGTAATATACAATTAGCTAGGAACCTTGTGTTCCATGCTAAGACAAAACACATTGAGATGCATTAACATTTTGTGAGAGAAAAGGTACTTGCAAGTGAGATAGTCTTGGTATGTATTAGTACATAGGATCATGCAGCTAGCATTATCATGAAGGCATTAGGTGCAAGGAAGCTTCGAGGATTTCAAAGCTTACTTGGAGTTAGATAGATGTAATTGAGCTTGAGAGGGAATGTTGAAATGGAAAGCTCAACATGTGCAAATATTAATGATGGACCACCTGGTTAGATGGATCTGCACATTTACACTTGGCATATTGGTGGTTAGTTACACCTACCTACACGAGCATAGTTATAGTTTCAATTGATTAATATAGCCAAGTATGTGCTATTTGACTTAATAGGGCACTTTACTTATGTTGTGTCTTATCTATACTTTTGTACATTGTATTTTGGGAGGAAGAAGGAACAAAAAGCTAGCAAGAAAATCTTTAAGCCTCCATCTATCTTCTTGTGTTCTTGACTAAGGTTCTTCTTGCATGTACTATGTGTGTACAATGCAACTGTTAGATATGATCAATGCCCCACCCTCATTAGGTGCTACCAATGATCCATGGTGCTCAAAGTTGTAAGGCCCCCATTATGAGGAGAAGCCAAATGTGAGCCCGGACATTGGTTGAGTCCTGACTTGTATATCAGATGAGGTCTATGTGACCGGATGGCAAAAAGGTGACTGTTGTGGGTCTAATCTTTGGGTTAGACGGAGTGGTTAAGCTGGTAGCAACTCGAGGCACATTGCATTGAGTTGCGTGGTAAGGGAGTTAAAAGGGGCCCCTATTGTGGGGTCCGGGGGCCGCGGAAGCGGCCCCTGGCTGGGGGGTCCCAGGGGGGCCAGCGGCCCCCCTGGCGGGGGTCCGGGGGCAGCGCCCCCGGCCCGATGGTAAAGGGAATATTCCCTGGAATATTCCCTGGCCGACTAGTGGAGGCTCATATGGTAGGTCGGTCAGCAGGCCGACCTAACGACCTTCGCGGGCTATAAAAGCTAAACCCCTTCGCAGCCATCTTACACTCATCTTTCACCCAGTCAGAGTTGTTGTTCCAGCTAGCCTTAAGCTCTTCACCTATCTTCTGTCTAGATCGCCATCTAAGCTTCATTCATTGGAAGCGCACGGGTGGACAGAGCCATCTTTGTATCAGTTGTTTGGAGTTAAAGAATTTACTGATTCTCCTCTTATCTGTTGTGTACTCTCTATCTCTTTCTCAGATTCTGTTCGCTGCGCCGTGTAATATTTTACATGGTATCAGAGCCCAGGGGGCTCTAGAGATCGGAGAGAGTGCAAGAGGCAAAGGCTTCAACAGCAAAGAGAAACGATGTCGACTCCGGGAAGCAGTTCTGGCGCATCAGGAAGCGGTGCAGGAGGTGGTGCTGCTGTACCGGCTATTCAAACACTGAGGATTCGTCCACCAACCTTCAGCGAAGGCAAGTTAGATGGTACAAACTACACCTTGTGGAAGTTCAAAATTACTACTATCCTTGATTCTTATGAGCTTCTGGAGACTGTGCTGGGGACTGACGCAGAACCACAGCCTACCCCCGACCCATCAAATCCTAGTGTGATGATTCCTCCGAATGCAGATCTTCTACGAGCTTGGAAACGAAGGAATGCAGATGCATTGTGTGCCTTAGTTACAAGCTGTTCTGACAGTGTTTTGACTCTGATTCAGCATACAACCAAAGCGTCAGAGGCTTGGAATGTACTAAGGAGTCAGTATGAAACACGAAACCAAACAAGGATTCAAAACTTGGAGAATCAACTAGCAGCGGAGAAGTTTGCTGAAGGAGAGACGGTTGAAGCATTCATCACTCGGATTAAGAATCTGCGCGACCAGATGGCTGGCGCTGGGATACAAAAGACTAGCGAAGAGCTAGCTCGGAGGTGTCTTCGGATTTGTCCACAAAAGTTTGATGGACTAGTAACTGCCCTTAATACTCAGGTGAGACCTCAAGCTTTGACTTTTGAGGAGTTTTGTGCATTATTAATGGAGGAGGAGTTGAGGCTGAAAGCCCGAGAAGGAAGCAACAATGGAGATGCTGCATTCTCTGCCAATGCAAAAGGCAAAGGTGTTTCCTCCACCAAAAATGATGGTGACAAAAAGAAAAAGGGCGGCAAGAAGAAGTTTCAAGGAGAGTGCTTCTACTGTAAGAAGAAAGGACATGCAATTGCAGATTGTCGTGTCAAGAAGGCAGATGAAAAGAATGGTACCCTTAAAACTAAAGGGAAAGAGACAGCCAATACGGCTGAAGCAGAGTTGGAATTATTCATGGCGACCATTGAGGAAGTGTGCTCCTCGGCGCAAGAAGAATCTACCACTGACTCTTGGGTGTTGGATAGTGGGGCCTCCCGTCACATGACCAACAAGAAAGGTCTATACAGTTCTATGCAGCCTCTACAAGAATCCATCACTGTGACGGTTGGAAATGATGCTAAATGCCCTGCTGCGGGCACAGGTACTATTTCTTTTGTTGCTGCAAATGGTGAAGTCAAAAAGCTTTCAAATGTGTTGTATGTTCCCGAAATCAGAAGAAATCTCTTATCAGTTGCTGCCATAACTGATCTTGGTCATGAAGTGAGGTTCAAGAAGACAGGTGCAGAAATTATTGATAGTGCTGGCACAATTGTTGGCAAAGGAGAAAGAAGGAACAACCTGTATGAGCTAAGTGCTCTTACAGCCACCGCTGGAGTGGGCACAAGTAAGCTTTGGCATGAAAGGTTTGGACACATCGGATTTGCAGTATTGAAGGAGATGCAAAAGCAAGGTATGGTTGCTCACCTACCTACAATAACTGAATTGAAGGAACCATGTGAAGCTTGTATGATGGGCAAGCAACAGAGAAAGGCATTTCCACAAGAAAGCAAGAATAGAGCACATGCTCCTCTAGAGTTGGTGCATGCTGACTTGTGTGGTAAGATGCCTACACAGGCCTTGGGGGGATCTTCTTATTTTATGTTGATTGTCGACGACTACAGTAGGAAGATGTGGGTGTACTTCCTTCGTGATAAGGCTCAAGCTTTTGGTAAGTTTAAAGAATGGCTAATACTTGTTGAGAATGAAACAGGGAAAAGTGTGAAGAAATTTAGAACAGATGGTGGTGGTGAGTTCAACTCAAAGGAGTTTGAAGGCTTTTGCAAGAGCAAAGGTATCAAGCGTCAATTGACAACGCCTCACACACCTCAGCAGAACGGTGTTGTGGAACGCAGGAATCGCACCATTGTGGAGATGGCAAGATGCATGCTAAAGGGCAAGGGATTACCTAACCATTTTTGGGCTGAAGCTGTTAATACTGCAGTCTACATTCTAAATCGGAGCTATACAAAGGCTCTCAAGGGAAAAACACCTCATGAGGCTTACACTGGTAAGAAACCATCTGTCTCACATTTCAGAATTTTTGGATGTGAATGTTATGCACATGTTCCAGATGAGAAGAGAAACAAGTTACAACCAAAAAGCAGAAAATGTATCTTCTTGGGTTATAGTGATGAGCAGAAGGCTTACAAGTTATATGACCAAGAGGCAAAGAAGATCATCGCGAGCCGTGATGTGGTGTTCAAGGAGGAGCCGCATACAGTGGAGGAGGAGAAGGCAAGGTCTTCCACTTTATCATCAAGCGAAGAAGTAGTCCACTATGAACCTGTCCCGAGAGCTATCCCTATCCTTAAGGAGGAGGAAGCATCATCTTCAGATGATGAGGAAAAAGTTCACCAACCTGACATCACCCCACCGGAAAAGCCATTGCCGCGCTGGGTGAAGCAGCTCTATGACCACAATAATCCTATGCCTGCATCTGTTGAGGAGAAGGCAGACGGACCAAGGAGGTCTCAGAGAATAGAGGAGCAAAGGAGGGCTTCTGCTCACATAGTCAACATGGCCTTGATGGTTGAGATTATGAGAGAAGTAAAGGAGCCAACTGACTTAGAAGAAGCACTTGCAGATCCATCATGGAAGGCTGCTATGCAGGCGGAGTATGACAGCATAATGAAGAATGACACTTGGGAGCTAGTGGATCGGCCAGCAAAGCGGAAGATTATTGGCACCAAGTGGATCTGGAAGGTAAAGTACAAGGCTGATGGTACCTTAGAAAAGTACAAAGCTAGACTGGTTGCCCAAGGATTTTCACAAGTTGAAGGGTTTGATTTTCAAGAGTCATTTGCCCCAACTGCCAGAATGACCACTATTCGCACGGTACTTGCAGTGGCTGCCCACAAGAAGTGGCCAGTGTACCAAATGGATGTTAAGTCAGCGTTCTTAAATGGTGACCTCAAGGAGGAGGTGTACGTGGCTCAGCCACCAGGGTTTGAGGCCCCCCATTCTGAGAACAAAGTGTGTAAACTAAAGAAGGCATTGTATGGGCTGAAACAAGCCCCCAGAGCATGGTACCAGCGGATAGATAGGTTCTTTTTAAACCTAAACTTCAAAAGATGTGCCTCAGATGCTAACTTGTATGTTTACAGGGATGGTAAAAAGTCTGTAGTGATTGTCCTATATGTGGACGACCTTCTTATTACAGGTGACTATGAAGATATGATCAACCAAACTCGAAAGGCTTTGAGTTTTGAGTTTGAAATGACAGACTTGGGCTTGCTGCACTATTGTTTGGGGATTGAAGTCTGGCAAGAGCCAGGAAAGATCTTCATCTCTCAGAAGAAGTATGCATGGGAGATCTTGAAGGCATTTGGCATGACCGAGTGCAAGGAGATAGCTACACCTATGGAGGTGAATGTAAAGTTATCCGTTGAGGATACATCAGCACTAGCAGACATTGGGAGGTATAGGAGGTTGGTCGGCAGTCTAATCTACTTGTGTAACACCAGACCAGATATCAGTTTTGCTGTTGGTGTTTTGAGCAGGTTCTCAAACAAACCTCATGAGAGTCATTGGAAGGCTGGGATGCGGGTGCTCAGATACTTGAAGAAAACTCTTGACTATGGTATCACATACAGTTTCGGAACTTCTCTTGTGGGGAACTGTGACTCAGATTGGGCAGGAGACATTGATTCCAGGAAGTCAGTTTCTGGTTATTGTTTCTCTCTGGGTTCAGGAATTTTCTCTTGGATTAGTAAGAAGCAACCAACAGTGGCATTGTCTTCTACCGAAGCAGAGTACAAGGCAGCTTGTTTTGCTGCATGTGAGGCCGTATGGTTGAGAAGGATTCTATGGCATATGGGAGTGCAGGATGAAGAACCAACTGTGCTGAGATGTGACAATCAGAGTTGCATCGCCATTGCCAAAAATCCAGTGTTTCATGCACGCACCAAACATATAGAGATCCAGTATCACTATGTGCGTGATTTGATGGAGGATGGGATAGTGGAATTGGTCTACTGTCCAACAGAGGAGAATGGAGCAGATATCTTCACCAAAGCACTTACGAAGGATCTGCTTCAAGTTCATCTTCAGAGACTCGGCATTGGGCCGAGGAGATAGTTCACCTATGGGTGGACATTGAGGGGGGGTGTTAGATATGATCAATGCCCCACCCTCATTAGGTGCTACCAATGATCCATGGTGCTCAAAGTTGTAAGGCCCCCATTATGAGGAGAAGCCAAATGTGAGCCCGGACATTGGTTGAGTCCTGACTTGTATATCAGATGAGGTCTATGTGACCGGATGGCAAAAAGGTGACTGTTGTGGGTCTAATCTTTGGGTTAGACGGAGTGGTTAAGCTGGTAGCAACTCGAGGCACATTGCATTGAGTTGCGTGGTAAGGGAGTTAAAAGGGGCCCCTATTGTGGGGTCCGGGGGCCGCGGAAGCGGCCCCTGGTTGGGGGGTCCCAGGGGGGCCAGCGGCCCCCCTGGCGGGGGTCCGGGGGCAGCGCCCCCGGCCCGATGGTAAAGGGAATATTCCCTGGAATATTCCCTGGCCGACTAGTGGAGGCTCATATGGTAGGTCGGTCAGCAGGCCGACCTAACGACCTTCGCGGGCTATAAAAGCTAAACCCCTTCGCAGCCATCTTACACTCATCTTTCACCCAGTCAGAGTTGTTGTTCCAGCTAGCCTTAAGCTCTTCACCTATCTTCTGTCTAGATCGCCATCTAAGCTTCATTCATTGGAAGCGCACGGGTGGACAGAGCCATCTTTGTATCAGTTGTTTGGAGTTAAAGAATTTACTGATTCTCCTCTTATCTGTTGTGTACTCTCTATCTCTTTCTCAGATTCTGTTCGCTGCGCCGTGTAATATTTTACAGCAACAACTCAAGCAAGTACCCCCACCATGTCATTTGTAATAGTACCAACATATTTCCTTTCTCAAGGTACTCAATTGTTGCTTGATTTGAATCTCATTGCATACGTATTTACAAAGAATATATATTTCCTTTCTCAAAGTACTCAGTTGTCTCTTGAGTTGAATCTCCTTGCATTTGTATTTACAGTGAATATATCTTTGGAGGTGATCCAATCTATATGTGAATTCTTTACATTTTTTATATATCCCAACATGCATTTATCAATGACTATAGATAATCAATACATTATTTGTTAATCCTTGGTATTCCGTTCTTTCTATCCTTTCATTCTTCTCTAGTCAAATGCTCACTTAGTTCTAATGTCGTTTCATTCAGATACAACATCTATGTGTAGGTAACATGAGAATTCATAGTACATGTTATGCTAATTGTCATTTATGTGTAGGTAACATGAGAATTCATAGTACGTGTTATGCTAATTGTCAAATATCCATGAGGGGTCATGATGCCTAGCACCATGCTACATGTAGACATACAGACTACCATCAATACTGCATGCATTGGCTTGCCATCTCAACATAAAATTGACTAGTAGCATTGAGCTCTAGGCCCTCAAGGCATTGGCCACACTATCAAACTTTAACAGAAGCTTGCAAAGCACCATCCTATAATATACCCATGCCCAAGCTCAATACAAATATATCCATGATTATTTTAAACCTTCTTGACCTCTATAACAATCCCTAAAATTATTTTATAAGTTGTATGCCTTTTCTTCAATAGTTTAATGTCATTATTTACATGAGAATTCATAGTACGTGTTAGGCTAACTATCAAATATCCATAAAATGAGCTATCTAGCCCCTATCTAGGCATACAATATTAGTATTCTTGAGCAATAGAAAGCATCCCATGAGTTCTATATGTTAGGGAGAAAATGTTGATTAAAAAGAGAGTAAATAATTAGGAAATAACAAAGCGGATATGCTAAATATGAAATATGTGTATTGTATATAAGACAAAGCTTACAAAAAGCTTATAAAAGGTTGATGTCAATGGCTAGAATTGATTGCCTTTCTCTCTCTTTTGTCAGATTTTATTATCTTTAGCCTCACATATCTATCTAAAGCAAGCCAATAGCAATCCATAACTTATAAAAGAGACCCAATTAGAGCCAAAGAATGGGTTAAGTCCTTTGTGAACATTAGTGAATAGTAATTAAGCTCAATCTATCACAGCCCTCCACAACTCCATATCATAATCAATTCATTAAATGTAAACTAATGGAGAGGACTAAAAGAAGGTGCTAGACTCTTGTATTTAAGTAGATTGCTCCTCAATAGCCCACTCACCTCAATTGAGAAGAGTTTATACTATCCTATTCTCTCCATACTTCAATTTCTACACCATAGCTTACTTGTACCCTACCCCTATTGTCCCCATCTTGTTAATGACCCAAAAGGCAAGATGTCACTTCTTGGTTTGTGGATTCTCATCTGTGACAAGTTAAGCAAGTGAGCAAGATGGTAGGAAACCTCTTAGGGTGAAAGACTGTGAGTAGACTTGGCTTGAGGGAGCGCATGATTGATATGCATATTTTTGTCTAGATTTGACATGTAGGCAAGGCGACCCTACATTTCGGTTCCATTACTGGGATATGACAAAATTTCTCTTGACAAGTCTCCAACCATAGACAGTGAGCATAATACACCAAATCCAAGCAAGGTGGGCTTTCTCACCATGATGGGTTCGATGCGGAAACATCGTACGCCATACTTAGGATGGACGGGTTGGTAGTCCATGGAATGCACATGTGTTTTTTCTTTCATAGGATAGACTTGGGTTTTTGAAAAAAATTATATTAGAAAAAAAACTTTTTATATCAAGAAAATTTAGAAAAAAACAAAAAACACAAACTACTCTCACATGTATGTAACCACCATATCTTACGTTCTAGGCAACAAGTGATCCATCACTTGAATATGCTTCATGGATTTAAAAGCCACCAAATTCTAGGTTTTCGCTCTAATTTTACTACTTTTTGTTAATTTTTACCATGGGATTGTAAGGTGCCTGTCCAGGCATGCTTTTAGTGGTCTATCATGAAACGAATCTAAGCGTCGTTGCTCAACACTCCCATGGAATGTTCCGAGTTTTCTCGCCTAGGGTTTCCTAATTCCACTAGGCAACAAAACGCTCATGGCTGAAACCCACTAGGATCGACCTCAAATTTGGGCTCCTAGTGACCAAGGTCTCCTATCACCATTCTAGTGTTGGATCCTAGACATCCTACTTTACGCAGAGATACCCAAGCCGAAGCAAATCCATGCCGCACTTCGTTCAAAGGGAATGGCAAACAAGAGGGATGCACCGCTCAACCTCTCTACCCTAGGGCTTAGTGCCATTCTAGTCCCCTAAAACGGCATGAATCGGGTTCTATCCTAACAATTTCTAAAGGTCGAATGATGGTAAAATCTTGTGAGAAGCCTCCCAGTTCTCTGGGACCACCTTGCCATCGTAGGATGGACCCGTTAGGGGCTCCGCCCACCCACTTCCCTTAATAGCTTTAGTTTTCTAATTAGGTCCTACCACATTTATGTGTGACACTTAAAGCCAACTTCATTGATTAAGCCTTTTAGGGAGCATGGTTCATTCGCATAACTTATAGCACAGACACGAAAACAGAGTAAGCAATCTATTTGACAAACAAGTTCAAATAAGTTCCTTAACTTATCTTCAAGTTAATCTTTGTCTCCCGCCCATACAGGAGAAATTATGTATCCCTTTTTTTCAATAGAAGTATCTCTTCTGCCCTGCAGAAGTAACTGGTCCAAATCACATGGCACCACAAATTCAGTCATTTATCTAGAATAGGATCTCCCAACATGCCCAGACATTGGGGCCACGGAGGTCTTCAACTCCATTCTAGACCTAGCAAGGGGTGTCCAGAGCTCCAAGCAAGCTGTCTCATGGTTGGCCTTTTCACCACTCGACCTTTGGCCCATGAATCGATCAGTGCCCTCTTTGGGTTAATCCACGGTGCGATCATGGAGGTGATCCACCCGTGCAATATATCCTTCCTTAATTAAATCCTTTAGGAATCCAGCACAACAAGGCATTCAGCCCTAATATCATTTTCTAGGAAAACATTCCTTTATCCCCATGGCAACTTGTCATCACAGACCCTTACCATGCATTTAGCATAAATCACAAGCACTTGGAACAATCATCCAAACAACAAACTAACAACTGGTTGAATGTAAAAGAATTTAGGATGTTGTTAGATCAACCAACAAAAAACCAATTGTATTATTGCCAAACAATGCAAGAATAGTCGTGATAACATTACCATCGCATATATGTTCTTCCCCTTGGGATCAAAGAGCGATTCTATGTAAAATTTACTCAACACTTGTATGCATAATTTTTAATGCCATGATTATCACATTAATAAACCTTGACCGATTCCTCCTTGTAATTGCGCTATCAACGAACAAGCCATATGCAACTAGGTGCAATTAACTTTCCTTAATACATGCACTTTACAAGCACGATCTTTTGAATATGTGAGATAAAATTTACCCCTTTTGATGGCCTATACACATGCATCATAGTATGGGGCCTAATGTATCTCATACGAGAAACAAAACAAGAATTTATCAATTTGAAAACACATTACTTACGATCGGAACCGCAGTTGGATTGACAGTGATGCCTTTTCCCGAAGCTTCGTTCCTGGTTGTGGGATTGCCATCCGCACGTGACATTCTTCGCTTGGGAGCCATCCTCTGCAAAAGTAGACTCAAGAGATTAAGAAGGCGGAATAGATTCGAGATGGGAGAGTGTAAAAGAAGATGGTTAAGTCGAGTATCGAAATAGAGGAAATTGAGTGGTCTCTCGGGGTAACTCTTCTCTCTCTCTCTCTCTCTCTCTCTCTCTCTCTCTCTCTCTCTCTCTCTCTCTCTCTCTCTCTCTCTTTCTCTCTCTCTCTCTCTCTCAATATCTTGGCGAGTATCCTTCTCTCTACCTCTCCTGTCATAGCCTCTCGGGGTCTCCTTCTGCTTGTAGTTTTTACCTTAGTTAGTCTTTAGTTAGTAACTTGCTTGTAGTGATTTTTGGGTATAATTTGAAAAGGGTAAAGAACATGAGTATTGCTGGTATGTCACTGAGATTTTTTGATATTCTTTTTTGAAAATACATGTATTCTATGGTTTCGGAAAGAATTCAAGAAAGGGTAGCAAGAGAGCACAAATAATCTTATCATAATCAATGTGAGTAGTCTTAGAAGACTAGAACATACATGCTTGACAAAACAAACCGGGTTGACAGCCTTACATCAATAAAATTAGTTTAAAAAATTTAGTCTTGAATGTAAAATATTCATGAGAAATCAAGAGTACATGTTGGTTGCTTTGTTTCTTACTAAATTATTGCTAATAATCGTTTGTCGTGAAGATAGTGTGCTTAACAAGGTTGCAATTGAGATTGTTCTTATGAAGATATTGGATGATTTTGTTTACTAAAAATTAATAGTCAAAAATCTTGGAAAGCACTGAAATTTTTGAATTTTCATTGGTTTGAATGAAGTACTTGCAGCACAGGAACTAGTAAGAGACCACTAGCTACTCCTCCATGTTGCTTATGAGCAGCCTCTTCTTGGATGTATTATTAACAGAATGATCAAAGAGGGTTTTTACTATAATTTACTATGTATACTAAGTAAAACTTTCTAAAATTCGATTGGGAATCAAATCATTGGTTGTAAAATCTGATTGGGACGAACAGGTAGACAAAATAGCTACAGTGGTGTCACCATTAGCTAGTTGGAGTAGTGATAGGTAAGAGAAAACTATGTGAGCTCCTAAAATTCTTGATGTGCCCAGCCAAAGCAGGCCACAAACCTTCAAATTCTTTGATATTTTTTTAGCATTAATCATAAGTGTTGCAAACTTCTCATACTGCATTAAGATAGTCCTCTGCAATGTTGACTATCTCCTTCCTACGGGGACTAGAGAGTGCATAGTCTAAAAGAGGTAAGGGCTAAAGTATGAGGTGAGCTAATTTCCATGTTTATTTAAAAATATTTACTATTATTTATAGTATGGTAGGTGCATTGGGTCAATTAATATTGAGGGTGCTATGGTAAGCACTTGACAGCAGACTATTTGAGAGGCTCGAAAAACACATGCTTGAAAGAGTAGTGGGAAAAGAGGCCTACAATTTCCTAGACGGCTTCTCAGGTTATAACAAGTGCAAGTACACCCTGATGATAGGCATAAGACAACATTTGCGACAGAATGGGGGATGTTTGCCTGCATAGTTATGCCATTTGGGCTAACGAATGCATCAACTACCTTTTAGCGCCTCATGTGTACCATCTTTAAAGACATGCTTTGGCGATAATTGGAGGTGTTTGTTGATGATCTATCCTTCAGTCCAATTGGAGGGAACACCTAGAAAAACTTTGCATAGTCAGGCAGTGTAGGTTGTATATATAGCCTCTGCTTGAACCCCTTGAAGTGCCAATTTTGTGGGTGAAACATGGATGTATCCTAGGTCAGTGGTGTCTAAGAATGGCATTTCCACCGACTTCTCTAAAGTTAGAGTCATTGTTGATCTACCATCACCCATGAACTATAAGGGAGTTCAGTGCTTTTGGGACACATAAGGTACTATCAGCAATTTGTTTTGAACTATGGATTGATCGCTAGACCCCTTTACAAATTGATGATCATATTTGAGGGGACCGAGGAATGCCAACGTGCCTACGAGGAACTAAAAAAGGCTCTCACGATTGCATCGATTCTACGAGCCCCAGATTGGAACATAACATTCCACGTGCACATTGATGCCTCGAAGTTCATCATAGGAGATGTTTTGTGTCAACCTCATAAACATAATCTTGATTATCCTATGAGCTTTGCTAGCATACAACTCACACATATGGAGATAAATTACTCCACAATAGAAAGGAAAGGCCTAGCTATGGTATTTGTTGTAAAGAAGTTTTGTCATTATCTTTTGGCTATGCCCTTTGTCTTCTTCATCAACCATTAAGCCTTGGTTTATCTAATGAACAAACCTGTGCTACATGATGCATAGCAAGGTGGTAGATTCTGCTTCTAAAATTTGACTTCTTTGTAGTTGTACACAAGGGTAAGTTGCATTACATGGTAGACCATATGTCCCATATACTCATAGGAGAAGCCACTGGTGGACGAGGCATCATAGAAAACTTGTCCAATGAGCACGTGTTTAGCATGTCTAGTGAGAGAGACCTTTTCAGGGCTGATATAAGGCCATATTGGGTAGATGTCGTAGTCCAAGTCCTAGATCATGGATTTCCTGAGAGACCTATAGAGAAGGCTAGGCTAAAGTACCTTGTCCTTTAGATTCATCCCTACTAGTTAATTGCCACCCAACTCTATAGATTGGGACAAGATAGGTTATTGCAAAGATGTGTGTGTGAGCAGGAAATGTATGAGGTTCTTGGACTATTTTGGTGTTGTTTACAATAGCCTGCTAATCTTGGACTGTGCTTTCATTTACTACATTATGGTTGGTGAGTCAAATAATAGTGCTATCTTCAACATTGCCAAGTTTGTTGGCACCAACTATAGCTATTGAAAGTCACAAATTTGACAAGCTCTAGTGCAAAAATTGTAGATTAATCCATTGAAACATAAGGGTGTCAAGCCCAAATGCATTGGTGCAAAGGATTAGGTTGAATTGGATGAGTTATGTAAATCTAAAATCATTTTGTCACTCTCTAAGTAGGTCTACTATAATGTTGTCTCCAAGAAGTAGACCACATAGCAGTTATGGGATAAGATTCATAATATCTATGCTAACCTACCTCTCAAATATATTGAATGAAGAAACTCACATACCTTTGTATGAAGGCACATGGTGGAATTGCTAGAAGACACATCAACAGAGATACTATAACATGCAAGGTGCTGCAATCTCAGCGGTGGTGGCCCACCCTATTCCACAATGCTGCTAAGTTCATGAAGTATTGTGATGAATGTCAAAGGACCAAAGTACCCATATGTAAGAACAAGATGGATTTGACCCCAGTAATAGCATGATAACCCTTTGAAAAGTGGGGGATCGACTTTATTGGGCGGCCAATCAGCCTTACAACATAGTACTCACAAGAAAAGTACATTGTTGTAGTGACATATTATCTCACAAAATGGACCAAAGCTTGGGCCACTAGGAAGAATGGCACTAGGACCATGGCTAAGTTCCTTTGGAAGCAAGTGATCTCGCAATTTGGCTACCCAATTGAGCTAGTTAGTGATCAAGGTGGGCACACACTTCATTAATGAAGTGATTGCCCATTTACTATCTTCATTCTTGATCATCCATAGAAAATCATTACCATACCACCCTCAAGATAATGGTCAGGCAGAATCCACGAACAAAATCCCAGTGAATGTGGCAAACACCATTCAAGCATATCTATAGGACCAAAATGATCCTGCTCTAGTGGAGTTTTCCATTCCAATCTTGAGAGAGTGGTAGTGCAAAAGAGAGATGGGATGGTAAAGAGGCATGGACAAAATGCCTCATAAAGCTAGAATGCCTTTTTGAGACCCAACTCCTAGCTATCCCTGTGCTAATCTGCAAAAAGCCAAGATGCCAAAGCTAGTTTGACAAACATGTCAAACAATGTGATTTTGAGCACGATGACCTAGTGCTACTATACTCTATAAGGGGCCATAAGCAAAAGATGAAGTTCAGAGGTTTAGGGCTTTTCAAGTTCACAAAATTAGTCGAACTAGAAACTTAGAAGAGCTTGAGACCCTAGAAGGAGAGGGCATAGGCTTCTTTAATGGGGATTGGACATTTGAGTAGCCTTCAACACCCCATATTCTTAGGTTTCCATATTTTACCATTATGAGCTAAGATGACTTTTACAATAGTATACCCAACACATAGAATGCAAGAGTTGATATATGCTCCTAAAAATTTAGAACATTGTGAGCTAAAGACTCTTTTATAATAGGATACCAAACATATGGAACTCATTTACACTCATACAAATAAGGAAGTTATTTTGAAACTTTTATAACTAGTTAGAAGGTTTTTGCACATCACGAGCCTCCAATGCTAGAATTTCTCGTAAATGTGAGAGTTTTCACTATCACAAAGATAGAGGACAGGGATGAAGAAATAGTAGAACCTTCCTCCCTACGCATATCGGTGATTGCCCAAAAGACACATGTCTTTGATACACTTATTGATGAGGGAGCTGACTGTAATATTCTTACACACGACCATTGGACCCTCATTGGTCAACCCCAACTGCAGCCTACTAATGCTAAACTCGCCCTATTTGTGGGCTAGTCCTACTCACTGTTGAGAAAGTGAAAGTTAGTGATCTCTATCGAGACTGAAAGCCTTCCTATGATCTTTTATGTGATGCCTAACACCAAGGATGCTTGTAAGGGATCACTGCTAGGATGCACATTAAAAAAACAAGCATACTACAATGTCAACTATGACTCATAGTGCATTCGCATCACCTTGGCCTTGGACCTCATTGAACATGGGGGACAACCTCATCACCTACATCAGATGATTGGATGCCACATTCACCACACTAGCCAGGAGCTATGAATGGCTAGACTTAGGCCTCCTTGACGATGAGACACTAGCAATGGAAGTATGCCCCTTGCCCGAAGATGGTCGTTTATAGCATGTTGAAGATGTTGAAGACAAAGGTTCACACCAATGATGGAATCAGTCTAGCAGATATCCCTGAACCTACCATCCAGTTATATTGCAAGATGGTGCATGCCTTGTTCTCCAGTCCACTGATACAATATCTTTATGGCTCGGATTCCAGTTTCAATGCTTGAAAGTATTGCAGTAGGGGCCCTAGATGAAGTAAAATTGAATGCCTATGTTCGCAAGTCGATTGAATCATTAGCCAAGGCATTGTCATTGAGCCAAAGGCCTGTAGGAGGGGAGTCACCAACCACCACCATAGCCATATCAAACCAAAAAATGCTTGCATCAAAAGCATCCCTCATAGGGTTTAGAGGGGTGCTATAACCACCATCATCCAAGAAGCTGTGGGAGAGATAGGAAAGGAAGAGAAAGTAGGGGAGACTTCAGAGAGATCTCCCATCCACAAGAGAAGCACTTCTCCCCAATTCCACAAAGTCCATCACATCTCTAAAAGCAAGAAAGGTAGGAAACAAAGAAGTGAGCAAGCCATAAAAAGAGAAGGCAGAGAAAGCCTTAAGAAAGAAGGGAGTTCAACCTTGAGCTCAACAACAACAAGAGGAGTCTAGTGAAAGGACCGTGAGTGAGTAAGGTGGGGAGGGTTCGGTCCCACCAAGCTAGGGGGAGCATAACAAAATCTTGTTGAAAATTCCAAGCAAGAAGAAGAGGAGGAATTCTTGCAAAAGACAGAAGAAGAATCTTGAGAGAGGGAGAAAAAAAAAAGGAAGAAGTGACAAGAGGAGGAGGAAAGGCTAAGGAGAGAACAGGATGAGAAAATGGCTCTCGCCTTCAAGCTATTGGTCAAGCAATCCTCCCGTGTCAGAAGGAGACCAGATAATGCAGTTGGAACCAGCTCCGCAACAAGCAATAATAGAAGTGGCCAAAGGACCCATGGCAAAACACAAAGGGAAGGCCTTATTGGAACCACCTCTACTTGTCATGGTTGCCACTACTACTACCACCCAGGAAATGATGAATGCCAAAGTGGACCAAAGAAACGTGATGGCTTGGGTGCAATACCTAGTCAACACGGTGCGGCATGTTGGACCACCACCAATGGAGGAGCCCCCATACCAGGAACAAAGAGGCCTGTTGTTTTGGATGCGGAGTCCAAGGAAGGACTTGATGAAGGCTATGGCGGAAGCCTCAACCATGTCCATATCCTCAAGCATGCCAGGGTCAACATAGTACAATGAGTACATTAAGGAACTGCTAGACTAGCTGGAAAGAATAAAACATGAGAGAAAGGTAGCAATGGAGGAGCTGGAAACTGAAAATGAAACATTCTCAACCTGCCAACTTGAAAAAACATGCCAAATAGCCATCCAGCAAAGGCAGATAAGTGAATTGAGGAAAGAATTGGAAGCCAAACAGACAATAGAAGGGAAATCGAAGGAGAAAGTTGCAAAAGAGCCCCATGGCAAGGGAAGTGGAGAAAAGGTGATGTTGAAGGAGGACTTTTCGGTTCTCCTGTAGCAAAACGAGCAAATACAAGAGTACCTTGACTAGCTAAGGAGAATCAAAGACGAGCTCACTAAGGAGCTAAAAAGGGTTAGGACCCAAGCCTATGTAGAGTGTAGAAAGAAAAAACAACAAAAGGAAGAGCTACTCAAGGAATTGCATGAGGCCAAGGTACAAAGAGACAAAATGGCAGCCAAAAAACTAAGAGAGATGGAAAACCAATTTCAGGTGGCCCTCTTAGAACGAGAACAATTGGAAAAACAGCTGAACCACCTCAAACTGTAGAAAGAGGAAATGCTCAAAATCTAGAAGGAGCAAGAGCAGATGGTCATGATGCTATCTTAGTGCTAGAATTAGGGCATAGAGAGGATGAGTGAAAAGGCCAAGGCGTGGGAGGAACAGACCACCAGAAGACTCAAAGATCTTGTAGAATGCCTTGCCTTGGCAGAAAGCAAACAAATCATGGCAGTAGCAGGGTGTGGAAGCAGTGGAGGCAGGTATTAAGGTCCAACAACATGCCTTTTTTAACACAATCTTGCATGTGATCCAAGTCGAGGTTGAAGATACCATGGAAGGGCTGCGGACGAAGCTAGAACTTACAAGACAAGCCTTGGGATATGGCTTCCATGAAAGAGTACTAGAAGAGAGAACCACTCTAAGCACGAAGAAAAAATGATAATACTTGAGGCAAGCTTTGCTATTGATGGTGTGGCGGAGGAGCTAGAGGAGTTAGGGTTTGGAGAGCCAGAGCAACCAGCTAAACCACCCACTGCAACTCCAATGGAAACACCAAGAGAAGAAGGACCAGACAAAGAAGAATAGTCACAAGTATCGAGCCTATCATAGCAGGCGCAAGCACGCACAGAAGAGCAGGTGTTAACCCTCAAACAAACAAGGTGAGATGGAGTGTGAGAGTGTGCTTGAGAGAGGGAGTGTGAGAGTGTGAGGGAGTGAGTATGTGAGGGTGAGGGACCACGTGGAGCTACTGGAGTGCTCGAGAGAGGAGGTAACTTGATCGGGCATGGAGATAAGCTCACTACACCTGTAGAGATGGATAGCACGTTGGCTATGTGAGAGGTAGCCATTAGTGCTCGACTTGGAACGCTTGAAGCAATAAGCAGTCAGTGGGTCTTGGCAGTTGATCACCTCTAAAACACAGTGAGAAAGATGCGCCTGAGAGGGTTGTGGAAAGAAAGTGCAGGTAGTGAGAGAGCAGGTGTAGAGCTGGCACGAAGGAGACTCCAAGCAAGGCCGCAACAAGTTCTGTGGTCCAAGTCTCACAAAGAGAGGAATGCTACCCTATAAATTGGGCCTAGGAACTCTCTATTTGGGAGCAATGGAAAAACCAAAGCCGGTCCTTCAAGCTCTCCTTCCACTACCCTCATTCTTTAGACAGAGTTCTATCTCTAAGAGTGGTGGAGCAAGCGATCATGCTCATGCAATGGCTAGGAAATAGATGGAGAAAGAGAGAAGAAGTCACCCCATAAGGTGGCAAAGAGAGCCCGCAAATTATTGGAAAGATAACATTTCGGAGATTTTGAAGACCGTTAGTGATATGAAACCCAACCACAATGGCGGCTATGCGTCTGGGACACCAATCTTGATGCTTGGATCGCCTTCTGCAACACCATACTACACGAGCACAAAGACACTACCTGCATGCCATATCCATCGAGAATAGGGATAGATTACAACCTGAATATGCATGGTAGGTATAACTTTTCCAATAACTAAAATGTCAATTCAAAAAGCCCAAATGTCAATTCAAAAAGCCCAAAGTACTCTTCCAATATCTAAAATGTCAATTCAGAAAGCCCACGCAGAAGAGGCCCAACTCCCACCACTCATTTTTAATCTAAACATACATATTGATAGCTACGTGATAGCGCTACTTGCAGAGTAGACCCTTCCTTACCAAGTCCCTTAGGCCCCGTCGTAGTATAGCCCCTAAAGAGTATAGGGATGATGCCTAGCATACTTCCTCCCCATGTATTAAGTGTCAAAAAAAAAAAGAAAAGGAAAGGAGAAAAGGAAAAGAAAAGACAAAGAAGAAGCACAAGAAAAGGAAAAAATAGGATTCTCATGTACCATTAGAGTGCCACAAACACTACATCTGGGACAATCATATCCCTAGCCCCTTCCCCACTTCACACTTAGGGCACATCAAGGGTAGGACATACCAAGGGAGTTTGTGTTCGCCTATGGTAGAAATATCTCCCTAAACCACACATGCACAACATCTCCCCTTGTACACAAATTGGGTCCTCAAGTGTGGGACAACACCGCAGGCTCTGACGCAACTCCAATCTCATTAGCAAACAGACACCATGCACTGCACGGTGAGGTAGACACACCCCCAAGTAGTTCACTTCCTTTTTCTTTTTTAGGTACACTCAAAAAATATAATAACCATCAACATCGAGGGCTCCCATTACCCACTCAAAGCTATCCTCGACCTCCCCAATCTCTCATTCAATTTTGTGATGCTTATTCTCCATGTCCAATCTCCACAAAGCCCCATCACTGACAGACATGGCAACCCTTCAACAACCAGAGCCCTCATCAACAAATGCCCGCAACAAGTGCCATGGGACTGGCACTCTCGGCTAGGAGGGGGTTAATGTTAACCCCAGTGAAAAGAAATCAAAAAGAAAATTAAAAAGACATGGGGAAAAGCAAAACAAGATGTCCTAGTTGAAGAAATAAGAGGAAAAAAGGCCAAAAGCTCAAGGACAACCTCAAAAGTTTAGGGAGTGCAAAAGAGGAAAGGCTCATTTTAAATATAAAAGTGCACTCTAAATCCTAGTAGAAGAGTGTCTGGCTCCCTCCTATGCAATTTGTAAATGTAGATGGGCAGTGGTGTGAAAATATGAAGGGAATAGGAAAAAGGAGTACCTAAGCTAAAATAGCTAGGCATGTAAAAAAAGGATGGGTGCTCAAAGGGGATTAGGGTTTTGTGTAAAAGGAAAAAAGTGAATTAAGAAGCCCATTTTTGTGCATGGCCAAACTAGCTCTCTTCTTCTTTTCTTCTTCTTGTTCTTGCTTGCTTGAGCTTGTGCTTGAGAGAGAGTGTGTGAGGAAGTGAGTGTATGAGGGTGAGGGACCATTGTGTGGAAAAGCTCTCCATCTTCTCCTCTCTTCTTCTTCTTCTCTTCTCTTCTCTTATCTCGCATAAGATAATGAAATATGGAGCTTGGAGCTTGAGGATCGAGCTTGCTTGAGCATGCACCTTGGATCGTGGAGCTACCAGAGTGCTCAAGGGAGGAGGCAAATCGATCAAGTATGGAGGTAAGCTCACTACACTCGTAGGTGTGAGAGTGCATACAACTATATGAGAGGTAGCCATTGCACTTGGCTTGAAACGCTTGAAGCAATAAGTAGTCTGTGGGTCTTGGTGGTTGAGCAAGAAGCTCCCATAGATGTCTCCATGGAAGTATCCTCCATATGCATCCTTGGGTCACAAGGTATATTTATCCCAGCAACCCTCAATACATTTTCTTAACAAGACAAAAGCTTCCTTCTCAATTTGTTCAACATTGGAGCCCAAAACGCTTCAAAAAATGCCCTTCTATTAATCATAGGGTTAAGAAAAGGGCCAAATAGAGTTTGCCAGATGTGCAAGAATATGGTATTCTTATCTTCTCTTTTTTGGAGAAACTAGAGTTCATTTTGTGATTCTCTCCACCTTTTTAGCCAAAGTCTCCAAAGTTGGACATATTTTGGTAGTCTCAAAGTTCTTATTTACTTACAAAATCTAACAGAAGATGTGATAAAGATGGGATGAAGTTAATTATGACTTTTGAAAGTTGAGAGATATTTTAATATTTTATTTTCCACCCAATATATTTTAATCAGTCTTTTTAATGTTCATGTTTAGTTTATTCACCTTTCTGTTTGAGCTTCTTTCTCAAAGGGTTCATTCTTTTTATGACATCTACAAGGTGCCCTTCTCGTTTAGTAAATTCTTGCACTATCTATAGTCAAGGAGCATACATAAATTGAAAGCCTAAAACCTTTAGCATAAATGACTGGGTTACCATGTTGCCCTCTTGCAAGGGCTCTCACAAGATGAAAATATATTTTCCTTCATGGGGTGAGCATGCTTTGGATTCATTGGGTAAGGTTGTTGTTTTATTGGCATTGTTGTTCTATCCCCTTTCTTGAATTTAGTGAAGTGCTTTGGTAGCTCTTGGGGTTTCTTTTTGTTGTTGACTTCCAAACTTTTTGGGTGTCCTCTCTTTTCCTCCTTCAACCCTTTGCACCTTAGGCAGACTAGCATGTCCCCTTTGGTGCATCTTGTTTTAGGTGGTCGGGGTTCCTTTGGATTTCTCTTAGAGCTTACCTATAATTCTAAGTTGAACTCACAACCCTTGCTAGAGGATGGAGTCTCCCCTAGTGGTTGCAGCTCAAGGAGAGGTGCGAGGACCAGCCATGCCTTGCTCATAGTCCATCACACCTAAGTGATCTAGTCAAGTGCAATCACATTTGGTTTTGAAGATTCCTCTTTCAATTTTGAATGCATTGGATCTCTGTAGCTTAGAGTCTAGTCCTATTTTTTTGATCACTCAATCGTCAATGTCATACCCTATCATCTCAACCTCTTCTTTATTGTTTTCATTTGAGGAATAGCAATCCTTGTACTCATTATCTGAGTTGCTGCCATCTGATGGCTCGTCATCATCTAGGTCTCTATTCTTGTTTCTCTTTCCATCCGTGATTAGTGCCCAATTGTACATAAGGTTTAGGTTGTGCACTTTGGTCCATTGCCATCTCAGTTCCTCCACCAGATCTTGGAACGGCTTGAGGTTATGACTGGGTGACCAACTAACTCCCTTATTAAATACTTAAGAATCCCCTAGAGTTCAAGTCTATTAAATGTGACATGGAAAGGAGTGTGGTAGGGTCTTACCCCTTGGAATTTGAGGTGCGGTGGCTTTATTGGAGTCACTGGCTGTCCTTGCAGCTTGCTTATAATCCTCTTTGTCATCTAAAAACAACAGTCGATGGTGGCTGGCATGTGTATCCAATCTCGCACTCGTTTTGGGTAGGGAATGTACTTTGTAAAAGGTCCACATGCATTCCTAGTTTGGGTGTCTCCTTTCAAGATAGAGGAGATGGCCTCTAAGTCAATTGGCATGGTCTTCCAAGTATCCAACTCAACTCTAGTTTCTTCTGATCAATTACCTTGGAATATGAGGCTATTACCCTAGTCTTTGATTACCTATGTGTTCCTCATCCATGATCTACCTAGCAAGATATCGTAATCTACTCCCCTCATAATGATGAAGTTAACCAATAATAGGACACATGCTATGTTCAAGGGCTAGTCCTTCAATACTTTGCGAATGGCTTAACTTTCATGCCATTAGCTAGCATGACATTAAACCTTACAGTCTTCACCGACGAGTTACCCCAAACTTGCAAAAGTGCATGGATAAGTACACTGACTCCTAGTCCCATGTCTACAATCCCCTTCCTCATGACATCTCCTAGTGCTACCACTGGTAGGATTGCATTCATCTTCATGCCTTCCATTCACATGCAAGCACTTAAGCACTGAGTTCAATGTGAGGCTTGGTATCTACATGGCTGCGTCATTCTCATGCAAGTCGACTAATCCTGGCTCGTTAGATCCCTCCACCCATTGCTTCGACTCTCACCATAATGAAGGGCTTTGCCTAAGAAAATCCCCCATCGGCAACGTTATGAGAGCTGATAGCAATGTCATAAGCAGGTCATTAGTCACTTGCCTTTCATCTTTCCCTACACTCTTTTGCCATCAATCTTGAGCAGGTCATTAGTCACTTTCTCTCCACTCTTTCGCCATCAATCTTGAGCAAGTCATTAGTCACTTGCTCTCCACTCTTTTGCCATCAATCTTGAGCAGTGTCATAAGAGGTCATTAGTCACTTGCTTTCCTCTTGTTAGTGTGGTCACACTATCCATTTTTAGTGTCACTTTGGTGTTTTCCCTCTTTTTCCTCCTTCAATGAGTCTTCTTTCCTATAGAGGCCACATCTAGGTTGCTAGGTCGGCGTGCTTCATTTGTGTCATAGTCATGACGTTCAACGAGATGGGAGTGGCCTCACCATCAAGTGTTTTGACTCCAAACAGTCCCAAGGCCATAGAAGGTATGATGGTTGAGCTAGTAGATGGTTTTTGCCTGGGACATTCGGTAGTTGGCAATGCACAATATCGTGACCAAACCTATCATTGTTGACACAAGGTCTAGATCTAGGATTTATGTACTCAACTAGAAGGTGGTTCCCTTCACAAGCACATGAGGTTGCATAGGTCTTCTAATCATGTCCTGGAGTTTAGCTAGCTCTAGCTTTACATCCACCAATTCTTCCCTTTCTCTTGGTTGCTCTGACTAGATCTCTCGCTAGTGGCTATAGCTCTCTTTGAGGCTTGAGGCTATGTGTTAACCCCAAATCAAGATGTCCCCAAGTCGAGATGGCAGAAAAAGGAAGAAAAAAGCAGGAAAAAACATGGAAAAAGAGTAAAGATATGCAAGTGACCTCCAAAACTAAGCTGGGGCAAAAAGCGCAATTTGAAATGAAGGGCACCTCAAAAAATTTGAAAATTTCTTGTAAAAGAGCGCCAGGCTCCCTCCTATGCCAATTGTAAAATACTAGATGGGTGTAGGCTAGAGGCATGAGGCTAGAAGAGGGAAATGGAAAAAAGACCTTGCCACAAGGGCCAGTCATGTAAAAAAGGGTTGGGTGCCCATGGGATTTTAGGGTTTGTATACATAAAGTTCAAAAAGTGAATGAGAGCTCATTCTTGGGTGGGTGGCAACAAGAGTCTTCTTCTTCTTCTCTTCTCCTCATCTTCTTGCTTGTGTGTGCTCTTGAGAGAGGGAATGTGAGAGTGTGAGGGAGTGAGTGAGGGATCAAGAGGGTGAAGCTTTTCACCATCTCCTCTTCTCTTCTTCTCTTCTCTTCTCTTTCCTTGCGCATGCGGCTATGGAGGATTGTTTACTGTGTTTACCGCAGCACAGAGGAGCGGAAAATGGAGCAGAGGAGCGAGAAAATGGAAAAAAGGAAATAGCAAAAAAAGGCGCAGGATAAAAGAAGGAAAAGGCGCCTTGACCGGTAACCAAACCCTGAAAAACTTAAATGTTTGGGCACGACCCCCAGAAAGTCTCAATGTCGCCCCAAGAAAGAAAAAGAGTAAAAAGCGCACCATTAAATGTGGAAGCGCTCCCGAATCCTTGTAAAAGAGTGCTAGGCTCGCTCTTGTGCAAATTGTATGCATTAGTTGGGAATAGGATAAATTAGAATGGTGGAAAACGAGAAATGGGCTTAGGCCAATGGTCGGCCATATGACCGCCCAAAGTAGGGAGGGCATGTATATAAAGTTCAAAAGTGAATGAGAAGCTCATTCTTGTGTGTGGCTAAAGCTTCTCCTTCTTCTCCTCTTGTTTATTTCCTTCTTGCTTGTGCTTGAGAAAGGGAGTGAGGGAGTGTGAGAGGGTGAGGGAGTGAGTGTGTGAGGGTGAGGGATCGTAGAGAAGAAGCTCTCCATCTCCTCTCTCCATCTTCTTCTCTTCTCTTCTCTTCCCTTGTCTCATGCGTGGCTATGGAGGATGGAGCTCATGGGAGAGAGATTGAGGTTGCTTGAGCTTGCTACAAGGATCATGGAGCTACCGGTGTGCAAGAGAGAGGAGGGTACTCGATCGAGCATCAAGGTAAGCTCACTTCACACATAAGGTAGCATGGCGCATCGGCTATGTGAGAGGTAGCCATGGCCCCTCGGCTTGAAACGCTTGATCAATAAGTGGTCCGTAGGTCTCAGGGTAGAGCTTGTAGCTCCCCTTCATTTTGGTTCCATTGACGAGACCGACAGAATCGAGCCTTGAGCACCGCGTGCATCAAATCGAGCATAGGAGTAGGGCCTTTGCCTGAAACGGTGCTTGAGATAGATAGGAGATTTAGGAGGTTTAATCATTAGAACAAGTAATTATTTTGAGTTTTTGATGAGTGCTTGAGTAGTAAATACAACCCATGCTTGATTTTGCGATTTTTTGTTAGCATTAGGTAGGATAGGATTAAGATTCGAAACTGAAATGGTAGGGTTTTTGCTGCTGTAAATCTGGTTGCAATAAGAAAAAGAAGGCAAAAATCGTGTTTTTTAAGGGGAAAATCGCAACGGGGAAAGGCTCTAAGGTTAGAGAGTGGTTGGGCAATGCTATGTAAAGCTGGGGTAAGGGGAGAAGAGGTCATTTGCATTCTGACTTAGTTGAGAGAGAGTGAGAGAGAGTGAGAGAGCTACAGGCACAGGAGAGGAGCCAATGCCCTTCTGGAGCCCCGAGAGGAACACCAAGGAAAAGGGAATTCTCTTGCAAGAAAATCTATCTTGTAACATCAACAAGCTTGTTTATCATGTTTCATATTGTCACAATGAAGAAAAGAACACCAGGCACAACAAATCTTCATGCAGCATCATGTAAATTTCCCACGGTTTTTAATAGAATCAACCATATTCTTCAATATCTTCACAAAATCCATCAATATCACAAAGAAAGCAAAGAAGTACACCATCTTTGAATGGAAATACATCACATAGTATTCATCTTCAATATCTTCATAGTCTTCTCTATCAATCTCTCATATACAATCACTCTGTTTCAATAGAATTGGCTATCTCTGACTCTCTCTCACACACTCCATCAATAATACATCATATCCTTACTACAATCTCTCAAAAATTACTCTCAATAATCACTCTTAGGTCGTGGATACCCCTCCCAAGAGGTATGTCTGATATGAAGGGTCACCAGAGCCACTACAGTGTCTCTTCACAGCTCACTACTGTCACTTCACTCTAGTCTTCTCTTGAGTCTTCAACAGCTACTTCTTCCACTTCTTTCAGCTCTTTTGCACTTGTATTCACCTCTTTCCAAGGCTAGAAAACTTTCCCAAAAGTCACACATACATTCCACAGAACACTCACAGAACAGTCTACAGAACAGTACCAGAACAGAGACAGTACAGAGACAGAACAGAAACAGAATAGAAACAGAAGCTCTACAGAAGACCTACAGAAGGTTACAGAAGGTCATCAAAACCACATAACTCACTCTCAAACCATTCCAAACTCTCACAAACCATTCAATAAACTTTCACAATATCTCATTCTTCATCAATCAATACTCCTTCCCTCCTTACAGAAGACAATCAGAACAAAAACAGACCAAAACAGAACAAAACAGAAGGTATACAGAACCATTCAGAACCTATCAGAACATCACAAAACCACCAACAATCATCATGAACTTCCAAAACACAATCATTATCATCTAAAACACTCTCAAACCACTTCCTAAATAAATCAATCATCCCATAAAATCAACCATTCAGCTCTCAAAAACAACAAAAATCAGCCAAAAAACAAGTCATTTCAACACTCAACATATCCCCACACTTAATAAGGAAGCGTCCTCGCGACCCAGGAAAAAGGGAATACAAGTTCATTGAAAAGCTTCACTTTGATCTTCAATATCTTCTTACAAAGAATCCATCCACCACGACCCCAACTTATAATTTGTTTCTGATATAAAAATACAAAGAAAGGAAAACTCTTTTTACATTAACACCTCTTAGCAAACTAAAAATCTTCACAAATTTGTAAAGGATATAAGAGTTTGCTTCTTCTTCTTCATCTTCATCTTCAATACTCCATCCACGACCCCATCTCAACAAATCTCCAAAACATAGCTCGTACACAAAATCCAATAGGAAACCACCACGTTCGATTGACATAAATGAACTCACAACACAAACACTAATACACAACACAACCATCTGAATGACTTCCTCAAAAAGAAGAGTTTGGCATTAAAAAGCTTGCACCATACATTGGAAAGGTATCAATGAAGATGATCCCTCTTAAAAGATTGATGTTGTCGGAATCGATCCATAGATAAGGATTCATCTACAAAGTTTTTAGGAGGATTTTGGAAAAATTGGAGACAACACATCCTTTCCAATAGGACCAAGTATCTGCTAGGCAAACAGAGGGCATGAAAATACAGTATCTCCAACTGTTGGGAATCAATGCTAACATTGACATTCATGCACAACTTTGGGATAGGCTTTGAATCAGTATGGGAGTGCCTATGCATATACGCCAGGTACCAAGCAAAGTGAGCAGTTAATCTCACTGAGGGATCTGCAGACTGTGAATATTGTTGGGCAAAATGAACATAGTTTTGATAAGCTTGACTGGAAGCTGTCCATTCCCCTGGAATTACTGGCCAATTAATCTGCGGTCCTGTAAGGCAATCATCCGAACTCCATCCCCTTCTTCTAGAAATCTGAGTATCAAAACCGGCACAGTCACTAACCAACTGAGGTGGTTGAGATATGGAAGTGTTAGGAGAGGGTAATGGAATAAGGGAAAGTGGATGTAGGGAAGGATAAGAAAAATCATAAAAGGAAGAAAAAGTTAAAGAAGGAGTGGCAGAAATTTGTAAGGAATCACTAAGGAACGGTGTTAACTGATAAATAGGAAATGTAGAGGGTACGTTTATGAGGGGTGAAGGACAGGGTGGAGAAGGGGAAAATACCCTATCCTCAATAAAGGAACAGTAAGTGAAAATAGGAATTTGAGGGAAATTAGAAGGTTGGAAAAGAAGTGGTAAAATTACTGTGGAATTTGTTTGACAAAGGGAAAAATATATAGCATAGCGGTGAGCCAATTGTTGGTAATAAAGGAGGGTAGGAACAGAAGGTCCCAAAAGAGATCGTCTCTGATAGGCATCAAAGAAAGTAGCATCAAATGGATTATGTTTGGAAAGATAGGTTAAGAGATCCAGCCTCAGTTGGTTAGTACTCTGTACAAAGGTAGGAGCTGTGTTTTGTCTTTGATTGAGGACCACCGAATCAATCATAGGATGCCACGAACTATCCCGACAATCAGCCACTTTGGAGGAATAACTTTGAAACATATCAGCTATGCGCAACTCCAAATGATTGACATAGAGAACAGCCTGTAAGACCACATCCCCCACATACCATGCCATATCTATCTCATCTGGAATTAACAAATCTCCTCGGAGATACATGTATGACACCAGCATGGTGTCTGGCGTGACAGAATCTTCAAAGAGCATGCGGACTACCTCTGTCAACAACTCAGCAGACCAAGCCCCACTCCAGCCATCCTCTGGAAAAGGTAAATCCATCGTGGAAAGCTTCATATAGAAGACCAGCTTCTGTAAGTGGTAGTGGACAAAGAAAGAATGGTCAGGTAAGACATAGTCCTGAAACTGTTCAAAGGTAGACCATAATAAGTCCATTCTGGACTGCAATCTTTCCACTTTGTCTTGGAATAGAGGGCACAAAGTAGCCTGTCTCTGTAGGGCAGCCAAGTCCTGCTGTGAAAGAGAGGGAATTAATGGAACAAGAGGGCTTGGAGGAACAGAGCGGAACTTTGCAAGCTGATCTTGCAACTGCTGGATTTGGGAGGCTTGGTTGGCCACTGTGTCATTAGCCATCTATAAAGCTAAAAGCTTGTCATCTAAAAGAACTTGGAATTCTTTCGCTTCACTGGACATCCTCTCCTTCTCTGCTGAAAGGCTAGTAACCTGTGACTGAGCCTCGAATAACTGGGTCTTTAATGAAGAAATCTCATCGCTTTGAGTGGCAACCAGTTGGGTTTGCTGTTCCATTTGCTTAAATAGATCTGCTAGGGTATCCTTAGTAGAAGCTAACTCAGAGGTTGCCTTATGCAACTGGTCTTTGGACTGCATGAGCTCCTCATAAAAAGATGCGTACAGCTGTTGAACACAGGCTGTCACTGACAACTCAATGGAACTTTGAATATCTTTGCAGAGGAAAGGAATGGCATCTCCTGAAACGAGACTGTTCAGGGAAGGAACTGAGATCTCCAAGGATCCTTCTCTATGTGCTCTGAATAGGTTATTGCAAGTGAGATACCCAGGGAGTTCACTGCTAGAAGTAGCAGGGATAGGTACTGAGGGAAGTACAGCAGGGGCTTTGTCCGCTACCCTCTTCAAGCGTTTGCGCTGTATGACCAGGGGAGGCGGAGAATCATCATCCTCAATGTCAATAGGTGCTGACTCTTCTGAAGGTGGAGGAGGAGGTACTGGATCTGATGGAGGAGGTGGAGGCACAGTCTTCTGTAAACCTGAATAGGTCAAGAAGGCAGACAAATATGATCCATAGGTAACATTGGTAACATTACCCCTCGTGACTTTAACGAAATGCTGATCCATCTTAGTAAGGAGGTATGTGCTCCAATCAATGGCAACTCCTTTTAGCACCATCCTGGAAGCTGTGAAAAGCTCTTTGGACAAATAGTGGGATGGCGTTTTGGCAGGCATGAACCTGTCCTGAAGGAACTGGCACATCGTCTTCCAGAGGGGATCAGTAATCATAGAAAACGAAACTCCTGAAGAGTTTATCACTTTCTTAACATCAAGGACCTCCCTTGTCTGCTTCTGCAACAGCTTGAGAATCTCTTCATTAGAGAAGAGCTGTCGAGTGGTCACAAAAGGTTCTCCTTTGAAGGGTAAGGACAGAGCCTTCCCTAAGCCGCGAGACGTCAATGTCATAGACATGCCTTGGACTACTCCTGTCTTCTTGCTGTAAGAGGCCAGGAACTCATCACATACGGACGGATCCTCTGGAAGTAATGGAAAAGGAGTGGCCACAAAAGCAGCAAGTCCTGCCTTCGTGAGGGGCTCAAAAGTAAGTAGGGATGAGTAATCCCTACTAACTAGTGGGACGTACTGGATAGGGGGAGGAGCATGAGAAGGCGCCATTCAGATGGTTACACACACACCACAAACACAGACAATCAAGGTGAATGCCTGCAAATCAACAGACAAAAAACCAAGGATAAGAGAATTACCAATCAAAACGTAACACGACCTACTAACCCCAAGCAAACCACAGCCTAGAAAAAATTTGACATGACCTTGAGACAAATGCGACCGAAAGCTTCATGCGATGCATCAAACAAACACCCTAAACCCCGTATCAGGCAATAAAAGAAAAAAAACTACATACCGTACCCGTAACCGTAACTAAGACAGGAAACCAAAACCATACCATATCCAACATATAGCAATACTATATTTGTGATAAAACCAAGACTGGACCATGGAAAATAACATTAAGAACTGCGTATACCCATCCCACGAAACGCTTTATTAAAAAGGGAATTAAGTGCAGTGAGGGGGGAGTTAATTTAATTAAGGGTTGATTTTAATCAATTATTAAAAATGGGTGAATTTTTATTAGGTGATAAACCTTAACAAGAAAACGGCGGTTCCTTATTATAAATTTATGTACCAATTATTAGGTTAAACCGGTGCAGTTATGCGATTCCCGGACTTCGATTCCCGACTGGGTCTCTAAATGCAATTCATTGATTATAATTAAGGTGATATGGAGCGCTTTTTTGCCAGCGCGTGCTCATGTGACGGCTGGTTGATTTTAATTAAAATTTTAGAGTGCCTCTGTAGCGCACGTAGCGCGTGCTAAGTGAACGGCTGGTTTATTTTAATTAAAAAAAATGTGTGTTTAGCGCGAATGCGCGTGCCATGGTGGGTGAATGAAAGGGTTTATTTTAACAATTAATTTGTGATTAAGGGGAAAAATAAATAAATAAATAACATAAAATAAATACCTGGAAGGGTGTGTATGTAATGCAAGAATGCGCACGGAAGAGTCCCAGTAAAGGAAAAGCAAAAAGCACTGATGAAACAACAAACAACACCTTAGCAGATGTGTTAAGTTGACTTATGTTGGTTTTTTATTTTTATTTATTTTATTTTATTTTAGTTGTGATTTTTTAATGTTGGAATAAATGGAAAATGAGCAAGGGAGGTGAGGGAAATTTTTTAGAATGTTTTTAGAATTTGTTTAGAATTTTTGACAATTTTTAAAATGATTTTTCTATATTGTTTGGCAATTGAGGGGTAATTTAGGAAAGATGGATTTTTCTAAAATTATAGGAAAGGCAATTTCCAGCAGACAAAGGTCCAAAAATTGGCAACTGGCAGAAGGAATTTTTAGAATTTTTTTTGAAAAAAAAAATTATGGAAAAATTAATGTTGTGATTAATTAAGTCACATTAATCACATTAGTCACATTAGTCATAAGTCACTTAAGGCAGGTAAGTTAGGTTAATCAGGTAAGTCTACCTAGGTTAGTCTGGTAAGTCAACCTAGGTTAGTTAAGTTAGGTCTACCTAAGTCAGTTAAGTCTAACTAAGTCAGTCAGTTAAGTCTAACTAAGTTAGCCAGTTAAGTTTTAACTTAGGTTAGTTAAGTTAAGTTTTAACTTAGGTTAGTGTCTAACCTAAGGAGGAGGTGGGGGAGAAGGTGGAGGTTGGAGGAGAAGGGGGAGTGGTGGCGGCGAGGGGAGGTGGAGGCGGCGAGCGCGGTGGCGACGTCGGCGGTGGCGGCCAGGCGATCCGGCGCGGCGGCGGCGACTGGCGGTCTGGAGGCGGCGGACGCGAGGGCGGCGACGGCGCTGGCGAGGGCGGCGACCAGGCGGACGGCAGCAGGCGTTCCGGGCGCTGTCGGCGGCGGGAGCAGAGGATGGCGGGGGCGCTGTCGGCCTGCGGGGGAGGAGAATGAAGACGGCCGACTGGGAGGAGGAGGAGGAGTGAGGGAGGAGAAAAGGAGGAGAGGGAGGAGAGAAGGAGGGGAGGTAGCGGCAGGAGAGAAGGGAGAGGGAGGAGAGAAGGAGAGCGATGGAAATGGAGGGAGATGATGGAGAGGGAGGAGAGAAGGAGGGGAGATGGCGGCAGGAGAGAAGGGAGAGGGAGGAGAGAAGGAGAGCGATGGAAATGGAGGGAGATGATGGAGAGGGAGGAGAGAAGGAGGGGAGATGGCGGCAGGAGAGAAGGGAGAGGGAGGAGAGAAGGAGAGCGATGGAAATGGAGGGAGATGATGGAGAGGGAGGAGAGGAGGGGAGATGGCGGCAGGAGAGAAGGGAGAGGGAGGAGAGAAGGAGAGCAATGGAAATGGAGGGAGAAGAGGGAGATTACGCAGTCAGAGAGAGAGAGAGAGAGTGAAACAAGAAAAAGAGAGAGAAGAGAGAGAAAGAAGAAGAAAGAGAAGAGAGGAGAGGTGGTTGAGAGTCAGGGGGGGGGAAGGGTGTCCGTTGGTTGGGTTTTTTTTTTTTTGTTAATTGTTTTTTTTTTAAAATAAAAGGTGGGCGGGCAGAGGTAAGGGAGGATGGGCGGGGTCAAGAGGGGGCGGATCCCCGTCCCGCGCACGTGCGCGGGGCGGGGTAAAAAAATTTGCCATGACGGGATTGAAACGACGCTGGGATGACAGTACGGGGTACGCGGACACGACCCGGGCGCGTGGAGACGCGTTAAATCGAAAACGGGCGCGTTCACGCGCAAAACGAGTGCGAGAAAAAATGTAAAAATAAAGAAAAATTAATAACTCCCAATCCGGATGTCAAAACGAAATATCGTAAAAACAAAAAGTGGACAGGACGACAGGGGGGAAACAAGAAAAATATGGGACGGGGGTTCCGGAAGGGGTAAAGGGCGTTCACATGCAAAAAACACAAAAAATGAACCAAAAACGCAATTTAAAATTTAATATCGAAAGATCCGTGCATCGGAATGAGGTGCAGCAAAAAGGAAAACTAGGCAGAAAGATGTGCCCGATAATCCTATCATGTCAAAACATAATTCCGACTAAGGTAAGACGCGTTCACATGGGAAAAACCCAAAAAACAAATCCGAAAATGGGATCGGAAATTAATATCGGACAACCATGCACCGGAACGACATGCAATAAGAAGGAAAAATGGCCGCAGGAAGGAGTGGCACAGGGTTATCACGTCAAACCACAGTTCCGGCGGAAATAGGAGGGGTTCAAATGTGAAAAACTCCAAAAATACTCCCGAAAACTCATTTAAAAATTAATAAGTAAAAATCCGAACGTCAAAAAAGGGTGGAGGAAAAAGGAAAAAGGTAGGGTAAGGAACAGGAGACACGGTTGTCAAATCAAATTGGAATTCCGATACAAATAGGGCAGGTTCACATGGAAAAATGTCAAAAATACGCACGAAAAAATCTTAAAAACCCGGAAAATTAATAACGGACAAACCGTGTATCGGAATGATGCAGAATAAAAAGGAAAAATGTCAGGGGAAAAGCTTTGGTCAGGGCTATGATGTCAAATCATGGTTCCGAAGCAAGAAAAGCGCGTTCACATGGAAAACCGGCTAAATTGCGTAAAATGCTTCAAAAATTAATAACTCAAAAACCATGTACCGGAACAGGGGTAGGTAAAAGGGAAAAATGGTTAGGTCAAAGGAGGAACAGGGCTATAAGGTTGGATGGGGATTTTGGTGAACATAGGGTGCATTCACATAGCAGGACCTCAAAATCAGGGAATGAAGGAAAACTGCAAGGGAACAGCCCCAAGGGTGGGTGGAACATAACCGGGTGGGTGGGAAGGGACCCCAGGAGGGTAAAAGCAAGTCATGGTATACATGCATGAGCAGGGTAAGGCATATGCAAAGGATATGCACGGTAGACGCGCAGGGACGCGTCCCCACACTTAAGACCTTAACGGATAGGGTTAACCGAGCAACAGGGACCTAGGACCACGCCACAGACCATCCACCAACGTCCCCACACTTAAAACATGACCAGCACGAAAAAACCAAAGTGTAGGGTTAGAAAAACTTGGCCCGTTTCGTCAAGAATCAAGGTTGAGGAACAACGGCACGTCCAGTGTTGTTGTCGGCGCTGGAGGGACCAAGGCATCTTCTCGGCACACGTTCGTCATGGCAGGGACCACGCGGCAGCACCCAGGGAGGTAGCTGATGGAAGGAATCGCAAGAAATTCGTCGATAATGAGGGATATTGCACTCAACTCACAGTCACTCAATTTGGAATGAAGGAACAGTCACTCGCCCCATGACTAATATCACTCGAGGAAGAATGATTAAAACCCATATCGCATACCCGATTGAGGCATCAACAAGGGGGAATGGTGCAGAAGGAGTATGCCAGGGTGCACGGTTGATGGTGCATTAGTGCGTCTAACCCGTCTGGCATAAGTGCAAGGAAGAAGGCAAGGGAGCCTTATGGTGCAATGTACAGAACATGGTGATGTGTTTTGTGTTGATGGTAAAGACCCATCCCGTGGGTGCATAGGGAAACGGGAACATACCTGACTCCAAGTGTCGTAACGTCCCTCAATCTCACCTCTCGGTAAATGATTGAAGAAACTCCAGTCACACTCAATCCACCCTCTGTCTCACGCTCGGTGGATAGATACAGGAGGGTAGCCTTTTCCTGAAACCCATTGATGTAATCCTCACAATCACTTGTGCAAAGGGTGTATGCCTTGTGCGCATTTGATGGTGCAACTGTGCATCCCGCCCTGTGCCGGCATACAGTGCAAGAAGGAAGGCAAGGGAGCCTTATGGTGTAGTGCACAGAAACAAATTGTACTTTGTGCTTTGAGAGGCCCATCCTGTGCGTGCAACACTTCATTCACACTTCTCACCTCTCATTCGATTTGAAGGGAAAAGACTGGTCTCTCGCCCCACCCTCTGTCTCACGCTCTGTTGATAGATACATAGGGGCAACCCATACTCACTTCCCCATCCG
This sequence comes from Lygodium microphyllum, assembly GCF_053477565.2. Taxonomy (NCBI): domain Eukaryota; kingdom Viridiplantae; phylum Streptophyta; class Polypodiopsida; order Schizaeales; family Lygodiaceae; genus Lygodium; species Lygodium microphyllum. The sequence continues at coordinate 24,770,327 of NC_141138.1, read as the reverse complement.
GTTAGGATGAAGGCTCACATCACTCAAGGGGTTGTCGATGAAGATCGCGTCATCAGTTGTTGAAGAGGCGTACCCAGGGAGGTAGCCATCAAATTCGAACATTGTATTGGATAGGAACATGTCGTCTACTAGAGGACAGTTAGTCACTTTGCAAAGAGACCCAGGACACAGCGTACCAAGGGAGACAGCTTCGGAATTGGATCCGAGGGATATCAATCAATGAATCCACTTTCTGGACTGCTGGGTGTTACCACCTTTTCCACAGCCAGCTTCCCGCCCAAGGGTGTTTATCACCTTTTCTTGGAACGAGACCTGCTATGACAGGGAATTGCTTCCTTTTCTCTCATAACAGATTTGTTTGTTTGTTTTTTTTTTTCTTTCTTCTTGTTTTTTTCTTTTTCTTTTTCTTATTTTCCCCTATTCCCGAGGGTGTTTCCACCTTTTCTCGAAGGATAGGTCGGCATGACAGGGACCTAAGTCCTTTTCTCCCATGACCGATATGTTTTGTTTTTTTTGTTTTTTTTTTTCAATTTGAACAAGGGAATGGTAGAAAAACCATGTGTCAAGACCCACCTCGCCACTGTCGCTGGTGGAAAATAGAGGATAAGAGATCAAGGCCGGAAGGGGGTTTGGAGGGGACAGAGGATTGCGTCCACCTCATCAGAAGTGGCTGAAGAATGGCTATCAAAAGTAGCATCATAACAAGTACAATGCCGTGCCAATGAGGGAAAAGATCAAGTGTCCGTAATTGTCAAGATCCCCAAGGAGGGAAGTACTTCTTCAGGCGATATCCATTTATCAGAAAGGGATCATCAGAGGCATCAACGGTCTGCACTTGAACAGAACCATTAGGGTTGACTGCAAGTACCTTATAGGGGCCCATCCACCGCTGCTGGAGCTTGCCAGGAAACTTGCCAAAGCGTGAATCATAAGCTAGGACCAAATCACCTTCTTTGAACTCTTTGTGCTTGATGAAACTGTCATGGTAAGCCTTGCGTCGAGCTTGCGTGGCTTCCATGCACTGTAGAGCCATCCTACGAATTTCGTCCAAACATTCCAAGTGCAGGAGACGGCGTTGCAGTGAATCGTCATCCCCCAAACGCTCTTTGATCGCCACTCTCAAAGAGGGTAGTTCCAGTTCAACAGGAAAAACAGCTTCTGTTCCATACACCAACTGGAAGGGTGTCTGTCCCGTTGCTGCTTTATGGGAGGTTCTATACGCCCAGAGGGCCTCTGTAAGTCGATCATCCCAATCACGACGATGTGCGGCAATCGTTCTTGTCAGAATCGAGCAGAGGATGCGATTGGTGACTTCGACTTGGCCGTTGGCTCTGGGGTAATAGGGAGTGGACTTGCGATGGCGGATCTTATACAACTCTGTCAACTCTTCCATGACTTTGTTGAGGAAATGCGTGCCTCTATCACTTACCAACTCTAAGGGACTACCAAAATGGGTGATGATATTCTCGTACATGAACAGGGCCACGCTGTTACCATCGTCCCGCTTTAGGGCTTTAGCTTCACACCACTTTGTGACATAATCCGTACATACGAAGATGTATCGGTTCTGTTTCCTTCTGGTAGGAGGGTCGATCGGACCTACGAAGTCGATGCCCCACTTCTCAAACGGCTTCAACGGAAGGATAGGTTGTAGTGGCATGGCACTTGTCTTCGTGGGTTTCCCCATTCTTTGACAAGCATCACATCTTTTACAGTAATCATAGGAATCTTTGTGGATGGTAGGCCACCAATATCCTGCTAGCAGAGCCTTCCTAGCTGTAGCTTCTCCTGCAAAGTGACCTCCACATGGCTCGTCGTGGCAAGCCTTCAAAACGATCCCAATCTCTTCTCCTGCAACACATCTTCTGAGTACTTCATCTTTGCCTTTCTTGTACAGTGCACCACCTAGCAGGGTGTATGGGGCTGATTCTAGCATGAGCTTCTTCCTTTCCCGACTAGAGATACCAGGAGGGTATTGTTGGGTTGCCAGCAGATTGGCAATGTCTGCATACCACGGAGTTACAGTTTCCACCAAGAATAGAAAAGCATCAGGGAGGTCTGGATCATCTCATTCCTCGTCTGCAGTTTGTGGGATACGCGACAGATGATCAGCCAAGACATGGGAACGACCAGGCTTAGTAATCACCTCGAAGTCGAACTCCTGGAATAAAAGGAGCCATCTCATCATTCGTCCTTTCACATCTGCTTTGTTCATCAAGAAGGACAGGGCCTCATGATCCACATAAAATTTAAAGTGGGTAGATAGGAGGTAGTGGCGAAACTTCTCCAGGGCAAACACCATTGCCAAGCACTCCAGCTCTGTCACTGTATAGTTTCATTCCCTATCAGTGACTTTTCGGCTTGCATAATAGATCGGTTGATCCAACTTCGAGGAGCCCTTTTGGCAGAGGACAGCACCTAAGCCTTCAATGGAGGCATCAGTGTGTACGTGGAACTCTTTCGTCCAATCAGGAGGTTGCAGAATGGGTGCCTCTATCAGACACTGCTTCAGAGTGTGGAAGGCTTTGTCACATTCTTCCGTCCAAGTAAACTTTGCATCTTTCCTCAAAAGCTTGTGCAAGGAAGTTGCCTTTGTCGCAAAATGGGCTATGAACCTTCTGTAGTAACCCACATGGCCTAGGAATCCCCTCAACTGTTTGAGGTTGGTGGGTGCTTGCAGAGCTGAGATCTTTTCGATCTTTGCAGGGTCTTTTGATATCCCTTGTGCAGAGACAATGTGGCCCAACAGAACTCCAGAAGAAACCCCAAAGATGCATTTGTCGGGGTTGAGGGAAATCCCATACTCCCGGCATCGGTCAAAGCATTGCTCCAGATGTCCCCAGTGTTCACTGATCAAACTATAGACACAGAAGTCATCCAAATATACCTCAATAAAGTCATGCAGATGATTTTGAAATGCAGCCATCATGACTCGTTGGAAAGTAGCAGGGGCATTGCAGAGCCCAAATGGCATCACTCGGTAAGCGTAGGTCCCCCATTCTGTGGTGAAGGTTGTTTTGGATTGGTCTTCTTCTGCGATTTGGACTTGGTTGTATCCACTGAATCCATCCAGAAGAGAATAAAATTCATGTCCTGCCACTGTGTCCAACAGTTGGTCTGTGAAAGGGATTGGAAAGTGATCCTTCTTTGTCTTGGAATTAAGCTTTCGGAAATCCACACATATTCGCAATTTGCCATTCTTCTTGGGTACAACCACAATGGGTGAAACCCATTCACTATTTGCCACTGGATAGATGAACTCGGCTTCCAGAAGCTTCAGCAGCTCCGCTTTCACCAATGTGGAATAATTCGGGTTCATTCGCCTCTGTCGTTGCCGTACTGGCTTGGCATCAGGCTCCAAGTCAATATGATGTTGACATATTGTGGGATCAATCCCCTTTAGGTCTTTGTAAGACCACGCAAACACGTCCAAATTTTCATTCAACAAGTTGTACAAGGTTGACAACTCCTCTTCTGGGAGACTGCTACCCACCTTCAAGTGGCGTTCAGTGCCTTCTGCATCCACAAAGATTAACTGCCTTTCACCTTCTACTTCACGAATGAAGGTCCCGCGGACTGCTTCTGGATACAGATCCGACTCCTTCAAGGGAGTGGTGTCCTCTTCTGATGTTCCACTAGAACCAACTTCTTCTTTTGGTGGAGACATAGGTTGCTCCTTAAGACGTTGGAATGGGATAAGCGCCGTTTCGGATTTGGTTTCAAAATTAATTACCTCTTGGCTTGAAGACTCATCTTCTGATGATACATCCAGGAACGTCACATAACAGGGACCCTCGGATGCTTGTTGGGTTAGTTGGATTGGTGCTTGTTGGCACGGTGCATCATCATCATCTTTCTTTGGCAAGGATAGGTTAGGACGGCATGAGCCACACTTAAAAGACGGCTTGTTCTTCTTAATCCACGTCTTATAAAGGTTTTGCATATGAGAAGATCCATTTACCAGACCAAATGGTACCATTGCCATTCTGTCCCATAGCATGAGCTCATTGGCTTCTGATGCTTCTGGAACTTCTTCCTCAAATGTATCCTCTTCAGGTGGGATAGACTCTTCCATTTCACTTTCATAATCTTCTTTGTCCATATCATATTCATCCTCTTCTGTCTCTGTCTCTGTCTTTGCGTTTGCTTCTGCTTCTGTCTCTGTTGCTGCTTCTGCTTCTGCTTCTGCTTCTGTCTCTGTAGGAGCTCTGTAACAGAAGAACAGATTCTCTGTTTCCTCTCCTACCTCTATCGCTGGCTCTGCTGTGGCCATATAACAGGGAGAGCAGTACATCCATGCTTCTATCTCACTGTCAGAAGTGATTTCAGAAGTCATTCCCGGTTCAGGCAGGAAGTATTCACCCATTGATAATGGCTTTGCATCTTTTGGAAGTCGGCTTACAGTATCCACTGTTAAAGAATGTGCCATTGTTTTCTTGGGAAGGATCTGTTTGACAGCATCTTCGTCTGCTGATGTTCCATCTGTAGCCTCGTTAGGGGAATCAGAAGATAATTCCAAGGAGGTGGATCCATGTCCTTTTTGAGAACCATACAGTTTCAGCACCACTTTGTTGGGTCCTCTGCCCAAGGTCAAGGTTCCTTTGAACCAATCCGTCCTTGCTCGGGCTTCAAAAAGCCATGGTCTGCCTAGTAACAGGGGATAGGATGTACCATAAGAGTTTGGCTTCACCACTAAATAGGTTAGCCAATAATCTTTTCCCGCCACAGTAGTCTTCACATATGGAAGAATGCCCAAAGGCTTGATCCTACTCTGATCCGCCAGTCTGATGAGCCATTGGGTTGGTTGCACACCTTGTAAGCCTAGATCCTTCATCGTCACATCCGTCATAATGTTCACTGATGAACCACCATCAATCAATGCATTTGCAATAAAGCAACCTTCTATCCATACGCCAGTCTCTGGAGTACCCGGATCTAGGAAAGCGTTAGCCACGTCCACTTCTTTTACAGGCTCTGGAGCCTTGTTGGACTTTGTTGCTGTTGAGGGAGCAATCCTTAAACCACGTCTTCTTGTCAGTATACTTTTGAATCTTTTCCGGCAACTGGGGGACAACATCAATAATTGTCAGAATGTGAGGTTTGGTTTAAAGGTATCTAGATCTCTAACTAGATCGTATTCCTTAATAGGATCCACTGGCTTTTCTAATCGATTAGGGAATGGGGCAACACCCATTTTCATTTTCCCTCTTCCTTCCATCAGAGGAATTACAGGAACTTCTTCTGCCACTTGTGGCACTTCCTCATCTTCTGTCTCCTGGACCTCTGGTCTTGTCTCTGTAACTCTCTATGGCTCTGTAGGGCTCTGTACGGCACTGTTAGGCTCTGTTCTGTTCTGTTCTTCTGGTGGAAGACTGAACTTCACTGTTCTGACAGGAGGGTTATTTTCTTTCTGGATAGGTGGGTCCTTCTGCTTTGCACGCGTGATGGCAGCAACTTCCAATTCCACCAAATTGGAGGTAGGCTCTTGGGCCTTGGACGGACTATCAGTAGCACTGTTTTTCACTGGGGCTGGGCTTGGACAGTCTTTTGCAGTGTGGCCTTCTCCTTTGCATCGACTGCATAAGGGCTTGTAATCCACTGACCTTCGAGGATTTGGACAGTTTGGTGAGATGTGTCCCTTTTCCCCGCATCTGTAACACTCCACTTCTGATCTCTGACCACCGCCAGACTGTCTTCCTCTGTAACTTTGAGAGGGAAATCTTCTGGGTCCGAAATTAGGACCAAACTCTCTAGGCTTGGGTCCAATATCTTGTGTTGTCATTTTGGATTCCAGCAAGTTAAATCTTGCATCTTCTTCCTTTCTTCTCCTATCATGCATCTCCTTCAGGGAGCAAATGTCCTCTGTATGGTTCTTCCGCAAACAGTAGGAACAGAAGGCTCCAGGGATGGTTGGTTTCTGTGTACATTCAGTGGCTAAATGGCCTGCTTGATGACACTTACCACACCAAGTATTTGACCGCATCACATCTCTTCCTGCTCCTGCAACATTGGATATACTCGCTGTGTTTACTTTCAGCGTCTGTAGTTGATCTGTAATCACATCCATCAACTCATTTTTGATGTTCGCAACTGAGTTGGATAAATAATCCTTCAAGCTTTCTCCTCCGGACGTACTGGTAGGAGGGTTTTGAGGAGTCTCTGTAATCATTGCATAAACTGGTTGGGCTGGGACAGAGGGGTCTCTGTTCTGGTTCTGATTTAGAGCTCCTGTTTGAACTGTTACCTGTTGGCTCCAGTTGGTAGGGTTCCACTGTTGCTGCTGATTTGGCATTGAGGAAATTGGTTGAGACCATGGTTGTTGTGGTGGAACCACCATTTGAGGCATGGATTGTGGCCACTGTGGATTTGGTGCACTGTACTGTGATACCGGGGGCATCTGTTGGTAGGGGTAGGGAACAATCCCTGGGACTGCATTTGGTGGGTACATCATTCCTGGCACCAGAGGAGGTAGGACTCCTCTTCCTGTATTCATTGCTAATCTAGCTTCCACTTCATCGTACAGTCTGGCACCTTCTGTTGCAGCTTGCAGTGTGGCTGGTCTTTGCAGCTCCACAAACTTACGGACTTCTGGTTGTAATCCTCTGAGAAACACTCCCTTCTGAATGCCATCATCTAGATTATGGTTAGTCCATCTCTTCAGGATGGATTCCATTCGTGAGACATAGGCTTCCACTCTTTCTCCAGAGGACTGACTTAGGTTCATAAATTCCTCTCTCATCCGCTCTTCAAAACCTTCACGCCTGAATTTAGTGAGGAAGGCCAACTTCAGGTCGTCCCATGTGCCAAAAGTTCCTGCTGCTTGTCTCTCATACCACTGAAACGCCGCGCCCTTGAAAGTGGCGGGGAATATCGCTAACCAATGCTCAGGGGTTCTGGCATTGTTAGCCACACACGCTACCATAAACTCTGCTACATGAAGATCGGGGTCTTCATTGTACTCTCCCTTAAAAACTAGCAATGGGACTACATTCGCTGGCCTGTCATCAATATTTCCAGGATGGATCTGGCTTGGAAGTGGACCTCCAGCAGGAGGAGGAAGGGCTTGATGTGCCATTGGGACTTCTGTAAAGAGTTCCGCAAGGGCGTCAAAGGCGGCTTCTGCTGCGAGCTCGCTCTCGGCTCTGATTCTTGCTTTCTCTCTTCTCACGTACCTCTGGACTCGTTCTAACGCTTGCCTTTTTATTGCGTCATTCATCAGGGGGTTGACTCCACTATGTTGTTAGTGCTCCACAGAGGGTTAACAGAAGGCTTCAGTCTCTGGAGGACTCTCTTGCCAACATTTCTTCTACTTCTTTCTTTTCAACGTCCCTAAATTCTGCTTTCATGCCACTGCACAGAGGAAGGTATTCGGTTCTAAAGGTGTCAAAGTGCATACGTCTGAGCATTGTGGTGGTGCCATCATTATAGTAATGCCAGCTTCTGATGGTTTCAATAGTGTATGTTGTGAAAAACACTCTGTCTACCAACTTCCAGTGGGTTTCTAATTGAACAAGCAGAAGATTATCAGTACACCAAGCATCCCATGTATCTTGGTGTTGAGCATCCACGAACAAATTCCAACTCTTTTCCTTCTTGTCCCTGTGAACCTCTACAGACCAAGACTCCTGTAGCTTCTTCACAATCTCCCACTTGATGTTGTCTGGAAACTTCTCAATGAATGCCAAATCTTCCATGGATGGTCATTCTCTCTGTTTCTACTCTTCAGTTTGTTCCCAAACAATTTGCCACCAAGATGCAAGTTTCTGCTCCTTCAATAGGAAGAGGAAACTTTCCACCACATAGAGCATGCATCATGATGGTGATATGTTTCCGCCATTGTGGGATGAACTTCTTGTGAAAAGTGGCTTTGATTATGAGAAATTCCAACTCTTCAGTGGAAGAAGGAACTTTACAAACATCCATTGAATTCTTCTCTTCTTGGCAATGCCAATTCCTTCATTTTCAGCCTCTTTTGGTGCTTGTTGATGGCAAGTTTCCCCGGCTGCGCACCAAAAACATGGAGCCCCGAGAGGAACACCAAGGAAAAGGGAATTCTCTTGCAAGAAAATCTATCTTGTAACATCAACAAGCTTGTTTATCATGTTTCATATTGTCACAATGAAGAAAAGAACACCAGGCACAACAAATCTTCATGCAGCATCATGTAAATTTCCCACGGTTTTTAATAGAATCAACCATATTCTTCAATATCTTCACAAAACCCATCAATATCACAAAGAAAGCAAAGAATTACACCATCTTTGAATGGAAATACATCACATAGTATTCATCTTCAATATCTTCATAGTCTTCTCTATCAATCTCTCATATACAATCACTCTGTTTCAATAGAATTGGCTATCTCTGACTCTCTCTCACACACTCCATCAATAATACATCATATCCTTACTACAATCTCTCAAAAATTACTCTCAATAATCACTCTTAGGTCGTGGATACCCCTCCCAAGAGGTATGTCTGATATGAAGGGTCACCAGAGCCACTACAGTGTCTCTTCACAGCTCACTACTGTCACTTCACTCTAGTCTTCTCTTGAGTCTTCAACAGCTACTTCTTCCACTTCTTTCAGCTCTTTTGCACTTGTATTCACCTCTTTCCAAGGCTAGAAAACTTTCCCAAAAGTCACACATACATTCCACAGAACACTCACAGAACAGTCTACAGAACAGTACCAGAACAGAGACAGTACAGAGACAGAACAGAAACAGAATAGAAACAGAAGCTCTACAGAAGACCTACAGAAGGTTACAGAAGGTCATCAAAACCACATAACTCACTCTCAAACCATTCCAAACTCTCACAAACCATTCAATAAACTTTCACAATATCTCATTCTTCATCAATCAATACTCCTTCCCTCCTTACAGAAGACAATCAGAACAAAAACAGACCAAAACAGAACAAAACAGAAGGTATACAGAACCATTCAGAACCTATCAGAACATCACAAAACCACCAACAATCATCATGAACTTCCAAAACACAATCATTATCATCTAAAACACTCTCAAACCACTTCCTAAATAAATCAATCATCCCATAAAATCAACCATTCAGCTCTCAAAAACAACAAAAATCAGCCAAAAAAACAAGTCATTTCAACACTCAACACCTTCAATCACACTTCCAAGGTGCTACAGGTATACAAATCTCTTCCCCGGCATGCCCTTGTGTGCATTTAACAGCCTAGAATAGCTAAACATTAACATAACACTAGATTCGTCACCATTTCTATTGTCGGAAGTGCGCCGACCCCGACGCGTTCGGACGTTCGAACCCCAGAATCGAGCAGATGGCTGCCCCAAACCTAGGGTTTAGCGTTCAGCCTTCGGACATTCGGCCACGTGCCATTCGGCCTTCGGGTGCCATTCGGGCTTCAGGCTTCGGCCGCCCGAATGAAGGTCTTTAGGCTTGGGAGTTTGGCCTTCGGGCCGTTTAGCCATTCGGACCTTATCATTCGGACTTCAACGATTCGGTCCCTCTGAATTCGGGATTCGGCCATTCGGTCTAACTCGAGTTCGGCCCTCAGACTCGGCCATTCGGCCGAACGAGACATTCGAACTTCGACGGTTCGGACGCCGATTCTCGAATTCAGACCTTGCCATTTAGGCCAATTTTGGCCGAATGCATTTTTTGACATTATTTTAATAATTTAAGCCCAGACCCACGTGCTGACACTAGTATGACCCTGTAGGTGCGAGAAAATCATAGAAAAATTGGCCGTGTGGCTAGGACCCCTAGCAGAGTGTGTTGTCGCAACCTAGTTGCAACAGCAAACCAGACATCAGACCCCCACATACCTGAGAGACGCAGCAGAGACCCAGATTTTAACCAGACAGTCGTGTGCTAACCTCATACCCAGTGGCCAAGAGCTGAAGGTAGCATTGACATCGCACTTGAGTGCCGTAATCCCACGCAAACAATAGGCCACATTGATTGTGCACTAGAATAGCAAAAAGCATGATTTCGCACCGAACGCAGAGACACCACACTGAGTGTACATAATTTGAGGATTGGTTGTAATAACAAGGAATACACTCAAACATAATCATTCAAGGAACCCACCAATAGGAGTGAACCCCAAGACTTAGCAGACAAACAGGGTTAGGACCCAGGAGGACGTTAAGTGGACGCGAGGATCCAGAAGACAACAACATAGAGGATCGGGCGCTGCCAGATCTACTCGAACTAATCGATGGCCTTGTAGAATTGGAGGCAGAAACAATGTCAGGATCAAGAGATGACTGAGGAGAGGACTAGCTAGACCTAGGAGAATTCCCAGTCTCCGTACAGGAACTAGTCCATGACTACGATTTACTTACTAGGACCGTGATCCAGGGCAAACCTGTAGAAGAAGTGGTAGCAAGTCTCGAAGAAGAGAGAAGAGCAATCAGGAGAGCGCTAGAAGGCATAATTGCCTACAACCACGAGCAAAGGGCTAGAAAGCTACAACAAGACATAGATATGTACGAGGCTAGAAGGGTGCTAGACCTAGCTAGGGCAGCCAAATCTGGACCGAATGAAGAGAGGGAATGGGCAGCAGAGGCTGACAAGACATTGAGCGAGCTTGTAGCCAAGCGACTCTCATGGACAATACGTCTGTTGAGCAAAGTGCTACAGCCCTAGCCACCGCACTACGCTCGGGATTGGGAGTCACACAAGGGGCTAAAGGGCAAGCTAGAATCCCTATCGTAGCAAAACAGCTAGAGAAGTATGAGCCTAGTAGTGACCCATACAGCTTCATGGAGCAGTTCGAGAAAGTATGCGAAGCAAACAGTCTTACTGACCTTGCGCAACGCTCTCAAGCTTTTGGCCTGTGCTTAGGCGATAAGGGGAGAATCTGGTATTCTAGCCTCGATGGCACAGAACGTGCAAACTTTGCTCGCCTTAAGGGCCTCTTCATCAAGAGATTCTCAGAGGCAGGGTATTCTGACAACCTCATCGTCCGGTTGATGAATATCAGCCAAAGGGAGAAGGAAGACGTCAGGGACTACGTCACTCATGTGCGTAGCCTCTTCAAAAGGATCCCTGCCAATGAACGACCTACTAAGAGGGTAGTGTCTACAGTATTCATGAACGGAATTCGGAATGAGGAGCTCTACAAGGCTTTGGCCAGTAACTCTACCTTGCAATGAGATGTGCTAGCTAGATTTTTCGAAGAGGCAATACATGTAGATGATCAGCTTAGGGAACGAAGCATGAGGACTACCAGCCGAGAAAGTGCAAATCAGAGGGATCCAGAGAGATAAACTATTTTGGGAGAAAAAGCAACCACTAGTGTGCAAGAAAAGGGAAAGAGTATGGACCAAGGCTAGGAGATGGCGGGTATGAGAATGGAGATTGCACGACTGTAGGAACTGATGAGGAAGCCTGCGCGATCACATGTACAGTGTATATACTGTGGCGGCAATCACCTCCCAGCTGAATGCCAAGATCCTAGATCTAGGCCATGCTCAAATTGTGGTAGATTTGGGCATGATGCATTGCATTGCAGGATGCCGAGGAGATTCCCATACGCACAGCAATACAATCCTCCATACTTAGGTAATAGATCACCCAATTTCTTTGGGAGGGGAGCCCAATTGGCACTCCCTGCACCAAATGACTCAAGACCTTCCGTACCAAGGCTGGAGATGAACCCAACAGGTATACCAAGACCACCAGGGCCTTTTGTAATCCACCCACCGAGCGATGCTCTAGTTCATTATGTGGAAGAGCCTAGTGAAGAGGAGACATATGTCAACCTGTACATATCCTATGACGAGGAGGGCAACCCAGTCCTGATGGACTATCGGCCGGTGTCAGTGATGGCATTAGGTAGAGGAAGAGGCAGAGGCTTTGGAGGGCCAAGCCAAGATCCGATAGACCTGCGACCATCCAAGCCACATTTCATCATGTTGCCTAGAGAAGGAACATGCTAACAAGGACAAAGCGGATCTCCGATGCACAGAATGTGGGATCACTCACTTGTTTCCTGAATGTCATAGGCGGAAACCATCAGCTAGCTCTGCCAACGTACCATCAATACCTCTGGGGCTGTTTGGAGTGGAAACCTTTGATAGTGAGGACACACCTATCCCACTACAGGTTATGACGCGAGCTCAAACAAGGCAGGCAGGTATCTCCTTGCCTGGACCAAGTAACCTTGGCACAGCCTCAATAGGAAAGAAAAGCCGAAGGAGAAGGAAAAAGAGAACAGACACGAAGATACCCCTTAAAACCGAGGAAGCCACAACATTAATAATAGGGAAGAAAGTCACGGATGCAGGGCAGAGATCTCAACCTCGAAGACAGTTGAGCTAGGGAGTGCCAAGGTAGGGGAATATCCCCATCCCAAATGACAACTCGAAGCTATAGACAAAGTCAAGGAGTGGGTCAAGGATGCCCAAGAGCACCTCAAGGACGCTGAACCCATACTAGAAGATCCAATGAACGATTTTTCTAGCATGAGCACACCAGTCTCACCCACAAAACCACAAACTAAAAGTGTATCCTTGCCATAGGGGGCAACTCAGTAGCGAGGCCAAAGGGGGACTTACCAGGGCAAACAGAGTGCATGGCCCAGGAGTGCTAGCCTTAGGGGAAGACAAGAGCCCAGCAATCTCCTTGCAACCTTGATGTCCACCCTAGTAACTCTAAGAGTAGAAGACCTGCTTAGGGAGAATCCTTCTTTATGGCAGGAGTTAAAAGATTTGGTGGAGGGACACACAGGACTTATGGGTGCTGATCAGCAAGATTATGATGCAGTTACGCAAATCCCAAGTCTAACTCTACACTCAACTCCTAAGTCATTGCACATCAATGCTTTTTGGGAAGGCACTGAAATACATCCAGTCCTACATGTTCTAGCCTTAGGAGATATGACGCGGAAAGGAATTGTAGACAGAGGTGCCGATGTTAGCGTACTGAACCATGCAGTTTTAGAGGCATGGGGAAACCCTCTTGTAGAGACTGCCAAGTTCAATGTCACGTTAGCAAATGGAATGAAGATAAGGCCATTCGGAGTCTTAAAGAACTAGCCAGTAAAGATTGCAGGTGTGCAGTTTTTCGTGAACTTCATTGTCATGAAGGGAGTGGACTATGACATACTGCTAGGCCGACCTTGGATGAGAAATGCTGGAGTCATTGAAGATTGGGGGAATGGTTTGATCTTCCTAGGGAGCAGAATTGAAGCAGTAAGGGTAGAGATGGACACTTGGAAAATGACACTCGTTGACCTAAATGCCATCTCTGCCATGCTAAAAGGCAATACTCAAACGACCAAACCCTATGGATCACTCACTAAATATATTCCATGCCCTGAGGATGAGCGGGATTGGATGCACATCTTGGCAACCATTGACCTACCATTCTCAAATGAGGAAGAACTATATCGGCAGGTTGCTAAAGCCGCAACCATGCCAATAGAGGAGCCAATTGTGCCACTCTGCATGATGGCAGGAAGCTCACTCAACCTAAGGAAACCTGTCTCGTTCCATATCCCCAACAATAAGCTAGAGCTTCAGAAAATCGTAGAGTATCTGACAAACACACTGAAGGGCAACTTGGCTGCCAACCTAAAGCTTCTACGTGATCTGTTGACTAAGTTAGAATGGAAATGGACCAAAGTCTATGATCTAAATTTGTTATACGATTGGGCTTTAGTTACTGATGACAAGGAGACTGAAGAGGAAAGCTTAAGCGATGATGAACAGTCTGAAGAGCAAGACTCTGATGAATATGAGGACTGCCGCTCTATAGGAGATGAAAGTGAGGAAGAGATAGATACAGTAGAGTATGACACAGAAGGGAGAATGATAGAACAAATCAAGGCAAACTCGAGACCCAGGAAGGAAAAGACGAATTGGAGTGAAAAAGGAGTCATGCGGATGGAGTGCGATAGATCCTGGCTAGAACACATAGGAGCCGTGGATTACGAGCAAGCCGGAGTAGCACGACCATGGGTAATCCCAGTGCTTAAGACGGATGCACCTACTGAACTACGACCCCGTGGGGAAACTCCTTCCTCGAGCGAGGGATGCGAATTTAACTCGGAGTCGGAAGTCAGCACTGAGAGTGATCCCGAGATACCCCAACCCTCTGAGGTCAAACGTACAAAAGGGGACTTGCCAGTCCACCTAAGGCGCGGGAGATTAAAGGAGGAGGCTAGGACGCGAGCAAAGGACTCAGAAGCAAAGAGGCAAAAGAAACCGCAGGATCTACCCAAACGGTTTACAAAATTTAAAAAGGGTGACAGAGTACTGATTCTGCTAGGTGCTAAGAGGCAGGGTCAAACTAGTGAACCGATTGAAGGACCCGCCAAAGTCAAGGAAGTCAACCTGGCTGGGGAGGGCGAAAAGCCAAGACCTGTATTCATTGTAGACGATTTGACCGAGGATGAGGAGGCCAAACTTGTTGCAATCTTGCAAGAGTATATTGATGTATTTGCTTGGACATTGGAAGAACTTAAAGGGGTCGACCCTAGGGTTGTGACACATAATATCCCAATGGTCCCTGATGCAGTGCCAACAAAGCAACGACCTTACCCCATGAATCCCAAACATGCCCATGCAGTAAAAGAGGAGATTGATAAGCTCATGAAGGCGGGATTCCTATATGAGATCGAGCACACAAATTGGGTATCATCAATTGTGATTGTGATGAAGAAGAATGGAAAAATCCAAGTGTGCGTTAATTACAAGAAAGTTAAATGCCGCTACGAAGAGGGATAACTAACCTTTACCATACACCGAGCACATGCTTGAGAGGGTAGCAGGTAAAGAGGCCTACAGTTTTCTGGATGGCTTTTCGAGCTACAATCAAGTGCAAGTGCACCCCGATGGACAGGCACAAGACTGCCTTCACCACGGAATGGGGTGTATTCGCCTACAATGTCATGCCCTTTGGCCTGATGAATGCGCCTACGACTTTCCAATGCTTAATGTGCACTATCTTCAAAGATATGCTTAGGCACGAACTAGAGGTGTTTGTTGGAGGGAAGCTTCAAGCTCTCCCCCGAGACCTACGGACCACTTATTGCTCAAGTGTTTCGAACCGAGCGGCCATGGCTACCTCTCACATAGCCGACGCGCAATGCCTACCTTACGGGTGTAGTGAGCTTACCTTGATGCTTGATCGAGTACCCTCCTCTTTCTTGCACACCGGTAGCTCCACAATCCTTGAGGCAAGCTCAAGCAACCCTCCCTCTCCCATGAGCTTCATCCTCCATAGCCACGTGCGAGACAAGAGAAGAGAAGAGAGGAGGGAAAACAAAGAAAGGAGATGGAGAGCTTCTTCTCCAAGATCCCTCACTCTCACACAATCGCTCCCTCACTCCCTCACACTCTCTCAATCCCTCTCTCAAGCACAAGCAAGAAGGCAAGAAACAAGAGAAGAAGAAGAAGAAGCTTTGGCCACACACAAGAATGAGCTTCTCATTCACTTTTCAACTTTATATACATGCCCTACTTTTCATGGGCGGTCATCCCCTTTTTTACATGGCCGGCCATTAGCCTAGGCCCATTTCTCATTTCCCACCGTTCTATTCTATCCTACCCCCAACTAATGCATACAATTTGCACAGGAGTGAGCCTGGCGCTCTCTTACAAGGATTTGGGAGCGTTTTCGCACTTAATGGTGCGCTTTTTACTCTTTTACTCTCCTTGGGCGACTCTAAGACTTCTTGAGGGTCATGCCCGTGCTTTTAATTTCTTCCAGGTCTGGTTACCAGTTAAGGCGCCTTTTTCTTCTTTTTGTCCTGCCCCTTTTGTTATTTCCTTTTTTCCATTTTCCGCTCCTCTATGATGCGGTAAACATTTGTAGACGACTTATGCGTACACTCTAGTTGGGCCAAACACTTGGAGAAATTGAGAGCTATCTTTGAACTGTGTCACTTATACAACCTCTCGTTGAACCCCTTGAAGTGCTAGTTCTGGGTGAAACACGGATGTATCCTAGGGCACGTGGTGTCAAAGAACGGCATCGCCACGGACTTTTCAAAAGTCAGAGTCATTGCCGACCTTCCGCCACCCAATAACTACAAGGGAGTTCAGTGTTTCTTAGGACATACTGGATACTATCGCCCTTTGTACTAAATTATGCACTAATTACTAGACCATTGTACAAGCTATTGATCGTGTTCGAGTGGACTGAGGATTTCCAGTGCGCATATGAAGAGTTGAAGAAGTCTCTTACCACTGCACCAATCTTACGAGCCCCAGACTGGAACATAACGTTTCATGTGCACATAGACGCCTCTAAGTTTGCTATTGGGGCCGTGCTATGCCAGCCTGGTGAACATAACTTAGACTATCTGGTGAGTTTTGCTAGCATGCAGCTCACAAAGACCGAGATGAATTATTCCACCATAGAAAGGGAGGGGTTGGCCATGGTATTTGCTGTAAAGAAATTTAGACATTATCTGTTGGCCACTCCCTTTGTCTTCTTTGTTGACCATCAAGCCTTGCTCTATCTTATGAACAAGCCTTGCGCTACAGGACGCATAGCTAGATGGTTACTTCTCCTATTGGAATTTGACTTCTCTATGGTTGTACACAAAGAAAAGCAGCATTGCATGGCTGACCATATGTCCCGCATATCCACAGGAGAAGCCGCAGACAAGGCATACCTGACGATTTACCGGATGCTCATCTCTTTAACCTGTCTAGTGAGAGAGAATTGTTTAAAGCTGATCTGACGCCATATTGGGCTGATGATGTAGTTCAGGTGCTAGAGAACGGATTACCGGAGAGACCAATTGAGAAGGCCATGCTGAGGAGACTTATTTTGAAAATCCAACCATACCAATTGATAGCCGGCCAACTCTATAGGTTAGGACAAGATGGTTTGTTGCAGAGATGCGTATGTGAGCACGAGATGCACGATGCATTGAAAGAAGCACATGGTGGAATCGCTGGAGGACACTTTAGTGGGGATACAACAACCCGAAAGGTGCTGCAATCCCAACTATGGCGGTCCACCCTATTCCGTGATGCTGCTAAATTTGTGAAGCACTGCGACGAATGCCAAAGAACCAAGGTGCCCGTGCACAAAGATAAAATGGAGTTGACCCCTGTCATAGCCCGACAACCCTTTGAAAAATGGGGCATTGACTTCATTGGACCTATCAGTCCCACAGCACAGTACTCTCAGGCTCGCTACATCATAGTGGCAACTCATTACCTTACAAAGTGGGTAGAGGCAAGAGCTACAAGGAAGAATGACGCTACAACCATTGCAAAGTTCTTGTGGGAGCAGGTCATTTCACGGTTTGGGTGTCCAATAGAATTAGTCAATGATCAGGGCACACACTTCATTAATGAGGTGATATCACATCTGCTCTCTACTTTTCTAATCATTCATAGAAAATCCTCGCCCTATTACCCTCAGGCTAACGGACAAGCAGAATCTACCAATAAAATCCTAGTCAATGTACTCACAAAAGTGGTATCTACATCTCAGAGTGACTGGGACAACAAGTTAATGGCGGTCTTGTGGGCCTATTGTATGGCTTATAAAATGGCTAAAGGCCAGACGCCCTTTAGGTTGACTTATGGAACGGAGGCCATTCTGCCCTTAGAGTTTTTTGTCCCTAGCTTACGAATAGCAATGTAGGAGTGCTAGGAGGGAAGAGACGCTTAGACAAATCGCTTGGTAGAGCTAGAACGTCTCACGGAAACCCGGCTCTTGGCCACCCATGCACTGATTTGTGAGAAAGCACGGAGGAAAATGTGGTTTGACAAGCATGTCAAACAACGCGACTTTGATCAGGGGGATCTCGTTCTGCTATACTTTGTGAAGGGTCACAAACAAAAAATGAAATTCCGTGGACTGGGACCTTTCCGAGTACGTGTAATTAGTCGAACGGGCAACATTGAATTAGAGACACTCGAAGGCGAAGGAATCAGTTTTTTTAATGGCAGCCACATTTAAAAAATACTATTCTCCTTCCCACCCGTTGCATGAGCCACCTATGTTGAAAGCCCCTGTCAACATCTGCGTGGCTACTATTACGGAAATAACAGATCAAGATGAAGAAGCAGTGGCACCAGCCTACTTACAAATCACTGTCACTACGGAAAAGACCTATTCTTTTGATGCTTTGATTGATGAAGGTGTCGATTACAATATCTTGATGCATGACCATTGGACACGCATTAGTCAACCTAAATTGCAGCCCACCAATGCCAAACTCACCCCATTTGGGGGCAATGCTTACACGCTCTTAGGGAAGTGCAAAGTGGTCATTTCTATCGAGTCTGAACATATACCAGCTTTCTTTCACGTGTTGCCTAACACGAAAGGGGCCGGTAATATGTCACTATTAGGTCATACTTTTAAGAAGCAAACGAATTGTAATGTGGGCTATAATCTAGATCGCCTCCATCTTGCTATAGGCAATATGCACATAGTAACGACTTTCAACAAGGGCTGTTCTGACCCTTTCAACATTGTGAAGCCACTAGTAAAAATCACTACGACCGCACTTATGCTCAAGTCTACATAGAAGAACACTAAGGTCTTAGCCAAGCTCTAGACCCTAGACCCAAACCCACCAAGAGTGGTCACAAGGCCAAGGAGTCTAAGCGTATATGGGTGCCAAATCGGCAAAGACCACCTCCGGGTAGACCACCCAAACGTGCTTCTAAACGCCAAAACAATCAGTCATCATGGCCTAGGAGGCAATTTGGACGCTATCAACGTAGGCACACAACCACGCCGCAATGGATCCCCAAAGATCTCTTGCGAGCACAAGGGTACTATGAAGGCAACCCCTGGATTTGGGTACCTAAGAATGGCAAGTCTAAAGGCTCATCTCCAAGCAACCTCACTCTAGTGAGAGAGGCTTACAAACATAGCACCCAATCCGTAGTTAGCAAACCACTGCCGGCTGTGAATAATAAGTCCCAACTAATTTATCGACCAAAGCAATCGCTAATAGCCTCAAGCTTACCTCACTCAAAAGAGTTGAATACTTCCGTGACTGTGCACTCAGAACCCAGCACAACTTCCATGCCACCAGAACTTCCTACAACACTTCAAAGTGCTTCGGAGTGCAAAGCCACACCCGTGACACCTGCAATGGAGTCACTGCTGTCCAACTCAATTGCACCATCACCACCAACAAGTCTTAGGCCTTCCTATGCGGTACGATATTTCCTTTCCTTGGCTAAAGACCTTGCTGAAACTTCGGGAGATGACCTTGTGACCTGCATTAAGGTGTTAGACCACACTTTCACCACATTTGCTAGGAGTTATGAGCAGTTGGACCTAGGTCTTCTTAATGAACCACTTGCTTCCGATGTTCGTGC
Organism: Lygodium microphyllum; assembly: GCF_053477565.2. Taxonomy (NCBI): domain Eukaryota; kingdom Viridiplantae; phylum Streptophyta; class Polypodiopsida; order Schizaeales; family Lygodiaceae; genus Lygodium; species Lygodium microphyllum. The sequence goes on along the minus strand of NC_141138.1, from coordinate 24,751,017 downwards.
GTTACCATGCACTTGGGAGGAATACGAGTTTATGACCGTCAAATTCCCCAGGATTGCTGCTGAACTAATAGCAAATGAAGAAATCTCAAAGGAGCAAGTTGTTCTCAAGTGACTAATCACCTCATACCGTAAGCCTCCTCGTTCTGCTCCCGAACAAGAATTACATGAGCTCACGCAACTTGCAAGCTCAACTTCCTCGTTCTTACAACAATGGTTCACTTTGCAGGCCCAATGGGAAAAGAAAGGCTATCGTATCATGACAAATGTTGAACAAAGGAGGGCAATCAAGACCATTGAGTATGATCCTACTTATGTGGCACCTCTTTCATTTAGAGTTTTGGCCATTACCCGGAACCAACACTTAGATGACCAGGTCCTAACCCATCCTTACATTGACCAATTCCTTACGGAAGAGGAATTGCACATTGCAAGTTGCCTTAATACTGGAGATATTTTTCACAATCTCTCGACCTATATCTCCCAAGTTTCTGTACAACCCTGTGAACTCGATTGTCACGCTCAACTTGAGTACAACCCTGCATTTTATAAGTGGCTGTTGGCCAGAACACCCCATCACAATCACCTTTGATATCCTCACCACTTCGTTCAATCCTAGGAAGGATTTTCATCTTTTTAAGGGGGAGGAATAAGGCTAAGAATATATAATAGAAAAAAAAATTAGTTAGAAAATTTTTTCAAGTTCTTTGCATTCCTGTTTTGCGTATTTTTCATGCTTAGCTTCATTTAGCCATGTTTTCGTTTTCCACTTGTGATTAATGAAAAATATTTTTGCTGGGCAGGACCCAAGATGGCTCATCAAGATCATGTTCATAAGCTTCCCTTCACGGAAGAAGAAAAGCAAAAATATATGCTGAATCTGGAAATTCAAGCTTATGGATGGCTGAATTTCCAAACTGTCCACAACCTATCCAAGGTCGTGGAAACGGAAAAAGCAGCTAAGCAGGTCATAGAAAAGTGCAATATGACCAAGTATGTGGAGAAGGCGGAGCAAATGTGGATCATGCAAGGTGTGTTGAGTTCTTACGAACTTTCAACTCTGCCTCCAAGAGTGCAATGGTGACTGTGGGAAGGGGGGATGCTACTAGGCAAGTCAGGGTACCCTTAAGCAAGGAACTAGTAGAAAAGGCATTGGGCCTGGAATCAAGGGCCGTAAAGAGACCAAAAAGGGATGTCTTCGCCATGCTAAAAATGGACAGGGGCCACGTGCGGTCCAACGACGGAGTCAATATCCAGGACATTCCTCATGATGAAATCCGCATGCGTGCTAAAGTCATGCACACCCTCTTCTCCAATCGATGCACTGCCTATATGGGTAGAATAAATGTGCATGTGCTCGAAAGCCTCGCGGCCAATGCACCAGAAGAGATCGATTAGAATGATTATGTAAGACACACAATCGAGAAGGCTACCATAGTGCTTGATCTGGGAAGCCAACCTACTGGAGGTGAATCTCCAGCAGCAAAAGACAGGAAGAAGGCTGCCTCCAAAGCATCATTCATTGGGTATGGAGGTGTACTAATCTCCCTAATTGAAGAAGCAATAAAGGAGATAGGAGCAGTAGAGGAGGAGCAGGAGAGACCGCCACCCTCACCACACAACAAAGAATCCTCTAGCTCTGACGAGGAAACAGAAACTGACAAGAGTAGTGATGAAGAAGAAAAGCAAGAAGAACAGCACCAGCAGCAGCAAAAAAAGAGAGCAGCACACTAAGCGCTTCCAACAGCAAAGGGAAGAAAAAAGGAGGAAGAAAGAGAAAGAAGAACTGCAAAAAGCGCAAAGAGTGTCAAGAGCCCAGGAAAGAGAGAGGAAAAGGAAAGAAAAAGAGGATGCATAGAGAGTGGAAGAGGAGTCTAGAAAGGCAGAAGAGGAAAGGAAAAGAAGGGCTGAGGAGGAGGAAGATGTAAAATATTACACGGCGCAGCGAACAGAATTTGAGAAAGAGATAGAGAGTACACAACAGATAAGAGGATAATCAGTAAATTCTTTAACTTCAAACAACTGATACAAAGATGGCTCTGTCCACCCGTGCGCTTCCACTGTGTGAAGCTTAGATGGCGATCTAGATAGAGATAGGTAAAGAGGTTAAGGCTAGCTGGAACAACAACTCTAACTGGGTGAAAGATGAGTGATCGATGGCTGTGAAGGGGTTTAGCTTTTATAGCCTGCGAAGGCCGTGAGGTTGGCCTGACCGACCTACCATATAAGCCTCCACTAGTCGGCCAGGGAATATTCCCTTTACCATCGGGCCGGGGGCGCTGCCCCCGAATCCCCGCCAGGGGGGCCACTGGCCCCCCTGGGACCCCCCAGCCAAGGGCTGCTGCTACAGCCCCTGGACCCCACAATAGGATCCCCTTTTAACTCCCTTACCCTGCAACTCTATGCAATGCGCCTCGAGTTGCTACCAACTTAACCACTCTGTCTAATCCAAAGATTAGACCCACAATGGTCACCTTTTTGCCATCCGGTCACATAGACCTCATCCGATATACAAGTCAGGACTCAACCAATGTCTAGGCTCACATTTGGCTTCTCCTCATAATGGGGGCCTTACAACTTTGAGCACCATGGATCATTGGTAGCACCTAATGAGAGTGGGGCATTGATCATATCTAACACCCCCCTCAATGTCCACCCATAGGTGAACTATCTCCTCGGAGTCTCTGAAGATGAACTTGAAGCAGATCCTTCGTAAGTGCTTTGGTGAAGATATCTGCTCCATTCTCCTCTGTTGGTAGACCAGTTCCACTATCCCATCCTCCATCAAATCACGCACATAGTGATTACTGGATCTCTATATGTTTGGTGCGTGCATGAAACACTGGATTTTTGGAGAGTGACTTCAAATGTCTACAATACAATAGATTCGAAGTTACTAAAGATAGATGGGGTAAATGTAAGTCTCCTTGACATTGTTCATTTTTTAAGGGGTCCTTATCAATCCACTAAGTTATTAGATTTATTCCTACAATTCCAGGATTACCTTGATTTATATATTTGGTGGATAAGGAAGTGGTGCATTGAGTTGATTTTGGATAGGGTAATCACACCAATGGATCCTAACTCCAGGCGCATTTATCCTACAATTTAGACGCGCTGATAGATGCGCAAAACAGAGGAGTAAAAAAAAACCAGAGAGCATATGGCTTTGCATGCTCTCTGGTTTTTTTCCCCCCATCAACATCAAATTGTATGCTTAGGAAAAACAGAGAAAGATTATTTCGAAGATTGGATACTGAAAACAAAACAATGTATGTAGCACACGAAATTTCATATATATAGATGAAACGTTTTTACATTATGAGTTCTAGTGCTTGTGACGTCATGGTCGCAAGCACTAGCTGAAAATAATACATATCAAAAATGAAAATTACAAGCCAAGGGGAGGGATGCATGCATGGGGCTCCTCTATATCTCCTCAGAAGAGGCATCATCATCGCTACTACCACCGCTGCCTGTGCCGCTGCCGTTGTCACCACCGCTACTGCTAGTCCCCCCTTCTCTATCCTCAACTGCATCAGGGTTCGCCTACACAAAGGATTAAGGTATATGAATACCATTACAAACAATAAATTAGAGTTATCTATACTTTTCATTTAAAAAATAAAACATACCTCTTCTGGTGGTGGAATCCTCATGGTGCGATTATATTTCTCCTCCGTGATGAGTCCCTCCTCGTAGAAATGCTGCCAAGTGGACGCCCGGTTATGACCTTGATGGTAGCCTACCTCTCTAGGAGTAGGCATCCTACCAATGACATGATACTACAAAACAATTTGAACATACAACGTATTAAAACACACTACATAATGAAGTGAAACAAATTACAAAATTTAATTTAAAAAAAGAAATCAAATAATACTTACAAACTCAGCCTCCCATGACTCTCTGCCACCCGATCCATAATGCGACGATCCCATGGTTGCCATCTGGATACGTCACGCCTCTGCATGCTGGCGATTTGTCATTTTCTCCGCTGCTCTCTTCTTGGCCTCTTTCCACTCCTTGCGGTGGCAATTGGGTGGTTGGCCATATCCAGGGCACCCGTGCTCTTGTCTCCGCAATGACTCCTTGGCGCGTGTCATAAGGTGAGACCTCTTGTTATGAAGCGCGTCTCTCACCTTTGACCGTCCCCAATCATCTGAGAATCGTGAATTCTTGGGATTAGGGTACCTTTTATGTACTGCCCGCAACACCTCTTGCCACAAACCATTTTTTTGGTGCCTGAAGGGAATCATGCAATCTTTGTATGTGGCATGCATGACACTCCTCAAGTAGGCTATCACTTCCCTCCCCTCAAAGTCATGCAAGATACCACCAACATCAGGATAGAGTAGTACATTTGTGGAGGCTCACCTCTCTCATTTTCCGATGAGGGTGATCGAGAGCCACCACCCAGGCAACCCGCACAAAGCCCTCGACCTCCTCGTCCTCCCGCACCACTCTCCCTCCTCCCTCGACGTGCACTACCCTCTACCTCACTCGATACACGTGCTTCTGCAGAGATGCACGTGCTTCGACCAATCTATATATTTATGTAGCACGTTTATACGCGTGTGTATAGGCGCGTCTACGTGTGCGTGTAACTCTAATGATAAAGCGCGCTTTTAGACGCGATTTTGTAGACACAGAAATAGACAAATTAATAGAGAAAAGAAGGGAGGGAAAGGAAAAGAGAGAAGAAGTGAGAGTGGGAAGGGAATATGGGGGAGAGAAAGAAACATTGACAAAGAGAGGGGGAGAGAGAAACAAAGAAGAATGAAGGGAGATTTTAAAAAAAAGAGAAAGAGAGATTTTGAAAGGTGGGAAGATAAATAAAGGAAGGAGACAAAAAAAAAAGAGAAAGAGAGAGAGAATTTGAAAGGTGGGAAGATAAATAAAGGAGGGAGGCAAATAAAAAAGGAAAAAGAGAGAGAGAAAGAGGGGCAAGGAGAAAAATAAAAAGTGGTACAAATAAAGATAGAGAGACATGGAGAGAAAAGAAAGGGATAAAGAGAAAGTGGACATATTCATATTGTGCGTCTATACAGGCGTGTATCTACGTGTCTAAAACTGGAATAAGGTGTGCAACCTTAGTAAGCATGTCAATCACAACCATGATCGAGTTGTATCCTCCCTGGACTTGGGGTATGCCTACAACAAAATCCATACTGATGAATTCCCATTTCATTTGGGGAATGCCAAGCGGTTGCAGTTTCCCTAGCATCATGACATGTTCAGCTTTGATACATTGGCAAGACAAACACTCAGTGACATATTTGAGAATGTCACCTTTGAGCCTCTCCCAATAGTAGCTCTTCCTAGGGCAGATTCACATTTAAGTGGGAGGTTGTTGGGGTAAAGGCGCCTCCACCTAGCCGCCCGTGTATTACTACACTGACAGTCACCGCCTTTGCATACTGCAGGTGGCGGGTGCCCGTCACAGTCACTTTATTCTTTATTCTTTTAGTGACAGATTCACTAAAGGAAGGCCTGGTCACACATTGTGACTGTTGGAGTTCCCATTTCTTCTCTCTCTCTTTCTCGCTCTTGCTATCCCGCCATAGCTCTCACGTGCAAGCTTCGATCCTTCTCACCTTTCAAAAACATCAGCCAACCCTATTAGGATCAACCTGAATCTTACTCTGAATCTTACTGGGTTTCTAATGGTCGAGTCATTCTATAGCCTTCTAGCATCATCTCCTTTGTGTAGAGCATCTAAACCAAAGCAGACTTATATTGCACTTGGTTCAAAGAGAATGGAAAATGAGAGGGATGCCTCACTCGACCTCTCTATCCATAGGGTAAAGTCCCATTCCAGTCCCCTAAAAGGATATGAGCGAGTGTTCTATCCTACATTACCTACGGTCAATACGCCATTGTGGTTTGAATGTTGAGAAGCCTCTCAGTTCTCTGGGACCACCTTGTCATAGGATGAACCCGTCGGAGGTTCCACTCACCCGCTTCCCTTTATAGCTTTAGTTTTCTACTTACCTAAGGGCACATGAGTGGTAACACACTCAAGTAGCTTTCTTAATTAACCCGTTAGTCACATGTTCCTTTACGTAATTTTATGCAATAACATGAAACAAATATCTTGAAAAATAAACTTTATACTAAAATTTCAACTGAGATACAAATCCCATCCATAGGATAATTCCCACAATCCATAAGGATGCATCTTATTATTCTCCAAGATTTTGCCCTTGCACTAGTAATAGGGCCTCAAGAATCCATCTTGAGTCATGTAGACCATTTGAGTAGGACCCAGAGGCAAGGAATTTACAACCAAAGCCCCCTTGGCATCCAAGCATCATCCTACGATCAAACTAATCCATGGAGAGACCTCTCATGGTGGGTGGGTGTGGTCCATGTTCCCATCACAGTTATTTAGAATCCCCTTGGATAGGGTTGGTAGCCAATTGGGGGTGTTTTGGCACACCCCTCTAGGAATTTAACTTAATTTATTATACTAGGTTCTTATGAGAGCTTGGATAAACAATCCTTTCACATATAGTGCTCCTAAGATTACAAGCACAAACAATAATGTGGGTGAGTGCTCAGAACACTTGCTAAGGTGGAGTTCCTTCCTGAACGCTTAGCGTTCAACCTTTAGATTTTTCTTACCTTGGTGTCAACTACAATGCCCCACTGTGGGGGTAGGGAATACCCTTGTTTCATCCTCTCATTCTTATGCAATAAGAACGAGAATTTATGCAATTGGTCTTACATCTAATTAGCAACACCCATTAGTTTTAGGATGGTAAATTTTTCCTAGGTACTATAGCTCATGGCAAGATCTTAGATAATCCAATCCAAGGTCCTCAAGGACCATTTGAGGGTGGCTCCACCCCTTGAGAATCTATTACGAAATTTAACTCCGCTTTGGCTTTCATTAAGAGCTTCTCCCCTCTAGGGTTCCATGATGGAAATCTTTCGCACAATCTTCTAAATACTTGCCTTGATATCATCTGGAAGAACCAACCTTTGGGGTAGAACATACCCTCGATATATCCCATTTCTCTGGAATGAGAACCCTCAAAGTGGAATTTAAATTCAATTGCTAACATCCAATAATTCCTAGATGGTAATTGCCCTAATTTTCAACCTTTAGATTAGGGTTTCTTGTTTTGATATCACAAGATCTAGATGATTCAATATAAGATCAAAAGTGATCATTTGGTAACCATTTACCTTCTTAGAACTCTATTAGGGTTTTTGAGTTTGCCCTAGGGTTTCATTCCCTCAAGATTTCATGACAGAAATATTTCATTCATCTCTCCTACAGGCCAAAAGTAACCTAAACCCTTCGCAATCTTTGAGTAATTGCAAGCATCGAATGACACATTGAGAATTGTCTTTCTTTCATGTGGATACGCCATTTGAATTTTTCACATCGACATCGAGTTATATCATGGTCTAAAATTATACCTCTAAGAGTGTTATTGGACTTATCACGAGCTAATTGCTAGGGTAGAGATCTATGATTGTATTGATTTGATTCTAAGTCAATTTACGATTGTAGCATTAGCTGATTCATTTACAATTAAACCCTAACTTTAATACCATCTATGGGATTCACTTAACAAATTCCTTCTTACAATTGAATTTAACAATTTGTATGCACATCTAGAATCTATCTTTTAAGATGAATTTTTGTTGTTAGTGCAACCAAATCTACATATGATGCCTTGCAAATCAAGATGCAAGTTTTTCTTAATTTCATGATACAATGCAAGACTTCCATTCCTTGGAAATTCATTTCAATGAATTTATGCAAGTCATAAATTGCGACTTACATTTTTAAGTGCGAAGTACATGAATCCATCATGCATCATGTAAATGCAAGCTAACTTTCTTTAATGGTTTATAAGATGCAATCCTTTGTAAGAGCTTGTATATTTACATATTAGTAATCTAAGATGCATTCGCAACATTTGTGCTTATTAATCAGCTTAGTATTGCAGTCAACCCATAAATGTTAGTCAACCCATTATTAACATTACCTTCATGAATTAGATTCAAACCTATGCATCTACCTTTCAATTTATACAATTTATACGATGCAAAAGTATGCTTCTTTTCCATGATACTTACGATCTACTGTTCCATTCATAGACAAGGCATCGTAGTGGTACCTAGGTTTGGAGTGACGAGTTGGTATTTATACCTGATAGCCCATTCGCATTTGCAATGGCATCTTTGCCTGAACCCCCTTTCATGGTTGCAGCCTTCCCGACCATTTGGGAGAATCTGTGGTTTGGGGCCATTCTTGAGCTTGGAATGCAGAGCTAGAGGAAGGAATAGATTTGAAAAGATCATGATCCGAAAGAAGATAGTGAAATCGGTGATTATGAAAGAATCGATGAACGATCTCTTGCCTTCTCTTCTATTGATGCACTCCTTTTGCAGGAATTTCCTACAACGTCACTTTGAATACAGCAACCTCTTGCCCAATTAGAAGGGTAGATGATAGTAAATTTGCGGGAATAGAGAGGAAGGGAGGGTATTTGTGACCTCCCTCTAAGAGGAGGAGGGGAGGAAATGTCTAGAATCTTCTTCTTCTTCTTCTTCTCTCTCTCTCTCTTATTCTGTGCAGCTTGACAGGGGGGGGGGGGAGAAGGTATCATTTCATCCCGAGGGAGGGGGGGATCTTTATAGGGAGGAGGAGTGGTATGGTGGCCTTCTCCCCCCCCCTCCACTTGGGCAGAAAAAAATGGCCCGCCACCATGCAGCTATCGTTGCAAGCTGGGGGGAGGGATAGTGGGAGAAGGGGAGGGAGGTGGCACACGTGTGCCCCTCCTCCTCCTCCTCATCATCGTCTCCATTGCCATCATTGCCATCTTCTACTTTTACTTCCCCTCCCTCCCGCCAGTTGTTGGTGGTGTGGACATGGGGGAAGTAAATTTTTTTGAAATAATTTCAATGCAAAATTATATTAGGGGCAGTTCCCATGGAATGCATGAAAAGGGGGGGGGGGGGGGGGTCTATTACAACTACCTAGCCCTTTGTGATCTCTACATGAGTCTTGACAAAGTCCATTACCATGGGTGCCAATGTTTGCTATCCATAGGGTGCTCCTACTAGTTGCATCTCCTATTGATTGCTAGTTTGCATCTCCCTCTTAGCCCTATGTTGTATCCATAATTTGCAGTTAGGTCTTAACATGTGCCCCTACCTACCACAATAGTAGCAAGGCTCTCGCTACCTCTACCGAGCATTATTCCACTGTCTTGGCTAGTCATTTTCCAAGTGTTTTGGTGGCTGAATCCTCCTACTAAAACCTTTGAATCCTCTTTGTTGTGCCATCTCAGGTGCAATCTAATTAACTAGTGTCATTGGCAGTGTTATTTGCATTCTAACATTCCACACCATTGGGTTATTCCAACATTCCTTAGCTTCATGATGCATCTTCTAACATATATTACATGACTTAACATTTCTTGGGGCATTGATCACTCCCATATCTAGCAACTAATTTTTGATTTTCTTTTCCAACCGCCTTTCTAGAGCCATCTTTTCTTCTCTATCTTTCCCTTTCTTCTTGTATTCAAAAAATCATTTGTCATTCTTGGATTTCTTCTTATACCACTTTTGCCTTCTTTTCCCTCTATCATCATTAAAGTCACTAGACTCCATATCTAAATCAAATCTTGATGAGGAATCCTCCTCATCATTGCTATAGTGGGAATCTAAATCTTTAGAGTGAGAATTGGAAGAATCCTTACTGCTCTTTTTCTTAGACATACCTCTACCCTTTGTGCTGCCTTAGCCAACACATATATGGTAGCATTTCCCTACACTTCCACATTAGCAATTGCAATAATTGTGGTTTTATCTAAACCATTCACGAAGTATGAACATTGTAGATCCGAAGATGGTATGTCTACAACATTCAATTTGGTTAGTAAATTCTTGAATTTTGTGCATACTTCTGTACCAATATTGACTTCTATGTGATTTGTTTGAGATTCTTTAACACATCTATGGTTGTTTGATATTTTTTGAATCTACTTAGAAAAGAATTTTTAAGTGTATTATATGTAGTAAAATGAACAGCATCATAAGTGTTATACCAGTCCATAGCCTTAACCTTGAAGATTGCAGCAAATTGTTACAATTTAACCTAAGACCCATATATATTATTAAAACCACTAGCCAACCACCTTGTCTTGAACTAGGCAACATGGTATTTCGAATCCTTCTTCTTTTTTCTAGAAAATTTAGAAGCTCTAACCTTAGGATTAACAGGTGGATTGGGATTCATTATCTTTTGCATTTTCTTCTTTGATGGGGTAAAGGGTTAAAATTGAGAGATATCTTTGTGCTTACTATTGTACTCTATAGCAGCACTGCCCTTCCTAATACTAGATGATGCAATATTTTAGCCACATGATCAAAGAGGCTTGTTTGCTCTTGCAAGGTAAGCATTTCATCCTCTTCATCTAGAGGATTTGAAGGAGTATATGTAGAGCCGAAAGGAGAATGATAAACTATAGCAGTACCTATAAAGGTACCCACATCTTGGAAATCCTCTATATAGTTTGTACATGCTTCTTTATCTAGGGTGGTAGATCCTCTTGCTTCTCCTCCATCATTTTGCATTGTCCCCTATTGCTATTGTTGGGCCCATACTTCTCTTAATCTTTTGGACTTGCTCCATGTCAGGATGACATTTGATGGGTGTGGATAGTTCTTTGACATATATGTAGAGGTGTGAGATTAAGCCTTTGAACTACATCATCCTGCTTCAAGGAATATGTTGTTGAGAAATGACAAATGATGTATGCTCCAGGAAGAGCTGTCTTAAATCCCATATGCACAATAAGGAGAGTGGAACAACCCAACTTCTATAAAGCATTGTAGTGGACTATCACTTTCATATGAAATGAATACAATATCATGATGCTTGGTACTTGCACTTAGTATCTTTGTCATTGTCAGTGTCCTACACAAGATTGTGTTTATGAGTCCAAGTATTGGAACCTAATTCATTTGTGTAATAGTTTCTCTACATTGTTATGTCAACATGAATCTAGCCTTCATCTTCCATCCTCCATAACTACTGCCATGCTCTAGATCCGCATTTGTCACATGGTATCAAAGCCTAGTCAAGCATGGCATAGCTCCTCTCCATCTCTTCTCAGCTTAGTTTGAGTGCTGGACCCCATCCTTAACCTCATTTGCATCTATACCTTCAATGAAGCTTCCATGGCAGCCATAATCAACAACTCCCTGTCAGCTTGAAGCTCTCATATCTCTCTCCATAGGCTAAATCTCTCCGAAATTCCTTGTGAAGAAGTGATTGTATGCTTCAAAAGCTTCTTCTTGGTACATCGATCATTGACATTGGGCAACTATAGCTCCAGCATTGCACAAACTACTTCTTGGTATCCTGACTGTGTCTACAAACTGCTATACCTACTGACCTTGGAGGAAGTGGTGTGAGCAAACTAAGGCACCTCAACCCTTACTCTCTTCAAGAGAGTTGTTCTTTGACTAAAGACGCTTCTTCTCGTCACATTAAAAGTCAATATTATGCTCCACAAGACCCAGATTTGCAAGAAAACATGAAATAGGCACAAAATTTATAGGTAGAGAATCAACTTGACCCAGCGACCAGCACGACACGCAATCCTCCAGATCTTTGTGGGGCATTTGAAGCCCCCCAAGTGGGCATTCGCAACCTAAAAGGGCTTCCCAAAATTCACTCTTTATCCATCACAATCAGTGAGATCCTAATTGTCATTCATGTGGGCAGCCATAGCCAAAGCTTCAAAGTTTGATCTTTTGCATTGTTTCTTCTCACTGAAGTTATCAACCGTGATTTTAATCACTGAGAAACACTCTCTGAAGCTCATTATCGTTCTAGAAGTGCCCGAGGAAGTTCAGAAGTCATCCACAAATTCGTGAGAGCAAGCAGATCAAGCACCAACTAGTATTCATTAATACTTAACTAGTGTCAATTTGACACTGATCTTCTTGTGTCTCTTGACACATTAAAATACAACTTTTTTGCTGGTTAATTAAAGCTTGTCAACATGGTAGAGCTTGAACAAATACATAAATTCAATGGTGAAGGTTTTCACACGTGAAGATCCATTTTGTTGGCCACTTTCTAGGCCTCTGATTGCCTCCGTTAGAACTCAAAGGTGAAGAGAACTCAAAGATAATGAAAATGACTGTGAACAAACAGACTATGCTAATGTGAATACAATGAACCTTGAAACTTTATGTCTCGGTTGGACTGGGGCAGAGATGAGCTGGAAGAGAACTTGCTGACAAATTTGAGAGTGTCTCATACCTCGAATAGATCTCAAAATGCAGGAGGCAGGTTGTGTGACTAATCAGTTGCTGGGATGCTGTTAATGCAGGTTGCGGTGATTGGACAGGTTGATATAGCAAGTACGCAATAGGGTGGCTTGCAAAAAGCTGAAAATGCTGATTGGCTGATCTGAGTGTGTAGGCTGCCAGCAAAATAGAGCTAATCGTGACATGGCTCTAGGTGCCTGATGGGCTGGGTGACAATCGACAGACAAAGGAAATGCACAAGAAATGTGCCTAAAATGGAGGAAATTCATAAAAATACACATTAAATTGTCAGAGCTTCAATGTCTCCGTTAGATGTTGATAAGAGCTCACAACTAGGAGATGACAGCTTGACATGACTAAATAAGGCAGGCTAACAACCCCTCATATATTGGGAGTGTTTGAAGACCCAACAATCTCATATGATGAAGCATCGAAGCCTTGGGAAAAGGCTTTGTGAAGAGATTTGTCACATTGTCCTTTGTGGGATAGTAGGTCATTGCATTTGTGGGATAGTAGTTTGTCCACACGTAGCTTCATACGTGGCTCACGAACATAGTGATATTGAAACTCAATGTGTTTTATGTGGACATGAAACATGGGGTTCTTTGCCAGAGCAAGGCCACTTTGGTTGTCTACGCGCAACTTCATAGGTCATGTTTGTGGAAGGCCAATCTGTGCCAACATATAATGGAGCCAAATTGCCTTCATAACTATTGAACATAGGGGCACCATACTCAGTCTCTGTAGAAGAAAGGGTCATAGTAGGTTGCTCCTTATTGCTCCAAGAGATAGCTCCAGATCCAAGGAAAAAGGCATAACCTATAGTGGATTGTCTTGAATCCACATCACCTCCCTAGTTAGAGTCACTCCATCTAGAAAGAGTAAACCGCCTTTCCATGTATGATCTGGTAGGATCGATTCCCCTATAAATACCGAAGAACACGCAAGGATGCCCTCCAATGGTCTTATGTAGGAGTCTTCATAAAAGAAGGTTATAGAGCCAAGGCAAAAGAAATATTCAATTGAGTGTGAAGAAGCCGGATAAGGGAGCCAACAAGGCACCTGTTGCTGCGGGTAACATTTGAAAGGGGATCTCTTGTTGCCAAATCTTGGACTCATGGTCTATGGGGCATGAAATAGATTGACACTCGGCCATACCAAACTCCAAAAGTGACTTGGAGATATACCTATGTTGCTAGATAAATATGCCCTATGCCATCTGATAAATATCCAGACTAAGGAAGAAGTGTAGGATCCTAAGATCCGTCATCTCAAACTCGTCTCAGAATATCTCGAGTCTGATCAACCTTCGTAGAAGTGCTCCCTTTGATGATAATATCATCCATATATAAGATAATCAAAACATATATGTCACCCTCAACGTTATAGTAAAGGTTAGGGTCATGAGCTGACCTCTGGAAGCCACTGTCACGAAAGAAGTGATCAATCCTTTGGTACCAAGCTCTTGGATCTTGCTTCAGGCCATAGAGGGCCTTTTTCAATCGATAAATCTAGTCCTTTCCTTGTATAAGAAAACCTAGAGGCTGAGAGATAAATCTCCTCTTCAAGGATGCCATTCAAGAACGTAGACTTGATGTTCATTTGATAGACATGCCAATGGTGATGGTTGCAAGAGCCAAAATAGCTTGAATGGTAGACATACGAGAAGTAGTAGGTGCAAAGGTCTCAAAATAATCAAATCCTGCTTGCTGTGCAAAACCCTTGGCAATAAGTTGTGCCTTATGCTTCTCCAAGTAACCATCTACAAGATACTTGGTCTTATAGACCCACCTCACACTAATCACCTTCCGTTGTTGAGGATTCAGAACTAAATTTCAAGTCTGATTTTGCTTGATAGAATCGAGCTCATCCTGCATCGCTTGTCATCAAACATCCTATGCAAGAGCCTCATCAACGGAAGAAGGCTTACTATCATGCAAAATTTGGGTCATAAGAGCATAGTTCACACAAAGTAAGCTATCTCGCTAGGCTTTTAAACGAGTTGATTTGCATGGACTTGTAGGAGTAGTAGGAAAATGGGTAACACCTGCATCCTCCACGAGCCATTGATATCTTCGAGGAATGGTGGTAGACTCATCATGTTGCAAGAGAGATTGTGGAGCCTTTTGGTACTTGCAAAGCACCTATTTGGGAAAGGGACTCCCCCTCACTAAGTGAAGGTACATTTTTGTCATCCAAAGGAGGCTCCCCAGTTGATGGTTGTGCATCCTTGAAAGGTTAAGGGGAAATAGAAGGGGTAAGGGTACTCTCTGAACGAGTAAAGGAACTCGTTGGCAGTGATAGGGAAGCTGGAGTAGGAGGAGGAGAAGGAGGTGGTGGTGGAGGGGGAGGAGCGAATGACAAAGGAGGGGTGCGGAGAGGTAACGTGGGGGGGAGAGAGGTACAAAGGGCGGGGGAGGGGAAATCGATGAAGAATCACCTGTACCTCAATCTTGTGTTGTAGGATCACAAAGCTGATATCCCTTTGTGGTAGTGTTGTACCCCACAAAGATGAGCTTTCTCGACTTATAGTCGAGCTTAATTGTTGTCTTCTTCTTGTCCACATCATGGACAAAGGCATTGCACCCAAAGATGCGAAAGTGAGATACGGATGAATTTTGTCCAAAGAAAGCCTCATATGGAATCATGTCTTGCAAAGCTGAGGTAGAACGGTTGTGAATGTGAATCACAGTTGCCACCACCTCACCCCAAAGGGAATGAGGTAATCCTCGATGCTCCAATAGCGATCGGGCCATCTCCAGCATGGTCCAATTCATATGTTCTACCATACCATTCTTGGATGGTTTATTTGGATGGGCCTACTCCACCTAAATGTCAGGATCCCTGCAAAATTGAGAAAAGAGGCAAGAATTAACTCTCCACCACGATCGGCTTGAACACCACAACCTTTGAAGGTTGTCTGTTTCTTAGCAAACACCTTCCACTTGTAAGAACGAGAGTATGCCTCGCTCTTGTACTCCAAGAAGTGCGGCTATACATAACGATTGAATTTGTCAACAATCATCATCATGTACTTGGCCTTCCCAAGGGAGGCTGTGCCCATAGGTCTGCAAAGGTCGGTGTGAACCAACTCAAGTGGTGTAGAGGTCCTCCAAGTGGCACGCTGTGGATGTGGCTGTCAATGCAACTTGCCCCTCAAGAAGCTATTCAAAGGGTTCGAACAAGAGGGAAATTTGGAAGTCCCTCCACCATCTTTCTTTGAGAATCCCACTAGATCCCATCCATGTTCAAATGACCATACCCAGCATGCCAAAGTAGCCCAAGCTTATGGGAAGACCTCATGCTAAGGGTAAGCATATCAAACCCATCCTCTTGTGTGCATGTCTAAAGTGCTGCACCTGTAGACTCATCCTCCACTATATTTGCATCTCTGATGAAGAGGTATACCTAATTGGGTAAGACCATAGACAAAGAGAGGAGGTACATAAAGAACTTTGATAGAGGAAGACTGCCTATCTGGTAATAGGGAAATGGTCTCCACTCCATGAATTGGAACCATAGAGTTTTCACCAATGGTGACAGTGTCCCCTTTGGAACTCAAGTATTGAAGTGAATCCTCTTGAAAGATCATGCGAGCACAAGCTCTACTATCCATGAGCCATGGCTTCTCCGGAGTGGAAGAAGCAAGAAGGGTTGTATCCTTCTCGGCAAAGACATGCATGAAGACAGACTTTGTTGTGGTGGAGGTGGTCTTCGAATCCTTCAAATTCTTCTCCTTTGGCTTCAAATGGGGTTACTTTTGCTAGCACTTATCTGCAAGGTGAGTGCCCTTTCCATTGTGTGGGCACTTGGGCTGCTTCTCCTTCTTCTCATCCTTCTCGTCCTCCTGCTTCTTGTCCTTGGCCTTCTCCTTTTTCTTCTTCCTACCACTAGTACTTGTAGTAAAAGCCTTGGAGGAGCCAGAACCATTGGCCCCTAAACCCAGTTTGATTGTGACGTGTGATTGCCCCAATCATTACATCTGAGTTAAAGGTGATATGTTTTTCCTTAATTGGTCTTACCTCCAAATCCTCTATGATTTCTACTAGGTTTGCAGCCAACTTAGCAATGCCTTTACCCTTATCTTGGCTAAGATGTATTTCCCCTAGACAATCCTTTTCATAATGACCATCATGGCACACAAGGGGACATAATCCTTCCTCTTTTGCTCATTTGGGCAAAATCTAGCCACTTATCTAGGTTTCTCACATCTCCAACAAACTACACTTGTTTCTGGATTATTATTCTTTCTAAAGTTAGGGTGTCTATATGGTGAGGGATGTCCCCTTGGGTTGATATGCCTCTCCACATAAAGGATATGTTAGGGAGTCCTATTGGATAAGTCACATTTTGACTATCCATATAATTATAATTTGTTTGCATTTGGGCTACTTGTTGTCGTTAATGAGTTTGTTTTGCTTAGCATTGATCCTCCACATGATTGTTTCTTAAGCAATACCCACAAAACAAATTTCTCAATTGATCAGGAACCACTCTACTCAGTGTGGGGCATTTTGTTCTAGATGATCGAAATGGTGACATTTCTTACACTAGGTGTTGGACCTTGGTGGTGTGGGATTCCTTTGATCATATAATAGGATTGGGCTTATTACACTAGCATGTTGGCTAACATTATAAACTCCCTTCACATTGGGATTTACCTCAGTTAAAAAATATTTTTTCAAGATATATTGGGGGTATCATATATGGATTTAATCCTGAATATGGCATTGATAATGGTGTTACACCTGCACTTGTTATATATGCAGCATGAGGAGCTATTGGAGCTCCTACATATGGCATGCTAACTGCCATGGATTGAATAATATTTGAGGGAACTAATCAAGGGTTAATTTATAAGCCCTTCCTCCTCAATTCTCCTAATTGCACTTTCTCCCACCATCATGCTTCTATCTTTGCATCTACAAAATTAGCCGGTTGATTAAGGTTTACATGTTATCAAGATTGTGGGAGAGAAGAAAGGAGTCTCACTTGTAGCTTCCTTGCTTGCACAATGGGGGAATACATACAAAGGTGGAGGCTGAAAACAGTTTTCCTCTTCTTAGTTGTGGAAGCCAAAAGAACTCTAGTACATAGAAATAGAAGAACCCTATATATGGGTCTCAAACAAAACTCAACTAACTAAGGTGGCATACTAACTGAGCCATGAACTAGAGTAGATAAGGATAGCTGTCATCTAGCTATTATTCATGGGCGGTGTACCAACCGCATCTGCAACTGACAAGTCGGTGACATAAATGCACAACGATCACCCCTGCATATCAGGAGTGGAGCTTGATATCTCAACACTCCCCCTCAAGCTCAATCCCAATTCCTGCACACCAAGCAGGTCTCTAAACTTGCGTAGCTTCTCTGCGCCCAATGCCTTCGTGAATATGTCAGCTACCTGATCCTCTGTGCTGACATAAACTAGATCAATAAGACCTAGTAAAACCCTCTCCCGCACATAGTGATAATGCACCTCAATGTGCTTTGTTCTAGCATGATAGACTGGGTTATTTGCCAAGTGTATACTGCTCATGTTGTCACAATAAATGACAATTGGCCCATCTGTAGGTTGATGCATATCATAAAGTAGTTTATGCAACCAAGCTACCTCACATGCAGCCATTGCTGCACCCCTGTACAACCTCTGTGCTCGACAAGGCAACTGTAGGCTGTTTCTTGCTGCTCCAAGTGACTACATCACTCCCAAAAGAGAACACATATCCACTGGTAGATCGTCTATCAGAAATGCTACCAGCCCAATCAGCATCAGTGTATCCATGCAACTATATATGAACCCCAATCTCATAAAGTAGTCCATACTGCAATGTGGACTTCACATACCTGAGTATGCGTCTAGCCGCATCCAAATGCGGTTTCCTTAGAGCCTGCATAAACTGACTTACCAATCCAACAGCATAGCTCAAATCTGGCCTGGTAATAGTCATATAAATTAAACTTCCTATTATGCGTCTGTACATAGTAGGGTCTTCCAGAAGCTCACCTGTATCTACGCTCAACTTCACATTCTGCTCCAAAGGAACTGAAATAGACTTACAGTCTGTCATCCCATATTTGGATAGCATGTCCAATCCATACTGCCTCTGCAAGAGCTGTATCCCACTTGGTGATCTAATCACCTCAATGCCCAAGAAATAACGCAGCTCTCCCAAATCCTTTATTTCAAACTTCTGCTTCAACAGCATTTTCACATGAAGGATATCTTCACCACTATCACCTGTGATAATCAAATCATCAACATAAATGACAAGCAACATAATACCTTTCTCTGTTTTTCTCACATAAAGTGAGAAATCTGCCTTGGAAATCTGAAAGCCAATGGTGACAAGATACTGTCCTATCTTGTCAGACCATGCTCTAGTGCTTGCTTCAAGCCATACAATGCTTTCTTCAACCTGCAAACAAACTCAGGATGAACAACATGCATATAACCTGGTGGCTGCTCCATATAGACCTCTTCTTGCAAATCACCATGCAAGAAGGCATTCTTTACATCCATATGATGTAAAGACCATCCCTTTGATGCAGCCATAGCAATGACTGCTCTTACGGTTGCCATCCTTGCAATCAGACTGAATGTTTCTTCATAATCAATGCCATATGTTTGTGCATACCCCTTGACTACTAATCTTGCCTTGTATCTGTTCGCAGAACCATCTGCATTGTGCTTCACCTTATAAACCCACTTACAGCCAATTGCATGCTTATCTTTAGGCAAAGGTACCAATTCTCATGTAGCATTTGCTTCCAAGGCATCCATTTCTTCATCCATGGCTTTCTCCCATTTTTCTTTTCCCATGGCTTGCTCAAAAGAAGTGGGTTTTGGTTCGTGTATCACTTTGACCATATATGCATAGTGAATGGCTGTAAATCCATCATATTTCAGCCTATCCACAGGATACCTAGCTCTGGTAGACCTGCGCAAAGTAGGTTCACTCCCATGTGCTCTCAAAACATCCCTGGTCTTCCTTAATCCATGTGTAACAATAGAAGGAATACCCAACTCATCATCAATGCTCTATTCTGAGCCACTGGATTCACCATCCACATAAGAGTGACCTGCATTCACATCAAACATGGGCTGATCTACCTTCTCTTTTCCTTTTCGTGATACCTACATACCACTATCTACATTGCTTTGAGAAGATTCTCCTGATCTCAATCTGCCTCTCCATGGCGAAGAATGTGAACCACTGCTAGAGGACGCTCTAGGTCCACTAATATCTTGTGACTGCTGCTGTGAATTCTGTGCAGCATTACCATTTTGTGCATCTACATCATCAATAAAGATGCATTTCTCAGCTTTTGGATCCAACTTGGATCTCAACTCATCTGGCACATGAACATAGGCAATGCAACCAAAAATCTTCAAATGAGAAATATCTAGTTTCCTACCAGTATACTGCTCCTCTGGAGTCATCCCATGTATTGCTAGAGTGGGAGTCCTGTTCATTATGTAGATTGCTATAGCAACTGCTTCAGTCCAGTAAAAATCTGGCAATTCTTTTTCATTGAGCATGGCACGAGATACCTCTCCTATATGCCTGTTTTTCCTTTCTGTAAATTCCATTTTGTTGTGGGGTATGACTGCATGAATATTGATGCTTTATGCCATGCTCCTGCAGGAGCCTTGCAAACTCATTTGAGAGGTACTCTCCCCCTCCATCTGACCTTAGGCATTTTATTTGCAGGCCTATTTCTTTTTCAACCATAGCTTTAAGAGTTTTGAAATGCCCAAAAACTTCACTTTTCTTTTTCATAAAATACACCCACACTTTTCTACTATAGTCATCAATAAAAGTGACAAAATAATGACAGCCTCCAAGAGACGCAACTTTAGTAGTCCACACATCAGAGTGGATTAATTCCAATGGCTTCTTACTCTCTTGAACATGTCTAGGAAATGGTTTCCTTACCTGTTTTCGAAATTGAGAGGCTTCACATACCTTATGTATTTCTGCAACTTTGAATTTAGGCAATCCTACAACAATATTTTGGGCCTGCATTGATTTAAGTCGCTGTACATTAACATGACCAATGCGTTTATGCCAGATATCAATATCTGCAACTACACCGGTTCCACGTGCAAACATTGCTGCACTCAATTCAGGCATGTCTGCATCCAACGTAAACATTCTGCCCTTCTTCTTTCCTTTTGCTATCAAGCGACCTTTATTTTTCATATCCTCAACAAAGCATCCATGAGGATTAAATCTGACCTGCAAGCCCTGCTCAACCATTTGACCAACAAAAACCAGATTCTTGGTGATATTCGGGACATGAAATACATCGGACATGTATTTCTTTTTCCCATCCTGCATAGACAAATGAATTTTTCCAATCTGCACAATAGGATGTGCAGTATCATCACCAGTTTCCACAAATCTCGGTTTTTCCATTTTCCTTACATCCTCCATCCATTCTGCATGACCTGTCATGTGGTTTGATGCACTTGAGTCAACATACCATACATTGTTGCTTTCTTCTGCACTTGTCACAAAATTGTTCATGTGCTGCACCATAAAAAAATGCTCATTTCTGTCATCACCCTCTCTACTAAAAGATGCATAATTCCCTTGTTGCAATTTTCCATTCATGATGTCATTCTGCTTTTTACAGCAATCTTTAGCCATGTGACCCATTTTACCACAGTAGTAGCATTCAACATTACTGTTTGCATTTTGGCCTCTTTGCCATCCACCACGACCTCTTTGGCTCCCCCTGCCTCTAGAGTTACCACGTCCTCCTCCATAGGACTGGTTCTCTCGAGTTTGCTACATATTCTAATTTCTACAACGGCCTCCAGATCGGCCTCCTCTACCTCTGCCTGTAGCTCTTCCAGCATTCGAGTAGAAGACAGCTTCTTTTGAAGTTCCTCCTGAAGAAGATGCACCACCATTTCTCTGCTCCTCAGAAATTAGAAGAGCAATCAACTCCTCAAAATCAGGAAATCTTTTAGGGACGGAAATTGATGTTCGGAACTGTGCATAATCCTTTCCTAGACCATTCAAAGTCACAGAAACTAAATCATCATCTTCCACTGGAGACCCAATGGAAGCAAGTGCATCTGCAATCTTCTTCACCTTCATGTGGTAGTCATTGATGCTCATATTTTCTCTTTGCACATTGTGCAACTCTTGCTTGAGCTGCATTTTCCTGGCTTGCGTATTTGTGCTATACATTTTTGACAAAGTATCCCATGCCTTCTTTGGTGTACTTGCATCTTGAATATGCATAATCATAGAGTCTGAAATGCTGATAGACAGCCAGTACATAACTTTCCTAGCTCTCTCATGCCATGCTTTAAATGCCTGCATTTGCTGTTGATTGGGAACATAAGGAAGAACTGGTTCTTCTTCATTTCGTGCAACAAATTCCCAATATCCTTTTCCCATAAGGAAATTCGTCATTCTAAACTTCCATGCTTGGAAGTTGTTCTTGTCAAGCTTTTCAGTGACAATCTGTGAAAGAGAATCAGACGCCATTACAGAACACTGCAAAAAATTCTGTCACTGCAAAGAACACAGCTTCAGCCTCACAAGGGCAAATCTGCAAAACTGACGAAAGTGGTATTTGACCACACAATCACTTCCTAGTGATGATTTTGTATCAACAGGAAAGAAGGATGATTCTGTAACTCCCAATGTCTCTGCGCACAAGCATACGATGCAATTTCTACAGTAACTTTTCACCGACCTGTAGAACAATGGTCACACAGCATAAAACAGGGCCTTTTCCCGAGTGCGTGCAGAAAACTTCCGCCTCCAAAACAGGCCCCGAAATGGCCTCAAATAAAAAAAACAGAGCAACCAGGGGCTAAAGCCCTCTCCCATAGCATATATAGCCCTCGTGCTACACCGCGAAAGGCGTCTCAATCTGAGACAATGCACTCTTGCACTTTTCGGCTGTGCTACCTGCAGAGACTTGCTCCCAAAACAGAAAAATGAAAGCAACACTGGTCCTCTTACCAGAACACCGCGAACTTGGCTTGCTTTCTTGAGCTCCTTACCACGAACAATGCTCTGATACCTTGTCAAGATTGTGGAAGAGAAGGAAGGAGTCTCACTTGTAGTTTCCTTGCTTGCACAATGGGGGAATACACACAAAGGTGGAGGGTGAAAACAATTTTACTCTTCTTAGTTGTGAAAGCCAAAAGAACTCTAGTACATAGAAATAGAAGAACCCTATATATGGGTCTCAAACCAAACTCAACTAACTAAGGTGGCATACTAACTGAGCCACGAACTATAGTAGATAAGGATAGCTGTCATCTAGCTATTATTCATGGGCGGTGTACCAACCGCATCTGCAAAACTGACAAGTCGGTGACATAAATGCACAACGGTCACCCTGGCATATCATGAGTGGAGCTCGATATCTCAACACATGTTTCCTAACAGCTACTTGCAATCCCTTAGTAAAATTTCTTTTTTTTCTTATCCTTTAAGGGAGCATTTTGTTCCATTTTCCTAATTAATGTCCCCATCTTTTTGATGTAATGCTCCATGGTTTCTCTTGATTTTTGTGATAGAGATGATCAAACTCTAAACCTAAACGGTCCAAAAACCCTTGCCACCTAAACTTAGTTAAGAATGCCTCTCTTAATACTACGTAACTCGTCCTTGTGGCAATAGGAAGGTTATCATACAACAAGGCTGCTTTGTTCTTCAAAGGTGCTGGAAATATGCGAAGTTTTTTATCATAATCAATGATCTCATTCACTGTGCACATCACTTCAAACTGGTGAATATGCATGTCAGGATCATCATCCCAATGATAAGAATATTGTGTAAAATCTCTAAGTCACACAAGTGCTCTCACAGCCATACATAACACTCTTAGTACTTCCTCTAGATCTTCAAAGATTGGAATCCCCTTTTTTGGGTCAACAAATAATCTACTAAGACCCCAATATTTTGAAAGGCTATCTATATTGTTGTCCTCTCCTATATGATGAATGGGGGTTTCATTTGTTCTATGTCCTACCATTTCAGTGGAAACATAATCACAACCCACAAAACTGTCACTATTGCGACCCTATTATTTTGTATCTTCTTTCTTCTCACTAGCAGTTGACCCCTTCTTCAAGCTACTCTTATTGGTTCCACTCGTTCCCTCGGAGCTTCATGTTTACCTCTCAATCACAATTTGACTCAGTTCCAATAGAAGACGTCTCCCTAGTGACTTTTCTAGTTTCTAATGACAATTCTAGTCTACCTTGCAAGGTGTTCTGTAGCTCAATGTTCAATTTTTCTCATTGCTCCACTATTCGCACAATTATCTTTTCCAATCTTCTTCTTGCTCTCTCATCTCGTGCTAACTTCTGGCTTTTACTCATTCACTCTTGTACTTGGCAGCTTTCTCTATCATGCACATCCTCCCTCACCCTTTACTATAGGCGCCCTTGTTTATGTAGACTTAACTTTCAAAGGATGTCAAGTAACTCCTTCTCTTTAACCCCAAAGGGTATATCATCATCGAGCTTTTGTACTAAATCTAATATCTTTGCCACTTCCCTTGATTCCTTTGTATCAAATGTTAATTTCATGCCCTTAGTAATTGCTACCCACAGAGGCACGTGAGTCCAATCTATTCTTGTAAAAGACTTATATGGTTCTTTATAAATCCAATCATAATGGTGTTTCACACTAATGGTATTAAGTTGAATTTCATTGACTAACTTAAAGTGAGATGCTAATAGTACAATCCCCTTTTCTTCATCTTGGAATATCCAATTCCTAGTGCATAGTTGTTTGACATTGACCCACAATTAGGATCTAAAGTATTTGCATCCATCCACCACCTTAGTTTCCCTTCCTTATCTACGATAATTTGTTGAATATCCTGTGGCAATTGGAAAAAGAAGCCTCGTAGGAAAGCCTCATTGTAACAGGTCATTAGAGTCTCATTCACTTATATTGATAATTCTTTTGCTAAGTCTCAAAATAACCAATTAAGTCCTATGGGTAGGTCAAATAGGTATAAAGCTCTAATCCTAAGCTTTATAGCTTCTCCTCATCTCTTAGAGAAGACTCCTCATATGTTGCTCCTGCCATGCTTGTGGTGGTTTATTATTTGGCCCTGTTCAAGGATGCTGAACTTTGGAATATGTTTAGTTTAGATAATTGGAAGATCTTGTGGATCTTCCCTCTGTTTCTATTCCTTACTAATGTAACTTTTTTGCCATTAACAAATTAATTCCTTTGAATTTTATTTAAGTTACTAAAATAGCATAGACCACCTCCTCATCTCCTTAAGTAACACATTTTTCCCTCCCGAAAAATGCACCAAAAAATGATGGCCCCCTAAGAGACCCTTGGATAAATAGGCAAAATAGCTATG
This sequence comes from Lygodium microphyllum, assembly GCF_053477565.2. Taxonomy (NCBI): domain Eukaryota; kingdom Viridiplantae; phylum Streptophyta; class Polypodiopsida; order Schizaeales; family Lygodiaceae; genus Lygodium; species Lygodium microphyllum. The sequence continues at coordinate 24,726,339 of NC_141138.1, read as the reverse complement.
CCTAAATTCATTGTGTTAATCAAGGATTAGAAATGGAATAAATAAGTATTATTGACCTCTAATTAATCATATAAACAACAGCTTCATCATACACATGTAGTCCACCTTAATTTAGTTCAAGATTTTTACTTTAATCTCTCAAAATTCTAAATTTCACACATTAACTTTTCTATTTTGAACTAAAACTATCAATAATTTAAGTCCAATTCTCTCTATATTTAAATAAAAGAAAAATATATGCTAAAAATTATAATGAAATCTTCAATTTTATTAATACTATGATAAATATTTAATATTCACTAATGATTATTCTTATTCTTAACTTCGTATTACAAAGGAAGCATCCTCTAATAAATTCCATTAGCCACACAAGTTTAGTACATACTCTAACTAAAAAATAATCTACAATATATTTTCAAACTTTTGACAGATTCCTTCATTATCTCAACTTATTAATTTTCCTATATTTTTGTGTAAAAATATAAATATTCATAATAATTACTCTTAGACCAAAAAATTCAAACCCTCTGACCCATTGAATCTCCATAACAACTGTATCTTTCATACTAATTTTCATCATTAAATAAAATTATTTTCTCCTAATATTCAGTAATTCGAAACTAAAAACACTCAAAATTTGCCATTTCAACACTTAAAAATTAGTTATCTTCAAATCTAGAGATCCATAGTGTTTAACCGTTCTAAACAAGTCCCTCTAATCATGTTTTAGCTTTTTTTCAATAGATCATCATTATTATCTTTCTAATTTTCTTAATTATCACTAATTATGATAAAAAACTATCCTTTTAACCACTAAAATACTTAACATCTCTCAATAAATTCTTTATCTGAAGGTGAAATTTCATTCTTAGATGCATTTTGTCATGTTTTAACTTTGTTCAATATAGTTTTCATAAATAGTTTTCAAATTTCTTGATATCCACTAATTAGAGCCTAAAAATGTAGTTTTTGACCTAATTTTTATCATTACTTTATCATTTTGATTCATATGATACAAGAATTAAACTTGATTTTATTGATTTAAAACTCAAATATCAAAAGAACAATGCTTTTAACACCAATCTCATTCAGACTATCTATTTTACTTCATTGTTTATTAGAAACGAAAGTACCCAGTTAATAGGAAAAAGAAAGATCTTTGGTCGTATTTGACAATGCTCGTGCTTGCTTCTCCTCTTCCTTTAAATTCATCAATCTCAAAAATCCTTAATATCATTCTTTCTTCACTAATATTTGCTAATTTTCTCTTAATCTTGTTGAAAATCTCTCTCTCTACACTATGAAATAGTCTTCGAGAATGGGATGAGATGAAAGAGGAGAGAAGGAGTGCTGATTTGCTGCTCATTCATGAGAAAATCTTTGTCATTTTTTGCATCAACTCATCAACATTCTCCTTCCATGATGGCGCCCATTTTTTGTGTGTTTTCTTCCTCTCTTGCTCATCATCCCATTCAAAAGACATTCCCACTCAGCTTCTTGATTAACCCTCTGTTCAACATGTACAGGTTTCACACTTGAACTAGTTCTTTTTGGCACCCTTCTACATCTCCAGTCTATTTTTGTTCCCACACATGGCTTCTTGACCCAAATTCTATACATACATGCTAACTTATACTTATATTTTCTTCTGTCTCCAAAATGTCTACCACTTCCATTAAAAACCTCTCCTCATATCTGCCTTCCACCACTTACTATTTTTTTCGCGCTCTAACATTTCCTGTCTAAAATATCTCAACTCTCTCCACTTCTAACTCCATCTTAGCATTATCATATATGACTTTACGATCTAAATTCATTTTAAATTTTATGAAAAATATTGCATACTATAGAGCCAAAACCATCGAAGTGCTAATATTGGGGATGAGATAGAAAAGACTAATGTGTTCAAGAGAATAGTAGGGAGTTTAATCTATATGACGATCACACGAAATCAACTTGAGCTATGCTATTGGACTTGTAAGTCAGTTTATGCAGGTACCTAGAAAGAGGCTAGAAAACCTTGTTTGGATGTAATCAAACGTACATTGAAGTATGTGAAGTTTAACTTGCATTATGGAATTTTTTATAAGGTAGGTAAGGATATACAAATATTTGGGTATACAAATGCAAATTGGGTTGGTAGCATGTCCAATAGAATATCTACTAGTAGATTCATATTTTCTCTTGGTAGTGTAATGGTTACTTGGAGTAGCAAAAAGCAACCAACAATTACTTTATCGAGTATAAGTGCTAAGTATAGGCCTGCTGTTATGGCAACATATAAGGTAATTTGGTTACAAAATTCATTATTGATGTGGATATATCGGTAGATGGTCCATTTGTCATTCACTATGACAACATGGGCAATATACAATTAGCTAGGAACCTTGTGTTCCATGCTAAGACAAAACACATTGAGATGCATTAACATTTTGTGAGAGAAAAGGTACTTGCAAGTGAGATAGCCTTGGTATGTATCAGTGTCACGATTGTGGGAGAGAAGGAAGGAGTCTCACTTGTAGCTTTCTTGCTTGCACAATGGGGGAATACACACAAAGGTGGAGGCTGAAAACAGTTTTCCTCTTCTTAGTTAAGTAAGCCAAAATAACTCTCATACAAGGAATTAGAAGAACCCTATATATGGGTCTCAAACCAAACTCAACTAACTAAGGTGGCATACTAACTGAGCCACGAACTAGAGTAGATAAGGATAGCTATCCTGTAGCTATTATTTAGGGGCGGTGTACCAACCGCATCTACAACTGATAAGTCGGTGACATAAATGCACAACGGTCACCCTGGCATATCACGAGTGGAGCTTGATATCTCAGCACTCCCCCTCGAGCAAAATCCCAATTCCTGCACACCAAGCAGGTCTCTGAACTTGCGCAGCTTCTCTGCGCCCAATGCCTTCGTGAATATGTCAACTACCTGATCCTCTGTGCTGACGTAAACTAGATCAATAAGACCTAGTAAAATCCTCTCCCGCACATAGTGATAATGCACCTCAATGTGCTTCGTTCTAGCATGATAGACTGGGTTATTTGCCAAGTGTATACTACTCATGTTGTCACAATAAATGACAACTGGCCCATCTGTAGACTGATGCATATCATAAAGTAGCTTATGCAACCAAGCTACCTCACATGCAGCCATTGCTGCACCCCTGTACTCAGCCTCTGTGCTGGACAAGGCAACTGTAGGCTGTTTCTTACTGCTCCAAGTGACTGCAGCACTCCCAAAAGAGAACACATATCCACTGGTAGATCGTCTATCAGAAATGCTACCAGCCCAATCAGCATCAGTGTATCCATGCAATTGTATCTGAACCCCAGTCTCATAAAATAGTCCATATTGCAATGTGGACTTCACATACCTGAGTATGCGTCTAGCCGCATCCAAATGCGGTTTCCTTAGAGCCTGCATAAACTGACTTACCAATCCAACAGCATAGCTCAAATCTGGCCTGGTAATAGTCATATATCAAGCTTCCTACTATGTGTCTGTACATAGTAGGGTCTTCCAGAAGCTCACCTGCATCTGCGCTCAGCTTCACATTCTGCTCCAAAGGAGCTGAAATAGGCTTACAACCTGTCATCCCATATTTGGACAGCATGTCCAATCCATACTGCCTCTGCAAGAGCTGTATCCCACTTGGTGATCAAATCACCTCAATGCCCAAGAAATAATGCAGCTCTCCCAAATCCTTCATCTCAAACTTCTGCTTCAATAGCATTTTCACATGAAGTATATCTTCATCACTGTCACCTGTCATAATCAAATCATCAACATAAATGACAAGTAGCATAATACCTTTCTCTGTTTTTCTCACATAAAGTGAGAAATCTACCTTGGAAATCTGAAAGCCAATAGTGACAAGATATTGTCCTATCTTGTCAGACCATGCTCTAGGTGCTTGCTTCAAGCCATACAAGGCTTTCTTTAACCTACAAACAAACTCAGGATGAACAGCATGCACATAACTTGGTGGCTGCTCCATATAGACCTCTTCTTGCAAATCACCATGCAAGAAGGCATTCTTTACATCCATCTGATGTAAAGACCATCCCTTTGATGCAGCCATAGCAATGACTGCTCTTACGGTTGCCATCCTTGCAACCGGACTGAATGTTTCTTCATAGTCAATGCCATATGTTTGTACATACCTCTTGACTACTAATCTTGCCTTGTATCTGTTCACAAAACCATCTGCATTGTGCTTCACCTTATAAACCCACTTACAGCCAATTGCATTCTTACCTTTAGGCAAATGTACCAATTCCCATGTAGCATTTGCTTCCAAGGCATCCATTTCTTCATCCATGGCTTTCTCCCATTTTTCTTTTCCCATGGCTTGCTCAAAAGAAGTGGGTTCTGGTTCCTGTATCACTTTGACCATATATGCATAGTGAATGGCTATAAATCCATCATATTTCAGCCTATCCACAGGATACCTAGCTCTCGTAGACCTACGCAAAATAGGTTCACTCCCAGGTGCTCTCAAAACATCCCTGGTCTTCCTTACTCCAGGTGTAACAATAGAAGGAATACCCAACTCATCATCAATGCTTTGTTCTGAGCCACTGGATTCACCATCCACATAAGAGTGACCTACATTCACATCAAACATGGGCTGATCAACCTTCTCTTTTCCTTTTCGTGATACCTGCATACCACTATCTGCATTGCTTTGAGAAGATTCTCCTGATCTCAATTTGCCTGTCCATGGCGAAGAATGTGAACCACTGCTAGAGGACGCTCCAGGTCCACTAATATTTTGTGACTGCTGCTATGAATTCTGTGCAGCATTACCATTTTGTGCATCTACATCATCAATCACATTTATTGGTTTATACCAGCTACTCATCTCATCAAAAACAACATCTCTGCTCACTATAAACTTACGAGTAGAAGGGTTATAGCATCTATACCCTTTTTGCTGCAGAGAGTAACCAATAAAGATGCACTTCTCAGCTTTTGGATCCAACTTGGATCTCAACTCATCTGGCACATGTACATAGGCAATGCAACCAAAAATTTTCAAATGAGAAATATCTGGTTTCCTACCAGTATACCTCTCCTCTGGAGTCATCCCATGTATTGCTGCAGTGGGAGTCCTGTTCATTATGTAGACTGCTGTAGCAACTGCTTCAGCCCAATAAAAATCTGGCATGTCTTTTTCATTGAGCATGGCACCAGATACCTCTCCAATATGCCTGTTTTTCCTTTCTGCAATTCCATTTTGTTGTGGGGTATGACTGCATGAATATTGATGCTTTATGCCATGCTCCTGTAGGAACCTTGCAAACTCATTTGAGAGGTACTCTCCCCCTCCATCTGACCTTAGGCATTTTATTTGCAGACCTGTTTCTTTTTCAACCATAGCTTTAAGAGTTTTGAAATCCCCAAAAACTTCACTTTTCTTTTTCATAAAATACACCCAAACTTTTCTGCTATAGTCATCAATAAAAGTAACAAAATAATGACAGCCTCCAAGAGATGCAGCTTTAGTAGTCCACACATCAGAGTGGATTAATTCCAATGGCTTCTTACTCTCTTGAACATGTCTAGGAAATGGTTTCCTTGCCTGTTTTCCAAACTGACAGGCTTCACATACCTTATGCATTTCTACAACCTTGAATCTAGGCAATCCTGCAACAATATTTTGGGCCTGCATTAATTTAGGTCGCTGTACATTAACATGACCAATGCGTTTATGCCAGATATCAATATCTGCAACTACACCGGTCCCATGTGCAAACATTGCTGCACTCAATTCAGTCATGTCTGCATCCAACGTAAACATTCTGCCCTTCTTCTTTCCTTTTGCTATCAAGCGACCTTTATTTTTCATATCCTCAACAAAGCATCCATGAGGATTAAATCTGACCTGCAAGCCCTGCTCAACCATTTGACCAACAAAAACCAGATTCTTGGTGATATTCGGGACATGAAATACATCGGACATGTATTTCTTTTTCCCATCCTGCATAGACAAAGGAATTTTTCCAATCTGCACAATAGGATGTGCATTATCATCACCAGTCTCCACAAATCCTGGTTTTTTCATTTTCCTTGCATCCTCCATCCATTCTGCATGACCTGTCATGTGGTTTGATGCACCTAACTCAACATACCATACATCTTTTCTTTCTTCTGCACTTGTCACATAATTGTTCATGTGCTGCACCATAAACAAATGCTCATTTCTGTCATCACCCTGTCTACTAGAAGATGCATAGTTCCCTTGTTGCAGTTTTCCATTCATGATGTCATTCTACTTTTTATAGCAGTCTTTAGCCATATGACCCATTTTACCACAGTAGTAGCATTCAACATTACTGTTTGCATTTTGGCCTCTTTGCCATCCACCACGACCTCTTTGGCTCCCCCTGCCTCTAGAGTTACCACATCCTCCTCCATAGGACTGGTTTTCTTGAGTTTGCTGCATATTCTGATTTCTACCACGGCCTCCAGATCGGCCTCCTTTACCTCTGCCTCTACCTCTTCCAGCATTTGAGTAGAAGACAGTTTCTTCTGAAGTTCCTCCTGAAGAAGATGCACCACCATTTCTCTGCTCCTCAGAAATTAGAAGAGCAATCAACTCCTCAAAATCAGGAAATCTTTCACGGATGGAAATGGATATTCGAAACTGTGCATAATCCTTTCCTAGACCATTCAAGGTCACAGAAACTAAATCATCATCTTCCACTGGCGACCCAATGGAAGCAAGTGCATCTGCAATCTTCTTCACCTTCATGTGGTAGTCATTGATGCTCATATTTTCTCTTTGCACATTATGCAACTCTTGCTTGAGCTGCATTTTCCTGGCTTGAGTATTTGTGCTATACATTTTTGACAAAGTATCCCATGCCTCCTTTGGCGTACTTGCATCCTGAATATGCACAATCATAGAGTCTGAAATACTGATAGACAGCCAGTACATAACTTTCCTGGCTCTCTCATGCCATGCTTTAAATGCCTGCATTTGCTGTTGATTGGGAACATCAGGAAGAACTAGTTCTTCTTCATTTCCTGCAACAAATTCCCAATATCATTTTCCCATAAGGAAATTTGTCATTCGAAACTTCCATGCTTGGAAGTTGTTCTTGTCAAGCTTTTCAGTGACAATTTGTGAGAGAGAATCAGACGCCATTACAGAACACTGCAAAAAGTTCTATCACTGCAAAGAACACAGTTTTAGCCTCACAAGGGCTAATCTGCAAAACTGACGAAAGTGGTATTTGACCACACAGTCACTTCCCAGTGATGATTTTGCATATACAGGAACCAAGGATGATTCTGTAACTCCCAATGTCTTTGCACACGAGCATACGATGCAATATCTGTGGTAACTTTTCACCGACCTGTAGAACAGTGGTCGCACAGCATAAAACAGGGCTTTTTCCTGAGTGCGTACAGAAAACTTCCGCCTCCAAAACAGGCCCCGAAATGGCCTCAAATCAAAAAAACAGGGTCGCCAAGATCAAAGCCCTCGCCCGCGACATATACTGCCCTCTTGCTTCACCACGAAGGGCGTCTCAACCTGAGACAATGCACTCTTGCAATTTCTGGATGTGCTACCTGCTGCAGAGATCTGCTCCCAAAACAGAAAATGAAAGCAACACTGCTTCTCTTACCAGAACACCGCGAGCTTGGCTTGCTTTCTTGAGCTCCCTACCACGAACAAGGCTCTAATACCATGTCACGATTGTGGGAGAGAAGGAAGGAGTCTCACTTGTAGCTTTCTTGCTTGCACAATGAGGGAATACACACAAAGGTGGAGGCTGAAAACAATTTTCCTCTTCTTAGTTGTGTAAGCCAAAATAACTCTCATACAAGGACACAGAAGAACCCTTTATATGGGTCTCAAACCAAACTCAACTAACTAAGTTGGCAAACTAACTGAGCCACGAACTAGAGTAGATAAGGATAGCTATCATGTAGCTATTATTCATGGGCGGTGTACCAACCGCATCTACAACTGACAAGTCGGTGACATAAATGCACAACGGTCACCCTGGCATATCTTGAGTGGAGCTCGATATCTCAACAATCAGTACATAGGATCATGCAGCTAACATTATCATGAAGGCATTAGGTGCAAGGAAGCTTCGAGGATTTCAAAGCTTACTTGGAGTTAGATAGATGTAATTGAGCTTGAGAGGTAATGTTGAAATGGAAAGCTCAACATGTGCAAATATTAATGATGGACCACCTGGTTAGATGGATCTACACATTTACACTTGGCATATTGGTGGTTAGTTACACCTATATACACGGGCATAGTTATAGTTCCCATTGATTAATATAGCCAAGTATGTGCTATTTGACTTAATAGGGCACTTTACTTTATGTTGTGTCTTATCTATACTTTTGTACATTTTATTTTGGGAGAAAGAAGGAACAAAAAGCTAGCAAGAAAATCTTTAAGCTTCTATGTATCTTCTTGTGTTCTTGAGTAAGGTTCTTCTTGCATGTGCAACAACTCAAGCAAGTACCCCCACTATGTCCTTTGTAATAGTACCAACATATTTCCTTTCTCAAAGTACTCAATTGTTGCTTGATTTGAATCTCCTTGCCTATGTATTTACAAAGAATATATATTTCCTTTCTCAAAGTACTCAGTTGTCTCTTGAGTTGAATCTTCTTGCATTTGTATTTACAGTGAATATATCTTTGGAGGTGATCCAATATATATGTGAATTCTTTACATTTTTTATATATCCCAACATGCGTTTATCAATGACTATAGATAATCAATACATTATTTTTTAATCCTTGGTATTCCATTCTTTCTATCCTTTCATTCTTCTCTAGTCAAATGCTCACTTAGTTCTAACGTCATTTCATTCAGATACAACATTTATGTATAGGTAACATGAGAATTCGCTTGTTATGCTAATTGTCATTTACGTGTAGGTAACATGAGAATTCATAGTACGTGTTATGCTAATTGTCAAATATCCATGAGGGGTCATGATGCCTAGCACCATGCTACGTGTAGACATGCAGACTTGTTTGGCTAGGTGGTCCACCATCAATACTGCATGCATTGGCTTGCCATCTCAACATAAAATTGACTAGTAGCATTGAGCTCTAGGCCCTCAAGGCATTGGCCACACTATCAAACTTTAATGGAAGCTTGCAAAGCACCATCCTATAATATACCCATGCCCAAACTCAATACAAATATATCCACGATTATTTTAAACATTCTTGACCTCTATAACAATCCCTAAATTTATTTTATAAGTTGTATGCCTTTTCTTCAATAGTTTAATGTCATTATTTACATGAGAATTCATAGTACGTGTTAGGCTAACTATCAAATATCCATAAAATGAGCTATCTAGCCCCTATCTAGGCATACAATATTAGTATTCTTGAGCAATAGAAAGCATCCCATGAGTTCTATATGTTAGGGAGAAAAGATTGATTAAAAAGTGAGTAAATAATTAGGAAATAACTAAGTGGATATGCTAAATATGAAATATGTGTATTGTATATATAAGACAAAGCTTACAAAAAGCTTATAAAAGCTTGATGTCAATGGCTAGAATTGATTGCCTTTCTCTCTCTTTTGTCGGATTTTATTATCTTTAGCTTCACATCTCTATCTAAAGCAAGCCAATAGCAATCCATAACTTATAAAAGAGACCCAATTAGAGCCAAAGAATGGGTTAAGTCCTTTGTGAACATTAGTGAATAGTAATTAAGCTCAGTCTATCACAACCCTCCACAACTCCACATCATAATCAATTCATTAAATCTAAACTAATGAAGAGGACTAAAAGAAGGTGCTAGACTCTTGTGTTTAAGTAGATTGCTCCTCAAAAGCCCACTCACCTCAATTGAGAAGAGTTTATACTATCCTATTCTCTCCATACTTCAATTTCTACACCATAGCTTACTTGTACCCTGCCCCTATTGTCCCCATCTTGTTAATGACCCAAAAGGCAAGATGTCACTTCTTGGTTTTAAACTTGGAGGAACAAGTGATGGAGATCGACTCTTTGTGTATGAAGGATGATGGAGCGAGAATTGTAGAGCTTGTGGTAGCATGTGCCAATGGAGTCATTAAAGCTTGGGAGCTTTATACAGACATTTAGACTACATATGGTGAGTTCCCTTACATTGACTATTTTTCTTTGGTTATTTTCTTGCTTGATGGGTTGTGGATTCTCATCCGTGACAAGTTAAGTGAGTGAGCAAGATGGTAGGAAACCTCATAGGGTGAGAGACTGTGAGTAGACTTGGCTTGAGGGAGCGCATGATTGATATGCATATTTTTGTCTAGATTTGACACATAGGCAAGGTGACCCTACATTTCGGTTCCCTTACTGGGATATGAAAAAATCTGTCTTGACAAGTCTCCAACCATAGACGGTGAGCATAATACTCCAAATCCAAGCAAGGTGGGCTTTCTTGCCATGATGGGTTCGATGCGGAAACATCGTGTGCCATACTTAGGATGGACGGGTCGGTAGTCCATGGAATGCACATGTGTTTTTGCTTTCATAGGATAGACTTGGATTTTTGAAAAAAAATTATATTAGAGAAAAAACATTTTTAACTCAAGAAAATTTAGAAAAAAACAAAAAACACAAGCTACTCTCACTTGTATGTAACCACCATATCTTACGTTCTAGGCAACAACAAGTGATCCATCACTTGAATGTGCTTCATGGATTGAAAAGCCACCAAATTCCAGGTTTTCACTCTAATTTTACTGATTTTTGTTAATTTTTACCATGGGATTGTAAGGTCCCCGCCCATCGGCTCTCCAGGCACACTTTTAGCAGTCTATCGAGAAACGAATCTAAGTGTTGTTGCTTGGCACTCCCGTGGAATGTTCCGAGTTTTCTCCCCTAGGTTTTCCTAAATCCGCCAGGCAACGGAATGCTCATGGCTGAAACCCATTAGGATCGACCTCAAATTGGGGCTTCTAGTGACCAAGGTCTCCTATCACCATTCTAGCGTCGGATCCTAGGCATCCTACTTTACGCATAGATACCCAAGCCGAAGCAGACCCATGCTTCACTTGGTTCGAAGAGAATGGAAAATGAGAGGGGTGTGTTGCTCAACCTCTCTGCCTGTAGGGCATAGTCCCATTCCGGTCCCCTAAAACGACATGACTCGGATTCTATCCTAACAATTTCTAAAGGTCGAATGATGGTAAAATCTTGTGAGAAGCCTCCCAGTTCTCTGGGACCACCCTGCCGTAGGACGGACCCGTTGGGGGTTCCGCCCACCTGCTTCCCTTGATAGCTTTAGTTTTCTAATTAGGTCCTACCACATTTATGTGTGACACTTAAAGCTAGCTTCATTAATTAAGCCTTTTAGGGAACATGGTTCATTCACACAACTTATAGCACAGACACAAAAACAGACCAAGCAATCTATTTGACAAACAAGTTCAAATAAGTTCCTTAACTTATCTTCAAGTTAATATTTGTCTCCCGCCCATACAGGAGAAATTATGTATCCCTTTTGTCCAACAAAAGTATCTCTTCTACCCTGTAGAAGTAACTGGTCCAAATCACATGGCACCACAAACTCAATCCTTTATCTAGAATAGGATCTCCCAACATGCCCAGATGTTGGGGCCATGGAGGTCTTCAACTCCATTCTACACCTAGCAAGGGGTGTTCAGAGCTCCAACTGACCCATAAGCTGTCTAGGAGCAAAACATCATTCCCATGTGGTTGGACTTTTCACCACTCGACCTTCGGCCCATAAATCGAGTAGTGCCCTCTTTGGGTTAATCTGCGGTGCAATCATGGAGGTGATCCACCCATGCAATATATCCTTCCTTAATTAAATCCTTTAGGAATCCATCACAACAAGGCATTCAGCCCTAATATCATTTTCTAGGAAAACATTCCTTTATCCCCATGGCAACTTGTTATCACAGACCCTTACCATGCATTTAGCATAAATCACAAGCACTTGGAACAATAATTCAAACAACAAAATAACAACTAGTTGAATGTAAAAGCATTTAGGATGTTGTTAGATCAACCAACAAAAAACCAATTGTATTCTTGCCAAACAATGCAAGAATAGTCGCAATAACATTACCATTGCATATATGTTCTTCCCCTTGGGATCAAAGAGCGATTCTATGTAAAATTTACTTAACACTTGTATGCATAATTTTTAATGTCATGATTATGCCATTCATAACCCTTGATCGATTCCTCCTTGTAATTGCTCTATCAACAAACAAGTCATATGCAACTAGGTGTAATTAACTTTCCTTAATACATGCACTTTGCTCATGCATCATAATATGGGACCTAACGTATCTCATACGAGAATCAAAACAAGAATCTATCAATTTGGAAATACATTACTTATGATCGGAACCGCAGTTGGATTGACAGTGATGCCTTTGCTCGAAGCTTTGTTGCTGGTTGTGGGATTGCCATCCGCACGTGGCATTCTTCGCTTGGGAGCCATCGTCCGCAAGTAAGATTAAGAAGGCGGAATAGATTCGAGATGGGCGAGTGTAAAAGAAGATGGTTAAGTTGAGTATCGGAATAGAGGTAATTGAGTAGTCTCTCGTGGTAACTCTTCTCTCTCTCTCTCTCTCTCTCTCTCTCTCTCTCTCTCTCTCTCTCTCTCTCTCTCTCTCTCTCTCTCTCTCTCTCTCTCTCTCTCTCTCTCTCTCTCTCTCTCTCTCTCTCTCTCTCTCTCTCTCTCTCTCTCTCTCTCTCTCTCTCTCTCTCTCTCTCTCTCTCTCTCTCAAGCTCTCTCTCACAATCTCTTGGAGAGTATCCTTCTCTTTACCTCTCTCTCGCAGCCTCTCGGGGTCTCCTGCTTCTTGTGCCTCCCCATCCCTCATATTTATATTGGATTAGAGAAGAGGGCTTGTGGCTAAGAAGTGGAACTCTTTGTGGAGGGGGATCTTGGAAAGATCAGTGATCTGATGCTCAGATCATAAATCTAATGGTTTCATTGGCTCCGAAAGGGGGGTAAAACCCCAAAATACTTGATTAGAAAGCTCTTAGTTCACTCCTTCTTTTCTTTGTTCGAAGTTTAAGATAATATCTAAAATATCTAAAATATACTAGTTTTGCCCAAAATCTAAAATTTTTGGACCATCCAAACTATACACATTAATATTAGAGATTAATATAGCTCAAAAGTCTCGTTCACATTGTAACTTACGTGAAGGGTGGCTACGGTCTTTGTCAATCCGAGAAAAATATCGAATTTACAACTCTCGATTTTTTACATATATTTTTAATTAAATAAAAATATTTAATTATTAATGTTAGTTAGTTTTTACCTTAGTTAGTCTTTAGTTAGTAAACTTACTAACTTATTAAATTGCTAACTAACTTTCAAACTAACTAACTAACTTTTATTGTGTGGAATATTACAGGGATGCATTGGCATATTGCATGGCAGGAGCACATATCAATACTATTCATGATTGGGGCTGAAAGACACATACAAAGGTCATGAAAATACATGGGATTATCTATAGCTAATTCATACTTACTGATTTTGGATCTTGACATAAGAAGCACATAAAAGCGGTTACACTTGTAATAACTAGGTGCATTACTTGCTTGTGGTGATTTTTGGGCATAATTGGAAAAGGGTAAAGAACATGAGTATTGCTGGTATGTCACTAAGATTTTTTGATATTCTTTGTTGAAAATACATGTATTCTATGGTTTGGGAAAGAATTCAAGAAAGGGTAGCAAGAGAGCACAAATAATCTTATCATAATCATTGTGAGTAGTCTTAGAAGACTAGAACATACATGCTTGACAAAACGAACGGGGTTGACAGCTTACGTCAATAAATTTAGTTTAAAAAATTCAGTCTTGAATGCAAAATATTCTTGAGAAATCAAGAGTACATGTTGGTTGTTTTGTTTCTTACTAAATTATTGCTAATAATCGTTTGTCGTGAAGATAGTGTGCTTAACAAGGTTGCAATTGAGATTGTTCTTGTGAAGATATTGGATGATTTTGTTTACTAAAAATTAATTGTCAAAAATCTTGGAAAATACTGAAATTTTTGAATTTTCATTGGTTTGAATGAAGTACTTGTAGCACAGGAACTAGTTAGAGACCAACTAGCTACTCCTCCATGCTGCTTATGAGCGGCATGTTCTTGGATGTTAGCTCCCAAAATTCTTGATGTGCCTAGCCAAAGCAGGCCACAAACCTTCAAATTCTTTGATATTTTTTGAGCATTAATCATAAGTGTTGCAAACTTCTCATACTGCATTAAGATAGTCCTTTGCAATGTTGACTAGCTCCTTCCTACGGGGACTACAGAGTGCATAGTCTAAAGAGGCAAGGGCTAAAGTATGAGGTGAGCTAATTTCCATGTTTATTTAAAAATATTTACTATTATTTATAGTATGGTAGGTGCATTGGGTCAATTAAGATTGAGGATGCTATTGTAAGCACTTGATAGACTATTTGAGAGGCTCGAAAAGCACATGCTTGAAATAGTAGTGGGAAAAGAGGCCTACAATTTCCTAGACGGCTTCTCAGGTTATAACAAAGTGCAAGTACACCCCGATGATAGGTACAAGACAACATTTGCGACATAATGGGGGATCTTTTCTTGCATAGTTATGCCATTTGGGCTAACGAATGCATCAGCTACCTTTCAGCGCCTCATGTGCACCATCTTTAAAGACATGCTTTGGCGATAATTGGAGGTGTTTGTTGATGATCTATCCTTCAGTCCAGTTGGAGGGAACACCTAGAAAAACTTCGCGTAGAAAAACTTCGTATAGTTGGAGGGACTTCTCTAAAGTTAGAGTCATTGTTGATCTACCATCACCCATGAGCTATAAGGGAGTTTAATGATTTTGGGACACATAAGGTACTATTAGCAATTTGTTTTGAACTATGCATTGATCGCTAGGCCCCTTTACAAATTGATGATCATATTTGAGGGGATCGAGGAATGCCAACATGCCTACGAGGAACATAACATTCCACGTGCACATTGATGCCCCGAAGTTCATCGTGGGAGATGTTTTGTGTTAACCTCATAAACATAATCTTGATTATCCTATGAGCTTTGCTAGCATACAACTCACAAATATGGAGATAAATTACTTCATAGTATAAAGGAAAGGCATAGCTATGGTATTTGTTGTAAATAAGTTTTGTCATTATCTTTTGGCTATGCCATTTGTCTTCTTCATCAAACATCAAGCCTTGGTTTATCTAATGAACAAATTTGTGCTACATGATGCATAGCTAGGTGGTAGATTCTGCTTCTAAAATTTGACTTCTTTGTGGTTGCATGCAAGGGTACCCTGCATTACATGGTAGACCATATGTCCCATATACTCATAGGAGAAGTTGCTGGTGGACACAACATCATAGAAAACTTGTCCGATGTGCACGTGTTTGGCATGTCTAGTGAGAGAGACCTTTTTAGGGCTGATCTAAGGCCATATTGGGTAGATGTCATAGTCCAAGTCCTAGATCATGGATTGCTTTGAGAGACCTATAGAGAAGGCTAGGCTAAAGTATCTTGTTCTTTAGATTCATCCCTACTAGTTAATTACCAGTCAACTCTATAGACTGGAACCAAATAGGTTATTGCAAACATGCGTGTGTGAGCACAAAATGTATGAGGTGCTTGGACTATTTTGGTGTTGTTTACAATAGCCTGCTAATCTTGGACCGTGCTTTCATTTACTACATTATGGTTGGTGAGTCAAATAATAGTACTATCTTCAACATTGACAAGTTTGATGGCACCAACTATAGCCATTGAAAGTCAAAAATTTTGCAAGTTCTAGTGCAAAAAATTGCAGATTAATCCATTGAAACATAAGGGTGTCAAGCCCAAATGCATTGGTGCAAAGGATTAGGTTGAATTGGATGAGTTGTGTAAATCTAAAATCATTTTTTCACTCTCTAAGTAGGTCTACTATAATGTTGTCTCCAAGAAGTAGACCAGTTGGCAGTTATGGGATAAGATTCATAATATCTATGATAACCTACCTCTCAAATATATTGAATGAAGAAACTCACATACCTTTGTATGAAGGCACATGGTGGAATTGTTGGAGGACACATCAACGGAGATATTATAACATGCAAGATGCTGCAATCTCAGCTGTGGTGGCCCACCCTATTCCACAATGCTGCTAAGTTCATGAAGCATTGTGATGAATGTCAGAGGACCAAAGTACCCATCTGTAAGAACAAGATGGAGTTGACCCTGATAATATCACAACAACCCTTTGAAAAGTGGGGGATCAAATTTATTGGGCCAATCAGCCTTACAACATAGTACTCACAAGAAAAGTACATTGTTGTAGCAACATATTATCTCACGAAATGGACCAAAGCTCGGGCCACCAACAAGAATGGCACTAGGACCATGGCTAAGTTCCTTCAAAAGCAAGTGATCTCGCAATTCTATAGTCCAATTGAGCTAGTTAGTGATCAAGGCGGGCACACACTTCATTAATGAAGTGATTGTCCATTTAGTATCTTCATTCTTGATCATCCATAGAAAATCATCACTACACCACCCTCAAGATAATGGTTAGGTAGAATCCATGAACAAAATCCCAGTGAACAACTAACTAAGATAGTATTTGCCTCATGCACCAAACTGGGACAACAAACTCATGGCAGTGCTATGGGCCTATAGAACAGCCTACAATATGTCAATAGGAAAAACACCATTCAAGCATATCTATAGGATCAAAATGATCCTGCTAGTGGAGTTTTCCATTGCAATCTTGAGAGAGTGGTAGTGCAAAAGAGAGATGGGATGGCAAAGAGGCATGGACAAAATGCCTCATAGAGCTAGAATGCCTTTTTGAGACCCAACTCCTAGCTACCCATGTGCTAATTTGCAAAAAGGCAAGATGCCAAAGCTAGTTTGACAAACATGTCAAACAATGTGATTTTGAGCACGATGACCTAGTGCTACTATGGGCCATAAGCAAAAGATGAAGTTAAAAGGTTTAGGACCTTGGGATATGGCTTGGGATACGGCTTCCATGAAAGAGTACTAGAAGAGAGAACCACTCTAAGCACAGAGAAAAAATGATAATACTTGAGGAAGGCTAGGCTATTGATGGCGGATGAGCTGGAGGAGTTAGGGTTTGGAGAGCAAGAACAACCAGCTAAACCACCCATTGCAACTCCAATGGAACCATGAAGAGAAGAAGCACCAGACAAAGAAGAAAAGTCACAAGTATCAAGCCTATCATAGCAGGCGCAAGCACGCACAGAAGAGTAGGTGTTAACCCTCAAACAAACAAGGTTAGATGGAGTGTGAGAGTGTGCTTGAGAGAGGAAGTGTGAGAGTGTGAGGGAGTGAGTGTGTGAGGGTGAGGGACCATGGTCGAGAAGCTTGGAGCCTGGAGGTTAAGGATGGAGCTTGCTTGAAGCTTGCACTTGGATCATGGAGCTATTGGAGTGCTTGGGAGAGGAGGTAACTTGATCGGGCATGGAGGCTCACTACACTCATAGAGATGGATAGCACGTTGGCTATGTGCGAGGTAGCCATTAGTGCTCACCTTGGAATGCTTGAAGCAATAAGCAGTTTGTGGGTCTTGGCAATTGATCGCCTCTACACCACGTTGAGAAAGATCCCCTTGAGAGGGTTGTGGAAAGAAAGTGCAGGTAGAGAGAGCAGGTGTAGAGCTGGCACAAAGGAAAATCTAAGAAAGGCCACAGCAAGTTTCTGAGGTCCAAGTCCCACAAAGAGAGGAATGCTACCCTATAAATTGGGCCTAGGAACTAGCTATTTGGGAGCAATGGAAAAAACAAAGCCGATCCTTCAAGCTCTCCTTCACTACCCTCATTCTTTAGACAGAGTTCTATCTGTAAGAGTGGTGGAGCAAGTGATCACGCTCATGCAATGGCTAGGAAATAGATGGACAAAGAGAGAGGAAGTTGCCCCATAAGGTGGCAAAGAGAGCCCACAAATTATTGGTAATATAACTTTTGGGAGATTTTGAAGACCATTAGTGGATATAAAGCCCAGCCACCACAATGGCGGCAATGTGTCTGGGACACAATCTTAATGCTTGGATCGCCTTCTACAAACACCATACTACACGAGCACAAAGACCCTACCTACATGTCATATCCACAGAGAATAGGGATAGATTACAACCTGAATATGCATGGTAGGTACACCTTTTCCAATATCTACAATGTCAATTCAAAAAGCCCAAAGTACTTAGGATTTTGTTCAAACAAAAGCCCACGGCAGAAGAGGCCCAACTCCCACCACTCTTTTTTAATGTAAACGTACATATTGATAGCTACGTGATAGCGCTACTTGTAGAGTAGACCCTTCATTACCAAGTCCCTTAGGTCCCCTCATAGTGTAGCCCCTAAAGAGTATAGGGATGATGCCTAGCATACTTCCTCCCCATGTATTAAGTGTCAAAAAAAAAGAAAAAGAAAGGAGAAAAGGAAAAGAAAAGACAAAGAAGCACAAGAAAATGACAAAATAGGATTCTCATGTACCATTAGAGTGCCACAAACACTACATCTAGGGACAATCATATCCCTAGCCCCTTCCCCACTTCACACTTAGGGCACATCAAGGGTAGGACATACCTAGGGAGTTTGTGTTCGCCTACGGTAGACATGTCTCCCTAAGTCACACATGCATAACATCTCCCCTTGTACACAAATTGGGTCCTCAAGTGTGGGACAATACCGTAGGCTCTGACACAACTCCAATTTCATTGGCAAACGGACACCATGCACTGCCCGGTGAGGTAGACACACCCCCAAGTAATTCACTTCCTTTTTCTTTTTTAGGTACACTCAACAAATGCAATAACCACCAACATCGGGGGCTCCCATTACCCACTCAAATCTATCCTCGACCTCCCCAATCTCGCATTCAATTTTGTGATGCTTATTCTCCATGTCCAATCTCCACAAAGCTCCATCACTGACCCACATGGCAACCCTTCAACCACTGAAGCCCTCATCAACAAGTGCTCGCAAGTACCATGGGACTGGTTGTCTTGGCTAGGAGGGGGTTAATGTTAAGCCCAGTGCAAAGAAATCAAAAAGAAAATTAAAAAGACATAGGGAAAAGAAAAACAAGGTGGCCTAGTTGAAGAAATAAGAGGAAAAAAGGCCAAAAGCTCAAGGACAACCTCAAAAGCTTTAGGGTAAGTGCAAAAGAGGAAAGGCTCATTTTAAATATAAAAGTGCACTCTAAATCCTGGTAGAAGAGTGTCTGGCTCCCTCCTATGCAATTTGTAAATGTAGACGAGCATGGGTGTGAAAATATGAAGGGAATAGGAAAAAGGAGGACCTAAGCTAAAATAGCTAGGCATGTAAAAAAAGGATGGGTGCTCAAAGGGAATTAGGGTTTTGTATAAAAGGAAAAAGTGAATTAAGAAGCCCATTTTTGTGTGTGGCCAAAACTAGCTCTCTTCTTCTTTTCTTCTTCTTGTTCTTGCTTGCTTGAGCTTGTGCTTCAGAGAGAGTGTGTGAGGAAGTGAGTGTGTGAGGGTGAGGGACCGTGGTGTGGAGAAGCTCTCCATCTTCTACTCTCTTCTTCTTATTCTCTTCTCTTCTCTTATCTCGCAAAAGACAATGAAGTATGGAGCTTGGAGCTTGTTGAGGATCGAGATTGCTTGAGCTTGCACCTTGGATCGTGGAGCTACCAGAGTGCTCAAGGGAGGAGGCAAATCGATCAAGCATGGAGGTAAGCTCACTACACTCGTAGGTGTGAGAGCGCATACGACTATATGAGCGGTAGCCATTGCACTTGGCTTGAAACGCTTGAAGCAATAAGTAGTCCGTGGGTCTTGGTGGTGGAGCAAGAAGCTCCCACAGATGTCTCCATGGCAGTATCCTCCGTATGCATCCTTGGGTCACAAGGTATATTTATCCCACCAACCGTCAATAAATTTTCTTAACAAGACAAAATATTTCTTCTCAATTTGTTCAACATTGGAGCCAAAAACGCTTCAAAGAAAAAACCGTCAATACATATTCTTGTGCATGGAGTTGCTTAGCATGATGGGATGGAGAAGAGAAGATAGCATGCAAAAAGCTTCATACTCCATTTCCCTTAGTCCCTTACAAGCTCTCAAGTCACTCTCACTCTCAAGGTAACAATGTAAGAAATCATAAGAAGACAAAGTTTGCACACACATGGATAGCCTTTTCCATTAGTTCTCATCCTTTTATATAAGAAATTTAGAGCTAGGGTTTCCCCATTTCCCTTGGGCATCCTGGCCCTTTTGTGGGCTTTCTAACTGGTCATAGCTTCTATTCATGCTTCTAGACCTCGTACTTTAATTGGAAATTGACTAATGCAAATGATAACTTTGAAGTATCAACTGGTTGTTACAATTTTCATGTTGGTAGGAGCATGGCTCTCAAACAAAATAATACTATAAGATGTTACGAAATCACTTCTTCTTCAAAAATTTGTAGCCTCATTTTCTCTTTGCAATTAACATTATCCCCCCTTCTAAGTAAGTGCCAGTCCCATGGCAGTTACACCCAAGGTATGTTGCTACTACTAGCAAGAGGCTCTAGGAGGGGTCTTGGTAAGAAGGGATTGTGTGTTATTTCAAAAGAACTAAGGAGGAGGCACATAGCAGTGGTGTTGAAAAACTTAATGCTTGATAGATTTCTTGAAGAGAGAAGAAGTAGTGATGGCCAATATTGGAGGGGACATTATGGTTATGGGCCATTGATTTTGATGGGTGTTGAACAGCTTCATAGAACTTCTTAAGTCACTCATGCTCTTCCAATGGGGTATATCTACCTTGTGTAGTGGTTTGTGTGCATGCAAATGGAACTAGGAGTTGAGTCAAATTCCAAGAAATCTTGGAATATTGTCCCACACTTGAGAACCCACTTGTTGAGAGATTGTGGTGCTATTCTATTCTTAGGGTGACAAGCAATTCATAGAATGACTTGTCCTTGATGCGCCTGGGATTGTGACATGGGAGAAATGGGCTAGGGTGTTGTTACAGCCCCCTTGATAGCCCCCCCTGATCTATACAAAACACATAATAGGCCTACAATGTTGTATACAAGAATATAACATATTGCTACAGGCAATGCAAGAAAAGGCCATACCATATCAAGAAATGAACAGAAAACTCTAATGGTACAAAACTATAAGAATACCATAACAACATAATGAAGATAAAAATCAAAGAATATGAATAAGAAATGACAGAAATATAGAGTTTTCCCCTGGCACCAACTATTAGAAACTTTCTATTAGAGAGGAATCCCATCATACATCAACTTGTAAAATGATCAGAAAGGACATATAAAAGACACCCTTTTAGGCCACACCTATAACAACATAAGTAACTACACTTCATATAACATGCTAAGTCTATTCCCATCAAGAAAAATCAAAGACTAAGTATAGACCATAATAAGGGTGAGCATAATGTACCAAGCCATGGCTAACACCTAGCACAGCTCGGCGGATTGCTGGGACAAGCATAGCTCAATGGATAGTTTGGACAGCCACGACTCAAGTCATTCACATGTCATAAGATGCCAAATGACTTATCCAAAACTAGACATATCTAATGAGCAAGATAATGAGATGGCTTACTTAAAGCCTTCTACCTTGAAGTAAGCCCCTTAATGCATTTGCATAAGATACAATCATTAAAATGATGGGATAAAAAAGAAACTAATGATTTAGCCAAAGCATTTCATGAGCTATGAGGCTCATGAACATCATCTGTTTATCATGCATGCACTTGACCAAAATTTTCTTCATTGCATTGAGATCCTTTTGCATAAGCATTGATCTCTCAATATCATTTTTCTTGAGCAACCACAGAAATTTCATGCTAAAATATTTCTTACATTGCAGAAGTCCACTCCTAAAAGGCTCATGATGAAATTTCACACGTTTGGAGCATCAAACCATATTCATCAACCTATCTCTTCAAGTCCTGCACTTCATTGTCAATGTAACTCTCTCATTTTCTACATCTCAAGTAGCATAACATTCTTACTATCCTTTTCATCTACAAGCTGCTACTATTGTAAGGCACGTACAACATCCAATTTGACTAAAGCACTAACCTACATATCAAGCAAAGTTTTATGCAAACTAGTCATCAAAGAACAAGCTTCATTAAGAATTTATGGTACATGAATTGAAACCATAGGTTTTTTTGCATCATGTATAGAGTCCTCATCATGCACTACATCATGTTTCTTAGGCATAGATTCTAGATTTACTTTGGAGAATTTAACTTTCTCTCATACAACAAAGAAGGACTAATACCATGTTTGCCACCAAATTTTCATGTGTTACAAAGAATAGCTAACTATTGTGTGGCATGAGGGTTATTAGCCCCGAGTCCCATGAAAGTTCTTCAAATCTCACAAACCTATTTGCAAAAGCCAACCTCTAGTATTGGCTTTAGAAGTGTCCATGTGAAGTATGGAATCTACTAGTGGTGTAGACAACTCACCTTCCTCACTTGAAGAATTCTAACCAACTTTAGGAATGGATTCCCTCTTCTTGGAAGGTGTGATTTTAGGTGGCATGTCTGATTAGTCATCATCATCCGCATCATCATGTTGGTGCTGCTGTCGATTCCTCGTAGCCAAAAACTTTTGCACATTTCCCCCTTACATTTTTAAGTGCGAAGTGCATGAATCCATCATGCATCATGTAAATACAAGATAACTTCCTTTAATGGTTTATAAGATGCAATCCTTTGCATGAGCTTGTATATTTACATATCAGTAATCTAAGATGCATTCACTAAATTTGTGCAATCAATCCATAAATGTTAATCAACTCGTAATTTAACATGACCATCATGAATTAGATTCAAACCTATACATCTACCTTTCAATTTATACAATTTATACAATGCAAAAGTATGATTCTTTTCCATGATAATTACGGTCTATTGTTCCATTCACGGGACAAGACACCCTAGTGGTACCTAGTTTTGGAGTGATGAGTTTGTATTTATACATGATAGTCCATTCATGTTAGCGGTGGCATCTTTGCCCAAACCCCCTTCTATGGTTGGGGCCTTCCCAGCCTCTTGGGTGAATCTATGTTTCGAGTCCATTCTTGAACTTGGAAAGCGGGGCTTGATCAAAATTTCTCTCTTCTTGGTGCACTCATTTTTGCAAGAATTTCCTACACTCTACTTTGAATCTAGCAACCTCTTGCCACGTAGAGGGGTAGACTGACGGAGGGAGGGCAGGTGGTATTGATCTTTGTTTCAGGGAGGGGGTTTTTATAGGGAGAAGGAGGACTATTTATGGGGGCGGCGTGACGGAGCCCCCCTCCTCCACCTAGGAGGCCAAATAGGCCCACCGTCATGCAGCCTACGTATTGATTGACGCCTTCGTCACATCAATGCCATCTTCTACTACTTCCCATCCCTCCTGCGCTGGTGGCATTGGTAGGGGGAAAGTTAAAAAAATTCAAATAATTTGAATTCTTTAGGGGGGGTCCTATGGGACAGGAGGGGGGTTATTACATTATTTTCCACCTTAAGGGATCAAGATGTCCTCATCCTGAAAGGAATTGGGGGTATTGTTGGTTCAAAGTACTCTCATCAATCCATGTGGCATCTACTTATGGATATTCCTTCCACAGGATGAGGTACTCTCTAAGAGTTCTACTCCTCAATCACCTCTCCCGAATGTCTAGGATTTAATCTAGCCAGAGCTCAAGGACTCCTTGGTTTGGCATTATAACTTATTAATATTGAGTACATGGCTAGGATTGGATACATATTTCTTTAGTAGCCTAACATGAAATACATTAAGAACCTTTACATTCTCGAAGAGTTAGAGTTTGTAGGCATTGGGCCCTAGGCACTTAAGGATCCTGTAGGGCCTGCAATACCTTGGACTTAGCTTTTTAAAACTCTCACAATGATAAGGAGATCTTCTTGGGATGTACACAAATAAAAACCATATCTCCTTCTTTGAAGAGCCACTCTTGTCTATTCATATATCCATAGGCTTTCTGCCTATCCTTGGCGGCTCTAATGTCTTCTCTGATGGCCTTGACCTGCTCATCCATTTCCTCTAGCATTTTCTTGGAAGCCTCTACCCTTAAGATAGGATATGAAAAATTCAATGGAGTATGGAAGTCATGCTTTTTATTAATTGCTTGAAAAGGTGTCATCTGAGTGCTTTGCTGGTAAGAAGCATTATGCGCAAACTCTATCAATGGTAGATATTGGATCCATTTCTTGGGTTCACCACAACAATATACTCTAAGAATATCTTCAATGACTTTGTTGACTCTCTCCATTTGGCCATTAGTTTGAGGGTGATAGGCTGTACTGAAATAGATTTGAGTTCCAATGGCCTCAAATATCCCTCTCTAGAAGTGAGATGTGAAGAGGGAGCCGTGGTCACTAGTGATCCTTCTGGGCAATTCATGGAGTTTGACTATCTCCTTGATGAATAATCTGGCAATGTCTGAAGCTTAATAGTTTGTCTTGACTGGAATAAAATATGCAACCTTGGTGAGCATATCTACTATAACCATAATTGAATTGTGTCCTCCTTGAACTGAAGGTAACCCAACAACAAAGTGCATGCCAATAAATTCCCACTTCATTTGACGAATGTCAAGAGGTTGTAGCTTCCCAAGCATCTTGACATGCTTTGCCTTAATGCGCTGGCAAGACAAACATTCTGTAACATATTTGAGTACATCTCCCTTAATATTTCCCAATGGTAGCTCTTCCTAATTGTGTTGAGGATCTTAACATATTTGGGATGGCCTGACAAAGGGGAGTCATGTGCTTCCCAGAGTATTCTCTGTTTGAGTTTCTTGCTTGAAGGGAATGCATAATCTTGTCCTAAAATAAACAAGTCCCCCATTGACAGAGAATTCTTGATACTTGATCTTGAGTCTAGGGTTTTGGTCATTTTCCAAAATCTCCTTTATCATCTTCAAACATTTTGGGTCATGGCTCGCTTCTTCCTTAGCTAATTCAAGGATAGGGTTACTAGGAATTGACATCATAGTTGCTAATGATTCCGTATTGAAGTTTTCTCCATAAGAAGAGAGTTGAGGAATGCCTTGCAACTTAAAGCATCAGTGAGACCGCTTTCTCTTTACCAGGCCTATACCTGATCTCAAAGTCATATTCTTGCAGAATCTCAATCCATTGACGTTGTCTCATATTGAGGTCCAGCGTGGGTGAAGATCCATTTGAGGTTCTTGTAGTCCGTGACCAAAGAGAAATAGTGTCACCAAAGTTTGAGAGCATGAATATCTACTAGTAGCTCTAGGTGATGAGTAGCATAATTCCTCTCATGGGTTTTTAGCTTCGTCAAAGAATATGCTATAGGATGACCTTCTTGCATTAGTACATAGCCTAGTGTAAGTGAGCTAGCATCCATGACAACTTTGAATTCCCTACTCAAGTCAGGGAGTTTCAGAATTGGTGCTGTCACTAAGCTATGCTTGAGTTGATCAAAACTTGATTGTTCGACAAGCGTCCACACTATGGAAACCTTCTTTTTTTGGTAGGTTTGTGAGGGCTGTTGCAATTAAGGCATAGTCCTTAATGAAGATCCTGTACCATCCTGTTAGCGGGGTGTTTTTTAGCAAGGAGATAAATTTTGAGTAGTATGCCTCTAGAAACAGGCCCAACTGTTCAACTTAAATAACTCATTCATCCTCTGAGTTTTGTATGCAGCTGGCATGTACCTTCCTTGTACTGCTTCTTTTAGTTTAACCCAAGTTATCATGCTTTCCATGACTGCTTGATCTTTACACCACTACTTCCACCAAAGCCTAGCTTCGCCGGTGAGTTTGAGCTTGGCAATCATAGCCTGGTTTGCAGGTGCTATTCTTGCTGCACTAAAGTAATCCTCCATGGATTCAATCCATACTTAGGGATCAGCTTCAACAATCTTTCCTTTCTCGTCAAATTTCGATGGTTTGATTTGTTTGAGAAGAAACTTCTTCTCTTGTGCCTTTATGCAGGAACAAAATTGCGTTTGGGGTTGTATATGGTTTCAATTTAAACTTTTGAGTTAAGATTGCATTTACACATCTCTTCATAACTTATCTCAATGGGAGGAGCAGGGTTATTTATGGGGGGGGGCATGACGGAGTCCCTCTCCTCCACCTAGGCGGCCAGATAGACCCGCCACCATGCAACTTACATTCTGGGGGGGACAAAGGGAAAGTGGGGGGGAGGGAGGTGGCACACGTGTGCCCCTCCTCCCCATCATCATTGTCGTCTTTGTCTTCATCAACGCCTTCGCCATCAATGGCGTCTTCTACTACTTCCCCTCCCTCCCACGAGCTGGTGGCATTGATAGGGGGAAAGTAAGAAAAAATTCAAATAATTTTAATTCTTTAGGGAGGGTCCTATGGGACATGGGGGGGTTATTACAACTAAGTTGGACTTAGCTTTACGGTCTTTCAAAACAGCTTACAAAGTCACCACGTGCTTAACTCCATTTAAGTTGGCTTATGGACTTGAAGCAATGGTCTATGGAGTTCATAGTTCCTAGCCTAAGAATGGCAGTCACTCATAGTTTATCCCCTAAATAATCAATGCATCATATCCTATAGCAATTAATGTAGTTGAAAGAAGATAGATTATTGCTCACTATATATAACCAATAGTGCATTCACAAAGGCAAGCTTGGGTTAACCGTTATGTGAAAAAGAACATTTTTAAATAAAGAGACCTAGTGCTAGTGTATAACTCAAAGCTTCGCAAGCACCCAAGGAAGCCCAATCTTTTTCAAAATCCATAGTAATATTTTATTTGAACTTTTGGCCTACCATTAGCTCAATGATGATACTATGTTGACTTCTTGTGCACTATCATATGTTTGGAAGTCAACTCCCTAATAACCTCATTCAAAAAATATTTACCATGATCATTGACAAGCTCAATAGGACAACTGAATCTAGTCATGATATTAGAATAAAGGAATTCATCCACACTTGCTACTTTATTATCCCTTAATACCTTATAAGCTTCAACCCATTTAGTGTAGTAATTTGTGCACACCAAGATATACTGATTCATGTTGGAAGAGAGAGAGAGAGACAGAGTGGAGCAGAAGATGAGCCTAAGCTGATTGTTGTTCTTCTTCCATTATTCTTCCATCATACTAACTGAAAGAGACTTACACACATAGGTATGACTAACCAAGACTAATTGTGGTTAAGTCACTGACTACACCAACTTATTGAATGTCACACATGTGTACAGCTATATCCAACGGTCACACACATAAAGATAAGCTAACTGAAGAGTAATGGGAGCTTGATATTCTAACGCTCCCCCTCAAGCTCAAACCATCTAATAAACTCCAAGTAGCTGTCTGAAGTATATGAACTTTTCTTTACCAAGAGACTTGGTAAATATGTAGGCTACTACCTGGTCTTCAATCTTCACATAAATCAAGTCAATCTGCCATGTAAGAACCATTTCTTTGATGAAATGGTAGTGAACCTCAATATGTTTGGACCTAGCATGGTAGATAGGATTGCTAGCCAACATAACACTACTGAGGTTGTCTCAATGCAATCTCACTCTGCTTTCCAGCTATATTCCCAAGTCTTTCAACAATTTCATCAACCAAGCCGCTAAGGCAGCTCCTCTATACTCAGTATCTGTACTAGACAATGCAACAGTAGGCTGTTTCTTACTCTGACAACTGATCATACTGCTGTCCAATCCAAATGCATAACCACTGGTTGACCTCCTGTCATAGGCAAAACTAGCCCAATCAGCATCAGTAAACCCTGTCAAGTCAAGGGATTTTCCATATGCATAAAACAACCCATAATCTGTAGTACCCTTTACATATCTCATGATCCTCCTGACTACATCTAAATGTGGTTTGCGAGGCTTCTGCATGAACTGACTAATCAACCCCATTGCATAACATAAGTTAGGACGGGTAATAGTCAAGTATATCAAGCTACCCACCATCTATCAATACATGGTCACATTCTCTATGTCATTTCCAACATCAATCTACAGCTTGACATTCTGATCAAGAGGTGTCTCCATAGGCTTGCATTCAGCCATAATGTACTTCTGTAACATGTTATGAGCATACTGCTTCTATAGTAGCCATATACCTTGAGGCATAGAGACTACCTCAATCCCAAGAAAATACTTCAGTTTAGTAAGGTCTTTGACTCTGAATTTAGCCTGTAAACATGATTTAATTTCAGCAATTCCCTCTTCATCATCTCCAGTGATGATAAGATCATCTACATAAACCACTAGAAATACATATCCATGATCTTTCTTCTTTGTGAACAGACTGTGATCTGCATGATCTTTCTTCTTTGTGAACAGACTGTAATTTGCATCACCCAATCTAAATCCATGTTGCTATAAATAACTGATGATTTGAGCATTCCACGCTCTATGTGCCTATTTCAGGCCATATAAATCCTTTTTCAGCTTACATACATGTGTAGGAAAGTCCGGGTGAACATAGCCTTCCGGCTGCTCCATGTATACTTCCTCAACCAAATCACCATTCAAGAAATCATTCTTGACGTCCATTTGCCATAATTTCCAACCTTTGTATGCCATATTGCTGTGCATACTCTTTTGCAACCAGCCTGGCCTTATAGCATTCTAACAAACCATCTAACTTTCACTTAACCTTATACACCCATTTGGAGCCAATGGGGACTTTGCCTTCATGCAACTCAACCAATTCCCATGTCTCATTTTCAGCCAGGGCTGCATACTCCTCATCCATGGCAGCACACCAGTTATCATATGTAACTACATCATCAAACTTTGTAGGTTCTTTGTAACTTGTCACACTAGCCATATATGCATAATGGCGGATTGAATAACCAGTGTATGTAAACCTATCTCCGTAACTGTGGCTCACTCATATCTCTCATATCTCCGTAACTGTGGCTCACTCTGAGCTTGCCTCTCATGAATCTCTCATATCTCCGTAACTGTGGCTCACTCTGAGCTTGCCTCTCATGAGGCAGTACATAATGACTCTGCCTTGCTCCAGTTGTCATAACAAATAGAATGCCCAACTCACTATCCAAACTATCACTGCTGGATGACTCATAACCTAATGTAAGTGCACTTGTCACATCCTCAACCATCTTTTATTTTCCCTTATCCAATCTCCCCCTCACTGGCATATCTATGTCAGTGGACGTAGGAGTACGACTCCGCAAGTGTCCTAACCAAGGACTTACTATAGGTGACCCATCACCTGTAGGACCACTCATAGATGTACTCACTGTCGGTGTATTTCTAGCATTACTAGTGCTAGCTGATCCATCAGTAGCTACTGCAATTGGATTACCATACCACAATGCTAGCTCATCAAAAACAACATCTCTACTAATCAATGTCTCATGTGTAGATGGTACATAACACTTGTAAGCTTTCCGGTCTTGTGCATAACCAAGGAACACACTCTTGAAAGCTTTAAGATCCGATTTCTTCCTCTTTTCATCAGGAACATGCACATATGCAATGCTGCCAAATACCTTCAAGTGTCAAATGTTAGGCTTATGACCATACAACTTCTCATATGGAGTTACATCATGAATCCCTACTATAGGGGTTCTATTCAATACATAAACAACAGTCACTACTGCTTCAGCCCAATAACCATTTGGCAAACTCTTCTCATTCAGCATAGCTCTTGCTGATTCCATCATTGCCCTATTTTTCCTTTCTACTACACCATTTTGCTGCGGTGTATAGCTGCAACTTAACTGTCTTCTGATCCCATGTGTAGCAAGGTACCTTTCAAAGTAATTAGAGGCATATTCTCCACCTCCATCTGATCTAAGATATGAAATTTTACAACTCAACTCATTTTCAGCATGCTTCTTGAAGTCCTTGAATGCATCAAACGCATCATCCTTATGTTTCATTATGTAAAGCCAAGTATACCTACTAAAATCATCAATGAAGAATACATAGTAACAAGCACCACCAAACGAAGCATTATGAGACGGACCCATACATCTGAATGTACCAATTGCAAGGGTCGTGAGCTATTCCATACATGTCTCATAAATGGAAACCGTGTTTGCTTTCCAAACTGACATTCATCACATACATGTCCAAAGTCATGATACTTGAACTTAGGTAGTCCAAGCACAAACTCCTTTTGCATAGATTTTAGCTTTTGTACATTCACATGGCCAATCCGCTTATGCCATATCTCAACATCCCGTATAGCATCATCATCATGTGCAAACATGGATACTTTCAATTCTGGAATTGACGCATCAAGAGTAAACATTCTGCCATCTCTTCGGCCTCTAGCAATCAATTTGCAGCCATTACCATATTCTTCAACAAAGCATCCATCTCTATTAAATCTCACCTGCAGATTCTGTTCCACCATCTGTCCAACTGACAAAAGATTCTTGGTTATTGTAGGTACATATAGTACATCATTCATGCTCTGTTTCTTGCCATTAGGCATCAACATGGGAACAATTCTTGTGTGTTGAATGTCATGTTGGGTGTCATCCCCAGTACACACATAACCATGTGAACCTACAACCATCTCATCAAACCATTCTCCATGGGGTGTCACATGATTTGAAGCCCCTGAATCAATGTACCATCTCTCATCTATGTTCTGTCTAGACGCATTCTTAGACACATGCTGCATGGCAAACAATCTGTTAACCTGCCTAGCTATTTTAGCTTAGGTACTCCTTTTTCCTATTCCCTTCATATTTTCACTGCACCTTCACCCATGCCCGTCTACATTTACAAATTGCATAGGAGGGAGCCAGACACTCTTCTACTAGGATTTAGAGTGCACTTTTATATTTAAAATGAGCCTTTCCTCTTTTGCACTTACCCTAAACTTTTGAGGTTGTCCTTGAGCTTTTTGCCTTTTTTCCTCTTATTTCTTCAACTAGGCCACCTTGTTTTACTTTTCCCCATGTCTTTTTAATTTTCTTTTCGATTTCTTTGCATTGGGGTTAACATTAACCCCCTCCTAGCTGAGAGTGCCAATCCCATGGCACTTGCAGGCATTTGTTGATGAGGGCTCCGGTGGTTGAAGGGTTGCCATGTGGGTCAGGGAGCTTTGTGGATATTGGACATGGAGAATAAGCATCACCAAATTGAATGAGAGATTGGGGAGGTCAAGGATAGATTTGAGTGGGTAATGGGAGCCCCCAATGTTGGTGGTTATTATATTTTTTGAGTGCACCTAAAAAAGAAAAAGGAAATGAACTACTTGGGGGTGTGTCTACCTCACCGTGCAGTGCATGGTGTCTGTTTGCCAATGAGATTGGAGTTGCGTGAGAGCCTGCGGTGTTGTCCCACACTTGAGGACCCAATTTGTGTACAAGGGGAGATGTTGTGCATGTGTGACTTAGGGAGACATTTCTACCGTGGGCGAACACAAACTCCCTAGGTATGTCCTAGGATGGGTGCTCAAAGGGGATTAGGTATTTTGTATAAAACGAAAAAAGTGAATTAAGAAGCCCATTTTTGTGCGTGGCGAAAACTAGCTCTCTTTTCCTTTTCTTCTTTTTGTACTTGCTTGCTTGAGCTTGTGCTTGAGAGAGTGTGTGTGAGGAAGTGAGCGTGTGAGGGTGAGGGACCGTGGTGTGGAGAAGGTCTCCATCTTCTCCTCTCTTCTTCTTCTTCTCTTCTCTTCTCTTATCTTGCATAAGACAATGAAATATGAAGCTTGGAGCTTGAGGATCGAACTTGCTTGAGCATGCACCTTGGATCGTGGAGCTACCAGAGTGCTCAAGGGAGGAGGCAAATCGATCAAGCATGGAGGTAAACTCACTACACTCGTAGGTGTGAGAGCGCATACAACTATATGAGAGGTAGCCACATTGCACTTGGCTTGAAACGCTTGAAGCAATAAGTAGTCCATGGGTCTTGGTGGTTGAGCAAGAAGCTCCCATAGATGTCTCCATGGCAGTATCCTCCATATGCATCCTTGGGTCACAAGGTATATTTATCCCACCAACCCTCAATACATTTTCTTAACAAGACAAAAGCTTCCTTCTCAATTTGTTCAACATTGGAGCCAAAAACGCTTCAAAAAATGCCCTTCTATTAATAATAGGGTTAAGGAAAGGGCCAAATAGAGTTTGCCAGATGTGCAAGAATATGGTACTCTTATCTTCTCTTTTTTGGAGAAACTAGAGTTCATTTTGTGATTCTCTCCACCTTTTTAGCCAATGTCTCCAAAGTTGGACATATTTTGGTAGTCTCAAAGTTCTTATTTACTTACAAAATCTAACAGAAGATGTGATAAAGATGGAGTGAACTTAATTACGACTTTTGAAAGTTGAGAGATATTTTAATATTCTATTTTCCACCCAATATATTTTAATCAGTCTTTTTAATGTTCATGTTTAGTTCATTCACCTTTCTCTTTGAGCTTCTTTCTCAAAGGGTTCATTCTTTTTATGACATCTACAAGGTACCCTTCTTGTTTAGTAAATTCATGCACTATCTATAGTCAAGGAGCATACATAAATTGAGAGCCTAAAACCTTTAGCATAAATGACTAGGTTACCATGTTGCCCTCTTGCAAGGGCTCTCACAAGATGAAAATATATTTTCCTTCATTTCATTGGGTAAGGTTGTTGTTTTATTGGCATTGTTGTTCTATCCCCTTTCTTGAATTTAGTGAAGTGCTTTGATAGCTCTTGGGGTTTCTTTTTGTTGTTGACTTCCAAACTTTTTGGGTGTCCTCTCTTTTCCTCCTTCAACCCTTTGCACCTTAGGCAGACTGGCATGTCCCCTTTGGTGCGTCTCGTTTTAGGTGGTCGGGGTTCCTTTGGATTTCTCTCAGAGCTTACCTCTAATTCTAAGTTGAACTCACAACCCTTGCTAGAGGATGGAGTCTCCCCTAGTGGTTGCAGCTCTCTGAGGTCAACTCCATCCTAAGAAGAGGTGCGAGGACTAGCCCTGCCTTGCTACTCATAGTCCATCACACCTAAGTGATCTAGTCAAGTGCAATCACATTCGGTTTTGAAGATTCCTCTTTCAATTTTGAATACATTGGATCTCCGTAGCTTAGAGTCTAGTCCTCTTTGTTTGATCACTCAGCCATCAATGTCATACCCTATCATCTCAACCTCTTCTTCATTGTTTTCATTTGAGGAATAGCAATCCTTGTACTCATTATCTGCGTTGTTGCCATCTGATGACTCATCATCATCTAGGTCTCTATTCTTGTTTCTCTTTCCATCCATGATTAGTGCCCAAATTGTACATAAGGTTTAGGTCGTGCACTTTGGTCCATCGCCATCTCGGTTCCTCCAACAGATCTTGGAACAGCTTGAGGTTAGTGACTGGGTGACCAGCTAACTCCCTTATTAAATACTTAAGAATCCCCTAGAG
This sequence comes from Lygodium microphyllum, assembly GCF_053477565.2. NCBI lineage: Eukaryota > Viridiplantae > Streptophyta > Polypodiopsida > Schizaeales > Lygodiaceae > Lygodium > Lygodium microphyllum. Next base: position 24,692,978 of record NC_141138.1, on the reverse strand, counting down.
TTCAAGTCTGTTAAACGTGACATGGAAAGGAGTGTGGTAGGGTCTTACCCCTTGGAATTTGAGGTGCAGTGGCTTTATGGGAGCCACTGGCTATCCTTGCAGCTTGCTTATAATCTTCTTCGTCATCTAAGAACAACAGGTCAATGGTGGCTAGCATGTGCATCCAATCTCGCACTCGTTTTGGGTATGGAATGTACATTGTCAAAGGTCCACATGCATTCCTAGTTTGGGTGTCTCCTTTCAAGATAGAGGAGATGGCCTCTAAGTCAATTGCCGTGGTCCTCCAAGTATCCAACTCAACTCTAGTTGCTTTCGATCTATTACCTTGGAATATGAGGCTGTTACCCTAGTCTTTGATTACCTGTGTGTTCCTCATCCATGATCTACCTAGCAAGATATCATAATCTACTCCCCTCATAACGATGAAGTTAACCGAGAATAGGACACATGCTATGTTCAAGGGCTAGTCCTTCAATGCTTCGAATGGCTTAACTTTCATGCCATTAGCTAGCATGACATTAAACCTTACAGTCTCCACCGACGAGTTACCCCAAACTTGCAAAACTGCATGGATAAGAACACTGACTCCTGGTCCCATGTCTACAATCCCCTTCCTCATGACATCTCCTAGTGTTGCCACTAGTAGGATTGCATGCATCTCCGTGCCTTCCCAGAAAGCATTCACATGCAAGCACTTAGGCACTGAGTTCAATGTGAGGCTTGGTATCTTCATGGCTATGTCATTCTCATGCAAGTCGACTAATCCTGGCTCATTAGATCCCTCTACCCATTGCTTCAATTCTCACCATAATGAAGGGCTTTGCCTAAGAAAATCCCCCATCGGCAACGTTAGAGAGCTGATAGCAATGTCATAAGCACGTCATTAGTCACTTGCATTTCATCTTGCCCTACACTCTTTTGCCATCGATCTTGAGTAGTTCATTAGTCACTTGCCCTACACTCTTTTGCCATCGATCTTGAGTAGTTCATTAGTCACTTGCCCTACACTCTTTTGCCATCGATCTTGAGCAGTGTCATAAGCAGGTCATTAGTCACTTGCTCTCCTCTCATTAGTGTGGTCACACTATCCATTTTTAGTGTCACTTTGGTGTTTGCCCTCTTTTTCCTCTAGTCTTCTTTCCTATAGAGGCCACATCTAGGTTGCTAGGTCCTAGCAATGAAATATTGGCGTGCTTCATTTGTGTCGTAGTCATGATGTTCAACGAGATGGGAGTGGCCTCACCATCAAGTGTTTTGACTCCAAATAGTCCCAAGGCCACAAAAGGTATGATGGCTAAGCTAGTAGATGGTTTTTGCCTGGGACAACATTCAGTAGTTGGCAATGCACAGTATCGTGACCAAACCTATCATTGTTGGCACAAGGTCTGGATCTAGGATCTGTGCGCTCAGCTGGAAGGTGGTTCCCTTCACAAGCACGTGAGGTTGCGTAGGTCTTCTAATCATATCCTGGGTTTTAGCTAGCTCTAGCTTTACATCCACCAATTCTTCCCTTTCTCTTGGTTGCTCTGACTAGATCTCTCGCTACTGGCTGTAGCTCTCTTTGAGGCTCGAGGCTGTGCTATCTCAGCTTGTGGCTCTTGATCTCCTCTCCTTGAGTAGGTCATTTATGTGTACGGTTTCTTCCTCTAGCTAGCACATCCCTTTGCATATTCGAGTTGTCTACCAAGGCTTTGTAGAGCTCTTCACTCCTAATTCCTTATGAATACAATGGAGACCTCTCCCTCACTAGGTCGCTCTACGGGGCTTAGATTCTCTTAAAGAGACTCTACATGTGGCTGACGTAATCTCTAATGTCCTCCTTCTCCTTTTGATTGGCATTCATTAGTCAAACAATAAGGTTATTTGAGTACCCACCTCAGAGAATCTCTTGATGGAGAGACTCTTAAGGGTATTAAAGCTATTGCATTCAACATAATCTAGACTAGTATACCACGCCTGTCCTTTATCTCTGAGACAAATACCGAAAGCTTGTGCATGCTGAGCATGGTTGAGTTGCTTGGCAACTACGGGTATCTTTTGTTGGCTCCTCGAACTTGGAGTGTTTCCTTGTCTCGCTAACAATGAAGTTGTTAGGGAGCTCCACTTTGCTCTACAACTATGATGTCTATAAGTCTCTTTGTGAGAAGCTCATTGAATGTGAGATTGGCTTCTATGCTCGTTCCCTCTCCACATTGGGTCCTGTCCTATTCTGATTGGCAAGCGCTAAGACTCACTAGACCTCTCACATTTCTATTTGTTGCCTCATCTTTGAGCTCAATGTTCCTAGTTGTAAGCAGCTATGCCCTACATCACCTTCGTGGACAATCTCTGCTCTTTCTCAAGGTCAGTTATGATGTCCTTAGCTAGCCTACCATGATGCTCCATTTTGGTTTGTAAATCATATTGATTGATCATTTGTTGGATATCGATTGGAAAATGATCAAATGATCAATCATCTTGTGAGTCCGAGTCTGGTGTGTCTAAGTCGATTGTCCGAATATCAAATGGATCATGAAAATCGAATGGCCTGAGATCGAGTCTGGTGTGTCTAAGTCGATTGTCCGGATTGGATAGTCCGAGCTTGGTTATCCAAGTTTGAGTCTATCCAACTCATACTAGCTAATGACATCTGATCGAACACTGAACTATAGGCATCCGAGTGGCCAAATTGGATTGTGCAGGTCCAAGTGGTACAATTCTGGGAATTGGACTTCGCAATGTGCATCCAATTTCAGTGGATCAAACACACAGCGAGGTAAAATATCAATTTGTTTGGTCCCTATAGGTGACGCTAAGCCTTGGAAACTTCCAGAATCACTAGTCAAGTGCTAAGGAAGATTTTTGTGTACACGGATTAGTCAAAAACCTCCAAATCGGTATTCTCGGTCTTGTCTTTGCCCTGGAGCTCCAAATCTCTCCCTCTGTTTCAAAGCCCTAAAACTGAAAATGAGCTCTCTTCCCACTTCTTAGGGTTTTAGACTCCTCTCCAATACTCCTTGGATGCCTTTTCCTCTTCTTTGCTAGATTTTAACCACATTTTCCTTTTATTTAGACCTATTGTTGCACAAAACCCTATTGTGGTTTTCTTTCTCTTCCCCTATGCCTACAAATCACAAGAAAATGCTAATGCCAATCCAACTAACTTTTACAAACTTCAAAAATCCAAAACACTTACTTGCAACGAAGATCATACGTCCTTTCTTTGTACCTATTTACCTCAAGCACCAGTTTGGGAAAAACCCTCTAATGCTCGATTCGGAGTGCACAAGTACTCAAGGCTCAAATCCATTGGTCTCATCAATGAAACCAAAATGTGAGGTGTTTGACTCGATTGCTAAGACCCACAGATCGCTTATTGCTCAAGCATTTCAAGCCAAATGCTAATGGCTCTCTGTCACATAGCCATACGTGCTCTCAAGCCTACGAGTGTAGTGAGCTTACCTCAATGCCCGATCTAGTACCCCTCTCTCTCAAGCACCCTAGTAGCTCCATGATTTGATATGCAAGTTCAAGCAAACTCAATCCTCCACCTTCAAGCTCCATGCTACATGGACGCGTGCGAGACAAAAGAAGAGAAGAGAAGAGAATAGAATAAGAGAGGAGAAGATGGAGAGCTTCTCCACTACGGTCCCTCACCCTCACACACTCACACTTCCTCTCACAAGCACAAGCACATGCAAGTAGAGAAGAAGAAGAAGAAAAAGAGAGCCACTTTTTCCACACACCAGAATGAGCTTCTCTATTCACTTTTTGGCTTTTATACATGCCCTTATCCCTTTGGCCACCCATCCCTTTTTTTTTTACATAACTAGCCATCTTGCCAAGGTCCTCTTTTCCTATTTCCTTCTATTTACATTATGCCTTCACCTTTGCCCATCTACTCTTTACAACTTGCATAGGAGGGAACCTGGTGCTCTTTTAAAACATTTTGGGGGCTCTTTTACATTTTAAAATGCACCTTTGCCTTTGCCTTGACTTTTAAGGTTGCCCTTGCTCTTTTGGCCTTTTCTCCTCTTATCCTTTTGTCAGGCTCCCTTTTTTCACTTTTCTATGCATTTTGAATTTTCTCGATTTCTTCATTTCCTTTTTCTATGTCTTGCATTGGGGTTAATAGTAACCTTCAACTTGTAGATCATTGGGTGGAAAATCATTCTTTTCTTTTGCAATAAAACCGATGCCCAAGTCCAATTCTTTATACACACATAGCTAGCTCCCACTTAAGTTTATCATCATGACTCATGGCCTCTTTATAACAAGATGGCTCCCTTCAATATGTCAACATCACATAGTCGACCCTAGGCTAAAATGAGAGGACGAGAGATACGAGTAGCTGTATATAATACAATAAGCTAACTTGGAGTAAGAATTTTAGCCTCTAGTATTTCTTCTTAAGATATCATAGGACTCTTAGCCTACTGCTCAATAGATATCCCTGTTTGCTCCTCCACTAGTAGTAGAAGTAATATTTGTGCCCTCTTTTCATCCACGTTGGTGCATAGATCGGATGTTGTACGCTCGCGTAGTGAATGCCGGAAGGTCCCCAAGAACAAAAGAACTCTACTTTTTGCACAAAAAAACTCAAGGTAGAAAGCATGCACGACATGAACAAGAGACCAATTGGGTGCAATCTCCCCCCATGCCTTGTGTGAGCGCTCCACAAAGTATGTATTTTATGTATTAATCATCTTCAAGCTCAAATAATAGCCCAAATTACAAAATAGTAAGCTTTTAGCTTTTGAGTTTGGTTTAGCACAAAATAGGAATAAAGCTAACGGGCGATGCCCAAAGAGTCTAGTATACCCAATACAATGTCCAAGTACAAATAACATAATCGTACACCCATCCGCATACAAAATAATAAATAAATATCCAACGCCTCATTATATAGGCGCGACAAAATATAGGCGCCATGCCTAAGGTATGCACCCATTAAAATATAAATGATAAATCGAATACTCGCTATCCTCCAATGCTTTCCTCCGCCATTGCTGCTATCTCTACACATCAACTGAAGCATTCACAATCGTTAGTAAAATAATACAATTAAACCGACAAAAGTGAATACCTAGCAATCTTCAGCTACATAAATAAATCAACTGGTTAGAAATCAATCCTAACCTTAATTTATTATGAGTGCGCACTCTAAACTCATAAACATTTATTAATTTAATATGCATTTTGCAGAATCACCCGCTATGGAATCACCCATGTACACACTAAATTAATGAAACGCCCGAAAAGGATAGGCGTCCCCATCAACTTCTCGCACAAAGAATCCACTTTGTGTACGAGCCCCGGTCATCAAAGTTTACGGAATCCATCGTAAAACCTCACGGAATCCGCCGTGGCACGGAATCCACCGTGAAATATGCCTCCTAGCATCATACCCTCAATTGACCTCAATTGCTATTAGCTCAATGTGGAGCTAACAGAGTGGGGAAAGCATTTAAGTCTCTAGCGTGCATCCATCGTGCTTCTTCTACAGGATGGTTCTTAAATTTGACTAGATATCTAGAATATCTTTGGCCAGTTCTAGTGGTCATAAAGTCAGTATCTATGATAGCTTTAGGTTCCAGTATTTCAGTCTCTTTCTCTAACAAGGTGGGTTTTCATAAACAGGGTGTACAGGTAATTGGCCTCTAAAGGGTCTTAATAAACTAATATGAAATGTGTTGTAAATTTTCCAGTGAGGTGGTAATTCTAACTTGAATGCATTGTCATTAATTTTGTGAATGATCTTAAATGGTCCATAGAATCTAGGTGCTAATTTGACAACTGGGTATCTATCTACACTTTGTAATTTACGTTTTTCGATTCTCAACCAAACATAGTCATCAACTTTAAAATTCATTGCTTGTCTTTTCTTATTGGCTTGTTTGGTATATGATTGCCTGGGCTTTGGCAATCATGGCTTTAACCTCATCAAAAATAGTATTGTGCATACTAGCAATATCATCAGCACTTTGAATTCTATTTGACAAAGATGCAACAGGTGTAGACAATCTATAACTATAAATCACTTCAAACGGTGCTTTCTTTGTAGATGTGTGTGGTGTATTATTATATGCAAACTATAATAAATGCAAGTGTGTGTCCCATGTCTGTGGTTTAGAAATAGTATAAGCACGTAAAAGATCTAGTATAGTACTGTTAGTGGCTTCTATTTGTCCATTAGTTCAGGGTACATGTAACACATCATAGAGACTCTTTTCCCTGTCACCATGCATCATAAAGGGAATAGTACATGTATCCATAATGTCATGCTGCGTATCATCCCCTATGCAAACATATCCATGAGCACCTTCTACCAATGTTTCAAACCACTCTCCATGAGGAGTCACGTGGTTAGATGCCCCTGAGTCTATATACCATACATCATCTACTTTGCCTTGTGGAGGCAACCCTTTCTTCACATGTTGCATAGAAAACAACCTGTCATCCTCTTGCATACCACTAGAAGAAACATAATTACCATGTTGTTTCCCTCTTGCTCTCTGATCATTCTGATTCTTGTAGCAATCCTTAGCTACATGCATGTATTTGCCACAATAATGGCAATCCTTATTTGCATTTGATTGCTGTCCATGACTCATTTGAGGCTGCTGCCAAGTGCCTCTTCCTCTAGCTGAATGACCCCCTCTTCCACAAGCATTTAAGGCACCTCTATTTGCTTGAGACTATCTATTTTGCCATCTAGTAGCTTGTTGTCCACAGGTTGCATATGCATTTCCAGCACCTCTTCCTCTAAAAATTGATATTCCTCTTCCACCTCTACCCATTTGATTGGAGTAGAAGACACTGTCCCTACTATTTTCAGACCCACTAGAACTTGTATTGAGTCCAAGTTTCACTTCTTCATGCAATAGAAGTACCACAAGTTCATCAAAGTCAGGCTGCTCATGACGCACTGAAATGGAAGTATCAAACTGCTTATACTCCTGTCCAAGTCCATGGAGGGTAATAGCCACCAAATCATCATCCTCAACTTCAGCTCCAATTGAGCCTAGTTGTTCTACAATGGATCTGATCTCACTGACATAGACTTCAATAGACCTTGCATTCTTGGATATGTGGCTGAATTTTTGCTTTAGTCGTGTCTTTCTCACATGAGTGACATGCCCATAATTCTTCATCAATAAGTCCCAAGCAGCTTTTGGGGAAGTACAGTTTGCAATTTGCATAGCCTTTGTGTCTGACACACATAATGACAACCAATGCAAGACCTTGCTAGCCTTTTCCAACCAAGTCATGTGTGCCCTTAACTGATCATGTGTTGGAGGTCTATCCTCTGATAGCTTGGGCTCAACTTCAAGACCTATGACTAGGTCCCAAAAGCCTCTTCCAATTAAGAAATTAGACATTCTGAATTTCCATAGAACGAAATGGTTGTAGTCCAACTATTTGAGTGATATTATCCTTCTCTCATGTGTTTGCCATTTTCAAGGTCTTCAGGTTTGCAAAACCAGTAAATTTTAGTTCACACCGATATCATACACTTCCAAACATGTGGCAAAGCACCAATGCTTGTCTAGCTCCTTAGGCAACAATGCCACATATACTTGCCACAAACTGTTAACAATCAGCCCCACTACAAAAGTTGTAGTAAATCAGTTCAAAAACTGAGTATTTAATGCTCAAAACATTCCACCTTTACAAAACTAGTCAATTTTCCAAAATGCCAGTAGGAAATGTACTCCAATACCCTGTAATGCAACCAACTTTTACTGTGAAACTACAGCAATAACCACTATTGCATTCTCAGTCGTACTGTCTTTTGTACTCATTCAACTGTAGTTGCAATGCATCAAGCTTCTCAAGCTGAACAAGCTTTACAATCTGAATAACTTCAAGTATTCAGGTCTTGCAACTAGAAGACTATGTCCATTAGAGAAGCTGAAAACCTTTTTGTAGAGATAGCATCAATATCTTTGATTGGATCTGGAGCATTTCCAACAATGTAAATTTACATTTTCTTTGTCCTTTTCTACTATTTCTTGTGCATTTGCAGCCAATGCTACTTCTACCTTCTTTGCTTGTTGTTTTAACTGTTCTGTGGTATCTCTCAACACACTAATTAGTTGCTTTGTCTATTTAGTCTATGACATCCTTTGCTATGCACACCATCTTGACAGCACAATGATTTAACATAGGCCTAGTTCTGAGATTGCATAAATACCTGAGTTATCCCTCTGCTGCCATGTAGGCTTATACGATTGTTTCCCATTGTCTTGCAACAAATTTGTCATCCCACAACAACTGTAGCCCAGAGATGAATGGAAATTTCAGTAAATTTTTATATTAGTTGCACTATAATCTTCAATTGAGAAGGGACTCATTCCAAGAGCATTTGATCCACATTGTTCAACATCTCTAAGCTAAAATATTTAATGCAGTACTTGGCCCGCAAGCATCTCTTCTACTTTGGGTGGCATTGAAAAATAGAAAGCAATTTCGATACCACTATTCTCCTCATGAGTGCATCCATCTGCACTTTGACCACTGTGCTTGGGTGCATGAGAGCAGTGGGCCTTCTTCCTTTCAACAGCCATGACCGCGTTGTGTAGCATCCACATAGTTCATAGAGGAGGTCTAGTCTAGTAAACTTCCCTCCTATTACACTTGCAAGTCTTTGACACCCTAAGCTAGCATATAAGACCAGATTGGTTGATAAGGGCTTTAAGCAAGAGAAAGGGGGTGATTTTGATGATATCTTCTCTCCTGCTGTCAAGTTGCCTATCCTGTGCTTGGTCTTAGCCTTGGTTGCTCAATTAGAGTTGGATCTTTATCATATCAATGTTAAGACAACTTTCTTATCTACATGATGGCATTTATATACAACAGCCTAAGGACTTTTTGGAAAGAGATAGGGAACACCTAGTGTCCAAATTGAAGAAGAGCCTCTATGGGCTTAAGCAAGCACCTAAGGAGTGGTACCATAATTTTAATGCTTTTATGCACTCATAAGGGTATTCTAGCAATGATATAGATTTGTGTCTATACACAAAGAAGGCTTGTGATCATACCCTTATTACCTTGGTACTTTATGTTGATGATATGCTTATTAATATGAATGCTATGTTGAGATATCGAGCTCCACTCGTGATATGCCAGGGTGATCGTTGTGCATTTATGTCACCGACTTGTCAGTTGTAGATGCGGTTGGTACACCGCCCATGAATAATAGCTACATGATAGCTATCCTTATCTACTCTAGTTCGTGGCTCAGTTAGTATGCCACCTTAGTTAGTTGAGTTTGGTTTGAGACCCATATAGAGGGTTCTTCTATTTTCTTTGTACTTGAGTTCTTTTGGCTTACACAAGTAAGAAGAGGAAAACTGTTTTCAGCCTCCACCCTTGTGTGTCTTCCCCCATTGTGCAAGCAAGAAAGCTTCAAGCGAGACTCCTTCCTTCTCTCCCACAATCTTGACATGGTATCAGAGCCTTGTTCGTGGTAAGGAGCTCAAGAAAGCAAGCCAAGCTCGCGGTGTTCTGGTAAGAGGAGCAGTGTTGCTTTCATTTTCTGTTTTGGGAGCAGATCTCTGCAGGTAGCACAGCCGGAAATTGCAGGAGTGCATTGTCTCAGGTTGAGACGCCCTTCGCGCTGAAGCAAGAGGGCAGTATATGCTGCGGGTGAGAGCTTTAGCTCTCGGCGACCCTGTTTTTTTGATTTGAGGCCATTTCGGGGCCTGTTTTGGAGGCGGAAGTTTTCTGCACGCACTCAGAAAAAAGCCCTGTTTTATGCTGTGCAGCCACTGTTCTACAGGTCGGTGAAAAGTTACTGTAGAAATTGCATCGTATGCTTATGTGCAGAGACATTGGGAGTTACAGAATCATCCTTGGTTCCTGTTTATGCAAAATCGTCACTAAGAAGTGACTGTGTGGTCAAATACCACCTTCGCCAGTTTTGCAGATTTGCCCTTGTGAGGCTGAAGCTGTGTTCTTTGCAGTGACAGAACTTTTTGCAGTATTCTATAATGGCGTCTGATTCTCTCTCACAGATTGTCACTGAAAAGCTTGACAAGAACAACTTCCAAGCATGGAAGTTTAGAATGACGAATTTCCTTATGGGAAAAGGATATTGGGAATTTGTTGCAGGAAATGAAGAAGAACCAGTTCTTCCTGATGTTCCCAATCAACAGCAAATGCAGGCATTTAAAGCATGGCATGAGAGAGCCAGGAAAGTTATGTATTGGCTGTCTATCAGCATTTCAGACTCTATGATTGTGCATATTCAAGATGCAAGTACGCCAAAGGAGGCATGGGATACTCTGTCAAAGATGTATATCACAAATGCACAAGCCAGGAAAATGCAGCTCAAGCAAGAGTTGCACAATGTGCAAAGAGAAAATATGAGCATCAATGACTACCACATGAAGGTGAAGAAGATTGCAGATGCACTTGCTTCCATTGGGTCGCCAGTGGAAGATGACGATTTAGTTTCCGTGACCTTGAATGGTCTAGGAAAGGATTATGCACAGTTTCGGACATCCATTTCAGTTCGTGAAAGATTTCCTGATTTTGAGGAGTTGATTGCTCTTCTAATTTCTGAGGAGCAGAGAAATGGTGGTGCATCTTCTTCAGGAGGAACTTCAAAAGAAGCTGTCTTCTACTCAAATGCTGGAAGAGGTAGAAGCAGAGGTAGAGGAGGCCGATTTGGAGGCCGTGGTAGAAATCAGAATATGCAGCAAACTCAAGAAAACCAGTCCTATGGAGGAGGACGTGGTAACTCTAGAGGCAGGGGGAGCCAAAGAGGTCGTGGTGGATGGCAAAGAGGCCAAAATGCAAACAGTAATGTTGAATGCTACTATTGTGGTAAAATGGGTCATATGGCTAAAGACTGCTATAAAAAGCAGAATGACATCATGAATGGAAAACTACAACAAGGGAATTATGCATCTTCTAGCAGACAGGGTGATGACAGAAATGAGCATTTGTTCATGGTGCAGCACATGAACAATTATGTGACAAGTGCAGAAGAAAGCAATGGTGTATGGTACGTTGACTCAGGTGCATCAAACCACATGACAGGTCATGCAGAATGGATGGAGGATGCAAGGAAAATGGAAAAACCAGGATTTGTGGAGACTGGTGATGATACTGCACATCCGATTGTGCAGATTGGAAAAATTCCTTTGTCTATGCAGGATGGAAAAAAGAAATACCTGTCCGATGTATTTCATGTCCCGAATATCACCAAGAATCTGGTTTCTGTTGGTCAAATGGTTGAACAGGGCTTGCAGGTCAGATTTAATCCTCATGGATGCTTTGTTGAGGATATGAAAAATAAAGGTCGCTTGATAGCAAAAGGAAAGAAGAATGGCAGAATGTTTACATTGGATGCAGACATGCCTGAATTGAGTGCAGCAATGTTTGCACATGGGACCGGTGTAGTTGCAGATATTGATATCTGGCATAAACGCATTGGTCATGTTAATGTACAGCGACTTAAATCAATGCAGGCCCAAAACATTGTTGCAGGATTGCCTAAGTTCAAGGTTGCAGAAATGCATAAGGTATGTGAAGCCTGTCAGTTTGGAAAACAGGCAAGGAAACCATTTCCTAGACATGTTCAAGAGAGTAAGAAGCCATTGGAATTAATCCACTCTGATGTGTGGACAACTAAAGCTGCATCTCTTGGAGGCTGTCATTATTTTGTCAGTTTTATTGATGACTATAGCAGAAAAGTTTGGGTGTATTTTATGAAAAAGAAAAGTGAAGTTTTTGGGCATTTCAAAACTCTTAAAGCTATGGTTGAAAAAGAAACAGGCTTGCAGATAAAATGCCTAAGGTCAGATGGAGGGGGAGAGTATCTCTCAAATGAGTTTGCAAGGTTCCTGCAGGAGCATGGCATAAAGCAGCAATATTCATGCAGTCATACTCCACAACAAAATGGAATTGCAAAAAGAAAAAACAGGCATATTGGAGAGGTATCTGGTGCCATGCTCAATGAAAAAGACTTGCCAGATTTTTATTGGGCTGAAGCAGTTGCTACAGCAGTCTACATAATGAACAGGACTCCCACTGCAGCAATACATGGAATGACTCCAGAGGAGAGGTATACTGGTAGGAAACCAGATATTTCTCATTTGAAAATTTTTGGTTGCATTGCCTATGTACATGTGCCAGATGAGCTGAGATCCAAGTTGGATCCAAAAGCTGAGAAGTGCATCTTTATTGGTTACTCTCTGCAGCAAAAAGGGTATAGATGCTATAACCCTTCTACTCGTAAGTTTACAGTGAGCAGAGATGTTGTTTTTTATGAGATGAGTAGCTGGTATAAACCAGTAAATGTGATTGATGATGTAGATGCACAAAATGGTAATGCTGCACAGAATTCACAGCAGCAGTCACAAAATATTAGTGGACCTGGAGCGTCCTCTAGCAGTGGTTCACATTCTTCGCCATGGACAGGCAGATTGAGATCAGGAGAATCTTCTCAAAGTAATGCAGATAGTGGTATGCAGGTATCACGAAAAGGAAAAGAGAAGGTTGATCAGCCCATGTTTGATGTGAATGCAGGTCACTCTTATGTGGATGGTGAATCCAGTGGCTCAGAACAGAGCATTGATGATGAGTTGGGTATTCCTTCTATTGTTACACCTGGAGTAAGGAAGACCAGGGATGTTTTGAGAGCACCTGGGAGTGAACCTACTTTGCGCAGGTCTACGAGAGCTAGGTATCCTGTGGATAGGCTGAAATATGATGGATTTACAGCCATTCACTATGCATATATGGTTAAAGTGATACAGGAACCAGAACCCACTTCTTTTGAGGAAGCCATGGGAAAAGAAAAATGGGAGAAAGCCATGGATGAAGAAATGGATGCCTTGGAAGCAAATGCTACATGGGAATTGGTACCTTTGCCTAAAGGTAAAAATGCAATTGGCTGTAAGTGGGTTTATAAGGTGAAGCACAATGCAGATGGTTCTGTGAATAGATACAAGGCAAGATTAGTAGTCAAGGGGTATGCACAAACATATGGCATTGACTATGAAGAAACATTCAGTCCGGTTGCAAGGATGGCAACCGTAAGAGCAGTCATTGCTATGGCTGCATCAAAGGGATGGTCTTTACATCAGATGGATGTAAAGAATGCCTTCTTGCATGGTGATTTGCAAGAAGAGGTCTATATGGAGCAGCCACCAGGTTATGTGCATGCTGTTCATCCTGAGTTTGTTTGCAGATTGAAGAAAGCCTTGTATGGCTTGAAGCAAGCACCTAGAGCATGGTCTGACAAGATAGGACAGTATCTTGTCACTATTGGCTTTCAGATTTCCAAGGCAGATTTCTCACTTTATGTGAGAAAAACAGAGAAAGGTATTATGCTACTTGTCATTTATGTTGATGATTTGATTATGACAGGTGACAGTGATGAAGACATCCTTCATGTGAAAATGCTATTGAAGCAGAAGTTTGAGATGAAGGATTTGGGAGAGCTGCGTTATTTCTTGGGCATTGAGGTGATTAGATCACCAAGTGGGATACAGCTCTTGCAGAGGCAGTATGGATTGGACATGCTGTCCAAATATGGGATGACAGGTTGTAAGCCTATTTCAGTTCCTTTGGAGCAGAATGTGAAGCTGAGCGCAGATGCAGGTGAGCTTCTGGAAGACCCTACTATGTACAGACGCATAGTAGGAAGCTTGATTTATATGACTATTACCAGGCCAGATTTGAGCTATGCTGTTGGATTGGTAAGTCAGTTTATGCAGGCTCCAAGGAAATCGCATTTGGATGCGGCTAGACGCATACTCAGGTATGTGAAGTCCACATTACAGTATGGACTATTTTATGAGACTGGGGTTCAGATACAGTTGCATGGATACACTGATGCTGATTGGGCTGGTAGTATTACTGATAGACGATCTACCAGTGGATATGTGTTCTCTTTTGGGAGTGCTGCAGTCACTTGGAGCAGCAAGAAACAGCCTACAGTTGCCTTGTCGAGCACAGAGGCTGAGTACAGGGGTGCAGCAATGGCTGCATGTGAGGTAGCTTGGTTGCATAAGCTACTTTATGATATGCATCAGTCTACAGATGGACCAGTTGTCATTTATTGTGACAACATGAGTAGTATACACTTGGCAAATAACCCAGTCTATCATGCTAGAACAAAGCACATTGAGGTGCATTATCACTATGTGCGGGAGAGGGTTTTACTAGGTCTTATTGATCTAGTTTATGTCAGCACAGAGGATCAAGTAGCTGACATATTCACGAAGGCATTGGGCGCAGAGAAGCTGCGCAAGTTCAGAGACCTGCTTGGTGTGCAGGAATTGGGATTGAGCTCGAGGGGGAGTGTTGAGATATCGAGCTCCACTCGTGATATGCCAGGGTGACCGTTGTGCATTTATGTCACCGACTTGTCAGTTGTAGATGCGGTTGGTACACCGCCCATGAATAATAGCTACATGATAGCTATCCTTATCTACTCTAGTTCGTGGCTCAGTTAGTATGCCACCTTAGTTAGTTGAGTTTGGTTTGAGACCCATATAGAGGGTTCTTCTATTTTCTTTGTACTTGAGTTCTTTTGGCTTACACAAGTAAGAAGAGGAAAACTGTTTTCAGCCTCCACCCTTGTGTGTCTTCCCCCATTGTGCAAGCAAGAAAGCTTCAAGTGAGACTCCTTCCTTCTCTCCCACAATCTTGACATGCTAATGATGAGTTAGATGTCTTGAAGACTTATCTCAAGAAGATCTTTGAGATGAAGGACATGGGACATGTCTCACAGATACTTGGTATGCATATTACGTGTAATCGCTCTACGGGACTTCTCTACTTGTCCCAAAATAAGTACATTCATAAAGTACTTGAACAATTCCATATGCATGATGGTAAGCCTCTTGTCTATCCTTTACCTTCTCATGTGAAGGTTAGTCAAGCTGATTATCCATAGTCAAATGATGAGAGGGCCAAGATGGTCAAGGTTCCATATGCATCCATAGTAGGTACTTTAATGTATGCCATGATAGCCATTTATCCTAACATAGCATTTGTAGTGGAAGTTGTGGCATGCTATATAGCTACACTTGGTAGGCAATATGGGGACACCATGAAGAATATCATGTGATACCCTGAAAGGCATTGAAAATAGACAGCTAGCATACATGAGCCATGGGTACACTGACTCAGATTGTGCAAGACATGTAGACAGTTGGAAGTACATGTCTGGGTATGTCTTTATTGATGTTGGGGTGCTATCTCTTATGTCCAAGGTGAAAAAATGTGTGGCCTTGTCTAGTACTACCGCCAAGTACATTGTAGTCAAAACTGAGGCGGCTTGCAAGAAGGGCCTATGGTTAGGCTATTTGGTTATAGAACTTGGTATAAGTATAACTCTTACATTGCATTTGGATTCAACGAGTTTGATTCAGTTGGCCCATAATCCAATCTTCATGCAAAGACAAAGCACACTGTGGTGTGCTATCAGTTCATTAGAGAGGTGATAGAGGACAAGTCCATTGACTTTGTCAAGTTCCCTAAGCATAGGCCCACATATATTATTATGCACTAAGTCAAGTACCTTACTCATTTCTGACCTTTTTGTGACCCTTGTATATCTAGAAAGCATGGATGTTTAGCTCATAAGAAAAACTTAAATAAAGTGAGATAGCATTTCCATTTGTTTTTTAGACATCTATCCTGATCCATGATGCATTTTATTGCTTACTTATTGGAATTATATGATTTTTGATAGAAAGTATATGAAGGGGATACAAAGTTCCACATTTGGCTTTTTAGCTATAACAAGTGTTCACATGTGACTTTCCATGACTAACTGCCAAAACTAATGGAGTATCAAAGTCATCTAGCTAGCTAGTAGATATCAAGCTCTTGGTAATCTTGGACATATGGCATATATTCTAAAGAGTAAAGGTAGATCCATTTTTAAAAACAAACTACACATCACCTACATTAACTATGTCACATACATCATCATTACCAAGATGGATTGGTCCATGCCTCTATTGATGTCATGTGAACAAAACCACTCCTTATAAGGAGCCAAATGAAAAGATGTTAAAATATTGAGAATGCATGCTATGGAGGATCAATGATGAGCAAATAGACAATCATAATGAGGCATAAGCATTGACAAAGAATAACAACTAATATTATCCAAGCATAAAGCAAGTACAACTGAATGATAATGATTGATAAAATGAGTGTGGGGATGAGTGCCTTTTATAGGCTTACAATAGGTGGTATTGGTAGGTGGAGAAAGGTGGAAAGTGATCATGGTATTCACCAACTGTGGTTTTAATAAACCATGCATACATGTCCTAGTCTAAGGCTTTATTTGCGATGTGTTTCTTCGCCTTGTTTGTTCCTTACAAAGAGGCTATGGTGGATGTGATTGCACATTTCTCAACCAATGTGCTAGAACCTAATCTTAAGCCAATTATCATTATGCTAGAATATGTACACAAAGAAAAAAGTAAAGAGTTTCACCATCATCATTATGCACAATCACTGCATTTATTTCTTCAATCTTTATCTTTCCTTTACCTTCTTTCCTATCAATATCCTTCTTCTTTTCTTTTTGTCTCTTACTTCCATATTTAATAGCACCTGATATGACCTTTTTTAAAGCTATAATGGAAGCATCCAATGTTTTTTTGGACTTGGATTCGTTGTGTGACCATCTATAGTCCCGGTTCTTATCTTTATATTGTTTTCTACCTCTTTCTTCTTAAGTTGCCAATGCCTAATCATTTTTGCCTTGGTCATGGATTTCCACGTATCTCTTCAACCAATAAACTACCCACTATATCACTAAAATTTAGCTCACCATTTGGAGCTAGATTACTGATGGGCTATTCTAAAGGTGTCTCATGATATAGGCAATGAGCATAATAAGAATATTGCATTAATGTCATCTTTGAAAGTCAACTCAAACTACATCTAGTAGACTATTTGAATTCATTAAAGTGACAAGTGATAGTAATACCCTCCCTCATCTACAACTCAAATAAGTTTTTCATTAGCTGTGCCATTCAGAACTGTAAAATACACACATTCTACTAAGTGTAGCATAATCGTGGATTCAACTACTTCTTCTAAATAAGAAAATCTTGGATCTCCTACTTTCTCAAATTAAAGTTAGTACTATATCAAACTTCTTGATGTTAAATAGTTCCCTGTCTATTGCAAACTTGGATGAATCCATTTGCAAAACAGCAACTAACTATGGAGTAATATCAACCAAAAAATCAACAAACTGCACCACAAAATTGACAGAGTTTCTATAACACATGCTCTCAATATAACCAAAACTCGGAGGACAAAAAAAGAACCATTCCGTAACAATATTGCATATAGCATTGTCCAAACATTGTAAAAATCATTGTATATAGTCAAAACATTGTATTACTATATCAATATTTACTAATAAATACAATAAGATCATAGCATCCAACTATTCAGAAGTACACCAATGGACTAATTTCCTTGAAACCACTAGAGTACATCGAAGAATAATAATCTTGCTCATTCATGTGTAGATATGCATGGATAATATAGCAGTATATATAGCTCAAGAATGGCTACAGCATACACATCAAATTCCCTACTCTAGTAGCACTTGCTACATACAATAGCAGCTAACAACAAACTCCAAAATTGTGAAATATATAATTTACAATAGCAAACTCCAAATCAACAAATCATGAAGATTTATATTATTGTTGTTGGCTAGAGACGCACTTATGTTCTGATACTACTTGCTGGAGTTGCAAGGAGAATGGAAATTGCACAAAGATGGAGAGAAAGAGAAAGAGAAGATTCTATGTTTGTGGTGCCTCCAATACTTCCCTTATGAGCAACACCTTATTGCCTTATCACTCAAATAACAAAAAAGTGTATATATGTATAGTTGAGGTTAGTGATGGGCAACCAATCACATTGGTCTTTACCCCAAATACTACATTCTACATACAAGGATATGGCCTTAAGAAAAATATATATGAAAAGAAAATAATAGGATTAAAAATGTTTCTTTGCCATTCTAAAGTTTCCTTAGCCTTACCAAGCATGTTCCTTTGACTACTTTAGCTACAACAAGTTGGAGGTGGATTCATTCTTGGAACATTCTTTTCTTATGCATGTTATGATATGATCCCTTTGTAATAGTCTTGGTAGCTTGAGGCTTTCATACTTAGGTAAGCACTTCTCTCCCCCTTGTTGTTTTGAATTCTATAGTTACTCGTAGGGGATTATTTGACCCTTTAGATCTTGGAGCTTCCCACTACATATTCGGTCTCCTTGCTGGGATTATTTTGGCGGTCTAGTTGGGTCATGGAGCTCCCTTGTGCATGAAATACAACCTCAAGATAGTGTGGTCACTTGGTGCAACTCATGTGTTTGTGAGGTCATTCGTTGTGCCACTTGTATTGTTTTCTTTGCATCTTCTTCTTGTTTGGATATGTTATTAGTGCAGGAATAAACACAAAAACCAAGTCCAACCACATGAAATGATGTTTGGTGAAACTTGTTCTTCTAGTTTTGGAAAGAAAACACACTGTTGAACTTAAGGATGGAAATATTAGTACTTTTTCACTCAAACACATTTTAACATGCTTTTAACTAAGCAATTCAAAGTACTTGAAGTGAGGACTAGTTTGATAGGCAGTATGTAGTAGTTATAGCTTTTGCATCCTCCTTTACAATGTCTTGAAAAAAAAAATCTATTTTGGTTTTTTGCTATAGGAGATTCTACTAATCTTTTGGCTCAAGTAAATAGCTACTTTTCTACATCTCCATGCTACAATTGTTAGGGTGCTATTTGGAGGACTAAATGAATTGTTTAGGGAAAATGCTTATTACAATACCTCTTTTTAGCCCATGTTTTTCCTTTCCAAAATACAAATTTGGGTTTGTACCAAAATCATCACTTGGAGAAAAGATTATGAGCTCAAGGAGAAGAAGAGAAGAAGACAGTTTCTTGCTCCACGTCCCTCACACTCTCGTACTCTCAACTCACACATTCTTGTGCATGGAGTTTCTTAGCATGATGGGATGGAGAAGAGAAGATAGCATGCAAAAAGCTTCACACTCCATTTCCCTTAGTCCCTTACAAGCTCTCAACTCACTCTCACTCTCAAGGGAACAATGTAAGAAATCACAAGAAGACAAAGTTTGCACACACATGGATAGCCTTTTCCATTAGTTCTCATCCTTTTTATATAAGAAATTTAGAGCTAGGGTTTCCCCATTTCCCTTGGGCATCCTGGCCCTTTTGTGGGCTTTCTAACTGGTCATAGCTTCTATTCATGCATCTAGACCTTGTACTTTAATTGGAAATCGACTAATACGAATGATAACTTTGAAGTATCAACTGGTTGTTACAATTTTCATGTTGGTAGGAGCATGGCTCTCAAACAAAATAATACTATAAGATGTTACAAAATCACTTCTTCTTCAAAAATTTGTAGCCTCCTTTTCTCTTTGCAATTAACATTATCCCCCCTTCTAAGTGCCAATCCTATGGCAGTTACACCCAAGGTATGTTGCTACTACTAGCAAGAGGATCTAGGAGGGTCTTGGTAAGAAGGGATTGTGTGTTATTTCAAAAGAACTAAGGAGGAGGCACATAGCAGTGGTGTTGAAAAAATTAATGCTTGATAGATTTCTTGAAGAGAGAAGAAGTAGTGATGGCCAATATTGGAGGGGACATTATGGTTATGGGCCATTGATGTTGATGGGTCTTGAAGAGCTTCACAAAACTTGTTAAGTCACTCATGCTCTTCCAATGGGGTATATCTACCTTGTGTAGTGGTTTGTGTGCATGCAAATGAAACTAGGAGTTGAGTCAAATTCCAAGAAATCTTGGAATATTGTCCCACACTTGAGAACCCACTTGTTGAGAGATTGTGGTGCTATCCTATTCTTAGGGTGATAAGAAATCCATAGAATGACTTGTCCTTGATGCACCTGGGATTGTGGCGCTAGGGTCTTGTTACAGCCCCCATGATAGCTCCCCTGATTTATACAGAACACGTAATAAGGCTACAATGTTGTATACAAGAATATAACATATTTCTATAGGCAATGCAAGAAAAGGCCATACCATATCAAGGAATGAACAGAAAACTCTAATGGTACAAAACTATAAGAATACATCATAAATGAACCATAACAACATAATGAAGATAAAAATCAAAGAATATGAATAAGAAATGAAAGAAATATAGAGTTTGTCCCTGGCACCAACTATTAGAAACTTTATATTAGAGAGGAATCCCATCATACATCAACTCGTAAAATGATCAGAAAGGACATATAAAAGACACCCTTTTAGGCCACACCTATAACAACATAAGTAACTACACTTCATATAACATGCTAAGTCTATTCCCATCAAGAAACATCAAAGACTAAGTATAGACCATAATAAGGGTGAGCATAATGTACCAAGCCATGGCTAACACCTAGCACAGCTCGGTGGATGGCTGGGACAAGCATAGCTCAATGGATAATTTGCAGAGCCACGACTCGAGTCATTCACATGTCATAAGATGCCAAATGACTTATCCAAAACTAGACATATCTAATGAGCAAGATAATGAGATGACTTACTTAAAGCCTTCTACCTTGAAGTAAGCCACATAGAGAAATCATGAGTAGAGCTTCTCCAATAGGATATTCATAGCCCCTTAATGCATTTGCATAAGATACAATCATTAAAATGATGGGATACAAAAAGAAATTAATGCTTTAGCCAAAGCATTTCATGAGCTATGAGGCTCATGAACATCATCCATTGATCATGCATGCACTTGACCAAAATTTTCTTCATTGCATTGAGATCCTTTTGCATAAGCATTGATCCCTCAATATCAATTTTCTTGAGCAACCACAGAAATTTCATGCTAAAATATTTCTTACATTGTAGAAGTCCACTCCTAAAAGGCTGATGATGAAATTTCACATATTTGGAGCATCAAACCATATTCATCAACCTATCTCTTCAAGTCCTGCGCTTCATTGTCAATGTAAATCTCTCATTTTCTACATCTCAAGTAGCATAACATTCTTACTATCCTTTTCATCTACAAGCTACTACTATTGTAAAGCATTTACAACATCCAATTTGACTACAGCACTAACCTACATATCAAGCAAAGTTTTATGCAAACTAGTCATCAAAGAACAAGCTTCATTAAGAATTTGTGGTACATGAATTGAAACGGTAGGTTTTTTTGCATCATGTATAAAGTCCTCATCATGCACAACACCTTATTTCTTAGGCATAGATTCTAGATTTACTTTGGAGAATTTAACTTTCTTTTGCATGCCCAAAACCACAACATCTTCATTATGTGTATCTTGCTTGTTTTCATCATTCAACCAATCCAAAAATTCCATATGCATCCTAGAACCAAGGTGATCATCTTGATGTTCTTCATGCATCCTAAAAGCTATACCCAATGGAGTTAAGTGCTTGCATACATGGTTTGCTTCCCTATCCACCAATGCATTCTTATGATTTGCATCATTGTCTTAGACATCAATAACCAATCCATCGACCAACTTGGTCTTCTTAGAAGCATGATGTTTATCCTCTTTTGAAGCATCCCATACAGGTGACCTAACATTGGGACAAAACAACCACATATGTTCACAGAGACTTGCAAGAATAGATCCAATCTGGCTTTTCTATTGTTTCTTCCTCATAGTCGAAACATACACTCCTTGCATCATTTTGTCATGAAGAGTGCCTACCCAACTTGACACTACATTATTTTCACCATACCACAAAATACCATACATATCCTGAGTGATAGTATCTGTCTTGATGAATAGAAGAAACCTCTCCACCATGAACTATTTTATATGTTGTCTTCTTTTGGGGTCCACATTCTGCAAAACATATTGATTTCATGTACCTATTGGTAACTCAAACTCTGCTTGCATTGCTTCTTCTATGCACCTCCAATGCTTTACATCATCATTCAATTCCAATGCAAACACCTCATACAACAAAGAAGGACTAATACCATGTTTTCCACCAAATTTCCATGTGTTACGAAGAATAGCTAACTATTGTGTGGCATGAGGGTTATTAGCCCCGAGTCCCATGAAAGTTCTTCAAATCTCACAAACCTATTTGCAAAAGCCAACCTCTAGTATTGGCTTTAGAAGTGTCCATGTGAAGTATGGAATCTACTAGTGGTGTAGACAACTCACCTTCCTCACTTGAAGCATTCTAACCAACTTTAGGAATGGATTCCCTCTTCTTGGAAGGTGTGATTTTAGGTGGCATGTCTGATTAGTCATCATCATCCGCATCATCATGTTGGTGCTGCTGTCGATTCCTCGTAGCCAAAAACTTTTGCACATTTCCCCCTTACATTTTTAAGTGCGAAGTGCATGAATCCATCATGCATCATGTAAATACAAGATAACTTCCTTTAATGGTTTATAAGATGCAATCCTTTGCATGAGCTTGTATATTTACATATCAGTAATCTAAGATGCATTCGCTAAATTTGTGCAATCAATCCATAAATGTTAATCAACTCGTAATTTAACATGACCATCATGAATTAGATTCAAACCTATACATCTACCTTTCAATTTATACAATTTATACAATGCAAAACTATGATTCTTTTCCATGATAATTATGATCTATCGTTCCATTCACGGGAGAAGACACCGTAGTCATACCTAGTTTTGGAGTGACGAGTTGGTATTTATACTTGATAGTTCATTCGTGTTAGCGGTGGAATCTTTGCCCGAACCCCTTTCTATGGTTGGCGCCTTCCCAGCCTCTTGGGAGAATCTACGTTTGGGGGCCATTATTGAACTTGGAATGCGAGGCTTGATCAAATTTTCTCTCTTCTTGGTGCACTCATTTTTGCAGGAATTTCCTACACTCTGCTTTGAATCTAGCAACCTCTTGCCACGTAGAGGGGTGTGGGATAAACTACTGTTCATTGTGATTTCTTCTCTTTTTATCTTTGCTTTCTTCTTTCTTTCTTTCTCTTTCTCATTCAGTTTCTTTTCTTTTCTTTTCTTCTTCTTCATCTTCACTTTTTTTTTCTTTATGATTACATAGGCAGGACGAGATCTAAGCTTTGTCATCCGAGTTAGGTAGAGAAGAGGGCCTAAGAGACTTATTCAAGAATGGCCAACTGTGCAAGTACCCCTTTGAGGTTCAGGCAGACTTGCAGAGTGGTGGTAGAGAGAAATGGATGATTGTAACACGTAAAGCAGCTATCATTCATATCTTCTAGAAGGGATAAAGAAAACAAATGGAGAAGAGCAACGTGCATATCAGTCGAGCCATGGCGCAATTGTCTATGGTGTTGGGATCAAAGTAGAGGGGTGGAAGGTTGCGTTCTTGTGGAGTGGGATTTTGCCTAAGTAGTATTCTAAGTATCCTAAGGTAATTACATGCAGTAATGTATACAAGATTAGGGCACGAGGAGAAATCATCTACAAAAGACTATAGAGTCATACAGATTTTTTGGGGTGAAGATAAGGGCCTCTTCAGGCTTAGTATAGTTCGCCTTGTAGATTGTGGGGAAGTTGTACCGGCCTAAATTCTTCTTCTTCTTCTTCTCCTCCTCCTCCTCCGCCTAAAATCTTCTTCTTCTTCTTCTTCTTCTCCTCCTCCTCCTCCTCCTCCTCCTCCTCCTCCTCCTCCTCCTCTCTCTCTCTCTCTCTCTCTCTCTCTCTCTCTCTCTCTCTCTCTCTTTGGGATTACAGCAGCATTTATTAGCATTGGATGATTTTTGCATACAGAGAGGCATGATAGTGAACCTTGGTAAAACCAAGGTTCTTATATTCCATACATCAGCTCAGATACGCAGACAGAGTGTTTTCATGGCAGCAGGAGGGAGTATTGAGGTCACTGGATCATATGTATATTTGGGAGTCACCTTTACAGTAGCTTCAGGGACTTTCTTGATGACACAGGCAGCTCGTGACCGCCTCACTAGAGGATACTCAGCATTGGCTCTTATGGAGCGACAGTGTCATCAGGCACATTTCCAGGAGCCCCGCACCAAGGGGTGGCTCTTTGATACTCTAGTCACTCCAGCACTGATGTATGGAGCAGCTATATGGGGGCCAGGCCTTGCCGATTATGTATGGACATTGATGGAGAGACCTCAGGTGATCATGATATCTAGATTGATTCGCAGCAAGGCCTCAGTCCCAGACGACATTGTGCAAGCAGAGCTTGCCACACCGCCCATGCTAGTCGAGGCATTATTTCAGACAGTCTGCTTCCTACAAAGATTTCAGGATATGGACAGAGATCGCATTGCATATAGAGCATATATGGCATCTTAGGAGATGGCTCGAGCGGGGGATACCACATCATGGTATGCATAGACTAGAGCTTGGTTTGACAGACATGGGCTGGACATTGATAGACTCCCACCTCTTCTATATGATACTCAAGCTCCCACTTACGCCCTCTCTCTCTCTGAGAGGAACAGAGTCATCAGACAGGAGATATGGCATATTTATATACAGAGGACATGGGTCAGCCCTGCACAGCCACATTGCCATCGAAGATGGCACATTATTATACACAGTTTTTGAGGATATCAGAGCAGGGATTCATAGAGATTCCGAGATATATGCAGATCTATATGCCACATCAATTGAGAGTTCTTATTGGATAGCTCAGGGTATCATCACATCAGCTTATGATTGAGAGTGGAAGAGCCAGTGGCATCCCGCGGGAGGAGAGGATATGCCCCCTTTGCAGATCAGAGGTGGAGAGTGAGGAGCATTTTGTTCTCAGATGCCCGGCATACTCAGAGTTGAGATCTAGATACACATTGAGCA
Organism: Lygodium microphyllum; assembly: GCF_053477565.2. Taxonomy (NCBI): domain Eukaryota; kingdom Viridiplantae; phylum Streptophyta; class Polypodiopsida; order Schizaeales; family Lygodiaceae; genus Lygodium; species Lygodium microphyllum. Next base: position 24,668,171 of record NC_141138.1, on the reverse strand, counting down.
GCTCACTTCAGGGATGTATGACTGATATGGATCAGACATCATTTGGCTGTTTTCTGGGAGAGGCATGGCACATCAGAGAGCAGAGCATACAGTGGGTCCCAATCAGAGAGGGGCCCACCTAGACGACTATTACATAGTTCTTTCAGACAGACAGAGTGAGAGCTACTGTACCAGCCTCCAGCCAAACTTCCGGGCTCACACTACAGCAGGTTGAGGACCAGCGTACCCTATGCCGCACGAGGATCCGTGGGTTTCGGACCCCACAGCCACACCGACAGGAGATCCGGAGGATTCTTGATCTACATCGACAGCAGACTGAGATCCGACGACACTCGACACATTGGATCTCAGATCTCCAATTTGCTCTTTCTCCACCGCCGATGTACCACATCCTGCATCCAAGAGGGATCACCTGCTATTAGCGACTTCGACGACTGCTACTACATCGCAGGATAGTATATCTCCCTGCATCTGTTACATATACACATCGCACCACTTTATCAGAGCCGACAATTGTTCCCCTATCACAGCCGACATTTGTTCCCCTTTTGTAGCCATTATCTGGAGTACTAGAGCTACATACGCACATACACATACACATACACGACACTTATCACACTCACAGCACCGTATTTTCAGTTTCCAATTTTAGCTTTTCATTCAGCACATTTATTTTGGATAGCTGGACCTCATCAATTGTATCACAGTTTGTCTCATAGGCCAGTTTTGGTCTTTAGAAGACGTTAACATAACTTTCTCTCTTTCTCTCTCCCCCCCTATGTAGATTGACGGAGGGAGGGCAGGTGGTATTGATATTTGTTTCAAGGAGGGGGGGGGTTTATAGGGAGAAGGAGGGTTATTTATGGGGGTGGCATGATGGAGCCCCTCTCCTCCACTTAGGAGGCCAGATAGGCCCGCCGCCATTCAGCCTATGTTTTGGGGGGAGAATGAGATAGTTGGGGGCAGGGGGTGGCACACATGTGCCCCTCCTCCCCATCATCATTGTCATCTTTGTATTCATCGATGCCTTCGTCATCAATGCCATCTTCTACTACTTCCCCTCCCTACCACCAGCTAGTGGCTTTGACAGGGGGAAGGTTTAAAAAAATCAAATAATTTTAATTCTTTAGGGGGGTCCTATGGGACACGAGGGGGGTTATTACATCCTTCCCCCCCTTAAGGGATCAAAATGTCCTCATCTTGAAAGGAATTGGGGGTATTGTTAGTTGAGAGTACTCTCATCAATCCATGTGGCATCTTCTTATGGATGGTCCTTCCACTGGATGAGGTACTCTATGAGAGTTCTACTCCTCAATCACCTCTCTCGAATGTCTAGGATTCTATCTAGCCAGAGCTCAAGGACTCCTTGGCTTGGCATTACAACTTATTGATCATTGAGTACATGGCTAGGATTGGATACATATTTCTTTAGTAGGCTAACATGAAATACATTAAGAACATTTACATTCTCGAAGAGTTGGAGTTTGTAGGCATTGGGCCCTAGGCACTTAAGGATCCTATAGGGCCCGCAATACCTTGAACTTAGCTTTTTAAACTCTCCCAATGATAAGGAGACCTTCTTGGGACGTTCACAAATAAAAACCTTCTCTCCTTCTTTGAAGAGCCGCTCTTGTCTATTCATATATCCATAGGATTTCTGCCTAACCTTGGTGGCTCTAATGTCTTGTCTGATGGCCTTGACCTGCTCATCCATTTCCTCTAGCATTTTCTTGGAATCCTCTACCCTTAAGATAGGATCTAAAAAATTCAACGAAATATGACACTCATGCCCATACAGTGCTTGAAAAGGTGTCATCTGAGTGCTTTGCTGGTAAGAAGTATTATATACAAACTCTATCAATGGTAGATATTGGATCCATTTCTTGGGTTCATGACAACAATATGCTCTAAGAATATATTCAATGACTTGGTTGACTCTCTTCATTTGGCCATCAATTTGAGGGTGATAGGCTGTACTGAAATAGAGTTGAGTCCCAATGGCCTCAAATATCCCTCTCTAGAAGTGAGCTATGAATAGGGAGCCATGGTCACTAGTGATCCTTCTGGGCAATCCATGGAGTCTGACTATCTCCTTGATGAATAATCTGGCAATGTCTGAAGCTTAATAGTTTGTCTTGACTGGAATAAAATATGCAACCTTGGTGAGCATATCTACTATAACCATAATTGAATTGTGTCCTCCTTGAACTGAAGGTAACCCAACAACAAAGTGCATGCCGATAAATTTCCACTTCATTTGATGAATGTCAAGAGGTTGCAGCTTCCCAAGCATCTTGACATGCTTTGCCTTAATGCACTGGCAAGACAAACATTCTGTGACATATTTGAGTACATCTCCCTTAATATTTCCTAATGGTAGCTCTTCCTGATTGTGTTGAGGGTCTTAACATATTTGGGATGGCCTAAAAAAGGGGAGTCATGTGCTTCCCAGAGTATTCTCTATTTGAGTTACTTGCTTGAGGGAATGCATAATCTTGTCCTAAAATAAAAAAGTCCCCCATTGACAGAGAACTCTTGATACTTGATCTTGAGTCTAGGGTTTTGGTCATTTTCCAAAATCTCCTTTATCATCTTCAGACATACTGGGTGCTGGCTTCTTCCTTAGCTAATTCAAGGATAGGGTTACTAGAAATTGACACCATAGTTGCTAATGATTCCGTATTGATGGTTTCTCCATAATAAGAGAGTTGAGGAATGCCTTGCAACTTAAAGCATCAGCGAGACCGCATTCTCTTTACAAGGCCTATACCTAATCTTAAAGTCATATTCTTGCAGAACCTCAATCCATTGATGTTGTCTCATATTGAGGTCCAGCCTAGGTGATGATCCATTTGAGGCTCTTGTGGTCCGTGACCAAAGAGAGCTTGTTGCCAGGCAAATAGTGTCACCAAAGTTTGAGAGCATGAATATCTGCTAGCAGCTCTAGGTGATGAGTAATATAATTCCTCTCATGGGTTTTTAGCTTCCTCAAAGAATATGCTATAGGATGACCTTCTTGCATTAGTACACAGCCTAGTGCAAGTGATCTAGCATCCATGACAACTTCGAATTCCCTGCTCAAGTCAGGGAGTTTCAGAATTGGTGTTGTCACTAAGCTATGCTTGAGTTGATCAAAACTTGATTATTCGGCAAGCGTCCACACTATGGAAACCTTTCTTTTTAGTAGGTTTGTGAGGGGTGTTGCAATTAAGGCATAGTCCTTAATGAAGATCCTATACCATCCTGTTAGGCCAAGGAAACTACACACTTCATTGACAGTGGTTGGCGGAGGCCACTCTCGAATATCCTTGACCTTTGTAGGGTCTACAAAGATTCCTTCTTTTGACACAATAAATCCAAGATATTTCATTTGTCTCTTGAGGAAGGCACACTTTTTCTTCTTAGCATAGAGCTTGTGTGTCCTCATGGTCTCACAGATGATGTGATCTTGGGGTTCATGATCCTCCTCTTCCTTAGAATAAACCAAGGTGTCATCAAAGAAGACAAGTACAAAATCATCAAGATATGGTCTAAAAATGTATTGCATTAGCCTATTAAATGTGGTAGGGACATTAGTCAATCCAAAGGACATTACTATGAATTCAAAATGACCATATCTGGTATTGAATGTCATCTTAGGAATATCCTCATCCTTGACACGAATCTAGTAGTATCCTGACCTCAAATCAATTTTAGAGAAGATTTTTGCTCCTTGCAACTGATCAAGTAACTCGTCTATCCTTGGGATAGGATATTTATTCTTGATGGTTACTTGGTTTAGTCCTTTATAATCAATGCAAAGGCAGAGTGCTCTATCCTTGTTCTTCTAGAACAAGATTGGAGCCCCCCAAGGAGAACTGTTGGGCGTATGTACCCTTGGTCCAATAGCTATTTGAGTTGTTCTTTAAACTCAATAGCTTCAAGAATGGACATCTTGTAGGGCCTTTTTGCAACTAGTGCAGCACTTGGTATTAGCTTAATCTGGTGATCCACTTCCCTAGGTAGTGGTAATTCTGTCAATTCTTTTGGGAATACATCTGCATACTCTTTTAACCATGACAGTTCTTCATTGGAGTCCTCTACTTGTTTCGGCTTGTTTAGTTTGATCAAATAGACGAGTAATCATTTTCTTATCCCTTGAGCTATCCGCGTTGCCTTGGCTAGCTGGATCCTTGGTTTACCAGCTTCTCCTTGAGTTGTAACTAACTCGCATTTAGGATTCTGAAAGGAGACTTGGCCATTCCCATAATGGATGTGAGTATCGTTGGGGACTAGCTAATCCATCTCGAGTAGGTACTCATGGACCCCTAAATTCATTACCTTGAACTTAACAGATGTGGGCCCTTTTTTGAAGAGAAATTCCACCTTGGCAATTTGTCTTGTGTGCAAGTAATTTCTCGCCAAGTTAGTAGTTTGACAAGAAAAGTAGGTGCAGCTACAGTGGCTATCCCTAACCTTCTTGCACAAGCTGGTGAAATGAAAGAATGAGTACTGCCACAATCAATCAGGGTTTTGAATTTCTTACCTTGGTAATCCCATGGAGTTTGGATCACCGAAAATTTGCGATTCGGCCCCTTTTTATAGAGAGCGGTATGAACTGATGTCCTCTCAATCTCAGCTTCCATGGACGGCGGGTCTTCTTCTTCGTTGATTTCCTTAATGGTGATATCGGAAGTTTTTTCACTTCCCATTGCTACACAACCTCGGCCACGGGTAGCCCTGGCTTGCCCATCAAATTTTCCTTGATGATGATCTTTGCCAAGTTTGGGACATTCTCTTTTGAAGTGCTCATGTTCCTTGTAGTAAAAAAAACATAGACTTTGATCGTTTCTTTCAGTGGGGACAAAGTCACTAATTGCATTTGCCTTTGACTTCTTCCGTTGGCCTTGAATCTATACTTGCACCCTTTTATATTGAGCCTTCAACATCCCTAGATTGTTGTCTTTGTGAGACCAGAGTCTATTATTCCTGGACTTTGGCTGTTGGACTTCTTAGGCAATGGGTCCCACTCTTATCAATGCATCTTGTAAATACGAAGGACGTATTGATTCCAATCGAGTGTTTATTGGTGGATTCAACCCATCATAGTACTCCAAGACTTGTTGGGAAATACTCATATCGGGGTGTATTTTAGCAAGGAGACAAATTTTGAGTAGTATGCCTCCAAAGATAGGCCCAACTGTTCAACTTAAAGAACTCATTCATCCTCTGAGTTTCGTATGCAGCTACCATGTAAGCATGTACCTTCCCTGTACTGCTTCTTTTAGTTTAACCCAAGTTATCGTACTTTCCAGGATTGCTTGATCTTTACACCACTACTTCCACAAAAGCCTAGCTTCGCCGGTGAGTTTGAGCTTGGCAATCATAGCCTGGTTTGCAAGTGCTATTATTGCTGCACTAAAGTAATCCTCCATGGATTCAATCCATACTTTGGGATCGGCTTCAACAATCTTTCCTTTCTCGTCGAATTTTGGTGGTTTGATTTTTTGAGAAGAAACTTCTTCTCTTGTGCCTTTATGCGGGAATAAAATTCTGATTCTGTGTTTGGGGTTGTATATGGTTTCAATTTAAACTTTCGAGTTAAGATTGCATTTACACATCTCTTCATAACTTATCTTAATGCGCAGATTATTTTTCATCAATACTGTGCAAGAAGATATATAATCATAAAATTCTTATTTATCCATAAAGAAGCATAAGCCTCAAGTACAATTATTCTGGGATAGATAGAGATAGGCTGGGATGATTTTTATTTCGAGAGATACATCAGTGCTAGGCTAGCAATTCCTTATTGGATTCAGCTACAGGAACAAAATAATAATATGAGTTTGGAAAATGGATTCTCAAGAAGTGGTACCTCATGGGAAGTTCAGGAAATCCCCGTTTTTTATAGCCATGACTTTTGTTTCACCCCATTACTTTAATTCTATTTTCTAGCATAACTTTGACCACCTCCTCATAGATGTAGTGAGTCTGTTCTACTTGCTAGCACCCGATGTGTAGGATCGAGTTCACATGTGCCTCATGGAAGATACATAACTTAATAACCTTCAAGTCCTCCAACCAGTTGGCATCTATGTAGCAGTAACCTGCAGTCCAAGTCCAATACCTTTTTGCATATGGCGATAAGGGTTGTAAAGCCAATCTAGGATCCCCATCATGTCCATTCTTCTATGATAACTTGAAGAGTTCATAGCAGTCCTGAACATGATATGAAATATGAGAAACCTGCTCCATGCCTTGTGGGTTTGGAAGCAGCAACAATCCAGAAGTGAGTAAAAGGAAAAAAATATTATTTTCTAATGAAAACATCACTTCACTCTTCTTGATTTATTCTTATCTTAATTATTTTATTTGTTGGTTTGCTCTGATACCAACTGTAACGTGTCCAATCCTTGATACATTTTAGTAGTCCAATCTAAAAGATAGTGCCTGGCACTCCCATGGAATGTCACAGGGTTTGTCGAATAGCAAATCTGGAGTCTACTCCGCAACGAAGGGTATCGACCAACCCTGTTAGGATCGACCTAAATTTTTTTGGGACACGGTCAGCCTTTTAGCATCGGTCTTCAGATGATCTACTTTGCGCAGAGCATCTAAACCGAGGTGAACTCATGTCGCACTTGGTTCAAAGAGAATGGGAAACGAGAGGGATGCATCGGTCAACCTCTCTACCCGTAGGGTAAAATCTCATTCCGGTCCCCTAAAATGATATGAGACAGCGTTCTACCCTATATTATCTAAGGTTAATACGTCATCACAATTTGAATGTTGAGAAGCCTGCTACTTCTCTAGGACCACCCTACCGTAGGACAAGATCGCCATTAGGGTTCTGTCCACCCCCTCCCCTTGATAGCTTTAGTTTCTACTTACCTAAGGCACATTAGTGGTAACACATACAAGCAGCTTCCTTAATTAGCTCGTTAGCCCCATGTTCCTTTACGTAATTTTATGCACTGGCAAAAAAATAGTTCGGACAAAATCCTTGAAAGGTAAACTTTATATTAACATTTCAACTAAGATACAAGTCCTGTCCAAAAGGATGATTCTCGTAATCCGTGAGGATGCATCTTATTTTCCTCCAAGTTTCTTCCTTGCACTAGTAGCAGGGCCTCCCGAATCCATCTCGAGTTACACAAACCATTTGATTAGGATACAGAGGCAGAGGATTTACAGCCAGATCCCCCCTTGCATCCAAGCGTCCTCCTACGTTCAAACTAATCCACGGAGAGACCTCTCGTGGTGGGTTCGGTCCATGTTCCCGTCACGGTTATTTAAAACCCCTTGGATAGGGTTGGCAGCCAACTAGGGGTGGTTTGGCACGCCCTCTAAGAATTTGCCCTGATTCATTATACCAATTCCTTATGAAAGCTTGGGTCAAACAATCCTTTCAGAGATAGTGCTCCTAAAATTACAAACACAAACAATAATGTGGGTGAGTGCTCAAATCACCTGCTAAGGTGGAATTCCTTTTTGAACACTTAATATTCAACCCTCAAATTTTTCTTGCCTTGGTGTCAACTATTATGGCCCTCTTTGGGGGGGGGGGGATAGGGAATACCCTTGTTTCGTCCCTCATTTTTATGCAATAAGAACGAGAATTCACGCAATTGGTCTTACATCCAATTAGCATCACCCATTAGTTTTCGGATGGTAATTTTCCTAGTTTTTGACTTTTAGATTAGGGTTCTTGTCTTGAGATCACAAGATCTAGATGATTCAATCTGAGATCCAAATTGATCATTTGGTAACCACTTACTTCCTTAAAACTTTATCAGGGTTCCTAAGTTTGCCCTAGGGTTTCATTCCCTCAAGATTTCATGACAAAAATCTTTCATTCATCTCTCCTACAAGTTGAGAGTAACCTAAATCCTTTGCAATCCTTTGCACGAGCTTGTATATTTACATATCAGTAATCCAAGATGCATTCAGTAAATTTGTGCCTACTACTCAACTTAGTATTGTAGTCAATCCACAATCAACCTTGGGAGAATCTACGTTTTGGGGCCATTCTTGAACTTGGAATGCGGGGCTTGACCAAACGATCTCCCACCTTCTCTCTTATTGGTGCACTCCTTTTTGTAGGAATTTCCTACACTCCGAGCAACCTCTTACCAAATAGTGGGGTAGTTGATGGAAAAATCACAGGAATAGCAAGGGAGGGAGGGTACTTAGGACCCCCCCAAGAGGAGGAAGGGAGGAAAATCCTAAAATCCTCTTCTTCTTCTTCTTCTTCTTATCCTCCTCCTCCTCCTCCTCCTCCTCCTCCTCTCTCTCTCTCTCTCTCTCTCTCTCTCTCTCTCTCTCTCTCTCTCTCTCTCTCTCTCTCTCTCTCTCTCTCTCTCTCTCTCTCTCTCTCTCTCTCTCTCTCTCTCACCCTACGTAGCCTTACAGAGGGGGGGCATGTGGCATTGATCTTTGTTTCAAGGAGGGGGGGTTTATAGGGAGGAGGAGGGTTATTTATGGGGAGAGGGGGGGGGCCATGACGGAGCCCCTCTCCTCCACCTAGGCGGCCAGAGAGGCCCGCACCATGCAGCCTATGTTCTGGGGGGGGACAAAGAGATAGTGGGGGGGAGGGAGGTGGCACATGTGTGCCCCTCCTCCCCATCATCATTGTCATCTTTGTCTTCATCGACACCTTTGCCATCAACGCCGTCTTCTACTACTTTCCCTCCCTCCCGTGAGCTGGTGACGTTGACAGGGGAAAGTTAAAAAAAATCAAATAATTTTAATTCTTTAGGGGGGTTCCTATGGGACATGGGGGGGTTATTACAACTAAGTTGGACTTAGCTTTATGGTCTTTCGAAACAGCTTACAAAGTCACCACATGCTTAACTCCATTCAATCTGGTTTATGGACTTGAAGCAATGGTCTATGGAGTTCATAGTTCCTAGCCTAAGAATGGCGGTCACTCATAGTTTATCCCCTGAAGAATCAATGCATCATATGCTATAGCAATTAATGCAATTGGAAGAAGATATGATTATTGCTCACTATATATCACCAATAGTGCATTCACAAAGGCAAGCTTGGGTTAACCGTTATGTGAAAAAGAACATTTTTAAATAAAGAGACCTAGTGCTAGTGTACAACTCAAAGCTTTGCAAGCACCCAAGGAAGCCCAATCTTTTTCAAAATCCATAGTAAGATTTTATTTGAACTTTTGGCTTGCAATTAGCTCAATGATGATATTGTGTTGACTTCTTGTGCACTATCATATGTTTGGAAGTCAACTCCCTAATAACCTCATTCAAAAAATATTTACCATGATCACTCAGTAGGACAACTGAATCTAGTCATGATATTAGAATAAAGGAATTGAGCCACACTTGCTACTTTATTATCCCTTAATACCTTATAAGCTTCAACCCATTTAGTGTAGTAATTTGTGCACACCATGATATACTGATTCATGTTGGAAGAGAGGGAGAGAGACAGAGTGGAGCGGAAGATGAGCCTTAGCTCATTGTTGTTGATCTTCCATTATTCTTCCATCATACTAACTCAAAGAGACTTACACACATAGATATGACTAACCAAGACTAATTGTGGTTAAGTCACTGACTACACCAACTTATTGAATGTCACACACGTGTACAGCTGTATCCAACTAATGTCGATCACACACATAAAGATACTAACTGAAGAGTAACGGGAGCTTGATATTCTAACACTCCCCCTCAAGCTCAAACCATCTGATAAACTCCAAGTAGCTGTCTGAAGTATATGAACTTTTCTTTACCAAGAGACTTGGTAAATATGTATGCTACCTGGTCTTCAGTTTTCACATGAATCAAGTCAATCTGCCATGTAAGAACCATTTCTCTGATGAAATGGTAGTGAACCTCAATATGTTTGGACCTAGCATGGTAGACAGGATTGCTAGCCAACATAACACTACTGAGGTTGTCTCAATGCAATCTCACTCTGCTTTCTAGCTATATTCCCAAGTCTTTCAACAATTTCATCAACCAAACTGCTTCGCAAGCCACTAAGACAGCTCCTCTATACTTAGCTTCTGTACTACACAATGCAACAGTAGGCTATTTCTTACTTTGCCAACTGATCATACTGCTGCCCAATCCAAATGCATAACCACTGGTTGACCTCCTGTCATAGGCACAACCAGCCCAATCAACATCAGCAAACCCTGTCAAGTCAAGGGATGCTCCATATGCATAAAACAATCCATAATCTGTAGTACCCTTTACATATCTCATGATCCTCCTGACTACATCTAGATGTGGTTTGCGAGGCTTCTGCATGAACTGACTAATCAGCCCCATTGCATAACATAAGTGAGGACGGGCGGGTAATAGTCAAGTATATCAAGCTACCCACCATCTATCAATACATGGTCACATTCTCTATGTCATTTCCAACATCAATCTGCAGCTTGACATTCTGATCAAGAGGTGTCTCCATAGGCTTGCATTCAGCCATATCGTACTTTTGTAACATGTCATGAGCATACTACTTCTATAGCAACCATATACCTTGAGGCATAGAGACTACCTCAATCCCAAGAAAATACTTTAGTTCACTAAAGTCTTTGACTCTGAATTTAGCCTGTAAACATGATTTAATTTCAGCAATGCCCCCTTCATCATCTCCAGTGATAATAAGATCATCTACATAAACCACTAGAAATACATATCCATGATCTTTCTTCTTCGTGAATAGACTATGATCTGCATCACCCAATCTAAATCCATGTTGCAGTAAATAACTGCTGATTCGAGCATTCCATGCTCTATGTGCCTGTTTCAGGCCATATAAAGCCTTTTTCAACTTACATACATGTGTAGGAAAGTCTAGGTGAACATAGCCTTCAGGCTGCTCCACGTATACTTCCTCAACCAAATCACTGTTCAAGAAAGCATTCTTGACGTCCAATTGCCATAATTTCCAACCTTTGCATGCCATATTGCTGTGCATACCCTTTTGCAACCAGCCTGGCCTTATAGCATTCTAACAAACCATTTGACTTACACTTAACCTTATACACCCATTTGGAGCCAATGGGGACTTTTCCTTCAGGCAACTCAACCAATTCCCATGTCTCATTTTCAGCCAGGGCTGCATACTCCTCATCCATGGCAGCACACAAGTTATCATCTGTAACTACATCGTCAAACTTTGTAGGTTCTTTGTAACCTGTCACACTAGCCATATATGCATAATGGTGGGTTGAATAACCATGGCATGTAAACCTATCAATTGGTTTTCTGACTCTCTCAGATCTCCATAACTGTGGCTCACTCTCAGCTTGCCTTTCATGAGGTGGTACATAATGACTCTGCTTTGCTCCAAGCGTCATAACAGAGGGAATGCCCAACTCACTATCCAAACTATCATTGTTGGATAACTCATAACCTACTGTAAGTGCACCTATCACATCATCAAGCATCTTTTCTTTTCCCTTATCCAATTTCCCCCTCACTGGCATATCTGTGTCAGTGGACGTAGGAGTATGACTCTGCAAGCACCTTGACCAAGGACTTGCTGTAGGTGACCCATCACCTGTAGGACCACTCATAGATGTACTCACTATAGGTGTATTTTTAGCATTACTAGTGCTAGCTAATCCATAAGTAGCCACTGCAATTGGATTACCATACCACGATGCCAGCTCATCAAAAACAACATCTTTGCTAATCAATGTCTCATGTGTAGATGGTACATAACACTTGTAAGCTTTCCGGTCTTGTGCATAACCAAGGAACACACTCTTGACAGCTTTAGGATCCAATTTCTTCCTCTTTTCATTAGGAACATGCACATATGCAATGTTGCCAAATATCTTCAAGTGTCAAATGTTAGGCTTATGACCATACAACTTCTCATATGGAGTTACATCATGAATCCCTACTGTAGGGGTTCTATTCAACACATAAACAACAGTCACTACTGCTTCAGTCCAATAACCATTTGGCAAACTCTTCTCATTCACCATAGCTCTTGCCTATTCCATCATTACCCTATTTTTCCTTAACTAGAGACATATTCTCCACCTCCATCTGATCTAAGATATGAAATTTTACAACTCAACTCATTTTCAGCATGCTTCTTGAAGTCCTTGAATGCATCAAACACATCATCCTTATGTTTCAATATGTAAAGCCAAGTATACCCGCTAAAATCATCAATGAAGAATACATAGTAACGAGCACCACCAAATGAAGCATTATGAGACGGACCCCATACATCTGAATGTACCAATTGCAAGGGTCCTCAGCTATTCCATACATGTCTCATAAATGGAAATCGTGCTTGCTTTCCAAACTGACATGCATCACATACATGTCCAAAGTCATGATACTTGAACTTAGGCAGTCCAAGCACAATCTCTTTTTGCTACATAGATTTCAGATTTTGTACATTCACATGGCCAATCCGCTTATGCCATATCTCAACATCTCGTATAGCACCATCATCATGTGCAATTCTGGAATTGACACATCAAGAGTAAATATTCTGCCATCTCTTCAGCCTCTAGCAATCAATTTGTAGCCATTACCATATTCTTCAACAAAGCATCCATCTCTATTAAATCTCACTTGCAGATTTTGCTTTACCATCTGTCCAATTGACAAAAGATTCTTGGTTATTATGGTACATGTAGTACATCATGCATGCTCTTTTTCTTTCCATCAAGCATCAACAACAGAACAATTCTTGTGTGTTGAATGTTATGTTGGGTGTCATCCCCAGTACACACATAACCATGTGAACCTACAACCATCTCATCAAACCATTCTTCATGGGGTGTCACATGATTTGAAGCAGCCATAATCAACAACTCCCTGTCAGCTTGAAGCTCTCATATCTCTCTCCACAGGCTAAATCTCTCCGAAATTCCTTCTGAAGAAGTGATTGTATGCTTCAAAAGCTTCTTCTTGGTACATCGATCATTGACATTGGGCAACTATAGCTCCAACATTGCACAAACTACTTCTTGGTACCCTGATTGTGTCTACAAACTGCTATACCTATTGACCTTGGAGGAAGTGGTGTGAGCAAACTAAGGCACCTCAACCCTTGCTCTCTTCAAGAGAGTTGTTCCTTGACTAAAGACGCTTCTTCTCGTCACATTAAAAGTCAATATTATGCTCCACAAGACCCAGATTTGCAAGAAAACATGAAATAGGCACAAAATTCATAGGTAGAGAATCAACTTGACCCAGCGAGCAGCACGACACGCAATCCTCCAGATCTTTGTGGGGCATTTGAAGTCCCCCAAGTGGGCATTCTCAACCTAAAAGGGCTTCCCAAAATTCACTCTCTATCCATCACAATCAGTGAGACCCTAATTGTCATTCATGTGGGTAGCCATAGCCAAAGCTTCAAAGTTTGATCTTTTTCATTGTTTCTTCTCACTGAAGTTATCAACCGTGATTTTAATCACTGAGAAACACTCTTTGAAGTTCATTATCATTCTAGAAGTGCCCGAGGAAGTTCAGAAGTCATCCACAAATTCGTGAGAGCAAGCAGATCAAGCACCGACTATTATTCATTAATACTTAACTAGTGTCAATTTGACACTGATCTTCTTGTGTCTCTTGACACATTAAAATACAACTTTTTTGTTGGTTAATTAAAGCTTGTCAACATGGTAGAGCTTGAACAAATAGCTAAATTCAATGGTGAAGGTTTTCACGCGTGGAATGAGAAAACCATGTACCATCTCATGAGGAAAGACCTCTGGGATCTCTTTGAGGAAGATGATGCAGATGACAATGCTAAAGAGGAAGATGATGTAGAAGACCAGCCTAAAACAAAGACATGGAACAAGATGAACAACAAAGCTCTAGGTATTATTTCCTGGGGTCTATTCGATGATGTATTACATCATATTTATGGCATTAGGGATGCAAAGAAGGCATGGGAAGAACTTGACAAAATCTTTGGTACACAAGCAAAGAACTCAAAGGTAAAATTACTTATACAGTTTTATAAGTTGGATGTAAAAGACACTTCATCTATGACTCTGCACATCAATAAGTTCAAGAGCCTTAAAACTCATCTAGCAACTCTTAAAAAGAACATTAATGAGGATGAGGCACTAGCAGTGCTACTTGCTAGTGTTAATCCTGAACCGTATGAGAACCTTGTTTCAACATTAAGTAATGTCCCCAGTCTCTCACTCAAAGACATTGAGCACTCACTGCTTGATGGAGAAAGCAAATTTAAAAGAAAATATGTAAAAGAGACCAGCTCAAGGGAAAATCTCTTATACACCAAAGGAGCTGTTGGACCCAAAGAAAGAGGTCAATGATTCAACATCGACAACAAAAGTCGGATGACATGTCATTATTGTGGTAAGATTGGCCATATTGCTAGTGAATGTTTCCACAAGAAAATAGCACAATAGATGCTGAATGACCATCACCAAAACCAATTCATGAATGAAGAAGAAGAAGAAGATGCTTTCGCTACCATCAACAACTCTGACGACAGATTGTTCTAAGGAATTTGTTCCCATAGTGGATTTGCTTTGTAAAAACCCTTGCCAAAGATGTAAAGCCTCAAGCTTTAACTCGATTAGGCTGCCTATGAGATAGTCTCCCGGGCCATGTTATCTGTAGGGGGAGAAAAGCTAGTAAGTGTAGGGACTCATCATTTGAGGGGGTGTTGAGAAATGACAAATGATGTATGCTCCATGAAGAGCTGTCCTGAATCCCATATGCACAGTAAGGAGAGTGGACTAACCCAACTTCTATAAAGCATTGTACTTGACTATCACTTTCATATGAAATGAATACAATATCATGATGCTTGGTACTTGCACTTAGTATCTCTATCATTATCAATGTCCTACACAAGATTGTGTTTATGAGTCCAAGTTAATCTATATTGGAACCTAATTCACTTGTTTAACTTCAAATTAGAAGATTAGGAGGGTGTTTATGATGACAATGGAAACACCCTCCTAATTCCTTCAAATCAGATGTTCATGATGACAATGGAAAGATCACCAAAGTGTTACACCCTCCTAATCTATGCAGAACACATAATAGGGCTGCAATGATGTACACATGAATACACCAGATTGTTGCAAAGGTAATGTAGAAAATGATCATACCGTATTAGGCAATGAATTGAGTTATCTTTTACCATGTCGCCGTGAACTTTTTTCCCCCCTATTTTGGTCGTTCTCAATTTGAGTCTGTATAATATTTTGGATACAAGTTAATGGCTCCTTTTTCTTGTCTCTATACCATAATTTTTTTGGTGCTATAATGACTTATTTTGGAAAAATACTTGGTGCCAAAATCATCACTTTGAGGAATTTCAAAATGCAAAATGTGTTTCTGTTTTGACATACGAATTTTGGGTAAAATCATCACTTTGAGGGACTTCAAAATGCGAAGCAAGACTCTCAAACCTGGAGGATGGAAAATACTAGTGCTTTCGCTCTCCAAGATATTCGTTGTCGCCTCACAATTCAAAGAGCGCTTGGAACGAGGACTAGTTTGATAGGCTTTATGTGGCCCTTGTAGGTTTTGACTCCTCTTTCGCGCGGTGCCCTACGAAAGATTTCTATCAGGGTTGTTTTCGAGATGAGCTGGTGGCAGTCTTTTGGAGAAAAGTCAATAGTATGCTTGCTCTTTCCCATTTCTACATCATAATCAGTTTTTGCCCTATTTTGAGGGCCAAGTGAGATGTTTTAGAAGAATGCTTGCTATGGTACCTTCTTTGGCCAACGTTGTATCTCTTTGAAACGCAGATTTTGGGTTCGTACCCAAAATCATTGCATTGAGGCTATCGAAGGTGCAGAGTTTCTAATCATATCTATTCTTAAAACAAGGGTGGGAATCTCATAGCGTGATGGAGTTGAATATCCTTCGAGCTAAGTCGACAACTGCTGCTCTTGATGATAACGAGAATCGAGGGCGAGAGCAAACATTGTGCTGGATGCTTTCATAGATAAGCCCTCGAGCGGCCCTGTTGTGATTGGATTGTAGGTCACCCCCCCTCCATATAGAAGCAACCTCCACAAATCCTCAGGACCTTGTTTCACACAAATTAGAGATCATTGAGGGCCTACGGGTACCGTGCGAAGGTCCCATCGCCTTATCATGCACACATGGGTAGTCACCCAAGATGCCGCATGGCCAGTCCCCTTCCTTGGGGGGCACACCCTCCTATGAGTGCGGATGGCCCTTTAGACATTTCTCCCTCTCTCGGGCATCGCTCTCAGGATGGTACCTTGGATGGGGCGCAGTGCCCTTTTCACCCAAGACACTCGCTTAGTGAGCTTTGCCACACCTATTTGTAGCACGGTTCCTTACATGTACATGTCTCCCCCCCTTTCACCCCAAAAGAAAAAGGAGAAGAAGGGGAGGACTCACCCCCTTAATTGTTGTCAATGCACAATCCAGAGGGACAACAACCAGCCGATGAAGATAGTCTGATTGAAATTTTTAACAAGAAAGAAATTGTCTAACTAGAACTAGAACGTCTCTGGTGTTAACGGTCGCAGCCCCCTCCCTTAGGTGGTAGAGAGCAGCAGGGGGGCTGGGTAAGCGACTTGACTGCCTACTTAAGGCGAAGCCCGGGACTGGGGGAAGCATACTTACCTGGGCGGGGTCAATCGGCGATCAAGGAGGCCGAGGGCTTAGGGTCGGCCTCCCCATTGCACTGTGGAGGGGTCGCACGCTAGCATCTCCCCTGAGCGGGAGAGTGCACGTCATATTTTGTGGTAGCGGGGACTCGCGTTCGCGCGGCCCCTATTCAAATCTTCAAAGCTTCGGTTGTGGAATCTGAGCCGGAGAGCGCGGCCCCTTAGCGTTTGGCGGCGATCTTCTGCCGGCCTGTTTGGACTTTTGATGTCGATCTCAATGGCGCAGAGCGCGTCTGCCGGCGATATTCTAGCTTCTTATGACACGTTCTGTATGTGTCCGGAAACGGTTGCGCTCCAGGTAGGAGCTCCTCCCGCAAAGACGCGTTATTCGATCTGCTATTCTCGTCTCTCATGTCCCGCAGGGAAAAGGGGTGGTTGGTCCGGATTCTCCTGCAGCCTTGTCTTTATTCCTCCTGCAAGTGGTGGGCGATTCATCAACAGTTGCCTGTTGGTGAGCCCAGCTCGTGTGTGCTCGCCCGCTAGAGTCCGGGTCAACAGAGCTGCTCATCACTGCTCTTAACAGAGGAGGAGCAAGCAGGTGCTGCAAAGAAGCTGTGCTTGAGGCTCAATGATGGCCGTCTTCTTGGCACGCTCACTCATAATTCCTTTCAGGTATTCTCTCGAGCGTAGCAGACACAAGTAGGCTGTGGTTGCACGATCCGTTTGATTGCCTCTATGTCTCTTTGACGAGGTTGACAAAGGTGAGAATGGATTGCTATGGTTCAAGAAGTGCGGCATAAGTGTGCGGAGATGACTTTGAGCGTCCACCCCAAAATCTACAGGCTGCCTTCTTCCTTGCCAATGATTTGGGTTGGGCTCTCTCTGAGACCGCGTGCTATTGACTTAGGCTAGCCAAACCTGCACAAAATGATATCCTTGGAGTGACTTGCCCTATAATGTATTGCTGACTCTTGTGAAGATCCATTTTGTTGGCCACTTTCTAGGCCTCTGACTGCCTCCGTTAGAACTCAAAGGTGAAGAGAACTCAAAGATAATGAAAATGACTGTGAACAAACAGACTATGCTAATGTGAATACAATGAACCTTGAAACTTTATGTCTCGGTTGGACTGGGGCAAAGATGAGCTGGAAGAGAACTTGCTGACAAATTTGAGAGTGTCTCATACCTCGAATAGATCTCAAAATGCAGGAGGCAGGTTGTGTGACTAATCAGTTGCTGGGATGCTGTTAATGCAGGTTGCGGTGATTGGACAGGCTGATATAGCAAGTACGCAACAGGGTGGCTTGCAAAAAGCTGAAAATGCTGATTGGCTGATCTGAGTGTGTAGGCTGCCAGCAAAATAGAGCTAATCGTGACATGGCTCTAGGTGCCTGATGGGCTGGGTGGCAATATGCTGAAGGCTGAGCACTCTTGCAAGTTGGGAAGTAGCTGTAATGATGACATCCAGCTCTTGCTGATGTTACAGCTACTAGATGTTCTGGGTAAGGCAGGTCACGATCAACAAATGCAGGCTGGAGGGTAGGGCTGATCAGGTTTCCAGAATGGAGAGGAGTTAGGACAACACACCAAGAACTCAGATATTCACAGAGAGGGGTGTGGACAGTAGTGGAAAATAAGTGCTAGCTGATGGAGGATAATGTGAGTGTGCAATGGAAGAAGGAACATGAACACACAGAGAGAGAAAGCAGAATATGAAGGAAAAAATATTGCACGGACTGAAGTTAAATGTTGAATACAATGATGTGGATCGGTCAGTCCCTGCATGCAGGCCAAGGCGTTAGTGAGGGCACCAAATCAGGCAGAGATGATGGAAGTACCAAGTGGGAGAGTGTTTGGGAGCCAAAGTGTTGAAATTTGCAAGAAGTGATTAGCCAAGTGTGGGTTGTGGCTATATATAGCCAAACTCCTCTAAAATCTTAACATTCTAAATTGAATTGGCCCAATTCCCTTGATTCTACAAATTGAATCGGTCAAATTCCTTTTTAAATCTTTAATGAAAGGATAATCGTTTTGATTGCAATAAATGCATTTCGATAATACATTTCGATAATTGAAATAGGAGATTTGATTGCAATAAATGCATTTCGATAATACATTAAAAACGGAAAAATAATGACAAATGTCTCAAGTAGTCATGCACTAGGTAGGCCTTGTAAGGGGGTGGAATCCAATTGACAGACAAAGGAAATGCACAAGAAATGTGCCTAAAATAGAGGAAATGCATAAAAATACACATTAAATTGTCAGAGCTTCGATGTCTCCGTTAGATGTTGATAAGAGCTCACAACTAGGAGATGACAGCTTGACATGACTAAATAAGGCAAGCTAACAACCCCTCAGATATTGGGAGTGTTTGAAGATCCAACAATCTCATATGATGAAGCATCGAAGCCTTGGGAAAAGGCTTCGTGAAGAGATGCGTCACATTGTCCTTTGTGGGATAGTAGGTCATTGCATTTGTGGGATAGTAGTTTGTCCACACGTAGCTTCATACGTGGCTCACGAACATAGTGATATTGAAACTCAATGTGTTTTATGCGGACATGAAACACTAGGTTCTTTGCTAGAGCAAGGCCACTTTGGTTGTCCACGCGCAGCTCCATAGGTCATGTCTATGGAAAGCCAATCTCTGCCAACATATGATGGAGCCAAATTGCCTTCATAACTGTTGAACATAGGGGCACGATACTCAGTCTCTGTAGAAGAAAGCTTCATAGTAGGTTGCTTCTTATTGCTCCAAGAGATAGCTCCTGATCCAAGGAAGAAGGCATAACCCGTAGTGGATTGTCTTCAATCCACATCACCTCCCCAGTTAGAGTCACTCCATCTAGAAAAAGTAAACCCCCTCTCCATGTATGATCTCGTAGGATCAAGTCCCCTATAAATACCGAAGAACACGCAAGGATGCTCTCCAATGGTCTTATGTAGGAGTCTTCATAAAAGAAGGTTATAGAGCCACCTCAAAAGAAATATTCAATTGAGTGTGAAGAAGCTGGATAAGGGAGCCAACAAGGCACCTGTTGCGGGTAACATTTGAAAGGGGATCTCTTGTTGCCAAATCTTGGACTCATGGTCCATGGGACATGAAATAGATTGACACTCCGCCATACCAAACTCCAAAAGTGACTTGGAGATATACCTGTGTTGCTAGATAAATATGCCCTATGGCATCTGATAAAATCTCCAGACTAAGGAAGAAGTGTAGGATC
Source organism: Lygodium microphyllum (assembly GCF_053477565.2). Classification (NCBI taxonomy): domain Eukaryota; kingdom Viridiplantae; phylum Streptophyta; class Polypodiopsida; order Schizaeales; family Lygodiaceae; genus Lygodium; species Lygodium microphyllum. The sequence continues at coordinate 24,648,374 of NC_141138.1, read as the reverse complement.
CCAAGATCCGTCATCTCAAACTCGTCTCAGAATATCTTGAGTCTGATCAACCTTCGTAGAAGTGCTCCCTATGATGATAATATCACCCATATATAAGATAATCAAAACATACATGTCACCCTCAACATTATAGTAAAGATTAGGGTCATGAGCTGATCTCTGGAAGCCACTGTCATGAAAGAAGTGATCAATCCTTTGGTACCAAGCTCTTGGAGCTTGCTTCAGGCCATAGAGGGCCTTTCTCAATCGATAAACCTAGTCCTTTCCTTATATAAGAAAACCTAGAGGCTGAGAGATAAATCTCCTCTTCAAGGATGCCATTCAAGAACGTAGACTTGATGTTCATTTGATAGACATGCCAATGGTGATGGTTGCAAGAGCCAAAATAGCTTGAATGGTAGACATATGAGCAGTAGTAGGTGCAAAGGTCTCAAAATAATCAAATCTTGCTTGTTGTGCAAAACCCTTGGCAATAAGTTGTGCCTTATGCTTCTCCAAGTAACCATCCACAAGATACTTGGTCTTATAGACCCACCTCACACTAATCACCTTTCGTTGTTGAGGATTCACAACTAAATTTCAAGTTTGATTTCACTTGATAGAATCGAGCTCATCCTGCATAGCTTGTCATCAAACATTCTGTGCAAGAGCCTCATCAACGGAAGCAAGCTCACTATTATGCAAAATTTGGGTCACAAGAGCATAGTTCACACAAAGTAAACTATCCAGCTAGGCTTGTAAACGAGTTGATTTGCATGGACTTGTAGGAGTAGTAGGAAAATGGGTAACACTTGCATCCTCCATGAGCCATTGATACCATCGAGAAATGGTGGTAGACTCATCATGTTGCGAGAGAGATTGTGGAGCCTTTTGGTACTTGCAAAGCACCTATTTGGAAAGGGACTCCCCCTCAATAAGTGAAGGTACATTTTTCTCATCCAAAGGAGGCTCCCTAGTTGATGGTTGTGCATCCTTGAAAGGTTGAGGGGAGATAGAAGGGGTAAGGGTACTCTTCGAACGAGTAAAGGAACTCGTTGGCAGTGGTAGGGAAGCTGGAGTAGGAGGAGGAGAAGGAGGTGGTGGTGGAGGGGGAGGAGCGAATGACAAAGGAGGGGTGCGGAGAGGTAACGTGGGGGGGGGGGGAGGAGAGGTACAAAGGGCGGGGGAGGGAAAATCGATGAAGAATCACCTGCATTAGAACCATCAATCCGATCCTCGGAGGCCACAGTCTCGTGGAAGATCACACCCTTGCTTACCTCAATCTTGTGTCGTAGGATCACAAAGTTGATATCCCTTTGTGGTAGTGTTGTACCCCACAAAGATGAGCTTTCTCGACTTATAGTCGAGCTTAATTGTTGTCTTCTTCTTGTCCACATCATGGACAAAGGCATTGCACCCAAAGATGCGAAAGTGAGATACGGATGACTTTTGTCCAAAGAAAGCCTCATATGGAATCATGTCTTGCAAAGCTGAGGTAGAACGGTTGTGAATCTGAACCATAGTTGCCACCACCTCACCCCAAAGGGAATGAGGTAATCCTCGATGCTCCAATAGCGATCGGGCCATCTCTAGCATGGTCCAATTCATATGTTCTACCATACCATTCTTGGATGGTGTATTTGGATGGGTCTACTCCACCTGAATGTCAGGATCCCTGCAATATTTGAGGGAACTAATCAAGGGTTAATTTATAAGCCCTTCCTCCTCAATTCTCCTAATTGCACTTTCTCCCACCATCATGCTTCTATCTTTGCATCTACAAAATTACCCGGTTGATTAAGGTTTACATGTTTCCTAACAGCTGCTTGCAATCCCTCAGTAAAATTTCTTTTTTTTCTTATCCTCTAAGGGAGCATTTTGTCCCATTTTCCTAATTAATGTCCCCATCTTTTTTATGTAATGCTCCATGGTTTCTCTTGAGTTTTGTGATAGAGATGGTCAAACTCTAAACCTAAACGGTCCAAAAACCCTTGCCACCTAAACTTAGTTAAGAATGCCTCTCTTAATACTACGTAACTCGTCCTTGTGGCAATAGGAAGGTTATCATACAACAAGGCTGCATTGTTCTTCAAAGGCGTTGGAAATATATGAAGTTTTTTATCATAATCAATGATCTCATTCATTGTGCACATCACTTCAAACTGGTGGATATGCATGTCAGGATCGTCATCCTAGTGATAAGAATATTGTGTAAAATCTGTCAGTTGCACAAGTGCTCTCACAGCCATACATAACACTCTTAGTACTTCCTCTAGATCTTCAAAGATTGGAATCCCCTTTTTTGGGTCAACAAATAATCTACTAAGACCCCAATATTTTCAAAGGCTATCTATATTGTTGTCCTCTCCTATATGATGAATGGGGGTTTCATTTGTTCTATGTCCTACCATTTCAGTGGAAACATAATCACAACCCACAAAACTATCACTGTTGCGACCCTATTATTTTGTATCTTCTTTCTTCTCACTAGCAGTTGACCCCTTCTTCAAGCTACTCTTATTGGTACCACTCGTTCCCTCGGAGCTTCATGTTTACCTCTCAATCACAATTTGACTCAGTTCCAATAGAAGAAGTCTCCCTAGTGACTTTTCTAGTTTCTAATGACAATTCTAGTCTACCTTGCAAGGTGTTCTGTAGCTCAATGTTGAAATTTTCTAATTGCTCCACTATTTGCTCAATTATCTTTTCCAATCTTCTTCTTGCTCTCTCATCTCGTGCTAACTTCTGGCTTTTACTCATTCACTCTTGTACTTGGCAGCTTTCTCTATCATGCACATCCTCCCTCACCCTTTACTATAGGCGCCCTTGTTTATGTAGACTCAACTTTCAAAGGATGTCAAGTAACTCCTTCTCTTTAACCCTAGAGGGTATATCATCATCGAGCTTTTGTACTAAATCTAATATCTTTGCCACTTCCCTCTATTCCTTTGTATCAAATGTTAATTTCATGCCCTTAGTAATTGCTACCCACAGAGGCACGTGAGTCCAATCTATTCTTGTAAAAGACTTATATGCTTCTTTATAAATCCAATCATAATGGTGCTTCACACTAATGGTATTAAGTTGAATTTCATTGACTAACTTAAAGTGCAATGCTAATAGTACAATCCCCTTTTCTTCATCTTGGAATATCCAATTCCTAGTGCATAGTTGTTTGACATTGACCCACAATTAGGGTCTAAAGTATTTGCATCCATCCACCACCTTAGTTTCCCTTCCTTATCTACGATAATTTGTTGAATATCCTGTGGCAATTGGAAAAAGAAGGCTCGTAGGAAAGCCTCATTGTAACAGCTCATTAGAGTCTCATTCACTTATATTGATAATTCTTTTGCTAAGTCTCAAAATAACCAATTAAGTCCTATGGGTAGGTCAAATAGGTATAAAGTTCTAATCCTAAGCTTTATAGCTTCTCCTCATCTCTCAGAGAAGACTCCTCATATGTTGCTCCTGCCATGCTTGTGGTGGTTTATTATTTGGCCCCGTTCAGGGATGCTGAACTTTGGAATATGTTTAGTTTAGATAATTGGAAGATCTTATGGATCTTCCCTCTGTTTCTATTCCTTACTAATGTAACTTTTTTGCCACTAACAAATTAATACCTTTGAATTATATTTAAGTTACTAAATAGCATAGACCACCTCCTCATCTCCTTAAGTAACACGTTTTCCCCTCCCGAAAAATGTACCAAAAAATGATGGCCCCCTAAGAGACCCTTGGATAAATAGACAAAATAGCTATGCCTAAAGTCGTTGTGTTAATCAAGGATTAGAAATGGAATAAAGAAGTCTTATTGACCTCTAATTAATCATATAAACAACAGCTTCATCATACACATGTAGTCCACCTTAATTTAGTTCAAGATTTTTACTTTAATCTCTCAAAATTCTAAATTTCACACATTAACTTTTCTATTTTGAACTAAAACTATCAATAATTTAAGTCCAATTCTCTCTATATTTAAATCAAAGAAAAATATATGATAAAACTTCTAATGAACTCTTCAATTTTATTAATACTATGATAAATATTTAATATTCACTAATGATTATTCTTATTCTTAACTTCGTATTACAAAGGAAGCATCCTCTAATAAATTCCATTAGCAACAAAAGTTTAGTACATACTCTAACTAAATAATCTACAATATATTTTCAAACTTTTGACAGATTCCTTCCTTATCTCAACTTATTAATTTTCCTATATTTTTGGCAAAAAATAAAAATATTCATAATAATTACTCTTAGACCAAAAAATTCAAACCCTCTGACCCATTGAATCTCCATAACAAACTTATATTTCATACTAATTTTCATCATTGAATAAAATTATTTTCTCCTAATATTCACTAATTCGATACTAAAAACACTCAAAATTTGCAATTTCAACCCTTAAAAATTAGTTATCTTCAAATCTAGAGATCCATGTTTAACCTTTTCTAAACAAGTCCCTCTAATCATGTTTTAGTTTTTTTTCAATAGATCATCATTATTATCTTTCTAATTTTCTTAATTATCACTAATTATGATAAAAAACTATCCTTTTAACCACTAAAATACTTAACATCTCTCAATAAATTCTTTATCTAAAGGTGAAATTTCATTTTTAGATGCATTTTGTCACGTCTTAACTTTGTTCAATATAGTTTTCATAAATAGTTTTCAAATTTCTTGATATCCACTAATTAGAGCCTAAAAATGTAGTTTTTGACCTAATTTTTATCATTACTTTATCATTTTGATTCATATGATACAAGAATTGAACTTGATTTTATTGATTTAAAACTCAAAGATCAAAAGAACAATGCTTTTAACACCAACCTCATTCAGACTATCCATTTTACTTCATTGTTTATTAGAAACGAAAGTACCCAGTTAATAGAAGAAAGAAAGATCTTTGGCCGTATTTGACAATGCTCGTGCTTGCTTCTCCTCTTCCTTTAAACTCAGCAATCTTAAAACTCTCTAATCTCATTTGTTCTTCACTAATATTTGCTAATTTGCTCTTAATCTTGTTGAAAATCTCCCTCTCTACATTATGAAATAGTCTTCAAGAATGGGATGAGATGAAAGAGGAGAGAAGGAGTGCTCATTTGCTGCTCATACATGAGAAAATCTTTGTCATTTGCTGCATCAACTCATCAACATTCTCCTTCCATGATGGCACCCATTTTTTGTGTGTTTTCTTCCTCTCTTGCTCATCATCCCATTCAAAAGACATTTCCACTCAACTTCTTGATTAACCCTCTCTTCAAAATGTATAGGTTTCACACTTGAACTAGTTCTTTTTGGCACCCTTCTACATCTCCAGCCTATTTTTGTTCCCACCCATGGCTTCTTGACCCAAATTCTATACATACATGCTAACTTATACTTATATTTTCTTCTGTCTCCAAAATGTCTACCGCTCCCATTAAAAATCTCTCATCGTATCCGCCTTCTACTACTTACTATTTTTTCGCTCTCTAACATTTCTTGTCTAAAATATCTCAACTCTCTCCACTTCTAACTCCATCTTAGTGTTATCATATATGACTTTACGATCTAAATTCGTTTTAAATTTTATGAAAAATATTGCATACTATAGAGCCAAAACCATCGAAGTTGCATAAAAAATAGTGTAAAAATAGCTCAAAATAAGGGGTTATCAAATGTAAACTTGAGTGCTAATATTGGGGATGAGATAGAAAAAACTAATGTGTTCAAGAGAATAGTAGGGAGTTTAATCTATATGACGATCACATGAAATCAACTTGAGCTATGCTATTGGACTTGTAAGTCAATTTATGCAGGTACCTAGAAAGGGGCTAGAAAACCTTGTTTGGGTGTAATCAAACGTACATTGAAGTATGTGAAGTTTAACTTGCATTATGGACTTTTTTATAAGGCAGGTAAGGATATACAAATATTTGGGTATACAAATGCAAATTGGGTTGGTAGCATGTCCAATAGAATATCTACTAGTAGATTCATATTTTCTCTTAGTAGTGTAATGATTACTTGGAGTAGCAAAAAGCAACCAACAATTACTTTATTGAGTATAAGTGCTAAGTATAGAGGTGCTATTATGGCAACATATAAGGTGATTTGGTTACAAAATTCATTAGTGATTTGGATATATAGGTAGATGGTCCATTTGTAATTCACTATCATAACATGGGCAATATACAATTAGCTAGGAACCTTGTGTTCCATGCTAAGACAAAACACATTGAGATGCATTAACATTTTGTGAGAGAAAAGGTACTTGCAAGTGAGATAGCCTTGGTATGTATTAGTACATAGGATGATGCAGCTAACATTATCAAGACTTAGGTGCAAGGAAGCTTCGAGGATTTCAAAGCTTACTTGGAGTTAGAAATATGTAATTGAGCTTGAGAGGTAATGTTGAAATGGAAAGCTCAACATGTGCAAATATTAATGATGGACCACCTGGTTAGATGGATCTGTACATTTACACTTGGCATATTGGTGGTTAGTTACACCTACCTACACGAGCATAGTTATAGTTTCAATTGATTAATATAGCCAAGTATGTGCTATTTGACTTAATAGGGCACTTTACTTTTATGTTGTGTCTTATCTATACTTTTGTACATTTTATTTTGGGAGGAAGAAGGAACAAAAAGCTAGCAAGAAAATATTTAAGCCTCCATCTATCTTCTTGTGTTCTTGACTAAGGTTCTTCTTGCATGTGCAACAACTCAAGCAAGTACCCCCACCATGTCATTTGTAATAGTACCAACATATTTCCTTCCTCAAAGTACTCAATTGTTGCTTGATTTGAATCTCCTTGCGTATGTATTTACAAAGAATATATATTTCCTTTCTCAAAGTACTCAATTGCCTCTTGAGTTGAATCTCCTTGCATTTGTATTTACAGTGAATATATCTTTGGAGGTGATCCAATCTATATGTGAATTCTTTACATTTTTTATATATCCCAACATGCATTTATCGATGACTATAGATAATCAATACATTATTTTTTAATCCTTGGCATTCCATTCTTTCTATCCTTTCATTCTTCTCTAGTCAAATGCTCACTTAGTTCTAACGTCGTTTCATTCAGATACAACATTTATGTATAGGTAACATGAGAATTCATAGTACGTGTTATGCTAATTGTCAAATATCCATGAGGGGTCATGATACCTAGCACCATGCTACGTGTAGACATGCAGACTTGTTTGGCTAGGTGGTCCACCATCAATACTGCATGCATTGGCTTGCCATCTCAACATAAAATTGACTAGTAGCATTGAGCTCTAGGCCCTCAAGGCATTGGGCACACTATCAAACTTTAATGGAAGCTTGCAAAGCACCAGCCTATAATGTACCCATGCCCAAACTCAATACAAATATATCCATGATTATTTTTAACCTTCTTGACCTCTATAACAATCCCTAAATTTATTTTATAAGTTGTATGCCTTTTCTTCAATAGTTTAATGTCATTATTTACATGAGAATTCATAGTACGTGTTAGGCTAACTATCAAATATCCATAAAATGAGCTATCTAGCCCCTATCTAGGCATACAATATTAGTATTCTTGAGCAATAGAAAGCATCCCATGAGTTCTATATGCTAGGGAGAGAAGATTGATTAAAAAGGGAGTAAATAATTAGGAAATAACAAAGCGGATATGCTAAATATGAAAGATGTGTATTGTATATATAAGACAGTTTACAAAAAACTTATAAAAGCTTGATGTCAATGGCAAGAATTGATTGCCTTTCTCTCTCTTTTGTCGGATTTTATTATCTTTAGCCTCACATCTCTATCTAAAGCAAGCCAATAGCAATCCATAACTTATAAAAGAGACCCAATTAGAGCCAAAGAATGGGTTAAGTCCTTTGTGAACATTAGTGAATAGTAATTAAGCTCAATCTATCACATCCCTCCACAACTCCATATCATAATCAATTCTTTAAATCTAAACTAATGGAGAGGACTAAAAGAAGGTGCTAGACTCTTGTATTTAAGTAGATTGCTCATCAACAGCCCACTCACCTCAATTGAGAAGAGTTTATACTATCCTATTCTCTCCATACTTCAATTTCTACACCATAGCTTACTTGTCCTGCCCCTATTGTCCCCATCTTGTTAATGACCCAAAAGGCAAGATGTCACTTCTTGGTTTTAAACTTGGAGGAACAAGTGATGGAGATCGACTCTTTGTGTACGAAGGACGATGGAGCGAGAATTGTAGAGCTTGTGGTAGCATGTGCCAACGGAGTCATTAAAGCTTGGGAGCTTTATACAGACATTTAGACTACATATGGTGAGTTCCCTTACATTGACTATTTTTCTTTGGTTATTTTCTTGCTTGATGGGTTGTGGATTCTCATCCGTGACAAGTTAAGTGAGTGAGCAAGATGGTAGGAAACCTCATAGGGTGAGAGACTATGAGTAGACTTGGCTTGAGGGAACGCATGATTGATATGCATATTTTTGTATAGATTCGACACATAGGCAAGGTGACCCTACATTTCGGTTCCCTTACTGGGATATGAAAAAATCTGTCTTGACAAGTCTCCAACCATAGACGGTGAGCATAATACACCAAATCCAAGCAAGGTGGGCTTTCTTGCCATGATGGGTTCGATGCGGAAACGTCGTGTGCCATACTTAGGATGGACGGGTCGGTAGTCCATGGAATGCACATGTGTTTTTGCTTTCATAGGATAGACTTGGATTTTTGAAAAAAAATTATATTAGAGAAAAAACATTTTTAACTCAAGAAAATTTAGAAAAAAACAAAAAACACAAGCTACTCTCACTTGTATGTAACCACCATATCTTACGTTCTAGGCAACAACAAGTGATCCATCACTTGAATGTGCTTCATGGATTGAAAAGCCACCAAATTCCAGGTTTCCACTCTAATTTTACTAATTTTTGTTAATTTTTACCATGGGATTGTAAGGTGCCCGCCCATCGGCTGTCCAGGCACACTTTTAGCAGTCTATCGAGAAACGAATCTAAGTGTCGTTGCTTGGCACTCCCATGGAATGTTCCGAGTTTTCTCCCCTAGGGTTTCCTAAATCCGCCAGGCAACGGAACGCTCATGGCTGAAACCCATTAGGATCGACCTCAAATTGGGTCTCCCAGTGACCAAGGTCTCCTATCACCATTCTAGCGTTGGATCCTAGACATCCTACTTTACGCAGAGATACCCAAGCCGAAGCAGACCCATGCCGCACTTGGTTCGAAGAGAATGGAAAATGAGAGGGGTGTGCTGCTCAACCTCTTTGCCCGTAGGGCATAGTCCCATTCTGGTCCCCTAAAACGGCATGAATCGGATTCTATCCTAACAATTTCTAAAGGTTGAATGATGCTTAAATCTTGTGAGAAGCCTCCCAGTTCTCTGGGACCACCCTACCGTAGGACGGACCCGTTGGGGGTTCCGCCCACCTGCTTCCCTTGATAGCTTTAGTTTTCTAATTAGGTCCTACCACATTTATGTGTGACACTTAAAGCTAGCTTCATTAATTAAGCCTTTTAGGGAACATGGTTCATTCACATAACTTATACCACAGACACAAAAACAGAGCAAGCAATCTATTTGACAAACAAGTTCAAATAAGTTACTTAACTTATCTTCAAGTTAATATTTGTCTCCCGCCCATACAGGAGAAATTATGTATCCCTTTTGTCCAACAGAAGTATCTCTTCTACCCTGTAGAAGTAACTGGTCCAAATCACATGGCACCACAAACTCAATCCTTTATCTAGAATAGGATCACCCAACATGCCCAGATGTTGGGGCCACGGAGGTCTTCAACTCCATTCTACACCTAGCAAGGGGTGTCCAGAGCTCCAACTGACCCATAAGCTATCTAGGAGCGAAACATCATTCCCGTGTGGTTGGCCTTTTCACCACTCGACCTTTGGCCCATAAATCGAGTAGTGCCCTCTTTGGGTTAATCTGCGGTGCAATCATGGAGGTGATCCACCTGTGCAATATATCCTTCCTTAATTAAATCCTTTAGGAATCCATCACAACAAGGCGTTCAGCCCTAATATCATTTTCTAGGAAAACATTCCTTTATCCCCATGGCAACTTGTCATCACAGACCCTTACCATGCATTTAGCATAAATCACAAGCACTTGGAACAATCATCCAAACAACAAAATAACAACTAGTTGAATGTAAAAGCATTTAGGATGTTGTTAGATCAACCAATAAAAAACCAATTGTATTCTTGCCAAACAATGCAAGAATAGTCGCAATAACATTACCATTGCATATATGTTCTTCCCCTTGGGATCAAAGAGCGATTCTATGTAAAATTTACTTAACACTTGTATGCATAATTTTTAATGTCATGATTATGCCATTCATAACCCTTGATCGATTCCTCCTTGTAATTGCTCTATCAACAAACAAGTCATATGCAACTAGGTGCAATTAGCTTTCCTTAATACATGCACTTTGCAAGCTCGATCTTTTGAATATGTGAGATAAAATTTATCCCTTTCGATGACCTATACTCATGCATCATAGTATGGGACCTAACGTATCTCATACGAGAATCAAAACAAGCATCTATCAATTTGGAAATACATTACTTATGATCGGAACCACAGTTGGATTGACAGTGATGCCTTTGCCCCAAGCTTCGTTGCTGGTTCTGGGATTGCCATCCGCACGTGACATTCTTCGCTTGAGAGCCATCATCCGCAAGTAGACTCAAGAGATTAAGAAGGCGGAATAGATTCGAGATGGGCGAGTGTAAAAGAAGATGGTTAAGTTGAGTATCGGAATAGAGGTAATTGAGTAGTCTCTCGGGGTAACTCTTCTCTCTCTCTCTCTCTCTCAAGCTCTCTCTCACAATCTCTTGGAGAGTATCCTTCTCTCTACCTCTCTCTCGCAGCCTCTCGGGGTCTCCTGCTTCTTGTGCCTCCCCATGCCTCATATTTATATTGGATTAGAGAAGAGGGCTTGTGGCTAAGAAGTGGAGCTCTTTGTGGAGGGGGATCTTGGAAAGATCAGTGATCTGATGCTCAGATCATAAATTTGATGGTTCCATTGGCTCCGAAAGGGGGGTAAAACCCCAAAATACTTGATTAGAAAGCTCTTAGTTCACTCCTTCTTTTCTTTGTTCGAAGTTTAAGATAATATCTAAAATATCTAAAATATACTAGTTTTGCCCAAAATCTAAAATTTTGGGACCATCCAAACTATACACATTAATATTAGAAATTAATATAGCTCAAAAGTCTCGTTCACATTGTAACTTACGTGAAGGGTGGCTATGGTCTTTGTCAATCCGAGAAAAATATCAGATTTACGACTCTCAAATTTTTACATATATTTTTAATTAAATAAAAATCTTTAATTATTAGTGTTAGTTAGTTTTTACCTTAGTTAGTCTTTAGTTAGTAAACTTACTAACTTATTAAATTGCTAACTAACTTTCAAACTAACTAACTAACTTTTTTTGTTTTGAAATATTACAGGGATGCATTGGCATATTGCATGGCAGGAGGTGGGAGTCCGATAGCAACTAGCTAGTTGTGGTCAACACCCGATTACCTGTAAAGACTCTTGCTTGCACATATCAATACTATTCATGATTGGGGCTGAAAGACACATACAAAGGTCATGAAAATACATGGGATTATCTATAGCTAATTCATACTTTACTGATTTTGGATCTTGACATAAGAAGCACATGAAAGCGGTTACACTTGTAATAACTAGGTGCATTACTTGCTTGTAGTGATTTTTGGGCATAATTGGAAAAGGGTAAAGAACATGAGTATTGCTGGTATGTCATTGAGATTTTTTGATATTCTTTGTTGAAAATACATGTATTCTATGATTTGGGAAAGAATTCAAGAAAGGGTAGCAAGAGAGCACAAATAATCTTATCATAATCATTGTGAGTAGTCTTAGAAGACTAGAACATACATGCTTGACAAAACGAACGGGGTTGACAGCTTACATCAATAAATTTAGTTTAAAAAATTCAGTCTTGAATGCAAAATATTCATGAGAAATCAAGAGTACATGTTGGTTGTTTTGTTTCTTACTAAATTATTGCTAATAATCGTTTGTCGTGAAGATAGTGTGCTTAACAAGGTTGCAATTGAGATTGTTCTTGTGAAGATATTGGATGATTTTGTTTACTAAAAATTAATTGTCAAAAATCTTGGAAAGCACTGAAATTTTTGAATTTTCATTGGTTTGAATGAAGTACTTGCAGCACAGGAACTAGTTAGAGACCAAGTAACTACTCCTCCAAGCTGCTTATGAGCGGCATGTTCTTGGATGTTAGCTCCTAAAATTCTTGATGTGCCCAGCCAAAGCAGGCCACAAACCTTCAAATTCTTTGATATTTTTTGAGCATTAATCATAAGTGTTGCAAACTTCTCATACTGCATTAAGATAGTCCTTTGCAATGTTGACTAGCTCCTTCCTACGGGGACTACAGAGTGCATAGTCTAAAGAGGTAAGGGCTAAAGTATGAGGTGAGCTAATTTCCATGTTTATTTAAAAATATTTACTATTATTTATAGTATGGTAGGTGCATTGGGTCAATTAAGATTGAGGATGCTATTGTTACGCACTTGACAGACTATTTGAGAGGCTCGAAAAGCACATGCTTGAAATAGTAGTGGGAAAAGAGGCCTACAATTTCCTAGACGGCTTCTCAGGTTATAACAAAGTGCAAGTACACCCCGATGATAGGTATAAGACAACATTTGCGACATAATGGGGGATGTTTTCCTGCATAGTTATGCCATTTGGGCTAACGAATGCATCAGCTACCTTTCAGCGCCTCATGTGTACCATCTTTAAAGACATGCTTTGGCGATAATTGGAGGTGTATGTTGATGATCTATCCTTCAGTCCAGTTGGAGGGAACACCTGGAAAAACTTTGCGTAGAAAAACTTCGTATAGTTGGAGGGACTTCTCTAAAGTTAGAGTCATTGTTGATCTACCATCAGCCATGAGCTATAAGGGAGTTTAATGATTTTGGGACACATAAGGTACTTTTAGCAATTTGTTTTGAACTATGCATTGATCGCTAGGCCCCTTTACAAATTGATGATTATATTTGAGGGGACCGAGGAATGCCAACATGCCTACGAGGAACATAACATTCCACGTGCACATTGATGCCCCGAAGTTCATCGTGGGAGCTGCTTTGTGTTAACCTCATAAACATCTTGATTATCCTATGAGCTTTGCTAGCATACAACTCACAAATATGGAGATAAATTACTCCATAGTAGAAAGGAAAGGCATAGCTATGGTATTTGTTGTAAATAAGTTTTGTCATTATCTTTTGGCTATGCCATTTGTCTTCTTCATCAACCATCAAGCCTTGGTTTATCTAATGAACAAACTTGTGCTACATGATGCATAGCTAGGTGGTAGATTCTGCTTCTAAAATTTGACTTCTTTGTGGTTGTATGCAAGGGTAAGCTACATTACATGGTAGACCATATGTCCCATATACTCAGAGGAGAAGCTGCTGGTGGACATAACATCATAGAAAACTTGTCCGATGTGCACGTGTTTAGCATGTCTAGTGAGAGAGACCTTTTCAGGGCTGATCTAAGGCCATATTGGGTAGATGACATAGTCCAAGTCCTAGATCATGGATTGCTTGAGAGACCTATAGAGAAGGCTAGGCTAAAGTATCTTGTCCTTTAGATTCATCCCTATTAGTTAATTGCCAGTCAACTCTATAGACTGGAACAAGATAGGTTATTGCAAACATGCATGTGAGCACAAAATGTATGAGGTGCTTGGACTATTTTGGTGTTGTTTACAACAGCCTGCTAATCTTGGACCGTGCTTTCATTTACTACATTATGGTTGGTGAGTCAAATAATAGTACTATCTTCAACATTGACAAGTTTGATGGCACCAACTATAGCTATTGAAAGTCACAAATTTTGCAAGTTCTAGTGCAAAAATTGCAGATTAATCCATTGAAACATAAGGGTGTCAAGCCCAAATGCATTGGTGTAAAGGATTAGGTTGAATTAGATGAGTTATGTAAATCTAAAATCATTTTGTCAGTCTCTAAGTAGGTCTACTATAATGTTGTCTCCAAGAAGTAGACCACCTGGCAGTTATGGGATAAGATTCATAATATCTATGATAACCTACCTCTCAAATATATTGAATGAAGAAACTCGCATACCTTTGCATGAAGGCACATGGTGGAATTGCTGGAGGACACATCAACGGAGATACTATAACATGCAAGAGGCTGCAATCTTAGCAGTGGTGGCCCACCCTATTCCACAATGCTGCTAAGTTCATGAAGCATTGTGATGAATGTCAAAGGACCAAAGTACCCATCTGTAAGAACAAGATGGAGTTGACCCTGATAATAGCACGACAACCCTTTGAAAAGTGGGGGATCAACTTTATTGGGCCAATCAGCCTTACAACATAGTACTCACAAGAAAAGTACATTGTTGTAGCAACATATTATCTCACGAAATGGACCAAATCTCGGGCCACCAGCAAGAATGGCACTAGGACCATGGCTAAGTTCCTTCAAAAGCAAGTGATCTCGCAATTCGGCAGTCCAATTGAGCTAGTTAGTGATCAAGGCGGGCACACACTTCATTAATGAAGTGATTGCCCATTTAGTATCTTCATTCTTGATCATCCATAGAAAATCATCACTACACCACCCTCAAGATAATGGTCAGGTAGAATCCACGAACAAAATCCCAGTGAACAACTGACTAAGATAGTATTTGCCTCATGCAGCAAACTGGGACAACAAACTCATGGCAGTGCTATGGGCCTATAGAACAGCCTACAATATGTCAATAGGAAAAACACCATTCAAGCATATCTATAGGACCAAAATGATCCTGCTAGTGGAGTTTTCCATTGCAATCTTGAGAGAGTGGTAGTGCAAAAGAGAGATGGGATGGAAAAGAGGCATGGAAAAAATGCCTCATAGAGCTAGAATGCCTTTTTGAGACCCAACTCCTAGCTACCCATGTGCTAATCTGCAAAAAGGCAAGATGCCAAAGCTATTTTGACAAACATATCAAACAATGTGATTTTGAGCACGATGACCTAGTGCTACTATACTCTATAAGGGGCCATAAGAAAAAGATGAAGTTAAAAGGTTTAGGGCCTTGGGATACGGCTTCCATGAAAGAGTGCTAGAAGAGAAAACCACTCTAAGCACGGAGAAAAAATGATAACTTGAGGAAGGCTAGGCTATTGATGGCGGATGAGCCGGAGGAGTTAGGGTTTGGAGAGCCAGAACAACCAGCTAAACCACCCACTGCAACTCCAATGGAACCATGAAGAGAAGAAGCACCAGACAAAGAAGAATAGTTACAAGTATCAAGCCTATCATAGCAGGCGCAAGCACGCACAGAAGAGTAGGTATTAACCCTCAAACAAACAAGGTGAGATGGAGTGTGAGAGTGTGCTTGAGAGAGGAAGTGCAAGAGTGTGAGGGAGTGAGTGTGTGAGGGTGAGGGACTGTGGTCGAGAAGCTTGGAGCCTGGAGCTTAAGGATGGAGCTTGCTTGAAGCTTGCACTTGGATCATGGAGCTACTGGAGTGCTTGGGAGAGGAGGTAACTTGATCGGGCATGGAGGCTCACTACACTCGTAGAGATGGATAGCACGTTGGCTATGTGCGAGGTAGCCATTAGTGCTCACCTTGGAATGCTTGAAGTAATAAGCAGTCTATGGGTCTTGGCGATTGATCGCCTCTACACCACATTGAGAAAGATGCCCTTGAGAGGGTTGTGGAAAGAAAGTGCAGGTAGAGAGAGCAGGTGTAGAGCTGGCACAAAGGAAACTCCAAGAAAGGCCACAACAAGTTTCTGAGGTCCAAGTCCCACAAAGAGAGGAATGCTACCCTATAAATTGGGCCTAGTAACTAGCTATTTGGGAGCAATGGAAAAACCAAAGCCGATCCTTCAAGCTCTCCTTCACTACCCTCATTCTTTAGACAGAGTTCTATCTGTAAGAGTGGTGGAGCAAGTGATCACGCTCATGCAATGGCTAGGAAATAGATGGACAAAGAGAGAGGAAGTTGCCCCATAAGGTGGCAAAGAGAGCCCACCAATTATTGGCAATATAACTTTTGGGAGATTTTGAAGACTGTTAGTGGATATAAAGCCCAGCCACAATGGCGGCAATGTGTCTGGGACACCAATCTTGATGCTTGGATCACCTTCTGCAACACCATACTACACGAGCACAAAGACCCTACCTACATGCCATATCCACAGAGAATAGGGATAGATTACAACCTGAATATGCATGGTAGGTACACCTTTTCCAATATCTACAATGTCAATTCAAAAAGCCCAAAGTACTGAGGATTTTGTTCAAACAAAAGCCCACGGCAGAAGAGGCCCAACTCCCACCACTCTTTTTTAATGTAAACGTACATATTGATAGCTACGTGATAGCGCTACTTGTAGAGTAGACCCTTCATTACCAAGTCCCTTAGGTCCCCTCATAGTGTAGCCCCTAAAGAGTATAGGGATGATGCCTAGCATACTTCCTCTCCATGTATTAAGTGTCCAAAAAAAAGAAAAAGAAAGGAGAAAAGGAAAAGAAAAGACAAAGAAGCACAAGAAAATGACAAAATAGGATTCTCATGTACCATTAGAGTGCCACAAACACTACATCTGGGGACAATCATATCCCTAGCCCCTTCCCCACTTCACACTTAGGGCACATCAAGGGTAGGACATACCTAGGGAGTTTGTGTTCGCCTACGGTAGATATGTCTCCCTAAGTCACACATGCACAACATCTCCCCTTGTACACAAATTGGGTCCTCAAGTGTGGGACAACATCGTAGGCTTTGACACAACTCCAATTTCATTGGCAAACGGACACCATGCACTGCACGATGAGGTAGACACACCCCCAAGTAATTCACTTCCTTTTTCTTTTTTAGGTACACTCAACAAATGCAATAACCACCAACATCGGGGGCTCCCATTACCCACTCAAATCTATCCTCGACCTCCCCAATCTCTCATTCAATTTTGTGATGCTTATTATCCATGTCCAATCTCCACAAAGCTCCATCACTGACCCACATGGCAACCCTTCAACCACCGAAGCCCTCATCAACAAGTGCTCGCAAGAACCATGGGACTGGCTGTCTTGGCTAGAAGGGGGTTTAATGTTAACCCCAGTGCAAAGAAATCAAAAAGAAAATTAAAAAGACATAGGGAAAAGAAAAACAAGGTGGCCTAGTTGAAGAAATAAGAGGAAAAAAGGCCAAAAGCTCAAGGAAAATCTCAAAAGTTTAGGGTAAGTGCAAGAGAGGAAAGGCTCATTTTAAATATAAAAGTGCACTCTAAATCCTGGTAGAAGAGTGTCTGGCTCCCTCCTATGCAATTTGTAAATGTAGACGAGCATGGGTGTGAAAATATGAAGGGAATAGGAAAAAGGAGGACCTAAGCTAAAATAGCTAGGCATGTAAAAAACGGATGGGTGCTCAAAGGGAATTAGGGTTTTGTATAAAAGGAAAAAAGTGAATTAAGAAGCCCATTTTTGTGTGTGGCCAAAACTAGCTCTCTTCTTCTTTTCTTCTTCTTGTTCTTGCTTGCTTGAGCTTGTGCTTCAGAGAGAGTGTGTGAGGAAGTGAGTGTGTGAGGGTGAGGGACCGTGGTGTGGAGAAGCTCTCCATCTTCTACTCTCTTCTTCTTATTCTCTTCTCTTCTCTTATCTCGCAAAAGACAATGAAGTATGGAGCTTGGAGCTTGTTGAGGATTGAGATTGCTTGAGCTTGCACCTTGGATCGTGGAGCTACCAGAGTGCTCAAGGGAGGAGGCAAATCGATCAAGCATGGAGGTAAGCTCACTACACTCATAGGTGTGAGAGCGCATACGACTATATGAGCGGTAGCCATTGCACTTGGCTTGAAACGCTTGAAGCAATAAGTAGTCTGTGGGTTTTGGTGGTGGAGCAAGAAGCTCCCACAGATGTCTCCATGGCAGTATCCTTTGTATGCATCCTTGGGTCACAAGATATATTTATCCCACCAACCGTCAATACATTTTCTTAACAAGACAAAAGCTTTCTTCTCAATTTGTTCAACATTGGAGCCAAAAACACTTTAAAAAAAAAACCGTCAATACATATTTTGGTGCATGGAGTTGCTTAGCATGATGGGATGGAGACGAGAAGATAGCATTGCAAAAAGCTTCATACTCCATTTCCCTTAGTCCCTTACAAGCTCTCAAGTCACTCTCACTCTCAAGGTAACAATGTAAGAAATCACAAGAAGACAAAGTTGCACACACATGGATAGCCTTTTCCATTAGTTCTCATCCTTTTTATATAAGAAATTTAGAGCTAGGGTTTCCCCATTTCCCTTGGGCATCCTGGCCCTTTTGTGGGCTTTCTAACTGGTCATAGCTTCTATTCATGCTTCTAGACCTCTTACTTTAATTGGAAATTGACTAATACAAATGATAACTTTGAAGTATCAACTGGTTGTTACAATTTTCATGTTGGTAGGAGCATGGCTCTCAAACAAAATAATACTATAAGATGTTACGAAATCACTTCTTCTTCAAAAATTTATAGCCTCCTTTTCTCTTTGCAACCCATTGCATAACCTAAGTTAGGACGGGTAATAGTCAAGTATATCAAGCTACCCACCATCTGTCGATACATGGTCACATTCTCTATGTCATTTCCAACATCAATCTACAGCTTGACATTCTGATCAAGAGGTGTCTCCATAGGCTTGCATTCAGCCATACTGTACTTTTGTAACATGTCATGAGCATATTGCTTCTATAGCAGCCATATACCTTGAGGCATAGAGACTACCTCAATCCCAAGAAAATACTTCAGTTTAGTAAGGTCTTTGACTCTGAATTCACCCTGTAAACATGATTTAATTTCAGCAATGCCCTCTTCATCATCTCCAGCGATGATAAGATCATCTACATAACCACTAGAAATACATATCCATGATCTTTCTTCTTTGTGAACAGACTATGATCTACATGATCTTTCTTCTTTGTGAACTGACTGTGATTTACATCACCCAATCTAAATCCATGTTGCTGTAAATAACTGATGATTCGAGCATTCTACGCTCTATGTGCCTGTTTCAGGCCATATAAATCCTTTTTCAGCTTACATACATGTGTAGGAAAGTCCGGGTGAACATAGCCTTCAGGCTGCTCCATGTATACTTCCTCAACCAAATCACCATTCAAGAAAGCATTCTTGACGTCCATTTGCCATAATTTCTAACCTTTGTATGCCATATTGCTGTGCATACTCTTTTGCAACCAGCCTGGCCTTATAGCATTCTAACAAACCATCTCACTTTCACTTAACCTTATACACCCATTTGGAGCCAATGGGGACTTTGCCTTCATGCAACTCAACCAATTCCCATGTCTCATTTTCAGCCAGGGCTGCATACTCCTCATCCATGGCAGCACATAATGGATTGAATAACCAGTGTATGTAAACCTATCAATTATTTTTCTAACTCTCTCATATCTCCGTAACTGTGGCTCACTCTGAGCTTGCCTCTCATGAGGCGGTACATAATGACTCTGCCTTGCTCCAGTTGTCATAACAGATAGAATGCCCAACTCACTACCCAAACTATCACTGCTGGATGACTCATAACCTACTGTAAGTGCACCTGTCACATCCTCAAGCATATTTTATTTTCCCTTATCCAATCTCCCCCTCACTGGGGATCTGTGTCAGTGGATGTAGGAGTACGATTCCGCAAGCATCCTAACCAAGGACTTACTTTAGGTGACCCATCACCTGTAGGACCACTCATAGATGTACTCACTGTCGGTGTATTTTTAGCATTACTAGTGCTAGCTGATCCATCAGTAGCCACTGCAATTGGATTACCATACCACGATGCCAGCTCATCAAAAACAACATCTCTACTAATCAATGTCTTATGTGTAGATGGTACATAACACTTGTAAGCTTTCCGGTCTTGTGTATAACCAAGGAACACACTCTTGAAAGCTTTAAGATCCAATTTATTCCTCTTTTCATCAGGAACATGCACATATGCAATGCTGCCAAATACCTTCAAGTGTCAAATGTTAGGCTTATGCCATATCTCAACATCCCGTATAGCACCATCATCATGTGCAAACATGGCTACTTTCAATTCTGGAAATGAAGCATCAAGAGTAAACATTCTGCCATCTCTTCGGCCTCTAGCAATCAATTTGCAGCCATTACCATATTCTTCAACAAAGCATCCATCTCTATTAAATCTCACCTGCAGATTCTGTTTCGCCATCTGTCCAACTGACAAAAGATTCTTGGTTATTGTAGGCACATATAGTACATCATTCATGCTCTGTTTCTTGCCATCAGGCATCAACAAGGGAACAATTCTTGTGTGTTGAATGTCATGTTGGGTGTCATCCCCAGTACACACATAACCATGTGAACCTACAACCATCTCATCAAACCATTCTCCATGGGGTGTCACATGATTTGAAGCCCCTGAATCAATGTACCATCTCTCATCTATGTTCTGTCTAGATGCATTCTTAGACACATGCTGCATGGCAAACAATCTGTTAACCTGCCTAGCTATTTTAGCTTAGGTACTCCTTTTTCCTATTCCCTTCATATTTTCATTGCACCTTCACCCATGCCCATCTACATTTACAAATTGCATAGGAGGGAGCCAGACACTCTTCTACTAGGATTTAGAGTGCACTTTTATATTTAAAATGAGCCTTTCCTCTTTTGCACCTACCCTAAACTTTTGAGATTGTCCTTGAGCTTTTTGCATTTTTTCCTCTTATTTCTTCAACTGGGCCACCTTGTTTTACTTTTCCCCATGTCTTTTTAATTTTCTTTTTGATTTCTTTGCATTGGGGTTAACGTTAACCCCCTCCTAGAGCTGAGAGTGCCAGTCCCATGGCACTTGCAGGCATTTGTTGATGAGGGCTCCGGTGGTTGAAGGTTTGCCATGTGGGTCAGTGATGGAGCTTTGTGGAGATTGGACATGGAGAATAAGCATCAAAAAATTGAATGAGAGATTGGGGAGGTCAAGGATAGATTTGAGTGGGTAATGGGAGCCCCCAATGTTGGTGGTTATTATATTTTTTGAGTGTACCTAAAAAAGAAAAAGGAAATGAACTACTTGGGGGTGTGTCT
Source organism: Lygodium microphyllum (assembly GCF_053477565.2). NCBI lineage: Eukaryota > Viridiplantae > Streptophyta > Polypodiopsida > Schizaeales > Lygodiaceae > Lygodium > Lygodium microphyllum. The sequence continues at coordinate 24,627,218 of NC_141138.1, read as the reverse complement.
ACCTCACCGTGCAGTGCATGGTGTCTGTTTGCCAATGAGATTGGAGTTGCGTCAGAGCCTGCGGTGTTGTCCCACACTTGAGGACCCAATTTGTGTACAAGGGGAGATGTTGTGCATGTGTGACTTAGGGAGACATTTCTACCGTGGGCGAACACAAACTCCCTGGGTATGTCCTAGGATGAGTGCTCAAAGGGGATTAGGGTTTTGTATAAAATGAAAAAAGCGAATTAAGAAGCCCATTTTTGTGCGTGGCCAAAACTAGCTCTCTTCTTCTTTTCTTCTTTTTGTACTTGCTTGCTTGAGCTTGTGCTTGAGAGATTGTGTGTGAGGAAGTGAGTGTGTGAGGGTGAGGGACCGTGGTGTGGAGAAGCTCTCCATATTCTCCTCTCTTCTTCTTCTTCTCTTCTCTTCTCTTATCTTGCATAAGACAATGAAATATGAAGCTTGGAGCTTGAGGATCGAACTTGCTTGAGCGTGCACCTTGGATCGTGGAGCTACCAGAGTGCTCAAGGGAGGAGGCAAATCGATCAAGCATGGAGGTAAACTCACTACACTCGTAGGTGTGAGAGCGCATACAACTATATGAGAGGTAGCCACATTGCACTTGGCTTGAAACGCTTGAAGCAATAAGTAATCCGTGGGTCTTGGTGGTTGAGCAAGAAGCTCCCATAGATGTCTCCATGGCAGTATCCTCCATATGCATCCTTGGGTCACAAGGTATATTTATCCCACCAACCCTCAATACATTTTCTTAACAAGACAAAAGCTTCCTTCTCAATTTGTTCAACATTGGAGCCAAAAACGCTTCAAAAAATGCCCTTCTATTAATAATATGGTTAAGAAAAGGGCCAAATAGAGTTTGCCAGATGTGCAAGAATATGGTATTCTTATCTTCTCTTTTTTGGAGAAACTAGAGTTCATTTTGTGATTCTCTCCACCTTTTTAGCCAATGTCTCTAAAGTTGGACATATTTTGGTAGTCTCAAAGTTCTTATTTACTTACAAAATCTAACAGAAGATGTGATAAAGATGGAGTGAAGTTAATTATGACTTTTGAAAGTTGAGAGATATTTTAATATTCTATTTTCCACCCAATATATTTTAATCAGTCTTTTTAATGTTCATGTTTAGTTCATTCACCTTTCTCTTTGAGCTTCTTTCTCAAAGGGTTCATTCTTTTTATGACATCTACAAGGTGCCCTTCTTGTTTAGTAAATTCATGCACTATCTATAGTCAAGGAGCATACATAAATTGAGAGCCTAAAACCTTTAGCATAAATGACTAGGTTACCATGTTGCCCTCTTGCAAGGGCTCTCACAAGATGAAAATATATTTTCCTTCATTTCATTGGGTAAGGTTGTTGTTTTATTGGCATTGTTGTTCTATCCCCTTTCTTGAATTTAGTGAAGTGCTTTGATAGCTCTTGGGGTTTCTTTTTGTTGTTGACTTCCAAACTTTTTGGGTGTCCTCTCTTTTCCTCCTTCAACCCTTTGCACCTTAGGCAGACTAGCATGTCCCCTTTGGTGAGTCTCGTTTTAGGTGGTTGGGGTTTCTTTGGATTTCTCTCAGAGCTTACCTCTAATTCTAAGTTGAACTCACAACCCTTGCTAGAGGATGGAGTCTCCCCTAGTGGTTGCAGCTCTCTGAGATCAACTCCATCCTAAGAAGAGGTGCGAGGACTAGCCCTGCCTTGCTACTCATAGTCCATCACACCTAAGTGATCTAGTCAAGTGCAATCACATTCGGTTTTGAAGATTCCTCTTTCAATTTTGAATACATTGGATCTCCGTAGCTTAGAGTCTAGTCCTATTTGTTTGATCACTCAGCTGTCAATGTCATACCCTATCATCTCAACCTCTTCTTTATTGTTTTCATTTGAGGAATAGCAATCCTTGTACTCATTATCTGAGTTGTTGCCATCTGATGGCTCGTCATCATCTAGGTCTCTATTCTTGTTTCTCTTTCCATCCGTGATTAGTGCCCAAATTGTACATAAGGTTTAGGTCGTGCACTTTGGTCCATCGCCATCTCAGTTCCTAGCAGATCTTGGAACGGCTTGAGGTTAGTGACTGGGTGACCAGCTAACTCCCTTATTAAATACTTAAGAATCCCCTAGAGTTCAAGTCTGTTAAACGTGACATGGAAAGGAGTGTGGTAGGGTCTTACCCCTTGGAATTTGAGGTGCGGTGGCTTTATGGGAGCCACTGGCTATCCTTGCAGCTTGCTTATAATCTTCTTCGTAATCTAAAAACAACAGGTCAATGGTGGCTAGCATGTGCATCCAATCTCGCACTCGTTTTGGGTATGGAATGTACATTCTCAAAGGTCCACATGCATTCCTTGTCAAGATTGTGGGAGAGAAGGAAGGAGTCTCACTTGTAGCTTTCTTGCTTGCACAATGGGGGAATACACACAAGGGTGGAGGCTGAAAACAGTTTTCCTCTTCTTAGTTGTGTAAGCAAAAAAAACTCTTATACAAAGAAGTAGAAGAACCCTATATATGGGTCTCAAACCAAAGAAAACTAACTAAGGTGGCATACTAACTGAGCCACGAACTAGAGTAGATAAGGATAGCTGTCGTCTAGCTATTATTCATGGGCGGTGTACCAACCGCATCTGCAACTGACAAGTCGGTGACATAAATGCACAACGGTCACCCTGGCATATCGCGAGTGGAGCTTGATCTCTCAACACTCCCCCTCAAGCTCAATCCCAATTCCTGCACACCAAGCACGTCTTTGAACTTGCGCAGCTTCTCTGCGCCCAATGCCTTCGTAAATATGTCAGCTACCTGATCCTCTGTGCTGACATAAACTAGATCAATAAGACCTAGTAAAACCCTCTCTCGCACATAGTGATAATGCACCTCAATGTGCTCTGTTCTAGCATGATAGACTAGGTTATTTTCCAAGTGTATACTACTCATGTTGTCACAATAAATGACAACTGGCCTATCTGTAGGCTGATGCATATCATAAAGTAGCTTATGCAACCAAGCTACCTCACATGCAGCCATTGTTGTACCCCTGTACTCGGCCTCTGTGCTCGACAAGGCAACTGTAGGCTGTTTCTTGCTGCTCCAAGTGACTGCAGCACTCCCAAAAGAGAACACATATCCACTGGTAGATCGTCTATCAGAAATGCTACCAGCCCAATCAGCATCAGTGTATCCATGCAACTGTATCTGAACCCCAGTCTCATAAAATAGTCCATATTGCAATGTGGACTTCAGATACCTGAGTATGCGTCTAGCCGCATCCAAATGCGATTTCCTTGGAGCCTGCATAAACTAACTTACGAATCCAACAACATAGCTCAAATCTGGCCTGGTAATAGTCATATAAATCAAGCTTCCTACTATGCGTTTGTACATAGTAGGGTCTTCCAGAAGCTCACCTGCATCTGCGCTCAGCTTCACATTCTGCAACAAAGGAACTGAAATAGGCTTACAGCCTGTCATCCCATATGTGGACAGCATGTCCAATCCATACTACCTCTGCAAGAGCTGTATCCCACTTGGTGATCTAATCACCTCAATGCCCAAGAAATAACGCAGCTCTCCCAAATCCTTCATCTCAAACTTCTGCTTCAATAGCATTTTCACATGAAGGATATCTTCATCACTGTCACCTGTCATAATCAAATCATCAACATAAATAACAAGTAGCATAATATCTTTCTCTGTTTTTCTCACATAAAGTGAGAAATCTGCCTTGGAAATCTGAAAGCCAATAGTGACAAGATATTGTCCTATCTTGTCAGACCATGCTCTAGGTGCTTGCTTCAAGCCATACAAAGCTTTCTTCAACCTGCAAACAAACTCAGGATGAACAACATGCACATAACCTGGTGGCTGCTCCATATAGACCTCTTCTTGAAAAATCACCATGCAAGAAGGCATTCTTTACATCCATCTGATGTAAAGACCATCCCTTTGATGCAGCCATAGCAATGACTGCTCTTACGGTTGCCATCCTTGCAACCGAACTGAATGTTTCTTCATAGTCAATGCCATATGTTTGTGCATACCCCTTGACTACTAATCTTGCCTTGTATCTGTTCACAGAACCATCTGCATTGTGCTTCACCTTATAAACCCACTTACAACCAATTGCATTCTTACCTTTAGGCAAAGGTACCAATTCCCATGTAGCATTTGCTTCCAAGGCATCCATTTCTTCATCCATGGCTTTCTCCCATTTTTCTTTTCCCATGGCTTGCTCAAAAGAAGTGGGTTCTGGTTCCTGTATCACCTTGACCATATATGCATAGTGAATGGCTGTAAATCCATCATATTTTAGTCTATCCACAGGATACCTAACTCTGGTAGACCTGCACAAAGTGGGTTCAGTCCCAGGTACTCTAAAAACATCCCTGGTCTTCCTTACTCTAGGTGTAACAATAGAAGGAATACCCAACTCATCATCAATGCTCTGTTCTGAGCCACTGGATTCACCATCCACATAAGAGTGACCTGCATTCACATCAAACATGGGTTGATCTACCTTCTCTTTTCCTTTTCGTGACACCTGCATACCACTATTTGCACTTCCTTGAGAAGATTCTTCTGATCTCAATCTGCCTGTCCATGGCGAAGAATGTGAACCACTGCTAGAGGATGCTCCAGGTCCACTAATATTTTGTGACTGCTGCTGTGAATTCTGTGCAGCATTACCATTTTGTGCATCTACATCATCAATCACATTTACTGGTTTATACCAGCTACTCATCTCATCAAAAACAACATCTCTGCTCACTGTAAACTTATGAGTAGAAGGGTTATAGCATCTATACCCTTTTTGCTGCAGAGAGTAACCAATAAAGATGCACTTCTCAGCTTTTGGATCCAACTTGGATCTCAACTCATCTGGCACATGTACATAGGCAATGCAACCAAAAATTTTCAAATGAGAAATATCTGGTTTCCTACCAGTATACCTCTCCTCTGGAGTCATCCCATGTATTGCTGTAGTGGGAGTCCTGTTCATTATGTTGACTGCTGTAGCAACTGCTTCAGCCCAGTAAAAATCTGGCAAGTCTTTTTCATTGAGCATGGCACGAGATACCTCTCCAATATGCCTATTTTTCCTTTCTGCAATTCCATTTTGTTGTGGGGTATGACTGCATGAATATTGCTGCTTTATGCCATGCTCCTGCAGGAACCTTGCAAACTCATTTGAGAGGTACTCTCCCCCTCCATCTGACCTTAGGCATTTTATTTGCAAACCTGTTTCTTTTTCAACCATAGCTTTAAGAGTTTTGAAATGCCCAAAAACTTCACTTTTCTTTTTCATAAAATACACCCAAACTTTTCTGCTATAGTCATCAATAAAAGTGACAAAATAATGACAGCCTCCAAGAGATGCAGCTTTAGTAGTCCACACATCAGAGTGGATTAATTCCAATGGCTTCTTACTCTCTTGAACATGTCTAGGAAATGGTTTCCTTGCCTGTTTTCCAAATTGACAGGCTTCACATATCTTATGCATTTCTGCAACCTTGAATTTGGGCAATTCTGCAACAATATTTTGGGCCTGCATTGATTTAAGCCGCTGTACATTACCGGTCCCATGTGCAAACATTGCTGCACTCAATTCAGACATGTCTGCATCCAACGTAAACATTCTGCCCTTCTTCTTTCCTTTTGCTATCAAGCGACCTTTATTTTTCATATCCTCAACAAAGCATCCATGAGGATTAAATCTGACCTGCAAGCCCTGTTCAACCATTTGACCAACAGAAACTAGATTCTTGGTGATATTCGGGACATGAAATACATCGGACAGGTATTTCTTTTTCCCATCCTGCATAGACAAAGGAAATTTTCCAATCTGCACAATAGGATGTGCAGTATCATCACCAGTCTCCACAAATCCTGGTTTTTCCATTTTCCTTGCATCCTCCATCCATTCTGCATGACCTATCATGTGGTTTGATGCACCTGAGTCAACACACCATACATCATTGCTTTCTTTTGCACTTGTCACAGAATTGTTCATGTGCTGCACCATGAACAAATGCTCATTTCTATCATCACCCTGTCTACTAGAAGATGCATAATTCCCTTGTTGGAGTTTTCCATTCATGATGTCATTGTGCTTTTTATAGCAGTCTTTAGCCATATGACCCATTTTGCCACAGTAGTAGCATTCAACACTACTGTTTGCATTTTGGCCTCTTTGCCATCCACCACGACCTCTTTGGCTCCCCCTGCCTCTAGAGTTACCACGTCCTCCTCCATAGGACTGGTTTTCTTGAGTTTGCTGCATATTCTGATTTCTGCCACAGCCTCCAAATCGGTCTCCTCTACCTCTGCCTCTACCTCTTCCAGCATTTGAGTAGAAGACAGTTTCTTTTGAAGTTCCTTCTGAAGAAGATGCACCACCATTTCTCTGCTCCTCAGAAATTAGAAGAGCAATCAACTCCTCAAAATCAGGAAATATTTCACGAACTGAAATGGATGTCCGAAACTGTGCATAATCCTTTCCTAGACCATTCAAGGTCACAGAAACTAAATCATCATCTTCCACTGGCGACCCAATGGAAGCAAGTGCATCTGCAATCTTCTTCACCTTCATGTGGTAGTCATTGATGCTCATATTTTCTCTTTGCACATTATGCAACTCTTGCTTGAGCTGCATTTTCCTGGCTTGAGTATTTGTGCTATACATTTTTGACAAAGTATCCCATGCCTCCTTTGGCGTACTTGCATCCTGAATATGCACAATCATAGAGTCTGAAATACTGATAGACAGCCAATACATAACTTTCCTGGCTCTCTCATGCCATGCTTTAAATGCCTGCATTTGCTGTTGATTGGGAACATCAAGAAGAACTGGTTCTTCTTCATTTCCAACAACAAATTCCCAATATCCTTTTCCCATAAGGAAATTCGTCATTCTAAACTTCCATGCTTGGAAGTTGTTCTTGTCAAGCTTTTCAGTGACAATCTGTGAGAGAGAATCAGACGCCATTACAGAACACTGCAAAAAGTTCTGTCACTGCAAAGAACAGAGCTTCAGCCTTACAAGGGCTAATCTACAAAACTGACGAAAGTGGTATTTGACCACACAATCACTTCCTAGTGACGATTTTGCATCAACAGGCAACAAGGATGATTCTGTAACTCCCAATGTCTCTGCACACAAGCATACGATGCAATTTCTATAGCAACTTTTCACCGACCTGTAGAACAGTGGTCGCACAGCATAAAACTGGGCCTTTTCCTGAGTGCGTGCAGAAAACTTCCGCCTCCAAAACAGGCCCCGAAATGGCCTCAAATCAAAAAAACAAGGTTGCCAAGGGCTAAAGCCCTTTCCCGCAGCATATACTGCCCTCTTGCTTCATCGCGAAGGGCGTCTCAACCAGAACACCGCGATCTTGGCTTGCTTTCTTGAGCTCCTTACCACGAACAAGGCTCTGATACCATGTCAAGGTTGTGGGACAGAAGGAAGGAGTCTCACTTGTAGCTTTCTTTCTTGCACAATGGGGGAATACACACAAGGGTGGAGGCTGAAAACAGTTTTCCTCTTCTTAGTTGTGTAGGCCAAAAAAACTCTTATACAAAGAAGTAGAAGAACCCTATATATGGGTCTTAAACCAAAGACAACTAACTAAGGTGGCATACTAACTAAGCCACGAACTAGAGTAGATAAGGATAGTTGTCGTCTAGCTATTATTCATGGGCGGTGTACGAACCGCATCTGCAACTGACAAGTCGGTGACATAAATGCACAACGGTCACCTTGGCATATCGCGAGTGGAGCTCGATCTCTCAACATTCCTAGTTTGGGTGTCTCCTTTCAAGATAGAGGAGATGGCCTCTAAGTCAATTGCCATGGACTTCCAAGTATCCAACTCAACTCTAGTTGCTTCCGATCTATTACCTTGGAATATGAGGCTATTACCCTAGTCTTTGATTACCTGTGTGTTCCTCATCCATGATCTACCTAGCAAGATATCATAATCTACTCCCCTCATAACGATGAAGTTAACCGAGAATAGGACACATGCTATGTTCAAGGGCTAGTCCTTCAATACTTCGAATGGCTTGCCTTTCATGCCATTAGCTAGCATGACATTAAACCTTACAGACTCCACCGACGAGTTACCCCAAACTTGCAAAACTGCATGGATAAGTACACTAACTCCTGGTCCCATGTCTACAATCCCCTTCCTCATGACATCTCCTAGTGTTGCCACTAGTAGGATTGCATGCATCTTCGTGCCTTCCCAGAAAGCATTCACATGCAAGCACTTAGGCACTGAGTTCAATGTGAGGCTTGGTATCTGCATGGCTATGTCATTCTCATGCGAGTCGACTAATCCTAGCTCATTAGATCCCTCTACCCATTGCTTCAATTCTCACCATAATGAAGGGCTTTGCCTAAGAAAATCCACCATCGGCAACGTTATGAGACCTGATAGCAATGTCATAAGCACATCATTCGTCACTTGCATTTCATCTTGCCCTACACTCTTTTGCCATCGATCTTGAGCAGGTCATTAGTCACTTACCCTCCACTCTTTTGCCATCGATCTTGAGCAGTGTCATAAGCAGGTCATTATTCACTTGCTTTCCTCTCATTAGTGTGGTCACACTATCCATTTTTAGTGTCACTTTGGTGTTTGCCCTCTTTTTCCTCCAGTCTTCTTTCCTATAGAGGCCACATCTAGGTTGCTAGGTCCTAGCAATGAAATATCGGCATGCTTCATTTGTGTCGTAGTCATGACGTTCAACGAGATGGGAGTGGCCTCACCATCAAGTGTTTTGACTCCAAACAGTCCCAAGGCCACAGAAGGTATGATGGCTAAGCTAGTAGATGGTTTTTTCCTAGGACATTTAGTAGTTGGCAATGCACAGTATTGTGACCAAACCTATCATTGTTGGCACAAGGTTTGGATCTAGGATCTGTGCACTCACCTGGAAGGTGGTTCCCTTCACAAGCACGTGAGGTTGCACAGGTCTTCTAATCATATCCTAGGTTTTAGCTAGCTCTAGCTTTACATCCACCAATTCTTCCCTTTCTCTTGGTTGCTTTGACTAGATCTCTCGCTATCGGCTATAGCTCTCTTTGAGGCTCGAGGCTGTGCTATCTCAGCTTGTGGCTCTTGATCTCCTCTCCTTGAGTAGGTCATTTATGTGTACGATTTCTTCCCCTAGCTAGCACATCCCTTTGCATATTCGAGTTGTCTACCAAGGCTTTGTAGAGCTCTTCACTCCTAATTCCTTATGAATACAATGGAGACCTCTCCCTCACTAGGTCGCTCTACGGGGCTCAGATTCTCTTAAAGAGACTCTACATGTGGCTGACGTAATCTCTAATGTCCTCCTTCTCCTTTTGATTGGCATTCATTAGTCAAACAATAAGGTTATCCGAGTACCCACCTCAGAGAATCTCTTGATGGAGAGACTCTTAAGGGTATTAAAGCTATTGCATTCAGCATAATCTATACTAGTATACCACGCCTATCCCTTATCTCTGAGACAAAGACTGAAAGCTTGTGCATGCTGAGCATGGTTGAGTTGCTTGGCAACTACGGGTATCTTTTGTTGGCTCCTCGAACTTGGAGTGATTCCTTGTCTTGCTAACAATGAAGTTGTTAGGGACGCTCCACTTTGCTCTACAACTGTGATGTCTATAAGTCTCTTTGTGAGAAGCTCACTGAATGTGAGATTGGCTTCTATGCTCGTTCCCTCTCCACATTGGGTCCTGTCCTATTCTGATTGGCAAGTGCTAAGACTCACTAGACCTCTCACATTTCTATTTGTTGCCTCATCTTTGAGCTCAATGTTCCTAGTTGTAAGTAGCTATGCCCTACATCACCTTCTTGGACAATCTCTGCTCTTCCTCAAGGTCAGTTATGATGTCCTTAGCTAGCCTACCATGATGCTCCATCTTGGTTTGTAAATTGTATTGATTGATCATTTGTTGGATATCGATTGGAAACTCTCCCAAGTCAAGTTGGTCATTTTCATGATTGGAGCTTGGTCTTGACATCTCGTCGGCTTGGTCCACTAGGTTATCGATCAAACTAATCAACTCAAGTAAGTTAAGTCCCTTATCGTGCCAATCTCCTTGCCCTCCAAGAGGATTGCTTTTGATACTCGGTAGCATTGGCCACGTGTTTGAAATTTGAGGGTCTTCTCCTATTAGTGGGTTCGTTCAAGTCTCTTATCTTGCATGTGAGTTCCTTATTAGTTTAGCCAATCCTCAAATTTAATTGCACTCAAGTGTTCATGGGGTGCTTCTTTTCATGCGTAGTGGAAATCAGGCTTTCTGCTTTTTGAGTGCACTTCAAGTGATTGTTTAGGCAATGTGTGACTATGACAAAAACAATGTGATGCAATGCAATTTTCTAGTCCACTCCCTCAAGTGGTGGTCACTCTAAAAGGTTTAGTTGGGTCCTCTAAGACGTTCTGGATGGGTGGTCTGAGATGTTCAAGGTAGCTTCCTAGGTGGCTGAGTCGTGATCTTGAAGTTTGGAGGCTTTATGAGCCATCTGATGTATCTGGATGCCTACAAAGGCCTTTCCTTGCTCTAGGTTGAGCTCTACCTAGCATGGATGTGTTGGATTGGTTGGTTTTCAAGTTTTGGTTAGTGTGTCCAATTATGAGAGGTTTGATTCCCAGAATTCAAAGTGTTTGATTTTGGGTATGCCCGAGTGAGAAAATCGAATGGCCTAAGTCCGAGTTTGGTGTGTCTAAGTCGATTTTCCGGATTGGATAGTCCGAGCTTGGTTATCCAAGTTTGAGTCTATCCGACTCATACTAGCTAATGGCATCTAATCGAACACTGAACTATAGGCATCTGAGTGGCCAAATTGGATTGTGCAAGTCCAAGTGGTACAATTCTGGGAATTGGACTTCGCAATGTGCATCCAATTTCGGTGGATCAAACACACAGCGAGGTAAAATATCAATTTGTTTGGTCCCTATAGGTGACGCTAAGCCTTGGAAACTTCCAAAATCACTAGTCAAGTGCTAAGGAAGATTTTTATGTACATGGATTAATCAAAAACCTCCCAATCGGTATTCTTGATCTTGTCTTTGCCCTAGAGCTCCAACTCTCTCCCTCTGTTTCAAAGCCCTAAAACTGAAAATGAGCTCTCTTACCACTTCTTAGGGTTTTAGACCCCTCTCCAATACTCCTTGGATGCCTTTTCCTCTTCTTTGCTAGATTTTAACCACATTTTCCTTCTATTTAGACCTATTGTTGCACAAAACCCTATTGTGGTTTTCTTTCTCTTCCCCTATGCCTACAAATCACAAGAAAATGCTAATGCCAATCCAACTAACTTATACAAACTTCAAAAATCCAAAACACTTACTTGCAATGAAGATCATACGTCCTTTCTTTGTACCTATTTACCTCAAGCACCAGTTTGGGGAAAACCCTCTAATGCTCGATTCGGAGTGCACAAGTACTCAAGGCTCGAATCCATTGGTCTCATCAATGAAACCAAAATGTCAGGGGTTTGACTCGATTGCTAAGACCCACGGACCGCTTATTACTCAAGCATTTCAAGCCAAATGCTAATGGCTCTCTATCGCATAAGCCATACGTGCTCTCAAGCCTACGAGTGTAGTGAGCTTACCTCAATGCCCGATCTAGTACCCCCCTCTCTCAAGCACCCTGGTAGCTCCATGATTTGATATGCAAGTTCAAGCAAACTCAATCCTCCACCTTCAAGCTCCATGCTACATGGACGCGTGCGAGACAAGAGAAGAGAAGAGAAGAGAATAGAATAAGAGAGGAGAAGATGGAGAGCTTCTCCACTACAGTCCCTCACCCTCACACACTCACACTTCCTCTCACAAGGACGAGCACATGCAAGTAGAGAAGAAGAAGAAGAAAAAGAGAGCCACTTTTTCCACACACTAGAATGAGCTTCTCTATTCACTTTTTGGCTTTTATACATGCCCTTATCCCTTTGGCCACCCAGCCCTTTTTTTTTATACATAACTAGCCATCTTGCCAAGGTCCTCTTTTCCTATTTCCTTCTATTTACATTATGACTTCACCTTTGCCCATCTACTCTTTACAACTTGCACAAGAGGGAACCTGGTGCTCTTTTAAAAAATTTTGGGGGCGCTTTTACATTTTAAAATGCACCTTTGCCTTTGCCTTGACTTTTAAGGTTGCCCTTGCTTTTTTGGCCTTTTCTCCTCTTATCCTATTGTTGGGCTACATTTTTTCGCTTTTCTCTACATTTTGAATTTTCTCTATTTCTTCATTTCCTTTTTCTATGTCTTGCATTGGGGTTAACAGTAACCTTCAACTTGTAGATCATTGGGTGGAAAATCATTCTTTTTATTTGCAATGAAACCGATGCCCAAGTCCAATTCTTTATACACACATAGCTAGCTCCCACTTAAGTTTATCATCATGACTCATGGCCTCTTTATAACAAGATGGCTCCCTTCAATATGTCAACATCACATAGTCGACCCTAGGCTAAAATGAGAGGACGAGAGATACGAGTAGATGTATATAATACAATAGGCTAACTTGGAGTAAGAATTTTAGCCTCTAGTATTTCTTCTTGAGACATCATAGGACTCTTAGCCTACTGCTCAATAGATCTCCCTGTTTGCTCCTCCACTAGTAGTAGAAGTAATATTTGTGCCCTCTTTTAATCCACGTGGCCCACTAGGACTTGCCCTACATGGCAAAATAATAAGGTAATACTACATGCCATAAAGTTTTTCTTATTTTCACTTCCTTAAGGCACTACTTATGCATATTTTTCACATTGAAGATTACATAATATACTAAAGATAATATTTCTATCTATCTAAATCCCAAAGGTGATAGCCCATCTCACCACTCTGTCTATAGCCTTTAAAAATGTATTTAGTGGATTTTGGCTCTAACTTAATGTGCCTTTCCACATGTACATAAACTTCACAGCTAAATAATCTTAAGTGATCATAAGAGGGCCTCTTGTTGTCCATGTCTCGTTTTATCTATTTGGGGTTAAAGGCCACTGGTACCTAGCCACTAACATTTTACTTATATATACATGCACACACCTATACACTAGAAGTGGAAGGTCCCCAACACTGGTACTTTATTATTTATTCTTTTAATAACAATAATAACAGAAGGTCGCGGTCACATATTGTGACTGTTGGGGTTTCCACACAACGGTCTCTCTCTTCTTGCTTGGACCTTCATAGCTCTTGCACTCTTCTTGCTTCCACTCGTACTTCCATCTTTCACTTATCTTTCAAGTGGTATCATAGCAAGCATATAAGGAGCTTCATTTATCATTTGCTTCAGCCCATGAAGAATCTTTAGTTCAAGCTCTCATGGCAGCCACACGTTCAGATATGCATCAGTCCTCCCATTGATTCTCAGTTCACTCCAACTTGATTTAGCCTTGCTTGAGCCCCTCCAAGGGACTATTTGAGCTTTGGAAAGTGATCCATAGAGCCATAGCTAACCAATAGTAGCAAAAGAAGCATTAGTCGCATCAGTATGGATTGCATCTGTTTTTTAGGCCCCTATTCTTGGCAGTCTATAACTCTCCTATAGCTCCTAGAGCTCCCCGCTATTTCCTGAGGAAATTTTATGTCTATTGTGTCTTGATGCTATTCAGGTATGCCACATATATGTATTGACACTTGGGATTAGTGTTTGATCTCAAATATAGTTATGACATGCTTTAGCGTTTAGATTTGAGCTACATTTGATGTACCTTGGCTTTGGTCAGTTGTTTTGAGCTTTAATGAGATTACTCCCTTACAAGGAATTGAAGATTCATTGGATACTTATGATGTATTTGGACTTTGATCAGTTGCTTTAAGGTTTACTGATTGTTGATAAATAACAAATGATGTATGCTCCAAGAAGAGATGTCCTAAATCCCATATGCACAATGAGGATAGTGGAGAAACTGGAAAGCTATAAAAGCATGTACTTGGTTCATTTTTTAATGCAATGCTATTGTACTTTGTACTTAGAGTCTATAACTGTATCCACTCAAGATTGTGTTTATGAGTCCAAGCTAACCTATCTTGGAACCTAATTCACTTGAGTGAAAGTTTGTGTCTAGTCATCAGTCTTCTTCAGGTCTCTTGTTCGTCAATACTAATTACTTTCTTGCAGACATTGAGGATTCATTTGATACTTATGCTCTCAGGTGTATCTTTAATGTGCTTGGGCTTCCCATATGATTTGATGCATATGCATGGAGCTTTTCTCACTTATCATTTTGGATTTGCTTCTAGTGGGAAACTATTGTATTTACTTGGTAGAGCTTGGTTTTCTAAGACAATGGGACTCTCTTCATTTATATATATGCTCTTATGCAGGCTACTTGATGCAATTACTTTTTCTTGTGGATTAATTTGATTCAGTATGCTTTGAATACTGGCACTTACCTCTATCAATAGTTTGTCAGTGATGTATACATACATATTGGTTATGTACTGAGTGTCATTGCTCTTGGCTCAATTCGTTGTGCATTTGGAATATCTCTACAATTGCTTAAGATCTTTTATATGTATGATCTATATGCTTATGGGATGTATTTCCTCTTCACACTTTGAGTCTGTGACAATCTTTGGTATCGGTGGTCAATGCTTATTCATTGTTGGTTTTATTCTGTATATCCTGGTTGCTATCTAGATATCCCTAGCAATGGAGCCTTCCTTTCTTGTCTATTTGCCCATAGTTGGATTGACACCACACACTATTGCATTTATAATAATGGTGTTATAATTATTGTTTTGAGTATTCTTTTGGAGAACAGATGTTTTTCTTTGGCATTCCATTGATTGCGGTTTGTAGAAGCTGTACCCCCTTTTGTTCATGCCTTTTTGCTTGCTCTTTTAGATCAAATTTGGGGCTATTTTATTGTAATTACAATACCCATACTATTGTCATTTATAGCCATTATGGCAAGTATTAGAGTTCAAAGATAAAGATGGACAAAAGCACAGGCAGTAAGGGAAGCAGACATGCTCCCTTCTCAGTTCATTCCATTAGCACATAGTGTAAAAGTCAACCATGTGTACTACACACAAAAGATCAACAGATCTAGATCTAATCATGGTTAAGGAGACTCTTTTCCCTGTCACCATGCATCATAAAGGGAATAGTACATGTATCCATAATGTCATGCTACGTATCATCCCCTGTGCAAACATATCCATGAGCACCTTCTACCAATGTTTCAAACCACTCTCCATGAGGAGTCACGTGGTTAGATGCCCCTGAGTCTATATACCATACATCATCTACTTTGCCTTGTGGAGGCAACCCTTTCTTCACATGTTGCATAGAAAACAACCTGTCATCCTCTTGCATACCACTAGAAGAAACATAATTGCCATGTTGTTTCTCTCTTTCTCTCTGATCATTCTGATTCTTGTAGCAATCCTTAGCTACATGCCTGTATTTGCCACAATAATGGCAATCCTTATTTGCATTTGATTGCTGTCCATGACTCATTTGAGGCTACTGCCAAGTGCCTCTTCCTCTAGCTGAATAACCCCCTCTTCCACAAGCATTTGAGGCACCTCTATTTGCTTGAGACTATGTATTTTGCCATCTAGTGGCTTGATGTCCACAGGCTGCATATGCATTTCCAACACCTCTTGCTCTAAAAATTGATATTCCTCATCCACCTCTACCCGTTTGATTGGTGTAGAAGACACTATCCCTACTATTTTCAAACCCACTAGAACTTGTATTGAGTACAAGTTTCACTTCTTCATGCAATAGAAGTACCACAAGTTCATCAAAGTCAGGCTACTCCTGACGCACTGAAATGGAAGTATCAAACTGCTTATACTCCTGTCCAAGTCCATGGAGGGTAGTAGCCACCAAATCATCATCCTCAACTTCAGCTCCAATTGAGCCTAGTTGCTCTACAATGGATCTGATCTCACTGACATAGACTTCAATAGACCTTGCATTCTTGGATATGTGGTTGAATTTTTGCTTTAGTCGTGTCTTTCTCACATGAGTGACATGCCCATAATTCTTCATCAATAAGTCCCAAGCAGCTTTTGGGGAAGTGCAGTTTGCAATTTGCATAGCCTTTGTGTCTGACACACATAATGACAGCCAATGCAAGACCTTGCTGGCCTTTTCTAACCAAGTCATGTGTGCCCTTAACTGATCGTGTGTTGGAGGTCTATCCTCTGGTAGCTTGGTTTCAACTTCAAGGCCTATGACTAGGTCCCAATAGCCTCTTCCAATTAAGAAATTAGACATCCTGAATTTCCATAAAACGAAATGGTTGTAGTCCAACTATTTGAGTGATATTATCCTTCTCTCATGTGTTTGCCATTTTCAAGGTCTTCAGGTTTGCAAAACCAGTAAATTTTAGTTCACACCGATATCATACACTTCCAAACATGTGGCAAAGCACCAATGCTTGTCTAGCTCCTTAGGCAACAATGCCACATATACTTGCCACAAACTGTTAACAATCAGCCCCACTACAAAAGTTGTAGTAAATCAGTTCAAAAACTGAGTATTTAATGCCCAAAACATTCCACCTTTACAAAACTAGTCAATTTTCCAAAATTCCAGTAGGAAATGTACTCCAATACCCTATAATGCAACCAACTTTTACTGTGAAACTACAGCAATAACCACTATTGCATTCTCAGCGACGAGTACTGTCTTTTGTACTCATTCAACTGTAGTTGCAATGCATCAAGCTTCTCAAGCTGAACAAGCTTTACAATCTGAATAACTTCAAGTATTCAGGTCTTGCAACTAGAAGACTATGTCCATTAGAGAAGCTGAAAACCTTTTTGTAGAGATAGCATCAATATCTTTGATTGGATCTGGAGCATTTCCAACAATGTAAATTTACATTTTCTTTGTCCTTTTCTACTATTTCTTGTGCATTTGCAGCCAATGCTACTTCTACCTTCTTTGCTTGTTGTTTTAACTGTTCTGTGGTATCTCTCAACACACTAATTAGCTACTTTGTCTATTTAGTCTGTGACATCCTTTGCTATGCACACCATCTTGACAGCACAATGATTTAACATAGGCCTAGTTCTGAGATTGCACAAATACCTGAGTTATCCCTCTGCTGCCATGCAGGCTTATACGATTGTTTCCCATTGTCTTGCAACAAATTTGTCATCCCACAACAACTGTAGCCCAGAGATGAATGGAAATTTCAGTAAATTTTTATATTAGTTGCACTATAATCTTCAATTGAGAAGGGACTCATTCCAAGAGCATCTGATCCACATTGTTCAACATCTCTAAGCTAAAATATTTAATGCAGTACTTGGCCCGTAAGCATCTCTTCTACTTTGGGTAGCATTGAAAAATAGAAAGCAATTTTGATACCACTATTCTCCTCATGAGTGCATCCATCTGCACTTTGACCACTGTGCTTGGGTGCATGAGAGCAGTGGGCCTTCTTCCTTTCAACAGCCATGACTGCGTTGTGTAGCATCCACACAGTTCATAGAGGAGGTCTAGTCTAGTAAACTTCCCTCCTATTACACTTGCAAGTCTTTGACACCCTAAGCTAGCATATAAGACCAGATTGGTTGATAAGGGCTTTAAGCAAGAGAAAGGGGGTGATTTTGATGATATCTTCTCTCCTGCTGTCAAGATGCCTATCCTGTGCTTGGTCTTAGCCTTGGTTGCTCAATTAGAGTTGGATCTTTATCATATCAATGTTTAGACAACTTTCTTATCTACATGATGGCATTTATATACAACAGCCTAAGGACTTTTTGGAAAGAGATAGGGAACACCTAGTGTCCAAATTGAAGAAGAGCCTCTATGGGCTTAAGCAAGCACCTAAGGAGTGGTACCATAATTTTAATGCTTTTATGCACTCATAAGGGTATTCTAGCAATGATATAGATTTGTGTCTATACACAAAGAAGGCTTGTGATCATACCCTTATTACCTTGGTACTTTATGTTGATGATATGCTTATTAATATGAATGCTAATGATGAGTTAGATGTCTTAAAGACTTATCTCAAGAAGATCTTTGAGATGAAGGACATGGGACATGTCTCACAGATACTTGGTATGCA
Source organism: Lygodium microphyllum (assembly GCF_053477565.2). Taxonomy (NCBI): domain Eukaryota; kingdom Viridiplantae; phylum Streptophyta; class Polypodiopsida; order Schizaeales; family Lygodiaceae; genus Lygodium; species Lygodium microphyllum. The sequence continues at coordinate 24,609,182 of NC_141138.1, read as the reverse complement.
TATTACGTGTAATTGCTCTACGTGACTTCTCTACTTGTCCCAAAATAAGTACATTCATAAAGTACTTGAGCAATTCCATATGCATGATGGTAAGCCTCTTGGCTATCCTTTACCTTCTCATGTGAAGGTTAGTCAAGCTGATTATCCAAAGTCAAATGATGAGAGGGCCAAGATGGTCAAGGTTCCATATGCATCCATAGTAGGTAGTTTAACGTATGCCATGATAGCCATTTATCCTAACATAGCATTTGTAGTGGAAGTTGTGGCATGCTATATAGCTACACTTGGTAGGCAATATGGGGACACCATGAAGAATATCATGTGATACCTTGAAAGGCATTGAAAATAGACAGCTAGCATACATGAGCCATGGGTTACACTGACTCAGATTGTGCAAGACATGTAGACAGTTGGAAGTACATGTCTGGGTATGTCTTTATTGATGTTGGGGTGCTATCTCTTATGTCCAAGGTGAAAAAATTTGTGGCCTTGTCTAGTACTCCCGCCAAGTACATTGTAATCAAAACTAAGGTGGCTTGCAAGAAGGGCCTATGGTTAGGCTATTTGGTTATAGAACTTGGTATAAGTATAACTCTTACATTGCATTTGGATTCAACGAGTTTGATTCAGTTGGCCCATAATCCAATCTTCATGCAAAGACAAAGCACACTGTGGTGTGCTATCAGTTCATTAGAGAGGTGATAGAGGACAAGTCCATTGACTTTGTCAAGTTCCCTAAGCATAGGCCCACATATATTATTATGCACTAAGTCAAGTACCTTACTCATTTCTGACATTTTTGTGACCCTTGTATATCTAGAAAGCATGGATGTTTAGCTCATAAGAAAAACTTAAATAAAGTGAGATAGCATTTCCATTTGTTTTTTAGACATCTATCCTGATCCATGATGCATTTTGCTGCCTACTTATTGGAATTATATGATTTTTGATAGAAAGTATATAAAGGGGATACAAAGTTCCACATTTGGCTTTTTAGCTATAACAAGTGATCACATGTGACTCTCCATGACTAACTCCCAAAACTAATGGAGTATCAAAGTCATCTAGCTAGCTAGTAGATATCAAGCTCTTGGTAATCTTGGACACATGGCATATATTCTAAAGAGTAAAGGTAGATCCAGTTTTAAAAACAAACTACACATCACCTACATTAACTATGTCACATACATCATCATTACCAAGATGGATTGATCCATGCCTCTATTGATGTCACGTGAACAAAACCACTCCTTATAAGGAGCCAAATGAAAAGATGTTAAAATATTGAGAATGCATGCTATGGAGGATCAGTGATGAGCAAATAGACAATCATAATGAGGCATAAGCATTGACAAAGAATAACAACTAATATTATCCAAGCATAATGCAAGTACAACTGAATGATAATGACTGATAAAATGAGTGTGGGGATGAGTGCCTTTTATAGGCTTACAATAGGTGGTATTGGTAGGTGGAGAAAGGTGGAAAGTGATCATGGTATTCACCAACTGTGGTTTTAATAAACCATGCATACATGTCCTAGTCTAAGGCTTTATTTGCAATGTGTTTCTTCGCCTTGTTTGTTCCTTACAAAGAGGCTATGGTGGATGTGATTGCACATTTCTCAACCAATGTGCTAGAACCTAATCTTAAGCCAATTATCATTATGCTAGAATATGTACACAAAGAAAAAAGTAAAGAGTTTCACCATCATCATTATGCACAATCACTGCATTTATTTCTTCAATCTTTATCTTTCCTTTACCTTCTTTCCTATCAATATCCTTCTTCTTTTCTTATTGTCTCTTACTTCCATATTTAATAGCACTTGATATGACCTTTTTTAAAGCTATAATGGAAGGATCCAATGTTTTTTTGGACTTGGATTTGTTGTGTGACCATCTGTAGTCCCAGTTCTTATCTTTATATTGTTTTCTACCTCTTTCTTCTTAAGTTGCCAATGCCTAATCATTTTTGCCTTGGTCATGGATTTCCACGTATCTCTTCAACCAATAAAATACCCACTATATCACTAAAATTTAGCTCACCATTTGGAGCTAGATTACTGATGGCTATTCTAAAGGTGTCTTATGATATAGGCAAGGAGCATAATAAGAATATTGCATTAATGTCATCTTTGAAAGTCAACTCAAACTACATCTAGTAGACTATTTGAATTCATTAAAGTGACAAGTGATAGTAATACCCTCCCTCATCTACAACTCAAATAAGTTTTTCATTAGCTGTGCCATTCAGAACTGTAAAATACACACATTCTACTAAGTGTAGCATAATCGTGGATTCAACTACTTCTTCTAAATAAGAAAATCTTGGATCTCCTACTTTCTCAAATTAAAGTTAGTACTATATCAAACTTCTTGATGTTAAATAGTTCCATGTCTATTGCAAACTTGGATGAATCCATTTGCAAAACAGCAACTAACTATGGAGTAATATCAACCAAAAAATCAACAAACTGCACCACAAAATTGACAGAGTTTCTATAACATGTGCTCTCAATATAACCAAAACTCGGAGGACAAAAAAAGAACCATTGCGTAACAATATTGCATATAGCATTGTCCAAACATTGTGAAAATCATTGTATATAGTCAAAACATTGTATTACTATATCAATATTTACTAATAAATACAATAAGATCATAGCATCCAACTATTCAGAAGTACATCAATGGACTAATTTCCTTGAAACCACTAGAGTACATTGAAGAATAATAATCTTGCTCATTCATGTGTAGGTATGCATGGATAATATAGCAGTATATATAGCTCAAGAATGGCTACAGCATACACATCAAATTCCCTACTCTAGTAGCACTTGCTACATACAATAGCAGCTAACAACAAACTCCAAAATTGTGAAATATATAATTTACAATAGCAAACTCCAAATCAACAAATCATGAAGATTTATATTATTGTTGTTGACTAGAGACGCACTTATGTTCTGATACTACTTGCTGGAGTTGCAAGGAGAATGGAAATTGCACAAATATGGAGAGAAAGAGAAAGAGAAGATTCTATGTTTTTGGTGCCTCCAATACTTCCCTTATGAGCAACACCTTATTGCCTTATCACTCAAATAACAAAAAAGTGTATATATGTATAGTTGAGGTTAGTGATGGGCAACCAATCACATTGGTCTTTACCCCAAAGACTACATCCTACATACAAGGATATGGCCTTAAGAAAAATATATATGAAAAGAAAATAATAGGATTAAAAATGTTTCTTTGCCATTCTAAAGTTTCCTTAGCCTTACCAGGCATGTTCCTTTGACTACTTTAGCTACAACAAGTTGGAGGTGGATTCATTCTTGGAACATTCTTTTCTTATGCATGTTATAATATGATCCCTTTGTAATAGTCTTGGTAGCTTGAGGCTTTCATACTTAGGTAAGCACTTCTCTCCCCCTTGTTGTTTTGAATTCTATAGTTACTCGTAGGGGATTATTTGACCCTTTAGATCTTGGAGCCTCCCACTACATATTCGCTCTCCTTGCTGGGATTATTTTGGCAGTCTAGTTGGGTCATGGAGCTCCCTTGTGCATGAAATACAACCTCAAGATAGTGTGGTCACTTGGTGCAACTGATGTGTTTGTGAGGTCATTCGTTGTGCCATTTATATTTGTTTTATTTGCATCTTCTTCTTGTTTGGATATGTTATTAGTGCAGGAATAAACACAAAAACCAAGTCCAACCACATGAAATGATGTTTGGTGAAACTTGTTCTTCTAGTTTTGGAAAGAAAACACACTGTTGAACTTAAGGATGGAAATATTAGTACTTTTTCACTCAAACACATTTTAACATGCTTTTAACTAAGCAATTCAAAGTACTTGAAGTGAGGACTAGTTTGATAGGGAGTATGTAGTAGTTATAGCTTTTGCATCCTCCTTTACAATGTCTTGAAAAAAAAAATCTATTTTGGTTTTTTGGTATAGGAGATTCTACTAATCTTTTGGCTCAAGTAAATAGCTACTTTTCTACATCTCCATGCTACAATTGTTAGGATGCTATTTGGAGGACTAAATGAATTGTTTAGGGAAAATGCTTATTACAATACCTCTTTTTAGCCCATGTTTTTCCTTTCCAAATTACAAATTTGGGTTTGTACCAAAATCATCACTTGGAGAAAAGATTATGTAGCTCAAGGAGAAGAAGAGAAGAAGATAGTTTCTTGCTCCACGTCCCTCACACTCTCGTACTCTCAACTCACACATTCTTGTGCATGGAGTTTCTTAGCATGATGGGATGGAGAAGAGAAGATAGCATGCAAAAAGCTTCACACTCCATTTCCCTTAGTCCCTTACAAGCTCTCAACTCACTCTCACTCTCAAGGGAAAAATGTAAGAAATCACAAGAAGACAAAGTTTGCACACACATGGATAGCCTTTTCCATTAGTTCTCATCCTTTTTATATAAGAAATTTAGAGCTAGGGTTTCCCCATTTCCCTTGGGCATCCTGGCCCTTTTGTGGGCTTTCTAACTGGTCATAGCTTCTATTCATGCATCTAGACCTTGTACTTTAATTGGAAATCGACTAATACAAATGATAACTTTGAAGTATCAACTGGTTGTTACAATTTTCATGTTGGTAGGAGCATGGCTCTCAAACAAAATAATACTATAAGATGTTATGAAATCACTTCTTCTTCAAAAATTTGTAGCCTCCTTTTCTCTTTGCAATTAACATTATCCCCCCTTCTAAGTAAGTGCCAATCCTATGATAGTTACACCCAAGGTATGTTGCTACTACTAGCAAGAGGATCTAGGAGGGTATTGGTAAGAAGGGATTGTGTGTTATTTCAAAAGAACTGAGGAGGCACATAGCAGTGGTGTTGAAAAAATTAATGCTTGATAGATTTCTTGAAGAGAGAAGAAGTAGTGATGGCCAATATTGGAGGGGACATTATGGTTATGGGCCATTGATGTTGATGGGTCTTGAAGAGCTTCACAGAACTTGTTAAGTCACTCATGCTCTTCCAATGGGGTATATCTACCTTGTGTAATGGTTTGTGTGCATGCAAATGGAACTAGGAGTTGAGTCAAATTCCAAGAAATCTTGGAATATTGTCCCACACTTGAGAACCCACTTGTTGAGAGATTGTGGTGCTATTCTATTCTTAGGGTGATAAGCAATCCATAGAATGACTTGTCCTTGATGCACCTGGGATTGTGGCGCTAGGGTCTTGTTACAGCCCCCATGATAGCCCCCTTGATTTATACAGAACACATAATAGGGCTACAATGTTGTATACAAGAATATAACATATTGCTATAGGCAATGCAAGAAAAGGCCATACCATATCAAGGAATGAACAGAAAACTCTAATGGTACAAAACTATAAGAATACATCATAAATGAACCATAACAACATAATGAAGATAAAAATCAAAGAATATGAATAAGAAATGAAAGAAATATAGAGTTTGTCCCTGGCACCAACTATTAGAAACTTTATATTAGAGAGGAATCCCATCATACATCAACTCGTAAAATGATCAGAAAGGACATATAAAAGACACCCTTTTAGGCCACACCTATAACAACATAAGTAACTACACTTCATATAATATGCTAAGTCTATTCCCATCAAGAAACATCAAAGACTAAGTACAGACCATAATAAGGGTGAGCATAATGTACCAAGCCATGGCTAACACCTAGCATAGCTCGGTGGATGGCTGGGACAAGCATAGCTCAATGGATAGTTTGCACAGCCACAACTCGAGTCATTCACATGTCATAAGATGCCAAATGACTTATCCAAAACTAGACATATCTAATGAGCAAGATAATGAGATGACTTACTTAAAGCCTTCTACCTTGAAGTAAGCCACATAGAGAAATCATGAGTAGAGCTTCTCCAATAGGATATTCATAGCCCCTTAATGCATTTGCATAAGTTACAATCATTAAAATGATGGGATACAAAAAGAAATTAACGTTTTAGCCAAAGCATTTCATGAGCTATGAGGCTCATGAACATCATCCATTGATCATGCATGCACTTGACCAAAATTTTCTTCATTGCATTGAGATGCTTTTGCATAAGCATTGATCCCTCAATATCAATTTTCTTGAGCAACCACAGAAATTTCATGCTAAAATATTTCTTACATTGTAGAAGTCCACTCCTAAAAGGCTGATGATGAAATTTCACACATTTGGAGCATCAAACCATATTCATCAACCTATCTCTTCAAGTCATGTGCTTCATTGTCAATGTAAATCTCTCATTTTCTACATCTCAAGTAGCATAACATTCTTACTATCCTTTTCATCTACAAGCTGCTTCTATTGTAAAGCATGTACAACATCCAATTTGACTACAGCACTAACCTACATCTCAAGCAAAGTTTTATGCAAAGTGTTCATCAAAGAACAAGCTTCATTAAGAATTTGTGGTACATGAATTGAAACGGTAGGTTTTTTTGCATCGTGTATAAAGTCCTCATCATGCACAACATCTTGTTTCTTAGGCATAGATTCTAGATTTACTTTGGAGAATTTAACTTTCTTTTGCATCCCCAAAACCACAACATCTTCATTATGTGTATCTTGCTTGTTTTCATCATTCAACCAATCCAAAAATTCCATATGCATCCTAGAACCAAGGTGATCATCTTGATGTTCTTCATGCATCCTAAAAGCTATACCCAATGGAGTTAAGTGCTTGCATACATGGTTTGCTTCCCTGTCCACCAATGCATTCTTATGATTTGCATCATTGTCTTAGACATCAATAACCAATCCATCGACCAACTTGGTCTTCTTAGAAGCATGATGTTTATCCTCTTCTGAAGCATCCCATACAGGTGACCTAACATTGGGACAAAACAACCACAAATGTTCACAGAGACTTGCAAGCATAGATCCAATTTGGCTTTTCTATTGTTTCTTCCTCATAATCGAAACATACACTCCTTCCATCATTTTGTCATGAAGAGTGCCTACCCAACTTGACACTACATTATTTTCACCATACCACAAAATACCATACGTATCCTGAGTGATAGTATCTGTCTTGATGAATAGAAGAAACCTCTCCGCCATGAACTATTTTATATGTTGTCTTCTTTTGGGGTCCACATTCAGAAAAACATATTGATTTCATGTACCTATTGGTAACTCAAACTCTGCTTGCATTGCTTCTTCTATGCACCTCCAATGCTTTACATGATCATTCAATTCCAATGCAAACACCTCATACAATAAAGAAGGACTAATACCATGTTTGCCACCAAATTTCCATGTGTTACGAAGAATAGCTAAGTATTGTGTGGCATGAGGGTTATTAGCCCACGAGTCCCATGAAAGTTCTTCAAATCCCACAAACCTATTTGCAAAAGCCAACCTCTAGTATTGGCTTTAGAAGTGTCCATGTGAAGTATGGAATCTACCAGTGGTGTAGACAACTCACCTTCCTCACTTGAAGCATTCTAACCAACTTTAGGAATGGATTCCCTCTTCTTGGAAGGTGTGATTTTAGGTGGCATGCCTGATTAGTCATCATCATCCACATCATTATGTTGGTGCTGCTGTCGATTCCTCATAGGCAAAAACTTTTGCACATTTCCCCCTTACATTTTTAAGTGCGAAGTGCATGAATCCATCATGCATCATGTAAATAAAAGACAACTTCCTTTAATGGTTTATAAGATGCAGTCCTTTGCATGAGCTTGTATATTTACATATCAGTAATCTAAGATGCATTCGCTAAATTTGTGCAATCAATCCATAAATGTCAATCAACTCATAATTTAACATGACCATCATGAATTAGATTCAAATCTATACATCTACCTTTCAATTTATACAATTTATACAATGCAAAACTATGATTCTTTTCCATGATAATTATGATCTATTGTTCCATTCACGGGACAAGACACTGTAGTGGTTCCTAGTTTTGGAGTGACGAGTTGGTATTTATACTTGATAGTTCATTCGTGTTAGTAGTGGAATCTTTGCTCTAACCCCCTTCTGTGGTTGGCGCCTTCCCAGCCTCTTGGTAGAATCTACATTTGGGGGCAATTGTTGAACTTGGAATGCGGGGCTTGATCAAATTTTCTCTCTTCTTGGTGCACTCATTTTTGCCGGAATTTCCTACACTCTGCTTTGAATCTAGCAACCTCTTACCACATAGAGGGGTAGTTGATAGAAAAAACTTGGGAATAGCAAGGGAGGGAGGGTACTTGTGACCCCCCAAGAGGAGGAAGGGAGAAAACTCCTAAAATCTTCTTCTTCTTCTTCTCCTCCTCCTCCTCCTCCTCCTCCTCCTCCTCCTCCTCCTCCTCCTCCTCCTCCTCCTCCTTGTCAAGATTGTGGGAGAGAAGGAAGGAGTCTCGCTTGAAGCTTTCTTGCTTGCACAATGGGGGAAGACACACAAGGGTGGAGGCTGAAAACAGTTTTCCTCTTCTTACTTGTGTAAGCCAAAAGAACTCAAGTACAAAGAAAATAGAAGAACCCTCTATATGGGTCTCAAACCAAACTCAACTAACTAAGGTGGCATACTAACTGAGCCACGAACTAGAGTAGATAAGGATAGCTATCATGTAGCTATTATTCATGGGCGGTGTACCAACCGCATCTACAACTGACAAGTCGGTGACATAAATGCACAACGGTCACCCTGGCATATCACGAGTGGAGCTCGATATCTCAACACTCCCCCTCGAGCTCAATCCCAATTCCTGCACACCAAGCAGGTCTCTGAACTTGCGCAGCTTCTCTGCGCCCAATGCCTTCGTGAATATGTCAACTACCTGATCCTCTGTGCTGACATAAACTAGATCAATAAGACCTAGTAAAACCCTCTCCCGCACATAGTGATAATGCACCTCAATGTGCTTTGTTCTACAATGATAGACTGGGTTATTTGCCAAGTGTATACTACTCATGTTGTCACAATAAATGACAACTGGTCCATCTGTAGACTGATGCATATCATAAAGTAGCTTATGCAACCAAGCTACCTCACATGCAGCCATTGCTGCACCCCTGTACTCAGCCTCTGTGCTCGACAAGGCAACTGTAGGCTGTTTCTTGCTGCTCCAAGTGACTCCAGCACTCCCAAAAGAGAACACATATCCACTGGTAGTTCGTCTATCAGAAATACTACCAGCCCAATCAACATCAGTGTATCCATGCAACTGTATCTGAACCCCAGTCTCATAAAATAGTCCATACTGTAATGTGGACTTCACATACCTGAGTATGCGTCTAGCCGCATCCAAATGCGATTTCCTTGGAGCCTGCATAAACTGACTTACCAATCCAACAGCATAGCTCAAATCTGGCCTGGTAATAGTCATATAAATCAAGCTTCCTACTATGCGTCTGTACATAGTAGGGTCTTCCAGAAGCTCACCTGCATCTGCGCTCAGCTTCACATTCTGCTCCAAAGGAACTGAAATAGGCTTACAACCTGTCATCCCATATTTGGACAGCATGTCCAATCCATACTGCCTCTGCAAGAGCTGTATCCCACTTGGTGATCTAATCACCTCAATGCCCAAGAAATAACGCAGCTCTCCCAAATCCTTCATCTCAAACTTCTGCTTCAATAGCATTTTCACATGAAGGATGTCTTCATCACTGTCACCTGTCATAATCAAATCATCAACATAAATGACAAGTAGCATAATACCTTTCTCTGTTTTTCTCACATAAAGTGAGAAATCTGCCTTGGAAATCTGAAAGCCAATAGTGACAAGATACTGTCCTATCTTGTCAGACCATGCTCTAGGTGCTTGCTTCAAGCCATACAAGGCTTTCTTCAATCTGCAAACAAACTCAAGATGAACAGCATGCACATAACCTGGTGGCTGCTCCATATAGACCTCTTCTTGCAAATCACCATGCAAGAAGGCATTCTTTACATCCATCTGATGTAAAGACCTGCATTCACATCAAACATGGGCTGATCAACCTTCTCTTTTCCTTTTCGTGATACCTGCATACCACTATCTGCATTACTTTGAGAAGATTCTCCTGATCTCAATCTGCCTGTCCATGGCGAAGAATGTGAACCACTGCTAGAGGACGCTCCAGGTCCACTAATATTTTGTGACTGCTGCTGTGAATTCTGTGCAGCATTACCATTTTGTGCATCTACATCATCAATCACATTTACTGGTTTATACCAGCTACTCATCTCATAAAAAACAACATCTCTGCTCACTGTAAACTTACGAGTAGAAGGGTTATAGCATCTATACCCTTTTTGCTGCAGAGAGTAACCAATAAAGATGCACTTCTCAGCTTTTGGATCCAACTTGGATCTCAGCTCATCTGGCACATGTACATAGGCAATGCAACCAAAAATTTTCAAATGAGAAATATCTGGTTTCCTACCAGTATGCCTCTCCTCTGGAGTCATTCCATGTATTGCTGCAGTGGGAGTCATGTTCATTATGTAGACTGCTGTAGCAACTGCTTCAGCCCAGTAAAAATCTGGCAAGTCTTTTTCATTGAGCATGGCACGAGATACCTCTCCAATATGCCTATTTTTCCTTTCTGCAATTCCATTTTGTTGTGGGGTATGACTGCATGAATATTGCTGCTTTATGCCATGCTCCTGCAGGAACCTTGCAAACTCATTTGAGAGGTACTCTCCCCCTCCATCTGACCTTAGGCATTTTATTTGCAAACCTGTTTCTTTTTCAACCATAGCTTTAAGAGTTTTGAAATGCCCAAAAACTTCACTTTTCTTTTTCATAAAATACACCCAAACTTTTCTGCTATAGTCATCAATAAAAGTGACAAAATAATGACAGCCTCCAAGAGATGCAGCTTTAGTTGTCCACACATCAGAGTGGATTAATTCCAATGGCTTCTTACTCTCTTGAACATGTCTAGGACATGGTTTCCTTGCCTGTTTTCCAAACTGACAGGCTTCACATACCTTATGCATTTCTACAACCTTGAACTTAGGCAATCCTGCAACAATGTTTTGGGCCTGCATTGATTTAAGTCGCTGTACATTAACATGACCAATGCGTTTATGCCAGATATCAATATCTGCAACTACACCGGTCCCATGTGCAAACATTGCTGCACTCAATTCAGGCATGTCTGCATCCAATGTAAACATTATGCCATTCTTATTTCCTTTTGCTATCAAGCGACCTTTATTTTTCATATCCTCAACAAAGCATCCATGAGGATTAAATCTGACCTGCAAGCCCTGTTCAACCATTTGACCAACAGAAACCAGATTCTTGGTGATATTCGGGACATGAAATACATCGGACAGGTATTTCTTTTTTCCATCCTGCATAGACAAAGGAATTTTTCCAATCTGCACAATCGGATCTGCAGTATCATCACCAGTCTCCACAAATCCTGGTTTTTCCATTTTCCTTGCATCCTCCATCCATTCTGCATGACCTGTCATGTGGTTTGATGCACCTGAGTCAACGTACCATACACCATTGCTTTCTTCTACACTTGTCACAGAATTGTTCATGTGCTGCACCATGAACAAATGCTCATTTCTGTCATCACCCTGTCTGCTAGAAGATGCATAATTCCCTTGTTGTAGTTTTCCATTCATGATGTCATTCTGCTTTTTATAGCAGTCTTTAGCCATATGACCCATTTTACCACAATAGTAGCATTCAACATTACTGTTTGCATTTTGGCCTCTTTGCCATCCACCACGACCTCTTTGGCTCCCCCTGCCTCTAGAGTTACCACGTCCTCCTCCATAGGACTGGTTTTCTTGAGTTTGCTGCATATTCTGATTTCTACCACGGCCTCCAAATCGGCCTCCTCTACCTCTGCCTCTACCTCTTCCAGCATTTGAGTAGAAGACAGCTTCTTTTGAAGTTCCTCCTGAAGAAGATGCACCACCATTTCTCTGCTCCTCAGAAATTAGAAGAGCAATCAACTCCTCAAAATCAGGAAATCTTTCACGAACTGAAATGGATGTCCGAAACTGTGCATAATCCTTTCCTAGACCATTCAAGGTCACGGAAACTAAATCATCATCTTCCACTGGCGACCCAATGGAAGCAAGTGCATCTGCAATCTTCTTCACCTTCATGTGGTAGTCATTGATGCTCATATTTTCTCTTTGCACATTGTGCAACTCTTGCTTGAGCTGCATTTTCCTGGCTTGTGTATTTGTGCTATACATCTTTGACAGAGTATCCCATGCCTCCTTTGGCATACTTGCATCTTGAATATGCACAATCATAGAGTCTGAAATGCTGATAGACAGCCAATACATAACTTTCCTGGCTCTCTCATGCCATGCTTTAAATGCCTGCATTTGCTGTTGATTGGGAACATCAGGAAGAACTGGTTCTTCTTCATTTCCTGCAACAAATTCCCAATATCCTTTTCCCATAAGGAAATTCGTCATTCTAAACTTCCATGCTTGGAAGTTGTTCTTGTCAAGCTTTTCAGTGACAATCTGTGAGAGAGAATCAGACGCCATTATAGAATACTGCAAAAAGTTCTGTCACTGCAAAGAACACAGCTTCAGCCTCACAAGGGCAAATCTGCAAAACTGGCGAAGGTGGTATTTGACCACACAGTCACTTCCTAGTGACGATTTTGCATAAACAGGAACCAAGGATGATTCTGTAACTCCCAATGTCTCTGCACATAAGCATACGATGCAATTTCTACAGTAACTTTTCACCGACCTGTAGAACAGTGGCTGCACAGCATAAAACAGGGCTTTTTTCTGAGTGCGTGCAGAAAACTTCCGCCTCCAAAACAGGCCCCGAAATGGCCTCAAATCAAAAAAACAGGGTCGCCAGGAGCTAAAGCTCTTCCCCGCAGCATATACTGCCCTCTTGCTTCAGCGCGAAGGGCGTCTCAACCTGAGACAATGCACTCCTGTAATTTCCGGCTGTGCTACCTGCAGAGATCTGCTCCCAAAACAGAAAATGAAAGCAACACTGCTCCTCTTACCAGAACACCGCGAGCTTGGCTTGCTTTCTTGAGCTCCTTACCACGAACAAGGCTCTGATACCATGTCAAGATTGTGGGAGAGAAGGAAGGAGTCTCGCTTGAAGCTTTCTTGCTTGCACAATGGGGGAAGACACACAAGGGTGGAGGCTGAAAACAGTTTTCCTCTTCTTACTTGTGTAAGCCAAAAGAACTCAAGTACAAAGAAAATAGAAGAACCCTCTATATGGGTCTCAAACCAAACTCAACTAACTAAGGTGGCATACTAACTGAGCCACGAACTAGAGTAGATAAGGATAGCTATCATGTAGCTATTATTCATGGGCGGTGTACCAACCGCATCTACAACTGACAAGTCGGTGACATAAATGCACAACGGTCACCCTGGCATATCACGAGTGGAGCTCGATATCTCAACACTCCTCCTCCTCCTCCTCCTCCTCCTCCTCCTCCTCTCTCTCTCTCTCTCTCTCTCTCTCTCTCTCTCTCTCTCTCAGGTGGTATTGATCTTTGTTTCAAGGAGGGGAGGTTTTATAGGGAGAAGGAGGGTTATTTATGGGAGTGGCATGATGGAGCCCCTCTCCTCCACTTAGGAGGCCAGATAGGCCCGCCGCCATGCAGCCTATGTTTTGGGGGGAGAATGAGATAGTTGGGGGGCAGGGGGTGGCACACATGTGCCCCTCCTCCCCATCATCATTGTCATCTTTGTATTCATCGACACCTTCGTCATCAATGCCATCTTCTACTACTTCCCCTCCCTACCACCAGCTAGTGGCTTTGATAGGGGGAAGGTTTTAAAAAATCAAATAATTTTAATTCTTTAGGGGGGTCCTATGGGACACGAGGGGGGTTATTACATCCTTCCCCCCTTAAGGGATCAAAATGTCCTCATCCTGAAAGGAATTGGGGGTACTCTCATCAATCCATGTGGCATCTTCTTATGGATGGTCCTTCCACTACATGGGGTACTCTATGAGAGTTCTACTCCTCAATCACCTCTCTCGAATGTCTAGGATTCTATCTAGCCAGAGCTCAAGGACTCCTTGGCTTGGCATTACAACTTATTGATCATTGAGTACATGGCTAGGATTGGATACATATTTCTTTAGTAGGCTAACATGAAATACATTAAGAACATTTACATTCTCGAAGAGTTGGAGTTTGTAGGCATTGGGCCCTAGGCACTCAAGGATCCTATAGGGCCCGCAATACCTTGAACTTGAAGCATAAGCCTCAAGTACAATTATTCTGGGATAGATAGAGATAGGCTGGGATGATTTTTATTTCGAGAGATACATCAGCGCTAGGTTAGCAATTCCTTATTGGATTCAACTACAGGAACAAAAAAATAATATGAGTTTGGAAAATGGATTCTCAGGAAGCGGTAACTCGTGGGAAGTTCAGGAAATCCCCATTTTTTATAGCCATGACTTTTGTTTCACCCCATTATTTTAATTCTATTTTCTAGCATAACTTTGACAACCTCCTCATAGATGTGGTGAGTCTGTTCTACTTACCAGCACCCGATGTGTAGGATCGAGTTCACACGTGCCTCATGGAAGATACATAACTTAATAACCTTCAAAGTCCTCCAACCAGTTGGCATCTATGTAGCAGTAACTTGCAGTCCAAGTCCAACGCCTTTTTGCATATGGCAATAAGGGTTGTAAAGCCGATCTAGGATCCCCATCATGTCCATTCTTTTATGATAACTTAAAGAGTTCATAGCAGTCCTGAACATGATATGAAATATGAGGAACCTTCTCCATGCCTTGTGGATCTGGAAGCAACAACAATCCAGAAGTGAGTAAAAGGGAAAAAAATTGTTTTCTAATGAAAACATCACTTCACTCTTCTTGATTTATTCTTATCTTGATTATTTTATTTCTTGGTTTGCTCTGATACCAACTGTAACGTGTTCGATCCTTGTGAGAGCGGAATTTAGGTGACGGGAAGTGCTTAAAAATAGCTAAAAATTATGAATATCAAGGGAAAAATATTCAATGTCAAAGGCGGCGGCTCGATCTAGGACGATTTTAAGCGTCAAAGTGCTTTAAAGGCGCCCGAGCGACACTTGTTGATTTTTCATAATTTTTCAAACAGTCGTGCAGGTTGACACGAGCTACTGGCCAATGCGGGATGCTAAGCCGGATGCCCAGGATTTTTCAGAGCTCAATTCCGAGTCCGGACGGGGAAATGGCCAAGAAACCGGTCAAGATGCAAAGAGGTGGACAAAATTTGGCCAAAATGGGCAAGTGACCCTTGGGAGCCCAATTTTAAATGTCACATGAAAGTTTGATGACTAGCATGCAACAAATCGTGGAGGGAGAAGACGTCTGTATGCGCCCGAAAATTGCGCTCCAAATGATGGTGATCAATCTCCAGCCTCAACACAACCCCTGTCAATCATCATTGCCCCTCATTCCCTCCTGGATGCTGACTCTATCGCCGCCTCTCGCCCGTCAAATGATGCTCTCTTTGAAGATCTCTGATTTCAGTCTTTCTCTCTCCTCCCTCTCTCTCTTCTAAAGGCAAGTTCATGTGGGAAGAAGAAGGAAGAAGAAAGAATGATGGAGGCTTGTCCGGCATGGATCGGATTGCTCCACGGGCTGGAAATGGTGATTGGTGATTGTGCTGGACATGAAGTGCTGCTGATTTCCAAATTTGCAGCCATGGACATGTAACCCGAAACACGCAAATAAGCGGTAATTTAAAATTTTCAAAGGAAATTTGAGATTCTATAGCTTTTAATTGATGAAATGTTGTTCATGTGGGTTAAAAATTGTTCATGTTGCTGTTTTCCATGAGTTCTTGCTGGTCATAATCAGAAAATCAGAAAAATATGCATCTTGTGATTCAAAATAACATTGCTAAAACACGTAAAATATGAAAAATCAAGGGGAAACGATGGTTTTTGGCATAAAAAGGGGGAAGTAAATAGGAACATCAACTAAACTTTCATTTTTCTGCAAGAAGGAACTAAGGGCCACAGCCCATAACCTGTTTTGAATTTTCAGTAATTAAATAATGCAAGAAAATAAGGAAAAATACAAGAAAAGGGGGGGAAAACCCTAAAAAATAGGAAAAAAATACATTTTGGGTTTTGAAAAATAAGGATAAATAAGAGCAATGTTTGTGAATGTTTGTGGGGACTGAAGCATGAGTATTTGCCTCAGTTCAACCCCACCTTTTTGTTCTAGTGTGTCTTTTTCCGTTTTTTTCACATAAAATGATGGTAAAATATCCTATAAATCTATCCAACGATGCAATATTTAAACGGGGAAGGGTAGAGAAGTTGAAATATGTCTAAATGCCGTGTGAAATGATGGGAAAGTGGCTGATTTCTATGCATAGCATTTAGGACGGATGATAATTAAAATTAAGAGCTTAGTAGCACGAGGATCACCTCGGTGCTAGGCCCATGCAACGAAGCATGAACGGTAGTTGGAAACCATTAAAAGAATGTTTTTGCACTTGTGCACGATACTTTTTGCTAAATGTTTGAGCACTAGGCCTCCACCAAATGCATGGAGCATGAAAAAGAATTTAAAAATATCAGTGACCAGCTCCTGGACATGCATTGCAATTGGTTTATTAGAAATGACCTACGATGAGAGGCAGTGAGGTACCCATGCTGTAGGTAGACGCGGGTCCCAAAGGGGAAAGAGAAGTAAGGACAATGGTACATTCCTGGACACGCTTATTTGGTACCTTGAGCGACTTTTGTGCGAAATGTTTATATGTTAAGCGACGCATCGAGGGGCCAATCCCCAAGGTGTAGGAGAGTCGCAGAGGGTTGACGGCATTCAGCCGTAGGAGGAACCCCATGTGTATATGATTCGAGCCTTTTGGCTATGTGAAAGGGACTCCCTCTGAGGAGTCATATTGGGTTAGGATCAGTTGGACTACAACGTATTACAAACGCAATGTTTAGGGAGGCAGAGATTTTGATAGACGCTCCTGGCCGCGAGGCCGAGGGGTTGTCTTGTGCGTAGTGACGAGGCCCGGCTAGTGCATGAGCCAGTGCCGGCCCGTTTTTAGGTCCATCAGTGGTGCGTTTGCCGGGAGCCGCTTAAAAGTGGCGGTTCTCGAATCCTGGTTGTTTAGGGACCAACTAGTAGTTTATGCCAAAGGATACTGAGATTGATCCGTTATTTATTGATAAGCATCGTCTAGCAGAAGTCCAAAAGCAAGAAAGAGACGAAAGAGCTAGGCGACGTGCTAAAATTTTTAGGAGATATTCCCCTAAGTGTAGCGGTGCTGAACCCTTACGAGGGAGTGGATCTAGTGGTCTTGATACCACAAGCAGTAAGTTAGGAGAAGGTGGAAGCTCTAGTGCTCCCCTTCCTTCTATAAGCCAGTCCACGTCAAGTACGGGAGGTGTAACCCCACCGTCCCCTATTCCTAGTGCAAATTCAATCCTTGTCATGGCGTAGCCTATTGCAATTCCAGCAGGAATGACGGATTTGCCGGCTCTAGGTTACTCGCTACCCATTTTAATGGGCTAGTTGAGGAAGATGCAGAACTCCACATTAGGGAGTTTCAAAAGCTGATGTTTAACTGTCGCATTCAAGAAGAAGGACATTTAATGATGTTCTTCAATATGACTCTCAAAGGAAGAGCCGCTATATGGTATCATGGTTTAGAAGCCGGAACCATATGGAACATTGATGCATTTTATGGAGCTTTTCGAAGGGAGTTTGCCCCTGAAAGGGGTGGGCAATATTGGTTGCGTGTACTCAACGTGACCCGCCAAGAACCACACGAGGATATTCGTGCTTATGCGAAGAAGATAAAAGAGGTTTTCCGTAAGTTGGACACCTCTATTCCTATCCCCACAGCTGCCCAATTGCAATATTTCCTTCATGGTTTGGACTTTAATATCCAATTGCAGTTGAGTAGTGTCCCCTTGGGGGATATAGATACTGCCATTACACGAGCACAAGAGGTGGAATCCTGACTACAAGCAACCTATGCTTCTCGAGGCAATGCGAATATGGGTTTAGTATTGGGAAACAATATGGCAATAGCCAATGGCAGTAGTGGCCAAGGGATAGCGATGGCTAATCCTAATGGGAGAGGGAACATGATGCAGAATGTCCCTTTATTACCAGCTCCCCCTAGCATGTCGATGCCTACGAGCAGTCAAATGGCTCCAAATGGTGGAGGCGAGGCGGTCAATTCTAACACCATGCCTGTGGCTCAACAACCAGTGCCTAATCGAATCGTCAGGCCGATGGAACGACATGGTAATGACCAAGGCTATGAGTCGAGTTCTTCCAATGTTCTTGGCGAGGTTAAGGACATGATGAAGCATTATACCGACATGATTACGGAGCAGTATCAGCAAATAGCCGTTGATGTCAACTTCCTTAAAAAACAACAAAATTTGATAGGAAGTAGATACCCAGAGGAGGGTGCGCCGTCGAGGTTTAGTTGCAAATGGTGTGGTGGGCAGCACTATCCAAGAAATTGCCCAAATGTTAAGTGCGACATCTGTGGAAAATCCAGCCATTTAGCAGCTACTTGCTGGAGTAAGATCAGTTCCCTCCAGCGAGGTAGTCGGCAACCAGGCCCTGTTAATCATCGTGCCCAAGGAAATGATTCCCAGCGAGAGGACGGGCCTAAACAAATACTTCAACGACCAAAGACTACAGTGGAGGAGCTACCAAGTGGTAGTGGGGTTAGTTTGATTGAGGCTGTACACGTTAACGATGCTGAAACCTCTAATGTGTGAGCTGCCCTTACAAGAGGTCAAAAGGGTAGAGAAGCCGACAAGGATAAGCCTGTCGATGGAAACCCTAAACAAGGCGACAAAGGAATGCAAGTTTTGGATCCTGCCATGAAAGTAAAGCCAATAAGGAACCACCAAAGAAGAAGGTGAAAGTTAAGAAAGAGGCAATAAAGCCGGTTCAGCGACCTAAAGAGCGGATGGTTTGGCGTGAAAAGCGAGCTCTATCGAACTATCATGAATTCGATTTGGCGAGCTCTCTTTGCGAAGTCAAGCCGGATGTGAATCTTTTACAGCTTATTAAGCTTTCCCCAGGAGTACACAAGGAATTTGGAAATATCCTACGTATCGGGTATATCGTAGAACCTTTGGGTATTGCGCGAGTTGGTGATGACTGGTTTGAGCATGCTGAGAAGCATTGCCCAAGGGTTGCAGCCTATGTCGATGGGATATTAGTAGATTATGCCATTGTCGACACGGGATCATCTGTTAACATTATGAGTTCTGAACTGATGGAAAGGTTGGGTCTTGCGATCCAGAAAGATACCTCCACAATTCTCAGAATGGCAGATGATAGTTTGAGACAGCCAGAAGGCTGCATTACTAAGATCCATGTCACTGTTGCAAATGTAGAATGCCTGTTGGACTTTAGGGTGATTCGTTTTGCAGGGCGTCCAAGTTACCAAGTATTACTCGGACGACCTTGGATCTTGCAAGCGGATTGCCAAGTGGATATACCCGCCGATCGACTGATATTCGGCAGAGGTGCCCAGCGTGTGGTGGTTGATGCTTATCCTGAGTCTCCGCAGAGTGAGAGAGCTCCTCTATCTTCTACAGAATTGGAGACACTAGAAGATTTATCTGCTAGTGAGACATCATCGAGTGATGAGTCCAAAGAGGGATCCACCACAGAGGACATCTATCAGATCACTTTGAACAAGCCGATAGAGGGCCAAGATCGTATAAGAGATGCAGATGTTATCGAGCTAGACCTTGGTACGCTTGATGATTCGCGGCCAATCAAATTAGGTTCTATGCTCAGTACATCAGAAAGGGAGGACTATGTGGCCTTGATCCAGGAATTCCATGATATCTTTGCCTGGAGTTATGATGAGTTGAGAGGCATCCCTCCTAGTCTTGCTGTTCATACAATTCCGTTGAAGGAGGGCAGTCGTCCTGTACGGCAGAAAGTAAGGCATATGCCTTTCGAATTGAGGGACGGCCTGTTTGAAGAGTTACAGAAGCTTCGAAAAGCGGGTTTGATTTTTCCTGTGCAACACATGAAATGGTGTTCGCCAGTTGTGATTAGAAAGAAGAAGAATAATCAAATCCGTTTATGTGTAGACTTTAGGGAGCTAAATAAGCAGACAGTTAAGGACTACTACCCGTTGCCATTTATTGACCAGATTTTGATCAATTAGCGGGTAGGGAGATATATTCGTTTATGGATTGCTTTGCAGGATACAACCAGATGGCAATTGCAGAAGAGGACAAGTTGAAAACAACTTTCATCACTGCATTTGGTACTTTTGCGTACCATGTGATGGCCTTTGGTTTATGCAATGCACCTGGTTCGTGGCAACGAACATCAGATAAGACATTCGGTGACATATCCCCTAAAGAGTTAAAGGTGTTTATTGATGACTTAGGGGCTGCCACCGTGAGAGAGAGGCAGTTGATCATTCTAAGAAAATGCTTTGAGCGTTGTAGACAATTCTGCATCGCCTTAAACCCACGGAAGTGTGTTTTTGGAGTACCTTATGGGCTATTGCGGGGTCATGTGGTCAGGTCGGTAGGAATTGCGACAGACCCCGAGAAGGTTAAAGTTATAGTTGCCATGGGTCCACCACGCACTCCGAAAGAGGTTCATAGCTTCCTGTCTTCGGTTGGTTACTACCGTAGATTTATCAACGCCTTAGCAGAAAGAACGTTGCCGCTTACAAATTTATTGTCCTTTAGCTGTTCGTTTGTATGGGGTGACCCTTGTAAGGTAGCATTCGAGGATGTGAAACAAGAGCTAGCAAGAGCGCCTATTTTAAAAGCACCTAAAAGAGGTGAGGTGTTTTATATATTTTTGGCAGCCACCATGTATAGTATCAACTGCTGTTTAGCCCAAATTTGGGAAGAGAAGTGGTACCACCCGATTGCTTTTGCTAGTCGGAAGCTGGGGGTATCCGAAATCAACTATACTTACATGGAGAAATTGTGTCTAGAGATGGTCTTTGGGACCAAGAAATTCAGGCATTATATTCTCTATGAGAAAGTCGTGCTTTATACGAAGGCGGAGGGACTTCGATTATTGATGAATAAGCTACAGCCGCCTGATCGTCTAGCAAAGTGGTTGATCACTTTGCAGGAATTCGATTATGAAATCCGGAGTAAGCCACCAAGGTTGCAAGGCATCGTGGAATGTCTAGTGGACTTTGGGGAGCCGAAAGAATCTGTGGCTGAAGGTAGTGACATGGAGTTGTTATTTAAAATAGATACGGCATCTATTCCCTCTTGGTACGCTGCAATAACGCATTATTTATCAACGGGAGAGGCAGGATCCGAATTATCTAAGGCTGAGAAAAGGAAAATTAAGCAGCAAGCGTTAAAGTTTTCTTTGATCGCAGGTACATTATATCGGCAAGGGGTTGATGATATCTATCGCCGATGTGTGATGCCTGACGAGGTGCCATTCATTTTGGAAGAGTGCCATGATTCTGCTTGCGGTGGCCATTTTACTGGACGGCTCACAGCACAAAAGGCTTTAAGAGCAGGTTATTGGTGGCCTGCCATCTTCCAGGATGCGTTTGCGTATGTTAAGAGATGCGATATTTGCCAACGACATGATAGTTGAGAGAATAGGAAACGACCACTCACCCCTATTATGGCGATACTTCCATTTGAGAAGTGGGGAATAGACTTTGTGGGTCCTATTACTCCGTCGTCGACTACGCAAAAGAGGTACATCATTGTAGCAACCGACTACTTCACGAAGTGGTCAGAAGCACGTGCAACAAGGAAGGATGATGCTAAAGAAACTGCTAGTTTCCTTTTAGAGCAGATAATATGCCGGTTTGGTCCGCCGAAAGAATTAGTGTCGGACCTCGGAACCCATTTCCTGAATAAGGTGATTAAAGGTTTGACAGAGTTGTGGCACATCAAGCATAACAAGACAACCCCATATAATCCGCAAGCCAATGGGCAGGTTGAAAGTACCAACAAGCAGCTTGTGGGCATCCTGTCCAAAATTGTGTCGGAAAAGAAACAGGATTGGGATAAAAAGTTATAGGGGGCAGTGTGGGCCTACAATACGACTTTCAAACGAGCCACTGGCCATACCCCGTTCAAGTTAGTATATGGGGAGGAGTGTGTCTTGCCTTTAGAGATTGAGCTGCCAACTATTCGGTTTGCCATCAATCATTCTTTGAGCGATGAAGACGCACCTTTTGAGCGCTTGACGACACTGGCACATTTAGATGAGCTTAAGTTGCAGAGTTTGTTGCACCAAGAAGTGGCGAAGCGCCGAATGAAGCAGTTACACGACCTCAAAGCCAAGAAATACACCTTCAAGAAAGGACAGCTTGTTCTGTATTATGACGCATGACGTGAATTATTTCCAGGCAAGCTAGAACCTAAATGGAATGGGCCCTATAGGATTGTTAGAATAGGAAAGAATAAATCTAGAGTCTTGTTAGCTGACCTTGAGGGGATAGAATTTAAAAATAAGGTTAATCTTAATAAGATTAAACCTTATTATTTCTGATTGCATTAATGCTATGACTGCCTTGCAGGTCTAGGCGAGATCGATCAAACATCTACAAGGAAATCGTGATAGAGGTTGATGGGTCGTCTGATCCCTTATTTAGAACACCCATGTTTGGAACAAAGGTATCATCAGGGAAAGCTCATTTGGTGGAGCAAAGGATACAAGGTGATTGAGCAAGAAGGCGGGACATTTATTTGGGAGATCAAGGTCTTCTGCCATCATTGCCTACAAATTTTGACGAGCATCCCTGTTGAATTCAATGACGATGGAGGGATGGAGCCTATAATCCACCCGTTGAATATGCTGAATTTCGATTACCATAACTATGAGTAGAGTTCCGGATGGCGGGATATGTAAACCCTTTATGGATGTACACCTTGTACTTTGATGGGGCGTCCAGGGGTCCATGCAAAAAAGGAAGTGTAGGAGTTGTCATCCGAGACCCCCGCCAACGCATTATCATGAAGTTAGCTGTTTATCTCGAGGTGAATTTTACCAATAATATGGCCGAATACAAAGCCCTGATTATGGATTTGAATATTGTGAAGAAGGGTGGTATCCGCTAGTTGTTGGTGAAAGGGGACTCTCAGTTGGTTTTAAATCAACTCAATGGGACATACATGGTACGGAACCCCATCCTTTGTATGTACCATCATACTGCCATAGCCCTGCTAGACGAATTCGATAGAGTGTCTTTTCAGCTGATTCCAAGGAATTGGAATCAGTTTGCCGATTCTTTGGCTAATTTTGCGTATGAAGAAGACCTCTTCTTTAATTGTGGCCCTTGTCCCGATATATCTATTGATGGTGAGACAGGACCTGGTCGTTTGTGGGGTATGCTTTCTGAACATGCCCTCTTTGGCAGACGATGGTTGATTTGGGTGATGCAGAGGGTAAGCGAGACTCATCTGCCTTTATTATCTTGGACCCACAGACTGGTTAGACGACATGTGATGCGAACACCTCTTGCGATATACGCAGGAGGGATGGGTCATAATTTAATGCACCTAGTTTAGGGCTACGAGCCTCTGTTTCCCTGGGAATAGTATGCTTTGATGTCTATCATAGTTGTTACCAGGAGGATGTTATGCATAGTATTGTTTAATTTCATTAGGCCAAGAGGGCCGATTCAGTTTTGTAGCAAATTCATGTCTGATTTCATTAGGCCAAGAGGGCCATTTCCCTGTCTAGTGCGGGTGCGTTTAATTGGGTTTTTGTTTTAGTGTTGTGCTGGACAGATTTGGTGGAGCCTTTGCTATGATGGAAGCTTCTTGTGGCCAATCCAGGTGATATTTCTCCTTTACGAGTACCTTTCTTTCCTGTTATATGTGTCTTTGTACTTGTGGAGGGGACACCTTTTTGTTGGGGACCGGCAACCAAGGCATGAAGTTCCAGGTTTAGGTTAAGTATGTTTGAGGGAGGTCGGAGTAGTCATTGCCTCCTGTAAAGACATTGTCCGACATCGAAAGACCTGTTTTAGAAGGACGCCCTAGTGGCCCTGTTCTGCTAGCCTACTCGGTAGCCATTCTAGGAGTTCTTGTTAGTAGTGAGGCAGTTAGAGAAGCCTGCCAGAAGATAATAAAGATGATGCCCAGAAACTTTGTACATCCTAAAAGATGAATATAAATACGAAGGTGTGTAAAAAGGGGTTCTAACCCCTATCCCAAGAAAAAGAAAAGAAATGGAAATATATAAGCAGTTGATCATTGCCTTGCGGAGGCTTGGTAGGTTCCTGGGGACGAATCAGACCCGGGGCCGATACCTTGTCTTCCTAGGGGTGGCTTCTTGCTGGAACAAAAAAATGATGACAAAACAAGGAAGGTTGGAGCGAAAATAAAAGGGAGCGTTAAAAAAGGATTAAGTGTCGCCTTGCGAGGGCTTGGTAGGTTCTTGGGTGCCGAGACAGGTCTTGAGGCCGATGCCCTGTTCTCCTTGGGTCACTACGCTCAACTCCCTCCTTTTTACATGCCCCAGTATGTTCATCTAACACAAACCCTAAAAGAAGAAATGTACTGAAAGAAAATACTCTTTGATCAGGCTATAGGAGTCCTCGCCTTGCAGGAGCTCCTAGTTGTGTTGTCTTTAGTTGGTAAGTAGTGCAGACTACCACTTAGGGCAACCTCTTTGATAGATTTTTTTTAGTTTGGCTGTGTTGGAGCAGCTGGTTAGTGACTCACTTCGGATCTTCTATTAGATGATGCTAGGCCTACTCCTTGTGGATGTCATGTCTTGGTTCTGTCCAGGGGGAGGGGGAGCATTGTGCTGAGTTTTATTATATCATTGTTTTGTATCAGTTTGATGCTTCTTTGGTTGTTTATGTGCAGATATGTTCGTGGATTCAACGGACTGAGTCGCCCTATCCCGTGGTCGCCAATGAGAGCGGAATTTAGGTGACGGGAAGTGCTTAAAAATAGCTAAAAATTATGAATATCAAGGGAAAAATATTCAATGTCAAAGGCGGCGGCTCGATCTAGGACGATTTTAAGCGTCAAAGTGCTTTAAAGGCGCCCGAGCGACACTTGTTGATTTTTCATAATTTTTTAGACAGTCGTGCAGGTTGACGCGAGCTACTGGCCAATGCAGGATGCTAAGCCGGACGCCTAGGATTTTTCAGAGCTCAATTCCGAGTCCGGACGGGGAAATGGCCAAGAAACCGGTCAAGATGCGAAGAGGTGGACAAAATTTGGCCAAAATGGGCAAGTGACCCTTGGGAGCCCAATTTTAAATGTCACATGAAAGTTTGATGACTAACATGCAACAAATCATGGAGGGAGAAGACGTCTGTATGCGCCCGAAAATTGCGCTCCAAATGATGGTGATCAATCTCCAGCCTCAACACAACCCCTGTCAATCATCATTGCCCCTCATTCCCTCCTGGATGCTGACTCTATCGCCGCCTCTCGCCCGTCAAATGATGCTCTCTTTGAAGATCTCTGATTTCAGTCTTTCTCTCTCCTCCCTCTCTCTCTTCTAAAGGCAAGTTCATGTGGGAAGAAGAAGGAAGAAGAAAGAATGATGGAGGCTTGTCCGGCATGGATCGGATTGCTCCACGGGCTGGAAATGGTGATTGGTGATCGTGCTGGACATGAAGTGCTGCTGATTTCCAAATTTGCAGCCATGGTCATGAAACCCGAAACACGCAAATAAGCGGTAATTTAAAATTTTCAAAGGAAATTTGAGATTCTATAGCTTTTAATTGATGAAATGTTGTTCATGTGGGTTAAAAATTGTTCATGTTGCTGTTTTCCATGAGTTCTTGCTGGTCATAATCAGAAAATCAGAAAAATATGCATCTTGTGGTTCAAAATAACATTCTAAAACACGTAAAATATGAAAAATCAAGGGGAAATGATGGTTTTTGGCATAAAAAGGGGGAAGTAAATAGGAACATCAACTAAACTTTCATTTTTCTGCAAGAAGGAAATAAGGGCCACAGCCCATAACCTGTTTTGAATTTTTAGTAATGAAATAATGCAGGAAAATAAGGGAAAATACAAGAAAAGTGGGGAAAAACCCTAAAAAATAGGGGGAAAATACATTTTGGGTTTTGAAAAATAAGGATAAATAAGAGCAATGTTTGTGAATGTTTTTGGGGACTGAAGCATGAGGATTTGCCTCAGTTCAACCCCACCTTTTTATTCTAGTGTGTCTTTTTCCGGTTTTTTCACATAAAATGATGGTAAAATACCCTATAAATCTATCCAACGATGCAATATTTAAACGGGGAAGGGTAGAGAAGTTGAAATATGTCTAAATGCCGTGTGAAATGATGGGAAAGTGGCTGATTTCTATGCATAGCATTTAGGACGGATGATAATTAAAATTAAGAGCTTAGTAGCACGAGGATCACCTCGGTGCTAGGCCCGTGCAACGAAGCACGAACGGTAGTTGGAAACCATTAAAAGAATGTTTTTGCACTTGTGCACGATATTGTTTTGCTAAATGTTTGAGCACTAGGCATCCACCAAATTCATGGAGCATGAAAAAGAATTTAAAAATATCAGTGACCAGCTCCTGGACATGCATTGCAATTGGTTTATTAGAAATGACCTACGATGAGAGGCAGTGAGGTACCCATGCTGTAGGTAGACGCGAGTCCCAAAGGGGAAAGAGAAGTAATGACAATGGTACATTCCTGGACACGCTTATTTGGTACCTTGAGCGACTTTTGTGCGAAATGTTTATATGTTGAGCGACGCATCGAGGGGCCAATCCCCAAGGTGTAGGAGAGTCGCAAAGGGTTGACGGCATTCAGCCGTAGGAGGAACCCCATGTGTATGTGATTCGAGCCTTTTGGCTATGTGAAAGGGACTTTCTCTGAGGAGTCATATTGGGTTAGGATCAGTTGGACTACAACGTATTACAAACGCAATGTTTAGAGAGGTAGAGATTTTGATAGACGCTCCTGGCCGCGAGGCCGAGGGGTTGTCTTGTGCATAGTGACGAGGCCCGGCTAGTGCATGAGCCCGTGCCGGCCCATTTTTAGGTCCATCACCTTGATACATTTTAGTAGTCCAATCTAAAAGATAGTGCCTGGCACTCCCATGGAATGTCACAGGGTTTGTCGGATAGCAAATCTAGAGTCTACTGTGCAACGAAGGGTATCGACCAACCCTGTTAGGATCGACCTAAATTTTTTTGGGACACGTTCAAGTCATACTACAGTCTTTTAGCATCAGTCTTCAAATGATCTA
Organism: Lygodium microphyllum; assembly: GCF_053477565.2. Lineage (NCBI taxonomy): Eukaryota > Viridiplantae > Streptophyta > Polypodiopsida > Schizaeales > Lygodiaceae > Lygodium > Lygodium microphyllum. The sequence continues at coordinate 24,582,052 of NC_141138.1, read as the reverse complement.
CTTTGCGCAGAGCATCTAAACCGAGGTGGACTCATGTCACATTTGGTTCAAAGAGAATGGGAAATGAGAGGGATGCATCGGTCAACCTCTCTACCCGGAGGGTAAAATCCCATTCCGGTCCCCTAAAATGATATGAGACAGCGTTCTACCCTATATTATCTAAGGTTAATACGTCATCACAATTTGAATATTGAGAAGCCTGCCACTTCTCTAGAACCACCCTACCGTAGGACAAGATTGCCATTAGGGTTCTTTCCACCCCCTCCCCTTGATAGCTTTAGTTTCTACTTACATAAGGCACATTAGTGGTAACACATACAAGTAGCTTCCGTAATTATCTCGTTAGCCCCATGTTCCTTTACATAATTTTATGCACTGGCAAAAAAACAGTTCGGACAAATTCCTTGAAAGGTAAACTTTATATTAACATTTCAGCTAAGATACAAGTCCTGTCCAAAAGGATGATTCTCGTAATCCGTGAGGATGCATCTTATTTTCCTCCAAGTTTCTTCCTTGCACTAGTAGCAGGGCCTCCCGAATCCATCTCGAGTTACACAAACCATTTGATTAGGATACAAAGGCGGAGGATTTACAGCCAGATCCCCCCCTCACATCCAAACGTCCTCCTACGTTCAAACTAATCCACGGAGAGGCCTCTCGTGGTGGGTTCGGTCCATGTTCCCGTCACGGTTATTTAAAACCCCCTTGGATAGGGTTGGCAGCCAACTAGGGGTGGTTTGGCACGCCCTCTAAGAATTTGCCCTGATTCATTATACCAATTCCTTATGAGAGCTTGGGTCAAACAATCCTTTCATAGATAGTGCTCCTAAAATTACAAACACAAACAATAATGTGGGCGAGTGCTCAAATCACCTGCTAAGGTGGAATTCCTTTTTGAATACTTAACATTCAACCTTCAAATTTTTCTTGCCTTGGTGTCAACTATTATGGCCCTCTTTGGGGGGGGGGGGGGGGTAGGGAATACCCTTGTTTCGTCCCTCATTTTTATGTGATAAGAATGAGAATTCACGCAATTGGTCTTACATCCAATTAGCATCACCCATTAGTTTTCGGATGGTAATTTTCCTAGTTTTTGACTTTTAGATTAGGGTTCTTGTCTTGAGATCACAAGATCTAGATGATTCAATCTGAGATCCAAATTGATCATTTGGTAACCACTTACTTCCTTAAAACTTTATCAGGGTTTCTAAGTTTTCCCCAGGGTTTCATTCCCTCATATTTCATGACAAAAATCTTTCATTCATCTCTCCTACAAGTTGAGAGTAACCTAAATCCTTTGCAATCCTTTGGACGAGCTTGTATATTTACATATCAGTAATCCAAGATGCATTCAGTAAATTTGTGCCTACTACTCAACTTAGTATTGTAGTCAATCCATGTTAACCCTCAAACGAACGAAGGTAGAAAATCCAGAAAAGCTAAAGCAGAAGACAAATACAAAGGCCAAGGAAAAGAGAAACGGAAGACAAAGACACACAAGGAGAAGAGTCCTAAATAAGGGAGAAAGGCACACAAGGAAAAGCGCAAGTCAAAACTTTTGTAAAAGAATTCAAGGAGCACCGGGCTCTCACCCGTGCAAGTTGTAAATGTAGACGAGCGGTGGAAAGGAAGCTAGGAAGATAGAAGGATAATGGGAAAAAGGGCCTAGGCTACGGCCGGCCATGTAAAAAAGGGGAAAAGGGGATGACCGCCCAAAATGGATTTAGGGTTTTGTATATAAAGTTGAAAAGTGAATGAGAAGCTCATTCTTGTGTGTGGCCAAAAGTAGCTCTCTTCTTCTTCTTCTTCTTCTTGTTCTTGCTTGCTTGAGCTTGTGCTTGAGAGAGGGAGTGTGAGAGTGTGAGGGAGTGAGTGTGTGAGGGTGAGGGACCGAGGAGGAGAAGCTCTCCATCTTCTCCTCTCTTCTTCTCTTCTCTTCTCTTCTCTTCTCTTGCTCGCGGTAATGGAGCTTGGAGCATCGAGCTTGAGGATGGAGCTTGCTTGAAGCTTGCTTGAAGCTTGTACTTGGATCGTGGAGCTACCGGAGTGCGCGGGAGAGGAGGTAACTCGAATGGCATGGAGGTAAGCTCACTACACCCGTAGATATGGATAGCGCGTCGGCTATGTGAGAGGTAGCCATTAGTGCTCGGCTTGGAACGCTTGAAACAATAAGTGGTCCGTGGGTCTTGGCGGTTGAGCGAACGATCCCACATTTTGGTTCCATTGCCGGGACCAATGGATTCAAGCCTTGAGCGCTTGTGCACTTCGAATCGAGCATTGGAGTAGGGTTTTCCCCGAACCGGTGCTTGAGATAGGTAGGAAGCGAGGGGGTTGAAGATGGTATTCGATCTCCTTGGCAAGTAGGTTTGTTATTTTTCTTGAGATTTATGTTGTGAGATGGAGTAGTGTAGGTATTTACTTGGTGATTTGGATGCATTAGAGTAGGAGAAACAAAGAAAAACAAAGAAAATAAGCATTAGGGTTAATGTTGCAAAACAGGGCAGAAACAAGGCAAGAATCGTGCAAAAGTGGTAAAAAAAAAACTTACTTGTGATGCCTAAGATCGGCAAGTGAGTTATTGGGGGTGCCAATACCATACCCGAAAGAGGGTATAAGGGTCAGAAGTGACAAGAAAGGCCACATTGTGCATTGCAAGGTTTCAGAAGAGCAGGAGAGAAGAGGAAAGCTTGGCGAGGAAATCCGCTTCAATCTTGGCATCAGGGAGATCTTTGGCTAGCCCAGGTAATTCTACACCTCCCCCTACAGTAGTAGGACCAATCTGGAGTTGCTCGACAAGGGGGAAGACCCCCAGCACCTTACACAACAAATTTTGCGAGCTTCGGCAAAAAAACACGCGTGGCGTTCGGCGCGTCCGAGTCACGTTGACTCTGGTCCGAGGCCTAGACTCGGCCCTCAGACCACTCGGTCCACTCGGCCAAACCCTAGTCGGCCTCAAAACGTCCGAGGAAAAACCGTCCGAGTCAACCCATTCGGCCGTCCAAGTCAAAACTTTTTGCCACGTGGCACATTTGGCCTTGGCCCGCCCGAACGACCCGTCCAAGACTCAAATTCGGCCCTCGGCCACATCCCACATTTGGCCCTCGGCCCAATTGCCTCAACCAGCCCGAGTGACATCGTCCAAATTCGTCCGAATCGTCCGAACTCAGCCCTCGGCCCGTCCGAGTGACCCACTCGAACCCTGCAATTTGGACCTGTTAGGCCGAATTTAGATTTTCTCAAATTTTAACCTAAAGACAGTGAAATCAACCGAGAAACCATATAGAGCCAAAACCATATTATGGATCCATTGCCGAGCTAAAACTTAGAGTAAGTGGTTCAAAATTTGGCTATAAATGGTCCTCCAAATTGTGCATGGCTTTTACCGTAATGGCCCTACGAGCCGGGGGGGACTGCCCCCCCCCCCCCCCCCCCCCCGAACCCCTGCAGAGGGGGCTCTGCCCCCTCTGCACCTCCCCCAAGTAGGTTGGAGAGAGAATGCGCACCGTGACAGGTCCTCCAAATTGGACCCTAGTGTAGTAATGGCTCTACACGAGCATGGATTCTCACTTGCAAAAGAGCAACCAAAAGCCCCGGCCCGAACAGAGAGAAACTGAGACCCTAGAGCATCAATGGGCCAATCTATCCATCAAGGGAAAAAAGACCACACCATGAGAACACAAAGACATTGTGTTCATACCAGGTCTAGTCAGAGTGAAATGCAACATCAGCAAGCTACAAATGCCAAGATGACTAGACATGACACCCTTGACGAGAGAGGTACCTTGAGCAACACTGCACAGACAACCCAAGACATTGGTGGAGAATCCACGTCTGGACATGCATGTGGGGACTCAAGGGCATCTATCAGAAGGCTTAAATTTACAAGCCAAGACCCGAAAGATGAAGACACAGTACCACCTGCTTATCTCAGGGTCAAACTCACCGTGAAAAGAGAGTATACTATTGATGCTTTGATTGATGAAGGAGCAGATTTTAACATCTTGACCTATGAATCATGGACCCTACTAGGCCAACCAGAGCTTACACTGACTAGTGCAACTCTCAGCGCTTATGGGGGACACCCACAAGCACTCATAGGGAAGTGCAAAATCCTTGCAACAATTGAGACGGAAAGCTTGCCTATCCTATTTCATGTTCCTCCAAATAGTGCTAGCTGCGGGAAAGAAACCCTCCTAGGGAGACCCTTCAAAAGGGTGACCAAATGTGAGGTTGACTATGTAGCATAGAGGATACACCTGACACTACCGGGTGTGAGGATAGTCACAACCTTTAGCAAAGGTGACCTCATCAAGCCTCGAGGGAAATGCAAGGAAGGTGCTGACATAACAATCAAGCCTACTAACGAGAGCAAGGACTTGTCAGAAAAACTGACACAATCACAGGTCGAACAACGAGAACCAGTAAGTGAGGCCAGGCCTGAAAAAAGAAGGTCAAGAGACAATGCCAAGGACGGGCTTGGGACTTACACATATCATAGAAGACCCCAAAAGAAGACCAAGCTTTATAGACGCAGGCATCGATGGAGGGTCAGCACAACGCCACGATGGATATCCAAAGCGTTGCTACATGCTCAAGGGTACTAAGTAGGTAACCGATGGATTTGGGTACCAAAATCCCCTGCTATACCACCTCTATCAGTTGAAGGCCAGGGTGCATCAAAAGCAACGAAGCACTGGAGGAAATCTAAGAGAGACTCTAGGTTTCGAGGCAAGAAAGCAAACATGAGTGTTTGAAAGAAAGAGCCTCAACCTAACATGCTTAGCAAGCAGATATCAGGGGTAACTGTCGAGTGTGCACAAGGACCACTAGTGCTCAAGGAGCCTTTGATTTCCCAAGGGGAGAACAAGCATCATGGGCACAACGTTGCTCAAGGCAAGGCTGATTGCTCAACAAAGCAAATGGCACAATCGTCTAATAGCCTCGAGTAAATCATTCAGCCAGTGCCAAGTCCACCTAAGAGTCCTAGATCTCCTACATCCCCTTTTTCCAAAAGGACACAGGAAGCACAACAGCGATTGACAAGGAAAACTGCTCAATTCCAACCTCTATCTCCATCTAAGCTTCCAAATGTCCAAGAGGTGGGACATGATGCCATCTGTAGCTCTCGACCCAAGGATATGCATGAGCAACCTAAGGTGACTAGATCAAGTCATGCTCGATCTACACAGATGAGTGCTCAAAGGGCAACAAAAAACACAGCCACTTCCGATCGCCCTAGGGACTTGACACCGCAATCCACCAAGGGTGGCCAGCCCACTAAACTAGCTGCTGCTACTTCCAATCAGGGATCACAGCAGTCACAGCCCTTGGCTGTGACAATGCCCCTTGTGGAACATGTCCTTAGAAGTTTACCTGTGGAGGAGGTGTCACAACCAACTGCCTCGACAACTCCAGCGCTTCCAAAGTGGCTAAAGCCTAGGATGGAGGAGTTACACACAAGGGAGTTGGCTGAAGAGCTAGGCTCTCCAAAAAGGAAGGTAGTTGTGCTCTCACAACCTAGCGAGGCTATTCAGCAGGCCATAGTCATGTCCCATAAGGACACACTAGAGAAGGGAAATGCTGAGGCCCAACCAAGCACATCAGCGGGTCGACCTAGCCCAAGGTCCCGAGCCGTTAGATGCACCTGCGCTGACCAAGAAAAAGAGGAGAAAACAGTGAAAACAACAACAGTTGCAGGTGGCTGTGGACCCCAAGAACATTGAGACGAAGAGTGCTGGAGAGCTGATGAATAAAGCATCGAGTCCATCCACTAATGAGCCCACTGATGCCTCTCCTAATAGCAATGAAACCTCAGACACATCCGTGTGCTCTGAGAAATCAAAACAACCATTGCCATCAACAGTTGCATTCAAAACTCAATCCACCGACAATAGAACTCGCGCTGACTAATCAAGAGTGGATACAACGCTGTCACAACAGGGTGACAAACCTATACCAGTCACATCTGAGGAGAACCACGATAAAATAGCAGCAAAACCTCAAGAAAAATGCACAATCCCTGAGAGCATGAGCAATCCTAGCATTGACCGATCTTGCTCATCTAGGCGTGAGCCCCCAGCTATGCTAAAGCCTAAGGAAACCCTTAGAACTTTGCATGAGATAGCAACCAAGCAAGTCCTCATAGAACATAGAGATGTCGCAGAGTGCTTGACCTAGTTGGACACTAAACTAAAATTATTCGCACGTGTCTATGTTCTTGCAAACATGGGCACATTCCCTAGGGAGCAGCTTGAGGAATATTTTCCTTATCCGCTATCGTGGGAAGAGCAAGAATATCTTGACGGACATTATGACAAGATCTTACATGAATGCATGTGACTCGCCTCTGACGAGGAAGCCGACGAACTGCGCTTAACTGTCACGTTCAATGATGTGCTCTACCGACCGAATCTTGTGGACATAGAGCAACTAAAGCGACTAACAAAGGGCCAAAGTCAATTTGAACAGCGTTGGTGTGAGAACCGCGTTGCAATGGCCGAACTAGGGGCTCAGATCATGACAGTCTCAAAGGAGTGATTGGCCAAATGGCGGTCTCAAAAGGACCCAACCTATCTGGCACCAACTTCCCTTCGAGTGCTAACTGACATTCGGGGTACGGACTTAGTTGGAACTAGACTAGAGAGCCCTTTGATTGATAAGGTTCTCACTGAGGAGGAGTTACATATTGCCAGTAGACTTGCTCAACGTTCCATGCTACTCGACGTGGCAAAATATCTATCGGTATTAAGTAAGTTGCCACGAATACTAGATGCGTGCACCACGCTCCAGTACAACCCCGAGTTCTACAATTGGTTCTTATCCTCATGAAGTGACATTATGTATATAAATAAACACCGATTCTTGTGTCACCTTGTAAACAACATCAACACACACAAGTAATGATAGTCAAGCGCAAGGAGAAGAGTTGGGTCTGACAGGCTAAGCTCCTCAAGTCCTCCTCTTGTCACACATTTAAAAGCCGTGGGACCATCCTCACCTCCAAGGGAAGGGCATGCAACCCACAATTACCGCCATAGGAAGCCTTGACCAACACCACTCATGGTGTAGACAGGGTGCAGCCCCTTTCTATACACCTTCCTCCCTTTTTGGTCTATCCTTCCGAGGATGTGCCCTATCCCACTCCATGACAACCAGTCCACTCAACTTAGCATAGGCCAATATTGGCTAATGGCTGGAGGCAAAACGGACATCCTCATGGGGGCTATCCCTTTATGACAAACACTGCATGCCTCACCCCTCCCCTTCTTGTCATAAGCGCTTGATGAACCACACTAAAATCCCTTCCATGAGAACAGTTGTATCCTGTATCAAGGTCTAATCCCTGGATTGCATCTTGCAGGCTTCCAGACAGAGCGCATGGAGAACCATGGCCATCTGGCATGCAAAGATGCTCTTCACAGACGACGGGAGCATGTGGCACGCGCCCCTCCACCGGAGCGCTATGCGCCCACTCTCAAGAGGTATGCCAAGAAGCGAGGCCCTAAGTGACACCGTCCCGGACGAAGGCCGAAGAATCCGCGAGTCAAGAAAGACAAGACTCGAAGAAATGTGCAGCAGGTGGCAACGCCAGTGGCACAAACCCCCAATATACGTTCGGGCACCAGATGCTCAAGGGCAGAAAAGGCGGCCCGGGACAGGGAAGAATTTAATGAATTGTTTAAAGACATTCTGGAAATGGTAGCAGCCCGGGACTACACCATTCATGTCCCGGTCGACATGTTCCCTGCCCAAACCCATGGGAGCTGTGCACCAGCAGAGCACCTGGCCATGACTTTTTGTCTTTAAATGGTTAAATCTTGACATGTTTCCCAATTGTACAAACTTTTCATATCTGTGTTTAATAGATTTCACATTTTTAACAAAAGAAAAAGCTAATCGAGCGCAGGTGCTAAGTATCTAAGTCAACACCATGGAATTCACATAAGTGATGTCTCCTTTCGTTGCACTAGTTTATTATAGTTGTGGCATGTACCATGCATGTACTCTCATAAAGTGACAAAAGGATGCAGAATGACACAGGTCAAGGTCTAGAAGCATTTACTATCCAAGTCATCACAAGACCACCACTCCCCACAAAGAACCATTATGGAGGAAGTGACAGGATACCAAGGAGCAAAAGCCATGACGAAAACGCCACTGGATGAGAACCCAAGGACACCTTTGTGGAAAAAGCACATATTGCAACTAAGCATGGCCAAAGCATAATCATCGATTACCTCCTCCTTGGCCAAACTCTATGTTCGGGCAGGAGCCACGCTCTCAACAAGGGCGACCGTATCTTCATCATCCAAGATTCAATTCGCAAGATGCTCTACCCTTGTCCATGCACAGCTCACTCCAAGTGCTACCTCAATTGTTCGATGTCTCCCATGTTACAAAGAGGTTTGCAAAATCCCACGTGTATCTCTTCATCTCAACAACAATTCCTCTAGCATCAACGCTGGTGATACAATCATCTCTATAATATCCATTCTTCATAGCCTTTGGATCCCAATGTTTCTCAAATCCAAATGAAAGGCTAACAGCCTCAAAGTATGGCATTGATTGTATTCATTTTTCTACCCAAAAAAAAAAAAAAACACACACGATCACAGCACCGCACCTAGGGGTCCTCAAATTAGGTATGTCCAGTGGCCTTGGTCGGGTGGCTCCGTCCCTAATCCCCTAGCCCTTTGTACATCCCCCACAATTGTTCAGGGCACATCAAGGGTAGGACACACCTCGGGAGCTCGCCTCGCCTATGGGTAGACCTGTCACCCTGAACCACTTGCACAATTATTTTGCACTCACCTCAATGCCATTACAATCAACAGTGGTAAGCAAGGCATGAACGACAATGGACAAGTACAACATACTTTTGAAGCACTACAAGTAGTCACTAGCTACCAAGAGCTAGACATCAAGGAGCTCATTGCTACGTGGCCTTGACAAGACCGTAATGAGGTCTCAAGCTATCTTCAAGTGTACTCCCCGTCTTCATCGATAAACTTTTCCATCAAATAAGCCCTTGCTTCACTGACCTAGTGCTCTACTAGGAACCAAGCCGACAGTCTTCTAACTACGTAATATCTAAGTATGCATGGGCCCTTACATAATATTTGCACCGAAGTATATACACAGTTTGGGTCCTCAAGTGCAGGAAATACTCTCAGCTTGCTTAGAGTTCGACCTATCTCCCAAACTAATCAAATATGTCTTGTGCAGGATAAGAAGACTAGCAGTACCCCTTGGGGAGAGACCACAGGATAGGTTTTCAAATTGTAGGTGTTGAAGACTCCAACGAATGCGTCGTTCAATCTTCATCAACACCCAACTCTGAATGCTTAGCCCTTACCATCCGACAAGCCCGCAAGAATCGTCATGTGCAGAATTCCCAACAATCGAACACTTGTGCTGGTCATCAATGCAATCCCCAATACAACATAGCCTACCACCAACTCCAACAACCTTCCACCAGCCACCTTGGCCACCAACAGGCCCCCAGGACCTTCTTCCACACCACCACCAACACTCCTCCATGGAAACCACAGGTGTCTTGGTCACCCACGTCTTCGGTGCATGCTACAGCCTGCTACCTACGATGGTGAGTGCCATGGGACTGGCACTCATCTAGGAGGGGGTAATGTTAACCCTCAAACGAACGAAGGTAGAAAATCCGGAAAAGCTAAAGCAGAAGACAAATACAAAGGCCAAGGCAAAGAGAAACGGAAGACAAAGACACACAAGGAGAAGAGTCCTAAATAAGGGAGAAAGGCGCACAAGGAAAAGCGCAAGTCAAAACTTTTGTAAAAGAATTCAAGGAGCACCGGGCTCTCACCGTGCAATTTGTAAATGTAGACGAGCGGTGGAAAGGAAGCTAGGAAGATAGAAGGATAATGGGAAAAAGGGCCTAGGCTACGGCCGGCCATGTAAAAAAGGGGAAAAGGGCATGACCGCCCAAAATGAATTTAGGGTTTTGTATATAAAGTTGAAAAGTGAATGAGAAGCTCATTCTTGTGTGTGGCCAAAAGTAGCTCTCTTCTTCTTCTTCTTCTTCTTGTTCTTGCTTGCTTGAGCTTGTGCTTGAGAGAGGGAGTGTGAGAGTGTGAGGGAGTGAGTGTGTGAGGGTGAGGGACCGAGGAGGAGAAGCTCTCCATCTTCTCCTCTCTTCTTCTCTTCTCTTGCTCGTGGCAATGGAGCTTGGAGCGTGGAGCTTGAGGATGGAGCTTGCTTGAAGCTTGCACTTGGATCGTGGAGCTACCGAAGTGCGCGGGAGAGGAGGTAACTCGAACGGCATGGAGGTAAGCTCACTACACCCGTAGATATGGATGGTGCGTAGGCTATGTGAGAGGTAGCCATTAGTGCTTGGCTTTGAATGCTTGAAATAATAAGCGGTCTGTGGGTCTTGGCGATTGAGCGAACGATCCCACAATCCACAATCAACCATGGGAGAATCTACGTTTTGGGGCCACTCTTGAACTTGGAATGTGGGGCTTGACCGAACGATCTCCCACCTTCTCTCTTATTGGTGCACTCCTTTTTGTAGGAATTTCCTACACTCCGAGCAACCTCTTACCAAATAGTGGGGTAGTTGATGGAAAAATCGCAGGAATAGCAAGGGAGGGAGGATACTTAGGACCCCCCCAAGAGGAGGAAGGGAGGAAAATCCTAAATTCTTCTTCTTCTTATTCTTCTTCTTCTTATCCTCCTCCTCCTCCTCCTCCTCTCTCTCTCTCTCTCTCTCTCTCTCTCTCTCTCTCTCTCTCTCTCTCTCTCTCTCTCTCTCTCTCTCTCTCTCTCTCTCTCTCTCTCTCTCTCTCTCTCTCTCTCTCTCTCTCTCTCTCACCCTACGTAGCCTTATAGAGGGGGGCATGTGGCATTGATCTTTGTTTCAAGGAGGGGGGGTTTATAGGGAGGAGGAGGGTTATTTATCGGGGGCGGGGGGGGGGGGGGGGGGGGGGGGGGGCATGACGGAGCCCCTCTCCTCCACCTAGGCGGCCAGAGAGGCCCACACCATGCAGCCTATGTTCTAGGGGGGACAAAGAAATAGCGGGGGGAAGGGAGGTGGCACACGTGTGCCCCTCCTCCCCATCATCATTGTCATCTTTGTCTTCATCAATGCCTTCACCATCAACGTCGTCTTCTACTGCTTTCCCTCCCTCCCGCGAGCTGGTGACGTTGACAGGGGAAAGTTTAAAAAAATCAAATAATTTTAATTCTTTAGGGGGGTTCCTATGGGACATGGGGGGGTTATTACAACTAAGTTGGACTTAGCTTTATGGTCTTTCGAAACAGCTTACAAAGTCACCACATGCTTAACTCCATTAAATCTGGTTTATGGACTTGAAGCAATGGTCTATGGAGTTCATAGTTCCTAGCCTAAGAATGGCAGTCACTCATAGTTTATCCCCTAAAGAATCAATGCATCATATGCTATAGCAATTAATGCAGTTGGAAGAAGATATGATTATTGCTCACTATATATCACCAATAGTGCATTCACAAAGGCAAGCTTGGGTTAACCATTATGTGAAAAAGAACATTTTTAAATAAAGAGACCTAGTGCTAGTGTACAACTCAAAGCTTTGCAAGCACCTAAGGAAGCCCAATCTTTTTCAAAATCCATAGTAAGATTTTATTTGAACTTTTGGCCTGCAATTAACTCAATGATGATACTGTGTTGACTTCTTTTGCACTATCATATGTTTGGAAGTCAACTTCCTAATAACCTCATTCAAAAAATATTTACCATGATCACTCAGTAGGACAACTGAATCTAGTCATGATATTAGAATAAAGAAATTGAGCCACACTTGCTACTTTATTATCCCTTAATACCTTATAAGCTTCAACCCATTTAGTGTAGTAATTTGTGCACACCACAATATACGGATTCATGTTGGAAGAGAGGGAGAGAGACATAGTGGAGCAGAAGATGAGCCTCAGCTCATTGTTGTTGATCTTCCATTATTCTTCCATCATACTAACTGAAAGAGACTTACACACATAGGTATGACTAACCAAGACTAATTGTGGTTAAGTCACTGACTACACCAACTTATTAAATGTCACACACGTGTACAGTTGTATCCAACTAATGTCGATCACACACATAAAGATACTGACTGAAGAGTAACGGGAGCTTGATATTCTAACACTCCCCCTCAAGCTCAAACCATCTGATAAACTCCAAGTAGCTGTCTGAAGTATATGAACTTTTCTTTACCAAGAGACTTGGTAAATATGTATGTTACCTAGTCTTCAGTCTTCACATGAATCAAGTCAATCTGCCATGTAAGAACCATTTCTCTGATGAAATGGTAGTGAACCTCAATATGTTTGGACCTAGCATGGTAGACAGGATTGCTAGCCAACATAACACTACTGAGGTTGTCTCAATGCAATCTCACTCTGCTTTCTAGCTATATTCCCAAATCTTTCAACAATTTCATCAACCAAACTGCTTCGCAAGCCGCTAAGACAGCTCCTCTATACTTAGCTTCTGTACTACACAATGCAATAGTAGGCTATTTCTTACTTTGCCAACTGATCATAATGCTACCCAATCCAAATGCATAACCACTTGTTGACCTCCTGTCATAGGCACAACCAGCCCAATCAACATCAGTAAACCCTGTCAAGTCAAGGGATTTTCCATATGCACAAAACAATCCATAATCTGTAGTACCCTTTACATATCTCATGATCCTCCGACTACATCTAGATGTGGTTTGCGAGGCTTCTGCATGAACTGACTAATCAGCCCCATTGCATAACATAAGTGAGGACGGGTAATAGTCAAGTATATCAAGCTACCCACCATCTGTCAATACATGGTCACATTCTCTATGTCATTTCCAACATCAATCTGCACCTTGACATTCTGATCAAGAGGTGTCTCCATAGGCTTGCATTCAGCCATACCGTACTTTTGTAACATGTCATGAGCATACTACTTCTATAGTAGCCATATACCTTGAGGCATAGAGACTACCTCAATCCCAAGAAAATACTTTAGTTCACTAAAGACTTTGACTCTGAATTTAGCCTGTAAACATGATTTAATTTCAGCAATGCCCTCTTCATCATCTCCAGTGATGATAAGATCATCTACATAAACCACTAGAAATACATATCCATGATATTTCTTCTTCGTGAATAGACTATGATCTGCATCACCCAATCTAAATCCATGTTGCAGTAAATAACTGCTGATTCGAGCATTCCATGCTCTATGTGCCTGTTTCAGGCCATATAAAGCCTTTTTCAACTTACATACATGTGTAGGAAAGTCCAGGTGAACATAGCCTTCAGGCTGCTCCACGTATACTTCCTCAACCAAATCACTGTTCAAGAAAGCATTCTTGACATCCAATTGCCATAATTTCCAACCTTTGCATGCCATATTGCTGTGCATACCCTTTTGCAACCAGCCTGGCCTTATAGCATTCTAGCAAACCATTTGACTTACACTTAACCTTACACACCCATTTGGAGCCAATGAGGACTTTTCCTTCAGGCAACTCAACCAATTCCCATGTCTCATTTTCAGCCAGGGCTGCATACTCCTCATCCATGGCAGCACACCAGTTATCATCTGTAACTACATCATCAAACTTTGTAGGTTCTTTGTAACCTGTCACACTAGCCATATATGCATAATGGCAGGTTGAATAACCAGGGTATGTAAACCTATCAATTGGTTTTTTGACTCTCTCAAATCTCCGTAACTGTGTCTCACTGTGAGCTTGCCTCTCATGAGGTGGTACATAATGACTCTGCCTTGCTCCAAGCGTCATAAGAGACGGAATGCCCAACTCACTATCCAAACTATCACTGTTGGATGACTCATAACCTACTGTAAGTGCACCTGTCACATCCTCAAGCATATTTTCTTTTCCCTTATCCAATCTCCCCCTCACTGGCATATCTATGTCAATGGACATAGGAGTATGACTTTGCAAGCGCCTTGACCAAGGACTTGCTGTAGGTGACCCATCACCTGTAGGACCACTCATAGATGTACTCACTATAGGTGTATTTTTAGCATCACTAGTGCTAGCTGATCCAAAAGTAGCCACTGCAATTGGATTACCATACCACAATGCCAGCTCATCAAAAACAACATCTCTGCTAAATCAATGTCTCATGTGTAGATGGTACATAACACTTGCAAGCTTTCCAGTCTTGTGCATAACCAAGGAACACACTCTTGACAGCTTTAGGATCCAATTTCTTCCTCTTTTCATCAGGAACATGCACATATGCAATGCTGCCAAATACCTTCAAGTGTCAAATGTTAGGCTTATGACCATACAACTTCTCATATGGAGTTACATCATGAATCCCTACTGTAGGGGTTCTATTCAACACATAAACAACAGTCACTACTGCTTCAGTCCAATAACCATTTGGCAAACTCTTCTCATTCAGCATAGCTCTTGCCGATTCCATCATTACCCTATTTTTCCTTAATTAGAGACATATTCTCCACCTCCATCTGATCTAAGATATAAAATTTTACAACTCAACTCATTTTCAGCATGCTTCTTGAAGTCCTTGAATGCATCAAACACATCATCCTTATGTTTCAATATGTAAAGCTAAGTATACCTACTAAAACCATCAATGAAGAATACATAGTAACGAGAACCACCAAATGAAGCATTATGAGACGGACCCCATACATCTGAATATACCAATTGCAAGGGTCCTCAGCTATTCCATACATGTCTCATAAATGGAAATCGTGCTTGCTTTCCAAACTGACATGCATCACATACATGTCCAAAGTCATGATACTTGAACTTAGGCAGTCCAAGCACAATCTCTTTTTGCTACATAGATTTCAGATTTTGTACATTCACATGGCCAATCTGCTTATCCATATCTCAACATCCCGTATAGCACCATCATCATGTGCAATTCTGGAATTGACGCATCAAGAGTAAATATTCTGCCAATTCTTCAGCCTCTAGCAATCAATCTGTAGCCATTACCATATTCTTCAACAAAGCATCCATCTCTATTAAATCTCACTTGCAGATTTTGTTCTACCATCTGTCCAATTGACAAAAGATTCTTGGTTATTATGGTACATGTAGTACATCATGCATGCTCTTTTTCTTTCCATCAAGCATCAACAACAGAACAATTCTTGTGTGTTGAATGTCATGTTGGGTGTCATCCCCAGTACACACATAACCATGTGAACCTACAACCATCTCATCAAACCATTCTTCATGGGGTGTCACATGATTTGAAGCCCCTGAATCAATGTACCATCTCTCATCTATGTTCTGTCTAGATGCATTCCTAGACACATGCTGCATGGCAAACAATCTATCAACTTGCTCATCATGAGCACGGTTAGAAGATGCATAGTGCCCATGCTGTTTGCCCTGAGCCTTCATATCTCCCTGCTTCTTGTAATAATCCTTTGTAATGTGTCCATATCTACCGCAGTAATGACAGTCCTTATCTTTGTTTGACTGATCATTTGACTGCCATGAACTAGATCCACCACCTCTACCATGGGGTGATCTCCCCTTGCCTCTAAAGCCACCAGATCCACCTTGGACCTGTGTATTTGTGCCATGCCAAAGCATTCTGATGATGTTGTCCATAAGCATTTTGAGTGTCTCCTCGTCCTCAAAAAGAGCCATGGTCTCTACCGCCTCTGCCACGCTGGCTAGAATAAAGAATAATGTCTTTGCTTTGAGACATACTAGAACCTATATTCAGCCCAAGCTTAACTTCCTCATGCAGAAAAAAAGCAATCAACTCATCCCAATCAGGGGATTCAACTCTCACAAAAATAGACGTATCAAATGCTTTATACTCTTTGCCAAGTCCATTCAATGTCACTGCAATCATATCATCCTCATATACTGAAGATCCAATGGTGGCAAGATGAAACGCTATGTTCTTGATCTCTGTAGTGTAGGCCTAAATGCTTCACCATTCCTAGACATGTTATTGAAGTATTGCTTTAGTTGAATCTTTCTTGTATGTGTTATATTTCCATACTTCTTCATGAGTATGTCCCATGCAACCTTTGGGGAACTGCATCCAATAATCTATATAACCATAGCATCTAATATACATAAGGAAAACCAACGTAACACCTTGCATGCTCTCTCAATCCATATCTTATTATCCCTTTTTTGATCATTTGTCGAACTCCTTTCATATATTTCAGGTTCAACCTCATCACCTATACACCCAATAACCTCTGCCAACCAAACATTCTTCATATGGAACTTCCATAAAGCAAAGTTTTTGTTGTCCAGCTTTTCTCCCACAATTTGAGTGATATTGTCAGTGCCTTGAGCATTTGCCATAGTTGCACCTTAGGTATTCAGTGATGTATATGACCTGTAAGTATCTGACTCCTTTTCCTACAATTCATGACCAATTTCCTACTATTCAAGACAGTTTCCTGCAATTCATGACAATTTTCCTGACAACCTGCTTGCTGTAAATTGTATTCCAACAATGAAAAAACACGGTCAACTGAGCATAAACCAAGCTAAAATCTATTCAAAACATTCTATGGTAGTGGCAAAACATCCTAGCAACAAACTATGTCCATACAAGTATCAATGTTTGTACTGTATGCAAGTATCAATACCAAATATAGCTAGCCCACTACTATAACTAGCAGTATTTTCTCTGTTAAAACAAGAGTATTCAGACCTCAAAATAGCCCCAAAACATCTCATTCAGTTGCCACTCTATGCAGGAGTTGATACATGTCCAATCTGTCAGAATATATTACATGTATGTCAAGTGAAGATGATAGGTATCCTTCCTGTAGACAATAACCAGTCAATACATTGGTATAACTAGCAACAAATTAGTCCAAACTTTGGACTTTCAACACTCACAATATCCCAAAAATCATCTACCACTCAAGAGGCATGATCCAAGCATTTGTCAGTAGCAAATAAGCATCACAGATACTTCAACCCTGTAGGTATATTGTTTCCAAATTTAGGACATTCAACCAATTCACTATTTCCAGCCTGCAAATAAACTCCAAAACTAAGCATTTAACACTCCAATATCATGCTCAAATGCATGATAATAAGGACATATACAATGTTAGAATGAAAGCCACTAGTGCCCTGGAATCACCTGCTATTTACTGCAATAAACTGCCAGTCTGCACAGGTTTGTGCTAAATATCTCAAAATTTGTGAGGAATTTGAAAAAACTTTCTTTTGCAAAGTTGTAGACCATGTCAAAACCGTCTAGTAAGGTGGGCCGTTTCTCCAAAAACCATTTTTGTAGCAAGATATAGCTTCTGCAAAAAAATAGACTGCATGCACAGTCTCCTTTGATGATGTTTTCTTCAGATCTGATGACTTGATGTCAAATGGCCACTGCCAAGCCTTCAGGCTTCAGGTGTTCAAGCTCTGACACCATGTTGAAAGAGAGGGAGAGAGACAAAGTGGAGTGGAAGATGATCCTCAGCTCGTTGTTGTTCTTCTTCCATTATTCTCCCATCATACTAACTGAAAGAGACTTACACACATAGGTATGACTAACCAAGACTAACTGTCACTGACTACTCCAACTTATTGAATGTCACACACGTGTACAGCTATATCTAGCTAATGTCAGCCACACACATAAATATAGACTGACTGAAGAGTAACGAGAGCTTGATATTCTAAAAATTCATACTTGGATGGGCTACTGGCTTTATGGGGCCACAAAGTCTATACCCCATTTTTCAAAAGGCTCCAGGGGTAGAACTGGATGATCTTGCGTCCTGTCCCTAGGTTGTGGTTGACCCTCCCACATATAGACAATACATTCCTTTGTGTATTGATGGGCATCTTTGAGTAGCATATGCCACCATAAACCTATCTAGGGGATCCTTTTACATCTAATTTCACTAAAGAAGTGTCCCCTTGATAGTCTAACATAAGGTTCATGCAGTACAACATGTTATTCATCAACCATAACGCATCTTCTAAGTACACTACCAATTCCTTGCCAATACAATACACCCATTATGACTTAAAGTGTTTGCTATACAATGCCAACCTTCTTTGCTTGTCTCTAAACAAGTCTACAAGCATTACTCCATCAAGCAAAAAGTTTAGCATTTGCTCATAAAAAATAATTAAATTGTTGTACATGAACATTAAATTACTCTCCATTAGGCAACTAATCATTAACACCTTATATAGGATTTGTTGACTTAATCCTACTTAAAAAGTCTGCTACAACATGTTCTTTGTGTGGTGTATGCACAATTCTATATTCAAACTCCTGCAACAAGAGCATCCACCTAGCTAACCTCCATGCCAACTATGGTTTGTTAATCAAATACAATAAAGCTGAATCATTGACATAAAATACTACTTGATTCCCCAATAAATAGTGTCTAAACTTTTGTAATGCAAATACCATAGCCATGGCTTCTCTCTTTATCACAGTGTTATTATTTACTACTGTTGTCAACCTCCTATTAGCATAGTGGACTCATAAACTTTCTCTGACATCAGGAATGCCCCCATTACAATGTCTAAAGCATCTACAAACACATGAAAAGTAAGATCCTATTGTAGGGGTTGCAAAAGTGGAGCTACAACCATCACCTTCTTTAATACAATGGTATCCTTCTCTTGATTATATCTCCATGCAAATCAAATACCATTTTTGGTAAGCAAAGTAAAAGGAGGAGAAATATGTGCCAACTATCGAGGATACCTATTATGCCACTTAACTTGACCCCCAAACAAAACCTCTTGTACTGTTGCAAGTATTGCAACCCTTTGAACTACTTGAATTCTATTGGGATCAATGGGCATGCCTTTCTATGAAATAATATGTCCCAATAGAACTCGTCTTTTTGTAGCAAAAAACTAATTTAAATGGATTCAATGACATTCTAAACTTGTGATGTCCTTCAAAATAGAGCCTTAAATGCTGTAAATGATCCATCATTAATAAATACTTTCATGATGTAGTGAGGTATGGGTCAAATGATTTATGTGCTACCCCTCAAAATTCAAGTGGACCATTCTTTAATCCAAAATTCATCAATATAATAATAAAAGCTCCCCACTTAGTGTGATAAATGTAAATTTATCCATGTCTTTGAATGCAATATTTTATGATAGTAAGCTAAACCATCCAAGAAGCTATAGATTTTATGACCTACTACATCATCCAATAAGGAATTTGTGAACGAAAGAGGAAATGGGTCAGTAATGGTAGCTACATTTAATTTCCTATTGTCTAAATATACCATTTTTCTTTGGTACCATCACTATGGGTGACAACCATGTGACTTCATTCATAGTCTTGAGAAAGCTCACTCTCAACAACTTGTGAATTTCCTCCTTCACCTGCTTAGAAAATTTTGGATTCATATGATACCTTTTCTACATGATGGGTTTGGCATCTACCCTTAAGTTAATTCCATGTTGACACACATGTGGATCAAAATCTTTCATGCGAGTGTACTTCCAAGCAAAGATGTCTTGGAACTGTTTACATAACTCTATCAACTCTGCTACTTAGACTCTTCCTCCACAAAGATACTCATCTTGATCGGTTTTGACTCTGTATCAGCATCCAAATTGACTTCCTAAATATCATCTTCCAATACGTTAGCTAATTTTCTCATAATATGCTTTTAGTTCAGCATCAATAATAGCTTGTTGACTAACTTTATCCAAAGCTTATTTTATCTCCATTGAAGTATTATCTTACTCTTTCTATGTCTCCCATCAACTTTTTGAATTTCCTTAGTGTAATCAATGCCTTCTTGGCCCAATTTACTACTTTCTTGTATCAGGTCACTATCTTCCTACAATGTGGTAAATGTCTCCTGCACATCAGCGTTTAGTTGCTTGCAATAGTATTTATGTTTCCTACATCAGTGTTGTTGCTTCTTGTAGTTGTGTTGCTAGAAATACATTGTATTTTGCCAAAGTATTTTCTACATCAACCTCAATAACTAGCACAATGGCAAGATTAGCTCGTAAGAACAATTTGTCCTTACCATCTCCTATTTTGGCTGTGACATTTATAGTTTGAGCAACTAATGACCAATATTTAGGTTTCAATACAACTTGATTAACCATTGATAGCTTTACCTCTTTACTTCCATTAGGAATAATATTAGTGTCTACACCCCAATCTTGCTTCAATTTGGACAATCTGAACCATGGCCTTCCCAAAAGCATATGGTATAAATATCCTAGACCTTCCATTTGGAGAATCACAATTACCTTGAACTTTTTAGACCCACAACTTGAATAATCTAGTACTTTAGGATTCACAAAGGCTAAAACCTTTGCCGATCGCCATTTTAACTTGGAAAGGTGCTTGTATAAGTCTCTGTAACTTACAAGCAAGATACAATTCTTCAGGAATGATGTCCACACTTGAGCCTCCATCTAGGAGAATATAATCAAACTTAATGCCCAAGTAGTCTGCTTGAATAGTTGGCACTTTATAATCCACTACTTCTAATTGAGTAGGGATCACTACTTGACAATCTAAAATGGCTTTTTGATCTTCAGCATACTACTTCCATGGTTTGCCTTGATTTACCATAATCTTTGCTAAGGGTTTCTACCAAAAGCATGGGATCAAAGCAAGAATTTTCTCCAAAGTTAATTGTAATGGATATCTAGCTAATGTTGTAAATAATTCATGTGAACCTTAAGAATACTCATAAGGATCTACACTTTGTTCCAAACCACTATGCAACTACCATGTTCGCTATAGAACGTGCTAATTTTCTACACTTTGCTATTGTCTCTCTTTCAAACCTTGTAGTGGGTCTGTGGAATCGAACTATTTTGGCTCTTGTTTCATTTGCAATTTCTAGACATCTTGAGAGGCTATTTTCCTAGCCTTCTCTTGCTCATTCAAGTCTATCCTCTTCTTAGCTTTCGCTCTAGTTATGGCCAATACTGCTATATCTCATAATCAATCCTCCATAATGATACATTTTGAACAATTGTAGCCCACATGCTTCTCTAACCCATGTTGGCCTACACTTGATACAACTTTAATTGGCACATCTTTCTCTACAACTTCTTTAATTATCTACTCCAACTCTTGGCCTAGTATTGTAACGTGCCCAATCCTTGACACATTTTAGTAGTCCCACTGATCTAAAAGAAACTGCCTATCACTCCCACGAAATGTCACAGGATTTGTCGATTAGCAACTTCCGAGTCTACTCCGCAACAAAACATCAGCCAACCCTGTTAGGATCAACCTGAATCTTACTGGGTTTCTAATGGTCAAGTCATTCTATAGCCTTCTAGCATCATCTCCTTTGCGCAGAGCATCTAAACCAAAGTGGACTTGTATCACACTTGGTTCAAAGAGAATGGGAAAGGAGAGGGATGCATCACTCGACCTCTCTATCTGTAGGGTAAAGTCCCATTCCGGTCCCCTAAAATGATATGAGCCAATGTTCTATCCTACATTAACTACGGTCAATACATCATCATGGTTTGAATGTTGAGAAGCTTCTCAGTTCTCTGGGACCACCTTGTCCTAGGTTGAACCCGTCGGAGGTTCCACCCACCCGCTTGCCTTTATAGCTTTAGTTTTCTACTTACCTAAGGGCACAAAAGTGGTAATACATTCAAGCAGTTTTCTTAATTAACCCGTTAGTCACATGTTCCTTTACGTAATTTTATGCACTAACACGAAAATAGTTCAAACAAATATCTTGAAAAGTAAACTTTATACTAAAATTTCAACTGAGATACAAATCCCATCCGTAGGACGATTCCCACAATCCATAAGGATGCATCTTATTATCCTCCAAGATTCTGCCCTTGCACTAGTAACAAGGCCTCAAGAATCCATCTCGAGTCATGTAGACCGTTTGAGTAGGACCCAGAGGCAAGGAATTTAAAACCAGAGCCCCCTTGGCATCCAGGCATCGTCCTACAATCAAACTAATCCATGGAGAGACTTCTCATGGCGGGTGTGGTCCATGTTCCCATCACAGTTATTTAGAACCCCCTTGGATAGGGTTGGTGACCAGTTGGGGGTGGTTTGGCGCACCCCTCTAGGAATTTAACCTAATTTATTATACTAGGTTCTTATCAGAGCTTGGATAAACAATCCTTTCACAGATAGTGCTCCTAAGATTACAAGCACAAACAATAATGTGGGTGAGTGCTCAGAACACTTGCTAAGGTGGAGTTCCTTCTGAACGCTTAGCATTCAACCTTCAGATTTTTCTTACCTTGGTATCAACTACAATGCCCCACTGTGGGGGTAGGGAATACCCTTGTTTCATCCTCTCATTCTTACGCAATAAGAATGAGAATTTATGCAATTGGTCTTACATCCAATTAGCAACACCCACTAGTTTTAGGATGGTAAATTTTTCCTAGGTACTATAGCTCATGGCAAGATCTTAGATAATCCAATCTAAGGTCCTCAAGGACCGTTTGAGGGAGGCTCCACCCTGTTGAGAATCTATTACGGATTTTAACTCCGCTCTGGCTTTCATTAAGAGCTTCTCCCCTCTAGGGTTCCATGATGGAAATCTTTCGCACAATCTTCTAAATACGTGCCTTGATATCATCTGGAAGAACCAGCCTTTGGGGTAGAAAATACCCTAAGCTATATATCCCATTTCTCTAGAATGAAAACCCTCAAAGTGGAATTTATATTCAATTGGTAACATCCAATAATTCCTAGATGGTAATTGCCCTAATTTTCAACCTTTAGATTAGGGTTTCTTGTTTTGAGATCACAAGATCTAGATGATTCAATCTAAGATCAATCTAGAACTCTATCAGGGTTTCTGAGTTTGCCCTAGGGTATCATTCCCTCAAGATTTCATGACAGAAATCTTTCATTCATCTCTCCTGCAAGCCAAAAGTAACCTAAACCCTTCGCAATCTTTGAGTAATTGCAACCATCGAATGACACATTGAGAATTGTCTTTCTTTCATGTGGATATGCCATTTGAATTTTTCACATCGACATCGAGTTATATCATGGTCTAAAATTATACCTCTAAGAGTGTTATTGGACTTATCATGAGCTAGTTGCTAGGGTAGAGATCTATGACTGTATTGATTTGATTCTAAGTCAATTTACGATTGTAGCATTAATTGATTCATTTACAATTAAACCCTAACTTTAATACCATCTATGGGATTCACTTAACAAATTCCTTCTTACAATTGAATTTAACAATTTGTATGCGCATCTAGAATCTATCTTTAAGATGAATTTTTGTTGTTAGTGCAACCAAATCTACATATGATGCCTTGCAAATCAAGATACAAGTTTTTCTTAATTTCATGATACAATGCAAGACTTCCATTCCTTGAAAATTCATTTCAATGAATTTATGCAAGTCATAAATTGCAACTTATATTTTTAAGTGTGAAGTACATGAATCCATCATGCATCATGTAAATGCAAGCTAACTTTCTTTAATGGTTTATAAGATGCAATCCTTTGTAAGAGCATGTATATTTACATATTAGTAATCTAAGATGCATTCGCAACATTTGTGCTTATTAATCAGCTTAGTATGGCAATCAACCCATAAATGTTAATCAACCCATTATTAACATGACCTTCATGAATTAGATTCAAACCTATGCATCTACCTTTCAATTTATACAATTTATATGATGCAAAAGTATAACTCTTTTCCATGATACTTACGATCTACTGTTCCATTCATAGACAAGGCACCATAGTGGTACTTAGATTTGGAGTGACGAGTTGGTATTTCTACCTGATAGCCCATTCGCGTTTGCAATGGCATCTTTGCCTGAACCCCCTTTCGTGGTTGCGGCCTTCCCGACCATTTGGGAGAATTTGTGATTTAGGGCCATTCTTGAGCTTGGAATGTAGGGCTGGAGGAAGGAATAGATTTGAAAAGATCACGATCCGAAAGAAGATAGTGAAATCGGTGATTACGAAAGAATCGGTGAATGATCTCTCGCCTTCTCTTCTGTTGATGCACTCCTTTTGCAAGAATTTCCTACAACGTCACTTTGAATCCAGCAACCTCTTGCCCAATTAGAAGGGTAGATGATAGTAAATTTGCTGGAATAGAGAGGAAGGGATGGTATTTGTGACCTCCCTCTAAGAGGAGGAGGGGACGAAATGTCTAGAATCTTCTTCTTCTTCTTCTCTCTCTCTTTCTCTCTCTCTCTCTCTCTCTCTCTCTCTCTCTCTCTCTCTCTCTCTCTCTCTCTCTCTCTCTCTCTCTCTCTCTCTCTCTCTCTCTCTCTCTCTCTCTCTCTATGCAGCTTGACAGGGGAGGGGGGGGGGAGAAGGTATCATTTCATTCCTGGGGAGGGGGGGGGATCTTTATAGGGAGGAGTGTTGAGATATCGAGCTCCACTCGTGATATGCCAGGGTGACCGTTGTGCATTTATGTCACTGACTTGTCAGTTGCAGATGCGGTTGGTACACCACCCATGAATAATAGCTAGACGACATCTATCCTTATCTACTCTAGTTCGTGGCTTAGTTAGTGTGTCACTTTAGTTAGTTGAGTTTGGTTTGAGACCCATATATAGGGTTCTTCTATTTCTCTGTACTTGAGTTCTTTTTGGCTTGCACAACTAAGAAGAGGAAAACTTTTTTCAGCCTCCACCTTTGTGTGTATTCCCCCATTGTGCAAGCAAGAAAGCTACAAGTGAGACTCCTTCCTTCTCTCCCACAATCTTGACATGGTATCAGAGCCTTGTTCACGGTAAGGAGCTCAAAAAAGCAAGCCAAGTTCGCGGTGTTCTGGTAAGAGGACCAGTGTTGCTTTCATTTTTCTGTTTGGAAGCAAGTCTCTGCAGATAGCACAACCGGAAAGTGTAGGAGTGCATTGTCTCAGATTGAGACACCCTTCGCGGTGTAGCAAGAGGACAATATATGTTGCGGGAGAAGGCTTTAGCCCTCGATATCTCAGTTTTTTTTATTTGAGGCCATTTCGGGGCCTGTTTTGGAGGCGGAAGTTTTCTGCACGCACTCAGGAAAAGGCCCAGTTTTATGCTGTGCGACCACTGTTCTGTAGGTCAGTGAAAAGTTACTGTAGAAATTGCATCGTATGCATGTGTGCAGAGACATTGGGAGTTACAGAATCATCCTTGTTGCATGTTAATGCAAAATCGTCACTAGGAAGTGACTGTGTGGTCAAATACCACTTTCGTCAGTTTTGCAGATTTGCCCTTGTGAGGCTGAAGCTGTGTTCTGTGCAGTGACAAAATTTTTTGCAGTGTTCTATAATGGCGTCTGATTCTCTTTCACAGATTGTCATTGAAAATCTTGACAATAACAACTTCCAAGCATGGAAGTTTAGAATGACGAATTTCCTTATGGGAAAAGGATATTGGGAATTTGTTGCAGGAAATGAAGAAGAACCAGTTCTTCCTGATGTTCCCAATCAACAGCAAATGCAGGCATTTAAAGCATGGCATGAGAGAGCCAGGAACGTTATGTACTGGCTGTCTATCAACATTTCAGACTCTATGATTGTGCATATTCAAGATGCAATTACGCCAAAGGAGGCATGGGATACTTTGTCAAAAATGTATAGCACAAATACGCAAGCCAGGAAAATGCAGCTCAAGCAAGAATTGCATAATGTGCAAAGAGAAAGTATGAGCATCAATGACTACCACATGAAGGTGAAGAAGATTGCAGATGCACTTGCTTCCATTGGGTCGCCAGTGGAAGATGATGATTTAGTTTCCGTGACCTTGAATGGTCTAGGAAAGGATTATGCATAGTTTCGAACATCCATTTCCGTCCGTGAAAGATTTCCTGATTTTGAGGAGTTGATTTCTCTTCTAATTTCTGAGGAGCAGAGAAATGGTGGTGCATCTTCTTCAGGAGGAACTTCAAAAGAAGCTGTCTTCTACTCAAATGCTGGAAGAGGTAGAGGCAGAGGTAGAGGAGGCCGATCTGGAGGTCATGGTAGAAATCAGAATATGCAGCAAACTCAAGAAAACCAGTCCTATGGAGGAGGATGTGGTAACTCTAGAGCCAGGGGGAGCCAAAGAGGTCATGGTGGATGGCAAAGAGGCCAAAATGCAAACAGCAATGTTGAATGCTACTACTGTGGTAAAATGGGTCGTATGGCTAAGGACTGCTATAAAAAGTAGAATGACATCATGAATGGAAATTTGCAACAAGGGAATTATGCATCTTCTAGTAGACAGGGTGATGACAAAAATGAGCATTTGTTTATGGTGCAGCACATGAACAATTCTGTGAAAAGTGCAAAAGAAAGCAACGATGTATGGTATGTTGACTCAGGTGCATCAAACCACATGACAGGTCATGCAGAATGGATGGAGGATGTAAGGAAAATGGAAAAACCAGGATTTGTGGAGACTGGTGATGATACTGCACATCCTATTGTGCAGATTGGAAAATTTCATTTGTCTATGTAGGATGGGAAAAAGAAATACCTATCCGATGTATTTCATGTCCCGAATATCACCAAGAATCTGGTTTCTGTTGGTCAAATGGTTGAGCAGGGCTTGCAGGTCAGATTTAATCCTCATGGATGCTTTGTTGAGGATATGAAAAATAAAGGTCGCTTGATAGCAAAAGGAAAGAAGAAGGGTAGAATGTTTACATTGGATGCAGACATGTCTGAATTGAGTGCAGCAATGTTTGCACATGGGACCGGTGTAGTTGCAGATATTGATATCTGACATAAATGCATTGGTCATGTTAATGTACATCGACTTAAATCAATGCAGGCCCAAAATATTATTGCAGGATTGCCTAAATTCAAGGTTGCAGAAATGCATAAGGTATGTGAAGCATGTCAATTTGGAAAACAGGCAAGGAAACCATTTCCTAGACATGTTCAAGAGAGTAAGAAGCCATTGGAATTAATCCACTCTGATGTGTGGACTACTAAAGATGCATCTCTTGGAGGCTGTCATTATTTTGTCACTTTTATTGATGACTATAGCAGAAAAGTTTGGGTGTATTTTATGAAAAAGAAAAGTGAAGTTTTTGGGTATTTGAAAACTCTTAAAGCTATGGTTGAAAAAGAAACAGGCCTGCAAATAAAATGCCTAAGATCAGATGGAGGGGGAGAGTACCTCTCAAATGAGTTTGCAAGGTTCCTACAGGAGCATGGCATAAAGCAGCAATATTCATGCAGTCATACCCCACAACAAAATGGAATTGCAGAAAGGAAAAATAGGCATATTGGAGAGGTATCTCGTGCCATGCTCAACGAAAAAGACTTGCCAAATTTCTACTGGGCTGAAGCAGTTGCTACAGCAGTCTACATAATGAATAGGACTCCCATTGCAACAATACATGGGATGACTCCAGAGGAGAGGTATGCTGGTAGAAAACCAGATATTTCTCATTTGAAGATTTTTGGTTGCATTGCCTATGTTCATGTGCCAGATGAGTTGAGATCCAAGTTGGATCCAAAAACTGAGAAGTGCATCTTTATTGGTTACTCTCTGTAGCAGAAAGGGTATAGATGCTATAACCCTTACAGTGAGCAGAGATGTTGTTTTTGATGAGATGAGTAGCTGGTATAAACCAGTAAATGTGATTGATGATGTAGATGCACAAAATGGTAATGCTGCACAGAATTCACAGCAGTAGTGACAAAATATTAGTGGACTTGGAACGTCCTCTAGTAGTGGTTCACATTCTTTGCCATGGACAGGCTGATTGAGATAAGGAGAATCTTCTCAAAGCAATGCAGATAGTGGTATTTAGATATCACGAAAAGGAAAAGAGAAGGTAGATCAGCCCATGTTTGATGTGAATGCAGGTCACTCTTATGTGGATGGTGAATCTAGTGGCTCAGAACAGAGCATTGATGATGAGTTGGGTATTTCTTCTATTGTTACACCTGGAGTATGGAAGACCAGGGATGTTTTGAGAGCACCTGGGAGTGAACCTACTTTGCGCAGGTCTACCAGAGCTAGGTATCCTGTGGATAGGTTGAAATATGATGGATTTACAATCATTCACTATGCCTATATGGTCAAAGTGATACAGGAACCAGAACCCACTTCTTTTGAGTAAGCCATGGGAAAAGAAAAATGGGAGAAAGCCATGGATGAAGAAATGGATGCCTTGGAAGAAAATGCTACATGGGAATTGGTACCTTTGCCTAAAGCTAAGAATGCAATTGGCTGTAAGTGGGTTTATAAGGTAAAGCACAATGCAGATGGTTCTGTGAACAGATACAAGGCAAGATTAGTAGTCAAGGGGTATGCACAAACATATGGCATTGATTATGAAGAAACATTCAGTCCGGTTGCAAGGATGGCAACCGTAAGAGTAGTCATTGCTATGGTTGCATCAAAGGAATGGTCTTTATATCCGATGGATGTAAAGAATGCCTTCTTGCATGGTGATTTGCAAGAAGAGGTATATATGGAGCAGCCACCAGGTTATGTGCATGATGTTCATCCTGAGTTTGTTTGCAGGTTGAAGAAAGCATTATATGGCTTGAAGCAAGCACCTAGAGCATGGTCTGACAAGATAGGGCAGCATCTTATCACTATTGGCTTTCAGATTTCCAAGGCAGATTTCTCACTTTATGTGAGAAAAACAGAGAAAGGTATTATGCTGCTTGTCATTTATGTTGATGATTTGATTATCACAGGTGACAGTGATGAAGATATCCTGCATGTGAAAATGCTATTGAAGCAGAAGTTTGAGATGAAGGATTTGGGAGAGCTGCGTTATTTCTTGGGCAGTGAGGTGATTAGATCACTGAGTGGGATATGGCTCTTATAAAGGAAGTATGGATTGGACATGCTGTCCAAATATGGGATGCCAGGCTATAAGCCTATTTCAGTTCCTTTGGAGCAGAATGTGAAGCTGAGCGCAGATGTAGGTGAGCTTCTAGAAGACCCTACTATGTACAGACGCATAGTAGGAATTTTGATTTATATGACTATTACCAGGCCAGATTTGAGCTATGCTGTTGGATTGGTAAGTCAGTTTATGCAGGCTCCAAGGAAACCGCATTTAGATGCGGCTAGACGCATACTTAGGTATGTGAAGTCCACATTGCAGTATGGACTATTTTATGAGACTGGGGTTCAGATATAGTTACATGAATACACTGATGCTGATTGGGCTGGTAGTATTTCTGATAGACGATCTACCAGTGGATATGTGTTCTCTTTTGGGAGTGCTGCAGTCACTTGGAGCAGCAAGAAACAGCATACAGTTGCCTTGTCGAGCACAAAGGCTGAGTACAGGGGCGTAGCAATGGCTGCATGTGAGGTAGCTTGGTTGCATAAGCTACTTTATGATATGCATCAACCTACAGATGGGCCAGTTGTCATTTATTGTGACAACATGAGTAGTATACACTTGGCAAATAACCCAGTCTATCATGCTAGAACAAAGCACATTGAGGTGCATTATCACTATGTGCGGGAGAGGGTTTTACTAGGTCTTATTAATCTAGTTTATGTCAGCACAGAGGATCTACTTGGTGTGCAAGAATTGGGATTGAGCTCGAGGGGGAGTGTTGAGATATCGAGCTCCACTCGTGATATACCAGGGTGACCGTTGTGCATTACCGCCCATGAATAATAGCTAGACGACATCTATCCTTATCTACTCTAGTTCGTGGCTCAGTTAGTATGCCACCTTAGTTAGTTGAGTTTGGTTTGAGACCCATATATAGGGTTATTCTATTTCTATGTACTTGAGTTCTTTTTGGCTTACACAACTAAGAAGAGGAAATTTGTTTTCAGCCTCCACCTTTGTGTGTATTCCCCCATTGTGCAAGCAAGAAAGCTACAAGTGAGACTCCTTCCTTCTCTCCCACAATCTTGACAAGGAGGAGTGGTATGGTGGCCTTCTCCCCCCCCTCCACCTGGGCAGAAAAAAATGGCCGCCACCATGCAGCTATCGTTGCGAGTTGGGGGGAGGGATAGTGGGAGAAGGGGAGGGAGGTGGCACACGTGTGCCCCTCCTCCTTCTCCTCATCATCGTCTCCATTGCCATCATCATCATCTTCTACTTCTACTTCCCCTCCCTCCTGCCAGTTGGTGGTGTCGATAGGGGGGGAAGTAAATTTTTTTGAAATAATTTCAATGCAAAATTATATTGGGGGGGTTCCCATGGAACGCATGAAAAGGGGGGGGGGTCTATTACAACTACCTAGCCCTCGGTGATCTCTACACAAGTCTTGACTAAGTCCATTACCATGGGTGCCAATGTTTGCTATCCATAGGGTGCTCCTACTAGTTGCATCTCTTATTGATTGCTAGTCTGCATCTCCCTCTTAGCCCTATGTTGTATCCATAATTTGCAGTTAGGTCTTAACATGTGCCCCTACCTACCACAATAGTAGCAAGGCTCTCGCTACCTCTACCAAGCATTATTCCACTGTCTTGGCTAGTCATTTTCCAAGTGTTTTGGTGGCTAACTCCTCCTACTATAACCTTTGAATCCTCTTTGTTGTGCTATCTCAGGTGCAATCTAATTAACTAGTGTCGTTGGCAGTGTTATTTGCATTCTAACGTTCCACACCATTGGGTTATTCCAACATTCCTTAGCTTCATGATGCATCTTCTAACATATATTACATGACTTAACATTTCTTGGGGCATTGATCACTCCCATATCTAGCAACTATTTTTTGATTTTCTTTTCCAACCGCCTTTCTAGAGCCATCTTTTCTTCTCTATCTTTCCCTTTCTTCTTGTATTCAAAAAATCATTTGTCCTTCTTGGAGTTCTTATACCACTTTTGTCTTCTTTTCCCTCTATCATCATTAAAGTCACCAGACTCCATATCTAAATCAAATCTTGATGAGGAATCCTCCTCATCATTGCTATAGTGGGAATCTAAATCTTTAGAGTGAGATTGGAAGAATCCTTACTGCTCTTTTTCTTAGACATACCTCTACCCTTTGTGCTGCCTTAGCCAACACATATATGGTAGCATTTCCCTACACTTCCACATTAGTACTTGCAATAATTGTGGTTTTATCTGAACCATTCATGAATTATGAACATTGTAGATCCGAAGATGGTCTGTCTACAACATTCAATTTGTTCGTAAATTCTTGAATTTTTGTGCATACTTTTGTACCAACATTGACTTCTATGTGATTTGTTTGAGCTTCTTTAACATATCTATGGTTGTTTGATATTTTTTGAACGTACGTAGAAAAGAATTTTTAAGTGTATTATATGTAGTAAAATGAACAGCATCATAAGTGTTATACCAGTCCATGCCTTACCCTTGAAGATTGCAGCAAATTGTTACAATTTAGCCTAAGACCCATATATATTATTAAAACCACTAGCCAACCACCTTGTCTTGACTAGGAAACATGATATTTCGGATCCTTCTTCTTTTTTCTAGAAAATTTAGAAGCTCTAACCTTAGGATTAACAGGTGGATTGGGATTCATTATCTTTTGCATTTTCTTCTTCGATGGGGTAAAGGGTTAAAATTGAGAGATTTCTTTGTGGTTACTACTGTACTCTACAGCAGCACTGCCCTTCCTAATACTAGATGATGCAATCTTTTAGCCACATGATCAAAGGGGCTTGTTTGCTCTTGCAAGGTAAGCATTTCATCCTCTTCATCCAGAGGATTTGAAGGAGCATATGTAGAGCTGGAAGGAGAATGATAAACTATAGCAGTACCTATAGAGGTACCCACATCTTGGAAATCCTCTGTATAGTTTGTACATGCTTCTTTATCCAGGGTGGTAGATCCTCTTGCTTCTCCTCCATCATTCTGCATTGTCCCCTATTGCTATTGTTGGGCCCATACTTCTCTTAATCTTTTGGACTTGCTCCATGTCAGGATGACATTTGATGGGTGTGGATAGTTCTTTGATATATATGTAGAGGTGTGAGATTAAGCCTTTGAACTACATCATCCTGATTCAAGGAATATGTTGTTGAGAAATGACAAATGATGTATGCTCCAGGAAGAGCTGTCTTACATCCCATACGCACAATAAGGAGAGTGGAACTACCCAACTTCTATAAAGCATTGTACTTGACTATCACTTTCATATGAAATGAATACAATATCATGATGCTTGGTACTTGCACTTAATATCTCTGTCATTGTCAGTGTCCTACACAAGATTGTGTTTATGAGTCCAAGTTAATCTATATTGGAACCTAATTCACTTGTGTAATAGTTTCTCTACATTGTTATGTCAACATGAATCTAGCCTTCATCTTCCATCCTCCATAACTACTGCCATGCTCTAGATCTGCATTTGTCACATGGTATTAGAGCCTAATCAAGCATGGCATAGCTCCTCTCCATCTCTTCTCAGCTCAGTTTGAGTGCTGGACCCCATCCTTAACCTCATTTGCATCTATACCTTCAATGAAGCTTCCATGGCAGCCATAATCAACAACTCCCTGTCAGCTTGAAGCTCTCATATCTCTCTCCACAGGCTAAATCTCTCCAAAATTCCTTCGGAAGAATGATTGTATGCTTCAAAAGCTTCTTCTTAGTACATCGATCATTGACATTGGGCAACTATAGCTCCAGCATTGCACAAACTACTTCTTGGTATCTTGACTGTGTCTACAAACTGCTATACCTACTGACCTTGGAGGAAGTGGTGTGAGCAAACTAAGGCACCTCAACCCTTGCTCTCTTCAAAAGAGTTGTTCCTTGACTAAAGATGCTTCTTCTCGTCACCTTAAAAGTCAATATTATGCTCCACAAGACCCAAATTTGCAAGAAAACATGAAATAGGCACAAAATTCATAGGTAGAGAATCAACTTGACCTAGCGACCAGCACAACACGCAATCCTCCAAATCTTTGTGGGGCATTTTAAGCCCCCCAAGTGGGCATTCTCAACCTAAAAGGTCTTTCCAAAATTCACTCTCTATCCATCACAATCAGTGAGACCCTAATTGTCATTCATGTGGGCAGCCATAGCCAAAGCTTCAAAGTTTGATCTTTTTCATTGTTTCTTCTCACTGAAGTTATCAACCGTGATTTTAATCACTGAGAAACACTCTCTGAAGTTCATTATCGTTCTAGAAGTGCCCGAGGAAGTTCAGAAGTCATCCACAAATTCGTGAGAGCAAGTAGATCAAGCACCGACTAGTATTCATTAATACTTAACTAGTGTCAATTTGACACTGATCTTCTTGTGTCTCTTGACACATTAAAATACAACTTTTTTGCTGGTTAATTAAAGCTTGTCAACATGGTAGAGCTTGAACAAATAGCTAAATTCAATGGTGAAGGTTTTCACATGTGGAATGAGAAAACCATGTACCATCTCATGAGGAAAGACCTCTGGGATCTCTTTGAGGAAGATGATGCAAATGACAATGCTAAAGAGGAAGATGCTGTAGAAGACCAGCCTAAAACAAAGACATGGAACAAGATGAACAACAAAGCTCTAGGTATTATTTCCTGGGGTCTATTCGATGATGTATTGCATCATATTTATGGCATTAGGGATGCAAAGAAGGCATGGGAAGAACCGTATGAGAACCTTGTTTCAACATTAAGCAATGTCCCCAGTCTCTCACTCAAAGACATTGAGCACTCACTGCTTAATGGAGAAAGCAAATTTAAAAGAAAAGATGTAAAAGAGACCAGCTCAAGGGAAAATCTCTTATACACCAAAGGAGCTATTGGACCCAAAGAAAGAGGTCAAGGATTCAACATCGACAACAAAAGTCGGATGACATGTCATTATTGTGGTAAGATTGGCCATATTGCTAGTGAATGTTTCCTCAAGAAAATAGCACAATAGATGCTGAATGACCATCACCAAAACCAATTCATGAATGAAGAAGAAGAAAAAGATGCTTTCGCTACCATCAACAACTCTGACGACAGATTGTTCTAAGGAATTTGTTCCCATAGTGGATTTGCTTTGTAAAAACCCTTGCCAAAGATGTAAAGCCTTAAGCTTTAACTTGATTAGGCTGCCTATGAGCTAGTCTCTCGGGCCATGTTATCTGTAGGGGGAGAAAAGCTAGTAGGTGTAGGGACTCATCATTTGAGGGGGTGTTGAGAAATGACAAATGATGTATGCTCCAGGAAGAGCTGTCCTAAATCCCATATGCACAGTAAGGAGAGTGGAATAACCCAACTTCTATAAAGCATTGTACTTGACTATCACTTTCATATGAAATGAATACAATATCATGATGCTTGGTACTTGCACTTATTATCTCTATCATTATCAATGTCCTACACAAGATTTTGTTTATGAGTCCAAGTTAATCTATATTGGAACCTAATTCACTTGTTTAACTTCAAATTAGAAGATTAGGAGGGTGTTTATGATGACAATGGAAACACCCTCCTAATTCCTTCAAATCAGATGTTCATGATGACAATGGAAAGATCACCAAAGTGTTACACCCTCCTAATCTATGCAGAACACATAATAGGGCTGCAATGATGTATACATGAATACACCAGATTGTTGCAAAGGTAATGTAGAAAACGATCATACCGTATTAGGCAATGAATTGAGTCATCTTTTACCATGTCGTCGTGAACATTTTTCCCCCCTATTTTGGTCGTTCTCAATTTGAGTCTGTATAATATTTTGGATACAAGTTAATGGCTCCTTTTTCTTGTCTCTATACCATAATTTTTTTGGTGCTATAATGACTTATTTTGGAAAAATACTTGGTGCCAAAATCATCACTTTGAGGAATTTCAAAATGCAAAATGTGTTTCTGTTTTGACATACGAATTTTGGGTGAAATCATCACTTTGAGGGACTTCAAAATGAGAAGCAAGACTCTCAAACTTGGAGGATGGAAAATACTAGTGCTTTCGCTCTCCAAGATATTCATTGTCACCTCACAATTCAAAGAGCGCTTGGAACAAGGACTAGTTTGATAGGCTTTATGTGGCCCTTGTAGGTTTTGACTCCTCTTTTGCAGTGCCGTACAAAAGTTTTCTATCAGGGTTGTTTTCGAGATGAGTTGGTGGCAATCTTTTGGAGAAAAGCCAATAGTATGCTTGCTCTTTCCCATTTCTACATCATAATCATTTTTTGCCCTATTTTGAGGGCCAAGTGAGATGTTTTGGAAGAATGCTTGATATGGTACCTTCTTTGGCCAACGTTGTATCTCTTCGAAAAGTAGATTTTGGGTTCGTACCAAAATCATTGCATTGAGGCTGTCGAAGGTGCAGAGTTTCTAATCATATCTATTCTTGAAACAAGGGTGGGAATCTCATAGCGTGATGGAGTTGAATTTCGCTCTCCAAGATATTCGTTGTCGCCTCACAATTCAAAGAGCGCTTGGAACGAGGACTAGTTTGATAGGCTTTATGTGGCCCTTGTAGGTTTTGACTCCTCTTTCACGGAGTGCCTCACAAAAGTTTTCTATCAGGGTTGTTTTGGAGATGAGTTGGTGGCAGTCTTTTGGAGAAAAGTCAATAGTATGCTTGCTCTTTCCCATTTCTACATCATAATCAGTTTTTTCCCTATTTTGAGGGCCAAGTGAGATGTTTTGGAAGAATGCTTGCTATGGTACCTTCTCTGGCCAATGTTGTATCTCTTTGAAACATAGATTTTGGGTTCGTATCAAAATCATTGCATTGAGGTTGTCGAAGGTGCAGAGTTTCTAATCATATCTATTCTTAAAACAAGGGTGGGAATCTCATAGCGTGATGGAGTTGAATTTCGCTCTCCAAGATATTCGTTGTCACCTCACAATTCAAAGAGCGCTTGGAACGAGGACTAGTTTGATAGGCTTTATGTGGCCCTTGTAGGTTTTGACTCCTCTTTATGTTTGGAACAAGGACTAGTTTGATAGGCTTTATGTGGCCCTTGTAGGTTTTGACTCCTCTTTCGCGCAGTGCCCTACAAAAGTTTTCTATCAGGGTTGTTTTCGAGATGAGTTGGTGGCAGTCTTTTGGAGAAAAGTCAATAGTATACTTGCTCTTTCCCATAATCAGTTTTTGCCCTATTTTGAGGGCCAAGTGAGATGTTTTGGAAGAATGCTTGCTATGGTACCTTCTTTGGCCAACGTTGTATCTCTTCGAAACGCAGATTTTGGGTTCGTACCAAAATCATTGCATTGAGGCTATCGAAGGTGCAGAGTTTCTAATCATATCTATTCTTAAAACAAGGGTGGGAATCTCATAGCGTGATGGAGTTGAATATCCTTCGAGCTAAGTCAACAACTGCTGCTCTTGATGATAACGAGAATCGAGGGCGAGAGCAAACATTGTGCTGGATGCTTTCATAGATAAGCCCTCGAGCGGCCCTGTTGTGATTGGATTGTAGGTCACCCCCCCTCCATATAGAGGCAACCTCCACAAATCCTTGGGACCTTGTTTCACACAAATTAGAGATCATTGAGGGCCTACGGGTACCGTGTGAAGGTCCCATCGCCCTATCATGCACACATGGGTAGTCACCCAAGACGCCGCTTGGCCAGTCCCCTTCCTTGGGGGGCACACCCTCCTATGAGTGCGGATGGCCCTTTGGCCATTTCTCCCTCTCTCGGGCACCACTCTCAGGATGGTACCTTGGATGGGGCGCAGTGCTCTTTTCACCCAAGACACTCGCTTAGTGAACTTTGCCACACCTATTTGTAGCACGGTTCCTTACATGTACATGTCTCCCCCCCTTTCACCCCAAAAGAAGAAGAAGGGGAGGACTCACCCGCTTAATTGTTGTCAATGCACAATCTAGAGGGACAACAACCAGCCGATGAAGATAGTCTGATTGAAAATTTTAACAAGAAAGAAATTGTCTAACTAGAACTAGAATGTCTCAGGTGTTAACGGTCGCGTCCCCTCCCTTAGGTGGTAGAGAGCAGCAGGGGGGCTGGGTAAGCGACTTGACTGCCTACTTAAGGCGAAGCCCGGGGCTGGCTGAAACATACTTACCTGGGCGGAGTCAATCGGCGATCAAGAAGGCCGATGGCTTAGGGTCGGCCTCCCCATTGCACTGTGGAGGGGTCGCACGCTAGCATCTCCCCTGAGCGGGAGAGTGCACGTCATAATTTGTGGTAGCGGGGGCTCGCGTTCGCGCGGCCTCTATTCAAATCCTCAAAGCTCCGGATGTGGAATCTGAGCCGGAGAGCGCGGCCCCTTAGCGTTTGGCGGCGATCTTCTGCCGGCCTGTTTGGACTTTTGATGTCGATCTCAATGGCGCAGAGCGCGTCTGCCGGCGATATTCTAGCTTCTTATGACACGTTCTGTATGTGTCCGGAAACGGTTGCGCTCCAGATAGGAGCTCCTCCCGCAAAGACGCGTTATTCGATCTGCTATTCTCGTCTCTCATGTTCCGCAGGGAAAAGGGGTGGTTGGTCCGGATTCTCCTGCAGCCTTGTCTTTATTCCTCCTGCAAGTGGCTGGCGATTCATCAACAGTTGCCTGTTGGTGAGCCCAGCTCGTGTGTGCTCGCCCGCTAGAGTCCGGGTCAACAGAGCTGCTCATCACTGCTCTTAACAGAGGAGGAGCAAGCAGGTGCTGCAAAGAAGCTGTGCTTGAGGCTCAATGATGGCCATCTTGCGAGAGACATGGGGTGTCGCTTAGAATGCTCAGAATTCCTCCAGTCCAGAGCAGTTGTTTTGATTCTGCGGTCGCTTACTCGCCCTGAGTTCTCCAATGCGTTACTTGGATTGGCTAACTACGAGTTGCAGCAAAGGGAGTGTTTCCTGCCTATCGGACCATCTCTTGTAATACGCCTCGAGCATATCCGTCTTCTTGGCACGCTCACTCATAATTCCTTTCAGGTATTCTCTCGAGCGTAGCAGACACAAGTAGGCTGTGGTTGCACGATCCGTTTGATTGCCTCTATGTCTCTTTGACGAGGTTGACAAAGGTGAGAATGGATTGCTATGGTTCAAGAAGTGCGGCATAAGTGTGCGGAGATGACTTTGAGCGTCCACCCCAAAATCTACAGGCTGCCTTCTTCCTTGCCAATGGTTTGGGTTGGGCCCTCTCTGAGACCGCGTGCTATTGACTTAGGCTAGCCAAACCTGCACAAAATGATATCCTTGGAGTGACTTGCCCTATAATGTATTGCTGACTCTTGTGAAGATCTATTTTGTTGGCCACTTTCTAGGCCTCTGACTGCCTCCGTTAGGGCTTGTGCCTTGCCACGGTTTTATGGGGGTACATTGGATGCCTAGTTTGGCTGCCCAAGGCTCTCGTTGGGTGTGACTACCCGTCATTAAATCAAGCTTCTGGGATGATGCGTCCTTGTCCATGAGGCCTTTGATTGCGACCGTGATGATATGGTACAATCCACCCGTCATTAAATCAAGC
Organism: Lygodium microphyllum; assembly: GCF_053477565.2. Lineage (NCBI taxonomy): Eukaryota > Viridiplantae > Streptophyta > Polypodiopsida > Schizaeales > Lygodiaceae > Lygodium > Lygodium microphyllum. The sequence continues at coordinate 24,543,812 of NC_141138.1, read as the reverse complement.
TTCCGGGATGATGCATCCTTGTCCATGAGGCCTTTGACTGCGACCGTGACAATATGGTACAATCCATGCCATTATTACTCAGACATAAGTTGAGACATGGTGCCACCTAGACTATGTCATGTGGAGCTGGACACTTTGTCAGACAGTGTAGGGCAAATAGCATAAGGCATTGAACAACATGGCATGCATGTCAAGCGAAGAGGTGCAACCTTGGTGGAAACTAGGGGTTAAGGAAAATGGTACCCACGACAAAAACCTTTTTGAATGATGACTCTAAGTGACAATAGATGAAACCTTAGGCATGTGTTCATAAGCATGTGCTAACACCATTGTTAAGAATATGTGTCTCGTAAAGTTATGCAAGAATATTAGCTAGGTAACATCATGGTATAGCCAAGCTCATATTACATATTTGCAAAGTAAATTATGTTTTTGTATAAACCTAAGTACATTCTAGTTGCTTGATAAGTTTTGGTATATTGTAGTTAGTTTTCATTGAAGCTATTTTAACTTGACAGTTCATAGTTATGGATAGAATAAAGTTATTGAACAATAAACCTATTTGTCCATTTATGTATCGTAAATTATGGATAATTTTCAAGCATAAGGTGGAGTTTGATGGATTCTCAAGAGAGCACTCCCATGGAGGAGTTTCATGTCTCAAATGAGCCAGGATGCAATATGCAATAATGACTTTATGTACTTTTCGAGCTAAAGTTTGGGTGTTCTAAGCCACATTCCAATCCATAGTGTGGTTGGCAATATTCATGTAAATATGTTTCCAAACCGCCCTCCTTTGATGAATCCTTGTCCTTCTCAATTCGCACTATTTCAATGACCAAGACATTTAGGTGTAGAGGGACTCACAACAATACACAATCATGTAATTTGTCGTCCAATTGCACATAGTCCTCAGCATGGCCCCTTAGCACCACCACAACAAGAATCACAAGCAATAAGTTCCCGTGATGCAATCAAGGACACATGTGAAGGGGTTGACTTGGTTCAGACTCAAGAACCAATGGTGCCATCTTTCGAGAATGCCAACAATAAGCAACGTCCACGGTGAACCTCATTTGAGTTTGATGCGCCAAAACCTCCTAAAGCAAAGAGAGTGTGGAAGGAAAAGAATTAGGATGATGGACCTGAGACACAAGATCATTCAACAACCACAAAAAAACGGTTTGCATAGTGGAAGGATGCATGGACAGTACAACTCATTCACATCCAAGGATCCATGAGTGCGGAGTTCTGAAAGCCACCGAAGCACGGAGTGGATATATGGTCGAAGGTAGCCACACAACTAGCATCACTATTTCTAGAGTTCGACAAAGATGATGAGACATGTAGAAAACGCTGGGGATGCGTTTATGAGTCATATAGAAAGAATAAGGTCCATAATGCCATATCAGGCAATGATCACACGATCATTTGTCAATGGTATGATCTTGTAGATAAATAATGTGGAATCGTGCGAATGTTGTCAGTGATGCACATGCCTCATCTGTTGGTGGGTTGTCTTCTCCAAAAAATAACACTACATTAGTCTCCAATTGATCCATGTGACCACACCTAGGAAGACATTGGATCCAATGAGCCTTCGAAGAGAAACAAGCAGCCAAGGAGCATGCAATAAGAAGGGTAGAAAGATAGAGGAGGCTCTCAGTGACATGGCTAGCACCGCTTGATCTATGTTAGCCAAACAACCAGAAATCAAACTTAGAGGAAAAGAAACCATTTGAAGAGTGCAAGCTCGTTATTATGGATACACTTGCCTCCTCTATATTTGGTTTGTTAGATGTAATCAAAAGTCTTAAAAAGAAATGATGGTTTGAACTATAGATGAATTTGAAACTTTTAAAAAAAAGTTTTTAAGCTATCTATACATCTCTCTTCAATTGTCTCATAGAGTTTCATCAAATCTTTTGATAGGTGAACGGACAACAAAAGTCTTTTGATAATGTGTGTCAACGGTGTTATAGTTGCTGTCATGGCAATGTTTCAGCTATTGTTAAACTGATTTGGATTACGGGATGATGATAATATGCAATTGCATACTTTGATGGAATGCATGGCTCGTAGTTACATTGCACATCGACGGTCAGCAAAGGCACGATCGACAGCCATGTTGGGCCTATCCAAGACCACAAACTTTTATGGAGCAAGGGATTCTGGGGAGTTATTCAAATCTAAGGTTCAAAAGTAGATTATGAGTTAGCAGGAGTACATTTGAATATCTCGTCGCGAAGTTAGCACCACAAATGCGATGTAAAAACACGAACTATAGAAGAGCAATACCTGTGGAGAAGCGGGTCTGTGTTGAAAGATGAGAAGGATCAAAGCTTGCACTCGAGAGCTATGGCGGGAGAGCAAGAGCAAGAAAGAGAGAGACAAGAAATGGGAACTCCAACATTCACAATGTGTGACCGGGCCTTCCTTTATTCAAATTGTCACTTAAAGAATAAATAATAAAGTGACGGTGACGGGCGCTCACTACCTGCAGTGTGCAGTGGCGGTGACTGTCAGTGTAGTAATACACGGGCGGCTAGGCAGAGGCACCTTTACCCCCAACCTCCTCCCACTTAAAGGCGAATCTGCCCTAGTGAGGAGTGAAAAGAAAAAGAAAAAAAGACAGTACAATATGTACACATGTACAACAGGATGAGGAAAGACGTCATCTCATCCCACGCCCATCAACCTCCTGAGGAAGGCAAAGTGCTCTGTAGAGAGGCTTTTCGTGAGTAGATTTGCAGGATTCTCGTCAATTGAGATCTTGACAAGATCAACAGACTTGTCCTCAACGACCCCATGTATGAAGTGATACCTCACCTCAATGTGTTTCATTTTCGCATGAAAGATCGGATTCTTGGCTAATTGAATAGCACTCATAGAATCCAAATGGAGTGTAGGGGTAGCATCAATACCAAGGTTAGCAACCAAACAACCCAACCAAATGGCCTCCTTGCAAGCCTCAGTGGCTGCAACATACTCGGCCTCTGTAGTAGAAAGGGCCGTGCACCTCCAACATAGGTGAATACATAGCCGGAAGTGGACTTCCTACTATCTGCATGTCCTGCATAATTAGAGTCAGTGTATCCCACGACTCCTGTATCCCAGCCGCCATAGCATATGCACACATCTGCAGTGCCCTTCAAGTACCTCATGATACCCTTCACAGCATCCCAATGCTTCTTGCTAGGTGTAGCCATATAGCGTGCCACAACACCAACTGCAAAGGCAATATCTAGACGAGTGGAAACCATGTCATACATAAGACTGCCCACTGCGCATGCATAGGGAATCTTGGTCATCTCGGCCCTCTGCTCATCTGTTTGTGGACAATTAGCCTGTGAGACCTTCACATAAGAAGGCAATGGACAGCCAATAGGCTTTACGTCCTGCATGCGGAAGCGCTCAAGGGATTTATGAATGTACTCTCTCTGTGACAAGTAGAGGAGTCCCTGATGCCTGTCGCGTCCAATGCGCATACTAAGTATGTGAGTGGTCTGTCCCAGATCTTTCATGTCAAAGCTCTTCTTGAGTTGAGCCCTAAGAGCATCTAGCTCATCATGAGCTTTACCTGCTACTATCAGCATATCATCCACATAGAGTACCAAAATCAATAAAAAACCATCACGGGCTTTCTTCTGTAAAGACAAGGATCCATAGCACTCCTGCTGTAGCCCTGTGACTGCATAAAGGCATCAAACTTATGATACCACTCCCTAGGTGCCTACTTCAAGCCACAAAGACTTTTCTTCAATTTGCACACTAGGTGCTCCCTGCCAGGTTCTGCAAAGCCCTTAGGCTGCTCCATATAAATCTCATCATGCAAGTCCCCATGTAAGAAAGCCAGCTTGACATCCATCTGGTATAAATCTAAGTCAAGCTGAGCAACCAAAGCCAAGACTAAGCGCAGGGTGGTCATCTTAACTATAGGAGAAAAGACCTATTTTCTTCATCGGCGTTTGCTCCAATTGGTGGTTAGAGTAGTTGGGGTTTGTCTTCAGTGGACAACACATATCATCACCTCTCTCAACCTACTCTCAAAAGAGACATTTGGTGTTGGACTACCTAATTTGCTAACAATATTCAACCCACCTATTTATAGGTGAGGAACCAACCGAAGTTTGTGGGGTTGCTTATGGGACATGAAAACTTTGTACCAATTTGAGTGTTGGGGCTATCTTAAATGAGCTAATGAAGGTTTTAATGTGAATGCACATTTTTAGCACCCCCTCTTAGGTTGAAAACTAGAATCAAGGAGGATTGCAATCATAGGGTATGCTAAATTACCTTGCAAGATCCCAATGCAAAGTAGTCATGGCATTGGTCCAAGGGTGTATCTCTCAGCCACAACATCTATCTCTTCTAGTCCCATTGCCTACCAATGTATGAGCATAGGTATATGGGCACAGTCAGGTGCATTACATTCTCCCTTACTAGAACTATGGATCATACCCTCCTGGTAGATCCAAAGTAAAGGCAAAGTGTCATCACCAAATGGAGTCTCATATAACTAGCCTATCTCATGCATGGGGTAACCTTGAAACTTAAATAAAATACTAGAGCTCCTTCCATCATGTATTCTTCTTGTACCTCTAAAGGAACACACTTGTTCTAGTACCAATAGAGTCTTGAAGACCATCAACATCCATTAACTTTGGCTGCTCTTAATTTTTAGTTGCGGTAGGAGTAGGTCTATGATACTTTAGAAGATTACTTACATGACACAATAGATGTATCTTCCAATCAGAGGGTAGGCCTAATTGATGAGTCATGTCATTGAGCTTTTTAACAATGCAAAAAAGCCCCTTCATCCATTATGCTATCTTAGGTGAAACTCCAAACTACTTCAAATGTGTCTTTAATATCTTGAGATATCACTCTTGACCTTCCTAGAAGATTCAGTTATGCTAATGTTTGTCAAATCCTCCTTTTGTTGCTATTGTGTGTTGAGATGGCAAGCTCAACACGTGTGGACATTGATGATGGACTGCCTGGCTAGATGAGTCTGCACGTCTACACTTAGCACGTTGGTGGTCATTATGATACTCACATGGCCATTAACTTATCACTTATTATATTTAGTTTGTTACACCTACCTACAGCTGGCAAAGATATAACACAAGTCGATTAATGTAGTCGCTTATGCATTGTTTGACTTAGAATGCCACTTTCCTTTATGTTGTATCTTATCTATACTTTGTGTATATTGTATAGTGTGTGGAAGAAGAAGAAAAAATTAGCAAGAAAACGTTTTGACCTCCATCTCTCTTCTTGTGTTCTTGAGTGAGCTTCCTCTTGTGTATGCAGTGTGTGTTTGGCACAATAGCTCAAGCAAATCCCCCTATCACGCGATTCTTGACATGGTATTAGAGCTGTGCCACTAAGAGAGGCTGATTTTTAAGGCTGAAGTGAAGGAGAAGAAGCAAGGTTCGAGCAAGCAAGCAACGGGTAAGAAGCTCTCTCAATCTTCCACTCTCTCTCTCTTGGATAGTGCCTGTGGAGGCTTGTGGATGCCTGTGGAGGCACCGGAAGCAAGGTAGAGCGAAAATCTTAAATTGATGTGAGATTTGGTGTGCGAGCAGAGCACTGTATATTCTACAAATCATCTATAGATAAGCCCTTTAGGGCTTGTCCGCAGTTATTTTGGGTGTCTGAGGCTGTTTTAGGCCCCATTTTAGAGCCATAAGGTTGCGAACAACAGTTTCAAGGTACACTGTGATTTCGGCTGTATTGACCAAAAGTGGGTGCACAGGTTACAGATTGCAAATTTGTAATTTTTGAGGTGTTTGCAGGAAGTAAACATAAGGTTTATTTGCAAACAGGTTGCAGATTACATGTACTATTGAGCAGTCTCAGTGAAAAAGGTTGCTTGGTGTAGTGCTGTGCATGTGTTGTGAAAGATTACAGAAGACTAGTTTTCTGTGTTGTATCCTTATTTATGATAATGGAAGAGAACAATGAAAATCCCATTATTGAGAAGCTTGACAAGAACAACTACCCTTCATGGAAGTTCCATGTGATGAACTTCCTCATTGGAAAGGGCATTTATGAGTTTTTTTCACGTGAAGAAAAGGAGCTAGAGCTGTAGATGAATTAAAAGCATGGAAAGAATGGAATGTGAAAGACAAAAAGGTGATGTACTAGTTATCTGCAGTCATTGATAATACGATATTGGGACATATCAGGAATGCAAAAACTTCACATGCAGCTTGGACAATTTTTGAGAATATATTTTCAATAAATACAAAGACACGAAAGATTCAACTCAAGCAAGAGTTGAATGCCTTGAAGAAAGGAAAAATGTCTGTTAATGAGTATGTGTTGAAGGTGAGGAGCATTGCAGATGCTTTAGCAGCGATTGATGCAATACCTGATGATGATGATTTGGTTTCATCCACTTTGAATGGCCTTAACAATGAGAAGGCATGAAAATCATTTGTTACTTAAGTATATGTATGGAAGCCATTTCCAAATTTTGATGAGTTCATCTCTCTCATGATTACCGAAGAGATCAATATGCAGGGTGACTCATCTAAAAGAAAATGGTGAACAAGTTCAAGCATTTTACTCAAGTTCAGGAAGGGGACATAGTAGATCCTCTTCAAGAGGCCGTGGTATGGAACGTGCTAGCGATAACTAGAAAAATAGGTTCAATCAGCAATTTGGTGAAATGCAGGTTTCAGGAGGCCAAGGAAACTTTAGAGGTAGGGGGAGCTCTAGAAGAAGAAGTGGACGGCAGAATAGAGGTTCTGGAAATTCTGCTATTGTTTGCCATTATTGTGGAAAAACAAGCCATATTGTAGCCCATTGCTATGTTAAGAAGGATAATATTCGCAGTGGTAAATTGCATCAAGGAAACTATGCATCGTCTTCATGACAGAATGAAGACAAAAATGAGCATCTATTTGTTATACAGCATATGATGAATGTAGTTACAAGAAAGGGGACACATGATGATGTATGGTATGTTGATTCAGGTGCACCTAATCATATGACCAATCATGTTGAATGGTTTGGAGAGATGCAAAACTTACAAAATCCACGTTATGTGCAAACCGGTGATGATTCATGCCACCCAATTTCACACATTGGAAAGGTTCCCTTGTCCTTGTATGATGGCTAGACAAAGAGTCTGACAGATGTATTACATGTGCCATCAATGACAAAGAATCTAGTGTCTATTGGCCAAATGGTAGAGCAGGGGTTGCAGGTCCAATTCAATGCAAAAGGTTGTTTTGTAGAAGACTTGAATGATAAGTGCAGGTTGGTCACAAAAGGAAGTAGAGTTGGCCGAATGTTCACTTTAGATGCTGGAATTCCTGCAATGGATGCTGCTATGTATGCTAAAGAAAAAGGAGTATTTGCAGATATTGAAATATGGCATAAACGTATTAGGCATGAAAATGTGCAAAGACTGAAATTAATGCAGTCCAGAGGATTGTTTATAGGGTTGCCTTCTTTTAGAGTTGCAAAATTGCATAAAGTCTATGAAGCATACCAGTTTGGTAAGCAGGCAAGACAACCCTTTTCGCATGACAGAGAAGTGAGTAGAAAAATACTTGATGTAGTACATACAGATGTTTGGGGGCCTACACAGAATGTATCTCTTGGTGGCAGCAAATACTTTGTGACATTTATTGATGACTCTTCAAGGAAGTTATGGGTATACTTCATGAAGGAAAAGAGCGATGTGTTTGAGAACTTCAAATCTTTTAAGACAGCTATTGAAATAGAAATAGGCTTAAAAGTGAAGTGCTTGAGATCAGATGGAGGGGGAGAGTACCTCTCTAATGAGTTTACAGGCTTCTTGAGGACTCATGGGATAAAGAGGCAATTTACTTGTAGGTATACCCCACAGCAAAATGGGGTTGCAGAAAGAAAAAATAGGCATATTGTAGAAGTCACACGGGCATTAATGGCTGAAAAGAATATGCCCAAACATGTTTGGCCTGAGGCTGTCCATACTGCTGTCTAAATTATAAACAGAACTCCCACAGCTACAATTCATGGGATGACTCCTGAAGAATGCTTTACTGGCAAGAAGCCCGATGTATCACATATGAAGGTATTTGGATGTGTTGCATATGTTCATGTACCAGATGAGCTACGGAAGAAGCTTGATTCAAAGGCCGAAAAATGTATTTTTATTGGGTACTCTTTAGAGCAAAAAGGGTATCGCTATTATAACCCTGTCACAGGTGAGTTTAGAGTGAGCAGGGATTTTATCTTCGATGAGATGGGCAGCTGGTATGCACTTGCTGGTGATGTAGTAGATGATGATAATGATCAGGATAGCTATGTGTAGAAAGAAAAACAAGAATCAGAGTCTTAGTGGACCAAAAACATCATATGGTACTATACCTACAGTGAGCCCTTGGTCTAGGAGACTAAGGAGTAGCCCCACATCTTCAGGTGGATCTATAAGTGTTGTAGGGAAGAACAAAGGAAAGAAGAAAGTGCTGGATGGTAATGACGCAGATCTAGTAGGGTCAGATATCCTATTAAAAGATTTGGTTTGAAGGTTATGGAGCTCTCCATTATGCTTATATGGTGAAACTAGTTGAGGATGTTGAGCACACTTGTTTTGAGGATGCTATTGGTCATGCTCATTGGGATGTAGCAATGGATGAGGAGATGGCTGCATTAGAAGCCAATAAGACTTGGTATTTGGTACCTTTACCTAAGGGTAAGAAAGCTATTGGCTGTAAGTGGGTTTACAAAGTCAAGCATAATGCAGATGGTTTAGTTAGCAAGTATAAGGCTAGGCTAGTTGCAAAAGGCTATGCTCAAATATATGGCATAGATTATGAAGAGACATTCAGTCCAGTTGGTAGGATGGCAACAGTTAGGTGTGTGATTGCCTTGGCAACAGCCAAAGGTTAGAGTTTGCAGCAAATGGATGTTAAGAATGCCTTCTTGCATTGTGAATTGCAAGAAGAAGTGTATATGGAGCAGCCAGCAGGTTATGAGGATTTAAAGCATTCCACATATGTGTGCAGGTTAAAGAAGGCGGTCTATGGGCTGAAGCAAGAACCTGGAGTATGGTTTGAAAAGATTGGAGAGCATCTTGTCAACATTGGATTTTGTATTTCTGATGTTGATCACTCACTTTATGTGAGAAAGGGAGATGCAGGTTTGGTCATCATAGACATCTATGTGGATGACTTGATTATTGTAGGTGACAGTGACAATGGGATTGCTGAAGTTAAGGACTTCTTGAAGAAGAAGTTAGAGATGAAAGATTTGGGTGAACTGAGATACTTTCTTGGTATTGAGGTGATCAGATGTGATGATGGTATATGGCTATCCCAAAGGCAGTATGGCTTGGATATGTTACCCAAGTATGGTATGACAGCATGTAAGCCTCTTTCAGTACCATTGGAGCAAAATGTGAAGTTGAGTGTTGACATTGGGGATGAGATAGAAGACCCTACTATGTTCAAGAGGATAGTAGGGAGTTTGATTTACATGACTATCACAAGGCTAGACTTGAGTTATGTTGTTGGCCTTGTCAGTCAGTTTATGTAGATGCCTAGAAAGCCTCATTTGGATGCAGTTAGACGTATATTGAGGTATGTGAAGTCCACTTTACATTATGGACTTTTTTATGAGGCAGGTAAGGACGTACAGGTCTTTGGATACGCAGATGAAGATTGGGATGGTAGCATGTCAGACAGAAGATCTACAAGTGGATTCATGTTTTCTCTTGGTAGTGCAGCAGTTAGATGGAGCAGCAAAAAGCAACCTACAATTGCTTTATCGAGTACAAAGGCTGAGTATAGAGGTACTGCTATGGCAGCATGTGAGGTGGTATGGCTGCAAAAGTTATTAGGTGATTTGGACGTGCAAGGAGATGGTCCAGTTTTCATTCATTGTGACAACATGAGCAACCTACAATTAGCTAGGAATCCAGTGTTCCATGCTAGCACAAAACACATTGAGGTGCACTACCACTTTGTGAGAGAGAAGGTACTTGCAGGAGAGATTGACTTGGTATATGTCAGCACACAGGATTCGATAGCTTACATTTTCACAAAGACATTGGGTGCAGAGAAGCTTTGAAATTTCTGAAGCTTACTTGGAGTTGCAGAGATAGAGTTGAGCTTAAGGGGGAGTGTTGAGATGGCAAGCTCAATACGTGCAGACATTGATGATGGACCGCCTGGCTAGATGAGTCCGCACGTCTACACTTAGCACGTTGGTGGTCATTATGATACTCACATGGCCACTAACTTATCACTTATTATATTTAGTTTGGTACGCCTACCTACAGCTGGCAAAGATATAACGCCAGTCGATTAGTGTAGTCGGTTATGCACTGTTTGACTTAGAAGGCCACTTTCCTTTATGTTGTATCTAATCTATACTTTGTGTATATTGTATAGTGTGTGGAAGAAGAAGAAAAAATCAGCAAGAAAACGTTTTGGCCTCTATCTCTCTTCTTGTGTTCTTGAGTGAGCTTCCTCTTGTGTATACAATGTGTATTTGGCGCAGCAGCTCAAGCAAAACCCCCCATCACGCGATTCTTGACATTGTGCTTGTTGCACACTTTCTCAAATTGGTTTCAACAATTAATCCATATCCACAATCACTTGATCTCTCACTTAATTCCCAGTAGATGTCTCCAAAGCATGGTTAAAAGTTTTGCTAACTAGCCACCCATAAACTACCTCGAATGGGATCCACTTCAGAGAAGCATGTACGATATTATCTTCTAAAGAATAGTGCATAGAATATTCCCCCATTCCTAAGGGTTTTGTAACATTCTTTTGGTGCACCATATTGACTATTATCTTATCCCCATATAATGAGGCTCGATGATGCAGATCCCTATACAACCAGACATAGTTTTGCTCAATCTTTGAGCTCTCATTGAATTCATCCTCTATTCTAGGAGCATCATATCAATCCGTATCTGTACTCTTCTCCATGGGTTCATCTTAAAAATCCCTAGCCACAACTCTCAACTGCACCCTATCATGATTGGGTCCTATTGTTATAATGCATTTGTGCCAGCTTTGGTCGCACCAGGACTGCAACAACCAAAGTCTGCCCAAAAGTATTGAGTATGAAGTGGCTTGTTGGATAGGTTGTACTACTAAAAAGTTAATGCCCCTGCGTTCACATTTGGAATTTGATGTAAGAGATGTAAGAGTGTCACTTTTCGTTGATCAACTAAATGTATAACAATACTTATAAACTCCTTCTTATCATTCAACCCTAATTTAAGCATCATTTCTTTTGTCATTAAATTCACTATTGCTTCACCATCCACTTGAGCCCCAAATATCAGGTGCTTCATTACTTCCATGTCTACAATTGGAGCCTCTGGATCCAAGGATAAATTAACAATTCTTATAGATTGAACACCTTTATCCATATTATCAACCTTTTATTTGGCAAGAAAATCATAGGTATGCTCGTTTTAGCCCTTCATTGTACTAGTCTATGATGTAATTCTCCTCTACAAGTAGGAGTAATTTCTAGCAGTTGTCGCAAGTTAATAGAAAATTGTAAACTTTCCAATTCATCCATACATCAAGAGATTTCCCTTTATCCTCGTCATTTTCTTTAGCTACTTTTGATCCTCTCAAATTTTGAGGAAATGGAGTCACTCCCTCAATCTTTGGAGATTTTAAAGGAATGGGCAAAGCAGGCTGATCTTCCAAATTAGGCGGCAAATCTGTCGCTTATTTTTCTATATCATGATCTTTTGAGTATTCTATTAAGGGTCTCTCCTCTACTCTTGAGTCTGAATCTTGGCACTATTAGGTTCATTTAGCCCCGGACCCTATTCCTTCTCTAAAATAATACCCGATTTGATTGTGACATGTGATTGCCCCAATCATTACATCTGAGTTAAACGTGATATGTTTTTTTAAATTGGTCTTACCTCCAAATCCTTTATGATTTCTACTAGGTTTGTGGCCAAATTAGCAATGTCTTTACCCTTATCTTGGCTAAGACGTACTTTCCCTAGATGATCCTTTTCATAATGACCATCATGGGCACACTTGGCACACAAGGGGACATAATCCTTCCTCTTTTGCTCATTTGGGCAAAATCTAGCCATGTGTCTAGGTTTCTCACATCTCCAACAAACTACACTTGTTTCTGAATTATTATTCTTTCTAAAGTTAGGGTGTCTATATGGTCAGGGGTGTACCCTAGGTCGATATGCCTCTCCACATAAAGGACCTATTAGGGAGTCCTATTGGACAAGTCACATTTTGACTATCCATATAATTATAATTTGTTTGCATTTGGGCTACTTGTTGTCGTAAATGAGTTTGCTTTTCTTAGCATTGATCCTCCACATGATTGTTTTTTAAGCAATACCCACAAAAATTTCTCAACTGATCAGGAACACGTCTACTCAGTGTGGGACATTTTGTTGCTAGATGATCGAAATCATGATATTTCTTACACGAGGTGTTGGACCTTGGTGGTGTGGGATTTCTTTTATCTCATATACTAGGGTTGGTCTTATTACATTAGTAGGTTGGCTAACATTATAAACTCCCTTCACATTGGGATTTACCTTAGTTAAAATCTCTTTTTTCAAGATATATTGGGGGAATCATATATGGATTTAATCCTAAATATGGCATTGATGATGGTGTTACACCTGCACTTGTTTTATATGCAGCCTGAGGAGCTAATGGAGCTCCTACATATGGCATGCTAGTTTCCATGGATGGCATAATATTTGAGGGAACTAATCAAGGGTTAATTTATAAGCCCTTCCTCAATTATCCTAATTGCACTTTCTCCCACCATCATGCTTCTATCTTTGCATCTACCAAATTAGCCAGTTGCTTAAGGTTTACACATTTCCTAATAGTTGCTTGCAATCCCTCAATAAAATTTCATTTATGCTTATCCTCTAAGGGAGCATTTTGTCCCATTTTCCTAATTAATGTCCTCATCTTTTTTATGTAATGCTATATGGTTTCTCTTGAGTTTTGCAATAGATGGTCAAACTCTAAACCTAAACGGTCCAGAAACCCTTGCCACCTAAACTTAGTTAAGAATGCCTCTCTTAATACTACATAACTCATCCTTGTGGCAATAGGAAGGTTATCATACAACCAGGTTGCTTTGTTCTTCAAAGGTGCTGGGAATATGTGAAGTCAATGATCTCATTCGCTATGCACATCACTTCAATCTGGTGGGTATGCATGTCAGGATCACGATAAGAATATTGTGTAAAATTTGTAAGTCACACAAGTGCTCTCACAGCCATACATAACACTCTTAGTACTTCCTCTAGAGCTTCAAAGATTGGAATCCGCTTTTTTGGGTCGACAAATAATATACTAAGACCCCAATATTTTGAAAGACTATCTATATTGTTGTCCTCTCCTATATGATGAATGGGGGTTTCATTTGTTCTATGTCCTACCATTTCAGTGGAAACATCATCAGAACCCACAAAACCGTCACTGTTGTGACCCTATTCTTTTGTATCTTCTTTCTTCTCACTAGTAGTTGACCCCTTCTTTGAGCTACTCTTATTGGTACTACTCATTCCCTCGAAGCTTCAGGTTTACCTCTCAATCATAATTTGACTCAATTCCAATAGAATACATCTCCCTAATGACTTTTCTAGTTTCTAATGATAGTTCCAACCCGTCTTGCAAGGTGTTTTGTAGCTCAATGTTCAATTTTTCTAATTGCTCCACTATTCACTCAATTCTCTTTTCCAATCTTCTTCTTACTCTTGGCAGCTTTCTCTATCATACACATCCTCCCTCACCCTTTACTATAGGAGCCCTTGTTTATGTAGACTCAACTTTCAAAGGATGCCAAGTAACTCCTTCTCTTTAACCCCACAGGGTATATCATCATCAAGCTTTTCCACAAAATCTAATATCTTTGGCATTTCCCTCGATTCCTTTGTATCAAATGTTAATTTCACGCCCTTAGTAATTGCCACCCACAGAGACACATGAGCCCAATCTATTCTTGTAAAAGACTTATATGCTTCTTTATAAATCCAATCATAATGGTGTTTCACACTAATGGTATTAAGTTGAATTTCATCGACTAACTTAAAGTGCAATGCTAATAGTACAATCCCCTTTTCTTCATCTTGGAATATCAAATTCCTATTGCATAGTTGTTTGACATAGTCCCACAATTAGGGTTCAAAGTATTTGCATCCATCCACCAACTCAATTTCCCTTCCTTATCTACGATAATTCATTGAATATCCTGAAGCAATTGGAAAAAGAAGCCTCGTAGGAAAACTTCATTGTAACAACTCATTAGAGTCTCATTCACTTATATTGATAATTCTTTTGCTAAGTCTCAAAATAACCAATTAAGTCCTATGGGTAGGTCAAGTATGTATAAAGTTCTAATCCTAAGCTCTATAGCTTCTCCTCATCTCTCAGAGAAGACTCCTCATATGTTGCTCATGCCATGCTTGTGGTGGTTCTTATTTGGCCCCTTTCAGGGATGCTGAACTTTGGAGTATGTTTAGTTTAGATAATTGGAAGATCTTATGGATCTTCCCTCTGTTTCTATTCCTTCTTAATGTAGCTTTTTTGCCATTAACAAATTAATTCCTTTGAATTATATTTAAGTTACTAAAATAGCATAGACCACCTCCTCATCTCCTTAATTAACATGTTTTTCCCTCCCGAAAAATGCACCAAATAATGATGGTCCCCCTAAGAGACCCTTAGATAAATAGGCAAAATAGATATGCATAAAGCATTGTGTTAATCAAGGATTAGAAATGGAATAAAGAAGTCTTATTGACCTCTAATTAATCATACAAACAACAGCTTCATCATACACATGTAGTCCACCTTAATTTAGTTCAACAATTTTACTTTAATCTCTTAAAATTCTACAATTTCACACATTAACTTTTCTATTTTGAACTAAAACTATCAATAATTTAAGTCCAATTCTCTCTATATTTAAATCAAAGAAAAATATATGATAAAACTGCTAATGAGTTCTTCAATTTTATTCTTAACTTCATATTACAAAGAAAGCATCCTCTAATAAATTCCATTAACCACAAAAGTTTAGTAGCATACTATAACCAAAAAATAAACTACAATATCTTTTCAAACTTTTGATAGATTCCTTTGTTATCTCAACTTATTAATTTTTTAATATTTTTATCAAAAATAAAAATATTCATAATAATTACTCTCAGACCCAAAAATTCATAATATTCACTAATGAGATACTAAAAACACTCAAAAATTGCCATTTCAACCCTTAAATATTAGCTATCTTCAAATCTAGAGATCCATAGCGTTTAACATTTTATAAACAAGTCCCTCTAATCATGTTTTAGTTTTTTTTCAATAGGTCGTCATTATTATCTTTCTACTTTTCTTAATTATCATTAATTATGGTTAAAAACTATCCTTTTAACCACTAAAATACTTAACATCTCTCAATAAATTCTTTATCTAAAGGTGAAATTTCATTCTTAGATGCATTTTTTCATGTTTTAACTTTGTTCAATTTAGTTTTCATGAATAGTTTTTAAATTTCTTGATATCCACTAATTAGAGCCTAAAAATGTAGTTTTTGACCTATTTTTTACCATTACTTTATTATTTTGATTCATATGATACAAGAAATGAACTTTATTTTATTGATTTAAAACTCAAAGATCAAAAGAAAAATGCTTTTAACACCAATGTCATTCAAACTATCCATTTTACTTCATTATTTATTAGAAATGAAAGTACCTAGTTTTAATAGAAGAAAGAAATATCTTTGGCCGTATTCGACAATGCTCGTGCTTGCTTCTCCTCTTCCTTTAAACTCATCAATCTCAAAACTCCTTAATCTCCTTTGTTCTCTTCACTAATATTTGCTAATCTGCTCTTAATCTTGCTGAAAATCTCTCTCTCTACACTATGAAATAGTCTTCAATAATGGGATGAGATGAAAGAGGAGAGGAGTGCTCATTTGCTACCCATAGATGAGAAAATCTTTGTCATTTGCTGCATCAACCCATCAACATTATCCTTCCATGATGGAACCCATTTTTTGTGTGTTTTCTTTCTCTCTTGCTCATCCTCCCATTCACAAGACATTCCCACTCAACTTCTTGATTAACCCTCTCTTCAAATTGTATACGTTTCACACTTGAACTAGTTTTTTTTGGCATCCTTCTACATGTCCAGCCTATGTTTTATCCCACCCATGGCTTCTTGACCCAAATTCTATACATATATGCTAAATTATACTTGTATTTTCTTCCGTCTCCAAAATGTCTACCGCTTCCATTAAAAATCTCTCCTCGTATCCGCCTTCTACCACTTATTATTTTTTCACTCTCTAACATTTCTTGTCTAGACTTCTAACTCCATCTTAGAATTATCATATATGACTTTACGATCTACTTTCATTTTAAATTTTATGAAAAATATTGCATAATACAAAGCCAAAACTATCCAAGTTGTATAAAAAATAGTGTAAAAATAGCTCAAAATAAGGGGTTATCAAATGTAATTTGCACATAACCTGGATTTTGTAAGTCCCATATCTCTCCAAACCATTCAACATGACTGGTCATATGATTAGATGCACCTGAATTGACATACCATACATCATCATGTGTCCCCTTTCCTGTAACTACATTCATAATATACTACATGACAAACAAATGCTAACACCATATTGGGGAATATGGAAATTTCCATAATTTTGGAACACATGGTAAAATCTTTAGGTTTGTCATAACTTGAACACCATAACTCCAAAAGGAGCGCTCTATAGCTCAATAGATTCCATTTTTCAAGTGCTTTTCGATGATAGGTCACATCATATAGTTTTGAGAAACTTATAGGCATGTTATCTGGGTGCCATCTTTTTAGTATTCAAAAAATGGAAATTGTGAGACTCCCAAACTCACTAATATTGTGTTTGCTCATTTTTGTCTTCATTCTGTTGTGAAGACGATGCATAGTTTCCTTGCTGCAATTTACCACTACGAATATCATTCTTCTTAGCATAACAATGGGCTGCAATATGACCCGTTTTACCACAATAATGGCAAATAATAGCAAAATTGTCAAAATCTATGTTCTACCATCCACCTCTTCCTCTAGAGCTCCCCCTGATTCTAAAGTTTCCTCGACCTCCCGAAACCTGGATTTCACCAAATTGTTGATTTAACCTGTTTTACTGGTTATCCCCAACACGTCCCATACCACGGCCTCTTGAAGAGAATCTGCCATGTCCCCTTCTTGAACTTGAGTAAAATGCTTGGACATGTTTACTATTTCTTTCAGATGAGTTACTCCGCATACTGATCTCTTCGATAATCATGAAAGAGACCAGCTCATCAAAATCTGGAAATGGCTTTCGTACGTATACAGAAGTGACAAATGATTTCTATGCCTTCTCATTATTAAGGTCACTCAAAGTGGATGAAACCAAATCATCATCGTCAGGCATTGCATCAATCACTGCTAAAGCATCTGCAATGCTCCTCACCTTCAAAACCTACTCATTGATATACATTTTCCCTTTCTTCAAGGTATTCAACCCTTGCTTGAGTTGAATCTTTTGTGCCTTTGTATTCACTGAAAACATGTTCTCAAAAATTATCCAAGCTACATGTGAAGTTTTTGTATTCCTCATATGTCCCAGCATAGTATTATCAATAATTGTAGATAGCTAATCCATCACCTTTTTGTCATTTGCATTCCATTCTTTCTATGCCTTTAATTCATCTACAATCGGAGGGATACTTAGCTCTAGCTCTTTTTCTTCACTTGAAACAAATTAATAAAGGCCCTTTCCAATGAGGAAGTTTGTTATACGAAACTTCTATGAAGGGACGGTTGTTCTTGTCAAGCTTCTCAATAATGGGATTTCCACTGTTCTCTGCTATTATCACAAAAAATGATACAACACATTCAGTTAGTCTTTTGCAGCCTTTCACAACAAGTGCACAACAATACACCAAGCTATTTTTCACTAATTACTCAATATACATGTAATCTACAACCTATTTGCAGATAAACCTTATGTTTTCTTCCTAGCAAACATCTAAAAAATTACACATTCGAAATATGTAACATGTGCACCCACTTTCGGTCAATACAACTGAAATCACAGTATCCCCTAAAACTGTTGTCCCCACAACCTCTAAAATGGGACTTGAAATGGCCTCAAAGGCCCAAATAAATTGTGGTGATGCCCTAAAGGGCTAATCTGTAGAATATGCAATGCTCTGCTTACATACCAAATTTTATAGCAATCTGAGATTTTCACTCTACCCTACTTCCGGTGCCTCCACATGCACTATCTTGTAGAAGAATGGGAGAGCTTCTTACTCATTGCTTGCTTGCTCGAACCTTGCTTCTTTTTCTTCTCTTCGGTCTTCAAAATTAGCCTCTCTTAATGGCGCCACTCTGATACCATGCTAAGAATAGTGTGGTGGGGGGACTTGCTTGAGATGTTGCGCCAAACACACATTGCATACACAAGAGAAAGCTCACTCAAGAACACAAGAAGAGAGATGGAGGCCAAAACATTTTCTTACTAATTTTTTCTTCTTCTTTCACACATGATGCAATGTACACAAAGTATAGATAAGATACAACATAAAGAAAAGTGGACTACTAAGTCAAATAGTGCATAACAAACTATACTAATCAACTCGCGTTATATCTTTGCCAGTTGTAGGTAGGTGTAACAAACTAAATATAATAAGTGATAAGTCAATGGCCATGTGAGTATCATAATGACTACCAACATGCTAAGTGTAGACGTTGTTGCACGGAATTCGTGCAGGGGTTTATGAAAGTCGGTCGCCATAGGGACGCTTTGAGATGGGAGAATTCAATGAAATAAAACTTATTGAGAAGAATATTTGAATGAGGAAATCAACTTCTTGATTAAAATATAGGCAAGATACACGTTCAAAAGACTTTTGGATTTGATCTCAAGAGTTTTTGGGAAAGACAAGGGTGAATTTTCAATTTGAGAGAGAAGAGAAGAAGGTGGGATATCAAATTTTATGCGAAAAATTGCCAGGCAGGCGAGGAGCATCAAGCTCGAACTCAAGCCACTCTTCGACTCATAACGATGACGAAAACTTCGATGTAGGCGAGGGGCTTAAAGCTCACGACCTCAAGCCTTTACTCGTGAATTCGATAGCAAACTTTGAAGAAGGTGAGGGATACAAGCTCCACCTCAAGTCTACACTCTCGAATTTGAAGTGAGATCTTCAAGGAGACGAGGGATTCAAGCTCAATCTCTAGCCTCTCTCTCCTTTGATTTGATGGTCCATCTCCCTCTCCAAGAGCACCATTAGAGCCTCTCTTATATAGATTTTCAAGATATTTTTCAAAAAGCATAAAGCTTTTTGAGTTTCAGCTTTTCTCTAAGGCTAAAGAAGCCTAAATCGTTTTTCCAAATATAAAAGCCTTAAGGCGTGTTCTGAAAAGACATCACCCTACTTGGAATATATGTTGTCATCAATGTGTTTGGATCGCCACCTTGTGAGGATCCTTTTATCATTTTGTCATCTCTTTCTCATTAATGGAATAAGCCATTGAATAATCTCTGCAGCACGATCTTCAATTCCATTTATAATGCCCTCGATTCATCAAAAACACTAGCCACTGATTTGCTCGACGTTCTTTCTTCTCATTAACTTATGTAAATCATCTCCAGCGATATGTATGTTGTGAAAGGAAGGAGCCAGGACTGGCGCAACCAACTGAGCAAAAACCTTTCACTCTCGTCGGCCACCTTCGCTTGATTTATATAACACAGTCTTTTCTTTTTGGATCTCTGCCAATTCCGCTTTCCGGCATACCATTCAACTCATCATCCAACTCATTGTACAGGCCACCATGTCATAGTACGTTGATCAGCACAGCTGCTAGGACCTGGTTGAGCATTCTCAGGTGGACCATAGAACTTCTCATTAGGCTGGCGTTTCTATTGGCCTGCTCAGTACAGTGGCTGTAGCAAAGCTGGCAGAGGAACTTAAAAGGTCGCGAGCCGATGCATGGGTGCTCAAGAACTGCTTTATCACATGATCTCTAGTAGCTTCAGGGAAAATAGCATTCAAATACGTCTCAAAATTGAGATCCCCTATTGGTTTTGGATTGGCTTCAGACGGTTTACGAGAGGATGACTCAGGGACATCATCACAAACTCGTACTTCCAATCGAAGCGGATTGAGATGCTTGAAGATAAGCGCCATGGATGTAGGTATCGGACAATTAAGCCTGTCGAGTGGAGCCTCGCTGGACAAAAGCAGAACTGCTAACGAACAAGGAAGCAAAAATTGTGTGTGTGTATCACACGTTCCTGTAAGCCGTGCTCTCTCTCTCTCTCTCTCCAACTCCAATAATTGATCAAAATATAAGATTGCCAAGACGCTTCAGAGTATGCCGCCATATTACTTCCCAGGAAGTCGCCATTACCTCGTCCACTTGCCCACGTTTTAAACAATCGTGATCTATGCCGTTTGTAGTGCCGATTCTCCTTGCTTCTGCCATGGTGAAAATAATAGAAGCCAATCACTTTGCCTTTGATCTAATGTTGGCCGCAACTCTCATGGTGCTTAGCATTTGACTTGTCATAGAATTTTTGTAATGTGTAATGAAGCAAATGATCAACATGAGAGTTGAAGCCTATTCCAAGTATAAACCTTGTAATTACTCAACCAAGAGAGATGAGGGCTCTAGGGTTTAGTATAAAAAGACAAGTGCTAATGTAGCATCATTCTTTGGCACTATCACAATTTTTTTCTTCTTGTCTTTCATCTTCTTGTACTTGGTTTGCAATTCATGGCTACGTTATGCTATAGTAATCGAATAAGATGTTCCATGGCATGGCCATGCTTGGATCTCTGTTTGGTATATTTCTTGTTATGTGTAGCTTAGAATACTTTGATTTCCTGTTCATTTCCATTGTTAGATTAGTCTTTCTTTACATTGGTATTAGAGCATTAGTTTAGATCCTGTCAGAAGTCATTTTCATGCATTAGATCTAGTTGCAATGACTAGGGAGTGAAAACCACAATTAAAAATTAGTCACAGAACTTAGTTCTTCCATAATCATGGTCTGGCATGGAGATCTATCACAAACTCTCACTAAGATGGAGGTTCTTGGCATGAACCAGTGGATAATGGCAGGCTCCAGCTATTTTGGCATATCGTGACCTAAATTTTAACCAAAAATTGGGGTAAGTTGGACAAAATGAGGGTTACATGATTTAGTATGGGTTAAGCTTGGGTTACTTTTTAAGAATAGGGGTTCATTCTCTTCCTTTTCAAGCTGCCCTCAAGAATCCATGGCCAAAGACTGATCTAATCTCCTTCCCATGATCTCTACCATGCCAATGGACTCCATAACCTTGCTCTTTACCTCTTGAGCTTCCTATAGAGTAGTGATTTGGCTCACTTAGCCTATTTCTTTCCTTCATCTCATGGAATGCTTTTGCGTGAATTGCACCTACTATACATATCCGGCCTGTTTTATAAAAAATGAGCTACATAGCTCAAGAAATCCATGGCTAATGCTTCAAACATCATTGGCAAGTGGTCTTCTTTAAGCTTGGACAAGGATCTCTTCTATTCTTGGACTCTTCTCTCTCCCATGAAACCCTAAACATGACAGTTTTGGACAGCATCAAAGAATTTCAGATTTCTTGAAGCAAATGAAGGGAGTTTTGGTGGCAAATCACTCCTGGAGCTTGCTTACACTTGTGGCTTCAATCTATTGTCAACATTGAAGAGTTTTTGGCATACATTGGTCTATGAAAGTTTTGGACATCATGCATCTTCAAAGTCACTTAAATTTTTGGTTCTCTTCTCAAATTTTGGAGTCTACAATCTACATTGGAGTTTTTCATTATCAACCTTCAAGCTCTACATCAAATGGAAGAAGATTTTACCTTCATCAACCATACTTGAAGCATTGGAGCAACAACGGATTTCATAGGAGAAGAATATGAAGCTAGGAGCTTATTCCATATTGAAGCATGCTTAAACTGGGACTTTCTTGGATCATTTGAAGCTGAAGACAAGTCATCTTTGTGAGAGGTATCTACATCAACCACACTCTTCACATACAAGCATAAGAGGTACTTTCAATCATCTTTAATCTCTCCCTTTTGATCCAATTTGCTGAGCTAATCCAATTGATGGAAGAGGGATTAAAATGATTAAGAATTCCAATCATTTTTTGAAATACATTTTATGAATAATCCATAGAGCTACGTTACTGATTGATCACTTTCATTCACTGAAATAATCACTATCAATGCCTCTAATTCTCATCCATTTTGCCCTAACCCCAACATTGAACTGTTTGCCTCTTGTTTCATTGCCACGAATGAAAATTTTTCCCAATGGTAAGTGAAATAAAAATTATAAAGCAGTGAGTCATTATTGTAGATATTCCTTACCTATCCCCATTTCATTTTCAGCCCAATTCCATACAGGTTCTTGCATATCATAAAATGACAATCAAATTCCTTTCAATACATGCATTTCATGCTATCTTCTTAGCCTAGCATTGATTTGCCATGTCTATACCCACGAGGAAAAGTGGATGCCGGGCGAGTTGGTAGGACAAAAGAGAGGTGACCCTCCCCTATTGACAAGGACCCTAAAGGGGAGCACGGCCAGACTTGAGAGGGAAATTTGCACACCCCTCAAGTCCCAGATCCCACACAATTAAAGTTTGGGTGCAAGTACCAATTCAAAGGCACAAGAATTTTGCCGATAGCATGATGTAATTGGCACTGGTCACAGGATGTAATGGCAAATGCATGGCAACCATTGAATAAGGAAAATGTATGACAACATAATGCAATGCATTTGGCAAATTGGGACAAATTTATATTGAGCAAGATGTTTGTTACTTGTGGCATTTGTACTTTGGATTAGCATTAAAGAGTTTGGATAGGGTATGCAAACAAGGTCTCATTGATTATCCCTATCTTGCAGTCTACAGTGGGATTATTCAACCATTTTGGTTCTTAGAGAGGTCATTCTCAGTTTTTGCAGTTGTATGGAGTTCCTTTGCTTGTCTAAATAGTTGGTACATGCAAGAAATTGATAGTACAAGTTATTAAACGACCAAAACAAAGTATTCACGGGTTGTAAGAAATTCTGGATAGCTACAATAAATTACTTATAGAATTCTCTGTACTCAACCATTTTCAATATTTGATAGCTCATTTGAAAGGGGACATCCTAAGCTTTAAAATAGCTAAAAGGTTTGTCATTTGGATCACTAGAGCTTAGGATATTTGAGTTTTTCTTCTATTGTACATCTAGGACACGACGTCACCTATGGCTAAAAATAAAAGAAAGGACCCCATTTTGGACACCACTAGTAAAGGATTAAGGGGATATCAGTTGGATAAAGAGCGTGAAACTTCACAAGAGGCTATTTACCATGAGAACCATGATAATGAGGAGCTAGATATTAGTTCAACACATGCTGCAGTAAACAATCAAGTGAATGGGGTTGGCACTACTCATGTCTCTACTTATTCTAACAGTTTTCAACAACTCTCTAATGACATAAAGGACATGAAGTCGAGCATTGAAAAGCTTGTTGCTATTTTGAGTGAGAGGATATTTCCTACAACAATTCCAAATGCTCCAAGTCCTCCCATTGTTGAAGAGTAGCCAAAGACCACAACTCCCAAGGTTGTTAGACATTATGAAGTTGGAGAGCCATAAACCCTCTCATTTTCAGCCTCAATTTCAGCCCCTTAATCAACCCAAGACCTACACTAGCCTGCATGGATAGGATTTGGAAGATAAGACTCATGCTAACTCAAGTCTTGATGATGACACACATGGATGCCATCCTTTTTACAAGTCTTTTTATGGACATCCATCTACTATCCCTAAATCTACACATGAAGAGAAAATTGAAGAATAGAGGTATTATCATGGTCAAGCAAGTGGAGGTAATAATTTTCATGGGCAGTACCATTACAATGGACATGGCCATGTAAATTCAGCTCCAAATTCTTTTGGACAGTAACATCAAGTCAACAATATTCATGTAAATAACCAGCCCTCTAAATAAGGCCCTTATACAAATCAGTTTTGGCCTCATCAAATGAGTGGACAACAACCACCAATGAATGCCAGAACAAATATACACTCTCCAATGTATGGACATCAAGTGTTGAGATATCGAGCTCCACTCATGATATGCCAGGGTGACTGTTGTGCATTTATGTCACCGACTTGTTAGCTGCAGATGCGGTTGGTACACCGCCCATGAATAATAGCTAGATGATAGCTATCCTTATCTACTCTAGTTCGTGGCTCAGTTAGTATGCCACCTTAGTTAGTTGAGTTTGGTTTGAGACCCATATATAGGGTTCTTCTATTTCTCTATACTAGATTTCTTTTTGGCTTACACAACTAAGAAGAAGAAAACTGTTTTCAGCCTCCACCTTTGTGTGTATTCCCCCATTGTGTAAGTGAGAAAGCTACAAGTGAGACTCCTTCCTTCTCTCCCACAATCTTGACATGGTATCAGAGCCTGATTCGTGGTAAAGAGCTCAAGAAAGCAAACCAAGTTTGCGGTGTTCTGGTAAGAGGATCAGTGTTGCTTTCATTTTTTGAGTTTGGGAGCAAGTCTCTGTAGGTAGTACAGTCGAAAGTGCAAGCGTACATTGTCTCAGATTGAGACGGCCTTCGCGGTGATTCGAGGCCATTTCGGGGCGTGTTTTGGAGATGGAAGTTGTCCGCACGCACTCAGGAAAAGGCCATGTTTTTTGCTATGCGACCATTGATCTACAGGTCAGTGAAAAGTTACCGTAGAAATTGCATCATATGCCTGTGCGCAGAGACATTGGGAGTTACAGAATCATCATTGTTGTCTGTTGATGCAAAATCGTCACTAGGAAGTCACTATCTGGTCAAATACCACTTTCGTCAGTTTTGCAGATTTGCACTTGTGAGGCTGAAGCTATGTTTTTTGCAGTGACAGAATGTTTTGCAGTGTTCTGTAATGGCGTCTGATTCTCTTTCACAGATTGTCACTGAAAAGCTTGACAAGAACAACTTCCAAGCATGGAAGTTTAGAATGACGAATTTCCTTATGGAAAAAGGATATTGGGAATTTGTTGCAGGAAATGAAGAAGAACCAGTTCTTCCTAATGTTCCCAATTAACAGCAAATGCAGGCATTTAAAGGATGGCATGAGAGAGCCAGAAAAGTTATGTACTGGCTGTATATCAGTATTTCAGACTCTATGATTGTGCATATTCAGGATGCAAGTACGCCAAAGGAGGCATGGGATACTTTGTCAAAAATGTATAGCACAAATACGCAAGCTAGGAAAATGCAGCTCAAGCAAGAGTTGCACAATGTGGAAAGAGAAAGTATGAGCATCAATGACTACCACATGAAGGTGAAGAAGATTGCAGATGCACTTGCTTCCATTGGGTCGCCAGTGGAAGATGATGATTTAGTTTCTGTGACCTTGAATGGTCTAGGAACAGATTATGCACAGTTCCGAACATCCATTTTCGTCCATGAAAGATTTCCTGATTTTGAGGAGTTGATTGCTCTTCTAATTTCTGAGGAGCAGAGAAATGGTGGTGCATCTTCTTCAGGTGGAACTTCAAAAGAAACTATCTTCTACTCAAATATTGGAAGAGGTAGAGGCAGAGGTAGAGGAGGCCGATTTGGAGGCCATGGTAGAAATCAGAATATGCAGCAAACTCAAGAAAACCAGTCCTATGGAGGAGGACGTGGTAACTCTAGAGGCAGGGGGAGCCAAAGAGGTCGTGGTGGATGGCAAAGAGACCAAAATGCAAACAACAATGTTGAATGCTACTACTGTGGTAAAATGGATCATATGGCTAAAGACTGCTATAAAAAGCAGAATGACATCATGAATGGAAAATTGCAACAAGGGAATTATGCATCTTCTAGTAGACAGGGTGATGACAGAAATGAGCATTTGTATATGGTACAACACATGAACAATTCTGTGACAAGTGCAAAAGAAAGCAACGAAGTGTGTTATGTTGACTTAGGTGCGTCAAACCACATGACAGGTCATGCAGAATGGATGCAGGATGTAAGGAAAATGGAAAAACTAGGATTTATGGAGACTGGTGATGATACTGCACATCCTATTGTGCAGATTGGAAAAATTCCTTTGTCTATGCAAGATGGAAAAAATAGATACCCGTCAGATGTATTTCATGTCCCAAATATCACCAAGAATCTGGTTTCTGTTGGTCAAATGGTTGAGCAGGGCTTGCAGGTCAGATTTAATCCTCATGGATGCTTTGTTGAGGATATGAAAAATAAAGGTCGCTTAATAGCAAAAGGAAAAAAGAAGGGCAGAATGTTTACATTGGATGCAGACATGCTTGAATTGAGTGTAGCAATGTTTGCACATGGGACCGGTGTAGTTGCAGATATTGATATCTGGTATAAACGCATTGGTCATGTTAATGTACAGTGACTTAAATCAATGAAGGCACAAAATATTATTGCAGGATTGCCTAAATTCAAGGTTGGAGAAATGCATAAGGTATGTGAAGCCTGTCAATTTGGAAAACAGGCAAGGAAACCATTTCCTAGACATGTTCAAGAGAGTAAGAAGCCATTGGAATTAATCAACTCTAATGTGTAGACTACTAAAGCTGCATCTGTTGAGGCTGTCATTATTTTGTTACTTTTATTGATGACTAGAGCAGAAAAGTTTGGGTGTATTTTATGAAAAAGAAAAGTGAAGTTTTTGGGTATTTCAAAACTCTTAAAACTATGGTTGAAAAAGAAACAGGCCTGCAAATAAAATGCCTAAGGTCAGATGGAGGGGGAGAGTACCTCTCAAATGAGTTTGCAAGGTTCTTGCAGGAGCATGGCATAAAGCAGCAATATTCATGTAGTCATACCCCACAGCAAAATGGAATTGCAGAAAGAAAAAATAGGCATATTGGAGAGGTATCTCGTGCCATGCTCAATGAAAAAGACCTGCCAGATTTTTACTGGGCTGAGGCAGTTGCTACAACAGCCTACATAATGAACAGGACTCCCACTGCAACAATACATGGCATGACTCTAGAGGAGAGGTATACTGGTAGGAAACCAGATATTTCTCATTTGAAAATTTTTTGTTGCATTGCCTATGTTCATGTGCCAGATGAGTTGAGATCCAAGTTGGATCCAAAAGCTGAGAAGTGTATCTTTATTGGTTACTCTCTGCAGTAGAAAGGGTATAGATGCTATAACCCTTCTACTCGTAAGTTTACAGTGAACAGAGATGTTGTTTTTGATGAGATAAGTAGCTGGTATAAACCAATAAATGTGATTAATAATGTAGATGCACAAAATGGTAATGTTGCACAGAATTCACAGCAGCAGTCACAAGATATTAGTGGACCTGGAGTGTCCTCTAGCAGTGGTTCACATTCTTTGCCATGGATAGACAGATTGAGATCGGGAGAATCTTCTCAAAGCAATGCAGATAGTGGTATGTAGGTATCACGAAAAGGAAAATAGAAGGTCGATCAGCTCATGTTTGATGTGAATGCAGGTCACTCTTATGTGGATGGTGAATCCAGTGGCTCAGAACAGAGCATTGATGATGAGTTGGGTATTCCTTCTGTTGTTACACCTAGAGTAAGGAAGACCAGGGATATTTTGAGAGCACCTAGAAGTGAGCCTACTTTGCGCAGGTCTACCAGAGCTAGGTATCCTATGGATAGGCTGAAATATGATGGATTTACAGCCATTCACTATGCCTATATAGTCAAAGTGATACAGGAACTAGAACCCACTTCTTTTGAGCAAGCCATGGGAAAAGAAAAATGGGAGAAAGCCATGGATGAAGAAATGGATGCTTTGGAAGCAAATGCTACATGGGAATTGGTACCTTTTCCTAAAGATAAGAATGCAATTGGTTGTAAGTGGGTTTATGAGGTGAAGCACAATGCAGATGGTTCTGTGAATAGATACAAGGCAAGATTAGTAGTGAAGGGGTATGCACAAACATATGGCATTGATTATGAAGCAACATTAAGTCTGGTTGCAAGGATGGCAACCGTAAGAGCAGTCATTGCTATGGCTGCATCAAAGGGATGGTCTTTACATCAGATATGGATGTAAAGAATGCCTTCTTGCATGGTGATTTGCAAGAAGAGGTCTATATGGAGCAGCCACCAGGTTACGTGCATGCTATTCATCCTGAGTTTGTTTGTAGGTTGAAGAAAACCTTGTATGGCTTGAAGCAAGCACTTAGAGCATGGTCTGACAAGATAGGACATTATCTTGCCATTATTGGCTTTCAGATTTCCAAGGTAGATTTCTCACTTTATGTGAGAAAAACAGAGAAAGGTATTATGCTACTTGTCATTTATGTTGATGATTTGATTATGACATGTGATAGTGATGAAGATTTCCTTCATGTGAAAATGCTATTGAAGTAGAAGTTTGAGATGAAGGATTTGGGAGAGCTGCGTTATTTCTTGGGCATTGAGGTGATTAGATCACCAAGTGGGATACAACTCTTGCAGAGGCAGTATGGATTGGACATGCTGTCCAAATATGGGATGACAGGCTGTAAGCCTATTTCAGTTCCTTTGGACCAGAATGTGAAGCTAAGCGCAGATGCAGGTGAGCTTCTAGAAGACCCTACTATGTACAGACGCATAGTAGGAAGTTTGATTTATATGACTATTACCAAGCCAGATTTGAGCTATGTTGTTGGATTGGTAAGTCAGTTTATGCAGGCTCCAAGGAAACCGCATTTGGATGCGGCTAGACGCATACTCAGGTATGTGAAGTCCACATTGCAGTATGGACTATTTCATGAGATTGAGGTTCGGATACAATTGCATAGATACACTGATGCTGATTGGGCTGGTAGTATTTCTGATAGACAATCTACCAGTGGATATGTGTTCTCTTTTGGGAGTGCTGCAGTCACTTGGAGCAGCAAGAAACAGCCTACAGTTGCCTTGTCGAGCACAGAGGCTGAGGACAGGGGTGCAGCAATGGCTGCATGTGAGGTAGCTTGGTTGCATAAGCTACTTTATGATATGCATCAGCCTACAAATGGGCCAGTTGTCATTTATTGTGACAACACGAGTAGTATACACTTGGCAAATAAGCCAGTCTATCATGCTAGAACAAAGCACATTGAGGTGCATTATCACTATGTGCGGGAGAGGGTTTTACTAGGTCTTATTGATCTAGTTTATGTCAGCACAAAGGATTAGGTAGCTGACATATTTATGAAGGCATTGGGCGCAGAGAAGCTGCGCAAGTTCAGAGACCTGCTTGGTGTGCAGGAATTGGGATTGAGCTCGAGGGGGAGTGTTGAGATATCGAGCTCCACTCGTGATATGCCAGGGTGACCGTTGTGCATTTATGTCACCGACTTGTTAGCTGCTGCAGATGCGGTTGGTACACCGCCCATGAATAATAGCTAGATGACAGCTATCCTTATCTACTCTAGTTCGTGGCTCAATTAGTATGCCACCTTAGTTAGTTGCGTTTGGTTTGAGACCCATATATAGGGTTCTTCTATTTCTCTGTACTAGAGTTCTTTTTGGCTTACACAACTAAGAAGAGGAAAACTGTTTTCAGCCTCCACCTTTGTGTGTATTCCCCCATTGTGTAAGTGAGAAAGCTACAAGTGAGACTCCTTCATTCTCTCCCACAATCTTGACATCAAGTCCATGGACAACCTCATGTTGTTGGCAACTCTTTCTTTCCACTATAAGGACAATTTAATGAGCCAAATGGGTTGTAAATATTCATGGACAGTAACAACCTTATGTTCATGGAACATGGAGTAACTATGTTCAAAAGAAAAATTCTTTTGGTCCAAACTTTAATGGAAAACATCAAGTCCATGGACAACCTCATGTTGTTGGCAACTCTTTCTTTTCACTATAAGGACAATTTAATGAGCCAAATGGGTTGTAAATATTCATGGACAGTAACAACCTTATGTTCATGGAACATGGAGTAACTATGTTCAAAAGAAAAATTCTTTTGGTCCAAACTTTAATGGAAAACAACACAATAATGACCAATCTCATCAATATGAGTGGGAATACAATGATTAAATAACCATTTCTAATTTCAAGGGTGAAAAAAAATCCCCTACCAAATTAGAAGAATGGTTTGACAAGCTTGAGATATATTTCTCTTTGTATCCTAGACCGGAGAATGCCAAGATTAAATTTGCAGCCCTACATTTGGAGGGATATGCACACACTTGGTGGTGGTACATGTCAAGGATTGGTAATGAATTCTTGACATGGGATGCATTAAAGAGGGCAATGATCAAAGTTTTCATATTTCCTATTTAAAAAGAGAAGTTAGAGAAGAAGAGGTATGCTCTTGAGCAAAGGGGATTATCGGTTAGAGATTATTCTAACCAATTCCTTAACCTCTCCATGTATGTGAATGGATTATTCAACAATGCCAGGCCGAATAAGTATACATTTGGGCTTGAATCTTCTCTATCTTCAGAAGTGGGAGCTATGAAACTATCCTCTTTACAAGCTGCCATACAATTGGTTGAAAGGTATGGTAAAAAATATAAGAGTTTTCAACAAAGAACAAGGAAACATTTTTCAGCTAAACCAGTCCATTAGAACAGCTGCAAATTATGGGCAAACAAAGACTGAAATTCAGCAAGGAGGGAAGCTAACAAATACCTACAGCAAGATTCCTACATTTTCTTCTGTTTATGGATCAAAACAGGGTAGTAATTTCAGATTTAATGCTGAAAATAGATCAGATGGAAAGAGGATTGAAACAGGTGGTAAAAATTCAGCTCCTATGGTGCAAGGAAAGCATGTGTCTAATGACAAGTTGAAGGACTTGTATGTGAAGGGTCTATGCTTCAAATGTGGGGAGAAATGGTCTCCCGACCAAAAGGAAAAATGCAAAGCCAAGAATGTCAAAGTGAGCATGATCTTTGAAGAGGAATTAGATGTTGAGGCAAATGAAAGCAATCTATCTCAACTTGAGTGCTTACCTACTCTTGAGGATATGCATGACCATGATGATTATGGTTTTCCATTCGATCCGAGTGGTTACAACATGGATGATCCTTGGAAAAATTTGGATTCATTGAAGCTTTGTTCTATCTCCCATGATGCATGGAATGGTTACAAAGGGGACAATACATTACACCTTAAAGGCTACATTAATGGAAGAATTTCTCATATTCTTATCGAAACCAGGAGTACACATAGTTTCGTTAATATACCGTCTCTTGATGGGTTGAAGTTGTACACTAAAAAAATGGCTTCATCACTAAGAATTCAAGTGAAAAATGGAGCTTATGAGAGTAGTAATCAAATTTGTTCTAATGTTTCCATCACTTTATCATCATCTTGTACTACTTCGGTGAGTCTTATTGCCTTGGAGATGGGCCCCATTGATATTATACTTGGCTGTAATTGGCTGAAAAGTATTGGTAGGTTTACCATGGATTTGAATAGGCTGCAAATGGAATTTAAATGGCATGGACAACAAGTTACTCTCCAAGGGATTGAGAAGAAGAAGCTAGAGGTGATTAGCCCAAAAAGATTAAGAGAGAAATCAATGCAAAGGCAAGTATGTTTGCTCTTCTCTTGTCAAAGATTGATGAGGATCAGCCCTCTTTAAATTAACCATGTACTCCTTCAAAAGATATGGATCCTTGTCTTTGCAAATTATTGGAAGAGTATGATGATTTATTTCAGCCACCTTTCTCCCTTCTTCCAAAGAGTGAAGTGAAT
Organism: Lygodium microphyllum; assembly: GCF_053477565.2. Lineage (NCBI taxonomy): Eukaryota > Viridiplantae > Streptophyta > Polypodiopsida > Schizaeales > Lygodiaceae > Lygodium > Lygodium microphyllum. The sequence goes on along the minus strand of NC_141138.1, from coordinate 24,512,053 downwards.
CACCCCATCAACTTGCTTCCAAATACCAAGCCTATCAATAAGCCTCCATATCACCTTTCAAAGGTGGAAAGAGAAGAAGTTGAGTGCCAAGTATAGGAGCTACTTGAAATGGGTCTTATACAACCAAGTCAATCTCCCTTTGCTTCTCCTGTTCTCTTAGTCAAGAAGATGGATGGTTCATTCCGCATGTACATAGATTATTGGGACTTGAACAAGGCCTCTATCAAAAATAGGTATCCAATACCAATGATTAATGATCTCTTGGACTAATTGAAGGTTGCCAAGCTCTTTTCAAATATCAAATTGCGATCGGGATACTACCAAATACGCATGAAGGAGGGGAATGAATACAAGACTACATTTAGAAGTGAGAGGGGATTGTATCATTTCATGCATTAGGGAAAAAATGAACTCACAAATGGGCCCTTAAAAATAATATAGTTTAAGATGTGGGCCTTTTGGATTGTCCAATAGGAAGGCTAGATGTTGACATCCATGGAGGGTGAATCTTCTCTCTTCAAATCTTGGGTTTTCTATTAAAAAAAGGGGTAGTGAGGGATTTAAAAAGAGGGAGAATGTATATAAAATTTGAGTTTCTCTCATCTTGTATTTCTCCCCTTTTTTTGGAGAATTTTCAATTTCGGTTTTTTCCCACTCACGAAATCAGTTTGACCCAAAAGTTGAGCAATAGACCACTTTCCCTCTCTTCTCTATAGTTGTGAATTTTTGTCTCCATTGAAGCTCCCTGTTGAGAGTAATTAGGGTTTTGAGCATTCTGCTTACCTCTACACTTTCTTCTCCATGCAGCTCTAGATTTTGGTAAAAATACAAGTGCCCATCTCTCTTTGCATTTTCTCTTGTTTGCTATTTTTTCAATAGGGTTTGATGTCGTTTCTTACTGTTATTGTTGTTTTATTGTAGAGGTTATTTGGGGCAGGAGACAGAAGTGCTCATCTCTCTCTCTCTCTCTCTCTCTCTCTCTCTCTATGTGTTGTTTATATTTTATATTGTGTTTTCAATAGAATTTGATGTTGGTTCTAATTGTTGTTTTCTTGCAGAGTTCATTTGGAGCAAGAGACAAAGATGTTAATATCTCTCTCTGTTTGGTTTTTTTTTTTGTTGATATCTTTTTAATACAACATAATGTTAGTGCTAACCCTTGTTGTTGTTTTATTGCAGAGATTATTTTGGGTGACATTGCATAAGTACTCATCTCTCTGTGATTCTTTTGTGTTAGATGATATGGATCTCTGGAAGTCAATGGTTCAAAAATCCTCTGCTTTATTGGTCCTATGTGTCCATTTGGATCTCCATGCTAATTGGCAATGATCCATGAAACTCTTGTATCATATTATCCATATAACAATGTGTTGAGTCTTAGAATATCTCAGGTGTCAATCCAATGTGCCTATTAATATTTCATGCCATGTGGTTGCTATCCTTGTAACAACTACTCTATAATACCCACATTTCATACAATTTATTGAGTCAAATCGCACTCCTCTTCATTATAATAAAATTTATTTTGGCAAAATTCTTTGAGTATTATTGTGCTATTATTTTCATTATATTTCATGTAAATGGTATGATTAAAGTGATGCCTTGAAATTGAATCTATACTTTGTGTCATATCCACATGCGTTTCGATATCGATGTTTATGTTTGTTTAGAAAAGTGTAAACATCTCTTAATTCCATGTTAATTTGTATGGTATATTGGTTACTAGATAGACTTAAAATGCTTATTATTTAGGGGTTAGTACATACTTCTTTACATCTAATGCGTAGGTTATAATGCGTGAGAGAAGAACAAGAATTCTCTCGATAGAAGTATGTAACAAAAAAGATGAAGAAGGGAATTGGATCACTGATACGTATCATTTCTCATATTGGATACATATGCGTCCAAGTATGAAGGGAGCTTTTAGGGTGAAAGCATCTACAATTGCAGATGTATCAAAGCACTAGAAGGGTAAAATTTTAGCTCTCAGACAAAGGAACGTTGATTCTCACCTTGTAATAGAGGCGTTTGTATAACATGTATTCATGCAAAAACAAATACATATTGCGTCCACTGTGCCCTTTCAACAAAACATTGCAAACAATAAGTATTTGCAACTCATTGAGAATTAGAAATTTCATTATACCTATATAACAACTTGTCTCGTATTTACAAAAGTATACCCTTCAGATTGCTGTGAGTGGCAAAATGTTGAGAGTTTCACTAGTTCTTTTAAGTGTTACCACCCCGAAATTGGTAGATTGCTCTTTGAGGGGCATACAGCTAAGCAGCTCGTAGAGGACCTTGTTTTTTTCTATGACTCCAAGTACATATTGCCCAAGGGGGGTCGAGAACATGGATGTGCATCCAATGATGGCAGAGATTGGAAGATATGATGGCACAAGCTTAGATACAATGAGTGCCATCATAGCAGCACGAGAGCATATTACCTCGGTTGAAGAAGATTACCTTGTTTTGAATGCTAAATTTGAAGCACTATAGCATGATTTGTTCAAACCAAGGCGCCAGCTTCCCACCAAGGAGTTTGTAGATCCCTCTGCCCAAAGAGGTGCCTCACTGACACATGAGGAAATGAAGATACAAGATGATCTAGAGAAGGTGAGATTTCTAAGTACCATATATTTTTATGGGATGAAACTTGATGGTAGGGTGCGTTGGGTCCCCCAGAGTCCACTGGTGAAATCTTGGCTAACAATGATGCCTCCAACTACCCTGTCCGAAGTCTGGCGTTTGGGGCCACTTTCTGGGTCCCTCGGAGTCCATCGATGAAATCTTGGCCATCATTTTTTGCCAAGATTATGGGTCCCCTGGAGTCCACCGGTGAAATCTTGGCCATCATTTTTTGCCAAGATTTCACCGGGTCCAAAAAGTGGCCCCAGATGCCAGACTTCGGACAGGGCAACTGCAGGCATCATTTTTAGTCAAGATTTCACCAGTGGACTTCGAGGGACCCGACGCACCCTACCATCAAGTTTCATTGCTTTTTGATAACTCTAGGTTAGTTGCTAAATATATTGTTTGATTTAACTTTGTCATTTCGGACATATTGTATATAGATGAGTTTTCATTAAGGCAAGGAGAAGCTCAACATGCAGATTGACAGAAGGATTCATCTCTGAAGGAGTACATTGGCAACCTCGTTGCAGACTTGGTGGTCTTTCATAAGAAGTGCTCACCAAGAGGGCAAGAAATAATCATGAAATTTCAAGCTTTGACCAAGTTTGGACATTTTTGAGTGATACCTGTGACATCTAGCTTGGAGAAGGTGGTGCTAATCAAGCGATCAAAGCTTCTTTACTTGTTTGATCAAACGTGTGGTGGAGCAATTGTGTGTGCTTGCTACATTAGGTGACCTTGCTAAAGTGTCAGATCCTCTTCTCCTGGAGAACGAGCTGAAGGGGGAGCGCATCATTTTTGAAGCAAAGAATGAACTTATATTTTCATCGGAAGTTGGCTCTTCCTCTCCACCAATGAAAAAGCCAAGGAACAATTGAGAGTTCTTTTTGGCTATCGGCTTTTTGTATCTACCATCACTAGTAGCCATCGCATGTATTTTTCTTGATGAATATAATATATTTTACTTTGTCCCTATAAATAAATATTCATTGAATAAATGTGTGGATCGTATAAGTGTGACGATAATGTGTGGTACATGAATGATACATTCGTATACATTAACATAATTCAACGCGTAGTATTGTACTTGTGATTGTGTAAGTGCGACGATAATATGTGATACGTGAATTACGCATTCGCATACATTAACATAATTTAACACATAGTACTACACTTGCGATTATGCATAAGCAATAACGTAACTCATATCCGTACGTATTACTACTTTGATGTGTTTGTGTGTTAAACAAAAATTAAGAGTGATGCATTTTAAGAAACAAAACAAAACAACTTTACTCAATTATTTGAATTCGGTACACATCGCATGAGATATTATGTATATATAAATAAATATTCCAATGTGACAAAGTATACACAAAATTTTTTCCTTCCAAGATGCTATGGTGCTATAACACTCATTACAAATCCTTGCATCATTAATCTCGTAACCTATGGAAGAGTCCCCTTGCCGTGTCGAAGCCGAATGATAAAGTTTATGTCTTTATCTGCGATTGTGACACGCCTTGCATGGATGGCCGCAAGTTGTGTATCATCGAACAAGTCGATAAGAAACCCCTTTGCAACTATTTGTAGGGTCTCCATAGTTGCAACAGTCCACCTTCCTACTACTCGGCCATCCTGCACTCGCGCCCAAAATCTTCCCATCCCTTTCAACTCCAAGTCTTGCATGACTTCTCGAACAACCTTATGAAAAGAACTTTGCGGGATGAGAAGCTCGTATCCGCGATGGATTCTCCTTACCTCCCAAAGGGTGACAATGCCCGATTTCCATCTCCTCTTCTTCAGTGGTGGTCCTTGTGCTCTATGGGGAGCACCTGTTGCTGCACTAGAGAAGGCTCCACCTTGTGCTCTAGGTGGTGAGCCTTGGCGTGAGGTATTCCCGAGGACGAAACGGCAACATGTTTGCTTGGTGCATGCCATGCAAGCTCGAGGAGGGCAAGATGGAGAAGAGAAAGAGATTGAGGATGTGAGAATGGAGGAAGCAAAGAAAGAACGATGTAAAAATGAGAAGAAGAATGAACTTTTAATCCATTTAAACCCTAAAACCGGGTTAATGCAGCTTCATACGCACTATCCATCATGTGATCGTAAATCCATAACCTTTTATTGGAATGTGATGAAACTTCACACGTGGACTCATTAGGTGGCCAAGAGCCCTCTTTTTTTAAAAAAAATTCTTGGGACCAGGGGTCTGCATGTATTCTTTTTTTCAATTTTTTTAAAAACCTAATGAGTGTGGGTGTGAAGTTTCGTCACTTTCTGATAAAGTTTAGTATTTTAAAAATTATCCCATACCAAAATTATGGATGAATTGATAATTGAGAACGCAACATCGTGACTACTGGCCCTTAGAAACTTCGCACCACATAGATTATACAGAGGCATCAGGAGTAAAGTTTGCAACAAGAAATGGCAAATTTTTGCATGTTTTTCCTATTGAAATTGAAAGTGCTAACAAAAACTGTAAGTAAGAATTGAAAATACAACGAAGATGCACAGTCAAAATTGAGAGCGAAGGACAAGAGTAAAATTTTAATTCATATTTTAAGGGTGCATAGAATAGTTTTGCACTAGGACATAGTCATATATCCAATGCACAAGGATAACACTATGCCAAAAAAGATAACATTACAAACTGTGTTCATTCCATTGGAATGAATGCATCCTTCACTGCTTGAAAATTTCTTACAAGTTGTAAGTCATTGGGAGTTACAGTGATGCACTTCTCATGTATTACACAACACTGAGCATTAGTCATCAAGTCAACTGAAAAGGCCTCTGCAGCACATTGTAGAGCATGAAGATATTCTTTTGTGAAGCGATCAGGTCTATCCTGACCTTGTGCCCAAAAACCACCTCCTCCTTTCTGTGTGGTAGAGGTCTTGCACAATCTCGCGAACAAGTCTCGAGAAACTCGCCTTTGGAATGATGAGATCAAAAGAGCATTGATACCTCCTAATTTCTCTCAAGGCCACTGTACCTGGCTCCCACTTGCATTTCTTCTAGGGATGCTGAGGAGGACCCTTGTGTAACGTGTCCACCTGTTCACTCGTAGGACACGTATTAGCAGCCCATCGGGAAGAGAGTCTAGAAAGTGCTGCCCGGCACTCCCACGGAATGTCACTAGATTTGCGATCAAGGTATTCTTGAGTCTGCCATGAAGCCAAAGCATTCTGACCATTCCCACTTAGGATCAACCTAAATCAAGATTTTCCTATTGGTCAAATTCTTAGAATGATAGCTAGCGTCAAACCCTAGGTAAACTAATTTATGCAGAAACATCAAGGTCGAAGCGGATCTATGCTGCATTTGGTTCAAGGAGAATGGGAAAGGAAAGGGATGCAAAGCTCGACCTCTCTGCCCGTAAGGCATAGTCCATTCCGTTTCCCTAAAACAGCATAAATCGAGACTCTAGTACTCTAGATTCTAGGTCAACGTTCCTTGCTGTCAAATTCCTTCGAGAAAAGTTCCCGGCCAACCGAGACCACCCTTCTCTAGGACAGACCCATGGCCACATCCACCGCACTTTCCTCAGGGTTGCTTTAGTTGTCAAATTACCTACCACATTTATTTTGACAAGCAAAAACGGCTTCCTTAATTAGCCAATTAATCACCAGTTCCTTCACGTAACTTATGTATAGACATAGAAAAACAATGTCAAACAAGTTCCTTTTCAACAATTGCTCTTATTTTTCAGTGTTTGGAATACATCATATATCCCAGCCCGTAGGCTAATCCATAATCCGCCCAAAGACAATCCATAATCCGCTCGAAGGCAATTTCAACAATCCTCAGGGATTGCTCTTCCAAGATTCCGCTCGTAGACTAGTATGCGGGCCTTGAGATCCAATCCCGAGTCACGTTGGCCTCTTGTGCAAGACCTGGAGGCAAGGGATTTACGGCCAGAGTCCCCCCTGGCACACAAGTGTCCTCCTGCTCCAAGTAGCACCTATGGAGAGACCTCTTGTGGCGGGTTTGGTCCATGTACCCGGCGCAGCTAACAACCCCCTTGGATAGGGTCAGGCTGACAATCGAGGGTAACTGAAGCTGCCTCTCCCTCCAGGCCTTCAACCTGAAGCATTAGTTATTTTTCCAGCAATAGATTCTTTGAGCAAAGAAGAACAAATAATGCTCCTAACTGTACAAACACAATCAATCCAGTGGTCGTTTATTTGGCCAACTGCTAAGGTGTGAATCCTTCTCCCCGAATGCATCCAGCATTTGATCCAGGATCAATTGTGACTTGGCAAGATCCCCAAGGGTTTTGTTGTTTGTTTACCCTTTTATCCTTGGGTTAGGGTTTACACCCTGTTAACCCAAATTAACAAACACCGTAGGTTCCTTAAACTAAGACAGTAAATCCTGGGCAACCTTGTCGTCCTAACTTGATTGGTCGATTTCTTGCTAGACGATACACAACTTCCCTAATTTGGAAAATCGGCCTCAAGGGAAGGTGATGTAGCAGGATGATTTCTCATCCTCAAGATAGTTTGACTTGAACTTAGGACTTGCCAACCTCGTTCTAAGGAGTGGCAATTCTCTTTTGTGATTTAACACAAAACCATGCGATGTTGCAACTTGTTGCATAGGAGTTGCATCTGACTTACCAGATCATCTCTCCCATCAAACAGCGTTCCTTGGTCAAGAAATACGTTTGGTCAAGATGAAGGGTTTGTGAGTCCTCTTGACCCAACCCAACCCTAACCATACTAGGCCGACAACGTTTGGCCCTAGGATTTCTAAAGTCAATCGGAAGTCTAGTATTAGGCCAATTTACCCTAGGGTAAAAACCCTAGATCATTGTTGTATGGGCATCCAATTAACCCTAACATTGCATGAATGTGGGTAGGATCTTTAGGATTGAAAATATTAAGTCGGTTTGCCGAGTGCGATACTAGGCAGAATTTTAACGTGGCTTAACTCTACCTAGTGCATTGAGGTGATTTTGCTTAGAAGAGATTCAAATAAATAAATTCAAGATACAACATTCCATGCAAATATGCAATTCGTTGACTTTTTCCTTCTATGCAACTATATAATGTACAATGACCATTTTTTTATTTCTTGCCTAAACTATAATTGTACATCAATAAGATTTTTCCTATAAACCCTTGGCCTAAACTATATAATGTACAATGACCATTTTTTTATTTCTTGCCTAAACTATAATTGCACGGGAGAACAGGCTTTATGGAAGCTTAAGATTAGAAGCTTCTAAGATTTTTCCTTTCTGTTAGAAATGTGGAGAGAGAAAGTGGATAATGGAGGAGATGATGATAATAATGATGATGAAGATGGTGTGGTTGATGTAGGCAGCAGTGTGGCATAGCAGGGTGGAAATGGTGGGCTGCAGCAATCATCCAATTCCTTCCTCTCTCCCCTTCCCAAGCTTCAAGGGGTGAGTCTTATAGGCTAAGGGGGGGGAGATAGCCACACACATGGCTCTTCATGCCTCCTCCCTCCCTCATGCACTCCACCACTCTAGCTTCTCTCCCTCTCACACTCCTCTCCCCTGCCATGCATCGGCTGAGGGGGAGGGGTTAATAGAATTTTTTTTTGCAAAATTCTTATCCATTATCCATTTTCCTTTCCCGTGAAGGGTGTTCCCGCGTGTGTTTGAGGGTTTCTAGCCTCGGCATCTTTCGCACAACGTGGGCTAGATTTTGATGATGCACGCAGAGTAAGTGCTTTGCCAAGGTCTTTTTGTCACGAGGAGGTTATTTTAAATTGCCCTTGCGAGAGATGTGCGGGGTTTTTAAGGTCGATTTAATATTTCAAGTGAAAATATTACATTCTCTCCCCCTTAGAGGAATCGAGATGTCCTCATCTCAAGAAGAACTGGGGGTATTGTTGGTTGAGAGTACTTTTATCCATCCAAGTGGCATCCTCTTCGGGATAATCTTTCCACTGGACAAAGTATTCTCTCAAGGTTTTGGATCTCAAATGCCTCTCCCTAACATCTAAGATCCTGTCAGGCCATAGCTCAAGGACTCCTTGGCTAGGCATTACAACTTGTTGATCATCAAGTACATGACTAGGGTTAGGTACATACTTTTTCAATAGACTGATGTGGAATACATTATGAACTTTTAGGTTTTCGGGGAGTCGCAGTCTATAAGGATTAGGCCCTAGGCACTTGAGGATCTTGTAGGGTCCACAATACCTTGGACTTAGCTTTTTGCATTCACCCAAGGATAGGGAATTCTTCCTTGGATGTACGCAAATGAAGACCATATCTCCTTCAGCGAAGGATCTATCTTGACGTTTTAGGTCTGCGTAAGCCTTTTGTCTATTCTTCGCGGCTTGGATGTCCTGTCTTATTGACTTGATTTGGTCATCCATATCTTCCAGCATCTGCTTTGAGGCTTCAACCCTCAAGGTTGGATCTGAAAAATTTAAAGGACTTCGACAATCGTGTCCATACAATGCTTGAAAAGGGGTCATCTGAATGCTTTGTTGGTAAGAAGCATTGTAGGCAAACTCAACCAGTGGCAAATATTGAATTCACTTTTTGGGTTTGCGACAGCAGTGTGCCCTTAGCATATCCTCAATGAGTTGGTTGACTCACTCCGTTTGACCATTGGTTTGGAGATGGTAAGCTGTACTGAAAGAGAGTTGAGTCCCAATGGCCTCGAAGATAGCCTTCTAGAAGTGTGATGTGAAGAGAGAGTCACAATCACTGATGATTCTTCTGGGTAACCCATGCAGTTTGAATATTTCCTTGATAAATAACCTTGTGATGTCTGAGGCTTTATAGTTTGTCTTAATAGGGATAAAATGTGCAACCTTGGTGAGCATATCAACCACAATCATAATGGAGTTGTATCCTCCCTAAACTTGGGACATGCCAACAACAAAATCCATACTAATGAATTCCCATTTCATTTGGGGAATGTCAAGTGGTTGCAATTTCCCTGGCATTTTGACATGTTCGGCCTTAATGCGTTGACAAGACAAACATTCAGTGACATATTTGAGAACGTCACCTTTGAGCCTTTCCCAATAATAGCTCTTTCTGACTGCATTGAGGGTATGTCTTGGCATAGCCAGGATGTCCTGAAAAAGGGGAGTCATGGGCTTCCCAAAGTGTCTTCTGCTTAAGTGACTGGCTTGCCGGTATACATAATCTCGTTCTATAGTAGATGAGTCCACTATTGATAGAGAATTCTAGATACTTTGCTTGTAGCTTTGGGTCTTGATCCTTGATGGGGATCTCCCTTAGCAATTTCTGATAGGTTGGATCATGGCATGCCTCTTCTCTAGCTAGCTCAAGGATTGGGTTGTTTGGCATGGATACCTTTGTGACTAGAGATCTGGCTGTTGATGGATCTTGCAAAATTGGAGAATTTAAAAATGCCTTGCGAGACTGACTGCATCGACAACTACATTCTCCTTTCCAGGCCGGTATTTAATTTCAAAATCATATTCCTCCAGCACTTCAATCCATCGATGTTGCCTCATATTGAGCTCATTTTGGGTAAAAATCCATTTAAGAATTTTATGATCCATCACTAAGGTAAACTTGCTACCCAGCAAGTAGTGTCTCCAGAGTTTGAGAGCATGGATGACAACTAATAGCTCCAGATCGTGGGTAGCATAATTCCTCTCATGGCTCATCAGTTTCCTCAAAGAGTATGCTACAGGATGACCTTCTTGCATAAGCACACATCCTAAGGCAAGTGTGTTGGCATCAGTTATCACTTCAAACTCCTTACCAAGGTCCAGAATTTTTAGGATAGATGCTGATACCAAGCTTTGCTTTAGTTTATCAAAGCTGGATTGTTCAACAGTTGACCATACAATTGATGTCTACTTCTTCAGTAGATCCGTCAGAGAGGCACTGTAATCAAGGCATAGTTTTTGATAAAGACCCTATACCATCCTGTCAGTCTAAGAAAACTTCGTATTTCTTTGATAGTTGTTGGTGTTGGCCACTCTAGAACGTCTCTGACCTTGGCCAGATCTATTGAAATTCCTTTCGCTGATACAATGAATCCAGATATTCAATCTGTCGCTTGAAAAATATACACTTCTTCTTCTTGGCATAAAGCTTGTGTGCTCTCATTGTTTCAAGAACAATGCGAAGTTGGGGTTCATGATCTTCTTCCTATTTGGAGTAGACTGAGGTATTGTCAAAGAATATGAGTATGAAGTCATCAAGATATGGCCTAAAGATAACTTGCATTAGCCTGTTGAAGGTGGCAGGAGCATTTGTCAGCCCGAATGACATGACCAGGAACTCAAAGTGTCCATATCTGGTGCTAAATGCCATCTTTGGGATATCCTCTTCCTTGATCCTCATCTGATAATATCCAGACCTGAGATCAATCTTGGAGATGATCTTCGCACCTTGAAGACGGTCAAGAAGTTCAATGGGATATTTGTTCTTAATGGTTGATTGATTCAACCCTCTGTAGTCAATGCATAGCCGAAGTGTTTCATCTTTCTTCTTCTGGAACAGCACTGGAGCTCCCCATGGTGAATTGCTAGGACGGATGTAGCCTTGGTCTAACAATTGCTTGAGTTGCTCCTTCAATGCAATTGTTTCCGGGATGGACATTCTATATGGACTCTTTGTAATTGGTGCAGCTCTTGGTGCTAGCTTGATTTCATGATCAACTTCCCTTTGAGGAGGAAGTTTTGTCAGCTCTTCAGAAAATACATCTGCGTACTCCTTTAGCCATGAAGGTTCTTCACTAGACTCCTGATTTTGATCTAGCTTATTTAGCTTAATCAAATAGACAGGCGGTCCCTTTCTAACTCCTTTAATTATCCAAGATGCTTTGGCCAGTTGAATTTTTGGCTTCCCAGCCTCTCCTTGAGTTGTGATCAATTCTCCTTCACAATTTCAAAAGGAAACTTAGCCCTTTCCATAGTGAATGTGGGCATCATTAGGTTTAAGCCAATCCATTCTGAGTAAGCACTCATGGATACCTAGGTTCATAACCTTGAATCTGACCAAAGTCGACTTTCCAGCCACCAATAGGAATTTCACCTTAGCAGTTTGCCTGGTACAAGTGACCTCACGATCATTTGCTAATTCCACAAGCAAGGTAGGTGCATCTTTTGTGGCCATTCCTAATCTTCTTGCATAGACTGGTGAGATAAAGGAATGTGTACTGCCACAATCAATCAAGGTTCTGAAGCCTTTACCTTCATAATCCGATGGAGTCTGAATCACCGAAAATTGGTGATTCGGCCCTTTCTTGTGAAGAGTAGCATGAATTGTTGCCCTCTCAAAGTCAGCTTCCATGGTTGGGTCTTCTTCATCACACAGCTCCTTGTTGGCAACACTAGAGGTTCTTTCTCTGGCCCTCACGGTGGATTCTTGGCCACGGACGGTTCCTTGAGATGGTCCTTGACATTGTCCTCCGCTAAGTTTGGGACATTGCCTTTTAAAGTGATCGGGCTTGTTGCAATGGAAGCAACGGAGATTGCGGCCATTACCTTGGGTAGAAACAAAATTATTGACAGTGTTGGTCCTAGCCTTCTTCCTTTGTCCCGGATTTTGGCCTTGCGGTCTCTTCGCCCGGGACCTATACACTCCTTTGTTCTGATCCTTGTAAGACCAAGTCTTGTTATTTCTTGGCCTAGTCTGCACCTCCTGTATTATGGGCATAGCTCAAATGAGTGCATCCTGAAGGTCTGTTGTTGGGCACATTGATTTGAGGCGGGTGTTTATATGTGGGTTTAATCCAGCACAAAACTTCAACACCTGTTGTGTCATATCCATTTGTGGCGCATGCTTCAAAAGAGAGATGAACTTTGAATAGTATGCGTCAAGAGATAAACCAAGCTATTTCAGCTCATAGAACTCGTTCATCTTCTGCATGCGGTAGGCAGGTGTAGATATCTTCCTCTCTTGCAGCTCTCTTTAGCTTCTCCCAAGTAACGGACCCTTTCGAGATCCCTTGGTCTTTGCACCGTTGCTTCCACCAAATTCTTTGCACCATTGCTTCCACCAAATTCTTGCTTCACTGGTAAGCTTCACCTTAGCGAGCATTGATTGGTTAGCGGGTGCAGTACCGACTGCTTCAAAATAATCCTCCATGGATTCGATCCAGATCTCGGTATCAGTTTGGACGATCCTTTCCTTACCATTGAATTCTGGTGGCTTGATTTGCTTGAGAAGAAACTTCTTCTCTTGAATCACGGCCATGCTTGTTGTAGGGGTCGGACTAGGGATTTGCACTTGCGGTTGTGCTTGGGCAATAAGATTCTTTACGTTAAAAACTTGCTAAGTATTTCCCACACTACTTTACATGCCTAGTTCAGCTTTCAATCAAGTGACCTAATCACTTAACTCTGTACCAACACTCACAACCATGACAGACATTGATAAAAAAAGTTTGTTTCATTCATATGGGCATAGCCCTTTCAAGTACAATTATTTTTGGGAAGATGGAACAAGCTGATACATTAATTTGGGGAGAATAAGATTGTGTTACATTCAGCTACAGGAACTGAGTAATAGTATGGATTGGGGTCATGGATTTTCAAGAATCGATAGGTCATTGGAAGATTAGGGTATCCTTTCCTTTGATACCCGTTCTTTTCATAACATCCCAACACCTTGATTCTGTTGGCAGGGATTATTCGAGTCACTTCCTCGTACACATACGTATTTTGCTTGACCTTTCGACCGCCGACTTGTAGGGTTGCGTTTGTGTGAGCTTCAACAAAGATGAACAGCTTCACGATCTTTAGGTCCTCCATCAACTTGATTCTCTTCAAGTTGGTCCGAAGGTACGCAAGTCAGTGGGCAGCTATGTAATAAATTCCTGAATCACCCATCTTCATTCTACGTACAGGGGCGAAGGATTGTAGATTCGGTCTAGGATATTCATCATACCTAGCCTTCGTGAGTAATCCAAGGCACGCATCACGGTCATAAACATAACGTGGAACACCAAGAATTTGTTCCATTCTTCGCGACTCTGTAGGTCAGCATCGATAAATAAGTAAGGAAATGTTCTTAACAACAACATTTGCTCTACTTCTCCTCATTAAGTTTCCTTGTAAATATTAAATCTCATTGGTTTGCTCTGATACCAACTGTAACGTGTCCATATGTTCACTCGCAGGACACGTCTTAGCAACCCATCAGGAAGAGAGTCCAGAAAGCACTGCTCGGCACTCCCACAGAATGTCACGGGGTTTACGATCTAAGTCTTTCCGAGTCTGCCACGAAGTGGAAGCATTCCAGTCATTCCCACATAGGATCGACCTAAATCAGGGTTTTCTTAGTGGTCAAATTCCTAGAACGGTAGCTAGCGTTGAACCCCAGGCAAACTATTTTACGTAAAAACGTCACAATCAAAGCGGATCCATGCTGCACTTGGTCCAAGGAGAATGGGAAACGAGAGGGATGCAAAGCTCGACCTCATTGCCTGTAAGGCATAGTCCCATTCCGTTCCTTGAAAATAGCATAAATCGGGACTCTAATACTCTAGATTCTAGGTCAACGTTTCTTGCTGTCAAATTCCTTCAAGAAAAGTTCTCGGTCAATCGGGACCACCCTTCCGTAGGACGGACCCATAGCCACATCCATCGCACTTTCCTCAGGGTTGCTTTAGTTGTCTAATTACCTATCACATTTAGTTTGACACGCAAAAATAACTTCCTTAATTAGCCAATTAATCACCGATTCCTTCACATAACTTATGCACAGACATAGAAAAACAATGTCAAACAAGTTCCTTTTCAACAATTGCTCTTATTTATCAGTGTTTGGAATACATCATATATCCCAACCCATAGGCTAATCCATAATTCGCCCGAAGGCAATCGATAATCCGCCCGAAGGCAATTCCAACAATCCTCAGGGATTGCTCTTCCAAGATTCCGCTCGTAGACTAGTATGTAGGCCTCAAGATCCAATCCTGAGTCACGTTGGCCTCTTGTGCACGACCCGGAGGCAAGAGAGTTACGGCCAGAGCCCCCCTGGCACCCAAGCGTCCTCCTGCTCCAAGTAGCACCCACGGAGAGACCTCTCACGGCGGGTTCGGTCTACGTACCTGGAGCGGCTAACAACCCCCTTGGTTAGGGTCGGGCAGACAGTCTGGGATAACTAAAGTTACCTCTCCCTCCAGGCCTTCAACCTGAAGCATTAGTTATTTTTTCAGCATTAGATTCTTTGAGCAAAGAAGAATAAACAGTGCTCCTAACTATACAAACACAATCAATCCAGTGGTCATTTATTTTGGCCAATTGCTAAGGTGTGAATCCTTCTCTCCGAATGCATCCAGCATTCGATCCGGGATCAATTGCGACTTGGCAAGATCCCTAAGGGTTTTGTTGTTTGTTTACCCTTTTATCCTTGGGTTAGGGTTTACACCCTATTAACCCAAATTAACAAACACCTTAGTTTCCTTAAACTAAGACAGTAAATCCTAGGCAACCTTGTCGCCCTAACTTGATTGGTCGATTTCTTGCTAGATGATACACAACTTCCATAATTTGGAAAATCGGCCTCAAGGGAAGGTGATGTAGCAGGATGACTACTCATCCTCAAGATAGGAGTCGCATCTGACTTACGGGATCATCTCTTCCATCAAACGGCGTTCCTTGGTCAAGAAATACGTTTGGTCAAGATGAAGGGTTTGTGAGTCCTCTTGACCCAACCCAACCCTAACCATACTAGGCCGACAACGTTTGGCCCTAGGATTTCTAAAGTCAATCGGAAGTCTAGTATTAGGCCAATTTACCCTAGGGTAAAAACCCTAGATCATTGTTGTATGGGCATCCAATTAACCCTAACATTGAGTGAATGTGGGTAGGATCTTTAGGATTGAAAATATTAAGTCGGTTTGCCGAGTGCGATACTAGGCAGAATTTTAACGCGGCTTAACTCTACCTAGCGCATTGAGGTGCTTTTGCTTAGAAGAGATTCAAATAAATAAATTCAAGATACAACATTCCATGCAAATATGCAATTCGTTGACTTTTTCCTTCTATGCAACTATATAATGTACAACGACCATTTTTTTGTTTCTTGCCTAAACTATAATGATTGACAATTTAGGGCTACTTGTATGAACCCTACGTTGAATTACATCAATAAGTATATCTATAAACCCTTGCCCCAATGCATTGAATTCATGATTTAACATGAAATGCACCCTTTTCTAAAACAACTTCGGTAAAAGAAGTCCATGCATGAGAGAATGTCATAAGACTATTATTGACTTACTCCGTTTTACGGCACTTGACTTAAAATGCAAGCATCCTCGCATGCAACATGCAAGTTCATGGTTTCCTTTTCATGCAATGCAATTCTTTGGACAACATTCAATGGCGTCTAAGATTAACATTTATACGAATCATGTCCATGGATTTAAATCATAAGTGCAACATGCGACAAGCTCTATCCTTCTTAGCACGATCCCTCTTCTAAATTTATGCATTATACATTCAAGGAGGTTGCAACTTGGAAGTGCAAGCATTTTTCAAAGGCATGACATGCACTAACTTCGTAAACGAATGGATAATTGCGTTTAAAATTTCCAATTGTATTTAGCTCGACTACGTGTATTAAAGACATGCTTAAATGCATTCTTTCCATGAGAAATCAATTTCTAAGAACCTGGGCATTGAGGTTCGGGGTGTTATCCACACGCGAACTCAGAGTAGAAGCTCCCGCGTGTGTGCCTCTCGCCATTTTCTTGGGAGCCATTGACGAGTCAAATTCCGGTTCAGCAACTCCTCTTGGGTTCTTTATGCATTACAAATCCCTTCTGACCGATATCTTCTTTTTCGCACAGACACGGCCTTACAGTCGTGGTTTTAAGAAAAACCCGCAATGCATGGGAGAACAGGCTTTAAGAAAGCTTAAGATTAGAAGCTTCCAAAGAAGCTTCTAAGCTTTTGCCTTTCTGTCAGAAATGTGGAGAGAGAAAGTGGATGATGGAGGAGATGATGATAATGATGATGATGAAGATGGTGTGGTTGATGTAGGTGGCAGCGTGGCGGGACAACGTGGCATAGCAGGGCGGCGATGGCCGGCTGCAACAATCATCCGATTCCTTCCTCTCTCCCCTCCTCGAGCTTCAAGGGGGGATTCTTATAGGCTAAGGGGGGGGATAGCCACACACGTGGCTCTTCATGCCTCCTCCCTCCCTCATGCACTCCACCACTCTAGCTTCTCTCCCTCTCACACTCCTCTCCCCTACCATGCATCGGCTGAGGGGGAGGGGTTAATAGAAAAAAAATTTGCAAAATTCTTATCCATTGTCCATTTTCCTTTCCTGTGACGGGTGTTCCCGCGTGTGTTTGCGGGTTTCTAGCCTTGGAGCCATCTTTCCTATATAAGAGATGTAAGAACTCAATGAATAAGATAGAAAGTGACACCCTGTTTTATATAATCCTAAATTGTAAGACTCATTCACATAGATGCACACTCTCTCTTTCTCTCTTAAACTATAAATTGCATTCACACTGAACACATTGTTCATCTTACTATCTTAGCTCTCTTTGAACCCATTTCTGCCTTGTGTCGAAGCCTTGTTTCTAGCCACTTGGCATGGTTTTCTTTAGCACTTGAGTCTTCATAATGCACTCTTTTAGTGGCACGACGTGATTTCATCATGTCTGCAGCCGATTCATAAGCACTTTCATTTGCTCTCTTTTGCGAGAGTTTAGCTTCATCCACTACTACATTCCTATACCACCAAGATAGCAATTGGATCATTGGATTTCTACCATTCACCCCTCCACCATGATTAGTTTTTCTTTGGTATGCACCATGCGCTATCTAATGTGAATTTTCCATCCCTTGTGTGGGGACGAAATTCCAATGCTTCCCTTTTCTACAAAGTATGGCCCATGTGCCTCAAGGATATGCTACAAAGATACATATTACACATGAGTAAATAGTTTATACAATTCATACAATTTTAGAATATTAACTTAGTACACACCATGTAATGTGTGATAGAGCTTTTGCCCCATGTTTATGTAGAAGCTATGCACAGCATTGATAAATTCTTGCTTATCTTCATTGTTAAACACCATCTTGTGAAGTAAGGAAGCCAATTTGTTAAGACTTATCCAAACCTTAGCTTTGGCCAACCTTGTTTTTCCTCCATTACTTCGATCAAGAACTGCAAAATGCAATTTTTTCCACCCATCGTAGTCTTGCGGCCTACAAACCATGACATTCCCTTCCTCATTGATGGGTGACGAGAGAGACTTTCTAGCCTTTGCTCCTCAAAATCAAGGATTTTTTGGCAAGTTACTAGATTTTCCTGATCTCTTCTCATCTTTTTCAATAGTCACTTAATGCTTGTGTAGCCCAATTTCTGATAGCACTCGCTCCACATTCCTACACATTGCAATGGTTTCTTTTTCTGGTTGCATCCTATAAGAAAAGCAAATGTATTCATATACAAGTTTCTCCATGATTCTAAAAAAAAACATGCAATGAAAAAATGTGAATACGATCCAATGGAATGTTGAAGATGGGCTTCCAAAGGGGATCTTCTCTATTGCGCGTCGGCGTAGCATTTATCACCCTTTGCTAGTTCTTCTTTCTGTCCTTTCCTTCCACCCTCTCTGTCAAGCAATATAGGCATGGATTCTTTGTATTTGCACCATTGGAGATTCCACACATGCATTTTAAAGTTTTCAAGTCTCCTGCAAGATGCCATTCAACCAAGTATTGATCATACCCTTCAACCGAGAGCATCTCACCATGTTCCTGATGATCGATGATGCTTGGAATGTTTGTGTGCATAAAGAATAGCTACATCACCTCAAATGTTTCCTTAGAAACTTCAAATGCAGTGAGCCACCACACATGGCACTTGGATTGAACACTAAAGTTCCCTGGGTTGTTCTTGTCGAATTGTAAAGCTTTATTCATCAGAGTTACACTAAATCTTTCAAGCTTTACTCCTTTGACGACCTCACTTTCATCTAATTTTATAAGAAACTATAATTTACCATTACATTTCTCAATAGACATATTGTGGTACATTACCATTGCCAACTACACCTTGTACAAATCTAAATAGTAGTTGTTGAGTTTGCTGAACTTCACCTCATATGCATTTTTGGTCCCAACATTTAGTGTTTCTATGCATTGAATATGCATGGGATCTCCTATCAGCTCCAAAACCTTTGTATTAAGTTGCCGTCGAGTCTCTATTAACTTTGAAGGTTGAGGAAGAGGCACGATTCTATTTCTCTTCAACATGTGACCAAACCCAACCTTCACACCTTTAAATATATTTGAGTAAGTCGTTGTGCTAATACTGGCCATGTCACAAATAGATTGTGCATCCACATCTAAGAACTCTTTTGACACATCTTTTAATGTGCACTCAATCACCTTTTCCTTTACAGCCTTAAACTTAGGATTGCTCAAAGTGTTTTCCAATGTACTTGCCTTCAGCAATCTACTAATACACGATCCAACCCCACCCTCACCTAAGTTTTTTTTCTGAGCTACCTTACATGCTTTGATACGTCACTTCCAGTGGCCGCTATTCACAATTAACTCATTGATTGGCTTCTTCTTTTGTTTGCATTCTTGTGTTAGCTTGTTGTTGATCTTTCTCAAGTCGTCCAATTGTGCCTTTGCCTCCTATTGTCAAGATTGTGGGAGAGAAGGAAGGAGTCTTACTTCTAGCTTTCTTACTTGCACAATGGGGGAATACACACACAGGTGGAGGCTGAAAACAGTTTTCCTCTTCTTAGTTGTGTAAGCCAAAAGAACTCTAGTACAAGGAAATAGAAGAACCCTATATATGGGTCTCAAAACCAAACTCAACTAACTAAGGTGGCATACTAACTGAGCCACGAAGTAGAGTAGATAAGGATAGCTGTCATCTAGCTATTATTCATGAGCGGTGTACCAACCGCATCTGCACAACTGACACGTCGGTGACATAAATGCACAACGGTCACCCTGGCATATCACGAGTGGAGCTCGATATCTCAACACTCCCCCTCGAGCTCAATCCCAATTCCTGCACACCAAGCAGGTCTCTGAACTTGCGCAGCTTCTCTGCGCCCAATGCCTTTGTGAATATGTCAGCTACATGATCCTCTGTGCTGACATAAACTAGATCAATAAGACCTAGTAAAACCCTCTCTCGCACATAGTGATAATGCACCTCAATGTGCTTTGTTCTAGCATGATAGACTGGCTTATTTGCCAAGTTATACTACTCATGTTGTCACAATAAATGACAACTGGCCCATCTGTAGGCTGATGCATATCATAAAGTAGCTTATGCAACCAAGCTACCTCACATGCAGCCATTGATTCGCCCCTGTACTCAGCCTCTGTGCTGGATAAGGCAACTGTAGGCTGTTTCTTGCTACTCCAAGTGATTGCAGCACTCCCAAAAGAGAACACATATCCATAGTAGATCGTCTATCAGAAATGCTACCAGCCCGATCAGCATCAGTGTATCCATGCAATTGTATCTGAACCCTAGTCTCATAAAATAGTCCATACTGCAATGTGGACTTCACATACCTGAGTATGCGTCTAGCCGCATCCAAATGCGGTTTCCTTGGAGCCTGCATAAACTGACTTACCAATCCAATAGCATAGCTCAAATCTGGCCTGGTAATAGTCATATAAATCAAGCTTCCTACTATGCGTCTGTACATAGTAGGGTCTTCCAGAAGCTCACCTGCATCTGTGCTCAGCTTCACATTCTGCTCCAAAGGAACTGAAATAGGCTTACAGCCTGTCATCCCATATTTGGACAGCATGTCCAATCCATACTGCCTCTGCAAGAGCTGTATCCCACTTGGTGATCTAATCACCTCAATGCCCAAGAAATAACGCAGCTCTCCCAAATCCTTCATCTCAAACTTCTGCTTCAATAGCATTTTCACATGAAGGATATCTTCATCACTGTCACCTGTCATAATCAAATCATCAACATAAATGACAAGTAGCATAATACCTTTCTTTGTTTTTCTCACATAAAGTGAGAAATCTGCCTTGGAAATCTGAAAGCCAATAGTGACAAGATACTATCCTATCTTGTCAGACCATGCTCTAGGTGCTTGCTTCAAGCCATACAAGGCTTTCTTCAACCTGCAAACAAACTCAGGATCAACAGCATGCACATAACCTGGTGGCTGCTCCATATAGACCTCTACTTGCACATCACCATGCAAGAAGGCATTCTTTACATCCATCTGATGTAAAGACCATCCCTTTGATGCATCCATAGCAATGACTGCTCTTACAGTTGCCATCCTTGCAACCGGACTGAATGTTTCTTCATAGTCAATGCCATATGTTTGTGCATACCCCTTGACTACTAATCTTGCCTTGTATCTGTTCACAGAACCATCTGCATTGTGCTTCACCTTATAAACCCACTTACAGCCAATTGCATTCTTACCTTTAGGCAAAGGTACCAATTCCCATGTAGCATTTGCTTCCAAGGCATCCATTTCTTCATACATGGCTTTCTCCCATTTTTCTTTTCCCATGGCTTGCTCAAAAGAAGTGGGTTCTGGTTCCTGTATCACTTTGACCATATATGCATAGTGAATGGCTGTAAATCCATCATATTTCAGCCTATCCACAGAATACCTAGCTCTCATAGACCTGTGCAAAGTAGGTTCACTCCCAGGTGCTCTCAAAACATCCCTGGTCTTCCTTACTCCAGGTGTAACAATAGAAGGAATACCCAACTCATCATCAATGCTCTGTTCTGAGCCACTGGATTCACCATCCACATAAGAGTGACCTGCATTCACATCAACCATGGGTTGATCAACCTTCTCTTTTCCTTTTCGTGATACCTGCATACCACTATCTGCATTGCTTTGAGAAGATTCTCCTGATCTCAATCTGCCTGTCCATGGCGAAGAATGTGAACCACTGCTAGAGGACGCTCCAGGTCCACTAATATTTTGTGACTGCTGCTGTGAATTCTGTGCAGCATTACCATTTTGTGCATCTACATCATCAGTCACATTTACTGGTTTATACCAGCTACTCATCTCATCAAAAACAACATCTCTGCTCACTGTAAACTTACGAGTAGAAGGGTTATAGCATCTATACCCTTTTTGCTGCAGAGAGTAACCAATAAAGATGCACTTCTCAGCTTTTGGATCCAACTTGGATCTCAACTCATCTGGCACATGTACATAGGGAATGCAACCAAAAATTTTCAAATGAGAAATATCTGGTTTCCTACCAGTATACCTCTCCTCTGGAGTCATCCCATGTATTGCTGTAGTGGGAGTCCTGTTCATTATATAGACTGCTGTAGCAACTGCTTCAGCCCAGTAAAAATCTGGTAAGTCTTTTTCGTTGAGCATGGCACGAGATACCTCTCCAATATGCCCGTTTTTCCTTTCTGCAATTCCATTTTGTTGTGGGGTATGACTGCATGAATATTGCTGCTTTATGCCATGCTCTTGCAGAAACCTTGCAAACTCATTTGAGAGGTACTCTCCCCCTCCGTCTGACCTTAGGCATTTTATTTGCAGACCTGTTTCTTTTTCAGCCATAGCTTTAAGAGTTTTGAAATGCCAAAAAACTTCACTTTTCTTTTTCATAAAATACACCCAAACTTTTCTGCTATAATCATCAATAAAAGTGACAAAATAATGACAGCCTCCAAGAGATGCAGCTTTAGTAGTCCACACATCAGAGTGGATTAATTCCAATGGCTTCTTACTCTCTTGAACATGTCTAGGAAATGGTTTCCTTGCCTGTTTTCCAAATTGACAGGCTTCACATACCTTATGCATTTCTACAACCTTGAATTTAGGCAATCCTGCAACAATATTTTGGGCCTGCATTGATTTAAGTCATTGTACATTAACATGACCAATGCATTTATGCCAGATATCAATATCTGCAACTACACCGATCCCATGTGCAAACATTGCTGCACTCAATTCAGGCATGTCTGCATCCAATGCAAACATTCTGCCCTTCTTCTTTCCTTTTGCTATCAAGCGACCTTTATTTTTCATATCCTCAACAAAGCATCCATGAGGATTAAATCTGACCCGCAAGCCCTGCTCAACCATTTGACCAACAGAAACCAGATTCTTGGTGATATTCGGGACATGAAATACATCGGACATGTATTTCTTTTTTCCATCCTGCATAGACAAAGGAATTTTTCCAATCTGCATAATAGGATGTGCAGTATCATCACTAGTCTCCACAAATCCTGGTTTTTCCATTTTCCTTACATCCTCCATCCATTCTGCATGACCTGTCATGTGGTTTGATGCACCTGAGTCAACATACCATACATCGTTGCTTTCTTCTGCACTTGTCACAGAATTGTTCATGTGCTGCACCATAAACAAATGCTCATTTCTGTCATCACCCTGTCTACTAGAAGATGCATAATTCCCTTGTTGCAATTTTCCATTCTTGATGTCATTCTGCTTTTTATAGCAGTCTTTAGCCATATGACCCATTTTACCACAGTAGTAGCATTCAACATTGTTGTTTGCATTTTGGCCTCTTTGCCATCCACCACGACCTCTTTGGCTCCCCCTGCCTCTAGAGCTACCACATCCTCCTCCATAGGACTGGTTTTCTTGAGTTTGCTGCATATTCTGATTTCTACCACAGCCTCCAAATCGGCCTCCTCTACCTCTGCCTCTACCTCTTCTAGCATTTGAGTAGAAGACAGCTTCTTTTGAAGTTCCTCCTGAAGAAGATGCACCACCATTTCTCTGCTCCTCAGAATTTAGAAGAGCAATCAACTCCTCAAAATCAGGAAATCTTTCATGGACGGAAATGGATGTTCGGAACTGTGCATAATCCTTTTCTAGACCATTCAAGGTCACAGAAACTAAATCATCATCTTCCACTGGCGACCCAATGGAAGCAAGTGCATTTGCAATCTTCTTCACCTTCATGTGGTAGTCGTTGATGCTCATATTTTCTCTTTGTACATTGTGCAACTCTTGCTTGAGCTCCATTTTCCTGGCTTGCGTATTTGTGCTATACATTTTTGACAAAGTATCCCATGCCTCCTTTGGCGTACTTGCATCTTGAATATGCACAATCATAGAGTCTCAAATGCTAATAGACAGCCAGTACATAACTTTCCTGGCTCTCTCATGCCATGCTTTAAATACCTGCATTTGCTATTGATTGGGAACATCAGGAAGAACTGGTTCTTCTTCATTTCATGCAACAAATTCCCAATATCCTTTTCCCATAAGGAAATTCATCATTCTAAACTTCCATGCTTGGAAGTTGTTATTGTCAAGCTTTTCAGTGACAATCTGTGAAAGAGAATCAGACGCCATTACAGAACACTGCAAAAAATTGTGTCACTGCAAAGAACATGGCAAATCTGCAAAACTGGTAAAAGTGGTATTTGACCACACAGTCACTTCCTAGTGACAATTTTGCATATACAGGAACCAAGGATGATTCTATAACTCCCAATGTCTCTGCACATGAGCATACAATGCAATATCTGTGGTAACTTTTCACCGACCTGTAGAACAGTGGTCGCACAGCATAAAACAGGGCTTTTTCCTGAGTGCGTGCAGAAAACTTCCGTCTCCAAAACAGGCCCCGAAATGGCCTCAAATTAAAAAAACAGGGTCGCCGAGGGCTAAAGCCTTTACCTGTAGCATATACTGCCATCTTGCTTCACCGCGAAGGGCGTCTCAACCTGAGACAATGCACTCTTGCAATTTCCGGTTGTGCTGCCTGCAGAGATCTGCTCCCAAAACAGAAAATGAAAGCAACACTGCTCCTCTTACCAGAACACCACGAGCTTGGCTTGCTTTCTTGAGCTCCTTACCACGAACAAGACTCTGATACTATGTCAAGATTGTGGGAGAGAAGGAAGGAGTCTCACTTGTAGCTTTCTTGCTTGCACAATGGGGGAATACACACACAGGTGGAGGCTGAAAACAGTTTTCCTCTTCTTAGTTGTGTAAGCCAAAAGAAGTTTAGTACAAAGAAATAGAAGAATCCTATATATGGGTCTCAAACCAAACTCAACTAACTAAGGTGGCATACTAACTGAGCCACGAACTAGAGTAGACAAGGATAGCTATAATGTAGCTATTATTCATGGGCGATGTACCAACCGCATCTGCACAACTGACACGTCGGTGACATAAATGCACAACGGTCACCCTGGCATATCACGAGTGGAGCTCGATATCTCAACACTTATATGAGATACCAATGTCATGGATAGTGTCTTGCATTGAAATAATTTGATTGTTTTGTTGAATTATAGTGTCATTTATCTGTACCACTTGTCCTATGAGCTATTGTATATGAAGTTGATGTGCAACGATCACATCATAGCAATTTTTTATGGTTGCTTGGCAAGTTGTAAATACTTGGAACACCTGATCATTGAGCCGCCTAGTATAACCGAGCAACCCATTTGCACCCTCGCACACATACTTCAACAAATTTGAGATTCTTTATAAAGTTGGAGGTCTATTGTTTAAGGGGTCAATTGGGTAGATTCCCCCATCAACCCACAAATCCACATGTTTCAATCCCATTTGCATGTAACTCTGCAAAACCTGAGGGTTGATACTGGTGCGCTGGGTTCCTTTGAATAATGGGGCATATTCAATCTCTACCTCAATATGCAGCTCCTTCTTTCCTGTATTCATTTTACTATTAATAGAAACGGGAGACTACTTGGTTGTCATAGGAGGTAGAGTGGAGATGCACAGAGAGGCACACAAAGGTACCAAGGGAAAGGAGGGTGTAAGTAATTCACTCTATTAATGAAGGTTGCATGAACATAGAGAAGAGATCACAATGGAGCCATGAGAGAGTATAGATATGGGGAAAAATAGCTCGGAGGGTAGGGATGTCCAAGACTTTTAGTATTTTAGACATTTCTATTTTACCTACAAAACCATCTCCAAAAAACACAAAATTTGACCAGTTTGTTTGTTTTTTACCAAAAGTTAGAATATAAAAAATCCCCAAAATATCTTAAAAGGAACTTCCGAAATTCCATTTTCCTTGTTCTCGATTAAAAAATCAATTACCTCGTATCTACTAATCATTTTGCATTGAAAACGAAGCACCACACTCCCATAACTAACTCCTTTTTTAATATAAAATTTGGTTGAAAAATACTTATTGAATGAGGAGAGAGAAGGAATCTGAGTATATCTTTGTAGACAATATAAAAAAGGCAAAACAAGATTGCAAAAGTGGAGATAGAAAAGGATTATTTTACTATTCTTCTCTCCTCTTTTCCACGTTTTAAGGAGGAGAGAGGGCAGGGGCTAAAAGGCCCATTTGTGAGTTCATTTTTTTCCTAATGGCTATGCCCTTTGGTCTTTCAAACGCTTTAGCCACATTCCAAGCTTTAATGAACAAAATACTTCAACCACTTTTGTTCAAGACATTTTTGGTGTTCTTTGATGACATATTGATACATAGCAAGGACAAAGAAGAGCATTTACAGCATGTTAGAGAAGTTTTTGACATATTGAGGAGTCACAAGTTGTTTGCTAAAGTAACCAAATGCACATTCATGGCCAAAGAAGTAGAATACTTGGGACATATTGTTGGAGAAAATGGCATCAAGGTTGACCCAAAAAAGGTCCAATGTGTGAAAGATTGGCATACTCAAACAAATACTACTTCATTGAGGGGTTTTCTTGGTTTGTCTTCTTTCTACCGAAGATTTATCAAGATTTATCTACCGTTGATTGATAGGTTAAAGAAAGAAGTTTTATTTTGGGATGAAATAGCCGAAAAAAGCATCAATGAGCTAAAGCAACTCCTCATTTCAGCACCTATATTGGTTTGTCCCGACTTTTCTAAGGTCTTTGTGATCTATGCGGATACTAGTGGGAGAGTTTTGGGGGCTGTCTTAGCCCAAGAACATGGTGTCGTTGCATACGAGAGCAAAAAATTTGATAAAAAAGAGAGGCAAATGTATGTATATGAGCAAGAGATGCTAGTTATACTACATGCATTTAAAAAATGGCATCATTACCTCTATGAAAGTCACTTTAAATTGAAAAGTGACCATAGGGTGTTGAAGTACTTCCTCTCTCAGCCCAACTTGTCTCCTAAGCAAAGAAGGTGGCTACCAACTTTTCAATCATATGATTTTGAGATAGCATACACAGCTAGAAAAGACAATGTAGTGGCGGATGTGCTCTCTAGGATGTGGGCATGTAATGTATCTACCGTCTCCACTATATATAAAGATTGGATAAATGATATACAAGAGGAATATATGATGGAGGAGCATGCTGCCACAATAATGCAAAAATTACAGCAAGGGGTAAATGAAGAATATCCAAACTTCAAATTGCATGATATACTTTTATGGTACAAGGGGAAGGTCTACTTGATCCCTCAAAGAAACTTCAGGGACTGAAAGTGTGAGGTGCCTCCTCCAACAAATCTGGAGGAGTCCTCTAGTAGTCGACTGAAATTCATATCCATGCACATCACCATCCCATCTCCCTCCCATGGGAAACCTTGGACTTAGTTGAACATGGGAATCTCAGTTCTACTTCACAAGGGAAGCGTAGACAAGTCACCCCTAATAACAATCTAACACCCACCTAAGAAAGACCACTTTGTAATCAATCAAATGCAAGAGTGAGGTTAACACCACACTTGGTTCAAAGAGAGTGAGAGACAGGGGAGAGTGTAACTCGATCCCCCTACCCATAAGGTAAAATCTCAGCTCTAGCCCCCTAAAATAGTAATAAACCTAGTAACTAATCCTACCGCTATTGGGAGGGTTGTGATTTAATCAGCTCTATCTAGTATTTGAAAGTTACCCAACTTATCGGGTCCACCCCAGCCCCCCCCCCCAGAGATGTCTTCCATACAAAGACAACATCCAACCTAGGATAGGACCTTCCAATCCCTCAGGATTGGGATGTATGTGATTGCACTCCATTCGTGATCAATAGGGAATTTACTAGCTCAGATCCCCTCTACACTTCCTTGAGCCTCCGGAGTCATCCTACATAACAGGGGCACTTACCACTCAACCCTTTGCTCTCTTAGATGCTCGAGTAATCAAAAACCAAAAACACCTACCTCCCTCGGGAGCGTAGGACCCCCACCCGCAGGTAAGTTTTTTCACACTCCGCAGAGTGTAAGGTAGTATTGGGTTGGGGACCCCAATGTTCCAAACCACCACAATCCACAACTCATCTGGTTGTCCAAGCCCAGAATCATAAGAGCCATAACTCATCATTCACAAATCCAAAGGCAGTCATAACCATTACACATTTTAACATAGTTGTCAATGCAATGCATAGAATCTGTCCCCTTCATCAATTTTCATGTTCTGTCCTAAAAAGCATTTGATAATACTAACATGCTTTTACAAGTCTAAGTAAGTTGTAACTAATTGTGATCCTTTTCTTATGTACTAACCTAATTATCTCCGTTTGGCCATCCATCGTGATTATGGGTTATAACCACAACCTCGATTTGTTGTGGGATGGATGGTTCTTTGGTTTGAATGGGTTTAGGGTTAACTTCCACTTGTGCTTCAGCTTCATGTTGAGTTTCCTTAGTAGCAATGCTGACCACTTCCTCGTGTTGGCTGACTGTGACCTCACTCAGCATCTCAATGCCTCTTAGGAGCCATGGAAGAAGCTTGATGGGTTCGGGTAGTGCTTCTACGTAAGAGTGGAGAGAGAGAGAGAGAGAGAGAGAGAGAGAGAGAGAGAGAGAGAGAGAGAGAGAGAGAGAGAGAGAGAGAGAGAGAGAGAGAGAGGCTCAGGTGATTGTAGCAGAGCTTGATGGGTTCGGGTAGTGCTTCTACATAAGAGTGGAGAGAGAGAGAGAGAGACACAAAGAGAGAGAGAGAGAGAGAGAGAAAGAGAGGCGCAGGTGATTGTAGCAGAGCTTCATCACATCAATAGCAGTAGAGAGACTTCTACATGGATCATTGTGTGTCTTTGACGTGATGCTCTACCCTTTTTTATATAGTAATTGGGGGGGGGGGGGGGGTAAAAGAGAGGGCACTTGCTTTTTAGCATTTTTTATGACGCCATCGACGTCAAAGAGAGAACACTTTCTTTTAGCGTTTTTGATGATGCCATTGATGACATTAGGGAGGGGCTCCATTTTTGTAGTGCAAAGATAAAAATTGACAAATACATGGGCGAGGACGCACTGCGTGCCATGTGGCTAGTCGGGCGTCACTCTAAGGCACATGACTAAGGCGGTGCCTAAGGTGGCGACCAAGGCATAGACCTTGGCATACTTGGAAATGGGCTACAAAGGCTTCGTTGGCACTATTGGTTACACGTGAGAAGCTCCCATTAGCTTGTAGGAAAATCTTTCTGGGAGGTCACCCATCCTAGCAGTGTCATCACCCAAGTGCACTTAACTGCCAAGTGACTATCCACTAGGCTAGTTCTTTTTGTTGTTCTATAGTACAAACATAATTTTAATAAGCTAGTCTTGGGAGGGTTTTCTAAGTCTTTTTTCCATGAATTGGCATATGATACCCTATTAATAATAACAACTATCTTCATAAGTAGAGCCAGTTTCATAATTTTTTTTAAAAATGTGCAACATAAATCAATTTTCTTTGGAATGTATACGCAAAATAAACTAAGTAATGGGGACATTACAAAAAGTCCTTCAAGAAATGCATTCTTAGCCCTTGGTTGGTCATCTTGGTCTCTTTAAGACTTTTGACAAAGTGCACAAGAGTTCTTATTGGAAAGTCCTATGGCGGGATGTGAAGGAGTATGTCTCTCATTGCGTGGAATGTCAACAAAATAAGGATTTTTCTTTATTACCAACCAATCTCCTTTAGCCCTTGCCTATCCCACAAGGAAAATGGATCGACATTTCAATGGACTTCATTACGGGCCTCCCTACCACAAGGCATGATTGGAATAGCATTTTTGTTGTGGTGGATAGACTTACCAAATTAGCCTATTTTATTCCAACCAAGACACAATTTTCAGCAAAGCAAGTAGCCAACCAATTCATGCAAGGAGTATTCAAGCTACATGGTATGCCCTTGCGGATCATGTCAGATAGAGACACTAGATTCATGGAAATTTTTTGGAAGGGTTTGTTTACTTCCATGGGCACTACCCTTGCTCCAAGTACTGCTTACCACCCTCAAATCGATGGTCAAACCGAAAGGGTTAACCGATGGGTGGAAGTATACTTAAGACATTTTTGTCATGACACGCAATCATCTTGGGATAATTGGCTGCACATTGCAGAATTTTGTTACAAAAACACATATCATATGATCGTTGGGATGGCTCCTTTTGAAGCACTCTATGGATACAAGGTTTATATTCCTTCAGTCATGTTTCATGAAGATGTGAGTCCACAAGCAAAGTATGAGTTAGAAAGAATGGAGATGCTTATAAAGCAATGTAAAGAAAATATACGAAAGGCACAAGATGTCATGAAGTCCTATGCTGATGATAGAAGGAGGCACATGGAGTTTGATGTTGGAGATTGGGTCTTCTTGAAGGTGCCCAAGACTCATTATGCATCCCTTAAGGGTGGAAATAACAAGTTGGCTCAAAGATTGTATGGCCCATATTTGGTGTTGGAAAATATTGGAGAGCTTTCATATAAGCTCCAATTTTGTTCAACTACTCGCATACATAATGCTTTTCATGTATCACAATTGAAGAAGTATATTGGGCAGGATGTACAAGTTATTGAAGGGCTTCCACCACTTGATGAAGATGGGGGGACTGATTGTCTATGAACCTGAGAAGATTATTGGAAGCGTGGGAGGGGGGAGCTAAACACATAGTCAACATAGGCAAAGGATGAGATTTTGATGGCAAGGGGGAGATGATGTGGCAGTGGTGGAGCTATTGAGGATCACTATGGCACCTTAAAGACGATGAGAATGATGACTTTGATAGGGGGAGGGGCACACATGTGCCACCTCCAACCCCTACTACCCCTTCTTTTTAGGCCGCATGGCGACAAGTACACAGGCCGTGGAGTGGAGCTAAGGGCCCCTTGTCAATAAGGCCTTCCCTAGCCAACTATCTCACCTCTATAAAACTCTTCCCACCCCTTAAGCAAAGGGCACGATAATCTCTTCTTCCCCCCTATTGCTACTTTGAGAAAGGGTGAGAGAGAGAGAGAGAGAGAGAGAGAGAGAGAGAGAGAGAGAGAGAGAGAGAGAGAGAGAGAGAGAGAGAGAGAGAGAGAGAGAGAGAGAGAGAGAGAGAGAGAGAGAAGGGAAATCTTAGAGTAAGAGAGAAAGGGAGAGAGAGAGAGAGAAGAGGATTAAGACGAATTCCCTTCTTGGAAGGAGACCCTCTCTCCCCATCACGATTTCTAGGATCTCTCTATCAACTACCCTTTACGTGGAAAAAGGTTGCAGAGTTAAGGCAAAGCGTAGGAAAATCCGACACACAAAGGAGTGCTAAGAGAGAAGAGAAGGCCCGCATTCCAAGATCCAAAATGGCCCCAAAGTGCAAACTCTCCCAAGTAATTGGAAAAGCCGCAACCACGGAAGGAGGATTGGGCAAGGACGTCATTGCTAACATGAATGGGTTTTCAGGTTTAAACGCTAATTCAACACTCCAAAAGCAGGTATCGTTATGATGTTTACTCCTATGAATGGAATAGTAAAGCATAATCATTGTAAAAAGAAATCATACTTTTGCATCACGCAAATTGCTTTGCTGGAAAGGTAGTTGTAAAGGCTCAATGACCATGATTTGCCATGAATCGATTAAGCACCTACGGGTTCTTGCAGTACTAAGCCGAGTATTAGGCTTGAATTTTTGCAAGTGCATCTTAGGTTGCCAATGTATATAAATATACAGTAAGTCGGTTGCATCCTATAGACCATTAGAGTGAATTAACTCACATTTACATTAGGCATGACGAAATTCATGTACCTTGCATAAAGAAAAATATAAGTCACAATTTAGGAATTGCATAAGTTCATTGAGATGAATTTCCAAGAATGAAAGCTCTGCATTGCATCATCAACTCAGAAAAGACTTGCGTCTAGATTTGCATGGCATCATGGATAGTTTTGATTGCATTACATAATGGGGATTCATATTAAAAGATAGATTTAAGATGTGCATAAGAATTGCTAAGCTTAATTGCAAGAGACAGTTTGGTAAATGAAACCCTATATGATAAGTAAGGCTAGGGTTTAATTCGACTCAGTTAGGATTTAATTGTAAATAAGTCAAATTATTGTTACAATCATATGTTGACTTAGAGTCAAGTAAACATGCCCTTTGGTCTCTATCCCAACAACTAGCCACGATGGGTCCAAAACACCCTTGGAGATATCATTTTTAAAATATGATATAACTCAAAGCCAATACAAGAAAACTCGAATGTCGTATCCACAAGAAAGAATGACCATTCGCCATGTGACATTCGATGCTCACAAGTATTTAGGGATTGCAAAAGGGCTTAGTTTACTCTTGACTTGCAAGAGGAATAAACAAAAGTTCGTGTTATCTTGAGGGAATGAAATCCTAGAGTAAAATTAGAAACCTCGACAAATTTCTAAGACGGGAAAATGGTTACCAACCGACCAATTGAAATCCTAGTTTGAGTCATCTAAGACCTATGACCTTAAGTTAAGAACCTCGAACAAAAGGTTAGAAAATTAGGGAAACTACCATCCAATAACTATCGGATATAGATCTAATAGCATAATTGCTCGCTCCTATCACATAGGATTGAGGTCGGAATGATGGTATTCTCTGTCCCTCAAAAGGTTATGGAAGTTGATATCAAGGCAAGAAAAACCCAAAAAGGGGTGAACTCTAAGCATTCAAAAATAGGAACTCCACCAGATATTGTGAGTGTGAAAAGATGCGGGATTTAGAGCATGGCAGATGCGGAAGTTATGGAGGTTGGAAGAGAAAGAGTGAGTTCACAAAGACACTGACATGACTGATTGTTACACAAGTGAATTAGGTTCCAAGATTGAGACTTGGACTCATAAACACAATCTTGTGTATAAGACTGACAATGACACAGAGACTTTACTGAAGGACAAAAGTACTATGACATTGCATTAGAAAAGAGAGCAAGTACAATGCTTTATAGGAAACTGGATGGTAGCACTTCTCCTACTGTGCATATGGGATTCTAGTCCTGAGCCCACACTACTTGATACAAAGAGGCTAAGTAAGTGTGATTGCAAAAATCTCAACACTGAGTACTCTCCTTCACTATTATTTGTGCTTGTAAATTTAGGAACCCGTTCGTGGAAGGATTGTATGACCCCAAACTCACAAAAGAAATTGGAATAATGAATCAGGTTGAATTCATGGAGGGTGCACCAAACCACCCCCAGCTAGCCACCAACCCTATCCAAGGGGGTTCTAAATAACTGTGTCAGGGACGTGGACTGAACCCCTGTTGAGATATCGAGCTCCACTCATGATATGCCAGGGTGACCATTGTGCATTTATGTCACCGACTTGTTAGCTGCAGACGTGGTTGGTACACCGCCCATGAATAATAGCTAGATGACAGCTATCCTTATCTACTCTACTTCGTGGCTCAGTTAGTATGCCACCTTAGTTAGTTGAGTTTGGTTTGAGACCCATATATAGGGTTCTTCTATTTCTCTGTATCAGAGTTCTTTTCGCTTACACAACTAAGAAGAGGAAAACTGTTTTCAGCCTCCACCTTTGTGTGTATTCCCCCATTGTGTAAGTGAGAAAGCTACAAGTGAGACTCCTTCCTTCTCTCCCATAATCTTGACATGGTATCAGAGCCTGGTTCATGGTAAGGAGCTCAAGAAAGCAAACCAAGTTCGCGGCGTTCTGGTAAGAGGACTAGTGTTGCTTTCATTTTTCAAGTTTGGGAGCAAGTCTCTGCAGGTAGCACAGCCAGAAAGTGCAAGAGTGCATTGTCTCAGATTGAGACGCTCTTCGTGGTGTAGCAAGAGGACAGTATATGCTGCGGGTTGCCCTATTTTTTTGATTCAAGGCCATTTTGGGCTTGTTTTGGAGGCGAAAGTTTTCCGCACGCACTCAGGAAAAGGCCATGATTTTTGCTGTGAGACCACTGTTCTACAGGTCGGTGAAAAGTTGCTGTAGAAATTGCATCGTATGCCTGTGCACAGAGACATTGCGAGTTACAGAATCATCCTTGTTGTCTGTTGATGCAAAATCGTCACTAGGAAGTCACTATGTGGTCAAATACCACTTTCGTCAATTTTGCAGATTTGCACTTGTGAGGCTGAAGCTGTGTGTTTTGCAGTGACAGAATGTTTTGCAGTGTTCTGTAATGGCGTCTGATTCTCTTTCACAGATTGTCACTGAAAAGCTTGACAAGAACAACTTCCAAGCATGGAAGTTTAGAATGATGAATTTCCTTATGGAAAAAGGATATTGGGAATTCGTTACAAGAAACGAAGAAGAACCAGTTCTTCCTGATGTTCCCAATCAATAACAAATGCAGGCATTTAAAGGATGGCATGAGAGAGCCAAAAAAGTTATGTACTGGCTGTCTATCAGTATTTCAGACTCTATGATTGTGCATATTCAGGATGCAAGTACGCCAAAGGAGGCATGGGATACTTTGTCAAAAATGTATAGCACAAATACGCAAGCCAAGAAAATGTAGCTCAAGCAAGAGTTGCACAATGTGCAAAGAGAAAGTATGAGCATCAATGACTACCATATGAAGGTGAAGAAGATTGCAGATGCACTTGCTTCCATTGGGTCGCCATGGAAGATGATGATTTAATTTCTGTGACCTTGAATGGTCTAGGAAAGGATTATGCACAGTTCCGAACATCAATTTCCATCCATGAAAGATTTCTTGATTTTGAGGAGTTGATTGCTCTTCTAATTTCTGAGGAGCAAAGAAATCGTGGTGCATCTTTTTCAGGAGGAACTTCAAAAGAGGTTGTCTTCTACTCAAATGCTGGAAGAGGTAGAGGCAGAGGTAGAGGAGGCCGATCTGGAGGCCGTGGTAGAAATCAGAATATGCAGCAAACTTAAAAAAACCAGTCCTATGGAGGAGGACGTGGTAACTCTAAAGGCAGGGGGAGCCAAAGAGGTCGTGGTGGATGGCAAAGAGGCCAAAATGCAAACAGCAATGTTGAATGCTACTACTGTGGTAAAATGGGTCATATGGCTAAAGACTGCTATAAAAAGCAGAATGACATCATGAATGAAAAATTGCAACAATGGAATTATGCATCTTCTAGTAGACATGGTGATGACAGAAATGAGCATTTGTTTATGGTGCAGCACATGACCAATTCTGTGACAAGTGCAGAAGAAAGCAACGATGTGTGGTATGTTGACTCAGGTGCATCAAACCACATGACAGGTCATGCAGAATGGATGCAAGATGCAAGGAAAATGGAAAACCCAGGATTTGTGGAGACTGGTGATGATACTGCACATCCTATTGTGTAGATTGGAAACATTCATTTGTCTATGCAGGATGGGAAAAAGAAATACTTGTCGGATGTATTTCATGTCCTGAATATCACCAAGAACCTGGTTTCTGTTGGTCAAATGGTTGAGCAGGGCTTGCAGGTCAGATTTAATTCTCATGGATGCTTTGTTGAGGATATGAAAAATAAACGTCGCTTGATAGCAAAAGGAAAGAAGAAGGGAAGAATGTTTACATTGGATGCAAACATGCCTGAATTGAGTGCAGCAATGTTTGCACATGGGACCGGTGTAGTTGCAGATATTGATATCTGGCATAAACGCATTGGTCATGTTAATGTACAGTGACTTAAATCAATGCAAGCCCAAAATATTGTTGCAGGATTGCCTAAATTCAAGGTTGCAGAAATGCATAAGGTATGTGAAGCCTGTCAATTTGGAAAATAGGTAAGGAAACCATTTCCTAGACATGTTCAAGAGAGTAAGAAGCCATTGGAATTAATCCATTCTGATGTGTGGACTACTAAAGCTGCTTCTATTGGAGGCTGTTATTATTTTATCACTTTTATTGATGACTATAGCAAAAAAGTTTGGGTGTATTTTATGAAAAAGAAAAGTGAAGTGTTTGAGAATTTCAAAACTCTTAAATCTATGGTTGAAAAAGAAACAGGCCTACAAATAAAATGCCTAAGGTCAGATGGAGGGGGAGAGTATCTCTCAAATGAGTTTGCAACGTTCCTGCAGGAGCATGGCATAAAGCAGCAATATTCATGCAGTCATATCCCACAACAAAATGGAATTGCAAAATGGAAAAACAGCCATATTGGAGAGGTATCTCGTGCCATGCTCAACGAAAAAGACTTGCCAGATTTTTACTGGGATGAAGCAGTTGCTACAGCAATCTACATAATGAACAGGGCTCCCACTACAGCAATACATGGGATGACTCCAAAGGAGAGGTATACTGGTAGGAAACCAGATATTTCTCATTTGAAGATTTTTGGTTGCATTGCCTATGTTCATGTGCCAGATGAGTTGAGATCCAAGTTGGATCCAAAAGCTGAGAAGTGCATCTTTATTGGTTACTCTCTGCAGCAGAAAGGGTATAGATGCTATAACCCTTCTACTCGTAAGTTTACAGTGAGAAGAAATGTTTTTTTTTATAAGATGAGTAGCTGGTATAAACCAGTAAATGTGATTGATGATGTAGATGCACAAAATGGTAATGGTGCACAGAATTCACAGCAGCAGTCACAAAATATTAGTCGACCTGGAGTGTCCTCTGGCAGTGGTTCACATTCTTCGCCATGGACAGGCAGATTGAGATCAGGAGAATCTCCTCAAAACAATGCAGATAGTGGTATGCGGGTATCACGAAAAGGAAAAGAGAAGGTAGATCAGCCCATGTTTGATGTGAATGCAGATCACTCTTATGTGGATGGTGAATCCAGTGGCTCAGAACAGAGCATTGATGATGAGTTGGGTATTCCTTCTATTATTACACCTGGAGTAAGGAAGACCATGGATGTTTTAAGAGCACCTGGGAGTGAACCTACTTTGCACAGGTCTATCAAAGCTAGGTATCCTGTGGATAGGCTAAAATATGATGGATTTACAGCCATTCAATATGCCTATATGGTCAAAGTGATACATAAAGCAAAATCCACTTCTTTTGAGCAAGCCACGGGAAAATAAAAATGGAAGAAAGCCATGGATGAAGAAATGGATGCATTGGAATAAAATGCTACATGGGAATTGGTACCTTTGCCTAAAGATAAGAATGCAATTGGTTGTAAATGGGTTTATAAGGTGAAGCACAATGCATATGGTTCTGTGAATAGATACAAGGCAAGATTAGTAGTTAAGGGATATGCACAAACATATGGCATTGATTATGAAGAAACATTTAGTCCGGTTGTAAGGATGGCAACTGTAAGAGCACTCATTGCTATGGCTGCATCAAAGGGATGGTCTTTACATCAGATGGATGTAAAGAATGCCTTCTTGCATGGTGATTTGCAAGAAGAGGTCTATATGGAGTAGCCACCAGGTTATGTGCATGCTGTTCATCCTGAGTTTGTTTGCAGGTTGAAGAAAGCCTTGTATGGCTTGAAGCAAGCACCTAGAGCATGGTCTGACAAGATAGGACAGTATCTTGCCACTATTGGCTTTCAGATTTCCAAGGCAGATTTCTCACTTTATGTGAGAAAAATAGAGAAAGATATTATGCTACTTGTCATTTATGTTGATGATTTGATTATGACAGATGATAGTGATGAAGATATCCTTCATGTGAAAATGCTATTGAAGCAGAAGTTTGAGATGAAGGATTGGGGAGAGCTGCATTATTTCTAGGGCATTGAGGTGATTAGATCACCAAGTGGGATATGGCTCTTGCAGAGGCAGTATAGATTGGACATGCTATCCAAATATGGGATGACAGGCTGTAAGACTATTTCAGTTCCTTTGGAGCAGAATGTGAAGCTGAGCGCAAATGCAGGTGAGCTTCTCGAAGACCCTACTATGTACAGACGCATAGTAGGAAGTTTAATTTATATGACTATTACCAGGCCAGATTTGAGCTATGTTGTTGGATTGGTAAGTCAATTTATGCAGGCTCCAAGGAAACCGCATTTGGATGTGGCTAGACGCATACTGAGGTATATGAAGTCCACATTGCAGTATGGACTATTTTATGAGACTAGGGTTCAGATACAGTTGCATGGATACACTGACGATGCTTGGGCTGGTAGTATTTCTGATAGACGATCTACCAGTGGATATGTGTTTTCTTTTGGGAGTGCTACAGTCACTTGGAGCAGCAAGAAACAGCCTACAGTTGCCTTGTCTAGCACAGAGGCTAAGTACACGGGTGCAGCAATGGCTGCATGTGAGGTAGCTTGGTTGCATAAGCTACTTTATGATATGCATCAGCCTACAGATGGGCCAGTTGTCATTTATTGTGACAACATGAGTAGTATACACTTGGCAAATAAGCCAGTCTATCATGCTAGAACAAAGCACATTGAGGTGCATTATCATTATGTGCGGGAGAGGGTTTTACTAGGTCTTATTGATCTAGTTTATGTCAGCATAGAGGATCAGGTAGCTGACATATTCACGAAGGCATTGGGTGCAGAGAAGCTGTGCAAGTTCAGAGACCTGCTTGGTGTGCAGGAATTGGGATTGAGCTCGAGGGGGAGTGTTGAGATATCGATCTCCACTCGTGATATGCCAGGGTGACCGTTGTGCATTTATGTCACTGACTTGTTAGCTGCAGATGCGGTTGGTACACTGCCCGTGAATAATAGCTAGATGATAGGTATCCTTATCTACTCTAGTTCATGGCTCTGTTAGTATGCCACCTTAGTTAGTTGAGTTTGGTTTGAGACCCATGTATAGGGTTCTTCTATTTTTCTGTACGAGAGTTCTTTTGGCTTACACAACTAAGAAGAGGAAATTTTTTTTCAGCCTCCACCTTTGTGTGTATTCCCCCATTGTGTAAGTGAGAAAGCTACAAGTGAGACTCCTTCCTTCTCTCCCACAATCTTGACAACCCCCCCCCCCCCCATGAGAGGTCTCTCCATAGGTTAGTTTGAATGTAGGAGGACGCTTGGATGCTAGGGGGAGCTATATGTTAACCCTCAAATGAACAAGGTGGAAAATTGGAAAAATCTAAAGCAGAAGAGAGAG
Organism: Lygodium microphyllum; assembly: GCF_053477565.2. NCBI lineage: Eukaryota > Viridiplantae > Streptophyta > Polypodiopsida > Schizaeales > Lygodiaceae > Lygodium > Lygodium microphyllum. Next base: position 24,473,362 of record NC_141138.1, on the reverse strand, counting down.
CCAAGGCAAAAGTGGAATGGAGAATGAAGGCATGCCAAGAAAAATTGGGAAACACAAGAAGTGTGAAAAAACCCTAAATTGAGGAGAGGCACTCAAGAAAAAGCACAAGTTAATACTTTTGTAAAAGAGGGCAAGGCGCACTATGATTTATTTTAAGAGTGCCAGGGCTTTGACCTATGCAAATTGTAAATAAAGATGGGCGATAGGAAGAAAGCTAGGCAGATGGAAGAATAATGGAAAAAAGAGCCTAGCCTATGGCTGGCCATGTAAAAAGGGGATGACCGCCCAAAAGGGATTTAGGGCTTTGTATATAAAGTTCAAAAGATGAATGAGAGCTCATTCTTTGGTGTGTGGCAAAGCAGACTCTTCTTCTTCTCTCCTTCTCTTCTCTTGCTTGCTTGTGAGTGATTGAGGGAGGGAGTGTGAGGGAGTGAGATTGTGAGAGTGAGGGATCTTAGAGGTGAATCTCTCCATCATCTCCTCTCTCCTTCTTCTCTTCTCTTCTCTTCTCTCATCTCGTACGTGGCTATGGAGGATGGAGCTTGGAGGAAGATGCTTGAGGATGCTTGAGCTTGCATCACGAATCGTGGAGCTATCGGAGTGCTCAAGAGAGGAGGCAACTCAATCGGGCATCAAGGTAAGCTCACTACACTCATAGAGAGGGATAGCGCGTCGGCTATGTGAGAGGTAGCCATTAGTGCTTGCTTGAAACGCTTGAACAATAAGCATTCCGTGAGTCTTGGCAGTAGAGCTTGTGCTCGCCACTACATTTTGGTTCCATTTGCCGGGGCCAATGGATTCAAGCTTGAGCGCTTGCACGCTTCAAATCAAGCATCAAAGTAAGGGTTTTATCCCTGAACCGAAACTTGAGATAGATAGAAGGTTTTAGGTTTTAATCCATGCTACAAGTAAGTATTTTTGGTTTTTGATGATTGGTTGAGTAGGAGAAATTCATTTAGTACCCTGCTTTTGATTTTTGTCACATTTAGAGTAAGATAGGTAGGAGAAATCAGAGGAAATCAGAGAGGGAAGCTTGAAGTACTGCTGTAAAACAGTCCTGAACAGGGCAATAACAGGGGAAAATGAGAACAAAAGAGTGCTCAAATGTCTCAAGATCAAAGATCGAGTAATTAGAAAAGCCAAGGTGTAGGCCAAGGAGGGCTTAAGGTCCTGGTGGGTGACTAGTGAAAACCTCATTTACAGTCTGGCTTTGAGAGAGAGAGAGAAAGAGAGAGCTTGTAGGTCCAGGTCTACATCAGATCGATCAGAGCTTATCGGGACTTTCAGTGAGATTCAGGTATGGAAGGCCCTTGGCCTACACTCCTCCTTGATTCTTGGAAGTTCTAGTAGCTACTAACAACATCTATCTTTCATTTTTTGGGCAAATAAGTGATCAATATGCATCTCAGCCGACGGAATCAGACACCCCCTGTAGTGTCTGATTCCCAGAATCGGACCACTATCCGATCGGACACCTATTTGGTTTTGAAAATCAGACTACCCATAATCAGACACACAACCTGTCCAATCAGATGCTTGACCCATCCATTCGTGATGATCGGACCACAAAATCAAATGCTCTAAAATCGGACCGCAAGAATCGGACCCCAACTCTAGCTATCCGATCGGACACACACCTATCTTATTGTGACAGTCAAGATGACCTGAACCTGTCCAATCCCCAGAATCGGACATTGGTAAATCGGACACAACCTGAGAGAGAGAACTTGGAAAATTGACAAACCCTAGCTAATGAGAAGATGACATGCACTGGAAGAACCCACTGAATGCCTCACACATAGTTACAAACCTAGAGATTGTGGTTGAATAGTCTAAAAGGTTGTTTGGTGTTGCAGGCTGATTGCAAGACCCCAACTTGACCCGGACCAAGCCGAACGAGATAGCGCAGGAACTAAACACACAACCTTGTCAAGCCAACCCATAGACAAGAGCACCAAAGCTATGTGCACTTTGTTTTTTTTATCTCACTCTGAGTTCCACCACTCGAAGCTCAATTAAGGAAAGCTAAAAGCCCGATTTCACACAGTGCACAAAAAAGAGCACACATGCACAGCCATGCACAGAATGAGGGTAAGTTGAAGGCTGATTGTAAGTAACAAGAAGACACACCTTGACCTAATGACTTGAAGGAACCTACCAATAAGATAAGACTGAAAGACATAGAAGGGATATCGAATCCCCAAAGGTAGGACCAAGCAGAGAACACGGCCAAAAATCTAAACGCAACAAGGATAGACCATACTGCAAAAGTGGATCTACCTGGCCTCATCAACTTGATCGACAACTTGGCAGAACATGAAGTCCTAGACATGGAAGGAAGCAACTCAGGTCATAGAGGCAACAAGGAGCTTAACCTAGGAGACTTTCCTGAGGTTGTCCAACATTTAGTGAACCAATATGACACTCAAACCTAGCTAGAACACCATGGTTGGCCAGTAGAGGACATCATAGCAATCCTAGAGGAAGAGAGAAAATTGGCCCGCAAGGCTCTGCAAGGCCTAGCTACATACAACCAAGATTAGCAAACCAAGAGCTTGCACCAAAGCTTAGAAATGCTAGAGATCCAGAGAGTGCTAGCCTTAGCAGGCAGGAATTGGTCCAAGAGTGAGAGAAGGCTGGAAGGAGATCTCACATTGAGCAAGCTCCTGGCAAAGTGGTTGCTGGATAGCATGATCGTAGAACAAAGTGTTGCAACATTGGCAATATCACTATTGACGGGGTTGGGAGTCAACCAAGGCTCTAAGAGTCAATCAAAAATTCATGTGGTAGCAAAGCAGTTGGACAAATACCAAGCTACCGATGACCCATACAGCTTCATGGAATAGTTTGAGCAGGTCTGCAAAGCCAACGACCTCACTGGTCCTTCTCAATGCTCCCAATCCTTTGGACTATGCTTAGGCAACAAGGGTCAAGACCTGGTACACAAGTCTAGATGCTATGGAGCGTGCCGATTTGAATGGCTTGAAAAATCTCTGCATTAAGAGATTTTGCGAACTAGGATACTCCGAGAACTTGTTAGTGCAGCTTATGAATGTCAAGTAGAAAGAGAGAGAGAGAGAGGGCATTTGAGATTATGAGACCCACATAAGGATCCTCTTCAAGAGAATTCCCCTGGGTGAGAGATCGACCGAAAGGACTCAAGCTTGCAGTGAGACGCACTGGCAAGGGTCTTTGAAGAAGCTATTAGAGTGGATGACTAGCTCAAGGAAAGAGGCTCCAGAGGCTTGAATCAGGAAGAGTCCAGTGCCAGCAGTTCTGAGTGAGCCTCAATACCGAGTGAGAGAATAGACTCAAGCACTCAGGACAAAGGGAAGGGCATTGAGACGAAACAAGAACTAGCAGAGATTAGGATGGACATAGCGCACATTTCAGGAGATGATGAGATGACCAATGCATCCACATGTCCAATGTGTGCTTTGCAGCAGGAACAACTTGCCAGCTGAGTGTCACAACCCTAGGTCACGAGCTTGTGCTATTTGTGGTAGGTTTGGCCATGAAACCATGCATTTTCAATCACCTCGGAGGCTGCCATACCCACAGCTTTATGTGGTCAACCCCACCTTGCGAACATGCCACTGAACTTCTTTGGAAGGGGAGCCAAGTTGGCTCTTCCGGCACCAATTAACGCTAAACCAACCATCCCTACCTAGAATGGAAATAAATCCTACAAGTATCCCTAGACCACCTGGACCCTACATGACCCATCCACCAAGTGACACTCCATTCCATTATGTGGACAAGCCTAGCAACTATGAGCCTTATGTAAACCCATACGTGTCGTACGATGAGGAAGGTAACACTATCTGTTAGAATATCAAGCTCCCGTTACTCTTCAATTAGTCTATCTTTATGTGTGTGACCGCGACATTAGTTGGATACGGCTGTACACATGTGTGACATTCAATAAGTCGGTGTAGTCAATGACTTAACCACAGTTAGGCTTGGCTAGTCATACCTATGTGTGTAAGTCTCTTTCAGTTTAGTATGATGGAAGAATAATGGAAGAAGAATAACAATGAGCTGAGTATCATCTTCCGCTCCACTCTATTTCTCTCCCTCTCTTCCAACATGGTATCAGAGCTTGAATGCCTGAAGCCTAAAGGCTTGGCAGTGGCCATTTGACATCAAGACATTAGATCTGAAGAAAATGTCATCAAAGGAGATTGTGCCTACAGCCCGTTTTTTCTTGCAAAAGCTATATCTTGTTACAAAAAAGGTTTTTTGAGAAACGGCCCATGAGTCTTGACTGTTTTGACATGGTCTACAACTTTGCAGAAGAATTTTTTTTCAAATTCCTCATAGATTTTGAGATATTCATCACAGACCTGTACAGACTGGTTGTTTATTGCAGTAAACAGCAGGTGATTCCAGGGCACTAGTGGCTTTCATCCTAACAATGTATATGCCCTTATTATCATGCATTTGAGCATGATATTGGAGTGTTAAATGCTTAGTTTTGGAGCTTATCTGCAAGTTGGAAATAGGGAACTGGTTGCTGTCCTAAATTTGGAAACAATATACCTACAGGGTTGAAGTATCTATGATGCTTATTTGCTATTGACAAATGTTTGAATCATACCAGTTGAGTGGTAGTTGATTTTTGGGATATTGTGAGTGCTGAAAGTCTAAAGTTTGGACTGATTTTTTGCTAGTTATGCCAGGGTATTGACTGGTTATTGTCTACAGGAAGGATACCTATCATCTTCACTTGACATACATGCAATATATTCTAACTGGTTGGACATGTTTCAACTCCTGCATAGAGTGGCAACTGAATGAGATGTTTTGGGGCTGTTTTGAGGCCTGAATACTCTTGTTTTAACAAAGAAAATATTACTAGTTATAGCAGTGGGCTGGTTGTATTTGGTACTGCTACTTGCATAGAGTACAAACATTGATACTTGTATGGATATAGTTTGTTGCTAGGATGTTTTGCCATACCATACAATGTTTTGAACTGATTTGAGCTTGGTTTATGCTCAGTTGATTGTGTTTTTTCATTGTTGGAATACAATTTACAGCAAGCAAGTTGTCAGAAAAACTATCCTGAATTGCAAAAAACTATCTTGAATAGCAAGAAATTGGTCCTAAACTGTAGGAAAAGGAGTCAGATACTTACAGGTTGTATACATCACTGAATACCTAAGCTGCAACTATGGCAAATGCTCAAGGCACTAACAATATCACTCAAATTGTGGGAGAAATGTTGGATAACAAAAAATTTTCTTTAAGGAAGTTTCGTATGAAGAATTTTTTGGTTGGCAGAGGTTATTGGGACTTATGTACAGGTGATGAGACTGAACCTGAAATACATGAAAGGAATCCGACAAATGATCAAAAAAGGGCTCATAAGCTATAGACTGAGAGAGCATGCAAGGTGTTACATTGGTTTTCCTTATGTATATCAAATTCTATGGTTATACAGATTACTGGATGCAGTTCCCCAAAGGATGCATGGGACATACTCATGAAGAATTATGGAAATGTAACACATGCAAGAAAGATTTAGCTAAAGCAACAGTTCAATAACATATCTAGGAATGATAGAAACATTTAGGCCTACACTCTAGAGATCAAAAGCATAGCGGATTAGCTTGCCACCATTGGATCTTCAGTGTCTGAGGATGATATGATTGCAGTGACATTGAATGGACTTGGCAAAGAGTATAAAGCATTTGATACGTCTATTTCTGTGAGAGCTGAATCATGTGATTAGGATGAGTTGATTGCTTTGCTGCTGCATGAGGAAGTTGAGCTTGGGCTGATTACAAGTTCTAGTACATCTCAAAGCAGAGACATTGTTCTTTACTCTAGCCAACGTGGTAGAGGCGACAGAGGCTATGGCTCTTTTCGAGGTCTAGGGGACACTCAAAATGCTTTTGGGCAGTCTGTAGAATTCCTGGCATGGCATAAATACACAAGGCCAGTGTGGATCTGGTGGCTTTAGAGGCCGGGGGAGATCACCCCATGGTAGAGATGGTGGATCTGGTTCAAGGCATTCAAACAAAGATAAGGACTATCATTACTGTGGCAAATATGGACACATTGCAAAGGATTGTTACAAGAAGCAAGGAGATATGAAGGCAAAGGGAAAATAGCATGGGCACTATGCATCTTCTAGCAGTGCTCATGATGAGCAGGTTGACAAATTGTTTGCTATGCGACATGTGTCTAAGAATGCATCTAGGCAGAACAGAGATGAGAGATGGTACATTGATTCAGGGGCTTCAAATCATATGACACCCCATGGAGAATGGTTTGATGAGATGGTTTCAGGTTCACATGGTTATGTGTGTACTGGGGATGATACCCAACATGACATTCATCACACAAGAATTGTTCCATTGTTGATGCTTAATGGCAAGAGAAAGAGCCAACATGATGTACTACATATACTTACAATAACCAAGAATCTTTTGTCAGTTGGACAGATGGCAAAACAAAATCTGCAGGTGAGATTTAATAGAGATGGATGGTTTGTCAAAGAATATGGTAATGGCTACAAATTGATTGCTAGAGGCCAAAGAGATGGCAGAATGTTTACTCTTGATGCGTCAATTTCAAAATTGAAAGCAGCCATTTTTGCACATGATGATGGTGCTATATGGAATGTTGAGATATGGCATAAGAAGATTGGCCATGTGAATGTACAAAAGTTGAAATCTATGCAGCAAAAGGAGATTGTGTTGGAATGCCTAAGTTCAAGTATCATGACTTTGGACATGTATATGATGCATGTCAGTTTGGAAAGCAAGCACAGTTTCCATTTATGAGACATGTATGAAATGGCTTATGACCCTTGCAGTTGGTACATTCAGATGTATGGGGTCCATCTCATAATGATTTGTTTGGTAGTGATCATTACTATGTATCCTTCATTGATGATTTCAGCCAAGTATACTTGGCTTTACATACTAAAGCATAAGGATGATGTGTTTGATGCATTCAAGGACTTCATGAAGCATGTTGAAAATGAGTTGAATTGTAAAATTTCATGTCTTAAATCACATGGAGATGGAGAATATGTCTCAAATTACTTTGATAGGTACCTTGCTAAATATGGGATCAGAAGACGGTTAACTTGCAACTATACACCGCAGCAAAATGGTGTAGCAGAAAGGAAAAATAGGGCACTGATGGAATCAGCAAGAGCTATGCTGAATGAGAAGAGTTTTCCAAATGGTTATTGGGCTGAAGCAGTAGTGACTATTGTTTATGTGTTCAATAAAACCCCTACAGCAAGGATTCATGATGTAACTCCATATGAGAAGTTGTATGGTCATAAGCCTGACATTTTACACTTAAAGGTATTTTGCAGCATTGCATATGTACATGTTCTTGATGAAAAGAGGAAGAAATTGGATCCTAGAGTTGTCAAGAGTGTGATCCTTGGTTATGCACAAGACCAAAAAGCTTACAAGTGTTATGTACCGTCTACACATGAGACATTGATTAGCAAAGATGTTGTTTTTTATGAGCTGGCATCGTGGTATGGTAATCCGGTTGCAGTGGCTACTAATGGATCAGTTAGCACTAGTAATGCTGAAAATACACCTACAATGAGTACATCTATGAGTGGTCCTATAGGTGATGGGTCACCTACAGTAAGTCCTTGGTCAGGATGCTTGCGGAGTCGTACTCCTACATCCACTGACATGGATATGTCAGTGAGGGGGAGATTGGATAAGGGAAAGAAAAATATGCTTGAGGATGTGACAGGTCCACTTACAGTAGGTTATTAGTCATCCAACAGTGATAGCTTGGATGGTGAGTTGGGCATTTCATCTATTATTATGCCTAGAATAAGGCAAATGAAAGGGAAGTGGAACCCAGGAGGAAGAATATTGGCGGTGAGAGCTATGGCGGATGGAGAGCAAGAGCAAGAGAGAGAGAGTGAAACTCAAAATTGGAACTCCAACAACCACAATGTGTGGTCGGGCCTTCCTTTATTCAAACTGTCACCAAAAGAATAAAGAATAAGTGACTGTGATGGGCGCCCGCCACCTGTAGTGTGCAGTGGCGGGTATTATCAGTGTAGTAATACACAGGCAACTAGGCAGAGGCGCCTTTACCCCCAATAGCAAATTCGTTATGTAATTCCTCACGAGAGGCAAGCTTAGAGTGAGCCACAGTTATGGAGATCTGAGAGAGTCAAAAAACCAATTGATAGGTTTACATACATTGGTTATTCAGCATGCCATTATGCATATATGGCTAGTGTGACAGGTTACAAAGAACCTACAAAGTTTGATGATGCAGTTACAGATAATAACTGGTGTGCTGCCATGGATGAGGAGTATGCAGCCCTGGCTGAAAATGAGACATGGGAATTGGTTGAGTTGCCTGAATGCAAAGTCCCCATTGGCTACAAATGGGTGTACAAGGTTAAGTGCAAGTCAGATGATTCATTAGAATGCTATAAGGACAGGATGGTTGCAAAAGGGTATGCGCAGCAGTATGGCCTTGAATATGAGGTGACTTTCAGTCCAGTGGCTAAAATGGAAATAGTAAAAATTGTCATTGCTTTGGCAGCATGCAAAGGTTAGAAATTATGGCAAATGGGCGTCAAGAATGCTTTCTTGAACGGTGATTTGGTTGAGGAAGTATATATGGAGTAGCCTGAAGGCTATTATCACCCGAACTTTCCTACACATATATGTAAGATGAAAAAGGATTTATATGGACTAAAACAAGCACCTAGAGTATGGAATGCTCAGATCATCAATTATTTACAGCAACATGGATCTAGATTGGGTGATGCATATCACAGTCTGTTCACAAAGAAGACAGATCATTGATATGTGTTTTTAGTGGTTTATGTAGATGATCTTATCATCATTAGAGATGATGAAGAGGGCATTACTGAAATTAAATCATGTTTACAAGCTGAATTCAAAGTCAAAGACTTTGGTGAACTAAAGTATTTTCCTGGAATTGAGGTAATCTCTACACCTCAAGGTATATAGCTGCTATAGAAGCAGTATGCTCATGACATGGTACAAAAGTATGGTATGGCTGAATGTAAATCTATGGAGACACCTCTTGATCAGAATGTCAAGCTGCAGATTGATGTTGGGAATGACATAGAGAATGCAACTATGTATCGACAAATGGTGGACAGCTTGATATACTTGACTATTACCCGTCCTGACTTATGTTATGCAGTGGGATTGATTAGTCAATTCATGTAGAAGCCTCGCAAACCACATTTAGATGCAGTCAAGAGGATCATGAGATATGTAAAGGGTACTACAGATTATGGGCTATTTTATGCATATGGAAAATCCCTTGACTTAACAGGGTTTACCGATGCTGATTGGGCTGGTTGTGCCTATGACAGGAGGTCAACCAGTGGTTATGAATTTGGATTGGGCAACAGTATGATCAGTTTTGGCAGAGTAAGAAACAACCCACTGTTGCATTTTCTAGTACAAAATTTGAGTACAGAGGAGCTGCCTTAGCGGCTTGCAAAGTAGTGTGGTTGATGAAACTGCTGAAAGACTTAGGAATACAACTAGAAATCAAAGTGAGATTGCATTTTGATAACCTTAGCAGTGCTATGTTGGCTAGCAATCCTGTCTACCATGCTAGGTCCAAACATATTGAGGTTCACTACCATTTCATCAGAGAAATGGTTCTTACATGGCAGATTGACTTGATTCATGTGAAGATTGAAGACCGGATAGCAGCTATATTTACCAAGTCTCTTGGTAAAGAAAAGTTCATATATTTTAGACAGCTACTTGAAGTTTATCAGATGGTTTGAGCTTGAGGGGGAGTGTTAGAATATCAAGTTCCTGTTACTCTTCAGTCATTATATCTTTATGCGTGTGACCAACATTAGCTGGATACAGTTGTATACGTGTATGACATTCAATAAGTCCGTGTAGTCGATGACTTAACCACAATTAGTCTTGGTTAGTCATACCTATGTGTGTAAGTCTCTTTCAGTTTAGTATGATGGATGAATAATGAAATAAGAACAACAATGAGCCAAGGCTCATCTTCCGCTCCACTCTGTCTCTCTCCCTCTCTTCCAACAATAAGTCGGTATAGTCAATGACTTAACCACAGTTAGTCTTGGTTAGTCATACCTATGTGTGTAAGTCTCTTTCAGTTTAGTATGATGGAAGAATAATGGAAGAAGAACAACAATGAGTTGAGGCTTATCTTCTGCTCCACTCTGTCTCTCTCTCTCTCTTCCAACACTATCCTCATGGACTATCGACCAGTACCAGTGATGGCGTTGGGTAGAGGGAGAGGTAGAGGCCTAGGAGGGTAAACCCAAGAACCAATCGTGTGTTGCAGTTGTAGTCACACCCATGATACTTTTCTTCACTCTGCCCCAAGAGGGAACAAGCAAACAGAGATAAGGCTGACCTGAGATGCTCTGAATGTGGAGTCACTCATCTCTTTGTTGACTGCCCTAGGCGAAGACCATCCTCTAGTTCAGCAAATGAGCCATTAGTTCCATTGGGGTTGTTCAATGTTGAGACAATCGATGGGGAGCCACACCTATCCCATTGCATGTCATGACCCATGTACAAACGAAGTAGGTTGGCACATTGTTGCCAGGGCCTAGCAACCTTGACGCAACCTCAGTTGAAAAGAGAAGCCAGAGACAAAGGAAGAGGATACTAGACGCTAAGGTCACCCTCAAAACCGAAAGTGTCACAACTTTGCCGGTTGAAGGGAAAGCCATTAATGCAGAAGAAGAGATGTTGGCCCCTTAGATAGCTGAAAAGGAAAGTGCTAAGGTTGGGGAGTATCGGGGAGTATCCCAACCCAAAGCACCAACTCAAATCCATCAAGAAGGTGAAAGAATGGGTAAGGGAGGCCAAAGAGCACCTGAAGGATGCTAAGCCCATATTGGAGAATGAGATCGACAATCTCTCAAGCATAGGCATCCCAATCTCTCTCCCACAACCAAAACCAAGGGAGGCAATGGAACCACAAGCTGAACCACCTGAACAAAGTCTCTAATTGCTTCAAGCTGGCAAAATAATCAAGGCCATTGGCTGAGAACCACAGATCTAGAAGAGAGGCGAGTGATTAGCAACCTCCTCAATACACAGGTGACCACTCCGATAACTCTAAGCTTAGACAACCTACTTAGGCAGCACCCAATGCTATGGCAGGAGCTTAAGCAATGGGTTGAAGAACCAAATGAGCCAATTGCCACAGCCTTTCTTGAGCAAGATGTAGAAACTCAAATACTAAGCGTGACTCTGCACTCCATACTAAATCCATGCACGTCAATGCCTTTTGGGAAGGCACGGAAATGCATGCAGTCCTGCTAGTCCTAGCACTGGGAGACATCACCAGAAAGGGGATTGTGGACACAGGGGTATGAGTGAGTGTACTAATCCATGCAATACTCCAAACTTGAGGCAACCTACCAATCAAGACTGCTAGATTTAAAGTCACACTGCAAAATGGAATGAAGGTGAAGCCATTCAGAGTGTTAAAAATTTGGCTAGTAAAGATTGTAGGGATCTAGTTCTCTGTTGACTTCATAGTCATGAAGGGAGTGGACTATGACATCCTGCTAGGCCAACCCTAAATGTGCAATGTGAGAGTTGTAGAAGACTGGGAAAATGGCCTTATCTTCTCGGGCAATCGAACAAAAGCTATGAGAGTGGAGATGGAAACTTGGAAGACTACCTCAGTCAACCTAGACGCCATCTCCACCATGCTAAAGGGTGATGGATAGACTAGGGGATCCTATGGAGCCCTTACCAAGTATATCCCGTGCCCTGAGGATGAATGAGACTGGATATACGTTCTAGCTACCATTGACATATCGTTCTTAGATACTGAGTAGTACGAACAAGCCATCAAGGTGACTAATCACTTCAAGGGCACACCTTTAGTACCAGTCTCTACATGATGACCGGGAGTCTACATGGAAGACCCACTCATATTGCCTTCAGAGTCCCAAGCACTAGACACAAGCTCCAGGAGGTCCTATGATACTTAACCAACAAGTTGGCTAGCAATCGAGAAACGACCCTTAAGCCACTCAAGATCCCTTGGATGAGCCTGAATGGCAGTGATCCAAGGTACAGTATTTGAACTTGAAATACAATTGGGCCTTACTTCTTGACCAACAAGAAGGGAGTAGTCAGAACTAGGAGAATCAAGAGCAACCTAACAAAAATAGCTCCGACGACGAGTATGAGGACTGTTGTTCCTTTAGTAGTGAGAGCGAAAAGGAAATCTATATCCTAGGGTACGACACTGGGGGGCATGTAATCGAACAAATACAAGCAGACCCCAAACCACACAAGTAGAATGCACTTAGAGATGGAGTCAGACATGAGGACTATGATCGAACTTGGTTGAAGCACACAGGTGCAATTGATTGCCAGTGGGCATGCCTAGTCCAACCAAGTGATGCACCACTGCTGCGAATGGACTCACCTTTGGAGCTACGACCACCAAGAGAGAGCCGCTCTTCTAGCAAAAATGGAGAGTTTGATTCTGAATTGGAAGTCAGCTCAGATAGTGATCCTAAAATACCTCGGCCTCTCAAGACTAGAGGCACTAAGGGGGACCTACCCATTCACCTACAACGCTGACAATTAAGGGAGGAACAACAAATGCTGAGCAAAGAAACATGGACAAAGGAACAATGAAAACCGCAAGACCTATAAAATAGTTCACGAAGTTCAAAAAGGGAGATAGGTTGGTGATCTTGCTGGGAGCCAAACGACAAGGGCAAGCAAGCAAACCCATTGAGGGACCCGCCAAAGCCAAGGAGGTCAATTTAGCTAGGGAAGGGGAGACCCCACGACCTATCTTTATAGTCGATGACTTGGCTGAGCAAGATGAGGCAAGTCTCATTACTCTCTTGCGAGAGTATGTAGACATCTTTGCTTAGTCTCTAGAAGAGCCCAAAGTGGTAGACCCGAGTGTAGTGACTCACAATATACCCATGAAACCTGATGCAACATCAGTCAAATAGCAATGGTATCCCATGAATCCAAAGCACGCTCATGTTGTTAAGGAAGAAATTGACAAATTGATGAGAGCAAGATTCATCTACAAAATTGAACACACGGACTGGGTCTCGCCCATAGTCATCATCCTAAAGAAAATTGGGAATAGTCGAGTGTGTGTTAATTACAAAAGGTTAAATGGAGCTACAAAAAGAGATAATTATTCACTACTATACACCAAGCATATGTTAGAGAGAGTGGCTAGCAAAGAGTCCTACAGTTTCCTGGACAGCTTCTCGAGATACAATCAGGTGCAAGTACATCCTAATGATAGGCATAAGATGGCATTTGCCACTGAATGGGGAGACTTTACCTACATAGTCATGCCTTTTGGATTGACTAAGGTATCAGCCACTTTCCAACAACTGATGTGTACAATATTCAAAGACATATTGAGAAAGGAGTTAGAAGTCTTCGTGGACAACTTATGTGTTCACTCTGCTTGGCAAGAACACTTAGGTAGGCTCTGAGCATTCTTTGAATGATATCGGTTGTACAGCGTCTCGTTGAACCCCTTGAAATGCCAATTCTGGGCAAAGCATGGATGTATCCTAGGACATGTGGTGTCAAAGAATGGCATTGCCATAGATTTCTCAAAGATCAAGGTCATTGTCGATCTTTCACCCCCAGCTGATTACAAGGGTGTTTAGTGCTTCTTAGGACATATCGGGTACTATCGACGGTTTGTGTTAAACTACACATTGATTGCTAGACCTCTATATAAGCTGTTGATTGTATTCAAATGGACCGTGGAGTGCCAATGCATGTATGAGGAACTAAAAAAGGCTCTAACCACTGCTCTGATACTATGAGCCCCTGATTGGACACTCACGTTCCATGTGCACATCGATGCTTCGAAATTCACCGTAGGAGCTGTGTTGTGTCAACCTGGTGAACAAAACCTGGATTATCCAGTGAGCTTTGCTAGCAGACAACTCACTGAGACTGAAATGAATTACTCAAAAACGGAGAGAGAGGGCTTGGCCATGCTATTTTCTATGAATAGATTCTGACATTATCTTTTGGCTACGCCTTTTACTTTCTTTGTGGATCATCAAGCCTTGTTGTATCTGGTTAATAAACCATGCACTACATGACGCATTGCTAGATGGATGCTTCTGCTTTTGGAATTTGACTTCTCCATGGTGGTGCGTAAAGGGAAGCAACATTACAATGACTGACCATCTGTCTCACATCCCCACGGGAGAAGCAGCTAGACAAGGCATTGTGGACGAATTGCTAGACGGCATCTATTCCACTTATCTAGCAAAAGGGATTTGTTTAGAGCTAACATGATGCCATATTGGGCAAATGACATAGTTCAAGTGCTTAAACACAGACTACTCGAATGACTGATAAAAAAGGCCGACTTAGGCAGCTTATCTTGAAAATCCAACCCTATCAGTTGATAGTAGCTGGCCAACTTTATAGGCTAGGACAATATGGGTTACTGCGCAGATGCATGTGTGAACATGAAATGCATGATGTGCTAGCAAAGGCACATGGCAGAATCGCCGGAGGGCATGATGTACTGTAGTCCCAGCTATGGTGGCCTACCCTTTTTCGATATGCTACACGCTTCATGAAACACTGTGACGAGTGCCAAAGGACCAAAGTCCCGATTCATAAGGATCACATGGAGCTAACCCCAATTATCGAACGACAACCCTTCGAAAAATGGGGGATTGACTTCTTCAAACCCATTAGTCCTGTAGCACAGTATTCACAAGCCAAATACATTATTGTGGCTACCGATTATCTGACAAAATGGGCAGAAGTGTGAGCTATAAGAAAGAATGATGCTTAGAGCACCACTAAGTTCCTATGGGAGCAAGTGATCTCACGATTTGGCTACCCCATCGAATTAGTTAACGACCAAGGCACACACTTATCAACGAAGTGATAGCTCACCTCCTATCCTTCTTCCTAATCATCCATCGAAAATCCTCGCCTTACTATCCCTAAGCAAACGGTCAAGCCAAGTAAATAAATAAAATCCTGGTAAAAGTCCTGACCAAGGTTGTCTCAGTGTCATGCAGTGATTGAGATAACAAATTGATAGCAACCTTGTGGGCCTACCGCACAGCTTACAAGATGACCCCCTTTAGATTGACATATGGTACATAGGTAATCCTTCCCTTGGAATTCTTCATACCAAGCCTCAAGATAGCCCTTCAAGAAAGATGGGATGGAAAGGGGGCATGGACTAAACGCTTGATTGAACTCGAACACTTAATGGAAACCCAACTTCTAGCCACCCATGTGCTCATATACGAGAAGCCAAGACACAAAAGCTGGTTTGACAAGCATGTCAAGCAGCACAACTTCGAACAGGACTTAGTATTGTTGTACTCAGTCAAAGGACATAAGCAAAAATTGAAATTCTAGGGGCTAGGACCTTTCAAGGTTCAAACCATTAGCCAAATTGGCAACGTGGAACTTGAAACCCTAGAGGGCGAGGGCATAGGCTTCTTCAATGGCAGCCGCATAAAGAAGTATTTCCCTCCCACACACCCATTGCATGAGTCCCCAATGCTAGAAACCCCCCATCCATGTATGAGTAGCCACTATCACTGAGGTGGACAATGAGGATGAGGAAGCAGTACCACCAGCTTACCTACGCATGGCGGTCACTACTAAACGCACATGCACCATCAATGCATTGATCAATGAGGGCGCTGATTTTAACATCTTGACTCATGACCATTGGACCCAAATTGGCAAACCGCAGTTGTAGACCACTATTGCTAATCTCAATCCTTATGGAGGCCAACACTACACACTTTTAAGAAAGTGCAAGGTTGTAGTTTCTATTGAGTCTGAAAGCATGCCAATAATCTTTTAAGTGTTTTCCAACACTAAGAATGCAGGCATGGAATCGCTGTTAGGATGAACTTTCAAGAAAGTGCAAGGTTGTAGTTTCTATTGTGTCTGAAAGCATGCCAATAATCTTCTAAGTGTTTTCCAACACTAAGAATGCAGGCATGGAATCGCTGTTAGGATGAACTTTCAAGAAGCAAGCCTCTTGCCATGTCGACTATGAGTCGCAGCATATCCACTAGCCGTGGGTAACGTCCGCATAGTTACAGCTTTCAACAAGGGTCGTGTGACTCTTTCCAAGTCCATAGGGCCACCACTAGAGAAACCCACTGCCAAGTCTTAGGAGGGGGTCGGGACTTGTCACAACCTACCCAACCTCGAGGCTAGAAACCCACTGGAACCAACACTGAAACCCATGAACCCCAGTTCAAATGGGTACCTAAACAGAGAGCACAACCTAGGAATAGAAACCCGTGGCCTCGCAAAGCTACAAATCCACACCCGGGTGACCTAGGAGGCTGAGACAAAACCATAAACATCAACTCACGGTAGTCGTGATGGGTTCCCAAGACCTTATTGCAAGCACAAGGCTACTATGCATGTAACACCTAGATTTGGCTATGTAAAGCCCAAACATCCAAAGGCACTACTCAAACTCCATCTGCAAGCTTGACTACACGAAACATCCCATTAGAACCACTCGAACCACAAGCAACTCAAGTCATTAAGTCCATGGAACCTCCAAAGCCTAGCTCCGTAGGGCATAAGTCAATATCTCAACCAAAACTACAACCTATTACTAACAAACCAACCACATCTAGTCCCAATGATGCCCCCTCTCAACTCTCAAATGCACCAAGTATTTAAGGAACAAGCAATCAAAAAGTGTCTCACTATGTCATATAGCAAGAGCACCATCATGGCCATGAACCAGGAAATCAAGAAGTTGCAATGACTTGCTGACAACAATTCCCCCTTCTTGCAAAAATGGTACGCTCTATGATTGCAATGGGAGCTGGAGGGATAGCAAATACTGACCAATGGTGAACAACAGTGTACAATCGAAGCATCTGAATATGACCCAATCTATGTCGCTCCAACTTCATATAGGGTGTTGACTACTCTCCGTAATCAACCCATGGAAGACCACATTAAAGAACACCCTTATCTAGATCGCATCCACACCAAGGAGGAGTTGCACATTGCCAGTAGAGTGGCCTTTGGTGACTTTTTACTTGATGTCCTTACTTATATTACACATGTGGGCATCTGCCCTTTTGATATGGATAGCTATGCTCTATTAGAATATAATCCGAGTTTCTATGCATGTCTCATGCAAAAATAAAACACTAAGATTGTGTGCTAAAGGCCCTTCATCCTCTAACCATTTCATCCTAGGAAGGATTCTTTTCATTGAGAAGGGGGAAGGGGTAAGGTGAATCAAACCAAACAGGGGTGAGGTGAATCAAACCAAACACATAAAGAAAACAATAAAGGAAAAGCACACATTACAAGGGTAAAATGCAACAACTTTGATTAAGGAAAAGGTCGATAAAAGTTAAAATCAATAGACTACTAGGAGGAAAATTCTACTTCTACACGCAAGCATTTCAATTTAACAAGCATGTAGTCGTTTCCTATTGCTTAGTCTAAAAACCACTAATGGTAAATATGGCTTCATGGCAAACACCCGTCATGGCAGGCCAAGAAAAGGTGAGCAAACTACCTTTTTCATAGGAAGAACAAGCAAAATATGGACTTTCGGAGGTGGAAATGTGAGCCTTCAACTAGTTCAAATTTTGGCATATCTTCAACCTTGATGATGTGGCCATTGAAGAATGAGCAGTAAGGTAGATCATCGAGAGTAATGCAATCTACAGAAATACATGGAAGCAGTGAGCCAAGG
This sequence comes from Lygodium microphyllum, assembly GCF_053477565.2. Lineage (NCBI taxonomy): Eukaryota > Viridiplantae > Streptophyta > Polypodiopsida > Schizaeales > Lygodiaceae > Lygodium > Lygodium microphyllum. The sequence continues at coordinate 24,455,614 of NC_141138.1, read as the reverse complement.
AGTGGACTACTTCCACTGTGCAGAGTTCTTGAGGATTTTCCATAAAAACAACGGCCTAGCAAACAAAATGGAAAGAAAGCCAAAAAGGGACATATATGCCTTGCTAGGGATGGACGAGGTAAAATTCCACACCAATGATGGCATCAGCTTGGCGAATATTCTTGATCGCGAAATCCAACTCCAAGCCAAGATGGTGCATGTGCTATTTTCTAGCCAAAGATACAACTCCATAATGAGCCGCATCAACGTCCCCCTGTTAGAGAGTGTCGTAGCAAGGTCATTGGATGAGGTCAACCTCAACGGGTTTGTGAGGAAGACTATTGAGACCTCAGCAAAAGCCTTGGTAACAAGAGGGCAACCCACTGAAGGAGAATCTCCTACCGCGAAAGCTAAAAGGAAAGCTTCTTCTTCAAAGGCTACAACTATTGGATTCGGTGGAGTCCTAACCACAATCATTAGGGAAGCCTTGGGATAGAAGCCTTGGGACATGGGCAGAAAGAAGGAGAAGAGGGGGTGGATGAAACACCAAGCAGGTCGCCACCTCACAAGGAAGAACGGGAGGTGCAATCAAGCGAGAGAATGTTGAGTGAAGAAGAGGAAAGCAAAGAACAAGAAGAGAAAACTAGCCAAGGAAAGGCTAGGAAAACGAAAAAGAAAATTGCACAAGAACAACAGGAAGAAGAGAAGAGGAAACAAGAGAAGGTGGACTTGCAAAAGGCCCGCAGGGAGTCCAGAAAGGCCGAGGGGGAAAGGAAGAGAAAGGAAGAAGAGAAGGAGGAGCTTAGAAAAAAAGGGGAGGAAGACATGGCCCTCGCCACTTGCAAGTCCATTGAGTAGTAGTCGAGGCACAATGAGCCGAAATCCGCGAGCCCCATCAGAGACAAAGGGCCTAGCTCAAGCACATGTGTGCCTAAGTTTGTGCCACTTGCAATGCAAGAAGGCAAGGGCAAGGCCCTGATCACCCCCATACCCACCCTCCTAATGCCCGCCATCACCACTGCCATCTCCACTCCCAATTCTATGACCCAGGTGGATGCCAGCAACCTAATGGCTTAGGTCCAATACTTTGTAAATAAGGAAATGGGCCAAGGAGTAAGAGAAGGAATCCCCTTGGTGGGGACCAAAAGACCGGCTGCAGTGTTGAGATATTTGCAATCACACCTACTTCAGTCCCTTTGTGAGGAGCAGTGAGGGCTCAAGACCAAAATCCCATATGCACAGTAGGAGAAAGTACCACCACTCAAATCCTATAAAGCATTGTACTTTCACTCTTTTTCTAATGCAATGATAGTACTCTTTTCTTTCCAGTAAAGTTTCATGTCACTGTCAATACACAAGATTTTGTTTACAAGTCCAAGTCTCAATCTTGGAACCTAATTCATTTGTGTAAAAATTTGTCCTAATCAGGTTCAATGTCTTCATGAGTTTCTTTTTCCTCTTTCAACCTCCATAGCTTCCGCATAAGCCATGCTCTAGATCTCGCATATTTCACATGATATCAGAGCTTAGTTGAGCATGGCTCAACTCTCCTTTCACTCCTCTCAGCTCCTTTCCATCTCTGCTCACCTTAGTTTGAGTACTAGACCCTATCTCCAACTTCATTTGCATTCCTACCTTCAATGAAGCTTCCATGGCAGCCATAGCCAGCAGCACCCTATCAGTTTGAAGCTTTCATATCTCTCTCCACAAGGCAAATATCTTTGAACTTCCTTCTAGAGAAGTGTTTCTCTACTTCTAGAGCTCCTCGTTGGCACCTCAATCATTGAGATTGGGCAACTATAGCTTCAACATTACCTCTTTTCAGAGTTGCTGCCATAAATGTGTCTATGGACAGCACCTACCTACCTCTGTTGGAGCAGCCATATCTCTTCAATATTTCTTCTCGAGAGTTGTTCTTCAGGTCAAGGTGCAACTTCTTGGCACAAAAATCAAGGAGATTGATGCACATCATGCCCAGCATTTGCATTTTTCCAAATCTAGGTGCAGTTTTGACAGTGACAACTTTGAAGGCTTAGATCTCTCAACTCGGGCAAGATGAGTAGAGACCCTCTTAGGGAGAGTTAGATCCATTAGTGAGGGTCCTCTATCTCAAAGGGTTTGAGTATATTTGATCTGGGGACCTCGTGGGAGCTCATTTACCAGTCATTGGTCTCTGTTTTGACAGGATAGCCGTAGCCACACTTCACCAAGCTTAAAAATCCCATCATTTTCTCTCTTCAACCCTGGAACAACCCACTGCCACTCAAACCTAAAGGTCCCAGCATCAAATCAAGAAGGGGAAGATCTGGATCTGAAAGAACTTGAAGGATTTTTGCAAGTTTGAAAGACTTAGGGAAGAAACATAGTGTCTATTGACACTCATTTTTTGTGATCTAAACACTTGTGTCTCTTGACACATCTCAACCAACTCTTCTGTTGCTTAAATTTGATAAGTCTAAAGTTGATTTGCTACTAGTCTATCAAGTCAAACATGGGCAAAGATTCTCCAACAGCCCGTTTCAAAGGAGTCGGATTTCATACTTGGCAGAACCACATCAAACTGATCTTGATGAAGAAGGGCCTCTGAGCCATTACCACTGGAAAAGAAAAGAAGCCTCGTGATGCGGATCTTGCTATCACTTCGCGAAAGAACGATGATAAGGCTCAAGCCATTATCAAACTAAGCTAGATGACAGCTATATCCACCATGTGGATAACTGTGAGACTTCACAGGATACATGGAAGAAACTTGACACTTTGTTTGGTGCACAGTCTAAATCATCAAAGTATGGTCTCCTGATTAAGTTTTTCATGCTTGAAATGAAGTCTAGCACATCACTTTCCACACATCTAAATTACATGGAAGGACTTCTAACCCAACTTGCAGGAATCAACATTAAAATGGAAGAAGATGTTTGCATTGGTGTTCTACTTAAGAGTTTGCCTCCTGAATATCATAATGTATCAACAACTCTAATTAATATGCCAAACCGTGAACTTGTTGATATCCAGGCATCACTGTTACAAGAGGAAAAGAAGCTAAAAACTAAGGAAGAACTAGGTACCTCTAGAGATGAGCATGCATTATATGTTGGCAACAAGTACAAAGACAAGAAGGATCAGCTCTTTTGTGATTTCTGCAGAAGGACCGGACACACCGAGAAGTTTTGCCACGCCAGAAAGAGGTCCCAAAAGGACTATCTAGTTGTAGTCAAAGAAGAAGAAGAAAACAAAGAAAAGGAAGAAGAAGAAGAAGACCACGAGGAGAAGGACAAACCTCATCAATCCTTCTATTCAAACAAACGTTTTTAGATGTGTATTTCCTAGCCCTAATGCCTCAGACATAAACTTGTAAAGTCCTCAGTTATCCTTGTACTACAACCTCCGTACACTTTGTGAGGCCCTTGCTACAGCCTCTGGATGTCCATCATGTTTGTGGTACCCACACTTAGCCTTTTCTGTGTGACAGCCTCTGGTGTTTTGCCATGTTTATGGTGTGCCCACACTTTGCAAGTTTTGCTTTCACTAAAGCCTCTACACACTTTGTACTTTTGGTTGTGATTGAGGAGGGGTGCTGAGATATTTGCAATCACACCTACTTCAATCCCTTTGTGAGGAGCAGTGAGGGCTCAGGACTAGAATCCCATATGCATAGTAGGAGAAAGTACCACTACTCAAATCCTATAAAGCATTGTACTTGCACTCTTTTTCTAATGCAATGATAGTACTCTTTTCTTTCCATGTCACTGTCAGTATACAAGATTGTGTTTATGAGTCCAAGTCTCAATCTTGGAACCTAATTCACTTGTGTAACAATTTTTCCTAGTCAAGGTCAATGTCTTCATGAGTTTCTTTTTCCTCTTTCAACCTCCATAGCTTCCACATCTGCCATGCTCTAGATCGTGCATTTTTCACATGCGGCAGATATCGAATTGAGGTGAGACCCTAAGAAGCAAAAGGTAGCAGGCTCTACGACCTCCATCCCCACAATAGGGAGGCCGCCCGAAGAATACGATGAGTACGTCAAAGAGCTCCTCTCTCAACTAGAGAGAGCCAAGGAGGAGAAGATAACTATAATAGCAGAGCTTGAAGCTAAAAAGGAGGCCATGGCGGCATTCTAGCTAGAGAGAACACACCAAATGGCAATGGCCCAAAGGGAAGTAAATGAGCATCGAAGACATGACCAAGAGGGCAGAAGAATGGGCCATTGAAAATGAAAAAATGGTCAAAGCCTTGGCACGTCACCTCACTCAAGCCAAAAAAGAAAAGATACTTGCCAAAAGTAGAGTGGAGGCCACCCAAGAATGTTTCCACACCCAACAATGCGCCTTCCTAGAAACCCTATTGGACATCACCTAGGAAGAGGAGGGGGAGTCCGTGGAAGTGATGAAAAAGAAACTAGGAATGGCTCGTAGGGCACTGAAGGCCGGACTCTAGATGCCACCCTAACCTAATGGAGTTGTCCCAAGCCTGAATAAACAATGCCATTATCTCCTATTGGCAAGCCTAGCCTCACAGGAAGTAGACACACTCGAGTTCCTCGAAGAGGAGCAGCAAGAGCCAAGCCAGCAAGGGGAGGTGGATGTAAACTTTGAAATGGGGCCACATGAAGATGAGCTTGTCCCATCGCCTCCTTCCTTGAGGCCTGAAGAGAAACAACACACAGTCCTATGAACGGAATAGTAAAGCATAATCATTGTAAAAAGAAATCATACCTTTGCATCGCGCAAATTTCTTAGCTAGAAGGGTAGTTGTAAAGGCTCAATGACCATGATTTGCCACCAATCGATTAAGCATCTATAAGTTGTTTTAGTAATAAGCCCAGTATTAGGCTTGAATTTTTGCAAGTGCATCTTAGGTTGCCAATGTATACAAATATACAGTGTAAGTCGATTGCATCCTATAGACCATTAGAGTGAATTAACTTGCATTTACATTAGGTATAACGAAATTCATGTACCTCACATAAATAAAAATATAAGTCACAATTTATGAATTGCATAAGTTAATTGAGATGAATTTCCAAGAATGAAAGCTCCACATTGCATCATCAACTTAGGAAAGACTTGCATCTGGATTTGCATGGCATCATGGATAGTTTTGGTTGCATTATATAATAGGGATTCATCGTAAAATATAGATTTAAGATGCGCATGAGAATTTCTAAGCTTAATTGCAAGAGGCAGTTCGGTAAATGAAACCTTATATGATAAGTAAGGCTACGGTTTAATTTGACTTAGTTAGAATTTAATTGTAAACAAGTCAAATTATTGTTAGGATCATATATTGACTTAGAGTCAAGTAAACATGCCCTTTGGTCTCTATCCTAACAACTAGCCATGATGGGTCCAAAACACCCTTGGAGATATTGTTTTAGCTTCCATGTCAATAAGTGCATTAAAGATGTGTGTCTTCTAGGCAGCCACCAATATGCGTAGGTAGGCATGTTCTACTATTTCCTCATCCCTATCTCTATCTCAATGATAGTGGAAACTCTCAATTTTATAGGGGGTTCTAGAATTGGAGGCTCATGGAGTGGATGCATTGGGGGATAGTACTTCTTGAGGCGACTTTTGTTGAAGAACCTATCCCGTCTCCTTCTAGGGTCTCGAGCCCTACATTGGCAGTTTGACTAATGTTATGAACCCTAAAATGCCCTAATTCTTTGAACTTCATCTTCTGCTCATGGCCCCTTACTATATAGTAGAGTAACACTAGGTCTTTGTGCTCAAAATCACATTGTTTGACATGTTTGTCAAACGAGCTCTTATATCTTGACTTTTTGTAGATTAGCGCATGGGTAGCTAGGAGTTGGGTCTCCAAAAGGTGTTCTAGCTCTACCAAGCATTTTGTCCATGCCTCTTTGCCATCCCATCTCTCTTGCACTACCATTCTCAATCTTGGAAGGAAAAATTTTAGTGATAGGATTGCTTTGGTCCTATAGGTAAGCTTAAATGGTGTTTGCCACTGCCATCTTGTAGGGTGTTTTGTGGGCCCATAGTGCTACCATAAGTTTATTGTCCCAATTGCTACATGAGGAGGCAAAGACTATCTTAGTCAATAGGTTCCCTAGGATTTTGTTCATGGATTCCACTTGATTGTTAGCTTCAGGGTGGTATGGTGGCGATTTTCTATGGATGATCTGTGGAAAATTAGAGTGGAAGCAAGGATTGAAGTGTGCACAAGAGGGAGAGAAGAGCTCACAAGTACAAGAACAGTTCTTGTTTATTCATTTTCTCATAAAAGTACAACTTGGGTCACTCTCACTCAAAAGTTGATGTAGACCCCTAGGTTGTTTATATAGCCCCAACTGGCTAGGTTTAGGGTTTCCCCTTCCCCTTAGGATCATTCACACTTTCCTACCCTTATCCACTCCTGCATAAGGAGGGTTCATATGCCTATATTCTCAACAACCCCCCTCAATGCCAAGTGGCATTGGAATACAAAGCATAAGAGAATGCCCCCCCCTCCCCCCCCCAACCCAAATTGGATGCCTTTATAGAACAGGCTTACAAGGATGGTTATAGGTAGGAAGGATACATAACTTAGAAGAGCCAATCATCTATGGATTGGGAGGCAAAGTTGGCCTCCAATTCCTTAGGTACATCTGGAACATTGGGACACTTAGGTGATATGCCTAGTCTTTTTGCATTTATTGCACTTCGTTTTTTCAGAATACTTCTTCTAACACCCTTTTTTATGATAGAAGGAGCACTTTGTAGAAGCTGTATGGACTAACACTTGCTCACACGAAGTAAATGTTGAAGAGCCTTTGTTATGGTTCCTCTTCTCTTCATCTAGGCATGACCGACTGGTACTTGCCAAAGTTGGGTTCGAGATATTAGTAAGGGTAGTAATAAGGGTTAGAAATACCTTCTTTATAGACTTTAGAAGGATGGAAATGGCATCTTCATCATGAATTGGTGCTTGAACGAAGACCAGTTGTGCCATGAGCCCCTTCATATATGAAATAAACTTACTTAGATCTTTTCCTTGTTTATACTCCAAGCTAAAAAACTCAATCTTTAGCTTCCCTGTAGCACCATAGAGCCTTTCAAGCTCATCCCACTTCTCCTTTGCAGTGGAGAGTTGGTCAATATGATGAATTAAGGATTCATCCAGATGAAGCATGATGATGGCCTAAGCTCTTTCATCATCTTCTACATTAAGGGGATTTGATGGGTCAATAACTTTGGTCCCTTTTATAAGAGCCAGTAGCCTCGTTCCATCATTTTATATTTACCAGGACTTGCCAGGGATGGAAATATTTTCCATTAAACTTGCAAATTTGAGGCCTTACATCTACATAGGCCATGGCCATTATAGGAAGGTCTTACCTATTGCCTTAGGCAATGGCAGTGTCTAGTCCTTTACAGGTGGCCAAGTACAAACCAAGTAACATAATTGATAGCCCTACAAATGATAACCAACTTTAAAGCTATAAGGATGAAAAAGGTTGGAAATTATACATATGTAATATTTCAAGGTATGATTTTGGTGGTCCTATCCTTTGAACAACCCTTAATTTAGGTTTTTTACTATTTTCCTAGGTTTCAATGAGTTGAACTTTGATTGGCTCCTCCCCGACTTATGGTTTAGTGTACAGGCATTTGGTTGAGCATGGTCAATTAATGACTTCAACACTTGGTGAAGAGTCTGAGGAGATTTCAACCACATTAATATTCATGTTTTGACATAGGGCAATAGTACTAATGTCACTAAATGCCTTTTTAGTGCTTAGAAGCACTCATCTCAAGATTGAGATGTTTAGGTATTTACCTTGTCAAGTTTGGTGAGACAACTCATTACCGGTGTTGAGAGCACGCTTCTTGGTGAACTTATGATGTCCCTCGAGTGTTGGAACTATTCACAAATTAGGAATACACTTCAGAGCATATGCTTTAGTGATTAGAATCACTATTAATGATTCTAGATTGAAGAAAGTGAAAAAATAGGAAGCTTGAAACTTCTTGGCTATGGCTGCCAGAAACCCACAATTAGGGTTTTGCTTACAACAGCCAATAGAGAAGAAATTTCTTCAAACCCTCTTAGAGGGAGATGGCCCACTGGAGGGGCTAATAAAGCTCCATGATAGCTACCAAGATTGTGCCATCATCAGCATGCACAACAGCTCGTGATGTGTCGGCCGTAAATCTGTGCCAATTTCAAGAAAAACATAGTGCTACCCTCCATGTTGCCTAATCTTAGCCTTTGATGTGCAGGCTAAATCACCCCGAGCTGAGGAGAAGATGTCTAGAAGAAATTAGGAGCTAAAATTCTCTCCCAAGGTCCTCCAATAGAGGTGGGTCAAGCTGGCTATGATGGAAAGGAAGGTAAATGAGAGGGCAAGAGTTCTTCTTGTGCACTTAGGTGTGTAAAGAGGTTGAGGGAAGCTGAAGGATCAGAGATGGCTCTGATGCACAAGAGGGAGAGAAGATCTCACAAGTACAAGAACAATTCTTGCTTATTCTATTGCTCATGAAAGTACAACTTGGGTCACTCTCACTCAAAAGTTGATGTAGACCCTTGGGCTGTCTATATAGCCCCAATTGGCTAGGGTTAGGGTTTCCCATTCCCCTTAGGACCATTCACACCTACCTGTCCTTATCCACTCTTGCATAAGGAGGGTTCATATGCCTATACTCTCAACATGATCAAGAATGTAGACAATAAATGGATAATCACTTCATTAATGAAGTGCGTGCCCTTGATCACTAACTAGCTCAATTGGGTAGTCAAATCATGAGATTGCGTAGTTCCAAATGAACTTAGCCATGGTCATTCTTCCTAGTGGCCTAAGCTTTAGCCCATTTCTTGAGATAATCCATTGCTACAATGATGTACTTTGCTTGTGAGTACTATGCTGTAGGGCTAATTAGCCCAATAAAGTCAATCCCCCCACTTTTCAAAGGGTTTTCGCACTTATTGAGGTCAACTCTATCTTCTCCTTATGGATGGGTACTTTGGTCCTTTGACATCCATTGCAATGCTTCATGAACTTAGCAACATCACAGAATAGGGTGGGCCACCATAACTGAGATAGTAGCACCTTTGTGTGCTATACTATCTCCACTAAATTTTCCTACAGCAATTCCACCATGTGTACTAGCAAGCACCTCATGCATTTCGTGCTCACACATGCATCTTCATAATAACATGTCATGTCCTAGTCTATAGATCTGGCTAAAAATTAATTGATAGGGTTCAATCTTTAGGATAAAGCACTTAATCCTAACCTTCTCTATAGGGTTCTCAGGCAATCCATGCTCTAGGAGTTGGGCTATGTCGTCTATGATGCCCCATCCACAACAACTTTTTCTATGGATATGCGGGACATATGGTTTGCCATGTAATGCTACTTACCCTTGTATACAACCACAGAGAAGTCAAATTCTAGAAGCAGAAGCAACCACCTAGCTATGTGTCCCCTGTAGCGCAAGGTTTATTCACTAGATAAAGCAAGGCTTGATGGTCAACGAAGAAGACAAAGGGCATAGCCAAAAGGTAATGACGAAACTTCTTTACAATGAGAATAGCATGGCTAGGCCTTACCTTTCCATTGTGGAGTATTTCATCTCCATATCCATGAGTTGTGTGCTAGCAAAGCTCACAAGATAATTGAGATTATGTTTACTAGGTTGACACAAAACAACTCCCATGGTGAACTTCTAGGCATCAATGTACACGTGGAATGTTATGCTCCAATCTAGGGCTCGTAGAATTGGTGCAATCATGAGAGCCTTTTTTAGTTTCTTGTAGACGTGTTAGCATTCCTTGGTCCACTTGAATACGATTAGCAATTTGTAAAGGGATGTAACAATCAATACGTAGCTCAAAAAAAACCACTAATAGTTCCTTGTGTGTCCCATGAAGCACTGAACTCCCGTATAGTTCATGGGTGATGGTAGATCGACAATGAATTTGACTTTAGAGAAGTTGGTGTCAATTCCATTCTTAGACACCACTTCCCTTAGGATACATTCATGCTTTAACCAGAACTGGCACTTCAAGGGGTTCAAGGAGAGGTTATACAACAACCTACACCACTCAAGGATTGCATGAAATTTATCTAGGTGTTCCCTCCAACTAGAGTGAAGGCATATATCATCAACAAACACCTCCAATTCTTGCCAAAGCATGACTTTGAAGATGGTACACATGAAGCATTGAAAGGTAGTTGATGCATTTGTCAGCCCAAATGGCATGTCTATGTAGGCAAACACGCCCCATTTTGTCACAAACACTATCTTATTCCTATTGTTGAGATTTACCTACACCTGGTTATAACCTGAGAAGCTCTCCAAGAAACCATAGGCCTCTTTTTCTACCACTCTTTTGAGCATGTGCTCCATTTAGGGCAGTGGATAGTTATCTCCCTTCATTGCAGCATTGACCTTTTTATAATTCACACACTCGAATATTTCTATTCTTCTTCAGGACAATCACTATGGGCGATACCCAATCCGTGTGCCTGATTTTGTAGATGAATCCAGCCTTCAACAACTTATCTATCTCCTCATTGATGGCGTGTGCATGATTTGGATTCATTAGGTATGGCCGCTATTTAACTGATGTTGTATCCAGATTCATCGAGATGTTATGGGTTACGACCCTTGGCTCGAGTCCTTTGAGTTCATCTAAGGACCAAGCAAACACATTTATGAACTCTCACACGAGGACAATGAGATCAATCTCCTCTTGCTCAATTAGGTCATTAGCTATGAACACGAGTCAAGGCTTTTCCCCTTCCCTTGCCAAGTTGGCTTCCTTGACCTTAGCAAGCCCTTCTATTAGTTTATTTACTTGTCCTTGCCTCTTAGCTCCTAATAAGATTACTAACATGTCACATTTTGAATTTCGTGAAGAGCTTAGGTAGGTCTTAGGGCTTCTGTTGCTCTTTGACTTCCATTCTCCTTGGTTGCTTCCTCTTGTCCTCCCTCAACTACCTGCACCTTAGGTGGATTGGGAGGTCCCCTTTGTTGTGTTGGCCTTAGGTGGTCAGGGCATTTCTAGGTTGCTTTCAAATCTCACTTCTAACTTTGAGTCAAACTCACAACCTTCTCTAGAAGGAGTTTCCCCTAGTGGTTGCAGCTTTGAGGTTGATTTTGTTCTGAGTGGTGCGGTACTTAGTTGAACTAATCTAGATTTCTCGTGGTCTATCACCCCTAGGTGGTCCAACCAAGTATGGTCACATTCTTTTCTAAAGACTCCTCTTTCACTCCTAAAGACATTTTCTTTCCATCGCTTGGAGTCTACTTGTATTTGTTCAATCACTTGACCGTCCATGTCATACTCTATTGTCTTGGCCTCTTCCTCACTTTCCTCCATCTTTCAAATTGTTATCTTCTCATTGCTCATCATCTCCTAGGATTCTAGCCTCAACCCTCTTCTCATCCATGATCAGTGTCCAATTGTACATTAGGTTCAAGTTGTGCACTTGGGTCCACTACCACTTTGGCTCATCCATGAGATCCTTGAGGGGTTCGAGATTGGCAGCTAGGTTACCTATCATTCCTTTTGTCAAATATTCAAGGGTCCCCTGGAGTTTAAGTTTGTTAGACAGAATGTGGAAAGGGATAGGTATTGGTTGTCTTCTAGGGCTCTTGGCCATCATGCAAAGTGGTACCGATGATGGCAAGGTCTTACCCTTTGGCAACAACTGACATGTTGTGGCTTTATGGGACTCACTAGCTATCCTTGTAGCCTACTTATAATCCTCTTTGTCATTTGATAATGGCAGGTTGATGGTGGCTAGCACATGCATCAAGTCTACTGCAAGTCCTTGGGGCAAGGGATATACTTTGTTAGTGGCCTGTAAGAAGTCCTAACCTATGAGTCTCCTTTCAAGATAGCGGAGATAGCATCTAGGTCGACTAGCATGGTCTTCTAGGTATCCGTCTTGACTCTTAAAACCTCTAATCTATTGCCTAAGAATATATGACCATTTCCCCTATCTTTTATCACTTGTGTGTTTTGCATCCAAGGTCAGCCTAGCAAGATGTTGTAGTCCATTACCTTCACAACTATGAAGTTCACTGGGAAGAACTAGACTCCTACTATCTTCAAGGGCCAATCTTTTAGCACTCCAAACTGTATGATATTCATTCTGCTAGAGAGTATGACATTAAACCTTACAGTCTCCACGTGTGGGTTACCCCAATCCTATAGGACTACATGGTTTAGCACATTGACTCCAACTCTTGTATCTACAATTCCATTTCTTATAACATCTCCTAATGTGTTGATAGGTAAGACTGCTTGCATCTCTATGCCTTCCCAAAAGGCATTTATGTGCAAAGACTTAAGCACTAAGTTCAAGGTTAAGCTTGGTATGTGTGTTACTGTGCCGTGGTCCAAGCAAGTCAGTCACTCCAAGCTCATCATATCATTCTACCCATTGCTTCAACCCTTGCCATAGTGTCGAGTTCTGCCTGAGAAGCTCTCCCAAAGATATGGTCATAGGGGCCGATATCAACATCGTGAGTAAGTTTCCATCTGCCTTCTTTTCATTAGGCTCTACACTCTTTTTCTTATGACCTTGGGCAATTTTTCCACCTATGGCATCTACGATTTATCTATGCAGTGTTACGTGGGGTGCGGATGCATCTCTTGATTTGAACTGAGTAGGCAAGACTGGTCTGTATTGAGAATTAGGCAATCACACCCAATGTAGCCTCTTTGTATGGAGCACTTGGGCCAAGGGAAATGCAAGCAATCTAGGAGAAGCAACTAAATTCCATAAGCGTAGTGGTGAAAAGTGCTACTTACCCAAAAGACTATAAAGCATTGTACTTGCCCATCATTTTGAATACAATATCATTTTACTTTTTGTCCTTTCAGTTAGTGTCATTGTCTACACACACAAGATTGTGTTTATGAGTCCAAGCTTCCATCTTTGAGCCTAATTCACTTGTGTGACAGTCATTGTCTCTAAGTTAATGTTATCATGGGTCTTCTCTTTCTCTTCCATCCACCATATCCATGCTCTAGATCCATGCATTTTAACACTCTCACTTGCTCTTGACCTTATCCACTTCTTCCAATTGGTTCCTTGGATTGCAATATTTCCCAACCTTGGCACTTTCTTTTTCTGTTGTCTTAGGAGCAGATGTATTTGCTTCTACATCGTTCATGACTTGCTTTCCCTTTGGTAACATGCTCACACTGTCTATCTTAAGCATAATCTTTGTCTCAACCCTCTTTTTCCTTGTTCTATGGATTTTCTTTCCTATTGAAGCTGTGTTGAGGTTGCTAGGTCTGGGTAACGAAATACCAGCCTGCTTTGCCTGTGCTCGGATCATGACATTAAGTGAAAATAGTGTGGCTTTGCCATCAAGTGTTTCAACTCCAAAAAATCCCAATGGTACGAATGGCACAATAGCCAAACTAATGGAAGGTTTCTACCTAGGGCACTCAGTGTACAAGTGTGTGATCTCACACTCAGAGCATCTCAAGTTGGCCTTCTCTCAATTGGCTTGCTCCCTTTTGGGACATTGTGATGAGATGTGTCTTGGGTAACTACAAGTCTAACATTGCGATGGGTTCTTGGTTCTGTCCTCCTAAATCTCTACCTCTTCCCTTGCCCAACACCATCACTGACACTGGTTTAAATTCCATCAAGATGGGATTTTCCTCTTTGTTGTGCAAGATGTAAGGATTTACGTATACTTCATCTTTGTTTGGATCCTCTACGTAATGTATAGGAGCATCACTCAGTGGATGGATCATGATGGGTCCAGGTGGTCTAGGTATCCTTGTGGGGTTGATGTCCATCCTAGGGACGAATGGCTTTGAATCATTGGATACTATGAGAGCTAATGGAGCCCCCATCCTGAAAGGTTGCAATCTATTCCCTAGATAGTAAGGATTTTATGGCTGTGAGTATGGAAATTACCTCGATAGTCAGTAATGCAGTGCAAGAGAAGTGGGAGGCTTCTCACAAGGTTTTATCGATGTCTGACCTTTAGGTATTGTTAGGTTAAAACCTAATTCATGCCGTTTTAGGGGACCGAAATGGGACTATGCCCTACGGATAGGGAGGTTGAGTGGCACATCCCTCTCATTTCCCATTCTCTTTGAACCAAGTACAACATGGATCTGCTTTGGCTTGGGTATCTCTACGTAAAGTAGGATGCTATCAGGAAACCTTGACCACTAGGAACCCAGATTTCAGGTTGATTGAGTTTGGCTGCGAACATTCCGTGGACTCAAGAAACCCTAGGTGACAAACCTTGTGACATTCCATGGGAGTGTCGGGGCGGCATCGCTTGGACTCATCTCTCAATGGATCGCTTAAAACGTGCTTGAATAGTCGATACGGCACGTTACATGATTTGCTAGTTTTTTATTTGATTTCCAAAATCGGACATCCGATTGTCCTCATCCGAATCAGACAATCAAACTATCCAATTTTTTGGGTCCATCCAATTCTGGAATGGTTAGGGTTTTTCAGATGATTGGATGATCCAATTGCATCCGATTTTGAAAATTGGGCGATTTCAGGGTAGTCAGACAGTCCCGATTCTGAAAATCGGATGGTCAAACGCAGTAGCAAAAACTAACACAAACCTGTCAAAAATATGTTGCAATGCTCCTGATGCCTCATTCTAGTCCCTGGAAAGCTCTAGGATCAAACAAAAAGAAGTTAGCTATCAAATCAACTTACCATAGCCCGTGAATGTATCCGGTGTCCCATGAATTGAAGTACTCCTTGCTTGAATGTTGCCCTGCAAATAACCTATCCAGCTCCCTCTCCCTCTTAACTCTAAATGTAGAAATGAGCTCCCCTTTGCTCTCTCTGCCTCTTAAACCCCTTGTTCTTCAATCTCCCAGTCCCTTTATTCTCTCTTTCCTCTCTCAATGCATTGAATTCCCTTTTTCTTCATGTTTTGCCCCATTTATAGCAGTAACCCTACTATTTGTTTCTCTGTTTTTCTTGATTTTCCTTACATAAATGCATCCAAATCACAAGCAATCACTTACACTAATCTTACCTATCTCAAGCATCAGTTCAAGGCAAATCCTATTTTAATACTTGATTAGGAGCACGTAAGTACTCAAAACTTGAATCCATTGGTCTTGGCAATGAAACTGAAATGTGGGAGCTTCTCGCTCAACTGTCAAGACCCATAGATTGCTTATTTCTTCAAGAATTTAAAGCTAAGTGCAATGGCTACCTCTCACATACCTGTATGGCCTCTCACACCTATGAGTGTAGTGAGCTTACCTCCATGATTGATTGAGTTGCCTCCTCCCTCAAGCACTCCAGTAGCTCCATGATCCAAGAGGTGCAAGATTAAGCAAGCTCAATCCTCAAGCTCCATGCTCCATTGTCGCATGCGATATAAGAGAAGATAAGAGAAGAAGAAGAAGAGAGGAGAAAATAGACAGCTTCTCCACCACGGTCCTTCACCCTCATAGACTCACTCACTCTCAAGCACAAGCTCAAGCAAGCAAGAACAAGAAGAAGAAGAGAGCTAATTTTTGCCACACACAAGAATGAGCTTCATCGTTCACTTTTTGGCTTTTATACAAAATCTTAATCCCCTTTGGGCACCCATCCCTTCTTTACATGCCCAACCATTTTAGCATGGATCCTCTTTTCCTATTCCCTTCCTATTTGCATTGTGCCTTCACCCATGCCTGTCTACATTTATAAATTGCATAGGATAGAGCCTCACGCTCTTTTATAAGGATTTAGAGTATGCTTTTATATTTAATATAATGTGCCTTCCTATCGGCTGTCCAGGCACATTTTTAGCGGTCCATCGAGAAGTCTAAGCGACGCCACCCATAACATTCCATGGGAGTCTATTTAGATCTGCATAGGCTTTCTACCTATCCTTGGTGGCTCTAATGTCTTGCATGATGGCCTTGACCTTCTCATCCATTTCCTCAAGCATTTTCTTGGAAGCTTCTACCCTTAAGGTAGGATCTGAAAAATTCAATGGAGTATGACAATCATGCCCATGCAATGCTTGAAAAGGTGTCATTTGAATGCTTTGTTGGTAGGAAGCATTATAGGTGAACTCTACCAATGGTAGATATTGGATCCATTTCCTGGGTTTGTGACAGCAATAAGCTCTAAGAATATCTTCAATGACTTGGTTGACTCTCTCTGTTTGGCCATCAGTTTGGGGGTGATAAGCTGTATTGAAATAGAGTTGAGTCCCAATGGCCTCAAATATCCCTTTCAAGAAGTGAGATGTGAAGAGGGAGTCGTGGTCACTAACGATCCTTCTAGGCAACCCATGGAGTCTGAATATCTCCTTGATGAATAATTTGGCAATATATGAAGCTTTATAGTTTGTCTTGACTGGAATGAGATGTGCAACCTTGGTGAACATATCTACTATAACCATAATTGAATCGTATCCTCCTTCAATTGTAGTCCAACAACAAAGTCTATCCTAATAAATTCCCATTTCATCTGGGGAATGTCAAGAGGTTGCAGCTTCCCATGCATCTTGACATGCTCTACCTTAATGCGCTGGCAAGACAAACATTCCATGACATATTTGAGTACGTCTCCCTTAATCCTTTCCCAATCATTTCTTTTCTTGACCGTGTTGAGGGTCTTGACATATCCACGATGGCCTGAAAAGGGTGAGTCATGTGATTTCCAGAGTATTCTCTATTTGAGTTTCTTGCTTGAGGGTATGCATAATCTTGTTCTAAAATAGACAAGAGCGATTCTTCAAAGAAGGAGATATGGTTTTTATTCGGGTACGACCCAAGAAGAGTTCCTTATCATTGGGAGAATCTAAGAAACTGTCTAAGGTATTGCGGATCCTATAGGATCCTCAAGTGCCTAGGGCCCAATGCCTACAAACTCCAACTTCCCAAGAATGTAAAGGTTCACAATGTATTTCATGTTAGCCTACTAAAGAAATATGTATCCAATCCTAGTCATATACTCAGTGTCAATAAGTTGTAATGCCAATCCAAGGAGTCATTGAGCTCTTGCTAGATAGAATCTTAGACATTCGAGAAAAGAGATTGAGGAGTAGAAATCTTAGAGAGTACCTCATCTAGTGGAAGGACTATTGGAAGAGAGGGAGAGAGACAGAGTGGACTAGAAGATGAGCCTCAGCTCATTGTTGTTCTTCTTACATTATTCTTCCTTCATACTAACTGAAAGAGACTTACACACATAGGTATGACTAACCTAGACTAACTATGGTTTAGTCACTGACTACACCAAATTATTGAATGTCACACATGTGTACAGTTGTATCCAACTAATATCAGTCACATACATAAAGATAGACTGGCTGAAGAGTAACGGGAGCTTGATATTCTAACACTCCCCCTCAAGCTCAAACCATCTGATAAAATCCAAGTAGCTGTCTAAAGTATATAAACTTTTATTTACCAAGAGACTTGATAAATATATCTGCTATCTAGTCTTCAGTCTTCACATGAATTAAGTCAATATGTCCTGTAAGAACCATTTCTATGGTGAAATGATAGTAAACCTCAATATGTTTGGACCTAGCATAGTAAACAGGATTGCTAGCCAACATAACACTGCTGAGGTTATCACAACGCAATCTCACTTTGCTTTCTAATTGTATTCCCAAGTCTTGGCAGTTTCATCAACCAAACTGCTTTGCAAGCCGCTAAGGCACCTCCTCTGTACTCATCTTCTGTACTAGAAAATGCAACACTATGTTGTACTCTGCCACTGGTCATACTACTGCTCCATCCAAATGCATAACCACTAGTTGATCTCCCTTCATAGGCACAATTAGCCCCAATCAGCATCCGTAAACCCTGTCAAGTCAAGGGATTTTCCATATGCATAAAACAATCCATAATCTGTAGTACCCATAAAATAACCAATGTATGTAAACCTGTCAATTGGTTTTTTGACTCTCTCAGATCTCCTAACTATGGCTCACTTTGAGCTTGCCTCTCATGAGGCAATACATAATGACTCTGGCTTGCTCAAGGCATCATAACAGATGGAATGCCCAACTCACTATCCAAATTGTCGATGTTGGATGACTCATAACCTGCTATACGTGGACCTGTCACATCCTCAAACATCTTTTCTTTTCCCTTATCCAATCTCCCCCTCGCTGACATATCCATGTCAGTGAATGTAGAAGTACGACTCCGCAAGCGTCCTGACCAAGGACTTACTGTAGGTGACCCATCACATGTAGTAGAATCACTCATATATGTACTCACTGTAGATGTATTTTCAGCATTACTAGTACTGGCTGATCCATCAATAGCCACTACAATTGGATTACCATACCACGATGCCAGCTCATCAAAAACAACATCTCTACTAATTAATGTCTCATGTGTAGATAGTACATAACACTTGTAAGCTTTCTGGTCTTGTGCATAACCAAGGAACACACTCTTGATAGCTTTAGGATCCAATTTCTTCCTCTTTTCATCAAGAACATGTACATATGCAATGTTGCCAAATACCTTCAAGTGTGAAATATCAGGAATATGACCACACAACCTCTCATATGGAGTTACATCATGAATCCCTAGTGTAGGGGTTCTATTTAGCACATAAATAGCAATCACTACATTACGTTAGCCCAATAACCATTTGGAAAACTCTTCTCATTCAACATAGCTCTTACTGATTCCATCAGTACCTATTTTTCCTTTCTACTACATCATTTTGCTCCAGTGTATAGCTACAAGTTAACTGTCTTCTAATCCCATATTTAGCAAGGTACCTATCAAAGTAATTAAAGACATATTCTCCACCTCCATCTGTTCTAAGACATGAAATTTTATAGCTCAACTCATTTTCAACATGCTTCTTGAAGTCCTTGAATGCATCAAACACATCATCCTTATATTTCAATATGTAAAGCCAAGTGTACCTGCTAAAATCATTAATGAAGGATACATAGTAATGAGTACCACCAAATGAAGCATTATGAGATGGACCCCATACATCTGAATGTACCAACTACAAGGGTTGTGAGCTATTCTATACATGTCTCATAAACAGAAACCGTGCTTGCTTTCCAAACTCACATGCATCGCATACATGTCCAAAGTCATGATACTTGAACTTAGGCAGTCCAAGTACAATCTCCTTCTGCTACATAGATTTTAGCTTTTGTACATTCACATGGCCATTCCGCTTATGCCATATCTCAACATCCCGTATAGCACCACCATCATGTGCAAACATGGCTGCTCTCAATTCTAGAATTGATGCATCAAGAGTAAACATTATGGCATCTCTTCAGGCTCTAGCAATCAATTTGTAGCCATTACCATATTCTTCAAAAAAAATCCATCTCTATTAAATCTCACCTATAGAATTTGTTCTACCATTTGTCCAACTAACAAAAGATTCTTAATTACTGTAGGTACATGTAGTACATCATGCAGACTCTTTTTCTTTCCATCAAGCATCAACAAAGGTACAACTTCTTTATGCTAAATAGTATGTTGGGTGTCATCCCCACTACAAACATGTCCATGTGAACCTCCAACCATCCCATCAAACCATTCTCCATGGGGTGTCATATGATTTGAAGCCCCTAAATCAATGTACCATCTCTCATCTATGTTCTGCATAGATGCATTCTTAGACACATGTTGCATGGCAAACAACCTATCACCCTGATCATCAGGAACTCCGCTAGATGAAGCATAATTTCCATGATGTCTACCCTTTCCTTTCATGTCAGCATGCTTCTTATGACAATCTTTGGCTATATGCCCATATCTATCGCAATAATGACTATCCTTGTCCTTGTTGGACTAATCATTTGACTGCCATGATCCTCCTCTACCTCTAGGGAATCTCCCCCTACCTTGAAAACCACCAGATCCACGATGAGTATTCATGCAATGCCAGGCATTTTGCTATTGCTGTCCATAAGTGTTTCAAGTGTCTCTTCGACCTCGAAAAGAGCCACGTCCTCTACCGCCTCTGCCATGCTGGCTAGAGTAAAGAACAGTGTCTCTGCTTTGAGATGTACTAGAACTTGTATTCAGTCCAAGCTTAACTTCCTCATGCAATAGCAAAGCAATCAGCTCATCCCAATCAGAAGATTCAGCTATCACAGAAATAGAGGTATCAAATGCTTTATACACTTTTTGCCAAGTCCATTCAATGTCACTGTAATCATATCATCCTCAATCACTGAAGATCCAATGGTGGCAAGCTGATCCACTATGTTCTTGATCTCTGTAGTGTAGGCTTGAATGCTTTTGCCATTCCTATACATGTTATTGAACTATTGCTTTAGCTTAATCTTTCTTGCATGTGTTACAATTTCCATAATTCTTCATGAGTATGTCCCATGCATCCTTTGAGGAACTGCATCCAGTAATCTATATAACCATAGCATTTGATATACATAAGGAAAACCAATGTAATAGCTTGCATGCTCTCTCTGTCCATAGCCTATGAGCCCTTTTCTGATCATTTGTCGGATTTCTTTCAAGCATTTTAGGTTTAGCCTCATCTCTTGTACATAAGTCCCAATAACCTCTTCCAACCAAGAAATTCTTCATACAAACTTCCATAAAGCAAAATTTTTGTCTAGCTTTTCTCCCACACTTTGAGTGATATTATCAGTACCTTGAGCATTTTCCATAGTTGCAGCTTAGGTATTTAGTGATGTATACAATTTGTAAGTATTTGACTCCTTTTCCTACAATTCAAGACCACTTTCCTGCTATTCATGACAATTTTCTGCAATTCAAGACCAGTTTCTTGCAATTCAAGACAATTTATTGCAATTCATGACAATTTTCTGCAGTAGTCTAGGAATAGTTTCCTATAGTTAAGGGACAGTTTTCCTGCAGTTCAGGATAGTTTTCTACAATAATTTTTTGCACCAAAGAAATGAGGTATTTCAACCCTTTACAACCTCAAAAACATCCACAAGCATGTGGGATAACCCGCAGGTATTTTACTCAATACATAGACTCTACAAGCATTGTATCTCTACTGCATGTATTCTTACTACAGTGAAGAGAATATGCAGTCTAAAACCTACAACCTGACATTCAAGCACCTTCCTGACATTCAAGAAATCAACTCCTTTGAGATCATGAGTGATAAATGATGTTATTTTCTTCATGAGTGTAGAGAGGCAATGTCATACACTACATTTACTATAAATGACCAGCCAAGTAGATGTCAAGGCATTTGTTTCATCTCCAGATTTCAATCCTCAGTTGCGTTCAATGCTCTCTTTAGTCTTCCAAGAATTCAACATATATATGTCAGGTTATACAAATGACAGGAGCTCCAAAATTACATAATGATTCAGTAAACAGATGATGCTTGTTGCCCACATTCAATGACAGTTTCCAGCCATTAAAATTTTCTAGATTTGAATATTTTTCAACATAAACTCCCATATCCAATGCATGGCATCAAGTCCATATGACTTCCCAATATATATATATGCTTCAATGGTACTCCTAAACAAGTTTGAGAGCTCCAAGCTCATGTCAAAGGTGCATACATGCTATAGGTTATCTGTATACAGCAAACCACTATTATTTTAGATCCATAATCAGTTCTTCAAGTTCCTAGATGAGATCTCAGTCAAGCAATGATGCTATCACCTATTGTTTATTGCTGTAAACAGCTAGTTTGCACAGGTTTGTGGTGAATATCTCAAAATCTATGAGGAATTTGAAAAAAAATTCTTCTTCAAAGTTTTAGACCATGTCAAAACGGTTAGGAATAGTAGGTTGTTTCTCCAAAAACCATTTTGTATCAAGATATAGCTTCTACAAAAAAAGAGCTACAAGCACAATCTCCTTTGATGATGTTTTCTTCAAATTTGATGTCTTGATGTCAAATGGCCACTGCCAAGCCTCCAGGCTTCAAGTGTTCAAGCTCTGATACCATGTTGGAAGAGAGGGAGAGAGATAGAGTGGATCAGAAGATAAGCCTCAGCTCATTGTTGTTCTTCTTCCATTATTCTTCCTTCATACTAACTGAAAGAGACTTACACACATAAGTATAACTAACCAAGGCTAACTATGGTTGAGTCACTGAATACACCGACTTATTGAATGCCCATTGAATGTCACACATGTGTAAAACTGTATCCATCTAATGTCAATCACACACATAAAGATAGACTGACCAAAGAGTAACGGGATCTTGATATTCTAACAAGGACTATCTAGAAGAAGATGCCACATGGATTAACAAGAGTAATCTCAACCAACAATACCCCCAATTCCTTTCGAGATAAGGACATCTCATTTCCTTCAGGAGGGAAGGATGTAACATCCCTATGGCTTGTAGGACCCCCCCTTAATAATTAAACTTAATCAAAAAAAATTTACTACTCCCCCTGTCGACGGCGCCAGAGCTGGCGAAGCAGGGGGAGATGAAGTATGTGAGGATGACGACAAATCTAGGAGATGACGTGGTCAATGGCGGAGCTGCTAAAGCAAGTGACAATCAAGTTGATGATAGAATCGATGGGGGGAGGGGCACACGTGTGCCACCTCCAAACCCCCCCCCCCCCCCCCACTATCCCTTCTCCCCCCTTAACAAGCTTGCATGATGACGATGGCTAAATCTGGCCGCCCATATCAGTTAAGGCTCCTTATCACAGCGCTCTCCCTCCCAATAATACCCATATTCCCTCCTCTATAAAATCCCCCTCCTTAAACAAAGGATGGATGATATTTCCCCCCTGCTATACCAATTTGTCAAGGAGTGAAAGAGAGAGAGAGAGAGAGAGAGAGAGAGAGGGAAGATGCCTCAAGCAAAATTTATTTCCTTCCTCTCTTGAAAGAAGTTATAAGAACCTCCCTCACTCACTATTCCCGTAGTTTTTCTATCAACCACCCCTCTATTTGGCAAAAGGTTGCTGGAATCAAAGTAGAGTGTGGGAAATTCCAGCACAAAGGAGTGCATTGTGAGAAGAGAAGGTTGCATTCCAAGCTCTGAAATGGCCCCGAAGCAAAAACTCTCCCAAGAAGCCGAAAAGGCCACAACCACAAAGGAGGATCGTGCAAAGATGCCACCACTAACACGAATGGGCTATCGAGTATAAATGCCAATTCGCCACTCCAAAACCATGTACGACTACGGTGTCTTGCCCTATGAACGGAATGGTAGAGCGTAATTATCATAGAAAGGAATCATACTTTTGCATCGCGTAACTTGTATAACTTGAAAGGTAGATGCATAGGTTTTGATCAAATTCATGATGGCCATGATAGCTACAAGTTGATTAAGCATTTATGGGTTGCCTACAATACTAAACTGATTAGTAGTCACAAATTTTGCGAGTGCATCTTAAAGTACCTATATAAATAAATATACAAGATCATGCAAGAAGATTGCATCCTATAATCCATTAAAGAGAATTAGCTTGCATTTACATTAAGCAGGATGAATTCATGTACCTTGCACTTAGAAAAATAAGTCACAATTTATGATTTACATAAATTTGAATTTTCAAGGAATGGAAGTCTTGCATTGTATCATCAAATCAAGAAAGACTTGCATCTAGATTTGCATGGCATCATGGGTAGTTTCGATTGCACTACATGATAGAGATTCATCTTAAAAGATAGATTTAAGGTGCGCATGTAAATTTTTAAACTTAATTGCAAGAGACAGTTTGATAAATGAAACCCTAGAAGATAAGTAAGGCTAGGGTTTAACTATAAATAAGTCAAATTAATGCTACGATCATAGATTGACTTAAAATTAAGTAAATACGCTCATAGGTCTCTATCCTAGCAACTAGCCACGATAAGTCCAATGACACTCTTAGAGGTATCATTTTAAACCATGATACAACTCGATTTCAATAGGAGAAAACTCAAATGTCATGTCTACAAGAAATAACGACCATTTGCCACGTGACATTCGATGCTCGCAACTACTCAAGGATTGTAAAGGACTTAGTTTACTCTTGGCTTGCGGGAGGAAGTAACAAAAGTTTCTATTATGAAATCTTGAGGGAATGAAACCCCAAGGTAAACTTAGGAACCCGATAAAGTTCTAAGGAGAAAAATGTTTACCAAATGACCAATTTGAATCCTAGATTGAATCATCTAGATCTTGTGATCTCAAGATGAGAAACCTTGGTCTAAAGGTTAGAAATTAGGGCAAATACTATCCAGGAATTATTGGATACAAATCCAATTGAGAAAATGCTTGCTCCTATTGCATAATAATGAGGGTCAGAACGAGGGTGATTCTCCTACCCCTCAAAAGGCCATTGTAGTTAACACCAAGGTAAGGAAAAAAAATTCCAAAGGGGGAATGCTAAGCATCCAAGATAGGAACTCCACCTTAGCAAATGTTTTGAGTACTCGCTTCCAGTATTGTTTGTGCTTGTAAATATAGGATCACTATCTGTGAAAGGATTGTATGACCCAAGCTCACAAAAAAAATTGGAATAATGAATCAGGTTAAATTCATGGAGGGCGTGCCAAACCACCCCCAGCTAGCTGCCAACCCTATGCAAGGGGGTTCCAAATAACCATGACAGGAACATGGACCGAACCTACCACGAGAGGTCTCTCCGTGGATTAGTTTGAGCATAGGAGGATGCTTGAATGCTAGGGGGCTCTAGCTGTAAATTCCCTACCTCTGGGTCCTACTCAAATGATCTATGTGACTTGAGATGGATTCTCGAGGCCCTGTTACTAGTGCAAGGGCAGAAACTTGGAGGAAATAAGACACATCATCACGGATTGCGGGAATCATCCTTTTTGTACAAGACTTTTATCTCAGTTAAAATGCTAATATAAAGTTTACTTCTAAGGAATCTGTCTAAATTGTTTTCGTGTCAATGCTATAAGTTACGCAAAATGAACCCTGTTTCATAAAAGGCTTAATTAAGGAAGCTGATTTTAAATGTCACACATAAATGTGATAGGACCTAATTAAATAACTAAAGAATGCCTATTGAGGGAAGCAGGTGGGCAAAACCCTTGATGGGTTTGTCCTACGACAGGGTGGTCCAAGAGAACTGGGAGGCTTCTCCTTCCCCTATAAAATCCCCCCCCTTCAACAAAGGAGGACACGCTATTCTTCCCCCCCCCCCCCCCTTGCTGCCAATTTTTGAAGGAGTGAAGGAGAGAGAGAGAGAGAGAGAGAGAGAGAGAGGGTAGAGGCCTCAAGGAAAATTCATTTCCTCCCTCTCTTGAAAAGTGGATACAAGTACCCTTGCTATTCCTATGATCTCTCTATCGACTACCCTTCTATTTGGCAAAAGTTTGCGGGAGTCAAAGCAGAGAGTAGGAAATTCCAACACAAAGGAGTGTAGCAAGAGAAGACATGGCCCACATTCCAAGCTCCAAAATGACCCCAAAGTGCAAACTCTACCAAGTAACCAGAAAGGCCGCAACCACGAAAGGAGGATCGGGCAAAGATGCCATCGCTAACATGAATGGGTTATTGGGTATAAATGCCAATTCATCACTCCAAAACCAAGTACCGCTACGATGACTTGTGCTGTGAACAGAGTGGTAAAGCATAATTATCATCGAAAGGAATCATACATTTGCATCGCATAATTAGTATAGCTAGAAAGGTAGATGCATAGGTTTGAATCAAGTTCATGATGGTCATGATATGTTATGAGTTGATTAAGCATTCATGGATTGTCAACAATACTAAACTAATGATTAGGTACAAATTTTTGTGAGTGCATCTTAGATTACCATTATATATAAATATACAAGACCGTGTAGGATGATTGCATCCTATAAACCATTAAGGAGAATTAGATTGCATGTACATTAGGCATGATGAATTCATGTACCACACACTTAAAAACATAAGTCACAATTTATGATTTGCATAAATACATTGGAATTAATTTTCAAGAATAGAAGCTCTGCATTGTATCATCAACTCAAGAAGGATTTGCAACTAGTTGTGCCTGGCATCATGGATAGTTTTGATTGCATGATAGAGATTCATCTTAAAGGATATATTTAAGATGTGCATGTAAGTTATTAAACTTAATTGCAAGAGGCAATTCGGTAAATGAAACCCTATACGATAAGTAAGGCTAGGGTTTAATTGTAAATAAGTCAAATTAATGCTACAATCATAGATTGACTCAAAATCAAGTAAATATACTCATAGCTCTCTACCCTAGCAACTAGCCACGGTAAGCCTAGTAACACTCTTAGAGGTATCATTTTAAGCCATGATACAACTCGATGTTAATACAAGAAATCTCGAATGTCGTATCCGCAATAAGAAAACAAGACCATTTGCTATGTGGCATTCGATGCTCACAACTACTCAAGGATTGCAAAGGACTTAGTTTACTCTTGACTAGCGGGAGGAATGAGCAAAAGTTTCTGTTATGAGATCTTGAGGGAATGAAATCCTAGGGTAAACTTAGGAACCCGATAAAGTTCTAATGAGAAAAATGGTTAGCAAATGACCAATTTGGATCCTAGATTGAATCATCTAGAACTTGTGATCTAAAGACAAGAAACCCTGGTCTAAAGGTTAGCAAATTAGGCCAACTACCATCCATTGGATATAAACCCAATTGAGTAAATGCTCACTCCTATCGCATAAGAATGAGGGTCAAAATGAGGGTAATTCCTTCCCCCTCAGAAGGCCATTGCATTTGATACCAAGGTAAGGAAAATCCAAATGTCTTGAGCATCGCCTCCATTGTTCTTTGTGCTTGTAAATCAAGGAACACCGTTTTTGTGAAAGGATTGTATGACCCAAACTCACAAAAGAAATTGGAATAATGAATCACGTTAAATTCATGGAGGACACGCCAAACCACCCCTAGCTGGCCACCAACTCTATCCGAGGGGGTTCTAAATAACCGTGATAGGAACATGGATCGAACCCGCCATGAGAGGTCTCTCCATGGATTAGTTTGAACATAGGAGGACAATTGGATGCCAAGGGGGCTTTGGCTGTAAATTCCCTGCCTTTGGGTCCTACTCAAACAATCTACATGACTCGAGATGGATTCTCAAGGCCTTGTTACTAGTGCAAGGGCGAAACTTGGAGAAAAATAAGACGCATCCTTATGGATTGCGGGAAACATCCTATGGACGGAACTTGTACCTCAACTAAAATGTTAACACAAAGTTTACTTCCAAGGAACTTGTCTGAGCTATTTTTGTGTCAATGAGATAAGTTACGTGAACAAGCCCTATTCCCTAAAAGGCTTAATTAAGGAAGCTGGTTTTAAATGTCACACATAAATGTGATAGGACCTAATTAGATAACTAAAGAATGCTTATTGAGGGAGTGGGTGGGCGAAATCCCCGACGGGCCTAGTCCCAAAGAACTAGAGGCTTTTCTCACAAGGTTCTACTATCGTATGACCTTTAGATATTGTCAGGTTAGAACCCGATTCATGTCGTTTTAGGGGATCCAAATGGGACTATGCCCCACAGGCAGAAAGGTTGAGCAGCTCATCCCTCTCGTTTCCCATTCTCTTTGAACCAAGTGTGGCATGGGTCTGCTTTGGCTTGGGTATCTCTATGTAAAATAGGATGTCCAGGACCCGATGCTAGAATGCTATCAAGAAACCTTGACCACTAGGGACCCAAATTTTAGGTGGATCCTAGTGGGTCGATCGTAAATGTTCCATTGAGAGGCAGACTCAAGAAACCCTAGGCAAAAAACCTTGTAACATTCCATGGGAGTGCCGGGCAGTGTCGCTTAGATTTGTCTCTCGATGGACCACTAAAAATGTGCCTAGATAGAGCCGATAGGCGAGCACGTTACATTTGAATACACAAGTTTGAGTGCCTCTTAGAGTAGAGATACCAGCTCTTACCCTAATCAAAGAGCTAGAGGTGCAAGGCTCATGGAGCCTCTTGAGGTCAGTGATACTCGAAATGCTTATGCATAGCAATAACAGAATGCTTGGTAGAATCAAAATGCACAAGGTCAAAGAGGATTGGGATCCTTTAGAGGTAGGGGGAGATTACCTAGAGGTAGAGGTGGTCCTTTGGTAGTCTCATGAATGATCAATCAAATAGTGACAAAGATTGTCATTACTATGGCTAGACATAAAGCAAAATATTTTCATAAAAAGCAAGTTGACATGAAAGCAAAAGGCAGAAAACATGGTAACCATGCATCCTCTAGCAATGCTATTGATGATCACTCAAATAGGCGATTTGCTATGATACATGTATCAAAGGGTATGCATGCTGAGCAAGGCAAGGCTGATGAAAATCGGTACATTGACTCAAATGCCTTAAATCATATGACCTTGAATGGAGAATAGTTTGATGAAATGATTGCAAGATCTCATGGATATGTATGTACTAGTGATGATACACATCATGACATTAAGCATACATGTGTTGTACCACTAGTCATGCATGATGGGAAGAAAAAGAGTCTGTATGATGTGTTGCATATCCCATCTATCACTAAAAATTTATTGTCAATTGGACAAATGGCATATTAGAATTTGCAAGTTAGATTTAATAGAGATGGTTATTCTACTGAAGAGTATGGAAATGGCTACAAGATGATTGACAAAGGTAGAAGGGATGATAGAATATTTACTTTGGATGCTATTATTCCTGAGTTAAAGGAAGGCATGTTTGCTCATGGCAATGGAGCAGTTAAAGCTGTGAAAATTTGGCATAAGCACATTGGACATGTAAACATACAATGGTGGAAAACCATGTCACATTTGGATTTGGTTTTCCAAAATTTAAGTATACGGAGTTAAGGACATGTATGTTCCTCTTACTAGTTTGGGAAGCAAGAAAGACTTTCATTTTTCAGACATTTCAAAAATAATAATAGACCATTACAGTTGGTGCATTCAGATGTCTAGGGTCCATCAATAAGATATTAGTCATTTATTGATGGTTTCAATAAAGTGCTAGATGTTTTTAAGTATTTTAAAACTCATGTTAAAAAGGAGTTTTGATGTTATATCTCATGCTTGAGATTTTGATGAAGGTGCTGAGTATGTCTCTCATGAATTTGACAAGTACTTTGCTGAGTATGGCATTAAAAGGTAACTTACATGCAGTTATACACCACAATAGAATGGTGTGGTAGAGAGAAAAAATGTGGTTCTTATGGAAGCTACAAGAGCCATGCTAAATGAGAAGAATTTATCAAACTATTATTGGGATGAAGCAATTGTAACTACAGTATATGTCTTAAACAAAACTCCTATAGCTAGTATTCATGATCTTACATTGTATGAGAAACTGTATGGGCACAAACTAGATATTAGCCATTTTAAAGTCTTTGGATGCATTACTTATGTACATGTACTAGATGAGAAGAGGAAGAAGTTGGATGCAAAGGCTGATAAGTGTATCTTTATTGGCTATGCACATGACAAAAAAGCCTAATGTAGCATTAAAACCTTGAGTAAGCAAGGGTGTATGAGGAAAGGTAAGGTGTGAATGAGCTATAGGGAAAGGTAAACCCTAACCCTAGCCCAGAATGAGGCTATATAAATAGCCTAGATGTCACTTGAAAATGTAGAGAGAGTGTACCAATTGTACTTGTGAATAAGTCATCAACCAAGTTCTCCTTCTTGTACTTGAACTCTCTCTCCCTCTTGTGTACACATTCTCTTGCTATCATTCTGATATTTCAACATCATATCAGATCCATCTCTAATCCAAAAATCTTCCTTCAACTTCATCTCCCACTAAGTGCACATGAGCATGTCATTTCCTTATCATACCTGTTTATCTCCATAGCTATCTGCCACACCCACCTCCACTGGAGGACTTAGGGAGAACAAAAGAAATTAGATCTTACCTAGATTTCTTTTGGAGATTCTCTTTTCAACTCACGAAGCTTCAGCATGTCACATCAAATCCCAATATTGCACAATGAGAAAGGCAATATTGTGTTTTTTCCCAAATTAGTTCCAAATTGGCATAGTTCTAGATAGTGTGGAGGTTAAAGTGATGGTGCAACATGTAGATGACACATTCATAAAAGCCACTATTTTGCTCACATAGAGCAAATCCCTAATTGTGTACCTTGTTGGAAACTATACAAATTAGCACATTTTTAGACAGTGTGAAGGTTGAAGTGATGGTGTGACACATTAGATGATACATTCATGGGAGCCACCATAGGGCTTTCTGACCACTAGTCTACTCAACCCTAAAAGGGTTTACTGAAATTTATTATTTACTTCTCACATAGAGCAGAGCCCTAATTGTGTACCTTGTTGGCAACTATAGCCAAAAAGCTTGAAGCTTGTTTTTCTTTAAGTTCTTCTCACGGAAGTCATGAATAGTGATTTCAATCATTGATGAGCAGGGTTTAAGTTCATTGCAAACCTAGAAGCTCAAAAATCAGAGCTTCTTGGCCCGAAGGAAACTCTCAAGCTGATATCCAACCGATGGACTCTAATACAAGCACCTCTCTAAGCTTGGATACTAGTGTTTTTGAATACTACTGATCAAATTACTAATTATTGCTTGCTAGTTAATCTCTACAAATTGAAGGCCTTTAGGCCCTAAGCATATTCAATTAGGTGCTTAACCATTGTCATCTCTCTTGGGAATTGTAAGGTTATGTGTCTAATATAAATACATAGACCATTTTCTCCTCTTCATCTAATCCATTTATTTGAGTTTACATCAATTGTTTTCAACTTGATTGGTTCCACTTGTAGTACCAAACTTATAAAGGAATAAATACTCCCATTTCCATTGTGCAATTAATGCTGAAATTTCTACATCAAAATTAATGCTGAAAACATGGCAGAAAAAGAGGTTATTGTAGCCGAGCATGAATATGAGAATATGGAAGAAGAAGAGGTAGAAGATAAAGACATTGAAATGGCAAAGGATACTTCTTCTAACACTACATATCCATAAAAATTTGGCACATGCTAAAGGATGTGCAAGTTAGGAGGGGGTGGATATCGTGTCGCTATGCACACACCATGTGAAAAACTCTAGAGTGTGGCTTTCTTATTGATCTAGAGAGCCCATACCATTTTAGACATTAGTGTTAGTGTCTGTAGTGTGGATGGTTTAAAAATATTAGAATTTTGGACAAGTTTAGCCAATTTTTTATATTTTAGATATTATCTCTTATAAAAACCCAAAAATTTTAGGTAACTTCTAGAATAGGATGACATGTAAAAGAAAGCATGTAGCTTTCAGCCATTTGGGAGGATCTTATGTAAAAAGAAGGATTGATGAAATCATGCGATGCACAATTGCAATTTTCAGGTAGTGAACAACACTCCAAAAAGTGGGAGATGAAGGAGTGATCTGTTTTGGCCATGTGTACTAGTTTTTACCTCCTTTTTGGAGCCAATGAAAGCATCATATTAGCGGTCTAAGCAGCATAGAGGAAGGTATTATTTTATGCACGCTTTTTTCTACAAGAGATTTATCTTCTCATAATGCACAAATAAATTGATATGCTTCACCTCTGCGAGTGTTCTTCTACATCTTCCATTTATTTGAACCCCTTCTCTTCCATCTACTCCTCTCCTTAAATCTGCCTTCACCCTGTTGTCTCTTACCCCTGCGGTAGACTTTCAACCCCAAACGCTCCGACAGTGTGCCTGGGCATCAAGGCCTCTCCCTTTTTCTTATGATGGGGGGGATTTTATAGTGGGAGAAGAGTGTTATTATGGGGGATGATGGAGGCCCTTCCCTCCACCTAGGCGGCCAGATCTAGTCTACCCTTTTTTGTATGGCAGCAAGGAATTTTATAGGTCCATGGCCTCAACATCATCGTCATCATCTCTTGCTTTTACTCTATCATTGTTGCCTTCCTCCTCCACTCCTTCATCATCATCATCGACGGCTCCCTCCACGTTGATGACTTCTCTTGCCTTGCCCTCTATTCGAGACGATAGGGGGGAAGGTTTTAAAAAAATGTATTAACCTTAATAAAAAGGGGGGGATGGTTCTTACGCAGGGTGGGAGAAAATCAGACATCAAATTTTGATAAACTCTTATGTCACTAGACTCTATAGAGACCAAACCCCAACAGCTGTAGGATACTCTAATAGATCCCTAGGTGAGTGAAAGGGGCAATAGAGCCGATTGACTTGGGAGTTGAGACCCGACAATCTTCCAAGAGTGAATGCAGTCACTTACCATACCCCAATAGAGATCCGGATAGACAACTGAACCCGCTACCCTTCAGACCACGCTTCAAACATATAGCAGGGACCTAGAGTGGACCACTGCAAGTGACCACTACTTGCACAAAAGAGCTAGCACTAGCCAAAATTGATTAAAGGGAGTGTGATTTGCATTGATTGTGATTGAATTTACACATTTTATCACATAAACACTTGGAGTGCACGAGAAAAGTTGAAGTCCTGATTTCTTACAGTGCACATTGAGCAGCATCCCACTAGCATCTGAGTGCATGTAACATTGAGGATTGTTTTGAATAACAAGGAATTTACACAAGCTAAGCTAAGCTAAATGAACCCACTAGTAGGACGAGACCCCCAAGCATCGAATAGTGGCCAAGGACACCAATCACCAAATACTGAGAGACTTGAATTTTCAAGCTACTTAGGGAGTAATCGTGATATGCATGATTAGGGATGCAACTCTACTTGACTTGATCAATCTGATCAACACCCTAGTTGCCCAAGGAATTGGCAACATGTCAAGAACTAGCACCAACCTGAAAAATGACGAGCTCGACTTAGAGAATTCCCAGTTGAAAACTAGCAAAATGAATGACCTGCATGGCCTGCAAACCAAAATGGAGCATTACGGTAGACTAGTGGAGGACATCATAGTCGATCTAGAGGAGGAGAGAAGGTTGGCAAGGAAAGTGCTGCTAATCATAGCCGCTTATTATCAAGAGCAATGAGCTCTAAAGTTGATGCAAGACATAGAAATGCATGAAGTCCAATGCGTTTTAGCGCTCGCCAACCAAAATAGGAAAAGACCAAATACTAAGAGGAAGAGAGCACTAGAAGCCAACCTTAAAGTAAGCAAGATTCTTGCCAAGCGACTCTAATAACACGACTGTAGAATAGAGCAAAGCAACCTTGTCAACTCCATTGCTAGCAGGACTAGGAATTAGCCCAAATTGTAGAAGCCAGACCAAGATACATGTGGTTGCTAAGCAACTTGATAAGTATCAGCCCGATAATGATCGATATAGCTTTGTGGAGCAATTTGAGCAAGTATGCAAGGCTAACAACCCCACAGACCTCGCTCAATGCACACAAGCTTTCGGACTTTGCCTAGGAGACAAAAGACAAATGTGGCATACTAGTCTAGACAATGCCAAATGCAATGACTTCAATAGCCTCAAGAGTCTCTTCATCAAGAGATTATCTGAGGCGAGATACTCTGACAACCTTATCATTAGGTTAATGAATGTCATTCAAAAGGACAAGGAAGATATCCAAGACTACATCACCCACGTGCAAAGTCTCTTTAAGAGAGTCCCAATTGTAGAATGACCTAGCAAATGAGTGGTTTTCACTGTGTTTATAAGCAAAATCCAAAGCGAAGAGCTTTACAAGGCCTTGGTGAGCAACTCAACCCTGCAAAGAGATGTGCTTGCTAGGGTCTTTGAAGAAGCCATACAAGTGGATGACCTACTCAAGGAGATGATGGACCTAAAAACGAGCCAGCACTGGCTCATGCACTAGCCGGGCCTCGTCACTACGCACAAGACAACCCCTCGGCCTCGCGGCCAGGAGCGTCTATCAAAATCTCTGCCTTCCTAAACATTGCGTTTGTAATACGTTGTAGTCCAACTAATCCTAACCCAATATTACTCCTCAGAGGGAGTCCCTTTCACATAGCCAAAAGGCTCGAATCACATACACATGGGGTTCCTCCTACGGCTTAATGCCGTCCACCCTTTGCGACTCTCCTACACCTTGGGGATTGGCCCCTCGATGCGTCGCTCAATATATAAACATTTCGCACAAAAGTCCACTCAAGGTACCATTTAATCGTATAGAGGAATGTACCATTGTCCTTACTTCTCTTTTCCCTAGACCCCACGACTAGCCTATGGCTTAGGGTGTCCTGTCTCTCACTCAACGTGGGTCAATGTCCTAATGAAAACAATTGCTGTGCATCCAGGATTTCTGATACCTTTTAACATTTCAATGATTTATGCATAGTGTGGATGCCAAGTGCTCAAACAGTTATGAAATCAATATTGTGCACATGTGAAAAACATCCTTTTAATGACTTCCAACTACCGTTCTTATGCGGCGTTGCACAGACCTAGCACCGAGGGAACTCTCGTGCTACTAGGCCCTTATTTTATAATTATTCACCGACCTATATGGCATGCAAACCAAAACAGCAATCCTTTCATCATTTTACTCCACATTTAGACACACTTTAACCACTCTACCCTCCCATCGATCAAATGTTGCATTGTTGTATAGATTTATAAGGCATTTGGCCATCATTTTATGTGTAAAGAGCGGGAAAAACACACTAGAACAAGAAGGTGGGGTTGAACAGAGGAAAATCCTCATGCTTCAGTCCCCACAAACATTCACAAACATTGTTCTTAATTTTCACTAATTTTTCGCACCCAAAATGCATTTTCCCCCTATTTTTAGTGATTTTTCTCTATTTTCCTTGTATTTTCCATTATTTTCTGCATTACTTTATTAGTAAAAATTCAGAATAGATTATGGGCTGTGGCCCTTAGTTCCTTTTTGCAGCAAAAATGAAAGTTTAGTTGGTGTTCCTATTCACTTTCCCATTTTTATGCCCAAAAACATCATTTTCCCTTGATTTTTCATATTTTACGTGTTTTAGTGTATTATTTTGAGCCACAAGATGCATATTTTTCTGATTTTCTGATTATAACCAGCAAGTACTCATGGAAAACAGTAAGATAAACCATTTTTAGCCCACATGAACAACATTTCATCAATCAAAAGCCATGAAATCTCAAATTTCCTTTCAAAAAATTGAATTACCGCTTATTTGCGTGTTTCGGGTTTCATCTCCATGGCTGCAAATCTGAAGATCAGCAGCACTTCATATCCAGCACAATCACAAATCACCATTTCCAGCCCGTGGAGCAATCCGATCCATGCCGGACAAGCCTCCATCATTCTTTCTTCTTCCTTCTTCTTCCCACATGAACTTGCCTTTAGAAGAGAGAGAGGGAGGAGAGAGAAAGACTGAAATCAGAGATCTTCAAAGAGAGCATCATTGCGCGAGCGAAGAGCGGCGAAATGATTGGCATCCAGGGGGGAATGAGGCCCCATGATCAGTTGGCATGGTTGTTCACAGGCAGGAGGGAGCATCATCATCCTCATGGCGCAAAAATTGGCGCTGTATGGCGTGGCTTCTCCTTCCTCCTCTCTCCACGATTTTGCAACAACATTTCATGTGGCATTTTCAAATTGGGCCCCAAGGGTCACTTACCCATTTGGCCAAACTTTGGTCCACCCCTTCGTATCTTGACCGTTTCTTGGCCATTTCCTCGTCCGGACTCGGAATCGAGCTCTGAAAAATCCTGGGCGTCCGGCTTGGCATCCCGCATTGGCCAGTAGCTCATGTCAATCCGCACGACTATCTAAAAAATTATGAAAAATCAACAAGTGTCGCTCGGGCACCTTTAAAGCACTTTGACGCTTAAAATCGTCCTAGATCGAGCCACCGCCTTTGACAGTGAATATTTTTCCCTTGATATTCATAATTTTTAGCTATTTTTAAGCACTTCCCATCACCTAAATTCCGCTCTCATTGGCGACCACGGGATAGGGCGACTCAGCCCGTCGAATCCACGAACATATCTGCACATAAACAACCAAAGAAGCATCAAACTGATATAAAACAAGTATATAATAAGACTCAGCACAATGCTCCCCCTACCCCTGGACAGAACCAAGGCATGACATCCACAAGGAGTAGCCCTAGCATCATCTAATAAAAGATGCGAAGTGAGTCACTAACCAGCTGCTCCAACACAGCCAAACTAAAAAAACCTATCAAAGAGGTTGCCCTAAGTGGTAGTCTGAACTACTTACCAACTAAAGACAACACAACTAGGAGCTCCTACAAGGCGAGGACTCCTATAGCCTGATCAAGGAATATTTTCTTTCAGTACATTTCTTCTTTTAAGGTTTGTATTGTATGAACATACTTGGGCATGTAAAAAGAAGGGAGCTGAGCGTAGTGACCCAAGGAGAACAGGGCATCGGCCTCAGGACCTGTTTCGGCACCCAAGAACCTACCAAGCCCTCGCAAGGCGACACTTAATCCTTTTCTAACGCTCACTTTTATTTTCGCTCCAACCTTCCTTGTTTTGTCTTTTTTTTTTTTTCCAGCAAGAAGCCACCCCTAGGAAGACAAGGTATCGGCCCCGGGTCTGATTCGTCCCCAAGAACGTACCAGGCCTTCGCAAGGCAATGATCAACTGCTTATATATGTTCATTTCTTTTCTTTTCTTGGGATAGGGGTTAGAACCCCTTTTTACACACCTTCGTATTTATATTCATCTTTTACGATGTACAGAGTTTCTGGACATCATCATTATTATCTTCTGGCAGGCTTCTCTAACTGCCTCACTACTAACAAGAACTCCTAGAACGGCTGCCTAGCAGGCTAGCAGAACAAGGCCACGAGGACGTCCTTCTAAAATAGGTCTTTCGAGGCTTGACAATGTCTTTACAGGAGGCAATGACTACTCCGACCTCCCTCAAACATACTATGCCTAAACCTGGGACTTCATACCTTGGTTACCAGTCCCCAACAAAAATGTATCCCCTCGACAAGTACAAATACACATATAACAGGATAGAAAGGTACTCGTAAAGGGGAGGTATCACCTGGATTGGCCACAAGAAGCTTCCATCGCAGCAAAGGCTCCTCCAGGCTCCACCAAATTCCACGAACCACGAAACCTGTCCAGCACAACACTTAAAACAAAAACCCCCATTAAACGCACCCGCACTAGACAGGGAAATGGCCCTCTTGGCCTAATGAAATGAAACACTTCACTGCAAAACTGAATCGGCCCTCTTGGCCTAATGAAATGAAACATTACTACTCATAACATCCTCCTGGAAACAACTATGATAGACATCAAAGCATACCATTCCCAGGGGAACAAAGGCTCGTAGCCCTAAACTAGGTGCATTAGATTATGACCTATCCCTCCTGTGTATATTGCAAGAGGTGTTCGCATCACATGTCGTCTAATCAGTCTATGGGTCCAAGATAATAAAGGCAGATGAGTCTCGCTTACCCTCTACATCACCCAAATCAACCATCGTCTGCCAAAGAGGGCATGTTCAGAAAGCATACCCCACAAACGACCAGGTCCTGCCTCAGCATCAATAGATATATCGGGACAAGGGCCACAATTGAAGAAGAGGTCTTCTTCATACGCAAAATTAGCCAAAGAATCGGCAAACTGATTCCAATTCCGTGGAATCAGTTGAAAAGACACTCTATAGAATTCGTCTAGTAGGGCTATGGCAGTATGATGGTACATACAAAGGATGGGGTTTCGTACCATGTATGTCCCATTGAGTTGATTTAAAACCAACTGAGAGTCCCCTTTCACCAACAACTGGCGGATACCACCCTTCTTTGCAATATTCAAACCCATAATCAGGGCTTTGTATTCTGCCATATTATTGGTAAATTTCACCCCGAGATAAGTAGCTAACTTCATGACAATGCATCGTCGGGGGTCTCGGATGACAACTCCTACACTTCCTTTTTTGCATGCACCCCTAGACGCCCCATCAAAGTACAAGGTGTACGTCCATAAAGGGTTTACATATCCCGCCATCCGGAACTCTACTCGTAATTATGGTAATCGAAATTCAGCATATTCAACGGGTGGACTGTAGGCTCCATCCCTCCATCATCATTGAATTCAACAGGGATGCTCATCAAAATTTGTAGGCAGTGATGGCAGAAGACCTTGATTTCCCAAATAAATGTCCCGCATTCTTGCTCAATCACCTTGTATCCTTTGCTCCACCAAATGAGCTTTCCCTGATGATACCTCTGTTCCAAATATGGGTGTTCTAAATAAGGGATCAGACGACCCATCAACCTCTATCACGATTTCCTTGCAGATGTTTGATCGATCTCGCCTAGACCTGCAAGGCAGTCATAGCATTAGTGCAATCAGAAATAATAAGGTTTAATCTTATTAAGATTAACCTTATTTTTAAATTCTATCCCCTCAAGGTCAGCTAACAAGACTGTGGATTTATTCTTTCCTATTCTAACGATCCTATAGGGCCCATCCCATTTGGGCTCTAGCTTGCCTGGAAATAATTCACGTCGTGCATCATAATACAGAACAAGCTGTCCTTTCTTGAAGGTGTATTTCTTGGCTTTGAGGTCGTATAGCTACTTCATTCGACGCTTCGCCACTTCTTGGTGCAATAAGCTCTACAGCTTAAGCTCATCTAAATGTGCCAGTGTCGTCAAGTGCTCAAAAATTGCGTCTTCATCGCTCAAAGAATGATTGATGGCAAACCGAATAGTCGGCAGCTCAATTTCTAAAGGCAAGACACACTCCTCCCCATATACTAACTTGAACGAGGTATGGCCCGTGGCTCGTTTGAAGGTCGTATTATAAGCCCACACTGCCACGTATAACTTTTTATCCCAATCTCGTTTCTTTTCCGACACAATTTTGGACAGTATGCCCACAAGCTGCTTGTTGGTTCTTTCAACTTGCCCATTGTCTTGCGGATTATATGGGGTTGTCTTGTTATGCTTGATTTGCCACATCTCTGTCAAACCTTTAGTCACCTTATTCAGGAAATGGGTTCCGCGGTCCGACACTAAATCTTTCGGTGAACCAAACCGGTATATTATCTGCTCTAAAAGGAAACTAGCAGTTTCTTTAGCATCATCTTTCCTTGTTGCACGTGCTTCTGACCACTTTGTGAAGTAGTCAGTTGCTACAATGATGTACCTCTTTTGTGTAGTCGATGACGGAGTAATAGGACCCACAAAGTCTATTCCCCACTTCTCAAATGGAAGTATCGCCATAATAGGGGTGAGTGGTCGTTTTCTATTCTCTCGACTATCATGTCGTTGACAAATATCGCATCTCTTAACATACGCAAACGCATCCTGGAAGATGGCAGGCCACCAATAACCTGCTCTTAAAGCCTTTTGTGCTGTAAGCCGTCCAGCAAAATGGCCACCGCAAGCAGAATCATGGCACTCTTCCAAAATGAATGGCACCTCGTCAGGCATCACACACCGGCGATAGATATCATCAACCCCTTGCCGATATAATGTACCTGCGATCAAAGCAAACTTTAACGCTTGCTGCTTAATTTTCCTTCTCTCAGCTTTAGATAATTCGGATCCCGCCTCTCCTGTTGATAAATAATGCGTTCTTGCAGCATATCAGGAGGGAATAGATGTCATATCTATTTTAAATAACAACTCCATGTCACTACCTTCAGCCACAGATTCTTTCGGCTCCCCA
Source organism: Lygodium microphyllum (assembly GCF_053477565.2). Taxonomy (NCBI): domain Eukaryota; kingdom Viridiplantae; phylum Streptophyta; class Polypodiopsida; order Schizaeales; family Lygodiaceae; genus Lygodium; species Lygodium microphyllum. The sequence goes on along the minus strand of NC_141138.1, from coordinate 24,416,244 downwards.
AAGTCCACAAGACATTCCACGATGCCTTGCAACCTTGGTGGCTTACTCCTGATTTCATAATCAAATTCCTGCAAAGTGAACAACCACTTTGCTAGACGATCAGGCTTCGTATAAAACACGACTTTCTCATAGAGAATATAATGGCTGAATTTCTTGGTCCCAAAGACCATCGCTAGGCACAGCTTCTCCATGTAGGTATAATTGATTTCGAATACCCCCAGCTTCCAACTAGTAAAAGCAATCAGGTGGTACCACTTCTCTTCCCAAATTTGGGCTAAACAGCAGCTGATACTATACATGGTGGCTGCTGAAAATATATAGAACACCTCACCTCTTTTAGGTGCTTTTAAAACGGGCGCTCTTGCTAGCTCTTGTTTCACATCCTCGAATGCTACCTTACAAGGGTCACCCCATACAAATGAACAGCTAAAGGACAATAAATTTGTAAGCGACAACGTTCTTTCTGCTAAGGCGTTGATGAATCTACGGTAGTAACCAACCGAAGACAGAAAGCTATGAACCTCTTTCGGAGTGCGTGGTGGACCCATGGCAACTATAACTTTAACCTTCTCGGGGTCTGTCGCAATTCCTACCGAACTGACCACATGACCCAGCAACAGCCCATAAGGCACTCCAAAAACACACTTCCGTGGGTTTAGGGCAATGCAAAATTGTCTACAGCGCTCAAAGCATTTTCTTAAAATGATCAACTACCTTCCTCTCACGGTGGCGGCCCCTAAGTCATCAATAAACACCTTCAACTCTTCAGGGGATATGTCACCGAATGTCTTATCCGCTGTTCGTTGCCACGAACCAGGCGCATTGCATAAACCAAAGGCCATCACATGGTACGCAAAAGTACCAAATACAGTGATAAAAGTTGTTTTCAACTTATCCTCTTCTGCAATTGCCATTTGGTTGTATCCTGCAAAGCAATCCATAAACGAATATACCTCCCTACCCGCTAATTGATCCAAAATCTGGTCAATAAATGGCAATGGGTAGTAGTCCTTAACTATCTGCTTATTCAGCTCCCTAAAGTCTACACATAAACAGATTTGATTATTCTTCTTCTTTCTTATCACAATCGGTGAACACCATTCCGTGTGTTGCACAGGAAAAATCAAACCCGCTTTTCGAAGCTCTTGTAACTCTTCAAACAGGCCGTCCCTCAGTTCGAAAGGCATACGCCTTACTTTCTACCGTACAGGACGACTGCCCTCTTTCAACGGAATTGTATGAACAGCAAGACTAGGAGGGATGCCTCTCAACTCATCATAACTCCAGGCAAAGATATCACGGAATTCCTGGATCAAGGCCACATAGTCCTCCCTTTCTGCTGAGCTGAGCATAGAACCTAATTTGATTGGCCACGAATCATCAGGCGTACCAAGGTCTAGCTCGATAACATCTGCATCTCTTATACGATCTTGGCCCTCTATCGGCTCATTCAAAGTGATCTAATAGATGTCTTCCGTGGTGGATCCCTCTTTGGACTCATCACTCGATGATGTCTCACTGGCAGATAAATCTTCTAATGTCTCCAATTTTGTAGAAGATAGAGGAGCTCTCTCACTCTGCGGGGACTCAGGATAAGCATCAACGACCACACGCTGGGCACCTTTGCCGAATATTAGCCGGCCGGCGGGTATATCCACTTGGCAGTCCGCTTGCAAGATCCAAGGTCGTCCGAGTAATACTTGGTAACTTGGATGGCCTGCAAAATGAATCACCCTAAAGTCCAACGGGCATTCTACATTTGCAACAGTGACATGGACCTTAGTAATGCAGCCTTCCGGCTGTCTCAAACTATCATCTGCCATTCTGAGAATTGTGGAGGTATCTTTCTGGATCGCAAGACCCAACCTTTCCATCAGTTCAGAACTCATAATGTAAACAAATGATCCCGTGTCAACAATGGCATAATCTACTAATATCCCATCGACATAGGCTGCAACCCTTGGGCAATGCTTCTCAGCATGCTCGAACCAGTCATCACCAACTCGCGCAATACCCAAAGGTTCTACGATATACCCAGTAAGTAGGATCTTTCTAAATTCCTTGCGTACTCCTGGCTAAAGCTTAATAAGCTGTAAGAGATTCACATCCGGCTTGACTTTGCAAAGAGAGCTCACTAAATCGAATTCATGATAGTTTGATAGAGCTCGCTTTTCACGCCAAACCATCCGCTCTTTAGGTCGCTGAACTGGCTTTAATGCCTCCTTTTTAACTTTCACCTTCTTCTTTGGTGGTTCCTTATCGGCTTTACTTTCTACGGGCTTCAAAGGTCCCCCTTCCATGGTAGGATCCAAAACTTGCGTTCCTTTGTTGCCTTGTTTAGGGTTTCCATCGACAGGCTTATCCTTGTCGGCCTCTCTACCCTTTTGACCTCTTGTAAGAACAGCTCGCAGATTAGAGGTTTCAGCATCATTAACACGTACAGCCTCAATCAAACTAACCCCACTACCACTTGACAGCTCCTCCATTGTAGTCTTTGGTCATTGAAGTATTTGTTTAGGCCCATCTTCTCGCTGGGAATCATTTCCTTGCACGCGATGATTAACAGGCCCTGGTTGCCGACTACCTCGTTGGAGGGAACTGATCTTACTCCAGCAAGTAGCTACTAAATGGCCGGATTTTCCACAAATGTCGCACTTAACATTTGGGCAATTTCTTGGATAGTGCTGCCCACCACACCATTTGCAACTAAACCTCGACGGTGCACTCCCCTCTGGGTATCTACTTCCTATCAAATTTTGTTGTTTTTTAAGGAAGTTGACATCAACCGCTATTTGTCGATACTGCTCCGTAATCATGTCAGTATAATGCTTCATCATGTCCTTAACCTCGCCAAGAACATTGGAAGCACTCAACTCATAGCCTTGGTCATTACCATGTCCTTCCATTGGCCTAACAATTCGATTAGGCACTGGTTGTTGAGCCACAGGCATGGTGTTAGCATTGACCGCCTGGCCTCCACCAATTGGAGCCATTTGACTGCCCGTAGGCATCCATATGCTAGGGGGAGCTGGTAATAAAGGCACATTCTATATCATGTTCCCTCTCCCATTAGGGTTAGCCATCGCTATCCCTTGACCACTACTGCCATTGGCCATTGCCATATTATTTCCCAATACTAAACCCATATTCGAATTGCCTTGAGAAGCATAGGCTGCTTGTAGTCGGGATTCCACCTCTTGTGCTCGTGTAATGGCAGTATCTATATCCCCCAAGGGGACACTACTCAACTGCAATTGGATATTAAAGTCCAAACCATGTAGGAAATATTGCAATTGGGCAGCTGCGGGGATAGGAATAGAGGTGTCCAACTTACGGAAAACCTCTTTTATTTTCTTCGCATAAGCACGAATATCCTCGTGTGGTTCTTGGCGGGTCACGTTGACCAATATTGCCCACCCCTTTCAGGGGCAAACTCCCTTCGAAAAGCTCCATAAAATGCATCAATGTTCAATATGGTTCCAGCTTCTAAACCATGGTACCATATAGCGGCTCTTCCTTTGAGAGTCATATTGAAGAACATCATTAAATGTCCTTCTTCTTGAATGCGGCAGTTAAACATCAGCTTTTGAAACTCCCTAATGTGGAGTTCCGCATCTTCCTCAACTAGCCCATTAAAAATGGGTAGCGGGTAACCTAGAGCCGGTAAATCTATCGTTCCTGCTGGAATTGCAATCGGCTGCGCCATGACGAGGATTGGATTTGCACTAGGAATAAGGGACGGTGGGGTTACACCTCCCGCACTTGACGTGGACTGGCTTATAGAAGGAAGGGGAGCACTAGAGCTTCCACCTTCTCCTAACTTACTGCTTGTGGCCCCAAGACCACTAGATCCACTCCCTCGTAAGGGTTTAGCACCGCTACGCTTAGGGGAATATCTCCTAAAAATTTCAGCACGTCGCCTAGCTCCTTCGTCTCTTTCTTGCTTTTGGATTTCTGCTAAACGATGCTTATCAATAAATGACGGATCAATCCCAGTATCCTTTGTCATAAACTACTAGTTGGTCCCTAAACAACCAGGATTCGAGGACCACCACTTTTAAGCGGCTCCTGGCAATCGCACCACTGATGGACCTAAAAACGGGCCAGCACTGGCTCATGCACTAGCCAGGCCTTGTCACTACGCACAAGACAACCCCTCGGCCTCGCGGCCAGGAGCATCTATCAAAATCTCTGCCTTCCTAAACATTGCGTTTGTAATACGTTGTAGTCCAACTAATCCTAACCCAATATTACTCCTCAGAGGGAGTCCCTTTCACATAGCCAAAAGGCTCGAATCACATACACATGGGGTTCCTCCTACGGCTTAATGCCGTCCACCCTCTGCGACTCTCCTACACCTTGGGGATTGGCCCCTCGATGCGTCGCTCAATATATAAACATTTCGCACAAAAGTCCACTCAAGGTACCATTTAATCGTATAGAGGAATGTACCATTGTCCTTACTTCTCTTTTCCCTAGACCCCACGACTAGCCTATGGCTTAGGGTGTCCTGTCTCTCACTCAACGTGGGTCAATGTCCTAATGAAAACAATTGCTGTGCATCCAGGATTTCTGATACCTTTTAACATTTCAATGATTTATGCATAGTGTGGATGCCAAGTGCTCAAATAGTTATGAAATCAATATTGTGCACATGTGGAAAACATCCTTTTAATGACTTCCAACTACCGTTCTTATGCGGCGTTGCACAAACCTAGCACCGAGGGAACCCTCGTGCTACTAGGCCCTTATTTTATAATTATTCACCGACCTATATGGCATGCAAACCAAAACAGCAATCCTTTCATCATTTTACTCCACATTTAGACACACTTTAACCACTCTACCCTCCCATCGATCAAATGTTGCATTGTTGTATAGATTTATAAGGCATTTGGCCATCATTTTATGTGTAAAGAGCGGGAAAAACACACTACAACAAGAAGGTGGGGTTGAACTGAGGAAAATCATCATGCTTCAGTCCCCACAAACATTGTTCTTAATTTTCACCAATTTTCCGCACCCAAAATGCATTTTCCCCCTATTTTTAGTGATTTTTCTCTATTTTCCTTGTATTTTCCATTATTTTCTGCATTACTTTATTAGTAAAAATTCAGAATAGATTATGGGCTGTTGCCCTTAGTTCATTTTTGCAGCAAAAATGAAAGTTTAGTTGGTGTTCCTATTCACTTTCCCATTTTTATGCCCAAAAACATCATTTTTCCTTGATTTTCCATATTTTACGTGTTTTAGTGTATTATTTTGAACCACAAGATGCATATTTTTCTGATTTTCTGATTATAACCAGCAAGTACTCATCGAAAACAGCAACATAAACAATTTTTAGCCCACATGAACAACATTTCATCAATCAAAAGCCATGAAATCTCAAATTTCCTTTCAAAAAATTGAATTACCGCTTATTTGCGTGTTTCGGGTTTCATGTCCATGGCTTCAAATCTGAAGATCAGCAGCACTTCATATCTAGCACAATCACAAATCACCATTTCCAGCCCGTGGAGCAATCCGATCCATGCCGGACAAGCCTCCATCATTCTTTCTTCTTCCTTCTTCTTCCCACATGAACTTGCCTTTGGAAGAGAGAGAGGGAGGAGAGAGAAATACTGAATCAGAGATCTTCAAAGAGAGCATCATTGCGCGAGCGAAGGGCGGCGAAATGATTGGCATCCAGGGGGGAATGAGGCCCCATGATCAGTTAGCATTGTTGTTCACAGGCAGGAGGGAGCATCATCATCCTCATGGCGCAAAAATCGGTGCTGTATGGCGTGGCTTCTCCTTCCTCCTCTCTCCACGATTTTGCAACAACATTTCGTTTGGCATTTTCAAATTGGGCCCCAAGGGTCACTTACCCATTTGGCCAAACTTTGGTCCACCCCTTCGTATCTTGACCGTTTCTTGGCCATTTCCTCGCCCGGACTCGGAATCGAGCTCTGAAAAATCTTGGGCGTCCGGCTTGGCATCCCGCATTGGCCAGTAGCTCGTGTCAACCCGCACGACTGTCTGAAAAATTATGAAAAATCAACAAGTGTCGTTCGAGCACCTTTAAAGCACTTTGACGCTTAAAATCGTCCTAGATCGAGCCGCCGCCTTTGACAGTGAATATTTTTCCCTTGATATTCATAATTTTTAGCTATTTTTAAGCACTTCCCGTCACCTAAATTCCGCTCTCATTGGCGACCACGGGATAGGGCGACTCAGCCCGTCGAATCCACGAACATATCTGCACATAAACAACCAAAGAAGCATCAAACTGATACAAAACAAGTATATAATAAGACTCAGCACAATGCTCCCCCTACCCCTGGACAGAACCAAGGCATGACATCCACAAGGAGTAGCCCTAGCATCATCTAATAAAAGATGCGAAGTGAGTCACTAACCAGCTGCTCCAACACAGCCAAACTAAAAAAACCTATCAAAGAGGTTGCCCTAAGTGGTAGTCTGAACTACTTACCAACTAAAGACAACATAAGTAGGAGCTCCTACAAGGCGAGGACTCCTATAGCCTGATCAAGGAATATTTTCTTTCAGTACATTTCTTCTTTTAGGGTTTGTATTGTATGAACATACTTGGGCATGTAAAAAGGAGGGAGCTGAGCGTAGTGACCCAAGGAGAACAGGGCATCGGCCTCAAGACCTGTCTCGGCACCCAAGAACCTACCAAGCCCTCGCAAGGCGACACTTAATCCTTTTCTAACGCTCACTTTTATTTTCGCTCCAACCTTCCTTGTTTTGTCTTTTTTTTTTTCCAGCAAGAAGCCACCCCTAGGAAGACAAGGTATCGGCCCCGGGTCTGATTCGTCCCCAAGAACCTACCAGGGCTTTGCAAGCAATGATCAACTGCTTATATATGTTCATTTCTTTTCTTTTCTTGGGATAGGGGTTAGAACCCCTTTTTACACACCTTCGTATTTATATTCATCTTTTAGGATGTACAGAGTTTCTGGACATCATCATTATTATCTTCTGGCAGGCTTCTCTAACTGCCTCACTACTAACAAGAACTCCTAGAACGGCTGCCTAGCAGGCTAGCAGAACAGGGCCACGAGGACGTCCTTCTAAAACAGGTCTTTCGAGGCCTGACAATGTCTTTACAAGAGGCAATGACTACTCCGACCTCCCTCAAACATACTATGCCTAAACCTGGGACTTCATACCTTGGTTACCAGTCCCCAACAAAAATGTATCCCCTCGACAAGTACAAATACACATATAACAGGAAAGAAAGGTACTCATAAAGGGGAGGTATCACCTGGATTGGCCACAAGAAGCTTCCATCGCAGCAAAGGCTCCTCTAGGCTCCACCAAATTCCACGAACCACGAAACCTATCCAGCACAACACTTAAAACAAAAACCCCCATTAAACGCACCCGCACTAGACAGGGAAATGGCCCTCTTGGCCTAATGAAATGAAACACTTCACTGCAAAACTGAATCGGCTCTCTTGGCCTAATGAAATCAAACACTTCTACTCATAACATCCTCCTGGAAACAACTATGATAGACATCAAAGCATACCATTCCCAGGGGAACAAAGGCTCGTAGCCCTAAACTAGGTGCATTAGATTATGAACTATCCCTCCTGCATATATTGCAAGAGGTGTTCGCATCACATGTCGTCTAATCAGTCTATGGGTCCAAGATAATCAAGGCAGATGAGTCTCGCTTACCCTCTGCATCACCCAAATCAACCATCGTCTGCCAAAGAGGGCATGTTCAGAAAGCATACCCCACAAACGACCAGGTCCTGCCTCAGCATCAATAGATATATCGGGACAAGGGCCACAATTAAAGAAGAGGTCTTCTTCATACGCAAAATTAGCCAAAGAATCGGCAAACTGATTCCAATTCCGTGGAATCAGCTGAAAAGACACTCTATCGAATTCGTCTAGAAGGGCTATGGCAGTATGATGGTACATACAAAGGATGGGGTTTCTTACCATGTATGTCCCATTGAGTTGATTTAAAACCAACTGAGAGTCCCCTTTCACCAACAACTGGTGGATACCACCCTTCTTTGCAATATTCAAACCCATAATCAGGGCTTTGTATTCTGCCATATTATTGGTAAATTTCGCCCCGAGATAAGCAGCTAACTTCATGACAATGCGTCGTCGGGGGTCTCGGATGACAACTCCTACACTTCCTTTTTTGTATGCACCCCTGGACGCCCCATCAAAGTACAAGGTGTACGTCCATAAAGGGTTTACATATCCCACCATCCGGAACTCTACTCGTAATTATGGTAATCGAAATTCAGCATATTCAACGGGTGGACTGTAGGCTCCATCCCTCCATCATCATTGAATTCAACAGGGATGCTCGTCAAAATTTGTAGGCAGTGATAGCAGAAGACCTTGATTTTCCAAATAAATGTCCCGCCTTCTTGCTCAATCACCTTGTATCCTTTTCTCCACCAAATGAGCTTTCCCTGATGATACCTCTGTTCCAAATATGGGTGTTCTAAATAAGGGATCAGACGACCCATCAACCTCTATCACGATTTCCTTGCAGATGTTTGATCAATCTCGCCTAGATCTACAAGGCAGTCATAGCATTAGTGCAATCAGAAATAATAAGGTTCAATCTTATTAAGATTAACCTTATTTTTAAATTCTATCCCCTCAAGGTCAGCTAACAAGACTGTGGATTTATTCTTTCCTATTCTAACGATCCTATAGGGCCCATCTCATTTGGGCTCTAGCTTGCCTGGAAATAATTCACGTCGTGCATCATAATACAGAACAAGCTGTTCTTTCTTGAAGGTGTATTTCTTGGCTTTGAGGTCGTGTAGCTGCTTCATTCGGCGCTTCGCCACTTCTTGGTGCAATAAGCTCTGCAGCTTAAGCTCATCTAAATGTGCCAGTGTCTTCAGGCGCTCAAAAAGTACGTCTTCATCGCTTAAAGAATGATTGATGGCAAACCGAATAGTCGGCAGCTCAATTTCTAAAGGCAAGACACACTCCTCCCCATATACTAACTTGAACGAGGTATGGCCCGTGGCTCGTTTGAAGGTCGTATTATAAGCCCACACTACCACGTATAACTTTTTATCCCAATCTCGTTTCTTTTCCGACACAATTTTGGACAGTATGCCCACAAGCTACTTGTTGGTGCTTTCAACTTGCCCATTGGCTTGCGGATTATATGGGGTTGTCTTGTTATGCTTGATTTGCCACATCTCTGTCAAACCTTTAATCACCTTATTTAGGAAATGGGTTCCGCGGTCCGACACTAATTCTTTCGGCGGACCAAACCGGCATATTATCTACTCTAAAAGAAAGCTAGCAGTTTCTTTAGCATCATTTTTCCTTGTTGCACGTGCTTCTGACCACTTTGTGAAGTAGTCAGTTGCTACAATGATGTACCTCTTTTGTGTAGTCGATGACGGGGTAATAGGACCCACAAAGTCTATTCCCCACTTCTCAAATGGAAGTATCGCCATAATAGGGGTGAGTGGTCGTTTCCTATTCTCTCGACTATCATGTCGTTGACAAATATCGCATCTCTTAACATATGCAAACGCATCCTTGAAGATGGCAGGCCACCAATAACCTGCTCTTAAAGCCTTTTGTGCTGTAAGCCGTTCAGCAAAATGGCCACCGCAAGCAGAATCATGGCACTCTTCCAAAATGAATGGCACCTCGTCAGGCATCACACACCGGCGATAGATATCATCAACCCCTTGCCGATATAATGTACCTGCGATCAAAGCAAACTTTAACGCTTGCTGCTTACTTTTCCTTCTCTCAGCTTTAGATAATTCGGATCCCACCTCTCCTGTTGATAAATAATGCGTTATTGCAGCATACCAAGAGGGAATAGATGTCGTATCTAATTTAAATAACAACTCCATGTCACTACCTTCAGCCACAGATTCTTTCAGCTCCCCAAAGTCCACAAGACATTCCACAATGCCTTGCAACCTTGGTGGCTTACTCCTAATTTCATAATCAAATTCCTGCAAAGTGATCAACCACTTTGCTAGACGATCAGGCGGCTGTAGCTTATTCATCAATAATCGAAGCCCCTCCGCCTTCGTATAAAACACGACTTTCTCATAGAGAATATAATTCTTGAATTTCTTCGTCCCAAAGACCATCGCTAGACACAGCTTCTCCATGTAGGTATAATTGATTTCGGATACCCCCAGCTTCCAACTAGTAAAAGCAATCAGGTGGTACCACTTCTCTTCCCAAATTTGGGCTAAACAGCAGCTGATACTATACATGGTGGCTGCTGAAAATATATAGAACACCTCACCTCTTTTAGGTGCTTTTAAAACGGGCGCTCTTGCTAGCTCTTGTTTCACATCCTCGAATGCTACCTTACAAGGGTCACCCCATACAAACGAATAGCTAAAGGACAATAAATTTGTAAGCGGAAACGTTCTTTCTGCTAAGGCGTTGATGAATCTACGGTAGTAACCAACCGAAGACAGAAAGCTATGAACCTCTTTCAAAGTGCGTGGTGGACCCATGGCAACTATAACTTTAACATTCTCGGGGTCTGTCGCAATTCCTACCGAACTGACCACATGACCCAGCAACAGCCCATAAGGCACTCCAAAAACACACTTCCGTGGGCTTAGGGCAATGCAAAATTGTCTACAGTGCTCAAAGCATTTTCTTAAAATGATCAACTACCTTCCTCTCACGGTGGCGGCCCCTAAGTCATCAATAAACACCTTCAACTCTTCAGGGGATATGTCACCGAATGTCTTATCTGTTGTTCGTTGCCACGAACCAGGCGCATTGCATAAACCAAAGGCCATCACATGGTATGTAAAAGTACCAAATACAGTGATAAAAGTTGTTTTCAACTTATCGTCTTCTGCAATTGCCATTTGGTTGTATCCAACAAAGCAATCCATAAACGAATATACCTCTCTACCCGCTAATTGATCCAAAATCTGGTCAATAAATGGCAACGGGTAGTAGTCCTTAACTGTCTGCTTATTCAGCTCCCTAAAGTCTACACATAAACAGATTTGATTATTCTTACTTTCTTATCACAACCGGTGAACACCATTCCGTGTGTTGCACAAGAAAAATCAAACCCGCTTTTCGAAGCTTCTGTAACTCTTCAAACAGGCCGTCCCTCAGTTTGAAAGGCATACGCCTTACTTTCTGCCGTACAGGACAACTGCCCTCTTTCAACGGAATTGTATGAACAGCAAGACTAGGAGGGATGCCTCTCAACTCATCATAACTCCAAGCAAAGATATCACGGAATTCCTGGATCAAGGCCACATAGTCCTCCCTTTCTGCTGAGCTGAGCATAGAACCTAATTTGATTCGCTGCGAATCATCAGGCGTACCAAGGTCTAGCTCGATAACATCTGCATCTCTTATACAATCTTGGCCCTCTATTAGCTCATTCAAAGTGATCTGATAGATGTCTTCCGTGGTGGATCCCTCTTTGGACTGATCACTCGACGATGTCTCACTGGTAGATAAATCTTCTAATGTCTCCAATTCTATAGAAGATAGAGGAGCTCTCTCACTCTGCGGGGACTCAGGATAAGCATCAACCACCACACGCTGGGCACCTTTGCCGAATATTAGCCAGCCGGCGGGTATATCGACTTGGTAGTCCGCTTGCAAGATCCAAGGTCGTTCGAGTAATACTTGGTAACTTGGACGGCCTGCAAAACGAATCACCCTAAAGTCCAACAGGCATTCTACATTTGCAACAGTGACATGGACCTTAGTAATGCAGCCTTCTGGCTGTCTCAAACTATCATCTGCCATTCTGAGAATTATGGAGGTATCTTTCTGGATTGCAAGACCCAACCTTTCCATCAGTTCAGAACTCATAATGTTAACAGATGATCCCGTGTCGAGAATGGCATAATCTACTAATATCCCATCGACATAGGCTGCAACCCTTGGGCAATGCTTCTCAGCATGCTCGAACCAGTCATCACCAACTCGTGCAATACCCAAAGGTTCTATGATATACCCGGTACGTAGGATCTTTCTAAATTCCTTGCGTACTCCTGGCTAAAGCTTACTAAGCTGTAAAAGATTCACATCCGGCTTGACTTCGCAAAGAGAGCTCGCTCAATCGAATTCATGATAGTTTGATAGAGCTCGCTTTTCACGCCAAACCATCCGCTCTTTAGGTCGCTGAACTGGCTTTAATGCCTCCTTTTTAACTTTCACCTTCTTCTTTGGTGGTTCCTTATCGGCTTTACTTTCTACGGGCTTCAAAGGTCCCCCTTCCATGGCAGGATCCAAAACTTGTGTTCCTTTGTCGCCTTGTATAGGGTTTCCATCGACAGGCTTATCCTTGTCGGCCTCTCTACCCTTTTGACCTCTTGTAAGAACAACTCGCAGATTAGAGGTTTCAGCATCATTAACACGTACAGCCTCAATCAAACTAACCCCACTACCACTTGGTTGCTCCTCCAATGTAGTCTTTGGTCGTTGAAGTATTTGTTTAGGCCCATCTTCTCGCTGGGAATCATTTCCTTGCACGCGATGATTAACAGGCCCTGGTTGCCGACTACCTCGTTGGAGGGAACTGATCTTACTCCAGCAAGTAGCTACTAAATGGCCGGATTTTCCACAAATGTCGCACTTAACATTTGGGCAATTTCTTGGATAGTGCTGCCCACCACACCATTTGCAACTAAACCTCGACGGTGCACCCTCCTCTGGGTATCTACTTCCTATCAAATTTTGTTGTTTTTTAAGGAAGTTGACATCAACCGCTATTTGTCGATACTGCTCCGTAATCATGTCGGTATAATGCTTCATCATGTCCTTAACCTCGCCAAGAACATTGGAAGTACTCGACTCATAGCCTTGGTCATTACCATGTCGTTCCATCGGTCTAACAATTCGATTAGGCACTGGTTGTTGAGCCACAAGCATGGTGTTAGCATTGACCGCCTGGCCTCCACCAATTGGAGCCATTTGACTGCCCGTAGGCATCGATATGCTAGGGGGAGCTGGTAATAAAGGCACATTCTGTATCATGTTCCCTCTCCCATTAGGGTTAGCCATCGCTATCCCTTGACCACTACTGCCATTGGCCACTGCCTTATTGTTTTCCAATACTAAACCCATATTCGAATTGCCTCGAGAAGCATAGGCTGCTTGTAGTCGGGATTCCACCTCTTGTGCTCGTGTAATGGCAGTATCTATATCCCCCAAGGGGACACTACTCAACTGCAATTGGATATTAAAGTCCAAACCATGTAGGAAATATTGCAATTGGGCAGCTGCGGGGATAGGAATAGAGGTGTCCAACTTACGGAAAACCTCTTTTATTTTCTTCGCATAAGCACGAATATCCTCGTGTGGTTCTTGGCGGGTCACATTGACCAATATTGCCCACCCCTTTCAGGGGCAAACTCCCTTCGAAAAGCTCCATAAAATGCATCAATGTTCAATATGGTTCCAGCTTCTAAACCATGGTACCATATAGCGGCTCTTCCTTTGAGAGTCATATTGAAGAACATCATTAAATGTCCTTCTTCTTGAATGCGGCAGTTAAACATCAGCTTTTGAAACTCCCTAATGTGGAGTTCCGCATCTTCCTCAACTAGCCCATTAAAAATGGGTAGCGGGTAACCTAGAGCCGGTAAATCCGTCGTTCCTGCTGGAATTGCAATGGGCTGCACCATGACGAGGATTGGATTTGCACTAGGAATAAGGGACGGTGGGGTTACACCTCCCTCACTTGACGTGGACTGGCTTATAGAAGGAAGGGGAGCACTAGAGCTTCCACCTTCTCCTAACTTACTGCTTGTGGCCCCAAGACCACTAGATCCACTCCCTCGTAAGGGTTCAGCACCGCTACACTTAGGGGAATATCTCCTAAAAATTTCAGCTCGTCACCTAGCTCTTTCGTCTCTTTCTTGCTTTTGGATTTCTGCTAGACGATGCTTATCAATAAATGACGGATCAATCCCAGTATCCTTTGGCATAAACTACTAGTTGGTCCCTAAACAACCAGGATTCGAGAACCGCCACTTTTAAGCGGCTCCTGGCAATCGCACCACTGATGGACCTAAAAACGGGCCGGCACTGGCTCATGCACTAGTCGGGCCTCGTCACTACGCACAAGACAACCCCTCGGCCTCGCGGCCAGGAGCGTCTATCAAAATCTCTGCCTTCCTAAACATTGCGTTTGTAATACGTTGTAGTCCAACTAATCCTAACCCAATATTACTCCTCAGAGGGAGTCCCTTTCACATAGCCAAAAGGCTCGAATCACATACACATGGGGTTCCTCCTACGGCTTAATGCCGTCCACCCTCTACGACTCTCCTACACCTTGGGGATTGGCCCCTCGATGCGTCGCTCAACATATAAACATTTCGCACAAAAGTCCACTCAAGGTACCATTTAATCGTATAGAGGAATGTACCATTGTCCTTACTTCTCTTTTCCCTAGACCCCACGACTAGCCTATGGCTTAGGGTGTCCTGTCTCTCACTCAACGTGGGTCAATGTCCTAATGAAAACAATTGCTGTGCATCCAGGATTTCTGATACCTTTTAACATTTCAATGATTTATGCATAGTGTGGATGCCAAGTGCTCAAACAATTATGAAATCAATATTGTGCACATGTGGAAAACATCCTTTTAATGACTTCCAACTACCGTTCTTATGCGGCGTTGCACAAACCTAGCACCGAGGGAACCCTCGTGCTACTAGGCCCTTATTTTATAATTATTCACCGACCTATATGGCATGCAAACCAAAACAGCAATCCTTTCATCATTTTACTCCACATTTAGACACACTTTAACCACTCTACCCTCCCATCAATCAAATGTTGCATTGTTGTATAGATTTATAAGGCATTTGGCCATCATTTTATGTGTAAAGAGCGGGAAAAACACACTAGAACAAGAAGGTGGGGTTGAACTGAGGAAAATCCTCATGCTTCAGTCCCCACAAACATTTATAAACATTGTTCTTAATTTTCACTAATTTTCCGCACCCAAAATGCATTTTCCCCCTATTTTTAGTGATTTTTCTCTATTTTCCTTGTATTTTCCCTTATTTTCTGCATTACTTTATTACTGAAAATTCAGAATAGATTATGGGCTATGGCCCTTAGTTCCTTTTTGCAGCAAAAATGAAAGTTTAATTGGTGTTTCTATTCACTTTCCCATTTTTATGCCCCAAAAACATCATTTTCCCTTGATTTTCCATATTTTACGTGTTTTAGTGTATTATTTTGAGCCACAAGATGCATATTTTTCTGATTTTCTGATTATAACCAGCAAGTACTCATGGAAAATAGCAACATAAAGAATTTTTAGCCCACATGAACAACATTTCATCAATCAAAAGCCATGAAATCTCAAATTTCCTTTGAAAAAATTGAATTGCCGCTTATTTGCGTATTTCAGGTTTCATGTCCATGGCTGCAAATCTGAAGATCAACAACACTTCATATCCAGCACAATCACAAATCACCATTTCCAGCCCGTGGAGCAATCCGATCCATGCCGGACAAGCCTCCATCATTCTTTCTTCTTCCTTCTTCTTCCCACATGAACTTGCCTTTAGAAGAGAGAGAGGGAGGAGAGAGAAAGACTGAAATCAGAGATCTTCAAAGAGAGCATCATTGCGCGAGCGAAGAGCGGCAAAATGATTGGCATCCAGGGGGGAATGAGGCCCCATGATCAGTTGGCATGGTTGTTCACAGGCAGGAGGGAGCATCATCATCCTCATGGCGCAAAAATCGGCGCTGTATGGCGTGGCTTCTCCTTCCTCCTCTCTCCACAATTTTGCAACAACATTTCATGTGGCATTTTCAAATTGGGCCCCAAGGGTCACTTACCCATTTGGCCAAACTTTGGTCCACCCCTTCGTATCTTTACCGTTTCTTGGCCATTTCCTCGTCCGGACTCGGAATTGAGCTCTGAAAAATCCTAGGCGTCCAGCTTGGCATCCCGCATTGGCCAGTAGCTCGTGTCAACCTGCACGACTATCTGAAAAATTATGAAAAATCAACAAGTGTCGCTCGGGCACCTTTAAATCACTTTGACGCTTAAAATCGTCCTAGATCGAGCCGTCGCCTTTGACAGTGAATATTTTTCCCTTGATATTCATAATTTTTAGCTATTTTTAAGCACTTCCCGTCACCTAAATTCCGCTCTCAGGAGAGGAGCTCAAGACCCACAACCCGAAACAACACTATCTCTAGAACCTCAAAAAGAGCTACGACATTGGTGAAAGATCTAACCAGAGCATCGAAGACAGGGGAAAGAGTGTCGACTAGAGCCCAGAAGTTGGCAGACGTGAAGCTAGAGTTGGCTAGACTTCAAGAGATAATAAGAAGGCTTGCACGACCTCATGTGCAGAGTGCATGCAAGGTTCCTTCAATATAGGCATTCAAGGTTTTAACATACAGTGAATCAATTTTCAATTTTTCTTGCATATGCTTACTCCAAGTTAAGCATAGCATCACCCTTCTCATATCATCCAACCTTTTGTTCCAAAGTTGGAAGATCATTAATCCATCTATTGTCTCCAATGTTTGTATTTTCCAAGGTAGCACCCCCGCCAATTGGAAAGAAGTGAATTGATCCAACTTTGAGATAGGATTTGTATTTTTTGCTATTTTATTGAGTCTCCAACCCAAATACTTCAAATCCAATTGCTCAATAAAATCACAAAGTTAAGGGGAACAAAAGCCATGGTTGTTCTAGAGATTCATGGGAATCTCTATTTCTAGGTCTAAATTTTCATATTTATCCCAAATATTTCATCAATCACTAATAAGATGCACAAACTATCCTCTTCTCTTTCTCATCCAATATCTATAAATTTAGTTTCCCCAAGAATTTCACAATTCTTACCTATGTTTTCCATATCCATGCCACAAAAAATTGCTCTATAGAGATTATGCCCCACCCTATCATAGGGAGTATATATAGTATATGCTTTCTCATGAGAGTTAAAATAGGTTTAACATAGATGGCTAACCACTCACTCTAGACACAAGCAAGCCTACAATTCTTTTGATTCAATGTTCAACACTCATTATAATCTATGTGTAAGTGTATACATAATCCATATATACACAAATCCCATTTAGCTTTAATGAAACCAAAATACTTATGTGCATATACAACATAAGGAAAATAACAAAAATGCATATATATGGAGAGATTATGTAAACAAGATAAGACAAACATCAATAGGGGGAAAGGGAAAGAGAAATGTGACCCGATTGGCAAGAGAAAGAGGAAGGAGAGAGAGAGAGAGAGAGAGAGAGAGAGAGAGAGAGAGAGAGAGAGATCGTCAAGAAGAGGTCAAATCAACCTTAAACTCAACAAACTATCATAGAATACAATGGTTGGGGAAAAAACATGTAGCTAGAAATAATAGACACATAGTGACAATACTAGCATAAGAATCAACCATTTTCTAGCACACAAAATATACTAAGATAGAATCAACCACAAATAAATCCATAAATCAAGAATCCTCCATGGGCACCCTTGGTACAAGGAGTACCACACATTGAGACTCCTGCCATACATAAACACTAATAGGGAAACTGAAACTAAGATCTATCGAGAAATCTTATAGATCTACTAGGTATGACAAAGCTAATTAGTGTACCCCTCCTAGATCAATATCATCCCACGATACCCCTCGTGGGTCTATCCAACATATAATGGTTAAACATCCCAACTAGAGCTCCATGAATGCCAATATGATTTTTCTCTAACTAGTTTGACCTAAAAGTGCCTTCTTGAGCTACAAGAGGTACTCTCTATGTTGATCTACCTCCAACAAAAGGAAGAATCTAAGGCAACACTAGTCTTAAAAATCCATAATCCTAGATAGTGTTTAAATCTCTCTTGGAAAATGGAAGCCGAATCTAATCGCATATAGTACACTAGCACTTACATGTATAGCACTTCTCAAGCTCAAGATGTCAGAGATAGCAAATCTAGTCCTCATTTGGGAGGGAATACGTTCCATCACATGTCTATATCCACAGCAATATGAAGATATATGAAGCTGACCAATGGCACTTCATAGTCCATGAGAGATCAATGC
This sequence comes from Lygodium microphyllum, assembly GCF_053477565.2. Classification (NCBI taxonomy): domain Eukaryota; kingdom Viridiplantae; phylum Streptophyta; class Polypodiopsida; order Schizaeales; family Lygodiaceae; genus Lygodium; species Lygodium microphyllum. Next base: position 24,398,176 of record NC_141138.1, on the reverse strand, counting down.
CCCATGTATCTCAAGGAGGAAATCAAAAGGATGAGAAAAGAAAACCAAGCAAGCCCGAGAGAGAGAGAGAGAGAGAGAGAGAGAGAGAGCGAGAGAGAGAGAGAGAGAGAGAGAGAGAGAGAGAGAGAGAGAGAGAGGAGCAATATGGTAAAAGCCAAGTGTAGCTTAAAAATAAGATGGAGGTTTTGTGAAGTCAAAAACTAAGATAAAATTGTTCAGTGTAGGCAATTGTCAAGGAGAAATGTCCAAAGCACTATCAAGGAGAAATGTGCCACACTTTATTGCTAGCTCTAATTGAGTCTAATTTCTAGATTCTATTTGAAACTAAACATCAGAAAGAATATAGAAATATTTTTGCCCATTTCACAGTAAAACTTCCAACAATTTACACTAGAAGGCATAGAATCACTGCACAATATCTTCTCATATTCCAACAAAACAAATCCTTGATTTCTATATTAATGGGATGTTCATTTCTATATTAATGCAAGGTAATAGACACATAGGAATAAACCATTTTCTAGCACACAAAATATACTAAACTAGAATCAACCACAAATAAATCCATAAATCAAGAATCCTCCATGGGCACCCTTGGTACAAGGAGTACTACACATTGAAACTCCTACCATACATAAAAACTAATAGGGAAACTGAAACTAAGATCTATCGAGAAATCTTATAGATCTACTAGGTATGAAAAAGCTAATTAGTGTACCCCTCCTGGATCAATATCATCCCACGGTACCCCTCGTGGGTCTATCCAACATATAATGGTTAAACATCCCAGCTAGAGCTCCATGAATGCCAATATGATTTTTTCTCTAACTAGTTTGACCTAAAAGTGCCTTCTTGAGCTACAAGAGGTACTCTCTATGTTGATCTACCTCCAACAAAAGGAAGAGTCTAAGGCAACACTAGTCTTAAAAATCCATAATCCTAGATAATGTTTAAATCTCTCTTGGAAAATGGAAGCCGAATCTAATTGCATATAGTACACTAGCACTTACATGTATAGCACTTCTCAGGCTCAAGGTGTTAGAGCTAGCAAATCTAGTCCTCGTTTGGGAGGGAATACATTCCATCACATGTCTATATCCACAACAATATGAAGATATATGAAGCTGACCAATGGCACATCATAGTCCATGAGAGATCAACTTCCCATGTATCTCAAGGAGGAAATCAAAAGGATGAGAAAAGAAAACCAAGCAAGCCCAAAAGAGAGAGAGAGAGAGAGAGAGAGAGAGAAGCGATATAGTAAAAGCCAAGTGTAGCTTAAAAATAAGCTGGAGGTTTTGTGAAGTCAAAAACTAAGATAAAATTGTTCAGTGTAGGCAATTGTCAAGGAGAAATGTCCAAAGCACTATCAAGAAGAAATGTGCCACACTTTATTGCTAGCTCTAATTGAGTCTAATTTCTAGATTCTATTTGAAACTAAGCATCATAAAGAATATAGAAATATTTTTGCCCATTTCATAGTAAAACTTCCAACAATTTACACTAGAAGGCATAGAATCACTGTACAATATCTTCTCATATTCCAACAAAACAAATCCTTGATTTCTATATTAATGGGATGTTCACACAAGCAACAACTTATCATATCAAAATTAATATAGACATTGTTTAAAGAAAATGATTGGGAGCAATTCCACTCTTTTCTATCAATTAAATGAAGGTACATAAGCAATTTAGTTCTTTTTTAAGCTTGTGACATAATCTATATCGATTAATGAGAAAAAAAAAGTGATCATAATTCCATTGCCTACTATGAAAGAGGGATCATTGTATGCAAGGTAATATTCCACTACCTATACTAGCCACTTTCTCTTGCTTACATAACAAAAAAGAAATTCTCATTGTCAATGTCATATCCCATTATGCCTCAATGATAAATCTAGTCAGTATAATATCCCATTATGCCTCAATGCATTTATCATCCACATAATGACACCTTGATCTATCCTTTTGCCTAACATCCACATCATATTCTAAACTTTGAGGCATCATTTCCACCATAGATCTTGCATATCATGGAAGAATGCTATTAAAAACACACAATAAGAGCAAGATAGAATGAGTTACTTTGTATAGCTCCAAAATTTTTGAAACATATGTTGTATAAAGTAACATTCAACAAATTACACTTCAAACACTATACTTTAACATAACCAAACTAGATTTCTCAAAACACATGATAAGTTTGGCTAATAAAATTGACAATATAAAGGAACCTCCCAAGGTTTCTTAAGTATAGATGCTCATTGCTTGTCATAGGGGTTGCCTAGAACTTACACTCTTCTATAGGCATCAAATTCTAAGTTTTCCTTAGGACCCAAGCATGCCTTTATACATGCTTCTTCTACAAGAGTTTAAACCATGACATCTACTATATTCTCATAAACATTAAATGGCAAGCATGGATGACCTGCACACATGAGAGGTGTAGCACCACACCCCATCTCCAAAACCAATATTGATGGTGGACACAAGAGCTCCAACACACAAAGTAGAAACATAGATTATTTCTGAAGATCTCCATGACAAAGAGTTGAGGAAGATGGATTCGTTAATCTACTTCTCTCTAGAAGCTAATGGGCCCAACAATCACTTGATGAATCAATCTACAACTTGCAAAAATGAGAGTTGCCCCCTCCTAGAAAATAGGTAGATGACATCCAATATGACAAGCAAATACCAATAGAGAAGATTGAATCCACATAAAACATAAATGTTAGACATTCTCACTAAAAGAACTAGAACACAAAAATCCAAGATCACTTATTGAAACCTCTAGATCACCTTATTTCTCATCGCCACATGGAATCTTATCAAGCACAAAAATTGTCCTAATAACTTCAAGGCCAAGAACATGTATGTACTTCTCAAGCCAAGACAATACATCACCTATTTTATACAATGCAAGCTGTAGTATCTCATTTATTAAAGTTCTTATACCAATACACATTAATTAAGATAATATGCATGTTAGAGCAATCCAAGCAACCAACCATCCCCACTGTCCCCCAAAGAGGCAGCACAACAACCATGATTCCTAGGCAAATAGATGCTTATGTAAGCACGTTCCAAGTAGGTAATATGGATTCTTTATTATTAATCAAGAATCTAGTGGGAAAAACAATAAAGACTACATCACAAGCCCATTTCAACAACTTCCTATTTCAATAAAGACTACATCACAAGCCCATTTCAACAACTTCCTATTTCATATATGTTTTATCATCTTTAGCAAGCCTAGAAAAGAACTCATGTATTTTGTTGTAAGCATCATTATTTTTCCCTGCAACAAATTCTTGTCCCATAGACAAGTAATCTCCCACCGCATGTCCATAACTACTCATGTCATCATCTTTTCTTGAAAGTATGTCACTTATTGGACAAGAAAGAAACGCAAAGGGAATGACTTCCCTGACAACAACCTTTTGCCATGCAAAAAGGGAGAATTATCTTCCATATGTAATTGCAAAAGAAATAATCACACATGTGAATCTAAATTGGATGCACAAAATGTATCGTAATCTCCAACTATAAGAACTTTTACCTCCTTACAAGCTATTCAGTTGCTCCACATCATCTTGGGGAGTATCCACTCTCTCTTGTAGTATTGCAACATAGGAGAGTATTAGTAATGCTTCACATAGCAATGAGAAAAAAAACCACATCCAATGATCTAAGAATATTATTTTACCATCAATTTCTTTTGTTATCTCTTTTTGAGATCAAGTACTATGTCTATCACTAGGAGGAGTTTCAACAAGTCTTTTAGAATATACTTTGTGTAAATTCTTCTCCCTTGCTAAGACATATCCACCTCCAATATCCACCCACCAAGGGCAATGCTTGATATCCCAATCAAAGAGACTATGCATGCTTTTGGGATACATGCATACTTTCCCATTATTTCTATCAATCCATCCTTTATAGCAATCTATATGCCTAGTTATCTTCTTTTCCCCAATCAAATAAAGTAGATACCTTTTAATGTCACATAATAGCACAAGTTATGAAAATAAAGAAATACTAAGTAAAGTTGAGCCCATTTTGATAGTAAAGCTACCTATAGACAACTCAATAAGCAGCCATAGTTACTTCATTCCTCTCCCTTTATTGTGCACCTTCCACCCTCTTTGAAATTCATACATCTATCGCTCTATTTCTCTAAGAAAACATATACTTCCTTCCAATTTCACACCCTTCATATAATCTTGTAATGAGTAATGTTGTGGAAGCTCCAATGGAGTACCCAAAACACACAATTTTTTCAAGTCCTTCAATGATTGAATAGCCTCAATCTCCACCTTTTCTAGAAAGACTTATCATGCTAACCACCTTAACAATGGAAAAATCCGTTTCTATCACAAAATACACATTGCACTAGCAATATTAGGATCTTGGAAGCTTTTGGATCAACCCTCACAATCTATACTTTTTTTTTTAGGATGGCATATCATACTTATGTTTCAATCTCTTGTTTGAATCCAAAAGAGAGAACAACATCAACCTTTTCTCTTTTTCAACTCAGCATTTGCCAAAAATTTCAACTTGGCAATAATAATCACAAAGTTTGGGCAATCAATTTTCAATGCAAATATTCTATTCAACCACTATTCTTCAAGCTTGGGGAAGGGCAAGAAGTGAGTTTTTTGAGCAAGCTATTTAGGGCAACCTCCATATCTTGTTCCACATAGTCCACTTATTCCACCCTTATATTTTTCCACCTCCACCACCACCACAGCTTCCTCCACCACCACTGCTGCTGCTACTGCCACTGCTGCCACCACCACCATGACTACCTCCACCACCACTACCACTATCTCTACCCCACCATTGATATCGCCACCTCCACCACCACTACCATTACCCTCACCACCTCCACGATCACCATCGCTACCTTCACTTTGTGTATCTCTCTCTCTCTCTCTCTCTCTCTCTCTCTCTCTCTCTCTCTCTCTCTCTCTCTCTCTCTCTCTCTCTCTCTCTCTCTCTCTCTCTCTCTCTCTCTCTCTCTCTCTCTCTCTCTCTCTCTCTCTCTAAATTTCTCAATTTCTCTCTCTCCGTGTACATTCCCTTTTTCTCTTTCTAGCATACTCGATTAGATAGCACTCTATCTCATGTAAACAATTTCTCTCTCTCTAGAACGCAATGTCGATAAATTCATGCGATCACCTCAGAATGGCACACCACAATCCACACCTCTCTCTCTCTCTCTCTCTCTCTCTCTCTCTCTCTCTCTCTCTCTCTCTCTCTCTCTCTCTCTCTCTCTCTCTCTCTCTCTCTCTCTCTCTCTCTCTCTCTCTCTCTCTCTCTCTCTCTCTCTCTCTCTCTCTCTCTCTCTCTCTCTCTCTCTCTCTCTCTCTCTCTCTCTCTCTCTCTCTCTCTCTCTCTCTCTACTCTTCTCTCTCTCTCTCTCTCTCTCTCTCTCTCTCTCTCTCTCTCTCTCTCTCTCTCTCTCTCTCTCTCTCTCTCTCTCTCTCTCTCTCTCTCTCTCTCTCTCTCATATATAGATCTCGCTCACTCACTCTCCATGTTTGTCTCCCTCTCTCACATTTTCTCTCTCTCATGTATGCGATTAGTCCACATTGTATAATAATGCCTCACATTGGATTATGGAACGTGTTGTAACAAACACTTCTCTTAAATCCTCTATATATATATATATATATATATGTGTGTGTGTGTGTGTGTGTGTGTGTGTGTGTGTGTGTGTGTGTGTGTGTGTGTGTGTGTGTGTGTGTGTGTGTGTGTGTGAATGCTTGTGTGGCCACTCTATGTTTTTAGAACTTTAATTGCAATGGATTCATAGCTTCCTCCCCTCTCTCCCTTCCCCCCTCCCCCAATGAATTTGATACAAGACAATTCATACAAGGAATCCAAATGTATACTTATATTGTGTTAACTCTGGAAATACTGCTTTTGCTTGACGAATTAAGAGAGACAAGGTCACCAAATGCTTGTTAAAATTTTGACACAAGCCATCCAACTGAATTGTATAACATTACTTTCTCGGTAAAATAAAATGTGGTTGTACTAAGAGGTAGTGTTGGTGTTGCATTGCTGGTCACTATGTAGGTGGTGTTGGAAAAGTTCTGCTTCCAAATACAATGTGCAAGTTTTCTTTAGTGAGTGTGGATCAGTGTATAAACATGTTGGCATTTGCATCCATTCCAAAAACTTGGAGGTACATGTAGTACAAGTGCTTGCATTCCAAATATGATTTTCCTTTTGCAACACAGTCCATGAAATCCTAGCAATTACATGTTGGATTCTTGGCAATGTGTACATCATATCACTCATGCACGACACTTGACTTAGGTATCTCTAGTTTGAAAACCTCATGCTTCAAGGGCTTCACCACTATGTGGCCCTTCATAGTTGCATCTACAGCCAATGTTGAGTCTATCATTTTCCCTGTAGCTTGTGAAATGCATCTTCAATATCTACATGAGCCCTTGTTAGCATCCATCTCTTGTGCTGCCTTTTGTAAAACAAAACCACCACTCTCCAACATGTGGATTTCTTTTGCTATCAATATTTTTCCTCGTGCCACTGGCCATACTTGTGGAACCTTGGGCAGTGCATGATGAATGGAAGAACAAATGTTCCATGTATGGTCTACACTATCATTACAAAACAACATGAACTAGTGCCGTATTCCATGTTGATTGCTAGCTTTTCCTCTTGAGCTAGACCACTCCATGATGACCCAAAACAAAGGTGCATGCACCCCATACGTCATATTTTTTATAGGTTTTTTGGCATTTGCATTTTCCCTCTCTAGCTCCCAACCATCCTTGACATTGCTCATGACTTGTTGAGATATCGAGCTCCACTCGTGATATACCAGGGTGACCGTTGTGCATTTATGTCACCCACTTGTCAATTGCAGATGCGATTGGTACACCGCCCATGAATAATAGCTAGATGATAACTATCCTTATCTACTCTAGTTCGTGGCTCAATTAGTATGCCACCTTAGTTAGTTGAGTTTGGTTTGAGACCCATATATAGGGTTCTTCTATTTCTATGTACTTGAGTTCTTTTTGGCTTACACAACTAAGAAGAGGAAAACTATTTTCAGCCTCCATCTTTGTGTGTATTCCCCCATTGTGCAAGCAAGAAAGCTACAAGTGAGACTCCTTCCTTCTCTCCCACAATCTTGACATGGTATCAAAGCCTTATTCGTGGTAAGGAGCTCAAGAAAGCAAACCAAGTTCGCGGTGTTCTGGTAAGAGGACCAGTTTTGCTTTCATTTTTCTGTTTTGGGAGCAAGTCTCTGCAGGTAACACAGTCGAAAAGTGCAAGAGTGCATTGTCTCATATTGAGACGCCCTTCGCGGTGTAGCAAGAGGGCAGTATATGTTGCGGGAGAGGGCTTTATCCCTTGGTTGCTCTGTTTTTTTTATTTGAGGCCATTTCGGGGCCTGTTTTGGAGGCAGAAGTTTTCTGCACGCACTCAGGAAAAGGCCCTATTTTATGCTGTGCGACCACTGTTCTACAGGTCGGTGAAAAGTTACTGTAGAAATTGCATCGTCTGCCTATGTGCAGAGACATTGGAAGTTACAGAATCATCCTTGTTGCTTGTTGATGCAAAATCATCACTAGGAAGTGACTGTGTGGTCAAATACCACTTTCGTCAGTTTTGCAGATTTGCCCTTGTGAGGCTGAAGCTGTGTTCTTTGCAGTGACAGAATTTTTTGCAGTGTTCTGTAATGGCATCTGATTCTCTTTTACAGATTGTCACTAAAAAGATTAACAAGAACAACTTCCAAGCATGAAAGTTTAGAATGACGAAATTCCTTATGGGAAAAGGATATTGGGAATTCGTTGCAGGAAATGAAGAAGAACCAGTTCTTCCTGATGTTCCCAATCAACAGCAAATGCAAGCATTTAAAGCATGGCATGAGAGAGCCAGGAAAGTTATGTATTGGCTGTCTATCAGCATTTCAGACTCTATGATTGTGCATATTCAAGATGCAAGTACGCCAAAGGAGGCATGGGATACTTTGTCAAAAATGTATAGCACAAATACGCAAGCCAGGAAAATGCAGCTCAAGCAAGAGTTGCACAATGCGCAAAGAGAAAGTATGAGCATCAATGACTACCACATGAAGGTGAAGAAGATTGCAGATGCACTTGCTTCCATTGGGTCACCAGTGGAAGATGATGATTTAGTTTCTGTGACCTTGAATGGTCTAGGAAAGGATTATACACAGTTCCGAACATCCATTTCCGTCCGTGAAAGATTTCCTGATTTTGAGGAGTTGATTGCTCTTCTAATTTTTGAGGAGTAGAGAAATGGTGGTGCATCTTCTTCAGGAGGAACTTCAAAAGAAGCTGTCTTCTACTCAAATGCTGGAAAAGGTAGAGGCAGAGGTAGAGGAGGCCGATCTGGAGGCCGTAGTAGAAATCAGAATATGCAGCAAACTCAAGAAAACCAGTCCTATGGAGGAGGACGTGGTAACTCTAGAGGCAGGGGGAGCCAAAGAGGTCGTGGTGGATGGCAAAGAGGCCAAAATGCAAACAGCAATGTTGAATGCTACTACTGTGGTAAAATAGGTCATATGGCTAAAGACTACTATAAAAAGCAGAATGCCATCATGAAAACCAGTCCTATGGAGGAGGATGTGGTAACTCTAGAGGTAGGGGGAGCCAAAGAGGTCGTGGTGGATGGCAAAGAGGCCAAAATGCAAACATCAATGTTGAATGCTACTACTGTGGTAAAATAGGTCATATGGCTAAAGACTACTATAAAAAGCAGAATGTCATCATGAAGGGAAAATTGCAACAAGGAAATTATGCATCTTCTAGTAGACAGGGTGATGACAGAAATGAGAATTTGTTTATGGTGCAGCACATGACCAATTCTGTGACAAGTGCAAAAGAAAGAAACGATGTGTGGTATATTGACTCAGGTGCATCAAACCACATGACAGGTCATGCAGAATGGATGCAGGATGCAAGGAAAATGGAAAAACCAGGATTTGTGGAGACTGGTAATGATACTGCACATCCTATTGTGCAGATTGGAAAAACTCCTTTGTCTATGCAGAATGGGAAAAAGAAATACCTGTCGGATATATTTCATGTCCCGAATATCACCAAGAACCTGGTTTCTGTTGGTCAAATGGTTGAGCAGGGCTTGCAGGTCAGATTTAATTCTCATGGATACTTTGTTGAGGATATAAAAAATAAAGGTCGCTTGATAGCAAAAGGAAATAAGAAGGGCAGAATGTTTACGTTGGAAGCAGACATGCCTGAATTGAGTGCAGCAATGTTTGCACATGGGATCGGTGTAGTTGCAGATATTGATATCTGGCATAAGCGCATTGGTCATCTTAATGTACAGTGACTTAAATCAATGCAAGCCCAAAATATTGTTGCAGGATTGCCTAAATTCAAGGTTGCAGAAATGCATAAGGTATGTGAAGCCTGTCAGTTTGGAAAACAGGCAAGGAAACCATTTCCTAGACATGTTCAAGAGAGTAAGAAGCCATTGGAATTAATCCACTCTGATGTGTGGACTACTAAAAAAGAAAAACGAAGTTTTTGGGCATTTCAAAACTCTTAAAGCTATGGTTCAAAAAGAAACAGGCTTGCAAATAAAATGCCTAAGGTCAGATGGAGGGGGAGAGTACCTCTTAAATGAGTTTGCAAGGTTCCTGCAGGAGCATGGCATAAAGCAGCAATATTCATGCGGTCATATCCCACAACAAAATGGAATTGTAGAAAGGAAAAACAAGCATATTGGAGAGGTATCTCGTGCCATGCTCAACGAAAAAGACTTGCCAGATTTTTACTGGGCTGAGGCAATTGCTACAGCAGTCTACATAATGAACAGGACCCCCACTGCAGCAATACATGGCATGACTCCAGAGGAGAGGTATACTGGTAGGAAACCAGATATTTCTCATTTGAAAATTTTTTGTTGCATTGCCTATGTTCATGTGCCAAATGAGTTGAGATCCAAGTTGGATCCAAAAGCTGAGAAGTGCATCTTTATTGGTTATTCTCTGCAGAGCAAAAAGGGTATAGATGCTATAACCCTTCTACTCGTAAGTTTACAGTGAGCAGAGATTTTTTTTTTGATGAGATGAGTAGCTGGTATAAACCAGTAAATGTGATTGATAATATAGATGCACAAAATGGTAATGCTACACAGAATTCACAGCAGCAGTCACAAGATATTAGTGGACCTGGAGCGTCCTCTAGCAGTGGTTCACATTCTTCGCCATGGACAGGCAGATTGAGATCAGGAGAATCTTCTCAAAGCAATGCAGATAGTGGTATGCAGGTATCACGAAAAGGAAAAGAAAAGGTAGATCAGCCCACGCTTGATGTGAATGCAGGTCACTCTTATGTGGATGGTGAATCCAGTGGCTCAGAACAGAGCATTGATGATGAGTTGGGTATTCCTCCTATTATTACACCTGGAGTAAGGAAAACCAAGGATGTTTTGAGAGCACCTAGGAGTGGACCTACTTTGCGCAGGTCTACCAGAGCTAGGTATCCTATGGATAGGCTGAAATATGATGGATTTACAGCCATTCACTATGCATATATGGTCAAAGTGATACAGGAACCAGAACCCACTTCTTTTGAGCAAGCCATGGGAAAAAAAAAATGGGAGAAAGTCATGGATGAAGAAATGGATGCCTTGGAAGCAAATGCTACATGGGAATTGGTACCTTTGCCTAAAGATAAGAATGCAATTGGTTGTAAGTGGGTTTATAAGGTGAAACACAATGCAGATGGTTCTGTGAATAGATACAAGGCAAGATTAGTAGTCAAGGGGTATGCACAAACATATGGCATTGATTATGAAGAAACATTTAGTCCGGTTGCAAGGATGGCAACCGTAAGAGCACTCATTGCTATGGCTGCATCAAAGGGATGGTCTTTACATCAGATGGATGTAAAGAATGCCTTCTTGCATGGTGATTTGCAAGAAGAGGTCTATATGGAGCAGCCACCAGGTTATGTGCATGCTGTTCATCCTGAGTTTGTTTGCAGGTTGAAGAAAGCCTTGTATGGCTTGAAGCAAGCACCTAGAGCATGGTCTGACAAGATAGGGCAGTATCTTGTCACTATTGGCTTTCAGATTTTCAAGGCAGATTTCTCACTTTATGTGAGAAAAACAGAGAAATGTGTTATGCTACTTGTCATTTATGTTGATGATTTGATTATGACATGTGACAGTGATGAAGATATCCTTCATGTGAAAATGCTATTGAAGCAGAAGTTTGAGATGAAGGATTTGGGAGAGCTGCGTTATTTCTTGGGCATTGAGGTGATTAGATCACCAAGTGGGATACGGCTCTTGCAGAGGCAGTATGGATTGGACATGCTGTCCAAATATGGGATGACAGGCTGTAAGCCTATTTCAGTTCCTTTGGAGCAGAATGTGAAGCTGAGCGCAGATGCAAGTGAGCTTCTGGAAGACCCTACTATGTACAGACGCATAGTAGGAAGTTTGATTTATATGACTATTACCAGGCCAGATTTGAGCTATGCTGTTGGATTGGTAAGTCAATTTATGCAGGCTCCAAGGAAATCGCATTTGGATGCGGCTAGACGCATACTCAGGTATGTGAAGTCCACATTGCAGTATGGACTACTTTATGAGACTGGGGTTCAGATACAGTTGCATGGATACACTGATGCTGATTGGGCTGGTAGTATTTCTGATAGACGAACTACCAGTGGATATGTGTTCTCTTTTGGGAGTGTTGCAGTCACTTGGAGCAGCAAGAAACAGCCTACAGTTGCCTTGTCGAGCACAGAGGCTGAGTACAGGGGTACAGCAATGGCTGCATGTGAGGTAGCTTGGTTGCATAAGCTACTTTATGATATGCATCAGCCTACAGATGGGCCAGTTGTCATTTATTGTGACAACATGAGCAGTGTACACTTGGCAAATAACCCAGTCTATCATGCTAGAACAAAGCACATTGAGGTGCATTATCACTATGTGCGGGAGAGGGTTTTACTAGGTCTTATTGATCTAGTTTATGTCAGCACAGAGGATCAGGTAGCTGACATATTTATAAAGGCATTGGGCGCAGAGAAGCTGCGCAAGTTTAGAGACCTGCTTGGTGTGCAGGAATTGGGATTGATCTTGAGGGGGAGTGTTGAGATATCGAGCTCCACTCGTGATATGCCAGGGTAACCGTTGTGCATTTATGTCACCGACTTGTCAGTTGCAGATGCGGTTGGTACACCGCCCATGAATAATAGCTAGATGACAGCTATCCTTATCTACTCTAGTTCGTGGCTCAGTTAGTATGCCACCTTAGTTAGTTGAGTTTGGTTTGAGACCCATATATAGGGTTCTTCTATTTCTATGTACTTGAGTTCTTTTTGGCTTACACAACTAAGAAGAGGAAAACTGTTTTTAGCCTCCACCTTTGTGTGTATTCCCCCATTGTGCAAGCAAGAAAGCTACAAGTGAGACTCATTCTCTCCCACAATCTTGACATGACTGTGAGGTGGAATTCTTCTTATAGCCCAAACGTGTCATGTGGAATTGTCTCTACTACCATTTCCTTCAAAGAATTTGGTGACACTACCCTTGATTTGTCAGAAGGTAAAGGGTCCTCAAAGTTTAGTTTTCTTGTACCCTTTCTTCTAGGTATTTTTTCTGTCACATCCTCAAGGCTATGAGAGGCGTTGGCTTTCTCAAAACCCACTTTTCCATGAACCTTACATTTTCTTGCTACAATCACATTGTCCCCTCGAAAATCAAGATGTTGATGCAATTCAGTTCCTCGTGCCACCTTCTCAACCATCCTTACTATTGCTTGAGGTGTGGGGCTAATTCCTTGTTGTAGTTAACTCAAAAGCTTCTCTACACTGGGCCTTGCACCATGAAACTTTCCACCAATGAATGCATGCCATTTTGTGCTCTGTAGTAGACCAGTGGCCAAATCACTAACACATGTATCATACAAGTTGATAGATCCCTTGAATCCCTCCCCTGCCAACCAACTTGCATACATTAGCTCTATCAGGTTCATGGTTAGCACATGAGTAATGTCCTCCACCATCTAGACAAAAATACAGCACAAGAGGATATAGAGCGTGAGAAAACAAATACACCCACACATCACATCCTACTATTACAAATTAGTCTTACCCTGACAAAGTGTCATCTCCAAAATAGATATCTAATATGCCACCAACTAAGCCAACAATCTATTGTTGGTACATTGCAATCCACAACTTTCCCTAAGGCCCAACAAGCCCAAATGAATCGATATTGTATTGTTGTATCATCTTTCATGGCTACACACCTCTAAATGTGGCATAAGCGCTTATGCTCATCTTGGAAACTCTTGTGCACATACTGTGATGTGTGTATTTCGAGACTTTGTTCCCAATGAAATAAGCAAGATCTCTCCCTTTCTTACATTATGGTGTCTGGACCACCATTGAACACTTGCGGATGGCTCTCCAAGTTGGCGACTCCCTCATCTGCCATGAATCCTCAAAAATCAATGCTTGGGTGTCCACACTTCTCCATCACTTCATTCATCCTTGTCCAAAAAAGAGCTTGTGCATCTACGTCCTCTTCCTTCATATCACATATTGTTAGAGTCAACTCTTATACACTACAGAAACATAAGCCAAGAATGGAAGAGTAAGAAGAATTATGCTTGTTAAGTTCGTGTTGTGATTGTAGAATCATTTAAGAGAAACCACCTTGGGTCATACACATGTGATGCCATGGTGGTCCAATCATTAATGCAATGCATGTGGTCGAAGCATATCCAACTATTGCATAGGTCCCCATTGCCATTCCTTCACATATGATTCACTAAGTCAAACCCTTGAGGCTGGCCTAGTCATGTGGCAGGATATTACTCAATGGCATGTTAGATGATTGACATGAAGATAAACCAGTGATTCTACAGTTGGACTACACCCATGCATTCCCATCCTTGGTTATGGCATATTCATTGTGCCACCTCTTCTTTCCTTAGTGGGTTCACAATTAGTGACCACGTGTGTGTGTGTGTGTGTGTGTGTGTGTGTGTGTGTGTGTGTGTGTGTGTGTGTGTGTGTGGTACTTTCATATTAGTGTTTTATCATGTTGTAGACTTAGCTCTTTTGTGTGGGAGAAAAAGAAAGAAAGAAGAAGAAGATTTCAACCCCATCTCTCTATGTGCTCAAGTCTCCATTGATTTTGTATGTGTGATTTTAGTTTCTTCACCTCTCTCTCCTCTTGTAGGTTTTCATGGTATCATAGCCATCCCACATATGCATAGAGCTTGATTGAAGGTTGAGGTAAAGGCATCAAAGAAAAAACGCAAGCAAGCAAGTAACGGGTAAGAAGCTCTCCCACCTTGCTTAATTTTCCTTAGATTATAGCTGGAAGAGGCTCATGAGGCTAGCGAAGCTACAATCTTTGATTGTAAAGAAACTTGTGAGTAGGAAGAACAATGTGTACACTGTAGATAGACCCATAGGAATTTCCCTCTATGATCTTTGGCATCTAAAGAATCAAAGGCTAGAAAGTGCAGCTTAAGTCAGAGCTAAAAAAAGTGAAAAGAGGAAACCTCTCCCTTAATGATTATGCCTTGAAGATCAAGTGTTGTGGAAGCTCTTGGATCTGTCAGTGTGGTAGGTGATGATGATGATGTTGTACTTTGCATACTTACATAGACTTGGAGATGGATACAAGAGCTTCAAGTCATCTATGAATACGATGGATAATATCCCTAATTTTGTAGACTTGATTTCTACGTTGATAACTTGAGTAGAATAACCTTGCCTTGGATTTCTCTTCTTCTCAAAACAAGAACAAGTACGAATGCAAGGATGCTAGGGCAGGCTAACCACGCAACTATTTTTGACAAGTTAACTGGTGAGGCAAAAGCATGGGTGCAAGCGCACAGAAAGCCGACGTCCATTCCCGCATAGTACAAGGCACCATTGATTACACTTATCTACGTTATGTGGAAGGTAGGTAGTTCTTCAAGCTAACTTAACAATGTTTTTCATGATGTATGTTTTCTTAATGCAATGACGTTGTCCTTAATTACCAAGTGCAAGACAAGTATGATATGGCAATCCAACCAATCGAATAGAAATGGACAAAGCTCTCTGACTCTGAGTTTAGAACCAAGTGGGGCGAGACGTACTATAGTGTTAATGAAAATATCGTCAAGATAACTCGACATTTGCTAAGAGTTGTAGACCCCAATCATATTGGACTTAGTTCTTTTGTGTGGAAGAAGAAGAAAAAAGAAGAAGAAGATTTTAGCCATATCTCTCTGTGTGCTCAAGTCTCCATTGCTTTTGTGTGTGCGCTCTTAGTTTCTTCACCTCTCTCCCCTCTTGTCTATTTTCACAATTGCTATGTCATGTTTGAGTTGCCACCTAAATTGGTCAATAGTTGCTCAATGCATGGAATGGACCAAAAGAATAATGGCCATGCTCGGGCAAAGTGTACTATCATTTCTCAATATTTCTTCAATGGTACTACAAGGATGAGAAGATTTTATGAATATCTTAGATGTTTCTCCTTGGACTATCCATATATGGAGAGGATTGGCATTGCTAATGAGACCCAATGGAAGGACACATTGAAGAGGCCTCCTTCATCAGGCCATATACAGTTAGATGTTGGGACCCTCATGTGTGCATATTATGGAATGTCTCTTAAATGTGTTAAGGCTTGTGATGCACATATATGCTATTGTATTCCCTTTGATAAATTAAATATCACAAGATGTGCTATTTGTGTTGGTTTTCATGATCACCATGTGCAAGATCCAACCAAAAAAAAAACATATTGAAGGCATGGTGCAATCTCATGCACAAACAAATACTTTCCTATCATGGAAAAGCATTAAAGTGTCTGTTGGTTAAGATCTTGTAATGGAGATATTGCTTTCAAAAGATGATTGCTCTAATGAGAACAAGGTACTCAAGAATTATACCCCATTTTCTCAAAGAAGAAGAATACAAAGGTCAACAAGCATTGCTAGAAAAGATACATATAGCATGTTGATGATGAACTTGATGTAATCTTGGCATTGAAAAGGAAGTGCATGTACCCCTTCTTCCATAGTCTTTTGTTTCCACAATAGCTTGGAGACAATAACATGCCACACATATTCAAGATGTCTGCTATTGGACCTAGCTCAGGGAGTTGACCTTGTTAATAGAATGTGGCCTAGTGGTTCTTGGGAGATCAATGGATCCACCTTGCAGGCTAAAAGGCTAGAACACAATGGGGACTCATGTTTATGATCCCCATATTTGATAAATAATAATAATTGCAACTTGTGAGTTCAAGTTGTAGATGAGCATACGAAAGTACCATTTTGGCAAATACTAAATGATGTTATGATAAAAGATGGCTTTTCTATCCTAGAATTTCGAGGGTTTATGGTAGATGTGGCACAAGCAAATTGGTTAGTAGTTAGAACACTATACAATGTGGACCAAAAAACATCATGAATGGTAAATAAAGGACTTGCTCATTTCATTAGGAGATGAGCATGATCACACATGCAAAGAGATGTGTCAATCCCTCTTATTTGGAAGAGCACAAACTCCCATGTAGAAAATGGAAGGCTATACAAGGACAAAACAAGAAGTTGATCAATGCAAAGAGGCACTCTTGAAGTTTTGGTCCCTGAAGTATGTGAAGGATGGAGAGCTTCCTAGACTAATGGCATAGTTCTACCGATGGGATGTAAGGGTTTTCCAATGGGAAGAAATGTTCATGCAACAACATGAAAAATGTCGAGTTTGTGCCAAAAACAAATTTGTTGGAATGTAAGCACTCATCAAGCATGCGACCAGCTCATGGACACTTGAAGTATGTCTCAATTACAATGCTTGTATTGTAGATTTAGCATGGTTGTGTTGCAGTGTGCAAATTATATAGCATTTATGGAAGGAACGCACCTTGGTAATGGACCAACCTTGCAAAGATTGAAAGAATTTATTTTGTGCAAAGAAGTAGATAGTTGATTCAAAAGTTAATTGATCGGACACATGCAATGCTCTCAAAGGCATGTGTGCAATCACCAAAGATGTTCAAACCACAATAAGAGACAAGAAATGTTTGAAAAAGGAAAAGGGGTAAAGACCTAAATATTCAAGAGTGACTATTGGTAAAACAATGGGGTGGAGATGAGATGGAGGAGAGTAGAATTACCAATAGAATTAAAAATGGCCTTGAAGATATGTAAAGAGACCATGGTCCATCCAACAGATTGTGCCATCCAAAGAAAAGAGACACATAGTGTTATGACTTGCTTTGGCTTCTTAGAGTCCGCAAAGGCTAGATGTGGAAAACTAATTAATCCACTTGGTAAGAACCCAATTGTAGGTATGTTTGCATAATGCTTCAAAGGAAGGAGATGTTACACTTGGTAAGAACCCAACTGTAGGTATGCTTGCATAGTGCTTCAAAGGAAGGAGACATTACAGTTCTGATGGTATAGTAGGAAAGTTTACATGGTTTTGCGAAACTGATATCCTCTACTCATGGAAGGTGGATAGCTCAGTGATGGGAGCACCAACCAATGCTTAGCAACATGGAAGGTTGCCTAAGTAACTATGGTAACAATGATGGAGAAAGCAAGCTTGCAAAGCACTAGATTTGTTCTTACAAAGAATGAAGAGATTGTGAATTTCAAGAACAAAGGAATAAGGCAAAGTCAATTATTATAGAGGTTGTAAAAGAGTGCATTGTTGCACATGGTATTGCTCATGTTTACTTTTCAAAGACAAAAGGCTCAGCACATGGGTTGTCCTATTCTCTCACTATGCCATAATATCCAATACACTCATGTGAGGACTTTACTCGGTGAGACACAAGGAATTTGATTTGCATCCCTTGTAAACACCTATATTATATCTTCATTAAGGTCTTTAAGACTTGACAAAGTTATGCATCAATTCATCCACTGGGTAGCTCTTACTAAATAGAGCTAGCACAAGCATTAGCTTCCAAGAGTCAGATAATGTTCTTTTTTTTCTTGTGGATGGTTGATGCTTAGAGGACACCTTTTACTAAATGTTTTGTTTGACAAAAACTACCATTTCATCTTTGCATTTTTATACAAGCAAATAAAGCACTAATATTATGGCACAAAAATCTATGGCATTTTACACTCAGCATATAAACTTTTCCTATAGAAATGTGGTGCTCCTTATAAGGGTCATCTATCATATCTATTTAGCCAGCTTCTTGTAAAGCATAGGCTGATGTAGATTGAATGTGAAATTGTTTTGTTCATTGGAAAATTGAAATAAGATATTCATCTATATTTCAATATCAAATTGTTTTCTTATACCTTTATCATGAGATAAATATGGATTATAAATTTGTGTCATTGGCATATTCAATCGTGTGAACATGCATCAATATCTAATTCTCTTTGTTGACCACAATGTAGCTCAAATTGAGTAATTTGTGTGCACCCCAAACTTTGCTTGTAGAAATGGACTACTCTTTCTATGAGCTTTCATCTACCGTATTTATTTATTCAAATTCTTATACAACACGAATTGATATTAGAAATGATTTTGTAATGTCAACTGGTTTTGTTCATTGGCAAGCTAATATTAGTTATTGATCTGTATTTCAAGATCAAACTATTTGTTGGCCCAATTGTTCATGAGACAAACACTAATTATAAATTTTCGTATCATTACCAAGTTCAGTTGTGTGAACACGCAAGCACCAATATCCAATTCTCCTTGGTAACCACAATGTAGCTCAAATTGAGTAATTTCATGTGCAACCCAAGCATGTATAAAATTTGCAATTGCATTGGATTTTTGTATTGCAATCACTATACTTGACATTTGTATTTTAGCATTTTGAGTGATTCAAGGCGAGTATGCTGGCAAGAAGTTGATCACTCACTTTTTCGTGCTTGCATTTCCAGTTTTGCTCCATTTTTAGGACTCACTTTTTGTATTTCCTCTTATCTTGAAAAAATCATGAAACTGTCAAAAGAAAAAGGAGAAAATGCTCTTAGTTAAAAGTTTTCACTAGGTGTTACCCATATACTTGTACACCATTGAATAACATCAATCTTGATGAACATGTTGAGCTTCTATTGAATGAGCATTAAAGGCAGGAAGTGATCCATATGTAGCTTGTGTAACTACAACCATGTGCTCATTTTAGCATGCCTACACATCTCTTAAGGCAATGCTAAAGCAAGTCTAGTCTCCCTATCTAGAGAGGCTCCCAAATCTATGTATAAGTGTCACCATTTAAGATGGCACAAACATTGTGAGAGAAGCCATTCACTGCCTACCTAGTGGCCAATTAGCAAATTTAGTAAAAACCATCAATTTAAGTTGGCTGACCCAAGGGCTACACAAATAAACATCAAGAGGAGCCATTCACAACCTATCTAGTGTCCAATTAGCACCTTTAGCAAAAGCCATCAATTAAGCTAGCTAACCCAAGGGCCATTGAAAGAACTCTAAAGCACTCACATTCAACACTCTTATATGTATGCTTTCCCTTTCCCTAACGTGTAACTTTCATCGAGTGATTTGCATCACACCTCCCATGTCACTTGTCACAACATTTTTCTTTTCTTGTTAGAAGGATAATCCAAAGTCTTATCTTACATAGAAGCTGAGTTGTTATCTCTTGTACAAAATGAAAAGAGAACTAAAAAACACTCGAAATGATGAATAAAGACCAAATAATGTCATGTACATAATACAAGATAAAGGTAGAAACATTTAGGAATAAAGGCACACATATATGCCACAAGAAAAAGGCTTAAAACATTTTGCTTCCTCGTTAGGCTTGATGGCAAGATCACACAACACAACTATCCTTTGCTTTGCCAAAAATAAATCCTTAAGGGAAAAAATGGTATGATACATTCAGTGGTACCTGTTTGATAAAGATACAAGTGTCAATTTTGGGCTGGGATGCTAGACTCGTAATTGACGGATGGTCGATGTCCATAATCACTAATAAGGAACAAAACATGCTATTACATTCCATGTGTTTCAAAAACATATTCAATGTTTTGATGATGCAACTTTCCTCTCACTTTCTGTGAGTTCCTCAACCTCTATTGCCTATAGGATTAACAAATCATTGCAAAAAATTTATTGGACATTAGATCTTTAGTTCCACAAAGATCACTAGTTTCAAGGACACCTGGATGTCCTGGAAGAGAGTTCTTTTAAGGATCAACTTCTATGTCCCACCACAGAAGACTAAGTGGGATTCAACTAATTCAGCAAAAGCAATTCAAGTGGTGCTTCAATTCTCAATCAAGAGCTGTTCACTCAAGCTCACAGGACTTTGGAGATAACCTCTATGTCAAGTACTCCACTGCAAGGACGATGAGAAGCACCACTTATTGGGTCTGCTTAAGGGGATTCTCACTAAAGGATGATTTGCATATACATCTAATGGAGAAGACTGCTTTGTCATTGTGAAGACATCTAGCTGAAGATAACGGATTTGGAGTGCTTGCCCTTGCTCCTGCTTCAATATCCTTAAACATTGGTGAACTACTATTGAAAATTGTTTCAGTTTGATGGTTCTCTGAGGCATAATCAATCAAGGGAAGTAGAATAACTGGCATCCTGAATTCTACGCTCCAGAATTCCAGCATAGGGTTCAACTTTGTAAGACACTCATCATTTTGAAACATCATGTGTTCCTTCACATATAAAGGTGGACATTAGAATCAGTACATCAATTAATAGGACACCAAACTTGAAGAAAGTTCTAAAAATCAAAACCTGGCATTTGTCCTCCGATGCCTTTGATCCAAGAATGCTATTCGCCGATTGGCATAATCAAAAACGATAATAAAATGCTTGAGCATTTCGGCACATATAACACCAGCACAGTAGCCGGAGAGGCCCATTTGCTGGCCGCTTTTGTTGGGAACCAAAGCCGTGAGATCAGTGAATGAGCAACCCGCTATTTCAAATGCTTGCACATTCCCATACTCTGCCTGCAAATTAGCATACATAGTTTAAGGTTACATGTGCACACAGCCTCTGCAAACCAAAAAAGAGAAGTTACTAACTATAAAAATAGACAGTAACCTGAGAAACATATAACGTACGCCCTCCTCTACCCAGTGCAGCAGGTACATCAGCTGACTGATTGTTGTCAAAGCCTTGTACAGCAGTGTTGGGAAACATCAAACCTGGACCAGCAGCACCTGTATCCAGCATCAACAATGCTTCACGCCCATTAATTTTTGCAAGTATATGTGGAACTCTATCATACAGGTACATCCTCTGCAGCAGACAATGCTAGCAATTTTAGTCAAAACATCCAGTATAGCATGCAATGCTCACTGCTTCAATGTTGCAGCATTCTCGGACCTGCCATCGTATATTACATCCACGTGGTGAAGCCTTGTATTCAACTGGATCATATAAAGACAATGTCCTGTCTATATGAGACATTTCTACTATAGAGCCATGAAATATCTCAAAGCCACAAAGCCCATCAGCATCTTTTAATAATTTGTCTATGCCAACCTGCAATGAGTATCACATATTGCAAATGATAGCTGAAGCATCAAGTAATACATAAATAATAAAGACATGCCAAAGCATGAACTTGAAAAATCAATTCAGGCCCAAATAGGCTTTTAAAAAGCTTGAGCACTGGCCTGGACAAAAATTGGATCCTTGATCTTCAAGCGTCCAACCTCAAAACTGGATCCTCTTGAAAACCGAGTTGTCAACTGCACGCATGTTGGTGAGAGATCAAAAAATTACACGCACTTCAAAACCAGACCATTGTATGCATATGCATTGGGAGATCACAGAATAAGTTCCATTTTGAAAAAGATTGTGTCATGATTTTAACAATTCAGAAGAATACTTAGTTCTGAGCAGGATAAAACTGTGTCCTTGTAAAGGCTAATTCATGAATCCAGAAAAGCTGTCCATTTAGTTCAAGGTCTTCAGGAGACCAACATATTTGGACCGACAACGGAACCCTATAATCTCATCTTAAGCTACTCTCCTCACCACTTGGCCACCCGAAATGCTAGTTGCATGCACTTCCCCAAAGGTGGACAAACCGAGCTGCCTTGCCTATGATCACAAAATGTGACACGAAGTGGTCAAGAACCTCAGTATTTCACAAACTTAAAAATTACTAGCTTATCACAATCATATGGATGCCCCTACCTTTCTTTGAGTGATTGCCAGTGTGCCTGTCCCTGTATCAACAATGAAATACCTGTTGGGCCAAATCCAGCCGAAAGGAGGAAAATAATAAAATGAAAAAGGAAACTTAGTTACTACACAGCCTCTCACTTATGTTTTACTGAAAAGAATAAATCCAATGTAAATCCAGTGGAACTGACATACCCAACTTCTTTACCATCAATGAGTGGTCGGACAACATAATGGCCAGTCCTGGATTTCGTCATCTGCAAGTCAAGCGTGATTATTTTTACTTGAACAAAAAAGAAGCTGTGATCTGTGAAAAAGCTACGTCTTTCAAGGAGTTCAGTGCTCATTCAAGGTCTTTACCTGAACGTACGGAGAACAAGATTTGTTGAACTCAGCACGTGGGTACCGATGGTTGTGACGAGGAAGTATTAAAGTATCTGGAAATGTATAAGCAGAATCATTCACTGTAGAGCTTGCTGTCACTTCCACAATTCTAAAAGTCTCTTGTGTTGTTGCAGAAGAAGAGCGCACGGAGAGCATTGGTAAACGAATGCTGCGATTTGGCTACACAGAAAAAACAGTACTTTTAAAGGTTTGCTCATTGGTGAGGATTACTCCAGTTCAACAAACAATTCAGGACCAATGTTTTTCATACCATTATTCGTTGCCAATCTGAGAAAGTCCACCCTCTACCCTGACGAAAACGTGGAAAGCACATCCTCTTCGGCAGCCAAGTATGTTTGTCAATGACAGTTTGTGCCACCACCTAACATAGCACCAGTGTCCAAAGTTTGACAAACAAGGGTAAAAAAGAGCAAAAAACAAGAAACCTAAATCAGCAAATGAACCAAGCATCAAGCCAAATGCATGGACAGTTTTGTTTCTTTTTGTTTCCTTTGCAACTAGAGTATGCTGCCACATGAATGTCAGGAAGGTACAGTGCATGCCATAACCATAGGACATCATGTATCCTTCATTATAACCATGGTAACGACATAAAACATGAAAGGCAGTTATGCAATGGATTCAACTTTGTTAAAAGAGTAAGTAAGAAAATGATGGAAATGTCATGCAATTCCAATGTCGCAACCACTCAGATTTTGTAAAGAAACAACTACGGTCTCAAGAAATTGTGAAGAATGCATGTTCTGCAGAATGAATCATAAAAGGAAGGATTATGATAGATTCCTGATTCAGTGTTTGACTTGTGCAAGCTATTTGCGGTATGGATCACAATGGAGGGACTGCCGATTCAGTGATTGCACCCACATAGTACATATTAAACTGAAAAAAACTACAGGTTCAGAGACTTAAGTTCATATAATTCTGTAACATTGAATGGCTCACTCTCATTTGGACCTGTGTGATCATGTTTGATATTTGATTCAATGAATGGAAAATTCCATCAAACGATCAATGTGATCTCATGTATATGGATGCCGACCATTGACGGATTCAATCTGTGTGAAAGATATTAACAGTGAAGATTCTCATTATTTCTTTTAGCCATATGCATGAATGTGGGAATATTTGACTAGTAAAATAGGATACTTGAGTATTGTCCTTTAGAAATAAACACTACCTAAATCCTTTTTGCATTTACAATGTTGGGGCTCAAACCTGATTATAATGAAAATGTTACTTTCTGAAGTTGAGCAGTGGTACAGCAGGGAACCAAAACTAATGTTAGGAACAGCATGAAGCGGATCAGCAGACCTCGACATCTAATACCAGGTCAGAATAGCACAAATAAGGGAAGCAAAAGAATACAACATGATAATCAAAGAACACAAGATATGCAAGGTATAATGAAATGGGCTGCCATCAACCGTCTTTTGCCTCTTCAAAGCATGAGACTTTAACCCTTTCAGTGTATCCCACATGGATGACTTTATCGTAGGGCAAACTACCAACAGATGTGCATAAAGGGCTCCAAGCATAGAGCCAACCCTACTCTTTTGCTGCTGCTTTCTGACCATAGGCACATACAACTCTTGCATCAGCTTGTCATGCAATGTTCCAGCCCAATTAGGCACTGCTATATTTTCTGCATACCACAAAATACCAAAAGTCTCTCTAGTAATAGTATCTGTTTTGATGAAGAGAAGGAATCTCTCCATAAACCACTTCATATAGTGTCTCCTTTTAGAATCGGCATTCCATAACATATATTGGTTCCTACTACCTGTTCCATTTCCATAACTCCTTTAGCATAGCCTCTTCAGTGCACCACCAATGCTTCACATGATTATTCAACTCTGGAGCAAAGACTTCAGATAACAAAGATGGAAAAATATCAAGTTTACCCCCATTCTTGCCTGTGTCATAACATATGGCCAATTTTTGCATGGCGTGAGGACTATTTGTCCAAGACTTCCGAGGTAACTCTGTCACGAGGACGTGAAAATTTGATGCTTTGCTTATGTTTAATTGACATTTGATTAAAGGATTAATCAAATGTGCAATTAAAAGATGCACATGTGAGGTGCAAGCTACTTTTTTACAGTTGAAGGCCCAAGGACCCTGTGAAAAAGATGGGTGTCAAAGGCAAAAGATGTAACAAGTTACACTTGTTAGATTCTAGGTGAATTTGGGTGTCAGTTTGTCCCTAGGACCATTAATTGGCCATTAAGTGTTAGTGGTGACACTAGGAACTAGACATTAATTAATGGATTAATGCTTGCCCAAGGGTCAATTAATGCATGGGACCACTTTGGGTTGCAAATGGCCTAGCCAATTAATTTTGGATGGGCAAGGTCAATTTTCTGGGCATGGATTAGGGGCTGAATTAATTTTCAAAATTAATTAATTCTGAAAATTAATTAAATGGCTGAAAATTGCTGAAAATGGATTAAGAAAGTTGCCACTTGGCAAAACTTTCCCATGCAAGTGGGGGAAAGGCTAAATAGGGCTGAAGGGAGAGGGAAATCTCGTTTTTTCATTTTGGAGCTGTTGGATAGAGGGGTTGGACTGTTGCTGCTAGCTTTTGGGGCCAATTCCCAACCATTGGAGACCATTTTGGTGATGGAGATTGCATATTCTTGACCTTGGGAAGCTGACAATTGCTGCTGATGCACTTTCTCCTAAAGATCACAATCTCTGATGCTCCTATTGTTGTTGGTGCATCCGTTTGGGGCTGGTGTACACTGCAGATTTTCTGTGTTTCACTGTCTCTCTCTCTCTCTCTCTTCTCTCCGTGTTCACTCTCTCTCAGTCTTGGTTCCACGCTTCCGCATCGCTGCACTCTGACAAGATGTTCTCACTAAGAGTCTTGCAAAGGCTCAACATGAGCATTGCATTAGACTAGTGGGAGTTGGTTAAAGGTTCGCTTAAAACCTTTAAGTGGGAGGTTGTTGGGTGCAAAGGCCCTTATGCTACTCCTGTATATATATTTATTTACACATGTGAACACACCCTTGTGGGTGTAAGTATAACGCACCCTAGGTATAAATATATTCTTTTATTCTTTGTGTACCACATTGGTACACACACATCTCTCGACTCTTCACTCTCGCTGCATTGCACAGCTGAACACACCTTGATTGACGTGCGCACTTCCTGAGTGCTTCCTCTCGCACTCTTCAATGCCTCGGTGGCAGCTGCATACTCTGCCTCTGTAGTAGACAATGCAACACACTTTTATAGCCTAGATATCCAAGAGATTGCCCCCCCTATAAACATGAACACATATCCTAAAGTAGACTTCCTGTAGTCAGGATGACCAGCATAGTTTGCATCCGTGAAGCCAAGAACAAATGGCTTCTACTTCCCAAAGCAGATACACAAATCCTTTGTGCCCTTAAGGTATCTCATGATACCCTTCACTGGTTCCCAATGCTTTTTGCAAGGATATGCCATGTACCTGCTAACCACTCCTACCGTAAATGCAATGTCAGGACATGTGGCAACCATAGCATACATCAAGCTACCAACAGCTGAAGCACAAGAAATCTTGGCCATCTCAACCTTTTCATCATCAAATGTAGAGCTGTCATCTACACTAAGTTTCACATATCGAGGCAACGGTACACCAATGGCTTTCCCCCCTTCCATATTGAAACACTGCAAAACCTTAGTAACATACTCCTGCTATGATAGATAGAGAAGACCCTTCAATCTGTCCTTAAGTATACGCATGCCAAGAATATGATTAGCCTCACCAAGATTCTTCATATCAAAGCTATTTGTGTAGGCTTGTTTCAAGAAGTCCAAATCATGAACATCCTTACCTACAAACAGTATGTCATCCACATACAAAACCAAGAGAAGAAGGCTGCCATCTGCTGCCTTCTTGGTGTATAAGCAATGATCAACTTGAGATCTATGGAATCCCTAGGATTACATAAATGTATCAAATTTATGATACCATTCTCGTTGTGCCTGCTTCAACCCATACAAACTCTTGTCGAGTTTATGTACCATGTGCTCTTTTCCATGTGCAACAAAACCCTCAAGTTGCTACATATAGATCTCCTCATGCACATCATAATGTAAAAAAGCTGTTTTTGCATCCATCTATATGAGTTTCATATCTTCAAATGCAACCAAGCCCAAAATCGTTTGTAAAGTAGTCATTTTGACTATTGGAGAAAAAATATCATCAAAATCAATTCCATGTTCTTGCTTGTACACTTTAGCAACCAGTCGTGCCTTGCACCTTGGCAAAGAACCAGGAGTGACTTTTATTTTGTAAACCCATTTGCATGGTAGCACTTTCTGCCCTTTAGGCAAATGCACCAAATCCCAAGTGTCATTTTTCATGAGAGATTCCATCTCTAACAGCATAGCCTTATGCCATTTCTTGCTATCTTTTCTGTCCATTGCTTCCTTGAAGCATGACAGTTCACCACAATCTATCAACATGACATTATCAGTCACATAATTAACACCACGAACAAACCTATCTGGCTATCCTTGCATTCTGGTCGACCTACGGACCCAATGATCAAATTTGCTGGCTGTTCGGCTTACAAATCTGCATTAACAGCTTGCTGTTCTACAGGTTCAGCATGTTGTACATCTGGTTCTGGTTGTTCCGAAGGCATCTGTACTTGCTGAATTTGTGGTACATCATGGGCAATATCTTGCTGATCATTTCCAGCATTATTCCCTGCATTTTGAGTGATATTTACAGCAGGTATTTGCTGCTATCTAACAGGCATCCTTTGCTGTCCTATCGGTACATCTTCCCGAAATACAACCCTTCTGAGTTCCTCAATCTTTTCAGGTTGTTTGTGCATGCGGTCTTCCTGAAAGATAACATCATTGCTGCGTATAATTTTCCGTTTTTTTGAGATCCCATAACCTATACCCCATTTTACCCTCATCACCATTTCCTAGGAAAATACATTTACAAGACTTTGGCTCAAGTTTTTTGCATTCTTCCTTCTGAATGTGCAAAAATGCCTCGCAGCCAAACACTCTCAAGTAAGCATACGAAGGTGGCTTGCCCGACCAAGCTTCTTGAGGAATCCCAGCCCCCCCCCCCCCCCCCAAAGACTTGTTTGGTGACCAATTAATCAAGTGTACGGCTGTCATAATATCCTCTGCCCAAAATTCATGAGGGAAAGCAGCATGTGACAGCATTGTACGGACCCTGTCTTAAATGGTCCTGTTCATACGTTCTGCAACACCATTTTGGGGTGGATTGTGAGAAGCGATGAGCTTCCTTTTCATCTCTTTGTTGTTACAAAATTCCTGAAAGGCTTTGAACACACATTCCCCACCATTGTCAAAGCGAAGACACTTTAATGTCTTGTTGGTCTGATTTTCAATAAGTGCCAAGAATTTTTTAAATTTATCCAAGGCCTCGTCTTTACAAAGGATTGGATAAACCCATACTTTGCGTGTGGCATCATCAACAAAAGTAATGAAATACTTCTTTACCCCTAGAGATAACCCTCACATCTGACATACATCTGAATGTACCAACTCTAAGGGTGAAGACTTTAGAGAAAGAGATTTCTTATGTGATGTTTGAGCATGCTTACCATAAATACAATGATCACACTGTTCGAAATCAGCATACCTCAAAGACGACAAATAACCCAAACTATGGCGACTACATGGTTACACACGCTAGATACATACAAAGGATACAAAGTAACACTTTTGGAGCCCTTGGCAACAATGCAAGATCCCCTACAAATATTCCATTTGCTATCCGCAAAAGTGATGTGTGATAGCCTTCATCATCTAGTTGCCCTGTGCTTATCAAGCTCTTCTTGAGCTGAGGTACATGCCTCACATTATGCAAAACAAACATGGAGCCGTGCTGAAATTCCAATTTCACATTGCCAATGCCTGCAATTTTACATACATAATTACCCCCTAAGTGGACAACACCATGTGCACCACCATTGTAGTCAGAAAACCACTCATGATGTGGTATAACATGAAAAGACGCACCTGAATCGAGTATCAAAGTGTGCATGTCAACCTCAGACTCTGTAAACAATACATGTGCACTCAAAGAAGAAGCAAGAAGTACATCATCGTCACTCTTGTTCTCATGAGTGACCACATTTACCTCCTCTATCTTCACACTACTCTTTTTTGCAGGCTAGTTGTCCTTTTCCTCAGCCTTGTTGTCTTCAATGTTTTTGTTTTTGCCTTTCTCTTTCTTCAATTGAAAACAGTCATGTTTGTAGTGCCCTTTCTTGCCACAATGACAAAACTACACATTTTTGCCACGAGACTTGCTGCTTGCTCTATTTTCAAAACTGTCCTTTTACTAAAATCTGCCCCTAGTGTGGAATGCATTAGAAAACTTGTTTGCTGAATTATTTTGCTTGTTGAGTTCTTCAATCAACAAAGAACTCTCCACATCAGAATATAACAGCTGAGCATTTGAGTTACTCAAAGCTGTCCTAAAGATATCCCAACTTTCAAGCAAAGTGCATAGCAAGAACATAGCCTTGAACTCATCATCAATATGGAAATCCAAAGCAATCAACTGACTAAAAATTGAGTTGAACTCATTCAAATGTATTATTGTAGCCTGCTGTGGATGTACAGAAGTTCAAGGAGAAGTGAGCGTGAGTGTGTGATGGCTGGTGAGAGAGTCTGAGAGAGTGAAGAGTGAAAGTACGATTCTCGTGTACCAACAATGTGTTGATACACAAAGAATAAAATATATTTATACTTAGGAAACATAAAGGTGCATTCACATGTACATCTAAATAATGTGCATGTACTATATACGAAAGGTTAAACGAGCCTTTATCCCAACAACCTCCCACTTAAAGGTCCGAAGTGAATCTCTCACCAACTTCCACTAGTCGTATACAATGCTCGTGCTGAGCTTTGCTTAGACTTTTAGTAAGAACATCTGCAAGATTGTCTTGTGTTTTGATCTTGGTCAATGTGATTTGACCGTCTTTCAGAATCTGTCTGATGAAGTGATATCGCACATCTATATGCTTTGTGCGTGAATGATACATGGCATTCTTAGCCACATACACAACACTCTGGCTATCACATCCCAAAACTGCCAAGATTCTCTGCAAGTTTGCTCAACCATATAGCTTTCTTAGAAGCTTCAATAGCTGATATGTATTCAACTTCAGTGGTACTCAGTGCAACGATATTCTGCGACCTAGAACACCAAGAAACAACCCCACCAACAACTATGAAGACGGTATATGCCCGCTAGTGGACCTAGGAGTGTCCAAGTCACCCGCCATGTCTGCATCACAATAACCCTACAAACTAAGTACATCCTGCCCATAGCAAATATTATTTTTTTTTTGTACTCTTGAGGTATCTAAGAATACACTTGACAGCCTCCCAATGTGTTTTGCCAAGATTTGACATAAACCTGCTAACAACTCCCACTACATGAGCAATGTCTGGACGAGTAGCAACCATGGCATACATAAGAGAGCCATAAGCTGATGCATAAGAGACTCCCTTCATAGCATTTGCTTCCACGTCATCTTTTGGGCTATTAGCTTTACTATGCTTAAGATAAGGAGGTAAGGGTACCGCAAAAGGCTTAGCTTCAGCCATATTAAATCTATTCAATACCTTTTCAATGTACTTTTCTTCATATAAAAACAGCAATTTCTGCATTCTATCTGTACGAATCCTCATGCGCAAAATATGCTCTGCATTCCCCAAATCTTTCATGGAGAAAGCTGATTTCAGCTGATTTTTGAGAGCATCCAAGCTAGTCTTTCTGTTCCCAGCTAGCAACATATTATCCGCACACAAAACAAGTATGATGGGGCTGCCATCTGTATCCTTTTTCATGTACAAACAATGATCTGCATGGCTGCGTGTAAACCCATGAAATAGCATAAAAGTGTCAAACTTTTTATACCACTACCGTGGTACTTGCTTCAGCCCATATAGGTTGTGTTTTAGTTTACACACCATCTATTCTTTTCCGGGAACTACAAAGCCCTCGGGCTATTTCATGTAAATTTCCTCATCAATGTCACCATGCAAGAAAGTTGTTTTTACATCCATTTGGTATAGCTCTAAGTCCAATACAGCAATGAGAGCAAAAAGCACACGTAGAGTGGTCATCTTCACAACAGGCGAGAAGACCTCTTGGCAGTAAATCCCTTCCTTCTGTACATACCCTTTAGCAACTAGTCTTGCCTTGTACTTGGGTTTCCCATCAACTGTCTTTACTTTGTACACCCATTTGTTTGGAAGAGGCTTCCTTCCCTTGGGCAATGACACAAGATCCCAAGTATCATTTGCATATAGAGATTTAATCTCTTCCTGCATATCTAGCTCCCACTTACTACTGAATTCGCATGACTTGGCCTCTTTGTATGTAAGAGGCTCACCCTCATCTATAAGCATCACATAATGCAAGGAGGGGTCAAACCTATGTGGTTGTCTTCTTACATGTATAGACCTACGTACCCAATGATCAACATTTTCAAGAATTGGCTCTACATTTGGAGGTATATTATTTTCAACATTTATTGGCTGCTGTAAGTCATTTTCAGCATGTTGTTCATGCTATACAGCACCTTCATTTTCATTACCAGCACCTACATTTTCATAATCAGCAAGTCTATCTTGCTGTCCATGACCTTCTTATGCTCCTATTTGCTATCCATCATCATTTGGCTCAAAAATAGCCGGCTGATCATTAGTTTCAGCCTATGGTACAGCACCATGAGGTTTATTTTCTGAAGTAATAGGTGGCTGCAAACTCTGAAATTTGACCTATTTCATATCTTCATTAGAGGCTAAAGTACCTTTCAGCAATTTTGCCTCTTTAAACACAACATTACGGCTGTGAATAATTCTTGGACTGAGGTAACCACACTCTGTAGCCAAATTCACCCTCATGACCATAGCCCATGAAAATGCCTTTGGTGGATTTTGGGTCAAGTTTGTTCCTCAGCTCATCTCTAACATGCACAAAAGCATCACAACCAAATATGCGTAAATGGTCATATGAGGCCGATTTGCCAAACCAAACCTCCTCAAGGATACCATTATTTAAGGACCTGTTTGGAGAGCAGTTCCAAATGTGAACCGTGGTTTTGAGTGCCTCTCCCCAAAAAACATGAGGGAGATTAGTAGTGGACAGCATGCACTGCACTCTTTCACATAAAGTCCTATTATATCTTTCAGTCACCCCATTTGAAGAAGGGCTGTAAGGAGTTGTAAGCTCCCTCTTAATTCAATGCAAGTCACAAAAGAACTTGAATTCAGTAGATATGAACTCACCCCCATTATCAGTTCTCAAGCATTTTAGCTTTCTATCTGTTTGAGTGGTCACAAATGCATAAAAAGTTTTAAAAACAGCAAA
Source organism: Lygodium microphyllum (assembly GCF_053477565.2). Classification (NCBI taxonomy): domain Eukaryota; kingdom Viridiplantae; phylum Streptophyta; class Polypodiopsida; order Schizaeales; family Lygodiaceae; genus Lygodium; species Lygodium microphyllum. Next base: position 24,366,217 of record NC_141138.1, on the reverse strand, counting down.
CACTTCACTTTTCACAAAATAAATAGCCTATTTCTACCACTATTGGAGGTTGATAATAAAGGAATAGGCTGATACCATGTAAAGAAATACCCTAACACAGAAACACAAATAACAATCATACAACAAAGCCCAGACTGATAAAAGAACACAGTTAGGGTTAGGGTAACTCAGAGACAATGAAGACAGAAAATAAATGAGGTGATATAACTACTGAATATACAATGCTCATGCAACAAACACACTATGCAATCAATGAATATTAAACCTCGAACTCCTGTATCTCAAGGATCATGGCAAGGATAATGAGCTGGAGAGTGTGTCGTACTCCGAATGGATCCCTAATCGCAACAAGGCAGCCTCCGAATGTCGAACACCACCAAACACAGCAATGAGAAGCTGGATCTGATGCACACGGCAATGAGGAGAGAAAATGTGCAGTAAAAGCAAGCTGAGGAGAGAGAAAACAGCCAAATGCAGGCAGCAAATGGTGGGCGACAGCTGAGGAGAGAGAAAAACTGGCAAGCGCAGTTGAGGACAGTTGTACAACAGCCTACAGAAGATGGCAGCAGCTGGAGAAGAGAGAAAACTTTCAATTCTACAGCTGCAGTAACAAATGCAAGTGCTGTGATAACGTCACAAGCTATATGACAGCAGATCGATGCAGAAACAGCAATCGCCTGGCTGGAATCAACTCCAAACTGCGTGAAGAAGGCTGGAAAACAGGCACCAACTGATGTAGACAGCAATGACAGCTTCAACTCGGATATCCTCTGCGAACAGGATGTGGGTAGCAAGCTGAAACACTTGAAATCTGCAAAAATGAGATTGAGAACTGAATGGAGAGCAGCATACTTATTTATTGAAAGTTTGGGTCCTCCCAAGTGTCAAAAGATGACATACCAGCAAGACAGTAGGGTTTGCGGGGAGAAACATGGAGTGAACTCGGCAAACATGGAGAGGAGAAGAGAGAAGAAACTCTGATGAATGGAATGATGAAGATCTGAATCATGGAGTGAATGTGATATAAGGAAACAAGGGTGCCGTAGCACAAGGAAGATGATAAAGACAGCCACGGACCACGAACCACAATGTCCTCCTGAAGGGGTGCGAGGGTAGTGGAGAGGCTAGAGAGAAGTGGCGACGGACTGAATGAATCAGCTGTGAGAAATGAATGAGAGAGTGGCCTATAAATAGGCACAGTCAATCTAAGATGGCACCCCTTTTTGGGGCTACAAACCCTAAACGCAAAACGCAAAAACGCAAAAACGCAAAAACACAAACTGTGGGTAAAGGGTGAAGGGTTTCTCAACACCTCCTCTCATGCAACGCTACATGCTGAAGAATACTCATGCAGCAGGTGCCACTTGGACAATGTCCCTCGTAGAAAAATTGTTTACCTGCCCAAGTGCCCTAGTACAAAGATGATGAAAACATGCAATGCATAGAAGGAATGTCGGACTTTGTGTGGTGCCGAGAACCATAAGAATATGCCCATACTCGACCTTGGGAGATGGCTCCATGCTGACCAAGTGACCAAGGTAAAAAGAAGAGAAGAAAGAATATGTAGGGGATCCCTAAGATCCAAGATTTCCACCAGAAAGGGAACCTGCAGTAAAGAACAGTAGACAGAGTGAACTGGAGAACCCGAAACTCAACCTCAGGAGCCACTAGCTCCGTGCATCCATGCTGGAAGGAATACAAAGGCCTCATCACCAAGTTACGGCTGAACCTCTGAGGTCCCGATCTAGGTGGTACCTGAAGATCCTGGATATCAATAGAAGAGATGACTGGTCGAAGACAGCCACCCCAAGAAAGTAGAGAATCGGTGAAGAGCTTCATGTGGAGTGGGTTCCCCCTCTGAGGTGGGAGATGGAGGGGCCCCCGTTGAAGTCGAAGAAGAAGTAGATACCTCCTCTAAGGGCAAAGAAATAACATCCCCCTCTAAATCCCCCTCTGAAATAGATAGGGAATAGAAAAACTCATGGATCACGGACTCCGAAATGTTTGGTGACGAAGAAAGTGCCGCCAGTCGTATTGAAGAGGGTATCCGGGGTGCCAAAGAGCTCCCAAAGGTACCTCTTGAACCTGAGTAGTCAAGGGTAGGGAAGGATGGGGCTTAGAATAAGCAAGAGGTGGGCAACAGACGTTGTCTCTCAATGGAGCGGACTGGATAGTCGAAGAAGAGGAAGGAATCAAGCAGACACTATCTCTCGAAGGAGCGGACTGACGAGGAGACGGTATCAAATAATCACTATCTCTTGATGGAGTAAACTGCAAAATTACGGACCGTGGTAGCCACTATACCCGAAAATAGGTGGGAGAAGACTGTCGCTGACATTGCGACAATCTCCAGGAGGTCGTAGCGCCAATCGATCCTCCATGTGCTCGAAAGGACTTAGTGCGCATCGGATGTGTTTTATTGCCTTGAGCATAGTACTCTGATAGCCGATGCAAAACAATCTCTGTGACCCAGAAAAAAGAGATGGCACAAGGAGTGCCTGGTGGAAGATGCATATACTCCGGGGGAATGGGGAGCAAAGGTTGAAGTCCGCAAGCATCGATGGTGTGTTCGGTGATGCCACAATAGGAGTACCCACTAGTCTAATCATCTGTTGGTAAAGAAGCCATGGGTACCAATGTGCCTTGCTGAAGAAGGAAGAGGTCAGCCACCATGAACCACGAACCGCAGTGTCCACCTTAAGGGGTGTGAGGGCAGTGTGAAGCGCGAATTGCAATGTCCGCCTCAAGGGGTGAAAGGGTAGTGAAAGGGTTGAAAGTGAGCTGCCAGTGGAAGGAGGATGCAACTAGTAGTAAGAGGTTGCAACCAGTAGAAAAACGTAGGTGAGGAGAGAGAAAGACTAAAAACGTAGGCAGCAGGTGAGAAAAACTAAAAGCGCAGGCAAGACAACCTATAGGAGAGAGATATACTAAAAACGCAAGAAAAAACAGTAGCAGCAATCAATATGCTGAAATCAACTCCGAACAATGTGTGATAGGCTGGAAACAGGCGCCAGACTGTTCTAGACAACAATGGCCAGCTTGGACTGCGATGTCCTCCGTGTTCGAAGTGTGGGCACCAACCTGAAATACCTGAAATATGCAAAAACGAGATTTTAATACAACGGAAGAAGAAGAGAAGTGGATGCCGAACCCGCCATCGGTCTTTGCCTTCACTGAAGTGGAGAATCTTTGCCGTTGTTTGAGCAGATCCAGCTCTGATACCATGTCAAAAGATGACGTATCAGCGAGACAGTAGGGTTTGCGGGGAGAAATATAGAGTGAACTCGGCAAACGTGGAGAGGAGAAGAGAAAAGAAACTCTGATGAATGGAATGATAAAGATATGAATCATGGAGTGAATGTGATACAAGGGAACAAGGGTGCCGTAGCACAAGGAAGATGATGAAGACAGCCACTGACCACAAACCACAATGTCCTCCTGAAGGGATGTGAGGGTAGTGGAGAGGCTGGAGAGAAGTGGTGACGAACTGAATGAATCAGCCGTGAGGAATGAATGGGTGAGTGGCCTATAAATAGGCACAGTCAGTCTAGGATGGCTCCCCTTTTTGGGACTGCAAACCCTAAACACAAAATGCAAAAACGCAAAAACGCAAACTGCGGGTGAAGGGTGATAGGTTGAAGGGTTTCTCAACAAAGTGGGTTTGTGCTTATGGGACATAGACACTCTCTAGGATCACGCTTCTTTTAAATAAACAAGGTTTCTTCACTAATTAAGCAAGTTTTGGGGCTGTTCAAGTAAAGCTAATGCATTTTTAGCTCAACAGTGGAATGTATAGCAAACATGGGGGATATGTGGTGAAGCAAAAAATATGTGTGGAAAGCAAGCTAGCAAGGCAAAGCAAGCAAGCAAGCAAAGGGAATTGCCTTTCAAGGCTGCTATGGAAATGTCGCGAATATGGTGAATCCAGAGTTAACTACTTCAAAGCAACCCAAAATGAATAAATGCGCATGGATGGATGTTTACATGAACAAAATGCCAATGCATTTGAGTTAGACAAAGGGAGATGCAAGATGTCATGCTCATGCAAAATGCTATGTAATGGTGACACTTGGATAGTGCCCTCGCAAGGGGATTGTTGACTTGCCCAAGCGCTCTTTGACAATCATGTATTCTTGATTGTGCAGATGAAGATACAATATTCAAAAAATGTACAAAAAATGTAATGTTTAAATCAAAATTTGTAAGCATCATCAATGTCACTATCAAGAGAAGAAGTCAATGTAAAGATATGCTAGGGTTTACACTGAGGAAACATAACATGTACGACCAAGACTACAACACAAAGACTCAAACAGAGACAAGTAAAACTCAAACCCTATACGCAAAACGCAAAATACAAAAACTCAAAGCTCAAATATAAATACAAACACAAAGAAGAAACTCTGAAGTGAATGAATGTTGTAAATGAATGTAAGAGTGTACAAAAATTACCCAAGGACAGAGCATGGCTACTAGTCTCACATCCATTCCTTGATCGACCACCATCTCCCTTTTTGAAACAATCGTCACCACAAAAAAAAACAAACAAACAAAAAGCGTTCACTATGGTTCCATCCATCTTTACAAGACTTGGTAGGCCACCAGGCAACTGACGTGCGTCCTTTGTCCAATTCCTTGGTCTCTCTAGGGTGACTTCTTGGACTCTCTAGCTCAGATTATGGGCCGAAGAGGGAGTGTTGAGTGACATAAGCATTACATGTTGAATTAGCCACTTAAACAACCCCAAAAATGCTTAATTAAAGAATACCCTAAATTGGTGCACGGTTCAAGAGACTTTTAAAACGGTGTGCAGTACAAGGTCCTATAAACATTCTACAAATAGGCATGCTACCCTCCATTCAATTCAATCTCATTTTTTCAGGTTTCAAGTGTTATATCTTTGCTGCCCACACCCCGTTCGCAAGAACATCTCAGTTCAAGCTGCCCCTTGTTGATTGCATCCATTTGGCGCTTGTATTCACTCTCCATCTCCTTCATCCAACTGTCACCTCCTGATCTAGTCACCTTCCATACTGCGTTCATTGCTAAGCATCCTCCCCACCTGTCACGCGTCACCATCAGCCTTGCATTTGTATCATCTAAGCCATCAAGAGCAATCATCTTCAACTAAGAGCTATCACCATCAACTACGAAGCTTGCGTTTGATCTTCTCTCTCTTTCTAGAGCTCTTCTGCACTGTCGCATTCTTCCTATTGCTTGCATTTGCACTCCTCTTCAAACACCCAATGTTTCTCTTTCCTTAGATACTTGCATTTTTCAATCTCTCTCTGCTCACTACCTATTTGCATTAGATCTAACTTCCACAACTACATTCGCTAGTGTTCAACCCTCAGAGGCTACCTTGCTACATTTCGGGATCCACTTGAAGTATGATACACTCTCTAGCTCATTACCTAAATTTACCTTGGTCCTTGAGACAAGGAGTTCGAGATTCAATTCATTCACTACATAGTGTGTTTGTTGCATGAGCACTCTATTTTTAGTAGACATTCACTTCAATATTCTCTCTATTCATTCTCTCTAAGTTACCCTAATCCTAACTCTGTTCTATCAGTTTGTTCTTTATCGTACGATTGGTTTTGTATTTTGTGTTTAGAGCATTTTTTCACAAGTGATACCTTAGTACCTTAGGGATTGTACTTTCATTATCATTCTCACATAGTGGATGTGACCTTCCAGCAACTCTCCTCTCTCTTGCTGTTCATTTGTTCAATGTGAGTGTGTGCGAGTGTTTGCATGTTGTTGAATCCTAAGCTAACGGCCATAATACAATTGGTTATAGCAGATTAAAATGACCAATCCTGTCATAAATAGATAACAACTATCAGAGCTCCATAGTTTCTCATGCTGGTTCAATGACAGGGCTCACAGCCAAGAGATAACATATGCACATACTGTTAACAAAAGTAGCTTAAGCAACGTGCCAAAACTTATCATGAATGAAAAGCTTACATCCTTATTTTTCAGTCTAACATCAAACACCAACTCTGAAGCATTTGATGTGGCCGCATGATGCTGAATCTCAAGGGCTGTTTGGGCTTCCTCTGTTACCCAGTAACCTGTTCGAATCCAGGCTGTTAGCAGGCAAGCCTGCAAATAATACAAGTCATCATATTATTGACCAGTAAAAACATGCACTCAAAAAAATAGCCAGAATCTGAATTAAAGCAATGTATACCTCACCCTCATCCATTTCTAGCCTTAGTACACGGCCACCAACATCGGCATACCATGTGCTGCTTCTTTTATCATGACCCCACTCTTGAGTAATTTCTTCGTTCGTGAACTTTTCATAAAAACGGCCATCCATGCACCACTGCATGTTCCACTCACTAGGTATACCCCAAGTTATAGTCTTGCCTGAAGTAACATGTCCACATACCCCACTGTAATTCTTGATCTGATTTTTAAGATAGCCTTGAGACAAATACCTTGAGACGAATAAGAAGCACCCACCTGTCACACTGATATGCTCCCCTGGAAGATAATCTTGCAAGCCCATAGCAGAATAAATGCACTTAAGATGCTCATCCATAGCTGCACTGCGAAGTACTTGTGTCAGAGCATTTTACTGCGGATTTAGCATCTACCCATAAAACAATAGCCCAAACATTAACTTTTCCACACCAGTATGCAAAAGAACTGATAACCCACATGCCAAAACTAAGGCTGTCACCTGGTTGAGCCAGAAGGTGCAACACTGCAAAAAGCTTGCTGCTGAAATGTCTCCTGTGGCTCTTCTTGCACAGACACACTTCCTAAATTCAGATAAGAGGGCAATGTAAGGGCTTCTTGTTTTAAAGCATATAAAGAGTAAACATGGCCTGTCAGAGAGAACCAGCAGCTAATCATAATTAAGAAGCCAGTGAGTCGCCATTGAATATTCCTATCCGCACAAGAAGTTTTAGACATTTTTCCATGTGGGAGAAGGGGCTCTTTTCCCTTGCTTTCCCCTAGGTGTTCAACATCATGAGCTTCTACTTGGGAGGCACTGTGTACCTTGCTAGGTGCATTTGGGGACCCAGGCAGTTGGTCCAAGATCCTTTAGTGTTCAGCATAGTGAGGGAGCGACCGTATACGTAGCTATGGGTTTTGGATCAGCGGCCCTTGCCCCCGACCTCACCTAGCTGAGGGAGAGCCTGCATACCTAGCTATGGGTGGGGCCAGCAGTCCCCTGCCCCCAACCGCACCTAGCTAGATGTGGTTTGGGGCAGGGGGACTGCTGGTCCCACCCATAGCTAGGTGGGGTCGGGCGCAGGGGGCTGGCCCCACCCGTAGCTAGGTATGTGGTCCCTCCCCCGCAGAAGCTCACGATGTTGTCATAATTCACAATGTGAGAATCATAGTGAGAATTTGTGTAAAACTTCTTGTGCTGCCGTTCGATGTGTGCTTGATGAGAGTTGGTGATTTTTATGAATTTCGAGATTGAGGACAAGTGACTCTATGAACAATGCTCGGTCTAATGGACTACGAACGAATTGTGTGATTATCACAATCAGTAGAGGAGCGTACCAAGAGCAAAGGAGGAGAGGGGTCTGCTGGCGCCAGATTGAAGGAGGGGCGAGGTCCATTTTCTGGCAGCCAGGGACAACCGCAAGCCCGCTGCGCAAGTAGTAGCAGTGGAGGAGAAGAAATGCGTCCTGGATACGACGGGACTCAGAAACGCGCACCTTCTGACGGCGGCTCCACTGACGGCAGCTCTCCTGAAAGATGACGCGAGTGCCATGTCCATCCAGACGCAGACGGACTGATTCCTACCCGACAGAACAAGGTCGCATGTGTGTGTGAAATCAACAGACACTGCGATTCATATCATGCAAAAAGTCCTCGAAAACGAACAGGAACTTGCGAAGGTTCCTGGGGGCGACATTGTTGTCTTTTGTTCTTATTACACCTCACTCTTTTTTTTCCTTTTTTTTTCTTTTTTTATTTTTGCCCAGTGACTGGAACAGCACCTCCAAAATCTAGGGACCGGATTTTCTTTAAAACCTACTCTCCAAGGTCTTTACGCTTGCAAGAATAAAGATGTGAGATACAAGAAATTAGAACAAAGAACTAGAATGGGTCTAAGCAAAACAACTAAGAGTTGCACCATACCCAAGTATATGGACATGTGAATGTGCTTTGAGGACTCCAGGTCTACACAACTACACACAACAATATAGAGAGTTTACAAAAAGGAAGAAGGTGAACACAAAAAGGAACATAAAATGCACTAGTGTTTCTCGCGCACAAAATGCTAGGTCACTTCGCGACAGCTTCACTGCCTTGAAGCGGCAAGCAGTTACCATGCTATCGCACGGCAACTCCGCTCAACAATCCATTTTTCATCTTTCTCTCTCCTTTTTTTCCTCCCTCTCTCTCTCCCCTAAATTCCATCTCTTTCTCTCTCTCCTCCCTTTTCATTCTCTCTTTTTCCTCTATTTTTTATTCTCTCTCTTTTTAAATTTTACTTTTTCTCTCTCTATAATTCTCTCTACATGTTCTCTCTCTCTTCTTCTTCTTCTTCGTTCACTTTCTTCCCCCCCCCCTCACTCTCTCTTAAAGTATGTAAATTTTATCTTTTCCCTATATATAATTCTCTTTTTATGTTTATATTCTCTCTCTCTCTCTCTCTCTCTCTCTCTCTCTCTCTCCTAATTTTCCTTTTTTTCTTCTCTCCCTCTCTCCCTTTTAAATTTTATATTTTTTTTCTCTCCTTCTCTCTCTTTTAAATTTTATCTTCTCTCTCTCTCTTTCCCCCTCTCTCCTTCTCTCTCCCTTCCTCTCTCTCAAAAAATATTTAAATTTTAAAAAAATATCTTTTCTCTTTTTTCCCATCTCTCTTTCTCTTTTCCTCTTTCTTGTTCTTATTTTTCTTCTCTCTCTCTCTCTCTCCCCTCTCCTCTCCTTTCCTTTTCTCTCCTCTTTTTTCCTTTTTTTCTTCTCTCTTTAAATTTTTTTCTTTTCTCTTTCTTTTAAATTTTATCTTTTCTCTCTCTATAATTCTCTTTGTGTTCAAATTCTCTCTCTTCTTCTTATTTTCTCTCTCATTTTCTTCTCTCTATTACTGCCTCCTCTCTTTTCCTTTTTTCTTTTCCTCTCTCTCTCTCTTAAATTTTCTTTCTATAATTCTCTCTCTCTGTTCCCCCTCTCTCTTCCTCCCTCCCTCTCTTTTTTTTTTGCTCTCTCTCTCTCTCTCTCTCTCTCTCTCTCTCTCTCTCTCTCTCTCTCTCCTTATTTTAATTAAACAAAAAGTTTACATTAAAAAGTTTAATCTGAGAGAGAGAGAGAAAACCTAGGCCCTACTTATGAGAGAGAGGGGGGAGGGGGAGAAGAAAAATGTTTAATTAAAAAAAGACTATTCTCTTTCCTCTTTCTCCCCCTTCTCTCTCTGTCTTCTTTTTATCCTTCTTCTTCTTCTTCTTCTTCTTCTTCTTCTTCTCTCTCTCTCTCTCTCTCTCTCTCTAAAAAACTATGTTCGAAAAATTTTAAATTAAAAAATATTTTAAAATATTTAATTAAAGAAAATTAAAAATTAAAAATTTTAATCTAATTGAGAGTGAGTGAGTGAGTGAGTGAGTGAGTTTTGATTTAAAAATAAGTTTGATTTAATTAAAGGAGAGAGAGAGAGATGAGAAAACCTAGGCCCTACATATGAGAGAGAGGGGGAGGGGAAAATAATTTAATTAAAAAGGGGATGGGAAAAAGAAAGAGAGAGATTATAAGTGAGAGAGAGGGGAGGGGGTTTTAATTTAAAAAAGAGGGGGGGAAGCTTTAATGAAAAAAGGGAAGGGGAAGAGAAAATGAGATATTGCACGTGAGAAAGAGAGGAGGGGAGGGGATTTTGATTGAAAAAGGGAGGTTTGGAAAAGGGAGTAGGTTCGAGAAGCCCTCTAGAAGTTCGAGGCTTTCCAAACCTATAGCTAAAATAATATAGTAGTAAGATGAAGGAGAAGAGAGAATGACTTATTGACCAATCTCCAAAATTGACAACTCCTATTCTCTAAAGGAGAAGAGAGTAGAAGAGAGAACGTTCTATGGACCAATGTCCAATTGAGAACTCCTATGAGCTTCAACAAATTCATGGAGTACCCTCAATTTTAGAGGGTACTCCACCAACTCTCAAAGTGCTAACACATAGGTTATCGTAGTTAAAATGTGTCGGCCACATATGTTATAACCTCTAGAATCTACCTACATGTGGCCTAACTCTAAGTATCTTGTCCCTAATCCTATTCTTGATTTGATTAAACTTATTAGCAAGACTTTATTACCCAACAACTCTTTATTTAACTTCATTTCCATTCACCTCCATTCCAACTCCCTAGAAAATGGGCTTAAGCCTAGCCTCTCAAATCAATTAGAGGGTCATGATTTTTTTGGTGCAATACCCAATTCCTTACGAGTTATCATGGGCATTTATTTCACCAAGTACATGGAATCTCACCTTCCTCCTATCATTTCCCTACACATACCTCTAAAAACATCCCATCACAAATTAGTCACTAAAGGCATCCTTCCAAAGATAGATGCTTTGTAGTCTCTTCCTCCTCACAAATCCATTTCCATATGTGAGCCCCCTTCTTTTAAGTTTGTCACCTATGGATACTCTCCACACGATACTTTGCCAACCTCTAATTCCTATTCAAAGTCTATAGATCTTATAGTTTTAGTATTAAGACACATGCCAATGTAACTCCCTATGATCATAAGTGGCCACATGTTGTTGTTGTTGTTGTTGTTGTTGTTGTTGTTGTTGCTACTCCTATTTATAATGTAGGAAAAAGCCTTGTAAAATTGCCTACACTAAGCCTTGTAAATAGTACACTAACTAGACTTGGGGAAGGGACTTTTTGCTCATTTGGCAGATTACTAGGAACTCATTTAGCATTAGCATTAGTTGTCTTCTTCCTTGTACTTTGCAACAACCATGGATTCATGGAGCTCTAGTAATGGAAGTTCATCATTTATTGTTCCATTTTCATGCATTATAGAAATTATAGTTGTGCAAAAATAAGCACATCTCACAAGCCTATGCATTTATAGTTTCTCATTCTTACATAAATATTCAAACGTGTTTGGATGAGAGAGGGCACAAAGAGCTATGGCAAAGATAAGAGATTTAGAATAAGAGAGAGCTTCAATAGCTTATGTGTTTTAGGCAGCAAATAGCTTGCATATGCCTCCTATGTGTACTTATAATTGGCTACAAACATTGCTAATGTAGGCCTCTTGATAGATGAGAAAGGGGAAGAAATCGAAGGGCAGAATTGCCAATAGGCAACATGCAATTGTGCTTGTTCTTAATCCCAAGGAAGTGCAAGGACATATTTTCACTAGAGGGACACAAGAGATGTATTGGCTACAGTACTTCAAAACATCAAACCTTTTAGGTGTGGAGAAACAAGAAGAAGACTTAAAAGTGCCATAGATGATTAGGATCAGTTATGCCCTACTTAACAATACTGTTGAAGGCTTAACGGTAATTGTTCTAGAATCCACTAAGCTACAATCAATGCTTGTCAAAGAGATACAGCTTCCATTGCTTCCATAAAGAGATTTCATATGGGAATCACTTCTGTACTTCAAGGTAGTGGTTTCTAAATGAATTGCTTTCTTTGTCATTATGCCTTTGTCCATGCAAAGCCTTCACTCCCATGAAGAAACACCTACGCTTCCCAGTTCTTCATAATATTTCATGGTTGCCCTCATCTAGATGGGCATTCTTGATTCTAGGCCTTTGAAGGAATGATGAGATAGTTTCCAATATATAGAGTCCTCTACTTTAAACATTGCATTTTGCATACACTATGAGTTAGTATGCAAGCTTGAGCTACTGCTTGGTTATTGAAGAATATCTAAGGCTTTAGCTACAAGATCAGCTTTATCCACAAGATTGGTTTCTTGGGCCATTTCTAGAACCGAAAGCTTCACAACTCTAAGCAATTCTATATTGAAAGTGGCCTTGAATGCAGCTAGGAACACATAGGGTGAAGAATAGATACCATAGTAGTTGTTGTCATAGTAGTAGAAGATCTAAGGCTAGTCTTTACTCTTTTAAGAAGCATTGGATCTCCAGTAGTAGAATTAACAAGGTTTAAAGTGAACAGTGAAAAACATGGTAGAAAAGCCAAAGTATTATTGTGCCAGAACAATAGGGCAACATGTGCAAAGAGGCTTGATTTGTATAAACATACATGTGATGAAATTGATACTATTCCTTGGGCCAAGTAGATAGATTGATGGGAAATTTTAGATGTTTCATATAGTAGCTTGCAGTGGGATTCATTATAGTGACGATGGAAAATGCTTGTGGTATAGATGTTCTATTACATGTTGTAGGGAATAATTGTCCGAAGCTAAACTAGTTCAAGGATCATATTTTTGAAAGGTTCTTCCACTTTTCTACAGCATTAACACCTGTTTAGATATCTAAATTTAGTGAAAAGGATGAACAAATAGAATGGCACAACGGGTCTTCCTAGAAAATTGCAAAATAATCTATTCAAGGAGGACTAATTTACTGCAATCAACAATTAAGAGCTTGGTCGATAATGATTCAAGGCTTTTAGGTAGCATAGATTTAGGGTTTGATCAAGCCAGTGTACTATAGTCCTCCAAGCATTTAGACATAATTTCTCTAAGATGCAACTGCCCTTCTTTACCGTAACTCCATGATTTTGAAGATTCAAGCTTTGGTCATGGCAGAGCCACAGTCCCCAAACACTAGTGTGAATAGCAGGCTTGGGAGTAATAAGCAAGCATTTACTTCAAGTATAGCAGTGGTAATACTCCTTAGGAGTACCTATAAAAATTCGTCTGATAGTGCAAGTCACATGGAGTTTTGGAAATAGAATCCTCTCTTTTTTTTTGGAAAAGCATTTCAATTTATTAAGCAATACAATGTAACTCTCGAGGGCATTTTCAAATAATGCAGATCCAAGACTAATCACAAAGGAAGAGCATCCATTTGGCAATGCATTGGAAGCAATGTATACTTCCCATTTACTACTATCGATTTCTGTTGATTGAACTATGTGGTAATGGCAAAATTGACTTGATACGGGAGTATTTTCAAGAAGTTATATAGTCAAATCAATAATTTGAACACTGAAGAAAATGTGGGTCAACATGGTTAACATGGATATATGGAAATTGAGGGAAGTGATTGATCATTTTGGCCACATGATGGAGTCAAAGCTTGACAAATTGATTACTTTGGCTACATCCCACAACATGTAGTCAAATCTTGACAATTTGACTACTTTGGCTACCTCCTTTGCTGACAATCCATTCAAAAATTAGACCCTTATGTTTCTAATTCAACTCCCAATGAGTTCCTTACCCATGACTATCAATAACAGTATTATGGGTAGCAAAAACCATATAGTGATACATCATATGGACAATCTTATGATGGATTTTCTTGTGCACCATCTTTCATTGGGCAACAACATGGTCATTATGCCTATGATGGTTATGCTTTTGGGCCACACGCATGCTATGAACCTTGTCAAGAATGTGGGCAACACTCTTGTGTATTTAGACAACAACATAGTTACTATGAGCATGATGTTAGTTTGTTCAATAGCATGGTTCTTATGGACAACAAGTTCATGGTTATCCATATGGGGATTCAATTGATTTTGGATAGCATCAAGTTGACAATCATGATTGTTCTTATGAGGAGTTCTATCTGAATGTAGATCATGCTAATTTTTTTGAGCCATATCCCAGTGAGTTTGGATAGCATACTTATAAGGGACAAACTAATGCAAGGGTGAATATTTTGCTTTGCTGATGTGCATAATGTTAAAGTAAAATAAGAAGTTGAAGAGAAGGAAGAAGATGAAGATGAAGATGAAGAAGGTGTTGATGATTATGATTATGAGGAAGAGCAAGAAGACGAGGGAGAGGACAATGATAAGGAAGTTGAACAAAAGAGCGATATAGTGGATCATAAAGTACAAGATGGATAGCAAGGTGAAGAGTTACATTAGTGTCTTGAGATTATAGATTGTTAAGCTAATCATGTAGGTTCTGAAGACTTTGGAGAACCTCATGATGTGCCTATCGATGGACATTATCATTTGGATGAATATGAGGCATACGATATGGATGCATATGATGATGATGATGATGATGGCATCTTATTTCCTTTTGATTTGGGTGCTTATGGTAACAATTCTTCATACATGTTTGATCCAAGTGGTACAACACATATGCTTGGTTTCCTATTATTGATGATCATTACGATGGGATTCCTTTTGACTTGAGAGTCTTTCTTTTACGGGTATTCAACATGTAGCATGACATTCCACATCCAAGATTTCGTGTTACTTTGTCTTCATGGTTTATGCATGCTTTCTATGAGAAGAAGGTTGAAGAAGATTGGGTTTCCTCTACAATACAACTTGTTGTATTAAAATATTATTCATAAATAAATTGCCTTAAAGTCATGATAGTTAGGTTTTCATGGTTGGAGGTGATACCTTTCAATGTATACTGTGATATAGCACCTCATTTTCTCAATTTGGAGTTGTCTATCAAGAGTTATGGCTCTTTTTCCATGTCAGCCATATTATGACAGCATGCAAGAAACTCATTGTAGTCATTGTACTTATTGCCTATGAGATCTTCTTTAGTAGTTGAGACCTGTGGTTTCCACATTCTCTCCATTATATCCTTTTCCATCTTTCAAGCTTTGAGGACAAAGCTTCTCTAGGCAGGGATGGCTTGTAATGTAGGAAAAAGCCTTGTCAAAATAGCCTACACTAAGCCTTGTAAATACTACACTAACTAGACTTGGGGAAGGACTCTTAATAAGGGAGAGAGTTCTATTGTAGGGACTTTTTGCTCATTTGACAAATTACCAAGAATTGATTTAGCATTAGCATTATTTGAATTCTTCCTTATACTTTGTAGTAGCCATGGATTCATGGAGCTCTGGTAATGGAAGTTCATCATTTCTTGTTCCATTTTCATGCTTTGTAGGAATTAAATGTTAGTTTAGTTTGGTTAGGGAAGGCCTTCTTTACACTATCATTGCCTAAGGAGAGTAAGGCACTTATCAATTATGTAAGTCCCAATGAATTCTACTTGACCTCTTTAGATTTCATCTTTCACTTGCCTCATCAAAGGGAATAATTTGATTATTGTGTGAAATATGAATGCTTACCTTACTCATCCCTCTTTTTACAAGTGCTCTCCCTCTTCTACCTAGCCTTTCAACTATGGAGGGTGAGAAGACCCAAGTCTAAAATATGTTTCCCTTAGGCTTCAACTTATTCACCTACAACCCAATTGTGCTTCATTTAAGATTCTTCTCCATGAGTTGACAATGCTATTTACTATACATGTGGTTTTGATCCATTTGACGATTTGCAAAAGTAATATCTCATTCTTGGAGACATTCCAACTCTCACATAACTTCCTATAGTATGCACATACGATTTTAATCAACATTTGCAACCATGGATTTTCTTACTTCTAGCATCTAATTAGAAGTTTGGTTCTAAGAGCCGCACTTTCCTTTTATAGATTCATCAAATGCACCCCACCATTGTTTGAGTCCCATTCCTTCTCAAGTCTTGCATTCCATGAGTTTAATGGGATGATGTAGAGATAGACAAAGTATTCAAGGATTTTTAGTCTAACATGTAGTGGCCATGTAATTTGGCTCTAGCCATTGATCTTCTTCTTTGATTTATCTAGGACCCACATTATCCTATTCAATTCTTTAAAATCTATCCCAAAGACGTGGCATTTACCCATTTTTTTGCCCTTCCAACCAAGGTTTATCAAGTCCTTCTCTATTGCACCAATAAGGGGGAAGTTCTCATAATTGGTTGTGAAACATGTTATGCTTTCATGCCACTACAACCATTTTCAAGTTTTTTCCAAGTTTTCCTTCTCAATATTTAATATGTGCACCAATGAACTTTCAAATGAATGTAGTTGTCAACATAATTAATATGATAGTAAGTGAGATATTTGAATGGGTATCCAAGTAATGTTTTGGTTCCAACCCCTTCTTTGTTTCTGGTAAAATGTAGAAGATGATTAGAATGCATTCAATCTCCACCATCAACATTAGTCCGCACTTTCCTAGTAATGAATATGATTGGCCTCTATATGGATTCAGCTTGGCATTTGTGTTATAGTAGTGACTGACCCAATTCTCTCTAGTAACAATAAGGAATAGTATTGAAATCAACACCGTCATCAATGTGTGCATCAACGAACACAACCTTGGTTGCAGTCAACTGGATGGAGAGGTGGGCTAGTGTGATTATGAGATTGTCCTTCAATCTTAAGCTAGTAATAATTACTACCCTAGCATTAAAGCTTGTAGATGTGGAGAGAAAGTTAATGAAGGTTGGGTGTGCCATTCACCTGTTGCTCCATTTGCTCATGCCATGTTTTTTTGACTACCATGTGTTGGGGGTAAAGGTACATGTGCCTAGTCGCCCATGTATTACTACATTGACAATGCCTGCACTTGCACACTATAGGCGACGGCGGGCACCCATCACTTTCACTTCATTCTTTATTCTTTCAGTGTTTCTCTTTCTAAGGTCTAAAGTGACACAATATTTTTTGTGGAATTCAATCTTAAGGTTGAGGCCCAAAGGCAATTTTATGAACTCTCCTTAAGGTGGTTGAAGATATGATGAATCCATTTTTAAAATATATCGTGATAGAAAGACGATCTCTAAAAAATGGCCCGCGCGAGTTATCGGAAACAACGAGATCTACAACTTTTGTATTGGACGTTTTTTCATCTGAGCAACACACATAGAGATATCTCAAAATTGGTGCTGTCAGAGTAGGTCCTAGAACAACCACATCTTGTATGAAGATCAACTCAAGTCTCTCTCCAAGAAGAGAAGCTTTTGAAAGCCTATAAAAGAAGAGGCTCTCCTTGGGTGTGAGGGAGAGGAAGAAAGCATCACTTTGCATGCATCCAAGAGGAGAAGAGAAGGTGCAAGTGCCGCGGAAGCCCTACTAAAATCAAGTGCTGCGGAAGCTCTGTTGAAATCAAGTTCCAAGAGGAGAAGAGAAGGTGCAAGAGCTACGGAAGCTCTACTGAAATCAAGCTCCAAGAGGAGAGCCCTATACATATTGTGTAGGAGAGAAGAAGACTCAAGCAGGATCGAAAGGTGCCAACTTCAAAGTTGTGCAAATGTTAGCTGGTTGTATACCGTGCAAGGAACTGTGATATTGTTTCCAAGATCTACAAGTAAGAATTGGTTTATGTGTAACGGAGGAGCTTGCTCCTTATCAATAATATAACTCCACAAAGGGGGGGGGGGGGGGGGACTGGCCCATCTTCCAGTTCCCTAGTGTGTTGTCAATTTCTCTATCTCTATCTCTCTCTCTCTCTCTCTCTCTACATCTTTCTTTTCTCTCATTTGTTCTCTCTCTACGCCAGCATAATGTTCACCAAATATATTTTAAGTATGTAAGAAAGTCAAGCGTGTATCTCACATCTTATAACAATGGTATTAGAGCAGGTCTCTTTGCTTTTCTCAAAGTAAAGGCGATCCTTGCAAGAAGAAGGTAAAGATGGCAATTGATGAAGTGCCTACAAGTGAGCAATTGCAGGCTCAATTGGCAGAGTATCATAGCTTGTTGGAAATTCCCAAAGTACATCAATTGATTGACAACTTAAGGGCAAGGGAAGAAGCTACTTATGAAGGATTGAATCCTCCAAAAGATGGTGATACTGGACGAAACACCATTGCACCAATTGATGGTGAAGGCAAAGCATCCAATTACTGAGAAGCTCCTAGAAGGAAGAAGGACTCTCGGGTCAAGAAGAGTAAAAAGACCTCACCTTGAGTGAGGTGGATAAGGAGGGAGTCATCTCCCTCAACAATCGGCTACTCCCTTGATTACTCAAGTTCCTCCTCCTTCTCATTGTCTTCTAGTTTCTACTCTCTTGGTTCTAAGTCTCATGCAATCTACAAATGGACAAAGAGGGACCATAAGAGGAGCAAGCTTAAGAAGACTAAGACTTTCAAGTCTAGGGATAAGGACATAAAGTTTGACTCTTACTTTAGTAAGAGAGATCCTGCTAAGGCATTAGCCTTTGTCAGGAAATTTGAAGTTACTTTTTTTAATGGTAATTTCTCAGAAAAGTTCAAGCTCAGGCATGTAGGCATGCACTTGAAAGACATTGCTAGCAATTGGTGGTTGACTCTCATTTTGGAGGGAAGGAATCCCATGACTTAGGAAAAGTTCAAGAAGAAGTTTTATGCTCAATTCTTGCCTATTGATTTTGAGAATGATGTCAAGAAGGAGTGGGATTGGCTAGGCTAGAAAGAGCATGAGAAGGTCAATGTGGAAAAGTTTTGGTCTACTCTTCTCAAGGTTACTCCTTTCATGGAGATCAACGATGAAGAGAAGAAAAGGAAGTCATTCAAATGAGAAGAAAAGACAGCTCTTAAAGAGTTGGGGGACACTTGACAATCAACAAGTTTTGATTCTCTTTGATCTAAGGTCCACATAAAATTTTGTGTCAGCAAATATTGTTGAAAGGCTACAAATTCCATTGGATTGATTGGGAACACCAATTGGATTAGGCGTGGCATTAGAAGGACTTACAACCAATTCTACTCCTATCTAGGGGAAGTTGAATCTTAGAATTGGGGATTACCGTGACCAAGAATCTTTTCTACTCGCACCCACTGGTAACTGTGATGTTATCTTAGGTATATACCTTGGCATTACAAAATTAGACATCTTCCTGATTTTGTTAAGAAGACCCTTGCATTTCAATTCAAGGGTCGGAACATAGTATGCATTACTGATGCTAGAGATTGGCCTGTGCCAATGGTTAGTCATGTTAGCATTTCTAAAGAAATGAAAAAAGCTATTTCTGTGTACATGATTTTTGTGAGAGAGTCAAGAGAAGCTAATGATTCAAGGGCACTTGATGCCTCTAATGAACACACAATACCAACTAATGCTTCTAAGTATCAGACTTTAAAAGAACCCCTCTCTTTAATTGATCAAGCTAGACATGATTTTGTTAAACAATATGAAGATTGTTTTAGTGATTCACTCTTAGGAGAGTTACCTCCTAAGAACCCGAAAGATCACACAATTGATCTTATCTCAGGCAGTTCACCACCTAACCAGCCGCCTTACCGAGTAAGTGCAAGTCAGCAAGAGGAGATCCTAAAACAAGTAAACATATTATTGGAAAAAGGGTTAGTTCATTCTAGCTCTTCTCCATACTGCTCTCCAATCTTACTTGTTCAAAAGAAAGATGGTTCTTTTCGTATGTGCATAGACTATAGATCTTTGAACAAGATCACAATCAAGAATCGTTTTTCTATCCCAAGGATAGATGATATCTTGGATAAGTTGCAAGGGGCTAGTATCTTGAGTCGCATTGATCTCAAGAGTGGCTATCACCAGATATGGATAGTGCCTGACAATGTTCATAAGACAGCTTTTCGTACAACATTTGGACTATATGAGTTTTTAGTCATGCCATTTGGCTTGACTAATGCACCCGTCACATTCAATCGAATGATGGAGAGAATTTTCATACCTCACTCAAAGTTCACATGTGTCTTCTTTGATGACATTCTAATATTTTCACGGTCTGAAGAAGAGCATAGAAAACATCTATATATTGTTTTTCAAGAGCTTTGAAAGCATAGACTATAGGTCAATGCTAAGAAAAGTGAATTCTTCCTTTCAGAAATTCATTACTTGGACCATATTGTTTCTCACAATTTGGTGAGAATGGATCTTGAGAAGATTCGAGCCATTGTTGAGTGGCCTACACCTACTTCTATACATGAAGTTAGAAGTTTCTTGGGCCTATGTTCATACTACAGGAGGTTTATATGAGGTTTTGTGTATCTTGCATCTCCTCTACATGACCTTACTAAGAAGCGAATGCCTTTTTGTTGGGGATCAAGGCAACTACAAGCCTTTGAAAGAATTAAGTTTCTTGTGACTCAAGAACTAGTTCTCATAGTTCCAGATCTTCAAAAACCTTTTGAAGTTCAATGCGATGCTTTTGGGGATTGCATGGGAGCTGTGCTTAACCAAGAGCATCATGCAGTAGCATTTAAGAGCCAACGCCTCAAGAATCATGAGCTACATGCTCCAGTATATGAGAAAGTGCTTATGGCAGTGGTACATGCACTTCAAGTATGGAAACACTATTTACTTGGTGCAGATTTTGTTATTAAAACAGATCACCAAAGTCTAAGATACTTCCTCACTCAGAAGAAGCTCTCAGAGAAATAGATGCATTGGGCAAATTTCTAATCTATGTTTGTTAACCCCAAGTCGAGATGGCGGAAAATGGTAGAAAATAAAGAAAAAAGCGAAAAAAGCATGGAAGAAGAGCAAAGACACGCAGGCGACCTCTAAAGGCTAAGCCGAGACCAAAGGCGCGATTTTAAATGAAAGGAGCCTCAAAAAACTTGGAAAACTCTTGTAAAAGAGCGCCAGGCTCCCTCCTGTGCCAGTTATAAAATATTAGATGGGCATAGGCTAGAGGCATAAGGATAAAAGAGGAAAATGGAAAAAGGACCTTGCCACAATATCCAGTCATGTAAAAAAGGGGATGGGTGCCCATGGGATTTTAGGGTTTGTATATAAAGTTCAAAAAGTGAATGGAAACTCATTCTTTGGTGTGTGGCTAACAAGAGCTCTCTTCTTCTTCTCTTCTTCTTGCTTGTGTGTGCTCTTGAGAGAGGGAGTGTGAGAGTGTGAGGGAGTGAGTGTGTGGGAGTGAGGGATCAAGAGGGTGAAGCTCTTCACCATCTCCTCTTCTCTTCTTCTCTTCTCTTCTATTCTCTTTTCTCGCGCGCGCGGCTATGGAGGATGGAGCTTGGAGACGGAGGAGGCTTGAGGATGCTTGAGTTAGCATCAAGAATCGTGGAGTTACCGAGGTGTACGAGGGAGGAGGCTACTCACATCGGCATCAAGGTAAGCTCACTACATTCGTAGGATCGACGGCACGTCGGCTAGGTGAGAGATAGCCATTAGAGCTCGCTTGGAACTCTTGAAACAAGAAGCGGTCCGTGGGTCTTGGCGGTTGAGCGTGAGCTCCCACAATGTTTCATTTTTAAATCCTTCATACATCTGGAACTAAGAATGTGGTAGCAGATGCTTTATCATATTGACCTCGAGTGAATGCAATCACAACTGTTTACCATAATGAGTTCATGGATTTATCCAAAATGTATGCAACTGATTCCGACTTCTCAATCATATGCTCAATTCGAGATGGTTATTTGTATCATCATCAAGCAATTTATGTAGCATTACCATTGTGACAAAAGGTAATGGATGAAGCACATGCATCTCCATATGCTAGACATAGGGGTATTCTACCTACTACTCAAGCATTGGAAAGATATTTCTTTTGGCCCACTCTTAGAGCTGACATTGAAAGACATGTCCGCGAGTGCAAGATATTGAAAAAAGTAAAGTATGACATGCATAAACCACCTGGTCTACTAAAGGCATTACCTATTCCCAATGAGCCTTGGGAAAGTATAGCCATGGACTTTATCATGGAGCTTCCTCACACACAAGCATGCAATGATGCAATTTGGACTATCATTGATAGACTCAGTAAGCAAGCTCACTTTATACCAGACAATCAAAGCCAATCATATGGCTAAGCTATTCATTGCTCATATTTTCAAGCATCATGGCATGTCTAAGTCCATTATAAGTGATTGAGATCCCTGCATGACTAGCCTCTTTTGGCAAGCTCTCTTCAAGAATCTGAGGACAAAGTTAAAGTTTTCATCCTCTTATCATCCTCAAACGGATGGGCAGAGTGAAAGTGCTAATTCTACTATTCTAGACCTTTTGCAATCCTATGTCTTTGATAATCAAAGAGAATGGAAAAAGTATTTGCCTTTAGTAGAGTTTGCATACAAAAATATGGTGCACTCTAGTACTAGTAAGGCACCCTTTGAGATCATCTATGGTGAGCCTCATTTACCACCCATTCTTCTTACGAAGGATAAGATCTTTGTAGCAGATGTGTTTGTTAGAGACATTGATACAACTTTCACTCAAGTAAAAGCTGTTATCCAAAGGACACAAGAGAAGCATAAACGTGAAGCTGATAAGCATCATCGTAAGTTAGATCTCAAGCTGGGACAATATGTTCTTCTTAAGTTTGAGAAGGCTCGCTTGAAGAAGCAGAAAGGTCAAAAGGGTAAAGTGGTTAAGCTTTCTAATCGCTATTATGGCCCTTTCAAGATCACAGATAAGATAAATAATGTGACTTTTTGTTTGGATCTACCAAGTCATTAGAACATTCATACTGCTTTCCATATAGCTTGCTACGTCCTTATATTGGAGAACCTCCAATGGAACCAATCAAGGAAGATTTACCTGACATATAAGAAATAGAAGAGTTCCTCATGCCTGAAAGAATTTTACACCATCAGGATAATACTCTAAGGTCATGTAAGGTATTACGAAAGTGTCTGGTTAAGTTTAAGAATTATCCCCCATGACACTTAGTTTATAACTCAGAGAGAACTATAAGACTTTCCAGATATTCTTAAGGACTATGTATCCCCTCTACAATTGAGGTCAACTGTTTAGAAGCCAGAGGTATGTCACTAAATTGATTGCTTATAACACATTCTCTATTTAATTTTTTTTTAATGTCAATAAATTAATGACTCACTTTTCTTTAAGTGTTGATGATGATCTAGCATGGCCATGAGACCATTTAGAGACCAATATTCCTAGTGTATCACTTAATGGGATGATTAGAGCATTGCGACGGGGATATCTGGTATAGGTAGTACAAGTTATGAAGGGAAAAGAAGTGTGTGCCAAGTGTAAGAGTGTACACAAGAACCAAGGAGCTACACATAAATGAAGATGGATTAAGTTCTAAGAAGAGGAAGTGCATTAGCATTGTGTATATGTATTTATTTGTGCATCCAAGGATGCCTAGGAATGTTTACTTGTGTGTAATGAGCATTACATTCATTTGGGGACATCCTCTCCCTTACAAGTCAAGGTTTAAGGTCTTTTCTTTCATTAAAAAAGATGAGAGAGGGAATTCTCTCACTAAGAAAGACGAGAGACGTGAAGTGATATTCTCTTTCTAAGGTCTAAAGTGACACAAGCTTTTGTGTGGAATTTAATCTTAAGGTTGAGGCCCAAAGGCAATTTTATGATCTCTCCTTAAGGTGGTTGCATGGACCACAAGTTAAGAGTACAGTTTAAAAAGCTATTAAAAAAAAAGAGATATGGTGAATCCATTTTTAAAATATATCGCGATAGAAAGACGATCTCTAAAAAACGGCCCACGTGAGTTATCAGAAACAACGAGAACTACAACTTGCGTGTTGGATGTTTTTTCATCCGAGCAATACACACAAAGATATCTCGAAATTGGTGCTGCGAAGTAGGTCCTAGAACAACCACATCTTGCATGAAGATCAACTCAAGTCTCTCTCCAAGAAGAGAAGCTCTTGAAAGCCTATAAAAGAAGAGGCTCTCCTTGGGTATGAGGGAGAGGAAGGAAGCATCACTTTGCATGCATCCAAGAGGAGAAGAGAAGGTGTAAGTGCCACGGAAGCCCTACTGAAATCAATTGCTGCTGCGGAAGCTCTACTGAAATCAAGTATTGCTGTGGAAGCTCTGTTGAAATTAAGTTCCAAGAGGAGAAGAGAGGTGCAAGAGCTGTGGAAGCTCTACTGAAATCAAGCTCCAAGAGGAGAGGCCTATACATATTGTGTAGGAGAGAATAAGACTCAAGCAGGATTGAAAGGTGCCAACTTCAAAGTTGTGCAAGTGTTAACTGGTTGTATACCGTGAAAGGAACCGTGATCTTGTTTCCAAGATCTACAAGTAAGAATTGGTTTATGTGTAATGGAGGAGCTTGCTCCTTATCAATAATATAACTCCATAAGGGGGGGGGACTGGCCCATCTTCCAGTTCCCTAGTGTGTTGTCAATTTCTCTATCTCTATCTCTCTCTCTCTCTCTACATCTTTCTTTTCTCTCATTTGTTCTCTCTCTGGGCCATCATAATATTCACCATATATATTTTAAGTATATAAGAAAGTCGAGCGTGCATCTTGGATGTTATAACAATGGTATCAGAGCAGATCTCTTTGCTTTTCTCAAAGTAAAGGCAATCCTTGCAAGAAGAAGGTAAAGATGGCAACCGATGAAGTGCCTACAAGTGAGAAATTACATGCTCAATTGATAGAGTATCGTACCTTGTTGGAAATTACCAAAGTACTTCAATTGATTGACAACTTAAGGGAAAGGGAAGAAGCTACTTACGAAGGACCGAATCCTCCAAAAGGTGGTGATACTAGAGGAAACACCATTGCACCAATTGATGGTGAAGGTGCAAAGCATCCAATTACCGAGAAGCTTCCTAGAAGGAAGAATGACTCTTGGATCAAGAAGAGTAAAAAGACCTCACCTCAAGTGAGACGGATAAGGAGAGAGTCATCTCCCTTAGCAACCAACTACTCCCCTGATTACTCAAGTTCCTCCTCCTCCTCATTGTTTTCTAGTTTCTACTCCTCTGATTATGTAAATAGCGACGCATGCAGTAAATTAGCAACGGTTACAGAGGGAAAAAAATTGTGGCAGGGTAGCTTGCATGTGCTGTATAATAATCTACAAAGCAATTACATATTGGATATGTAATCATCATCAAGATGGATGCAAAAGCTACTTAAAACCACAAGACTGATAACTCATAAAATAAGTATAAGGCTAGTGATGACAACTTATGGAATGACATGGAACCATGGAGAGGAGAGCCAAAACAAACATGAAAATCTATATGTAAATATCTCAAAGTGTAATTTTATACAAAGGATGATAAGTACATTAAAGGAATGCTACATGGGAGAGGCTTCCATAGATCTCAGAACAAAAAAAAAGATAATGTGCGCTCCACGAATCCAAGCGTGTGTTATATATCCTCACCATCTGAAAGCTCATTCTGACGTAAAGGGAGCATCAAACCGACTTTGCAAAATGAACAACCAGACATTAGTCCACTATACATAATTCATCATTAAAAAAACTAGTGACTACTGAGACAAGAAAGAGGATTGACTTATTGGGCTACCACGTGCATGTACAATCTATCGATAAGTGCAGTGAGACCATGTCTCTCTGTATATCGAGTCTCCAAACCTGTGGGATCGCAGTTTGTGATGGAGTATTGCAAAGAAAATAGAATAGCATTGTTAGAAACACAATTACTAGTACAAGTGATATTACAAATAAAAAAGTGAGAAGAACCAAAAGAGAACTTATAAAGTTCTCCAAATAAGTCATGTGTGCGCCACTCTCCAGATGATACACAACCCCTGCCTCCAATTGTGCTCTCATTACCTCTTGCTCTGCTGCTACCATCATCTTGGAGAATCTGTAGCCTCCTCCCTAAGTCTCTGCTAATCCTCTATGTCTAGCCACTTGGGCTTTGAGGTGCCACTCTTGATTGCCTTGTGTGCATCTAATAGTTTGTGTGACATGTATGCATGCATACACTCTATCATTCACCTAGTGGAAAACCTCTCTGCCGTTGTAGGTACAGGAAACTCCTTATGCAAAGACGCCACTACATAGTCCTTGCTCCCCTTTGGTATATTCTTCTAATGGTCTAGAACGTTGTGCCTAAATACTTGTTGGCAAAACTCTCTCATGATGCAAGACATCACTCTCCTCCCCTCATCATTCATGATTATAATAACTATCTTATCATCTATGAGATATTTGTACCCTACTGGAGTATGTCTAAGGTGTGTCCTATCCCACTTGTGACCATACTCCTAGGCATAACCCCTGTATGTCTAGCGTATGTGTAGAGGTAGTATCTCTCGGAGTAGCACCCATAGGGATGCCACCTATGGACAGCTGAGCAAAACTTGGAGTCACGAGAGTAGATCTCCTTATAAACGTGACAGATCTTGGAGGTGACAAATATCCATTAGATCGATGAGATGAAGACACTACACCGGTGCCTCCACAACACCACATGAGCCGCCCTCTTTAGAACCAGACGAGAGCAATGAGTAGCAACACTCTCTGGAACCGACCGCAGGCTCACAACATTCACATCTTTGTAGCACCCTCCCAAACCACTTCCTCCATTTGGGGCTAGAGTCTAGAGCATCGACCTCATCTACTAGAAATTAAAGCATCAAAGCGTGCCAAAGTAGACTCACAAAATGGCCTAATGATATTTGTGATAGCTCCAGGTCTACCATATCTCTAAATTGGGCCATTTGATTTGGAGACATAAATATGAATATCTCATGCAACTCCTCATCAGTCATCCCTCGACTCATCCTTCTCTCTGGGTATCGTTAGAGGTAACCTGCACAGATAAATGTTGGGGGTAAAGGCGCCTTTGCCTAGCCGCCCGTGTATTACTACACTGACAATACCCACCACTGCACACTACAAGTGGCGGGCGCCCGTCACAGTCACTTATTCTTTATTCTTTTAGTGACAGTTTGAATAAAGGAAGGCCCGGCCACACATTGTGGTTGTTGGAGTTTCCATTTCTTGTCTCTCTCTTTCTTGCTCTTGCTCTCTCTCCATAGCTCTCATGTGCAAGATTCAATCCTTCTCACCTTTCAACTGGTATTAGAGCTCGGCTTCTTGACTCTTGAGCTTGACTCGTGGCATTCTCAGCTTCCCATCGACTCCCTACTTGCATTGGGTCTCCATCCTGGCCGCCATAGTTGACTCCTTCAAGCTCCCGTCACTCCTCGGCTTCCCGAGCTTCTTCCTGACATTGTTGGCACCCTCAAGACATTGTATTAGAGGTATTGAAGCTTCTTTTTCATTCTTTACTGCTGGTTACAGGTTAGGTAGGGCAGGGGCAGCCATATCCAAGACCCATTGAAGCTTGAAGGTGCCATATCTTGGCTTGAGCCTGCTATGGCCTCTATGCCCTTGCTCTAGGGCTTGAGTGGCAACCCTTGTGGCCCCCCATTCAGCCCCTTCATCACCACATTGAGAAGCTAGTCTTGTAGCAAAATCTGCGCTGTTTGCGCCTGGTTTTCCATAGGTCTATTTAGCAGCTCCTCCATTCAATCATGGCTATGCTAAGCTTCCTCATCATTGTGGCACACTTAGCAATAACAAATGCAATGTATTAATGCTTATACTTGGCTTTGGACCTTGATCTTGAGCTCCTATTGGCTGTGTATATAGCAGCAAGTTTATTACAGATCTGTGACAGTCATTTCTTCATCACTTGGAGCTCCTATTTGCATACATTGATGCACATATGCCATTGGATGTATGCCAAATGCTTGGTGGTTGTAATGCTATTGATTTGCCATCACTTTGATGATCATTTGGGCTTGCAAATACACAGTTCTAGAGCAGTGAATGTCTGCTATAAATAGTTGGGCTGAAGCTATTCTACTCATGTATGCTTATGCCTATGCTATTCGGGTCATGTCTTGGAGATGTACATTGATGTATTGACCATCGGGGATTGGAAAAGAGTTCGACATTACTTCTTAATCATTGGTTGAGCTTGAGCTCCACTTTCCATAGCATTTGGATATTTATCTTGGATGTATCTTGGCACTTATTGGTCTATGCTTGACCACTTTGGACATGCACTTATGCTCATGTCACCTACCTATGTCAGTTACATTGTTTGAGCTTGGATGATGCTATTGGAGCTTTACTTGGGCTTGACATTCAATTGTCTTGAGCATATTTTAGAGATTTATTGGCTTGCCAGAGTTTATTTTGGGATATACTTGATGTCTATGGATGCTACATATGTATTTCACACTGCCTCCATGTCCGGGATGTCTCATTGATGCTCAATCTTGGACACTTGTCACTAGTGCTTGTACATGCTTTGTTCAAGCTTTGTTGCTTGATATTTACGGCTTTTGTGCCAGTGGGAGTGTCTTTGGATGCTTTATCGACATTAAGCAGGCGGATCTTATGCTATTTGAGCTTTTGAGACTATTTGGGATCTCTTACCTTTGGGATGATGCATGGTTCATATGTCTTAGTTCATTTTCGATACTTATAAGCTGACTCTTTGACTTGGGTCCCTCTCTTTGTGAGGTGACACCTACTCATGTCAAGTCTTGGCAGTGGCAGGAACATTTTGCTCCGTTGATTGGGGGGTGTGCCTACTCACTGGCAAATATTTCATGACATGTTTGGGTGTTGGATTCATGCTTATAGACTGTCTGTCAAGATTGTGGGAGAGAAGGAAGGAGTCTCACTTATAGCTTTCTCACTTACACAATGGGGGAATACACACAAAGGTGGAGGCTGAAAACAGTTTTCCTCTTCTTAGTTGTGTAAGCCAAAAGAACTCTAGTACAAAGAAATAGAAGAACCCTATATATGGGTCTCAAACCAAACTCAACTAACTAAGGTGGCATACTAACTGAGCCACGAACTAGAGTAGATAAGGATAGTTGTCATCTAGCTATTATTCATGGGCGGTGTACCAACCGCATCTACAGCTAACAAGTCGGTGACATAAATGCACAACGGTTACCCTGGCATATCACGAGTGGAGCTCGATATCTCAACATTCCCCCTCGAGCTCAATCCCAATTCCTGCACACTAAGCAGGTCTCTGAACTTGCGCAGCTTCTCTGCGTCCAATGCCTTCATGAATATGTCAGCTACCTGATCCTCTGTGCTAACATAAAGTAGATCAATAAGACCTAGTAAAACCCTCTCCCGCACATAGTGATAATGCACCTCGACGTGCTTTGTTCCAGCATGATAGACTGGGTTATTTGCCAAGTGTATACTGCTCATGTTGTCACAATAAATGACAACCTGGCCCATTTGTAGGCTGATGCATATCATAAAGTAGCTTATGCAACCAAGCTATCTCACATGCAACCATTGCTGCACCCCTGTACTCAGCCTCTGTGCTCGACAAGGCAACTGTAGGCTGTTTCTTGCTGCTCCAAGTGACTGCAGCACTCCCAAAAGAGAACACATATCCACTGGTAGATCGTCTATCAGAAATACTACCAGCCCAATCAGCATCAGTGTATCCATACAACTGTATCTGCACCCCAGTCTCATAAAATAGTCCATACTGCAATGTGGACTTCATATACTTGAGTATGCATCTAGCCGCATCCAAATGCGGTTTCCTTGGAGCCTGCATAAACTGACTTACCAATCCAATAGCATAGCTCAAATCTGGCCTGGTAATAGTCATATAAATCAAACTTCCTACTATGTGTCTGTACATAGTAGGGTCTTCCAGAAGCTCACCTGCATCTGCGCTCAGCTTCACATTCTGCTCCAAAAGAACTGAAATAGGCTTACAGTCTGTCATCCCATATTTGGATAGCATGTCCAATCCATACTACCTCTGCAAGAGCCGTATCCCACTTGGTGATCTAATCACCTCAATGCCCAAGAAATAACGC
Source organism: Lygodium microphyllum (assembly GCF_053477565.2). Taxonomy (NCBI): domain Eukaryota; kingdom Viridiplantae; phylum Streptophyta; class Polypodiopsida; order Schizaeales; family Lygodiaceae; genus Lygodium; species Lygodium microphyllum. The sequence goes on along the minus strand of NC_141138.1, from coordinate 24,336,777 downwards.
AGCTCTCCCAAATCCTTCATCTCAAACTTCTGCTTCAATAGCATTTTCACATGAAGGATATCTTCATCACTATCACCTGTCATAATCAAATCATCAACATAAATGACAAGTAGCATAATACCTTTCTCTGTTTTTCTCACATAAAGTGAGAAATCTGCCTTGGAAATCTGAAAGCCAATAGTGACAAGATACTGACCTATCTTGTCAGACCATGCTCTAGGTGCTTGCTTCAAGCCATACAAGGCTTTCTTCAACCTACAAACAAACTCAAGATGAACAATGTGCACATAACCTAGTGGCTGCTCCATATAGATCTCTTCTTGCAAATCACCATGCAAGAAGGCATTCTTTACATCCATCTGATGTAAAGACCATCCCTTTGATGCAGCCATAGCAATGAGTGCTCTTACGGTTGCCATCCTTGCAACCGGACTGAATGTTTCTTCATAATCAATGCCATATGTTTGTGCATACCCCTTAACTACTAATCTTGCCTTGTATCTATTCACAGAACCATCTGCATTGTGTTTCACCTTATAAACCCACTTAGAACCAATTGCATTCTTATCTTTAGGCAAAGGTACCAATTCCCATGTAGCATTTGCTTCCAAGGCATCCATTTCTTCATCCATGGCTTTCTCCCATTTTTCTTTTCCCATGGCTTGCTCAAAAGAAGTGGGTTCTAGTTCCTGGATCACTTTGACAATATAGGCATAGTGAATGGCTGTAAATCCATCATATTTCAGCCTATCCATAGGATATCTAGCTCTGGTAGACCTGTGCAAAGTAGGTTCACTCCCAAGTGCTCTCAAAACATCCCTGGTCTTCCTTACTCCAGTTGTAACAATAGAAGGAATATCCAACTCATCATCAATGCTCTGTTCTGAGCCACTGGATTCACCATCCACATAAGAGTGACCTGTATTCACATCAAACATGGGCTGATCTACCTTCTTTTTTCCTTTTCGTGAAACCTGCATACCACTATCTGCATTGTTTGGAGGAGATTCTCCTGATCTCAATCTGCTTGTCCATGGCGAAGAATGTGAACCACTGCTAGAGGACACTCCAGGTCCACTAGTATTTTGTGACTGCTGCTGTGAATTCTATGCAGCATTACCATTTTGTGCATCTACATCATCAATCACATTTATTGGTTTATACCAGCTACTCATCTCATGAAAAACAACATCTTTGCTCACTGTAAACTTACGAGTAGAAGGGTTATAGCATCTATACCCTTTCTCCTTCTGCAGGGAGTAACCAATAAAGATGCACTTCTCAGCTTTTGGATCCAACTTGGATCTCAACTCATCTGGCACATGAACATAGGCAATGCAACCAAAAATCTTCAAATGAGAAATATCTGGTTTCCTACCAGTATACCTCTCCTCTAGAGTCATCCCATGTATTGCTGCAGTGGGAGTCCTATTCATTATGTAGACTGCTGTAGCAACTACTTCAGCCCAGTAAAAATCTGGCAAGTCTTTTTCGTTGAGCATGGCACGAGATACCTCTCCAATATGCTTGTTTTTCCTTTCTGCAATTCCATTTTGTTGTGGAGTATGATTGCATGAATATTGCTGTTTTATGCCATGCTCCTGCAGGAACCTTGCAAACTCATTTGAGAGGTACTCTCCCCCTCCATCTGACCTTAGGCATTTTATTTGCAGGCCTATTTCTTTTTCAACCATAGCTTTAAGAGTTTTGAAATGCCCAAACACTTCACTTTTCTTTTTCATAAAATACACCCAAATTTTTCTGCTATAGTCATCAATAAAAGTGACAAAATAATGACAGCCTCCAATAGATGCAACTTTAGTAGTCCACACATCAGAGTGGATTAATTCCAATGGCTTCTTACTCTCTTGAACATGTCTAGAAAATGGTTTCCTTGCCTGTTTTCCAAATTGACAGGCTTCACATACCTTATGCATTTCTGCAACCTTGAATTTAGGCAATCCTACAACAATATTTTGGGCTTACATTGATTTAATTCGCTGTACATTAACATGAACAATGCGTTTATGCCAGATATCAATATCTGCAACTACATCGGTTCCATGTCCAAACATTGCTGTACTCAATTCAGGCATGTCTGCATCCAACGTAAACATTCTGCCCTTCTTCTTTCCTTTTGCTATCAAGCGACCTTTATTTTTCATATCCTCAACAAAGCATCCATGAGAATTAAATCTGACCTGCAAGCCCTGCCCAACCATTTGACCAACAGAAACTAGGTTCTTGGTAATATTCGGGACATGAAATACATCCGACATGTATTTCTTTTTTCCATCCTGCATAGACAAATGAATTTTTCCAATCTGCACAATAGGATGTGCATTATCATCACCAGTCTCCAAAATCCTAGTTTTTCCATTTTCCTTGCATCCTTCATCCATTCTGGATGACTTGTCATGTGGTTTGATGCACCTGAGTCAATATACCACACATCGTTGCTTTCTTCTGCACTTGTCACAGAATTGGTCATGTGCTGCACCATAAACAAATGCTCATTTTTGTCATCACCCTGTCTACTAGAAGATGCATAATTCCCTTGTTGCAATTTTCCATTCATGATTTCATTCTACTTTTTATAGCAGTCTTTAGCCATATGACCCATTTTACCACAGTAGTAGCATTCAACATTGCTGTTTGCATTTTGGCCTCTTTGCCATCCACCACGACCTCTTTGGCTCCCCCTGCCTCTAGAGTTACCACGTCCTCCTCCATAGGACTGGTTTTCTTGAGTTTGCTGCATATTCTGATTTCTACCACGGCCTCCAGATCAGCCTCCTCTACCTCTGCCTCTACCTCTTCTAGCATTTGAGTAGAAGACAGCTTCTTTTGAAGTTCCTCCTGAAGAAGATGCACCACCATTTCTCTGCTCCTCAGAAATTAGAAGAGCAATCAACTCCTCAAAATCAGGAAATCTTTCACGAACGGATATGGATGTTCAGAACTGTGCATAATCCTTTCCTAGACCATTCAAGGTCACAGAAACTAAATCATCATCTTCCACAGGAGACCCAATGGAAGCAAGTGCATCTGCAATCTTCTTCACCTTCATGTGGTAGTCATTGATGCTCATACTTTCTCTTTGCACATTGTGCAACTCTTGCTTGAGCTGCATTTTCCTGGCTTGCGTATTTGTGCTATACATTTTTGACAAAGTATCCAATGCCTCCTTTGGCGTACTTGCATCCTGAATATGCACAATCATAGAGTCTGAAATACTGATAGACAACCAGTACATAACTTTTCTGGCTCTCTCATGCCATCCTTTAAATGCCTACATTTGTTGCTGATTGGGAATATCAGGAAGAACTGGTTCTTCTTTGTTTCCTGCAATGAATTTCCAATATCCTTTTCCCATAAGGAAATTCGTCATTCTAAACTTCCATGCTTGGAAGTTATTCTTGTCAAGATTTTCAGTGACAATCTATGAAATAGAATCAGACACCATTATAGAACACTGCAAAAAATTCTATCACTGCAAAAAACACAGCTTCAGCCTCACAAGGGCAAATCTGCAAAACTGACGAAAGTGGTATTTGACCACATAGTCACTTCCTAGTGACGATTTTGCATCAACCGGCAACAAGGATGATTCTGTAACTCCCAATGTCTCTGCGCATAGGCATACGATGCAATTTCTATGGTAACTTTTCACCGACTTGTAGAACAGTAGTCGCACAACAAAAAATAGGGCCTTTTCCTGAGTGTGTGCGGAAAACTTCCGCCTCCAAAACAGGCCCCGAAATGGCCTCGAATCAAAAAAATAGGGTAACCAAGGGCTAAAGCCCAATCCCGTAACATATATTGCCCTCTTGCTACACCGCGAAGGGCGTCTCAATCTGAGACAATGCACTCTTGCACTTTCCGGCTGTGCTACCTTGCAGAGACTTGCTCCCAAACTCGAAAAATGAAAGTAACACTGGTCCTCTTACCAGAACGCTGCGAACTTGGTTTTCTTTCTTGATCTCCTTACCACGAACCAGGCTCTGATACCATGTCAAGATTGTGGGAGAGAAGGAAGGAGTCTCACTTGTAGCTTTCTCACTTACACAATGGGGGAATACACACAAAGGTGGAGGCTGAAAACAGTTTTCCTCTTCTTAGTTGTGTAAGCCAAAAGAACTCTAGTACAAAGAAATAGAAGAACCCTATATATGGGTCTCAAACCAAACTCAACTAACTAAGGTGGCATATTAACTGAGCCATGAACTAGAGTAGATAAGGATAGCTGTCATCTAGCTATTATTCATGGACGGTGTACCAACCGCATCTACAGCTAACAAGTCGGTGACATAAATGCACAACGGTCACCCTGGCATATCACGAGTGGAGCTCGATATCTCAACATTGTCATATGCCTATGTTATGCCCGCATGATGCTGGTTATGGTCTTGGCAGTATATGATTGACTTGGGATCTGCTTCTGGAATAGTTAGCTCTCATTTACTAAAATCTGTCATTTATTACAAGAAGCTAAAATCTGCAGATTTTGAGCACTTCTCTGAGGGTAATGCTTACTATTTGATGTTATCTTGGTCATATTTGGTGGATAGGTGCTTCTCTTGGTAAAATCCACTCTTTCAGTCAGTTTTAGCAGTGGTTTTAGTGTATTTTTTGCTAATTGCAGCAACCTGCAATTTTGCCTTTTTGCATTGATTTGGGAACAGTATGGTTGGTTGTCTGAAAGATAGAGCTCTCTTTAACATTGCCAAGTTGGATGGTACCAACTATGGGTATTGGAAGTCCCAAATATGGCAGGTTTTGGTGTAGAAGTTGCAGATTTAACCCTTACGTTTCAAAGGTGTCAAACTTGAGGATATGGATGATGATGTTTGGATGGAAGTTGATGAGCTATGCAAGTCTACCATTATTTTGTCACTCTCAAAAGAGGTCCATCATAATGTTGTTGAAGATGAGAATCAGAGTGCATGGGATTTATGGGAGAAGATTCAGGAGCTCTATGTGCAATAGAGTTCTGCGTCGCAAATGTATTGACTGAAGCAGTTAATGGACCTTCGCATGGAGGGGTTATCCCTATCATCTCATTTTAGTCAATTTCATGCTATCATGAAGAATCTGTTGTCACAGGGTATTGAGTTCAATGATAACTTGGACCCATTATTTATGCTTGGCACCCTTCCTGAATCATGGGATGTATTCCGTACTACCATATGCACGAACAAGCTTGATGGGCTGAAAATCAAAGATGTTGAGTGCTTTATTGACTGAGGAAATCAACATGAGAAACAATGATGCTTCCCGCTCTTCACATGCATTGACCGTTAGAGGTGGCAGAAATGGCAGGCATGATAATGATCATAAGGGCAGGGACTCTCAGAAGTCCAGGTCCAAGTCATGTGGTCGCAGTAAGTCTCGTGGATGGAAGTTTGGTCTTACCTATCATTATTGTGGGAAAGCAGGACATATTAGACCGCAGTGCCATAAAATGCGTGATGATAAGCACAAGGACAAAGGAAAAGATAAAACGCATGAAAAGTCTTCTGAGCGCAGCATAGTACCTACAAAGTCTAGTGTGAAGATAGAAGAGGTTAATGTCATGCATGCCACTAATTCAGATGACGATTACATACTTGCAGCTTCTTCATACGATGCCTCATAGACTTCTGAGATACACTCTATGTATGCATAGTGCGGGCTCTTGGATTCAGATGCATCATTTCATGTGACACCCTGTAGAGATTGGTTTCATACCTATCGTACTATGTCTAGTTCTATGCACATGATGGCAAGTCTCTTGACATTGTGGGCATTGGAGATATTAGGCTGCAGTTTCCTTCTAGTAGCTCTTTTGTTTTGCATGATGTATGCCATGTACCTGCGTTGATTCGTAGCCTTATGTCAGCTGGACAGCTTGATGATGTAGGATATTTTGTGTCTTTTGGAGACTCTACATGGAAGATTACTCATGGCCAGCTTGTACTTGTAAGAGGTGCCAAGTCTGGCAGCCTCTATCCCTTACTTTTGGAGCTACATTGGATCATGTTTGGTCTGTGGGTTCTATTCCCCATGCATCCCTTTGGCATTCTCGTTTGGGACATATGTCTCTTAAAGGAATGAAAATGCTCCATGCTTTGCAATATCTTTCGCCTTTTGACTTTTTGCATTTTTATTCTTGTGATCATTGTCTGTATGGCGGCAGGTAGACTAAAAATACGCTTAAAAAGTCTGGTAAGAAACACATGGGTGAGCCCTTAGCTCTTGTGCACTTAGATGTATGTGGGCCCATGCCTTGTTAGTCACTTGGTGGGGCCAAGTACTTTGTTACCTTCATAGATGATTACTCACGTAAGGTTTAGGTTTATCCCATAAAGAGAAAATTCGATGCCTTAGACACATTTCAGCGTTGGCTTGCATTGGCAGAGAACTAGTCTGGGAAAAGGCTCAAATGCCTAAGGTCAGATAATGGGGGTGAGTACGTATCACGTTCTTTTGAGCAGTTTTGTGATGAGTGGGTTATTAAGCGTCAGTTGACTGCCCCTTATACCCCACCCCAGAATGGTATGGCTGAACGCATGAATAGGACCATTCAGGAAAGGGTCCATAGCATGCTTAGCCAGGTTGGCTTAGCGTACCTCTTTTGGGACGAGGCAGTTACTACTGCAGTGCATCTCATTAACAGGTCGCCTAGTAGTGGCATAGACTTTCAGGTTGTAGAGGAGGTATGGGCAGGCAAGCCTCCCTCTTATGATCATTTGCGTGTCTTTGGATGTGAGGCATTCTTCCATATACCCAAGGACAAATGCAATAAGCTGGATCCTAAAAGTGTCAAATGCATTTTCATTGGCTATGGAGATGTAGGAGAGATGGGTTACTGTCTATGGGATCCGCAAGCGCGAAAAGCAATCTGTAGCCATGATGTCATCTTTCATGAAGACAAAATGCATAGGTAGCCTGAAAAAGTGGTCGAGGTACGCAGAGTTATCTTTCAGGAGGAGCCACCTGCTCCTGTTCAGCCTACCGCTCCACGGCCAGCTAGACAACGTGTAGCATCACCTGATGCTCATGGCTTAGATGTTAGACATGCTGATGTTAGACAGCATATCGGTTATGTAGCAGAGCCTAGCTTGAGGCGTTCTACTAGAGATAGACAACCTCCTGACCGTTTTGTGCCCTCTATGGATTATGTACTGGTTAAAGATGCAAGAGAGCCTCTCACTTATGATGAGGCTATGCGCCGAGGTGATTGTCACTCTTGGGAGAGGGCTATGCAGTTTGAGCTTGACTCATTGCATAAGAATCAGACTTTGGATTTGGTTTCCTTGCCTCAGGGTAAGATGGCTTTGCCATGCAAGTGGGTGTACAAGCTGAAAAGTACCCTTGGACACCCCAAGCCAACATACAAGGATCGATTGGTTGCTAAGGGTTTTAAGTAGGAGCATGGTGTTGACTTTGATATGAAGTCTTTTCTCTTGTGGTCAAGATGACCATCCTACGCTTAGTCTTGGCCTTGGTTATTGCACAGCTTGAACAAGACTTGTACCAGATGGATGTTAAGACAACTTTTTTACATGGGGACTTGCATGATGAGATTTACATGGAGTAGCCTAAGGCTTTGCAGACCTTGACAGGGAACACCTAGTGTGCAAACTAAAGAAGAGTCTATATGGCTTGAAACAGGCACCTAGGAAATGGTACCATAAGTTTGATGCAGTCATGCAGTCACAGGGCTACAGCTGTAGTGCTATGGATTCGTGCCTGTACACGAAGAAAGCCCATGACGGTTCTTTACTGATTTTGGTACTCTATGTGGATGACATGCTTCTAGCAAGGATAGCTTATGAGGAGCTAGATGCTATTAAGGCTTAGCTCAAGAAGAGCTTTGAGATGAAAGATCTGGGACATGCCTCTCATATACTTGGTATGCGCATTACATGCGATAGATCTTAGGGACTACTCTATCTGTCTCACAGAGAGAGTACATTCATATTCATAATGTCCTTGAGCACTTCCGCATGCAGGATGTTAAGCCTATTGGCTGTCCATTACCTTCTCATGTGAAGTTTCACAGGCCGATTGTCCGCAGACAGATGAACAGAGGGCCGAAATAGCCAAGATTCCCTATGCATTAGTTGTGGGCAGTCTTATGTATGCCATGATAGCCACCCGTCCAGATATTGCTTTTGCAGTTGGGGTTGTGGCACGTTATATGGCTACACCTAGCAAGAAACATTGTGGTGTCATGAAGGGTATCATGAGGTACCTGAAGGGCACAACAGATATGTGTCTTTGTTATGGCAGCCATGATACAGGAGTCATGGGGTACACTGACTTTGATTATGCAGGACATGCAGATAGTAGGAAGTCCACTTCTAGCTACGTGTTCACTTATGTTGGAGGGGCTATCTCTTGGATGTCCAGGGCGCAGAAGTGTACGACTCTTTCTACTATAGAGGCTGAGTATATTGCAGCCATAGAGGCTTGCAAGGAGGCTATTTGGTTAGGCTGTTTGATTGCAGACCTTGGTATGATAGATGCTATGTCTACACTGGATTCGGATTCTATGAGTGCCATTCAGTCGGCTAAGAATCCGATCTTCCATGTGAAGATGAAACATATTGAGATTAGGTATCACTTCATTCATCGAGAGGTCATTGACGACAAGTGTGTTGACCTTGTCAAGATTTCGACTGAGCAGAATCCTGTAGACTTGCTCACGAAAAGCCTCACTACCAAGCGCTTTGCCTTCCTCAGGTGATTGATGGGCATTGGATGACATGACGTCTTTTTCCTCATCTTGTTGTATATGTGTACATGTTGTACTGTCTTTTCTTTTTTCTCTCTCACTAGGGCAGATTCGCCTTTAAGTGGGAGGTTGTTGGGGTAAAGGCGTCTCCGCCTAGCCGCCCGTGTATTACTACACTAATAGTACCTCCTACTGCACACTGCAAGTGGTGGGCGCCCGTCACAGTCACTTATTCTTTATTCTTTTAGTGACAGGTTGAATAAAGGAAGGCCCGGACGACACGCATTGTGGTTGTTGGAGTTCTCATTTCTTGTCTCTCTCTTTCTTGCTCTTGCTCTCCCACCATAGCTTTCGCGTGCAAGCTTCTATCCTTCTCACCTTTCAATAAAAAATGATGTTAGCATAATTAATATTAAGATTTAGGTAAAGCATGACAATGTAACTCTGAAAAAAAGGATGCTAATTAAAATTCATATACTAAAGTATCCTTAAAAGCAAATCATCAATGAATTAAGCAAGCAGATGCAAAAATGACTTGGTCTATGGCTCCTTATCAATCTCCTGGCATAGCTTGGCATACATTGGAAGGTCTATAGATAGGTCACCACAGAAAGAGGAGTACTTCATTCTCAAAAAATTCTTAGCTTCATGTCTCTTCGTCTACATTACCCATGTGTGTGTTCTCCTTTGTATGCTCCAAGCCCTCTTCGCCCTCCACCCTTCACCCTTCGCAATATTGACCCCTCCACCTACATACTCTCCTCGTCTATGATGTTGGGAGTGCACTGCGAGGAGTTGACAGCACAACATACCACCATTGAGGTTATCAGAGATTTGGATAGAATATTACCTATTCAATATCACATATAAGAGTGTATCAACACTTGCGATTGTTTCATGTCGTGGAAAAAGTAAAAAAACAGGTCATGCACCTCTTCATAAGGACCTGGCATGACAAACGTGTCACGCAGATCCATCCATCTTTTCTCGGAATCTATTTTCAGAAATCCAAATGGATCTCGCTAAACAGTTGCCATGGCTCCTTCCAACACCACTTTAAACATTGTACGTCGAATATGATCATGGAGAAGCTATGGTAATCCACTGAGATAACACTTTGCAAGTTTTTAAAATACTCCATCTCATCTACCACGGTATTCAGATCCGTGGCCTGCCATCGGCTCTTTTGCTTGAACTTTGCCATGACACCACAATCCATTGTGGAGTGCATTTTGTTGATGCACTTAATATGGAAATGTCACCTATACAACCAGGTGCACTGTAGATTTTGTATTGTACATCGAAACGGTTAGATTAGTTGTTACTCACAAAATCTAGATATGATAGCAAATAAAGCATGAGATCACCTTCGGACTGCATCCCCTCGAGAATTCCCACTCCTCGGTAGAGACCTCTATCCCTGCGTGAGAAGCTGCGATCAAAGCTCTATGTAACCACCACATAGACATAAACCATGGAATCTCCTCCATGCTCTCAGGATATTGAATCCGTTGATTGTATGAATTGCATTGAAATTTTGATTGCACTTTTTCTCGGTCTTTTTTGGCCTGCTCGTACCTAATGAGCCACTTCTCCATGGATGCATGATGCAACATACAAAAATGATTCACTTTCTCCTCCATGGCAGTATCTATCATTTTTTCTACTCCATTTCCAACCACCACATCATTGGTTAGTCTATCATTGTCCTTCAGTAACCATAGAATACTATTGTTTGAATCCACTATTGGTAGCCTCTGAAATATGCATTAATGCCTCCAACCTTTAGCCATGCTATCTTCCAGATGAGCTCATTGTCGCACAAATCCCTTCGAGGTTTTCATGAAGTGCTCCAAGAAGAACATCCATTGTGCATGGACAGGTCTCGTAATCTCCACTTCATCTATGAGATGCACTATGACATGAGTTTGTATCATGAGCATGCTTGTGGGAAGGTACTTCTCAAAGTGATAGATTGTCTCCACCACTTCTCACCTTGCAAATTTAATAGAGGATGTCTTGATCTCCTTTTGTGAGATCCATTGCACTAAATTTAACAACCTATAAATTGCATTGCGTATTTCTAGAGGAGTGAGATATCTCGTTGTCGCGATTGGTAGTACAAACTGTCACAAATGGAGAAGCATTACGAACATCGAGTAGACACTAAATGGCAAAATATATGAGGGTACTTGCAACCAAGATCAAGACAAGTCTGACATATCTTATGCCAATCATGGGATTTCAGCCCTGATAGTAGCTGGTCGTCTTTAGAGAAACCAAACCTAAGAGAACACATCATACCCATCAGGGTTCGGATAGATCTAATAATTTGCTTCATGATGATGCACTCTTCTCTTTAGTGGACATAACACCTTGAAGAGCACAAGACACGTTTTTTATATTATAATAGAGTCAAAAAAATCAATGGATCATAGAGTGTAGGTGAATAACTCGGTCACACTTGTATCACTCCACCCGTACTTTGCCCGCACACTTAGGAGCGCAAGCAGCATCTTCAGGCGAGATACTCGGTACCCATCATATAATGGTATAGACGCTTCTTCTCTCAACGGATTAGATGACTCGGCATCCATGGGCATTAATACATCTATCATTGCCACCATCTTAGGTTCCAAGATTAGAGGAAGGTCCGAAAGGCCCATTGTCTCCTTTGGTATCAAGGGTGTAGTCTACAATGTGCCCTCCAATTGGTGTATTGACTCAGGCACTCCATCCATTGCATGCCCACAAACTCTTCTAATGAGCCGCAATAGGTGCATTTCTTGGGATGAAGCGTCACCTCTCTGTACAAATTTCATGGGCACGTCTAATATTTTTGTATATGATATTCAATTACTTTGTAAATGTAAAGCATGATTTATACACACTTTTCTTACCATCCACTCAAAGTCTGAGATCGCCTTGTCAATGATTTCCAATTGAAACTCGCCAAAGTGTTGTACGTGTTCTATGGACAAGCGATGCTTTCGTATGATTGCTAGCTTGCATTGAGTGCAAGGACATGGGACATGGAAATTAAGATACGCCTTGTGATCTTGGACATCACGACCACCATCATTTTCCATTTGGTCTATGTTACGACAAACAATAGGTTTTGTTCTCCTCATTGGTGATCTTCCTCCATTTTAGTCTCTACTCCTCTTTCTCTTCCTTTCCTTTATTTGTTTGCCTCCCTCCATCTCTCTTTGTCCATTCCTTTTCTCTCTATGTCTCTTTGTCTTTATCTATCCCCCTCTCTAATGCTTTCCCTACCCCCCTCTCTCTCTCTCTTTTAATTTGCCTTCCTTCATCCTTCTTTGTTTCTCTCCCCACCCCTCTTTCTCTTTTTTATTATTTGTATTCCTTCATCCTTCTTTGTTTCTCTCTCCCCCCTCTCTCTCAATGTTTCTTTCTCTCCTCCATCTTCCCTCCCACTCTCACTTCTTCTCTCTTTTTCTTTCCCTCCCTTCTTCTCTCTATTTCTTTCTCTATTTTCCTCTCCACACTCACTCAATGCATCTTATTACAATCAAAATCAAGAGATAGAAAATAAAAACTTATAAAACAAGGACATTGAAAGACCCTCTCTCCCCACCTCTCTTTGTGTCTCTCTTTCCCCTCTCCCTTTATTTTACTATCATTCCATTCTATCTAATTCTCTCATTGTTTCTATTTTTCTCTCTCCCTCTGTCTTGCTCTCTATTTATTGTTCTCTTTATCTCTCTTTTTCTCCCTAACTCTATCCATTTTTATTCCCCTTACTCACTCTCTTTTCTTTTCACTCTCCTTCCCCTCTTTACCTTACCCTTTTTGTAATGTGCCCACCTAACGATTGTCCGGCACGTTTTCAGTGATCCATTGAGAAACGAGTCTAAGTGTTGTTGCTGGCCGACACTCCCATGGAATGTTCTGGGGTTTGTCACCTAGGGTCTCTCGAGTCCGCTTCGCAACGGAAAGTTCGCAGCCCTAGAACCCACTAGGATCGACACTCCCATGGAATGTTCTGGGGTTTGTCGCCTAGGGTCTCTTGAGTCCGCTTCGCAACGGAAAGTTCACAGCCCGAGAACCCACTAGGATCGACACTCCCATGGAATGTTCTAGGGTTTGTTGCCTAGGATCTCTCGAGTCTGCTTCACACGGAAAGTTCGTTGCCCCAGAGCCCACTAGGATCAACCTGAAATCTGGGTTCCTAGTTACCGAGGTCTCCTAATAGCATTCTAGCGTCGGATCCTAGACATCCTACTTTACGCAAAGATACCCAAGCCGAAGCAGATCCATGCCGCACTTGGTTCAAAGAGAATGGGAAAGGAGAGGGATGCACCACTCAACCTCTCTGCCCATAGGGCATAGTCCCATTCCGGTCCCCTAAAATGGCATGAATCGGGTTCTAACCTAATATTACCTGAAAGTCGAATGATGTAGAACTTTGTGAGAAACCTCCCAATTCTCTGGGGACCACCCTTCTATAGGACGAAACCGTCAGTGTTCCAGTCACTCGCTTCCCTCAGTAGGCATACTTTAGTTATCTAATTAGGTCCTATCACATTTATGTGTGACACTTAAAAACATCTTCCTTAATTAAGCCTTTTAGGAAACATGGTTCGTTTGCATAACTTATAGCACCGACAAAAAATCAGTTCAAACAAGTTCTTTGGAAGTAAATTTTATATTATCATCTTAATTGAAATACAAGTCTTGTCCAAAAAGGACAGATCCCGCAATCCGTGAGGATGTGTCTTATTTCCTCCAAGTTTCGCCCTTGTACTAGTAACAGGGCCTCGAGAATCTATCTCAAGTCATGTAGATCGTTTGAGTAGGATCCAGAGGTAGGGAATTAGCTAGACCCCCCCTTGGCATCCAAGCGTCCTCCTACATTCAAACTAACCCATGGAGAGACCTCTCATGGTGGGTTCAGTCCACGTTCCCATCACGATTATTTGAAACCCCCTTGGCTAGGGTTGGCAGCTAGCTGGGGGTAGCTTGGCGTGCCCTCCATGAATTCAACGTGATTCATTATTCAAATTTCCTTTGTGAGTTGGGTCATACATTCCTTTCACAGACATTGAATCTAGTGTTACAAGCACAAACAACAATGAAGGCGAGTGGTCAAATATCTGCTGAGGTGGATTTTCCATTTTTAAATGCTTAGCGATGCCTTTCTTGGGGTCTTTCTTGCCTTGGCTTCAATTCCCATTATCCTCTTTCTGACCTCACTCTTATGTAATAGGAGTGAGCAATTTTGCTATTGGATTTTTATATTCGATAGTTTTCAGATGGTAACTTTCCTAAGTTGCTAACCTTTGATTCTTATCTTAAGGTCCAGGTCTTACATGTTTCAAACTAGGATTTCAATTGGTTAGTTAGTAACCATTTTCCCAACTTAGAATTTTATCGGGGTTCTAAGTTTACCCTAGGGTTTCCTTCTCTCAGGATAGCAAGAACTTTTGTTCATTCATCTTGCAAGTTAGCGTAACCTAAGCCCATTTACCATCCTTAAATAGTTGCGAGCATCAAATGTAATGTGGAAAATGGCCGTTCTTGTTGTTGTTGAAAATAGCAAATGATGCTTGCATGTATGCCTGTAGAGGTTGGATGTATGCCTAGAAGAGGCTGCCCATAAGAGGCTTTGTATGAGAGATAGACAAAGATGTATGCTCTAGAAAGAGAGGTCCTAAATCCCATAAGCATAGAGAGGAAAAGTGGTACTATCCAAAAAGCTATAAAGGCCTGTACTTGACATTAATGTCTATGACATGGTGCAATCAGTTTGAGTCACTCAAGATTGTGTTTATGAGTCCAAGCTAATCTATCTTGGAACCTAATTCACTTGAGTTAAAATTTTTCAAATTGATCATGTATTGTGTGTTTGATTTGCATCCACCGTAGCTCATTTAGTTCTAGGTCCGTGATTCTCAACGTGGTATCAAAGCCAAGGGTGAGCTAAGTAGCTAGTGGTGTGATTTCTTCTTGTTTTTCTCACCACCTTCGAGAGACGTTGAAGCACGCATGTCGTAGCCATGGCCTTACCTCCTCATCTTCCAGATTCTAAAACTTCTCCCACTATAGCTTCAAAGACAAAGCAAGGGGGCAAGCAAATGGAGCTGGATGTGTCAATCCATTTGACTTCTCTACTAGGTCAAGTCTACTTTTTGATCCTCATGTAAAGGAACTGACTGAGCAGATTGTGAAAGATTCCAGCTTCATTAGTGTTGCCCAGCAGTAGCTGCAATCACTGGCACAAACTTCTTCCAGTCAAGGATCAGCACCACCATTGGGTCCTCACAAGTACTTCAATTTGTTATGGCAAATTATGCAAAATCCTCAGTTTGTGACAATGGCATATAAGCTTGGCTTTGCAATGATGTAGGATCCCGCTGTCTCAAGCATGATGCAAGCTCTCTCCAACCCTGCTAAAAAAGAGAAATTAGAGGCTCATCTTGCAAAGATCAAAGAAGATCTTGAGTTGAAATCTATTCTTGATGAAATCCAAACTAGTGGACCTTCTACGATGATGAGGTACTGGAATGATCCTGCAGTATTGGGCAAGTTGGGCAAAGCAATGGGCAACTTTTCATAGGAGGATGTAGCCACAGAACAAGATAGTCAATCTACTACTGAATCAAATCAAGCTTCCCTACATCAAGTTGCAAAAAGTGGCGATATCGAGAGGTTACGAAAACTACTTGCTGATGGGTCTGACAAGAATGAAAAGGATTCTGAAGGAAGAAGAGCTCTACACTTTGCATGTGGCTATGGAGATCTGAAGTGTGCTG
This sequence comes from Lygodium microphyllum, assembly GCF_053477565.2. Taxonomy (NCBI): domain Eukaryota; kingdom Viridiplantae; phylum Streptophyta; class Polypodiopsida; order Schizaeales; family Lygodiaceae; genus Lygodium; species Lygodium microphyllum. Next base: position 24,321,279 of record NC_141138.1, on the reverse strand, counting down.
AAGAACTATTAGAAGTAGGCTCTGATGTGGCTATTGTGGATAGCAAAAACAATGCAACAGTTCATTATGCTATTGGCTATGGAAGGCGTGAATGCATGGAGCTGATGCTAAAAAATAGAGCTATTGTGACCTTTGAGAACGAAGATGAAAAACACCAATTGATGTTGCCAAGTTGAATAAGCAAGATGGTATCCTAACGTTAATAGAGAAGGATGCATTTGTGTGATAGATGCTTATGTTTTTCCATTGAATTCGTAGTAGTTCTCTCTCTCTCTCTCTCTCTCCCCCACACACACTCAAGTCCATCCATGTTAATCATTGTTTTAAAACCAATTTGCTTCTAATCTCTTTCTTTCTACTCCATCAAGTGCCCTAGGATTGTGTTTTCAATATCCTTGTAAAAAGGGATTAGACATTGCCTGAGTATACTCGCAGTAAGACCTTCCCGTATTCAAAATGAGTTCTTTGAACCACGTTCAAACAATCAATATGAATGTAATGATGAGCCATGAGCCCAAGCCAAATAAATCCAACAAATCATGTATCCCAAAATATATGACATATATGTCAAAAGAGAGCTTGTCAAGTAAAGCAACCATAAAAGCATGAAGCAAAATGACAGTGTCAAGAAGACTAAAAGAAAATTACCATGCATCAACAAAAGGGACAAGGGGATGAAAACCAAGAGGTTGCCAAAGAAACAAGAAGAAGATAAAGAAAATTCCATTGCTAACAAACAAATAATTTTCCATAATGGATCTCCCTTAGTGGATCTTGTTTCCCAAAGTGGATTTTGTAGAAACCCTACCAAGATGTAAAGTTTCAAGCCTTAACTTGACTAGGCTGCCAAAGAGCTAGTCTCCCAGGCCATGTTTACATGTAGGGGGGCAAAAGCCATCAAGGGTAGAGACTCATCATTTGAGGGGGGTGTTGAAAATAGAAAATGATGCTTGCATGTACGCCCGTAGAGGCTGGATGTATGCCTAGAAGAGGCTGCCCATAAGAGGCTTTGTATGAGAGATAGACAAAGATGTATTCTCTAGAAAGAGAGGTCCTAAATCCCATAAGCACAGAGAGGAAAAATGGTACTATCTAAAAAGCTATAAAGGCATGTACTTGGACACTAATGTCTATGACATGGTGCAATCAGTTTGAGTCACTCAAGATTGTGTTTATGAGTCCAAGCTAATCTATCTTGGAACCTAATTCACTTGAGTTACAATTTTTCAATTTGATCATGTATTGTGTGTTCAATTTGTGTCCACCATAGCTCATCTAGTTCTAGGTCCATGATTCTCGATACTTGGGGACACGACATTTGAGTTTTCTTGTGTTAGCTTTGAGATATATCATATTTTGAAAATGATATTCCCAAGAGTGTTTTGGACCCCTTGCCAGCTGGTTATTGGGATAGAGACCAAAGAGCATGTTGACTCTAAGTAAAAAATATGGTCATAAGGGCAACTTGACCTATTTGCGACTAAAGTCCTAGTTGGGTTTTGAACTAAATCTTGGCTTCACTTATCATGCAGGATTTCATTTACCAAACTGGCCTTTGTAATTAAGCTTAACATTTCACATGCGCATCTTGAATCTACCCTTTTTAGATGCATCCCTTTTATTTGGTGCAACTAAGGCTATCCATGATGCCATGCAAATCTAGATGCAAGTCTTTCCTGAGTTGATGATATGATGCAAATCCCTATTCATGAAAAATTCCTTCTAGTGGACTTATGCAATTCATAAGGCATGACCTAAGTATTTAAGTGCGAGTGTGCATGAGTTTGTTGTAAATGTGAGTTAAATTCACTAGAATAATCTACGGGATGCAATTGACCTATACAGAATATTTATGTATACTAGCAATCTATGATGCATTTGCAAAAGTTTGAACCTAATACTTAGCTTAATTATTGCAACAACCAGTAGATGCTTAATCTATTTACGACAATTCATGGTTATTGTTAACCCTAAAACAAACAAGGTGGAAAAGCTGGAAAATCTAAAGGAGAAGACAAAGGCCAATGCAAAAGTGAAATGGAAGACGAAGGTGCGCCAAGAAAAATATGGAAACACAAGAAGTGCAGAAAAGTCCTAAATAAAGGAAAAAGGCGCACAAGAAAAAGCGCAAGTCAATACTTTTGTAAAAGAGTGCAAGCGCATCATGATTTAATTTAAAGAGCACCGGGCTCTCACCCGTGTAATTTGTGAAGGAAGATGGGCGGTAGGAAGGAAGCTAGGAAGATAGGAGGACAATGGGAAAAAGGGCTGGCCATGTAAAAAAGGGGATAAGGGGATGACCACCTAAAAGGGATTTAGGGTCTTGTATATAAAGCTAAAAAGTGAATGAGAAGCTCATTCTTGTGTGTGGCCAAAAGTGGCTCTCCTCTTCTTCTTCTTCTTCTTCTTCTTGTTCTTGCTTGCTTGAGCTTGTGCTTGAGGGAGGGAGTGTGAGAGTGTGAGGGAGTGAGTGTGTGAGGGTGAGGGACTGGGGAGGAGAAGCTCTCCATCTTCTCCTCTCTTCTTCTCTTCTCTTCTCTTCTCTTCTCTTGTCTTGCTCACGGAAATGGAGCTTGGAGTGTGGAGCTTGAGGATGGAGCTTTCTTGAAGCTTGAACTTGGATTGTGGATCTACCGAAGTGCGCAGGAGATGATGTAACTCGATCAACATGGAGGTAAGCTCACTACACTCATGGATAGGTAGCGCGTCGGCTATGTGAGAGGTAGCCATTAGTGCTCGGCTTGGAATGCTTGAAGCAATAAGTGGTGAGTGGGTCTTGGCGGTTGAGCGAGAGGTCCCACATTTTGGTTCTGTTGCCGGGACCAACATATTCAAACCTTGAGCACTTGTGCGCTTCGAATTGAGCATTGAAGTAGGGTTTTCCCCGAACCAGTACTTGAGATAGATAGGTAGGAAGTGAGGGAGTTTGAAGAGGGATTCGATCTCCTTAGCAAGTAGGTTTTTGGTTTTTTGGATTTGGGAAAGCATGATGGAGTACTGTAGGTATTTCCCTTATGATTTTTTCTTGCATTTAGGAAGGATAGGAGCAAAGTATTGGAGCACACAGAGTAGGATTTTTTGTTGCTGTATAACAGGCTAAAATAGGGAAAAGAAGGGCAAAAAATAAAAGTTTGGGTTAAATATTAGTAAAGGAAGCTAGGCTAAGGTAAGTACAGGCCTGGGCAGGGTGGGTGATAAGGAGCCAAGAGTGGCAAGAAAGTCCACACTTCGCATTGTAGGGTTTTAGAAGAGCTTGAGAGAGGGAGAGAGCTTCATTGCATGGACCTGCTTCGATCTTGTCATCTAGGAGCTATTTGCCCAGCACAGGTAATTCCACACCTTCCCCTACATGAGTAGCTTGGATTTGGAGGTGCTCAACAGGTAGGAAGGCCTCGATTGCTTGACACGACGAATTCTTGGAAGTCCGATGAAAAAACGCATCGCGCTCGGCCCGTTTGAGTGAGGATGTTTCAAGGCCGAGTCTCAGAATCGGCCCTTAGACCACTCGGCCATTCGGCCCTCGGACCGCTCAATCCATTTGGCCCTTTAGTATTCAGCCCTTGGCCAACTACACTCAGACACCTTTCACTTGGCCCGTCCGAGTGAAGCATTGGGACCACTTGATACTCAGCCCAACCTGACTCAACCCTCAGTCCACTTGACCACTTGGCCCTCGCACACCTACACTCGGACTGGCTGAATTTGACATTTGGACCAGTTACATACCCGAACAAAGACAACCAGGGACCCTAGAACCTCAATGGGCCAATCTAGCCAACAAGAGCAAGAAGGCCACACTGCAAAAACACTTATGTGTTGCATTCAGATTGCATCTAGTCAAAGCGGAAAGCAACAACATCAAGCTATAACTACAAGGATGACTAGATATGATAGTCTTGAAGATAGATGCATCTTGAATGGCATTGCACAGACGACCCAAGATATCAGTAGAGAAACCAAATCTAGCTGTGTAGTTGTGGACTCAAGGGCATGCATCAGGAGGCTTAAATTTACAAAGGCAAGACCCGAAAGATGAAGACATAGTGCCGCTTGCTTATCTTAGGGTCAAACTCACTGCAAAAAGAGAGCATACTATCGATGCTTTTATCAATGAAGGGACAGATTTTAATATCTTGACCTATGAAGCATGGACTCTGCTAGGCTAACTAGAGCTCACACCGACTAGTGCAACTATTAGTCCATACGGGGGACACAAGCACTCATAGGAAAGTGCAAAATCCTTGTAACTATTGAAACTGAAAGCTTGCTTGTCCTATTTCATGTTCCTTCAAATAGTGCTAGTTGTGAAAAGGAAACCCTCCTTGGATGACCCTTCAAAAGGGCAATCAAGTGTGAGGCCGACTATGTCGCACAGAGGATACACTTGACGCTATACCGGGTGTGAGGATAATCACAACCTTTAGTAAGGGTGACCTCATCAAACCTCGAGGGAAAGACAATGAACATTCCAACATGCCAAGCAAGCCTAGTGATGAGAGCAAGGACTTGTTGAAAGAGTTGCTACAAGCGCATGTTGAACAGAGAGAACCAGTGAGTGAGGCCAGGCTCGAAATAAGAAGGTCAAGAGACAATGCCAAGGGTAGGCTTTAGACTTACAAACATCATAGAAGACCATGAAAGAAGCCCAAACCTTATAGACAAAGGCACCGATGGAGATCTAGCACAACAATGTGATGGATATCCAAAGTGTTGCTATGTGGTCAAGGGTATTACGTAGGTAACTGATGGATGTGGGTACCAAAAACTCCTGCTAAATCACCTCTATCAGCTCTGAAGGACAGATTGCATCAAAAGCAAAGAAGCGCAGGAGGAAATCTAAGAGAAAATCCAGGTCTCGGGGCAAGAAACCAAACATGAGTATTAGAAAGGAAGAGCTTAGCATGCTTAATAAGCAGATATCATATGTAACCATTGAGCGTGCACAAAGACCACTAGTGCTCAAGAAGCTTTTGACTTCCCAAGAGGATCATGAGCACCACAGGCACAACACTACTCATAAAAAGGCTAATTGCTCAACAAAGTAAATGGCACAATTGTCTAACAGCCGTGAGCAAATCTTTTAGCCAGTGCCAAGTCCAACTAAGAGTCCTAGATCTCCTACACCCTCTTTCCCTAAATGGACACATGAAGCACAACAACAACCGTCAAGTGCAGCTACTCAATCCCAACCTCTATCTCCATCTAAGCTTCCAGATGTCCAAGAGGTGGGACATGACACCACTCGTAGCTCTCAGCCCAACGATATGCGTGTGCAACCTAATGTGACTAGATCAATTGATGCTTGATCTACACAAGTGAAAGCTCAAAGGGCAACAAAAGACATGACCACTTCCGATCGGCCTAAGGACTTGACAAAGCAATCCACCAATAGTAGCCAGTCCACTGAACTAGTTGCTACTACTTCCAATCAAAGATCATAGTAGTCACAACCCTTGCCCGTGACAATGCCCCTTGCGGAATGTGTCCTTAGCCATTTACTTGTGGAGGAGGTGTCGCAACCAACATCCTTGATAACTCCAACACTTCCAAAGCACCTAAAGCCTAGGATTGAGAAGCTAAACATAGGGGAATTAGTTGAAGAGCTAGACTCTCCAAAAAGAGAGGTAGTTGTACCCTCACAACCTAGCAGGGCTGTTCAGCAGGCCGCAACTATGTCCCATGAGGACACACTAGAGAAAGAGAATGCTAAGGCCCAACCAAGTACATCAACGATTGACCTAGTTCAAGGTCCCGAGTCTTCCAGGGATACACCCCCTCCATCTGACCTTAGGCATTTTATTTGCAGGCCTGTTTCTTTTTCAACCATAGCTTTAAGAGTTTTGAAATGCCCAAACACTTCACTTTTCTTTTTCGTAAAATACACCCAAACTTTTCAGCTATAGTCATCAATAAAAGTGATAAAATAATGATAGCCTCCAATAGATGCAGCTTTAGTAGTCCACACATCAGAGTGGATTAATTCCAATGGCTTCTTACTCTCTTGAACATGTCTAGGAAATGGTTTCCTTGCCTATTTTCCAAATTGACAGGCTTCACATACCTTATGCATTTCTGCAACCTTGAATTTAGGCAATCCTACAACAATATTTTGGGCCTGCATTGATTTAAGTCGATGTACATTAACATGACCAATGCGTTTATGCCAGATATCAATATCTGCAAAACTACATCGGTCCCATGTGCAAACATTGCTGCACTCAATTCAGGCATGTCTGCATCCAACGTAAACATTCTACCCTTCTTCTTTCCTTTTGCTATCAAGCGACCTTTATTTTTCATATCCTCAACAAAGCATCCATGAGGATTAAATCTGACCTGCAAGCCCTGCTCAACCATTTGACTAACAGAAACCAGATTCTTGGTGATATTCGGGACATGAAATACATCTGACAGGTATTTCTTTTTCCCATCCTGCATAGACAAATGAATTTTTCCAATTAGATATCGAGCTCCACTCGTGATACGCCAGGGTGACCGTTGTGTATTTATGTCACCGACTTGTCAGTTGCAGACGCGGTTGGTACACCACCCATGAATAATAGCTACATGATAGCTATCCTTATCTACTCTAGTTCGTGGCTCAGTTAGTATGCCACCTTAGTTAGTTGAGTTTGGTTTGAGACCCATATATAGGGTTCTTCTATTTCTTTGTATGAGAGTTCTTTTGGCTTACACAACTAAGAAGAGAAAATCTGTTTTCAGCCTCCACCCTTGTGTGTATTCCCCCATTGTGCAAGCAAGAAAGCTACAAGTGAGACTCCTTCCTTCTCTCCCACAATCTTGACATGGTATCAGAGCCTTGTTCGTGGTAAGGAGCTCAAGAAAGCAAGCCAAGCTCGCGGTGGTCTGGTAAGAGGAGCAGTGTTGCTTTCATTTTCTGTTTTGGGAGCAGATCTTTGCAGGTAGCACAGCTGGAAATTGCAAGAGTGCATTGTCTCAGGTTGAGACGCCCTTCGCGGTGAAGCAAGAGGGCAGTATATGCTGCGGGAGAAGGCTTTAGCCCTTGGCGACCTTGTTTTATTGATTTGAGGCCATTTCGGGGCCTGTTTTGGAGGCGGAAGTTTTCTGCACGCACTCAGGAAAAGGCTCAGTTTTATGCTGTGCAGCCACTATTCTACAGGTCGGTGAAAAGTTACTGTAGAAATTGCATCGTATGCTTGTGCGCAGAGACATTGGGAATTTCAGAATCATCCTTGGTTCCTGTTTATAAAGTTTTAAAGCTTAGTCTAATTTGAAGCTTTATAAAAGCTTCAAAACGTTGATCAACGAGGACGTCAGGACCTTCAGCAAAATCGTCACTAGGAAGTGACTGTGTGGTCAAATACCACTTTCGCCAGTTTTGCAGATTTGCCCTTGTGAGGGTGAAGCTGTGCTTTTTGCAGTGACAGAATTTTTTGCAGTATTCTGTAATGGCGTCTGACTCTCTTTCACAGATTGTCACTGAAAAGCTTGACAAGAACAATTTCCAGGCATGGAAGTTTAGAATGACGAATTTCCTTATGGGAAAAGGATATTGGGAATTTGTTGCAGGAAATGAAGAAGAACCACTTCTTCCTAATGTTCCCAATCAACAGCAAATGCAGGCATTCAAAGCATGGCATGAGAGAGCCAGGAAAGTTATGTACTGGCTGTCTATCAGCATTTTAGACTCTATGATTGTGCATATTTAGGATGCAAGTACGCCAAAGGAGGCATGGGATACTTTGTCAAAAATGTATAGCACAAATACTCAAGCCAGGAAAATGCAGCTCAAGCAAGAGTTGCATAATGTGCAAAGAGAAAATATGAGCATCAATGACTACCACATGAAGGTGAAGAAGATTGTAGATGCACTTGCTTCCATTGGGTCGCCAGTGGAAGATGATGATTTAGTTTCTATGACCTTGAATGGTCTAGGAAAGGATTATGCACAGTTTCGGACATCCATTTCCATCCGTGAAAGATTTCCTGATTTTGAGGAGTTGATTGCTCTTCTAATTTCTGAGGAGCAGAGAAATGGTGGTGTATCTTCTTCAGGAGGAACTTCAAAAGAAGCTGTCTTCTACTCAAATGTTGGAAGAGGTAGAGGCAGAGGTAGAGGAGGCCGATTTGGAGGCCGTGGTAGAAATCAGAATATGCAACAAACTCAAGAAAACCAGTCCTATGGAGGAGGACATGGTAATCTAGAGGCAGGGGGAGCCAGAGAGGTCGTGGTGGATGGCAAAGAGGCCAAAATGCAAACAGTAATGTTGAATGCTACTATTGTGGTAAAATGGGTTATATGGCTAAAGACTGCTATAAAAAGCAGAATGATATCATGAATGGAAAACTGCAACAAGGGAATTATGCATCTTCTAGTAGACAGGGTGATGACAGAAATGAGCATTTGTTTATGGTGCAGCACATGAACAATTCTGTGACAAGTGCAGAAGAAAGCAATGATGTATGGTATGTTGACTCAGGTGCATCAAACCACATGACAGGTCATGCAGAATGGATGGAGGATGCAAGAAAAATGGAAAAACAAGGATTTGTGGAGACTAGTGATGATACTGCACATCCTATTGTGCAGATTGAAAAAATTCATTTGTCTATGCAGGTTGGGAAAAAGAAATACCTGTCCGATGTATTTCATGTCCCGAATATCACCAAGAATCTGGTTTCTGTTGGTCAAATGGTTGAGCAGGGCTTGCAGGTCAGATTTAATCCTCATGGATGCTTTGTTGAGGATATGAAAAATAAAGGTCGCTTGCTAGCAAAAGGAAAGAAGAAGGGCAGAATGTTTACGTTCGATGCAGACATGCCTGAATTGAGTGCAGCAATGTTTGCACATGGGACCGGTGTAGTTGCAGATATTGATATCTGGCATAAACGCATTGGTCATGTTAATGTACATCGACTTAAATCAATGCAGGCCCAAAATATTGTTGTAGGATTGCCTAAATTCAAGGTTGCAGAAATGCATAAGGTATGTGAAGCCTACCAATTTGGAAAACAGGCAAGGAAACCATTTCCTAGACATGTTCAAGTGAGTGAGAAGCCATTGGAATTAATCCACTCTGATGTGTGGACTACTAAAGCTGCATCTCTTGGAGGCTGTCATTATTTTGTCACTTTTATTGATGACTATAGCAGAAAAGTTTGGGTGTATTTTATGAAAAAGAAAAGTGAAGTTTTTGGGCATTTCAAAACTCTTAAAGCTATGGTTGAAAAAGAAACAGGCCTGCAGATAAAATGCCTAAGGTCAGATGGAGGGGGAGAGTACCTCTCAAATGAGTTTGCAAGGTTCTTGCAGGAGCATGGCATAAAGCAGCAATATTCATGCAGTCATACCCCACAGCAAAATGGAATTGTAGAAAGAAAAAATAGACATATTGGAGAGGTGTCTCGTGCCATGCTCAATGAAAAAGACCTGCCAGATTTTTATTGGGCTGAAGCAGTTGCTACAGCAGTCTACATAATGAACAGGACTCCCACTGCAGCAATACATGGAATGACTCCAGAGGAGAGGTATACTGGTAGGAAACCAGATATTTCTCATTTGAAAATTTTTGGTTGCATTGCCTATGTACATGTGCCAGATGAGTTGAGATCCAAGTTGGATCCAAAAGCTGAGAAGTGCATCTTTATTGGTTACTCTCTGTAGCAAAAAGGGTATAGATGCTATAACCCTTCTACTCGTAAGTTTACAGTGAGCAGAGATGTTGTTTTTGATGAGATGAGTAGCTGGTATAAACCAGTAAATGTGATTGATGATGTAGATGCACAAAATGGTAATGCTGCACAGAATTCACAACAGCAGTCACAAAATATTAGTGGACCTGGAGCGTCCTCTAGTAGTGGTTCACATTCTTCACCATGGACAGGCAGATTGAGATCAGGAGAATCTTCTCAAAGCAATACAGATAGTGGTATGCATGTATCACGAAAAGGAAAAGAGAAGGTTGATCAGCCCATGTTTGATGTGAATGCAAGTCACTCTTATGTGGATGGTGAATCCAGTGGCTCAGAACAGAGCATTGATGATGAGTTGGGTATTCCTTCTATTGTTACACCTGGAGTAAGGAAGATCAGGGATGTTTTGAGAGCACCCGGAAGTGAGCCTACTTTGCGCAGGTCTACAGAGCTAGGTATCCTATCGATAGGCTGAAATATAATGGATTTACAGCCATTCACTATGCTTATATAGTCAAACTGATACAGGAACCAGAACCCACTTCTTTTGAGCAAGCCATGGGAAAAGAAAAATGGGAGAAATCCATGGATGAAGAAATGGATGCCTTAGAAGCAAATGCTACATGGGAATTGGTACCTTTGCCTAAAGGTAAGAATGCAATTGGCTGTAAGTGGTTTATAAGGTGAAGCACAATGCAGATGGTTCTGTGAACAGATACAAGGCAAGATTAGTAGTCAAGGGGTATGCACAAACATATGGCATTGACTATGAAGAAACATTCAGTCCGGTTGCAAGGATGGCAACAGTAAGAGCAGTGATTGCTATGGCTGCATCAAAGGGATGGTCTTTACATCAGATGGATGTAAAGAATGCCTTCTTGCATGGTGATTTGCAAGAAGAGGTCTATATGGAGCAGCCACCAGATTATGTGCATGATGTTCATCCTGAGTTTGTTTGCAGGTTGAAGAAAGCTTTGTATGGCTTGAAGCAAGCACCTAGAGCATGGTCTGACAAGATAGGACAGTATCTTGTCACTATTAGCTTTCAGATTTCCAAGGCAGATTTCTCACTTTATGTGAGAAAAACAGAGAAAGGTATTATGCTACTTGTCATTTATGTTGATGATTTGATTATGACAGGTGATAGTGATGAAGATATCCTTCATGTGAAAATGCTATTGAAGCAGAAGTTTGAGATGAAGGATTTGGGAGAGCTGCGTTATTTCTTGGGCATTGAGGTGATTAGATCACCAAGTGGGATACAGCTCTTGCAGAGGCAGTATGGATTGGACATGCTGTCCAAATATGGAATGATAGGCTGTAAGCCTATTTCAATTCCTTTGGAGCAGAATGTGAAGCTGAGCGCAGATGCAGGTGAGCTTTTGGAAGACCCTACTATGTACAGACGCATAGTAGTAAGCTTGATTTATATGACTATTACCAAGCCAGATTTGAGCTATGCTGTTGGATTGGTAAGTCAGTTTATACAGGCTCCAAGGAAACCGCATTTGGATGCGGCTAGACGCATACTGAGATATGTGAAGTCCACATTGCAGTATGGACTATTTTATGAGACTGGGGTTCAGATACAGTTGCATGGATACACTGATGCTGATTGGGCTGGTAGCATATCTGATAGACGTTCTACCAGTGGATATGTGTTCTCTTTTGGGAGTGCTGCAGTCACTTGGAGCAGCAAGAAACAGCCTACAGTTGCCTTGTCGAGCACAGAGGCTGAGTACAGGGGTGCAGCAATGGCTGCATATGAGGTAGCTTGGTTGCATAAGCTACTTTATGATATGCATCAGTCTACAGATGGGCCAGTTGTCATTTATTGTGACAACATGAGTAGTATACACTTGGAAAATAACCCAGTCTATCATGCTAGAACAAAGCACATTGAGGTGCATTATCACTATGTGCGGGAGAGGGTTTTACTAGGTCTTATTGATCTAGTTTATGTCAGCACATAGGATCAGGTAGCTGACATATTTACGAAGGCATTGGGCACAGAGAAGTTGCGCAAGTTCAGAGACCTGCTTGGTGTGCAGGAATTGGGATTGAGCTCGAGGGGGAGTGTTGAGATATCGAGCTCCACTCGTGATACGCCAGGGTGACCGTTGTGTATTTATGTCACCGACTTGTCAGTTGCAGACGCAGTTGGTATACCGCCCATGAATAATAGCTACATGATAGCTATCCTTATCTACTCTAGTTCGTGGCTCAGTTAGTATGCCACCTTAGTTAGTTGAGTTTGGTTTGAGACCCATATATAGGGTTCTTCTATTTCTTTGTATGAGAGTTCTTTTGGCTTACACAACTAAGAAGAGAAAAACTGTTTTCAGCCTCCACCCTTGTGTGTATTCCCCCATTGTGCAAGCAAGAAAGCTACAAGTGAGACTCCTTCCTTCTCTCCCACAATCTTGACAGGGGGAGAGTACCTCTCAAATGAGTTTGCAAGGTTCCTGCAGGAGCATGGCATAAAGTAGCAATATTCATGCAGTCATACCCCACAACAAAATGGAATTGCAGAAAGGAAAAACATGCATATTGGAGAGGTATCTCGTGCCATGCTCAACGAAAAAGACTTGCCAAATTTTTACTGGGCTGAGGCAGTTGCTACATCAGTCTACATAATGAGCAGGACTCCCACTGCAGCAATACATGGCATGACTCCAGAGGAGAGGTATACTGGTAGGAAACCAGATATTTCTCATTTGAAAATTTTTGGTTGCATTGCCTATGTTCATGTGCCAGATGAGTTGAGATCCAAGTTGGATCCAAAAGCTGAGAAGTGCATCTTTATTGGTTATTCTCTGCAGAGCAGAAAGGGTATAGATGCTATAACCCTTCTACTCGTAAGTTTACAGTGAGCAAAGATGTTGTTTTTGATGAGGTGAGTAGCTGGTATAAACCAGTAAATATGATTGATAATGTAGATGCACAAAATGGTAATGCTGCCAAGGGGGAGTTTGCTGAGTCAAAATCTGCTGCGTCAATGGCTCCTAAGCAAAAGTCGAGAGGAGCGCACGCGGGAGCTTCCACCCAAAGTACGAGAGTGGATAACACACCGATTGCGAATGCCCAGGTTCCAAGAAATATTTTTGCATGGAAAGGATGCATAAAGCATGTTTAATTCTCATAGGGATGCTTTAAATGCATTTACTCATTCGATTTACAAAGTTTAGTGGCATGTCAAGTACTTGCATTTACTTGCACTTCTGTGGTCAAGAGTAGTTGCATTTTTGAACGTATGATGCATAAGTTAAAAGATGAATTTATGCAAAGGCGTCCTTGTTGCATCTCGCAAAGGATAGGGCATATAACACATAACGCATTTATATAATAAATTTTTGGTTGTGTCTCGTGATTAAGGTAATCGTAGACAGACATTAAATGATGTCTAAATTGTTGCAATGAAAGGAAAAGATTTATGAACTTTGATATTATGCATTTCGCATGCGATGGTAGTTACATTCTAGATTGGGTTAAGTGCTAAAGGAAGGATTAAATCAACGATGGATTCATGGCTTCTGATCATAAAAGAATGATACACCCATGCATGGAGTTCTTTTATCAAAGTTTGAATTTGGGAAAGGATGCATCTTCATTAAAATACTAAAGCTTTGAATTTGATGCATCGACGTAGGGTTTATAAGAGTTAGCTTTGAATGTTAATCATTATAGTATAGGGCAAGGAAAAGAAAGATCTCTGTAGATCCTTTAGTAGTTGCATAAAGGCAAAAGGTCTATGGTTTTGAAATTGCATATTCGCATGGAATGATACATCTTGCAGTTACTTCCATATTTTAAGGAAAGTCTTGCGAACTCTAGAAGAAAGCATTTGCATCTTTAGAGGAAAGATAATTTTTAATCATGGGTTGGTTAGATCAACTAAGTAATTTGTGTATAAATGAGTAGCCTACTTGAAATTCATAAAGGTGTGATTAGTTAGCATATGACGGTCATCTCAATGTGCTAGGTAGGGTTAAGCTATGATAAAATTCTGCCTAGTATCACACTTGGGATGCTGATTTAAGACTTCCGATCTCAAATGTCCTACCCATATTTACGAAATGTTAGGATTATTTAAACACTGTGCAAGAACGATCTAGGGTTCTCACCGTAAGGATAAATTGACCAAATACTAGACCTTCGCATGAATTTAGGAACCCTAGGGCCAAAACGTTATCAGCCTAGTAGGGTTAGTGTTGGATTGGGTCAAGAGGGCTCCCAAGCCCTTATCTTGATCAAAGGTATTCTTGATCAAGAAAGACAGTACAAAGGAAGATATAATCCCACAAGTCAGATACTGACACCTATCTCGTGCTACAAGGTGCTACATCGTATGCTCTTGCGTCTAAATTACAAAATAGTATTGCTACTCCTTAGATCAAGTTTGGCGAGTTCTAATTGCAAGTTAAATTTCCTAGGAATTGAGTAGGTGTCCTGCTTTAACACTCTTCCTTGAAGACTGACTCGTCAAGCCAAGGTAGCAATGAATTGCCAAGAAAGCAATTGACCAACCTAGTTAGGGTGATGAGGTTGCCCAGGATTTATTGTCTATAATTTAAGGATACCTAAGGTAGTGACAATTTGGGTCAACAGGGTATAAACCCTAACCTAAGGAAAAAGGGGTAAACAAGCAACTCAGCTTATGAAACCCTTGGGATCTTGCAAGGTCACGATTGATCCAGGATTGAATGCTAGAAGTATTCGAGGAGAATGAATTACACCTTACCAGTTGGCCGTACGAACGACCACTGGAATGCTCGTGATTGTACACTTAGGAGCACTGCTTGTACTTCATTGCTCAAGGAAGTAATGCTTAAAAAATGACTAATGCTTCAGGTTAAAAGCCTAGAGGGAGAGTTAGTATCAGTTACCTCCGACGACTGTCTGCCTGACCCAATCCAAGGGGGTTGTTAGACGCACCCGGTATGTGGACCAAACCCACCGCGAGAGGTCTCTCCGTGGGTGCTACTTGGAGCAGGAGGACGCTTGGGTGCCAGGGGAGGCTCTGGCCGTAAATCCCTTGTCTCCGGATCCTGTACAAGAGGCTGATGAGATGGGATCTCGAGGCTCGCATACTAGTCAACGGGCGGAACTTGGAATAACCATCCCTGAGGATTGCTGGAATAGCCTTCGAGCAGGTTATTTGATGTATTCCAAAGACTGATAAATAAAGAGAAAATGTTGAAAAGGAACTTGCTTGACATTGTTTTTCTATGTCAGTGCCTAAGTTACATGAAGAAACCAGTGATTAATTGGTTAATTAAGGAAGCTATTTTTTCTTGTCAAACTAAATGTGGTAGGTAATTAGATAACTAAAGCAACCAGAGGAAAGTGCAGTGGATATGACCGTGGGGCCGTCCTACGAAAGGGTGGTCCCAGTTGGTCGAAAACTTTTCTCAAGGAATTGACAGCGAGGTAACAATGACCTAGAATCATTAGAGCTAGAGTCCCGATTTATGCTGTTTTAGGGGAACGGAATGGGACTATGCCTTACAAGCAGAGAGGTTGAGCTTCGCATCCCTCTCGTTTCCCATTCTCCTTGAACCAAGTGCAGTATAAATCCGCTTCGACCCTGATGTTCTACGCAAAGTGGTTCATCTGGGGGCTCGACGCTAGTTACCTCCTAGGAACTTGACGATTAGGAAAACCTTGATTCAGGTCGGTCCTAAGTGGGAATGGCCGGAATGTTTCCGCTTCATGGTAGAATCGGGAAGACCTAGATCGCAAACCTCGTGACATTCCTTGTGAGTGTTGGGTGGCACTTTCTAGACTCTCTTCCTGATGGGCTGCTAAGACGTGTTCTACAAGTGGACAAGGGGACACGTTACAAAAAGTCGCAACTACGAAAGGAGGATCAAGCAAAGATGCCACCATCAATACGAATGGGTTATCGGGTGTAAATGCTAATTCGACACTCCAAAACTAGGTACTGCTAGCGTACCTAGTACATTGAACCGAATATTTAAGCATGGAGATCATTAGGAATAAGTCATACTTCGCATCGCGTAACCAACATAACTCAAAAAGTAGTTGAAAAGGCTAAATTAACAAGAATTGCCACAAATAGATTGAGCATCTACGAGTTGTTGCAGTAATTAAGCCAAGTATTAGGTTCGAACATTTGCAAATGCATCATAGATTGCTGGTGTACATAAATATTTCGTATAGGTCAATTGCATCCTTCATGTAGACCATTGGAGTGAATTAACTCGCATTTACAAAGAACTCGTGTACACTTGCACTTAAGTACTTAGGTCACGCCTTATGAATTGCATAAATGCACTAGAAGGAATTTTCATGAATGGGAATCCTGCATTGTATCATCAACTCAGGAAAAGGCTTGCATCTAGATTTGCATAGCATCATGGACAGCTTCAGTTGCACCACATAATAGGACACATCTAAAAAGGTAGATTTAAGATGCGCATGTGAAATGGTGAGCCTAATTGTAAGAGCTAGTTTGGTAAATGAAATCTTACATGATAAGTGAGGCTAGAATTTAATTCGACTCAGAATGTAATTGTAAATAGGTCAAATTGTCATTACAACCATATTGTGACTTAGAGTCAACATGCTCTTTAGTCTCTATCCCAATAACTAGCTGCGATGAGTCCAAAACACTGTTAGGTATATCATTTTCAAAATATGATACATCTCGAAGCTAACACAAGAAAACTCAAATGTCGTATCCACAAGAAGAACAACCATTCACCACATTACATTCGATGCTCGCAACTATTTAAGGATTATAAATGGGCTTAGTTTACGCTTGACTTGCGAGAGGATTGAACAAAAGTTCCTACTATCTTGAGGGAAGGAAACCCTAGGGTAAACTTAGAACCCCAAAAAATTCTAAAGTGGGAAAATGGTTAACCAACTGACCAATTGAAATCCTAGACTAGGACCTTAAGACTGGGAAAATGGTTACCAACTGACCAATTGAAATCCTAGACTAGGACCTTAAGATAAGAATTAGAGGTTAGTAACTTAGGGAAGCTACCATATGAAACTATAGCGTAATTGCTCACCCCTATTACATAGGAATGAGGCAAAAAAGAGAGTATTCTCTATCCCTAATAAGATAATGGAAAATGACGCCAAGGCAAGAAAGATCCAAGAAGGGCAACACTAGGCGTTCAAAAATGGGAACTCCACCTTACTAGACGTCCTAAGCACTCACCTTCATTGTTGTTTGTGCTTGTAAATCTAGAATCACTATCTGTGAAAGGAATGTATGATCCAAGCTCACAAAAGAAATTTGAAGAATGAATCAGGTTGAATTCACAGAGGGCACACCAAGCCATCCCTATAGTTGGCCGCCAACCCTATCCAAGGGGGTTCTAAATAACCGTGATAGGAACGTGGACCGAACCCGCCACGAGAGGTCTCTCGGTGGGTTAGTTTGAACGCAGAAGGACACTTGGATGCCAAGGGGGGATCTAGCTATAAATTCTTTGCCTCCAGGTCCTACTTAAATGATATACATGACTCAAGATGGATTCTCAAGGCCCTTTTACTAGTGCAAGGGCAGAAACTTGGAAGAAATAAGATGCATCCTCATGGATTGCGGAAACATCCTTTTTGGACAAGATTTGTATCTCAGTTAAAATGGTAATATAAATTTTTCTTCCAAGGAGATTTTTTGAGCTATTTTCATGTTAGTGCCTTAAGTTACATGAACAAATCTTGTTCCCTAAAAAGGCTTAATTAAGGAAGTTGATTTTAAATGTCACACATAAATGTGATAGGACCTATTTAGATAACTAAAGAATTCCTATTGAGGAATGTGGGTAGACGAAACCCCCAACGGGTCCTCCTACGGAAGGGTGGTCCTAGAAGACTGGGAGGCTTCTCACAAAGTTTTATGGTCGCACAATCTTTAGGTAATAGTAAGTTAGAACCCGATTCATGCCATTTTAGGGGACTAGAATGGGACTATGCCCTATGGGCAGAGAGGTTGAGCGCCGCATTCCTCTCATTTCCCATTCTCTTTGAACCAAGTGCAGCATGGGGCTGCTTTGACTTGGGTATCTCTATATAAAGTAGGATGCCCAGGATTTGTTGCTAGAATACTATTAGGAGACCTTGGCAAGAAGCAACTCAGGTTTCAGGTTTGTTGAGATATCGAGCTCCACTCGTGATATGCCAGGGTGACCGGTGTGCATTTATGTCACCGACGTGTCAGTTGCAGATGCGGTTGGTACACCGCTCATGAATAATAGCTAGATGACAGCTATCCTTATCTACTCTAGTTCGTGGCTCAGTTAGTATGCCACCTTAGTTAGTTGAGTTTGGTTTGAGACCCATATATAGGGTTCTTCTATTTCTTTGTACTAGAGTTCTTTTGGCTTACACAACTAAGAAGAGAAAACTGTTTTCAGCCTCCACCTTTGTGTGTATTCCCCCATTGTACAAGCAAGAAAGCTACAAGTGAGACTCCTTCCTTCTCTCCCACAATCTTGACATGGTATCAGAGCCTTGTTCGTGGTAAGGAGCTCAAGAAAGCAAGCCAAGCTTGTGGTGTTCTGGTAAGAGGAGCAGTGTTGCTTTCATTTTCTGTTTTGGGAGCAGATCTCTGCAGGTAACACAGTCGGAAAGTGCAGGAGTGCATTGTCTCAGGTTGATACGCCCTTCGCGGTGAAGCAAGAGGGCTGTTTTGGAGGCGGAAGTTTTCTGCACGCACTCAGGAAAAGGCCCAGTTTTATGCTGTGCAGCCACTGTTCTACAAGTCGGTGAAAAGTTATTGTAGAAATTGCATCGTATGCTTGTGCACAGAGACATTGGGAGTTACAGAATCATCCCTGTTGCCTGTTGATGCAAAATCGTCACTAGGAAGTGACTGTGTGGTCAAATACCACTTTCATCAGTTTTGCAGATTTGCCTTTGTGAGGCTGAAGCTGTGTTGTTTGCAGTGATAGAATTTTTTGCAGTGTTCTGTAATGGCGTCTGATTCTCTCTCACAGATTGTCACTGAAAAGCTTGATAAGAACAACTTCCAAGCATGGAAGTTTAGAATGCGAATTTCCTTATGGGAAAAGGATATTGGGAATTTGTTGCAGGAAATGAAGAAGAACCAATTCTTCCTAATGTTCCCAATCAACAGCAAATGCAGGCATTTAAAGCATGGCATGAGAGAGCCAGGAAAGTTATGTACTGGCTGTCTATCAACATTTCAGACTCTATGATTGTGCATATTCAAGATGCAAGTACGCCAAAGGAGGCATGGGATACTTTGTCAAAAATGTATAGCACAAATACGCAAGCCAGGAAAATGCAGCTCAAGCAAGAGTTGCACAATGTGCAAAGAGAAAGTATGAGCATCAATGACTACCACATGAAGGTGAAGAAGATTGCAGATGCACTTGCTTCCATTGGGTCGCCAGTGGATGGAGCCCCAAGAGGAACACCAAGGAAAAGGGAATTCTCTTGCAAGAAAATCTATCTTGTAACATCAACAAGCTTGTTTATCATGTTTCATATGATCACAATGAAGAAAAGAACACCAGGCACAACAAATCTTCATACAGCATCATGTAGACCTCCCACGGATTTAATAGAATCAACCATATTCTTCAATATCTTCATAAAATCCATCAATAGCACAAAGAAAGCAAAGGAATACACCATCCTTGAATGGAAATACATCACATAGTATTCATCTTCAATATCTCCATAGTCTTCTCTCTCAATCTCTCATATACAATCACTCTGTTTCAGTAGAATTGGCTATCTCTGATATTCTCTCTCTCTCTCCATCAATAATACATCATATCCTCACTACAATCTCTCAAAATCACACTCAGTAATCCCTCTTAGGTCGTGGATACCCCTCCCAAGAGGTATGTCTGATATGAAGAGTCACCAGAGCCACTACAGTGTCCTTTCATAGCTCACTACTGTCACTTCACTCTAGTCTTCTCTTGAGTCTTCAGCAGCTACTTCTTTCACTTCTTTCAGCTCTTTTGCACTTGTATTCACCTCTTTCCAAGGCTAGAAAACTTTCCCAAGCTACACTCTCATCCATCAGAACACATACAGAAGCATACAGAACAGTCACAGAACAGTACCAGAACAGCTACAGTACAGAACAGAACAGAACAGAACAGAAAACAGAGCAGAAACAGAAGCTCTACAGAAGACCTACAGAAGGTTACAGAAGGTCATCAAAACCACATAACTTATTCTCAAACCATTCCAAACTCTCACAAACCATTCAATAAACTTTCACAATATCTCAATCTTCATCAATCAATACTCCATCCCTCCTTACAGAAGACAGTCAGAACAAAACATAGCAAAACAGAGCAAAACAGAAGGTATACAGAACCAATCAGAACTTATCAGAACATCACAAACCACCAATAAACATCATGATCTTCCAAAACCCAATCAATATCATCCAAAACACTCTCAAACCACTTCCAAATCAATCAATCATCTCATCAAATCAACCATTCAGCTCTAAAAAACAACAAAAATCAGCCAAAAAAACAAGTCATTTCAACACTCAACATATCCCCACACTTAATCAGGAAGCGTCCTCGCGACCCAGGAAAAAGGGAATACAAGTGCATTTAAAATCGCAACTTTGATCTTCAATATCGTTTCACAAAGAATCCATCCACCACGACCCCAACTTATAACATGTTTCTGATATAAAAATACAGAAAACCCTTTATACATGAACACTTCTTATCAAACTAAAAATCACAACAAATTTTGTAAAGGATATAAGAGTTTTCTTCTTCTTCATCAGCATCAACTTCAATTCTCCATCCACAACTCCATCACCACAAGTCTCCAATAATGTAGCTCGTACACGAAATCCAATCCAATAGGAAACCACCACGTTCGTATGACATAAATGAACTCACAACACAAACACTAATACACAACACAACCATCTGAATGACTCCTCCAAAAAGAGAGATTTATCATTAAAAAGCATCCACCATACATTGGAAAGGTATCAATGAAGATGATCCCTCTTAAAAGATTGATGTTGTCGGAAACGATCCATAGACAAGGATTCATCTACAAAGGTTTTGGGAGGATTTTGAAAAAATTAGAGACAGTACATCCTTTCCAACAGGACCAGGTATCTGCTAGGCAAACAAAGGGCATGAAAATACAATATATCCAACTCTGCTGGGAATCAATGCTTACATTGACATTCATGCACAACTTTGGAATAGGCTTGGAATCATTATGAGAGTGCCTATGCATATACGCCAGGTACCAAGCAAAGTGAGCAGTTAATCTCACTGAGGGATCTGCAGACTGTGAATACTGCTGAGCAAAATGAACATAGTTCTGATAAGCTTGACTGGAAGCTGTCCATTCTCCTGGAATGACTGGCCAATTGATCTGAGGTCCTGTAAGGCAATCATCCGAACTCCATCCCCTTCTTCTGGAAATCTGATTATCAAACCCGTCACAGTCACTAACCAACTGAGGTGGTTGAGATATAGAAGTGTTAGGAGAGGGTAATGGAATAAGGAAGAGTGGATGAAGGGAGGGATAGGAAAAATCATAAAAGGAAGAAAAGGTTAAAGAAGGAGTGGCAGAAATTTGGAGGGAATCACTAAGGAAGGGTGTTAACTGATAAATAGGAAATGTAGAGGGTACATTAATGGAGGAAGAAGGACAGGGCAGAGAAGGGGAAAATACCCTATCCTCAATAAAGGAACAGTATGTAAAAATGGAAATTTGAGGGAAAGAGGAAGGTTGAAAAAGAAGGGGTAAAATAATTGTGGAATTAGATTGACAAAGGGAAAGATATATAGCATAGCGGTGAGCCATTTGTTGGTAATAGAGGAGGGTAGGAACAGAAGGTCCTAAGAGAGATCGTCGATGATAGGCATCAAAGAAGGTAGCATCAAATGGATTATGCTTTGAAAGATAGGCTAAGAGATCCATCCTCAGTTGATTAGTACTCTGGGCAAAGGTAGGAGCTGTGTTTTGTCTTTGATTTAGGACCACCGAATCAATCATGGGATGCCATGAATTATCATGACAATCAGCCACTTTGGAGGAATAACTCTGGAACATGTCAGCTATGCGCAACTCCAAATGATTGACATACAGAACAGCCTGTAAGACCACATCCCCCATATACCATGCCATATCTGCCTCATCTGGAATTAACAAGTCTCCTCGTAGATACATGTATGACATCAACATAGTATCTGGCGTGACAGAATCTTCAAACACCATCCTGACTACCTCTGTCAACAACTCAGCAGACCAAGCCCCACTCCAGCTATCCTTTGGAAGAGGTAAATCCATCGTGGAAAGCTTCATATAGAAAACCAACTTCTGTAAGTGGTAGTGGACAAAGAAAGAATGGTCTGGTAGAACATATTCCTGAAACTGCAATCTTTCCACTTAACAAGTCCATTCTGGACTGCAATCTTTCCACTTTATCTTGGAATAGAGGGCACAAAGTAGCCTGTCTCTGAAGAGCAGCCAAGTCCTGCTGTGAAAGAGAAGGAATCAATGGAACATTAGGGCTTGGAGGAACAGAGCGGGACTTTGCAAGTTGATCTTGCAACTGCTGGATTTGGGAGGCTTGGTTGGCCATTGTGTCAGTAGCAATCTGCAAAGCTGAAAGTTTGTCATCGAAGATAGCGCAGAATTCCTGTGCTTCTCTGGACATCCTCTCCTTCTCCTCTGAAAGGCTACTAACCTGGGAGTGAGCCTCTAGTAACTGGATCTTCAATGAAGAAATCTCATTGCTTTGGGTGGCAACCAGATGGGTTTGCTGTTCCATTTGCTTAAATAAATCTACTAGGGTATCCTTAGCAGAAGCTAACTCAGATGTTGCCTTATGCAACTGGTCCTTAGACTGCATGAGCTCTTCATAAAAAGACGCGTACAACTGTTGAACACAGGCTATCACTGACAACTCAATGGAGCTCTGAATATCCTTACAGAGAAAAGGAATGGCATCTCCTGAGACTAGACTGTTCAGGGAGGGAACTGAGATGTCCAATGATCCTTCGGGATGTGCAAGGAACAGGTTATTACAAGTGAGATACCCAGGGAGATCACTGCCAGAGGTAGCAAGGATAGGTACTGAAGGAAGTACTGAAGGAGCTTTATCCGCTACCCTCTTCAAGCGTTTGCGCTGTATGACCAGGGGAGGCGGAGAATCATCATCCTCTATGTCAATGGGTTCTGACTCATCTGAAGGTGGAGGAGGAGGTACGGGATCTGATGGAGGAGGTGGAGGCACAGTCTTCTGTAAACCTGAATAGGTCAAGAAGGCAGACAAATATGATCCATATGTGACATTGGTAACACTACCCCTGGTGACTTTAACGAAATGCTGATCCATTTTAGTGAGGAGGTAAGTGCTCCAATCAATAGCAACTCCTTTCAACACCATCCTGGAAGCTGTGAAAAGCTCTTTGGACAAGTACTGGGATGGCGTTTTGGAAGGCATAAACCTGTCCTGGAGAAACTGACAGATCGTCTTCCATACAGGATCAGTGATCATAGAAAAGGAAACTCCTGAAGAGTTGATCACCTTCTTAACATCCAGCATTTCCCTTGTCTGCTTTTGCAATAGCTTGAGAATCTCTTCATTAGAGAAAAGCTGACGAGTGGTAACAAAAGGTTCACCTTTGGAGGGTAGAGACAGAGCCTTCCCTAAGCCTCGAGGTGTCAAAGTCATAGAAATGCCCTGGACGAGTCCTGTCTTCTTGCTATAAGAGGTCAGAAACTCATCACATAATGACGGATCCTCTGGAAGCAGGGGAAAAGAAGTAGCCACAAAAGCAGCAAGGCCCGCCTTCGTGAGAGGCTCAAAAGTAAGTAGGGAAGAGTAATCCCTACTAACTAATGGGACGTACTGGATAGGGGGAGGAGCGTAAGAAGGCGCCATTCAGATGGTGACACACACACCACAAACACAGACAATCAAGGAGAATGCCTGCAAAGCAACAGACAAAAAACCAAGGATAAGAGAACAACCAAACAAGAAAACGTGACTCGACCAACTAACTCCAAGCAAACCACATCCTAGAAAAAAATTTGACATGACCTTGAGACATATGCGACCGAAAGCTTCATGCGATGCATCAGACAAACACCCTGAACCCCGTATCAGGCAAGAAAAGAAAAAACTGCATACCGTACCCGTAACCGTAACAAAGACAGTAAACCAAAACAAGACCACATCCGACACATATCATGACTACATCGTGGATAAACCAGGACTGGACCAAGAAAATAACTCTAATGACTGCGCATACCCATCCCACGAAACGGTTCGTTAAAAAAGGGAATTAAATGCAGTGAGGGAATTAATTTAATGAAAGGTTTATTTTAATAAATTATTAAGAAATGTGTGAATTTTTATTAGGTGATAAACCTTAGCAAGAAAACGGCGGTTCCTTATTATAAATTAAATTACCAATTATTAGGTGAAGCAGTGCATTAATTCGATTCCCGGACTTCGATACCCGACAGGGTCTCTAAATGCAAGTTCATTGATTACAAATTAAGGTAATGTGGAGCGCTTTTTTTTGCCAGCGCGTGCTCATGTGACGGCTGGTTTATTTTAATTAAAATTTAAAGTGCCTCTTTAGCGCACGTAGCGCGTGCTAAGTGAATGGCAGGTTTATTTGAATTGAAAAGTATGTGTGTATTGAGCGCAAATGCGCGTGCCATGGTGGTATTGTGTGTGTAGTTTTTGTTGTTTGTCGTGGTTGTGTTTTGTTTTTAGTTTTACATTGATCGTGGGTTTTGGGGTAGCTTGTGTGTATGTTTTATTTTGTTTTTAAAAAAAACGAATAAAAGGGAAATACCTGGTAGTGGGTGTATGAAAATACAAAGAATGCGCTCTCCTCAATCCAAAAATATCTGGATTTTTTTCGAGACGGTTAGTTGGTGTGGGGAGGAAAAATGTGTTGTTTATATTGTTTTTTTGTTTTTGTTTAATTTGCGAGGAATTTAGGTGTGAAAGGAAATATTATAACAGCTAAGAAAAATATGCCAAAGATAAATAAAAATGGTAAGGGAAGTGTTAGGAATTTTTCAGAAATTAATTTGGAATTTGGTAGCATTTTAAATGAATTTATATCATTTTTTTGGTTATTTTGAAAAAAGTTTAGAATTTTAAAATGGGTAATTTTTTTTTTTTTTTTGGTTTTGTTTTGAAATTTACAAGTTGAGAAAAAGATGGCCATGGGTTGCAAAAATAAAAGGAAAGGGTTCTAGATTTTTTTGTAATTTTTTTAGAATGTAAAGTGGTTTGTAATGATTTATTTTGTATTGGTCAATGTTTTTGTGTTTTTTGTTTTGTGTGTATTTTTGTAAATTAATTAATTATTTGTAAATATGGGTTCCATGTGTAAGAATATTGTAAAGTGAAAAAGGAATGGAAAAAGGTCAGGGGGGGGGGTGAGAGGAATTTTGTAGAATTTGTAGAATTGTTTGGGGTATTTTTGACTAATTTAAAATGAGTTTGTGTTTGTTGTTTTGTTTTTTTCTTTTGTGGTAGGTAATTTTGAATAAATGTGGAAAATATGGAATTTTTTGGAATTGTGTAATAGGAAATATCAAACTATATATAAATAAATAAATAAATATATATAATGGTGGAAAAAGGTGGCAGTAATTTTGAATAGAAGTTCAAAATGTTTGTCAAATTTGTTTATTATTATTATTTTTTAAGTTGAAGTGTGTTTAATGGAGGTGTGGATTTTTTTTTTAAAAAAAAAATGATATTCGGGATGTCAAAAAGGAATACCCGGACACACGTGACCGCTACGCGTGCACGAACCACCACGCACCACCGCAATCGTCAAATTTAAACGCGTGTCCCGCGCGTGTACAGCGGCTAAAAGATACGCCTGCGCGAACAACACACATACACCACCACGCACACGAACGACTGTCGGGGGAGGGTGAGGGAAAGCCAACGGGGATTGGGGGAAAAGCTGGTTAAGGGGGGTGGGGTGTGAATAAGGGTTGAGGGATGGTTATGTAAGGAATGAGGGGTAGTAAGGGTGGGGGGTGTGATCAAGGGGCTAGGTTAGGGATGGGGGCTAGTGGGTGGTCTGGGGGGGAATGGGGGCTAGTGAGGAGGTAGGGGATAGTGGGTTTGAATGGGGGGGAAAGGGGGCTAGTGAGGAGGGAAATGGGGGGAAACACGTGGAGGAGGGTGGTTGGTGGGCCGTCAACGGGCGAAGAAGGCGCTGCAGGAGGATGGCGGCGGGGACACAAGGGCGTCGGCGACGGGGCACCGCAGAGGAGGAGCCAGGCGAAGGGACGTCGTGGAGGAGGCCACGTGGCGGCATCCAGGCCACAGGGCAGCAGGCGCATGGCAGGGACGACCAGCCAGGCGGGCGGGAGCACGGTGAGTGGCGACAAGGCAGGCGGCGGCGTGCGTCAGCAGCGCGCACAGGCGGGGAGGGAGGACGTCTGTCGGCAGCGGCGCGTGCAGGCGTCTTCGGCAAGGAGGTCGACGGCGGGCAGGCGGCGGCGTGCGTCAGCAGCGCGCATAGGCGGGGAGGGAGGACGTCCGTCAGCAGCGAGGAGGAGGAGAGAGGAGGGAGGGAGGACGGCGTGAGGGAGGAGTAAAGGAGAACATGCGGAAGAGGAGGGAGGAGAAGAGAGGGAGGGGAGAAAATGGAAAAGGAGGGATGGAGGGGATCACGTAGAGGGAGAGGGAGGGGAGAGACGGTTGGGGTGGGGAGGGGTCGAGATAGGGGGGCATGGGGTGGGGAGGGGTAGGGGTTATGGAAATGGGCGGGGGGAAAGGGTGGGGTAGGGGAGGGACAATGGGCAGGATAGGGGGGCATGGGGTGGGGAGGGGTAGGGGTTATGGAAATGGGCGGGGGGAAAGGGTGGGGTAGGGGAGGGACAATGGGCGGGATAGGGGGCATGGGGTGGGGAGGGGTAGGGGTTATGGAAATGGGTGGGGGGAAAGGGTGGGGTAGGGGTGCGCAAGGGGAAGAGGGAAAGGTTAATGGGCAGGGGCCCATGCAAGGGGTGTACCCCCTCGTCCCGCGCGGGTGCGCAGGGCGAGGGTAAAAAAATTTGCCGTGACGGGATTGAATGGGAGCCGGAACGGCGCGACTGGGAACGTGGAGGCGAGCGAGGCGCGTTAAGATGTGTAAAATTGAAACAGGGCGCGTTCACGCGTAAAACGGGCCGCGAATACACGTAAAAATAAAGAAAAATGAATAACTCCCAATCCGGACGTCAAAACGAAATAGCGTAAAAACAAAAAGTAGGCAAGAAAATAGGGGGAAAACAAGGAAAATATGCGATGGAGGTTCCGGGAGGGGTAAAGGGCCGTCACGTGCAAAATACAAAAAAAACGGACCACAAAACGCAATTGAAAATTAATACCGAAAGATCCGTGAATCGGAACGAGGTGCAAGAAAAAGGAAAACAGTGCAAAAAGATGGGCTCAACAATCCTGTCACATCAAAACATAATTCTGACTGAGATAAGATGCGTTCATATGGGAAAAACCCAAAAAACAAACCTGAAAATGGGATCGGAAATTAATATCGGACGAACCGGTCGCCGGAAGGACATGCAGTAAGAAGGAAAAATGTCCACAAGAAGGAGTGGCACAGGGTTATCACGTTAAACCGCAGTTCTGGTGGAAGGAGGAGGGGTTCATAGGCAAAAAACTCCAAAAATACTCACGAAAACTCATTTAAAAATTAATAAGTAAAAATCCAGAAGGCGAAAGAGGATGGATGAAAAAGGAAAAAGGTGAGGGAAGGCACAAGGGACACGACTGTCAAATCAAATTGGAATTCCGATGCAAACAGGGTAGGTTCACATGGAAAAATGTCAAAAATACGCACGAAAAAGGTTGTAAAAACCCGGAAAATTAATAATGGACAAACCGTGTATCGGAAGGACACGGAATAAAAAGGAAAAATGTCAGGGGAAAAGTGGTTGTCAGGGCTAGGATGTCAGATCATAGTTCCGAAGCAAGCAAAGCACATTCATATGGAAAACTAGCTAAATTGTGCAAAATGCTTCAAAAATTAATAACTCAAAAACCGTGCACCGGAACAGGGGTAGGTAAAAAGGAAAAATGGTCAGTTCAAAGAGAGGAACAGGGCTATAAGGTTGGATTTGGACTTCGGTGAACGTAGGATGCATGCACAGGACAGGACCTTAAAATCAAGGAATGAAGGAAAACTGCAAGGGAACAGCCCCAAGGGTGGGTGGAACATAACTGGGTGGGTGGGAAGGGACCCCATCAGGGTAACAGCAAGGCATGGCAGACATGCATGAACAAGTTGAGGCATATGCAAAAGGGTATGCAATGTAGACGCGCAGGGACTCGTCCCCACACTTAAGACCTTAATGGATAGGGTTAACCGAGCAACAGGCACCTAGGACCACGCCAGAGACCATCCACTAACGTCGCCACACTTAAAACATGACTGTCACGAAGAAACCAAAGTGGGAGGGTTAGAAAAACTTGGCCCATTTTGTCAGGAAGCAAGGTTGAGTGTCGATGGCATGTCTAGTGTTGTTGTCGACTGCAGGAGGTACCAAGGCATCTTTACAGCGCACGTCCTTCATGGCAGGGACCACGCAACAGTACCCAGGGAGGTAGTTGGTTGAAGGAATCGCAGGAAATACGTTGTCGATGATGAGGGATACTACACTCAACTCATTGTCACTCAATTGGAATGAAAGAACAGTCACTCGCCCCATGGCTAAATTCACTCAAGGAATAAGGATGGAAACCCATATCTCGTACCCAGTTTAGAAATCAACAGGGGGAATGGTGTAGAAGGAGTATGCCAGGGTGCACATTTGATGGTGCATTAGTGCGTCCAACCCGTCTGGCATAGGTGCAAGAAGGAAGGCAAGGGAGCCGTACAGTGCAGTGTACAGAACAGGGTGACGTGTCTTGTGATGACGGCAAAGACCCATCCCGTGGGTGCATAGGGAAACGGGAACGTACCTGACTCCAAGTGTCGTAACGTCCCTCAATCTCACCTCTCGGTAATTGATTGAAGAAACTCCAGTCACACTCAACCCACCCTCTGTCTCACTCTCTGTTGATAAATACAGGAGGGCAGCCTTGTCCTGAAACCCATTGATGTAATCCTCACAGTCGCTTGTGCAAAGGTTGTATGCCTTGTGCGCATTTGATGGTGCAACTGTGCATCCCGCCTTGTGCCGGCATACGGTGCGAGAAGGAAGGCCAGGGAGCCTTATGGTGCAGTGCACAGAACAATTTGTGCTTTGTGCATTGAGAGGCCCATCCCGTGCGTGCAACACTTCATTCACACTTCTCACCTCTCATTTGATTTGAAGGGAAAAGACTGGTCTCTCGCCCCACCCTCTGTCTCACTCTCTGTTGATAGTTATAGAGGGAAACCATACTCACGTCCCCCATCCGGTTAGGATGAAAGCTCACATCACTCAAGGGGTTGTCGATGAAGATCGCGTCATCAGTTGTTGAAGAGGCGTACCTAGGGAGGTAGCCATCAAATCGAACGTTGTATTGGACAGGAACATGTCGTTTGCTAGAGGACAGGTAGACACCCTACAGAGAGACCCAGGACACAGCGTACTAAGGGAGGTAGTGTCGGAATTGGATCCGAGGGATATCAATCAATGAATCCACTTTCTGGACTACTGGGTGTTATCACCTTTTCCACAGCCAGCTTCTCGCCCAAGGGTGTTTACCACCTTTTCTTGGAACGAGGCCTGCTATGACAGGGAATTGCTTCCTTTTCTCTCATAACAGATTTGTTTTTCTGATTTTTTTTTTCTCTCTTTTTCTTTTTCTTGTTTTCCCCTATTCCCGAGGGTGTTTCCACCTTTTCTCGAAGAATAGGTCGGCATGACAGGGGCCTAAGTCCTTTTCTCCCATGACCAATATGTTTTGTTTTTTTTTCTTTCTTTCTTTCTTTTCTTTTCTTCTTTTTTTTTCGAATTGAGCAAGGGAATGGTGGAAAGACCATTTGTCAGAACCAAACTCGCCACTGTCGCTGGTGGAAAATAGAGGATAAGAGATCAAGGCTGGAAGGGGGGTTTGAGAGGATAGAGGGTTGTGTCCACTTCATCAGGAGTGATTGAAGAACGGCTATCAGAAGTAGCATCATAAGAAGGACAGTGCCGCGCCAACGAGGGAAAGGATCAAATGTCCGTAATTGTCAAGATCCCCAAGGAGGGAAGTACTTCTTCAGGCGATATCCATTGATCAGAAAGGGATCATCAGAGGCATCAACGGTCTGCACTTGGACAGAACCATTAGGGTTGATGGCAAGTACCTTATAGGGGCCCATCCACCGCTGTTGGAGCTTGCCAGGAAACTTGCCAAATCGTGAATCATAGGCTAGGACCAAATCACCTTCTTTGAACTCCTTGTGCTTGATGAAGCTGTCATGGTAAGCCTTGCGTTGAGCTTGCGTGGCTTCCATGCACTGTAGAGCCATCCTACAAATTTTGTCAAACATTCCAGGTGCAGGAGACGGCGTTGCAGTGAATCATCGTCCCCCAAACGCTCTTTGATAGCCACTCTCAAAGAGGGTAATTCTAGTTCAACAGGGAAAACAGCTTCTGTACCATACACCAACTGGAATGGTGTCTGTCCTGTTGCTGCTTTATGGGAGGTTCTGTACGCCCAGAGGGCCTCTGTAAGTCGATCATCCCAATCACGACGATATGCGGCAATTGTTCTTGTCAGAATCGAGCAGAGGATGCGATTGGTGACTTCGACTTGGCCGTTGGCTCTGGGGTAATAAGGAGTGGACTTGCGATGGCGGATCTTATACAACTCTGTCAACTCCTCCATGACTTTGTTAAGGAAATGAGTGCCTCTGTCACTTACCAGCTCTAAGGGACTGCCAAAATGGGTGATGATATTCTCGTACATGAACAGGGCCACGCTGTTACCATCGTCCCGCTTTAGGGCTTTAGCCTCATACCACTTTGTAACATAATCCATACATACGAGGATGTATCGGTTCTGTTTCCTCGTATCGGTAGGAGGATCGATCGGTCCTACGAAGTCAATGCCCCACTTCTCAAACGACTTCAACGGAAGGATAGGTTGCAATGGCATGGCACTTGTCTTCGTGGGTTTCCCCATTCTCTGACAAGCATCACATCTTTTACAGTAATCATAGGCATCCTTATGAATGGTAGGCCACCAATATCCTGCTAGCAGAGCCTTTCTGGCTGTAGCTTCTCCTGCAAAGTGACCTTCACATGGCTTGTCATGGCAAGCCTTCAGAACAATCCCAATCTCATTTCCTGCAACACATCTTTGGAGCACTTCATCTTTGCCTTTCTTGTATAGTGCGCCACCTAGCAGGGTGTAGGGGGCTGATTCTAACATGAGCTTCTTCCTTTCCCGACTAGAAATGCCAGGAGGATACTGTTGGGTTGCTAACAGATTGGCAATGTCTGCATACCAGGGAGTTATAGTTTCTACCAAGAATAGGGAAGCATCAAGGAGGTCTAGATCATCTTGCTCCTCATTTGCAGTTTGTGGGATACGCGACAGATGATCAGCCAAAACATGGGAACGACCAGGCTTGGTAATCACCTCAAAGTCGAACTCCTGAAATAGAAGGAGCCATCTCATCATTCGTCCTTTCACATCTGCTTTGTTCATCAGGAAGGACAGGGCCTCATGATCCACATAAAATTTAAAGTGGGTGGATAGGAGGTAATGGCGAAACTTCTCTAGGGCAAACACCATTGCCAAGCACTCCAGCTCTGTCACTGTATAGTTCCGTTCCCTATCAGTGACTTTTCGGCTTGCGTAAAAGATCGGTTGATCCAGCTTCGAGGAGCCCTTTTGGCAAAGGACAGCACCTAAGCCTTCAATTGATGCATCCGTGTGTACATGGAACTCTTTCGTCCAATCAGGAGGTTGCAGAATGGGTGCCTCTATCAGACACTACTTCAGAGTGTGGAAGTCTTTGTCACATTCTTCCGTCCAAGTAAACTCTGC
Organism: Lygodium microphyllum; assembly: GCF_053477565.2. NCBI lineage: Eukaryota > Viridiplantae > Streptophyta > Polypodiopsida > Schizaeales > Lygodiaceae > Lygodium > Lygodium microphyllum. Next base: position 24,289,625 of record NC_141138.1, on the reverse strand, counting down.
ATCTTTCCTCAGGAGCTTGTGCAAGGAGGTTGCCTTTGTTGCAAAGTGGGCTATGAACCTTCTGTAGTAACCCACATGGCCTAAGAATCTCCTCAACTGTTTGAGGTTGATGGGTGCTGTCAGAGCTACGATCTTTTCAATCTTTGTAGGGTCTGTTGATATCCCTTGTGCAGAGACAATGTGGCCCAACAGGACTCCAGAAAGACCCCAAAGATGCATTTGTCGGGGTTGAGGGAAATCCCATACTCCCGGCATTGGTCAAAGCATTGTTCCAGGTGTTCCCAATGTTCACGGATCAAACTATAGACACAGAAATCATCCAAATATACCTCAATAAAGTCGTGCAGATGATTCTGAAATGCAGCCATCATGACTCGTTGGAAAGTAGCAGGGGCATTGCAGAGCCCAAACAGCATCACTCGGTAAGCGTAGGTCCCCCATTCTATGGTGAAGGTTGTTTTGGATTGGTCTTCTTCTGCGATTTGGACTTGGTTGTATCCGCTGAATCCATCCAAAAGGGAATAAAGCTCATGTCTTGTCACTGTGTCCAACAGTTGGTCTGTGAAAGGGATAGGAAAGTGATCCTTCTTCGTCTTGGAATTAAGCTTTCGGAAATCCACACATATTCGCAATTTGCCATTCTTCTTGGGTACAACCACGATGGGTGAAACCCATTCACTATTTGCCACTGGATAGATGAACTCGGCTTCCAAAAGCTTCAGCAGCTCCGCTTTCACCAATGTGGAATAATTCGGGTTCATTCGCCTCTGTCGTTGCCGTACTGGCTTGGCATCAGGCTCCAAGTCAATATGATGTTGACATATGGTGGGATCAATCCCCTTTAGGTCTTTATAGGACCATGCAAACACATCCAAATTTTCTTTCAACAAGTTGTACAAGGTTGACAACTCCTCTTCTGGGAGGCTGCTACCTACCTTCAAGTGGCATTCAGTGCCATCTGCATCCACAAAGGTTAACTGCCTTTCACCTTCTACTTCATGGATGAAGGTCCCGCGGACTGCTTCTGGGTACAGATTCGACTCCTTCAAGGGAGTGGTGTCCTCTTCTGATGTCCCACTAGAACCAACTTCTTCTTTTGGTGGAGACTTAATTTGCTCCTTGAGATGTTGGAATGGGACAAGAGCCGTTTCGGGTTTGGTTTCAAAATTAATTACCTCTTGGCTTAAAGACTCCTCTTCTGAAGATGACACATCCAGGAACGTCACATAACAGGGACCCTCTGATGCCTGTTGGGTTTGTGGGACTGGTGCTCGTTGGCACGGTGCATCATCATCATCTTTCTTCGGCAAGGATGGGTTAGGACGGCATGAGCCACTGCTAAAAGACGGCTTGTTCTTCTTAATCCATTCCGTATAAAGATTTTGCATATAAGAAGATCCATTTACCAGACCAAATGGTACCATCACCATTCTGTCCCATAGCATGAGCTCATCTGCTTCTGATGCTTCTGGAACTTCTTCCTCAAATGTATCCTCTTCAGGTGGGATAGACTCTTCCGTTTCACTTTCATAATCTTCTTCGTCCATATCATATCCATCCTCTTCTGTCTCTGTCTCTGCTTCTGCTTCTGCTTCTGCTTCTGTCTCTATCTCTGTAGGAGCTCTGTAACAGAAGAACAGATTCTCTGTTTCCTCTTCTGCCTCTGTTTCTGCTATGGCCATGTAACAGGGAGAGCAGTACATCCATGCTTCTATCTCACTGTCAGAAGTGATTTCAGAAGTCATTCCTGGTTCATGCACGAAGTATTCACCCATTGATAATGGCTTTGCATCTTTTGGAAGTCGGCTTACAGTATCCACTGTTAAGGAACGTGCCACTGTTTTCTTGGGAAGGATCTGTTTGACAGCATCTTCGTCTGCTGATGTTCCATCCGTAGCCTCAGTAGGGGAGTCAGAAGATAATTCCAAAGAGGTAGATCCATGTCCTTTTTGAGAACCATACAGTTTCAGCACCACTTTGTTGGGTCCTCTACCCAAGGTCAAGGTTCCTTTGAACCAATCCGTCCTTGCTCAGGCTTCAAAAAGCCATGGTCTGCCCAGTAACAGAGGATAGGATGTACCATAAGAGTTTGGCTTCACCACCAAATAGGTTAGCCAATAATCTTTTCCAGCCACTGTAGTCTTCACATATGGGAGAATGCCCAAAGGCTTGATTCTACTCTGATCCGCCAGTCTGATGAGCCATTGGGTGGGTTGCACACCTTGTAGGCCTAGATCCTTCATTGTCACATCCGTCATAATGTTTATTGATGAACCACCATCAATCAGTGCATTTGCGATGAAGCAGCCTTCTATCCACACGCTAGTCTCTGGAGTACCCGGATCTAGGAAAGCGTTAGCTACGTCCACTTCTTTTATAGGCTCTGGAGCCTTGTTGGACTTTGTTGCTGTTGAGGAAGCAATCCTTAAACCACGTCTTTTTGTGAATATACTTTTGAACCTTTTTCGGCAACTGGGAGACAACATTAATAATTGTTTGAATGTAAGGTTTGGTTTAAAGGTATCTAGATCTCTGACTAGATCGTATTCCTTAATAGGATCCACTGGTTTCTCTAATCGATTAGGGAATGGGGCAACACCCATTTTCATTTTCCCTCTTTCTTCCAACAGAGGAATTATAGGAACTTCTTCTGCCACTTGTGGCACTTCCTCCTCTTCTGTCTCCTGGACCTCTGGTTCTGTCTCTGTAACTCTCTGTGGCACTGTAGTGCTCTGTACGGCACTGTTAGGCTCTGTTCTGTTATGTTCTTCTGGTGGAAGATTGAACTTCACTGTTCTTGCAGGAGGGTTATTTTCTTTCTAGACAGGTGGTTCCTTTTGCTTTGCACGCGTGATGGCAGCAACTTCCAATTCCACCAAATTGGAGGTAGGCTCTTGGGCCTTGGCCGGACTATCAGTAGCACTGTTTTTCACTGGGGCTGGGCTTGGACAGTCTTTTGCAGTGTGGCCTTCTCCTTTGCATCAACTGCACAAGGGCTTGTAATCCACTGACCTTCGAGGATTTGGACAATTTGGTGAGATGTGTCCCTTTTCTCCGCATCTGTAACACTCCACTTCTGATCTCTGACCACCGCCAGACTGTCTTCCTCTGTAACTTTGAGAGGGAAATCTTCTGGGTCTGAAATTAGGGCCAAACTCTCTCGGCTTGGGTCCAATATCATGTGTTGTCATTTTGGATTCCAACAAGTTGAATCTTGCGTCTTCTTCCTTCCTTCTCCTATCATGCATCTCTTTCAGAGAGCAAATGTCCTCTGTATGGTTCTTCCGCAAACAGTAGGAACAGAAGGCCCCAGGAATAGTTGGTTTTCGTGTACATTTAGTGGCTAAATGGCCTGCTTGATGACACTTACCACACCAAGTATTTGACCGCATCACATCTCTTCCTGCTCCTGCAACGTTGGATATGCTAGCGGTATTCACTTTCAGCGTCAGTAGTTGTTCTGTAATCACATCCATCAACTCCTTTTTGATGTTGGCAACTGAGTTGGATAAGTAATCCTTCAAGCTTTCTCCTCCGGACGTACTGGCAGGAGGGTTTTGAGGAGTCTCTGTAATCACTGCATAAACGGGTTGGGCTGGTACAGAGGGGTCTCTGTTCTGGTTCAGATTCAGAGCTCCTGTTTGAACTGTTGGCTGTTGGCTCCAGTTGGTAGGATTCCACTATTGCTGCTGATTTGGCATTGAGGAAATTGGTTGGGACCATTGTTGTTGTGGTTGAACCACCATTTGAGGCATGGATTGTGGCCACTGTGGATTTGGTGCACTGTACTGTGATACCGAGGGCATCTGTTGGTAGGGATAGAGAACAGTCCCTGGAACTGCATTTGTTGGGTACATCATTCCTGGCATCAGAGGAGGTAGGACTCCTCTTCCTGTATTCATCGCTAATCTAGCTTCCACTTCATCGTACAGTCTTGCACCTTCTGTTGCAGCTTGCAGGGTGGCTGGTCTTTGCAGCTCCACAAACTTACGGACTTCTGATTGTAATCCTCTGAGAAACACCCCCTTCTGAATGCCATCATCTAGATTATGGTTAGTCCATCTCTTCAGGATGGATTCCATTCGTGAGACATAAGCTTCTACTCTTTCTCCAGAAGACTAACTTAGGTTCATAAATTCCTCTCGCATCCGCTCTTCAAAACCTTCATGCTTGAATTTAGTGAGGAAGGCCAACTTCAGGTCGTCCCATGTGCCAAAAGTTCCTGCTGCTTGTCTCTCATACCACTGAAACGCCGCGCCCTTGAAAGTGGCGGGGAATATTGCTAACCAATGCTTAGGGGTTCTGGCATTGTTAGCTACACATGCTACCATAAACTCTGCTACATGAAGATCGGGGTCTTCATTGTACTCTCCCTTAAAAACTGACAATGGGACTACATTCGCTGGCCTGTCATCAATATTTCTAGGACGGATCTGGCTTGGAAGTGGACCTCCAGCAGGAGGAGGAAGGGCTTGATGTGCCATTGGGACTTCTGTAAAGAGTTCCGCAAGGGCGTCAAAGGCGGCTTCTGCTACGAGCTCGCTCTCGGCTCTGATTTTTGCTTTCTCTCTTCTCACGTACCTCTGGACTCATTCTAACGCTTGCCTGTTTATTGCGTCATTCATCAGGGGGTTGGCTCCACTATGTTGTTAGTGCTTCACAGAGGGTTAACAGAAGGCTTCAGTCTCTGGAGGACTCTCTTGCCAACATTTCTTCTACTTCTTTCTTTTCAATGTCCCTGAATTCTACTTTCATGCCACTGCACAGAGGAAGGTATTCGGTTTTGAAGGTGTCAAAATGCATACGTCTGAGCATTGTAGTGGTGCCATCATCATAGTAATGTCAACTTCTGATGGTTTCAATAGTGTATGTTGTGAAAAACACTCTGTCTACCAACTTCCAGTGGGTTGCTAATTGAACAAACAGAAGATTATCAGTATACCAAGCATCCCATGTATCTTGCTGTTGAGCATCCACGAACAAATTCCAACTCTTTTCCTTCTTGTCTTTGTGAACCTCTACAGACCAAGACTCCTGAAGATTCTTCACAATCTCCCACTTGATGTTGTCTGGAAACTTTTCAATGAATGCCAAATCTTCCATGGATGGTCATTCTCTCTGTTTCTGCTCTTCAGTTTGTTCCCAAACAGTTTGCCACCAAGATGCAAGTTTCTGCTGCTTCAATAGGAAGAGGAAACTATCCACCACATAGAGCATGCATCATGATGGTGATGTGTTTCCGCCATTGTGGGATGAACTTTTTGTGGAAAGTGGCTTTGATTATGAGAAATTCCAACTCTTCAGTGGAAGAAGGAACTTTACAAACATCCATTGAATTCTTCTCTTCTTGGCAATGCCATTTCCTTCATTTTCAGCCTCTTCTGGTGCTTGTTGATGGCAAGTTTCCCCGGCTGCGCACCAAAAACATGGAGCCCCAAGAGGAACACCAAGGAAAAGTGAATTCTCTTGCAAGAAAATCTATCTTGTAACATCAACAAGCTTGTTTATCATGTTTCATATGATCACAATGAAGAAAAGAACACCAGGCACAACAAATCTTCATACAGCATCATGTAGACCTCCCACGGATTTAATAGAATCAACCATATTCTTCAATATCTTCATAAAATCCATCAATAGCACAAAGAAAGCAAAGGAATACACCATCTTTGAATGGAAATACATCACATAGTATTCATCTTCAATATCTCCATAGTCTTCTCTCTCAATCTCTCATATACAATCACTCTGTTTCAGTAGAATTGGCTATCTCTGATTCTCTCTCTCTCTCTCCATCAATAATACATCATATCCTCACTACAATGTCTTAAAATCACACTCAATAATCCCTCTTAGGTCGTGGATACCCCTCCCAAGAGGTATGTCTAATATGAAGAGTCACCAGAGCCACTACAGTGTCCTTTCATAGCTCACTACTGTCACTTCACTCTAGTCTTCTCTTGAGTCTTCAGCAGCTACTTCTTTCACTTCTTTCAGCTCTTTTTCACTTGTATTCACCTCTTTCCAAGGCTAGAAAACTTTCCCAAGCTACACTCTCATCCATCAGAACACATACAGAAGCATACAGAACAGTCACAGAACAATACCAAAACAGCTATAGTACAGAACAGAACAGAAAACAGAGCAGAAACAGAAGCTCTACAGAAGGTTACAGAAGGTCATCAAAACCACATAACTTATTCTCAAACCATTCCAAACTCTCACAAACCATTCAATAAACTTTCACAATATCTCAATCTTCATCAATCAATACTCCATCCCTCCTTACAGAAGACAGTCAGAACAAAACAGAGCAAAACAGAAGGTATACAGAACCAATCAGAACCTATCAGAACATCACAGAACCACCAATAAACATCATGATCTTCCAAAACCCAATCAATATAATCCAAAACACTCTCAAAGCACTTCCAAATCAATCAATCATCTCATCAAATCAACCATTCAGCTCTCAAAAACAACAAAAATCAGCCAAAAAAACAAGTCATTTCAACACTCAATAGTGGAAGATGATGATTTAGTCTCAGTGACCTTGAATGGTCTAGGAAAGGATTATGCACAGTTCCAAACATCCATTTCCGTCCGTGAAAGATTTCCCGATTTTGAGGAGTTGATTGCTCTTCTAATTTCTGAGAAGCAGAGAAATGGTGGTGCATCTTCTTCAGGAGGAACTTCAAAAGAAGCTGTCTTCTACTCAAATGCTGGAAGAGGTAGAGGCAGAGGTAGAGGAGGCCGATATGGAGGCCGTGGTAGAAATCAGAATATGCAGCAAACTCAAGAAAACCAGTCCTATGGAGGAGGACGTGGTAACTCTAGAGGCAGGGGGAGCCAAAGAGGTCGTGAGGGATGGCAAAGAGGCCAAAATGCAAACAGTAATGTTGAATGCTACTACTGTGGCAAAATGGGTCATATGGCTAAAGACTGCTATAAAAAGTAGAATGACATCATGAATGGAAAACTGCAACAAGGGAATTATGCATCTTCTAGTAGATAGGGTGATGATAGAAATGAGCATTTGTTCATGGTGCAGCACATGAACAATTCTGTGACAAGTGCAGAAGAAAGCAACAATGTATGGTATGTTGACTCAAGTGCATCAAACCACATGACAGGTCATGCAGAATGGATGGAGGATGCAAGAAAAATGGAAAAACCAGGATTTGTGGAGACTGGTGATGATACTGCACATCCTATTGTGCAAATTGGAAAAATTCCTTTGTCTATGCAAGATGGGAAAAAGAAATACCTGTCCGAAGTATTTCATGTCCCGAATATCACCAAGAATCTGGTTTCTGTTGGTCAAATGGTTGAGCAGGGCTTGCAGGTCAGATTTAATCCTCATGGATGCTTTGTTGAGGATATGAAAAATAAAGGTTGCTTGATAGCAAAAGGAAAGAAGAAGGGCAGAATGTTTATGTTGGATGCAGACATGTCTGAATTGAGTGCAGCAATGTTTGCACATGGGACCAGTGTAGTTGTAGATATTGATATTTGGTATAAACGCATTGGTCATGTTAATGTACAGCGACTTAAATCAATGTAGGCCCAAAATATTGTTGTAGGATTGCCCAAAATATTGTTGTAGGATTGCCCAAATTCAAGGTTGCAGAAATGCATAAGGTATGTGAAGCCTGTCAGTTTGGAAAACAGGCAAGGAAACCATTTCTTAGACATGTTCAAGAAAGTAAGAAGCCATTGGAATTAATCCACTCTGATGTGTGGACTACTAAGGCTGCATCTCTTGGAGGCTCTCATTATTTTGTCACTTTTATTGATGACTATAGCAGAAAAGTTTGGGTGTATTTTATGAAAAAGAAAAGTGAAGTTTTTGAGCATTTCAAAACTCTTAAAGCTATGGTTGAAAAAGAAATAGGCCTGCAAATAAAATGCCTAAGGTTAGATGGAGGGGGAGAGTACCTCTCAAATGAGTTTGCAAGGTTCTTGCAGGAGCATGGTATAAAGCAGCAATATTCATGCAGTCATACCCCACAGCAAAATGGAATTGCAAAAAGAAAAAATAGGCATATTGGAGAGGTATCTCGTGCCATGCTCAATGAAAAAGACCTGCTATATTTTTATTGGGCTGAAGCAGTTGCTACAGCAGTCTACATAATGAACAGGACTCCCACTGCAGCAATACATGGAATGACTCCAGAGGAGAGGTATACTAGTAGGAAACCAGATATTTCTCATTTGAAAATTTTTGGCTGCATTGCCTATGTACATGTGCCAGATGAGTTGAGATCCAAGTTGGATCCAAAAGCTGAGAAGTGCATCTTTATTGGTTACTCTCTGCAGCAAAAAGGGTATAGATGCTATAACCCTTCTACTCGTAAGTTTACAGTGAGCAGAGATGTTGTTTTTGATGAGATGAGTAGCTGGTATAAACCAATAAATGTGATTGATGATGTAGATGCACAAAATGGTAATGCTGCACAGAATTCACAGCAACAGTCACAAAATATTAGTGGACCTGGAGCGTCCTCTAGCAGTGGTTCACATTCTTCGCCATGGACAGGCATATTGAGATCAAGAGAATCTTCTCAAAGCAATGCAGATAGTGGTATGCAGGTATCACGAAAAGGAAAAGAGAAGGTTGATCAGCCCATGTTTGATGTGAATGCAGGTCACTCTTATGTGGATGGTGAATCCAGTGGCTCAGAACAGAGCATTGATGATGAATTGGGTATTCCTTCTATTGTTACACCTGGAGTAAGGAAGACTAGGGATGTTTTGAGAGCACCTGGGAGTGAACCTACTTTGCGCAGGTCTATGAGAGCTAGGTATCCTGTGGATAGGCTGAAATATGATGGATTTACAGCCATTCACTATGCATATATAGTCAAAGTGATACATGAACCAGAACCCACTTCTTTTGAGCAAGCCATGGGAAAAGAAAAATGGGAGAAAGCCATGGATGAAGAAATGGATGCCTTGGAAGCAAATGCTACATGGGAATTGGTACCTTTGCCTAAAGGTAAAAATGCAATTGGTTATAAGTGGGTTTATAAGGTGAAGCACAATGTAGATGGTTCTGTGAATAGATATAAGGCAAGATTAGTAGTCAAGGGGTATGCACAAACATATGGCATTGACTATGAAGAAACATTCAGTCCGGTTGCAAGGATGGCAACCGTAAGAGCACTCATTGCTATGGCTGCATCAAAGGGATGGTCTTTACATCAGATGGATGTAAAGAATGCCTTCTTGCATGGTGATTTGCAAGAAGAGGTCTATATGGAGCAGCCACCAGGTTATGTGCATGCTGTTCATCCTGAGTTTGTTTGCAGGTTGAAGAAAGCCTTATATGGCTTGAAGCAAGCACCTAGAGCATGGTCTGAAAAGATAGGACAGTATCTTGTCACTATTGGCTTTCAGATTTCCAAGGTAGATTTCTCACTTTATGTGAGAAAAACAGAGAAAGGTATTATGCTACTTGTCATTTACGTTGATGATTTGATTATGATAGGTGACAGTGATGAAGATATCCTTCATGTGAAAATGCTATTGAAGCAGAAGTTTGAGATGAAGGATTTGGGAGAGCTGCGTTATTTCTTGGGCATTGAGGTGATTAGATCACCAAGTGGGATACAGCTCTTGCAGAGGCAGTATGGATTGGACATGCTGTCCAAATATGGGATGGCAGGCTGTAAGCCTATTTCAGTTCCTTTGGAGCAAAATGTGAAGCTGAGCACAGATGCAGGTGAGCTTCTAGAAGACCCTACTATGTACAGACGCATAGTAGGAAGTTTGATTTATATGACTATTACCAGGCCAGATTTGAGCTATGCTGTTGGATTGGTAAGTCAGTTTATGCAGGCTCCAAGGAAACCACATTTGGATGTGGCTAGACACATACTCAGGTATGTGAAGTCCACATTGCAATATGGACTATTTTATGAGACTGGGGTTCAGATACAGTTGCATGGATACATTGATGCTGATTGGGCTGGTAGTATTTCTGATAGACGATCTACCAGTGGATATGTGTTCTCTTTTGGGAGTGCTGCAGTCACTTGGAGCAGCAAGAAACAGCCTACAGTTGCCTTGTCGAGCACAGAGGCCGAGTACAGTGGTGCAGCAATGGCTGCATGTGAGGTAGCTTGGTTGCATAAGCTACTTTATGATATGCATCAGTCTACAGATGGGCGAGTTGTCATTTATTGTGACAACATGAGTAGTATACACTTGGCAAATAACCCAGTCTATCATGCTAGAACAAAGCACATTGAGGTGCATTATCACTATGTGCAAGAGAGGGTTTTACTAGGTCTTATTGATCTAGTTTATGTCAGCACAGAGGATCAGGTAGTTGACATATTCACGAAGGCATTGGGCGTAGAGAAGCTGTGCAAGTTCAGAGACCTGCTTGGTGTGCAGGAATTGGGATTGAGCTCGAGGGGGAGTGTTGAGATATCGAGCTCCACTCGTGATATGCCAGGGTGACCGGTGTGCATTTATGTCACCGACATGTTAGTTGCAGATGCGGTTGGTACACCGCTCATGAATAATAGCTAGATGACAGCTATCCTTATCTACTCTAGTTCGTGGCTCAGTTAGTATGCCACCTTAGTTAGTTGAGTTTGGTTTGAGACCCATATATAGGGTTTTTCTATTTCTTTGTACTAGAGTTCTTTTGGCTTACACAACTAAGAAGAGGAAAACTGTTTTCAGCCTCCACCTTTGTGTATTCCCCCATTGTGCAAGCAAGAAAGCTACAAGTGAGACTCCTTCCTTCTCTCCCACAATCTTGACAAGGTTGACCCGAGTGGATTGGCTGCAAACGTTCCATTGCGAGGCGGACTCGGGAAACCGTAGGCGACAAACCCCAGAAATTCCATGGGAGTGCCGAGCAGTGATGCTTAGATTCATTTCTTGATGAACCGCTAAAAATGTGTGTGGGTAGCGGGCACGTTACAGTTGGTATTAGAGCCAACCAACAAATAAAACAACCAAGATAGGAATAAATTGGAAAGAGTGAAGTGATATTTTCACTAGAATTTTTTTTTTGTTACTCATTTGTGAATTGGTACCGCTTCTAGACTTACGAGGCATGGAGCAGGTTCCTCGTATTTCACATCATGTTCAAGACGGCTATGAACTCTTCAAGTTATCGCTGACGATCTGACATGATGGGAATCCTGGATAGACTCTACAATCCTTCATTGTTGTATGTGGAAAGGCATTGGACTTGGAGCATGGGATACTGCTACATAGATGCCAATTGACTCGCCTATCTTCAAAATAGTTTGAAGAGGCTAAAATGGTTGGAAGACTTGATGATTATCAAGCTATTCATCTTCCATGAGGCTCGTGTAAATTTGATCATACACATCGGATGCCAACAAGTAGAACAAAATTGCTATATCTATGAGGAGTGGTCAAAGTCTTGCTAGCAAACATAATTAAAGTTACGGGGTGAAAGGAACATCATGGCTATAAAAAATGGGGACTTTATGAACTTCCCATGACTTACTGCTTCTTGAGAATCCATTCCCCCAATCCATACTACTATTATGTCCCTGTAGCCGAATCCAATAGGGAATTATCAACCTAGCGTTGATGTATCTTTTGAAAAGAAAATCATCCCAGCCAATCTCTATCTATTCCTGAATAATTGTACTTGAGGCTTATGCTTCTTTATGGATAATTAAGAATTTTATGTTCATTTGATCTGTCGCATAGTATTAATGGAAAAATAATATGTGTATTGAAATAAGTTGTGAAGAGTTGTGTAAATGCAATCTTAACATGAAGGTTTTAATTGAAAACCAGATACAACCCCAAGCGCAGAACTAGAGTCTTGTTTCCGCACTAAGCCTAGTAGAGGCACAAGAGAAGAAGTTTCTTCTCAAACAAATTAAACCACCAGAATTTGACGGAAAAGGGAAGACAGTTGAAGTTGATGCCGAAGTATGGATTGAATCCGTGGAAGATTACTTCAGTGCAGCAAGAACAACACCTATAAACCAAGCTATGATTGCCAAGCTCAAGCTTACCACCGAAGTATGGATTGAATCTGTGGAAGTTTACTTTAGTGCAGCAAGAACAACACCTATAAACCAGGCTATGATTGCCAAGCTCAAGCTTACCACCAAAGCTAGGCTCTCGTGGAAGCAATGGTGTAAAGACCAAGCAGTCAACTGAAAGCACAATAACTTGGGATAAACTAAAGGAAGTAGTGTAGGGAAGGTACATGCCATCTGCATATAGAACTCAGAAGATGAATGAGTTCTTCAAGTTGAAACAGTTGGGCCTATTTTTGGAGGCATACTACTCGAGATTTGTCTCCTTGTTGAAATAAACTTTGACAATGAGTATTCCCCAACAAGTTTCGAAATTCTGTGATGGGATAAACCCACCAATGAACCTTCGGTTGGGATCAATACGTCCTTCAGATTTGCAAGATGCACTGATAAGAGAAAGACTTATTGCTCAAGAAGTCTAGCTGAAGCCCAAAAATAATAGACCCTGGTCTCACAAAGACTAGAATCCAGGAATGTTGAAAGCTCAATTAAAAAAGACACAAGGACAAAGTCAAGGCCAATGGAAGAAGCCGAGGGCAAATGCAATTAGTGACTTTGTCCCCACTCAAAGAAGTGATCAAAGCCTGCGATGTTTTCACTGTAATGAACCTAGACACTTCAAAAGGGAATGTCCCAAACTTGGCAGAGATCATCACCAAGGAAAATTTAGTGGCCAAGCTAGAGCTACCCATAGTCCCATGGTTGAGATCGTGTAACAATGGGAAGGGCAAACACTTTGAGTATCTCCACTAAGGGAATCAACTAAGAAGAAGACCCGCCCATAGAAGTTGAGATTGAGAGGGCATCTGTTCATGCCGCTCTCCATAAAAAGGGTCCGAACCGCCAATTCTTGGTGATCCAAACACCATTAGATTACCAAGGCAAGAAATTCAAAACCTTGATTGACTATGGCAGCACTCATTCTTTCATTTCACTAGCTTGTGCAAGAAGGTTAGGAATAGCCATTGTAGATGCACCCACTCTACTTGTCGAACTAGCAAATGGGTGAGAAATCACTTGCACTAGACAAAATACTAAGGTGGAATTCCTGCTCGAAAATGAGCCCACATCTGTTAAGTTCAGGGTGATGAATTTAGGAGTCCATGAGTGTCTACTTGGGATGGATTTGGCTAATCCCCAACGATGCTCACATCCACTGTGGGAAAGGAAAAGTCTCCTTTCGGAATCCTAAGGGTGAGCTAGTTACAACACAAGGAGAAGTAGGTAAACCAAAGATCCAGCTAGCTAAGGCTAGGTGAATAGCTCAAGGGATTAGAAAGAGATTACCCATCTATTTGATCAAGCTGAACAAGCCGGAACAGGTAGAGGACTCCATTGAAGAACCATCATGGCTAAAAGAGTATGCGGATGTGTTCCTAGAGGAATTGGCTGAATTACCACCACTTAGGGAAGTGGACCATGAGATTAAGCTAATACCAGGAGCTGCACCAATTGCAAAAAAGCCCTACAAGATGTCCATTCTTGAAGCTTTTGAGTTAAAGGAACAATTCAAACAACTATTGGACCAAGGGTACATATGCCCGAGCAGTTCTCCTTGGGGGGATCGAGTCTTGTTCCAAAAGAAGAAGGATGGGACATTTTGCCTTTGCATCGATCATTGAGGCATGAACCAAGTAACCATCAAGAATAAATATCCTATCCCAAGGCTAGATGAGTTACTTGACTGATTGCAGGGAGAAAAAATCTTTTTCAAGATTGATTTGAGGTCAGGATACTACCAGATCCATGTCAAAGAAGAGGATATTCCTAAGATGACATTCAACACCAGATATGGTCACTTCGAATTCACAGTAATGTCTTTTGGATTGACTAATGCCCCAGCCACCTTTAACAAGCTAATGCCATATCTTGATGATTTCGTGCTTGTCTTCTTTGATGACACCTTGGTTTATTCCAAGGAAGAGGAGGATCATGAATCCCAAGTCCGCATCGTCCTTCAGACCATGAGGACTCATAAGCTTTATGTTAAGAAGAAAAAGTGTGCCTTCCTTAAAAGGCAGATTGAATATCTTGGATTTATCATGTTAGATGAAGGAATCTCTGTGGATCCTACAAAGGTTAAGGATGTCCAAGAGTGGCCTCCACCAACTACTATTAAAAGAAGTGTGTAGCTTTCTTGGATTAACAGGTTGGTATAGGATCTTCATTAAGGACTATGCATTCATCGCAGCACCCCTCACAAAATTGTTGAAAAAGTAGGTTGCCATAGTGTGGATGCCCACTAAATAATCAAGTTTTGATCAACTCAAGCATAGCTTAATGATAGCACCAATTCTTAAACTCCCCAACTTGAGCAAGGAATTTGAAGCTATCACGGATGCTAGTTCACTTGCATTAGGCTGTGTAATAATGCAAGAAGGTCATCCTATAGCCTATTTCTCGAGAAAGCTAGAAACCCATGACCTCGAGCCATTAGCAGTTATTCATGCTCTCAAAATTTGGCGATAGTATTTGCTTGGTAACAAGTTCTCTTTGGTCACAGACTATAAGAGCCTTAAATGGATATTCACCCAGATTTTGACCTCAATATGAGGCAACGTCGTTGGATTGAGATTCTGCAGGAATATGACTTTGAGATAGGCTGGAAAAGAGAATGTAGTCACCAATGCCTTAAGTCGCAAAGCGTTCCTCAACTCTCTTATTATGGAGGAACCCTCAATGGTAGATTCATTGGCAACCATGGTGTCAATGCCTAGCAACCCTATCCTCGAATTAGCCAAGGAGGAAGCTAGTCATGACCTAGAATATCTGAAGATGATGAAGGAGATTTTGGAAAAGGACCAAAACCCTAGACTTAAGGTCAAGTATTAAGAATTCTCTGTCAATGGGAGACTTGTCTATTTTAGGACAAGGTTATGCATACCCTCAAGCAAGAAACTCAAACAGAGAATACTCTAGGAAGCACATGACTCCCCCTTTTTAGGCCATCCCAGATATGTCAAGACCCTCAACACGGTCAGAAAGAGCTACCAATGCGAAAGGCTTAAGGGAGACGTGCTCATATATGTCACGGAATGTTTATCTTGTCAGCGTATTAAGGCAGAGCATGCCAAGATGCTTGGGAAGCTGTAACCTCTTGACATCCCCCAAATGAAGTGAGAATTTATCAGCATGGACTTTGTTTTTGGATTACCTTCAGTTCAAGGAGGGTACAATTCAATTATGGTTATAGTAGACATGCTCACCAAGATTGCGCACCTCATGCTAGTCAAGACAAACTATAAAGCCTTAGACATTGCTTGATTGTTCATCAAGGAGATATTCAAACTCCATGGGTTGCCTTGAAGGATCGTTAGTGACCGCAATTCCCTCTTCACATCTCATTTTTGGAGAGGGATATTCGAGGCCATTGGGACTCAAATCTATTTCAGTACAGCCTATCACCCTCAAACTGATGGCCAAATGAAGAGAGTCAACCAATTCATTGAAGATATTCTTAGGGCATATTGCTATTGCAAACCCAGGAAATGGATCCAATATCTACCATTGGTAGAGTTTGCCTATAATGATTCCTACCAACAAAGCATTCAGATGACACCTTTTCAAGCATTGTATGGGCATGATTGCCGTACTCAATTGAACTTTTTAGATCCTACCTTGAGGGTAGAAGCTTCTAAGAAAATGCTTGAGGAGATGGATGAGCAAGTCAAGGCCATCAGACAAGACATTAGAGCCGCCAAGGATAGGTAGAAAGCCTATGCACATCTAAATAGACAAGGGCGACTCTTCAAAGAAGGGGATATGGTTTTTATTCAGGTACGACCCAAGAAGAGTTCCTTATCATTGGGAGAATTTAAGAAACTAAGTCCAAGGTATTGCGGACCCTACAGGATCCTCAAGTGCCTAGGGCCCAGTGCCTACAAACTCCAACTCCCTAAGAACGTAAAGGTTCACAATGTATTCCAGGTTAACCTACTAAAGAAATATGTATCCAATCCTAACCATGTACTCAATGATCAACAAGTTGTAATGCCAAGCCAAGGAGTCCTTGAGCTCTGGCTAGATAGAATCCTAGACACTCAAAAAAAGAGTTTGAGGAGTAGAACCCTCAAAGAGTATCTCATCCAGTGGAAGGACTATCCAGAAGACGATGCCACATGGATTGACTAGAGTACTCTCAACCAACAATACCCCCAATTCCTTTCGAGATAAGGACATCTCTATTCCTTAAGGGGAAAAGGATGTGATATTTTGCCACCGCTATGAGGACCCCCCTTCCCCCCTTTTTTCCAAAATAAAAATGAAAAATTTTAATTATTGTGTTCCCCCTGTGAACGCCATCGGTTGGCGGAGGGAGGGGGAGTTGAACTATGAGATGAAAGGGGAGTTGAACGGAATGCTGACGTAGGTGAAGAGGACAAGGACAGAGGAGGAGATCTGGATGGCAAAAGGGAGTGATGTGGCAGGCAATAGAGCTCAAGTCAATGACAATGAGGACAATGTTGAATTCAAGATGACGATGATAACATGGAGGAGGGGTACACGTGTGCCACCTCCATGTTAAATACGCAGATCTAGAGCATGTCTATGGCAGCTTGTAAGCATAGACTAAACTCATGATGACATTGACTAAAGACCACAACTGTTACACAAGTGAATTAGGTTCCAAGATGGAAGCTTGGACTCATAAACACAATCTTGTGTAGTGGACTGACAAAGACAAGACACTTAACTGAAAGTACAAAGCATCATGACATTGTTTCATTCTATGTGAAAAGTGATAGTCAAGTACAATGCTTTATAGTTGTTGGATGTGATTCATTTTCCCTTTCTGTGCATATGGGATTCAGTCTACCTGCATGTCCTAAGCCCAGAACTGCCTCATACAAAGAGGCTACATTAGGTGTGCTTGCAAATATCTCAACACCCCTTCTCAATCACAACCAGACAGTACAAAGTGTGTAGAGGCTTTAGTGAAAGTAACACTTGCAAAGTGTGGGCACACATAAACATGGCAAAACACCAGAGGCTGTCGCAGAAAAGGCTAAGTGTGGGTACCACAAACATGATGGATGTCCAGAGGCTATAGGAGGGGCCTTACAAAGGCTGTAGTACAAGGCTACATGAGGAGTTTTACAAGCTTATGATAAAGACATTTGGGCTATACATTACAAGGCTAAAAAAGTCAGTAAAAAATAGGATCAAGGACCGTGAGGCCCTTGCAGTTCTTAGCATTTCTTTTGACATAGATCTTCGATTCATTGCAGTTCTTCTTGTCTAGCTTCATGTACTTGTACTTCACTTTGTTTGCCACTTCAAAGTCTTCATGATTTTTCTGCTTCTTCTTCTTATTCTTGGTCTTTTGGTCCTCTTGATCTGCTTCTTCATTGACTTTGCTTGCAATAGTTGCATCAGTATTTATGCCCATGTCCCCCTCAAGAAAAGGTATCATTGTCTTTGAGGCATAAAAAATGTCTTCAAAATCTTCAAATATATTCATTGATTGCTCTTCAAAACAAGTAAATCCATCTATCCCTGCAAGCAAAATAAACAAGTCTTCCATGTAGTTGAATTGAGCAACAAGAGTAATGTTACTCTTCATGAGAAGCATCTTCATAAAAGACTTGATTTTGGTCATTCCCATGATGGAAATCAGCTTCAAATGACTGAGAATAACCAGCAATGAGTTGATCTTTGTATGTGTCAAAAGACACAAGCAATGGCAATGAAGTATCAAAAGATACTAGTTTGAAATTTGATGTTTGTTGCTTGAGCTTGACTTGATGATCTTCAAAAACTCTTCATAGCTTCCCTTCCTTGCTGATTTGATGGTTGAATACTTGCTAAAAACTTTAGACTAGAGTGGCCTTGGCTTGGCTTAAGTGGCAAGAGAGAGAAAATGAATGAAAAACGAGCTTGAAGGTAAGTGGCTATGGTTGTCTTGTCAAAACAGGGACCATCAACTAGTAAATGAGCTCCCACGAGCTTCACAGGTCAAATATTCTCAAACCCTTTGAGATGGAGGACCCTCACTAATGGATCTAACTCCCCCTAAGAGGGTTTGTACTCATTTTGCCCGAGTTGAGAGATCTAAGCCTTCAAAGTGGTCGCTATCAAAACTGCACCTAGATTTGGAAAAATGCAAATGCCAGGCATGGTGTGCATCAATATCCTTAATTTTTGTATCAAGAAGTTGCGTCTTGACCTGAAGAACAAGTCTCAAGAAGAAAGATTGAAGAGATATGGCTTGGTTGATGAGATATGGCTACTCCAACAGAGGTAGGTAGGTGCTATCCACAGACACAGTTATGGTAGTGACTCTGAAAAGAGGCAATGCTAAAGCTATAGTTACCCAATCTCAATGATTGAGGTGCCAGGGAGGAGCTCTTGAAGTAGAGAAACACTTCTCTAGAAGGAAGTTTGGAGATATTTGGCCTGCAGAGAGAGATATGAAAGCTTCAAAAGCTG
This sequence comes from Lygodium microphyllum, assembly GCF_053477565.2. Taxonomy (NCBI): domain Eukaryota; kingdom Viridiplantae; phylum Streptophyta; class Polypodiopsida; order Schizaeales; family Lygodiaceae; genus Lygodium; species Lygodium microphyllum. The sequence goes on along the minus strand of NC_141138.1, from coordinate 24,271,149 downwards.
ACAGGGTGCTGCTAGCTATGGCTGCCATGGAAGCTTCATTGAAGGTAGGAATGCAAATGAAGTTGGAGATAGGGTCCAATACTCAAACTGAGTTGAGCAGAGATGGAAAGGACCTAAGAGGAGTGAAAGGAGAGTTGGACCATGCTCAGCTGAGCTCTGATACCATGTTAAATATGCGGATCTAGAGCATGGCTATGGCAGCTTGTAAGCATAGACTAAACTCATGATGACATTGACTGAAGACCACAATTATTACACAAGTGAATTAGGTTCCAAGATGGAAGCTTGGACTCATAAACACAATCTTGTGTTGTGGACTGACAAAGACAAGACACTTAATTGAAAGTACAAAGCATCATGACATTGTATTCATTTTATGTGAAAAGTGGTAGTCAAGTACAATGCTTTATAGTTGTTGGATGTGATTCATTTTCCCTTTTTGTACATATGGGATTCAGTCTGCCTGCATATCCTAAGCCTAGAACTGCCTCATAAAAAGAGGCTACATTAGGTGTGATTGCAAATATCTCAACACTCCAACCCCCCCACTACCCCTCTTTTGGTGAGGCCACATGGCGACAGGCACACGGGCCATTAGAGAAGAGCTAAGGGCCCTCGTCACACCCCTCCCCTTAAGCGAAGACAATACTCCTCCTCCCCCCCCAAACTATTACCATCTTCCCCTTATAAAGCCCCCCCTTCCTTTCAGCATACATGCTATTCTTCTTTCCCCCCCTTGCTGCCAATTTGTGAAGGAGAGAAGAAGAGGGAGAGGTAGTGAAGGAGAGAAAAAGAGAGAGAGAGAGATGAGAGGGAAGGGGAACCTAGAGTAAGAGAGGAAGAGAGAGAGAGAGAGAGAAGAGGCCCAAGGACAACTCCTCACCTGGACAAAGCCTCAAGCACTCTCTCTCCCCATTGATACTTCCCGAGATCTCTCCATTGATTGCCTCTAGTTGACAAGGAGATTGCGAAAGTGAAGACAAGGCGTAGGGAATTTCGGCACCAAGGAGTCCTCCGAGAGGAGTGAAGGTGGCATTCGAAGTTCCGAAATGGCCCAAGGAGTCCTCCGAGAGGAATTTTGGCACCAAGGAGTCCTCGGAGAGGAGTGAAGGTGGCATTCGAAGTTTGGAAATGGCCCCAAAGCATAAACTCTCCCAAGTAACTGGAAAAGCCGTGACTACAGAAGGAGGATCGGGCAAAGATACCACCATCAACATGAATGGGTTATTGGGCGTAAACGATAATTCGACACTCCAAAACTAGGTACCGCTATCATGTCTAGTACTTTGAACTGATAATTAAAGCATGGACATCATTAGGAAGAAGTCATACTTTGCATTGCGTAACTCGCATAACTCGAAAGGTAGTTGAAAAGGCTTAATAACCATGAATTACCAAGAATAGATTGAGAATATACAAGTTGTTGTAGTAATTAAGCCAAGTATTAGGTTCAAACATTTGCAAATGCATTATAAATTTCCGGTGTACATAAATATTCCGTATAGGTCAATTGCATCTTGTAGACCATTGGAGTGAACTAACTCACATTTATGATGAACTCATGTACACTCGCACTTAAATACTAAGGTCATATCTTATGAATTGCATAAATGCACCAGAAGGAATTTTCATGAATGGGAATCCCGCTTTGTATCATCAACTTAGGAAAAGACTTGCATCTAGATTTGCATAGCATCATGGACAGCGTTAGTTGCACCACATAATAGGACACATCTAAAAATGTAGATTTAAGATGCACATGTGAAATGCTGAGCTTAATTGCAAGGGCCAATTTGGTAAATGAAATCCTACATGATAAGTGAGGCTAGAATTTAATTCGACTCAGCTAGGATTTAATTTTAAATAGGTCAAATTGTCATTATGACCATATTTTGACTTAGAGTCAACATGCTCTTTAGTCTCTATCCCAATAACCAGCCCCACGATGAGTCCAAAACACTCTTGGGTATATCATTTTCAAAATATGATACATCTTGAAGCTAACACAAGAAAACTCGAATGTTGTATCCACAAGACGAACGACCATTGGCCACGTTACATTCAATGCTCGCAACTATTTAAGGATTGTAAATGGACTTAGTTTACGCTTGACTTGCGAGAGAATTGAACAAAAGTTCCTACTATCTTGAGGGAATGAAACCATAGGGTAAACTTAGAACCCCAAAAAATTTTAAAGTGGGAAAATAGTTACCAACTAACCAATTGAAATCCTAGATCGGGACCTTAAGATAAGAACCAAAGGTTAGTAACTTAGGGAAGCTACCATCTGAAACTATAGTGTAATTGCTCACCCCTATTACATAGGAATGAGGTCGAAAAGAGAGTATTCTCTATTCCTCAGAATATAATGGAAAACGATGCCAAGGCAAGAAAGACCCAAGAAGGGCAACGCTAAGCATTCAAATATGGGAACTCCATCTTAGAAAATGCCCTAAGCACTCGCCTTCATTGTTGTTTGTGCTTGTAAATCTAGAATCATTGCCTGCGAAAGGAATGCATGATACAAGCTCACAAAAGAAATTTGAATAATGAATTAGGTTGAATTCAGGGAGGGCACGCCAAGCCACCCCTAGCCGACCGCCAACCCTATCCAAGGGGGTTTTAAATAATCGTGACAGGAATGTGGACCGAATCCGCCACGAGAGGTCCCTTTGTGGGTTATTTTGAACGTAGAAGGACGCTTGGATGCCAAGGGGGGACTCTGGCTGTAAATTGCCTGCCTCTGGGTCCTATTCAAACAATCTACATGACTCGAGATGGATTCTCAAGGCCCTTTTACTAGTGCAAGGGTGGAAACTTGGAAGAAATAAGACGCATCCTCATGGATTGCAGAAACGTCCTTTTTGGACAAGATTTGTATCTCAATTAAAATGGTAGTATAAAGTTTGCTTCCAAGGAACCTGTTCGAGCTGTTTTTATATTAGTGCCATAAGTTATGCGAACGAACCTTGTTCCCTAAAAAGACTTAATTAAGGAAGCTGATTTGAAATGTCACACGTAAATGTGATAGGACCTAATTAGATAACTAAAGTGTTGGGGTAAAAGGCCCTTGGGCCTGCTCGCGTACACTGACCACCCATATTCTTTATTCATATATATGAGATAATGCAATAAGACTGTCACATATCATTCTTGACAGTACCCACATTGTGCATGCTCTTCTCTCTCACATCTTCCTCTTCTCCTTCTCTACTCCCATTGAATTCCCTTCAACTGTATCAGAGCTTGATCGTGGAGCTTGGCCCAACATTACTTCAGCCCGGATTGAAGACCTAGAGCTTGGAACTTCAATGCCAGCTATGGCTTCTTCCCCTTGAGGTAAGATTTCATCTCCTACCTCTCCCTCATAGGCTCTTTGAAGGTGTTCCTTGGCTTCATTGGGCACCTTTTATGCCCCCATTTCCCCCCTTATCCTCAGGATAACCAGCAAGCCCCATAGTAGCAGCTCACATTTTTTGCGTCTGTTTCAAAATTTGGCTCATAAAGTCCATTTTTTCTCATATATCTTGGGTATCCGGAACCCGATTTAGGAAAGGTAAGAGTCTACCTTAGGATTTTGGCATGCTTTAGATGCAATGGCGATGTCAGATTTTCCAAATTTTGATCACAAAATATTTTGCAACAGATCTGAGTTGATTTATATCAAGAAAATGTCATGTTCTTAGCTTATGTGATGCTCCCGAGGCTTGATATTTGATGCCTAGATGCTTTGGGGATGTTTGCCTAATGTTTTGAGATGCTTTGGGACTTGGTTTGAGCTTGCATAGCTCGATTTATGTAGGGAATTATTGTTGGATATTGTTTGGGAAGCAAAGTTTTATTAGGGATGGCTTATGCATAATGCTCTTTGTTGACATTTAGGTGTCCTGTTGGATGTATTGATGCTTGGTCATCACGGTTTATGCCTGGATATGCTATTTGAGAGCTATTGAGCCTTGATTTGGATGTGGACACTTTGTTCTTGGTTGGGATTTATGCTACCTTGGTTGACAGGTTGTTTTACCTCCAGTTTGGTTATGCCTATGGTCTACGGGTGCTCTCGACTACTCAAGATGATATGCTGATGTATTTGGATGATGCCACTTTGATGCTTATGCTCCCGGATGCTTCTTGAGTAAAGAATGGAGCTCAAATCTTGGTTCACTGTCATTTTCTTTGCAGCTGACAAGGTTTATGCCCCGTGCTACCCATTATGGGATTGATATATGATGTGGATACTTTTGGATTCTGACTGCAGTATGGCAAATGTTTGGGCTTGAATCAACTTGCATTTGAGAATTTTGTGGAGTAGTTTGCATTTGGTTGGGTTATCACTTATGGAACTTGGATGCTATTTGGCCCTTAATGCCCCAATTATGGATCTTGGATTTGCTTGGAAGCAGATACATGTTGCTCCGTTGTCTTAGCAGTTGGTTATTGAGATTTCATTGCTCATTGATGCTTGGTTCTTTGCAGGTTACTCCTTGATCAATGGACTTCTTGACAGTGCTTGGGTTTTGGCAGTTATGGCTTTGTTGCTTCTGTGTTGCCTAGCTTTTATGCTAGTTAGCTTGCTTTTGCCCATATAGGTCAGAGAGCAATTGCTATTGATGCTTACCCGGATATGCACTTTGTCTACTATCATGTATTTTATAGATCCACTTATTTGGACGTTGTTGTACAAATACTTGGGCTTTTCTTGGAGCTTGACTCTTGTAGGATTTTTTGCTTGTTGTCGATTTTGGCTTTTCCTAGATGGCATTATGTACTACAGAGCTATGATTATGCACATGGTTATGGGCTGATCTCATGGCTGAATACTGTATGCTCTTATGACAAATGTCTTATGCTTTATCGTACTGTGGTTGGTTATGTCATGCAGTTGGCTATGACTCTTCTTCATGTGGGAGCTTTTGCATCCTTGGTTGATGCCTTTATGTCCTCTTGTGTCCGTTGAGGTTTCATGAGTCTTTGCGGCATGCTTCTACCACCGATGTACTTGCAAATGATTGTCTTTATGACCAGGTTTCCTTTTTTGGGATAGCCCTCGACTCCTCGAGCTCCGTGGATGCTATGGATAGCCCTATTCATGATGACTTGGATTCCTTGTCGTCTTCTATAGGTTCTTCAACTACAGATATTGTATGCGTCCATTGTGGAAAGCTTGGGCATGTTGAAAGAAAATGTTTTAGATGGATTAGAGAGCAATAGAGACAAAGACGGCGGACTCGACATGAGCAAAGAGTTAGCGATGCAGCACGTGTTACCACCTTTCTAGTGGTGAGGTACATGCGGTTACCCATGATGATGTAGTTGAGCATGTCCTCCTGTCATCTAGTTTACTATAGCTTACTTTCTCAATGATCAGGCCTATGTCTTTGATTGGCTATTGGATTCTTCAATCTCTTGTCATGTCACCCCTCATAGAGCATGGTTCTCTTCTTATAGGGAGGTTGACATATGTATTGATTTGGGCCTTGAGTAGACTTGTGCTATTGTTGGTATAGGGGACATACACTTAGCTTTGCCTGATGGGACTTCTCTTGTGCTCCATGATGTATTACATGTTCCTATGCTTAGTAAGAGCTTGATGTCTATCCGTCAGTTGTATGATGCAGGTTACTCTATTTCTCTTTAGGATAGGTCATAGAAGATATGTCGTGGTTACTTGGTTTTGGCTAGAGGTTCTAGAGTTGGTTCTCATTACCTAGTGCATGTCTCTCATGTGGGAGATTCCATGGTTGCAGTTATTCGGATACCACATGCATTGTTATGGCATTATCGCCTAGGCCATATTCACTACAAAGAGATGGAGATCTTGTCTCATTCAGACTCCATGATGCCTCCTTTGTCACATGCAGATCTTGATGCTTGCCTTGATTGTACTTATGGTCCTTGCAAAACCCCTTTGGCTCATGGCAATTGTGAGAGGCATGATCCTCTAGATCTTGTCCATTGTGCAGTATATGGACCTATGCTTTCCCAGTCCCTTCGTGGAGCGTCGTATCTTATGACCTTCATGGATCATGCTACCCACCATGTTTGGGATTTTCCCTTGGTATGGATTGAGGATGCCATAGTTATGCTTGATAGGTTTATGGGTTCTATTGGTTGCAAGCCTAGGTGCTTGCAGATGGATTATGAGAGTCATGCTATCTCTCCTAGCTGTCAGTCCTATTATCAGTAGTCTGGCATTGATTTCCTATGCCCACAATATTACGGGATTGCTCATGGCATGTGCCTAACTCTACAGGCAAAGGTTGCTTCTATGCTTACCACATCTAGGTTATCTTATGGCTTTTGGGCTAAGGCCCTTATGACAGCAGTCTACTTGCTTAATAGGATGCCATGACTGAGTTTGGATGGTATTACACCACACAAGGCATGGAGTGGCATGAGACCCTCCTATGATTACTTGAGGATGTTTGGCTGCCAAGCATTTGTACGTATGCCAGATATGCTTATGTCACGCAGATGTATCCTCCTTGGTTATGGAGATGGTGAGTTTTAGACTTACAGGTTATGGGATTTGGATGCCCAGCAGGTTATACATAGCCATCATGCTGTCTTTTATGAGACACAGACATCTCTCAAGCCTCTTGGTGCACATTCAGTGCACTTTATGGTTGATGCTACAACTGTATGTTAGTCTTCTGCTTGGCTGAGGCCGCATACTATCTTGCGACCCCGTGTGTTTGGGATGTTGGCTCTTCTTCAATGATTGGATTTAGAGAGTCTATGTGCTCTCAACTGTCTCCTATGCTCCATGCTAATGCTATGTGCTACTCTGATGCTTATGCATTATAGCCTTGCTTCATGAGAATAATTCTTGGATTGCTCCTCTGTATGGAGATGCGGGATTGCTTATCTCCTGGACCTCATGGACTTGGGGATGCTTGACTCTTCTTTCACAGAGGTTCCTCCTTATTGCACAGCTCGCTTTCCGATTGGGCGTTGGGTGAGATGTCATGATTCCTCACCTTATCTCTTTTCCTTTTTTCTTTGTTTTTTCACTCCCTGGCCCATTGGCCTTTTAGTGGGAGGTTGTTGGGGTAAAAGGCCCTTGGGGTTGCCCGTGTACACTGACCGCCCATATTCTGTTGAGATATCGAGCTCCACTCATGATATGCCAGGGTGATCGTTGTGCATTTATGTCACCGACTTGTCAGATGCGGTTGGTACACAGCCCATGAATAATAGCTACATGGTAGCTATCCTTATCTACTCTAGTTCGTGGCTCAGTTAGTATGCCACCTTAGTTAGTTGAGTTTGGTTTGAGACCCATATATAGGGTTCTTCTATTTCCTTGTACTTGAGTTCTTTTTGGCTTACACAACTAAGAAGAGGAAAACTGTTTTCAGCCTCCACCTCTATGTGTATTCCCCCATTGTGCAAGCAAGAAAGCTACAAGTGAGACTCCTTCCTTCTCTCCCACAATCCTGACATGGTATCAGAGCCTTGTTCGTGGTAAGGAGCTCAAGAAAGCAAGCCAAGCTCGCGGTGTTCTGGTAAGAGGAGCAGTGTTGCTTTCATTTTCTGTTTTGGGAGCAAGTCTCTGCAGGTAGCACAGCCGGGAAGTGCAAGAGTGTATTGTCTCAGGTTGAGCGCCCTTCGCAGTGAAGCAAGAGGGCAGTATATGCTGCGGGATAGGGCTTTAGCCCTTGGCGACCCTGTTTTTTTGATTTGAGGCCATTTCGGGGCCTGTTTTGGAGACGGAAGTTTTCTACACGCACTCAAGAAAAAGCCTTGTTTTATGCTGTGCGACCACTGTTCTATAGGTCGGTGAAAAGTTACCACAGATATTGCATCGTATGCTCGTGTGCAGAGACATTGGGAGTTACAGAATCATCGTTGGTTCCTGTATATGCAAAATCTTCACTAGGAAGTGACTGTGTGGTCAAATACCACTTTCGCCAGTTTTGCAGATTTGCCCTTGTGAGGCTGAAGCTGTGTTCTTTGCAGTGACAGAATTTTTTGCAGTGTTCTGTAATGGTGTCTGATTCTCTTTCATAGATTGTCACTGAAAAGCTTGACAAGAACAACTTCCAAGCATGGAAGTTTAGAATGACGAATTTCCTTATGGGAAAAGGATATTGGGAATTTGTTACAGGAAATGAAGAAGAACCAGTTCTTCCTGATGTTCCCAATCAACAGCAAATGCATGTATTTAAAGCATGGCATGAGAGAGCCAGGAAAGTTATGTACTGGCTGTCTATCAGCATTTCAGACTCTATGATTGTGCATATTCAAGATGCAAGTACGCCAAAGGAGGCATGGGATACTTTGTCAAAAATGTATAGCACAAATACGCAAGAGCTGCACAATGTGCAAAGAGAAAATATGAGCATCAATGACTACCACATGAAGGTGAAGAAGATTGCAGATGCACTTGCTTCCATTGGGCCGCCAGTGGAAGATGATGATTTTGTTTCTGTGACCTTGAATGGTCTAGGAAAGGATTATGCACAGTTCCGAACATCCATTTCCATCCGTGAAAGATTTCCTGATTTTGAGGAGTTGATTGCTCTTCTAATTTCTGAGGAGCAGAGAAATGGTGGTGCATATTCGTCAGGAGGAACTTCAAAAGAAGCTGTCTTCTACTCAAATGCTGGAAGAGGTAGAGGCAGAGGTAGAGGAGGCTGATATCGAGGCCGTGGTAGAAATCAGAATATGCAGCAAACTCAAGAAAACCAGTCCTATGGAGGAGGACGTGGTAACTCTAGAGGCAGGGGGAGCCAAAGAGATCGTGATGGATGGCAAAGAGGCCAAAATGCAAACAGTAATGTTGAATGCTACTACTGTGGTAAAATGGGTCATATGGCTAAAGACTGCTATAAAAAGTAGAATGACATCATGAATGAAAAATTGCAACAAGGGAATTATGCATCTTCTAGTAGACAGGGTGATGACAGAAATGAGCATTTGTTTATGGTGCAGCACATGAACAATTCTGTGACAAGTGCAGAAGAAAGCAACGATGTATGGTATGTTGACTCAGGTGCATCAAACCACATGACAGGTCATGCAGAATGGATGGAGGATGCAAGAAAAATGGAAAAACCAGGATTTGTGGAGACTGGTGATGATACTGCACATCCTATTGTGCAGATTGGAAAAATTCCTTTGTCTATGCATGATGGGAAAAAGAAATACCTGTCTGATGTATTTCATGTCCCGAATATCACCAAGAATTTGGTTTTTGTTGGTCAAATGGTTGAGCAGGGCTTGCAGGTCAGATTTAATCCTCATGGATGCTTTGTTGAGGATATGAAAAATAAAGGTCGCTTGATAGCAAAAGGAAAGAAGAAGGGCAGAATGTTTACGTTGGATGCAGACATGCCTGAATTGAGTGCAGCAATGTTTGCACATGGGACCGGTGTAGTTGCAGATATTGATATCTGGCATAAACGCATTGGTCATGTTAATGTACAAGGACTTAAATCAATGCAGGCCCAAAATATTGTTGCAAGATTGCCAAAATTCAAGGTTGCAGAAATGCATAAGATATGTGAAGCCTGTCAGTTTGAAAAACTGGCAAGGAAACCATTTCCTAGACATGTTCAAGAAAGTAAAAAGCCATTGGAATTAATCCACTCTGATGTGTGGACTACTAAAGCTGCATCTCTTGGAGGCTGTCATTATTTTGTCACTTTTATTGATGACTATAGCAGAAAAGTTTGGGTGTATTTTATGAAAAAGAAAAGTGAAGTTTTTGGGCATTTCAAAACTCTTAAAGCTATGGTTGAAAAAGAAACAGGCCTGCAAATAAAATGCCTAAGGTCAAATGGAGGGGGAGAGTACCTCTCAAATGAGTTTGCAAGGTTCCTGCAGGAGCATGGCATAAAGCAACAATATTCATGCAGTCATACCCCACAACAAAATGGAATTACAGAAAGGAAAAACAGGCATATTGGAGAGGTATCTCGTGCCATGCTCAATGAAAAGGACCTGCCAGATTTTTATTGGGCTGAGGCAGTTGCTACAGCAGTCTACGTAACGAACAGGACTCCCACTGCAGCAATACATGGCATGACTCCAGAGGAGAGGTATACTGGTAGGAAACCAGATATTTCTCATTTGAAAATTTTTGGTTGCATTGCCTATGTTCATGTGCCAGATGAATTGAGATCCAAGTTGGATCCAAAAGCTGAGAAGTGCATCTTTATTGGTTACTCTCTGTAGCAGAAAGGGTATAGATGCTATAACCCTTCTACTCGTAAGTTTACAGTGAGCAGAGATGTTGTTTTTGATGAGATGAGTAGCTGGTATAAACCAGTAAATGTGATTGATGATGCAGATGCACAAAATGGTAATGCTGCACAGAATTCACAGCAGCAGTCACAAAATATTAGTGGACCTGGAGCGTCCTCTAGCAGTGGTTCACATTCTTCGCCATGGACAAGCAGATTGAGATCAGGAGAATCTTCTCAAAGCAATGCAGATAGTGGTATGCAGGTATCACGAAAAGGAAAAGAGAAGGTTGATCAGCCCATGTTTGATGTGAATGCAGGTCACTCTTATGTGGATGGTGAATCCAGTGGCTCAGAACAGAGCATTGATGATGAATTGGGTATTCCTTCTATTGTTACACCTGGAGTAAGGAAGACTAGGGATGTTTTGAGAGCACCTGGGAGTGAACCTACTTTGCGCAGGTCTATGAGAGCTAGGTATCCTGTGGATAGGCTGAAATATGATGGATTTACAGCCATTCACTATGCATATATAGTCAAAGTGATACATGAACCAGAACCCACTTCTTTTGAGCAAGCCATGGGAAAAGAAAAATAGGAGAAAGCCATGGATGAAGAAATGGATGCCTTGGAAGCAAATGCTACATGGGAATTGGTACCTTTGCCTAAAGGTAAAAATGCAATTGGTTATAAGTGGGTTTATAAGGTGAAGCACAATGTAGATGGTTCTGTGAATAGATATAAGGCAAGATTAGTAGTCAAGGGGTATGCACAAACATATGGCATTGACTATGAAGAAACATTCAGTCTGGTTGCAAGGATGGCAACCGTAAGAGCACTCATTGCTATGGCTGCATCAAAGGGATGGTCTTTACATCAGATGGATGTAAAGAATGCCTTCTTGCATGGTGATTTGCAAGAAGAGGTCTATATGGAGCAGCCACCAGGTTATGTGCATGCTGTTCATCCTGAGTTTGTTTGCAGGTTGAAGAAAGCCTTATATGGCTTGAAGCAAGCACCTAGAGCATGGTCTGAAAAGATAGGACAGTATCTTGTCACTATTGGCTTTCAGATTTCCAAGGTAGATTTCTCACTTTATGTGAGAAAAACAGAGAAAGGTATTATGCTACTTGTCATTTACGTTGATGATTTGATTATGATAGGTGACAGTGATGAAGATATCCTTCATGTGAAAATGCTATTGAAGCAAAAGTTTGAGATGAAGGATTTGTGAGAGCTGCGTTATTTCTTGGGCATTGAGGTGATTAGATCACCAAGTGGGATACAGCTCTTGCAGAGGCAGTATGGATTGGACATGCTGTCCAAATATGGGATGACAGGCTGTAAGACTATTTCAGTTCCTTTGGAGCAGAATGTGAAGCTGAGCGCAGATGTAGGTGAGCTTCTGGAAGACCCTACTATGTACAGACGCATAGTAGGAAGCTTGATTTATATGACTATTACCAGGCCAGATTTGAGCTATGCTGTTGGATTGGTAAGTCAGTTTATACAGGCTCCAAGGAAACCGCATTTGGATGCGGCTAGACGCATACTCGGGTATGTGAAGTCCACATTGTAGTATGGACTATTTTATGAGACTGGGGTTCAGATACAGTTGCATGGATACACTGATGCTGATTGGGATGGTAGCATTTCTGATAGACGATCTACCAGTGGATATGTGTTCTCTTTTGGGAGTGCTGCAGTCACTTGGAGCAGCAAGAAACAACCTACAGTTGCCTTATCCAGCACAGAGGCTGAGTACAGGGGCGCAGCAATGGCTGCATGTGAGGTAGCTTGGTTGCATAAGCTACTTTATGATATGCATCAGCCTACAGATGGGCCAGTTGTCATTTATTGTGACAACATGAGTAGTATACACTTGGCAAATAACCCAGTCTATCATGCTAGAACAAAGCACATTAAGGTGCATTATCACTATGTGCGGGAGAGGGTTTTACTAGGTCTTATTGATCTAGTTTATGTCAGCACAGAGGATCAGGTAGCTGACATATTCACGAAGGCATTGGGCGTAGAGAAGCTGTGCAAGTTCAGAGACCTGCTTGGTATGCAGGAATTGGGATTGAGATCGAGGGGGAGTGTTGAGATATCGAGCTCCACTCGTGATATGCTAGGGTGACCGTTGTGCATTTATGTCACCGACTTGTCAGATGCGGTTGGTACACCGCCCATGAATAATAGCTACATGGTAGCTATCCTTATCTACTTTAGTTCGTGGCTCAGTTAGTATGCCACCTTAGTTAGTTGAGTTTGGTTTGAGACCCATATATAGGGTTCTTCTATTTCCTTGTACTTGAGTTCTTTTTGGCTTACACAACTAAGAAGAGAAAAACTATTTTCAGCCTCCACCTTTGTGTGTATTCCCCCATTGTGCAAGCAAGAAAGTTACAAGTGAGACTCCTTCCTTCTCTCCCACAATCCTGACATATTTTTTATTCATATATATGAGATAATGCAATAAGGTTGTCACATATCATTCTTGACAGCACCTACATTGTGTGTGCTCTTCTCTCTCTCATCTTCCTCTTCTCCTTCTCCACTGCCATTGCATGCCCTTCATAAAGAACGCCTATTGAGGGAAGTGGGTGGGCAGAACCCCCGATAGGTCCATCCTATGGAAGGGTGGTTCCAAAAGACTGGGAGGCTTCTCACAAAGTTCTACGGCCGTATGATCTTTAGGTAATAGCAAGTTAGAACCCGATTCATGCCGTTTTAGGGGATCAGAATGGGACTATTCCCTATGGGTAGAGAGGTTGAGCAACTCATCCCTCTTGTTTCTCATTCTCTTTGAGCCAAGTGCGGCATGGGTATGCTTTGGATTGGATATCTCTGTGCAAAGTAGGATGTCCATGATCTAACGCTAGAATGCTGTTAAGGAGACCTTGGCATGTAGAAACGCATATTTCAAGTCGATCTTAGTAGGTTTAGCCGTGAACGTTCCATTGTGAGGTAGACTCGAGAAACCTTAGGCAACAAACCGTGGAACATTCCATGGGAGTGCTGGGTAGCAACGTTTAGATTTGTTTCTTGATGGACCGCTAAAAACGTGCCTTTAGGCGGGCATGTTACAAACTCAAAGAACTAAGCTTCGTAATATAGATACAAATGGCTCCCACAACTCGAAGAGAATTTGGAATTTCCAAGAGCACAACAAAGCTCAATACATCAAGCATATTGTTGGGATATGCAATCTCAGTCAATCTACCTAGTACCTACCGACATGATAACTGGGTGTGTGTAGATGTCTTTCATGTGTGTGCCTTCAATAAGTTGGTACTTGACTTTTAACCATAGTTAGTCAGTGGTTAGTTCCTTTTGGTCAATAAGGCCTAGTTCATGTACTGAGTTCATGAGTATGTGTGATGAATAAGATGAAGAATCTCATTGAGAGAGTTGTCTGCTCTCTATTTCCCCTATCTCTCTCTTTCTTCTAACATGGTATTAGAGCCATGAACCCCCACGAACCTATGAAGTGTGTGAAGCTTGGAAGCTTGGGATTGGAGTTGCAAGATCTGGAATGAAGAGACCTGTGAGTGGTCTATAGGAGTAAAGAGCTATCCTGGAATGTTGGCAATCATAGCTAAAGATCTAGGTATGTTTCTATGGTCTACCTACCAAACAGTGATCAAAGCCTATTGTGGCTTGTTTATAGGGGTTATTGGTAAGCATTGGAGCTCTTGACAATGAGCATTGACCTCAACAAGTGTAGTAGCATAAAAAACGTGGATAGGATAGGTTGCGCTTGTTTCTGGAAAGACAAGGAGAGGATAGCATACATCTACTTGGTTGTAGCTCATTGGGAGCTATATTGAACTTCATTGTTGTCTACTAATGATTGGAAATGTATATGCCTTTACTCATGAATTTAAGGATGGTCTTGAAGAGTTTAAAACTCAAATTTGGAAGGAAGAGTAGGCTAAAATCAATCATTGAATGTATGATAGTTAAAACTTGAAGATTGAAGCACTGTCGTGTTTCTTTGGTACTTGCAAAAGCTTGGATCTCTTCCACATGTATTGGGGATGTGATGTGGATGTTCTTTGGATGTTATGTGCTGGAAATATCTTAAATCTAGACTAAATTCACTATTGTTCATACAGTGGGCTGGCTATTTATTGCCTATAAGAAGCTTGTCTGGCATTGCTATTGGTCATATACACCATTGTTGATGCTTGTATGCCCTAGCATTGAACCCTAAAGGTTATGGTACATGTCAAAGATGTTTTGAGGCCATTTTGAGCTAGAGATACTATAGATTACACAAAGAATTTACTATTGGTTACACCATTAAATTGGCTAAAAATTGTCTATTACAATTATGGAAAACTGAGCAAGCATTTATGCCTATGTGATCATGTATTTTTCTCTACGAGTAATGACATATGTCTAAATGTGATTTGAGGATGTTTGTGGCCTAAAATTACTTTAGTTTTGCATAGATAATTGTTGCTGGAAATTGTAGATTGTGATCTATAAATGGTTTTGGGAACATACATATATGTCCTATATGATGTAGTGAATGAAACCTACTTAGCATGCTACTGAACATGGTTGTTATATGTCTGGAGATGTTTTCCATGTTTTTGAGCTGAGAAATCATTGATTTTTATAGTCAACTTATTGTCATAACTTTGAGGACGAAACTATCCTATGCAAAGTATACTTGGTTTGGGGAGTCATACCCTATCTAATTCAGACTGCATTGAATACATAGAGTTGTAGAGATGGCAAATGCTGAAAGGACTGATAACATAACTCAAATAGTGGGTGACAATTTAGACAACAACAACATGCTATCTAGAAGTTCAGGATTGAGAATTTTCTCATTGTGACAAGGGTTATTAGAACTTGCTTACAAGTGCAAAGGCTAAGCCCGAACTCCCCGACAAGAATGCAACTCGTGATCAGCTTAGGGCACAGGGATTGAGAGAGCTTGTAGGATACTGCACTGTCTATGCTTATGTATTTATGATGCTATGGTTATGCAAATAATGAATTGCAACTCACCAAAGGATGCATGGGATATTATGATGAGATACTATAATATTATTGCTAATGCAAAAAAATAACAACCGAAGCAAAAGTTTAAAACAATGGACATGAAAGATAGTCCATTCAGGACTATGTGAGTGAGATAAAGACTATTGCAAACCAATTAGCATCCATTAGGGCTAAGGTATATTATGCAAATTTGGTGGCTATGACCCTGAATGGTCTAGGGCCTGAATACAAGTCCTTTGATACATCAATTTCAGTCTGGGATGAAATGCCTGACTTTAATGGTTTGGCATCCTTGCTTATCCATGAAGAAGTGAAATTTGGGTTGACTACGAGCTCGAGTAGCTCTAAAAATAGAGATGAAGATTTTTACTCTAATCAAAGAGGTCATGGTTATCGTGGTAGAGGTTCTAGTCATTATAGAGGAACTCAACAACATGCATCTCAGAATGGGAAAAGTTAGCAGGGATTTGCTGGTAGAGGTGGTGGATACTCTTTTGCAAGGAGGAGATCTTAGTCTAGGGGTAGAGGATCCTAGCATACATAGACTACTCATGAAAATGCTAATAAGGATAAAAGTTTTCATTACTATAGCAAGCATGGACACATTACAAAAGAGTGCTAGAAAAAGCAAGTTGATAAGAAGGGTAAATGGTAGGGACACTATGCATCTTCTAGTTATGCAGAGCCTGATATTGGTGAGAGATTGTTTGTTATGACTTATGTACACAACAAAGGCAAGCAACAAGGAAAGTCTAATGATTTCTATATATAGATTTTGGTGCCTCAAATCATATGACACCACATGGTGAGTGGTTTGATGAGCTAAAAACAAGTGCTAATGGCTATGTATGTACTGGAGATGATTCTCAGCATGACATAGCACACACAGGGATTGTTCCCTTAGTTATGCCTAATGGCAAGAAAAAGTTGTTGTATGATGTATTTCATGTTCCATTGATTACCAAGAATCTGCTATCTATTGGTCAAATGGTTGAGTAGAACTTGTAGGTATGATTCAATAGAGATGGTTACCTCATAGAGGAATATGGCAATGGATGTAGATTGGTTGCTGAAGGCTAGAGACATGGTAGGATGTTTACAATAGATGAAAACGTCCCGCATTTGAATGATGATATGTTTGTGTAAAAATTACACGGCGCAGCGAACAGAATTTGAGAAAGAGATAGAGATAGAGAGTACACAAACAGATAAGAGGAGAATTAGAAAATTTCTTTAGCTTCAAACAACTGGTACAAAGATGGCTCTGTCCACCCATGCACTTCTACAGTGAAGCTTAGATGGTGATCTAGACAAAAGATAGGTGAAGAGCTTAAGGCTAAAAGATAGGTGAAGAGCTTAAGGCTAGCTGGAACAACTCTGATTGGGTGAAATATAGATAATTGATGGATGTGAAGGGGTTTATCTTTTATAGCATGTGAAGGGGGTTAGGTCGACATGACCGACCTACCATATGAGCCTCCACTAGTCGGCCAAGGAATATTCCAGGGAATATTCCCTTTATTGTCAGGCCCGGGGCACTGCCCCCGGACCCTCACTAGGGGGGCCACTAGCCCCCTTAGGACCCCCCAGCAAGGGGCCACTTCTACGGCCCCCGGATCCCAAAAAAGGGGCCCCTTTTAACTCCCTTACCCCTTAACTTGGTGATGCAATGTGCCTCGAGTTATTACCATCTTAACTACTCAATCCAACCCAAAGATTAGATCCACAATGGTCACCTTTTTGCCATCCAATCACATAGACCTCATGTGATATACAAGTCAGGACTCAACCAATGTCCAGGCTCACATTTGGCTTCTCCTCATAATGGGGGGCTTACAACTTTGAGCACCATGGATCATTGGAGGCACGTTATAAGGGTGGGGCATTGAGCATATCTAACACCCCCCTCAATGTCCACCCATAGGTGAACTATCTCCTCGGCCCAATTCTGAGTCTCTAAAGATGACCTTGAAGCAGATCCTTCGTAAGTGTTTTGGTGAATATATCCGCTCCATTCTCCTTTTTTGGATAGTAGACTAGTTCCACTATCCCATCCTCCATCAAATCATGCACATAGTGATACTGGATCTCTATATGTTTAGTGTATGCATGAAACACTAGATTTTCGGCAATTGCAATGCAACTCTGATTGTCACATCTCAGCACAGTTGGTTCTTCATCTTGCACTCCCATATGCCATAGGATCCTTCTCAACCATACTGCTTCACATGCAAGAAAACAAGCTACCTTGTACTCTGCTTCGGTAGAAGACAATGCCACTGTTGGCTTCTTTTTACTAATCCAAGAGAAAATTCCTGAACCCAAAGAGAAACAATAACTAGAAACTGACTTCCTGGAATCACTGTCTCCTACCCAATCTGAGTCACAATTCCCCACAAGAGAAGTTCTAGAACTTTATGTGATACCATTCACAAGAGTTTCCTTCAAGTATCTGAGCACCTGCATCCTAGCCTTCCAATGTCTCTCATGAGGTTTGTTTGAGAACCTGCTCAAAACACCAACAGCAAAACTGATATCCGGTCTGGTGTTACACAAGTAGATCAGACTGCCGACCATCCTCCTGTACCTCCCAATGTCTGCCAGTGATGATGTATCCTCAACGGATAACTTTGTGTTCACCTCCATAGGTGTAGATATCTCCTTGCACTCGGTCATGGAAAATGCCTTCAAGATCTTCCATGCATACTTCTTCTGAGAGATGAAGATCTTTCTTGGCTCTTGCCAAACTTCAATTCCCAAACAATAGTGCAGCAAGCCCAAGTCTATCATTTCAAACTCAGAACTCAAAGCATTTCGAGTTTGGTTGATCATATCTTCATAGTCACCTGTAATAAGAAGGTCGTCCACATATAGGACAATCACTATAGACTTTTCACCATCCCTATAAGCATATAAGTTAGCATCTGAGGCGCATCTTTTGAAGTTTAAGCTTACAAAAAACTTATCTATCCGCTGATACCATGCTTTGGGGGCTTGTTTCAGCCCATACAATGCCTTCTTGAGCTTACACACTTTGTTCTCAGAATGGGGAGTCTCAAATCCTGGTGGCTGAGCTACGTACACCTCCTCCTTGAGGTCACCATTTAAGAATGCTGACTTAACATCCATTTGGTAAACTGGCCTCTGCTTGTGGGCGGCCATTGCAAGTACTGTGTGAATAGTGTTCATTCTGGCAGTTGGGGAAAATGACTCTTGAAAATCAAACCCTTCAACCTGTGAAAAACCTTGTGCAACCAGTCTAGCTTTGTACTTTTCTAAAGTACCATCAGCCTTGTATTTTACCTTCCAGATCCACTTGGTGCCAATAACCTTCCACTTTGCTGGCCGATCCACTAGCTCCCAAGTGTCATTCTTTATTATGATGTCATCCTTGGCTTGCGTGGCTGACTCCATGCTGGATCTGCAAGTGCTTCTTGTAAGTAAGTTGGCTCCTTTACTTCTCTCATAATCTTAGCCATCAAGGCCATATTGACTATGTGAGCAGAAGCCCTCCTTTGCTCCTCTATTCTCTGAGACCTCCTTGGTCCGTCGGCCTTCTCCTCAATAGATGTGGACATAGGATTATTGTGGTCATAGAGCTGCTTCACCCAACGCGGCAATGGCTTTTCCGGTGGGGTGATGTCAGGTTGGTGAACTTTTTCCTCATCATCTAAAGATGATGCTTCCTTCTCCTTAAGGATAGGGACAGCTCTCGGGATAGGTTCATAGTGGACTACTTCTTCACTTGATGATAAAGTGGAAGAACTTGCCTTCTCCTCCTCCACTATATGTAGCTGCTCCTTGAGCACCACATCATCACGGCTCACAAATATCTTCTTTGCCTCTTGGTCATATAATTTGTAAGCCTTCTGCTCATCACGATAACCTAAGAAGCTACATTTTCTATTTTTTGGTTGTAACTTGTTTCTCTTCTCATCTGGAATATGTACATAACATTCACATCCAAAAATTCTGAAATGTGAGACAGATGGTTTCTTACCATTGTAAGCCTCATGAGGTGTTTTTCCCTTGAGAGCCTTTGTGTAGCTCCGATTTAAAATATAGACTGCAGTATTAACAACTTCAGCCCAAAAATGGTTAGGCAATCCCTTTCCCTTTAGTATGCATCTTGCCATCTCCACAATGGTGTGATTCCTGCGTTCCACAACACCGTTCTACTGAGGTGTGTGAGGCGTCGTCAATTGATGCTTGATCCCTTTGCTCTTACAAAAGTCTTCAAACTCCTTTGAGTTGAACTCACCACCACCATCTGTTCTAAATTTCTTCACACTTTTCCATGTTTTATTCTCAACAAGTGTTAGCCATTCTTTAAACTTACCAAAATCTTGAGCCTTATCACGAAGGAAGTACACCCACATCTTCCTACTGTTATCATCGACAATCAATACAAAATAAGAACATCCCCCCAAGGCTCGTGTAGGCATCTTTCCACACAAGTTAGCATGCACCAACTCTAGAGAAGCCTGTGCTCTATTCTTGCTTTCTTGTGGAGATGCCTTTCTCTGTTGCTTGCCCATCATACAAGCTTCACATGGTTCCTTCAATTCAGTCATTGCAGGTAGGTGAGCAACCATACCTTGCTTGTGCATCTCCTTCAACACTGCAAATCCAATGTATCCAAACCTTTCATGCCAAAGCTTAATTCTGCCCACTCCAATGGTGACTGTAAGAGCACTTAGCTCATATAGGTTGTTCCTTCTTTCTCCTTTGCCAACAACTTTGCCATCACTGTCAAGAATTTCTGTACCTGTCTTCTTGAACCTCACTTCATGACCAAGATCAATTATGGCAACTGATAACAGATTTCTCCTAATTTTTAGAACATACAACACATTTGAAAGCTTTTTGATATCACCATTTGTAGCAACAAATGAAATGGTACATGTGCCCGCAGCATGGCATTTTGCATCATTTCCAACCGTCACAGTGATGGATTCTTATAGAGGCTGCATAGAACTGTATAGACCTTTCTTGCTGATCATGTGACGGGAGGCCCCACTATCCAACACCCATGAGTCAGTGGTAGACTCTTCTTGCGTCGAGGAGCACACGTCCTCAACGGTCGCCATGAATAACTCCAACTCTGCTTTAGCCGTATTGGCTATCTCTTTCCCTTTACTTTTAAGAGTACCATTCTTTTCATCTGCCTTCTTGACATGACAATCTAAGATTGCATGTCCTTTCTTCTTGCAGTAGAAGCACTCTCCTTGAAACTTCTTCTTATCGCCCTTCTTTCTTTTGTCACCATCATTTTTGGTGGAGGAACCACCTTTGCCTTTTGTATTGGTAGAGAATGCAACATCTCCATTGCTGCTTCCTTCTCGGGCTTTTAGCCTCAACTCCTCCAACGATAATGCACAAAAATCCTCAAAACTCAAAGCTTGAGGTCTCACATGAGTATTAAGGGTAGTTACTAGTCCATCAAACTTTTGTGGACAAATTTGAAGAGGCTCCGAGCTAGCTCCTCGCTAGTCTTTTGTATCCCAACACCAGCCATCTGGTCACGTAGATTCTTAATCCGAGTGATGAATGCTTCAACTGTCTCTCCTTCAGCAAACTTCTCCGCTGCTAGTTGATTCTCCAAGTTTTGAATCCTTGTTTGGTTTTGTGTTTCATACTGACTCCTCAGTACATTCCAAGCCTCTGATGCTTTGGTTGTATGCTAAATCAAAGTCAAAACACTGTCAGAACATCTTGTAACTAAGGCACACAATGCATCTGCATTCCTTCGTTTCCAAGCTCATAGAAGATCTACATTTGGAGGAATCATCACGCTAGGATTTGATGGGTCGGGGGTAGGCTATGGTTCTACATCAGTCGCCAGCACAGTCTCCAAAAGCTCATAAGAATCAAGGATAGCTGTAATTTTGAACTTCCACAAGGTATAGTTTGTACCATCTAACTTTCCTTCGCTAAAGGTTGGTGGACGAATCCTCAGTGTTTGAATAGCCGGTACAACAGCACCACCTCCTGCACCACTTCCTGATGCACTAGAACCGCTTTTGAAAGACGACATTGTTCCTCTTTGTTGTTGAAGCCTTTGCCTCTTGTGCACTCTTCGATTCCTAGAGCCCGCTGGGCTTTAATACCATGTAAAAAATTACACGGCGCAATGAACATAATCTAAGAAAGAGATAGAGATAGAGAGTACACAATAGATAATAGGAGAATTAGAAAATTTCTTTAGCTCTAAACAACTGATACAAAGATGGTTCTGTCCACCCGTGCGCTTCCACATTGAAGCTTAGATGGCAATCTAGACAGAAGATAGGTGAAGAGCTTAAGGCTAGCTGGAACAACTCTGACTGGAAGAAAGATAGATAATCAATGGCTGTGAAGGGGTTTATCTTTTATAGCATGTGAAGGCTGTTAGGTCGGCATGACCAACCTACCATATGAGCCTCCACTAGTTGGCCAAGGAATATTCTAGGAAATATTTTCTTTACCGTCAGGCCGGAGGCGCTACCCCCAGACCCCTACCAAGGGGCTGCTTCCACGGCCCCCGAACCCCAAAATAGGGGCCCCTTTTAACTCCCTTACCCCGCAACTTGATGCAATGTGCCTCGAGTTGCTACCAACTTAACTACTCAGTCCAACCCAAAGTTAGACCCAAAATGGTCACCTTTTTGCCATCCGGTCACATAGACCTCATCTGATATGCAAGTCAAGACTCAACCAATGTTCGGACTCACATTTGGCTTCTCCTCATAATGGGGGCCTTACAACTTTGAGCACCATGGATCATTGGTGGCATCTTATGAGGGTGGGGCATTGAGCATATCTAACAGTTTGCTCATGATGGGGTAAGTATTCGAGACATTGATGTTTAGCACAAGTGGATTGGACATATAAATTTTTAAAAATAGAAAAATATGTAGCATAAGGAGCTTATTACAGGGCTACTAAGGTTTAAGTAAGCTGATTTGGAACATGTATGCTCAGCATGTTAGTTTGGGAAACAAGCTAGGTTTCCATTTGCAAAAGAATACACAAAATAGCAACATGCCATTACAGCTTGTGCACTTAGATGTTTGGGGACTTGCTCATAATGTATCACTTGATGGGTCTAGATACTATGTGACTTTTGTGGATGACTATAGCAAGTACACATGGACATACATCCTAAGGCATAAGGATGAGGTTTTGGAAAATTTTATGGATTTTAAAGCTCATGCAAAAAAAGAGCTTAACTGTTATGTCTCATGCTTATGATCTAATGATGGTGGAGAGCACATGGCAAAGGAGTTTTTTTAGCCAACAAAGAGAGGTTTATAGATGAGAAAACATGGCTCCAAATACTTTAGCAAGATTTTCACTTACCCTATTGCATATACTTCTAAACAAGGCAACAAATTTAGGTATAATGGCAAACCAAAAGGAAATTTCAAGAGAGTTGAAAGTGAAACTAAGGAGCCATCTATAATATCATTATTAAGAAGCCCTTTGCTAATGACAAATTGAAAGAATTATGTTTCAAGTGTGGTGAGAAATGGTTATCTGATCACAAATAGAAATGGAAAGGCAACAATGCCAAGTTTAACATGGTTATCATAGAAGAATCCAATTATAAGGAGGCATGTAAAGAGAGTCTATTATAGGTAGAGGTAGTTTCTACTTGTGATCAAATGCTTGGCTTTGATTAGGTCTCTTTTCCATAGTAGAATGGAGTTGCTGAACAAAAGAACATGGTGATTATGGAGGCAACTAGGGCCATGTTGAATGAAAGGGACATGCCTTTGTCTTATTGGGTTGAAGCAACACTTACGTCTATTTATGTGATGAATAGAACACCTACTACAGGAATACATGAAAAGACACCTTATGAGCAGTTGTATGGCTACAAGCCCAACATCTAACATGTGAAAGTATTTGATAGTATTGCCTATGTCCATGTTCCAGATGACAAATGGAAGAAACTTGACCCTAAAGCAATGAAGTGTGTTTTCCTTGGATACTCATAGGAAAGGAAGGCATACAAGTGAATTATTTTGACTACATGAGAGTTATTGCTCAGCCATGACGTTGTGTTTGATGAGTTAGCATCTTGGTATGGGGCTAAGTATGCTACAATATATGATGTTGATTCACAGGGCACATATGCTAAAATTGAGTAGTAAGGCACTACTTCTATCAGTGGACTTACTCAAGATGCATATGGCAGTGTAAGTCCTTGGACTAGAAGGCTCCATAGCCATGGGTCTCCATCCACACTAACATGGATATGTGAGTGAGGGGGAGAGATAAAGGAAAAGAGAAGGTATTTGATGATATTATAGTTCCATTGACTTCAGGTTATGACTCTTGAGAGTCTTGATAACGAGTTTGGTATACTTGCAATGGTTACACCTAGAGTTAAGCAAAGATATGTACCGCCTCATGGGAGAGTAGGATCTAGTTCTCCTCCATTTTGCGGAGATCACAGAGAGAAAAGGAATCGGTGGATAATGTTACCTACATTGGATACTCAATAAAACATTAAGCATACATGATAGAGATGCAGAAATACAAAGAGCCTACATCTTTTGCAGAAGCAGTTAAGGATGAAAACTGCTGCAAGGCTATGGATGATGAATATGATGAATTTTTGAAAAATAGAACATGGGATTTGGTTGAGTTGCTAGAGGAAAAAATGCCTAGTGGATGGAAGTGGTTCTATAAAGTAAAATGTAAGTCTGATGGCTCACTGGAGAGGTACAAAGCCAAATTGGTAGTGAAAGGATATGCCTAGCAATATGGGTTGAATTATGAGAAAACCTTTAGTCTGGTTGCTATGACAGCAACTGTATGGACTGTTATAGCACTAACTGCATCCAAAGGTTAGAATCTTTATCAGATGTACATAAAAAATGCTTTCTTAAATGGTGATTTGGTAGAAGAGGTTTATATGGATTAGTTAGAGGGCTATGTGCATCTCGACTATTTGTCGTATGTATGCAGATTATTGAAGATAGCATTGTATGGCTTAAAGCAAGCCCCATGAGCATGGAATTCTAGGATTATTTCCTACTTGCAATAACTTGGATTTCAGCTAGGTAGAGCTAATCACAACCTATTTACTAGGAAAACAAAGACATGATATGTGATTTTGGTGCTCTATGTAGATGATTTGGTGATCACATGTGATGTTATACAGGGCATTGATGACATTAAAGCTATGATGCAGAAAAAATTTCAGATTACAAAGTTGGGAGAGCTGAAATTTTTCTTAGGGTCTGATGTTATGCATACATCTCATGGGATATGGATGATACAGAAATAGTATACATAGAATATGTTGGAGAAGTATGGCATGATGGAATGCAAACCCATGGATACACCATTGGATTAGAATGTAAAGCTAGCTGTTGATATAGGGAATGTGATAGAGAACGTGATTATGTATAGATAGATGATTAGGAGTTTGATCTATCTCACTATCACTAGACCAAACTTGAGTTATGCAGTTGATTTGATCAGCCAGCTTATGCAACAGCCAAGGAAACCTCACCTAGATGTTGTGAGGAGGATTTTGAGATATGTGAAGGGTACATTGTCTTATGGGCTATTCTATGAGCATGATAAGCCTATTGAGCTTATTGATTATTGTGATGTGCATTGGGCTAGCTATATGTATGATAAGAGATCAACCAATGGATATGCATTTGGTCATGGAAGTAGCATGGTCAACTAGAGTAGTAAGAAACAACTGACTATGGCTCTCTCAAGTACAAAAGTGGAATACATGGGTGTAGCATTGGTTCCATGTGAGGCTGCTTGGCTAGTTAAGTTGACGAATGACTTGGGGATTCATGTGGATAAACCAATCAAGCTAGATTGTGATAACATGAGCAGTGTGCTCTTGGTAATCAATTCAATTTATCATGCCAGGTCAAAGCACATAGAGGTCCATTACCACTTCATTAGGGAAATGGTGCTTGGAGGCATGATAGACCTCATAGATGTGGAGTGAAGACCAAGGCATATATCTTTACCAAATCACTTGGTAGAGATAAGTTCACTCATTTAGATCTCTACTTAGGATACATGCAATGACTTGAGCTTGAGGGGGAGTGTTGAGATGTGCAAGCTCAATCAATCTACCTACTACCTACTGACATGACAGCTGGGTGTGTGTAGTTGTCTACCATGTGTGTGCCTTCAATAATTCCATACTTGACTTAATCATAGTTAGTTAGTGGTTAGTTCTTTTTGGTCACTAATACCTAGTTCATGTATTAAGTTCATGATTATGTGTGATGGATAAGATGAAGAATCTCATTGAGAGCATATACATCCACAACTTGCAAGTGAAGAATAATTGAAACAAATGGTTAATATCCAAATACATCTAGTGGAGTCAAATCAAAGCTTCAAAGGTCATGATAGATGATTTTTTATGCCGAGAAGTGCTTAAAAATAGCCAAAAATTACGAATATCAAGGGAAAAATAGACTTCATCGAAGGCGGCGGTGGCAATCAGTATGATTTTAAGTGGCAAGTCCCTAAGGCGCGAGTGCTTATTTTCATAGAAATCAAATGGTAGTCGATGGTCGAGCTAGAGTTTTCCTAGATATAAAATGACATCAAGAATCCAACGCAAGTGTCAAATCTCCATTCCGAGATCGTTTGATCCCCCATTTAATCCCCGCAAGGTTTGGGATTGTGAAGCAGCTACTACTGGATCTGGAATCCGACAAGAGCGTGACAGGGCCCATGTTTGTAGATTTTGACGTCATGGAGCCACGTGTCTAGACGGATCTCGATTCTGATGTCGTTTGCCCCCTCAAATATGAAAAAACCACTTGACCGCGAGTGTGAATACAAAAGCATGAACTAGTTAAGTGTATTAGAGTTTAGAAGCTCTAACTAAAAAAGCTTATGGGCAAAAATCCCACGATTTGAAATGATGGGGGGGGGGGGGGGGGTTAGTTTTTTGCGCCCCCTCTTTTCTCCCCAAATGATGATTTTCTTATTAGTAGAGTGGAGAGGAATGCTCCTGGGCTTGGAATGCTTCTATCCTTCACCCTCCATCGCCACAAATAGATCGAGGAATGATGCACTGAATCAAGAGATCAAAAACCAGTCTTTCTCTCTCCTCCCTCTCTCTCCTGCATAGAGGGAATTCATGTGCAAGAGATCAAGAAGAAGAGGGGCTGAAGAATGCTTGTCCTCCCTCTCTCTCCTGCATAGAGGGAATTCATGTGCAAGAGATCAAGAAGAAGAGGGGCTGAAGAATGCTTGTCTGGCCGTGATCGGATTACTTCAAGATGAAGAGGAGGCTGAGGAAAGAGGTTCAACATTGAAGAATGGTTGTTGGTCGGTCTATGGGCTGCTCAGAATAATCATTAAAAAACCCGCAACATGCAAGACACGTGGTATGCTTCAATTTTACAAAGAAATTTGATTGTTTTTGTTGTTTCATGGTCCAAATGTTGTTCATATGCAATGAAATTTTGTTTGCATCATGATTGAGGACTGGAAATACAGAAATATAGGACCCATAATGATTTAGAGCCGTTATTAATTCTTTAAAACCCGTAAAATGGTATTTTTGATGGAAATTAGTGGTTTTTTTTATTTTGAGTTGGAGAAAAGGGATGAAAGTGGGATAAAACAAGAGAAAATGTTAAATCTCAGTCAAAAAAATGAGTCAATACAAATAAATCAGAAAATATCTATTTTTCATGAATAATAAATAGAGAAAAATAACAAAAAATGGAAAATTTTGGATTTTTTGTGCTCAAAAATTAAAGAAAAATAAAATTTATGTGTGTGAATGTTTGGCAAGGTTAAAGCATAAGGTCAAGCCTCTGTTTGGCCTTGTCCTTTATGTTATAGTCCGTGTTTATCACTTTTTACATACAAAAATGATATAAAACAACCATTTACACCTATGCACCACAGCAATACCTAAACGGAGAGGGGGAGAGGAAGTTTGTGCGACGATCTAATTGTTGAAAAGATACAAATTCTGATTTTCCTCTTTGTGCATAGCATTTAGGGATCGTGTCATAATTAAATATAGGTGACTAGTACCATGGAAGTTCCGGTGCTAGTCCCTAAAGCAACGCAACACGTAACACTTAGTTAAAATTCATGAAAGGGCTGTTTTCCGCACCTCACATGGCTGGTTTTTTAAACATAAAATAGTTGTGCACAATTGTCATACACCTTTATCAAGCATGCCATATGGTATCTCCCGGAATGCATTGCAATTGATTGATAAACTTTGGCCAACGCTGAGAGGACAGGAAGCCCAAGCCGTAGGGTTAGACGGGTGCTTCCATTGGGGAAAGTTTTGTGAGGCAAATCAAAATCTCCTGGAATGCTGAATTATGAAAGAGTGGAGTTTGTGCGAATGTTATATGTGTTAGCGATGCATCTTGGGGCTAATCCTTGAGGTGTAGGAGAGTCGCAGTGGAGCCGCAGCAATCAGCCGGGTGCTTTCCTATGTATGTATTACGAGGCATTATGCCTATATGTTATGGGATCTTCCTTTCAGGAGAAGGGAAGGTGAACATTGGACTACATATTGGATACAAACACAAAATTGTCATAAGCATTTAGTGCAAAGTGAGTTTTAGACGCTCCTGGTCCACGAGGCCGTGTGGTGGGGTTGTCTATCGTATGCATGAGGTCCGGCTAGTGCCATAGCCAGTGCCGGCCCATTTTAGGTCCCATCAAGTCACCATAAACATATATGTAAACTAGCTCGATTTAAGGCTTAAAGGTTGGTTTTGTACCATTTTTGAGTTCCAATTTGGAAGGGAAAAAATGTCAAAATATTTCAAATAAAATTACTATGGGTTGAGCTTGTCTAGGACTTCATTCTTGGCATGAAAGACTACAAAAACATAGTAAGAAATTTGGTCAATTTTAAGCCCGTGTTTTGATGCTTTTTGGATCGTATGGGCATTGTTTGAGCCCTGTTTTCATTGTTTCTTGCTAGACAACCAATGTTTGACATGTGGGCATAATGTATGGATATATGCAATAGTAGTTGGACACATGTACGACACTTATTTTAGTGGAATTCAATGTATGAGTATATACAATAGTAGTTGGACACATGTACGACACTTATTGTAGTGGAATTCAATGTATATGCATTTACTTGGGGATTTTGAATGCTTTATGGTCTCAGTTTTCACCAATTGATGCTCCATTTTGTTCACGTTCTTGGATACTAATTCTGCACATTAGATACATCTGGTTTTGCTGAGTTTGTAGCCATCATAATGTTGAAAAATGAACAAATTACACAAATTGTGGGTGACAAATTGATGAAGGATAACTACAATGTATAGTCATATCGTATGGAAAATTTCTTGATGGAAAGAGATATTTAGGACCTTATTACAAGTGAAGATGTATGTCTAGAATTGATAGATGAGCCCATTGATGATTAAATTGGGTCTCAATGCATCTAGTAGTGGAAATAATGCAAATTAGGATAGTGTGTTTTATCATCAACGAGGCCATGGTAGCTCATCTAGAGCTAGAGGATCATCTTATGGCCATGGGGACACTTTTGCTTTCATTGTGAGTCCCTATCATGTCCTACTTGGGATTTTGTTTATGAGTCCAAGCGTTCTATCTTGGAAGCTAATTCAACCGAGTAACAATTAGTGTCATTTGCCTATGTTGTCATGGTTCTAATTACTACATTCCAACCTCCATAGCTACAGTCATGCTCGAGATCCATGCCCTTCAATGTGGTATCAAAGCCAAGTTGGGCATGTCCTAGCTCAACTCAGCTCCATTCTCTGCTCTCTTAGCTTTGCTTGACCTCAATCTAGCTCAAGTCAAGTTTATGACCTCATCTCCCACTTCTTCTTCTCATTATTTACCTTGGTAGCCATAGCCAAGCAGCACCTACCCTGTCTGAAGCTCTCATATCTCTCTCTACAGGCCAAATCTCATTAAGCTTCCTTCTAGAGAAGTGTTTCAATGCTAGTAAATATTCCTTATATTACTTCAAATATCAACATACCCCTGGTTATAGCTTAGCATTGTCAATTTTCTCAATTTCTTCCCTGTGTGTCTGCCACAACCAGGATGACCCAATCAACTTGGAGCTTCTAGATCTCATCACATAGGTCATATCTTTGAGAACTTTCTTCTAGGGAGATCTTCTTAGGCCGGATACACACCGGGCTGTGGACCGGATGCAGTGCAAAAAAAGAGACGTCCGTTGCCCTACGTGTCAAAAGGCCATTGGGCCCGAATTTTGCGGGTGACGGACACTTCTGGGTGGGGGATCTTCCCTGTCCTGAAATTCGGGCGCGCCCAATGGACAAGACGACAACATCTTTCTTCAAAAAGTGGCCTGCGAACCCCCACCAATCCCCTCACACCTCTCATTCATTACCAATGGGCCAACCTCGTTTTCGTGATATTCTTGGGCGCAGTTTAGTGTGTAAACAAAGTAATGGAGAACTTACACCTCCTGTCCGTCCATCGGTGTGTAACCGGCCTTAAGGTCAGGGCACCCCTCTTTGTTATCTCACAATAAGACATTGTGCATTCTACAGCTTGACATTGTCATTTTTGGAGCTCGTTGTCCGTGTCAAGTCTGTTCGTTTGCTTCCTTCTTTCTCCACGTGCTACGATCTGGCTCAAATGCATAAGGCTTTTGAAAATGATCAAGTATCTAGCTCACACAGAGCAAAAAACCAAGCTGCCCCAGAAACCCTAACACACACTCCGTAGGCTAGAAACTTGAAACCTTGGCATTCTTGTTCTTTTCTCATTGCCATCATCAATAGTGATTTTGATCACTTTGACATTACCTCTTAAGTGTATTGCATATTTGGAAGTGCCCGAGGAAGCTAAAAATTTACCCAGCAACATCAAGCCCAATATCAACATCTTTAAGGCATAGTATCTATTGATACTCAATCAATGTCTCTTGGCACTTGTGTATTTAGCTCACTCATGAATAAGCTATTCACTGATTTTACCTCAGCTGCTCAAAAATTCATTCTCAGCACTTGCAATGATTTAAAGTTTTATTGATCAAATCCATTTGTAAGTCTCAATTTCTTTGTAAAAGGATAGTCTCACTGCTTGAGTGTTCTCGTGGGTAAGACCTCCTTCTAAGATGGCTGAACTAGAGCAGATAGCAAATTTTAATGGTGAAGTATTTCACGCTTGGAAGGAGAAAACCATGTACCATCTCATGAGGAAAGACCTTTGGGATCTCTTTAAGGAAGATGCTATAGATGACAAGAAAGAAGATGCTGCAGAAGACCTAGCCTGAAACAAAGGCATGGAAGAAGATGAGCAACAAAGCTCTAGGTATTATTGCCTAGGGTCTATTAGATGATGTATTGCACCACATCTCTGGCATCAAGGATGCAAAGAAAGCATGGCAAGAACTTGACATGATCTTTGGTACACAAGCAAAGAACTCAAAGGTAAAATTACTTATGCAGTTTTATAAGTTGGATGTAAAAGACAGTTCATCTATGATTGTACACATCAATAAGTTCAAAAGCCTTAAAACTCAGCTAGCAACTCTTAAAAAGAACATTGATGAGGATGAGGCAATAGTAATGCTACTTGCCAGTGTTAATCATGAACCATATTAGAACCTTGTTTCAACACTAAGTAATGTTCCCAAACTCTCACTCAAAGACATTGAGCACTCACTGCTTGATGGAGAAAACAAATTTAAAAGAAAGGATGTAAAAGAAACCAGCTCAAGGGATAACCAAGGATACTTATGCAGCAAAAGGATGTGGTCAAGGATTCACCACCAATAACAACAAGGACCGAATTATTTGTCATTACTGTGGCAAGATTGGCCATGTAGCCAGTGAATGTTTCCACAAGAAGAGAGCACAACAAGTGCAATACGATCATCATCAAGGTCAGTTTATGAATGAAGAAGAAGAAGAAGAATAATAATAAGATACTTCCACCACCATCAAAAACTCTAACAGATTATTCTAAAGAAATTTTCATTGTATTTTTCCCATAGCAGATGTTTTCTTTCCCTTAGTGGATTTGTATTTAAAAAACCCTTGCCAAAAATGTAAAATTTCAAGCTTGACTTGACTAGGTTGCCCATGAGCTAGTCTCCCAGGCCATGTCATCATGTAGGGGGGACAAAGACTAGCAAGTGTAGGAATTCATCATTTGAGGGGGATGTTGGAAAATAGGCCAAATGATGTATGATGCATGATGAGGAGACTTGTATCCCATAAGCACAGTGAGGAGAGTGGAGAAGCTAGAAAGCTATAAAGGCATGTACTTGGTTCACTTTTCAATGCAATGCTATTGTACTTTGTACTTCACTGTGAGTCCATGTCATGTCCTACTCGGGATTGTGTTTATGAGTCCAAGTATTCTACCTTGGAACCTAATTCAACCAAGTAACAGTTAGTATCATTTGCCTATGTTGTCATGGTTCTAGTTACTACGTTCCAACTTGCATAGCTATAGCCATGCTCGAGATCCATGTCCTTCAATAGAAAATGCTTCACAAGTTTTTCTCCAATAAATAGAATACAACAACTAACAATAAAATCCAAAATAAAAAATATTCAAATTTGTAAGCTTTATAAAATAGTTGCAATCTAATGCAACTTGCCATCCAACAACCCATAAAGTATTACCTTAACTTGGTAACCCATATATAATGTCTATATAGTGGATGTTGAAACCTGTGACTTGATTTATAGGTTTTGAACAATATGTGCAAAATTGTAAAAAAGGATGAATCAAGCTATGCAGCACTTACAAGTCAAAATGAAGCCTCAAATAGCCTTAGATCAAAAAATGAAGTAGATAAGCCCTTATATGCTTTCCTAAGAAATTTTGGACTTCTTTGTGTACACCAAATCTAGTCCAAAACGAAGTTTGTGAAGATTTTTGCTAGGGACACTAGCTGGAAACTCCCAATCGCTTTGATACCAATTGATGGAGCTGTGTACGAAGCATGGTAAATGCACAGAGAGAGAGAGAGAGAGAGAGAATATGCTTCTTTTTTGTGCCTCAATAGCTCTCTTGTGAGCAGAAAAATAATGAGTGTTATAATATCTGAGATACACGCTCGACTTTCTTATATACTTAAAATATATATGGTAAATATTATGCTGGTGCAGAGAGAGAAAAGGAAGATGTAGAGAGAGAGAGAGAGGTAGAGAAATTGACAACACACTAGGGACTGGAAGATGGGCTAGTCCCCTCCCCCCCTTGTGGAGTTATATTATTGACAAAGAGCAAGCTCCTTCGTTACACATAAACTAGTTCTTACTTATAGATCTTGGAAGCAAGATCATGGTTTCTTGCACCTCGTCATAGTGCTTTGATCACCCCATTAAGTGATGCACTAGGAATATTGGTCTCTAAATGGTCTCATGGCCATGTTAGATCATCATCAACACTTAAAGAAAAGTGAGTCATTAATTTATTGACATAAATTTATTAAATAGAGAATGCATAATAAGCAATCAATTTAGTGACAATGAGTATGTACATGTATGATTAGGATTAGTGATGAGTAAGATGGGTGATTGGCCACACATTGGCCTTTACCCCAACAAATAAAGTATAAGAGAAGAAGGGAGAAGATGTTGCACAACCACATGAAAAAGTTGAAGAGAAAGCATAGATATTTCAAGAGGATGTTGAGAACTAGTTGGTACAAGGTTTTAATCCTACCATGTTTAAGAGTGAGAATGTAAGGTGCCCACCCATCGACTGTCCAAACACACTTTTAGTGGTCTATCTAGAAAGGAATCTAAGCGTCGCTGCCCAGCACTCCCATGGAATGTTCCAAGTTTTGTCGCCTAGGGTTTCCTGAATCCGCCTCGCAACGGAACGTTCACAGCCAAACCCACTAGGATCGACTTGAAATTTGGGCTCCTAGTGGCCAAGGTCTCCTAATAGCATTCTAGCTCGCGTCTTGGACATCCTACTTTACGCAAAGATATCCAATCCAAAGTAGACCCATGCCGCACTTGGTTCAAAGAGAATGGGAAACGAGAGGGATGCACCACTCAACCTCTCTGCCATAGGGCATAGTCCCATTCCAGTCCCCTAAAACGGCATGAATCGGGTTCTAACCTAACAATACCTAAAGGTTGAATGACAGTAAAATCTTTTGAGAAGCCTCCTAGTTCTCTGGGACCACCCTGATCCGTTGGGGTTCCGCCCACCCGCTTCCCTTAATAGCTTTACTTTTCTAATTAGGTCCTACCACATTTATGTGTGACACTTAAAGTCATCTTCATTAATTAAGCCTTTTAGGGAACATGGTTCATTTGCATAACTTACAGCACAGACATGAAAACAGAGCAAAGCAATCTATTGACAAACAAGTTCAAACAAGTTTCTTCACTTATCTTCAAGTTAATCTTTGTCTCCCACCCATACATGAGAAATTATGTATCCCTTTTGTCCAACATAAGTATCCCTTCTGCCCTGCAGAAGTAACTGGTCCAAATCACATGGCACCACAAATTCAATCCTTTATCTAGAATAGGATCTCCCAACATGCCTAGACGTTGGGGGCCACGGAGGTCTTCAACTCCATTCTAGACCTAACAAGGGGTGTCCAGAGCTCCCACTGACCCGCAAGCTATCTAGGAGCGAAACATCATTCCCGTGGTTGGCCTTTTCACTACTCGACCTTCGGCCCATGAATCGAGCAGTGCCCTCTTTGGGTTAATCCGCGATGCAATCATGGAGGTGATTCATCCATGCAACATATCCTTCCTTAATTAAATCCTTTAGGAATCTAGCACAACAAGGCATCTAGCCCTAATATCATTTTCTAGAAAAACATTTCTTTATTCCCATGGCAACTTGTCATCACTGACCCTTGCCATGCATTTACCATAAATCACAAGCACTTGGAACATCATCCAAACAACAAACTAACAACCAGTTGAATGTAAAAGCATTTAGGATATTGTTAGATCAACCAATAAAAACCAATAGTATTCTTGCCAAACAATGCAAGAATAGTCGCGATAATATTTCCATTGCATATCTGATCTTCCCCTTGGGATCAAAGAGTGATTCTATGTAAAATTTACTTAACTCTTGTATGCACAATTTTTTATGTCATGATTATGCCATCCATAACCCTTGACCAATTCCTCCTTGTAATTGCTCTATCAATGAACAAGCCATATGCAACTAGGTGAAATTAACTTTCCTTAATACATGAATTTTGCAAGCTCAATCTTTTGAATACGTGAGATGAAATGACCTATACTTGTGCATCATTGTATGGGCCTAACGTATCTCATACGAGGATCAAAACAAGCATCTATCAATTTGGGAATACATTACTTACGATCGGAACCGCAATTGGATTGACAATGATGCCTTTGCCCGAAGCTTCATTGCTGGTTGTGGGATTGCCATTCGCATGTGACATTTTTTGCTTGGGGACCATTTTCCGCAAGCAGACTCAAGGGATTAAGAAGGAGGAATAGATTCGAGATGGGGGAGCATAAGAGAAAGTGGCTAAGTCGAGGATCGAGATAGAGGGAATTGAGCTAACTCTCTCTCTTGCAGCCTCTCGGGGTAACTCCTCTCTCTCTCTCTCTCTCTCTCTCTCTCTCTCTCTCTCTCGTTCTTTCTCACAATCTCTTGGAGGGATATCCTTCTCTCTACCTCTCTCTCGCAGCCTCTCGGGGTCTCCTTATGCTCTCTTGTGCCTCCCCATGCCTCATATTTATAGTGAATTAGAGAAGAGGGCTTGTGGCTAAGAAGTCGAGCTCTTTGTGGAGGGGGATCTTGAAAATATCAGTGATCTGATGCTCAAATCATAAATCTGATAGTTCTATTGGCTCTGAAAGGGGGGTAAAATGCCAAGACACTTGGTTAGAAAGCTCTTAGTTCACTCCTTCTTTTCTCTGTTCGAAGTGTTGTTTTTTGTTTGTAGACTGTGATCGTGATGCACGTGATTTCACAAATACCTCTCTTTATTTTTCTTTTTATAAAATCTCCAAAACTAACTAAAATATCACTTGTCTTTTCTTTTAAATGACATCCAATTCTAGAAATCTCCATATCTTTAGGATAATATCTAAAATACACTAGTTTTGCCCAAAATCTAATATTTTTGGACCATCCAAACTATACACATTAATATTAGTGATTAATATAGCTCATAAGCCTCGTTCACGTTGTAACTTACGTGAAGGGTGGCTACGGTCCTTGTCAATCCGAGAAAAATATCGGATTTACGACTTTCGATTTTTTAAACATATATTTTTAATTAAATAAAAATCCTTACTTATTAACATTAGTTAGTTAGTTAGTTATTTTTTTCTTTTTCTTTTTTTTAGTTACTAACTTATTAATTGACTAACTAACTTTCAAACTAAACAACTAACTTTTATTGTGTGGAAATATTACAGAGAACATCATAAAGGTAGATGAAAAGAAGATAGAATTGAGCACATAAATTAAAGAAGGCCCACTTAATTGTCTCCCTACATTTCCTAGTTACCTCATCATAAAAACTAGATATGTATTGGTCAATGATATTCAATACCTTTTTCAGCTTAAAGAAGATTATGGCTTAACTGTCCTTGCAAGGTGGAGCTAGAATGATAAGGATTTCATAAGTTATGAAGCATACTCACTAGCAGCTCTTGATGTTGAGGGGGAGAATCTCTAAGATAGCTCCATAGCCTTGCATTCATGTATTGAAAAGAAGGGGTCACCTCCACATAAGAGGAGTGCTCAAAGGTCTAGCATTAAAAGCATGGGGTATAAAGACAAAATAAAGCCTCCATCAAAGGAGAAGCCAATGAACTCAACCAATGTTTACGATGAGAGCCTTCTTTATATCGGAGATTTAGAGGGAGAGAGAAAGAGACAAAGACATGGAGCTATAATAGAGAGTAGTGAACTCTAATTGCTCTCTTCTTCTCATTCTTCCATAATGCTTTCTAAATTCTAATCACACACAACTGATAAACACTAGGTCACTAACTGACTGTACCACTAATTGTGGTTGAGTCTGACCGACTCAGTTATTACACGACACATGTAGAGAGATAGCTAAGACAACTGTCTAGATAAGGTCGATCATGTCGGTGATACTGATCACAAGCTTGATTCTCAACACTCCCCCTCAAGCTCAAGCTAATTGCTGTACTCCAAGTAGCTCCCTGAAATGCACAAACTTCTCTTTACCAAGTGATTTGGTAAAGAAATCTACTACATGTTCTTCTGTCTTCACATGGAGTAGATCAATCTTTCCAGCAAGTACCATCTCCTTGATAAAATGGTAATGAGCTTCTATGTGTTTGGATCTAGCATGATAGACGGGGTTGCTAGCCAACATCACACTACTAAGATTGTCATAATGCAATGTGACTTTGCTGTCCAACTGTATACCCAAGTCATATAGTAGTTTCACAAGCCAAACTGCTTCGCATGTTGCTAAGACTGCACCCCTATATTCTATCGTTGTGCTAGATAAAGCAACAGTCGTTTGCTTCTTACTACTCCAACTAATTATATTGCTGCCCAAACTAAAATCATAACCACTGGTTGACCTCCTGTCATAGAGACAACCAGCCCAATCAGCATCCGTATAACCTGTCAAGTCAAATTATTTTCCATGCTCATAAAATAGCCCATAATCAGCAGTACCCTTCACATCCCGCATAATCCTGCTAACTGCATCTAGGTGTGGCTTATGAGGTTTCTGCATAAATTGGCTAATCAGCCCCACTGCATAACTCAAGTCAGGACGTGTAATAGTAAGGTAAATTAGACTACCCACCATTTGTCTATACATAGTGACATTCTCAATCTCAGTCCCAACATCAATTGCAAGTTTGACATTATGATCCAATGGTGTTTCCATGGCTTTACACTCCATCATGCCATATTTTAGCAACACATCATGAGCATATTGTTTTTGTAATAGCCATATACCTTGAGGTGTAGACACAACCTCAATCTCGATAAAGTACTTCAATTCACTAAGATCCTTGATGTTGAATTCAGCATGTAACATTACTTTAATTTTAGCAATCCCATGATCTGATCATCTCCAATGATGATCAAATCATCAACATAAACCACCAAAAAAATATAACCATGCTTTGTCTTCTTTGTAAATAGGATGTGATCTGCATGACCTATCTGAAAACCAAGCTACTGCAAATAAGTGCTTGTGCAAGCATTTCATGGTCTCGGTGATTGTTTCAGTCCATACAAGGCCTTTTTCAATTTACACACATATGTCGGATAGTCAGGGTGTACATAACCTTCAAGCTGCTCCATGTACACCCCTTCAAGCAAGTCACCATTCAAGAATGCATTTTTGACATCCATCTGCCATAATTTCCAACCCTTAGAAAGCGCTAATGCAATAACCGTTCTCACCATTGCCATCTTGGCAATCAAGCTGAAAGTCTCCTCATAATCTAGGCCGTACTGCTATGCATATCCCTTTGCAACCAGCCAGGCTTTATACCTTTCCAATGAACCATCTGACTTGCATTTCACTTTATAAACCCATTTGCAGCCAATAGGTACTTTGCCTTCAAGAAAATGGACCAATTTCCATGTCCCATTTTCAACAAATGTCGTGTATTCCTCATCCATGGTGGCACACCAATTCTCATCTCTAACTGCCTCATTGAACTTCGTAGGCTCTTTGTAGCCTGACACTTTAGTCATATATGCACAATGTCTAGTTGAATACCCACCCTATATCAGCCTATCAACTGGTTTTCTGACCCTTTTAGACCTCAATTGCAGTGCACTTTGGGCTTACATCTCATGAGGCGGCACACACTTTCTTTGCCTCGCACTAGGTGTCATAACTAATGGTATGCCCAATTCACTATCAAGACTATCACTGCCAGGTGACTCATATCTAGATGTAAGTGGGTTAGTCACATCGTCAAACATCTTTTCTTTGCCTTTATCCAACCTCCCCTTCACTGACATATCTGTGTTAATGGATGCAGTAGCACGACTGCGGAGTCGCCTTGTCCAAGGACTAACTGTAGATGAACCATCACTTGTCGATCCACCACTCATAGACGTACTAGCTAAAAGATAATTTTCAGCATAAGTAGGGCTGGCTGGTCCATCAAAGACCACTACATTCGGATTACCATACCATGAGGCCAGCTCATAAAAAACTACATCCCTGCTAATCAGGGTTTCTCGAGTGGATGGATCATAGCATTTGTAAGCCTTTCTCTCCTATGCATAGCCCAGGAAAACACTTTTGACAGCCTTCGGGTCTAACTTCTTCCTCTTTTCATTAGGGGCATGTACATAGGCAATGCAACCAAATACTTTTAGGTGACTAATGTCTGGCTTGTGCCCATACAATTTCTCATACAAAATCAAATCATGAATCCCAACCGTAGGTGTTTGGTTTAGCACATAAACTGCAGTAACCACTGCTTCAGCCCAATAAACATTTGGCAAATTCTTTTCATTAAGCATTGCCCTGGCAGCTTCCATAAGCACCTGATTCTTTCTCTCTGCCACACCGTTCTGCTAAGGTGTGTAACTGCATGTGAGCTACCTTTTTATGCCATATTTAGCAAGGTACCTGTCAAACTCTCTGGATACATATTCTCCAACTCTATCAGATCTCAAACATGAGATATAACAGCCAAGTTCATTTTCAGCATACTTCTTAAAGTCCTTAAAGACCTCAAGCACCTCATCCTTGTGCTTCAAAATATATAGCCATGTGTATCAGCTGAAATCATCAATGAAGGATACATAATATCTAGCACCACCAAAAGATGCATAATGGGTAGGACCCCATACATCCGAACGTATCAATTGCAAAGGCCGAGAACAGTTTCTGACATGTCTCATGAACGGGAATCTTGCTTGTTTCCCAAACCGACAAGCAGAGCATACATGTCCAAGATCAGTGTACTTGAATTTTGGTAAGCCAAGTACAACCTCTTTTTGTTGCATATTTTTTAGCTTCTGTACATTAACATGACCGATGCGTTTGTGCCAAATTTCTACATCCCAAACTACTCCATTATCATGGGCAAACATGGTTGCCTTCAATTTTGGGATAGATGCATCCAAAGTAAATATTCTGCCATCTCTCTTACCTTTGGCAATCAATTTACAGCCATTTCCATATTCTTCAATAAAACAACCGCCCCTATTGAATCTAACTTGCAGATTCTATTCTACCATCTGTCCAAGTGATAAGAAATTATTGATAGTAGAAGGTACATGTAGTACATCATGTAGGCTCTTCTTTTCTACCATCGGGCATGAGCAACGAAACCACACCTGTATGCTGAATATCATGCTATGTATCATCACCAGTACATACAAATCCATGAGACCCTACTACTAACTCATCAAACCATTCACCATGAGGAGTCATATGATTGGATGCTCCTGAGTCTATGTACCACTTCTCATATTTGCTTTGCTTAGACATATTCTTAGATACATGTTGCATAGCAAACAGTCTATCTCCCTAGTCATCCTAAGTACCACTGGAAGATGCATAATGTCCATGTTGCCTACCTTTTACCTTCATATCAACTTTCTTTTTATGGAAATACTTTGCAATATGCCCATATATTTTGCAATAATAACAGTCTTTATCCCTGTTAGACAGCTCATGTGACTACCAGGAACCACCTCTGCCTCTAGGTGATTTCCCCCTACCTCTAAAGGCTCCAGATCCTCGTTGCCCTTGCGTATTTGAGCTATGCCAAGCATTTTGATGATGTTGTCCATATGTGTTTTGAGTGTCTCCTTGACCCTGAAAAGCTCCATGAGCTCTACCACTGCTAGCTCGTTGACTAGAGTAAATGACATTGACTCTGCCTTGAGATGTGCTTGAACCTATATTTAATCCAAGCTTTACTTGTTCATGTAGCAGCAGTGCAAGTAACTCATCCCAATCAGGGAATTCTGTTCTCACAAAAATAGACATATCAAATGCCTTATACTCCTTGCCTATGTCAATGTCGATGCAATCATATCATCCTCTAAAACACAATATCCAATGGTAGCTAGCTTGTGAGCTATGGTCTTTATTTCAGTTGTATATGCTTGAATGCTCCTGCCATTCCTAGACATGTTGTTAAACTGCTACTTCAGCTGTATCTTTCTTGCATGTGTGACATTACCATAATTCTTCATGAGTGCATCCCAATCATCCTTCGAGGAATAGCAATTGGTAATCTACATAGCCATCGCATTAGAAATGCATAAAGAAAACGAATGCAATACTTTACTAGCTCTTTCCGACCATTGTCGGTGAGCTCTCCGATATTCTTGTGTAGGATTCTGTTCAGGCAATTCGGGTTCAGCTTCAACCCTCGTACATAAATCCCAATAGCCTCTGCCAAATAAAAAAGTTTTGCATCTCCTAAACTTCCATAGAGCAAAGTTTTTATTATCAAGCTTCTCTCCCACAATTTGAGTGATATTGTCAGTGCCTTGAGCATTTGCCATACTTGCAACTAAGGTATTCAATGTTATATGTAATCTGTAAGTGCTTAACTCCCTGCAGTTCAGAAACAGTTTTCCTGCAGTTCAGAAACAATTTTCCTGCAGTTCAAGAATAGTCTTCCTGCAGATCATGAATAGTTCTTTGACAACCTGCTTGCTATAAATTGTATTCCAACAATTTAAAAAAACACAGTCAACTGAGCATAAACCAAGCTCAAATCAGTTCAAAACATTCTATGATAGTGGCAAAACATCCCAAAAACAAACTATGTCCATACAAGCATCAATAGATACATAGAACTGATGTTGACATTCACCAGACTTTTCCGCAGTTGATGACATGCAAGCAGCCCTTATGACCAACAGCATAAAATATGCAATAATCAGGGTATTCTTAGCTCAAAAATATCCTTAAACCACAATAGACATGTCCTAGTACATTGGGGATTCAATATGTGACCAAACAAGCAACAATGTTTATACTGTATGCAAGTAGCAGTACCAAATATAGCCAGTCCATTGCTATAACTAGCAGTATTTCTCTATCAAAACAAGAGTATTCAGACCTTAAAACAGCCCCAAAACATCTCATTGAGTTGCCACTCTATGCAGGAGTCGATAATGTCCAACCGATCAGAATATATTGCATGTATGTGTTGGGGGTAAAGGCGCCTCTATCTAGCTGCCCGTGTATTACTACACCGACAGTCACCGCCATTGCACACTGCAGGTGGCGAGCACCTGTCACCGTCACTTTATTCTTTATTCTTTTAGTGATAGTTTGAATAAAGGAAGGCCCGGTCACACATTGTGACTGTTGGAGTTCCCATTTCTAGTCTCTCCCTTTCTTGCTCTTGCTCTCCCGCCATAGCTTTCGAGTCCAATCTTCGATCCGTCGCTCCCTTTCAAGTGGTATCAGAGCTTTGCTTTCTGACTCTTGAGCTTGGTTCGTGGCATTCTCATCATCCCATCGACTCCCTACTTGCATTGGGTCTCCTTCCCGGCAACCATATCCGACTCCTTAAAGCTCTCGTCACTCCCCGGCTTCCCAAGCACCTTCCCGGCATTGTTGGGCATCTTCACGGCATTACATCAGAGGTATTTGATCATTTTCTTCGGGGTTTACTTCAGTTCTCAAGTCTCACAGGCTGTAAACAAGTTGTGGGCAGCCATAGCTCACACCTCTTGGAGCTTCCTTCATCTGGATCTTGCTTCCAGCCTATCAAGGCTTGCTGAGGCTTGATGTAGGCCTTCTTTGGCCCTCATTTGTGCCCCCTTTGGGCCCCATTGTTGACACGTGGGATAGCAGACCCCCCCAGCCAACTCACGTTTTTTTTTGCGCATGTTTCAAAATCTGGCCCAAAAATCACTCTTTTTGTCATATCTCGGGCATTCGGAACCCGATTCAGGCAAGGTAAGAGTCTAAGTTGGGGTTTTGGCACGCTCCGAATGTGATGGTGATGTTAGATTTTCCAAATTCTGATGACAGAATCTTTTGCAACAGCTTTCAGGTCTGAGACAGTATGTATTTGTATGCCTATGCTTGTTTGGGCATGACTACATAACCGGTTTGATGCCTATTGCATCCCGATTGATTGGGGGATTGAAGTTACATGTAATGATATGATTTTGGCCTGATTTTGGGGCTGGAAATACACAGTTTATAACAGTAAATGCATGCCAAATACTCTTGGGCTGAAGCTATCTTTCATGCTTTGACATATGCCTATTGGTTCCGGATGTATGTCTTGGGTTATGCTATGATGTATTGATCATCGAGGGACGACTTTGAGCTTGTCATTGAATCCGAATGCTTTTGGAAGCTTATGCTTATTTCAGCCCGCACTTATTGACATTGGTATATGCTTTGACAGTGATACTTCTTGGATTTATGCATATACGTTGCCTACGGCTTGATGCTCATGTCATGGTTGATAACCCTATGCATACGTTGAGCTTGAGTGCTCATTGAAGCTCCACCTTGGATGCATTTTGGATTATCTAGAATAGTATTGGATGTTACTTGGCTTGTCAGAGTTTGGATTGGGATGTATTTGATGTCTTACATGCTTACGGATGCTACATACGGATGCTCTACCGCCTACATGTTCGGGATGTACTATTGATGCATTGTCTTGGACTTATGTCATTGGCTGCCTTGGCTTGAGCTCTTGAGCTCGTACATATGGCTTTTGTGCCAGTGGGAGCATTCTTGAATGCTTATCAGACATTGAGCAAGTGGTACTTCTATGCATTGAGCCGTTACATGCTATTGAGCAGTTATTACAGACACTTGAGTCTTTGGGACTTCTTACCTTTTGGGATGATACATCATATGTCTTGGTTCACTGTATGCTTATGAGCTAAGTCTCAGTTTTGGATCCGTATCTTTGTGAACTGACACCTACTTGTGTCAAGTTTTGGTAGTGGCAAGAACACTTTTCCCCGTTGACTAGGGGGTGTGCCTACTCACTGGCAGATGTTTGTATGACATACTTGGGTGTCGGATTCATGCTTATTGACCATCATATGCTTATGCTATGCCCGCATGATGCCGGCTTTGGTCTTGGCAATATATGATTGCCTTGGGATCCGATTTTGGCACTGTTAGCTCTCTTATACTGAAATCTGAAATTTATTGCAGCAAGCATATATGTATGGACTGACATGGATTTTTCATGCTGAAACACTCTGAAATGATGTACTTTCACTAGTACTTGGTGGGCAGTAACTTTGGTTCCACTTTCTTCGCCATTTTTTCTCGATTTTGGTGATTTTTTGGTCATTTTCTACAGTAAACAACAAGCAGTTTTGAACTATCTACAGTCTTCCAACTTGCATTATGGCGAGTTCGTCCACTGATCATGCTATTTTCAACATCACTAAGCTTGATGGTACGAATTACTCTTATTGGAAGAGCCAGATTTGGCAGGTGTTGGTGCAAAAATCGCAGATCAAACCTTTGAGGTTAAGCAGGCATCTGCCTGCAACTATGCCAGATGAGGAATAGCTTGAGCTTGATGAGTTATGTAAGTCCACTATTGTATTGTCTCTCACAGAACAGGTTCATTATAATGTATTTGAGGAAGAACA
Organism: Lygodium microphyllum; assembly: GCF_053477565.2. Taxonomy (NCBI): domain Eukaryota; kingdom Viridiplantae; phylum Streptophyta; class Polypodiopsida; order Schizaeales; family Lygodiaceae; genus Lygodium; species Lygodium microphyllum. The sequence goes on along the minus strand of NC_141138.1, from coordinate 24,227,392 downwards.
GAGTGCATGGCAGTTGTGGGATAAAATCAAGAATCACTATGATAAGAAAAGTCTAGCGAGTCAAATGTATTGGCGCAGCTTATGGATCTACGCATGAAGGAGAATGTGACTATGTTTGCTCACTTGAGCCAGTTCCATGCTATACTCAAGAACTTGACTTCGTAGGATATCACTTTTGCAGAGGATGTCACTCCTCTTTTCTTGCTTTGTACTCTTAATGAGTCATGGGATGTATTCCGCACTGCATTATGTGCCTCTATTGCTACCTTGAAATTATCTGATGTTGAGAGTGCTCTTCTGCAAGAAGAGGTTAACCGTAAGAATTTGGATGCCTCTCGTATGTCGCATGGTATGACAGTTAGAGGCAGGAATGATGGATATGGAAAGCATGGCAATGGCAGTGGCCGTGGACGGGATTCGCAAAAATCTCGGTCCAAGTCTCATGGGAAGTCACGTAGCAAATCCCGTGGCAGGAATGCAGATGTTACTTGTCACTATTGTGGGAAAAAGGGCCATATTAGGCCACAATGCCATGAATTGCGCAATGAAAGGCACAAAGATAAGGGGAAAGACAAAGTGCAGGATAAGTCTTCTGGTCGCAGCATAGTGCCTGCAAAGTCTAGTGTTAAAATTGAAGAGATCAATGTTATGCAGTCTGAGAATGTTGATGATGATGATTATATCCTCGCAGCTTCTTCTAGTGCTTTGCAGATGACAGAGATACACTCTATGTATACACAGTGTTGGCTCTTGGACTCAAGTGTGTCCTTTCATGTGACACCTTGCCAAGAGTGGTTTCATTCATACCGTATTGTTTCGGGTTCTGTGCGTTTGGGTGATGACAGCTCTCTTAATATTGTGGGCATTGGTGATGTTAGGCTACACTTTCCTTCTGGCAGTAGTTTTGTTATGCATGATGTACATCATGTGCCTGCTTTGACACACAGTCTCATGTTAGCTTGACAGCTTGATGACGCAGGATATCATGTATGTTTTGGAGACTCTGCATGGAAGATCACTCGTGGCAAACTTGTGATTGCGAGAGGTGCCAAGGCTGGCAATCTCTATCCCTTGATTGTATCAGTTTCTTCCCTTAATCATGTTTTGTCTATGGGTTCTATCCCACATGTATCTCTTTGGCATGCCTGTTTGGGCCATATGTCTTTGAAGGGAATGAAAATGCTTTTTGGTTTGCAGTACTTACCGCCCCTTGATTATGCATGTTTTGATTTATGTGAGCATTGTCTTTATGGCAGGCAGACTAGGTCTACGCATAAGAAGTTTAGTAGGCCACGCATGAGTGAGCCCTTGGCATTGGTACATTCGGATGTCTATGGGCCCATGCCTTGTTAGTCTATGGGTGGTGTAAAGTATTTTGTTACATTCATAGATGATTTTGCACAGAAAGTTTGGGCTTATCCCATTAAGCTCAAATCCGATGTCTTGGATGTGTTTCAAAGTTGGCTTGCATTGGTTGAGAACCAGTCTGTGTATAGGCTAAAATATCGAAGGACAGATAATGGGGGTGAGTAAGTCTCACGTGCTTTTGAGCAGTTATGTGATGAGAGGGGTATTAAGCGTCAGTTGACCGCCCCCTACACCCCCCCAGAATGGTTTGGCTGAGCGGATGAATAGAACCATCCAGGAGCGTGTACACAGTATGCTTAGCCATGTAGGTCTACCACAGAGCTTTTGGGCTGAGGCAGTTAGTACCGTTGTGCATGTCATAAACAGATCACCTTCTAGTGGTTTGGATTTCCAGGCTGTAGAGGACGTATGGACTGGAAAACCTCCCTCTTATGCGCATCTCCGTGTCTTTGGATGTGAGGCATTTTGCCATGTGCCCAAGGACAAGAGAAGTAAGTTGGATCCCAAGAGTGTCAAATGCATTTTCCTTGGTTATGGGGATGCAGGCGAGACATGATACCATCTCTAGGATCCGCAGGGCGCGGAGAGTCATCCGCAGTCATGATGTAGTCTTTCATGAAGACAAAATGCATAGGCAGCCTGAGTTGTTGAGATCCGCATGGTCATATTTCAGGAGGAGCCGAGAGCTCCCGCACAACCAGTTGGACAGCCTACAGCTGCAGCAGATGCTCATGGTTAGGGTATTAGACAGGCAGTTGGGCAGGCAGCAAAGCTTGCCGTGAGACGGTCTACTAGAGATAGAAGTCCACCTGATAGATTTCAGCCCTCGATGCATTATGTCTTGGTTACAGATGCAAGAGAGCCTTTCACTTATGATGAGGCTATGTGTAGGGGTGACAGTCACTCCTGGGAGAGGGCTATGCAATCTGAGATGGACTCCATGCATAAGAATGACACTTGGGATTTGGTTTCCTTGCCTACGGCAAGAAGGCTTTGCCATGCAAGTGGGTGTACAAGCTAAAAAATGCCCCTAGACACCCCAAGCCGGCATACAAGGCTAGATTGGTAGCAAAGGGTTTTATGCAGGAGCATGGTGTGGACTTTGATGAGGTCTTTTCTCTTGTGGTTAAGATGACCACCTTGCACTTAGTCTTGGCTTTGGTTGCTCGGCTTGACTTGGATTTATACCAGATGGATGTCAAGACGGCTTTCTTACATGGGGACTTCCATGATGAGATTTATATGGAGCAGCCTAAGGGCTTTGCAGAACCTGGCAGGGAGCACCTAGTGTGCAAATTGAAGAAAAGTCTTTATGGCTTGAAACAGGCACCTAGGGAGTGGTATCATAATTTTGATGCCTTTATGCAGTCACAGGGCTACAACTAGAGTGCTATGGATCCGTGTCTTTACACGAAGAAAGCCCGTGATGGTTCTTTATTGATTTTGGTACTCTATGTGGATGATATGCTGATAGCAGGGAAAGCTCATGATGAGCTAGATGCTCTTAAGGCTTAGCTCAAGAAGAGCTTTGAGATGAAAGATCTGGGACAGGCCGCTCACATACTTGGTATGCACATTAGACGTGACAGGCATCAGGGACTCCTCTACTTGTCACAGAGGGAGTACATTCATAAAGTCCTTGAGTGCTTCCGCATGCAGGACGTAAAGCCTATTGGTTGTCCATTGCCTTCTTATGTGAAGGTATCACAAGTTGATTATCCGCAGACAGATGAGCAGAGGGCCGAGATGGCCGAGATTCCCTATGCATCTGCAGTGGGCAGTCTTATGTATGCCATGATAGCCACTCGTCCAGATATTTCCTTTGTAGTTGGTGTTGTGGCACGCTATATGGCTACACCTGGCAAGAAGCATTGGGATGCCGTGAAGGGTATCATGAAGTACCTGAAGGGCACTGCAGATATGTGCATATGCTATGGCAGCTAGGATACAGGAATCGTGGGGTACACTGACTCTGATTATGCAGGACATGCAGATAGTAGGAAGTCCACTTCTGGCTATGTATTCACATATGCTGGAGGTGCTGTTTCTTGGATGTCCAGGGTGCAAAAATGCACGGACCTTTCTACTACAGAGGCCGAGTATGTTGCAGCCCTGAGGCTTGCAAGGAGGCCATTTGGTTGGGTCGTTTGGTTGCGGATCTTGGTATTGATGCTATCCCTACACTGCATTCGGATTCTATGAGTGCTATTCAATTAGCCAAGAATCCGGTCTTCCATGCGAAGACGAAACACATTGAGGTGAGGTATCACTTCATACGTGGGGTCGTTGAGGATAAGTCTGTTGATCTTGTCAAGATCTCAACTGACCAGAATCCTGCAGATCTGCTCAGAAAAGCCTCTCTACAGAGCGCTTTGCCTTCCTCAGGAGGTTGATGGGCGTGGGATGAGATGATGTCTTTCCTCATCCTATTGTACATGTATACATGTTGTACTGTCTTTTTTCTTTTTCTTTTCACTCCTCACTGGGGCAGATTCGCCTTTAAGTGGGAGGTTGTTGGGGGTAAAGGCGCCTCTACCTAGCCACTCGTGTATTACTACACTGACAGTGTGACTGCCACTGCACACTGCAAGTGGCGAGCACCCGTCACCGTCACTTTATTCTTTATTCTTTTAGTGACAGTTTGAATAAAGGAAGGCCCGGTCACACATTGTGACTGTTGGAGTTCCCATTTCTAGTCTCTCCCTTTCTTGCTCTTGCTCTCCCGCCATAGCTCTCGAGTCCAACCTTCGATCCATCGCTCCCTTTCAGTATGTCAAGTGAAGATGATATGTATCCTTCTTGCAAACAATAACCAGTCAATACCTCAGTATAACTAGCAACAAATAAGTCCAAACTTTGGAATTTCAGCACTCACAGTATCCCAAAAAGCATCTACTACTCAAGTGGTATGATCCAAACATTTGTCAGTAGCAAATAAGCATCATAGATACCTTGTAGGTATATTGTTTCCAAATTCAGAACAGCAACCAGTTCACTGTTTCTAGCCTACAAATAAGCTCCAAAACTGAGTATTTAACTCTCCAATATCATGCTCAAATGCATGATAATAAGGCTTATACATTGTTAGAATGAAAGCCACCAGTGCCCTGGAACCACCTGCTATTTACTGTAGTAAACAGCCACTCTGCACAAGTCTGTGCTAAATATCTCAAAATATGTGAAGAATTTGAAAAAAATTTCTTCTACAAAGTTGTAGATCACATCAAAACGGTCATGAGAGGAGGGCCATTTCTCCAAAATCCATTTTTGTAGCAAGATATGGCTTTTGCAAAAAAACAGCTTGCAGGTACAGTCTCCTTTTATGACGTTTTTTTTAGATCTAATGTCTTGATGTCAAATGGCCACTGCCAAGCCTTCAGGCTTCAGGCATTTAGGCTCTGATACCATGTTGGAGATTCCGAGGGAGAGAGAGAGATAAAGACATGGAGCTATAACAGAGAGTAGTGAACTCTAGTTGTTCTCTTCTTCTCATTCTTCCATAATGCTTTCTAAAGTCTAATCACACATAATTGATAAACACACTAGGTCACTAACTGACTATACCACTAACTGTGGTTGAGTGTGACCCACTGATTTATTACACCACACATGTAGAGAGACAACTAAGACGACAATTGTCTAGATAAAGTCGATCATGTCGGAGATATTGATTACGAGCTTGATTCTCAACACTTGAAGAATATGAAAACCTCAAGGTATGGAAGATATTTTTAAGATCTTCATTGAGCTTAATGTTCGGGTTTTGTTATGTTTAATGGACATGTGACTTTAAGATTTTTCATTTATTGACAAAGGAAACTTTTTTTGTTATACAAATTGAAATTGAAGACCTTGACAACTTTTTTTGGAAAATCAAAGGCTCTAGGCTACCAATGATGGCCTTAAAAGCTATTTCCAAAGTGATTGGATCTTAGGTTTTCAATAGATGAATGGAGAAGATAATTTTGTTGGAGAAGGAAGAAGCTATAAGAATTTTTTATTGCATGCATGGTTATAAAGTATCTAGGGTTGGATACTTTGGAGTTCTTGGCTCCTATTTACTCTTCCATATGGGAGATACAAACAATTTGAAGCTTCTCCAAGGCTATAGAAAATAGTTCTTGAAATGTAGAGACCTTATTGAGTGGAATGAAACCAAAGACTCCATTGCAAGGTTTCAATAACCCAATCTGCATTTAAAGATCTTTGTCAAAGTACAATTTTGCAATCCAACACTTAAGACTTTTTCTTAGTAGGGAACCTAGTTAGGATTTTCTTGAGACCACAAATATAGGGTATCATTAAATTGCTATGTTGCAAGAGATAGCTACTATTGGTGCATATCCAAAGTATTAATTTAATGACATTATTTAAACTAACAATTTTTGCTTTTAAATTTTATCTATAGTTTATAATTCTAGATCAAAAGTACGAATAATAACTACTCATAATGCATTGCAATTAAATATTTTCTTTAATTTCCTTATTTCCTAATTATCTATATTGTAGGGAGGACACCTAGGGGACTATTGGAGGAGGAAGGGGAATGGCACTCATGATAACAATAGTTTGCTATGCTCTTGTCATGGTTGCAACTTACTCAACTATTGTTTCATTTTCACGTTGATTTAAACTCTTCGAAATACTCTCATAAGTGTAGTGCTCCAAAGGGTTGTAAAAGAGCTCTGACTATAGGCATTGATGATTCTGTGGATTCATTAATGTATGGGATAAATTTTGAATTACTAAACACTCAAGAACCTCTCTAATTTTTTCTCTCTTCATTCTAAATAAGGTTGGAATATAGATTAGGTTATCACCTAACTTGAATTCTTGGAACTCCTAATCAAATGTATATATCATGGGTGTGCTAGATAAGATGCATAGTGATCTGACAATTGTGCCCAACATTCAAATGCAAGGTTAAAATATTAGAGCAAAGAATGAAACTTAAGCATGAGACACTACATTGACTTGATGATAGTTGTTGCCTTACAACTTTTCCAAGAGCGAACTACCACATATGAAGACCATCACGGATCATGCTAGAGTTCCATGCTAGAAGTAGGTCACAAAAGTCCTACGAATCTAATAAAAGTTACATTACGTTAGACAATCTCATATAAATTGATGTGTTGAAATGAGCATTAAAACTAAATGTATTCTTAGCCATACCAATAGGGTGGGATGTGGAGTGAGATGGAGACTAAAAACTTTAGAAGATGGTTGGGTGGGTAGTGTATGCAACACTAAGGTGCTCATCATTTGCACTCAAGGTGTGTTCTATGAAACAAGGTTTTTTCAGAAAAGAGTGGGATGGTCCACTGCACATTAATATAGTGGCAATTCAAGTGAGATTTGGGTCTTGATATGCACTGTATGGGTACCCTTACAACGAATCTACTTGGGGTGCTCGCTTTGGGAGAAAAATCCCACCACCATTGCACCTCCACAACCTAGTTGATAGGTGTGTGCCCTATGGATTTTGTATCTCCAACACATATGACCCCACATATAGATGATGAAGATAGATGAAAAGAAGGAGAATGATTTGAAGCAATGGAAGATGGATGGAAGAAGAGGGTTGGATGGGTGGGTTTTGAATGTGAGATAATGCACCAAAAGCAAATTCATTAGACAAAACTTGGAAATTTAAGAAGTTACATGTCCTATCTCTAAAACTTGCTATTCTCAAATTCACACATTGGTGGATGTTTGATTCTCCATATTAACGTATGCTAGGTATCTACATGTCAATAGAAGAACTAAAGGACCGATATAACATGAATCATGCATGCTTGGTAATAATTGTGGCAAATATGAAGGCATAGGATGGTTGTCATGCCCACATTAGCACGTCCCCCATTTTATAGATTTAATTGACAAGTTGTACCCAAGTTGGGGGTATTATGAGGAGAATTTGATGTGGAAGGATTACATCTCCTTGCTTCTAATTGTATCTACTTCGAGACTTCATGGTATTCTATGAGAAATGGAAGAGTACTTTGTCCTATTTCATGTCTTCCTTTTTACCTTAGGATGGAGAATTAGGATACCAATCCCTTAAAGCTTATGAAAGGGAGAGAATTGGATCCATGGGAGTGGACTTTAAGGGGGAATGCTTTGGTGAGGTTGGTTGAGATATCTCCACAAGTGTTTTTACATACTCTTAAATACCAAGCTTTTCAAATCAAATCTTAGGTGTCAATTAGAAGTATATACATCTAATACCATATTAAAAAATGTTAGGATAAACAAAGAGGAACAAAGAATGTACGACACAATAAACACAATTTGATGAATGCATAATGAAGAAGAGGGTGTATCAAAATGAAGAATAATACAATGGCACCCTAAAACTCCTTGTCTTGGGGACTAGGGAAGAGGTGAGCTAAGAGAGGTGTCGATGATGCCTCAAATAGCTCCATGAGTGTATTGTACCTAAAAATGAACCCCAAAACACAACAATAGTAGTCCACCATGAATGATGATGTCAACAATAGTAGACAAAGCCAAACATTGTCATCCAAATAGTAGCTTGACAAAAGAGACTTGGAGTAACAAAAACATGCCCAATAGGCCAAAAACACAACCAATAATGATAACAATGATGATGCAATTGATGGCAATGTGGCTGTAAGGCAAGGCAACAACAAAATGCAAGTCTTCTACTACTTGGTGATGGCAAAGATGACAGCAACACCTCCACATAGCATGCAATAGTAAAACACAATCCTCCAAGCAATGTAGATGACATGACAATCTTTATGCAGATGGTAGTAGCAAACAGAAGTCTTTCAAGCAGCAAGGTGCCTCCAACGGTCCCAACGCAATCACAATCTACTCAACGGGCGCTAGCCAAGATGGAGGGGATGGCAAACAGAGGGCATCAGCAGCTACAAGGATGATGACGATATTGATGAGGGATGGGAAAGAACGCCTACAACATATCCTCTTATAGGAAGTTTTCAAGCATCTGTCCTACCATCAAAGCTGTAGCAATTCTTTTTGGGGTTGTTTCTGTGGAGTTTAATTGCACTGAATGCAAGACAATTTCTCTCTACTTGTAGGCCTGTAAAGTTTATTTGTTGAACACACCCAAAATAAAAAACAATAAACAAACAAACAACTAGAGTATCCTTCTCCAAGGTAATCTTTGAGCCTCCTTTTTAAAGGTGTTTGCTTTCGTTCGCTGCTGCTATGCAAAGCCTAAAGCTTGTTAGTGATAAGTTGGAAAAGGACTACACGTGCATTGATCTTTTTCGTTGTAGAAAGTAAATCAATGATGAGAAGATGTGTGCTGCAATAAAAATGCATCTACTTGCAGGGATATCTACAAACAATCACTTTCTTATGTCGTAGCATGCTCGAGGCGTAGCACTCTATCAAATGTAGTAAAGCAAGCCACCCTTGCTCGAAGGATTGGAACCAAGCACACTTGTTTTAGGGAAGAAAATTGGTTGACTGTATGAGTGACAATGTAAATAAGTGCATCCAACTGTGTGAGTGGAGAGGTCGCACAAATGTCCCCAGGGATTTGTAAGGAAGAGGACATGGATTTTCCATGTAGATGATTGTCCTAGTTTAATGCTGGAACTTGAATGCACTAGCATAATCAAACTCTTAGTTGTACTTGTTATTCGTTCAGCCTTTCCACAGTTCCCACACTGACACCGCCTTTTTGAGGAGGAATGTGCATTGCAAACACTCGAGTCAACAATCGACCCAGCTCTGATAATTAAAGCATCTCAATATCTCTCCAAACCTTGAGGATGAGTTTCCTTATTGCTGGTGATATACGGATTGCCTGTGTTTGTCAGAGAGTCATCAATGCCACCATTATTAGCTCAAGGTAGGCCACTGGCACTTGCACAAAAAAGCTAATCTGCAGTAAAAATCTGGAAACGGTCTTCAAGTTCCCTATTCCTCAATCCTGGATGTTCCATTCATAGCATATTGACACCTTTGTATGCATGGTAAGCCAAGGATAGAAACCATGCAAAGTGCTCCAGCTCAAGGAGCTTCTATCTCAGTAATTCCACAGATAGCACATACAGCATTGTCAGGACGGTCTCCCATTCCAACTTCAAAGGACCTGGCTAAAGGTTGATATGACGATTAGAGTGCTTTGTTCAGGCAAGATAACAGCTAATGCCAGCATTGTTCAGACACACTCCTAAAAGAGGTAAGTCCAGGAGAGAGCTACTGTAATTGCCATAAGAAGTAACAGTTTTAGAAGGATGCAACAGTTTGCAATACAGATGCATGAATCTGAAGGCATGGAACAACAATCATTTCAATATTCTTACATCTCGTACAAAAGCAAAAGATAAATCTTTACAGATTACAATCACTAAAGCCAACAGAGGCATGAATCTGAGGGCATAGAACAACAATCTTTTCAATATATTCTTACATCTCCTATAAAAGCAGAAGGCAAAGCTTTACAGATTACAATCACTAAAGGTTTCTGGTGCAGGGACAGCATTCAGTGCTGTCATCATAAAAAGATTACATTCTCCATCCTCAGAGGTCCAAATCCCCTTCATGACCATGTCTCTCTCCCTCTTTCTTATCGCACCTTCATAGCTTGCAACTGTCTCCTCGTACTGTTTCAAAAATGCAACTGCTACTGATTTGCCATTACTGCAATGGTTACCTGGTATTTTACAAAAAATTTGGGAGAAACCTGGTTAGATCCTCAAATGACATAAAGCAATGTCTGCTGAAGTTGCTTAAACCAATTTGTTTACCTAAAACTGCAAAGCTTCCCATACCATCTGTACCAGCACCATATAACTTCCCTTCATTTGTAAAAACCAGGTCAACAATGTGCTCAGTTCCTACAGATTCTTGTTGCCACCTCCATTCCTGCAGGTAAGCTGTCGCCAGTGGCCTTTCTGGAGACCCTGATAGCCTCTCAAAATAGAATGCGTCTTCCTGGCTCTCACCCATGATCCATTTCCCTGTCATAACATTTTGTACTGGCTTGCGGCCCTGATACAGCAATATGTGGCCCTCTATATACTGCTTCACCAAGGACACCTCAGTTTCCTCAATAGTACCTGCCCTCTCATTTCAAACCAATAAATGGGATCTGTCTTTCAGTGAGTAGATTGGCTAGCAAAATCATGTAAACAGCATAAACTAGACTCAACCAAAACCTTGCCATGTGAATAAGCCAAGAATATCACAGCCATAGCCATACACCCGGTTATCAGATGCCTGAAAGATCTCAGTCTGCATGTCTCCTATAATTTCATCTTGGAGCCAATATCCTTGCCAGTGCTGAACCTCTCCAGCATATGCAAGCTACAAGGCGCAACACCACACACACACACACACACACACACACACACACACATCTCATTTTCATATTATGAAAAAACCGAAGTTAACCCAAACATAAGCTGCAGATCAGATGCAAATTAAGTAGAAGGTATAGAAATGAACCTGAGATCCTTCCATGGTTGATGCCTGCCTCTCTGGTTTTGGTCTAAGGCTTACCACTTCAGAACAATTCTTTAGAGTGCGGTAATAGTGGCAATCACTCTCGCTCGCTCGCTCGCTCTCTCTCTCTCTCTCTCTCTCTTTCTCACTCGCGGGCCGCGGCTTATGCCGGCAAATGTATAGCAAATTTGTACAAGTAAGTCTATGTGGGGTTCTAAGTTCTAACTTATGCTAGGAGAAAAATGAGACCTCGGGAGTGACTACACAAGTCGAGAGGGACCACGATTCATGATTAGCCCTCTTTACACTTCAACATGATTTTTCTTTACACAATCTTAGAGCTGGGTTGCACCAAGGTGAGCAAGGCTGGACCGATATGAACCCAAGATTAGCCTCCCTTTACTACTTTTGTAATCACACCAAGGCCAATGGGGGTAGGGGAACAACCTAGATCCACATCATCGCGTCAATGAATTGCAAGATTGGAGAAGGTTTTAAAAAAAGGATTGCTTTTTCCAACACAACTCCAAAAAACTCTTGATCGAATTTAAAAAAAAGGTCCTCCTAAAAAAGTTATTTCTAGTGACGCACCTGCAACCAAAACAGCTCTCTCTCCCTCCCCCCTCTCTCTCTCTCTCTCTCTCTCTCTCTCTCTCTCTACACACATCCCCCTATGCCATGGCAAAACAACAATCTAAGGGTTGTTACACACTGCCTCAGATGGCCAAGGCAATGTGCAGTCTGTTTGGTTGACCCTTTATACATACGTGGCACCTAGTTGCAACATAAGAGGTGGTATGGCCCAATGGTTACAAAGGTTCTACTTCATAGTGACTAGTGGGGGATAAAATCCTATCATTCAGTTTTTAAAAATGAAATCTATGTCATGTTTGTGTTGAGCACATATGGAATTCTCATTACTAGATATCTTCCACTCAAAAGTGTCCACCCCACGATAAACAGAAGCAATTCGAATCTCCACACGTGGCATGATGGACACATTTCTCTATCCATCTACCACAATATCTCTCTCTCTCTCTCTCTCTCTCTCTCTCTCTCTCTCTCTCTCTCTCTCTCTCTCTCTCTCTCTCTCTCTCTCTCTCTCATGTACCCGCCTTGATTACGTGACGGATAATGTTTTAACAGTTGCCTAGAATTTACGTTCCAGCCGCTGTCATCCGTACTCTAATCGGCTAGTTAACCTTAGGTCTACCCCATAGGGGAAGTGTCTTGTCGTTACCCACGGAGGACCAACTTGAAGGTTCCTAATTGACCTAACAATCACCTATTAACAACTAGCTCACATCCGAAAGTGTACTTCGAGAAGCTTCTTGTCCGGAAGTAGCGACTTCCATTACCCTTGGTTCATGGAATACAACACTTTTTTCTAGTAGTAGACTAAGGATTTATGAAACCCCTAGCAGTGCTCTGACACAACTGCCGTACCTTTCCCCTAAGATAATTTACAGTTCAGTTTAAATACTAAACCCTAGGTAAGTCAATGAATCGGCCCTTCCTAGAGTTTCTTCATAACATTTATTTTTGGGGAAACCTCTCGGCTAACTGCGACCACCTTGCCATAGGATTGGATTCATCGGGAATCCATCCATCCGCTTCCCTCTATGGAAGTTCTTAGTTATCTAATTACCTACCACATTATGTGAAACATGTTGAGAAGTAAGCATGTGAACTCTCCTTATATTGGAGAGGATAAAGGTAGCTAGGTGTAAATGAACTGGAGGACAGGGGAGCAAGGGGAAACCCTAACCCTAACTTCTCCAGAGGCTATATAAACTGCTTGAAGGTCACTCTCACAATTGAGCAGAATGTACTAGTTGTACTTTTAAACAATTTACTAAGTAAGATCTTCTTCTTGTACTTGAGCTCTCTCTCTCCCTCTTATGCACACTCTCTCATGCTTCCAACTCTGATTTTTCACATGGTATCAAAGCCATCTCTAATCCTTCAGCTTCCCTTAGCCTCCTTACATCATTAAGTGCACATGAGCTTTCAATTTCTACCTCTTGCCTCTTGACCACCATAGCCACAACTTGACCCACCTCTATTGGAGGACCTGGGGAGAGCAAAGGAGAGCATCTTAGCTCAAGGTTCCTACAGGAAACTTCATCCCCAACACAAGGCGCTTAGGCGTGGCACAAAAAACACTAACATGGGCGACGTGGATACCGACATTGTAGAAAATACAGAAATCAGTGCAGATCTGCAGGCGACCTATTTCGAGCTGAACCATGGCCAGTAGAGGGCACAATGGAGGCAGCTATCATGAGGCTTAGTTAGCCCCCCTAGTGGGCCATCTCCCTTTAAGAGGGTTTGAAGAAATTCCTCCTCTACTAGCTACTGTGAACAAAACCCTAATTGTGGGTTTCTAGCAGCCATAGCCAAGAAGCTTCAAGCTTTTTATTTTTTCACTTTTTTCCATTTGTAATCATTAATAGTGATTCTAATCACTTAAACATATGCTTTAAAGTGTGTTCCTAGTCTGTGAGTAGCTCCAACACTCGAGGGACATCATAAGTTCACCGGGAAGCATGACTTCAATACCGGTAATAAGTCAAGTGTCTCACCAAGCTTGATAAGGTAATACCTAAATATCTCAATCTTGAGATGAGTGCTTCTAAGCATTGAAAAGGCATTTAGTGATATCAATGCTAGTGCCCTATGAATATTGATGTGATTGAAATCTCCTTGGACTCTTCACCAAGTGTCGAGGTCATTAATCAACCTTGCTCAACCAAATGCTCGTATACTAAACCGCAAGGAGGGGAGGAGCCAAAAGTCTAGTCAAGGTTCACATCATTGAAACCTACGAAAATAGTAAAACTTAAATCAAGGGTTGTTCGAAGGATGGGGCCTCCAAAATCTTACCTTGAGATATTACATATGTATGATTTCCAACCTCTTTCATCTTTACAGCTTTAAAGTTAGTTATCATTTGTAGGGCTATCAATTCTGTTATTTGGTTTGTACTTGGCCACCTGTAAAGGACTAGACACTGCAATCACCTAAGACAATTGGTAAGACCTCCTATAATGGCCATGGCCTATGCAGATGTAGAGCCTCAAATTCGCAAGTTCAATGGAAAAGATTTCCATCCCTGGCAAGTCCTGGTAAAATATAAAATGATGGAATGAGGCTATTGGCCCTTCATGAAAGGGACCAAAATTATTGACCCATCAAATCCCCTTGATGTAGAAGACGATGAAAGAGCTCAGGCCATCATCATCCTTCATATGAATGAATCCTTAATTCATCATATTGACCAACTCTCCACTGCAAAGGAGAAGTGGGATGAGCTTGAAAGGTTCTATGGTGCTACATGGAAGAACTCCAATATTTTTCTAAAGATTGAGTCTTTTAGCTTGGAGTATAAATAGGAAGAAGGTCTAAGCAAGTTTATTTTACATATGAAGGGGCTCATGGCATAGCTGGCCTCCGTTCAAGCACCAATCCATGATGAAGATGCCATTGCCATCCTTCTGAAGTCTATAAAGAAGGTCTTTCCAACCCTTATTACAACCCTTACTAATATCCCGAACCCAACCTTGGCAAGTACCATCTAGTCATGCTTGGATGAAGAGAAGAGGAACCATTACGAAGGTGCTTCAACATTTACTTCTCGTGGGCAAGTGTTAGTCCATACAGCTTCTACAAAGTGCTCCTTCTGTCATTAAAAAGGGTATATTGTAAGTAATTATTGGAAGAAGTATCCTAACAAAATGAAGTGCAATAAATGCAAAAAGATCGGGCATATCTCCAGTAAGTGTCTCAATGTTCTAGAAGTACCTAAGGAATTGGAAGCCAACTTTGCCTCCCAATCCACAGACAATCAACTCTTTTGAATCTTGTAACACTCTCTACCTATAACCATATTTTGTAGCCTGATTTATAAAGGCATCTCATTGTGGATTAAGGGGGGGCATCCTATTATGCTTTATCCAATGCCACATGGCATTGAGGGGGGGTGTTGAGAAGTAAGCATGTGAACTCTCCTTATACTAGAGAGAATAAGGGTAGCTAGGTGTACATGAACTAGAGGACATGGGAGCAAGGGGAAACCCTAACCCTAACTTCTCTAGAGGCTATATAAACTACCTAAAGGTCATTCTCACAGTTGAGGAGAGTGTACTAGTTGTACTTTTGAGCAATTTACTAAGTAAGATCTTCTTTTTGTACTTAAGCTCTCTCTCTCCCTCATGTGCATACTCTCTCATGCTTTCAACTCTAATTTTCCACAAAACATATAAAAACAACTTCATTAATTAAAATCCCTTTATGCACAGTTGTTCATTTTTGTAATTTACTCACGGACATATAATCAGAATAAAATAAATTCATTGATTATGTTCCATAATGTGTGTTCTCCCATGCATATAGGAGAAAAAATACAATTTCACATGTTGCCTCATTCGGTGCATCGACACATCACCAAGATCAAATCCACCTATAGCTAGCATTTATAGGTGTCCCAAGTAGAACTCGGGCCATACAGGGGACCAAGTAGTTCCTAGGTGCGAAAATGATTGACTAGCAAGATCCCCCCATGCATCCTAACCACCTTCTACTTAATACAATCCTTGCTAGGAGACCTCTCGCCATTAGAGCGGGTCCATGCTTCCGCAGTGGTAAAAACATCCCCTCTTGGTATGGGGATTCAACACCTATCCTTGGGGGAGGTATAGGTCTCCTCAATTTTTATATGTTCCAATATTTAATTCAATCATGATCTAATCTAGGAAATCACGAACAAGATTGATGTCCTCAAGCGGTTATGACTTTAATCAATCATGCAACTTTCAAGTATTGATTAATCTAGTAGCAATTGATACTTAAGTTTCACATAATGAACTCTTCCCCTTGGAATTTAACTAAGGGTATCTAGATTTTTTGGGTCTCAAACTTCCCAGTTCTTGCAACCAAGTTTCTTGGCCTTAAGTCCGTTTCTTCAACTTAAGAGATATTTTTGTACTTTAAAATCTTTTATTAGAGCTTGTAGATGAAAACTATATCCTTGGCTAGTTTCTTCAGGGTTTCGCTCTTAGTAAATTCGTCTTGAATTCACTAGTCTTCTTTTTTATGGGGTTAACCTTAAAAATCCTCATGATTTCTCTTGAGTTCTAGGTTTTCATAGTTTCCCTAATAGTTTCTAGCCTATAAGATGTTCTTAACCAATTCCTATTGAATTTGAATAGAAAAACATGTGGTATCGAAATTGGTAAAGGGTTGTTATCCACGCCTATGATTCCGTTAGTGATTCCCATGCTCGTAACTCCAATTTTTGCTTCCACGTCAGTAGGATCATTCACGATTTTTGCTTTTGAATTCTTTTTTTTTAGGGCCATGATGAAAATATGATTTGTAGAAGAAGAAGAACACAACAGTAATACCAGCTAGAAAAGGTATAAGACTTACAATGATGATGATGGTTATTGCGGGATTCGATGATGTAGGCTTCCCGGATAGTTCTTCTTGCTTCATGGAGAGCAATACTTCTCTCTCTCTCAACTTGGCAAGCAAGGGCAAAAACAAGGGTAGCTCTTTCTCTAGTATAGAGTAAGAGTGAGAGAGTAGGTATGATCTCTCTCTCTCTAGTAGACGGAATAGGGACAAGAGTAAAGGTATGAATTCTAACCGGATTGATAGAATATGATAAAGTTCTTCAGTGTCTCCTCTCCTCGGATTAGAGTAAAAAAGGATGAGAGACCTTCAGCATATCCCCTTCCTTGGGTTGAATGGAATGATGCCTCTTTGTCTCGCGGAATAGAGTCTTCTCCTTCTTGATTAGCGTCTCGTCCTCGTCAAGATTGCTCTTGTCCTCCTGTCTTGGTATGGAGCCACATGTCACATGGAATTCATGCAGGCGCTCATGAAGTCGCTAGCCACAGGGACAGGAATTTTTTGTCGATCTTAAAAAATAAGCGAGAAGATTTAAGCTCAACTCAAGCCAATCTTCATAGCGACTCGCGATGTTGGAACTTCGATGTAGGTGAGGGACTTAAAGCACATCCCCAAACCTTCTCTCCGAAATTTGATGGCAAGATCGAAGAAGGCGAGGGATAAAATCTCAATCTCAAGCCTTACACACACTTGTGGTTTTTGATGGCCCTTCTCCCCTCCTTGTGCTCCCTTTTATAGTTTTTCTTCACTCCCTCTCACATGTGTTTTTTTCTTTACTTTTTCATAAAAGCTTGAGGCGTTTAGCTTTAAAGCTTATGCTTTTTTCACTATTTTCGTTGCAACTTTTTTGGATCATAACTTTGTCATATGAACTCCAAATATAGTTATCCGAGTACTCAAAACGATTGGAATGCATTTGGTCGACAAGCCATTGTAAACAGAATTGCGAAAGTCTATAAAAAATAGGCGAAGTGATGATTTTCGTAAATCACGTCATTTTTCTCCATCTTTTGTCTTAGACAACTCATTCCCTTCAAAATAAGTCATAGTATATGTTTGGATCCATCTAAAGTGGGAATTAATTCATCTAAACATGATACTAGAGATTTCAAACTGTTCTAGTAAATCAGTCCTGCTTCTTGTAAATCCCATGGAGATTCTACAGTTTTCCATGTGTGGATATGCAACACCACGTATACGCACATTAAAATAAAATAATTAATGGGGACATTACATTCTTCCCTCCTTAGAGAAATTGAGATGTTCTCATCTCGAGAGAAACTGGGGGTTATTCTTTCATAAGGGTTACCTCTTCAACCCAAGTGGCATCCTCTTCAGGATAATCCTTTCATTGGATAACATATTCTCTAAGGATCCTATTCCTAAGGATTCTTTCTTTTACATCCAAGATTCTATCAGGTTGAAGTTCAAGTATACCTTGGCTCGGCATTACAACTTGTTGATCATCAAGAATATGATCAAGATTAGGTACATAGGGCTTCAAGAGACTTACATGGAATACATCATGAACTTTTAGGGTTTCAGGAAGTTGCAGCTTATAAGCATTAGGTCTAAGAGTCTTTATGGCTTTGTAAGGTCTACAATATCTTGGGCTTAGCTCCTTTAAATTTTCCAAAGATAAAGAACTCCTCTTTGGGTGTACACGGATAAAAATCTTATCTCCTTCTTGGAAGATTCGCTCTTTTCTCCCTAGGTCAGCATAGGCTTTCTGCTGATCCTTGGCAACTTGTATATCTTGCTTGATGGTTTTAACTTGTCCATCCATCTCTTCAAGAATCTTCTTAGAAGCTTCAACCTTCAAGGTAGGCTCGGAGAAGTTTAGTGGAGTTAGGCATTCTTGCCCATATAGAGCTTGAAATGCAGTCATTTGAATGCTCTGGTGATAGGATGCATTGTAAGAAAATTCCACCAAAGGTAGATATTGTATCCACCGTCTAGGTTCTTTGCAACAATATGCCCTAAGTATGTCTTCAATGACCTGATTTACACGCTCTGTCTGCCCATCAGTTTGAGGGTGACAAAGTTGTGTACCAAGAGCTTCAAATAATCCCTTCCAAAAATGCAAAGTGAATACAGAATTATGATAGTTGATATTTCTCTTTGACAGTCCATGAAGTCTAAAGATTTCTTTAACAAATAACTAGGCAATATCTAAGGCTTTGTAGGCTGGTTTTGACTGGGTAATCTTAGCCAACATGTCCACAATTACCATGATCGAGTTGTATCCTCCTTGAACTGAGGGTAATCCAACTACAAAATCCATACTAATTAATTTCCATTTCATCTGAGGAATATTAAGTGGTTGTAGCTTTCCTGGTATCTTAACTCATTTGGCTTTTATTCGTTGGCAACTGAAGCATATGGTTACGCATTTAAGTATGTCACTTTTGAGCTTTTCCCAATGATAGCTTTTCCTAATTGCATTGAGAGTTTTGGCATAGCCAAGATGTCCTGAAAATGGGGAATCATGAGCTTCCTGTAGTATCTTCTTCTTAAGTTCTTGACTTGAAGGAATACATAATCTTGTCCTGAAGTAGACAAGTCCTTCATCAACAGAGAAGTTAAAATACTTTGTCTTAAGCTTAGAATTTTGTTATTTATTCTGAATTTCCTTTAGTATTTGCTGATATTTGGGATCATTGTTCACCTTCACCTTGGCTAGCTCAATGATGGGATTGCTAGGCATTGATGTCATTATAGCTAGTGTTTGAGCTCTAAAAGGTTATTCAGAGATAAGTGCATTGAGAAATTATTTGCGGCTTAAAGCATCTGCAATTACATTCTCTTTGCCTATTTGATCTCAAAATCATACGCTTGCAAGACTTCGATCCACTGATGGTGCCTCATATTTAGATATGGTTGAGTGAAGATCCATTTAAGACTTTTATGGTTAGTTACCAGTGAGAATTTCTTCTTGAGTAGATAATATCTCCATAACTTAAGAGCGCGGATTAAGTAATTCCAGGTCATGAGTAGCATAATTTCTCTCATGACTCTTTAATTTTCTAGAGGAATATGCTATTGGATGTCCTTCCTGCATGAGTACGCATCCTAAAGCAAGAGAGCTCGCATCGGTCACCACTCTGAATTCTTTGCTAAGATCGGGTAGTTTGAGGATCGGGGCTGTTACTAAACTTAGCATGAGCCTGTCAAAGCTAGACTATTCAACTTGGGTCCATTTAATGGCAACTTGCTTCTTGAGTAGGAGGCATAATTCTTGATAAAGACCCAATGCCATCCTGTTAAACCCAAAAAGCTATGAACTTCGCTTACACTGGTTGGAGGTGGCCAATCTTGTACATCCTTAACCTTGGCCAGACCTGTTGAGATATCGAGCTCCACTCGTGATATGCCAGGGTGACCATTGTGCATTTATGTCACCGACTTGTCAGTTGCAAATGCGGTTGGTACACTGCCCATGAATAATAGCTAGATGATAGCTATCCTTATCTACTCTAGTTCGTGGCTCATTTAGTATGCCACCTTAGTTAGTTGAGTTTGGTTTGAGACCCATATATAGGGTTCTTCTATTTCTATGTACGAGAGTTCTTTTGGCTTACACAACGAAGAAGAGGAAAACTGTTTTTAGCCTCCACCTTTGTGTGTATTTCCCCATTGTGCAAGCAAGAAAGCTACAAGTGAGACTCCTTCCGTCTCTCCCACAATCTTGACAAGACCTTGGCCAGATCTATTGAAATTCCCTTTGTTGAAACTATAAACCCTAAATACTCAATTTGCTTCTTGAAGAACACACACTTCTTCTTCTTAGCATACAAGTTGTGAGTCCTCATTGTCTCAAGAACTGTTCGCAATTGTGACTCGTGACTTCCTTCATCAAGATAAGGTCTGAATATATCTTGCATTAATATGTTGAATGTAGCAAGGATGTTTGTTAATCCAAATGACATTACGATAAACTCATGATGACCATACCTTATGCTAAAAGCAGGTTTTGGGATATCTTCTTGCTTGATTTTGATTTGGTAATACCCTGATCTGAGATCAATCTTGGAGAAAATCTTTGCTCCTTGGAGTTGATCAAGTAGTTCATCAATCCTTAGAATCGAATGCTTATTCTTGATCATTACCTGATTTAGCCCTTGATAATCAATGCAGAGACAGAGAAGATAGAGAGTCCCATCCTTCTTTTTTTGAAATAACATTGAAGTTCCACAGGGTGAGATACTGGGTCTAACATATCCATTATCTAAGAGATGTTTGAGTTGTTCATTTAGTTCTATGGCTTTCTGAATGGACATTCAATATGGTTGCTTTGCAACTGGTGTAGCTCTTAGTACTAGCTTGATTTCATGGTCGACTTCTCTTTGTGGTGGAAGTTTAGTTAATTCTTCAAGAAATACATCAGCATATTCCATAAGCCATGACAGTTCATCTTTGGCTTCTTTATCATGTTCAATCTTATTTAATTTGATTAGGTATACAGGTGAGTCTTTTCTTAAACCTTTCGCGATTTGAGAAGCTTTCGCTAATTGAATCTTTGGTTTCACTGCTTCTCCTTGTGTGGTCACTTGTTTTCCTACAAGATTCAAGAATGTGACTTGGCCCTTTTCACAATGAATATGAGCGTCATTGGAAATTAACCAATCCATTCCTAATAGGCACTCATAGGTTCCCAAGTTCATCATTCTGAATTGCATGTTGGTCTAATTGCCACACCCAGATTAAAATTCACCTTACTTGTCTGTTGTGTTGAGGAAACTTCTTTTCCATCAATTTATTCAACTATTAGCCTAGGTGTATGCATTGTGTTTATGCCTAGTTTTCTAGCACACCTTGGTGATATGAATGAATGTGTGCTTCCACAATCAATCAAAATTTCAAAAGGTTTACTGTTATAGATTGATGGTATTTGAATCACTGAGGGACCTTCATCATCTTCCACTTCCTTGAGGGTTATGCCAGCAATTCTTTCTCTAGTTGTGGCTATCCGGCTTTGGCCGTTACGAAACTTGCTTTGGCATTCATTTTGTTTTGAGTTTTGGCCGTCACCTTTGGATGTGGCCAGGTTCGTTACAATAATAGCACCTGAAAGTATCCTTAGTACCACCAGTAAAGTTCTTCACTGCCGATGTACCCGTTGCCTACGGCTTGATGCTCATGTCACGATTGATCGCCCTATGCATACGTTGAGCTTGAGTGCTCATTGAAAATCCACCTTGGATGCATTTTGGATTATCTGGAGTAGTCTTGGATGTTACTTGGGTTGTCAGAGTTTGGATTGGGATGTATTTGATGTCTTACATGCTTACGGATGCTCTATCGCCTACATGTTCAGGATGTACTATTGATGTATTGTCTTGGACTTATGTCATTGCACTGTGTCTTGCCTTGGCTTGAGCTCTTGAGCTCGTACATATGACTTTTGTGCCAGTGGGAGCATTATTGAATGCTTATTAGACATTGAGCAGGCGATACTTTTATGCATTGAGCCGTTACATGCTATTGAGCAGTTACAGACACTTGAGACTTTGGGACTTCTTACCTTTTGGGATGATACATCATATGTCTTGGTTCACTATATGCTCATGAGCTAAGTCTCAGTTTTGGATCTGTATCTTTGTGAATTGACACCTACTTGTGTCAAGTTTTGATAGTGGTAGGAACACTTTGCCCCATTGACTGGGGGTGTGCCTACTCACTGGCAGATGTTTGCATGACATACTTGGGTGTTGGATTCATGCTTATCAACCGTCATATGCTTATGCTATGCCGTATGATGCCGGCTTTGTTCTTGGCAGTATCTGATTGCCTTGGGATCCGATTTTGGCATTGTAAGCTCTCTTTTACTGAAATCTGAAATTTATTACAGCAAGCATATATGTATGGACTGACATGGATTTTTCATGCTGAAACATTCTGAAATGATGTACTTTCATTAGTACTTGATGGGCAACAGCTTTGGTTCTACTTTTCTCGCCATTTTCCCTTGATTTTGGTGATTTTTTTGTCATTTTCTGCAGTAAACAGCAAGCAGTTTTGAACTGTCTACAGTCTTCTAGCCTGCATTATGGCAAGTTCGTCCACTAATCATGCTATTTTCAACATCATTAAGCTTGATGGTACGAATTTCTCTTATTGGAAGAGCCAGATTTGGCAGGTGTTGATGCAGAAATCGCAGATCAAACCTTTGAGGTTGAGTGGGCATCTACTTGCAATTATGCTAGATGAGGAATGGCTTGAGCTTGATGAGTTATGCAAGTCCACTATTGTATTGTCTCTCACAAAAAAGGTTCATTATAATGTCTTTGAGGAAGAATAGAGTTCATGGCAGTTGTGGGATAAGATCAAGAATCTCTATGATAAGAAAAGTCCAGCGAGTCAGATGTATTGGCTGAAGCAGCTTATGGATCCGCGCATCAAGGAGAATGTGACTATGTCTGCTCACTTGAGCCAGTTCCATGCTATACTTAAGAACTTGACTTCGCAGGACATCACTTTTGTAGAGGATGTCACTCCTCTTTTCTTGCTTGGTACTCTTAATGAGTCATGGGATGTATTCCGCACTGCATTATGTGCCGCTACTGCTACCTTGAAATTATCTGATGTTGAGAGTGCTCTTCTGCAGGAAGAGGTTAACCGTAAGAATTTGGATGCCTATCATATGTCTCATGCTATGACAGTTAGAGGCAGGAATGATGGATATGGAAAGCATGGCAGTGGTAGTGGCCGTGGACGGGATTCTCAGAAATCTTGGTCCAAGTCTTGTGGGAAGTCACGTAGCAAATCCCGTGGCAAGAATGCAGATGTTACTTGTCACCATTGTGGGAAAAAGGGCCATATTAGGCCACAATGCCATGAATTGCGCAATGAAAGGCGCAAAGATAAGGGAAAAGACAAAGTGCAGGATAAGTCTTCTGATCGTAGCATAGTACCTGCAAAGTCCAGTGTTAAAATTGAAGAAATCAATGTTATGCAACCTGAGGATGTTGATGATGATGATTATATCCTAGCAGTTTCTTCTAGCGCTTTACAGATGACAGAGATACACTCTATGTATGCACAGTGTTGGCTCTTGGACTCAGGTGCGTCCTTTCATGTGACACCTTGCTGAGAGTGGTTTCATTCATACCATACTGTTTTGGGTTTTGTGCGCTTGGGTGATGACAACTCTCTTGATATTGTGGGCATTGGTGATGTTAGGCTGCAGTTTCCTTCTGGCAGCAGTTTTGTTATGCAGGATGTACGTCATGTACCTGCTTTGACACGCAGTCTCATGTCAGCTGGATAGCTTGATGACGCAGGATATCATGTATGTTTTGGAGACTCTGCATGGAAGATCACTCGTGGTAGACTTGTGATTGCAAGGTGCCAAGGCTGGTAGTCTCTACCCCTTAATTGTAGCAGCTTCTTCCCTTGATCATATTTTGTTTGTGGGTTCTATCCCACATGTATCTCTTT
Organism: Lygodium microphyllum; assembly: GCF_053477565.2. Classification (NCBI taxonomy): domain Eukaryota; kingdom Viridiplantae; phylum Streptophyta; class Polypodiopsida; order Schizaeales; family Lygodiaceae; genus Lygodium; species Lygodium microphyllum. The sequence continues at coordinate 24,203,719 of NC_141138.1, read as the reverse complement.
GGCATGCCCGTTTGGGCCATATGTCTTTGAAGGGAATGAAAATGCTTTCTAGTTTGCAGTACTTACTGCCCCTTGATTATGCATGTTTTGATTCATGTGAGCACTGTCTTTATGGCAGGCAGACTAGGTCTACGCATAAGAAGTTTGGTAGGCCACACATGAGTGAGCCCTTGGCATTAGTACATTTGGATGTCTGTGGGCCCGTGCCTTGTTAGTCTATGGGTGGTGTAAAGTATTTTGTTACGTTCATAGATGATTTTTCACAGAAATTTTGGGCTTATCCCATTAAGCTAAAATCCGATGTCTTGGCAGTGTTTCAGAGATGGCTTGCATTGGTTGAGAACTAGTCTAGGTATAGGCTAAAATGCCTAAGGATAGATAATGGGGGTGAGTATGTCTCACATGATTTTGAGCAGTTATGTGATGAGAGGGGTATTAAGCGTTAGTTGACCGCCCCCTACACCCCCCCAAGAATGGTTTGGTTGAGCGGATGAATAGAATCATCCAAGAGCATGTCCGCAGTATGCTTAGCCATGTAGGCCTACCACAGAGCTTTTGGGCTGAGGCAGTTAGTACAGCTGTGCATGTCATAAACAGATCACCCTCTAGTGGTTTGGATTTCTAGGTTGCAGAGGAGGTATGGACTGGAAAACCTCCCTCTTGTGCACATCTCCGTGTCTTTGGATGCGAGGCATTTTGCCATGTGCGCAGGTACAAGAGAAGTGAGCTCGATCCCAAGAGTATCAAATGCATTTTCCTTGGTTATGGGGATGCAAGCGAGATGGGTTACCATCTCTGGGATCCGCAGGCACGGAAAGTCATCCCAGTCATGATGTAGTCTTCCATGATGACAAGATGTATAGGCAGCCTGAGAGAGTTGTTGAGATCCGCAGGGTCATACTTCAGGAGGAGTCGAGAGCTCCCGCACAACCAGTTGGACAGCCTACAGCTGCAGCAAATGCTCATGGTCAGGGTGTTGGACAGGCAACAGAGCTTGTCGTGAGACGGTCTACTAGAGACAGACGTCCACCTGATAGATTTCAGCCCTTGATGCATTATGTCTTGGTTACAGATGCAGGCGAGCCTTTCACTTATGATGAGGCTATGTGCAAGGGTGACAGTCACTCTTGGGAGAGGGCTATGTAGTCTGAGATAGACTCCTTGCATCAGGATGAGACTTGGGATTTGGTTTCCTTGCCTACGGGCAAGAAGGCTTTGCCATGCAAGTGGGTGTACAAGCTGAAAAGTACCCCTAGACACCCCAAGCCGGCATACAAGGCTAGATTGGTAGCAAAGGGTTTTAAGCAAGAGCATGGTATGGACTTTGATGAGGTCTTTTCTCCTGTGGTTAAGATGACCACCCTGTGCTTAGTCTTGGCTTTGGTTGCTCAGCTTGACTTGGATTTATACCAGATGGATGTCAAGACGGTTTTCTTACATGGAGACTTGCATGATGAGATTTATATGGAGCAGCCTAAGGGCTTTGTAGAACCTGGCAGGGAGCACCTAGTGTGCAAATTGAAGAAAAGTCTTTATGGCTTGAAACAGGCACCTAGGGAGTGGTATCATAAGTTTGATACCTTTATGCAGTCACAGGGCTACAGCTGGAGTGCTATGGATCTGTGTCTTTACACGAAGAAAGCCCGTGATGGTTCTTTATTGATTTTGGTACTCTATGTGGATGATAGCAGGGAAAGCTCATGATGAGCTAGATGCTCTTAAGGCTCAGCTCAAGAAGAGCTTTGAGATGAAAGATCTAGGACAGGCCGCTCATATACTTGGTATGCGCATTAGACGCGACATGCATCAGGGACTCCTCTACTTGTCACAGAGAGAGTACATTCATAAAGTCCTTGAGCGCTTCCGCATGCAGGACGTAAATATTGGTTGTCCATTGCCTTCTTATGTGAAGGTATCATAGGCTGATTGTCCGCAGACAGATGAGCAGAGGGCCGAGATGGCCTAGATTCCCTATGCATCCACAGTGGACAGTCTTATGTATGCCATGATAGCCACTCGTCCAGATATTGCCTTTGCAGTTGGTGTTGTGGCATGCTATATGGCTACACCTGGCAAGAAGCATTGGGATGTCGTGAAGGGTATCATTGTCAAGAATCGCGTGGTGGGGGGAGTTGCTCAAGATGCTGCACCAAACACACATAGAATGCACATGGAGAAGCTCACTCAAGAGACAAGAAGAGAGATGGAGGCCAAAACGTTTTCTTGCTGATTTCTTCTTCTTCTTTTTCTCTCTTTACAATGTACACAAAGTATAGATAAGATACAACATAAAGGAAAGTGATCTACTAAGTCAAACAATGCATAACCGACTACGCTAGTCGACTAGCGCTATAACTATGCCAGCTGTAAATAGGTGTAACAACCTGAATATAATAAGTAATGAGTCAGTGGCCATGTGAGAGTCATAATGACCACCGACGTGCTAAGTGTAGACGTGTGGACCCATCTAACCAGGCTGTCCATCATCAATGTCCATATGTGTTGAGCTTGTCATCTCAACACTCCCCCTCAAGCTCAACTGCATCTTTGCAACTCCAAGTAAGCTTCGAAACTTTTGAAGCTTCTCTATACCCAATGCCTTCGTGAAGATGTCAGCTATTTGATCTTATGTGCTGACATACACCAAGTCAATCTCACCTGCTAGTACCTTCTCTCTCACAAAGTGGTAGTATACCTCAATATGTTTTGTCCTGGCATGGAACACAGGGTTCCTAGCCAACTGTATATTGCTCATGTTGTCACAATAAATGACAATTGGACCTTCCACCTGTACATCCAAATCAGCCAATAACTTTTGCAGCCATACTACCTCACATGCTGCAATAGCAGCACCTCTATACTCAGCCTCTGTACTCGACAAAGCAACTATAGATTGCTTTTTGCTGCTCCAAGCAACTGCTGCACTACCAAGAGAGAACATGTATCCGCTGGTAGATCTTCTATCAGACATACTACCAGCCCAATCTGTATCTGTGTATCCAAACACCTGTACATCTGTACTTGCCTCATAGAAAAGTCCATAATGTAATGTGGATTTCACATATCTCAATATGCGTCTGACTGCATGTGGCTTTCTAGGTACTTGCATAAACTGACTCACAAGACCAACATCGTAGCTCAAGTCTGGCCTTGTAATGGTCATGTAGATCAAACTCCCCACTATCCTCCTGAACATAGTAGGATCTTCTATCTGATCCCCAACATCAGCACTCAACTTTACATTTTGCTCCAACGGGATTGAAAGTGGTTTGCATGCAGTCATACCATACTTGGACAACATATCCAAGCCATACTGTCTTTGGGACAGCCATATACCATCATCACATCTGATCACCTCAATGCCAAGGAAGTACCTTAGCTTACCTAAATCCTTCATCTCAAACTTCTTCTTCAAGAAGTCCTTGACTTCAGCAATCCCACTATCACTATCACCTATAATAATCAAGTCATCCACATAGATGACTATGATGACCGAACCTGCATCTCCCTTTCTCACATAAAGTGAGTGATCAAAATCAGAAATATAAAAGCCAATATTGACAAGATACCCTCTGATCTTGTCAGACCATGCTCTAGGTGCTTGCTTGAGCCCATATAGCGCCTTCTTCAACCTGCACACATACGTGGGATGCTCTAAATCTTCATAACCTACTGGCTGATCCATATACACTTCTTCCTGCAAATCACCATGCAAGAAGGCATTCTTCACATCCATTTGCTACAACCTCCAACCTTTGGCTACTGCCAAAGCAATCACACATCTGACAATTGCCATCCTAGCAACTAAACTGAAGGTTTCATCATAATCTATGCCATATGTCTGGGCATAGCCTTTTGCAACCAGCCTAGCTTAATACCTACTAATAGAACCATCTGCATTGTGCTTAATCTTATAAACCCACTTACATCCAATGGCTTTCTTGCCCGTCGGCAATGATACTAGATCCCAAGTCTTATTGGCCTCTAATGCAGCCATCTCCTCATCCATTGTTGCATCCCAATGAGCATGACCAATAGCCTCCTCAAAACATGTGGGCTCAACATCCTCAACTAGTTTCACCATATAGGCATAATGGTGAGCTGCATAACCTTCAAAACCAAATCTTTTAACAAGGTATCTCACCCTGCTAGACCTGGTACCACTGGATCACTCAATGGAGTCTTTGCATTAACGCGTGCTCTCTGCACACCTGGAGTCCTCACTGAAGGAATGCCAAGCTCATCATCCAAGCTCTCTGAGCCACTGGAGTCTCCATCAAGAACTGCATCAATGCCTTCTGACACTTTATTCTTTCCTTTATCTTTACCTGTATTGCTACTAGATGCACCTGAAGATGTAGAGGTACTCCTTAGTCTCCTAGACCAAGGACTACCAGATGATGTCTTTGGTCCACTAAGAGTCTGTGATTCTTGCTTTTCAGCCTGCAGATGAGTGTCATGATCATCATCATCATCATCCAATGCATCACCACTAGATGCATACCAACTGCTCATTTCATCAAAGATGACATCCCTGCTCACTCTGAACTTACACGTGACAGTGTTATAACAGCAATACCCTTTTTGCTCTAAAGAGTATCCAATTAAGACACACTTTTCAGCCTTTGGATCCAGTTTCTTCCACAACTCATCTGGCACATGAACATATGCAATGCAGCCAAACACTTTCAAGTGTGAAATATCAGGCTTCTTACCTGTAAAACATTCTTCGGGAGTCATACCATGAACTGTAGCTGTGGGAGTTCTGTTCATAATATAAACAACAGTATGAACAGCCTCAGACAAAAAATGCTTAGGCATATTCTTTTCAGCCATCAAGGCATGTGCAACTTCTGCAATATGCCTGTTTTTCCTTTCTGCAACCCCATTTTGCTGTGGGGTATACCTGCATGTGAATTGTCTCTTTATCCCATGAGACCTCAGAAAATCACTGAACTCATTCGAGAGGTACTCTCCCCCTCCATCTGACCTCAAGCACTTTACTTTCAAGCCAGTTTCTCTTTCAATTGCAGCCTTGAAAGTTCTAAAGTGCTCAAACGCTTTACTCTTTTCCTTCATAAAATATACCCATAGCTTTCTAGAACAATCATCAATGAATGTGACAAAGTATGAACTGCCTCCAAGAGATACATTTTGTGTAGGCCCCCAAATGTCTGTATGCACAACATCAAGGATATTTCTGCTTACATCTTTGTCATGTGAAAAGGGTTGTCTTGCCTGCTTACCAAACTGACATGCTTCGCATACCTTATGAAATTCTGCAACTCTAAATGTAGGCAAACTTGTAACCAACCCTTTGGACTGCATTAATTGCAGCCTTTGTACATTTGCATGTCCAATGCGTTTGTGCCAAATTTCAATGTCTGCAACAACACCTTTTCCTTTAGCATACATAGCAGTATTCATAGTAGGAATTCCAGCATCTAGAGTAAACATACGTCCAACTCTACTTCCCTTTGCAACTAATCTGCACTTGTCATTGAAGTCTTCTACAAAGCAGCCCTTTGTATTAAATCTGACTTGTAGCCCTTGCTCCACCATCTGACCCACTGACACCAAGTTCTTTGTAATAGATGGCACATGTAATACATCTGAAAGACTCTCTGTCTTACCATCATGCAAGGACAAGGGAACTTTTCCAATCTGTGAAATTGGGTAGCATGAATCATCACCCGTCTGCACATAACCTGTATTTTGCAAATCCTGCATCTCTCCAAACCATTCTGCATGGCTAGTCATATGATTAGATGCACCTGAATCAACATACCAAACATCGTCATGTGTTCCCTTTCCTGTAACAGCATTCAGCATATGCTGTATAACAAATAGACGTTCATTTTTGTCTCCATTCTGTCGTGAAGACGATGCATAGTTTCCTTGCTGCAACTTACCACTGCGGATATCATCTTTCTTAGCATAACATTGGTCTGCAATATGACATGTTTTGCCACAGTAGTGACATACAATACCAGAGTTGTTAGAACCTCTGTTCTGCCATCCACCTCTTCCTCTAAAGCTCCCCCTGCCTCTAAAGTTACCACGACCTCCTGAAACCTGCATATCGCCAAATTGCTGATTCAATCTGTTTTGCTGGTTATCACTACCACGTCCTGTACCACGGCCTCTTGAAGAGAACCTGCCACGTCCCCTTCCTGAACTGGAGTAGAAAGCTTGGACCTGTTCACCACTTCTTTCAGATGTCTCACTCTACATGTTGATCTCTTCAGTGATCATAAGGGAGACCAACTCATCGAAATCTGAAAATGGCTTTCTGACATATACGAAAGTTACAAAAGACTTCAAAGCCTTTTCATTGTTAAGTCCACCCAAGGTAGATGACACCAAATCATCATCATCGAGCATTGCATCAATCGCTGCAATGCATCTTACCTTCAGTGCATACTCATTGATAGACATCTTCCCTTTCTTTAATGTATTCAACTCTTGCTTGAGTTGAATCTTTCGTGCCTTTATATTTACAGAAAACATACTTTCAAGTATGGTTCAAGATGCATATGAAATCTCTGCATTTCTAATGTGTCCCAGCATATTATTGTCAATTACTGCAGACAACCAATACATGACCTTTTTATCTTTTGCATTCCATTCCTTCCGTGCCTTTGTCTCTTCTGCAGTTGGAGGATCACTCACCTCCGGCTCCTTTTCTTCACTCGAAACAAACTCATAGAGGCCTTTTCCAATAAGGAAGTTCGTGACACGAAACTTCCATGATGGGTAGTTGTTTTTATCGAGCTTCTCAATGATGGGGCTTCCACTGTTCTCTGCCATTATCACAAAATTAATACCAACAGCAAGCAAATCTTCTGCAACCCTCGACTTGTAGTGCACAGCAATACACCACACAGCCTTTTTCACTGTCTGCTCAACAATACATGCAATCTGCAACCTGCTTGCAGATAAACCTTGTGTTTACTCACTGGTAAACACCTTTGAACTTACAGATCTGAAATCTGTAACCTACGCACCCACTTTTGATCAATACAATCGAAGTCGCAGTGTCCCTGAAACTACTGTCCGCAATCTTGTAGCTGTAAAACGGACCTCGAAACGGCCTCAGATTCCCAAAATAACTGCGGAAAAGCCCTGAAGGGCTAATCTACATAAAACACAGCGCTCTTCGCGCACACCAAATCTCATTGCAATCTGAGATTTTTGCTCTGCCCTGCTTCCGGGGCCTCCATAGACACTATCCAAGAGAAAGAGTGGAAGAATGGGAGAGCTTCTTACCCCTGGCTTGCTTGCTCGAACCTTGCTTCTTCTCCTTTGCTTCAACCTTCGAAATCAGCCTCTCTCAGTGGTGCGGCTCTGATACCATGTTAAGAATCACGTGGTGGGGGGAGTTGCTCAAGATGCTGCACCGAACACATACAGAATGCACAAGGAGAAGCTCACTCAAGAGACAAGAAGAGAGATGGAGGCCAAAACGTTTTCTTGTTGATTTCTTCTTCTTCTTTTTCTCTCTTTACAATTTACACAAAGTATAGATAAGATACAACATAAAGGAAAGTGGCCTACTAAGTCAAACAATGCATAACCGACTACACTAGTCGATTGGCGCTATAACTATGCCAGTTGTAAATAGGTGTAACAACCTGAATATAATAAGTAATGAGTCAGTGGCCATGTGAGAGTCATAATGACTACCGAGGTGCTAAGTGTAGACGTGTGGACCCATCTAACCAGGCGGTCCATCATCAATGTCCACATGTGTTGAGCTTGTCATCTCAACAATCATGAGGTACCTGAAGGGCACTACAGATATGTGCATATGCTATGGCAGCCAGGATATAGGAGTCGTGGGGTACACTGACTTTGATTATGCAGGACATGCAGATAGTAGGAAGTCCACTTCCGGCTATGTATTCACATATGCTGGAGGTGCTGTTTCTTGGATGTCCAGGGTGCAGAAATGCACAGCCCTTTCTACTACAGAGGCTGAGTATGTTGCAGCCACTGAGGCTTGCAAGGAGGCCATTTGGTTGGGTTGTTTGGTTGCTGACCTTGGTATTGATGCTATCCCTACACTGCATTCGGATTCTATGAGTGCTATTTAGTTAGCCAAGAATCCGGTCTTCCATGAGAAGACGAAACACATTGAGGTGAGGTATCACTTCATACGTGGGGTCGTTGAGGACAATTCTGTTGATCTTGTCAAGATCTCGATTGACCAGAATCCTGTAGATCTGCCACGAAAAGCCTCTCTACAGAGCGCTTTTCCTTCCTCAAGAGGTTGATGGGCGTGGGATGAGATGACGTCTTTCCTCATCCTGTTGTACATGTGTACATGTTGTACTGTCTTTTTTCTTTTTCTTTTCACTCCTCACTAGGGTAGATTTGCCTTTAAGTGGGAGGTTGTTGGGGATAAAGGCACTGACAGTCATCGTGTGGAAGTGCATGGGTGTATAGAGCCTTCTCTGTATTAGTTATTTGGAGCTAAAGAAAATTTCTAATTCTCCTCTTATGTGTTGTGTACTCTCTATCTCTATCTCTTTCTCAGATTCTGTTCGTTGCCACATGTAATTTTTACATGGTATCAGAGCCCAGGGGGCTCTAGGGATCGAAGAGTGCACAAGAGGAAAGGCTTCAACAGCAAAGAGGAACAATGTCGTCTTCTGGAAGTGGTTATGGCGCATCAGGAAGCAATGCAGGAGATGGTGCTATTGTCCCTGCTATTCAAACACTGAGGATTCGTCCACCAACCTTCAGCAAAGGCAAGTTAGATGGTACAAACTATACCTTGTGGAAGTTCAAAATTATAACTATCCTTGATTCTTATGAGCTTTTGGAGACTGTGATGGGGACTGATATAGAACCACAGCCTACCCCTGACCCATCAAATCCTAGTGTGATGATTTCTCTGAATGCAGATCTTCTATGAGCTTGGAAATGAAGGAATACATATGCATTGTGTGCCTTAGTTACAAGGTATTCTGACTTTGATTCAGCATACAACCAAAGCATCAGAGGCTTGGAATGTATTGAGAAGTCAGTATGAAATGCGAAACCAAACAAGGATTCAAAACTTGGAGAATCAACTAGCAGTGGAGAAGTTTGCTTAAGGAGAGACAGTTGAAGCATTCATCACTCGGATTAAGAATCCATGTGACCATATGGCTAGTGCTGGGATACAAAAGACTAGCGAGGAGCTATCTCGGAGGTGTCTTCGGATTTGTCCACAAAAGTTTGATGGACTAGTAATTGCCCTTAATACTTAGGTGAGACCTCAAGCTTTGAGTTTTGAGGAGTTTTGTGCATTATTGTTGGAGGAGTGGAGGCTGAAAGCTCAAGAAGGAAGCAACAATGGAGATGTTGCATTCTCTGCCATTCTTTTTATGATTATGCCATTCATAACCCATGACCGATTCTTCCTTGTAATTTCTTTATTACAAATAATCCATATGCAACTAGGTGCAATTAACTTCCCTTGATACATGCCTTTCGCAAATTCCATCTTTCAAATATTTGCGATGAATTTATCCTTTTCAATAACCCATTCTTGTGCGGCATAGTACAGGTCTAATGAGTCTCATGCAAAACTAAAACAAGTAGCTTAACAACTTAGAAATATATGATTTATACCTGGTACAGTAGTTGTATTGACGGTGATACCCTCTCCTGAACCTTCATTGCTGGTTGTGGGATTACCATCGGCACATGACATTCTTTGCTTAGGGGCCATTGTTCGTAAGTAGATTTGAGAGATAAAGGAGAAATGGATTTTTAGATGGAAGAGCGTAAGAGAAGATGGCTTAGTCAAAGACCGAGATAGGAGGAATTGAGCTAACTCTCTCCCTTTTAGCCTCTTGGGTAACCTCTCTCTCTCTCTCTCTCTCTCTCTCTCTTTCTCTCTCTCTCTCTCCCTCTCCCTCTCCCTCTCCCTCTCCCTCTCTCTCCCTCTCTTGCTTACACACACACACACACACACACACACACACACACACACACACACACACTCTCTCTCTCTCTCTCTCTCTCTCTCTCTCTCTCTCTCTCTCTCTCTCTCTCTCTCTCTCTCTCTCTCTCTCTCTCTCTCTCTCTCTCTCTCTCTCTCTCTCAGCCTCTTGGGGTCTCCTTGTGCTTCCTTGTCTCTCCCCATGCCTCCTCATATTTATAGTGAATTAGAGAAGAGGGGCTATGGCTGAGAAAAAGAGCTCTTTGTGGAGGGGATCTGGGAAAAATTAGTGATGTGATGCTCAAATCATAAATCTGATGCAATCGTAGATTGTCGTGTCAAGAGAAGGCAGATGAAAAGAATGGTACCCTTAAAAGTAAAGGGAAAGATACAGCCAATATGGCTGAAGTAGAGTTGGAGTTATTCATGGCGACCATTGAGGAGGTGTGCTCTTCGGTGCAAGAAGAATCTACCATTGACTCATGGGTGTTGGATAGTGGGGTCTCTCATCACATGACCAACAAGAAAGGTCTATACAGTTCTATGCAGCCTCTACAAGAATCCATCATTGTGATGGTTGGAACTAAAGCAAAATGCCTTGCTGCAGGCATAAGTACTATTTCATTTGTTGCTGCAAATGGTGATGTCAAAAAGCTTTCAAATGTGTTGCATGTTCCCAAAATTAGGACAAATCTATTATCAGTTGGCTGCCATAACTGATCTTGGTCATGAAGTGAGGTTTAAGAAGACATGTGCAAAAATTCTTGACAATGATGGCCAAGTTGTTGGCAAAGGAGAAAGAAAGAACAACATATATGAGCTAAGTGCTCTTACAGCCACCGATGGAGTGGGCACAAGTAAGCTGTAGGGGAGCTATGGAGCTCTACCCCAAGACCTACGGATCGCTTATTGTTCAAGCGTTTCAAGCTGAGCGGCCATGGCTACCTCTCACATAGCTAACACACAATGCCTATCTTCTGGGTGTAGTGAGCTTACCTTGATGCTCGATCGAGTTCCCTCCTCTCTCTCACACTCTGGTAGCTCCATGATCCTTGTGGCTAGTTCAAGCAACCTCAATCCCTCTCCGTCAAGCTCCATCCTCCATAGCCACGCGAGACGAGAGAAGAGAAGAAGGGAAGGAAAGATGAAGAGAGAAGATGGGGAGCTTTTTCTCCACGATCCCTCACCCTCACTCCCTCACACTCCCTCAATCCCTCACTCAAGCACAAGAAAGAAGGTAAAAAGCAAGAGAAGAGGAAGAAGAAGCTTTAGCCACATCCAAGAACGAACTTCTCATTCACTTTTGAACTTTATATACATGCCCTACTTTTTGGGCGGTCATCCCCACTTTTTACATGGCCGGCCATTAGCCTAGGCCCTCTTTTCCTATTTCCCACCATTCTAACTTATCCCGTTCCCACTAATGCATACAATTGGTACAGGAGTGAGCTTGGCGCTCTTTTTACAAGGATTCGGGAGCGCCTTCATATTTAATGGTGTGCTTTTACTCTTTTCTTTTCTCGAGGCGACACCGTCATTCAGATTTTCAGAGTCTGACCTCCATCCAGGATGCCTTTTCCTTCCTTTATCCTGTGCCTTCTTGGTTGTCTCCTTCTTCCATTTTTCCCGCACTTGTGCTCCATTTTTCGTTTCTTTGTGCTGCGGTAAACATTATCCCCCTCCTAGCAGAGTGCCAGTCCCATGGCACAGGGGTAGTTGGGATTGGTGCTAAGTAAAAATGGCGGGTAGATGACCACTATCAAAAAGGTGGCACTCTAATGAGAGATGATGGGGTGTTGGTTCCTGGTGATTTGGAGAGGTTCCAGCTTGCTTTGATCTACATGAAGATGCTCGGCCTTGGTTACACAGTTGGAATTTGTCGTCGATGATGACTGTCAAAACCAGGGCTTCGTAATCAGTTGAAGAACACATGGTGCCAAGATGTAGCCAATGGCGGGACCGACTGAGTTACGAACAACCTACAAGAGAAAGTTGTGCACTCCCTAAGGGGTGTATCTGTCTCACGGTGAGGTATAAGTGCATGTGCAGTGGAATTGGGAGGTGGGTCTAACCTTGGGCAAGCCCTTGGTAATGTCTCACGCTTGAGGACCCAGTTTGTGCGTTGTCGGAGGTGTAGTGCAGTGCAGAGCTTAGGGTGACAGGTCTGAAAGTCCTGCCCTTGATGTGCCCTAAGCGTGGGGTGGGGAGAGGGGCTAGGGGTGATCCCTAGGTGCGGTGAGCACTGTGTGTGTGTTTTTTTTTTATAAAGGCGTTTGGCTAGTGCCAATCACGGTCAGCCGCGAAGCACGGGGAGGTTGCAGGCATTGGGATAGAAAGGCACGACTTTGGAGATATTCTTTAATTACAGCTCGGGCCTTCAGAGGAGTGGATGACAAAAAGGGGTGGTTACACCTTGTGAAGCGAGTGTCATTCATGTTTTCTAAGAGCTCTAAGCAAAAGGAGGGGAGGAGGGATGCCCTCATCATTAATCGAGTCATAGCTCTACTATCGATGCCTAGATTGATGTCAAAGAAGAGGGGGGGGGAAGGTGAGCTTCTTCAGCGGTAGGCTTCTGTAGTAATAGGAATTTGAGCAACCTAAGATAGTTGCAGGTGGTTATGAAGGCAGGATCCGGGCAGGAGGAGAAGTCCACGAGAAAGCGGGTGATGGATGGAAGGATATCCTGTTGTCTAAAGACTAAGCATTCCTCGGGAGTTTGGGCATTTACATTATATATTTTAGGAAAAATCAAAATCCCTGTGAATGGCGTGGTCATAGTCCACTCCATGCTGGCGGGGGTAGGGCATGTAGGAGGGGTCATTTTTCTCCTCGGGGAGTGAGTTGCAGAAGGCGGTCCAGGCATCAAAATTGGCATCCCAAATCCTCTGCTGCCACTTTGGCTACGCCTCTAGCCTTGGACGGATTTGGGAATCCGGTTCACCTTGTCCTGCCAGTAGTCTGCAAGCTCTTGCCTCCACCTGGTCATAATTAGGCTCCTTTCTTCCACCCATCTGTTTGCTAGGTCATTGGCTAGATCCTTGATTTTGGATAGGATACTGAGCGAAAACGCCCAATCTAGCGAGCGTGGGTAGGAGAAGGACATCTCAAAAGGCCTCATCTGAAACTCCCAGTCACGCCATATGACCAATTCCTACGGCCGATCAATGGGGTTGGGGTCCCTTCATAGTGGTACTGGCTCGTCAGAGAATTGTCTTGGTAGTGACTGGGCTCTACATTGTGCATCCTTTGCGAGCTCCTGCCTCCTCCTTGTGGCTGCCACAATGCGCTCTGGCATGTGGGCATCTTCAATCTCGTCTGGTGGGAGGTCTGGTAGAGGGGGATTGGGCACTTTCCGTAGTTCTTCGTCGGCCTCTTGGTCCGAGTCTGGGCCTTCCTCGGTATCTTGTTCGGCCAAGGCTGGGATCGTTTGCGGTGGTGGTGTGGGTGGCTCCTGCTCTTCAAATCCCAGGTCCTTGTGCTCAATAGTGGAGAGGCTGACACTGCGCAGGTAGCTGAATTGTTGTTCCTTGGTGAGTCCCGTGCAGGTGGGGAGATCCCATTCTTGAAGGCCGTACCTTAGCGCCAGGGTAGTCAATTCTAGTTTTCTTCTCACCCTTTCCATTTAATCATCGCCCTATGCTTGGGTGACATGTAGCACGATGTTGAGGAAGGCTTGCCTTTGTGCGTGGGTGCATATATTGGCTGCTTCAGCTCTAGATTCGGCAAGCACTCTCTTGCACTCTGCCACCGCCAAGCGCTCCGTTAATTGCCCGATTCTATCAAAGTTATTTGCTTCCCAATCGTTGGCCCTTTTATCCATCTTTTTTCTTTCCTCTTCCATCGCACTCGCCAGTATGGTCATCACCTATTGTTGTTCGTTCGTTAAAGCCCAGAGTTGATGCCACTCCTTGGACTTCCGAGCCAACTGCGCTTCAGCGATTTCCTTCGCTTGAGTTGCGACACTGAATTTATGCTCTGCTCATCAATTTGTTCTGATCTCTCCTGTGCCAGCTGCTCATGGCTCTGGATTTTTGCAAGGTGCAGTCTTTGTTGCATGAAGGCCATGGCCATGAGGGCCTCAGTGTCTTCCTTGGTGACTTCCAATGCCCCTTGCAGTCATTGTACCTCCTGTTGTTGTTCTTGCACTTCCGTTGCAAGGGTTGTGGACCGGCCCTGTGCTAGGAATTCTATCTCTCTTTCTAGCCTATTTTGCTCCTCAAGCTCATACTGAAGCTTTGCCATGGCATCCCCTTGCCCCTCGTTTGGTTCACCTTCTTGAGTTGCCAATAGGCCGCACCCCTCTAGTCTGGCCGTTCTTTGCTCTAGGTCAGCATATTGCTGCACCAGCAACTTTAAACTCCGTTGCTCAACCACCAGGTTCTGTTCTTCGTCCTCCAGCCTCTGTCGTAGGTGGTTCTCATTGTCATGGGCCTCCTTCTTTTTTGCCTCCAGCTGGTCTTGTCATGGGCCTCCTTCTTTTTTGCCTCCAGCTGGTCTTGTAACGCCTTGACCTCCCTTCGTCGGTTAGCCTCTTGCTTTGAAACTTCGAGCTTCAGGGCCACTGAGGTTTTCCTTTCTTTCTCCAACTCCAGTAGGGCCACCTTATTTTCCTCCTTTGCCGCCTCCAGTTGTGCTAGGAGCTCGGCCACGTAGGCATCGTAGTCTGCTCCCGGTGACAGGGGGATGGGAGCTGTGGTGGTCGATGCTTATTTAGGGTCTTTCCTGAATTCAGCATCAGCGGTGGTAGGTCTTTTCGCTCCAGGTTCTGGGACAATCTCTGCCACCTTACTGATGAGCATCTGCATCATGCTCATCAGTTGGGCCATGTCCGGAGAAGGCGTGGGCCGTGGGGCATTTGGGGCATCTGTTGGCGTTGGCATGAAGGAGGGAGGTAGGGGGTGTAAGAGAGACTTTCCCTTGCCTGCGATCATCAGGGCTGCCCTCACGCTACCACTCGCTTTGGCTTCATGGTGAGGACCATAGGGGTTGATTTCTCCTAGTTTGTGAGTTTCTTCAATAGACCTGCGAGTGGCCTCAGCCAACTCGGCCAGTTCCTTCATGCTCAGTTTGTAGGCTTCCTCTTCCCCCCTTCCCTGCCGTTCCTCTTCTGCCCTTTTTGACTCCTCTTTAACTCTTGCGAGTTCTTCCTCCTCCTCCTTCTGCAGTTGTTCCTCCAACCCACATGACTCTTTTCGAACCCTCTTCTCCTCGGCTCGCTCCCCTTTGCTCAGTGTCTTCGCCTTCTTTTGGTCCTTGCCATTCTTCATTGCTTTTGAGACCCGGCCTTTTGCGGGGGTGGTTCTTCAGGATCCCCTACATCGCTAGCCGTTCTTTCACTCGAGCCTTCTTCCTCTCGATGTGGTGAGTCTTGATGCTCAATCTACTCTCCCTCCACACCAGTAGCCTTGATGGCCTCGTCAATGATTGCTGTAAATATACCTCCGTACCTGATTGTGGAGGCCTTGATGGTAGGTTTTTTCCTCGTGGATCGCGCGGTGGAGGCTGGGGATTCCTCACCAGCTGGCATTGCGGCTGGAGCTAGAAGGGCGGCTGAACTCTTTATAGTCTTTTGGACAAAATCATTCCAGTCCACCTCCTCTGGGACTCCTGCCGCAATGCTTTTCGACAGTGGTACACTGATCCTATTCATGAGGGCGTTGTACCTATGGCTGGAGAAGAGAGAATGGATCATCTTAGCCTGCATTCTTGTCGCCGGGTCTGGAATGCCAGCTAGACTAATTCCATCGACCGTGTGTACATCTTCCTTTTTGACTCGCAGCATGGCGTCCACGTCCCTTTTTGGGCGTCTTTCTTTTTTGGGCACGAGTCCCAAGGCTCTTTCGACAGTGGCGATGTCAAGGGGAACCTGTACCCGTCTTTCTTGATTACCTGCCCTTACCGTGACCGTGCTACAGCTTTGTCCTTCATTAAAATTTCTCAAGAACTCTGCGCACATGCTGGACAGCATGCCTGACTTTCTCTACATACTTTTGGAGGCTGCATTTGTTCACCAGCTCTCTTACGGCCGGCTCCTCCGAGATAGCCTCATCTAGGTTCATGGTATGTTTGAAAGTAAATTGGCTGAATCCCCATGTTTCGATGCTGATTCCATATTTCATCATCTCTGTTTCCGTAAATGGAAGTCTGCCCTGTCCTGCCATGGTATGTGCCTATCATTACCCAAGTCAATGTTAGAGTGACGATTTGATTCATTCCTAGCATAAGAAGAGAAAAAAAATATGTGCGCTAGTTTACAGGGCAGATTTAAGGAGATGAAACTTTTTTTAGAAATAATTAACAACCAACATCTTTTCCCTTTTGCTTTCTTTCCTATTTGAATTTAGTAGGGCGTTGTTAGCCTTCACACATTTGCTACCTCACTTGGTCAATCCCTTGGTTGTCACTGGCTCTCCCCCCTCTTTTCTAAGTGGCACGGGGGAGGGAAGGCTCGCATGGGCTATGTGGGGTGAGCTAATTGGCCATAAGCTAGGTATACAGGTTAGGGTTGTATTCAAACTGGGCATGGCGATCAAGTTTGCCTGGTTGCAGGGAAGCTTGAGTGATGTAGGTTAAGACGTCATGAAAGATGTCTCCCGAGTTGAGGCAACTAGCAATGTGCAACTCTTCCTCTGTGAGGAATTGGTCGATGTACGAATGGGCCACTACCTGATCATTTAAGTGTAGGTTGCGTGTAATGGCCAAAACGCTGAATGAAAGAGGTGCCACGTATGTAGGGTCACGTTCAATTGTTTTGATTGCCCTCCTTTGCTCAGCATTAGTCATGATCCGACGGCCTTTTTTTCTCCCATTGGAGTCGTAAGGCGTACCACAGTCGTAGGAATGGAGAAGCAGAGCTGGCGAGCTACATAAGCTCCTCCAGTTCACGTTCCAGGGTAGATTGAGCGGGCTTGCGGTATGAGGTGACTAGTCACTTGAGAATAGCTTGTTCCTTCGAGATCTCTCCATTATCGATTAGCTCGGCTGCAACTTTGGGAAACTTGATGGTCATGACCTCGTAGTCCTCCCAAGTGCATGGCAACAAGCAAACATCGAAAGCGAGGGGTTCGTTAAGAAGTCCTAGGTCAAGTCTCTCGTAGCTTCTAGCGAATGTCGTGAAGGTGTCGTCCAACTCCTTGATGCATGCCACTACGTCATTCCCGGAGGTCTTAGCAAGATCCTTGGCCGCTGATAGGAAGGATCGTCTTTCGTACGAAGGTTTTAGACCTACTGGTGGCAATGGAGCAGTTGGGCTAGACAGTAGTGACTCCCTTGCAGGAGTTGTTAATGGGACTGTGCTCTTTGGATCATTTGGAAACGCTGCAGCGGGCTCCTGTGCCACAAGGAGCGTGCTGCAATTCATTCGAGTGGGTATGGGGGCGTGCACCTCCTCTAACTTAGAGGGTGCTGGATCATTCGGTTTGGGACACTAAAGGTGTTGGGTGGCCTTAACCATCACTGTTGCTGGTTTGACGTTCCTCGCGATTTGTGCTTTGCTTATGCCAATTTGTTCAGCTGGAGTGGGGTTGCCCAGACTTGACTCTTTTGGGTGTCTGACCTTAGGCACCCATATCCAAGGGTTGCCCTCATAGTATCCTTGCGCTCGCAGGAGATCTTTCGGTATCCATCGTGGCATGGCGGTGCGCCCATGTCGATGGCGCCTGGGCTGTCTCTCAGGCTGCGACTGATAATTTTTGAGTTTAGAAGCATGTTCTGTGGTCTACCAGGAGGCGGCGCTTGCCGTTTTGGCACCCATGTGTGCATGGGCTCCTTGGCCATGTGGATGGCCTAGGTGGGTTTGCTTCTGGCGGTTGGGGTATGGGGTAAGATATCCATACCCTTCTCCTTAGGCTTGGCAGCGGGGGTCTCCATCGGTGGTTCTGCAATTGTAGAAGGTGCAAGCTGGCCCTTGTTGAAAGTAGTTACTATACACACATTGCCCACGGTCAGGTGAATGTGGTCTAGGTTGTAGCCCACATTATAGCTTGTCTGCTTTTTGAAAGTGCACCCTAGTAGTAATTTATCCCCGGCCCCTTTAGTGTTTGGTAACACATAAAAGATGACTGGGATAGTCCCAGACTCGATGGAGACAACCGCTTGGCATTTCCCTAAGAGAGGGTAAGTGTTGCCCCCAAATGGGCTAAGTTTCGCGTTCGTGGGCTGTAATTTAGGTTGACCAATGCGTGTCCAATGGTCGTGTGTCAGGACATTATGGTCGTCCCCTTCGTCAATCAGGGCATCAAAAGAATATGTCCGTTATGCAGTGACCGTGATTCGAAGGTAGGCGGGTGCCACTGCTTCTTCATCGTGATCAATGAGTTCGGTGATTGTGGCCATGCAGATGGCAATGGGGGGTTTGCGCATTGATGGTTCGTGCAACGGATGGGAATGGGGATAGTACTTTTTCATGCATCTGCCATTGAAGAAGCCTATTCCTTCCCCTTCGAGCGTCTCCAACTCGACATTGCCCGTTTTGCAAATTGAGCGTACCTGGAAAGGCCCCAGCCCTCAAAATTTCATCTTTTGTTTGTGCCCTTTTACTGAGTAGAGTAGTACGAGGTCCCCGTGATCAAAGTTGCGGTGGTTGACGTGCTTGTCATATCACAGCTTTCGTCGTGCCTTTTCACATATTAGAGCGTGGGTGGCTAAAAGCCGAGTTTCTATGAGACGCTCTAGCTCATCTAAGCGGTTAGTCCAAGCTCTCTTTCCTCCCAACGCTCTTGCACTACTATTCTTAAGCTAGGAATGAAGAATTCTAGAGGTGGAATGGCCTCCGTCCCGTAGGTCAGCCTAAAGGGTGTTTGTTGCCTGACAACCGTCTTATAAGCTGTCTAATAAGCCCACAAGGTAGCCATCAGCTTATTATCCCAGTCTCTTCTTGATGTGGATACTACCTTAGTAAGCACGTTAACCAGGATTTTATTTGTGGACTCCGCTTGGCCATTTGCTTGAGGGTAGTAGGGGGAGGACCTTCTATGAATGATTAAAAAGGTTGAGAGCAGCTGGGATATCATGTCATTAAGGAAGTGTGCACCTTGGTCACTTACTAGTTCGATTGGATAACCAAACCGCGAAAAGATTTGTTCCCACAGGAACTTCGCGGTGGTCCTAGCATCGTTCCTTCTGATGGCTCATGCCTTCGTCCACTTTGTCAGGTAGTCTATTGCCACAATGATGTAGCGCACCTTGGAGTATTGAGCTACTGGATTGATAGGTCCGATGAAGTCAATGCCCCATTTTTTGAAGGGCTGTCGAGCTATTATGGGGGTTAATTCCATCTTATCTTTGTGCATGGGCACCTTAGTCCTCTGGCACTCGTCGTAGTGTTTGACGAACTTAGCGGCGTCACGGAATAGGGTGGGCCACCAGACTTGGGATTGTAATACCTTGCGGGCGGTCGCGTCCCCACTAAAGTGCCTGCCAGCTATCCCGCTGTGTGCCTCTCCCAATACATCATGCATCTTGTGCTTGCACACGCATCTACGTAGTAGCCCGTCCTGTCCCAACCTATAGAGTTGGTTGGCAATTAGTTGGTATGGCTGGATTTTTAAGATAAGTCTCCTTAGCCTGGCTTTCTCAATAGGTCTCTTTGGCAAGCCGTTTTCTAACACGGACAACATCGTCTGCCCAGTAAGGTGTCAGATCAGCTCTAAACGAGTCCCCTTTGCTAGATAGGCCAAAGAGGTGCACATCCGATAAATCATCAGGGATGCCTTGGCCAGCAGCTTCCCTTGTAGGTATGCGGGACATGTGACCCTCCATGTAGTGCTGCTCCCTTTACGCACAATCACTGAGAAATCAAACTCCAGCAGGAGAAGTAACCACCTTGCTATGCGGCTTGTGGCGCATGGCTTGTTTACGAGATACGATAGGGCTTGATGGTCCATGTAAAAGACAAAGGGTGTGGCCAACAGGTAATGCCTAAATTTCTTCATGGCGAACACCGTGGCTAGCCCTTCCCTTTCTATAGTGGAGTAGTTCATTTCTGTTTCGGTGAGCTGCCTACTAACAAAGCTCACAGGGTAATCAAGACTATGTTCACCAAGCTCACATAGAACGGCTCTGATGGCAAATTTGGAGGCGTCTATGTGTACATGGAATGCTACACTCCAGTCTGGGGCTCGCAAGATGGGTGCAGTGGTGAGAGCCTTCTTTAACTGTTCATATGCGCATTGGCATTCCTCAGTCCACTCGAATACAATCAGTAGCTTGTACAATGGTCTAGCAATCAGCGTGTAGTTTAGTACAAAGTGTCGGTAGTATCCTATGTGGCCTAAGAAACACTGGACGCCCTTGTAATTGGTGGGTGGTGGGAGGTCGGTAATGGCCCTGAGTTTTGAGAAGTCAGTGGCAATGCCCTTTCGTGACACTACATGCCCTAGGATGCATCTGTGCTTCACCTAGAACTGGCACTTCTAGGGTTTCAGCGAGAGTTTGTACAGTCGGCATCGTTCGAAGATGGCTCCCAGCCTCTCTAAGTGTTCGGCCCAACTGGAGTGTATGCATAGGTCATCCACAAACACCTCCAGCTCACGTCGCAGCATATCCTTGAAGATCATGCACATTAATCATTGGAAGGTTGCAGAAGCATTCATTAGCCCAAAGGGCATAATGATGTAGGCAAAGACACCCCACTCCGTGGTGAAGGCAGTCTTGTGCCTGTCATCAGGATGCACTTGCACTCGATTGTAGCCTAAGAATCCATCCAGAAAGCTATAAGCTTCTTTGTCTGCTACTCTCTCTAACATGTGCTCGGTATATGGCAAAGGGTAGTTGTCTCTCTTTGTAGCAGCATTCACCTTCTTGTAATTCACACACACTCAAATCTTGCCGTTCTTTTTCATAACTATCACTATGGGTGATATCCAATCTGTGTGCTCGATCTCATATATAAATCCCACCTTCATGAGCTTATCAATCTCTTCCTTCACCGCATGAGCATGTTTGGGATTCATAGGATAAGGTTGCTGCTTCATTGGCACCGCTTTTGGGACCATGGGAATGTTATGGGTCACAACCCTAGGATCGACTCCTCTTAGTTCCTCCAAGGGCCAGGCGAACACATCGACATACTCCTGTAGGAGAGCAACCAGCCTAGCCTCCTTCTCCTTGGTCAGGTTGTCAGCAATGAACACGGGTCGTGGTTTCTTGCCCTCCTTTGCCAGGTCGACTTCCTTGACCCTGGCAGGTCCCTCAATTGGTTCCCTAGCTTGCCCTTGTCTCTTTGCTCCTAACAGAACCACCACTCTATCACCCTTCTTAAACTTTGTGAAGTGTTTGGGTAGGTCCCGTGGTTTCTTTTTCCTCTCTCCTTCTGAGTCTCTAGTTTTCTTTTTGGTCCCCTCCTTAATCCACTTGCACCTTAAGTGGACTGGCAAGTCCCCTTTAGTGCATCTGACATTAGAGGGTTGGGGTATTTCAGGATCACTCTCTGTAGTACTGACTTCAGACTTCGAGTTAAACTCTCATCCCTCACTTGAGGAAGGGGTTTCACCCGGGGGTCATAGTTCAGTAGGTGACTCCATCTTCAGTATTGGGACTACCAGCGATTATGCCACCCCTGCCTGCTCATAATCCATAACTCCCACTTGCTCCAGCTAGGTCCTATCGCATTCCATCCGCATGACTCCTTTTCCATCCCTTTCCCGTTTCGGCCTAGAGTCTGCCTCAATCTACTCGATTGCTCTCCCTTCAGTGTCATAATCTATCGTGTTAAACCCTTCCTCGCTCTCATCCGTCTCAGAGCGACGGTGCTCATACTCCTCATCACCGGAATCTTGCCACTCCGATTGCTCTTGTCATCCCCTAGGTTTTCCTCTCCGATCTCCTCTTCATTGGTGATTAAGTCCTAGTTGTATGATAGGTTGAGATCATGCACTTTGGTCCATTTCCATTCGGGCCAAGCCAAGAGATCGCTTAGGGGCTTTAGATTAGCCGCTTTGCTGCTTTTCAGTTTAGTGATTAGGTACCCTATGATTCCCTGAAGCTCGAGCTTGTTCGTGGGGGTGTGGAATGGGACCGGTCTCCCTGGATCCTGCGAGCTCCCTACCATCATGCAGAGTGGCACAGTGGGCTCCTCTGCTGGCATGCTCGGTGATTTAGCCACTTGCTCATACAACTCTTCCTCATTTGAGAATGGTAGGTCAATGTTTGCCAAGATGTGCATCCAATCCCTCTCATCCTCAGTGCAGGGAATATACTTGGTCAACGTCCCATAGTGCTTGCGCGCCTAGGCATCGCCTTTTAGCATGGTCGAGATGGCATCGAGGTCGGCTGGGGTAGTCTTCCATGTGTCCATCTCAACCCTCACCGCCTCCATCCTATTCCCCAAGAATACGAGGTTGTTTCCCTAGTCTTCGACCACTCGTGCATTCCTCAGGCCGGCCTAACAGTATGTCGTAGTCCACCCCCTTCATGACAATGAAGTTTACGAAAAATTGCACTCCTCCGATCTTCATTGGCCAGTTTTTTTAAGATCTCGAATGGTCTGACCTTCATTCTGTTGGCCAATGTAACATTGAACCTAGCCGCTTCCATAGGTGGGTTTCCCCAGGCTTGTAGAACTGCGTGGCTCAAGACACTGACCCCTGTGCCGATGTCCACAATTCCTTTCCGTGTTGCATCCCCTAAGGCTAAGATAGGTAGGACTGCATGCATCTCCGTGCCTTCCTAGAAAGCGTTGATGTGCAGCGACCTTGGAGCTGAGTGCAGCGTTAGGCTTGGAATTTGCGTGACTGCGTCCTGCTTGTGTAAGTCAGCAGCAACATGCTCCCCCTTTCCCTCCACCCAGTGCCTCAATTCTCGCCACAATGGAGGGTGCTGCCAAAGCAGGTCTCCCAAATTAATGGTCACTGGGGTGGTTACTAAGGTGGTGAGAAGGTTCCTGGGTAGTTGGATTTCTCCTCGATCACCACTCTTCGGCCACATGTCGTGGCTAGCTTGTTGATAAGCTTCTTCCTAGTCTTGCCTTTGTGGCATCTCTCGTGGTGTTAGCGCATTCCTCGATTGAGGTCACGATAGCGAATTGCGTGTGCTTGCACTAGAAAGGTCCTCCATCGGATCCTCCAATATGGGTTCTACATCTTCAAGGTGTTCTTGGGCATCCTTGACCCACTCCTTTACCTTGGCGATAGCCTCGAGTTGCCGCCTGGGATGAGGGTATTCCCCCACCTTGGCACTACCTAGTTTCGCCATCTTGGGGGCGAAGGTCTCTGCCTCGGCATCTGTGACTGCTCTTCCCGCCACTAAGGTTGTAACTTCCTCAGTCTTAAGAGTGATCCTTGCATCTGCTCTCTTTCTCCTTCTTCTCTGGCTTTTCTTTCCCAGCAAGGCTGCGTTTAGGTTACTTGGCCCAGGCGCAGTGAGATGCATGTTCATCTTGTTTGTGCTCACATCATGACATGCAGTGGGATGGGTGTGTCCTCTCCGCCAAAGGTCTCTACGCCAAATAGCCCCAAGGGCACAGAGGGCACGTTGGATGGACTGGCTGATGGTTTCCGCCTAGGAGAGTCAGGAAACAAGTGCGTGATTCCACATTCAATGCACCTAAGGTCAACCTTGTCCTGATTTGCTTGTTCCCTTTCTGGGCAGCGTGATGATATATGGCCTGGATGACTGCAGGTCCAACACGAGATTGGGTCCTGGCTTGGTCCTCCAAAGCCTCTGCCTCTTTCTCTGCCCAGCACCATCACCAACACCGATCGATAGTCCATCAGGACTGGATTGCCTTCCTCGTCATAGGAGATGTATGGGTTTATGTAGCTCTCTTCTTCACTAGGTTGCTCCACATAATGAATAGGAGCGTCACTCGGTGGTTGGGTAACGTAGGGTCTTGGTGGTCTCGGTATGCCTGCTGGGTTCATCTCTAGCCTAGGGATGATTGGTCTCGTGTCATTTGGTGTTGGGAGTGCTAGCTGGGCTCCCCTACCAAGGAAGTTAGATGGCCTAATGCCTAGGTAAGGAGGGTTGTATTGCTGCGCATACGAAAACCTCATGGGCAATCTGCAGTGCAATGCATCATGTCCAAACCTACCACAGTTTGAACACGGTCTAGATCTAGGATCTTGACACTCGACTGGGAGGTGGTTTCCACCATAGTGCATACACTGCACGTGGGCCCGCGTAGGCTTTCTTATTTGTTCTTGCAACCGTGCAAGCTCCATTCTCACCTCAGCCAAGTCTTGGCCTTGGTCGACTCCCTTTCCCTTATCCCACACGCTAGAGCTCTCTCTCTCACTCGACGTCATTGACTGCTCTGAAGCCCTCTTGCTTGCATCGTCCCGACTGGTGTTCCTCATGCTTCACTCCCTAAGCTGGTCGTCTACCCTTATTGCTCCATCAAAAACCCTAGCCAACACATCTCTGTGTAGGGTGGAGTTACTAGCCAAGGCCTTGTAGAGTTCCTCGCTACGGATTCCATTTATGAACACTGTAGACACAGCCTTTTCGTTAGGTTGCTCATTGGTCGGGATCCTCTTGAAGAGGCTATGTACATGTGTGACGTAGTCTCTTACGTCCTCCTTTTCTCTCTGGCTGACATTCATCAAGCGGACGATGAGGTTGTCAGAGTATCCTGCCTCAGAGAACCTCTTGATAAAGTGGTCCTTAAGATGGGCAAAGTTCCTGCACTCGGCTACATCCAAGCTAGTGTACCACACCCTCCCCTTGTCACCTAAGCACAGCCCAAAAGCTTGGGAGTGTTGTGCAGGGTTTGTGAGGCCGTTTGCTTCACAAACCTGTTCAAACTACTCCACAAAGCTATATGGGTTGTTGCTAGGTTCGTACTTGTCTAGTTGTTTCGCCACTATAGGGATCCTAGATTGCCCCTTTGCCCCTTGTGTGACCCCTAATCCTGAGAGTAAGGCTGTGGCTAAGGCTACCGTGCCCTGCTCAGCGCATGTGTTGTCCATGAGCCGCCTAGCTACAAGTTCACTTAATGACAAGTCAGCCTCCACTGCCCGCTCTCTCTCCACATTTGGTCCTGCTTTTGCTGCTCCAGCTAGGGCCAGCACGCGTGGGCCTCATACATATCCACGTCTTGTTGGAGTTTCCTAGCCTTTTGCTCATGGTTATAGGCAATCATGCTCTCTAGCGCCCTTCTGATTGCCTTTCGTTCCTCTTCTAGGGTCGCTACCACTTCCTCTACTGGCCTACCCTGAACTACCATCTTGGCCAGCAAGTCATACTCGTTGACTAACTCCTGCACCATGACTGGGAATTCTCCCAAGTCCAGTCCCGGTCCGCCTTGGGATCTTGTCATTGCTTTCGCTTCCCGTTTCACTGTGTCTTCAATCAACTTGAGTAGCTTTGGCGGCGTCCAATTCTCTATGTTGTGGTCCTCCGGATCTTCGTGTCCTCTCATGGCTCTACAGATGGAGTTCCCTAGTAGCCCGCTATGCTTTGGGATCCTCTCCTAGTAGTGGGTTCCTTGATATTATTATGTTTCTTGTTAAGCTTCTTGTTACTAAAAACCGTCGTTAATCTTATCCACAACTTGTGCTTCGTGCTTTCTAGTGCTCAATGTGGAAGAAGGCTTTTCCTTTCCTTGTAGTACACCCTAGGTGATAAAATTAGAAGGTGAGGTGAGGATGCACTAAATGCCTGATGCAGGCTCCACCCCATTGCCTATGGTTGTGGCTTGATGTGGCTTTTGGTGCAGGTCCTGGCCAATCTAAAGTCATACAGAAAGACCTTACTGCATTCCCTATCTTGCTTCAGGGTTGGTTAGTTGGTTGGCTGGTCACCGAACGTTGCATCCAATTCCAAATTATGTCCTCCTGGTGTCTAGCTATTGGGGGTGAATCTTCAGTCACCTTGTCTGGTATCTAGCTTCCAAGGTCAAACTGGGTTCCCTAGGGGGGTCAGAGACGTGAATAGGGTACCCAGGACTATGGCCTAGGTGAACCACCTTCTATTCAAGCTCTGGTGCTTTGGTCCGATTTTGGGAATCAGACTAGTTGGTCCGATTCTGGGAATCGGATGGGTTGGTTCGATTCTGGGAATTGGATGGTCCTAGTCCAATTCAAGGAATCGGACGGTCCTGGTCCGATTCTGGGAATTGGATGGTCCTGGTCTGTGGTCCTGGTCTGATTCTAGGAATCGGACGGGCGGGTCCAGTCTTACTTTGGTCCGGCTTTCCTTAGTCGGACGGGGATGGTCCGACCACTGCAATGGGTCGAGTGGCTCAAGTCTCGGACTCGGACACGTGGCCTGACTTGGTGGGCTGGTCCGATTCTAGGAATCGGATTCAACTGGTCCGACTCTCAGAATTGAACTGTTCGATTTTGGGAATCGGACGAACTGGTTTGACGGTGCAGCCGACGGCCCGCAAGTTGCGCACGGTGCCTTTAGGTCAATGCCTACTCTATCAAATTGTGCCGCACTTTCCAAATCAATGAGAGCAACAGAGAGAAATGTCTGGCATATCTCGAAGCGATGGGGCACTCGATCGGTCAGCACTTCACGATCTCTCGTAGCTCTCTCCCTCTCTCGCTCTCTCCTAGGCTCCCAATCTCAGAGTCATCTCAGAAAACAGGGTGTTAAATGTGGGTACCCTAGTCTGTTGGCCCCTTATTACCTCCCTCAGTCTGTTGTGGACTCAAGGACTAATCTCATACACTTCCCCAGCCAGATGTCTGAATCTGCGCCCCAACTTCCCTGTCTCTAGTAGCAGCAAAACCCTTCTGTTCCCTTCTTTTTCCTATCCTACCCTTAACCTTTTGCAACAGAAAATAGAAATAGAAATAAAGACAGATGGTCCTACTCTACATTCAGCACATCAAATCAAAATACTTACTTGCTCCAAGGATTAAAACCTCCTAATCCTCCTAATTATCTCGAGCACCGGTTCAGGCTGCAAACCCTACTGCCATGCTTGATACGATGCGCATGGCGCTCAAGGCTTGATTTCGTCAATCCCGACAACGAAACCAAAATGTAGGGGAGCTACGGAGCTCTACCCCAAGACCTACGGACCGCTTATTGATCAAGCGTTTTAAGCCGAGCGGCCATGGCTACCTCTCACATAGCCGACGTGCAATGCCTACCTTCTGGGTGTAGTGAGCTTACCTTGATGCTCGATCGAGTTCCCTCCTCTCTCTCACACTCCGGTAGCTCCACGATCCTTGTGGCAAGTTCAAGCAACCTCAATCCCTCTCCGTCAAGCTCCATCCTCCATAGCCGCGCGAGACGAGAGAAGAGAAGAAGGGAAGGAGATATGAAGAGAGAAGATGGGGAGCTTCTTCTCCACGATCCCTCACTCTCACACACTCACTCCCTCACTCCCTCACTCCCTCACACTCCCTCAATCCCTCAAGCACAAGAAAGAAGGTAAAAAGCAAGAGAAGAGGAAGAAGAAGCTTTAGTCACACCCAAGAATGAACTTCTCATTCACTTTTGAACTTTATATACATGCCCTACTTTTTGGGCGGTCATCCCCACTTTTTACATGGCCGGCCATTAGCCTAGGCCCTCTTTTCCTATTTCCCACCATTCTAACTTATCCCGTTCCCACTAATGCATACAATTGGTACAGGAGTGAGCCCGGCGCTCTTTTTACAAGGATTCGGGAGCGCCTTCATATTTAATGGCGCACTTTTACTCTTTTCTTTTCTCGAGGCGACACCATCATTCAGATTTTTTAGAGTCTGACCTCCATCCAGGACACCTTTTCCTTCTTTGTCTTGTGCCTTCTTGGTTGTCTCCTTCTTCCATTTTTCCCACACTTCTGCTCCATTTTTCGTCCTCTGTGCTGCGGTAAACATAAGCTTTGGCATGAAAGGTTTGGACACATTGGATTTGTAGTGTTGAAGGAGATGCACAAGTAAGGTATGGTTGCTCACCTACTTGCAATGACTGAATTGAGGGAACCATGTGAAGCTTGTATGATGGGCAAGCAATAGAGAAAGGCATTTCCACAAGAAAGCAAGAATAGAGCACAGGCTTCTCTAGAGTTGGTGCATGTTGACTTGTGTGGAAAGATGCCTACACGGGCCTTGGGGGGATCTTCTTATTTTATGTTGATTGTCGATGACTACAGTAAGAAGATGTGGGTGTCTTTCCTTCATGATAAGGCTCAAGCTTTTGGTAAGTTTAAAGAATGGCTAACACTTGTTGAGAATGAAACAGGGAAAAGTGTGAAGAAATTTAGAACAGATGCTGGTGGTGAGTTCAACTCAAAGGAGTTTGAAGACTTTTGCAAGAGAAAAGGGATCAAGCATCAATTGACGATGCCTCACACACCTCAGTAGAACGGTGTTGTGGAACGTAGGAATCACACCATTGTGGAGATGGCAAGATGCATGCTAAAGGGCAAGGGATTGCCTAACCATTTTTGGGCTAAAGCTATTAATACCGCAGTCTACATTTTAAATCAGAGCTACACAAAAGCTCTCAAGGGAAAAAAACCTCATGAGGCTTACATTGGTAAGAAACCATTTGTCTCACACTTCAGAATTTTTGGATGTGAATGTTATGCACATATTCCAAATGAGAAGAGAAACAAGTTACAACCAAAAAGTAGAAAATGTAGCTTCTTGGGTTATAGTGATGAGCAGAAGGCTTACAAATTATATGACCAAGAGGCAAAGAAGATCATCATGAGCCGTGATGTGGTATTCAAGGAGCAACTACATACAGTGGAGGAGGAGAAGGCAAGTTTTTCCACTTTATCATCAAGCGAAGAAGTAGTCCACTATGAACTTGTCCCGAGAGCTGTCCCTATCCTTAAGGAGGAGGAAGCATCATCTTTAGATGATGAGGAAAAAGTTCACCAACCAGACATCACCCCACCGGAAACACCATTGCCGCATTGGGTGAAGTAGCTCTATGACCACAATAATCCTATGCCCACATCTATTGAGGAGAAGGTAGACGGACCAAGCAGGTCTCAAAGAATAGAGGAGCAAAGGAGGGCTTCTGCTCACATAGTCAATATGGCCTTGATGGCTAAGATTATGAGAGAAGTAAACGAGCCAACTGACTTAGAAGAAGAACTTTCAAATCTAGCATGGAAGGAAGCTATGCAAGCCGAGTATGATAGCATAATGAAGAATGACACTTGGGAACTAGTGGATCAGCTAGCAAAGCGGAAGGTTATTGGCACCAAGTGGCTTTGGAAGGTAAAGTACAAGGCTGATGGTACCTTAGAAAAGTACAAAGCTAGACTGGTTGCACAAGGATTTTCACAGGTTGAAGGGTTTAATTTTCAAGAGTCATTTTCCCCAACTGCCAGAATGACCACTATTCGCACAGTACTTCCAGTGGTTGCCCACAAGCAGTTGGCTCAAATGGATGATAAGTCAGCATTCTTAAGTGGTGACCTCAAGGAGGAGGTGTACGTGGCTCAACCACCAGGGTTTGAGGCCCCCATTCTGAGAAGAAAGTGTGTAAGCTCAAGAAGGCATTGTATGGGTTGAAACAAGCCGCTATAGCATGGTACCGGTGGATAGATAAGTTCTTTTTAAGCTTAAACTTCAAAAGATATGCCTCAGATGCTAACTTGTATGTTTATAGGGATGGTAAAAAGCTTGTAGTGATTGTCATATATGTGGACAACCTTTTTATTACAGGTGACTATGAAGATATGATCAACCAAACTTGAAGGGCTTTGAGTTTTGAGTTTGAAATGATAGACTTGGGCTTGCTGCACTATTGTTTGGGAATTGAAGTTTGGCAAGAGCCAGGAAATATCTTCATCTCTGAGAAGAAGTATGCATGGGAGATCTTGAAGGCATTTGGCATGACCAAGCGCAAGGAGATAGCTACACCTATGGAGGTGAATGCAAAGTTATCCGTTGAGGATACATTAACATTGGCAGACATTGGGAGGCACAGGAGGAGGGTCGGCTGATCTACTTGTGTAATACCAGACCAGATATCAGTTTTTTTGTTGGTGTTTTGAGCAGGTTCTCAAACAAACCTCATGAGAGTCATTGGAAGGCTGGGATGCAGATGCTCAGATACTTGAAGGAAACTCTTGACTATGGTATCACATACAGTTATGGAACTTCTATTGTGGGGAATTGTGACTCAGATTGGGCAAGAGACAATGATTCTAGGAAGTCCGTTTGTGGTTATTGTTTCTCTTTCAGTTCAGGACATTTCTCTTGGATTAGTAAGAAGCAGCCAATAGTGGCATTGTCTTCTACTGAAGTAGAGTACAAGGCAACTTGTTTTGCTACATGTGAAGCAGTATGGTTGAGAAGGATCCTAGCATATGGGAGTGCAGGATGAAGAACCAAGTGTGTTGAGATGTGACAATCAGAGTTGCATTGCCATTGCCAAAAAATCCAGTGTTTCATGCACGCACCAAACATATGGAGATCCAGTATCGCTATGTGCATGATTTGATGGAAGATGGGATAGTGGAACTGGTTTACTATCCAATAGAGGAGAATGGAGCAGATATCTTTACCAAAGCACTTACGAAGGATCTGCTTCAAGTTCATCTTCAGAGACTTGGCTTTGGACTGAGGAGATAGTTCACCTATGGGTGGATATTGAGGGGGGTGTTAGATATGCTCAATGCCCCACCCTCATAAGGTGCCACCAATGATCCATGGTGCTCAATGTTGTAAGGCCCCCATTATAAGGAGAAGCCAAATGTGAGCTGGTTTAGTCCTGATTTGTATATCAGATGAGGTCTATGTGATTGGATGGCAAAAAGGTGACCATAATCTTTGGGTTGGATTGAGTAGTTAAGTTGGTAGCAACTCGAGGCACATTGCATCGAGTTGAGGGATAAGGGAGTTTAAAGGGGCCCCTATTTTGGGATTCAGGGGCCGTAGAAGCGGCCCCTGGCTGGGAGGTCCTAAGGGGGCTAGCTTCCCCCCTGGCAGGGGTCCGGGGGCAGCGCCCCTAGCCCGATGATAAAGGGAATATTCCCTAGCCGACTAGTGGAGGCTTAACACCAATGAAGAACCATCATGGTTAAAAGAGTATGCAGATGTACTCCCATAAGTATGGACTAAATTACCACCACTTAGAGAAGTGGATCATGAGATTAAGCTAATGGCAGGAGTTGCACCAGTTGCAAAAATGCCCTACAAGATCTCCATTCCTAAAGCTATTGAGTTAAAGGATCAACTCAAATAGCTATTGGACCAAGGGTACATACGCCCCAGTAATTCTCCCTGGGGAGCTCCAATCTTATTCCAAAAGAAGAAGGATGGTACACTTCACCTTTGCATCAATTATAGAGGCCTAAACCAAGTAATCATCAAGAATAAATATCCTATCCCAAGGATAGACGAGTTACTCGACTGATTGTAGGGAGCAAAAATATTTTCCAAGATTGATTTGAGGTGAGGGTACTACCAGATTTGCGTCAAAGAGGAGGATATTTTTAAGATAGCATTCAACACCAGATATGGTCATTTCGAATTCACAGTAATGTCTTTTGGATTGACTATTGCCCCTACCACCTTTAACAAGCTAATGCAAGACATTTTTAGACCATATCTTGATGATTTTGTGCTTGCCTTCTTTGATGATACCTTGGTTTATTCCAAGGAAGAGGAGGATCATGAATCCCAAGTTTGCATCATCCTTGAGACCATGAGAATGCATAAGCTCTATGCTAAGAAGAAAAAGTGTGCCTTCCTCAAAAGGCATATCAAATATCTTGGATTTATTGTGTCAAATGAAGGAATACCTGTAGATCTTACAAAGGTCAAGGATGCCAAGAGTGGCCTCCACAAACTACTATTAAAGAAGTGTGTAGCTTTCTTGGATTAACAAGTTGGTATAGGATCTTCATTAAGGATTATGCCTTAATTGCAACACCCCTCACAAATTTGCTGAAAAAGTAGGTTGCCATAGTATGAATGCCCACTGAACAATCAAGTTTTGATCAACTCAAGCATAGCTTAGTGACAACACCGATTCTAAAACTCCCTGACTTGAGCAAGGAATTTCAAGTTGTCACGGATGCTAATTCACTTGCACTAGGCTATGTACTAATGCAAGAAGGTCATCATGTAGCATATTCTTCGAGGAAGCTAAAAATTCATGAAAGGAATTATGTAGTTAAAAATCATGTAGCATATTCTTCGAGGAAGCTAAAAATCCATGAAAGGAATTATGCCACCCATGACTTGGAGCTATTAGCAGTTATTCATGCTCTCAAACTTTGGTGACACTATTTGCTTGGTAATAAGTTCTCTTTGGTCATAGAACATAAGAGCCTTAAGTGGATTTCACCCAGACTAAGCTCAATATGAGGCAACGTCGATGGATTGAGGTTTTGCAAGAATATGACTTTGAGATAAGGTATCGGCCTGGCAAGGAGAATGTAGTTGTTGATGCCTTAAGTCACAAAGAGTTCCTCAACTCTCTTATTATGGAGGAACCCTTGATGGCAAAATCATTGGCAACTATGGTGTCAATGCCTAGCAACCCTATCCTTGAATTAGCAAAGAACGAAGCTAGCCATGACCCAGAATATCTGAAGATGATGAATGATATTTTGGAAAAGGACCAAGACCCTAAACTTAAGATCAAGTATCAAGAATTTTCAGGCAATGAGGGACTTGCCTATTTTAGGAAAAGATTATGCATACCCTTAAGCAAGAGACTCAAACATAGAATACTTTGGAAAGCACATGACTCCCCCTTTTCAGGCCATCTCGGATATGTCAAGACCCTCAACACGGTTAGGAAGAGCTACCATTGGGAAAGGCTTAAGGGAGACGTGCTCAAATATGTCACGGAATGTTTGTCTTGCTAGCACATTAAGGTAGAACATGTCAAGATGCCTAGGAAGCTAGAACCTCTTGACATTCCCTAGATGAAGTGGGAATTTATTAGCATGGACTTTATTGTTGGATTACCTTCAGTCCAAGGAGGATACAATTCAATTATGGTTATAGTAGACATTCTTACTAAGGTTGCACACCTCATTCTAGTCAAGACAAACTACAAAGCTTCAAATATTGCCAGATTATTCATCAAGGAGATATTCAGACTCCATGGGTTGCCTAGAAGGATCGTTAGTGACCGTGATTCCCTCTTCACATCTCATTTCTGGAAAGGGATATTCGAGGCCATTGGGATTCAACTCTATTTTAGTACAATCTATCACCCTCAAACTGATGGCCAAACGGAGAGAGTCAACCAAGTCACTGAAAACATTCTTAGGGCATATTCCTATTGCGAACCCAAGAAATGGATCCAATATCTACCATTGGCAGAATTCACCTATAATGCTTCCTACCAACAAAGCATTCAAATGACACCTTTTCAAGCATTGCATGGGCATGATTGCCATACTCAATTGAACTTCTCAGATCCTACCCTAAGGGTAGAAGCTTATAAGAAAATGCTTGAGGAGATGGATGAGCAGGTCAAGGCCATCAAACAAGACATTAGAGCCACCAAGGATAGGCATAAAGCCTATGCACATCTAAATAGACAAGAGCGACTCTTCAAAGAGGGGGATATGGTTTTTATTCGTGTACGACCCAAGAAGAGTTCATTATCACTAGGAGAATTTAAGAAACTGAGTCCAAGGTATTGCGGACCCTACAAGATCCTCAAGTGCCTAGGACCCAATGCCTACAAACTCCAACTCCCTGAGAATGTAAAAGTTCACAATGTATTCCATGTTAGGCTACTAAAGAAATATGTATCCAATCCTAGCCGTGTACTCAATGATCAAAAGTTGTAATGCCAAGCCAAGGAGTCCTTGAGCTCTGGCTAGATAGAATCCTAGACATTCGGGAAAAGAGATTGAGGATTAGAACCCTCAAAGAGTACCTCATCTAGTGGAAGGACTATCGAGAAGAAGATGCCACATGGATTGATGAGAATGCCCTCAACCAACGATACCCCCAATTCCTGGACATCTCGATTTATTAAGGGGGGAAGGATGTAATATCCCGTCGTCGCCGTCAGATTTTCCCCTCCTATTTCATTCTGCCATCACCGTCAATGCCCTCAACCAACGATACCCCCAATTCCTGGACATCTCGATTTATTAAGGGGGGAAGGATGTAATATCCCGTCGTCGCCGTCAGATTTTCCCCTCCTATTTCATTCTGCCATCACCGTCAAAATTTTCCCCTCTCTTATTTGAAATAAAAATGAAAAATTTTAATTGCATTCCCTCCCCTGTCAATGCCGTTGGTTGGCAAAGGGAGGGGGAGTTGAACTGTGAGATGGAGGGGGAACCATAATCCAACGAGCAGTAGGTGAAGGGGGATATGAACTGGGAGTCAACATAGGTGAGGAAAAAGGAGTTGACATGGCAGTTAGAGGAGGCCAAGATGACGATGATCACTAAGGCCATAAAGCGAAGCTAAGGCCTCCTAATCATGATACCTTCTCCCCACAATTTTCACCCACTGTATCCCTTAAAAATCCCCCCCTTAGCGAAAGGAGGATAATTCTCTTCCTTCCCCCTCCTTAAGCAACAACTGCCATTCTTCTTTACCCCCCTTGTTGCTAAGCTTGAGAGAGAGAGAGAGAGAGAGAGAGAGAGAGAGAGAGAGAGAGAGAGAGAGAGAGAGAGAGAGAGAGAGAGAGAGAGAGAGAGAGAGAGAGAGAGAGAGAGAGAGGAGAGGGAAGGGAAATCTAGAGAGAGAGAGAGAGAGAGAGAAGGAGAGGGAGAGGTAGTGAAGGAGAGAGAACGATAGAGAGAGGAGAGGGAAGGGAAATCTAGAGTAAGAGAGAGAGAGAGAGAGAGAGAGAGAGAGAGAGAGAGAGAGAGAGAGAGAGGAGGCCCAATGACAATTCCTTCCTTGGGTGAAGGCTTGAGTACCCTCTCTCCCCATCGACACTTCCCAAGATCTCTCCATCGACAGCCTTTAACTGGACAAGGAGATCGCAAAAGTCAAGACAAGGCATAGGGAACTCCGACACAAAGGAATCCTCCGAGAGAAGTGAAGGCTATATTCCAAAACTCCGTGATGGCCGTGAAACTCTCGCAAGTAATCGTAAAGGCCACAACTATGGAAGGATGATCAGGCAAAGATACCACCACTAACACGAATGGGACATCGGGTGTAAATGCTAATTTGACACCCCAAGATCAGATACCGCTACCATATCTAGTACCTTGAATGGAATATTAAAGCATGGACATCATTAGGAAGAAGTCATTCTTCACATCGTGTAACTTGCATAACTCGAAAGGCAGTTGAAAAGGCTTAATAACCATGAATTTCCGTGAATAGACTAAGCATCTACGGATTTTTGTAGTACTAAGCCAAGTATTAGGCTCGAATTCTTTTGCAAGTGCATCTTAGGTTGCCAAAGTATGCAAATATGCCATATAAGTCAATTGCATCCTATAGACCATTGGAATGAATTACCTTGCATTTATGTTAGGTATGATGAACTCATTTACGCTTGCACTTAAATACTTAGGTCACGCTTTATGATTTGCATAAATGCATTAAAAGAAATTTTCATGAATGAGAATTCCGCATCGTATCACCAAAGACTTGCATCTAAATTTATGTAGCATCATGGATAGTTTCGGTTACACTGCATGATAGGGATTCATCTTAAAAGGTAGATTTAAGATGTGCATGCGAAATGCTAAGCTTAATTGCAAGGGCCAATTTGGTAAATGAAATCCTACATGATGAGTGAGGCTAAGATTTAATTTGACTCAACTAGGGTTCTAATCGCAAATAGGTCAAGCTGCCTTATGTCCATATTTTGACTTAGAGTCAACATACTCTTTGGTCTCTACCCTAATAGCCAGTTGCCATGGATCCAAAATAATATTGAACACAAGTTCTTGCTATCTTGAGGGGAAGAAACCCTAAGATAAACTTAGAACCCTGATAAAATTCTAAGATGGGAAAAGGGTTACCAACTGACCAATTGAAATCCTAGTTTGAATCATGTAGATCTGGAGCTTAAGATAAGAACCAATATTTAGCAGCTTAGGGAAGCTACCATCCAAAAACTATTGGATATAAATCCAACAGTGCAATTGCTCGCTCCTATTACATAGGAGTGAGGTCAAAAAGAGGGTATTCTCTATCTCTCAAAAAGATAATGGAAAATGACACCAAGGCAAGAAAGACCCAAGAAGGGCAACACTAAGCATTCAAAGATGAGGGCTCCACCTTAACAGATGTCCTGAGCACTCACCTTCATTGTTGTTTGTGCTTGTAAATCTAGATTCAATGTTTGTGAAAGGAATGTATGACCCAAGCTCACAAAAGGAATTTGAATAATGAATCAGGTTAAATTCATGGAGATTGTGCCAAGCTACCCCCAGCTGGCTGCAACCCTAGCCAAGGGGATTCTAAATAACTGTGATAGGAATGGGGAACGAACGCGCCACGAGAGGTCTCTCTGTGGGTTAGTTTGAATGTAGGAGGATGCTTGGATGCTGAAAGGTGAGAAGGATTGAAGCTTGCTTGGAAGTGAGCTATGGTGGAGAGCAAGAGCAACAAGAGAGAGAGACACAAATGGAAACTCCAATAGTCAGAATGTGTGATCGGGCCTTCCTTTATTCAAGCTATCACCAAAAATATTGTTAGTGTAGTAATAAACGGGTGGCTATGCAGTGGTGCCTTTACCCCCAACATATGCCAGGGGTGCTTTGATTGTAAATTCTCTGCCTCTCCAGGTCCTACTCAAACGATCTGCATGACTCGAGATGGATTTCTTGAGGTCACATTACTTGTGCAAGGGCGAAAACTTGGAGGAAATAAGACACATCCTCACGAGTTGTGGGAATCGTTCTTTTCGGACAAGATTTGTATCTAAGTTAAGATGCTAATATAAAGTTACTTCTAAAGAACTTGTCTAAATTGTTTTTGTGTCAGTGCCATAAGTTATGCGAATGAACCCTGTTCTCTAAAAGGCTTAGTTAAGGAAGCTAATTTTAAATGTCACACATAAATGTGATAGGACCTAACTAGATAACGAAAGAATGCCTATTGAGGAAAGCGGGTGGGCGGAACCCCGACTGGTCCCCCCGTCTTATGGAAAGGTGGTCCCAGAGAATTGGGAGGCTTCTCAAAAAGTTATATAGTAATATGACCTTTAGGTATTGATAGGTTAGAACCCCATCCATGCCATTTTAGGGGACCAGAATGGGACTATGCCCTACGGGCAGAGAAGTTGAGCGATGCACCCCTCTCATTTTCCATTCTCTTTGAACCAAGTGTGGCATGGGTCTGCTTTGGCATGGGTATCTCTGTATAAAGTAGGATGTCTAGGATCCCATGCTAAAATACTGTTAGGAGACACCTTGGCCACTAGGAACCTAGATTTCAGGTCGAACCTAGTGGGTTCGGTCGCGAACGTTCCGTTGCAAGGCAAACTCGGAAAACCTTAGGTGACAAACCTCGAAACATTTCATGGGGGTGCGGATAGCGATGCTTAGATTTATTTCTTGATGGACCGTTAAGCTTGAAACACTTAAACAATAAGTGGTCCGTGGGTCTTGGTGGTTGTCACCTCTACATTTTGGTTCTGTTGTCGAGACATTGTCGAGACAACGGATTCAAGCTTAAGCACTTGCGCACTTCAAATTGAGAATCGAAGTAAGGGTTTCATTCCCGAACCGGAGCTTGAGATAGGTAGGAGGTTTTGGGTTTTAATCCATGCTACAAGTAAGTATTTTTGGTTATTGATGATTAGTTGAGTAGAAGGAATCAATTTAGTACATTGCTTGCTTTTGATTTTTGTCGTATTTAGAGTAGGATAGGAAGGAGAAATCAGAGTGGGAAGCTTGAAGTTCATTGCTGTTAAATAGTCCTAAACAAGGAAATAACATGGAAAAATGAAAAAAAAAGAGTGCTAAGATGTCTTGGAGTCAAAGGCGGAGTGATTGGGAAGGCTAAGGTGTAGGCCAGCAAGGCCTTAAGGTCCTGGGTGACTAGGGAAAACCTCATTTACTGTTCTAGCTTTGTGAGGGAGAGAGAGAGAGAGCTTGCAGGTCCAGGCCTATGTCAGATCGATTGGGGCATATCGGGGCTTTTAGTGAGATCCAATTATAGGATGTCCTTGGCCTACACTCCTTGTTTCCTAGAAGTCATTGTAGGTGCTAGCAACATTTAAGAGGATTTTTGGCAAAAACGTGATTGACACACACATCGATCGGCGGAATTGGATGCTTCCCACAGTGTCCGATTCCCAGAATCTGACTAAGAAACCCATCTGATTCCCAGAATCGGACCAATAGACCCATCCAATTATTAGAATTAGATCAAAGACCCATCCGATTTCTAGAATTGGACAAACAGACCTGTCCAATTCTGGCCTTTGCGATTCCCAGAATCTGACTCGAACAAATCCTCCACCTGGTCCAATCGAACACACCTGTCCAATTTTGAAAATCGAACCAGATTCACCACTTCTGTCCAATTCTGAGAATCGAACGAGAAGAAATCAAACACCACTTTGCTTGATTAGATGCTCGACCCATTCTATCGCAACAATCGGACCACAAAATCAGACCAACAGACTTGTCCAATCAAATATACCTTCAAATCAGACCAAGCATCCCTGTTCGATTTTGAGAATTGGACATACCCCAATCGGACCAACTTGAACTGTTTGATCGGACACACCTATCTTATTGTGACAATCAAACCCTTGTCCGACTCTTAGAATTAGACACACTGGTAAATTGGACGTCTGATTTTCAAAATCGAACACGGCCTGAGAAGGAGAAATCTGGAAATTTGACGAACCCCAGCTAATGAGAAGCATGACCCGCATTGGAAGAACCCATTGAATGTCTCACAAGTAGTTACAAAGCTAGAAATTGTGGCTAAACAGTTTGAAAGGGTGTCTAGTGTTGTGGGTTGATTACAAGACCCCAACTCGACCCTGAATGAGCCAAATGGGATAGCGTAGCAAACAAACCCGAGAAGCTAGTGAGAATAGCTAGGAACTGAACACACGATCCTATGAATCCAACCCGTAGACAAGAGAGCCGGAGCTGCACACACTTTGTTTTCTCACTCACTTTGATTTCCATCACTCAAAGTACACTTTGAAAAGAGCTAAAAGCCTGATTTCACACGGTGCACGAGAACGAGTACACACACGTGTACACTCACAGAGTGAAGGTAAGTTGAGGACTTGTTGTAATTAACAAGGAAATCACCTAGACTTAAGAACTTGAAGGAATCTACTAGTAGGAGAAGACCCAAAGACATAAACGAGTGATCAAATCCCCAAAAGTAGGACCAAGCAAGAAACACAGCTGAAAAACCAGATGCGCACTATTGTGGAAGTGGATCTACCTGGCCTTATCAACTTGATCGACAACTTGGCAGAACATGAAGCCTTGGACATGGAAGAGGGTAGCTCAGGCCATAGGAGCAGCGAGGAGTTTGACCTAGGAGACTTTCTTGAGGATGTCCAACAGTTAGTGAAAAAATACGATGCTCAAACCCAATTAGAGTATCACGGTAGACGTGTAGAGGACATCATAACAAATCTTGAGGAGGAGGGGAAGCTTGCACATAGGGCTCTGCAAGGCCTAGCCGCATACAGCCAGGATCAACAAACTAGGAACTTATGCTAGAGCTTAGAAATGTAAGAGATCTAGAGAGTGCTAGCCCTAGCAGTTAAAGAGAGAGCGCTAGAAGGAGACCTCACACTGAGTGAGCTCCTGACAAAGCAACTACTAGATAACACAGCCGTAGAACAAAGTGCTGCAACATTGGCAACATCACTACTGACAGGGTTGGGAGTTAACCAAGGCTCTAAGAGCCAATTAAAAATCCCAGTGGTAGCAAAGCAGCTCGACAAATACCAAGCAACCGACGACCCATACAGATTTGTGGAGAAGTTTGAGCAGGTTTGTGAGGCCAATGGCCTCACTGATCCTATTCAATGCTCCCAAGCCTTTGGACTATGCTTAGGCAACAAGGGTTGGACCTAGTGCACAAGTCTAGATGCTCTGGAGCATGCCAATTTCAATGGCTTTAAAAATCTCTTCATTAAGAGATTTTTCAAACCTGGGTACTCTGATAACTTGCCTGTGTGACTCATGAATGCCAAGCAGAGAGAGAAAAACATTTGAGATTATGTAACCCATGTGAGGAGCCTCTTCAAGAGAATCCCAATAGGCAAGCGACCAACCGACAGAGTGGTATCCACGGTATTCATCAACGGTATACAAAGTGAAGAGCTCTACAAAGCCTTGGACGGCAACTCAAGCCTATAGTGAGACGCACTGTCAAGGGTACTTGAGGAAGCTATTAGAGTGGACGAATAGCTCAAGGAAAGAAGCTCTAGTAGCTTGAATTGAGAAGAGTGCAGTACCAGGGGTTCTGAGAGGGCCTCAACGCTGAGAGAGAGAGTAGGCCCATGACAAAGGGAAGGGCATTGACTCGGGACAAGAGCTAGTAGAGATTAGGATGGACATAACCAAATTACAAGAGATGATGAGATGACCAACACACCCACATGTCCAATGTGTGCATTATGGTGGAAATCACTTGCCAGATGAGTGTTAGGACCCTAGGTCACGACCTTGCGCTACTTGTGGTAGGTTCAACCATGACACCATGCACTATCGATTACCTTGGAGACTCCCATACCCGCAGCCTTATGGCCAACCCTAACTTGCGAACAGGCCGCCGAGAACTTCTTTGGAAGAGGAGTCCCATTGGCTCTCCTGGCACCTAATGATGCTAAGCCGCACATCCATGGGATGGAAATAAATCCTATATGTATCCCTAGACCACATGGGCCCTATGTGACCCACCCACTAAGTGATACTCTAGTGCACGATGTGGACAAGCCTAGCGGTGAGATGAGCCTTATATAAACCCATACGTGTCTACGACAAGGAAAGCAATGTAGTCCTTATGGACTATCGACTAGTGCCTATGATGGCATTAGAGAGGGGGAGAGGCAAAGGCCTAGGAGCACAAACCTAAGAGCCAATGATGTGTGGAGTTGCGGTCACCCAGGACACATTTCTTTGCATTGCCCTGAGAGGGAGCAAGAAAATGGAGATAAGGCTAACTTGAGATGCACTAAGTGTGGAATCACTCATCTCTTTATTGATTGCCCTAGGCGGAGACCATCCTCTAGTTTGGGAAATGAACCATTGGTTCCAGCGCGGTTGCTCGGCATCGAGACACTCGATGGGGATGCCACTCCTATCCCATTGCATGTCATGGCCCGCGCGCAAACAAAGCAGTCCGGCATATCATTTCCAGGGCCTAGCAACCTTGATGCAACCTCAGTTCGAAAGAAGAGTCAAAGACAAAGAAAGAAAAGGCCAAACACTAAGGTCACCCTTAAAACCAGAAGTGCCACAACACTACCTTGTAAAAATTACACAGTGTAGCGAACAGAATCTGAGAAAGAGATAGAGACAGAGAGTACACAACAAATGAGAGGAGAATTAGAAAATTTCTTTAGCTCCAAACAAATGATACAGAGATGGCTCTGTCCACCCATGCACTTCCACAGTGAAGCTTAGATGACGATCTAGACAGAAGATATGTGAAGAGCTTAAGGCTAGCTGGAACAACTCTGATTGGGTGAAAGATAGATGATTGATGGTTGTGAAGGGGTTTAGCTTTTATAGCCTATGAAGGCGGTTAGGTCGGCATGACTGACCCACCGTATAAGCCTCCAGTAGTCAATCAGGGAATATTCCCTTTACCGTCGGGCCAGGGGCACTGCCCCCGAACCCCCGCGAGGGGGGCTGTTCGCCCCCCTAAGACCCCCCAACCACCCCAAAATAGGGGCCCCTTTTAACTCCCTTACCTCACAACTCAACACAATGTGCCTCAAGTTTCTACCAACTTAACTACTCAGTCCAACCCAAAGATTAGACCCATAATGGTCAGCTTTTTGCCATCCAGTCACATAGACCTCATCTCATATACAAGTCAAGATTCAACCAATGTTTGGGCTCACATTTGGCTTCTCCTCATAATGGGGGCCTTACAACTTTGAGCACCATGGATCATTGGTGGCACCTTATGAGGGTGGGTCATTGAGCATATCTAATAGCCCCCTCAATGTCCACTTATAGGTAAACTATCTCCTCCGCCCAATGCCAAGTCCTAAAAATGAACTTGAAGCAGATCCTTCGTAAGTGCTTTGGTGAAGATATCTACTCCATTCTCCTCTATTGGATAGTAGACAAGTTCCACTATCCCATCCTCCATCAAATCATGCACATAGTGATACTGGATCTCTATATGTTTGGTGTGTGCATGAAACACTGGATTTTTGGCAATGGCAATGCAACTCTGATTGTCACATCTTAGCACAGTTGATTCTTCATCTTGCACTCACATCTACCATAGGATCCTTCCCTACTGCTTCACATGTAGCAAAACAAGCTGCCTTGTACTCTACTTCGGTAGAAGACAATGCCACTGTTGGTTGCTTCTTACTAATCCAAGAGAAAATTCCTGAACCCAAAGAGAAACAATAATCAAAAACTGACTTCTTGGAATCACTGTCTCCTACCCAATTTGAGTCACAATTCCCCACAAGAGAAGTTTCGGAACTGTATGTGATACCATAGTCAGGAATTTCCTTCAAGTATCTGAGTACTCGCATCCCAGCCTTCCAATGACTCTCATGAGGTTTGTTTGAGAACCTGCTCAAAACATCAATAGAAAAACTGATATCTGGTCTAGTATTACACAAGTAGATCAGATTGCCAACCATTTTCCTGTACCTCCCAATGTCTGCCAGTGCTAATGTATCCTCAACGGATAACTTTGCATTCACCTCCATAGGTGTAGCTATCTCCTTGCACTCGGTCATGCCAAATGGCTTTAAGATCTCCCATGCATACTTCTTCTAAGAGATGAAGATCTTTCCTAGCTCTTGCCAGACTTCAATTCCCAAACAATAGTGCAGCAAGCCCAAGTTTGTCATTTCAAACTTAGAACTCAAAGCCTTCGAGTTTGGTTGATCATATCTTCATAGTCACCTATAATAAGAAGGTCTTTCACATATAGGAAAATCACTACAGACTTTTTACCATCCCTGTAAACATACAAGTTAGCATCTGAAGCACATCTTTTGAAGTTTGAGCTTAAAAACTTATCTATCTGCTAAGAACATGCTTTGAGGGCTTGTTTCAACCCATACAATGCCTTCTTGAGCTTACACACTTTGTTCTCAGAATGGGGGACTCAAACCTTGGTAGTTGACCAATGTACCTCCTTGAGGTCACCATTTAAGAACACTGACTTAACATCCATTTGGTAAACTGGCCACTGTTTGTGGATGCCACTGCAAGTACTATTCGAATAGTGGTCATTTTGGCAGTTGGGGCAAATGACACTTGAAATTCAAACCCTTCAACTTGTGGAAATCCTTGTGCAACCACTCTAGCTTTGTACTTTTTAAAGGTACCATTAGGCTTGTACTTTACCTCCCAGAGCCACTTGGTGCCAATAACCTTCCACTTTGCTGGCCGATCCACTATCTCCCAAGTGTCATTCTTCATTATGCTGTCATACTCGGCTTGCATAGCTGCCTTTCATGTTGGATCTCTAAGTGCTTCTTCTAAGTCAATTGGCTCCTTTACTTCTCTCATAATCTCAGCCATCAAGGCCATATTGAGTATGTGAGCAAAAGCTCTCCTTTGCTCCTCTATTCTTTGAGATGTACTTGGTTTGTTTGCCTTCTCCTCAACAGATGTGGGCATAGGATTATTGTGGTCATAGAGATGCTTCACCCAACGCGGCAATGTCTTTTCCCGTTAGGTGAAGTTAGGTTGGTGAACTTTTTCCTTATCATCTGAAGATGATGCTTTCTCCTCCTTAAGGATAGGGATAGCTCTTGGGACAGGTTCATAGTGGACTACTTCTTCACTTGATGATAAAGTGGAAGAACTTGCCTTCTCCTCCTCCACTATATGTAGCTGCTCCTTGGACGCCACATCATGGCTCACGATGATCTTCTTTGCCTCTTGGTCATATAATTTGTAAGCCTTCTACTCATCACTATAACCCAAGAAGATATATTTTCTACTTTTTGGTTGTAACTTGTTTCTCTTCTCATCTGGAATATGTGCATAACATTCACATCCAAGAATTCTGAAGTGTGAGACAGATGGTTTCTTACCAGTGTAAGCCTCATGAGGTGTTTTTCCCTTGAGAGCCTTTGTGTAGCTCCGATTTAAAATGTAGACTGTAGTATTAACAGCTTCAGCCCAAAAATGGTTAGGCAATCCCTTGCCCTTTAGCATGCATCTTGCCATCTCCACAATGGTGCGATTCCTGCGTTCCACAACACCGTTCTACTGAGGTGTGTGAGGCATTGTAATTGACGCTTGATCCCTTTGCTCTTGCAAAACCTTTGAGTTGAACTTACCACCACCATCTGTTCTAAATTTCTTCACACTTTTCCCTGTTTCATTCTCAACAAGTGTTAGCCATTCTTTAAACTTACCAAAAGCTTGAGCCTTAGCACGAAGGAAGTACACCCACATCTTCCTAGTATAGTCATCGGCAATCAACATAAAATAAGAAGATACCCCCAAGGCCCTTGTAGGCATATTTTCGCACAATTCAGCATGCACCAACTCTAGAGAAGTCTGTGCTCTATTCTTGCTATCTTGTGGAAATTCCTTTCTTTTTTGCTTGCCCATCATACAAGCTTCAC
The DNA here is from genome assembly GCF_053477565.2 of Lygodium microphyllum. NCBI lineage: Eukaryota > Viridiplantae > Streptophyta > Polypodiopsida > Schizaeales > Lygodiaceae > Lygodium > Lygodium microphyllum. The sequence goes on along the minus strand of NC_141138.1, from coordinate 24,159,213 downwards.
ATGGTTTCTCCAATTCAGTCATTACAGGTAGGTGAGCAACCATACCTTGCTTGTGCATCTCCTTCAACACTGCAAATCCAATGTGTCCAAACCTTTCATGACAAAGCTTACTTGTGCCCACTCCAACAGTGGCTATAAGAGCACTTAGCTCATATAGGTTGTTCTTGTTTCTCCTTTGCCAACAACTTTGCCATCACTGTCAAGAATTTTTGCACCTGACTTTTTGAACCTCACTTCATGACCAAGATCAGTTATGGCAGCAACGATAATAGATTTCTCCTAATTTTGGAAACATACAACACATTTGAAAGCTTTTTGACATTACCATTTGCAGCAACAAATGAAATAGTACCTGTACCTATAGAGGGCATTTTGTATCATTTCCAACCATCACATTGATGGATTCTTGTAGAGGTTGCATAGAACTGTATAGACCTTTCTTGTGGATTCTTGTAGAGGTTGCATAGAACTGTATAGACCTTTCTTGTTGGTCATGTGACGGGAGGCCCCACTATCCAACACCCATGAGTCAGTGGTAGATTCTTCTTGCATCGAGCAACACATCTTCTCAATGGTCACCATGAATAGCTCCAACTTTGCTTCAAGCATATTGGCTGTCTCTTTCCCTTTATTCTTAAGGGTACCATTCTTTTCATCTGCCTTTTTGACATGACAAACTGCAATTGCATGTCCTTTCTTCTTGCAGTAGAAGCACTCTCCTTGAAACTTCTTACCACTCTTCTTCTTTTTGTCACCAACATTTTTAGTGGAGGAACTACCTTTGCCTTTTGCATTAGCAGAGAATGCAGCATCTCCATTATTACTTCCTTCTCAAGCTTTTAGCCTCAACTCCTCCTCTAGCATGCACAAAACTCCTCAAAACTCAAAGCTTGAGGTCTCACCTGAGTATTAAGGGTTGTTACTAGTCCATCAAAATTTGTGGAAAAATCCGAAGATACCTCCAAGCTAACTCGTTGCTAGTCTTTTGTATCCTAGCACCAGCCATGTGGTCATGCAGATTCTTAATCCGAAAGGTGAATGCTTCAATTGTCTCTCCTTTAACAAACTTCTCCACTGCTAATTGATTCTCCAAGTTTTGAATCCTTGTTTGGTTTCATGTTTCATACTGACTCCTCAGTACATTCCAAGCCTCTGATGCTTTGGTTGTATGTTGAATCAAAGTCAAAACATTGTCAGAACAGCTTGTAACTAAGGCACACAATGCATTTGCATTCCTTTGTTTCCAAGCTTGTAGAAGATTTGCATTTAGAGGAATCATCACACTAGGATTTGATGGGTCAGGTGTAGGCTGTGGTTCTACATCAATCCCCAGCACAGTCTCCAAAAGCTCATAAGAATCAAGGATAGTTATAATTTTGAACTTCCACAAGGTATAGTTTGTACCATCTAACTTTCCTTTGCTGAAGGTCGGTGGACATCCTCAGTGTTTGAATAGCTGGTACAGCAGCACCACCTCCTGCACCGCTTCTTGATGTGCCAGAACCACTTTTGGAAGACGACATTGTTCCTCTTTGGTGTTGAAGCCTTTGCCTTACGCACTCTTCGATCCCTAGAGCCCTCTGGGCTCTGATACCATGTAAAAATTACACGGCACAGTGAACAGAATCTGAGAAAGAGATAGAGATAGAGAGTACACAACAGATAAGAGGAGAATTAGAAATTTTTTTTAGCTTCAAACAACTGATACAGAGATGGCTCTGTCCACACGTGTGCTTTCACAGTGAAGTTTAGATGGCGATCTAGACAGAAGATAGGTGAAGAGCTTAAGGCTAGCTGGAACAACTCTGACTAGGTGAAAGGTAGATGATTGATGGCTATGAAAGCGTTTAGCTTTTATAGCCCATGAAGGCGGTTAGGTCGGCATGGCTGACCTACCATATGAGCCTCCACTAGTCGGTCAGGGAATATTCTAGGGAATATTCCCTTTACTGTCAGGTAGGGGGCGCTGCTCCCAGACCCCTTCCAGGGCCACTTCTGCGGCCCCCAAACCCCAAAATAGGGGCCCCTTTTAACTCCCTTACCCCACAACTTGATGCAATGCGCCTTGAGTCGCTACACCTTAACTACTCAGTCCAACCCAAAGATTAGACCCACAATGGTCACCTTTTTGCCATCCCATCACATAGACTCATTTGATATATAAGTTAGGACTCAACCAATGTCCGGGCTCACATTTCGCTTCTCCTCATAATGGAGGCCTTACAACTTTGAGCACCATGGATCATTGGTGGCATCTTTTGAGGGTGGGTCATTGAGCATATCTAACATACCTGTGGGGAGGAAAGTCATTGACGTAGAGGAAGAAGCATCGGCTCCATGGAAAATTGAAAGGGGAAGTGCTAAGGTCGGGGAGTACCCCAACCCGAAGCCATTGAGAAGTGAAAGAATGGGTGAAGGAGGCCCAAGAGCACCTAAAGGATGCTGAGCCCATACTAGAAGACGAGATCGATGATCTCTCAAGCATGAGTGCACCAATCTCTCTACCATGACTAAAATTAAGAGAGGCGATAACACCACAAGCAAACCCAACTAGACAAAGGCTAAATGCTTCAAGCTGGCAAAACAATCAAGGCCATTGGCCAAGAATGACAAAATTAGGAGAGAGGCAAGTGACTAGCAACCTCCTCAATACACTGGTGACCACCCCTGTGACTCTTAAGCTTGGGTATTAAGCTTGGATGATCTGCTTAGGTAGTATCCAATGCTATGGCTAGAGCTAGAATAGTGGGTCAAAGAACCAAACAAGCCAATTACCATAGACTTGCCTAAGCATGATGCAGAAACTCAAATACCAAGTCTAATGTTGCATTCCTTGGGTATATCATTTTCAAAAATATGATACATATCGAAGCTAACACAAGAAAGCTCGAATATTGTACCCACAAAAAGAATGATTATTCACAAGTTACATTCTATGCTTGCAACTATTTCAGAATGGCAAATAGACTTAGTTTATGCTTGACTTGTGAGAGGATTGAAGGCATGGAAATGTATGTAGTATTGCCAGTCCTAGCTCTGGGGATGCCACAAGAAAGGGGATTGTAGACACACGAGCAGGAGTGAGTGTGCTAATCCATGTAGTATTCCAGACCTAGGGTAACCCACCGATTGAGATTGCTAGGTTCAATGTCACATTGGCTAACGGAATGAAGGTGAAACCATTTGAAGTGTTGAAAAATTGGCCAGTGAAGATTGCAAGAATCCAAATCTCGATTGACTTCATAGTCATGAAGGGAGTGGACTATGACATCCTGCTAGGCCGATCCTGGATGCGCAATGCAAGAGTCGTAGAAGACTGGGGCAACGGTCTTATCTTCTTAGGCAATCAAATAGAGACTGTAAGAGTAGAGATGGAAATTTGGAAGACTATGCTAGTCGACCTAGATGCCATCTCCACCATGCTAAAGGGCGACGGCTAGGGGAGCCTATGGGGCCCTTACCAAGTGTATCACGTGCCTTGAGGATGAGCAAGACTAGATGCATGTTCTTGCTACCATCAATCTACTGTTCTCAAACACTGAGGATTATGAACACACCATCAAGGCAACTAGTAAGCTCAAGGGGTTACTTAACCAATAAGTTGGCAGGAAATCCAACAACGAATCTTAAGCCACTCTAAGATCTCTTGGATGAGCCTAAATGGCGATGGTCCAAGGTACACGATTTAAACTTGAAGTACAATTGGGCCTTAATCCTGAACCAATGAGAAGAGAATGTCAGAACTAGGAGAATGACTCCTCCACCTACTATGCCAACAGGTAGGGGAGGAACGATGGATGCTGAGCAATGAAACACAAACTCAAGAACAACGAAAACTGGAAGACTTGCCAAAATGATTCACGATGTTCAAAAAGGGAGATAGGGTGGTGATCTTTTTGGGAGACAAACGACAAGGGCAAGCAAGCAAACCAATTGAGGGACCCGCCAAGGTTAAAGAGGCCAATTTAGTTGGGAGGGGGAGATCACACGACTTGTCTTTATAGCCAATGGCTTGGTTGAGCAAGACGAAGTAAGTCTCATCACTCTCTTGAGAGATTATGTAGACATCTTTGCTTGGTCCCTAGAAGAGCTCAAAGGGGTATACCTGATTGTGGTGACTCATAACACACCCATGATTCTTGACACAACACCAGTCAAACAATGACCATATCCCATGAATCCAAAGCACGGCCATGCTATCAAGGAAGAAATCGACAAGATAATGAGAGCAAGATTCATCTACGAAATTGAACACATGGATCGGGTTTCCCCCATAGTTATAGTATTAAAGAAGAATGGAAAGATTAGAGTGTGTGTCAATTACAAGAAGGTAACCGCAGCTACAAAGAGAGATAATTACCCATTGTCATACACCAAGCACATGCTCAAGAGAGTGGATGGCAAAGAGGCCTACAAATTTTCAGACGGTTTCTTTGGATATCTGACTTGCATCCCTTGCTCTTCCATTTGATCGATTGACACTAAGTTCTTTGTAATAGATGGTATATGTAATACATCTGAAAGACTCTTTGACTTACCATCATGCAAGGACAAGGGAACTTTTCCAATGTGTGAAATTGGGTGGTATGAATCATCACCCGTCTGCACATAACCTGCATTTTGCAAATCCTGCATCTCTCCAAACCATTCTGCATGGCTAGTCATATGATTGGATGCACCTGAATCAACATACCAAACATCATCATGTGTTCCCTTTCCTGTAACAACATTCAGCATATGCTGCATAACAAACAGACATTCATTTTTGTCTTCACTTTGTCGTGAAGACGATGCATAGTTTCCTTGCTGTAACTTACCCTGCGAATATCATCTTTCTTAGCATAACATTGGGCCGCAATATGACCTGTTTTGCCACAGTAGTGACACACAATACCAGAGTTATTAGAACCTCTATTCTGCCATCCACCTCTTCCTCTAAAGCTCCCCTTGCCTCTAAAGTTACCATGACCTCCTGAAACCTGCATATCGCCAAATTGCTGATTCAATCTGTTTTGCTGGTTGTCACTACCATATCCTATACCATGGCCTCTTGAAGAGAACTTGTGACGTCCTCTTCTTGAATTGGAGTAGAAAGCTTGGACCTGTTCACCACTTCTTTTAGATGTCTCACTCTGCATGTTGATCTCTTCAGTGATCATAAGGGAGACCAACTCATCGAAATCTGGAAATGGCTTTTTGACATATACGGAAGTTACAAAAGACTTCCAAGCCTTTTCATTGTTAAGTCCACCCAAGGTAGACGACATCAAATCATCATCATTGGGCATTGCATCAATCGCTTCCAAGGCATCTGCAATGCTCCTTACCTTCAGTGCATACTCATTGATAGAAATCTTCCATTTCTTCAATGTATTCAACTCTTGCTTGAGTTGAATCTTTCGTGCCTTTGTATTTACGGAAAACATACTTTCAAGTATGGTTCAAGCTGCATATGAATTCTCTGCATTTCTGATATGTCCCAGCATATTATTGTCAATTACTACAGACAGCCAATACATGACCTTTTTGTCTTTTGCATTCCATTCCTTCCGTTCCTTTGTCTCTTCTACAGTTGGAGGATCACTCACCTCCTCCGGCTCCTTTTCTTCACCTGACACAAACTAGTAGAGGCCTTTTCCAATAAGAAAGTTCCTAACACGGAACTTCCATAAGTTGTTCTTGTCGAGCTACTCAATGATGAGGTTTCCACTGTTCTTTGCAAGCAAATCTTCTACAACCCTCGACTTGTAGTGCATAGCAATACACCAGATAGCCTTTTTCACTATCTGCTCAACAATACATACAATCTGCAACCAGTTTGCAGATAAACCTTGTGTTTATTCATTGATAAACACCTTTGAATTTACAAATCTGAAATCTGCAACCTGTGCACCCACTTTCGGTCAATACAGTCGAAGTCACAGTGTATACGGCGCTCTTCGTGCACACTAAATCTCACTGCAATCTGAGATTTTTGCTCTGCCCTGCTTCGGGTGCCTCCACAGGCACTATCCAAGAGAGAGAGTGGAAGGATGGGAGAGCTTCTTACCCGTGGCTTGCATGCTCGAACCTTGCTTCTTCTCCTTCACTTTAGCCTTCGAAATCAACCTCTCTCAATGGCACAGATCTGATACCATGTCAAGAATCGCGTGGTAGGGGAACTTGCTCAAGATGTTGCGTCGAACACATATAGAATGCACAAGGAGAAGCTCACTCAAGAGACAAGAAGAGAGATGGAGGAAAAACGTTTTCTTGCTGGTTTTTTCTTCTTCTTCCACATACTTTACAATGTACACAAAGTATAGATAAGATACAACATAAAGAAAATCGGCCTACTAAGTCAAACAATGCATAATCGACTACACTAGTCGACTGGCGTTATAACTATGCTAGTTGTAAATAGGTGTAACAACCTGAATATAATAAGAAATGAGTCAGTGGCCATGTGAGAGTCATAATGACCACCGACGTGCTAAGTGTAGATGTGTGGACCCATCTAACCAGGTGGTCCATCATCAATGTTCGCATGTGTTGAGCTTGTCATCTCAACAAATGTCCTGATCAAAGTCATCTTTGCCTCATGTAGTGATTGGGAAAACAAGCTGATGGCGGCCTTGTGGGCCTACTGCACGGCTTACAAGATGGCTGTAGGACAGACCCCTTTAGATTGAAATATGGTACAGAGGCAATCCTTCCCTCTTGGAATTCTTCATACCAAGCCTCAGGGTAGCCCTACAAGAAAGATGGGATGGGAAGGGGCCATGGATGGAATGCTTGGTTGAACTCGAACGCTTTTAACGAAAACCCGACTTCTAGCCACCCATGCACTCATATGTGAGAAGGCGACACAAAAGCTGGTTTGACAAGCATGTCAAGGAGCGCAGCTTTGAATAGGGTGACTTAGTATTGCTATAGTCAGTCAAAGGACATAAGCAAAATTGAAGTTTCAGGGGTTAGGACCTTTTAAGGTTCAAACCATCAACCAAACATGCAATGTAGAACTCAAAACCGTAGAGGGTGAGGGCATAGGCTTCTTCAATGGTAGCCGCGTAAAGAAGCATTTCCCTCCCATGCAACCATTGCATGAGCCCCCAATGCTAGCACCCCTTGTCCACATACGAGTAGCCACTATCACTGAGGTGGATGGTGAGGATGAGCAAGCAGTACCACCAGCTTACCTATGCATGACGGTCATTGCTAAACACACATGCACCATCAATGCATTGATCAATGAAGGAGTTGATTTTAATATCTTGACTCATGACCATTGGACCCAAATTGGTAACCCGCAATTGCAGCACACTAATGATAATCTCACCCCTTGTATGGAGGCCAACCCTACACGCTATTAGGAAAGTGCAAAGTTGCAGTTTTTATTGAGTTTGAAAGCGTGTTGATAATCTTCTATGTGTTTCCCAACACTAAGAATACAAACATGGAATCATTGTTAGGAGAAATTTTAAGAAGCAAGCTCGTTGCAATGTCGACTATCAGTCGCAGCGTATCTATCAAGAATCGAGTGGTGGGGGGACTTGCTCAAGATGCTACGCCGAACACACATAGAATGCACAAGGAGAAGCTCACTTCAGAGACAAGAAGAGAGATGGAGGAAAAAACGTTTTCTTGCTGGTTTCTTCTTCTTCTTCCACACTCTTTACAATGTACACAAAGTATAGATAAGATACAACATAAAGGAAAGTGGCCTACTAAGTCAAACAATGCATAACCGACTACACTAGTCGACTGGCGCTATAACTATGCCAGCTGTAAATAGGTGTAACAACCTGAATATAATAAGTAATGAGTCAGTGGCCATGTGAGAGTCATAATGACCACCGACGTGCTAAGTGTAGACGTGTGGACCCATCTAACCAGGCGGTCCATCATCAATGTCCGCGTGTGTTGAGCTTGTCATCTCAACACTCCCCCTCAAGCTCAACTGCATCTCTGCAACTCCAAGTAAGCTTCAAAACTTTTGAAGCTTCTCTGTACCCAATGCCTTCATGAAGATGTCAGCTATTTGATCTTGTGTGCTGACATACACCAAGTCAATCTCACCTGCTAGTACCTTCTCTCTCACAAAGTGGTAGTATACCTCAATATGTTTTGTCCTGGCATGGAACATAGGGTTCCTAGCCAACTATATACTGCTCATGTTGTCACAATAAATGAAAACTGGACCTTCCACCTGCACATACAAATCGGCCATTAACTTTTGTAGCCATACTACCTCACATGCTCCAACAACAACACCTCTATACTCAGCCTCTGTACTCGACAAAGCAACTGCATATTGCTTTTTGCTGCTCCACGCAACTGTTGCACTACCAAGAGAGAACATGTATTCGCTGGTAGATCTTCTATCAGACATACTACCATCCCAATCTGCATCTATGTATCCAAACACCTGTACATCTATACTTGCCTCATAGAAAAGTCCATAATGTAATGTGGACTTCACATATCTCAACATGCGTTTGACTGCATCCAAATGTGGCTTTCTAGGTACTTGCATAAACTGACTCACAAGACCAATAGCGTAGCTCAAGTCCGGCCTTGTAATGGTCATGTAGATCAAACTACCCACTATCCTCGTGAACATAGTAGGGTCTTCTATCTCATCCCCAACATCAGCACTCAACTTTACATTCTCCTCCAATGGGACTGAAAGTGGTTTGCATGTTGTCATACTATACTTGGACAACATATCCAAGCCATACTGTCTTTGGGACATCCATATACCATCATCACATCTGATCACCTCAATGTGAAGGAAGTACCATAGCTCACCTAAATCCTTCATCTCAAACTTTTTCTTCAAAAACCTTGACTTCAACAATCCCACTATCACTATCACCTGTAATAATTAAGTCATCCACATAGATGACTATGATAACCAAACCTGCATCTCCCTTTCTCACATAAAGTGAGTGATCAGCATCAGAAACATAAAAGCCAATATTGACAAGATACTCTCTGATCTTGTCAAACCATGCTCTAGGTGCTTGCTTGAGTCCATAGAGCACCTTCTTCAACCTGCACACATATGTGGGATGCTCTAAATCTTCATAACTTGCTGGTTGGTCCATATACACTCCTTCCTGCAAATCACCATGCAAGAAGGCATTCTTCACATCCATTTGGTGCAACCTCCAACCTTTGGCTCATGCCAAAGAAATCACACATCTGACAGTTGCCATCCTAGCAACTGGACTGAAGGTTTCTTCATAATCTATGCCATATGTCTGGGCATAGCCTTTTGCAACCACCCTAGCTTTGTACCTACTAATAGAACCATTTGCATTGTGCTTAATCTTATAAACCCACTTACATCCAATAGCTTTCTTGCCCTTCAGTAATGATACTAGATCCCAAGTCTTATTGGCCTCTAATGCAGCCATCTCCTCATCCATTGCTGCATCCCAATGAGCATGACCAACAGCCTCCTCAAAACATGTGGGCTCAACATCCTCAACTAGTTTCACCATATAAGCATAATGGTGAGCTACATAACCTTCAAAACCAAATCTTTTAACAGGGTATCTGACCCTGCTAGATCTCCGTACCACCGGATCAATCAATGGATCCTTTACATTACTATAAGCTCTCTGTACACATGGTGTCCTGACAGAAGGAATACCAAGATCATCATCCAAGCTCTCTGAGCCACTGGACTCTCCATCAAGAATTGCATCAATGCCATCTGACACTTTATTATTTCCTTTGTCTTTACCTATAGTGCTGCTAGATGCACTTGAAGATGTAGAGCTACTCCTTAGTCTCCCAGACCAAGGACTACTAGATGATGTCTCTGGTCCACTAAGAGTCCGTGATTCTTGCTTTTCAACCTACACATGAGTGTCACGATCATCATCATCATCCAATGCATCACCACTAGATGCATAGCAAGTGCTCATTTCATCAAAGATGACATCCTTGCTCACTCTGAACTTACATGCGACAGGGTTATAATAGCGATACCCTTTCTGCTCTAAAGAGTATCCAATAAAAACACATTTTTCAGCCTTTGGATCAAGCTTCTTCCATAGCTCATCTGGCACATGAACGTATGCAACACAGCCAAATACCTTCAAGTGCGATACATCAGGCTTCTTGCTAGTAAAGCATTCTTCAGGAGTCATCCCATGAACTGGAGCTGTGGGAGTTCTGTTCATAATATAAACAGCAGTATGAAGTTCTTTTACCAAAGTTTGAATTTGGGAAAGGATGCATCTTCATTAAAATGTTAAACCTTGAATTCAATGCATAAAACATACGCTTTATAAGAATAGCTCTAAATGTCGATCAATATCGCATAGGGAAAGGAAAGAAGTGATCACTATAGACCCTACAGTTGCATAAAGGAAAAAGGGTTATGGTCTTGAATTTGCATATTCACATGGAATGATGCATCTCTTACATCTTGCAGCTATTTACTTCTTTTAAGCAAAATATTTGCACCGTAAGACAATTAGATCAATTAGGTAATTCGCATATAATTGTGTAACTCACATGGGATTCATAAAAGCGTAAATAGTTAGTGTACGACAAACACCTCAATGTGCTAGGTAGGGTTAAGCTATGTTAAAATTTTGTCTAGTATCGTGCTTAGCATGCCAATTTAATATTTCCGATCCCAAATATCCTACCCAGATTCTCGAAAATGTTAGGGTTGTCAGATCGCCCATGCAAGAACGATCTAGGGTTCTCACCCTAGGGATTGGATGACCAAATGCTAGATTTCCGCAAGGAAATTAGGAGCCCTAGGGCCAAAATGACTATTAGCCTAGTAGGGTCAAGGTTTTGGATTGGGTCAATAGGACTCCCAAACCCTACATCTTGACCAAAGGTATCCTTGACCAAGGAATACAGTGTGATGAGGAAAATAATCCCACAAGTTAGGTGCTGACACCTATCTCGTGCAACAAGTTGCAACGTCTCATGGTTTTGTGTCTAAATCACAAAATAGTATTGCCACTCCTTAGAACAAGTTTGGCGAGTTTTAAGTACAAGTTTAATTTTCTAGAGGATGAATAGTCATCCTGCTACATCACCCTTCCTTGGGCTGATTTGCCAAGTTAGGGGAGTTACGAATTTGCCAAGAAAGCAGTTGACCATCCAAGCTAGGGTGACGAGGTTGCCCAGGATTTATTGACCTTAATATAAGGAAACCTAAGGTATTGACAATTTGGGTCAACAGTGTATAAGCCTTAATCCAAGGATAAAGGGTAAACAAGCAACTTAGCTTACGAAACCCTTAGGATCTTGCCAAGTCGCGATTGATCCCGGATCGAATGCTAGATGTATTCAGAGAGAAGGATTCACACCTTAGCAGTTGGCCGTATAAACGACGATTGGAATGCTTGTGATTGTACACTTAGGAGCACTGTTTTATACTTCTTTGCTCAAGGAACTAATGCCAAAAAAATAACTAATGCTTCAGGCTGAAAGCCTGGAGGGAGAGGCAGTACTAGTTACCTCCGAGTGTCTGCCTGACCCTATCCAAGGGGGTTGTTAGCCGAGCCTGGTATGTGGACCGAACCCGATGCGAGAGGTCTCTTCGTGGGTGCTACTTGGAGCAGGAGGATGCTTGGGTGCCAGAGGAGGCTCTGGCCGTAAATCCCTTGCCTTTGAATCCTACACAAGAGGCCGACGTGACTCGAGATGGGATCTCGAGGGCCGCATACTAGTCAACGGGTGGAACTTGGAATAGCGATCCCTGAGGATTGCTGGAGTAGCCTTTGGGCGGATTATATGAAGTATTCTAAAGACTGATAAATAAAGATCAAATGTTGAAAAGGAACTTGCTTGACATTGTTTTTCTATGTCAATGCCTAAGTTATGTGAAGGAACCAGTGATTAATTAGCTAATTAAGGAAGCTGTTTTTGCTTGTCAAACTAAATGTGGTAGGTAATTAGATAACTAAAGCAACCTGAGGAAAGTACAGTGGATGTGACCCTGGGTTCGTCCTACGGAAGAGTGGTCTTGGTTGGCCGGGAACTTTTCTCAAAGGAATTGATAGCGAGGTAGCAATCACCTAGAATATAGAGAGCTAGAGTCCCGATTTATACTATTTTAGGGGAACGGAATGGGACTATGCCTTACAGTCAGAGAGGTCGAGCTTCGCATCCCTCTCATTTCCCATTCTCCTTAAACCAAGTGTAGTATAAATCTGCTTCGACCCTGATGTTTGTGCGCAAGTGGTTCATCTGGGGCTTGATGCTAGTTACTTCCTAGGAACTTGACCATTAGGGAAACCCTGATTCAGGTTGGTCCTAAGTGGGAACGGCCGGAATGCTTCCGCTTTGTGGCAGACTCAGGAAGACCTAGATCGCAAACCCCATGATATTCCTTGGGAGTGCCGTGCGGTGCTTTTTGGACTCTCTTCCCGATGGACTGCTAAGACGTGTCCTACAAGCGGACAGGGGGGACACGTTACAAATCTGGGTTCCTAGTGAGGCCAATGTCTCCTAACAATAATCTAGCATCGGATCATGGGCATCCTACTTTACGCAGAGATACCCAAGCCAAAGAAAACCCATGCCGCATTTGGTTCAAAGAGAATGGGAAAGGGTGATGAGTTCCTTAATTAAGCCTTTTAGGAAACAGGGTTCATTCACGTAACTTATGACACTAACATGAAAATAGCTCAAACAGGTTCCTTGGAAGCAAACTTTATATTAGCATTTTAACTAAGATACAAATCTTGTCCAAAAAAGGAAGTTTCTTGCAATCCATGAGAATGTGTCTTATTTCTTTCAATTTTCCACCCTTGCACTAGTAATAGGGCCTTGAGAATCCATCTCGAGCCACCTAGGTCATTTGAGTAGGACTCGGAGGCAAGGAATTTACAACCAAATCCCCCCTGGCATCCAAGCATCCTCCTACGTTCAAACTAACCCACGGAGAGGCCTCTCGTGGCAGGTTCGGTCCATGTTTCCATCATGGTTATTTAGAACCCCCTTGGATAGGGTTGGCGGTTGGCTAGGGGTGGCTTGGCATGCCCTCCATGAATTCAAGCTAATTCATTATTCAAATTTCTTTTGTGAGCTTGGATCATACATTCCTTTCATAGATAGTGATTCTAGATTTACAAGCACAAATAACAATGAAGGCGAGTGCTCGGACATCTACTAAGGTGGATTTCCCATCTTTGAATGCTTGGTGTTGCCCTTCTTGGGTCTTTCCTACCTTGGCATCAACTAGCATTATCTTCTGAGGGATAGAGAATACCCTCTTTCTGACCTCACTCTTATGTAATAGAAGTGAGCAATTATGCTATAGTTTTGGATGGTAGCTTTCTTAAGTTACTAACCTTTGGTTCTTATCTTAAGGTCCCGGTCTAGGATTTCAATTGGTCAGTTGGTAATCATTTTCCCACCTTAGAAAATTTTAGGGTTCTGATTTTTCTTCCCTCAAGATAGCAAGAACTTTTGTTCATTCCTCTTGCAAGTCAAGCATAAAGTAAGCCCATTTACAATCCTTAAATAGTTGTGAGCATCGAATGTAATGTGGCGAATGGTCATTCTTCTTGTGGATACGAATTTGAGTTTTCTTGTGTTAGCTTCGAGATGTATCATATTTTGAAAGTGATATACCCAAGAGTGTTTTGGACTCATTGCAGCTAGTTATTGGGATAGAGACCAAAGAGCATGTTAACTCTAAGTCAAAATATAGTCGTAATGACAATTTGACCTATTTACGATTAAATCCTAGCGGAGTCGCATTACATCCTAGCCTCACTTATCATGTAGGATTTCATTTACCAAATTGTCCCTTGCAATTAAGCTTAGCATTTCACATGCGCATCTAAAATCTACCTTTTTAGATGCATCCCTATTATGTGGTGCAACTGAAGTTGTTCATGATGGCATGCAAATCTAGATGCAAGTCCTTCCTGAGTTGATGATATAATGTGGGATTCCCATTCATGAAAATTCATTCTAGTGCATTTATGCAATTCATAAGGTGTGGCCTACATATCTAAGTGGGAGTGTACATGAGTTTATCATAAATGTAAGTTAATTTACTCCAATGGTCTATAGGATGCAATTGACCTATACGAAATATTTATGTACACCAGTAATCTATGATGCATTTGTGAAAGTTCAAACCTAATACATGGCTTATTTACTGCGACAACATATAGATGCTTAATCTATTCGTGGAAATTCATGGTTATTAAGCCTTTTCAACTACGTTTCAAGTTATGCAAGTTACGCGATGCGAAGTATGACTTCTTCCTACTAATGTCCATGCTTAAATGTTCGGTTCAAAGTACTAGACATAGTAGCGGTACCTAGTTTTGGAGTGTCAAGTTAGCATTTATGCCTAATAATCCATTTGTGTTGGTGGTGGGATCTTTTCTCAATCCTCCTTCCGTAGTCGCGGATTTTCGAGTTACTTGGGAGAGTTTATACTTTGAGGCCATCTCAGAGCTTGGAATGTGACCTTCACTCCTCTCGGAGGACTCCTTGGTGCCAAAGTTCCCTACGCCTTGTCTTGACTTTTGCGATCTCCTTGTCAACTAGAGGCAGTCGATGGAGAGGTTATGGAAATCATGATGGGGAGAGAGGGCACTCTAGCCTTTGCCCAAGAAAGGAATTGTTCTTAAGCCTCTTCTCTCTCTCTCTCTCTCTCCCTTTCTCTCTACATTTCCCCTTCCCTTTCCCTCTCTCTCTCTCGCTCTCTCTCCCTCTCTCTCTCTCTCTTTCTCTCTCTCTCTCTCTCTCTCTCTCTCTCAAGTTTGGCAGCAGCAGGGGGGAAAAGAAGAGTAGCATGTGTATTTCTTAATGGGGGGATTATATAGGGGAGAAGTAGTTATTAATTTTGGGGGAAAAGAATGCTATGATAGGGGGTCCTTAACTACACAGGACCCCCAGATTTCTTGTCGCCATGTAGCCTATTAAGGGAAAGGAAGGGATATTTGGGGGGGGGGGTTGGAGGTGGCACATGTGGGCCCCTCCTCCCCATCAAATTTGTTGTCCTCACCATCTTCATGCCCTGTGAACCTTTGAGGATCCACCACAGCCATGTCACTCCCTTTCACCGTCATGATCTCCTCCTCCACCCTTGTCAACTGCCATTTAGCTCCCATTATCGTCATCTTCTTTTCCTACTATTATGGCTCCTTGTCGATGCGTAGTTCAACTCCCCCTCCCTCCGCCAACCGATGGTGTTGATAGGGGAAACATAATTAAAAAATTTTCATTGTTATTTTGGAAAAAGGGGGAATCCTCATAGCGGTGGCGGAATATTACATCCTTCTCCCCTTAAGGAATCAAGATGTCCTCATCTCAAAAGGATTTGGGGGTATTGTTGGTTGAGAGTACTTTCGTCAATCCATGCAGCATCCTCTTTTGGATAGTCCTTCCGCTGGATGAGGTACTCTTTGAGGGCTTTACTCCTCAATCTCTTTTCGTGAATGTCTAGGATTCTATCTGGCTAGAGCTCAAGGAATCCTTGGCTTGTTGGCATTACAACTTGATGATCATTGAGTATATGGCTAGGATTGGATACATATTTCTTAAGTAGGCTAACATGAAATACATTGTGAACCTTTACGTTCTCGGGGAGTTGGAGTTTGTAGGCATTGGGACCTAGGCACTTGAGGATCTTGTAGGGTCTGCAATACCTTGTACTTAGTTTCTTAAACTCCCCCAATGATAAGGAACTCTTCTTGGGCTGTACACAAATAAAAACCATATCTCCATCTTTGAAGAGTCGCTCTTGTTTATTTACATCTGCATTGGCTTTCTACCTATCCTTGGTGGGTCTAATGTATTGTCTGATGGCCTTGACCTGCTCATCCATTTCCTCAAGCATTTTCTTGGAAGCTTCTACCCTTAAGGTAGGATCTGAAAAGTTCAATGGAGTATGGCAATCATGCCCATACAATGCTTGAAAAGGTGTCATTTGAATGCTTTGTTGGTAGGAAACATTATAAGTGAACTCTACCAATGGTAGATATTGGATCCATTTCTTGGGTTCATAACATAAATATGCCCTAAGAATGTCTTCAATGACTTGGTTGACTCTCTCCATTTGGCCATTAGTTTGAGGGTGATAGGCTATACTGATACAGAGTTGAGTCCCAATGGCCTCAAATATCCCTCTTCAAAAATGAGATGTGAAGAGGGAACTATGGTCACTAACGATCCTTCTAAGCAACCCGTGGAGTGTGAATATCTCCTTGATGCACAATCTGGAAATATCTAAAGCTTTATAGTTTGTCTTGAGCTGGGGATTGAGCTCAAGCCAAGCTACATTACAGTGAAAGAGAGCTGAAGAAGTAGTGAGGAAACTAGGCCATGCTCGACTGGGCTCTGATACCATGTGAAAGATGTACAGGATCTACAACATGGCAATGTAGCTATGGTGGATGGAAGAAGAAGAATGAACTCATGATGACAGAGACACTAGACTTGACTGTTACACAAGTGAATTAGGTTCCAAGATTGAAGCTTGGACTCATAAACACAATCTTGTGTATTAG
The DNA here is from genome assembly GCF_053477565.2 of Lygodium microphyllum. NCBI lineage: Eukaryota > Viridiplantae > Streptophyta > Polypodiopsida > Schizaeales > Lygodiaceae > Lygodium > Lygodium microphyllum. Next base: position 24,142,717 of record NC_141138.1, on the reverse strand, counting down.
ACTGACAAGTACAAGATTGACATTAATTGATAAAGAAAAGCATCATTATGTATTCATTCATGCGAAAAATGGTAGTCAAGTACAATGCTTTATAGTTGTTGGATGGGTATAGTTTTCCATCTCTATGCATATGGGATTCCTGCAGCCTGCATGTCTTCAGCCCAAACTGCCTCATACAAAGAGGCTACATTAGGTGTGATTGCAAATATCTCAACAAAAAGGGTTTACTAGCTAGAGCCCCCCTGGCACCCTAACCACCTCCTACTTAATACAATCCTTGTTGGGAGACCTCTTGCCATCGGAGCCGGTCCATACTTCCATGGTGGTAAAAACATCCCCTCTTGGTATAGGGATTCATCATCTATCCTTGGGGGAGGTATAGGGCTCCTCAATTTTTATATGTTCCAATACTTAATTCAATCAGGATCTAATATAGAAAATCACAAACAAGATTGATGTTTTCAAGAAATTATGATTTCAATCAATCATACAACTTTTAGAAAAACATGTGGTATCATGATTGGTAAAGGATTGTTATCCATGCTCGTGACTTCGTTAGTGACTACCGTGCTTGCAACTCCGACGGTTGCTTTCATGTTTCGTTCGCGATTTTTGCTTTTGAATTCTTTTTCTTTGGGGCCATGATGAAAATATGATTTGTAGAAGAATAAGAACATGGCAGTAATATCGGCTGGCAAAGGTGTAAGACTCATGATGATGATGGTAGTTATTGCAGAATTTGATGATGTAGGCCTCGCAGATGGTTCTTCTTGCTTTGTGGAGAGCAATACTTCTCTCTCTCTCACCTTGGCAAGAAACTTGGCAAGCAAGTGTAAGAATAAGGGTAGCTCTTTCTCTAGTATAGAGCAAGAGCGAGAGAAAAGGTATGATCTCTCTCTCTCTCTCTCTCTCTCTCTCTCTCTCTCTCTATTAGACAAAATAGGAACGAGAGAAGAGGTATGACTTCTAACCAGATTGATAGAATATGATGGAGTTCTTCAGTGTCTTCTCTTCTCGAATTAGAGGAGAAGAGGATGAGAGATCTTCAGCATATCCCCTTCCTTGGGTTGAATGGAATGATGTCTCTTCGTCTCGTGGAATAGAGTCTCTTCCTTCTCGATCAGTATCCTGTTGTCATCAAGATTGCTCTTGTCTATCCTCTTTTGGTATGGAGCCAGATGTTGCATGGAATTTGTGCAGGGGTTTGTGAAGTTGCTCGTCGTAGGGATGGGAATTTGTTGTCAATCTTCAAAAATAGGTGAGAAGCTTTGAGCTCAAAATCTTCATAGCGACTCACGATGTTGGAACTTCGATGTAGGCGAGGGGCTTAAAGTATGTCCTCAAACCTTCTCTCCAAAATTTGATGGCAAGATCGAAGAAGGCGAGGGATAAAATCTCAACCTCAAGCCTTACACACATTTGTGATTTTGATGGCCCTTCTCCCCACCTTGTCCTCCCTTTTATAGTTTTTCTCCAATCCCTCTCATGTGTGTTTTCTTAAAAACTTAAGGCATTTAGCTTTAAAGCTTATGATTTTTTCACTATTTTTGTTTTTTCTGCCCTATGCATGTCTGCAACTTGTTTGAATCATTACTTCGTCATATGAACTTTGAATATAGTTGTCCGGATATTCAAAATGATCGAAATGCATTTGGTTGATAAGCCAATATAGATAGAATTGTGAAAATCCATACAAAATAGGAAAAAATGACGTATTTTATAAATCACATAATTTTTCTCCATCTTTTGTCTTGAATGACTTATTCTCTTCAAAATAAGTCATAGTATATGTTTGGATCCATCTAAAGTGGAAATTATGTCATCTAAACATGATACTAGAGATTTCAGACTATTCTAGTAAACCAGTCCTGCTTCTTATAAATCTCGTAGAGATTTTACACTTTTTCCATGTGTGGATGTGCAACACCTTGTATACACACATTAAAATAAACTAAGTAATGGGGACATTATTACATCAACCTTCATCTTATGGTTTTGGGCCATCCACTTTTAGGCAAAACTCATGGAACAAAGATTCATGGAGGCAACATCCTTATGGATAGCCATCTTACAATGAAAAAGAATATAAGGAAAGATCAATATCACTAATTTTAAGGGGGACAATGCTTCAACTTCGGAATGGGAGGAGTAGATTAATAAGCTTGAATTGTACTTCACCCTTTATCCTAGAAGTGAAGAAGCCAAGATTTATTTTGCAGCTCTTCATCTTGAAGGTTACGCCCATACTTGGTGGCATTACATGCACAAGATTGGGCAAAACTTTGACACTTGGAAGGAGTTCAAGCAAGCAATGATTGATGTCTTTGTTTCTCATTTGGAAAAAGAAAGGATCCAAAAAAGATGGTATGCATGTGCTCAAAGAGGAATGCCCGTTAGAGACTACTCAAACACCTACTTGAATCTTTCCATGTATGTTGAAGGCATTTCAGATTTTGCTAAGCTGAATAAATATATTTTTGGTCTTGATCTTGCCCTATCATCGAAGGTAGAAGCTCAACAACCAAAAACATCACATGAGGCCATACAATTGGCTGAAAGATACTCCTTGAAGTACAAGAGAGATGCAAGAAATTTCCAGCAAAGGAGTATGGGAAATAATATTTCCAATCAACCTACAAAATATGGGCAAGTTTTCAGCCAATCAAGAGACTCTTTCAAGCAAGAAAATAGGGGTTATAACCCTGGTGGTCTTCATCTTCATCTTCTTCTTCCTTTGCTCCATTTTCTTCTTCTTCTTTGACTGCGACTAGATAGGCCTTTTGGGATCTCTTTCTTGCATGGCAGAACTTCTCGGTGTGTCCGGTCCTTTTGCAGAAGTCACAGAAGAGCTGATCCTTCTTGCCTTTGTACCTGTTGCCAACATATAATGCATGCTCATCTCTAGAGGTACTTGGTTCTTCCTTAGTTTTTAGCTTCTTTTCCTCTTCTAACAGTGATGCCTAGATATCAACAAGTTCACGATTTGGCATGTTGATTAAAGTTGTTGATAGATTATTATATTCAGGAGGCAAACTCTTAAGTAGAACACCGATGCAAACATCTTCATCCATTTTAATGTTGATTCCTGCAAGTTGGGTTAGGACTCCTTCCATGTCATTGAGATGTGTGGCAAGTGATGTGCTGGACTTCATTTCAAGCCTGAAGAACTCAATCAGGAGACCATACTTTGATGATTTAGATTGTGCACCGAACAGTGTGTCAAGTCTCTTCCATGTGTCATGTGAGGTCTCACAATTATCCACATGGTGGATATAACTGTTGTCTAGCTCCAGTTTGATAATGGCCTGGGCTCTATCATCATTCTTTTGCCAAGTAGTTGCAAGGTCCGCGTCCCGAGGTTTCTTCTCTTTGCCATTTGTGATGGCCCAGAGACCCTTTTTCATCAAGATGAGCTTGATGCAGGTTTGCCAGGTGTGAAACCTGACTCCTTTGAATTGAGTATTTGGAGAGTCTTTTCCCATGTTGAGGTTGCAAGATCAGCAGCAAATCAACACTAGAGTTCTAAGATTTTATCAGTAGAAGAGAAAAATGTAGTGTGTCAAGAGACACAGTGACAGTGTGAAAACACACTATGTTAGTGTTGATGTTGAGCTTGATTCTTGATTCTTCTTGTTCGGGATCATTCGGTCGTTCTTCAATCTTCTCAGGTCCTTCCCCTCCTTGATTTGATGCTAGGTCAATGGATTAGAGTGACAGAGACTTGGGTTAAGTGTCAGGAGAAAGAAAAACTAAGAAAAAAAAAACTTAAGAAATTTTGGCTATGGTGGAATTAGGGTTTCTGAGACAGGGGCTTGGTTTTTTCAACATTGCAGGAGCTATACTTGATCATTTTCAAAAATTTTTACATGCCTAGGAAGTTGACTTCATGGGCTATCAAAGCCCTATCATAATCGTCAAGATCGCTGGCTGTATGAAGCACGCAGAGGGTGCAAATAGATTCGGTGCAGTTCAGGACAGGTTTGCACGATTTCCGCAATGCTGGGGTCACGATGCAGCAATGTCATCGATTCACATGCCAGGATGAAGCGCCTTGAGTGGAAGAACAACTCCCTAGAAGAAATCAAGAGCTGAAATGGCCTGGTTGAGGAGTTATTGAAGCTCCAAGTAAGGTAGGTCCTGTCTGGCTATGGCAGACACAGAGCAGAGATTGAGAATTTTCACAATGCTGAGCTCTAGATGGTCTAATATCCTGGATTGATGTGATAAAGGGAAGCTTTGTGAGTTGGGAAATACTTTTCCAGAAGGAAGCTCCAAGATATTTGACGTGTGGAATGAGATATAAGCAGCTCAATCTGACAGGGTGCTACTGGCTATGGCTGCCATGGAAGCTTCAGTGAGAGTAGAGTTGGGAGATGAAGTCATGAGCTGACATTGAGCTAGATTGAGGTTGAGAGGAATCAAGAGAGGCTGGAGAAGCAATGCCATGCCCAACTGGGCTCTGATACCATGTGAGAAATGCGGGATCTAGAGCATGGCAAAAGCGGAAGCTATGGAGGATGGAAGGAGAAGTGTGGACTCATGATGGAAAAGACACTATTTGTTACACAAGTGAATTAGGTTCCAAGATTGAGACTTGGACTCATAAACACAGTCTTGTGTATGTGGACAATGACATTGACACTTCACTGAAAATAAAAGAGTACTATCATTGCATTAAGAAAAGGAAGCAAGTACAATGCTTTATAGGAAAGTAGGAAACTGTAGTAGGCACCATTGTGCATATGGGATAAGTTGGCCTGCATATCCTTGACTTTGAAGCTCCATACAAAGAGGCTGTTTAGTGAGTGTGATTGCTTATTCTCAACAAAAAGTAGATGAAGGGAAATCATCAAATAAGATATCTTCTTCTTCAAAGAAAAGGGATCCAAGATTGGAGGAAAAGCTATTGGAGAAATACAAGGATTTATTTCAACCACCATCATCTTTACCTCCAAAGCGAGAGGTTGACCATCCTATTGATTTGTTGCCTAACACAAAGCCCGTCAACAAACCTCCCTATTTCTTGTCCAAGTTTGCAAGGGAAGAAGTAGAGTGACAAGTCAAATAATTGCTACAAATGGGTTTAATTCAACAAAGTCAATCACCATTTTCCTCTCACATCCTCTTAGTCAAGAAGAAGGATGGACCATTTTGCATGTGTATTGATTATTAGGATTTGAACAAGTCAACGGTCAAGAATAGGTATCCTATTCCCCGAATTGATGATCTTTTGGATGAGTTTAAATATGCAAATGTCTTCACCAAAATAGATATTTGATCGAGCTATCATCGAATTCGAATGAAGGAAGAAGATGAGTTCAAAACAGCTTTTAAGACTGAAAGAGGGTTATACTACTTCTTGGTTATGTCATTTGAACTTTCCAATATAGTACTTCTTTTTGAGCCCTCATGAATAACATATTATAGTATTTCTTATTCAAAATAGTCTTTGATTTCTTTGATGATATCCTAATCTATAGCAAATCCAAGGATGAGCATTTGAAGCATATAAGAGAGGTCTTTGACACATTACAAAGACATAAACTCTTTGCCAAGATGACGAAGTGTTGTTTCATGGAAGATGAAGTTGAATATTTAGATCATGTTGTGGGAGAGAAAGGCATTAGAGTGAACCCCAATAAGGTAAAATGTATTAAAGAATGGCCTACTCCTACAAATGCATTTGAGAGGATTCCTTGGGCTATCATCCTTCTATAGGAGGTTCATCAAGAATTATGCTCATGTGGCAGCTCCATTGGATGGATAGACTAAAAAAGGAGGCTTTCTTTTGGGACTCCATCGCCAATCAAAGTTTCAATGAGCTGAAATCTCTTTTAATTTTAGCACCTATCCTTGTATGCCTGGATTTCTCTAAGGAGTTTATCATATGTGCAGATGCTACTGGAAGAGGAATTGGGACTGTTTTATATCAAGTCCATGGAGTCATAGCTAATGAGTGCCGAAAGCTTCATGACAAGGAGTGTCAATTATATGTTTATGAGCAAGAGATGTTAGCAATATTTCATGCTATCAAAAAGTGGCATCATTACATCTATGACAACCATTTCAAGGTCAAAAGTGATCATCGTGTGATGAAATACTTTCTTTCACAACCAAATTTGTCTCCCAAGCAACGAATGTCACGAATCGCATGGTGGGGGGACTTGCTCAAGATGCTGTGCCAAACACGCACAGAAAGCACAAGGAGAAGCTCATTCAAGAGACAAAAAGAGAGATGGAGGCCAAAACGTTTTCTTACTGGTTTTTTCTTCTTCTTTCACACACTTTATAATGTACAAAAAGTATAAATAAGATACACACTTTACAATGCATAACCGACTACACTAGTCGACTGGCACTATAAGTATGCCAGTTGTAAATAGGTGTAACAACCTGAATATAATCAAACTTCTTCTTCAAAAAGTCCTTGACTTCAGCAATCCCACTATCACTATCACCTGTAATAATCAAGTCATCCACATAGATGACTATGATGACCAAACCTGCATCTCCCTTTCTCACATAAAGTGAGTGATCAGCATCAGAAACATAAAAGCTAATATTGACAAGATACTCTCTGATCTTGTCAGACCATGCTCTAGGTGCTTGCTTGAGCCCATAGAGCACCTTCTTCAAGCTGCACACATACGTGTGATGCTCTAAATATTCATAACCTGCTGGCTGATCCATATACACTTCTTCCTGCAAATCACCATGCAAGAACACATTCTTCACATTCATTTGCTGCAACCTCCAACCCTTGGCTGTTGCCAAAGTAATCACACATCTAACAATTGCCATCCTAGCAACTGGACTGAAGGTTTCTTCATAATCTATGCCATATGTCTGGGCATAGCCTTTTGCAACCAGCCTAGCTTTGTACCTACTAATAGAACCATCTGCATTGTGCTTAATCTTATAAACCCACTTACATCCAATCGCTTTCTTGCCCTTTGGCAATGATACTAGATCCCAAGTCTTATTGGCCTCTAATGCAGCCATCTCCTCATCCATTGCTGCATCCCAATGAGTATGACCAACAGCCTCCTCAAAACATGTGAGTTCAACATCCTCAATCACTTTCACCATATAAGCATAATGGTGAGCTGCATAACCTTCAAAACCAAATCTGTTAACAGGGTATCTCACCCTGCTAGGCCTACGTACCACTGGATCACTCAATGGAGTCTTTGCATTGATGCGTGCTCTCTGCACACCTGGAGTCCTCACTCTAAAGGAATGCCAAGCTCATCATCCAAGCTCTCTGATCCACTGGAGTCTCCATCAAGAACTGCATCAATGCCATTTGACACTTTATTATTTCCTTTGTCTTTACCTGTAGTGCTACTAGATGCACCTGAACATGTAGAGCTACTCCTTAGTCTCCCAGACCAAGGTACTAGATGATGTCTCTGGTCCACTAAGAGTTTGTGATTCTTGCTTTTCAGCCTGCACATGAGTGTCATGATCATCATCATCATCCAATGCATCACCACTAGATGCATACCAACTGCTCATTTCATTAAAGATGACATCCTTGCTCACTCTGAACTTACATGTGACAAGTTTATAACAACGATACCCTTTTTGCTCTAAAGAGTATTCAACAAAGACACAATTTTCAGCCTTTAGATCCAGCTTCTTCCGCAACTCATCTGGCACATGAACATATGCAATATAGTCTAACACTTTCAAGTGTGAGACATCAAGCTTCTTATCTATAAAACATTCTTCGGGGGTCATACCATGAACTGCAGCTGTGGGAGTTCTATTCATAGTATAAACAATAGTACGAACAGCCTGAGACCAAAAATGCTTAGGCATATTCTTATCAGCCATCAAGGCACGTGCAACTTCTGCAATATGCCTGTTTTTCCTTTCTGCAACCCCATTTTCGTGTGGGGTATACCTACATGTGAACTGTCTCTTTATCCCATGAGACCTTAGAAAATCATTGAACTCATTTGAGAGGTACTCTCCCTCTCCATCTGACCTCAAGCACTTTACTTTCAAGCCTGTTTCTCTTTCAACTGCAGCCTTGAAAGTTCTAAAGTGCTCAAACGCTTCACTCTTTTCCTTCATAAAATATACCCATAGCTTTCTAGAATAATCATCAACGAATGTATCAAAGTATGAACTGCCTCCAAGAGATACATTTTGTGTAGGCCCCCAAATATCTGTATGCACAATATCAAGGATATTTCTGCTTATATCTCTGTCATGTGAAAATGGTTGTCTTGCCTGCTTACCAAACATACATGCTTCACATACCTTATGAGATTCTGCAATTCTAAATGTAGGCAAACATGTAACCAACCCTTTAGACTGCATTAATTTCAGCCTTTGTACATTTGCATGTCCAATGCGTTTGTGCCAAATTTCAAAATCTGCAACAACACCTTTTCCTTTAGCATACATAGCAGCATTCATAGTAGGAATTCCAGCATCCAGAGTAAACATACATCCAACTCTACTTCCCTTTGTAACCAACCTGCACTTGTCATGGAAGTCTTCTACAAAGCAACCCTTTGCATTAAATCTGACTTGCAGCCCTTGCTCTACCATCTGACCGACTAACACCAAGTTCTTTGTAATAGATGGCACATGTAATATATTTGAAAGATCTTTGTCTTACCATCATGCAAGGACAAGGGAACTTTTCCAATGTGTGAAATTGGGTGGCATGAATCATCACCCGTTTGCACATAACTTGTATTTTGCAAATCTTGCATCTCTCCAAACCATTGTGCATGGCTAGTCATATGATTGGATGAACCTAAATCAACATACCAAACATCATCATGTGTTCCCTTTCTTGTAACAACATTCAACATATGCTGCATAACAAACAGACATTCATTTTTTTCTTCATTCTTTCGTGAAGACGATGCATAGTTTCCTTGCTGCAACTTATCACAGCGAATATAATCTTTCTTTCATAACATTGGGTTGCAATATGACCTATTTTGCCATAGTAGTGACACACAATACCAGAGTTGTTAGAATTTTTGTTCTGCCATCCACCTCTTCCTCTAAAGCTCCCCCTACCTCTAAAGTTACCACGACCTCCTGAAATCTGTATATCGCCAAATTGCTGATTCAATCTATTTTGCTGGTTGTTACTACCATGTCCCGTACCACGGCCCCTTGAAAAGAACCTGCCACGTCCCCTTCTTGAACTGGAGTAGAAAGCTTGGACTTGTTCACCACTTTTTTCAGATGTCTCACTCTGCATGTTGATCTCTTCAGTGAGATCATAAGGCAGACCAACTCATCGAAATCTGGAAACGGCTTCCTGACATATACAGAAGTTACAAAAGACTTCCAAGCCTTTTCATTGTTAAGTCCACCATTGATAGAAATCTTCCCTTTCTTCAATGTATTCAACTCTTACTTGAGTTGAATCTTTCGTGCCTTTGTATTTAAGGAAAACATACTTTCAAGTATGGTCCGAGCTGCATATGAATTCTCTACATTTCTAATATGTCCCAGCATATTACTGTCAATTACTGCAGATAGCCAATACATGATCTTTTTGTCTTTTGCATTGCATTCCTTCCACACCTTTTTTTCTTCTGCAAAGGATCACTCACCTTCGGCTCCTTTTCTTCACCTAAAACAAACTCGTAGAGGCCTTTTCCAATAAGGAAGTTTGTGACACAAAACTTCCATGAAGGGTAGTTGTTCTTGTCGAGCTTCTCAATGATGGGGTTTCCACTGCTCTCTACCATTATCACAAAACTAATACCAAACAGCAAGCAAATCTTCTGCAACCCTCGACTTGTAGTGCAATCTGCAACCAGTTTGTAGATAAACCTTGTGCTTATTTGCTAGTAAACACCTTTGAACTTACAGATCTGAAATTGCAGGATACCTCGAACTGTTGTCCACAACCTTGCGAGTCTAAAACGGGGCCCGAAATGACCTCGGATGGCAAAAATAGCAACGGAAACGCTCTAAAGGGCTCTTCTACACAATACACAATGCTCTTCGCACACACCAAATCTCACTGCAATCTGAGATTTTTGCTCTGCCCTGCTTCTGGTGCCTCCACAAGCACTGTCCAAGAGAAGAAGTAGAGAATGGAAGAGCTTCTTAGCCGTTGCTTGCTTGCTCAAATCCTTGGCTCCTCTCCTTCTCTTTAGCCTTCAAAACTAGCCTCAATTAGTGGTGCAACTCTGATACCATGTCACGAATCGCATGGTGGGGGGACTTGCTCAAGATGTTGCACCGAACACACACAGAATGCACAAGGAGAAGCTCACTCAAGAGACAAGAAGAGAGATGGAGGCCAAATTTTTTTCTTGCTGGTTTTTCCTTCTTCTTCCACACACTTTATAATGTACAAAAAGTATAGATAAGATACAACATAAAGAAAAATGGCCTACTAAGACAAACAATGCATAACCGACTACACTAGTCGACTGGCGCTATAAGTATGCCAGCTGTAAATAGGTGTAACAACCTGAATATAATAAGTAATGAGTCAGTGGCCATGTGAGAGTCATAATGACCATCGACATGATAAGTGTAGACGTGTGGACCCATCTAACCAGACAGTCCATCATTAATGTCCTCATGTGTTGAGCTTGTCATCTCAACAACGAAGATAGTTAGCTACTCTTCAAGGATGTGACTTTGAGATATCTTATATGGCTAGAAAAGACAATGTGGTGGCAGATGCCTTATCAAGAGTGTGGGCATGTTCTATCTCTACCATTTCAATTGCGCATAAGGATTGGATCCATGACATTCAAGAAGAGTATTTGCTTGATGAGCAAGCATCAAAGATGAATGAATTTTAGCAATGCAAAGGAGAAGAGTATCCCAATTTCAAATGGTACAGTAGTCTTTTATGGTATCATGGCAGAGTCTACTTGACACCACAATCTTCTTTCAAAGACCGTATCTTGCATGAGATGCACTCTTCACCTTTAACGGGGCACCATGGGTTGTTCAAAACATTTGACAATATCCATAAGAGTTTCTATTAGAAGGGAATTTGGAGGGATATCAAGGATTATGTTATGCGATGTCTTCTATGTCAACAAAATAAGGACTCCTCTCTTCTACCCGACGGCTTACTTCAGTCACTCTCTATTCCTTAAGGAAAGTGGACTGATATTACGATGGATTTTATTATGGGATTACCTACAACAAAGCATGGGTGGAATAGCATTTATGAGGTGGTAGACCAGCTGACTAAATTGTCTCATTTTATCCCTACCAAAGGATCAATTTACAGCAAAGCAAGTGGCTGAATAATTTATGGAATGTATTTTTAAGATTCATGGTATGCCACTAAAGATCATATCCGATCATGACACTAAGTTTATGGGAAGTTTTTGGAGGAGTTTTTTCACTTCTATGGGAACAATTTTGACTCCTAGCATAGCATATCATCCCCAAACCGATGGCCAAACAGAGCATGTCAATAAATGGTTGGAAGTCTATCTTCGTCATTTTTTCTATGACACTCAAGCTTTGTGGGATCATTGGCTACATCTTGCTGACTTTTGTTATAATAACACTCATCATATGAGAATTGGCATGTTGCCATTTGAAGTGTTTTATGGATATAAAGTGCAAATACCTTCATCTCTCTTTCATGAAGATGTGAATCCACAAGCCAAGGTTGAAGTTGAGAAAATGGAAGCTCTTTTACATCAATTCAAAGAAAACATTAGAAAGGCACAAGATGTTATGAAGGCTTATGTTGATGAAAGGAGGAGGCCTTTGGAGTTTGAAGAAGGAGATTGGGTATTTCTCAAAGTGCCTAAATCTAGCTATGCTTCTCTCAAAGGCGGTCATAATAAGTTGGCTCATCATTACTATGGGCCTTATCAAATCCTCAAACGAGTTGGTGAGCTTGTATACAAGCTTGATTTTCCTTCTTCAACAAGGATTCATTCTGCCTTCCATGTTTCCCAACTTAAGAAATATGTGGGTCCAGCCCCATAAAGATTTTAGAGGAGTTACCTCCCATAGATGAAGATGGTCTCATCATTTATGAGCCTGAAAAGATTATTGGCAAAAGAGAAAAGGTTTTAAGGAACCATTCATTGCTGGAATACCTTATTAAATGGAGAGGTTTACCCATGGAGGAGTCTACTTGGAAACCATCATCATACCTTGATTCTTTTCCATGGCTTTTGTAGGAAATAGAGTAAAATCTGAACATGACAACTTGCTGTATTAAAATTTTGTCATAAAACTAATTGCTCTATGGCCATCAAAATTGGATTTTTATAGCATGGTTGGATACTAGGGATTGTTGACTACATTTCTATAGCTCAAACATGGTGATTGGACATTTCTTCTTCAAGTTATGGCCATTCTTGTGTAGTAGCCTAATTTGGATAGTTTCCAGTAGTATACTTAGATTTCATGCTTGTACTTCATTGACATATGCAATCTTCTTCAACCAGTGGAGTTTCATTTCAGTATGGATCTATTACTTAAAAAGATATCCTTGTAATCCTTCCTTGTAAATTGTCCCAAGTCCAGCTTTGAGGACAAAGATCTTTTAGGCTAGGATGGCTTGTAATAAATCATAAATGCCTTAGTCTAGGGTAGGCTAGGGTTAAGTATAAAAGGTGGAGATGTAACATGTGAAGTATCTTTTGCCATTTTACATTATTACATGTTTGAGGTCTCAATATCCCACCATCTAAGAGAGTGAATACTCTTGGCCACCATAGCTTGGGGTACATACCATGCTGCAGCCACTCATCATTTGATTCTCAGCTAACATTGGCAATATCATTTCATGTCTAGCCACCTTGGCTATGGTTTCTTGGCATTTAATGTCTATTTCTTGTATTTTTAGTTTGATAGCTTCATGTGGAAATTAGCTTCTTTACACCAACCTTGGTACTACAAGAAAATACAAGATTTCCATAGGCAATCTTCCATTTGTGGAATCACCAAAAGATACATAATAGCATGCATCATCAAACTATCCCCAATGGAGAGTAGGCTTTTGGCCAAAGTTGAAATATGGTGCATATAATGCAAAACAAAAGTGGTGCCTGAAGCAAACTGCAGTCTAACATCACCAATGCCAATAATATCCAATGCTAAGTCATTTTCTAGTCTCACAAAACTTATCAGGCTATGATAGGAATGAAACCAATCCTTATACGAGGTAACATGAAAAGAAGTCCCTAAATCAAGCAGGCAACATCGAGAAAAATTGGAGGGGGCATCAACTAACTGACTAGCATCAATAGAAAAAGCTGCAAAGATGTAATTATCATTAGACTTAAGCTCTAATGCATTTATCTTCTTAATTTTCATGCTATCCTTACTAGGAATAATGCTATAATGATTAAACTTATCTTGCACTTCACTCTTGCTTTCTTCTTGTGCTTATCATTGCATAACTTATAGTATTGTGGCCTAATATGACCTTGCCTCCTACAATAATGATATGTAAGAGAGGTCTTATGACCATGGGACTTACTACGAGATTGAGCGTAAGATTGAGACCTTTGTGAGTCTCTACTATAGTGGTCATAATCACTCTTACCATCGTGTTTGCCCCTAATAGTCAATGCATGAGAAGTATGAACTACATTCACATTCATTCCATTTATCTCCTCTAAGAGTAAGGCACCCTCAATATCCTGGAGTTTCAAACCATCCTAAGGTATATTTGCATAGATGGCAGTACAGAAAGTGTCCCATGACTTAGAAAGTGTCACAAGCCAAAACAAGGGAGAAACATTATCCTTAAGCTCAATGCTTTGCAAATTCAACTGACAAAAAATCGAGTGAAACTCATTCAAATGTGTGAGCACACTACTCACTTCCTTCGTGGGAAAAATCAAGGGTAGTCTCATGAATCACAAGAGCAGTCACATATAGGCGATAGAGGCCAATTTAGAGACTGGGGGAGCCACATGGGACATGGCAGTCAAAATGCAAGTTATGATAACAGAGAATGCTATAATTTTGGTAAAAAATGTCATATTTCATATGACTATTCAGAAAAGAAAAGAGGTGAAATGTAATGTGCCTGCCTATCGGCTGTCCAAGCACGTTTTAGTGGTCCACCGAGAAATGAATCTAAGCATCCTTGCCCTGCACTCTTAAGGAATGTTCCGGGGTTTGTCATGTAGGGTTTCCCGAGTCCGCCTCGCAATGGAACGTTCACGGCCAAACTTGCTAGGATCGACATGAAATTGGGTTCCTAGGGCCAAGGTCTCCTAACAGCATTCTAGCGTCAAGTTTTGGACATCCTACCACATTTATGTGTGACATTTAAAATCAACTTCATTAATTAATCCTTTTAGGGCACATGGTTTGTTCGCGTAATTTATAGCACATACATGAAAACAAAACAAGCAATCCTTTTGTCAAACAAGTTCCTTAACTTATCTTCAAGTTAATCTTTGTCTCGTGCACCCATACATGAGAATTATCTATCCCTTCTGTCCAACAAAAGTGCCTTGGTCCAAATCACATGGAACCAAAATTTTCATCCTTTATCTCTAGAATAGGATCTTCCAATGCCCTAGATGTTGGTTGGGCTCACATCAATCTACAATTCTGTTCCTGTCTAGGCAAGGGGTGTTCAGAGTTCCACTGACCCCAAGCGACCCAGGAGTGAGACACAATTTCCGTGGTTGGCCTTTTTACCACTCAACCTTCGGCCCGTGAATTGAGCAATTCCCTCATGGGGTAATCCGCAGTGCAATCTTGGAGATGATCCACCAGAGTAAAATATCATTCTTTAATTAATCTAATTAAGAATCAAGCACGATCAAGGCAATCAGCCTAATATCATCTTCCTGTGAAACATTCCTTTATTTCCCATGGCTACTTGTCACTATTGACCCTTGCCATGCTTTTACCATCAAACACAATCACTTGGAATATTTATCCAAATCACAAATGCAACAATCATTTGATTGAAAAAAAAATATTTAGGGTGTTGTTCAATCAACCAACAAAACTAATTGTATTTTTTCCAAACAATACAAGAATAGACGCGATAGCAATTCCATCGCATATTCGCTCTCCCCCTTGGGATCAAAGAGCGATTCTATGCAAAATTTACTTAATACTTGTATGCAAAATTCCTAATGTTATTCTTTTATGATTATGCTATTCATAACCCTTGACCAATTGCTACTATCAATGAATAAGCCATACACAACTAAGTGCAATTAACTTTCCTTAATACATGCACTTTTCAAATTCCATCTTTGAAATATGTGAGAAGAGGCCTATCCCTTCCCATGACCTATTCTCATACATCATAGTATGGAGCCTAATGTATCTCATGCGATAATCAAAGCAAGCACCTATCAATTTAGAAATACATTACTTATGATCGAAATTGCAGTTGGATTCATAGTGATGCCTTCACTCGAAGCTTCGTTGCTATTTGTAGGATTGCCATCGGCACGCAACATTCTTCGCTTGGAGGCCCTCGTCCGCAAGTAGACTCAAGAGATTAAGAAGGCGGAATAGATTCGAGATGGGAGAGTGTAAAAGAAGATGGCTAAGTTTAGGATTGAGATAGAGGGAATTGAGCTAACTCTCTCCCTTGTAGCCTCTCGGGGTAGCTATTCTCTCTCTCTCTCTCTTTCCCTCTCTCTCTCTCTCTCACATACACAATCTCTTGGAGGGGTATACTTCTCTCTACCTCTCTCTCACAGCCTCTCAGGGTCTCCTTATACTTCATTGTGCCTCCCCATGCCTCATATTTATAATGAATTAGAGAAGAGGGGATGAGGCTGAGAAAAAGAGTTCTTGGTGGAGGGACTCTTGGAAAACTCAGTGATCTGATGCTTAACTCATAAATCTAATGGTTCCATTGGCTCCAAAAGGGGGGTTACCTTGAGACACTTGCTTAGAAAGCTTTCAGATCACTCCGTCTTTCTCTCCATGTTCGAATTATTGTCCATTGCCTATAGATTGTGATAGTGGCATGCACGATTTTGCCAATCACTCTCTTTATTTTTTTTTCTTTTTATAAAATCTCCAAAACTAACTAAAATATCACTTGTCTTTTCTTTTAAATGGCATCTAATTTTATCCTTTTAGGATAATATCTAAAATATGTTAGTTTTGCCCAAAATCTAATATTTTTGGACCTTCCATACTATACATATTAACACTAGTGGTTAATATGACCCATAACTCTTGTTCATGTTGTAACTTCCGTGAAGAGTGGCTATGGTCCTTGTTATTCTGAGAAAATATCGGATTTACGACTCGATTTTTCTAAATAATTTTTTTAAATTAAAAATGTCTAGTTATTAATGTTAGTTAGTTTTTACCTTAATTAGTCTTTAGTTAGTAACCTTACTGACTTATTAATTAACTAATTAACTTTCAAACTAACCAATTAACTTTTAATTGCATCGAAATATTACATGAAAATAATAGAAATGGAAGAAAACATCATAATAATCATGTAGCTACCAATAATTGAGTTGATAATGAGAAGTTATTTGTTATGTAGCTTATAATGAATGCAATAACTATAGATACATTCATAGTAATGATTAATAATATATGGTATGTGGACTCAAGTGCCTTTAATTACATGACATCCCATGGAAAATGGGTTTTGTTGAAACATGTGACAATATAACGCATCTTATTGCTTATGTTGGGAGTGTTTGATTGTCTATGAAAGATGGAAAAGTTAAGTGTTTGGTTGATGTGCTGCATGTGCCTAACATCATAAAGAACTTGGTTTCTATTGGACAACCGGTAGAAGGAATTGCAAGTAAAGTTCAATAAAAATGGCTGCTTGTAGGATGTTTACCTTGGATGTAAATATACCCAAGCTAAAGGCTTCTATGTTTGCACAAGGTGCAAGAGTTGTGGCTACAATTGACATTTAGCATAAATGCATTGGCCATATAAATGTGCAATCACAAGGTGCAACAGTTGAAAAATATGCAATCACACAAGTCAGAACAAGGGAGAAAGATTATCCTTAAGCTCAATTCCTTGCAAAGTCAATTGATTGAAAATTGAGTGTAACTCATTCAAATGTGTGAGCACACTACTCCCTTCCTTCATGGGACAAATCAAGGGTAGTCTCATGAATCACAAGAGCAGTCACATATAGGTGGTAGAGGCCAATCTTGAGATGGGGGGAGCCATAGGGGACATGGCAGTCAAAACGCAAGCTATGATGATAACAGAGAATGCTATAATTTTGGTAAAAAATGTCATGTTTCATATGACTATTCAGAAAATAAAAGAGGTAAAGATAATAGAAATGGAAGAAGACAACATAATAATCATGTAGCTACTACTAATTAGGTTGATAATGAGAAGTTCTTTGTTATGTAGCACATAATGAATATTGTAAATATAGATACATTAATGATATATGGTATGTGGAATTAGGTGCCTTTAATTACATGGCATCCCATGGGAGAGGGATTGAGGTTGCTCGAGCTTGCACCACAAATCTTGGAGCTACTGGTATGCACAAGGGAGGAGGGTACTCAATTGGGCATTGAGGTAAGCTCACTACACTCGTAGAAGGGGATAGCACCTCAGCTATGTGAGAGGTAGCCATTAGTACTTGTCTTGAAACACTTGAAAGAATAAGCGGTCTATGGGTCTTGGCGGTCGAGCATGAGCTCCCATCATTTTGATTCCATTGCTGGGACAAACAAATTCGAGCCTTGAGCACTTGCGCACTTGGAATCGAGCATTGAAGTAGGGTTTCACCCCCAAAATGGTGCTTGATATAGGTAGGAAATTTAGGCACTTTGATCTTCAAAACAAGTAAGTGTTTGGAGTTTTTGATGAGTAGACAAGTAGATTACTTCAGCTCAAGGATTACTTTGTGATTTTTGGTTGCATTAAGGTAGATTAGGACCAAGAACTTGGAGGGGAACAGTAGGGTTTTGCTGCTATGAAATAGATAGAACATGGAGAAAAAAAGGAAAAAAATGAGTTTTGGAGTTTAATGCTTGCAATACATGGAGTTGGAAGATTAAAGATGGCTGGATAGGACCTTAAAAGCCCAAAACCAATAGGGGAGACCTCATTTTTGCACTTCAACGAGAGAGAGAGAGAGAGAGAGAGAGAGAGAGAGAGAGAGAGAGAGAGAGAGAGAGAGAGAGAGAGAGAGAGAGAGAGAGAGAGAGAGAGAGAGAGAGAGAGAGAGAGAGAGAGAGAGAGAGAGAGAGAGAGAGAGAGAGAGAGAGAGAGAGAGAGAGAGAGAGAGAGAGAGAGAGAGCTACAAGTACAAAACGAATCGAGCGTGTTGATTTTGAGTCCCTATCTTCCATTCCAGGTACCTCCAGGCCTTCCTTGTGCTCTATTTGCTTGTTTTGGAAGGTTACAAGTTATGCCATAAACCTTGGGGACCCCTAGCATCGATCATGCTAGCATCTGGGTTTGCACTCACCAAGATTGGACTATCCCATTGGTGTTTGACTCCTGGAGAAGTCAGACCACTCACATAGTTTGACTAGTAGAATCTGACCATTTGATTGGTTAGTTAGACTAGACCCAGAGTCGACAAGGACTAGGACCTAGAGTCGATGGTTGTCTATTTGGACAACTTTCTATCCAATTGAACATCCCATTCGCATGACTTTTTGTCCAGTTGCAAAGCCCCCAATCGGACCAAACTTAGAAATTGGGCACCTTGATCCGATCAGACTGCCATCCCGATCGGACCCAATCAGACTCGGTTGGACCACCCATAATCCAGACCGCTCAATTTTGGAAATCGGACCAACAAGGAAAAACATAAAAACATTGACAAATCACCTAGCCTCTGACTAGAACTAGCTTAACTAGACCCGGAACCCCCTAGATAAACGACCCAGCTTACAGAAGCTGAGAACATGGGAAATTGTGACCTACGGCCTAGAGGTAACCTCTAGTAGTCTAGTCAAGAGTCCAACCCCACTTAGAGCTTAATCCAACTCATAGATTCCAATTCCACCTTGACCAAGCAGAGAAGAGCGGTAAAGACCCTAGACAATTCTTAGGAATAGCTAGAGAACAAACTTAGAGCCACATTAGGTTGCGAATGAAAGGGGAAATTGTAAAATATTACACGGCGCAGCGAACAGAATCTGAGAAAGAGATAGAGAGTACACAACAGATAAGAGGAGAATCAGTAAATTCTTTAACTCCAAACAACTGATACAAAGATGGCTCTGTCCACCCGTGCGCTTCCACTGTGTGAAGCTTAGATGGCGATCTAGACAGAAGATAGGTGAAGAGCTTAAGGCTAGCTGGAACAACAACTCTGACTGGGTGAAAGATGAGTGAGAGATGGCTGCGAAGGGGTTTAGCTTTTATAGCGGGCGAAGGTCGTTAGGTCGGCCTGCTGACCGACCTACCATATGAGCCTCCACTAGTCGGCCAGGGAATATTCCAGGGAATATTCCCTTTACCATCGGGCCGGGGCCGCTGCCCCCGGACCCCCGCCAGGGGGGCCGCTGGCCCCCCTGGGACCCTCCTAGCCAGGGGCCGCTTCCACGGCCCCCGGACCCCACAATAGGGGCCCCTTTTAACTCCCTTACCATGCAACTCAATGCAATGTGCCTCAAGTTGCTACCAACTTAACCACTCCGTCTAACCCAAAGATTAGACCCACAACAGTCACCTTTTTTGCCATCCGGTTACATAGACCTCATCTGATATACAAGTCAGGACTCAACCAATGTCCGGGCTCACATTTGGCTTCTCCTCATAATGGGGGCCTTACAACTTTGAGCACCATGGATCATTGGTAGCACCTAATGAGGGTGGGGCATTGATCATATCTAAACCCCCCCCCTCAATGTCCACCCATAGGTGAACTATCTCCTCGGCCCAATGCCGAGTCTCTGAAGATGAACTTGAAGCAGATCCTTCGTAAGTGCTTTGGTGAAGATATCTGCTCCATTCTCCTTTGTTGGACAGTAGACCAATTCCACTATCCCATCCTCCATCAAATCACGCACATAGTGATACTAGATCTCTATATGTTTGGTGCGTGCATGAAACACTGGATTTTTGGCAATGGCGATGCAACTCTGATTGTCACATCTCAGCACAGTTGGTTCTTCATCCTGCACTCCCATATGCCATAGAATCCTTCTCAACCATACGGCCTCACATGCAGCAAAACAAGCTGCCTTGTACTCTGCTTCGGTAGAAGACAATGCCACTGTTGGTTGCTTCTTACTAATCCAAGAGAAAATTCCTGAACCCAAAGAGAAACAACAACCAGAAACTAACTTCCTGGAATCAATGTCTCCTGCCCAATTTGAGTCAGAGTTCCCCACAAGAGAAGTTCTGAAACTGTATGTGATACCATAATCAAGAGTTTTCTTCAAGTATCTGAGCACCCGCATCCCAGCCTTCCAATGACTCTCATGAGGCTTGTTTGAGAACTTGCTCAAAACACCAACAGCAAAACTGATATCTGGTCTGGTGTTACACAAGTAGATCAGACTGCCGACCAACCTCCTATACCTCCCAATGTCTGCTAATGCTGATGTATCCTCGATGGATAACTTTGCATTCACCTCCATAGGTGTAGCTATCTCCTTGCACTCGGTCATGCCAAATGCCTTCAAGATCTCCCATGCATACTTCTTCTGAGAGATGAAGATCTTTCCTGGCTCTTGCCAGACTTCAATCCCCAAACAATAGTGCAGCAAGCCTAAGTCTATCATTTCAAACTCAGAGCTCAAAGCCTTTCGAGTTTGGCTGATCATATCTTCATAGTCACCTGTAATAAGAAGGTCATCCACATATAGGACAATCACTACAGACTTTTTACCATCCCTGTAAACATACAAGTTAGCATCTGAGGCACATTTTTTGAAGTTTAGGTTTAAAAAGAACCTATCTATCCGCTGGTACCATGCTCTGGGGGCTTGCTTCAGCCCATACAATGCCTTCTTCAGTTTACACACTTTGTTCTCAGAATGGGGGGCCTCAAACCCTGGTGGCTGAGCCACGTACACCTCCTCCTTGAGGTCACCATTTAAGAACGCTGACTTAACATCCATTTGGTACACTGGCCACTTCTTATGGGCAGCCACTGCAAGTACCGTGCGAATAGTGGTCATTCTGGCAGTTGGGGCAAATGACTCTTGAAAATCAAACCCTTCAACTTGTGAAAATCCTTGGGCAACCAGTCTAGCTTTGTACTTTTCTAAGGTACCATCAGCCTTGTACTTTACCTTCCAGATCCACTTGGTGCCAATAACCTTCCGCTTTGCTGGTCGATCCACTAGCTCCCAAGTGTCATTCTTCATTATGCTGTCATACTCCGCCTACATAGCAGCCTTCCATGATGGATCTGCAAGTGCTTCTTCTAAGTCAGTTGGCTCCTTTACTTCTCTCATAATCTCAACCATTAAGGCCATATTGACTATGTGAGCAGAAGCCCTCCTTTGCTCCTCTATTCTCTGAGACCTCCTTGGTCCGTCTGCCTTCTCCTCAACAGATGCAGGCATAGGATTATTGTGGTCATAGAGCTGCTTCACCTAGCGCGGCAATGGCTTTTCTGGTGGGGTGATGTCAGGTTGGTGAACTTTTTCCTCATCATCTGAAGATGATGCTTCCTCCTCCTTAAGGATAGGGATAGCTCTTGGGACAGGTTCATAGTGGACTACTTCTTCGCTTGATGATAAAGTGGAAGAACTTGCCTTCTCCTCCTCCACTGTATGCGGCTCCTCCTTGAACACCACATCACGGCTCGCGATGATCTTCTTTGCCTCTTGGTCATATAATTTGTAAGCCTTCTGCTCATCACTATAACCCAAGAAGATACATTTTCTGCTTTTTGGTTGTAACTTGTTTCTCTTCTCATCTGGAACATGTGCATAACATTCACATCCAAAAATTCTGAAATGTGAGACAGATGGTTTCTTACCAGTGTAAGCCTCATGAGGTGTTTTTCCCTTGAGAGCCTTTGTATAGCTCCGATTTAGAATGTAGACTGCAGTATTAACAGCTTCAGCCCAAAAATGGTTAGGCAATCCCTTGCCCTTTAGCATGCATCTTGCCATCTCCACAATGGTGCGATTCCTGCGTTCCACAACACCGTTCTGTTGAGGTGTGTGAGGCATCGTCAATTGACGCTTGATCCCTTTGCTCTTTCAAAAGCCTTCAAACTCCTTTGAGTTGAACTCACCACCACCATCTGTTCTAAATTTCTTCACACTTTTCCCTGTTTTATTCTCAACAAGTATTAGCCATTCTTTAAACTTACCAAAAGCTTGAGCCTTATCACGAAGGAAGTACACCCACATCTTCCTACTGTAGTCGTCGACAATCAACATAAAATAAGAAGATCCCCCCAAGGCCTGTGTAGGCATCTTACCACACAAGTCAGCATGCACCAACTCTAGAGGACCCTGTGCTCTATTCTTGCTTTCTTGTGGAAATGCCTTTCTCTGTTGCTTGCCCATCATACAAGCTTCACATGGTTCCTTCAATTCAGTTATTGTAGGTAGGTGAGCAACCATACCTTGCTTTTGCATCTCCTTCAATACTGCAAATCCGATGTGTCCAAACCTTTCATGCCAAAGCTTACTTGTGCCCACTCCAGCGGTGGCTGTAAGAGCACTTAGCTCATACAGGTTGTTCCTTCTTTCTCCTTTGCCAACAATTGTGCTAGCACTATCAATAATTTCTGCACCTGTCTTCTTGAACCTCACTTCATGACCAAGATCAGTTATGGCAGCAACTGATAAGAGATTTCTCCTGATTTCAGGAACATACAACACATTTGAAAGCTTTTTGACTTTACCATTTGCAGCAACAAAAGAAATAGTACCTGTGCCTGCAGCAGGGCATTTAGCATCATTTCCAACCGTCACAGTGATGGATTCTTGTAGAGGCTGCATAGAACTGTATAGACCTTTCTTGTTGGTCATGTGACGGGAGGCCCCACTATCCAACACCCAAGAGTCAGTGGTAGATTCTTCTTGCGCCGAGGAGCACACTTCCTCAATGGTCGCCATGAATAATTCCAACTCTGCTTCAGCCGTATTGGCTGTCTCTTTCCCTTTACTTTTAAGGGTACCATTCTTTTCATCTGCCTTCTTGACACGACAATCTACAATTGCATGTCCTTTCTTCTTGCAGTAGAAACACTCTCCTTGAAACTTCTTCTTGCCGCCCTTCTTCTTTTTGTCACCATCATTTTTGGTGGAGGAGACCCCTTTGCCTTTTGCATTGGCAGAGAATGCAGCATCTCCATTGTGGCTTCCTTCTCAGGCTTTCAGCCTCAACTCCTCCTCCATTAATAATGCACAAAACTCCTCAAAAGTCAAAGCTTGAGGTCTCACCTGAGTATTAAGGGCGGTTACTAGTCCATCAAACTTTTGTGGACAAATCCGAAGACACCTCCGAGCTAGCTCTTTGCTAGTCTTTTGTATCCCAGCGCCAGCCATCTGGTCGCGCAGATTCTTAATCCAAGTGATGAATGCTTCAACCGTCTCTCCTTCAGCAAACTTCTCCGCTGCTAGTTGATTCTCCAAGTTTTGAATCCTTGTTTGGTTTCGTGTTTCATACTGACTCCTCAGTACATTCCAAGCCTCTGACACTTTGGTTGTATGCTGAATCAGAGTCAAAACACTATCAGAACAGCTTGTAACTAAGGCACACAATGCATCTACATTCCTTCGTTTCCAAGCTCGTAGAAGATCTGCATTCGGAGGAATCATCACACTAGGATTTGATGGGTCGGGGGTAGGCTATGGTTCTGCGTCAGTCCCCAGCACAGTCTCCAGAAGTTCATAAGAATCAAGGATAGTTGTAATTTTGAACTTCCACAAGGTGTAGTTTGTACCATCTAACTTGCCTTCGCTGAAGGTTGGTGGACGAATCCTCAGTGTTTGAATAGCCGGTACAACAGCACCACCTCCTGCACCGCTTCCTGATGCGCCAGAACTGCTTCCTGGAGTCGACATCATTTCTCTTTGCTGTTGAAGCCTTTGCCTCTTGCACACTCTCCGATCTCTAGAGCCCCCTGGGCTCTGATACCATGTAAAATATTACACGGAGCAGCGAACAGAATCTGAGAAAGAGATAGAGAGTACACAACAGATAAGAGGAGAATCAGTAAATTCTTTAACTCCAAACAACTGATACAAAGATGGCTCTGTCCACCCGTGCGCTTCCACTGTGTGAAGCTTAGATGGCGATCTAGACAGAAGATAGGTGAAGAGCTTAAGGCTAGCTGGAACAACAACTCTGACTGGGTGAAAGATGAGTGAGAGATGGCTGCGAAGGGGTTTAGCTTTTATAGCGGGCGAAGGTCGTTAGGTCGGCCTGCTGACCGACCTACCATATGAGCCTCCACTAGTCGGCCAGGGAATATTCCAGGGAATATTTCCTTTACCATCGGGCCGGGGGCGCTGCCCCCGGACCCCCACCAGGGGGGCCGCTGGCCCCCCTGGGACCCCCCCATCCAGGGGCCACTTCCGCGGCCCCCGGACCCCACAATAGGGGCCCCTTTTAACTCCCTTACCACGCAACTCAATGCAATGTGCCTCGAGTTGCTACCAGCTTAACCACTCCGTCTAACCCAAAGATTAGACCCACAACAATCACCTTTTTTGCCATCCGGTCACATAGACCTCATCTGATATACAAGTCAGGACTCAACCAATGTCCGGGCTCACATTTGGCTTCTCCTCATAATGGGGGCCTTACAACTTTGAGCACCATGGATCATTGGTAGCACCTAATGAGGGTGGGGCATTGATCATATCTAACAGAAATAGCATGAGCTGCATTTTCCATTCTGCATTCACGCCCCGCATTGTTTTTCGACACTTTAAGTGCACCCAAATAAGAGCTTAAAGCCTGATTTTACACAGTGCATGGGAAAGAGCATGTACGCGCACGCACGCACGTGCACGCACACACACACACACACACACACACACACACACACACACACACACACACACACACACACACACACACACACACACAGTGAGGATACATTGAGGATTGTTTGTAAATAACAAGGAACTCACTTAGACTTAAGAAATTGAACTAGCCCACTAGTAGGGGGAAGACCTTGAGACTTAGATGGGCAATCGAGAAACCCAAGTTGTAGGACCAATAGGAAGACATGACACAGGAGTCAAACACATCAAGGGCTGACATCATTGGGGAAGTGAATCTACCTGACTTGATCAACCTCATCGACACCTTGGTGGAGTAAGAGATCGTCACAAACATGGCAAAGACCGTCACAAATCGTAGATGCAACAAGGAGCTTGATTTGGGGGATTTCTTGGATGAAATCCAATAGATGGTGAGCAAGTATGACTTGCAAACCTGGATGGACCACCACGGTAGGCCATCCAAGGACATCATGTAGCGGATCTCAAAATAGGAGAGAAAACTAGTGCGGAAAGCTTTGCAAGGCATAGTGGCATACAATCAAGAACAACAAGCTAGAAGCCTATGATAGAATGAAGAATTACGAAAGATCTAGAGTGCTAGCCTTAGCAAACAGAAATCAAATAGGACCTGGCGTAGAGAGAGAGAGAGCACTAGAAGGAGACCTTATGCTGAGCGAGCTTCTCATGAAGTGACTATTAGATAACACATCTATAGAACAGAGCTCAGCAGCACTTGTTGCGACCTCATTGCTCACAAGGCTAGGAGTCAACCAAGGCTCCAAGAGCCAATAAAAAATCCTAGCAGTTGCAAAGAAACTAGACAAATACTAGTTGAACAACAATCCATACAACTTCATAGAGCAATTCGAGTAGGTCTGCAAGGCCAACGGCCTCACTGATCTTGCTCAGTGCTCACAAGCTTTCTTTCTATGCCTAGGCGATAAGGGTAGGACCTGGTACATGATCTTAGATGCTGAAGAGTACAATAATTTCAATAACCTCAAGAATCTCTTTATTAAGAGATTATCAGAGCTTGGGTACTCGGATAATCTGATAGTGCAATTGAATGAATGTAGAGCATAAAGACAAGGATGACATACGAGACTACGTTACCCATATGCAGAGTCTCTTTAAGAGAATCCTCACAATTGAACGACCCACGGAAAGAGTGGTGTCCATGGTCTTTATCAACGGAATACATAGTGAAGAGCTCAATAAGGCCTTGGCAAGCAACTCGAGCTTGTAGCGAGATGCTCTGACTAGCATCTTTGAAGAGGCCATTCAAGTGGATGACCAGCTCAAGGAGAGGAGCTCCAGGAGCTCAAACCAAGATGAGCCTAGCTCTAGAACCTTAGAAAGGGCAACCACATCCAACGAATGGTCAGTCCCAAGTAGCCAGGATAAGGGAAAGAGATGATGAGGAGCTAGCGAGACTATAAGAGATGATGAGGAGACCTACATGCCCACATGTCCAATGTGTGTATTGTGGTGGAAACCACTTGCCAACTAAGTGTCAGGACCATAATCCCCAACCATGTGCCAATTGTTGTAGGTTTGGCTACGATGCCATGCATTGTAGACTGTCGAGGAGACTCCCATACTCACAACCTTACAACCAACCTTACCTAGGGAATAGGCCACCAAATTTCTTTGGGAAGGGAGCCCCATTGGCTCTCTTGGCACCACCTAATGATGCTAAACCAATCATTCCTAGGATGGAGATAAATCCCAAAGGCATACCCTGGCCACTTGGACCTTTCATAACTCATCCACCAACGAGCGACACTCCAGTCCACTATGAGAAGGAGTCGAATGATGATGAGCCATATGTGAATCCTTATATCTCGTATGACAAAGAGGGCAATCTGATCCTCATGGATTATCGACTAGTATTGGTGATGGCACTAGGTAGAGGTAGAGGTACAGGCTTAGGAGGGCAGAACCCAAGAGCTGTGGACTTAAGGTCACCCAAGACACATCTCCTCACCCTTTCCTGAAAGGGAATAAGCCAATTGAGACAATGATGATCTTAGATGCATTGAGTGTGGAATCACACATCTCTTTGTTGCCGATGGTCCTAAATAGAAGCCATTCATTAGCTCGACAATCGTGCCATTAGTCCCATTGGGATTGTTTGGTGTCAAAACACTCAACGATGAGGCCATGTCTATCCCATTGCATGTCATGACCCAAGAGCAGAGACAAAGCAGGCCAGCATATCATTGCTAGGGCCTAGCAACTTAGACGCAACCTCAATAAAAAAGAAGAGCTGTATATGCGAAGAAAGCAGAAAATGGATGCATATATCACGCTCAAAACCGAGAGTGCCACAACATTTCCTGCTAGAAGGAAGGTCACAGATGCAAAGGCACATACATTTGCTCCAAAGACTACTGAGAAGGGGAGTGTTAAGGTAGGGGAGTACCGCAACATGAAGTGCCACTAGAAGTCATAGAAAAAGGGAAGGAGTGGGTGAAAGAAACCCGGGAGCACTTTAAGGATATTGAGCCCATCTTGGAGGACAAGATTGATGATCTCTCAAGCATAAGCACACCAATTTTCCCCCCATGACCAAAATCAAGAAATGCAGCTGCACTACAAGCAGTGTTGCTTAGACAGAGTTTAAACGCTATGGGCCAACAAACTAGTCAAGGACATTGGCCAAGAAACACAAAATTAGGAGAGAAGCAAGAAGTCAGCAATCTCCTCACAATACTAGTAACCACTTCGGTGACTCTAAACTTAGGAGACCTACTTAGGCAGCATTCGATGCTATGGCAAGAACTGAAGTAGTGGGTGGAAGGATTGATAAAGCAAGCTGCTACTAACTTGCATGAGCATGATGTGTGACGCAGATACCAAGTTTGTCATTGCAGTCAGTGCCCAAGTCCTTAAACATGTTAACGCTTTCTAGGAAGGCATCAAAATGCATGCAGTCTTACTTGTCCTAGCTCTAGGCAATACCATGAAAAAGGGGATCGTAGACAAGAGGGTAGGAGTTAGTGTACTTAGCCATGTAGTGCTCTAGGCTTGGGATAACCCACATGTCGAGAATACTAGATTCAATGTCACACTGGCTAACGAAATGAAAGTAAAGCCATTTGGAGTACTAAATAATTAGCCATTGAAGATCGTGGGAGTCTAGTTCTCCATACACTTCATAGTCATGAAAGGAGTGGACTATGATATCTTGTTAGGCCGACCCTGGATGTGCAATACATGAGTCATAGAAGACTAGGGCAATGGTCTGATCTTCCTAGGCAACCTAACGAAAGTGGTAAGAGTAGATATGGATACTTGGAAAACTATGCCAGGTCGACTTAGATGCCATCTCAACCATGCTGAAGGGTGATGCACAAGTTAGAAATTCATACGAGTTGCTCACCAAGTATATCCCTTGTCCTAAGGATGAGCAAAATTGGATGCATATGTAGCCAAAATCGATGTGCCATTCTTGGATAATGAATAGTGCAAGCAAGCTGCCAAGGCAATTGGTAAGCCTAGTGATACGCCCTCAGTACTAAGACACAAGGAAAAATGACACTAGGATCGCAACTAAGTTCCTATGGGAGCAAGTGATCTCACAATTTGATTGCCCCATTGAACTGGTTAGTGATCAAGGCACGCACTTTATCAATGAAGTTATCACTCACCTCCTATCTACCAACTTGATCATCCATAAAAAAACCTCACCATACTACCCTCAAGAAAATGGCCAAGCTGAGTCCACAAACAAGCTAGTAAACATCCTAACCAAAGTAGTCTCTGCTTCGCATTGACTGGGATAACAAACTAATGGTAGCCTTACAGGCCTACTGAACATCCTATAAAATGGTTGTAGAGGACAGATTCCTTTCAAGTTGACCTATGGAGCTAGGATGCTTATCAAAGACTCAACTTCTAGCCACCCATGCGGGCATTGGTATGCATGAAGACATGATGCAAGAGTTGGTTTGATAAGCATGTCAACCAATAAGATTTCAAACAGGGTGACTTATTGTTGTTGTACTCAGTCAAAGGCCATAAGTAGAAAATGAAGTTTCGGGGCTAGGACCTTCCAAAGTTCACACAATCAGCCAAATTAGTAATGTAGAACTCAAAGCCCTAAAGGGTGAGGGCATATGCTTTTTCAATGGTAGACGCATAAAGAAGTACTACCTGCCCGCATACCCACTACATGAGCCTCCAATGCTAGAGTCCCCTATCAATGTATGAGTGGCCACTATCACGAAAATTGAAGATGAAGATGAGGAAACCGTGGCTCCAGCAGCTCACCTGCGAATGACTACCAGTGCCAAGCAAACACATAAATTTTATGCATTGATCGATGAGGGTGTTGATTTTAATATCTTGACTCACAATCATTGGATTCAAATTAGCAAACCACAATTGCAGCCCACTAATGCCAAACTCAGCCCATTTGGATCATATGCACTTTTGGAAAAGTGCAAGGTTGTAGTCTCTATCGAGTTTGAAAGCATACCAATGATATTTTATGTGCTGCTAAATGCAAAGGATACAAGTAAAAAATTGCTATTAGGATATGTACTTTAAAAAGCAGACACTTTGTAATGTCGACTACCAGTCACAGCACATTCAACTAACCATTGGAAACATATGTATAGTTACAACTTTCAGCAAGGGCAGCATGGCTCCATCCAAGCTTGCAAAACCACTGGTGGAGCAATGCACCACCAAGCCTAAGGAGGGGAGTCGTAACTCATCACAACCCACCAAACCTCAAAGCCAGCAAACCATTGAAATCAAAGCTAAGGCCCATGCACCACAGTTCAAATGGATGCCTAAACATTCAGGGCCACCACCTAAAAGCGCACACTCATGACCTTGCAAGGCTAGGAACTCGTATTCAAAACCTAGGAGGCAGAGAAGGAACTATAGCCATTGACAAACGGTCAAGTAGTGATGGGTCCCCAAGACCTTATTGCAAGCATGGCCAAGGGCACTACTCAGAAACCGCCCTCAAACTTGACCACACCAAACCATGTGACAAAAAATGCCCCAATGCCATAAATGACTTAGGCTGCTGTGAAGCCCATAAAACCTCAATCGCATTGAGGGCTGAAATGATGAACGGGTTGCCTCTTACCCATCCAACCTCCAATCCTCACTAAGAGAACTAAAGAGGGGAACCACCTAGCCAAAGGGAGGATGGGCTAGGACATCCCTTTTCTCAAAGAGAATCAAGAGAACCAAGACACAAATTTACAAGAGAGAATATATGTAGTAGACACCATATTAGAATATGAGAGAGAGAGATGAGAGGAGAGGGAGACAAGAGGAGAAGAGGTAGAGGAAGCTTGCCATTATGCTACATGGAATGAGAAGATGAGAAGAGAGGGAGATAATAGGAGAAGAGATAGAGAAAGCTTGCCATTATGCTACATAATAAAATAACTCACTCATAGCTCACCTCAAAGAGATGGACTAGCATGAGGGTATTCTAGAGTGCTCTCATGGGCTTGTCATTCTCCCTCTTCCCCATCTTCATTCTCCATGGGCTCTTTATATAGCCTCCATGAGGGATTAGATTAAGCTAATCTTCTTGATTAACATAATCCTAGATGATGTATGGCATCTTTGAAAATATGAAGAATAGTGAATGGGACAAGTCTCCACCTTGGTCATCATGCAAGAAGCCAAGGGTGGTGGTAGACAAAATAGAGAAATGGAGCTAGATTACAAGAGGTGGGTGCCCAAAGCACATTATTATAATATATTTACAAGAAGGATAGAATGGAAAGTTGGTGTGGTGAAAGAGAGAAGCAAATTGCATGTAGCCAGCAGTCTGCGCCTTCATAACTTCAAATCCGTGAAGAATTTGAAAAATGTTTCTTCTGCAACTTTGTAGACCAGGTCGAAACCGATCGAGCAAAGCAAGAGTTTTCTTGAAATTCTCTTTTCCTTCGGAGTTATTGAGATTATAAAAAATGGCTTTCAAAAGCTCCTTTGACTTTAGTCTCCCATATATATATAAATACCTAAGCATGTGACAGAAGGGGTCCATATATAATCCATTTTCATCTTCACTAAGATAATCATCCCTTTTACCCTTTACATTGACATGCCTCCTAAGAACTTGTTCTCCCCATTTGCTAGAGT
The DNA here is from genome assembly GCF_053477565.2 of Lygodium microphyllum. NCBI lineage: Eukaryota > Viridiplantae > Streptophyta > Polypodiopsida > Schizaeales > Lygodiaceae > Lygodium > Lygodium microphyllum. Next base: position 24,111,731 of record NC_141138.1, on the reverse strand, counting down.
TATCATAATCGAGAAGCAATGTAGCATACCTAGTGCTTGAAGAGTAAACCCAAAGTGATATGGTAAGCTCTTGATAGGGGTTTTGGCCAAATTTTGTGGTAGTAATCCAGGTTGTAAAAAACCCGGATCATTATCCCTCCCCTTAGGCTAGAGGCATTCATGCCTCTAGCTTGCTAGTGATGGTCCAATAGAGTAAGGAGGACTGCACCCCCTCATTGGTGGCTCTTCATTGAATGACTGCTCCAAAGTGTTCATATTTCTTTGAAAATAGGACTTCAGTCGCCATCCATTTACCCTTGACTTGTGAACCTTCCCATCCATGTCACCTAGCTTATAGCTACCATTTGGATATCTCCTTATGACCATGAATGGCCCTTCCCACTTGAACACAAGTTTAGTATTCTTTCTGTTATCAAAGCGGTTATCATAGCGTAGCACAAGTGATCCTTCCCTTATGTGTTTGCTAGCTAGCTTCTTATTAAATGTCTTCCTCCTCTCTTCAGCCTGCATGGAATAGTGTTGGACTGCTGCTTCTCTGTCTAACTCCAACCTCTCTAGATCCAAGATCATTTCCTCTAACTTCTTATCTTGATTCTTCTCTTAACTAGCTACTAAAATGCGCAAACTAGCCAGTTCCACCTCTATAGGAAGCAAAGCCTCTTGGCCATAGACGAGGTGAAATGGAGTATAGCCAAGTGAGGTCTTGAATGAAGTCCTGTAGGCCCAAAGAGCTGCACTCAATTTTTTATCCCAGTGCTTGGGATGCATGTGTACTTGCTTGGTAATTATCTTACAAATCAGCCCATTCACTTTTTCGACCAAACCATTACATTGTGGGTAGTAGAGAGTAGAATGCCTGTGCTTGATTTTTAGCCTTTCCATTAGCTCCCCTATTAGGTTGGCCCTAAAACTAGGACCCCAGTCAGAGATAATTTCCAAAGGTGTGCCAAATCTGCAACAAATATTTTCAAACACAAATTTTTCCACTTCTTGGGCTGTGATCCTACTAGTTGCTGAAGCCTCTGCCCACCTCATCATGTAGTCCACACCCATTATGATGTATTCCTTGCTAGACTGATTTTGTGGGAGTGGCCCTATTGCATCAATCCCCCATTTCTCAAATGGGCCATATGTAGTTATGGGATTTTGTTCCTCATGCACTAGCTTCCTTGGTCTGGCCTTTTGGCAATCGTCACAAGTGCGGCACCAATGTTGCACATCTCGATGTAGACTAGGCCACACAAAACCGGCATGGAGAATCTTCTTGCTGGTTATTTCTTGAGCAAAATGTCTACCACAAACCCCTTCATGGCAGCTCTTAATCACATCCATAATCTCCTTTGCTATTGGCACCCTTCTAAGAACTGCATCCTTTCCTTTGCAATACAACACATAATTTATCAAGCGGTATTTAGTGGCCTTTGTAGCCAGCCACCTTTTCTCACTCTTACTCATATGTGTAGGTGCCTCACCATGCTCAAGAAAATAAAGCACATCCTGTAGTTGAAACTTACACTGAAACAAGGGAAGCTTTACTGTAATGATGCCCACCATTACCTCTTTCAATTTTTCAGCTACTAGAGCATCTGCGTCGCCATTTGTGCACCTTGGCACAAAATAAATTTGGGCTTTTTGTAGCTTTCTCATGAGAGTTTTAGCTTCTCTCATTTTCACTGCTAAGTTATCATTTTTACAAGCCCAGATTCCTTTCATTTGCTTAACAATTAGCATAGAATCTCCAAAAACATTAAGTCAAGTGACACCATGTGAAAGACACCACCTCAAACCTAAAAGCACAGCTTGATATTCTGCCTTATTATTAGAATGGACATCCTCCAAGCTGATACCTTCTCCATAAAGTTTGTCACCTTCGGGACTGAACACCACTATTCCTGTTACCGCTCTATCTTTAATATGCTTATAGGCCCCATCAAAGTAGAGGGCATGGGCATTCTCCACCCGTGGCGGCTCCTCAAGAGGAGGTGTCTCCTATTTTACCTTTCCCTTCTCCTTTTCCTTCTTTTGATGGCATCTATGGGTCAACAAATCAGCTAGGCAAGCTCAAGTAGAATCCTCCACCTTGAAGGTGTAGTCAAACTCTTGGAGTTGTATCACCCACTTAGTGATTCTGACTGAAACATCCATGTGCTGTAAGGCATAGGAAAAATGCTCTTCTATCGTGATCACTGTGAATGGCCTAGGGAGAAGATAAGGAAGAAACTTTCTTACAGCAAACATTAGAGACAAAACCATCACCTCGACCATCTTGTACCCTCGTTCTGATGATGTCATTACTCTACTAGAAAAGTAAACCGGTCTCATTAGGCCAGTTTTAGCATCCTTTTGTATTAGTGTTGCCCCTAGAGCATCTTCCCCAAAACTCGGATTGACAAAAAACTCTTGATCCCAACAAGGCTGTAAAATTATAGGAAGGGTGCTAAGAGCCTTCTTCACCTCGTGAAAGCACCTTTCGCTTTCGTCACTCCACAGGAGCTCCTCAGAGTGGGTTAACTGCTGCAGTGGAAATATTAATTGGGAGAGGAGATGAATGAACCGCCCCATATATTGCACCTTCTGAATGAAAGAGGTTAGTTGCTTCACAAAAGATGGTGATGGCACCACCAATAGGGCCTTAACTTTGTTTGGATCTGCTTCAATGCCCCTCTCACTTACGGCATGCCCTAACAAAGTTACACTGCTTTCGCCAATGCGACACTTCTCATGGTTTAATTGCCCCCCCATTTGTGCGAGGCGGTTGAAAGCTTCATCCACCTTCCCTAGATGTAGAGCCTTAGAACTATAAATACAAAAATCATCAATAAAGACCCTGATGGATTTCCCAAAATATGGTTGGAAGACATAATTCATGAATCGCTGGAAGGTAGCTGGGGTATTTGTTAATCCAAATGGCATTACTTTGTAAGCAAAACACCCCCAAGGCATAATGAAGGTGGTCTTCTGTTGATCCTCCTCAGCTATTCGGATCTAGAAATAACCTAAGTACCCATCACAAACAGTGTATCTCTCATGCCCGGCCACGTCATTGAGTATTTCATCCTGAAAGGGAAGAGGAAAGTGATCTCTCTTTGTTGCAGCATTTAGCAGCTTGCAATCCACACAAATCCTCCATTTTCCATTCTTCTTGGGTATCACCACCATAGGTGAAACCCACTCTGAGTCCCCTATTGGATAGATGAAGCCTACCTTCAAAAGTCGTTGCACCTTAGTGAGTAGAGCATTTTGTTAAACTACTCCCAACTATCGTAGTCGCTGCACCACTGGCCTTGCTCCCTCTTTTAGATTAATGTGATGTTGTACTACTGTCACACCTGTGATGTGTTCATAATTAGAAATAAAAAGTGCAGAGTATTTTATCATCACTTCCATGTAGGCTGCCTTCTCCTCAACTGATAGATCTTTAGCCAATATTTTTTCTAACCCCTCCTTCTCGACCTTTGGAAGCTGCTGTGGAATTTCACTACTAGAAGGCCCTTTTAATGTAATCCCCAACACTTCTAGAGAGCTTTCTTCCTCCTCATTAGAACACTCTCCCTCTGTCATAGATGACCAACCCTCACTGGAACTCCATTCATCAGCGGTGGTCTCTAACACAAGATCCTCCTGTCGGCCCTCCTTCATGTTGTAGATAGTGCTCTTCCATTTTTTCTGCAGCCCCTTTTGTGGCCTTATCTCTAAAGCCCCTATCTCCCAATCTTGTCTCGCTTTCATTCCCATTAGCCATGGTCACCGAAGAATGAGCGGATAGCCGTCCCCCTTCACTGGCATCACATACATGTCAAGCTCCAACTGCACTCCACACACCTTTACCTTGACTTTCTTTATAACTCCCAAACAATTTACTACTACATTCTTAGCCATTTTGGCCCCAAATTTAGTAGTTTTATTTACCTCTAATCCCAAACGATGCATCAACTTTTCCGTCATGACACAAATCTTTGCACCTCCATCCACATATGTCTTTGACACTCTCTGCCCATTGATTTCGGCTTTCACTAGAGGCACAATATCTTTCATCTTTCTAGTCTGGATTGCATTCACATGTCTATTCTTCATGGATCTAATGCTTACCATCTTTGACCATTGTCGCTGCACTGTTGAAGATAGATGTAGTAATTGTGGCCATCAAATTTTTGGCCCTTGATCCCTCACATCAGCAAAGAAAATCATAAGCTCTAGTACCTTTACCCATGGAAAAATCATCTGGCTCAATGTGTCGGCGTGAGCGAGCCCTCCTCTTTTTACTGTTGCATGTCTTTGCAGCCATTGATGACTTTGCCTCCTCTTCCATATTTTCAACCTCCTTTGGTGGTGTAGGCTCCATTCTCTCAATTCTACAGGTTTTCTTCACTGGCATTGCTTCAACCTCTACTACTTTGGCCTTCCCTTTGACATCACTCTCATCTAAACTAATTGTCCTAACATCATGATTCTTTGGCGGTTGGACAGGCAAGGGCGGCACCTCTGCAAGTGGTCGAGGATGCTAGAGAACTTGAACTGGTGGTGGAGGCCCTAGATTCGGTGGAACAAACCTTTCCCTAGGTGGTGTCATTTGTTGTCCTCTCCTTCTTGGTTGGAACCCATTTCCTGAAAAACGCCTAGGATGAGGGCAAAAGTACATACCATGGCCAGTCTCCCCACAACTATAGCAACAATACTTCCTTTCTTGTCTCCTTGGACCTCGATTGCCTTCATTTATGAGGGGAGGGGGCCGTACTCCTTGCACCAAATTTAACAAAAGGCTTTCAAGTTGATTAGTAATGCGTTGTAGGAGCTCTTGCTATGGTATCTCCAGTTCAGGTGGGGCCTCTGCTATTTCTCTAGGCCTTGGCATGGTTGGTAAAACCTGTATGGGCTCAACTCTCCCTTTCAACTGGGCTTGATACTTCAATTTTCTATCTTTCTCCCTCGCATAAGTGACTGATTCTTCATAGGATGTGGGAAACTTTCCTTTGACCTTCTCCCTCAGTAGAGGATGAAGTCCGGCTAGAAAACAATCTTTCTTAAGGCAATCAGGTACTCTTTCCCCCTCAGCTAAGAAGGCTATCCATTTATCCACAATTTTATAAACATGCCTTCATAGGCTTGGTACTCCCTTGGTACGGTTTGGCAAAGATCTAAGAGCTGTCTCCAAATATCTTCAGGTGGCTCTATATCTTGGTACCTATGCATGAATGTGGTCTTGACATCCTCCCAATTACCCCTTGTAGCCTCTGAGAGAGCTTGATACCACACTCGCGCATCACCCTTTAGAACTAAAGGGAAGGCCCGTACTTTGGTTGCTTCATCATCCCGGCCTATGACTAGGAAGGCCATTTCTAAGTCATCCAAAAAGTCCAGAGATTTCTCCCCTTTGTGCCCAAAAAAACTTGGAAAAGCCATGTTGCCTTAGTAGAGTACAAAGATGAACACGTCTAGACTTAAGTTGTATTTTATGAGGGGAAGGATGAATGGGTTCACAGATGCATTGATTTCAGCAAGATGTCTAGGCCCCAGTATGCTTCTAATAATGCCTTGGAATCTAAGCTTTGTGCTGGCTACAATATGCATAGTTTGCATAGCAAGTGGACGGATAGGTCCATACAACTCGTGGTGATTCATGAGAAACTATTATAATAAGATAAAGACATGTACATTGAAGGATGCATTGTAGTCTAGCATTGGGAAGATTATAGGTTCTGGTGATACAAGAATCTCCCTTAATCTTTCAGCCCCAAAGTACATGACAAGACGTTGCTGGAAGAAAATCTTCCTACTGATGCATACATTAACTCGGATGTTTTGTACAGAGTGGAAGGTGTAGAAATTCGGGCCATTATTATTATTCATGAGTGGAGACTACTTAAGGGAGTAGAGGAAATGCACTTTCTTGAATTATGAAGGATTTTTCCCAGAGTGTTTCTTTCTGGAACCCACCAACTTTGCTATACAGAGAATTTGCTCACCAGTGATTGTTCTTGCCTTAGTGTATCCATCCTCGGCGACATATATTTCATAAGGTGTGATGGCCAACTTTTCAACCACACCCAACCTTCGAGCTCACAACAGTTGAAGGTAGTCTCCATACTTTGCACCTCTACAAAACTCCACACCGTTCATGCATAGTTGTCCTCCTTTGATGTGGATTAGGCCAAAGAGAGAGAGGGATTTGATGATTTGGAGACGAGGACCTCTCAGAAGGACCTTTACTTTGTTTGCAAAACACTCACCACAATTATGAGAACCTAGCAATTGATGGCAACATGATTTTTTCCGTTGTGAGAGAATGGAATTTCTAAAGTGAACACCTTTTACCCGCATACGTGCCATCATCCGATAGGCATACTTTCTTTCTTGGGCTTCCTTAGGAGACCATTGTGGGAGTCGTGGACTTCGACCAACTTCAAAAAGAGTTGGTAAAGGCGTTGGAGAAGAGCTAGTTGGAGTACTAGTTATAGAGGATGTACCACTATGTGTTGTATCATCCCACATAAGGAGGTAGAGAATTGTGGTTGAGAATGTCCTTAGTGGGGGCACCAAAAATGAGGGCTGAAATGATGAACGGGTTGCCTCTTACCTATCCAACCTCCAATCCTCACTAAGATAACTAAAGAGGGGCACCACCTAGCCAAACGGAGGATGGGCTAGGACATCCCTTTTCTCAAAGAGAATCAAGAGAACCAAGACACAAATTTACAAGAGAGAATATATGTACTAGACACCATATTAGAATATGAGATAGAGAGATGAGAGGAGAGGGATGTTGAGATATCAAGCTCCACTCGTGATACGCCAGGGTGACCGTTGTGTATTTATGTCACCGACTTGTCAGTTGCAGACGCGGTTGGTACACTGCCCATGAATAATAGCTACATGATAGCTATCCTTATCTACTCTAGTTCGTGGCTCACTTAGTATGCCACCTTAGTTAGTTGGGTTTGGTTTGAGACCCATATATAGGGTTCTTCTATTTCTTTGTACTTGAGTTCTTTTGGCTTACACAACTAAGAAGAGGAAAATTGTTTTCAACCTCCACCCTTGTGTGTATTCCCCCATTGTGCAAGCAAGAAAGCTTCAAGTGAGACTCCTTCCTTCTCTCCCACAATCTTGACATGGTATCAGAGCCTTGTTCATGGTAAGGAGCTCAAGAAAGCAAGCCAAGCTCGCGGTGTTCTAGTAAGAGGAGCAGTGTTGCTTTCATTTTCTGTTTTGGAAGCAGATCTCTGCAGGTAGCACAGCCGAAAAGTGCAGGAGTGCATTATCTCAGGTTGAGACGCCCTTCGCGGTGAAGCAAGAGGGCAATATATGCTATGGGCAAGGGCTTTAGCCCGTGGCGACCTTGTTTTTTTATTTGAGGCCATTTTGGGGCCTATTTTGGAGGCGGAAGTTTTCTGCACGCACTCAGGAAAAGGCCCAGTTTTATGCTGTGCAGCACTGTTCTACAGGTCGGTGAAAAGTTACTATAGAAATTGCATCATATGCTTGTGCGCAGAGACATTGGGAGTTACAGAATCATCCCTGTTGCCTGTTGATGCAAAATCGTCACTAGGCAGTGAGTGTGTGGTCAAATACCACTTTCGCCAGTTTTGCAGATTTTCCCTTGTGAGGGTGAAGCTGTGTTTTTTGCAGTGACAGAATTTTTTTCAGTGTTCTGTAATGGCATCTGATTCTCTTTCACAGATTGTCACTGAAAAGCTTGACAAGAACAACTTCCAAGCATGGAAGTTTAGAATGACAAATTTCCTTATGGGAAAAGGATATTGGGAATTTGTTGCAATAAATGAAGAAGAACCAGTTCTTCCTGACGTTCCCAATCAACAGCAAATGCAGGCATTCAAAGCATGGCATGAGAGAGCCAGGAAAGTTATGTACTGGCTGTCTATCAGTATTTCAGACTCAATGATTGTGCATATTCAGGATACAAGTATGCCAAAGGAGGCATGGGATACTTTGTCAAAAATGTATAGCACAAATACGCAAGCCAGGAAAATGCAGCTCAAGCAAGAGTTGCATAATGTACAAAGAGAAAATATGAGCGTCAATGACTACCACATGAAGGTGAAGAAGATTGCAGATGCACTTGCTTCCATTGGGTCGCCAGTGGAAGATGATGATTTAGTTTCTGTGACCTTGAATGGTCTAGGAAAGGATTATGCACAGTTTCGACATCCATTTCAGTTCGTGAAAGATTTCCTCATTTTGAGGAGTTGATTGCTCTTCTAATTTCTGAGGAGCAGAGAAATGGTGGTGCATCTTCTTCAGGAGGAACTTCAAAAGAAGTTGTCTTCTACTCAAATGCTGGAAGAGGTAGAGGCAGAGGTAGAGGAGGTCGTTTTGGAGGCCGTGGTAGAAATCAGAATATGCAGCAAACTCAAGAAAACCAGTCCTATGGAGGAGGACATGGTAACTCTAGAGGCAGGGGGAGCCAAAGAGGTCGTGGTGGATGGCAAAGAGGCCAAAATGCAAACAGTAATGTTGAATGCTACTACTGTGGTAAAATGGGTCATATGGCTAAAGACTGCTATAAAAAGTAGAATGACATCATGAATGGAAAACTGCAACAAGGAAATTATGCATCTTCTAGTAGACAGGGTGATGACAGAAATGAGCATTTGTTTATGGTGCAGCACATGAACAATTCTGTGACAAGTGCAGAAGAAAGCAATGATGTATGGTATGTTGACTTAGGTGCATCAAACCACATGACAGGTCATGCAGAATGGACAGAGGATGCAAGAAAAATGGAAAAACCAGGATTTGTGGAGACTGGTGATGATACTGCACATCCTATTGTGCAGATTGGAAAAATTCCTTTGTCTATGCAGGATGGGAAAAAGAAATACCTGTCCGATGTATTTCATGTCCCAAATATCACCAAGAATCTGGTTTCTGTTGGTCAAATGATTGAGCAGGGCTTGCAGGTCAGATTTAATCCTCATGGATGCTTTGTTGAGGATATGAAAAATAAAGGTCGCTTGATAGCAAAAGCAAAGAAGAAGGGTAGAATGTTTACGTTGGATGCAGACATGTCTGAATTGAGTGCAGCAATGTTTGCACATGGGACCGGTGTAGTTGCAGATATTGATATCTGGCATAAACGCATTGGTCATGTTAATGTACAGCGACTTAAATCAACGCAAGCCCAAAATATTGTTGTAGGTTTGCCTAAATTCAAGGTTGCAGAAATGCATAAGGTATGTGAAGCCTGTCAGTTTGGAAAAAAGGCAAGGAAACCATTTCCTAGACATGTTCAAGAGAGTTAGAAGCCATTGGAATTAATCCACTCTGATGTGTGGACTACTAAAGCTGCATCTCTTGGAGGCTGTCATTATTTTGTCACTTTTATTGATGACTATAGCAGAAACGTTTGGGTGTATTTTATGAAAAAGAAAAGTGAAGTTTTTGGGCATTTCAAAACCCTTAAAGCTATGGTTGAAAAAGAAACAGGCCTGCAAATAAAATGCCTAAGGTCAGATGGAGGGGGAGAGTACCTCTCAAATGAGTTTGCAAGGTTCCTACAGGAGCATGGCATAAAGCAGCAACATTCATGTAGTCATACCCCACAACAAAATGGAATTGCAGAAAGGAAAAACAGACATATTGCAGAGGTATCTCGTGCCATGCTCAATGAAAAAGACTTGCCAGATTTTTATTGGGCTGAAGCAGTTGCTACAGCAGTCTATATAATGAACAGGACTCCCACTGCAGCAATACATGGGATGACTCCAGAGGAGAGGTATATTGGTAGGAAACCAGATATTTCTCATTTGAAAATTTTTGGTTGCATTGCCTATGTACATGTGTCAGATGAGTTGAGATCCAAGTTGGATCCAAAAGCTGAGAAGTGCATCTTTATTGGTTACTCTCTGTAGTAAAAAGGGTATAGATGCTATAACCCTTCTACTCGTAAGTTTACAGTGAGCAAAGATGTTGTTTTTTATGAGATGAGTAGCTAGTATAAACTAGTAAATGTGATTGATGATGCAGATGCACAAAACGGTAATGCTGCATAGAATTCACAGCAGCAGTCACAAAATATTAGTGGACCTGGAGTGTCCTCTAGCAGTGGTTCACATTCTTAGCCATGGACAGGCAAATTGAGATCAGGAGAATCTTCTCAAAGTAATGCAGATAGTGGTATGCAGGTATCACGAAAAGGAAAAGAGAAGGTTGATCAGCCCATGTTTGATGTGAATGCAGGTCACTCTTATGTGGATGGTGAATCCAGTGGCTCAGAACAGAGCATTGATGATGAGTTGGGTATTCCTTCTATTGTTACACCTGGAGTAAGGAAGACCAGGGATGTTTTGAGAGCACCTGGGAATGACCCTACTTTGCGCAGGTCTACGAGAGCTAGGTATCCTGTGGATAGGCTGAAATATGATGGATTTACAACCATTCACTATGTATATATGGTCAAAGTGATACAGTAACCAGAACCCACTTCTTTTGAGCAAGCCATGGGAAAAGAAAAATGGGAGAAAGCCATGGATGAAGAAATGGATGCCTTGGAAGCAAATGCTACATGGGAATTGGCACCTTTGCCTAAAGGTAAAAATGCAATTGGCTGTAAGTGGGTTTATAAGGTGAAGCACAATGCAGATGGTTCTGTGAATAGATACAAGGCAAGATTAGTAGTCAAGGGGTATGCACAAACATATGGCATTGACTATGAAGAAACATTCAGTCCGGTTGCAAGGATGGCAACCGTAAGAGCAGTCATTGCTATGGCTGCATCAAAGGGATGGTCTTTACATCAGATGGATGTAAAGAATGCCTTCTTGCATGGTGATTTGCAAGAAGAGGTCTATATGGAGCAGCCACCAAGTTATGTGCATGCTGTTCATCTTGAGTTTGTTTGCAGGTTGAAGAAAGCCTTGTATGGCTTGAAGCAAGCACCTAGAGCATGGTCTGACAAGATAGGACAGTATCTTGTCACTATTGGCTTTTAGATTTCCAAGGCAGATTTCTCACTTTATGTGAGAAAAACAGAGAAAGGTATTATGCTACTTGTCATTTATGTTGATGATTTGATTATGACAGGTGACAGTGATGAAGATATCCTTTATGTGAAAATGCTATTGAAGCAGAAGTTTGAGATGAAGGATTTGGGAGAGCTGCATTATTTCTTGGGCATTGAGGTGATTAGATCACTAAGTGGGATACAGCTCTTGCAGAGGCAGTATGGATTGGACATGATGTCCAAATATGGGATGACAGGCTGTAAGCCTATTTCAGTTCCTTTGGAGCAGAATGTGAAGCTGAGCACAGATGCAGGTGAGCTTCTAGAAGACCCTACTATGTACAGACGCATAGTAGGAAGTTTGATTTATATGACTATTACCAGGCCAGATTTGAGCTATGCTGTTGGATTGGTAAGTCAATTTATGCAGGCTCCAAGGAAACCTCATTTGGATGCGGCTAGATGCATACTCAGGTATGTGAAGTCCACATTGCAGTATGGACTATTTTATGAGACTGGGGTTCAGATACAGTTGCATGGATACACTGATGCTGATTGGGCTGGTAGTATTTCTGATAGACGAACTACCAGTGGATATGTGTTCTCTTTTGGGAGTGCTGCAGTCACTTGGAGCAGCAAGAAACATCCTACAGTTGCCTTGTCGAGCATAGAGGCTGAGTACAGGGGTGCAGCAATGGCTGCATGTGAGGTAGCTTGGTTGCGTAAGCTACTTTATGATATGCATCAGTCTATAGATGGGCCAGTTGTCATTTATTGTGACAACATGAGTAGTATACACTTGGCAAATAACCCAGTCTATCATGCTAGAACAAAGCACATTGAGGTGCATTATCACTATGTGCGAGAGAGGGTTTTACTAGGTCTTATTGATCTAGTTTATGTCAGCACAGAGGATCAGGTAGTTGACATATTCACGAAGACATTGGGCACAAAGAAGCTGCGCAAGTTCAGAGACCTGCTTGGTGTGCAGGAATTGGGATTGAGCTCGAGGGGGAGTATTGAGATATCGAGCTCTACTCGTGATACGCCAGGGTGACCGTTGTGTATTTATGTCTCCGACTTGTCAGTTACAGACGCGGTTGGTACACCGCCCATGAATAATAGCTACATGATAGCTATCCTTATCTACTCTAGTTCGTGGCTCAGTTAGTATGCCACCTTAGTTAGTTGAGTTTGGTTTGAGACCCATATATAGGGTTCTTCTATTTCTTTGTACTTGAGTTCTTTTGGCTTACACAACTAAGAAAAGGAAAATTATTTTCAGCCTCCACCCTTGTGTGTATTCCCCCATTGTGCAAGCAAGAAAGCTTCAAGTGAGACTCCTTCCTTCTCTCCCACAATCTTGACAAGGGAGACAAGAGGAGAAGAGGTAGAGGAAGCTTGCCATTATGCTACATGGAATGAGAAGATGAGAAGAGAGGGAGATAATAGGAGAAGAGGTAGAGGAAGCTTGCCATTATGCTACATAATAAAATAACTCACTCATAGCTCACCTTAAAGAGATGGACTAGCATGAGGGTATTCTAGAGTGCTCTCATGGGCTTGTCATTCTCCCTCTTCCCCATCTTCATTCTCCATGGGCTCTTTATATAGCCTCCATGAGGGATTAGATTAAGCTAATCTTCTTGATTAATATAATCCTAGATTATATATGGCATCTTTGAAAATATGAAGAATAGTGGATGGGACAAGTCTCCACCTTGGTCATCATGCAAGAAGCCAAGGGTAGTGGTAGACAAAATAGAGAAATGGAGCTAGATTACAAGAGGAGGGTGCCCAAAGCACATTATTATAATATATTTACAAGAAGGATAGAATGGAAAGTTGGTGTGGTGAAAGAGAGAAGTAAATTGCATGTAGCCAGGAGTCTGTGCCTTTGTAACTTCAAATCCGTGAAGAATTTGAAAAAAGTTTCTTCTGCAACTTTGTAGACCAGGTCGAAACCGATCGGGAAATGCAAGAGTTTTCTTGAAATTTTCTTTTCCTTGGGAGTTATTGAGATTATAAAAAATAGCTTCCAAAAGCTGCTTTGACTTTAGTCCCCCATATATATATAAATACATATAAGCATGTGACAGAAGGGGTCCATGCTTGTAAGCTTTTGTGTAAGATCCAAATGACACCATGATATGGATATTGACTTGTGTGCTAGAGTGAGGTATCCTCTAATGATGGTGATAGATTCCAAATCTTAGTGATGCAAGCGGAGCCCATGTGTAGTTGGAGGCTAGTCCTTTGAAAAATCTATGCACTCACTCAACTCCTAGGTGTAATCCATTTTCATCTTCACTAAGTTAATCATCCCTTTTACCCTTTACATTGACATGCCTCCTAAGAACTTGTTCCCCCCATTTGCTAGAGTTATCATAATCGAGAAGCAATGTAGCATACCTAGTGCTTGAAGAGTAAACCCAAAGTGATATGGTAAGCTCTTGATAGGGGTTTTGGCCAAATTTTGTGGTAGTAATCCAGGTTGTAAAAAACCTGAATCAACATAAGCTGACAGAGACTAAACAAGTCTATCGACCAAAGCCGCAGCCTGCTACTCACACAGTGCCTCAACCTAGTTGTGCTAGTGTTCCTAAGACCTCACTAGTATCTAGCAGCATGATATGTGCATCACAAGCCAAGCCGAGTGCACCAATGACTCAACTGTGCCATCAAGTCCAACCAAAGCCACAACCATCAACTTTGTCAAACTATCTAGTTCCGTCAACCACCTGCAGGCACCTTAAACCTTCTCACGAACAAATATCAATTCTCACTTTGTCCATGGACTTTGTTGAAAATATGGGGAATGACTTAGTCGCCTACCTTTGACAGTTGAACGGCACATTTACCACACTTGCTAAAAGCTATGATCGACTAGATCTAGGTCTTTTGGATGAGCCTTTAGCAACGTAGGTACATATAGTGCCTTGCTCATGCGAGAAATATGAATTCATAATTTTTAAGGCTCCCCAAGTAGCCAAGGAATTAATTGCCACCGAGATATCCAGAGAACATGCATGAGAACAATTCCTCATTACGACTTATGACAAGAGTATAGTCCTTGCCAGCAAGACGAGAAAATTGAGGAGTTGAAGCACCTTGCTGACAACGACTCCTCTTTCTTGAGGAAATGGTATGCTCTCTGACTTCAATGGGAGCAAGAGGGCTACCAAATCATGACCAACATAGACTCCTTTGCTCTCATTAACTGCAAGAGAAGCTCTTGGATATACTCATCGTAGTTTGTAGGTAGCATCATCATTATAGGAATGCAGGTTGTGGAGGCTTCCGCCCTCTGCCTCTTAGGGTCGTATCTCGAATCAGCATTGGTTTTACTTCCAGTCGCTTGGTTCTTGCTATAGGGGTACCTTCACTTGTCCCTTGGGCTATTTCCTTATTCACAAAGAATTGCACCCATGCCAACATATGGCTAGCATCAACTTTAGGCATGGAGCCTTGGGTGGTTGTGGTTGTAGGGGTGGTGGTGCACACTAGGAGAGTAGGGATGGGTCTTCATCTCATGGTTGTGAAAAGATGCAGGATCTAGAGCATGGTAGATGTGAAAGCTATGGAGGTTGGAAGAGAGAGTGTGAGTTCATGAAGACACTGACACGATTGACTGTTACACAAGTGAATTAAGTTCCAATATTGAGACTTGGACTCATAAACACAATCTTATGTATAAGACTGACCATGACATAAAGACTTTATTGAAGGACAAAAGTACTATGGCATTGCATTAGAAAAGAGAGCAAGTACAATTCTTTATAGGAAACTAGATGGTAGCACTTCTCCTACTGTGCATATGGGATACTAGTCGTGATCCCTCACTGCTCCTTACAAAGAGACTGAAGTAGGTGTGATTGCAAACATCCTGACATCCCTCCTCAATCACAACTAGAAGTACAAAGCATATAAAGGCTTTAGTGAAAGAAACATCAACAAAGTGTGGGCACACCATAAACATGGTAAAACACCAGAGGCTATCGCAGAAAAGGCTAAGTGTGGATACCACAAATGTGATGGTCATCCAGAGGCTATAACAGGGGCCTCAAAAAGTGTATAGAGGCTATAGTACAAGGCTACATGAGGAGTTTACAAGTTTATGTCCGAAGCATTAGGGCTAGGCAATACAAGGCTAAAAGAGTCTATCCGAATAGAAGGACTAATGAGGTTTCCTTCTCCTAGTGGTCTTCTTCTTCTTCTTCTTCTTCTTCTTTAACAACAACTAGATAGGCCTTTTGTGACCTCTTTCTGGTGTGGCAAAACTTATCAATGTGTTTGGTCCTTTTACAGAACTCACAGAAAAGTTGATCCTTCTTGCCTTTGTACTTATTGCCAATATATAATGCTTGTTCATCTCTAGAGATGCTTGGTTCTTCCTTATTTTTTAGCTTATTTTCCTCCTCTAACAGTGATTCTTGGATATGAACAAACTCAGGGTTTGGCATATTGATTAGAGTTGTTGATACATTATTATATTCAGGAGGTAAACTTTTAAGTAGAACACCAATGCAAACATCTTCTTCCATTTTAGTGTTGATTCCTGCAAACTGGGTTGGAAGTCCTTCCATGTAATTTAGATGTGTGGCAAGTGATGTGCTGGACTTCATTTCAAGCCTAAAAAATTCAATCAAGAGACCATACTTTGATGACTTAGACTGTGCGCCAAACAAAGTGTCAAGTCTCTTCCATGTATCCTGTGAAGTAACACAATTATCCACATGGTGGATATAGCTGTCGTCTAGCTCCAATTTGATAATGGCCTAAGCCTTATCATCATTCTTTTTCCAAATGACTGCAAGGTTTGCATCATGAGGCTTCTTTTATTTTCCAGTGGTAATGGCCTAGAGGCCCTTCTTCATCAATATGAGTTTGATGCGGGTTTTCCAGGTGTGAAACCCAACTCCTTTGAAGCGAGCTGTTGGAGAGTCTTTTCCCATGTTGGAATTGCAAGGACAACAAAAACTCAACTCCAAAATTCTCATATTTTATTAGTGGAAGAGCATATTACAGTATGTCAAGAGACACAAGTAATGACCGTGTGAAAACACACTATGTAAAGACTATGTCTGAGTTGATGTCGAGCTTGAATCTTCTTAGTTTAGGGTCGTCAATTCTTCTTCAATATTTCCAAGTCCTTCCCTTCTTGATTTGATGCTGGGATAGTAGATCAGAGTGGCAATGGGTTGCTCCAGGTGGCAGGAGATAGAAAATGATGAGATTTTTGAGCTTGGGTGAAAATGGCTATGGAGTCACAGTTAGGGTTTCTGGGAGGGCAACTTGGTTTTTATGACATTGCAAAAGCTATAATTGATCATTTTGAAAAAATTTTATATGAAATGAAGCTTGAATGATAGGCTATCAATGCCCTATGGTGATTGTCAACATCGTGAACTGTAGTGATGGCGGCAGTAGTACGAATGGCAGTAGGCGCATTTTGGGTAGCGATTAAAAATTTTGGCAATGTTGAGCTTTGGAGTGGCCAATATCAAGGTGTTATGTGATAGAAAGCTTTGATCTAAGCAAAGGCACAACTCTCTAGGAGGAAGCTTCCAAATATATGACCTCTATGATGAGGTATGAAAGCTCCAAGTATAGTAGGTCCTATTTGGCTATGGCAGTCACAAGCTTGACTGAAGATGAAGTTGAAAAAATGAAGTCTTGAGTTGAATGCAAGCTAGGTAGAGATGATCAGAGGTGAGAAGAGATTAGATAGGTAGTGTCATGGTCAGGTGAGCTCTGATACCATATGAAAAGACATGGGATCTAGAGCATGGCAGATATGGAAGCTATGGAGGTTGGAAGAGAAAGACTGAGTTCATGAAGACATTGACATGACTGACTGTTACACAAGTGAATTAGGTTCCAAGATTTAGACTTGGACTCGTAAACACAATCTTATGTATAAGACTAACAATGACACAAAGACTTTACTGAAGGACAAAATTACTATGACATTGCATTAGAAAAGAGAGCAAGTACAATACTTTATATGAAACTGGATGGTAGCACTTCTCCTATTATGCATATGGGATTCTAGTCCTGAGCCCTCACTGCTCCTTACAAAGAGATTGAAGTAGGTGTGATTACAAACATCTCAACAATGGTAGGCTCATAGCACCCAGCTTGTCCTATCTACACTACTGTTCTATTGACATGCGCATTGCTACCGTGATGTCCTCTTCTTCCTTCCTTCTCAATTCTTCCTCTTTTTCAGCTGCCTTCCTCCTCTCCTATTTGGTTCTCTTTGATTCTTCTTTTAGCCTCTTTGAATCCTCCTTTTCTTTCTTCCTCCACTTTCTTAGATTATTTCTTATCTTTTTCTAAGTCTTCCTTCTCCTTTTTCCTGCTTTCTTCTTCTTGCTTCTCTTGTGCACTCTTTTTCTTTGCTTTCTTAGCCCTTCCACGGCTAGATTGTGTTTCCTTTTCCTCCTCTTTGTCACTTACTATTCTCTCACTAGATTTCTCCTTCTCAAGGTGTGGGAATTGGTCAGGGGTCTCCCCTACTTCCTCTTCACCTCCTTCTACATCCTTCAGGGCCTCTTGGATGATGGCTATTAGTACTCCATGAACTTGATGGTGGATGCCTTGGAGGAGGACTTTTTCCTAGCTAACCTTACTATGGAGGTTGAGGACTCCCCACCTGTTGATGTACCTATGGCCAAGGCTTTTGCTGAATTTTTGATGGTCTTGCACATGAAGGCATTCTAGTCCACCTCATCTAGGGATCCAGCCAAACACTTTCCAGCAATGCCAGCCTACCCATCCTTCTCTACATACTTCTGTAGATTGCACTAGTCCATGAGTTGTTTTATGGCTAGCTCCTCCATGATGGCATCTTCTAGGTTTGGGGTATACTTGAACGTGAACTAGCTAAAACCCCTTGTTTTTACTGTCAAGTCGTACTTTGCTTACTCTTCCTCTGTGAATGGGGGCTTGCCACCTTTATCTTTCCCTGCCATTTTAGGTTTCTCTCATATATCATAGCTCACCATTAGTGTCCTTAAGATAATTTCTTGCTAAAAGGCAAGCATGAATTGATTATGATTTTATGGAAAGAATAAAATACTTAAGTACAAAAAGAGAAATTTTCTTCAAGCAGTCCATTCATTCCAAAAAAATTATGACTTTTTCCCTCAATCACAAGTTGATTTTCATCCACTCTTTTCCGCTTTTGGACATTGATTGAGGCTTTTTTTTCCTTGCATGTTTCATTCACCTTACATGTTTGATTCACCTTACCCCCTCCCTGTTGGAATTGAGAAGAATCCTTTCTAGGATTAAGGTTTGAGAGGTCAAGGAATTTAGCACATGCTCTCAATGATTTACTTTTACATGAGCCAAGCATAAACGTTCGGATTGTATTCTAGATTAGCATAGCAGTCCATGTCAAAAGGATGGATGCCTACTTGAGTGTAACGTGTCCACCTGTTCGCTCATAGGACACATCTTAGCAGCCCATTGGGAAGAGAGTCCAAAAAGCACCGCCCGGCACTCCCATGGAATGTCACGGGGTTTGAGATCTAGGTCTTCCCAAGTCTGCCACAAAGAGGAAGCATTCCGACTGTTACCACATAGGATTGACCTGAATCAGGGTTTCCCTAGTGGTCAAATTCCTAGAATGGTAGCTAGCATCGAACCCCAGACGAACTACTTTACGTAAAAACATCAGGGTCAAAGCGGATTTATACTGCACTTGATTCAAGGAGAATGGAAAACGAGAGGGATGCAAAGCTCTACCTCTCTGCCCGTAAGGCATAGTCCCATTCCGTTCCCCTAAAATAGCATAAATCGGGACTCTAGTACTCTAGATTCTAGGTTATCGTTCCTTGCTGTCAATTTCCTTCGAGAAAAGTTCCCGGCCAACCGAGACCACCCTTCCGTAGGATGGACCCATGGTCACATCCACTGCACTTTCCTCAGGGTTTCTTTAGTTATCTAATTACCTACCACAATTTAGTTTGACACGCAAAAACAGCTTCCTTAATTAGCCAATTAATCACCGATTCCTTCACGTAATCTTAGCACTAACATAGAAAAATAGTGTCAAACAAGTTCATTTTCAACAATTGATCTTATTTATCAGTCTTTGGAATACATCATATAATCCCGCCCAAAGGCTATTCCATAATCCGCCCGAAGGCTAATCCATAATCTGCCCGAAGGCTAATCCAGCAATCCTCAGGGATCGCTATTTCAAGTTTCTGCTCGTAGAATAGTATGCGGGCCTCGATATCCAATCTCGAGTCACGTTGGCCTCTTGTGCAAGACCCGGAGGCAAGGGATTTATGGCCAGAGCCCCCCTGGCACCCAAGCGTCCTCCTACTCCAAGTAGCACCCACGAAGAGACCTCTCATGGCGGGTTCGGTCCACGTACCCGGCGTGGCTAACAACCCCCTTGGTTAGGGTCAGGCAAATAGTCGGGGGTAACTAATGCTGCCTCTCCCTCCAGGCTTTCAACTTGAAGCATTAATTATTTTTTTAGCTTTAGTTCATTGAGCAAAGAAGTACAAACAGTGCTCCTAACTATACAAACACAATCAATCCAGTGGTCGTTTGTTTGGCCAACTGCTAAGGTGTGAATCCTTCTCTCCAAATGCATCCAGCATTCGATCCGGGATCAATTGCGACTTGGCAAGATCCCCAAGGGTTTTGTTGTTAGTTTACCCTTTTATCCTTGGGTTAGGGTTTATACCCTATTAACCCAAATTAACCAACACCTTAGGTTCCTTAAATTAAGACAGTAATCTTGGGCAACCTCGTCGCCCCAACTTGATTGGTCAATTGCTTACTAGGCAATACATAACTTCCCTGACTTGGCAAATCAGCCCAAGGAAGGGTGATGTAGCAGGATGACCACTCATCCTCTTGCAAGTTAGACTTGCACTAGAGCCTGCCAACCTTGTTCTAAGGAGTGACAATTCTACTTTGTGATTTAACACAAAACCATGCGACGTTGCAACTTGTTGCATAGGAGTCGCATCTGACTTATGGGATCATCTCTCTCATCAAACGGCGTCCCTTGGTCAAGAAATATGTTTGGTCAAGATGTAGGGTTTGGGATGTCTTCTTGACCCAACTCAACCCTAACCATACTAGGCCGACAACATTTGGCCCTAGGGTTTCTAAACTTAATTGGAAGTTTAGTATTAGGCCAATTTATCCTAGGGTAAAAACCCTAGATCGTTCTTGCAGTTTAACTAACCCTAACATCCCGTGAATGTGGGTAGGATCTTTAGGATTGAAATTATTAAGTCGGTTTGCCAATACTAGGCAGAATTTTAACGCGACTTAACTCTATCTAGCGCATTGAGGTGATCATCTCTTGAGTTACACCTTTGCAAGCAAATCACCTAATCGATCTAATGGTCTTGCGATAAGAGGTGATCTCTTCTTAGAGATGCAAATACTTTTCCCTAAAAAGATGTAAATAATTTCAAATGCAACATTCCATGCAAATATGCGGTTCATGGACTTTTTCCTTCCATGCAACTATGAGATTTACAATGACCATTTCTTTTCTTTGCCTAAACTATGAAGATTTACAATTTAGGGCTAACTCATATAAACCCTACGTTGAATTTCAACAAGAACTATGCTCATAACCCTTTGCTTAATGCACTGAATTCAAGCTTTAATATGAAATGCATCTTTTTCTAAAACAACTTCGATAAAAAGTTCATGCATGAGTGAATGTCATGTAAAATATTACACGGCGCAGCGAACAGAATCTGAGAAAGAGATAGAGAGTACACAACAGATAAGAGGAGAATCAGTAAAATTCTTTAACTCCAAACAACTGATACAAAGATGGCTCTGTCCACCCGTGCGCTTCCACTGTGTGAAGCTTAGATGGCGATCTAGACAGAAGATAGGTGAAGAGCTTAAGGCTAGCTGGAACAACAACTCTGACTGGGTGAAAGATGAGTGTAAGATGGCTGCGAAGGGGTTTAGCTTTTATAGCCCGCAAAGGTCGTTAGGTCGGCCTGCTGACCGACCTACCATATGAGCCTCCACTAGTCGGCCAGGGAATATTCCAGGGAATATTCCCTTTACCATCGGGCCCTCGAGTTGCTACCAGCTTAACCACTCCGTCTAACCCAAAGATTAGACCCACAACAATCACCTTTTTGCCATCCGGTCACATAGACCTCATCTGATATACAAGTCAGGACTCAACCAATGTCCGGGCTCACATTTGGCTTCTCCTCATAATGGGGGCCTTACAACTTTGAGCACCATGGATCATTGGTAGCACCTAATGAGGGTGGGGCATTGATCATATCTAACACCCCCCCTCAATGTCCACCCATAGGTGAACTATCTCCTCGGCCCAATGCCGAGTCTCTGAAGATGAACTTGAAGCAGATCCTTCGTAAGTGCTTTGGTGAAGATATCTGCTCCATTCTCCTCTGTTGGACAGTAGACCAATTCCACTATCCCATCCTCCATCAAATCACGCACATAGTGATACTGGATCTCTATATGTTTGGTGCGTGCATGAAACACTGGATTTTTGGCAATGGCGATGCAACTCTGATTGTCACATCTCAGCACAGTTGGTTCTTCATCCTGCACTCCCATATGCCATAGAATCCTTCTCAACCATACGGCCTCACATGCAGCAAAACAAGCTGCCTTGTACTCTGCTTCGGTAGAAGACAATGCCACTGTTGGTTGCTTCTTACTAATCCAAGAGAAAATTCCTGAACCCAAAGAGAAACAATAACCAGAAACTGACTTCCTGGAATCAATGTCTCCTGCCCAATCTGAGTCACAGTTCCCCACAAGAGAAGTTCCGAAACTGTATGTGATACCATAGTCAAGAGTTTTCTTCAAGTATCTGAGCACCCGCATCCCAGCCTTCCAATGACTCTCATGAGGTTTGTTTGAGAACCTGCTCAAAACACCAACAGCAAAACTGATATCTGGTCTGGTGTTACACAAGTAGATTAGACTGCCGACCAACCTCCTATACCTCCCAATGTCTGCTAGTGCTGATGTATCCTCAACGGATAACTTTACATTCACCTCCATAGGTGTAGCTATCTCCTTGCACTCGGTCATGCCAAATGCCTTCAAGATCTCCCATGCATACTTCTTCTGAGAGATGAAGATCTTTCCTGGCTCTTGCCAGACTTCAATCCCCAAACAATAGTGCAGCAAGCCCAAGTCTGTCATTTCAAACTCAAAACTCAAAGCCTTTCGAGTTTGGTTGATCATATCTTCATAGTCACCTGTAATAAGAAGGTCGTCCACATATAGGACAATCACTACAGACTTTTTACCATCCCTGTAAACATACAAGTTAGCATCTGAGGCACATCTTTTGAAGTTTAGGTTTAAAAAGAACCTATCTATCCGCTGGTACCATGCTCTGGGGGCTTGTTTCAGCCCATACAATGCCTTCTTCAGTTTACACACTTTGTTCTCAGAATGGGGGGCCTCAAACCCTGGTGGCTGAGCCACGTACACCTCCTCCTTGAGGTCACCATTTAAGAACGCTGACTTAACATCCATTTGGTACACTGGCCACTTCTTGTGGGCAGCCACTGCAAGTACCGTGCGAATAGTGGTCATTCTGGCAGTTGGGGCAAATGACTCTTGAAAATCAAACCCTTCAACTTGTGAAAATCCTTGGGCAACCAGTCTAGCTTTGTACTTTTCTAAGGTACCATCAGCCTTGTACTTTACCTTCCAGATCCACTTGGTGCCAATAATCTTCCGCTTTGCTGGCCGATCCACTAGCTCCCAAGTGTCATTCTTCATTATGCTGTCATACTCCGCTTGCATAGCAGCCTTCCATGATGGATCTGCAAGTGCTTCTTCTAAGTCAGTTGGCTCCTTTACTTCTCTCATAATCTCAACCATCAAGGCCATGTTGACTATGTGAGCAGAAGCCCTCCTTTGCTCCTCTATTCTCTGAGACCTCCTTGGTCCGTCTGCCTTCTCCTCAACAGATGCAGGCATAGGATTATTGTGGTCATAGAGCTGCTTCACCCAGCGCGGCAATGGCTTTTCCGGTGGGGTGATGTCAGGTTGGTGAACTTTTTCCTCATCATCTGAAGATGATGCTTCCTCCTCCTTAAGGATAGGGATAGCTCTCGGGACAGGTTCATAGTGGACTACTTCTTCGCTTGATGATAAAGTGGAAGACCTTGCCTTCTCCTCCTCCACTGTATGCGGCTCCTCCTTGAACACCACATCACGGCTCGCGATGATCTTCTTTGCCTCTTGGTCATATAACTTGTAAGCCTTCTGCTCATCACTATAACCCAAGAAGATACATTTTCTGCTTTTTGGTTGTAACTTGTTTCTCTTCTCATCTGGAACATGTGCATAACATTCACATCCAAAAATTTTGAAATGTGAAACAGATGGTTTCTTACCAGTGTAAGCCTCATGAGGTGTTTTTCCCTTGAGAGCCTTTGTGTAGCTCCGATTTAGAATGTAGACTGCAGTATTAACAGCTTCAGCCCAAAAATGGTTAGGCAATCCCTTGCCCTTTAGCATGCATCTTGCCATCTCCACAATGGTACGATTCCTGCGTTCCACAACACCATTCTGCTGAGGTGTGTGAGGCGTCGTCAATTGACGCTTGATCCCTTTGCTCTTGCAAAAGCCTTCAAACTCCTTTGAGTTGAACTCACCACCACCATCTGTTCTAAATTTCTTCACATTTTTCCCTGTTTCATTCTCAACAAGTATTAGCCATTCTTTAAACTTACCAAAAGCTTGAGCCTTATCACGAAGGAAGTACACCCACATCTTCCTACTGTAGTCATCGACAATCAACATAAAATAAGAAGATCCCCCCAAGGCCTGTGTAGGCATCTTACCACACAAGTCAGCATGCACCAACTCTAGAGGAGCATGTGCTCTATTCTTGCTTTCTTGTGGAAATGCCTTTCTCTGTTGCTTGCCCATCATACAAGCTTCACATGGTTCCTTCAATTCAGTTATTGTAGGTAGGTGAGCAACCATACCTTGCTTTTGCATCTCCTTCAATACTGCAAATCCGATGTGTCCAAACCTTTCATGCCAAAGCTTACTTGTGCCCACTCCAGCGGTGGCTGTAAGAGCACTTAGCTCATACAGGTTGTTCCTTCTTTCTCCTTTGCCAACAATTGTGCCAGCACTATCAATAATTTCTGCACCTGTCTTCTTGAACCTCACTTCATGACCAAGATCAGTTATGGCAGCAACTGATAAGAGATTTCTCCTGATTTCGGGAACATACAACACATTTGAAAGCTTTTTGACTTCACCATTTGCAGCAACAAAAGAAATAGTACCTGTGCCCGCAGCAGGGCATTTAGCATCATTTCCAACCGTCACAGTGATGGATTCTTGTAGAGGCTGCATAGAACTGTATAGACCTTTCTTGTTGGTCATGTGACGGGAGGCCCCACTATCCAACACCCAAGAGTCAGTGGTAGATTCTTCTTGCGCCGAGGAGCACACTTCCTCAATGGTCGCCATGAATAATTCCAACTCTGCTTCAGCCGTATTGGCTGTCTCTTTCCCTTTAGTTTTAAGGGTACCATTCTTTTCATCTGCCTTCTTGACACGACAATCTGCAATTGCATGTCCTTTCTTCTTACAGTAGAAGCACTCTCCTTGAAACTTCTTCTTGCCGCCCTTTTTCTTTTTGTCACCATCATTTTTGGTGGAGGAAACACCTTTGCCTTTTGCATTGGCAGAGAATGCAGCATCTCCATTGTTGCTTCCTTCTCGGGCTTTCAGCCTCAACTCCTCCTCCATTAATAATGCACAAAACTCCTCAAAAGTCAAAGCTTGAGGTCTCACCTGAGTATTAAGGGCAGTTACTAGTCCATCAAACTTTTGTGGACAAATTCGAAGACACCTCCGAGCTAGCTCTTCGCTAGTCTTTTGTATCCCAGCGCCAGCCATCTGGTCGCGCAGATTCTTAATCCGAGTGATGAATGCTTCAACCGTCTCTCCTTCAGCAAACTTCTCCGCTGCTAGTTGATTCTCCAAGTTTTGAATCCTTGTTTGGTTTCGTGTTTCATACTGACTCCTTAGTACATTCCAAGCCTCTGACGCTTTGGTTGTATGCTGAATCAGAGTCAAAACACTGTCAGAACAGCTTGTAACTAAGGCACACAATGCATCTGCATTCCTTCGTTTCCAAGCTCGTAGAAGATCTGCATTCGGAGGAATCATCACACTAGGATTTGATGGGTCGGGGGTAGGCTGTGGTTCTGCGTCAGTCCCCAGCACAGTCTCCAGAAGCTCATAAGAATCAAGGATAGTTGTAATTTTGAACTTCCACAAGGTGTAGTTTGTACCATCTAACTTGCCTTCGCTGAAGGTTGGTGGACAAATCCTCAGTGTTTGAATAGCCGGTACAGCAGCACCACCTCCTGCACCGCTTCCTGATGCGCCAGAACTGCTTCCCGGAGTCGACATCGTTTCTCTTTGCTGTTGAAGCCTTTGCCTCTTGCACGCTCTCCGATCTCTAGAGCCCCCTGGGCTCTGATACCATGTAAAATATTACACGGCGCAGCGAACAGAATCTGAGAAAGAGATAGAGAGTACACAACAGATAAGAGGAGAATCAGTAAAATTCTTTAACTCCAAACAACTGATACAAAGATGGCTCTGTCCACCCGTGCGCTTCCACTGTGTGAAGCTTAGATGGCGATCTAGACAGAAGATAGGTGAAGAGCTTAAGGCTAGCTGGAACAACAACTCTGACTGGGTGAAAGATGAGTGTAAGATGGCTGCGAAGGGGTTTAGCTTTTATAGCCCGCAAAGGTCGTTAGGTCGGCCTGCTGACCGACCTACCATATGAGCCTCCACTAGTCGGCCAGGGAATATTCCAGGGAATATTCCCTTTACCATCGGGCCCTCGAGTTGCTACCAGCTTAACCACTCCGTCTAACCCAAAGATTAGACCCACAACAATCACCTTTTTGCCATCCGGTCACATAGACCTCATCTGATATACAAGTCAGGACTCAACCAATGTCCGGGCTCACATTTGGCTTCTCCTCATAATGGGGGCCTTACAACTTTGAGCACCATGGATCATTGGTAGCACCTAATGAGGGTGGGGCATTGATCATATCTAACATGTCATAGGACTATTTATCGACTTAATCCGTCCTACAGCATTTAACCCAACCTAGGATGTAATTAACATCGCATGCAATATGCATGGTACTTTCATGCAATGTAGCTACTTGGACAACATTCAATGGACGACAATGATTATCTCATACGAATCCACAACTAGAAAATTATTACCCAAATGCCTTATGCGCTTTTCTTTTTCGTGGGCAATCAAGGATGCATTTAAACAAATCCACCTTATAACCTATGCAATAAGCGTCTGGGATTGCAACTTGGAAGTGCAAGCATTTTTCAAAGTCATGACGTGTACTAACTTCGTAAATGAATGGATAATTGCATTTAAAATTTCAAAATGTATTTAACTCGTCTACGTGTATTAAAGACATGCTTAAATGCATTCTTTCCATGTGAAATCAATTTCTAAGAACCTAGGCATTGAGGTTCGGGGTGTTGACCACACGCAAACTCGGAGTAGAAGCTCTTGCGTGTGAGCCTCTTGCCATTTTCTTGGGAGCCATAGATGACGTAGATACTTTGTTTAGAAACTTTCCCTTGGGTTACTTCGCGTATCGAACCCTCTATGCTCGGGATTTTCTATTTTGTGCATATGGCCCTAGCAGGGATACGGTTTTAGGAAAATCGAGATGGTGTGGGTGAAAAGGGTTTAAGGAAGCCTTGTTTAGTAGCTTCTAAGATTATGAACAGAAGCTTACATGGAGAGAGAAAGTAATAGTGGAGGAGATGATGATGAGGATAATGATGATAATGATGCTGACGATGATGATGATGGGTGGAGGCATGGCAGCAGTGGCCCGGCGGTAGTTGTTGAGATATCGAGCTCCACTCGTGATACGCCAGGGTGACCGTTGTGTATTTATGTCATCGACTTGTCAGTTGCAGACGCGGTTGGTACACCGCCCATGAATAATAGCTACATGATAGCTATCCTTATCTACTCTAGTTCGTGGCTCAGTTAGTATGCCACCTTAGTTAGTTGAGTTTGGTTTGAGACCCATATATAGGGTTCTTCTATTTCTTTGTAAGAGAGTTCTTTTGGCTTACACAACTAAGAAGAGGAAAACTGTTTTCAGTCTCCACCCTTGTGTGTATTCCCCCATTGTGCAAGCAAGAAAGCTACAAGTGAGACTCCTTCCTTCTCTCCCACAATCGTGACATGGTATCAGAGCCTTGTTCGTGGTAAGGAGCTCAAGAAAGCAAGCCAAGCTCGCGGTGTTCTGGTAAGAGGAGCAGTGTTGCTTTCATTTTCTATTTTGGGAGCAGATCTCTGCAGGTAGCACAGCCGGAAATTGCAAGAGTGCATTGTCTCAGGTTGAGACGCCCTTCACGGTGAAGCAAGAGGGCAGTATATGCTGCGGGCAAGAGCTTTAGCTCTAAGCGACCCTGTTTTTTTGATTTGAGGCCATTTCGGGGCCTGTTTTGAAGGCGGAAGTTTTCTGCACACACTCAGGAAAAGGCCCTGTTTTATGCTGTGCGACCACTGTTCTATAGGTCGGTGAAAAGTTACCACAGAGATTGCATTGTATGCTTGTGTGCAGAGACATTGGGAGTTACAGAATCATCCCTGTTGCCTGTTGATGCAAAATCGTCACTAGGAAGTGACTGTGTGGTCAAATACCACTTTTGCCAGTTTTGCAGATTTGCCCTTGTGAGGGTGAAGCTGTGTTTTTTGCAGTGACAGAATTTTTTGCAGTATTCTGTAATGGCATCTGATTCTCTCTCACAGATTGTCACTGAAAAGCTTGACAAGAACAACTTCCAAGCATGGAAGTTTAGAATGACGAATTTCCTTATGGAAAAATGATATTGGGAATTTGTTGCAGGAAATGAAGAAGAACCAGTTCTTCCTGATGTTCCCAATCAACAGCAAATGCAGGCATTTAAAGCATGGCATGAGAGAGCCAGGAAAGTTATGTATTGGCTGTCTATCAGCATTTCAGACTCTATGATTGTGCATATTCAGGATGCAAGTACGCCAAAGGAGGCATGGGATACTTTGTCAAAAATGTATAGCACAAATACGCAAGCCAGGAAAATGCAGCTCAAGCAAGAGTTGCACAATGTGCAAAGAGAAAATATGAGCATCAACGACTACCACATGAAGGTGAAGAAGATTGCAGATGCACTTGCTTCCATTGGGTCACCAGTGGAAGATGATGATTTAGTTTCTGTGACCTTGAATGGTCTAGGAAAGGATTATGCATAGTTTCGGACATCCATTTCAGTTCGTGAAAGATTTCTTGATTTTGAGGAGCTGATTGCTCTTCTAATTTCTGAGGAGCAAAGAAATGGTGGTGCATCTTCTTCAGGAGGAACTTCAAAAGAAGCTGTCTTCTACTCAAATGCTGGAAGAGGTAGAGGCAGAGGTAGAGGAGGCCGTTTTGGAGGCCGTGGTAGAAATCAGAATATGCAGCAAACTCAAGAAAACCAGTCCTATGGAGGAGGATGTGGTAACTCTAGAGGCAGGGGGAGCCAAAGAGGTCGTGTTGGATGGCAAAGAGGCCAAAATGCAAACAGTAATGTTGAATGCTACTACTGTGGTAAAATGGGCCATATGGCTAAAGACTGCTATAAAAAGCAGAATGACATCATGAATGGAAAACTGCAACAAGGAAATTATGCATCTTCTAGTAGACAGGGTGATGACAGAAATGAGCACTTGTTTATGGTGCAGCACATGAACAATTCTGTGACAAGTACAGAAGAAAGCAATGATGTATGGTATGTTGACTCAGGTGCATCAAACCACATGACAGGTCATGCAGAATGGATGGAGGATGCAAGAAAATTGGAAAAACCAGGATTTGTGGAGACTGGTGATGATACTGCACATCCTATTGTGCAGATTGGAAAAATTCCTTTGTTTATGCAGGATGGGAAAAAGAAATACCTGTCCGATGTATTTCATGTCCCGAATATCACCAAGAATCTGGTTTTTGTTGGTCAAATGGTTGAGCAGGGCTTGCAGGTCAGATTTAATCCTCATGGATGCTTTGTTGAGGATATGAAAAATAAAGATCGCTTGATAGCAAAAGGAAAGAAGAAGGGCAAAATCTTTACATTGGATGCAGACATGTCTCAATTGAGTGCAGCAATGTTTGCACATGGGACTGGTGTAGTTGCAGATATTGATATCTGGCATAAACGCGTTGGTCATGTTAATGTACATCGACTTAAATCAATGCAGGCCCAAAATATTGTTGCAGGTTTGCCGAAATTCAAGGTTGCAGAAATGCATAAGGTATATGAAGCCTGTCAGTTTGGAAAACAGGCAAGGAAACCATTTCCTAGACATGTTCAAGAGAGTAAGAAGCCATTGGAATTAATCCACTCTGATGTGTGGACAACTAAAGCTGCATCTCTTGGAGGCTGTCATTATTTTGTCAGTTTTATTGATGACTATAGCAGAAAAGTTTGGGTGTATTTTATGAAAAAGAAAAGTGAAGTTTTTGGGCATTTCAAAACTCTTAAAGTGATGGTTGAAAAAGAAGTAGGCCTGCAGATAAAATGCCTAAGGTCAGATGGAGGGGGAGAGTACTTCTCAAATGAGTTTGCAAGGTTCCTGCAGGAGCATGGCATAAAGGAGCAATATTCATGCAGTCATACCCCACAACAAAATGGAATTGCAGAAAGGAAAAACATGCATATTGGAGAGGTATCTCGTGCCATGCTCAATGAAAAAGACTTGCCAGATTTTTATTGGGCTGAAGCAGTTGCTATAGCAGTCTACATAATGAACAGGACTCCCACTGCAGCAATACATGGAATGACTCTAGAGGAGAGGTATACTGGTAGGAAACCAGATATTTCTCATTTGAAAATTTTTGGTTGCATTGCCTATGTACATGTGCCAGATGAGTTGAGATCCAAGTTGGATCCAAAAGCTGAGAAGTGCATCTTTATTGGTTACTCGCTGCAGCAAAAATGGTATAGATGCTATAACCCTTCTACTCGTAAGTTTACAGTGAGCAGAGATGTTGTTTTTTATGAGATGAGTAGCTGGTATAAACCAGTAAATGTGATTGATGATGTAGATGCACAAAATGGTAATGCTGCACAAAATTCACAGCAGCAGTCACAAAATATTAGTGGACCTGGAGCGTCCTCTAGTAGTGGTTCACATTCTTCGCCATGGACAGGCAGATTGAGATCAAGAGAATCTTCTCAAAGTAATGCAGATAGTGGTATGCAGGTATCACGAAAAGGAAAAGAGAAGGTTGATCAGCCCATGTTTGATGTGAATGCAGGTCACTCTTATGTGGATGGTGAACCCAGTGGCTCAGAACAGAGCATTGATGATGAGTTGGGTATTCCTTCTATTGTTACACTTGGAGTAAGGAAGACCAGGGATGTTTTGAGAGCACCTGGGAGTGAACCCACTTTGCGCAGGTCTACCAGAGTTAGGTATCCTGTGGATAGGCTGAAATATGATGGATTTACAGCCATTCACTATGCATATATGGTCAAGGTGATACAGGAACCAGAACCCACTTCTTTTGAGCAAGCCATGGGAAAAGAAAAATGGGAGAAAGCCATGGATGAAGAAATGGATGCCTTGGAAGCAAATGCTACATGGGTATTGGTACCTTTGCCTAAAGGTAAGAATGCAATTGGCTGTAAGTGGGTTTATAAGGTGAAGCACAATGCAGATGGTTCTGTGAACAGATACAAGGCAAGATTAGTAGTCAAGGGGTATGCACAAACATATGGCATTGACTATGAAGAAACATTCAGTCCGGTTGCAAGGATGGCAACCGTAAGAGCAGTCATTGCTACGGCTGCATCAAAGGGATGGTCTTTACATCAGATGGATGTAAAGAATGCCTTCTTGCATGGTGATTTGCAAGAAGAGGTATATATGGAGTAGCCACCAGGTTATGTTCATG
Organism: Lygodium microphyllum; assembly: GCF_053477565.2. Taxonomy (NCBI): domain Eukaryota; kingdom Viridiplantae; phylum Streptophyta; class Polypodiopsida; order Schizaeales; family Lygodiaceae; genus Lygodium; species Lygodium microphyllum. Next base: position 24,080,753 of record NC_141138.1, on the reverse strand, counting down.
ATGTTCATCCTGAGTTTGTTTGCAGGTTGAAGAAAGCCTTGTATGGCTTGAAGCAAGCACCTAGAGCATGATCTGACAAGATAGGACAGTATCTTGTCACTATTGGCTTTTAGATTTTCAAGGCAGATTTCTCACTTTATGTGAGAAAAACAGAGAAAGGTATTATGCTACTTGTCATTTATGTTGATGATTTGATTATGACAGGTGACAGTGATGAAGATATCCTTTATGTGAAAATGCTATTGAAGCAGAAGTTTGAGATGAAGGATTTGGGAGAGCTGCGTTATTTCTTGGGCATTGAGGTGATTAGATCACCGAGTGGGATACAGCTCTTGCAGAGGCAGTATGGATTGGACATGCTGTCCAAATATGGGATGACAGGCTGTAAGCCTATTTCAGTTCCTTTGGAGCAGAATGTGAAGCTGAGCACAGATGCAGGTGAGCTTCTAGAAGACCCTACTATGTATAGACGCATAGTAGGAAGTTTGATTTATATGACTATTACCAGGCCAGATTTGAGCTATGCTGTTGGATTGGTAAGTCAGTTTATGCAGGCTCCAAGGAAACCACATTTGGATGCAGCTAGACGCATACTCAGGTATGTGAAGTCCACATTGCAGTATGGACTATTTTATGAGACTAGGGTTCAGATACAGTTGCATGGATACACTGATGCTGATTGGGTTGGTAGTATTTCTGATAGACGAACTACCAGTGGATATGTGTTCTCTTTTGGGAGTGCTGCAGTCAGTTGGAGTAGCAAGAAACAGCCTACAGTTTCCTTGTCGAGCACAGAGGCTGAGTACAGGGGTGCAGCAATGGCTGCATGTGAGGTAGCTTGGTTGCATAAGCTACTTTATGATATGCATCAGTCTACAGATGGGCCAGTTGTCATTTATTGTGACAACATGAGTAGTATACACTTGGCAAATAACCCAGTCTATCATGCTAGAACAAAGCACATTGAGGTGCATTATCACTATGTGCGAGAGAGGGTTTTACTAGGTCTTATTGATCTAGTTTATGTCAGCACAGAGGATCAGGTAGCTGACATATTCACGAAGGCATTGGGCACAGAGAAGCTGCACAAGTTCAGAGACCTGCTTGGTGTGCAGGAATTGGGATTGAGCTCGAGGGGGAGTGTTGAGATATCGAGCTCCACTCGTGATACGCCAGGGTGACCGTTGTGTATTTATGTCACCGACTTGTCAGTTGCAGACGCGGTTGGTACACCGCCCATGAATAATAGCTACATGATAGCTATCCTTATCTACTCTAGTTTGTGGCTCAGTTAGTATGCCACCTTAGTTAGTTGAGTTTGGTTTGAGACCCATATATAGGGTTCTTCTATTTCTTTGTAAGAGAGTTCTTTTGGCTTACACAACTAAGAAGAGGAAAACTGTTTTCAGCCTCCATCCTTGTGTGTATTCCCCCATTGTGAAAGCAAGAAAGCTACAAGTGAGACTCCTTCCTTCTCTCCCACAATCATGACAGTAGTAGCCCGTGGCAGAGATATGGCAGCAGCACGGTAGCCTTGGCGAACATCATGACTGTCTTCTCTCTCTCTTCCTTCCTCCCCCCAAGCTTAAGGGGGAGGTTATATAGAATAAGGGGGGAGAGTTGGCCACCCACGTGGCTTATGTGCATGCCTCCTCCCTCCCCCATGGTCTCCACCTCTCAAGGCCTTCTCACACTCCTCTCCCCTGCCATGCATCGGCTGAGGGGAGGGGGTATATAATTAAAAAATTTACCTCAATTTTAACCATTATCCTTTTGCCTTTTTCCCGAGAAGGGTGTTCCCATGCAGCTTGCGATCTTCAAGCCACGGCCTCTTTTGCACGTCATGGAGCTGGAATTTAACATTGTGCATGGAGGGAACACTTAGCCACCAACATTAATCAACGTGGGAGATTATTTTGCACTTCTTTTGCCGGAGATGTGTGGGGTTTTTAAGGTCGATTAATATTTCAGGTGGAAATATTACATTCAGTGATGAAGGTGAGAATATCTATGTGAGGAAGTCACTAGATTCTATTCGACTGGCAATATGTAACTCCTCCTCAGCCAAATTTTGATCTAAATATGGGTGGATCAAGAGGTTCTTTTCTAGGGTTCAGTTTACAAATGGTGGCCAACACCCTATGGGACATTGGAGCTGCATTGACTGGCCAAAGACCAAGCCACTTTTACCCAGGTTAACAAGCCAACTCCTAAGAGTTGTTGCACTAAACAAGTGATTATTTCACTAATTGTTTTAATTTGACTCAACTTAGCCTTCCCTAAAATCTATAATGTTGTTTGTAGTAGTCCAACTGCAAAGATTCTAAACTTCAATAAATTATACTGGGCACTAAATTGCTAAACCTAAGATAACTATGGTTTCTCCTCATCTCTCAGAGGCAGCTCCTCATAATGTACTCCTGCCATGCTAGTGGCGGTTTATCCAGGAAATGTTTTTAATGTTTTACTTTGGAAAGGTTGTTTCAAGAATATAGATCTCTTAGATCTATTTATATATCTCCATTTAAAATTCCTTTTTATGTTTCTCCTCATGATTAAAATTAATTCTTTTTATTTGTTTAATTTTAAACAAACATTCAAATCAAATTTTCTGACATACCATAAACCCCTAAATTTTAATCTCCCTTGGTAGACATTCCCCACTCCGTATATAAATTTCGTCGTTGCTTATTAGTTTTTAAATACTTAATTTATTTTGCAAATATAACGTCCTTTCCTTCTTTCTTCTATAACCAGTATCAGCATGATAAAACAAATTCTTTTCACACTCTTATGGTTCACATAAAACGTTCATTTTAAATCCCGTATATCCCCTTAGCTTTCTTTAAATTATCCTAGTAGCCCTCCACTCCATAGATTTAAGAAATTGATTGTAAAATGAATAACATGTAAAAATTTAATATAGATGCTGAGGCTTTTTCTCATGCCATCCAATCATCAATTTGTTTTATTTTATTTTGGTTTTAATTTAAACTAAATTTTATAATTGCAACCTAACATTATAAATCATTATAAAGTGTTATCAAACTTTTTATTTGTAACTTCCCATGTTTCCTAAATGTTCACACCGTATATAATTTCTCCTTTCAAAACCAAAACACCATATCTTTATACGAGCATTTCTTAAGTGAAATATTATTAAATCATTATTTCTTTACTTTAACCCTTACAACATAAATGCACTAACAAATCAAAGATTTTGTTTCCAATACTTCACTAAGAATCCATAGTTTATATCAATAAATAACACATTTTACAATAAGGAAAACTATGCCTTTTTCCCTAAATATAACTCTTTTCTAATTTTTAAATATAACAAAACATCTTTAAAAATCTTGATAGAAATTAAGTAAATTCCCTGACTCATAAGCTTTATAGGAAAAATATCAGAACTTATAAATTTTCAATCAATAATTTTATAAAATTTTATTTATGATCATTTTGAGTCATTTTTTAGTGTTTTCGACTATTTTTGATTTTTTATAAATAAAAACCAGTTCAGATAAATGCAAACAACCATGTAGCATAAGAAAACAGGTTTAAAGACATGTTTTAAAAATATCAAACTAAAAAAAATTATCATGCCATATCGTTTACTTTAGATAAATCAGTTAGACACTTACTTGTAAAACCCGCAGGTCGTCGTCACGTCCTTGGAGACCGTGTCCTCTTGCAGTTCGGCCACTATCCAGCCGTTGTGCATCGCAAGCTCAACATTTCTCGTCTCTTGAGAGATCTTATCACTTCAGATTAGATAAGTATATTGAAGCTCCAGTTTAGCGTCAAGAAAAGGACATGGTGATGATTTGGAAACATGTAAATCATAATTATGTCTTTGGAAGTGCGTGTCCAATAGTCCAGCCAGGAAATTTAGTCCATTGAGTCATCTCAAATAGCAAACCCTTTGGGTTTTCTTCTTCTCTTCTTGATCTCTCACTTTTCCAAATTGATCCACAAACTCTTGCTCTATGTGACCCGAACCTTAAGTAATATTTAAATAAAGGCTTGAATATTTAAAAGCTTAAAAGATTAAATTCTTCTATGTCTCTTCCAACGACTGATGAACGATCCGATTGAGGACATGTGGGATCCTGAATAAGTGATATTTTGCAGGCAAAAGATTAGTCCAATTATGCTTCCAATCTCTCTACGACTACTCCTCATCACGAATGACTTCCGTTTGTGAATTGGCCTTCATCGAATTCAAGCGCATTCTGTTGGAATGAGCCGCCGTATCTTCAATCTAGAATTCCACAAATGATGATGCTTTGTTGGAGGAAAGAGAGGGATAGTGATAATGAAAGAGCGAGGTTATGATCAGGAAGAAGATGAAGCTGCTAATTATGACCACATTGACAATGGTGCACAGAATCCAGGGGGTTGTTCCGGTCCAACGCGCGTGCTACAACCTGGTCGTAGGAGATGCCTGAAGATTGGATGTTGGTCGCTGCCTGTATAAAGCATCTGTAATAGAGACTTGTTGAGTATTGGAAGCCAGAAAAGGGAATATCTCATTCAACTCCATCATTTCACCAAGTTCAACTGGCTGCATCATATTGCTGTACACTTCTTGCGGTTGGGTAAGGGCATAAGAGGTCGAAGGAAGAAAGCCTTACAAGAGGAGGAAGGCAGCAGATGCCGCTGCTGCTGCCGGCCCGAATGCAGCCACGCGGTTATTCTGCTTGGAAGAGCAGCCAGGAGGATGACCGTGACGAATGTCAAGTCTGGTTGGCCGGCTCGATGGAGAGAAGGGTATGAAATCAGACCGCTTGCCAGGTTTCGTCCCCACCAGCCATTGCCCTTGAACTGCCGCCCTGCCTCTCCCGCTCTCTGCCTCTCTCTTGGCACCGATCACTAGCACGCGGCCTCATCATCACCATCGTCCTGTCAGTCTAGTTCCTCTAGCCTCCCACCACAGGCACGGACGGGGACGTGTGTGTGGGAATCGACGGGCATGGCTCTCTCTTTCCCTCCCCTCTTCGTAACCGTTTTTTTTTTTTCTTCTTCTTCTTTTTTTTTAATACGTTTTAATATGTCTCAAATCACAATCCTATAAAACATATGAGAATTAACAATTTGGAATAGTCACGATCGTATGATTTGATTTACATAAAGGGAGCAGCATAGTCATAATAACATAACATGAACTTGTTCGTGGAGAGGTGATCGAATGTCACGCATGGACTCACTTTGGATCCACAAGCACAAAAGCTGCCGAAAATTTCTGTCAATTGTGTCTTCGCAACAAGACTTATACTATGAGGAATATAGACCTTTTGAGCTCAAAGGATTTGGAGAGCGCCCCATTAATGGATACTCTTAACTTCTACATTTGAAAGGAGTGTCATAGTCATCTTAGACAACTTCCTTCCAAGGACCATTGCTTCGAGGTAAAGGCAGATGAAATCCTAAGGAATATGATTACATGCCTTTTCAAAATCCATCCACTAAGAGGTAGTCCTGTCCACCAATCAATTCTTAATCAATAACTGTTGCAAGGCTAGGAATGGCATTTTCTATTTTCTGATAAAGAAAATGAAGCCATAATGCTCGGGTTGGATGACTTAAGCTAGTAATCACTTAATTTTGAGTGCCAAAGCCCTGACAAAAAGCTTATAAGACATATTCAACATGGTCAAAGGCTGCTAATGGTTACCTTGACGCACATGGGTGATTTACAAATTGCCTTTATAACACCCATGTTGGCCTCTATAGGGAATTGCCTAGTAGCAGAGCAGTCTCTTTTGAATTACTTCGTCCTTGCCAAGAGTCATCCTCTTGAATCTAATATTCAACACCTCCCCAAAGAAATCTCCATAATAATCATCAATGATTTAATGATCACCCCTTCATCATCACTACAGTATTACTGCAGACAATAATCACAATCATAATGCTATGTATTTTTTCATAAAGAATTTCATCATTAGGAGGTAGGAGGTAGCATAACTAATGAAATCCTCCATCCCTGAGATTAATGCTAAGATATCCTATCAACTTGTCCAGACCTTGTCAAGTCTAAAATTCCCCCGAAGACTCCTAATTTATAACAAGGTCTTATCTCCTCTAAGTGATAATAATCCCTACAGTAAAATTTTAAACAATCATAGCTAAGATTCACTAAGTAGACCTATCAAATTTTGTCTAAAACTCCACCTTCCTCTCGTATAAGAACGTCATTGTACCACATCTCCTAGCTAGACTGCAAGGACACGGTCTCCAAAGACAGCAACAACGAACACCGCATCTGCATTGAATTCATGTAAAAATTTAGTAATAAGGTGTCAATTGTATACAGTTTTGCCAAAAAATTGTTGCAATAAATGGCATGTTTTTAGGTGTTGTCATTTCTCCCCCACTTAATTGCGAAGCGTCCTCGCGAGCACAGTTACATCACGAACATCCAGCATCACCAGCACTGCTACCACGAGCATTGCTACGCAACTTTGAAAGAAAAATATACTCTCCTCCACTTAATTGCGAAGCGTCCTCGCGAGCACATCTACATCACCTGTATAACCACACATGGACAACTAGTAGACACTGGAAAAGATAGGAAAAATACTTATTTGTGTCATATTAAAATGCAAACAATATAAATGTTTCAATGAAAAGATGTAAAAACTTGTGCAAACTAACATTCTCCCTTACTCACTCTCCACACTAAAATGCATAACAGAGCTTCATCCATTGCATAGAATATACCGACTAGGAAACTATCTAGAGCCGCTAAACAACAATAATCCCTCTAGGCAATAAATTGCCACACTACTATCCTACTAAAAATATTGCTTCTGAAATAGCATCACTGATAAGGTCGTTACTTAACAAAGAACCCAAACAAGGTAAACTAATACTACAACACTAAATAGGACTCCTAGGGTTTAGCTGCTAACCCTCCATGTTCTACTAGAACAACCAGCCAATGGTTCATAACTTCTAAGTTTCCAAGGCTCTTCTTTAAAGTTTATGTTTTAATGGTTTTTTTTTTTAGTGTGATGTCAAAAGAGTATATACATTGATTCTCTTTCCCAAAAGGTCCCACCCCAAAGAGATACAAGGCATCGGACACAGGGCACCCGTCAAGGAAATCCCTACAGCCTACCAGGACCTCAGAGGCGATGGTTATCTTCTTTTGGTTGTTTTTTTTTTTCAAACCCTGCAGTCTCAGGGTGTTTTTTTCTTTTTTTTTTCTTCTTACTTCTTGCTTTCTTTCTTTAAAAGAACAAATATATAGACTCTTCCGAACTTTTAATATTTGGATTTTAAGGATTGTTTTGTTGTTGTTGTTTTTCTTTTTTAAAGGATCAACTAAGAAGCTAAGAAGACATCACTTAATTGAACGATCAAACATTTCAGCTCAACAACTTTGCTCGAGGAATCTAATCTAACGCATAATACTAGTCACTTTGCCTAGGCAAATGATAAGCAAAGAATACTCACCAGCTCAGCATCTTTCTTTCACGCTACTCCTAGTCAAAATTTCGTGGAGAGAACCTTGTTATTCAGCTATCCCACTTATCGCTAGAAAAGCGACCAAAAGATAGTGGAAAACTCTATAGGATTCCTAATTGGACACCCATACAATGAAATTCACTATGTTATGCACACACATCACCCCCCTTTTTTTTAAATCACTCCCTAATGCTAAGTCCCATCCCATGTGAGTGGACTTCATATAGAGAGAATTGTGTATATATATCATTCATATTTGTTTAAAATATTTATTTATAATTCCTCTGTAATTTACTTAAGTGTTTTTTTCCTTTCTTTTTTCCTTCTTCTACATCTCTAATTCCATTCCATCAATTTTTTTTATCCATGTATTTTTCAAAATGAATATGAAATAAAAAGTTTAGGTATGAAACAACCTTATATGTTCGTGGATATTGCAACTCCAAGAATCAGCAACAGAAACATACAACAGTGTGTAACGCAAAATCATAGTCAAATCTGCACATGAAACATACACTAGCCAGTACAAAGTTAAAGGGTTAGATAAATAATAAAACTTCTTCATGTACCAAAGAATTGTCAAATACTCATGTCACAATCGCGATCAACTAGACTGTCATAACGCTTCCACTGCTTGGTTGTTTAAGAAGCAGTATATTTCTCCACTTGATAACCATTCTTGCATATAGAACTGTCCTTCTTACTAACTTAAATATCCCAAACTCCAGCACTGAAAGGAATATCCTGACCGTGCGTGCAACTAACTACCTAACTACGTGGAAAATAAAACTAAAGTGCATGAAAACCTACAGGATATCAATAACTCAAAGCATTGTATGTTTTTTTAAACGATATATATATATTTGTTTGTTTGGTTTTTTCAAAATGTAGAATAAAAGAAAAACATAAAAGACTAAGAAAACAAAATATCTAGACTAAAATTTTCAAAGTCTCTGAGATCTTCTAGTGAAAACAATAATCCTAATCCGAAATCATCAACTCCATCTAAGTCAAACCTATTAACTAAACTATCATCTATAGGATGCTCAAGAATAGCCTCTAGCGTAGACATATCAGAAGTCACAGATCCGCTATCAGGTGCATCGCTAAGAACCTCCATCACATCATGGAGCGAAGCCGAAGCTGCATCATCATAGTAGGGCATAGGGGCCACTGGTAAAGCATCTAAGGAATGCCCCTCGGTCGCATCCATGTACCAACAAATATAATCCCAGCATGGGCAGGGAACACTAGTCTGTAAATCATGGTAAGATGGAGTAAGGCGGTAGACAGTGGAACGATATCTCGCAAATTCTGCTTGCTCTCGGCCTACCCTAGACTGACCAGCGCCGCGCTCAGGAGAAAAAAAACTATTATGATCATGACGCTGGTAGGTATAACCAATCATTTCCTGCATGGCAGTGGTACCATAGCGTCGAAAGTATGTGCGACACTGCCAACACAAGAACTGAGCACGCACAAATAAATGCCGCTGACAAGACCTACAACCAAAAGGTGGATGATACTGTAAACAAAAAATAATCACAAAGGAAGAACCACAACAGGCCTCCCCTCTCGGTGCATATAAAAACCTGTCATGCGTCTGAAAACGCGGAATATCGTAAGGTCCAGCATGAACAGGATCAGTACTATCGGCATCAACACGAGGGTAAAGCGCATCCATCCACAAAAAGGCCATACCTGCATCCCGTTTAAAACCCCCCCCCAAGAAAGAAAAGACATCCAAGAGTGGATTAGACAAAATATTATTTTAACTACTAACCTAACTATACCTAGCTAACCTAAGTCACAAAATGTTTAAGGCGCAGGCCATTAACCCTAAATATCTCATTTTCAGCATTAATATCCTGCACATCAAGAGAACCATTATCATAAACATTAATCACCTTAAAAGGTCCCAACCAACGAATTTTAAGCTTCCCAGGAAATTTATAATAACGACTGTCATAAAGCAAAACTAAATCGCCTTCTTTAAACTCCCGTACTTTAATATTCTGGTCGTGCCATGCTTTACGACGTTTTTGCATTGCTTCTAGACTTTGTAGAGCTAATAATCTTTCCTCATCCAACTTTACCAATTGTAAAATCCGTTGTTTCAAAGATTCAACCTCACCTAGTCGTAATGATAGAGCTACTCGTAAAGTGGGCAACTCTTGCTCAATAGGGAATATAGCATTAGTGCCATAAACTAAATTGAAGGGTGTATTTTGCACTGTCACCTTATAAGTAGTTCTATAAGCCCATAACGCTTCATATAAACGTTCATCCCAATGTCGCCTGTGGGAAGCAACCGTTTTAGTTAAAATCCCACATATAATGCAATTGGTTACTTCAACCTGACCGTTAGCTCTGGGATAATAAGGTGTTGATTTGCGATGTTTAATTTTATAGATTTCCATTAACTCGCTAATAAGACCATTCAAGAAATGGGAACCTCGGTCACTTACTAATTCCAGTGGGCAACCAAAACGTGTAATAATATTCTCATACATAAACTTAGCCACATCAATGGCTTTATCCGTTTTAAGCGCTTTCGCTTCCACCCACTTTGTAATATAGTCAGTACAGACTAAGATATAACGATTCGATCGATATCTAGTAGGTGGATCAATTGGGCCTACAAAATCAATTCCCCATTTCTCAAAAGGTGCTAATGCTAATATAGGTGTCAAAGGCGTAGCAAAACTCTTAGAAGGACGACCAGTCCTTTGACATACATCGCATTTGCGACAATAATAATAAGTATCTTTAAATAGAGTAGGCCACCAATAACCAGCTAATAGAACTTTTCTTGCAGTCAATTCACCGGCAAAATGGCCACCACACGGCTCATCATGCAATGCCTTAAGAACCACTGGTACTTCATCTTCCCTTACACAACGTCGATAGATACCTTCGCGTGGAAAAAATTTATAAAGGTAACCCCCTAATAATCCATAGGAGCATGATTGCATTAATATCTGACGTTTCCTGCGCTTATCAGCACCAGGTGGATATCGAGCAGTACTAAGAAAATTCGCAATATCAGCATACCATGGAACTTGTGTCTCCACAGTAAAAAGTGATGCATCCGGCAAATCATCTTCCACACCTTCCTCCTTGTCTGATGTTAATAATCGTGATAGATGATCTGCTAGCACATGAGCTCTACCAGGACGAGTAACTATTTGAAAATCAAACTCTTGGAATAACAACATCCAACGAATCACACGTCCTGAAAGTTCTGCTTTATTAAGCAAATACTTTAACACCTCATGATCAACATATATAGTAAACTTATTTCCTAATAAATAATGACGAAATTTCTCCACCGCAAATACCATTGATAGGCATTCTTTCTCAGTGGTGGTATAATTCCTTTCTGCATCACTTAAATTTCGACTCGCATAATAAATTGGATGATCCACCTTATTATCATCTGCTTGGCACAGAACAGCTCCTACAGCATACATAGATGCATCAGCATGAATATGGAATTCTTTTGTCCAATCTGGGGGTGCGAGTACTGGTCCTTCAATTAACTTATGTTTAAGAAATTCAAATGCTTTCTGGCAAACACCATCCCAAAGAAAAGGAGTATCCTTTCGTAGTAGATTTGTCAAAGGTGATGCCACCTTTGCAAAATCGGAAATAAATCTCCGATAATAATTTAGATGTCCTAAAAATCCACGCAATTGCTTAAGATTTGTTGGAGGTGGAAGTGCAGAAATCTTAATAATTTTAGCTGGATCCATTGCAATACCTTCTTTAGAAACGATATGCCCCAATAAGGTTCCTTTTGGTACTCCAAAAACACATTTATCAGGATTCAAGGATATACCTACTTCATCACTACGTTCAAATACTTGCGTTAGTAACTCAGGCATTTCTTTTGCTGTACCATAGACACAGAAGTCATCTAAGAAAACTTCCATCCATTGACGTAGAAAATCTTGATAAGCTGCAATCATAACTCTCTGAAATGTTGCGGGTGCATTGCACAAACCAAAAGGCATTACTCTATAAGCAAATGTACCCCATTCAGTAGTAAATGTAGTTTTGGATTGATCTTCAGGATGAATTAGTACTTGGTTGTAACCGCTAAATCCATCCATGAAGGAATACAGCTCATGACCAACAACCTTATCAAGTACCTGATCAGTAAATGGCAAAGGAAAATGATCTTTACGTGTTTTGCTATTCAGCTTTCTATAATCGACACAAATGCGAATCTTCTTACTATTCTTCTTAGGTACTACCACAATAGGAGATACCCAATCACTGTATGCAACAGGATAAATGAATCCAGCATCTAAAAGCTTAGTAATTTCAGCTTTCACTAACTCTGCATACACAGGGTTTGTTCGTCGTTGACGTTGACATACAGGTTTTGTGCCTGGTTCTAGATCAATATAATGCTGACATAATTCAGCTTTGATACCCTTAAGGTCCCTATATGACCAAGCAAAAGCGTCAACATGCAATCGTAAGACTTTTTCGAATCTTTCACGATGTGGCGATTCCAATTGGTCTCCTAAATTTAAATATTTTCCTTCTGCCATTTTAAGCTTAACTACTTCAACTTCAGGCTCTTCAATAAATAGAGAGTCTATTCTTCGTGGCTTAATTATGGGCACATCTTCGGATATCTGCATCAATACATTTCCAAGCAGGTTATTCTTAGTACTTGATTCCGGTGCTTCTTCTCCCACATTCACAGAATTTACTAAGGGTAAAGCCCTATAAGGAATAATAGCCAGGTTATCTTGCGTAGCACTATCAACTTCTACTCCATAGACATTTACTAACTCAGGAAAGGATTTTTCAGTATATCTCTTCCCATATTTATCTAAATCGCCATTATTGACATTTACATTTTTACGAGATTTCATGGTAAATGAGGTTCTTACAGAGTCAATTATGCTAGGTATCTGCTCTGAAGTACATGGATATTGAGCATGTAACCTACGGCGATATCGACGTAAAATTTCGTTATTCTTTTCTAAACATTCTTGATCATCTAAACTCCAAAACCATTGATTATCTTTAAGCTTGAGAATTAATGAATGTAGATTCTCATCCTCCTCGCCCTGAATTCGACAGCCCAAATAATGTATAACTTGTTTCAGTTCCACAAAATTCCTAGGTACTGCAGGTTCAAACCATCTAAGTTGCGGCTCTTGCCCATCCCCATAAATAGTAAAATCCATTACTCTTTCTTTTGGATGAGGCAATACCACCGCTTGCATATTGTGCAATTTAACCTTAGTAGGTTCAGATTGGACTCGTTGATAACCAATTATCGGTCCCCTTGAATGGCGATAAATCTTCTGCACAATTCCGGTCGAATGCCTAAAAGAATGACACAACCAGGGAACATTTGTAGGGTTTTTCTCTTGAGTCTCTGGTTCAAAAGTATTCTTAGATTTATGTTTTTCCAAAAACCTATCAGTGTTTTCATGTTCTTCCCAATAATTTGTATCCATAGATAACGCTTGGTCCATCTGTAACTCACCCCTACTGAATTTAGATTTCTCTTCTTCTAAATAAAATTCTAAAAGCGAGATTTCATCTAGATATCGCCTTTCTCTAAACTGAAACTCTGCCTTTTCCTTTTGCAACTCAGTAATCTTCTTCATTGCTTCATTTACAGCAGTCAACGCTGCCTCACGCTCTACTTCCAATGCCTCTTCCAATTCTCTAATAATCCTAGCGTAATTACCATGATGTTCACAAGAAGTCTGTGAGAACCTGTTAAAAGCCGAAGCTGAATCATCCTCATCCTCACGAGATAGTGGTCTTTGTAAGGGTTTGCACCTATGCCTACTTCTCCTTTCTCTTTCCTTCGCTTTTAGCTGGTAGTAATAAATCCTTTTAGCTCTATCTGGCAATTGTCCAAATCCAAAGGGTAAAGCATTTTCCCCATAAGGAAGAGCTTCTACAATCCTACTCTCAAGCATACTATTATGATTATCAGTAACATCTTCTTCTCCCATACCTTCTGAAGAGGTTATTGAAATGTCAGCCACATCAGATATCATTAACTCAGGCATTTCTTCCTCCTCTAATTCATCCATAGAAATCACTTCCGACCTGTTGTAAGCAAAAAATACATCTTCTTGATCATTTCCTTCTTGATCCGTAGATAATTGAAAACATGTTTCAAGCGAATCATCAGGATACTCTGCTTCTTCTGCTGAAAGCATTAAGCAGTCGAGGGTTGTATCTTTGGATGTAGATAACCACTGAGTAATATCGCTATCCGAATCATTGTCAGATGAAAACGCTACAGCATACTCACCAATACCCATCTGTTCTACCTTGTGAGGCTGATGTACTATATTGACCTCTACTTTCTCTGCTCCTGCTGGGTGTGGTGTCTTAAATAACCAGGCATAAGGCCCTTCATGATCAGTCCTCTCCATTTCTGAATCATAAAATTCACTGTTGGATTTCTCATCCATTTCACTAACTGCTTCATCTCCTGAATCTTTCAAAAATCCTTTTGAAATAACTTGTATCTTAACCCTATCATTTCGAGGACCAATCACAATTGAACCTTTATACCAGTCCTGAATGCATCTTGCTTGGTATAACCAAGGCCTTCCCAACAGGACAGAATATGATGAAATATTTGTTTGCGAACGAACGATCAAATAGTTCACATGAAATTCTAATCCGGCTACTACAGATTTCACATTTCGCAGTAACCCCAAAGGAGTTACTTTCCTTTGATCAGCCACACGTAAAACAATATGAGTAGGTTCTAGATCCTTCAACCCTAATTCTTGCATAGCTTGTTCTGTCATCAAATTAACTGCTGAGCCACCATCTAACTGCACTTCATGTAGCAAATGGCCATTAATAGTAGTATCTATAACTGGAGCTCCTGGGTCCACAAATAAATCTACTATTTTTACATCCTTAGTTGTTTTTCCTTTGGAAGAATTTTCACGGACTTTAGAAGCGTTTATTTCAATCCTCTTCCTTCGACGCCGAACTAATTTATGGTAAAGTTGTTTCCTACAAACAGGCGCTATTTCTAGCAATTGCCGAAGGTTAATAGTCAATGATATTTCTTCTAATGCAGCCCAAAGATCATAGGTCTTATTTACGGATTCTACATAATCTTTACTCCCTTCCTTAGGAGGAACCAATCTTTCGGGAAAAGGAGCTACTCCCACTTGAATCTTAGGATTTACTAAAGGCACAGGTAATAATGGATGGTCAGAGGAATGCTGCGGAGAATCCGATTCAGGTAGTTCTATATTAGGATCTATGTCCTTAGACTTATCCTTCACTGCTCCGTTTAATTGTGAACTCTCTTCCTCTAAACCTTGCTCCTTCTGTTGTTGCTTTTGTGCCCGAGTAATAACACCAATCATAGGATCAGCCCTAAAGGTCACCTTACGAGGTATAAATTTTGACTTAACTCCAATATCTTTCCTTATTGTTTCTACTTCAACTAAATTTGCAGCAGACGTTGAAGGTTCGTTAGAGGTTTGTTTCCCTTTGTCAGACATTTTATTATCCTCTCGCTTAGGACAATTCTCTTCATAGTGTCCTTCACCACTGCACCTCCTGCAAAGAGGAGTATAGTCTTGATTTTTACGCGCATTTGGACAATATGTGGCTATGTGACCTTCTTGTTGGCATCGATAACAAATTACTGGTCCCCCAGGTCTTTGTTGACCACCTTGTCCCATTGGATTACGAAAATTTCCATTATTTCTTCTAAAAGGAGAATTTCTCCCTCGATTGCCATCACTGTTGTAATTGTTTCGAGGCACTGGGGGTCTACCCTGGGTGGGCAATCCTCGTGGCCTAAAAGGTTGATTGGGTGGTCCAATCTCATAGGTCCTATTATTACGATCCATGTAATTGTAATTCATTTGCATTGAACGAGCTTGTTGTTGCTCTTGACCTAATTTATGCCAACAATTTGTATCTAAATGACCAGTCTTGTGACAAAAAGAGCAAAATGGTGGATGATCGGGCATTAACCTTGAAGGTGTCGGACACTCTGTAGCCACATGGCCGTAACCATGACACTTACCACACCAGATATTAGATCGAGGTGGGTTTGAAGTCGAATTTCCCGACGATTGTTGAGCGCTAGATCCTTGTGTCGTTATCGAATAAATTTCCTTCAAAGGTGCTTGTACTGCAGTCATAATTTCCTCCTTTAATTTTCCTAGAGATTTCGCAATAATATCTGCTACTTTTGCTTCATCCAGAGGAGATTGAGATTGCGGCATAGAAGGCATTCCTGCCTGCATCATATAAGCTGGAATTGAAGTGTACGGATTCAGAGGTACACTCGACATGTTTGAGCTTGCGGTTACCGAGGGATTTACAGGAACGGTCACATAAGACACGTTCTTAGGTACCCCACCTGAAGTGCTTGGATATTCTGTCCGAGATTCTTTGAATAGATCTCTCCGTCGTTGTTGACTAAGCTGCACTTCTTCCCACCATCTAGCATGTGTTTTAGCATCTGCCAACGTAGCTGGTCGTTGTAAACTAACATGCTGATGAACTTCAGGATTAAGTCCATCAATAAACTTACGTTTTTGCGTGAGATCGTCAGGAGCAGGATTCATCTTACGAATGATTGTCTCCATGCGCTCAATATAATGTTCAACACTTTCAGTTGCTCCTTGGGACAGATAATCCAGTTGAAGAGCCAATCTATCTTGAAAACCTTGTCGTCTAAATTTTTCTAGAAAAGCTCTTGATAAGGCATCATAGGTCCCTTTATGTTGAGCATCTAAATTCCCATACCATTTCGCTGCTTCATCTTTTAATGTTGCAGGGAAGATATGAAGCTTCTGGTCGTCATCTATTATCTCATTGGCGACGCAAGTCACCTCAAATCTTTGCGAATGGGCATCGGGATCTTCATCCCATAGTCCCCCGAATTGCGTGAAATCAGCTAATCTAACTGGGTTGCGAGCCATCGTTTCTCTAAATAATAGCCCTAACCCTAAATCGTTGATAGTATCAAACCACGGAGGTTCCTGAGGTTCCTTAAATAATTGATGCAAGCCGAAATTTGACTCTAAATCCCAGTCAAAAAATAGTTCAATACTCCCGACCGTAGCATTAGCTTCACTCTCCCTAGTTTCCCTATTTTTCCTACCTCTTTCCCCAGTGACACTGCTAGTACCGGAGACAACTTGATCCCATTGATATGAAGCTGCTTCACTTTCTTTCAATGGTGTTCTACCAGTTGATAAGTTAGGCTGAAGAGGTTCTACCGTTGAGTTAGACACAGCGTCTACTCCCAAATTCAGCAATGCGTTGACCCTCTCTAGCCTTTCTAATAGCCAAGCCTCTTGTCGCACTGCTCGTTCTCTAACTCGCTGATCCCTAGCTTCGTTTTGCTGCTTCCGTCTCTCTTCTGAATTCATCCACGAGTACAAAACTAGCTTTTACTGTCATACTCCAAAATTACGCTCGTTCTATTTGAAGCTATAAAATTAGGTTGTCGCTTGTATGCGCACTTAGAAGTTTCAAAATAGTCGGCAGCTCTGGGTCTATCTCCCCAAAAGGTAACTTTTCTTCTTGCTCGGGGATTAAACCTAGAATTTCAGCAACCTCTCTCACGTCTTTCGTGTCGAAAGAAATTTTTAAACCTCTGGATACACGTATCCAAGGCAACACATCATCCCACACTACTCTTCTAAACGTCCGATAAGCTGTGCGGTAATACCAATCAAAGTGGTACGATACACTGATTGTATTTATCTCTACCGCGTCTATTAACCCAAAGTGTGTCGCTAGTAGAACTATAGTTTGCGCACAGTCGTTAAAACCCCAGCTCCAAGAGGATAATTGTTCAACGTCCACAGTTAATTGTGGCCCAAAATATGTGCCTCCCTCTACTAACTCTGTATCTCTCGCCCAGTCTAGCACTTTTCTTTGACACTCCTGGGGCAAATTAGGAAAATAGTCCCTTAGAAAAGAGACTGCGTATTCGCTCATAAATAACACTTAGGATCTAAAATACCCCCGGAAGATTTATCACTCGTTCAAGCGCACTTGGCTCCCGGCAGACGCACCAAAAATGACTGGCCAAAGACCAAGCCACTTTTACCCAGGTTAACAAGCCAACTCCTAAGAGTTGTTGCACTAAACAAGTGATTATTTCACTAATTGTTTTAATTTGACTCAACTTAGCCTTCCCTAAAATCTATAATGTTGTTTGTAGTAGTCCAACTGCAAAGATTCTAAACTTCAATAAATTATACTGGGCACTAAATTGCTAAACCTAAGATAACTATGGTTTCTCCTCATCTCTCAGAGGCAGCTCCTCATAATGTACTCCTGCCATGCTAGTGGCGGTTTATCCAGGAAATGTTTTTAATGTTTTACTTTGGAAAGGTTGTTTCAAGAATATAGATCTCTTAGATCTATTTATATATCTCCATTTAAAATTCCTTTTTATGTTTCTCCTCATGATTAAAATTAATTCTTTTTATTTGTTTAATTTTAAACAAACATTCAAATCAAATTTTCTGACATACCATAAACCCCTAAATTTTAATCTCCCTTGGTAGACATTCCCCACTCCGTATATAAATTTCGTCGTTGCTTATTAGTTTTTAAATACTTAATTCATTTTGCAAATATAACGTCCTTTCCTTCTTTCTTCTATAACCAGTATCAGCATGATAAAACAAATTCTTTTCACACTCTTATGGTTCACATAAAACGTTCATTTTAAATCCCGTATATCCCCTTAGCTTTCTTTAAATTATCCTAGTAGCCCTCCACTCCATAGATTTAAGAAATTGATTGTAAAATGAATAACATGTAAAAATTTAATATAGATGCTGAGGCTTTTTCTCATGCCATCCAATCATCAATTTGTTTTATTTTATTTTGGTTTTAATTTAAACTAAATTTTATAATTGCAACCTAACATTATAAATCATTATAAAGTGTTATCAAACTTTTTATTTGTAACTTCCCATGTTTCCTAAATGTTCACACCGTATATAATTTCTCCTTTCAAAACCAAAACACCATATCTTTATACGAGCATTTCTTAAGTGAAATATTATTAAATCATTATTTCTTTACTTTAACCCTTACAACATAAATGCACTAACAAATCAAAGATTTTTTTTCCAATACTTCACTAAGAATCCATAGTTTATATCAATAAATAACACATTTTACAATAAGGAAAACTATGCCTTTTTCCCTAAATATAACTCTTTTCTAATTTTTAAATATAACAAAACATCTTTAAAAATCTTGATAGAAATTAAGTAAATTCCCTGACTCATAAGCTTTATAGGAAAAATATCAGAACTTATAAATTTTCAATCAATAATTTTATAAAATTTTATTTATGATCATTTTGAGTCATTTTTTAGTGTTTTCGACTATTTTTGATTTTTTATAAATAAAAACCAGTTCAGATAAATGCAAACAACCATGTAGCATAAGAAAACAGGTTTAAAGACATGTTTTAAAAATATCAAACTAAAAAAAATTATCATGCCATATCGTTTACTTTAGATAAATCAGTTAGACACTTACTTGTAAAACCCGCAGGTCGTCGTCACGTCCTTGGAGACCGTGTCCTCTTGCAGTTCGGCCACTATCCAGCCGTTGTGCATCGCAAGCTCAACATTTCTCGTCTCTTGAGAGATCTTATCACTTCAGATTAGATAAGTATATTGAAGCTCCAGTTTAGCGTCAAGAAAAGGACATGGTGATGATTTGGAAACATGTAAATCATAATTATGTCTTTGGAAGTGCGTGTCCAATAGTCCAGCCAGGAAATTTAGTCCATTGAGTCATCTCAAATAGCAAACCCTTTGGGTTTTCTTCTTCTCTTCTTGATCTCTCACTTTTCCAAATTGATCCACAAACTCTTGCTCTATGTGACCCGAACCTTAAGTAATATTTAAATAAAGGCTTGAATATTTAAAAGCTTAAAAGATTAAATTCTTCTATGTCTCTTCCAACGACTGATGAACGATCCGATTGAGGACATGTGGGATCCTGAATAAGTGATATTTTGCAGGCAAAAGATTAGTCCAATTATGCTTCCAATCTCTCTACGACTACTCCTCATCACGAATGACTTCCGTTTGTGAATTGGCCTTCATCGAATTCAAGCGCATTCTGTTGGAATGAGCCGCCGTATCTTCAATCTAGAATTCCACAAATGATGATGCTTTGTTGGAGGAAAGAGAGGGATAGTGATAATGAAAGAGCGAGGTTATGATCAGGAAGAAGATGAAGCTGCTAATTATGACCACATTGACAATGGTGCACAGAATCCAGGGGGTTGTTCCGGTCCAACGCGCGTGCTACAACCTGGTCGTAGGAGATGCCTGAAGATTGGATGTTGGTCGCTGCCTGTATAAAGCATCTGTAATAGAGACTTGTTGAGTATTGGAAGCCAGAAAAGGGAATATCTCATTCAACTCCATCATTTCACCAAGTTCAACTGGCTGCATCATATTGCTGTACACTTCTTGCGGTTGGGTAAGGGCATAAGAGGTCGAAGGAAGAAAGCCTTACAAGAGGAGGAAGGCAGCAGATGCCGCTGCTGCTGCCGGCCCGAATGCAGCCACGCGGTTATTCTGCTTGGAAGAGCAGCCAGGAGGATGACCGTGACGAATGTCAAGTCTGGTTGGCCGGCTCGATGGAGAGAAGGGTATGAAATCAGACTGCTTGCCAGGTTTCGTCCCCACCAGCCATTGCCCTTGAACTGCCGCCCTGCCTCTCCCGCTCTCTGCCTCTCTCTTGGCACCGATCACTAGCACGCGGCCTCATCATCACCATCGTCCTGTCAGTCTAGTTCCTCTAGCCTCCCACCACAGGCACGGACGGGGACGTGTGTGTGGGAATCGACGGGCATGGCTCTCTCTTTCCCTCCCCTCTTCGTAACCGTTTTTTTTTTTCTTCTTCTTCTTTTTTTTTAATACGTTTTAATATGTCTCAAATCACAATCCTATAAAACATATGAGAATTAACAATTTGGAATAGTCACGATTGTATGATTTGATTTACATAAAGGGAGCAGCATAGTCATAATAACATAACATGAACTTGTTCGTGGAGAGGTGATCGAATGTCACGCATAGACTCACTTTGGATCCACAAGCACAAAAGCTGCCGAAAATTTCTGTCAATTGTGTCTTCGCAACAAGACTTATACTATGAGGAATATAGACCTTTTGAGCTCAAAGGATTTGGAGAGCGCCCCATTAATGGATACTCTTAACTTCTACATTTGAAAGGAGTGTCATAGTCATCTTAGACAACTTCCTTCCAAGGACCATTGCTTCGAGGTAAAGGCAGATGAAATCCTAAGGAATATGATTACATGCCTTTTCAAAATCCATCCACTAAGAGGTAGTCCTGTCCACCAATCAATTCTTAATCAATAACTGTTGCAAGGCTAGGAATGGCATTTTCTATTTTCTGATAAAGAAAATGAAGCCATAATGCTCGGGTTGGATGACTTAAGCTAGTAATCACTTAATTTTGAGTGCCAAAGCCCTGACAAAAAGCTTATAAGACATATTCAACATGGTCAAAGGCTGCTAATGGTTACCTTGACGCACATGGGTGATTTACAAATTGCCTTTATAACACCCATGTTGGCCTCTATAGGGAATTGCCTAGTAGCAGAGCAGTCTCTTTTGAATTACTTCGTCCTTGCCAAGAGTCATCCTCTTGAATCTAATATTCAACACCTCCCCAAAGAAATCTCCATAATAATCATCAATGATTTAATGATCACCCCTTCATCATCACTACAGTATTACTGCAGACAATAATCACAATCATAATGCTATGTATTTTTTCATAAAGAATTTCATCATTAGGAGGTAGGAGGTAGCATAACTAATGAAATCCTCCATCCCTGAGATTAATGCTAAGATATCCTATCAACTTGTCCAGACCTTGTCAAGTCTAAAATTCCCCCGAAGACTCCTAATTTATAACAAGGTCTTATCTCCTCTAAGTGATAATAATCCCTACAGTAAAATTTTAAACAATCATAGCTAAGATTCACTAAGTAGACCTATCAAATTTTGTCTAAAACTCCACCTTCCTCTCGTATAAGAACGTCATTGTACCACATCTCCTAGCTAGACTGCAAGGACACGGTCTCCAAAGACAGCAACAACGAACACCGCATCTGCATTGAATTCATGTAAAAATTTAGTAATAAGGTGTCAATTGTATACAGTTTTGCCAAAAAATTGTTGCAATAAATGGCATGTTTTTAGGTGTTGTCATGCATAAGTGGGGGCAATTTCTGAGTTATAAGCCAAAAAGGTGTCCATGGCAGTGTTTCAATTGGAGAAGACTCACCAAGTAGTTATGTGCCAGAAAGAAATACATGAGCTAAAGGTGAAGCTCGAAGCTAACGAGGGCAAAGAAGGATTGAAGAGCTGCAAGAAGAAATTAAGAACATCCAAGACTCCATAGAAACGCTAGAGGAAGCATGAGAGGAAAGGGCATGCAAGTATCAAGTAGAGATAGAGAATTTGAAAAAAGAGGTAGCCTTGGGGCAAGAGGAGAAAAAGAGGTTGGAGAGAGAGATTGAAGATCAAGAGTAAAGACTCATAATCCTGGCTCAAAGGCAAGGGGATATTCTAGAAGAAATGAAAATAAGAGAAAACGATTGATCTAATCAGAATGAAAGAAGAGTCAAGAACTTGGTGCGCCATCGTTTGGCCCGTGTGGAAGGAGATAAAGTGTTAGTAAAGAATAATGCAAAGGCCACTCAAGTGAGCCTAGAGACCCAACAATGTGCCTTCCTAAACACAATCCTAGATATCACTCAAATAGAAGAAGGGGAGGATGTTGAACCATTAAAGAAGCTGGGTATTGCTTGCAGGGCCATGAGAGCAGGATTGCATATGCCGACGCAACCAGAGGTGGGTGTCAGTCTTAGCCTTGAAGAAGAGAGGAGTTATCTACTACAGGCTTGACCCCACAAAAAGTGGATGCCTTAGGGTTCATTGAGGAAGCACAACACGAGGATAGACGAGAGGAAGAGGCAGGAACAAGTTTTTAGGTGAGACCTCAAGAGGAAGAACTCGTCCCACTGCCCCCTTATTCTTGAGCACAAGAGGAGCAAGCAAGCAAACACCTCTACAGAAAGGAAAGCTGCACTTAAAAGGAAGAGAGAACAGATGGTAGAGCAAGCATGTAGGAGGCTAAATTCTTAACCAATAGTAGTGGCAATAGCACCTATCCCATCAACCCAAGATGACTTCCCAACAAGATTTAATGTTGAACTCATAATCTAGGAACAATAAGAGACTGCTCGTAAGCCCTTTGACTTTAATTTTTGATTTCCCGCCAACTTGAGCAGAGTACTACCAGTCAAGGTAGTGGAAGAGGTAATTAATGTCAAGAGTAGGCTAGTGGGAGACAAATGGATATCAGAGAGGGCACAAAACCCTACAAATACTTCATCAATGGCTAGATACAGATATTATATAACCTTTATTGATTATCATATAAGATATGGGTGTACTTCATAAAGGAGAAAAGTGAGATATTCTCTCATTTTCAAGATTTTAAAAATTTGCCTAAGAAACTAACACATGTGCAAATTAAGTGTGTGAGGTCAGATGGAGGGGAAGAGTATCTCTCCAATGAATTCAATAATTTTTTGAAACAACATGGAATCTAGAGGCAGTTTACATACAAGTACACTCCACAACAGAATGGTATTGTTGAAAGAAAAAACATGCACATTGCAGAAATTGCATGCCTTGATGGGGATGAAAAGAATATGCCTCATTATTGGGCTGAAGCTATCTCCTTAGCTTTAATATTATGAATAGAACTTCCACTACTACAATGCATGATGTGACACCAAAGGAGAAGTTTATTGGCAAGAGACTAGATTTGTCACATGTTAAGGTATTTGGATGCATTGCATATGTACATATTCTTGAGCTAAGAAAGAAATTGGATCCGAAAGCTAAAAAGTATATTTTTGCAAACTATTCCCTTCATAAAAGAGTTATAGGTGTTATAATCTAGTTACATGCAAGTTACAGGTGAGTAGAGATGTTGTGTTTGATGAGATGAGAAATTGCTATACTATTGAAAAGAGGTTGTGATAGATGATGCAAAAGAAAAGGTGATTGCAAAAAATGTGGGTCCACTATCATAGACATTGAGTGGGCTAGAAGAGCCATCTTCTAATAGATCTATTGAGAGACCATGGAGTGGCAGGTTACGTGTGAATAACACTCCTATAAGTGTAGAAGATATATCACACAATAAAAAAGAAAAGGTGGTTGAGTCACTTGGTGTGCCACCCAATGTTTTTATAGGCTATTCACATGTAGATGGTGAGTCTAATAGCATATATTAGAGTATGGATCAGACTATGGATATGCATTTCCAACATCTACAAACAGGTTGATACATGATGGTTATGTTGCTTCCCATTATGCACATATGCCAAAGGTTATAAAATCAGTTGAGCCCACTTGTTTTGAGGAAGCTATTAGTCATGTGTATTGGGAGAAAGCCATGGATGAAAAAATGGTTGCATTGGATGTAAATCATACTTGATATTCGATGCCACTACATGAGGGAAAGAAAGCTACAAGATCCAACTTAGTGGTTTTACAAAGTAAAACATAATGTAGATGGTAGTCTGAGTAGGTATAAGGTAAGACTAGTTGCCAAAGGTTATACACAGACTTATGGCATGGATTATGAGGAGACATTTGCTCTAGTGGCAAAGATGGCAATTGCAAGAGTTATTATGACAATGTTTGCAACAAACAATCAGGTTTTGTATCAAATGGATGTAAAGAATTCACTCTTTCATTCTTGGTGATTTGCAAGAAGAAGTGTACATGGAGCAATTGCAAGGTTATGATAGCATGGTTCACCTTGATTATGTGTGTAGTCTATGCAAAGCCTTGTATGGACTAAAATAGGTACCAAGAGCTTGGTATGACATGATAGCATAGTATCTTGTCTCTATTCATTTTCATGTTGAAAATGTAGATCAATCATTTATGGTTGTTAGAGTGATAGGGGTATTATTGTGATTACCTTGTAAGTGGATGATTTGATTATTGGGCATGATAATATGCAAAAGGTGAAGCATATGAAGAGTTTTCTCAAGCAAAAATTTGACATGGAAGATTTGGGAGAGCTGAAGTATTTTCTTAGCATTGAAGTGATACAAACATCTAAGAGGATATAATTGTCGTAAAGGCATTGCACCTTAGATATGTTGATGAAGTATGGTATAGATGGTTGCAAGTCAATCTCAATGCTGATGTGACTAAAACATTAGAGGATTTATCTTCACTACTATTACTAGGCTAGATTGTAACTACACAATTGTCTTAGAGAGTTAGTTTATGCAAGTGCCTTGTAAGCCTCATTTGGACAGTGTAAGACATATCTTGTGGGACCTTAAGGCCAGCCACATTGGATCATGGTATCTATAATGAGGCTAACTTGATGGTGCAACTATTTGGTTATACTGATGTAGATTGGGAAAATAGTATGTTTGATAGGAAGTCCACCAATGGCTATGTATTTTCCTTTGGGATTGTGGGGTTTGTGACTTGGAGCAGTAAGAAATATCTCATTGTTGTATTATTGAGTATAGAGGCAGAGTACAAGAGTACTACTATGGTAGTGAGGTAGCTTGGATGTGAAAGATACTTAATGATTTGGGGATATAAATAGACAAGACAGTTGTCATTTATTGTGACATGAGCAGTATACAGTTGGCTAAGAACCCAGCAGTGTTTCATTCGTGCACAAAATACATTGAGATTCATTGCCATTTCATAAGAGAGTGGGTCTTGGAAAGTGATATCGATCTCATATATGTGAGCATAGAGGAGTAGGTTTCATATATTTTTACCAAGGCCCTAGGAGTAGAGAAGCTTCGGTATTTTCAAAGCTTACTTGGAGTATATGTCATTGAGTTAAGCTTGACGAGAAGTGTTGAGATGTCAAGCTCACCATAGTTGATTTGGTCCATACCTTATGGTTATTGAAGTTTTCTCCTTAGACGATTGAGACTTACTAGGATATTATTGTTGGAGTTAGGGGGGTTTCTTGATTTGAAATGAGCCTTTGAAGTGGTAAAATGAGCTTTGACTCAAAATCTTGGATTGCAATGGTGGAGTTTAACTCAGTTCAAGAAAAATAACATTGAAATGATTGATTACAGTGGTGTTTAATTGCATGTGGTCTTATTAAATACCTTTTTTAGACCCCAAAAATTTCCTCATGTGTGAAAAAATACCTTATAAAAAGCAAAAACACAAGAGCTCTCTTTTCATATTAGTAAATTTCTTTTTGGCACAAGTTCCAAGAATAACAACTCTATTTTAAATGCTTTTCTTTAAATTTTCAATAGTAGGATCTCACATAAGATTTTTAGTTTTAGATGCAATGTTCTCATATCTTGATTGTGTTGAGATATTTGCAATCACACCTACTTTAGTCTCGTTAGATGGAGTAGTGAAGGCTCAGGACAAGAATCCCATAAGCACAGAAGGAGGATGTGCTACCTAGACTTTCCTATCAAGCATTGTACTTGCTTGTCATTTTCATATGAGATGAATGCAATGCCATTGTCATGTTGCTCCTTAATATAGCATACTTGATGATTTTCATTTGCTCTTGAGTCAAGGTTCTTGATCTCTATCATGTCAATGTCTTCATGTGTCTAGTCAAGGTCTATGAGCCACCATAGCTGCCATGCTCTAGATCCCATGTTTTTACATGGTATCACAGCGCAATTGAACATGGCTTAGCATGATTCAGGTCCTCTCTCTGCTCTTTCAGCTATCCTCCATCATTGCCCAGCTCAAGACCTATCTCAAGGCTAACCAATGGCCTTAGTTCTCAACTCTACCAACACGAATTTTCCATGGCAGCCATAGCCACATAGTACCTACCTCTAATTGAGCTCTCAAATATCTTCATACATGCCATAGATCAACATGATTCCTTCTAGAGATTTGTGCCTTTTCTCAGAGCAAAGCTTCCTATCACATAAGACCTTGACATCAAGCCTCCATTGGCTCATCATTCCATCTGCAACACATCATTGTCCTGGTTGGGCCTATGTCGTCGGGCCTATGGTTGGGGCCTATGTCAAATGGTCCCTACTTCTCCTCTACGCAGCGATTTGGCCCAAACGCATAGGGATTTTGAAAGCCCATGTCACAAGCTTCCTTTCCATCAAAATTTTTTTGAAAATGATTGAGTCTACAACTCACAAAGAGTGAAAAACTAGGGCTGCCCAAAAACCCTAACTGCAGACTCCATAGCCAAGAGTACTCAAGCTCATCCTTTACCTCATTTTCTCTCTCCTAACATTTAAATCACTCCACTGTCACTCTGATATGACTGAATACTGAAGTTCCAGCACATACTCTCACATCAAATCATTGAGGAGGGGAGTTCTTGGCAGATTTGCAAGCAATCTAAGAATAATCAAGCACAGTGTCTCTTGTCACTCATGATAGCTTTGGCTTACATAAGATCTGAGATTTTTTGGGCTACTCCAGCATCAAATCAAAGAGGAGAATACAACTAGAAGACTCATTGAAGATTTGAAGATCTCTCAAGCATCTGGCTCCAAAAGTATCTCTTAATACTAGTCACTTAAGTGCTTTCTGGGCACTTGTGCTTGTTAGCACATTCAAAATCATTTCTTCTGCTGAGAATTTTGGAGCTGATTTGTTGCTATCCCTGCAAATCCAACATGGGAAAAGACTCTCAAACAACTTGCTTCAAAGGAGTCGGGTTTCACACCTAGCAAACCTGCATCAAACTCATCTTGATGAAGAAGGGCCTATGGGCCATTACCATTGAAAAAGAAAACAAGCCTCATGACGCGGATTTGGCAGTCACTTGGCAAAATAATGATGATAAGGCTCAGACCATTATCAAATTGGAGTTAGATGACAGTTATATCCACCATGTGGATAACTGTGATGCTTCACATGATACATGGAAGAGACTTGACACTTTGTTTGGGGCACAGTCCAAGTCATCAAAGTATGGTCTCTTGATTGAATTTTTCAGGCTTGACATGTAGTCCAACACATCACTTGCCACACATCTAAATTACATGGAAGGACTTCTAACCCAGCTTGCAAGAATCAACATTAAAATGGAAGAAGATGTTTGCATTGGTGTTCTATTCAAAAGTTTGCCTCCTAAATATAACAATGTGTCAACAACTTTAATCAATATGCCAAACCCTAAGCTTGTTGATATCCAGGCATCACTATTAGAGGAGAAAAAGAAGCTAAAGCCTAAGGAAGAACCAAGAACCTCTAGAGATGAACAAGCATTATATGTTGGCAACAAGTACAAAGGCAAGAAGGACCAGCTTTTCTGTGATTTTTGCAAAAGGACCGGACACACCGAGAAGTTCTGCCACGCCAAAAAAAGGTCCCAGAAGGCCTATCTTGCTGGAGTTGAAGAAGAAGAAGACCATGGAGCAAAGGAAGAAGAAGAAGACCACCAAGAGAAGGAAAAACCTCATCAGTTCTTCTATTCTAATAGAATTTTTTAGCCGTGTATTGCCAAGCCCTAATGCTTCTAACACAAGCTTGTAAACTCCTCATGTAGCCTTATACTACAGCCTTTGTACACTTTGTGAGGCCCCTGTTACAGCCTCTAGATGTCCACCATGTTTGTGGTACCCACACTTAGCCTTTTCTGCAATAGCCTCTAGTGTTTTGCCATATCTATAGTGTGCACACACTTTGCAGGTGTTGCTTTCACTAAAGCCTCTACACACTTTGTACTTTTTGGTTGTGATTGAGGAGGGGTGTTGAGATATTTGCAATCACACCTACTTCAATTTCTTTAGATGGAGCAGTGAGGGATCAGGACAAGAATCCCATAAGCACAGAAGGAGGATGTGCTACCTGGACTTTCCTATAAAGCATTGTACTTGCTTGTCATTTTCATATGAGATGAATGCAATGTCACTGTCATGTTGCTCCTCAGTATAGCATACTTGATGATTGTCATTTGCTCTTGAGTCAAGGTTCTTGATCTGTGTCATGTCAATGTCTTCATGTGTCTAGTCAAGGTCTATGAGCCACCATAGCTACCATGCTCTAGATCCCATGTTTTTACAGATTGAACTTTAGCAAAGTCCTCTTGTGTTTCATTGCAATAAGATATGCTTCACAACATCAACAAAATCAAAACCCTAAAGTGATAATTTCAACTCAATTCCTTGTACAGTGTCTTGTGAAATGCAATTTTTGCTTGAGCTGCTTTTGCATTTCATCCAAATGCTTGAACAATGAAATTTGTATTGAGTTTGTCATATGAAATATGAATTGCATTGTGTGGTGTTTTCTTTCCTATCTTGTATTTCATGTTTCATACAATAGATTGTATAAACTCTATCTCACCATATATTTTTCAAATTTTATTTCTCATTTGAATTTAATTTTTTTAGTTGTTAGTTTTTGCAATGTTAGAATGTAAAAAATGAAGCTTTCTCTTGAAGGAATGAAACAAGAAGAATTAGAGGACACATGTGATGATAGACTCTTTGATTTTGTTCAGAAGATAGGAAACTCATCCAAGTTTATGTAGATCAAGGATATGCTAAATATTCCTTTTGATTTGTAAGAACTCTTGGTGGATGTTGAAGCGAAACTTCACATGTATATGGAATATCATGCTAGACATGGAGAGAGTCTTATAGTTGATAATTATAATATCTTAATGATGTGATTCAAGTAACCAATGCTCCCAAGATAAATTTTCTTACTAGGTTTAATCTTATTCAGGATTTTAGAAAGTGTGAAATAAATTATCATTTTTATAGGGATAAACACTAGTGTCTTTTTATCCAAAAAGACATAGGATTTCTTGTGCATCTTTAATGGGAAGATTTTCCAAACTAGTTCCATAGCCTTGCATTAATTTATTGATCAAATTTTGGAATATGAAAAGGAGGGGCTATCATAGAAGAAGAGTTCTTAAAGGTCTTGGCATTGAGGGCATGAGGTATGAAGAAATATTGAATCCTCCATTATAGGAGAAGCCAAAGAACTCAATAAATCTTTATGACTAGAGCCTTCTTGAGGATGATGAAAACCTAAAGGTATGAAAGATATTTCCAAGATCTTCATAGGATTATTACTAGAGGTTTTTTTGGTATTTAATGGATAAGTGGCTTTAAGATTTTATCTATTGACACCAAAAAAATAAAGTTCTTATGTAGAATGAAATTGAAGACCTTAATAACTTTCTGGTGGGAAGAGCCAAGGGATCTAAGCCACCGAAGCTTGGGAAAAGTCAACGCCTTGGCCATTATATTGGAAACTTGAATAATCAAACTATTGCAATTTATCATGGCAAATTGTCAACATCTCTAAGTTTACATATGACGGCTTTGAAAGCTATTTTCAAAGTCATTGAATCTGAAGTTTTCAATAGAAGAGTGGAAAATATAATTTTGGTGGAGACGAAAGAAGCCATAAGGGTTTTTTGCTACATGCCTAGTTACAGTGGGTCTAGAGTTAAATATTTTGGAGATCTTAACTCCTAGTTACTCTCCCATGTAGGAGATGTAAAATACTTAAAGCTTCTCCTAGGCTATCGAAAGAAAAATTTTAAGGTGGAATGAAATCAAAGATTCCTCTACCAACAAAATTAGACTAAAGCATGTTAAAGAGTCAAGGGTTTCTCAAAACCCATCGTTTCCCTCCTCTTTGTTTACTTTGTAACCATTTTGAAAATCATTGCTTTGCAAAGAGTTTAGATATCCCTCTTTTATTTTTTTGGGTAATCATTTGTATGTTTTTTGCCAAAGATGACATATTACATGATGTGGTTGCGTCTTTAAGTTTAAATTTATGCCAACTTTTTTTGTAGAACTCTTGAAATACCTCTAATAAACTATTTTCTTTGACTCTTCCTTCTCTATGTATTGTGTGTAATCTGAAGTATTTTATTCTTGCCTAATAACATGATTTTTTATGACTGTAATATTTCCACACAATAAAAGTTAGTTGGCTAGTTCGAAAGTTAGTTAATCAATTAATAAGTTAGTAAGATTACTAACTAAAGTTTTAAAAAAACTAACGTTAATAATTAAGGATTTTTATTTAATTAAAAATATATGTTAAAAATCGAGAGTTGTAAATCTGATATTTTTATCAGATTGACAAGGACCGTAGCCACCCTTCATGGAAGTTACAACCTGAACAAGATTTATGAGCTATATTAATCACTAGTATTAATGTGTATAGTTTGGATGGTCCAAAAATATTAGATTTTGGGCATAGCTAGTATATTTTAGATATTTTAGATATTATCCTAAAAAGCTATGGAGATTTCTAGAACTGGATGTCATTTAAAAGAAAAGACAAGTAATGTTTTAGCTAGTTTTGGAGATTTTATAAAAAGAAAAAAAAAGAGAGATCTGCAAAATCGTGCGCGTCACCGCGATCGCACTCTACAGATAAAAAACAGCACTTCGAAAAGAGAAAATAAGGAGTGAACTGAGAGCTTTCCAAGCAAGTGTCTTGGAGTTTTATCCCCCTTTCAGAGCCAATGGAACAATCAGATTTATGATCTGAATACCAGATCATTGATTTTTCCAAGATCCCCCTCCACAAAGAGCTCCACTTCTCAGCTACAAGCCCTCTTCTCTAATTCACTATAAATATGAGATATGGGGAGGCACAAGAGGCGTAAGAAGACCTCGAGAGGCTACGAGAGAGAGGTAGAGAGAAGGATACCCCTCCAAGAGATTGCAAGAGAAAGCTTGAGAGAGAGAGAGAGAGAGAGAGAGAGAGAGAGAGAGAGAGAGAGAGAGAGAGAGAGAGAGAGAGAGAGAGAGAGAGAGAGTTAGCTCAATTCTCTTGTCTCAATCTTCAACTAAGTCATATTCTCTTACACTCTCTCATTTCAAATCTATTCCACCTTCCCTATCTCTCAAACCACTCGTGGACGATGGCTCCAAAGCGATGAGGTAAAAAAACCATGGGGACCAACGCACCTGATCAAGCAACGAGTATTGCCAATGATATGGGAGTGTCCGAGGTTGCCGGAGTTGCCACTACCAATGGAACATCGGGTATGGCTAATGAAAGCGTGATTAAAGACAAAATTCCTAATGTTGTCATGTTGCCTAACCAAGTTATTCATTACTAGATTATTATTTTGCTACATAGAATAATTACATAAAATATTAGCTTCCATATTTTTCACTTACACGAATTGATAACTTCATCTAGAAAGCATACTAGTACAAGCATAAACAATTAATCATTATGAGTTGCAGCTAGATTAATTAAGATTCTAAGTCATAGAATCATGTTAGAATTAATTGCCAAAGGTTAATGTATGTTGGGAGTAAAGGCGCCTCCGCCTAGCCGCCCATGTATTACTACACTGATAAGCGCCTTTACATGGGCGGCTAGGCGCCTCCGCCTAGCCGCCCATGTATTACTACATTGATAGTACCTACCACTACACACCGTAGGTGGCAGGCACCTGTCACAGTCACTTATTCTTTATTATTTTAGTGGCAATTTGAATAAAGGAAGCCCCGGCCACACATTGTGGTTGTTGGAGTTCCCACTTTTGTGTCTCTCTCTCTCTTGGCTTTTGCTCTCTCTTAGCCATAGCTCTCACTGCCAAGCTTCTTCCTCATGGGTTCTACTTCCCTTTCATTGTACATATGTCTTTGTGCGCATTCAATATAGTTATGGTCAAATGCAACAAGGCTAAGAGTTGACTAACACTTGTTATAGAAACTGATTTTCTATTTGAAAGTCCTATAAGTCATCTCATTGAGTTATTGGCACAATATATTTCTTTAAGGAATTTTGCTTATGTTGGGTAAGACAACCCAAACGGGAAATTTATGCCTTGCTTAACATGTTATAAGAGATGTACTCAATACTTCGTTATGGGGAGGAGAATCCTCATTAGAATGTAAGGTTGCCTTAGGATAAGGTCTACCTTGGCTATGTGAAGATGTGAATTGCATGATGGTGTGATTGTCATTGCATCATTTGATATACATTTGAAAGGATTGCTTGTGTTTGCTAGAATCTAGATCTCTGCTTGAAATTATTGTAAAACAAAATAAAAGGAAGGATCACGCTAGGCTACCCCCAAGCTAGCCGTGAGACCCTACTCCAAGGGGGTCACAGTTATCGCTACTACGAGAGGCTTGGACCGGCTCCATAGGCGAATGGTCTGTCAGTAGGGATAGTCTCGGGTAGTAGAAAATGTGGGTGCTAGAGGGGGCTCTGGCTATAAATCCTGCATTGTTCCTAGTGTCACACATAAATGTGGTAGGACCTAATTAGAAAACTAAGGCTATTGAGGGAAGCAGGTGGACGGAACCCCCGACGGGTTTGTACTATGGTAGGGTGGTCCCAAAGAACTGGGAGGCTTCTCACAAGGTTTACCGTCTTTGACATTAGAAATTGTTCGGATAGAACCCCGATTCACATCGTTTTAGGGGACCGGAATGGGACTATACCCTACATGCAGAGAGGTCAAGCAGTGCATCCCTCTGTTGTATAATTAAAAAATAAATAGCTTTAATTAAAATTTTATATGAGTTAGATACTGAAAAAGCATAATGATGGTAACTTCTTACCATATTGTGAGTTAGATAATAAAAAAACATAACAATGGTAACTTCTTACCATATTGCCAAGTTTTCCATGAAAACCTTGGAGCCTTCTAGCTATTACCCCACTAACAGATGGATTTTTGGGGACATAATTTCTATCCTTGGACTTTTGAGGATCTAGTTCAATAATAACATTATCTCCATGCAAAAATTGTAGATGAAACTTGCTCGATGTTATAATATCTTACATATCTCATAAGGGTTTTAGCTTTCAAGCAAACCCTATGTAAAGATAAATGAGTTTTTCATGCATGAAGTATACATATATGAGTATTGACTAAAGGAATATCTAAAATTGGCTTGAAGTATGGGTCTTTGATATGCTTAGATGAGATTCCATTCCAATTGCTTGAGCTCAATTGTATAGCTGAGATATGCCATATAGATAGGGATATCTAGAGTTTTCTCCTTTTGACACATTATATATGTACTTGAGTATCTTTAAGTCACTAGTTATATGCAAGAAAAGTCATACTCAAAGGGCAATTCTAATCCTTTCAAAGCTCAATCTATAGAGAGACGTAGACTTCACAACCCCTACCATAATCCAAAATGAAAGAGTTGATGTCACTGGTATGCAAGCACATGCAAAGCCGCGATGGGTTCCCAAAGACCTACTACAAACACACAGGTATCATGAGGGTAACCACTCAATTTGGCTTCTTAAATTTGTTGGGGTAAAAGGCCTCTGGGCCTACCCATGTATACTGTGATCGCCCATTCTTTATTCATATATAATATGATAGTGCAATAAGGCTGTCAATTCAGTTGGACAGCACCTACATATTGTGTGTGCTCTTCTCTCCCGCATCTTCCTCTTCTCCTTCTCCACTGCCATTGCATCACCTTCAATTGGTATCAGAGTGGGTCTTCAAGAGCTCATCCCGACCTTCCACATGAGGTATGAGATCTTCATTCTCACTCAATCTTCAACTCAACAAGGTTTTCACAGGTTGTGGGCAGCCATAGCTCACACCTCTTGGAGCTTCCTTCACCTAGATCTTGCTTCCAGCCTATCAAGGCTTGCTGAGGCTTGGTGTAGGCCTTCTTTGGCCCCCATTTGTGCCCCCTTTGGGCCCCATTGTTGACACGTGGGATAGCAGACCCCCCGGGGACCAGCTCACATTTTTTTGCACTTGTTTCAAAATTTGGCCCAAAAATCACTCTTTTTGTCATATCTCGGGCATTCGGAACCCGATTTAGGCAAGGTAAGAGTCTAAGTTGGGATTTTGGCACACTTCAGATGCAATGGTGATGTTGGATTTGCCAAATTATGATGACAAAATTTTCTACAACAAATTTCAGGTGTGAGACAACATGTATTTGTATGCCTATGGCTTATGTGATGCTTCTACTGATGTCTATTGATACCGGATCACTTGTGGATGTTATGCCTCTTATGTGAGATGCATTTGGAGCCGATTTACTCAGCCATTGACCATTTTGAACAATCCCAGATCTTTCCAAAACAGGGCAGCCACCTGTTACTTCAATTTTATGCTTACAGGTCTTGGCATTTGATGCCCGATTATGCCCGGTTGGTGCCTATACATACGGGAATGTATGCCTATGGTTTTCCTATGGATTTGAGCTTGGATTGAGCACTGATTTGCTCAAATTACAAAGGTTATATGCTACTGGAAACTTCAGGGCTGAAGCTATTTATGCTACAGTTGGGTTATACCTATTGGTTACGGGGTGCTCCCGGCTACTCAGTATGATTTCATGATGTATTTGGACTATGCCACATGTCTTGTTTATGCTCTGAAATGATTTTGAGCTGAGATTAGAGCTTGATTTGGGTTTGACTGTCACTTCTTTGCAGCTGGCATTTCATCTATGACATGGTTTATGCCTAGGCTACCCAATACAAGTTATGATGTCTTGGTGAATGCTTTATGCTTTGGCTGTGGATGGCAGTTGTTTGAGCTCGTCTCGATATTCATTTGAGTATTCCCTTGAGAAGTTGGACATTGACTTGGCTTTTTCCGTTATGACTTGGCTTTTTCCGTTACGACCTTGGATGCTATATGGGATTTGATGCTCCGATTATGGTTCTTGGCTATTACTTGGATACACTTATAGGTATTGAGTAGTGAACTGCTCCCTTGTTTTGGCAGTTGCCTATTGAGCTGTGATTTCTCGTTTGCATTTGATATGCAGGATACTTACTGATCAGTGGACTTGGATAGTGCTTGGGATTTACAATTATGGCTTTCTTGCTCCTCTGTTGTCTAGCTTCTATGCTAGTTAGGCTCCTGTTGCCCGTCCATGTTAGAGAGCAGATGCTATGTATGCTTACCCATCTATGCACATGGTCTACTGTTGTATACCTTACAGAACCACTTATTTGGATGTTGTTGTATATATGTTTGGGCTTCACCTGTAGCTTCACTCTTGCAGGATGCTTTGCCACTTGTCGGTCTTTACTTGACTTGGATGTTCCTTGGTGGCATGACGTACTGAAAAGCTATGCATATGCATATGGTTATGGGCTGATTTCATGGCTGAATATCATATGCTCTTATGACATATGTCTTATGCTTTACTATACTGTGGTCTGTTATGTCATGCAGTTGGCTATGACTCTTCTTCATGTGGGAGCTTTTGCATCCTTGATTGATGCATTTATGTCCTCCCATCCATTGAGGTTTCATGAGCATTTGTAGCATTCTTCTACCACTGATGTACTAGCAGATGATTGTCTTTATGATCAGGTTCCCTATGTTGGGACAACCCTCGACTGCTTGAGCTCCATGGATGCTATGGATAGCTCTATCCATGATGACTTGGATTCCTTTTCATCTTCTACAGGTTCTTCTACTTTAGATGTTGTTTGCTTCCATTGTGGGAAGCTTGGGCATGTTCAAAGAAAATGCTTTAGACGGATTAGAGAGCAGCAAAGACACAGACGAACTCGACATGAGTAGAGAGTCAGCGATGGAGCAGGTATTACCACTCTTTCTAGTGGTGAGGTACATGCAGTTACCCATGATGATGTAGTTGAGCATGTCCTCCTATCATCTAGTTTCCCTACAGCTTACTTGCTCAATGATCAGGCCCATGCCTTTGATTGGCTTTTTGACTCTATGGCATCTTGTCATGTTACCCCTCATAGAGCATGGTTATCTTCTTACAGGGAGGTTGATGGATGTATTGATCTGGGCCTTGAGCAGACTTATGCTATTGTTGGTACAGGGAACATACACCTAGCTTTGCCTAATGGGACTTCTCTTATGCTCAGGGATGTTCTACATGTTCCCATGCTCAGTAAGAGCCTGATTTTTGTCAATCAGTTGCATGATGCAGGTTACTCTGTTTCTCTTCAGGATAGTTCATGGAAGATATGTCATGGTTGCTTGGTTTTGGCCAGAGGTTCTCGAGTTGGTTCTCATTACCCAGTGCATGTCTCTCATGTGGGAGATTCTATGGTTGCAGTTATCCGGATACCACATGCATTGTTATGGCATTATCGCCTAGGCCATATGCACCACAGAGAGATGAAGATCTTGTCTCATTCAGACTCATTGTTGCCTCCTTTGCCACTTATAGATCTTAATGCTTGCCCTGATTGTACTCTTGGTCCTTGCAAAGCCCCCTTGGCTTATGGCAATCGTATGAGGCATGCTCCTCTAGATCTTGTCAATTGTGTAGTTTATGGACCTATGCCTTCCCAATCACTTGGTGGAGCATCGTACTTTGTGACCTTTGTTGATCATGCTACCCATCGTGTTTGGGCTTTTCCCTTGGTGCAAATTGAGGATGCTACAATTATTCTTGACAGGTTTATGGATTTTGCTGGTAGTAGGCCTAAGTGCTTGCAGATGGATTATGAGAGTCATGCTCTCTCTCCTAGCTTTCGAACCTCTTGTCAGCAATATGGCATTGATTTCTTGTGCCCACGGTATTATGGGATTGCTCATGGCATGTGTTTGATCTTATAGGTAAAGGTTGCTTCTATGCTTACCATAGCTGGGTTGTCTTATGGCTTTTGTGCTGAGGCCCTTATGACAGCAGTCTATTTGGTTAATAGGACATCATGTTTGACCTTGGATGGTATTACACCCCATGAGGCATGGAGTGGCATGCAACCCTCCTATGATTACTTAAGGATGTTTGGATACCAAGCATCTGTACATATGCCACATGAGCCTATGTCACGTAGATGTATCCTCCTTGGTTATGGAGATGGTGACTTTAAGGCCTACATATTATGGGATTTGAATGCCCAGCAGGTCATACGCAGCCGTCATGCTATCTTCTATGAGATGCAGACACCTCTTAGCCCTCTTGATGAGCGTTCAGTACACTTTATGGCTAATTTTACAGCAGCTACAGTGCCATTACAGCAAGTTTTTTATGCTAAAAATGAGGCACTTATTGGCCCAGATGACGTAGCTATGCATAGCAGTCAGGGTCATGATGTTGGTGGTCAGTTGTTGCTAGACCCCTTGCAGGCTCATGAGAGTTATTTTCTTGTAGTTTTGCAAGCTAGACAGCCAGCCATATGTCAATCTTCTGCTTTGCTGAGGCCACATGTAGTCTTGAGACCCCATTGGACGAGTGTCCAGGATGTTGGCCCTGTTTCAATGATTGACTCTGGAGAGTTTGATTGCTCTCCGCTTTCTTATATGTGCCACATTGATGCTATGCATGACTCTGATGCTTTACAACCGTGCACTGATGAGTTGTGCTTGCTTCATGAGAAGCATTCTTGGATTGCTCCATTGTATGGAGCTGCACGATCGCTTATCTCCTGGATGTCATGGACTCGGGGATGCTTGATTCTTCTTCTATAGAGGTTCCCGACACTTCTTGCACAGCTCGCTTTCCAATTGGGCGTTGGGTGAGATGTTATGATTCCTCACCTTGTCTTTTCTTTTCTTTTCTTTGTTTTCACTCCCTAGCCACATTGGCCTTTTAGTGGGAGGTTGTTGGAGTAAAAGGCCTCTTGGCCTACCTGTGTATACTGTGACCGCCCATTCTTTATTCATATATAATATGATAGTGCAATAAGGCTGTTAGTTCAGTTGGACAACACCTACATATTGTGTGTGCTCTTCTCTCCCGCATCTTCCTCTTCTCCTTCTCCACTGCCATTGCATCTCCTTCAAAATTCCCCACAATACTCATGAGAAAGACCATACATATTGCAGAGGGCCACCATTGATACCATCTTCTAACACCACTACTAAATCCATTGTTCAAGTCACTATTACACTCTCCTCTAGTAGAAGTCAACATGGCACACCAACTAGTTGGACACCATCTAAAGGTACTACAATGCTATCACCATCAAGCACCAGAGTGTCTCACAACCATCAATTGTGGCCTCCTACTCACAAACGAAAGCTTAAGCACCAAGAACCTATGGCCTTCATAATGAGCTCCACTCAAGCTCCTCAATAAGTTGCTGAGAATCAAATCTTGGAATCCATTTCTTCTCAAACCACAGGGGAATCTTGTGCCATCTCCAATTCAAATCCACTCCCAACCCAAGACCACTCTCCAACCACTACTACCATCATGCCAAACCTAGAGCGTGTTGAAATAGTGAATGACAACAAGGTCAAGTAAAAGTATGCCACATGTATGTTAAATCCAAAACCACCTTCGGAATTGATACCCATATACTTTTGACCCTCCATAGTAGAACTTACTATAGACATGGCTATCGATACATGTGAGAGTATAGTTAATGGCATCCACTATCTTGACAATACTTTCACCATGTTTACTCACAACTATGACCGGCTAGCTATTAGATGAAGATTCCACTTTAGCAATTAGAAGCCTTTCTTATTCTTGGGAAGAATATGAATTCATATTCACCAAGCATTCTTTTATCATCGAAGAGCTAATTGCCACACAAGTAAGCAAAGAGCAAGCTATCAACAGCCGCTTGATTACAACCTTCAAGCATAGCCGCATGGAAATCACAAGTCAAAAAATAAGAAGCTTAGAGAACCTAGCCAAATCTGAACACCCATTTTTACAAAAGTGGTTCACTCTTTGAGTGCTATGAGAATGACTTGGTTTGCAGATAATGAAAAATGTTGAACAATGTTGAGCCATCAAAACAACTGACTATGATGCCAATTACACTGCTTCAATGTCTTTCCTTATGTTAGCCATCACATGGAAGATACCACTAGAAGATCACATTCTACTACATCCATATTTGGATAGAGTACCCTGCAAGGAGGAACTTCACATTGCTAGATGCCTGCACACAAGAGATTTCCTCATGCATGTACTTGTATACATCACTCATGTGGGCATCACACCAAGTGACATGGACTATTATGCTACCATGGAATACAATCTTAACGTTTTATGATTGGCTTCTATAAAAAGGTCCTACATCATCCACATAGTCTAAATTTACTTGCATACATATTATAGTCACTTTGTAAATACACACTTTTCCTTTTGTTTTCTTTCTTTGTCTTTGTCATTATTTAATACACATTCTTGAGCCATGCAACATCATATCTCCCAACACCCCTCCCCTATAAGCTAAGAAGCATTGCAAAGTTTTCAAGAAGAGGAGGGGGTCAATAGAACTCATTTTCTTTTAAGGATTAGGCAACAAATAATTTTTGAACAAATGAAATGTGTGAGCTTATGTATTCTCAACTTGCTCTCTCATCACTTGTCTTCTTTTTTCTTTCGGATATATTCAAAAATTGCAAGAGTTGATGAGAAGGTTGCCCATGAAAGACAAGGGAAGTTGTAGATTCCTTTCACAGAAGAAAAGCTAGCAAGGTACAACATGAACATGAACATTTTGAGGGAGCAAGAATCTAAGGTACATGCAAATCTAGAACCTTAGACATGTGGTAGATGAGGAACATAAAACTTGGGAACTAGTGGAGATGTGTTCCTTGGCCAAATATGTGGAAATTTTTGGAGCCTAGTAAATCGTCTCAAATGCATTGAATTCCTGACTAACTATGATGTGGGCAAGAGGACTGGGACAATCATTGTAAAAATAGGAGAGGGCCTATAGAAAGTGGAAATTC
Organism: Lygodium microphyllum; assembly: GCF_053477565.2. Taxonomy (NCBI): domain Eukaryota; kingdom Viridiplantae; phylum Streptophyta; class Polypodiopsida; order Schizaeales; family Lygodiaceae; genus Lygodium; species Lygodium microphyllum. The sequence continues at coordinate 24,040,562 of NC_141138.1, read as the reverse complement.
CACTTTTAGCAGAGCTGGGATGCACAAGGTCGTAGACTTATGAGAGTGCCCACATAGAGAAACTTGGGAGAAAACAGATGTCATGGCAAAGTTCAAGTTCATGAAGTAGAAAATGGGTAACGACGAGATCAAGCTAGAGGCAACTCTTAACTCAGACTTGAGATTGCAAGCCGAGTTGATACACAAGTTGTTCTCTAGCACCCACCATAACTCAACAATGAATAGGATCCACCTAAACATATTCAAAGATTTGGTTATAGGGCACCTAAGAAACATTGATTTGAATGCCTACACAAGAGACACAATACATGTAGTGGCCACGATACTCAATGATGTGGCTGAGTCTTAGGAGGCCACTGTGGGGAGCAAGAAACTTATAAGGAGAAAGGCTATAGGTAAAGTTTCCATGGTTATGTTTGGGAGTGTGCTAACTACCAGCATTGAAGAAGCATTAAATGGCCCCAACCTTGCCAGGAAGTTGGTACCAAATACCCAAGAAGACACTGCAATGTCCTCAATATAAGAGGTAAATTCAAAAGAAAGGACAACAAGCAAGATAGGGTCTAGTACCTCGAGGGGTTCACTATATATATATTCTCTATATAACATGTGTTCATGGCCTATTTATAAATATCCTAATCTGTGAATTTTTCTTGAATAAAAAACAACCCTTTTCTATTGAATCTGTAAGTAACCCCTTTATATGACACCCTTCTGTATATAAAAAATATATAAAAATGGTGTTTTAAAAACCCCTTATTTTGAACTCACGTTTTATATACATATATTCATGAGTGACCCCCCCCCCCCCCCCAAGTCTAGTACACACATAAAAAATTGGGATAGTCAAAGGAAGAAGTGGCTCATAGATAACACAAACCAAGAAAATGTTACACGCTCATAGAGAAAGGAATAATGAAGAGGAGAGAAGGAAAAGGGCAGAAGAAGCTGTAACGGGCCTAGGTCGTGACACATTTTAGTAGTCCCTGATCTAAATGATGCCGCCTAGCACTCCCACGAAATGTCACTGGTTTTGTCAATTAGTGACTCCCGAGTCTACTCTGCAATGAGGCCAACCTTGTTAGGATCGACTTGAATCTTCCTAGGTTTCTAATGGTCTACATCCTTCTAGCATCGATCTACTTTGCACATAGCATCTAAACTGAGGCGTAGACTCATATCACACTTGGTTAAAAGAGAATGGGAAATGAGAGAGATGCATCGCTCAACCTCTCTACCCATAGGGTTTGGATAGGGTTGGCGATTAGCTAGGAGTGCTCAACACTCCTTTCCTAGGTGTTTCAACGTGAATCCAATTTGAAATATTTTCTTCTTATCAATTCCTTTGTTACACGACTCCTTTTCCAAATAGGTGTTCCTCAGTACAAACACAAGTAGAAGTGCACAATATGTACTAGACAATTATTTGTTCTCTTTGCTAAAGGAAATTTCAATTTGATGCAATAGCATCTAGTTTAGGCTTTATCCCCATTATCATCCGAGATTTCCAGAGATAACCTAATTTAATTTCCTCATTCTTTTGAATGAAGGAGTATCCTTGCAATGTTTTTTGTAATTTGGGACATTGCCTTCCCTACAACGAAACCCTACGTATTCATTTGAACTAGTGGTTGTCGTGTAATTCATATAGTTACTTAAGGACTTTGAATTCCTTTCAACTTCAAGCAAGATGGGCCTTGAGAAGAATCCTTCAACACTTTAGGGTTTGAAATTCTTCCAACTTCTTAACGTATTCTATCACAAAGTCAATCTATGTTTTGTGAGATGTAATAGGATTTCCTATTATTTCAACCAAGTAAATGGATGTGGATGCATAAAATTTATTTGGATTAATTGCAATTTAATGCATATTCTTAAGACTTTTCATATATATATATATATATATATATATATATATATATATATATATATATATATATATATATATATATATGTGTGTGTGTGTGTGTGTGTGTGTGTGTGTGTGTGTGTGTATATATATATGTGTGTGTGTGTGTGTGCAAAAACCACTTGCTTCCTTTCATCCTCCTTTTGGTATAAATGTTCCTCCAAGGTCTTGAGCAAGTCATCAAAATCATGCCTAGGCCTTAGGTGATGAGAGGTACATGAAAGGATGTTTCTTCTATTCTTAGAATCTTTTCTAGTCTTTTTAGTGATTCTACCTCTTCTGTAGCCCTCTACTTGCTTTTGGAGACCAATGAGTAGATGGCATCTAACCATTGCAACTGTGCCACCAAGGTCACATGGATGTCTCCTTCACTTGCAAGGTATGGTGGTAGGAGTGGTGGGTTTGGTGGTAAGGTGGCTCTTTCACCGATTGGCTTAGTGGGGGTAATGGCGGTAAAGGTTGGGCTAGTTTCTTTCCCTTGCCTTTGGTGGTCTTAGATTGCCTCCCACTTTGTGGTACTCCTGACTTTCTTTGTGCTTTTACTCGAGCCTACTCCAAGATGGGGTGGGTTGGGTGGAACTCTGGTATATGTACTTCTTCCTCTTCCAATCTCCTCTACTGAGTCTTCCCTCTCCTTTCTTTCCAACTCCTCTTTTTTTTCTATAGTTTAGGTTGGTGCTCCACCTCTATTTTTCATGACTCCTCTAGGGCCATCTCCAAGACATTGTTCTCTTCTTATGGCATGTTTTCGTTCCCACCCTTTTTCTTCTTTCCTCCTTTGGTGGATCCTTTATCATTGCTCTTCTCCTACTCACCCTTATATTGTGTATCTTCTACTAATTTTTTATTTTTTTCTTTCTACTTTTCAACGGCCTCTAGCTTGACGGTTGGTTGTGCTTCTATAATACTTCCATGCAATTAAAAATTAGTTGGTTAGTTCGAAAGTTTGTTAGTCAATTAATAAGTTAGTAAGGTTACTAACTAAAGAATAACTAAAGTAAAAACTAACATTAATAACTTAAAAAATTATTTAATTAAAAATATTAAAAATTCGAGAGTCGTAATCTGACATTTTTCTCGAATTGACAAGGACTGTAGCCACCCTTCACGGAAGTTACAAAGTGAACGAGAGTTACGAGCCATGTTAATCACTAGTGTTAATGTGTATAGTATGGATGGTCCAAAAAATATTAGATTTTTTGGAAAATCTAGCATATTTTAGATATTACTTATTGTAAATATCCTAAAAAGATATGGAGATTTCTAGAATAGGATGTCATGTAAAAAAAGCAAGTGGCTTTTTTAAGCTTGTTTTGGAGATTTAATACAAAAAAAGAAAGATTGAAAACATCACGCATGTTGCCATCGCAGTTTATAGGCAGTAAACAACACTTCAAACAGGGAAAATGAGTGATTTGAAAAGTTTCTAATCAAGTAGCTTGGGGTTTTACCCCCCTTTGGGAGCCAATGGAACTATCAGAATTGTGATTTGAGCATCATATTGCTGATTTTTCCAAGATCCCCTCCATAAAGAGCTCTTCTTCTAAGCCACAACCCTTCTTCTCTTGTTTAGCTATAAATATGAGGCATGGGGAGCAATTAGAGAAGCACAAGGAGACTCCAAGAGGCTGTGAGAGAGAGGTAGGTAGAAGGATACCTCTCCAAGAGATTGTGAGAAGGAGCTTGAGAGAGAGAGAGAGAGAGAGAGAGAGAGGAGTTACCGCGAGAGGCTACAAGGAAGAGAGTTAGCTGAATTCCCCCTATCTTAGTCTTCGACTAAGCCATCTTCTCTTACACTCTCCCATCTCAAATCCATTCCTCCTTCTTTATCTCTCAAATCCACTTGTAGACGATGGCCCCAAAGTGAAAGATCTCTCCAAACGTTGAAATAAGATGCATCCTTACAGATTAAAAGAATCGTTCCATGAACGGAATTTGTATTTCAGCTGAAATTTTAATATAAAGTTTACTTTCAAGGAATTTGTCTGATCTATTTTCATGTTAGTGCATAAAATTATGTAAAGGAACATGTGACTAATGGGTTAATTAAGGAAGGTGCTTTAATGTGTTACCACTAGTGTGCCCTTAGGTAGGTAGGAAACTGAAGCTATCAAGGGAAGAAGGTGGGCGGAACCCTCGACAGGTTCGTCCTACAGTAGGGTGGTCCCAGAGAACTGGGAGGCTTCTCAACATTCAAATCGCGATGATGTATTGACATTAGATAATGTAGGGTAGAGCTTTTGCTCATATCGTTTTAGGGGACCGAAATGGAACTCTACCCTACGGATAGAGAGGCCGAGTGATGTATCTCTCTCATTTCCCATTCTCATTGAACAAAGTGCGATATGAGTCCCCCTTAGTTTAGATGCTCTATGCAAAGTAGATCCCATTTGAAAACCGACGCTAGAAGGCTGTAGAATGACTTGACCATTAGAAACCTAGGAAGATTCAGGTCGATCCTAACAGGGTTGGCCGAAAGATTTCGTTGTGGAGTAGACTCGGGAGTCGCTAACTGACAAACCCTGTGACATTCTGTGGGAGTGCCAGGTGGCATCTTTTATATTAAACTCCTGATGGGCTACTAAAATGTGTTGCGACCTAGGCACGTTATAGTTGGTATCAGAGCAAACCAATAAACAGCATAAACAAGATAAGAGTACAAGGACAAGGTCAAGGACAATGGAAGAAACCAAAGGTGAATGCAAATAGTGACTTTGTGTAAAAATTACACGGCGCAGCAAATAGAATCGGAGAAAGAGATAGAGATAGAGAGTACACAACAGATAAGAGGAGAATTAGAAAATTTCTTTAGCTACAAAAAATTGATACAGAGATGGCTCTATCCACCCATGCGCTTCCATAGTGAAGCTTAGATGGCGATCTAGATAGAAGATAGGTGAAGAGCTTAAGGCTAGCTGGAACAACTCTGACTGGGTGAAAGATAGATAATAGATGGCTGTGAAGGGGTTTAGCTTTTATATCCCGCAAAGGCGGCTAGGTCGGCGTGACCGACCTACCATATGAGCCTCCACTAGTCAGCCAAGGAATATTCCAGGGAATATTCCCTTTACCATTGGATTCGGGGCACTGCCCTCGGACCCCCGCCAGGGGGGCTGCTAGCCCCCTTGGGACCCCCCAACCAAGCGCCACTTCCGCGGCCCTCGGACCCCAAAATAGGGGCCCCTTTTAACTCCCTTACCTCGCAACTCGATGCAATGTGCCTCGAGTTGCTAGCAGCTTAATTACTCAATCCAACCCAAAGGTTAGACCCACAATGGTCACCGTTTTGCCATCTAGTCACATAGACCTCATCTGATATACAAGTCAGGCCTCAACCAATATCCGGGCTCACATTTGGCTTCTCCTCATAATGGGGGCCTTACAACTTTGAGCACCATGGATCATTAGTTGCACCTTATGAGGGTGGGGCATTGAGCATATCTAACACCCCCTCAATTGTCAAGAATCGCGTAATGGGGAAATTTGCTTGAGCTGCTGCGCCAAACACACACTGTATACCAAGAGGAAGCTCACTCAAGAACACAAGAAGAGAGATGGAGGCCAACACATTTTCTTGCTAATTTTTCTTCTTCTTTTACACACTACACAATGTACACAAAGTATAGATAAGATACAACATTAAGGAAAGTTGCCTTCCAAGTCAAACAATGCACAACCAAATACACTAATCGACTGGCGTTATATCTTTGCCAGTTGTAGGTAGGTGTAACAAACTAAATATAATAAGTGATAAGTCAGTGTCCATGTGAGTATTATAATGACCACCAACGTGCTAAGTGTAGACATGCAGACACATCTAGCCAGGTGGTCCATCATCAATGTCCGCAGGTGTTGAGCTTGCCATCTCAACACTCCCCCTCAAGCTCAATTCTATCTTTGCAACTCCAAGTAAGCTTCGCAACTTTCGAAGCTTCTCTACACCCAATGCCTTTGTGAAAATGTCAGCTATCTGATCCTGTGTGCTGACATATACCAAGTCAATCTCTCCTGCAAGTACCTTCTCTCTCACAAAGTGGTAGTGCACCTCAATGTGTTTTGTCCTAGCATGAACACTAGATTCCTAGCTAGTTGTATGCTGCTCATGTTGTCACAATGAATGACAATTGGACCATCTTCCTGCACGTCCAAATCACCTAATAACTTTTGTAGCCATACCACCTCACATGCTGCCATAGCAGCACCTCTATACTCAACCTCTGTACTCAATAAAGCAACTGTAGGTCGCTTTTTGCTGCTCCATGTAACTGCTGCACTGCCAAGGGAAAACATGAATCCACTTGTAGATCCTCTATCTGGCATGCTACCAGCCTAATCTGCATCTGTGTATCCAAAGACCTGTACGTCCTTACCTGTCTCATAAAAATTTCCATAATGTAAAATCGACTTTACATACCTCAATATATGTCTAACTGCATCCAAATGAGGCTTTCTAGGCATCTGCATAAACTGACTGACAAGGCCAACAACATAGCTCAAGTCTAGCCTTGTGATAGTCATGTAAATCAAACTCCCTACTATCCTCTGGAACATAGTAGGGTCTTCTATATCATCCCCAATGCCAGCACTCAACTTCACATTTTGCTCCAATGGTACTGAAAGAGGCTTGCATGCTGTCATACCATACTTGGATAACATATCCAAGCCATACTGCCTTTGGGATAGCCATATACCATCATCACATTTGATCACCTCAATACCAAGAAAGTATCTTAGCTCACCCAAATCTTTCATCTCAAACTTCTTCTTCAAGAAGTTCTTAACTTCAACAATCCCATTGTCACTGTCACCTGTAATAATCAAGTCATCCACATAGATGACTATGATGACCAAACCTGCATCTCCATTTCTCACATAAAGTGAGTGATCAGTATCAAAAATACAAAATCTAATATTGGCGATATACTCTCCAATCTTGTCAGACCATGCTCTAGGTGCTTGCTTCAGCCCATAGAGCGCCTTCTTTAACCTGCACATATGCGTGGGATGCTCTAAATCCTCATAACTTGCTGGCTGCTCCATATACACTTCTTCTTGCAATTCACCATGCAAGAAGGCATTCTTAACATCCATTTGCTGCAAAATCCAACCTTTGGCTACTGCCAAGGCAATCACACACCTAACAGTTGCCATCCTAGCAACTGGACTAAATGTCTCTTCATAATCTATGCCATATGTTTGAGCATAGCCTTTTGCAACTAGCCTAGCCTTATACCTACTAATTGAACCATCTACATTATGCTTGACTTTGTAAACCCACTTACAGCCAATAGCTTTCTTACCCTTAAGTAAGGGTATCAAATCCCAAGTCTTATTGGCTTCTAATGCAACCATCTCCTCATCCATTGCTGCATCCCAATGAGCATGACCAACAGCATCCTCAAAACAAGTGGGCTCAACATCCTCAACTAGTTTCACCATATAAGCATAATGGTGAGCTGCATAACCTTCAAAACTAAATCTTTTGATAGGGTATCTGATGGTGCTAGATCTGCGTACCACCGGATCACTCAATGGAGCCTTTACATTACTATGAGCTCTTTGTACGCCTGGTGTCCTGACTAAAGAAATGTGAAGCTCATCATCCAAACTCTCCAACCCACTAGAATCTCCATCAAATTCGGTAGATGCATCATTACCATCCAGCACTTTCTTCTTTCCTTTGTCCTTCCCTGCAACACTTATAGATCCACCTGAAGATGTGGGGCTACTCCTTAGTCTCCCAGACCAAGGGCTCACTGTAGGTGTAGTACCAGATGATGTTTTTGGTCCACTAAGACTCTGTGATTCTTGTTTATCTTTCTACACATATCTCTCCTGATCATTATCATCATCCAAAACATCACCAGCAGGTGTATACCAACTTCCCATCTCATGAAAGATAATATCCCTGCTCACTCTGAACTCACCAGTGACAGGGTTATAAGAGAGATACCCTTTATCCTCTAAAGAGTATCCAATAAAAACACATTTTTCTGCCTTTGGATCAAGCTTCTTCCGTGGCTCATATGGCACATTAACGTATGCAACACAACCAAATACCTTCAAGTGTGATACATCAGGCTTCTTGCCGTAAAGTATTCTTCAGGAGTCAACCCATGAACTGCAGCTGTGGGAGTTCTGTTCATAATGTAGACACCAATATGGACAGCCTCAAACCAAAAATGTTTGAGCATATTCTTTTCATCCATTAATGCTCGTGCGACTTTTGCAATATGCCTATTTTTTCTTTCTGCAATCCCATTTTGCTGTGGGATATACCTGCAATTCAATTGCCTCTTTATCCCATGAGTCCTCAAGAAGCCAGTAAACTCATTAGAGAGGTACTCTCCCCCTCCATCTGATCTCATGCACTTCACTTTTAAGACTATTTCTATTTCAACAGCTACCTTAAAATATTTGAAGTGCTCAAACACATCACTCTTTTCCTTCATGAAGTATACCCACAACTTTCTTGAACAGTCATCAATAAATGTGACAAAGTATTTGCTGCCACCAAGAGATACATTCTGTGTAGGCCCCCAAACATCAGTATGCACTACATCAAGTACTTTTCTCCTCACTTCTCTGTCATCCGAGAAGGGTTGTCTTGCCTGCTTACCAAACCGGGGCATGCTTCATAGACTTTCTGCAAGTCTACAACTCTGAAAGAAGGCAACCCTGTAACCAATCCTCTAGACTGCATTAATTTTGGTCTTTGCACATTTGCATGTCCAATACATTTATGCCATATTTCAATATCTGCAACTACTTCTTTTCCTTTAGCATACATAGCAACATCCATTGCAGGAATTGCAGCATCTAAAGTGAACATTCGGCCAACTCTACTTCTTTTTGCGACCAACTTGCACTTATCATTAAAGTCTTCTACAAAACAACCTTTTGCATTGAATCGAACCTACAACCCTTGCTCTACCATTTGGTCAACACACACTAGATTCTTTGTAATTGATGGCACATGTAATACATCTGTCAGACTCTTTGTCTGGCTATCATACAAGTACAAGGGAACCTTTCCAATGTGTGAAATTGGGTGGCATGAATCATCACCCGTCTGCACAAAACTTGGGGTTTGTAAGTCTTACATCTCTCCAAACCATTCAACATGACTAGTCATATGATTAGATGCACCGGAATCGACATACCATACATCATCATATGTCCCCTTTCTTGTAACCGCATTCATCATATGTTGCATAACAAACAAACTCTCATTTTTGTCTTCATTTTGTCGTGAAGATGATGCATAGTTTTCTCGCTGTAATTTACCACTGTGAATATCATCCTTCTTTGCATAGCAATGGGCTGCAATATGGCTTGTTTTGCCACAATAATGGGGAACAATAGCAGAATTTCCAGAGCCTCTATTCTACCATCCACCTCTTCCTCTAGAGCTCCCCCTACCTCTAAAGTTTCATCGGCCTCGTGAAACCTGTATTTCACCAAATTGTTGATTGAACCTGTTTTGTTAATTATCGCCAGCATGTCCTATACCACGGCCTCTCGAAGAGGATCTACCATGTCCCCTTCCTGAACTTAAGTAAAATTCTTGAACCTGTTCACCATTTTTTTTAAAATAAGTCACCCTGCATATTGATCTCTTCGGTAATCATGAGAGAGATCAACTCATCAAAATCTTGAAATGGCTTCCGTACATATACTGAAGTAACAAATGATTTCTATGCCTTCTCATTGTTAAGGCCACTCAAAGTGGATGAAACCAAATCATCATCATGAGGCATTGCACCAATCGCTGCTAAAGCATCTGCAATGCTCCTCACCTTTAACACATACTCATTCATAGACATTTTCCCTTTCTTCAAGGCATTCAACTCTTGCTTGATTTGAATATTTCTTGCCTTTGCCTTTACTGAAAACATGTTCTCAAAAATTGTCCAAGCTGCATATGAAGTTTCTACATTTCTGATATGTCCCAACATTGTATTATCAATGACTGCAGATAACCAATACATCACCTTTTTGTCTTTCGCATTCCATTCTTTCCATGCTTTTAATTCATTTGGAGTCGAAAGAAGCTCTAGCTTCTTTTCTTCACCTAAAACAAACTTGTTCAAAGAGAAGAGAGAGAGAAAGGGAAAAACTCCATATCCATGAGCCTTCAGGCTCCCAAGCTCATATCTTCATATTCCACACTCTAAACTGAAAAGCACACACTCAACAAGATAAAGTGACCTAGTGTAAATGTAGACTAGACTGACTAACTCTAGTCAGGTCACTAACTGACCACTAACCCGACTTATTTAATGTAGTCACATGTAGACAGCTGTACACACTAGCTGTCATAGATGTCGGTCATAGATGAAGGCACACTGACGGTGAGCTTGATTTCTAACACTCCCCCTCAAGCTCAAAAACAAAACTCAAATCATCTGCATCACTCCAAGTAGCTGTCTAAAGTGAATGAACTTATCTTTACCAAGTGATTTGGTAAAGATGTCTGCTACCTGGTCTTCAGTCTTTACATGCTCCAAGTCAATCTGATCTGCTAAAACCATTTCCCTGATGAAATGGTAGTGAACCTCGATGTGTTTTGATCTTACATGATAAACAAGATTGCTTGCTAACATAACACTGCTCAAATTGTCACAGTACAGCTTGACTTTGTTGTCCAAGTGTACTCCCAAGTCATTCAGCAACTTCTGTAACCACTTAGCTTCACAGGCCGCTAAGGCCGTACCACGATACTCTGCTTCTGTACTAGACAGTGCAACAGTAGGCTGTTTCTTACTCTGCCAACTGATCATGCTACTTCCCAATCCAAATGCATAGCCACTGGTTGACCTCCTGTCATACGTGCAACCAGCCCAGTCAACATCAGTGTACCCCATCAAGTCAAGGGGTTTCCCATATGTATAAAACAGCCCATGATCTGTGGTACTCTTTACATATCTCAGAATTCTTCTGACTGCATCCAAGTGTGGTTTGCGAGGCTTCTGCATGAACTGACTGATCAGCCCCACAGCATAACTCAAGTCGGGTCTAGTGATTGTGAGATAGATCAAGCTGCCTACCATCTGTTTGTACATAGTAACATTCCCAATCTCTGTCCCAACATCAATTTGCAGCTTGACATTCTGCTCCAAAGGCATATCCATAGGCTTGCAATCATCCATACCATATTTCTATAACATGTCATGAGCATATTGCTTCTGTAGCAGCCATATGCCTTGAGGTGTAGAGACAACCTCAATCCCCAAAAAATATTTTAGCTCTCCAAGGTCCTTGACCTTAAATTCAGCCTGTAAACACATCTTTATTTCAGCAATCCCATTTTCATCATCTCCTGTAATGATTGTCATCAACATAGACAACTAGGAAAACGTAGCCATTATCTATCTTTTTCACAAATAGACTATGATCAGCATCTCCCAATCGGAAACCATGTTGCTGTAAATAACTGCTGATGTGAGCATTCCATGCTCTGGGTGCTTGTTTCAGCTCATATAATGCCTTTTTCAGCCGACATACATGTGCTAGAAATTCTGGATGTACATAGCCTTCAGGCTGTTCCATGTAAACCTCTTCCTGTAATTCTCCATTGAGAAGTGCATTCTTTACATCCATCTCCCATAGTTTCCAGTCTCTAGCTATTGCCAAAGCAATCACAGTTCTAACTGTAGCCATCTTTGCTACAGGGCTGAAAGTCTCCTCATAATCAAGACCATACTGTTGCGCATACCCTTTTTGCAACCAGCCTGGCCTTATATCTTTCCAATGATCCATCTGATTTACATTTTACCTTATACACCCACTTGCATCCAATAGGTGTTTTGCCCTCAGGCAACTGTACCAAATCCCATGTACCATTTTTAGCCAAAGCTGAATATTCCTCATCCATAGCAGCATGCCAATTCTCATCTGCAACTGCCTCATCAAACTTACTTGGTTCTCTAAAACTTGTTACTTTCGTCATATAAGCATAATGACGGGCTGAATATCTAGTGTAAGTATACCTGTCAACAGGTCGTCTGACCCTCTCTGATCTCCTGAGCTATGGCTCACTGTGAGCTTGCCTCTCATGAGGCGGCACATAACGGCTCTGCCTAGCACCTGGCATCATAACATATGGAATTCCCAATTCACTGTCTAAGCTGTCACTACTAGATGAATCATAACCTGCAGTGAGTGGACCTGTTACATCTTCAAAAACCTTTTCTTTTCCCTTATCTGTTCTCCCCCTCACTGACATATCCGTGTCAGTGGATGCAGTAGTGTGACTCCGTAACCGTCCTGTCCAAGGACTCACTGTAGATGATACATGACCTATCTGACCAGTCATGGAAGTACTCTCTGCAGGAGTATTTTCAGCATGACTCATACTGGGTGAGCCATCAGTAGGCACTGCAACAGGATTCCCATACCAAGATGCTAACTCATCAAATACCACATCTCTGCTTATGAGTGTCTCATGCGTAGAAGGTACATAACACTTATAAGCTTTCCGTTCCTGTGCATATCCAATAAACACACTTTTCACTACCTTAGGATCCAATTTCTTCCTCTTCTCATCCGGTATATGCACATATGCAATGTTGCCAAATACCTTCAAGTGTGAAATATCAAGTTTATGACCATACAGCCATTCATTCATACGGAGTGACATCATGAATTCCTACTGTAGGGGTTTGATTCAGCACATATACAGCAGTCACCACTGCTTCAGCCCAATAACCATTTGGCAGACATTTTTCATTCAGCATAGCTCTAACTAACTCCATCAAAACCCTGTTTTTCCTCTCTGCAACACCGTTTTGCTGCGGTGTATAACTGCATGTAGCTGTCTTCTGATCCCATGTTTGGCAAGATATCTGTCAAAGTAGTTTGAGACATATTCACCTCCTCCATCTAATCTCAAGCATGATATGTAACAGCCCAATTCATTTTCAGCATGTTTCTTGAAGTCTTTGAATGCATCAAACACATCATCCTTATGTTTCAAGGTATAAAGCCAAGTGTACCTGCTGAAATCATCAATAAATGAGACATAATACCGTGCACCGCCAAAAGAAGCATTATGTGAAGGACTCCAGACATCAAAGTGCACCAACTGTAAAGGCCTAGTGCTGTTTTTTACATGTCTCATGAAAGGAAACCGTGCTTGCTTCCCAAACTGACATGCAGGGCATACATGACCAAAATCATTATACTTGAATTTGGGTAATCCAAGTACTACTTCTTTCTGCTGCATAGATTTCAGCTTTTGTACATTGACATGTCCAATCCGCTTGTGCCAAATCTCTACATCCCAAATGGCACTCTCATCATGAGCAAACATGGCTGCCTTGAGTCCCGGAATGGTCGCATCCAATGTAAACATCCTGCCATCCCGTCTTCCCTTGGCAATTAACTTGCAGCCATTTCCATACTCCTCAATGAAACACCCATCTTTGTTGAACCTCACTTGCAAATTCTGTTCTGCCATTTGACCCACAGACAACAGATTCTTTGTTATGGTCGGTACATGTAATACATCATGCAGGCCTTTCTTCTTGCCATCAGGCATCATAAGAGGAACAATCCCTTTATGCTTTATGTCATGTTGGGTGTCATCCCTAGTACATACATGACCATGTGTACTTGCAACCATCTCATCAAGCCACTCTCCATGCTGAGTCATGTGGTTTGACGCTCCAGAGTCAATGTACCATCTGTCATCTCTATCATGTCTCGATGCATTTTTAGATACATGCTGCATGGCAAAGAGTCTATCAACTGGCTCATCATGAGCACCACTGGAAGATGCATAGTGCCCATGCTATCTACCCTTTGCCTTCATATCTCCCTACTTCTTGTAACAATCCTTTGCAATATGCCCATACCGGCCACAATAATGGCAGTCCTTGTCCCTGTTGGACTGATCAGACGACTGCCATGAACCAGATCCACCACCTCTACCTCGGGGTGATCTCCCCCTGCCTCTAAACACACCAGATCCACGCTGGCCTTGTGTATTTGCACCATGCCAATTACTCTGCTGCTGCTGCTGTCCATAAGTATTACGAGTGTCACCACGACCTCGAAACGAACCACAACCTCTAGATCCTCTGCCACGCTGGCTAGAGTATAACACAGTGTCTCTACTCTGAGATGCACTGGAGCCTATATTCAAACCAAGTTTGACTTCCTCATGCAGCAACAAAGCAACTAGCTCTTCCAAGCTAGGGGGCTTTTCTCTGATAGAAATGGAAGTGTCAAAAGCTTTGTACTCTTTGCCTAAGCCATTCAAAGCAACGGCAATCATATCATCTTCTGATACACTTGAGCCAATAGTAGCAAGTTGATCAGCTATGGTCTTAATCTCCGTAGTATACGTCTCGATGCTCTTGCCATTCCTAGACATGTTGTTGAACTGTTGTTTCAACTGGATCTTTCTTGCATGTGTCATGGTTCCATAATTTTTCATCAATATGTCCAAAGCATCCTTCGGAGTCTCACATCCAGTGATTTGAATTACCATAGCATCAGATATACATAAGGAAAACCAATGCAGCACCTTGCATGCTCTTTCATTCCATAGCCTGTAGGCTCTTTTCTGTTCATTTGTTGGATTGTGTGCAGGCAACTCAGGAGCAACTTCATCTCCTGTACATAAATCCCAATAACCTCTACCAACTAGGAAGTTTTTCATTCTGAATTTCCATAATGTAAAGTTCTTATTATCCAACTTCTCTTCAACTATCTGAGTGATATTGTCAATCCCATGTGCATTATCCATGATGCAATAGACTGTCTGACTCCCTGTAGTCCAATAAGTATGACCCCAGTCCGTAACAGTTTACGATAGTTTTCTACACTAAATTGCAGAAAAAAACCAAGGTATTTCAGCCCACTGACACCCCAAAACAACCCACAAACAAGTGATCTCAATTGTAGATATAATTGTCAATACATAAGCTATGTGTTTGCTTCAGCTTAAGCTTCTGTAACCTCACTACCAGGGTACATACATACAATCTAAAAACTGTAAACTGTGAGTAACCAGTAGCAATTTCAAATACAAAACTGAGTGGTAATCATGTCATACATGTTCCAAAATCTCCCAGGTAGCTGCTAGTACATTTGGCAGTCAAGACATGAGCATAGAGGCATAGAACAGTGCATAAACAGCACATACAAGTGTCAACAAATTCAATTGCAGGTTACAGTCAACCAGAATTCAGCATAACAAGCTCCAAACCACTTCAAAGTGTCTTCAATCCAAAGCATACATTTGCTCCAGTATGACAAGGTCAATGCATGACTATGTAGTGACCATAGACTGTCTGTCTCTAATGAGCAAAGTCATACATTACTTCTGCAATTTGTACTCAGCCAACAAGACAAGATTTTATTTGCTTCAGCTCCAAAAATTTCAGCATTCAGTAGCACTTAATGCTTTTCTCAATGTCAAGATTGTGGGAGAGAAGGAAGGGGTCTCACTTGTAGCTTTCTTGCTTGCACAATGGGGGAATACACACAGAGGTGGAGGCTGAAAACAATTTTCCTCTTCTTAGTTGTGTAAGCCAAAATAACTCTCATACAAAGAAATAGAAGAACCCTATATATGGGTCTCAAACCAAACTCAACTAACTAAGGTGGCATACTAACTGAGCCACGAACTAGAGTAGATAAGGATAGCTATCATGTAGCTATTATTCATGGGCGGTGTACCAACCGCATCTACAACTGACAAGTCGGTGACATAAATGCACAATGGTCACCCTGGCATATCATGAGTGGAGCTCGATATCTCAACAATCCCCCTCGAGCTCAATCCCAATTCCTGCACACCAAGCAGGTCTCTGAACTTGCGCAGCTTCTCTACGCCCAATGCCTTCGTAAATATGTCAGCTACCTGATCCTCTGTGCTGACATAAACTAGATCAATAAGACCTAGTAAAACCATCTCCCGCACATAGTGATAATGCACCTCAATGTGCTTTGTTCTAGTATGATAGACTGGGTTATTTGCCAAGTGTATACTGCTCATGTTGTCACAATAAATGACAACTGGCCCATCTGTAGGCTGATGCATATCATAAAGTAGCTTATGCAACCAAGCTACCTCACATGCAGCCATTGTTGCACCCCTGTACTCAGCCTCTGTGCTCGACAAGGCAACTGTAGGCTGTTTCTTGCTGCTCCAAGTGACTGTAGCACTCCCAAAAGAGAATACATATCCACTGGTAGATCGTCTATCAGAAATACTACCAGCCCAATCAGCATCAGTGTATCCATGCAGCTGTATCTGAACCCCAGTCTCATAAAATAGTCCATACTGCAATGTGGACTTCACATACCTGACTATGCGTCTAGCCGCATCCAAATGCGGTTTCCTTCGAGCCTGCATAAACTGACTTACCAATCCAACAACATAGCTCAAATCTGGCCTGGTAATAGTCATATAAATCAAACTTCCTACTATGCGTCTGTACATAGTAGGGTCTTTCAGAAGCTCACTTGCATCTGTGCTCAGCTTCACATTCTGCTCCAAAGGAACTGAAATAGGCTTACAGCCTGTCATCCCATATTTGGACAGCATGTCCAATCCATACTACCTCTGCAAGAGCTGTATCCCACTTGGTGATCTAATCACCTCAATGCCCAAGAAATAACGCAGCTCTCCCAAATCCTTCATCTCAAACTTCTACTTCAATAGCATTTTCACATGAAGGATATCTTCATCACTGTCACCTGTCATAATCAAGTCATCAACATAAATGACAAGTAGCATAATACCTTTCTCTGTTTTTCTCACATAAAGTGAGAAATCTCCCTTGGAAATCTGAAAGCCAATAGTGACAAGATACTGTCCTATCTTATCAGACCATGCTCTAGGTGCTTGCTTCAAGCCATACAAGGCTTTCTTCAACCTGCAAAAAAACTCAGGATGAACAGCATGCACATAACCTGGTGGCTGCTCCATATAGACCTCTTCTTGCAAATCACCATGCAAGAAGGCATTCTTTACATCCATCTGATGTAAAGACCATCCCTTTGATGCAGCCATAGCAATGACTACTCTTACGGTTTCCATCCTTGCAATCGGACTGAATGTTTCTTCATAGTCAATGCCATATGTTTGTGCATACCCCTTGACTACTAATCTTGCGTTGTATCTGTTCACAGAACCATCTGCATTGTGCTTCACCTTATAAACCCACTTACAGCCAATTGCATTCTTACCTTTAGGCAAAGGTACTAACTCCCATGTAGCATTTGCTTCCAAGGCATCCATTTCTTCATCCATGGCTTTCTCCCATTTTTCTTTTCCCATGGCTTGCTCAAAAGAAGTGGGTTCTGGTTCCTGTATCACTTTGACCATATATGCATAGTGAATGGCTGTAAATCCATCATATTTCAGCCTATCCATAGGATACCTAGCTCTGGTAGACCTACGCAAAGTAGATTCACTCCCAGGTGCTCTCAAAACATCCCTGGTCTTCCTTACTCCAAGTGTAACAATAGAAGGAATACCCAACTCATCATCAATGCTCTGTTCTGAGCCACTGAATTCACCATCCACATAAGAGTGACCTGCATTCACATCAAACATGGGCTGATCTACCTTCTCTTTTCCTTTTCGTGAAACCTGCATACCACTATCTACATTGTTTTGAGGAGATTCTCCTGATCTCAATCTGCCTGTCCATGGTGAAGAATATGAACCACTACTAGAGGACACTCCAGGTCCACTAATATTTTGTGACTACTGCTGTGAATTCTGTGCAGCATTACCATTTTGTGCATCTACATCATCAATCACATTTACTGGTTTATACCAGCTACTCATCTCATCAAAAACAACATCTCTGCTCACTGTAAACTTACGAGTAGAAGGATTATAGCATCTATACCCTTTCTGCCTGCAGAGAGTAACCAATAAAGATGCACTTCTTAGCTTTTGGATCCAACTTGGATCTCAACTCATCTGGCACATGTACATAGGCAATGCAACCAAAAATTTTCAAATGAGAAACATCTGGTTTCCTACCAGTATATCTCTCCTCTAGAGTCATCCCATGTATTGCTATAGTGGGAGTCCTGTTCATTATATAGACTGCTGTAGCAACTGCTTCAGCCCAGTAAAAATCTGGCAAGCCCTTTTCGTTGAGCATGGCACAAGATACCTCTCCAATATGCTTGTTTTTCCTTTCTGCAATTCCATTTTGTTGTGGGGTATGACTACATGAATATTGCTGCTTTATGCCATGCTCCTGCAGGAACCTTGCAAACTCATTTGAGAGATACTCTCCCCCTCCATCTAAAGTTAGGCATTTTATTTGCAGGCCTGTTTCTTTTTCAACCATAGCTTTAAGAGTTTTGAAATGCCCAAAAACTTCACTTTTCTTTTTCATAAAATACACCCAAATTTTTCTGCTATAGTCATCAATAAAAGTGACAAAATAATGACAGCCTCCAAGAGATGCAGCTTTAGTAGTCCACACATCAGAGTGGATTAATTCCAATGGCTTCTTACTCTCTTGAACATGTCTAGGAAATGGTTTCCTTGCCTGTTTTCCAAATTGATAGGCTTCACATATCTTATGCATTTCTGCAACCTTGAATTTTGGCAATCCTGCAACAATATTTTGGGCCTGCATTGATTTAAGTCGCTATACATTAACATGACCAATGCATTTATGCCAGATATCAATATCTGCAACTACACCGGTCCCATGTGCAAACCACCACGACCTCTTTGGCTCCCCCTGCCTTTAGAGTTACCACGTCCTCCTCCATAGGACTGGTTTTCTTGAGTTTGCTGCATATTCTGATTTCTACCACGGCCTCCTCTACCTCTGCCTCTACCTCTTCCAGCATTTGAGTAGAAGATAGCTTCTTTTGAAGTTCCTCCTGAAGAAGATGCACCACCATTTCTCTGCTCCTCAGAAATTAGAAGAGCAATCAACTCCTCAAAATTAGGAAATCTTTCACGAACTGAAATGGATGTCCGAAACCGTGCATAATCCTTTCCTAGACCATTCAAGGTCACAGAAACTAAATCATCATCTTCCATTGGCGACCCAATGGAAGCAAGTGCATCTACAATCTTCTTCACCTTCATGTGGTAGTCATTGATGCTCATACTTTCTCTTTGCACATTATGCAACTCTTGCTTGAGCTGCATTTTCCTGGCTTGCGTATTTGTGCTATACATTTTTGACAAAGTATCCCATGCCTCCTTTGGCATGTTTGCATCCTGAATATGCACAATCATAGAGTCTGAAATGCTGATAGACAGCCAGTACATAACTTTCCTAGCTCTCTCCTGCCATGCTTTGAATGCCTGCATTTGCTATTGATTGGGAACATCAGGAAGAACTGGTTCTTCTTCATTTCCTGCAACAAATTCCCAATATCCTTTTCCCATAAGGAAATTTGTCATTCTAAACTTCCATGCTTGGAAGTTGTTCTTGTCAAGCTTTTCAGTGACAATCTGTGAAAGAGAATTAGACGCCATTACAGAACACTGAAAAAAAATTATGTCACTGCAAAGAACACAGCTTCAGCCTCACAAGGGCAAATCTGCAAAACTGACGAAAGTTGTATTTGACCACACAGTCACTTCCTGGTGACGATTTTGCATCAACAGGCAACAAGGATGATTCTGTAACTCCCAATGTCTCTGCGCATAGGCATACAATGCAATTTCTACAGTAACTTTTCACCGACCTGTAGAACAGTGGTCGCACAGCATAAAACAGGGCCTTTTCCTGAGTGCGTGCAGAAAACTTCCGCCTCCAAAATGGGCCCCGAAATGGCCTCAACCTGAGACAATGCACTCTTGCAATTTTCGGCTGTGCTGCCTATAGAGATCTGCTCCCAAAACGGAAAATGAAAGCAACACTGCTCCTCTTAGCAGAACACCGTGAGCTTGGCTTGCTTTCTTGAGCTCCTTACCACGAACAAGGCTCTGATACCATGTCAAGATTGTGGGAGAGAAGGAAGGGGTCTCACTTGTAGCTTTCTTGCTTGCACAATGGGGGAATACACACAAAGGTGGAGGCTGAAAACAGTTTTCCTCTTCTTAGTTGTATAAGCCAAAAGAACTCTCATACAAAGAAATAGAAGAACCCTATATATGGGTCTCAAACCAAACTCAACTAACTAAGGTGGCATACTAACTGAGCCACGAACTAGAGCAGATAAGGATAGCTATCATGTAGCTATTATTCATGGGCGGTGTACCAACCGCATCTACAACTGACAAGTCGGTGACATAAATGCACAATGGTCACCCTGGCATATCACGAGTGGAGCTCGATATCTCAACACTCAACCCATAAACATTCTGACATACACATGTCAGTACATACATCTCATAGATGTCATCAAATATCACACTATGCTTCAGTAAGGAACTAATGCTTGCTGTCCATATTAAATGATAGTTTTCAGCCTGTCTGAAATGCTCCAGATCTGAGTATTTCAATTACAAAAATCAGCTTGCAATGGATCAGAACAAGTACATATGATCTCCAGCATATATTTATGCTCCAAGAGTGCTTTTGGGCTTGTCAGAGAGCTTCCAAAGCTCTTCAATGTGTTGCATATACCATGTATACTATGTATACAGCAGTGCTGCCCGTTTTTCCAGATCTGCCCACTCTGATTTCAGCTCATGTCAGAGCTTAAGGTCAAGCATTTGCCTCTTTCCATCTTAAAACACTTCATACCTATCATAATCAAGCACTTGATGACCAAATGCACCAGCATTTGATGAGATGCAGCCCAACAACTGAGAGCAGGAAACAGGCGTAGTTCACGCAGATCTGTCCTCTGCTCCAGCAGCTCTGTTTGCTAAGTTTGATGCTCATGGAGCACACAGTAGTGCTCAATACAGCCTCCACAAGGCTTTGAACAAGCCACAACCTGCAGCTTGACCCATAGAGTAGGTAATCACTCAGTGCATACCTTCAGCTTTCAATGGCATTCAGCCTGTTTGAGAAAATGACACAAGTCTTCAACTATAGATCATCTTCACTCCCTCTTGCTCTAGGAGGTCCACCAAGTAAGGCTCCGATACCATGTTCAAAGAGAAGAGAGAGAAAGGGAAAAACTCCATATCCATGAGCCTTTAGGCTCCCAAGCTCATATCTTCATATTCCACACTCTAAACTGAAAAGCACACACTCAACAAGACAAAGTGACCTAGTGTAAATGTAGACTAGACTGACTAACTCTAGTCAGGTCACTAACTGACTACTAACCCGACTTATTTAATGTAGTCACATGTAGACAGCTGTACACACTAGCTGTCATAGATGTCAGTCATAGATGAAGGCACACTGACGATGAGCTTGATTTCTAACAAAACTCACAAAGGCCCTTTCCAATGAGGAAGTTCATCACACAAAACTTCCATGAAGGGTAGTTGTTCTTGTCGAGCTTCTCAATAATGGGATTTCCAGTGTTCTCTGCCATTATCACAAACAAGGATACAACACAGCAAGCTAGTCTTCTGCAATCTTTCACAACACGTGCACATCACTACACCAAGCAACCTTTTTCACAGATTGCTTAATAGTACATGTAATCTGCAACATGTTTGCAAATAAACCTTATTTTTGCTTCCTACAAACACCTCAAAAATTACAAATTTTCAATCTGTAACCTGTGCATCCACTTTCTGTCAATACAGCTGAAATCACAGTATATCCTGAAACTGTTGTCCGCAACCTTGCAGCTCTAAAACGGGACCTGAAATGGCCTTAGATGCCCAAAATAACTGCAAGCAAGCAAGCCCTGAAGAGCTTGTTTGCAGAATATATAATGCTCTACTTGCACACCAAATCTCATAGCAATCTGAGATTTTTGCTCAACCCTTCTTCCGGTGCCTCCACAAGCACTATCCAAGAGAGAGAGTGGAAGAATGGGAGAGCTTCTCTTGCTTGCCCTAACATTGCTTCTTCTCCTTCACTTCAGCCTTCAAAATCATCCTCTCTTAGTGGCGTGTCTCTGATACCATGTCAAGAATCGCGTGATGGGGGAATTTGCTTGAGTTGTTATGCCAAACACACACTGTATAAACAAGAGGAAGCTCACTCAAGAACACAAGAAGAGAGATGGAGGCCAAAACGTTTTCTTGCTGATTTTTCTTCTTCTTTCACACACTACATAATGTACACAAAGTATAGATAAGATACAACATAAAGGAAAGTGGCCTTCTAAGTCAAGCTGTGCATAACCGACTACACTAATCGACTGGTGTTATATCTTTGCCAGCTGTAGGTAGGTGTAACAAACTAAATATAATAAGTGATAAGTCAGTGGCCATGTGAGTATCATAATGACCACCAACATGCTAAGTGTAGATGTGTAGACACATCTAGCCAGGCGGTCCATCATCAATGTCCACACATGTTGAGCTTGCCATCTCAACATCAATGTCCACCCATAGGTGAACTATCTCCTTGGCCCAATGTCAAGTCTCTAAAGATGAACTTGAAGCAGATCCTTCATAAGTGCCTTGGTGAAGATATCCACTCCATTCTTCTCTATTAGACAGTAGACTAGTTCCACTATCCCATCCTCCATCAAATCATGTACATAGTGATACTGGATCTCTATATGTTTGGTGTGCTCATCACAGTTAGTTCTTCATCCTACACTCTCATATGCCATAGGATCCTTCTCAACCATACTGCTTCACATGTAGCAAAACAAGCTGCATGGTACTCTGCTTCGGTAGAAGACAATGCCACTGTTGGTTGCTTCTTACTAATCCAAGAGAAAATACTTGAATCTAAAGAGAAACAATACCCAAAAATTGACTTCCTGGAATCACTGTCTCCTGCCCAATCTGAGTCACAATTTCCCACAAGAGAATTTTTGGAACTATATGTGACACCATAATCAAGAGTTTCCTTCAAGTATTTGAGCACCCGCATCCCATTCTTTCATTAACTCTCATGAGTTTTTTTTAAGAACCTACTCAAAACACCAACAGCAAAACCGATATCTGGTCTGGTATTACACAAGTAGATCAGACTGTCGACCATTCTCCTGTATCTCCCAATGTTTGCCAGTGCTGATGTATCCTCAACGGATAACTTTGCATTCACCTCCATAGGTGTAGCTATCTCCTTGCACTCGGTCATGCCAAATGCCTTCAAGATCTCCCATGCATACTCCTTCTGAGAGATGAAGATCTTTCCAGACTTCAATTCCCAAACAATAGTGCAGCAAGCCCAAGTCTGTCATTTCAAACTCAGAACTCAAAGCCTTTCGAGTTTGGTTGATCATATCTTCAAAGTCATGTTGAGATATCGAGCTCCACTCGTGATACGCCAGGGTGACCGTTGGGTATTTATGTCACCGACTTGTCAGTTGCAGACGCGGTTGGTACACCGCCCATGAATAATAGCTACATGATAGCTATCCTTATCTACTCTAGTTCGTGGCTCAGTTAGTATGCCACCGTAGTTAGTTGAGTTTGGTTTGAGACCCATATAGAGGGTTCTTCTATTTCTTTGTAATTGAGTTCTTTTGGCTTACACAACTAAGAAGAGGAAAACTGTTTTTCAGCCTCCATCCTTGTGTGTCTTCCCCCATTGTGCAAGCAAGAAAACTTCAAGCGAGACTCCTTCCTTCTCTCCCACAATCTTGACATGGTATCAGAGCCTTGTTCGTGGTAAGGAGCTCAAGAAAGCAAGCCAAGCTCGCGGTGGTCTGGTAAGAGGAGCAGTGTTGCTTTCATTTTCTATTTTGGGAGCAGATCTCTGCAAGTAGCACAGCCGGAAATTGCAGGAGTGCATTGTCTCAGGTTGAGACGCCCTGTTTTGCAGACGGAAGTTTTCTGCACGCACTCAGGAAAAGGCTCAGTTTTATGCTGTGCAGCCACTGTTCTACAGGTCGGTGAAAAGTTACTGTAGAAATTGCATCGTATGCTTGTGCGCAGAGACATTGGGAGTTTCAGAATCATCCTTGGTTCCTGTTTATGCAAAATCGTCACTAGGAAGTGACTGTGTGGTCAAATACCACTTTCGCCAGTTTTGCAGATTTGCCCTTGTGAGGGTGAAGCTGAGTTTTTGCAGTGACAGAATTTTTCGCAGTGTTCTGTAATGGCGTCTGATTCTCTTTCACAGATTGTAACTGAAAAGCTTGACAAGAACAACTTCCAAGCATGGAAGTTTAGAATGACGAATTTCCTTATGGGAAAAGGATATTGGGAATTT
Organism: Lygodium microphyllum; assembly: GCF_053477565.2. NCBI lineage: Eukaryota > Viridiplantae > Streptophyta > Polypodiopsida > Schizaeales > Lygodiaceae > Lygodium > Lygodium microphyllum. Next base: position 24,016,454 of record NC_141138.1, on the reverse strand, counting down.
GTTGCAGGAAATGAAGAAGAACCAGTTCTTCCTGATGTTCCCAATCAATAGCAAATGCAGGCATTCAAAGCATGGCATGAGAGAGCCAGGAAAGTTATGTACTGGCTTTCTATCAGTATTTCAGACTCTATGATTGTGCATATTCAGGATGCAAGTACGCCAAAGGAGGCATGGGATACTCTGTCAAAAATGTATAGCACAAATACACAAGCCAGGAAAATGCAGCTGAAGCAAGAGTTGTATAATGTGCAAAGAGAAAATATGAGCATCAATGACTACCACATGAAGGTGAAGAAGATTGCAGATGCACTTGCTTCTATTGGGTCGCCAGTGGAAGATGATGATTTAGTTTCTGTGACCTTGAATGGTCTAGGAAAGGATTATGCGCAGTTTCGGACATCCATTTCCGTCCGTGAAAGATTTCCTGATTTTGAAGAGTTGATTGCTCTTCTAATTTCTGAGGAGCAGAGAAATGGTGGTGCATCTTCTTCAGGAGGAACTTCAAAAGAAGCTGTCTTCTACTCAAATGCTGGAAGAGGTAGAGGCAGAGGTAGAGGAGGCCGATTTGGAGGCCGTGGCAGAAATCAGAATATGCAGCAAACTCAAGAAAACCAGTCCTATGGAGGAGGACGTGGTAACTCTAGAGGCAGGGGGAGCCAAAGAGGTCGTGGTGGATGGCAAAGAGGTCAAAATGCAAACAATAATGTTGAATGCTACTACTGTGGTAAAATGGGTCATATGGCTAAAGACTGCTATAAAAAGCAGAATGACATCATGAATGGAAAACTGCAACAAGGGAATTATGCATCTTCTAACAGACAGGGTGATGACAGAAATGAACATTTGTTCATGGTGCAGCACATGAACAATTCTGTGACAAGTGCAGAAGAAAGCAATGATGTATGGTATGTTGACTCAGGTGCATCAAACCACATGACAGGTCATGCAGAATGGATGGAGGATGCAAGGAAAATGAAAAAACCAGGATTTGTGGAGACTGGTGATGATACTGCACATCCTATTGTGCAGATTGGAAAAATTCCCTTGTCTATGCAGGATGGGAAAAAGAAATACCTGTCCGATGTATTTCATGTCCCGAATATCACCAAGAATCTGGTTTCTGTCGGTCAAATGGTTGAGCAGGGCTTGCAGGTCAGATTTAATCCTCATGGATGCTTTGTTGAGGATATGAAAAATAAAGGTCGCTTGATAGCAAAAGGAAAGAAGAAGGGCAGAATGTTTACGTTGGATGCAGACATGTCTGAATTGAGTGCAGCAATGTTTGCACATGGGACCGGTGTAGTTGCAGATATTGATATCTGGCATAAACGCATTGGTCATGTTAATGTACAGCGACTTAAATCAATGCAGGCCCAAAATATTGTTGCAGGTTTGCCAAAGTTCAAGGTTGCAGAAATGCATAAGGTATGTGAAGCCTGTCAGTTTGGAAAACAGGCAAGGAAACCATTTCCTAGACATGTTCAAGAGAGTAAGAAGCCATTGGAATTAATCCACTCTGATGTGTGGACAACTAAAGCTGCATCTCTTGGAGGCTGTCATTATTTTGTCAGTTTTATTGATGACTATAGCAGAAAAGTTTGGGTGTATTTTATGAAAAAGAAAAGTGAAGTTTTTGGGCATTTCAAAACCCTTAAAGCTATGGCTGAAAAAGAAACAGGTCTGCAAATAAAATGCCTAAGGTCAGATGGAGGGGGAGAGTACCTCTCAAATGAGTTTGCAAAGTTCTTGCAGGAGCATGGCATAAAGCAGCAATATTCATGCAGTTATACCCCACAACAAAATGGAATTGCAGAAAGGAAAAACAGGCATATTGGAGAGGTATCTCGTGCCATGCTCAATGAAAAAGACTTGCCAGATTTCTATTGGGCTGAAGCAGTTGCTACAGCAGTCTACATAATGAACAGGACTCCCACTGCAGCAATACATGGAATGACTCCAGAGGAGAGGTATACTGGTAGGAAACCAGATATTTCTCATTTGAAAATTTTTGGTTGCATTGCCTATGTACATGTGCCAGATGAGTTGAGATCCAAGTTGGATCCAAAAGCTGAGAAGTGCATCTTTATTGGTTACTCTCTGCAGCAAAAAGGGTATAGATGCTATAACCCTTCTACTCGTAAGTTTACAGTGAGCAAAGATGTTGTTTTTGATGAGATGAGTAGCTGGTATAAACCAGTAAATGTGATTGATGATGTAGATGCACAAAATGGTAATGCTGCACAAAATTCACAACAGCAGTCATAAAATATTAGTGGACCTGGAGCGTCCTCTAGCAGTGGTTCACATTCTTCGCCATGGACAGGCAGATTGAGATCAGGAGAATCTTCTCAAAGTAATGCAGATAGTGGTATGCAAGTATCACGAAAAGGAAAAGAGAAGGTTGATCAGCCCATGTTTGATGTGAATGCAGGTCACTCTTATGTGGATGGTGAATCCAGTGGCTCAGAATAGAGCATTGATGATGAGTTGGGTATTCCTTCTATTGTTACACCTGGAGTAAGGAAGACCAGGGATGTTTTGAGAGCACCTGGGAGTGAACCTACTTTGCGCAGGTCTACGAGAGCTAGGTATCCTGTGGATAGGCTGAAATATGATGGATTTACAGCCATTCACTATGCATATATGGTCAAAGTGATACAGGAACCAGAACCCACATCTTTTGAGCAAGCCATGGGAAAAGAAAAATGGGAGAAAGCCATGGATGAAGAAATGAATGCCTTGGAAGCAAATGCTACATGGGAGTTAGTACCTTTGCCTAAAGGTAAGAATGCAATTGGCTGTAAGTGGGTTTATAAGGTGAAGCACAATGCAGATGGTTCTGTGAACAGATACAAGGCAAGATTAGTAGTCAAGGGGTATGCACAAACATATGGCATTGACTATGAAGAAACATTCAGTCCAGTTGCAAGGATGGCAACAGTAAGAGCAGTCATTGCTATGGCTGCATCAAAGGGATGGTCTTTACATCAGATGGATGTAAAGAATGCCTTCTTGCATGGTGATTTGCAAGAAGAGGTATATATGGAGCAGCCACCAGGTTATGTGCATGCTGTTCATCCTGAGTTTGTTTGCAGGTTGAAGAAAGCCTTGCATGGCTTGAAGCAAGCACCTAGAGCATGGTCTGACAAGATAGGACAATATCTTGTCACTATTGGCTTTCAGATTTCCAAGGCAGATTTCTCACTTTATGTGAGAAAAACAGAGAAAGGTATTATGCTACTTGTCATTTATGTTGATGATTTGATTATGACAGGTGACAGTGATGAAGATATCCTTCATGTGAAAATGCTATTGAAGCAGAAGTTTGAGATGAAGGATTTGGGAGAGCTGCGTTATTTCTTGGGCATTGAGGTGATTAGATCACCAAGTGGGATACAGCTCTTGCAGAGGCAGTATGGATTGGACATGCTGTCCAAATATGGGATGACAGGCTGTAAGCCTATTTCAGTTCCTTTGGAGCAGAATGTGAAGCTGAGCACAGATGCAGGTGAGCTTCTAGAAGACCCTACTATGTACAGACGCATAGTAGGAAGTTTGATTTATATGACTATTACCAGGCCAGATTTGAGCTATGCTGTTGGATTGGTAAGTCAGTTTATGCAGGCTCCAAGGAAACCACATTTGGATGCGGCTAGACGCATACTCAGGTATGTGAAGTCCACATTGCAGTATGGACTATTTTATGAGACTGGGGTTCAGATACAGTTGCATGGATACACTGATGCTGATTGGGCTGGTAGTATTTCTGATAGACGATCTACCAGTGGATATGTGTTCTCTTTTGGGAGTGCTGCAGTCACTTGGAGCAGCAAGAAACAGCCTACAGTTGCCTTGTCGAGCACAGAGGCTGAGTACAGGGGTGCAGCAATGGCTGCATGTGAGGTAGCTTGGTTGCATAAGCTACTCTATGATATGCATCAGTCTACAGATGGGCCAGTTGTCATTTATTGTGACAACATGAGTAGTATACACTTGGCAAATAACCCAGTCTATCATGCTAGAACAAAGCACATTGAGGTGCATTATCACTATGTGCGAGAGAGGGTTTTACTAGGTCTTATTGATCTAGTTTATGTCAGCACAGAGGATCAGGTAGCTGACATATTCACGAAGGCATTGGGCGCAGAGAAGCTGCGCAAGTTCAGAGACCTGCTTGGTGTGCAGGAATTGGGATTGAGCTCGAGGGGGAGTGTTGAGATATCGAGCTCCACTCGTGATACGCCAGGGTGACCGTTGGGTATTTATGTCACCGACTTGTCAGTTGCAGACGCGGTTGGTACACCGCCCATGAATAATAGCTACATGATAGCTATCCTTATCTACTCTAGTTCGTGGCTCAGTTAGTATGCCACCGTAGTTAGTTGAGTTTGGTTTGAGACCCATATAGAGGGTTCTTCTATTTCTTTGTAATTGAGTTCTTTTGGCTTACACAACTAAGAAGAGGAAAACTGTTTTTCAGCCTCCATCCTTGTGTGTCTTCCCCCATTGTGCAAGCAAGAAAACTTCAAGCGAGACTCCTTCCTTCTCTCCCACAATCTTGACAAGTCACCTGTAATAAGAAGGTCGTCCACATATAGGACAATCACTACAGACTTTTCACCATCCTTGTAAACATACAAGTTAGCATTTGAGGCACATCTTTTGAAGTTTAAGCTTAAAAAGAACTTATCTATCCACTGGTACCATACTCTGGGGCTTGTTTCACCCATACAATGCCTTCTTTAGCTTACACACTTTGTTCTTAGAATGGGGGGCCTCAAACCCTGGTGGCTGAGCCACGTACACCTTGTCCTTGAGGTCACCATTTAAGAATGATGATTTAAACATCCATTTGGTAAACTAGCCAATGCTTGTGGGCGGCCACTATAAGTACTGTGTGAATAGTGGTCATTCTAGCAGTTGGAGCAAATGACTCTTGAAAATCAAACCCTGTAACCTATGAAAATCCTTATGCAACCATTCTAGCTTTGTACTTTTCTAAGGTACCATCAGCCTTGTACTTTACCTTCGAGATCCACTTGATGCCAATAACCTTTCGCTTTGCTGGCCAATCCATTAGCTTCCAAGTGCCATTCTTCTTTATGTTGTCATACTCGGCTTGCATAGCTGCCTTCCATGCTGGATCTGCAAGTGCTTCTTCTAAGTCAGTTGGCTCCTTTAATTCTCTCATAATCTCAGCCATCAAGGCCATATTGACTATGTGAGCAGAAGCCCTCCTTTGCTCCTCTATTCTCTAAGATCTCCTTGGTCCGTCTACCTTCTCCTCAACAGATGTGGGCATAGCATTATTGTGGTCATAGAGCTACTTCACCCAACGTGGCAATGGCTTTTTCGGTGGGGTGATGTTAGGTTGGTGAACTTTTTCCTCATCATCTAAAGATGATGCTTCCTCCTCCTTAAGGATAGGGATAGCTCTCAGGACAAGTTCATAGTGGACTATTTCTTCGCTTGATGATAAAGTGGAAGAGCTTGCCTTCTCCTCCTCCACTGTATGTAGCTAATCTTTGAACACCACATCATGGCTCGCGATGATCTTCTTTGCCTCTTGGTCATATAATTTGTAAGCCTTATGCTCATCACTATAACCCAAGAAGATACATTTTCTGCTTTTTGGTTGTAACTTGTTTCTCTTCTCATCTGAAATATGTGCATAACATTCACATCCAAAAATTCTAAAGTGTAAGACAGATGGTTTCTTACCAGTGTAAGCCTCATGAGGTGTTTTTCCCTTGAGAGCCTTTGTGTAGCTCCGATTTAAAATATAGACTGCAGTATTAACAGCTTCAGCCCAAAATGGTTAGGCAATCCCTTGCCCTTAAGCATGCATCTTGCCATCTCCACAATGGTGTAATTCCTGCGTTCCACAATAGTGTTCTGCTGAGGTGTATGAGGCATCGTCAATTGACGCTTGATCCCTTTGCTATTGCAAAAGTCTTCAAACTCCTTTGAGTTGAGCTCACCACCACCATCTGTTCTAAATTTCTTCACACTTTTCCTTGTTTCATTCTCAAAAAGTGTTAGCCATTCTTTAAACTTACCAAAAGCTTGAGCCTTATCATGAAGGAAGTATACCCACATCTTCCTACTCTAGTCATCGACAATCAATATAAAATAAGAAGATCCCCCCAAGGCCCATGTGTAGGCATCTTTTCGCACAAGTCAACATGCACCAACTCTAGAGAAGCATGTGCTCTATTCTTGCTTTCTTGTGGAAATGCCTTTCTCTGTTGCTTTCCCATCATGCAAGCTTCACATGGTTCCTTCAATTAAGGAGTGAGCAACCATACCTTGCTTGTGTATCTCCTTCAGCACTGCAAATCCAATGTGTCCAAACCTTTCGTGCCAAATCTTACTTGTGCCCACCTCAATGGTGGCTGTAAGAGCAATTAGCTCATATAGATTGTTCCTTCTTTCTCCTTTGCCAACAACTTTGCCATCACTGTTAAGAATTTCTACACTTGTCTTCTTGAACCTCACTTTATGACCAAGATCAATTATGGCAGCAAACTAATAACAAATTTCTCCTAATTTTAGGAACATACAACACATTTGAAAGCCTTTTTGACATCACCATTTGCAGCAACAAATGAAATAGTACATGTGCCCGTAGCAGGGCATTTTGCATCATTTCCAACCGTCACAGTGATGGATTCTTGTAGAGGTTGAATAGAACTGTATAGACCTTTCTTGTTGGTCATGTGATGGGAGGCCCCACTATCCAACACCCATGAGTTAATGGTAGATTCTTCTTGTGCCGAGGAGCACACCTCCCCAATGGTCACCATGAATAACTCTAGCTGTATTGGCTGTCTCTTTCCCTTTACTTTTAAGGATACTATTCTTTTTATTTTCCTTCTTTACACGACAATCTACGATTGCATGTCCTTTCTTCTTGCAGTAGAAGCACTCTCCTTTAAACTTCTTCTTACCGCCCTTCTTCTTTTTGTCACCATCATTTTTGGTGGAGGAACCACCTTTGCCTTTTGCATTGGCAAAGAACGCAGCATCTCCATTGTTGCTTCCTTCTCGGGCTTTCAGCCTCAACTCCTTCTCCAGCAATAATACACAAAACTCCTCAAAACTCAAAGCTTGAGGTCTCACCTGAGTATTAAGGGCAATTACTAGTCCATCAAACTTTTGTGGACAAATCCAAAGACACCTCCGACCTAGCTCCTCGCTAGTCTTTTGTATCGCAGCACCATTAGCAAACTTCTCTGCAGCTAGTTGATTCTCCAAGTTTTGAATCCTTGTTTGGTTTTGTGTTTCATACTCACTCCTTAGTACATTCCAAGCCTCTGATGCTTTGGTTGTATGCTAAATCAAAGTCAAAACACTATCAGAACAGCTTGTAACTAAGGCACACAATGCATATGCATTCCTTCATTTCCAAGCTCATAGAAGATATGCATTCGAAGGAATCATCACACTAGGATTTGATGGGTTGGGGGTAGGCTGTGGTTCTACATCAGTCCCCTGCACAGTCTCCAAAAGCTCATAAGAATCAATGATAGTTGTAATTTGAAACTTCCACAAGGTATACTTTGTACCATCTAACTTTCCTTCGATGAAGGTTGGTGGATGAATCCTCAGTGTTTGAATAGCTAGTACAATAGCCCCACCTCCTGCACCACTTTCAAATGTGCCAAAACCGCTTCCAGAAGATGACATTGTTCCTCTTTTCTATTGAAGCCTTTGCCTCTTGCACACTCTTTGATCCCTAGAGGCCCCTGGGCTCTAATACCATGTAAAAATTACACAGCGCAGCGAATAGAATCGGAGAAAGAGATAGAGATAGAGAGTACACAACATATAAGAGGAGAATTAGAAAATTTCTTTAGCTCAAAACAACTGATACAGAGATGGCTTTGTCCACCCGTGCGCTTCCACAGTGAAGCTTAGATAGCGATCTAGACAGAAGATAGGTGAAGAGCTTAAGGCTAGCTGGAACAACTTTGACTAGGTGAAAGATTGATAATAGATGGATGTGAAGGGTTTTAGCTTTTATATCCTGCGAAGGTGGCTAGGTCAGTGTGACCGACCTACCATATGAGCCTCCACTAGTCGGCCAAGGAATATTCCCTTTATCATCGGGCCAGGGGCACTGGCCTCGAACCGGCCTCGGACCCCTGCCAGGGGGGCTGTTGGCCCCCTTGGGACCCCCCCAGCCAAGGGCCGCTTCCACAGCCCCTGGACCCCAAAACTCCCTTACCTTGCAACTCGATGCAATGTGCCTCGAGTTGCTACTAACTTAACTACTCAGTCCAACCCAAAGGTTAGACCCACAAATGGTCACCTTTTTGCCATCTGGTCACATAGACCTCATCTGATATACAAGTTAGGACTCAACCAATATCTGGGCTCACATTTGGCTTCTCCTCATAATGGGGGCCTTACAACTTTGAGCACCATGGATCATTGGTTGCACCTTATGAGGATGGGGCATTGAGCATATCTAACACTTTGTTCTTACATAGAGAAATGACCAAAACTTGGAATGCTTCTACTACCAGGAACTTGGGCACTTCAAAAGAGAGTGTCCCAAACTTGGTGAGGACTACTACCAAGGATGATTCTATGGAAAAACCAAAGCTATGCGTGGTTAGGGTCAAGCAGCAATGGGGAGGGCAAGGACTTCCAATATCATCATCAAGGAAGCAAATGAAGAGGAAGAACCAACTATGGAAGCAAAGATTGAAAAGGCAATAGTCCATGCTGCTCTCCATAAAAAGGGATCGAATTGCCAATTCTTGGTGATCCAAACCCCTTCACATTACCAAGGTAAGAATTTCAAAACCTTGATTGACTGTGGAAGTACACACATTCTTTTATATCTCTTGCTTGTGCAAGAAAGCTAGGAATAATCACAATAGTTGCACTCACTTTACTTGTGGAATTAGCAAATGGGCGTGAAATCACTTGTACTAGACGAATTGCCAAAGTGAGATTCCTACTCGGTGGAAAGCCAACAATTGTAAAATTTAGAGTGATGAACTTAGGGGATCATGAATGCTTACTTGGCATGGATTGGTTAATATGCAATGATGCCCACATTCACTATGGAAGGGGCCAAATTTCCTTCCAAAGTTTTGAAGGGGAACTAGCCACAACTCAAGGAGGGGAGGCTGGTAAACCCAAAATCCAATTAGCAAAGGCATCACGGATAGTTAAGGGAATGTAGAAGGGTTTACCCATCCACTTGATCAAGCTAAATAAGCTAGAGCAAAGCAAGGAGTCTGAAGAAGAACCTTCATGGGGGCTGAAGGAGTACACATATGTGTTCCTTGAGCTACCACCCCCAAGGGAGATTGATCATGAGATAAAACTCATACCACGCATCACTCCAATTGCAAAAAGATCTTACAAAATGTCTATTCCTAAAGCTATCAAATTAAAGGAGCAGCTCAAACAACTTTTGGATCATGGGTTCATTTGGCCTAGTAGTTCGCCATGGGGAGCTCCTGTGTTGTTTCAGAAGAAGAAGGATGGAACGCTTCGGCTATGCAGCATCGACTATAGAGGGCCGAATCAAGTAACCATCAAGAATAAATATCCTATCTCAAGGAAATATGAGTTACTCGATTGCCTACAAGGGGAAAAAATCTTCTCAAAAATTGACTTAAGGTCAGGATATTGCCAAATCCGCATCAAGGATGAGGATATTCCAAAGACAGCTTTCAACACCAGTTATGGTCATTTTGAGTTCACAGTAATGTCCTTTGGATTAACCAATGCTCCTGCTACATTTGATAGGCTAATGTAGGATATCTTTAGACCATACCTTGATGAGTTTGTACTTTTTTTCTTTGATGACACCTTGGTCTACTCCAAGGAAGAAGACCATGAACCTCAACATTGCATTGTCCTTGAAATCATGAGGACGCACAAGCTTTATGCCAAAAAGAAGAAGTGTGCCTTCCTCAAGTGAGAGATTTAGTATCTAGGCTTCATTGTATCAGGGAATCTCTGTGGATAGTGCAAAGGTTAAAGATGTACAAGAACGGCCCCCACCAACCACTATTAAGTGTGTAGCTTTCTTGGTCTAACAGGATGGTATAGAATCTTCATCAAAGATTATGCCTTAGTTGCAGCACCCCAGAAGCAGGTTGCCATAGTGTGGACAGCCACCGAACAAGCAAGCTTCGACCAACTCAAACATAGCTTAGTGACAGCACCAAATTTAAAGCTCCTAGACTTGAGCAAGGAGTTCGAAGTTGTTACAAATGCCAACTCACTTGCACTAGGCTATGTACTAATGCAAGAAGGTCATCCCGTGGCATATTCCTCAAGGAAGTTAAAAATCCATGAGAAAAATTATGCTACTCATGACTTGGAATTATTGGCTATCATTCATGCCCTCAAAGTCTAGAGGCACTACTTACTCGACAACAAATTCTCCTTGGTTACGGATCACAAGAGCCTCAAATGGATCTTCTCCCAGGTGACCTCAACATGAGGCAACACCGTTGGATTGAGGTGCTACAAGAGGATGACTTTGAAATCAAATATAGACATAGCAAGGAAAATGTGGTCGCTAATGCCTTGAGTCTCAAAGCATTCCTCAACTCTCTCATTATGGAGGAACCTTCAACAGTCGGATCACTAGCCACTATGGTGTCAATGCCAGGCAACCTTATCCTTGAATTGGCCAAGGAGGACCCTAAACATGATCCACAATTCCAGAAAGTGATAAAGGAGATCCTAGAAAAGGACCAAAGTCCCAAACTCGAAGTTAAATACCAAGAGTACTCTATCTATGAAGGCCTAGTCTACCTAAGGACAAGACTATGTATTCCTTCGAGCCAAAGACTTAAACAATAGATACTCTGGGAAGCACATGATTCCTCTTTCTTTGGTCATCCAAGGAATGCCAAGTTCCTCAACATGGTCAGGAAGAGCTATCATTAGGAAAGACTTAAGGGAGATGTACACAAATATGTGACGTAATGTTTGTCTTGCCAATGCATCAAGGCAGAGCATGTCAAGATGCCTGGAAAGCTACAATCCCTCGATATCCCTCAGATGAAGTGGGAATTTATTAGCATGGACTTTGTTGTTGGGTTACCTTCAGCTTCAGGTGGGTACAACTCAATTATGGTTGTGGTAGATATGCTCACCAAGGTTGCACATCCCATCCCAGTAGAGAAAAATTATAAGGCTTCAAATATTTCCAGATTGTTCATTAAGGAGATATTTAGACTCCATGGTCTACCCAAAAGGATCATCAATGATCGAGATGCCCTTTTCACATCTCATTTCTAGAGAGGAATATTTGAAGCTATTGGGACTCAGCTCTATTTTAGGATGGCCTATCAAACTGATGGCCAAATAGAAAGGGTCAATCAAGTGATTGAAGATATGCTTAGAGCATATTGTTGTCACAAACCCAAGAAGTGGATCCAATATCTACCCTTGGTGGAGTTTGCCTACAATGCTTCCTTCCAACAAAGCATTCAAATGACACCTTTCCAAGCATTGTATGGGCATGATTTCCATTCTTGATTAAATTTCTCAAGCCCTACTTTAAGGGTAGAGGCTTCCAAGAAGATGCTAGAAGAAATGGATGAACATGTTAAGACCATTAGGCAAGACATCAAAGCCTCCAAGGATAGGCAGAAGGCTTATGCAAATTTGAACAGGCAAGAGCAGCTCTTCAAGGAGGGGGATATGGTTTTCATTCGTGTACAACCCAAGAAGAGTTTCTTATCATTGGGAGAATTTAAAAAGCTTAGTCCAAGGTATTGCATGCATTACAAGATTCTCAAAATCCTAGGACCTAATGCTTACAAACTTCAACTTCTTGAAAATGTAAAAGTTCACAACATATTTCATGTTAATCTATGAGTAGTCTACTAAAGAAACATGTGCCTAATCCTAGCCATGTACTGAGTGATAAACAAATTGTAATGCTTAGCCAAGGAGTCCTTGAGCTACAGCCAAATAAAATCCTAGATACTAGGGAGAGACAATTGAGGAGTAGAACCCTTGGAGAATACCTTGTCGAGTAGAAGGATTATCCTAAAGAAGATGCTACATGGATAGATGGGAACACTCTTCATCAATAATACCCACGGCTTCTCTCAAGATGAGGACATCTTGATTTCTCTAAGGGGAGGAGGATGTAATACTTCCACACAATTAAAATTTAGTTGGTTAGTTTGAAAGTTAGTTAGTCAATGAATAAGTTAGTAAGCTTACTAACTAAAGTAAAAACTAACTAACATTAATAACTAAAAATTTTATTTAATTAAAAATATAAAAAAATCAAGAGTTGTAATCAGACATTTTTTTTGAATTGACAAGGACTATAGCCACCCTTCACAAAAGTTACAACGTGAACAAGAGTTATGAGCCATATTAATCACTAGTGTTAATGTGTATAGTATTGATGGTCCAAAAATATTAGATTTTTGGGCAAAACTAGCATATGTTAGATATTTTAGATATTACATATTGTAAATGTCCTAAAAAGCTATGGAGATTTCTAGAATAGGATGTCATGTATGTAACGTGTCTGCTCGTCTACTTGTGGGACACGTCTTAGCAGCCCATCGGGAAGAGAGTCTAGAAAGCGCAGCCTAGCACTCGCAAGGAATGTCACAAGGTTTGTGATATAGGTCCTCCCGAGTCTACCCTGAGTGGAAGTGTCCGGCTATTCCCACTTAGGACCGACCTGAAATCAGGGTTTCCTTCCTATCAGCAAAGTCTCTAGGGAGTAGCTAGCGTCAAATGAACCACTTTGCGTAGAAACAACAAAGTCGAAGCGGATTTATGCTGCACTTGGTTCATGGAGAATGGGAAACGAGAGGGATGCGAAGCTCAACCTCTTTGCCCATAAGGCATAGTCCCATTATGTTCCCCTAAAACAGCATAAATCGGGATTCTTACTCTACTGACGCTAGGTCTTCATAGTCTCGTTATCACGTATTTTGAGAAAAGTTCCCAGCTAACCGGGACCACCCTTCCGTAGGACCGACCCAAGTCATATCCACCGCACTTTCCTCGATTTGCTTAGTTATCTAATTACCTACCACATTATGTCTGACATGTTGTTAACCCCAAGCCGAGAAGGCGGAAGGACAAATGAAAAAGCACAAAGAAGATGGAAAAGGAGCAAGGACATGCAGGCGGTCTCCAAAGCTAAGCCGGGGCCAAAAGCGTAGCTTTAAATAAAAGGTGCCTCAAAAACTCCAAAAACTCTTGTAAAAGAGCGCCAGGCTCCCTCATGTGCCACCTATAAAAGAATAGTCGAATATAGGCCTAGGGCATGAAGCAAAAAGAGGAAATTAGAAAAAGGGACCTTGCCACAATGGCCGGTCATGTAAAAAAGGATGGGTGCCCATGGGGTTTTAGGGTTTATATATATAAAGTTCAAAAAGTGAATGGAAGCTTATTCTTTGGTGTGTGCCCAACAAGAGCTCTTCTCTTCTTCTCCTCTCCTTGCTTGTGTGTGCTCTTGAGAGAGGGAGTGATTGTGAGTGTGAAGGAGTGAGTGAGTGGGAGTGAGGGATCAAGGGGGTGAAGCTCTTCACCATCTTCTCTTCTCTTTCCTTCTCTTACGCATGTGGCTATTGCGGTTGGAGCTTGGAGATGGAGGAGGCTTGAGCATGCTTGAGTTAGCATCTAGGATCGTGGAGCTACCGGAGTGCGCATGAGAGGAGGCAACTCATATCGGCATCAAGGTAAGCTCATTACACTCATAGGATCGAGGGTGTGTCAGCTATGTGAGAGATAGCCATTAGAGCTCACTTGGAACTCTTGAAACAATAAGCGGTCCGTGGGTCTTGGCGGTTGAGCTAAGGCTCCCACATTTTGGTTCCGTTTGCCGGGACCACGGATTCAAGCTCGAGTGCTTGCGCACCCCATATCAAGCATCGAAGTAAGGGATTCTCCCCCGAAACGGAGCTTGAGGTAGATAGGAAGGTTGGGTGTTTTGATCTTTGAAACAAGTAAGTATTTTGGGTTAGTTAGTTTGTTTGATGATTGGAAAATAGGGAGAAATCATGTTAGTTTGTTGCTTTTGATTCTCATTCCATTTACTGTAGGATAGCATTAGGAAATCGAACCAGGAAAGGGTAGGGTTTACTATTACAAATAGGGCAAAACAAGGCATAAAACATGCAAAAAATGGCAAAAAGCTAGCTTGGGATGCTTAATGTCGGCAAGTGAGTGATTGAGAGTGTCAAATCCCAACTCGGGAAGGGGTTTAAGGGCCACGAGGCCAAGGGAAAGCTCATTTGCAACCATTGCAATGAGAGAGAGAGAGAGCCCCCGTATAGATTTGATTGGATCGCATCGTCGGAGAGCCTACCGCTCACCCCAGGTATACCAATCACTTCCCTTGGTGCCTTAGCCAAGATCTGGAAGTTTATGCAAGGAATGATTGCCTGACTAGGGAGATTCAATCGAAATCGTCATTGCACAGTATTCGTCGCACCACGTTCAGCCCGTCCAAATAGCCCTTGTTAGGCCGAGTCCCAGACTCGGTCCTCGGACCCGCCCATTCGGACCTCGACCCAAAAACCCTAATCGGCCCTTGGACCCGATACTGCACTCGACCCATCCGAGTTATTCCACTCAGCCCTTTGACCAAACCGGACACTCGGCCCGAAGTCCACTCGGCCTGAGGTCCACTCAACCCAGGACCTGACTCAACCCTCGACCCATCATCTGATTCGGCCTGTCCAAGTCACTCCACTCAGACCTGGCCTACTAAAAAAAACTTTTTGCACTCGGACAGGCACGATTCGGCCCGTCCGAGTCACTCGCTCGGCCCCTGCAATTCGAACCAGTTGGGCCAACTAACTCAGTCTCCAAGATTTGACTTGACCCAACTGGAGCTCATCAGCACAACCTATCGTGAGCTCTCCTGACGATTAGAGCCTGATTCTGGTGCATCGAGTAGACAAAATCAAAAGGCATGGCCACTTAACAGTTTGAGTGGGCTATTGTGATACCTAGAAACCCAAACACCTAGAAGGTGACCCGTCGAGCCATAAAACCCTCATCAAGCCCAAAAAATAGTAAGGCAACGTAGCTTAAAGGCCGTAAATCCTACCTAGACGACCAGAGAATTGATCTACAAATCCTATCAAGCCCGAGGGTGCATGAGACGCTTAGAGGTTGTTTGCCGCACGCACCTTGAATTTTCACACTTGAAGTGCACTTAAGAAAAAGTGAAAGCCAGATTGAACACACGTGCACCAGAAAGAATACACGCACGGAGTGGGGATAACTTGAGGACTATATTTAATAAGTCAAGGAACTCACTCAGATAAGCCACTCAAGGAACCCACGAATAGGAGAGAACCCACGGACGAAGACAAACCATCAACATGCAAAGTAGGATTAAGCAAGCTACGCAAACGAAGGAGATTTGACAAACCCACTCAATCCCATTGATAGCTTGGCGAAGCACGAGAAATCGACTATGGCGGAGGAAAGCTCAGACTGCAAGTCCAATGAGGAACTCGACTTGGGCATCTTCCTAGAGGCTATTCAGCAATTGGTCAGCAGCTACGATGCGCATGCCCAATATGAGCACCGCGTTCGGACAACAGATGCTATCATTGCATACTTAGAAGAAGAGAGGAAGCTAGCCCATAAGGCATTGCAAGGCATAGCCGCATACAATAGAGACCAACACGTCAGGAGTCAAAGGCAAAGCACAGAGTTGCGTAAGGTACAACGAGTGCTGAACTTAGCCGGTAGAAACTGGAACGAATCACGAGAGAGCCCTAGAAGGAGACTTAACGCTGAGCGAACTTCTTATGAAGCAATTGTTAGACAACACCGCAGCAGAGCAATGTGCTGCAGCATTAGCGACCTCACTGCTGGCAGGGTTAGAAGCAACCCAAGGCTCTAAGAGCCAATCTAAAATCCCAATAATTGCAAAGCAACTCGACAAGTACCAACCCCATGACAACCCATACAACTTTGTAGATTAGTTCCAGCAAGTCTGTGAAGCCAACGGTCTCAATGACCTGATTCAGCATTCTCAAGCATTCGAACTCTACTTAAATGACAAGGGCACGACCTAGTATACAAGCTTAGATGCTGCAAAGCAGGAAACCTTCAATAGCCTCAAGGATCTCTTCATTAAGAGAATTGCCGAGCCTGGATACTCCGACAATCTGCTGGTGCGATTGATGAATGTCAGGCAGAAAGAGAAGGAGGACATTCGCGATTACGTAACCCACGTAAGGAGCCTCTTCAAGAGAATCCCTACAGGTGAATGACCGACTGAAAGAGCAGTTTTAACTGTGTTCATCAGTGGAATTCAAAACGAGGGACTTTATAAGGCTTTGGCAGCCAACTCGAGCTTGCAGTGAGACATGCTAGCTAGGGTTTTTGAGGAAGCTATCAGAGTTGATGATCAATTGAAAGAGAGGAGCTCCAAGAACTCCAATTCAGAAGAAACCATCTCGCGAGGTTTGGAAAGAGCACCAACCTCTGGTGAGCGACTAGCACCATCATCCCAAGATGCGAGGGAAGGCCACCTAGACAAACCACGACTTGGCTGATGTCAAGATGGAGATAGTCAAGCTACAAGACCTATGGAGATGACCAACGCAGCCACACATCCAATGTGTGTACTGTGGCGGAAATCATTTGCCAGCCGAGTGTCAAGACCCTCGGTCAAGACATAATGCTAACTGTGGCAGGTTCAGTCATGACACTATGCACTGCAAATTGCCCAGGAGACTTCTGTACTCCCAACCATATGGTCAACCTTACCTAGCAAACAGACCGCAACCACTTTTTGGAAGGGGAGCCCCATTGGCCCTTCCTACACCTAACGACATGAAGCCGGCTGTCCCTAGGATGGACATAAACCCTACAGGTATACCTAGGCCGCCTAGTCCCTACGTGACCCATCCACCGAGTGACTCTCTAGTCCACTACGTGGAAGAGCCAAGTGAGGAAGAGACTTACTTAGACACTTATGTCTCTCACGACAAAGAGGGCAATGTTATCCTCATGGACTATCGACCAGTACCAGTGATGGCGTTAGGGAGAGGATGAGGTAGAGGCCTAGGGGGGGCAGATGTAGGATCTAATCATTTGTTGGATCTGTGGACACCTAGGCCATGTCTCATCACACTGCCCCGAGAGGGAGCAGCAGAACAGAGACAAAGCTGACCTAAGGTTTGTAGAGTGTGGAATCACCCATCTCTTTGTCGATTGCCCAAAGCGGAAACCTTCTGCATATTCAGCCGAAGTACCATCTGTCCCATTGGGGTTGTTCGGCGTCAAGAACCTTGATGGGGAGGCCACACCCCTCTTGTTGCAGGTCATGACCCATCCCCAGACAAAGCAGGCCGGCATATCACTACCAGGGTCCAGCAACCTCGATGCAGCCTCGACAGGAAAAAAGAGCCACAGGCAAAGGAAGAGGAGGCCGAAGGCTAAGATCACACTGAAAGCTGAGAGTGCTACAACTCTACCTGTTGGTAAGAAAGTCGAGGACATAGAGATGGAAACTTCAGCCCCCAAGACGGCCAAAAAGGGCAGTGCCAAGGTAGGGGAGTACCCGCATCCGAAGAGCCAACTTAAGGCCATAGAGAAGGTGAGGGATTGGGTAAAAGAGGCAAAAGCGCACTTAAGAGATGCTGAGCCCATCCTAGAGGACAGGAGCGAGGATCTCATCAACATGAGCATGGCAGACTCACCCCCTCAACCAAAGTCAGGAAGGGCAACCGCACCCCAAACAGCACCCCTTAGGGCAAACCTTGATGTTGCAGGCCCACAAATCAATCACGGCCATTGGCCAGGACAATTTGGCACAGGAGAGGGATGAGCAACCGACAGCCTCCTCACCACGCTAGTGACCACCCCAGTGATGTTAAGCCTAGGAGACCTGCTTAAGCAGCACCCCACCCTATGGCGAAACCTCAAGCAGTGGGTTGAGGAATCATGAGAACAGGCATTGGATATGTAGGATCATGACGCAAAAACACAAATACCGAGTCTAACGCTACACTCTGTGCCAAAAACCTTGCACATTAATGCTTTCTGGGAAGGTACCGAGATGCATGCAGTGTTACCAATCCTAGCCTTAGGAGACACAACAAGAAAGGGAATCGTAGACAGGAGAGCCGAGGTTAGTGTGGTAAGCCATGTAGTACTGCAAACTTGGGGAAACCCACCTGTTGAGACCGCTTAGTTTAATGTCATGTTAGCAAATGGCATGAGGGTAAGGCCATTTGGGGTACTTAAAAACTAGCTAGTGAAAATCGCAGGTGTCCAGTTCTCTGTCGACTTTATAGTCATGAAGGGGGTGGACTACGATGTCCTGTTAGGCCGGCCCTGGATGCGCAATGCCATAGTTATTGAAGATTGGGGCAACGGCTTGATATTCTTAGGCAACAAGATGGAAGCTGTGAGGGTGGAGAACCTCACTAGTCAACTTGGATGCCATCTCCTCGATGCTCAAGGGAGACAGCCAGGTCAAGAAGTCTTATGGGTCCTTGACCAAGTATATCCCATGTCCAAAAGACGAGCGGGATTGGATGCATGTCCTTGCTACAATCGACCTACCGTTCTCGGACCAAGAAGCGCATGAGCAATCTATCAAGATGAGGGGCACGACCGACAACACACCCTCTATACCAGTGTGCATGATAGAAAGAACCCATCTTGGGAGACCTAAGCCAAGTGCCAGGCAACAAGAGAGAACTCCAGGAGGCCCTTGAATACTTAACAGACAAGCTGGCTGACAACTCAGCAGCAAATCTCACACCACTCTAGGACTCTTAGGCGAATCTGAGTGGCAATGGACCCGAGTGCATGACTTGAACCTTATGTATAACTAGGCCTTAGTCCCAAATCAAAGACAAGAGATGTACCAAGCCGGACTCTGACGAGAAGTACGAAGATTGCCAACCCTTCAGTGATGGAAGCGAGGGTGAGGTGGATTCGATAGAGTACGACACGGAGGGACATGAAATAGAACAAATACGGGCGGGTTCCAAGCCACAAAAAAGAAATGCCTACAAGATAGAGCGAGGACTCATGCACATAAATTGTGACTGTGCCTGGTTAGAACACGTAGCAGCCATAGACCTTGAGCAAGCAGACCTAGCTCAACTAGGGGCGATACAAGTGCTTAGAGCAGAATCACCATTTGAACTCCAACCACTAGGGGAGACTCCCTCTTCTAGCGAAGACGGCGAGTTCGACTCTGAGTCAGAAGTGAGCTCGGATAGTGACCTAGAAATACCTAGGCCGCCCACTGACGCACAGTCGGGGACTTACCTGTCCATCTGAGGCGCAAACGATTGAAGCAAGGAAGGGCGAACCAACCCAGGGACACCCAAACAGACGAGCAACGAAAACCATGAGACCTTCCAAAACAATTTACGAAATTCAAGAAAGGAGATAGGGTAGTGATCTTGATGGGTGCCAAACAGCAAGGGCAAACAAGCAAACCAATCGCCAAGGTCAAAGAGGTGAACTTAGCCCGCGAAGGGGAGACCCCCCGACCAGTCTTCGTTGTTTGCCAATGACTTGGCTGAGAATGAGGAAGCGAGTCTGGTCACTCTCTTGCGAGAGTATTGTCAAGATTGTGGGAGAGAAGGAAGGAGTCTCGCTTGAAGCTTTCTTGCTTGCACAATGGGGGAAGACACACAAGGATGGAGGCTGAAAAACAGTTTTCCTCTTCTTAGTTGTGTAAGCCAAAAGAACTCAATTACAAAGAAATAGAAGAACCCTCTATATGGGTCTCAAACCAAACTCAACTAACTACGGTGGCATACTAACTGAGCCACGAACTAGAGTAGATAAGGATAGCTATCATGTAGCTATTATTCATGGGCGGTGTACCAACCGCGTCTGCAACTGACAAGTCGGTGACATAAATACACAACGGTCACCCTGGCGTATCACGAGTGGAGCTCGATATCTCAACACTCCCCCTCGAGCTCAATCCCAATTCCTGCACACCAAGCAGGTCTCTGAACTTGCGCAGCTTCTCTGCGCCCAATGCCTTCGTGAATATGTCAGCTACCTGATCCTCTGTGCTGACATAAACTAGATCAATAAGACCTAGTAAAACCCTCTCTCGCACATAGTGATAATGCACCTCAATGTGCTTTGTTCTAGCATGATAGACTGGGTTATTTGCCAAGTGTATACTACTCATGTTGTCACAATAAATGACAACTGGCCCATCTGTAGACTGATACATATCATAAAGTAGCTTATGCAACCAAGCTACTTCACATGCAGCCATTGCTGCACCCCTGTACTCAGCCTCTGTGCTCGACAAGGCAACTGTAGGCTGTTTCTTGCTGCTCCAAGTGACTGCAGCACTCCCAAAAGAGAATACATATCCACTGGTAGATCGTCTATCAGAAATACTACCAGCCCAATCAGCATCAGTGTATCCATGCAACTGTATCTGAACCCCAGTCTCATAAAATAGTCCATACTGCAATGTGGACTTCACATACCTGAGTATGCGTCTAGCCGCATCCAAATGCAGTTTCCTTGGAGCCTGCATAAACTGACTTACCAATCCAACAGCATAGCTCAAATCTGGCCTGGTAATAGTCATATAAATCAAGCTTCCTACTATGCGTCTGTACATAGTAGGGTCTTCCAGAAGCTCACCTGCATCTGTGCTCAGCTTCACATTCTGCTCCAAAGGAACTGAAATAGGCTTACAGCCTGTCATCCCATATTTGGACAGCATGTCCAATCCATACTGCCTCTGCAAGAGCTGTATCCCACTTGGTGATCTAATCACCTCAATGCCCAAGAAATAACGCAGCTCTCCCAAATCCTTCATCTCAAACTTCTGCTTCAATAGCATTTTCACATGAAGGATATCTTCATCACTGTCACCTGTCATAATCAAATCATCAACATAAATGACAAGTAGCATAATACCTTTCTCTGTTTTTCTCACATAAAGTGAGAAATCTGCCTTGGAAATCTGAAAGCCAATAGTGACAAGATACTGTCCTATCTTGTCAGACCATGCTCTAGGTGCTTGCTTCAAGCCATACAAGGCTTTCTTCAACCTGCAAACAAACTCAGGATGAACAGCATGCATATAACCTGGTGGCTGCTCCATATAGACCTCTTCTTGCAAATCACCATGCAAGAAGGCATTCTTTACATCCATCTGATGTAAAGACCATCCCTTTGATGCAGCCATAGCAATGACTGCTCTTACAGTTGCCATCCTTGCAACCGGACTGAATGTTTCTTCATAGTCAATGCCATATGTTTGTGCATACCCCTTGACCACTAATCTTGCCTTGTATCTGTTCACAGAACCATCTGCATTGTGCTTCACCTTATAAACCCACTTACAGCCAATTGCATTCTTACCTTTAGGCAAAGGTACCAATTCCCATGTAGCATTTGCTTCCAAGGCATCCATTTCTTCATCCATGGCTTTCTCCCATTTTTCTTTTCCCATGGCTTGCTCAAAAGAAGTGGGTTCTGGTTCTTGTATCACCTTGACCATATATGCATAGTGAATGGTTGTAAATCCATCATATTTCAGCCTATCCACAGGATACCTAACTCTGGTACACCTGCGCAAAGTGGGTTCACTCCCAGGTGCTCTCAAAACATCCCTGGTCTTCCTTACTCCAGGTGTAACAATAGAAGGAATACCCAACTCATCATCAATGCTCTGTTCTGAGCCACTGGATTCACCATCCACATAAGAGTGACCTGCATTCACATCAAACATGGGCTGATCTACCTTCTCTTTTCCTTTTCGTGATACCTGCATACCACTATTTGCGCTGCCTTCAGAAGATTCTCCTAATCTCAATCTGCCTGTCCATGGCGAAGAATGTGAACCACTGCTAGAGGACGCTCCAGGTCCACTAATATTTTGTGACTGCTGCTGTGAATTCTGTGCAGCATTACCATTTTGTGCATCTACATCATCAATCACATTTACTGGTTTATACCAGCTACTCATCTCATCAAAAACAACATCTCTGCTCACTGTAAACTTACGAGTAGAAGGGTTATAGCATCTATACCCTTTTTGCTGCAGAGAGTAACCAATAAAGATGCACTTCTCAGCTTTTGGATCCAACTTGGATCTCAGCTCATCTGGCACATGTACATATGCAATGCAACCAAAAATTTTCAAATGAGAAATATCTGGTTTCCTACCAGTATACCTCTCCTCTGGAGTCATTCCATGTATTGCTGCAGTGGGAGTCCTGTTCATTATGTAGACTGCTGTAGCAACTGCTTCAGCCCAATAAAAATCTGGCAAGTCTTTTTCATTGAGCATGGCACGAGATACCTCTCCAATATGCCTGTTTTTCCTTTCTGCAATTCCATTTTGTTGTGGGGTATAACTGCATGAATATTGCTGCTTTATGCCATGCTCCTGCAAGAACTTTGCAAACTCATTTGAGAGGTACTCTCCCCCTCCATCTGACCTTAGGCATTTTATTTGCAGACCTGTTTCTTTTTCAGCCATAGCTTTAAGAGTTTTGAAATGCCCAAAAACTTCACTTTTCTTTTTCATAAAATACACCCAAACTTTTATGCTATAGTCATCAATAAAAGTGACAAAATAATGACAGCCTCCAAGAGATGCAGCTTTAGTAGTCCACACATCAGAATGGATTAATTCCAATGGCTTCTCACTCTCTTGAACATGTCTAGGAAATGGTTTCCTTGCCTGTTTTCCAAATGGACAGGCTTCACATACCTTATGCATTTCTGCAACCTTGAATTTCGGCAAACCTGCAACAATATTTTGGGCCTGCATTGATTTAAGTCGCTGTACATTAACATGACCAATGCGTTTATGCCAAATATCAATATCTGCAACTACACCGGTCCCATGTGCAAACATTGCTGCACTCAATTCAGACATGTCTGCATCCAACGTAAACATTCTGCCCTTCTTCTTTCCTTTTGCTATCAAGCGACCTTTATTTTTCATATCCTCAACAAAGCATCCATGAGGATTAAATCTGACCTGCAAGCCCTGTTCAACCATTTGACCAACAGAAACCAGATTCTTGGTGATATTCGGGACATGAAATACATCGGACAGGTATTTCTTTTTCCCATCCTGCATAGACAAGGGAATTTTTCCAATCTGCACAATAGGATGTGCAGTATCATCACCAGTCTCCACAAATCCTGGTTTTTCCATTTTCCTTGCATCCTCCATCCATTCTGCATGACCTGTCATGTGGTTTGATGCACCTGAGTCAACATACCATACATCATTGCTTTCTTATGCACTTGTCACAGAATTGTTCATGTGCTGCACCATGAACAAACGCTCATTTCTGTCATCACCCTGTCTACTAGAAGATGCATAATTCCCTTGTTGCAGTTTTCCATTCATGATGTCATTCTGCTTTTTATAGCAGTCTTTAGCCATATGACCCATTTTACCACAGTAGTAGCATTCAACATTACTGTTTGCATTTTGACCTCTTTGCCATCCACCACGACCTCTTTGGCTCCCCCTGCCTCTAGAGTTACCACGTCCTCCTCCATAGGACTGGTTTTCTTGAGTTTGCTGCATATTCTGATTTCTACCACGGCCTCCAAATCGGCCTCCTCTACCTCTGCCTCTACCTCTTCCAGCATTTGAGTAGAAGACAGCTTCTTTTGAAGTTCCTCCTGAAGAAGATGCACCACCATTTCTCTGCTCCTCAGAAATTAGAAGAGCAATCAACTCCTCAAAATCAGGAAATCTTTCACGAACTGAAATGGATGTTCGAAACTGTGCATAATCCTTTCCTAGACCATTCAAGGTCACGGAAACTAAATCATCATCTTCCACTGGCGACCCAATGGAAGCAAGTGCATCTGCAATCTTCTTCACCTTCATGTGGTAGTCGTTGATGCTCATATTTTCTCTTTGCACATTGTGCAACTCTTGCTTGAGCTGCATTTTCCTGGCTTGCGTATTTGTGCTATACATTTTTGACAAAGTATCCCATGCCTCCTTTGGCGTACTTGCATCCTGAATATGCACAATCATAGAGTCTGAAATGCTGATAGACAGCCAATACATAACTTTCCTGGCTCTCTCATGCCATGTTTTAAATGCTTGCATTTGCTGTTGATTGGGAACATCAGGAAGAACTGGTTCTTCTTCATTTCCTGCAACAAATTCCCAATATCCTTTTCCCATAAGGAAATTCGTCATTCTAAACTTCCATGCCTGGAAGTTGTTCTTGTCAAGCTTTTCAGTGACAATCTGTGAAAGAGAATCAGATGCCATTACAGAATACTGCAAGAAATTCTGTCACTGCAAAAAACACAGCTTCACCCTCACAAGGGCAAATCTGCAAAACTGGCGAAAGTGGTATTTGACCACACAGTCACTTCCTAGTAACAATTTTGCATAAACAGGAACCAAGGATGATTCTGAAACTCCCAATGTCTCTGCGCACAAGCATACGATGCAATTTCTACAGTAACTTTTCACCGACCTGTAGAACAGTGGTCGCACAGCATAAAACTGAGCCTTTTCCTGAGTGCGTGCAGAAAACTTCCGTCTGCAAAACAGGCCCCGAAATGGCCTCAAATCAAAAAAACAAGGTCGCCAGGGGCTAAAGCCCTCTCCCGCAGCATATACTGCCCTCTTGCTTCACTGCGAAGGGCGTCTCAACCTGAGACAATGCACTCCTGCAATTTCCGGCTGTGCTACCTGCAGAGATCTGCTCCCAAAACAGAAAATGAAAGCAACACTGCTCCTCTTACCAGACCACCGCGAGCTTGGCTTGCTTTCTTGAGCTCCTTACCACGAACAAGGCTCTGATACCATGTCAAGATTGTGGGAGAGAAGGAAGGAGTCTCGCTTGAAGCTTTCTTGCTTGCACAATGGGGGAAGACACACAAGGGTGGAGGCTGAAAACAGTTTTCCTCTTCTTAGTTGTGCAAGCCAAAAGAACTCTTGTACAAAGAAATAGAAGAACCCTCTATATGGGTCTCAAACCAAACTCAACTAACTAAGGTGGCATACTAACTGAGCCACAAACTAGAGTAGATAAGGATAGCTATCATGTAGCTATTATTCATGGGCGGTGTACCAACCGCGTCTGCAACTGACAAGTCGGTGACATAAATACACAACGGTCACCCTGGCGTATCACGAGTGGAGCTCGATATCTCAACAAGTATGTGGACGTGTTTGCATGGTCCTTGGAAGAGCTTAAAGGGGTAGATCCAAGTGTAGTGACTCATAACATAACCATGAGACCAAATGCAACGCCGGTGAAGCAGCGACCGTACCCAATGAATCCTAAGCATGCTCATGTTGTCAAGGAAGAAATTGATAAGCTGATGAAAGCATGATTCATTTACGAAATTGAGCACACGGACTGGGTATCACCCATAGTCATTGTGATGAAAAAAACGAAAAAATTAGAGTGTGCGTCAATTATAAAAAGGTGAACGTTGCTTCCAAAAGGGATAATTATCCATTGCCATACACCAAGCACATGCTTGAAAGAGTGGCAGGCAAGGAGGCCTATAGTTTTCTGGACGGCTTCTCAGGATACAGCCAGGTGCAAGTGCATCCTGCCGACAAGCATAAGACTGCCTTCGCCACCGAGTGGGGCGTCTTTGCGTACATAGTCATGCATTTCGAGTTGACTAATGCCCCTGCCACCTTCCAATGTCTCATGTGCACCATATTTAAAGACATGTCTTTGTCGATGACCTCTGCGTTCACTCAACCTAGATGGAACACTTGAACAAACTCCAAGCAGTCTTTGATCGGTGTCGCCTATATCGTCTCTCCCTGAACCCCTTGAAATGCCACTAACTTCTCGAAGGTGGATATTGTCGACCTTCCACCCCCAACCAACTACAAGGGAGTTCAATGCTTCTTAGGCCATTCGGGATACTATCAACCATTTGTGTTGAATTACGCATTGATAGAGCAAGACCTTTATACAAACTGTTGATTGTCTTTGAATGGACTGAAGCTTGCCAACGCGGATATGAAGAGTTGAAGAGGGCTCTAACCACAACACCAATTCTACGAGCCCCGGATTGGACCATAACCTTCCACGTGCATATCAATGCTTCTAAAATCGCTGTGGGGGCAATGTTGTGCCAGCCTGGCGAGCACAACCTAGATTATTCAGTGAGCTTTGCTAGCAGACAACTGACGGAGATAGAAATGAATTACTTGACGACGGAAAGAGAGGGCTTGGCCATGGCGTTTTCTGTGAAGAAGTTCTGGCATTATCTATTGGATATGCCCTTTACCTTATTTGTAGACCATCAAGCCTTGCTATACCTAGTGAACAAACCTTGCGCTACAGGACGCATAGCTCGGTGGCTCCGTCTGCTTTTGGAGTTTGACTTCTCTGTGGTTGTACGGAAGGGGAAACAACACTACATGGCTGATCATATGTCACGCATCCCCACAGGGGAATCCACTGGAGAAGGCATTACTGATGAATTGCCAAACGCCCACCTCTTTAACCTCTCCAACGGGAGGGATTTATTCAAGGCTGATCTAACACCATATTAGGTAGATGAAAATCCAACCCTACTAGTTGATAGCAGGCCAGCTATATCGCTTAGGGCAAGATGGAATGATGTGCAGATGTGTGTGCGAACATGAGATGCACAACGTGCTCTTGAAGGCACACAGTGGGATTGCTAGTGGACACTTTTGCGGAGGCACAATAGCCTGCAAGGTGTTGCAGTCTCAACTATGGTAGCCAACGTTGTTTCATGATGCCGCGCAATTTGTTAAGCATTGTGACAAATGTCAGCGGGACGAAGGTCCCGATTCGCAAGGATCAGATGGAGTTGACCCCATTCATTGCATGACAACCCTTCAAAAAATGGGGGATCGACTTCATGGGACCCATCAGCCTTGTTGCATAGTATTCTCAGGCCAAATACATCATTGTGGCCATAGTCTACCTAATGAAGTATGCAGAGGTGAGAGCAACCCGAAAGAACGATGCTTGAACAACTGCCAAGTTCTTATGGGAGTAGGTGATCTCACGATTTGGATGCCCCATCAAACTAGTCAGTGACCAGGGGACACACTTCATCAATGAAGTGATAACTCATCTCCTATCCACCTTTCTAATTATCCATCGAAAATCCTCTCCATGCTACCCTCAAGCAAACGGTCAGGCCGAATCCACAAATAAGATTCTTGTCAACGTCTTAACCAAGGTAGTATCGGCCTCACGCAACGACTGGGATAACAAGCTGATGGCGGCCTTGTGGGCTTACCGCACAACTTACAAAACGGCCGTCGGACAGACCCCCTTTAGGCTGACCTACGGAACCAAAGCAATTCTCCCTGTAGAATTCTTCGTACCTAGCCTACAAATTGTGCTTTAGGAGCGATGGGAAGGAAAGGAAGCATGGATGCAATGCCTAGTAGAGCTCGAATGCCTCTCGAAGACTTGTCTTCTAGCCACTCATGCATTCATATGCGAGAAGGCACAATGCAAGAGCTAGTTTGACAAGCATGTCAAGCAATGCAACTTCAAGCAAGGCGACCTAGTGCTCCTATACTCAGTCAAGGGGCACAAGCAAAAAATGAAGTTTCGGGGTCTTGGACCTTTCAGGGTCCGTGCGATCAGCCGAACTAGCAACGTTGAGCTCGAGACTCTAGCCGGCAAAGGAATAGGCTTCTTCAATAGCAGTCGTGTCAAGAAATACTATCCCCCGCCGCATCCTTTGCATGAACCACCAATGTTGGAACCACCAGTCAACGTCTGGGTAGCGATCATCACCGAAATCGATGATACGAATGAGAAAATCATGGAACATGCATACTTGCACATCACGGTCACTGCCAAGCGAACATGCATCTTCAATGCCTTAATTGACAAGGGACCATTGGACTCAACTTGGCATACCGCCACTACAACCCACTAACACCAGGTTAAATCCATATGGGGGCCACTCCTATATACTCCTCAGCAAGTGCAAGGCCGTCATTTCTATCGAGACTGAAACTGTACCAATGATCTTCTACGTGCCACCAAACACCAAGGACGCAAGCACGCAGACACTGCTAGGGCGAACCTTCAAGAAGCAAACTCGTTGCCACGTCGATTATGAGTTGCAGCACATTCACCTCACCATAGGCAACATCAGCATGGATACACCTTTAAGCAAGGGTTGCGCAATGGAACAGTCCACATGACCACCAATAGGACTATTAGCATCTGAATCTAAGGAGAAGGGTAGTGCCCGCAGCCACCACCCACCACCTCTCAAGAACCACTACTCATGGTAACAAAAGCTAAGGCTCAATGGCCTAGGTTCCAATGGAGGCCTAAACAGCTGCAACCGCCGCCTAGGAGTCATCGCACACGACCTCATAAGACCCAAAGCGCTAAACCTAGGATGCCAAGGTGCAGTTACAGAAATTAGGGCATTGAGAAAGGAGTTTTGAGTTCGAAATGTGCCTAAAATTTGCCAAAAAATCCAGATTTTAGGGGAAAAATATTCAACGTTGAAGGCGGCGGCTCTAGCTAGGACGATTTTAAGCACCAAGTGAAATACGACTCTTTAAAGGCACCCACGCAACACTTATTGATTTTTGATAATTTTTTAGACTGCCGTACGGGTTGTCAGGAGTTGCCAGTCAATATGGGATGTCAGCTCGAGATGTGCCTAAAATTTGCCAAAAATTTTAGATTTTAGGGGAAAAATATTCAACGTCCAAGGCAGCGGCTCCAGCTAGGACGATTTTAAGCACCAAGTGAAATACGACTCTTTAAAGGCGCCTGAGCGACACTAGTTGATTTTTGATAATTTTTCAGACTGTCGTGCAGGTTGTCAGGAGTTGCCAACCAATGCGGGATGTCAAGTCGGATGCCCATGATTTTTCAGAGCTCGATTTGGAGCCCGGACGGGGAAATGGCCAAGGGAATGGTCAAGATGCGAAGGGGTGGACAAAATTTGGGCAAAATGGGCTAGTGACCTTTGGGAGCCCAACTTTAAATGTCACATGAAAAGAAGATGTAAATGAGATGATGCAAGCATGGAGAGAAAACATGTATGTAGGCACCGAAATTTGCGCCTTTTATGTTGATGATGGAGGATGGGGGTTGCATACAACCCATACAACAGATCTTGGGCCTTGATTCCCTCCTGTATGCTGATCATATTGCCGCCTCTCGCTCGCGCAATGATGGCTGGATGAAGATTTCTGATTTTAGTATTTCTCTCTCCTCCCTATCTCTCCCCTAAGGGGTTGTTCTTGTATGGAAGAAGACAATGAAGAATGGTGGAGGAAAGCTTGTCCGGATGAGACCGGATTGCTTCTGGATGGATGAAGACATGAAGAGTGATGTTCTTGAAGATACTGAGCATTAAATGCATGCTGGAAATCAGTCCTGTAATCAAGACCAAGAAACCGAGACCTGAAAATAAGCGGTAATGCTATTTTTACAAAGAAAAATGATCTTTTTATGCTATTTGCTTTATGAAACCTTGTTCATATGGGATGAAAGTTCATTATGATATTGTTTGCCATGAGTTTCAACTGTTTGCAACCTGAAAATCAAAGAATATAAGGCTACATGGCCGGAATTAGTGTCAAAATACATGAAAAACACGCGTTTTAAGGGTAAGATTGGGGGTTTTGCTATATAAATGAGAAATATGATATGTCACACCAACTAAATCTGATTTTTTGCTGTCAATGAACCTAAGGGCCACAGCCCACAATCCACTTTCATTTTCAGTCATTATTTATTAAAGAAAAATGGGAAAATGTCCAAAAATGGAAAAAATGGGTTTAAAATTAGGGAAAAATAGAAAACGAGCAGAGAAAAATTAGGGAAATTTATATCTTTGTTTTTTTCAATGTATAACGATGGCAAAGCACGAGGTTGGCCTCGCTTTGTCCCCGTTTTTATGTTTTGTGTGTATTTATCGTTCTTTTAAAAGGGAGAAATGCATAGAAACCCTATCTAACCGATCAATGATACAAAATACTAAGAGTTGGATGAAGAGGGGCTGAAACGCTGAAAGATAAAGAAAAGATTTGATTTATGCATTGCACTTGGCATATAGGAAACGGTTTAAATAAAGAGAATGGTAGCATGATCATATGGCTCGGTGCCTCCTTTCAACGCAGCACGCGCTAGTAAAATTCATGGAAGGAATGCTTTATGCACCATTCACGATGCTGGTCTTTCTTTTGTCTGAGCACATAGCCATTCACAATTTGCATTAAGCATAATAATTAAAAGGTATCAGAAAAACCTCCTGGATGCATGGCACCTGTTTTCCTTAGGTTGTGACCAACGATGAGCATGAGAGGATGTCCTAAGCTGTAGGTTAGTCGTTGGGTCCTAAGGGGAAAGTGTAGTGAGGAATGGTATATCCTAGAACGTAAAATATTGGTACCTTGAGAGGAGTTTGTGCTCGTTTGTGTTATATGTTTAGCAATGCATCAAAGGGCCAATCCCTGCGATGGGGCTCTGACTATTAGTCGGTGGAGTGCCTCCTATGTGTGTGTGACGAGGCGTTATGCCTATGTACTTTGGGTTCTCCCTTCAAGGAGTTTTAGGGAAACGTTGGACTATAAACTATAAACGCAGGAATTAAGCTTTAGGGCAGTTTGTCCTTTAGCATTAGATTGACACTCCTAGTCCGCCAGGCCGTGAGGGTGTTTGTGTGTCATGAGCATGAGGTCCGGCTAGTTCCATAGCTAGTGCCGGCCCATTTCAGGTCCCATCAGTGGTGTGTTTGCCGGAAGCCGCCTATAAGTGGTGGTTTTCAAATTTAGGGTTATTAGGGACCAAAAGAAAGTTGGTTTATGTCCTCTGACAAGGATCGTCAAGCCAAAATCCAAAAAGCAAAACGTGCTGAGAGGGCTAGACGGCGGTTAGAGATTGTAAGTCGTTATTCTCCTCAAAGGAGTAGCCCGGTACGTATAAGAGGCAGTAGTCTTAGTAACCCAACTGTTCCACATAGTCTGTTAGGTTTTAAGAGGAAGCGCAAGTTCTTCCTCTCCTCCACCAAGTCTACCCACTTCAAGTGGGGGGGTGAATTCACCCGTTCAAGCTCCTACTGTTAATCCGATTGTCACCATGGCAGAACCCATTGCAATCACTGCAGGGACACTGGATTTACCAGCCTTAGGAGTTCCCTTGCCCATTTTTAATGGGTTAGCGGAAGAGAATGCAGAATTTCACATTTGTGAGTTCCAAAGATTGATGTTCAATTATCTCATCCAAGATGAGGGACACCTCATGATGTTCTTTAATATGACTTTAAAAGGAAGGGCTACGGTATGGTATCACAGCATAGAGTCTGGAACCATAACCACAATTGATCAATTCTATGCAGCTTTCCGAGGAGAATATGCCCCTGAAAGAGGTGGCCAATATTGGTTGCATGTCTTGAATGTAACACACCAAGACCCTCATGAGAATGTGAAAGCATATGCCAAGAAGTTGAAGGAAGTGTTTCGTAAGTTACAAACTTACATTCCTATTCCGCCGACTGCCCAATTGCAATACTTCTTGCATGGATTGGATTTCAATATTCAAGTACAATTGAGCAATGTGGCCTCGGCAGATATAGACACCACTATTACGCGGGCAGAGGGAGTAGAAGCACGATTACAAACGGCCTACTCCTCTCGAATGAATGTTAATGGGGATTTAGTACCTGGAGGCAATCCATCATTGACGAATGGAAGTCAAGAGATGCCTATGACTAACCCTAATGGGAGAGGGAGCGTGGTTCAGAATGTACCTTTGCTGCCAGCTCCTCCCAGTGTGACTATGCCTATGGCAAGTTAGTTGGCTCCACCAAATGTTGGAGGCCAAGTTTCGAATTCTAATGTTGTTCCTGTGGGTCAACAGCCAATGCCAAATCAGATTGTTAGGCCAATGGAACGACGGGTTGACAATTGAGGCTATGAGTCGAGTGCATCTAATGTCCATGGCGAAGTTAAGGATATAATGAAGCATTATACCGATATGATTTCCAAAAAATATCGACAAATAACTGTCGACATTAATTTCTTGAAGAATCAACAAAATCTGATAGGGAGTCGACGCCCTGAAGAGGGTGGACCCTCAAGATTCAGTTGTAAGTGGTGTGGTGGGCAGCACTTCCCCAGAAACTGTCCAAATGTGAAATGTGACATTTGTGGGAAGTCGGGTCATTTAGCTGCTACCTGCTGGAGTAAGATTAGTTCTCTCCAACAAGGGAGTAAACAGCCAGGCCCAGTGAATCATAGAGCGCAAGGAAATAACTTGCAGCAGAATGATGCACCAAGACAAATATTGCAGAGGGGAAAAACAACTATAGAAGAGTTGCCACAAGGCAACAGAGTCAGCCTTATTGAGGCTCTACGGGTCAATGATGTTGAAACCTCTAACTTAAGAGCCATGACAAGAGGCCAAAAGGCTAAAGAGGTTGACAAAGATAATGCAAAACCAATTGAGAGAAACCCTAAGCAAGGGGATAAGGGGATGCAAGTCCAGAGTCCTAGCATGGAAGGGGGACCGCTAAGGCCGGTTGACAGAAAAGGTGACCCTAAGAAGGATGAGGAACTGCCAAGAAAGAAGTCAAGAGCTAAGAAAGAAGCACCAAAACTGGTCCAAAGACCAAAAGAGAGGATGGTCTGGTGAGAAAATTATCTCCAGGAGTACGCAAGGAATTTAAGAAGATCCTGCGTATTGGGTATATTGTAGAACCTTTGGGCATAGCACGAGGGGAAGATTAGTTTGATCATACTGAAAAGAATTGCCCTAGGGTTCCAGCATATGTGGATGGAATATTAGTGCAACATGCCATTGTCAACACTGGATCCTCCGTCAATATCATGAGTTTCAGAGTTGATGGAGAGGTTTTGTCTAGGCATCCAAAAAGATAGCTCCACCCTTCTTAGAATGGCTGATGATAGTCTAAGAGAACCAGAAGGTTGCGTTACTAAAGTCCACGTTATGGTTGCGAGTGTAGAGTCCTTCTTGGACTTTAGGGTGATAAGATTTGTAGGACGTCCTAGCTATCGAGTTTTGCTACGTAGGCCTTGGATCTTACGAACAAACTGTCAAGTCAATATATCCGCCGATCGAGTGGTTCTAGGTAGAGGTGCTAATCGAGTAATAGTCGATGCTTACCCTGAGTCTCCTCAGAGTGAGAGAGCTCCTTTATCTTCTACTGAATTAGAAACAGCAAATGATCCATCTAGTAGTGAGACATCATCCAGTGATGAATCTAAAGAGGGGTCCACTACAGAGGATATTTATTAGATAACTCTAAATGAGCTGATAGAGCCGCAAGATAGGATAAGAGACGCGGATGTGATTGAGTTGGACCTTGGCACGCCGAATGATTCGCGGCCAATTAAATTAGGTTTCATCCTCAGTTCAGCAGAAAGGGAGGACTATGTGTCCTTGATTCAAGAATTCTGCGACATCTTTGCTTGGAGTTATGATGAGCTGAGAGGCATTCCTCCCAATCTGGCTGTTCATACTATTCCTGTAAAAGAAGGCAATCATCCTGTGCATCAGAAAGTAAGGCGTATGCCTTTTGAATTGAGGGACGGTCTGTTTGAGGAATTATAGAAGTTACGGAAAGCTGGGTTAATCTTTCATGTACAACACAAAGAGTGGTGTTCACCAGTTGTTATCAGGAAGAAGAAAAATAACCAGATCCGACTATGTGTGGATTTTAGAAAGATGAATAAGCAGACGGTTAAGGATTACTACCGGTTGCCATTTATTGACCAGATTTTGGATCAATTAGAGGGTAGGGAAATATATTCATTCATGGATTGCTTTGTGGGATACAACCAGATGGCAATTGCAGAAGAAGACAAATTGAAAATGACTTTTATTACTGTCTTTGGTACTTTTGCGTACCATGTGATGGCCTTTGGTTTGTGTAATGCACCTGGATCGTGGCAACGAACAGCAGACAAGACCTTTGGTGACATCTTCCCCGATGAGTTGAAAGTATTTATTGATGACTTGGGGGCAGCCACTGTAAGGGAAAGGATGTTGATTATCTTAAGAAAATTCTTTGAGCGTTGCAGACAATTTTGTATCACTCTTAACCCATGAAAGTGTGTCTTTGAAGTGCCTTATGGGCTATTGCTGGGCCATGTGGTCAGTTCAGTAGGAATGGCAATTGACCTTGAAAAGATCAAGGTCATAGTTGCTATGAGTCCACCACGCACTCCAAAAGAGGTTCATAGCTTTCTGTCTCATCAATAGGGTACTATCGGAGGTTTATAAATGCCTTGGCAGAAAGAACGTTGCCATTAACGAATTTATTATCCTTTAGCTGTTCATTTGTATGGAGTGACCCTTGTAAGGTAGCTTTCGAGGATGTGAAGCAAGAGCTAGTAAAAGCACCAGTTTTAAAAGCACCTAAAAGAGGTGAGGTATTCTATATATTATCAGCAGCCACCATGCATAGTATAAGCTGCTGTTTAGCCCAAATCTAGGAGGAAAAGTGGTATCATCCGATAGCTTTTGCTAGAGTCAGAAATTGGGCATTTCAGAGATCAACTATACCTACATGGAGAAGTTGTGTCTTGCGATGGTCTTTGGGACTAAGAAATTCAGGCACTACATCCTCTATGAAAAGGTAGTATTCTATACGAAGGCGGAAGGGCACTACATCCTCTATGAAAAGGTAGTGTTCTATATGAAGGCGGAAGGGCTTAGATTGCTTATGAACAAGTTGCAGCCACCTGATCGTTTGGCAAAGTGGTTAATCACTTTGCAGGAGTTTGATTATGAGATTAAGAGTAAGCCACCGAGGTTGCAAGGTATTGTGGAATGCTTTGTGGATTTCGAGGAGCCGAAAGAGATCTTGGCTGAAGGAAGTGATATTGAAGGAATGTTTAAAATTGATATAGCTTCTATTCCATCTTGGTATGCTGCTATTACACACTATTTATCAACAGGAGAGACAGGAGCTGGTTTATCAAAGTCAGAAAAGAGGAAAATCAAACAACAGGCTTTGAAGTTTTCCTTGATCGCAGGGACACTATATCGGCAGGGTGTTGATGATATCTACCGCCGATGTGTGACGAGGTTCCTTTCATCTTGGAGGAGTCTCATGACTCTGGATGTGGAGGGCACTTTGCAGGACGGTTGACGATGCAGAAAGCGTTAAGAGCTGGATATTGGTGGCCGTCCATCTTCCAAGATTCCTTTGAGTATGCTAACAGATGTGATACTTGTCAAAGGCATGATAGTAGAGAGAATAGGAAACGCCCAGTTACGCTTATCATGGCTATCCTCCCATTTAAGAAGTGGGGCATTGATTTTGTGGGTCCTATTACCCCATCATCTACTACCCAGAAGAGATACATTATAGTAGCAATTGATTACTTTACAAAATGGTCAGAAGCGTGGGCGATGAGGCAGGACAATGCAAAAGAGACTGCAAGTTTCCTTTTAGAGCAGATTATCTGCCGTTTCGGTCCACCGAAAGAATTAGTGTCGGACCGTGGAACCCATTTTTTGAATAAAGTGATCAAAATCTTGACAGAAGCTTGGAAAATCAAGCACAATAAAATGACCCCCTATAATCCGCAAGCAAATGGGCAAGTCGAAAGTACTAATAAACAGCTTGTGGGGATCTTGTCTAAAATAGTCTCTGAGAAGAAACGAGAATGGGACAGGAAGTTGTATGTGGCAGTATGGGCGTATAATACAATGTTCAAGCAAGCTACCGGCCATACTCCATTTAAATTGGTTTATGGGGAAGAGTGTGTGTTACCCCTCGAGATTGAATTGCCAACCATATGGTTTGCAATTAACCACTCCTTGGGAGATGAGGATTCCCTTTTTGAATGTTTCACGACCATAGCCCACCTGGATGAGTTGAAGTTGCAGAGCTTATTACACCAGGAGGTAGCTAAATGTCGGATGAAGCAGTTGCATGATCTTAGAGCGAAGAAGTATACCTTTAAAAAAGGGCAATTAGTTCTGTATTATGATGTGCATAGGGAGCTATTTCCAGGGAAGCTGGAACCTAAATGGGATGGGCCCTACAAGATTGTTAGGCTCGGGAAAAATAGGTCTACGGCTCTATTAGCTAATCTACAAGGAGTAGAGTTTAAAAATAAGGTTAATCTTAATAAGATTAAACCTTATTATTTCTAAGTATGCTAATACAAAGAAAATGCATTGCAAGTTGTCAAGAATCACGTGGTGGAGGGGGTTGCTCAAGATGCTGCGCCGAACACACACAGAATGCACAAGGAGA
This sequence comes from Lygodium microphyllum, assembly GCF_053477565.2. Taxonomy (NCBI): domain Eukaryota; kingdom Viridiplantae; phylum Streptophyta; class Polypodiopsida; order Schizaeales; family Lygodiaceae; genus Lygodium; species Lygodium microphyllum. The sequence continues at coordinate 23,980,235 of NC_141138.1, read as the reverse complement.
AGCTCACTCAAGAGACAAGAAGAGAGATGGAGGCCAAAACGTTTTCTTGCTAGTTTCTTCTTCTTCTTCCGCACACCTTACAATGTACTCAAAGTATAGATAAGATACAACATAAAAGGAAAGTGGTCTACTAAGTCAAACAATGCATAACCGACTACACTAGTCGACTAGCGCTATAACTATGCCAGCTGTAAATAGGTGTAACAACCTAAATATAGTAAGTAATGAGTCAGTGGCCATGTGAGAGTCATAATGACCATCGGCATGCTAAGTGTAGACGTGTGGACCCATCTAACCAGGCGGTCCATCATCCATGTCCACATGTGTTGAGCTTGCCATCTCAACACTCCCCCTCAAGCTCAACTGCATCTCTGCAACTCCAAGTAAGCTTCGAAACTTTTGAAGCTTCTCTGTACCCAATGCCTTCGTGAAGATATCAGCTATCTGATCCTGTGTGCTGACATACACCAAGTCAATCTCACCTGCTAGTATCTTCTCTCTCACAAAGTGGTAGTGTACCTCAATATGTTTTGTCCTGGCATGGAACACAGGGTTCCTAGCCAACTGTATACTGCTCATGTTGTCACAATAAATGACAACTGGACCTTCCACCTGCACATCCAAATCAGCCAGTAACTTTTGCAGCCATACTACCTCACATGCTGCAATAGCAGCACCTCTATACTCAGCCTCTGTACTCGACAAAGCAACTGTAGATTGCTTTTTGCTGCTCCAAGCAACTGCTGCACTACCAAGAGAGAACATGTATCCGCTGGTAGATCATCTATCAGACATACTACCAGCCCAATCTGCATCTGTGTATCCAAATACCTGTACGTCTGTACCTGCCTCATAGAAAAGCCCATAATGTAATGTGGACTTCACATATCTCAATATGTGTCTCACTGCATCCAAGTGTGGCTTTCTAGGTACTTGCATAAACTGACTCACAAGACCAACAGCGTAGCTCAAGTCTGGCCTTGTAATGGTCATGTAGATCAAACTCCCCACTATCCTCCTGAACATAGTAGGGTCTTCTATCTCATCCCCAACATCAGCACTCAACTTTACATTTTTCTCCAACGAGACTGAAAGTGGTTTGCATGTTGTCATACCATACTTGGACAACATATCCAAGCCATACTGTCTTTGGGACAGTCATATACCATCATCACATCTGATCACCTCAATGCCAAGGAAGTATCTTAGCTCACCTAAATCCTTCATCTCAAACTTCTTCTTCAAAAAATCCTTGACTTCAGCAATCCCACTATCACTGTCACCTGTAATAATCAAGTCATCCACATAGATGACTATGATGACCAAACCTGCATCTCCCTTTCTCACATAAAGTGAGTGATCAGCATCAGAAACATAAAAGCCAATATTGATAAGATACTCTCTGATCTTGTCAGACCATGCTCTAGGTGCTTGCTTGAGCCCATAGAGTGCCTTCTTCAACTTGCACACATACGTGGGATGCTCTAAATCTTCATAACCTGCTAGCTGATCCATATACACTTCTTCTTGCAAATCACCATGCAAGAAGGCATTCTTTACATCCATTTGCTGCAACCTCCAACCTTTGGCTGCTGCCAAAGCAATCACACATCTAACAATTGCCATCATAGCAACTGGACTAAAGGTTTCATCGTAATCTATGCCATATGTCTGGGCATAGCCTTTTGCAACCAGCCTAGCTTTGTACCTGCTAATAGAACCATCTGCATTGTGCTTAATCTTATAAACCCACTTACATCCAATAGCTTTCTTTCCCTTCGGCAATGATACTAGATCCCAAGTCTTATTGGCCTCTAATGCAGCCATCTCCTCATCGATTGCTGCATCCCAATGAGCATGACCAACAGCCTCCTCAAAACATGTAGGCTCAACATCCTCAACTAGTTTCACCATATAAGCATAATGGTGAGCTGCATAACCTTCAAAACCAAATCTTTTAACAGGGTATCTCACCCTGCTAGACCTGCGTACCACTGGATCACTCAATGGAGTCTTTGCATTAACGCGTGCTCTTTGCACACCTGGAGTCCTCACTGAAGGAATGCCAAGCTCATCATCCAAGCTCTCTGAGCCACTGGAGTCTCCATCAAGAACTGTATCAATGCCTTCTGACACCTTATTCTTTCCTTTGTCTTTACCTATAGTGCTACTAGATGCACCCGAAGATGTAGAGGTACTCCTTAGTCTCCCAGACCAAGGACTACTAGATGATGTCTCTGGTCCACTAAGAGTCCATGATTCTTGCTTTTCAACCTGCACATGAGTGTCATGATCATCATCATCATCCAATGCATCACCACTAGATGCATACTAACTGCTCATTTCATCAAAGATGACATCCTTGCTCACTCTGAACTTACATGTGACAGGGTTGTAACAGCGATACCCTTTCTGCTCTAAAGAGTAACCAATAAAGACACACTTTTCAGCCTTTGGATCCAGTTTCTTCCGCAACTCATCTGGCACATGAACATACGTAATGCAGCCAAATACTTTCAAGTGTGAAACATCAGGCTTCTTACCTGTAAAACATTCTTCGGGGGTCATACCATGAACTGCAGCTGTGGGAGTTCTGTTCATAATATAAACAATAGTATGAACAGCCTCAGACCAAAAATGCTTAGGCATATTCTTTTCAGCCATCAAGGCGCGTGCAACTTCTGCAATATGCATGTTTTTCCTTTCTGCAACCCCGTTTTGCTGTGGGGTATACCTGCATGTGAACTGTCTCTTTATCCCATGAGACCTCAGAAAATCACTGAACTCATTGGAGAGGTACTCTCCCCCTCCATCTGACCTCAAGCACTTTACTTTCAAGCTTGTTTCTCTTTCAACTGCAGCCTTGAAAGTTCTAAAGTACTCAAAAGCTTCACAATATACCCACAGCTTCCTAGAACAATCATCAATGAATGTGACAAAGTATGAACTGCCTCCAAGAGATACATTTTGTGTAGGCCCCCAAATGTCTGTATGCACAACATCAAGGATATTTCTGCTTACATCTCTATCATGTGAAAAGGGTTGTCTTGCCTGCTTACCAAACTGACATGCTTCACATACCTTCTGAAATTCTGCAACTCTAAATGTAGGCAAACCTGTAACCAACCCTTTGGACTGCATTAATTTCAGCCTTTGTACATTTGCATGTCCAATGCGTTTGTGCCAAATTTCAATGTCTGCAACAACACCTTTTCCTTTGGCATACATAGCAGCATTCATAGTAGGAATTCCAGCATCTAGAGTGAACATACGTCCAACTCTACTTCCCTTTGCTACCAACCTGCACTTGTCATTGAAGTCTTCTACAAAGCAGCCCTTTGCATTAAATCTGACTTGCAGCCCTTGCTCTACCATTTGACCGACTGACACCAAGTTCTTTGTAATAGATGGCACATGCAATACATCTGAAAGACTCTTTGTCTTACCATCATGCAAGGACAAGGGAACTTTTCCAATGTGTGAAATTGGGTGGCATGAGTCATCACCCGTCTGCACATAACCTGCATTCTGCAAATCCTGCATCTCTCCAAACCATTCTGCATGGCTGGTCATATGATTGGATGCACCTGAATTAACATACCAAACATCTTCATGTGTTCCCTTTTCTATAACAGCATTCAGCATATGCTGCATAACAAACAAACGTTCATTTTTTTCTTCATTCTGTCATGAAGACGATGCATAGTTTCCTTGCTGCAACTTACCACTACGGATATCATCTTTCTTAGCATAACATTGGGCTGCAATATGACCTGTTTTGCCATAGTAGTGGCACACAATACCAAAGTTGTTAGAACCTCTGTTCTGCCATCCACCTCTTCCTCTAAAGCTCCCCCTGCCTCTAAAGTTACCAGACCTCCTGAAACCTGCATATCGCCAAATTGCTGATTCAATCTGTTTTGCTGGTTGTCACTACCATGTCCTGTACCACGGCCTCTTGAAGAGAACCTGCCACGTCCCCTTCCAGAACTCGAGTAGAAATCTTGGACCTGTTCACCACTTCTTTCAGATGTCTCACTCTGCATGTTGATCTCTTCAGTGATCATAAGGGAGACCAATTCATCGAAATCTAGAAATGGCTTTCTGACATATACGGAAGTTACAAAAGACTTCCAAGCCTTTTCATTGTTAAGTCCACCCAAGGTAGACGACACCAAATCATCATCATCGGGCATTGCATCAATCGCTGCCAATGCATCTGCAATGCTTCTTACTTTCAGTGCATACTCATTGATAGACATCTTCCCTTTCTTCAATGTATTCAACTCTTGCTTGAGTTGAATCTTTCGTGCCTTTGTATTTACAGAAAACATACTTTCAAGTATGGTCCAAGCTGCATATGCATTCTCTGCATTTCTAATGTGTCCCATCATATTATTGTCAATTACTGCAGACAACCAATACATGACCTTCTTGTCTTTTGCATTCCATTCCTTTCGTGCCTTTGTCTCTTCTGCAGTTGGAGGATCACTCACCTCCGGCTCCTTTTCTTCACCTGAAACGAACTCGTAGAGGCCTTTTCCAATAAGGAAGTTCGTGACACGAAACTTCCATGATGGGTAGTTGTTCTTGTCGAGTTTCTCAATTATGGGGCTTCCATTGTTCTCTGTCATTATCACAAAACTAATACCAAACAGCAAGCAAATCTTCTGCAACCCTTGACCTGTAGTGCAGAGCAGTACACCAGACAGCCTTTTTCACTGTCTGCTCAACAATACATGCAATCTGCAACTAGTTTGCAGATAAACCTTGTGTTTACTCACTGGTAAACACCTTTGAACTTACAGATCTGAAATCTGTAACCTGCGCACCCACGTTCGGTCAATACAGTCGAAGTCACAGTGTACCTCGAAACTGCTGTCCGCAACCTTGCGGCTCTAAAACGGGTCCTGAAACGGCCTCAAATGCCCAAAATAACTGCAGGTAAGCCGTAAATGGCTTATATGTAGAATATACAGCACTCTTTGCACACACCAAATCTCACTGCAATCTGAGATTTTTGCTCTGCCCTGCTTCCAGTGCCTCCACAGGCACTATCCAAGAGGAGTGGAAGAATGGGAGATATTCTTACCTGTAGCTTGCTTGCTCGAACCTTGCTTCTTCTCCTTCACTTCAGCCTTCAAAATCAGCCTCTCTCAGTGGCACGGCTCTGATACCATGTCAAGAATCACGTGGTGGAGGGGGTTGCTCAAGATGTTGCGCCGAACACACACAGAATGCACAAGGAGAAGCTCACTCAAGAGACAAGAAGAGAGATGGAGGCCAAAACGTTTTCTTGCTAGTTTCTTCTTCTTCTTCCACACACTTTACAATGTACTCAAAGTATAGATAAGATACAGCATAAAAGAAAAGTGGTCTACTAAGTCAAACAATGCATAACCGACTACACTAGTCGACTGGCGCTATAACTATGCCAGCTGTAAATAGGTGTAACAACCTAAATATAATAAGTAATGAGTCAGTGGCCATGTGAGAGTCATAATGACCATCTACATGCTAAGTGTAGACGTGTGGACCCATCTAACCAAGCGGTCCATCATCCATGTCCACATGTGTTGAGCTTGCCATCTCAACACAGGTCCATGCTGGGGCTGATTTGCGACCTGCAAAAGAGCTAAAAGCTGGTTGATGGGGCGGTTAATCCCTTATTTGGAGCACCCATATCTGGAGCAGAGATACCATCAGGGGAAACTCATCTGGTGGAGCAAAGGATACAAAGTGATTGAGCAAGAAGACGGAACCTTTGTCTGGGAGATCAAAGTCTTTTGCCATCACTGCTTACGACTCTTGACAAGTATCCCTGTTGAGTTCAATGAAGAAGGTGGGATGGAGCCATCAGTTCATCCTCTTAGCATGCTAAACTTTGACTATCATAATTACGAATAGAGGAGTTCGTGATGGCAGGCTGTGTAAACCCATTATGGACGTACACATTATATTTTGACGGAGCGTCCAGGGGCCCTAATAAAAAAGGGAGTGTTGGAGTAGTAATCCGAGATCCCCGACGTAGAGTTACGATGAAGTTAGCTGCTTATCTCGAAGTAGGATTCACTAACAATATGGCGGAGTATAAAGCCTTGATTATGGGACTGCATATTGCCAAACAAGGTGGTATACATCGGTTGTTAGTAAAAGGGGATTCCCAGTTGATCCTGAATCAGCTAGATGGGACATACACAGTGCGGAATCCTATTCTTTGTATGTATCATCGAACTGCGATAATCCTACTTGAGGAGTTTGAGAGAGTGTCTTTTCAGCTGATTCCACGTTACTGAAATTAGTTTGCAGATTCACTGGCAAATCTTGCTTATGAATAAGACCTTTTCTTTACCTGTAGTCCTAGTTTGGACATTGTTATCAACAATGAAATAGGACCTGGTCACTTGTGGGGAATGTTATGCAAAGAGTAGCCGAGACCAATCTACCGTTATTATCCTGGACCCATAGGTTGATTAGACAACATGTTATGCGTATGCCTCTTGCTATATATGCAGGAGGGATGGGTCATAACCTTATGCATTTAGTTTAGGGCTACGAGCTCTATGTTTTTCCTCCTTGGAAAGGAGCCTATTATTGTATATCTGTACTATTTTGGGGAGGGATGTGTAGGTGCTATTCTGTTTGATCTCGTTAGGCCAAGAGGGCCCGTTTTGCGAGGTTTTGAATGTTTTATTTCGTTAGGCCAAGAGGGCCACTTAGTTTTGTAGAGACATGATTTATTTCATTAGGCCAAGAGGGCCAGTCGTCTGTTTAGTACAAGTGCGGTTAATGGTTTCTTGTTTTAGTTTTGTGCTAGACAGGTTCAGAGGAAGAGCTTGGAAGGAGCCTTTTGTTGTGCGGAAGCTTCTCGTGGCCCTATCCAGGTGACATTTCTCCTTTATGAGTACCGTGTTTTATGCTATATGTGTCTGTCTATTTGTAGGGGATTTTCTTTTCTTATTGGGGACCGGAGTCCAAGGCATGAAGTCCCAGATTTAGGTTCAGTATGTTTGAGGGAGGTCTGAGTAGTCGTTGCCTCCTGTAAAGACATTGTCAGGCATCAAAATACCTGTTTTAGAAGGTGGTCCTAGTGACCCTGTTCTGCTAGCCTGCTAGGCAGCCGTTCTAGGAGTTCTTGTTAGTTGTGAGGCAGTTAGAGAAGCCTGCCAAAGGAAAAATAATGATGATAGAAGGAAAGAAACCTTGAATATCTTAAAGAAAATAAATATATACGAAGGTGTGTAAAAAGAGATTCTAACCCCTATAAAAAATGGAAAGGAAAAGAAAGGAAATTTTTTAAGCAGTTGTTCATTGCCTTGCGAAGGCCTGGTAGGTTCCTGGGGACGAGTCAGACCTAGGGTCGATGCCTTGTCTTCCTAGGGGTGGCTTCTTGCTAGAAAAGAAGAAAGTAAGGAAGGTTGGAGTGAAAATAAAAGTGAGCGTCAGAAAAGGATTAAGTGTCGCCTTGCGAGGGCTTGGTAGGTTCCTTGGGTACCGAGACAGGACTTGAGGCTGATGCCCTGTTCTCCTTGGGTCACTACGCTCAGCTCCCTCCTTTTTACATGCCCGAGTATGAAACATAAAACCCTAAAAGAAGAAATGTGCTGAAAAAAAATAATTTTGATCAGGCTATAGAAGTCCTCGCCTAGTAGGAGCTCCTGGTTGTGTTGTCCTTAGTGAGGTAGGTAGTTCAAACCACCACTTAGGGCAACCTCTTTGATAGTTCTTTTTAGTTTGGCCGTGTTGGAGCAGTCGGTTAGTGACTAGCTTCGGACCTTTTATCAGATTATGCTAGACCTACTCCTTGTGGATGTTATGCCTTGGTTTTGTCAGGGGGTAGAGTGGGCACGGTGCTGTGTTTTAGTGTATCTATTTTGTATCAACTTGATGCTTCCTTTGGTTGTTTTGTGCAAATCTATTGTGGGATTCGACAGGCTGAGTCGAACTATCCCATGGTCACCAATGAGAGCGGAGTTTTCAGCTCGAGATGTGCCTAAAATTTGCCAAAAAATCCGGATTTTAGGGGAAAAATATTCAACATCGAAGGCGGCGGCTCCAGCTAGGACGATTTTAAGCACCAAGTGAAATACGACTCTTTAAAGGCGCCCAAGCAACACTTGTTGATTTTTGATAATTTTTCAGACTGTCGTATGGGTTGTCAGGAGTTGCTAGCCAATGCGGGATGTCAACTCGAGATGTGCCTAAAATTTACCAAAAAATCTAGATTTTAGGGGAAAAATATTCAACGTCGAAGGCGGCGGCTCCAGCTATGATGATTTTAAGCACCAAGTGAAATACGACTCTTTAAAGGCGCCCGAGCGACACTTGTTGATTTTTGATAATTTTTCAGACTACCGTGCGGGTTGTCAGGAGTTGCCAACCAATGCGGGATGTCAAGCCGGACGCCCATGATTTTTCAGAGCTCGATTTGGAGCCCAGACGGGGAAATGGCCAAGGAAATGGTCAAGATGCGAAGGGGTGGACAAAATTTGGGCAAAATGGGCTAGTGACCTTTGGGAGCCCAACTTTAAATGTCACATGAAAAGAAGATGTAAATGAGATGATGCAAGCGTGGAGAGAAAACATGTATGTAGGCACCGAAATTTGCACCTTCTATGTTGATGATGGAGGATGGGAGTTGCATACAACCCATACAACAGATCTTGGGCCTTGATTCCCTCCTGTATGCTGATCATATCACCGCCTCTCGCTCGCGCAATGATGGCGTGGATGAAGATTTCTGATTTTAGTATTTCTCTCTCCTCCCTCTCTCTCCCCTAAGGGGCTATTCTTGTATGGAAAAAGACAATGAAGAATGGTGGAGGAAAGCTTGTCCGGATGAGACCGGATTGCTTCCGGATGGATGAAGACATGAAAAGTGCTGTTCTTGAAGACGTCGAGCATTAAATGCATACTGAAAATCAGTCCCATAATCAAGACCAAGAAACCGAGACTTGAAAATAAGCGGTAATGATATTTTTACAAAGAAAAATGATTTTTTTATGCTATTTGCTTTATGAAACCTTGTTCATATGGGATGAAAGTTTATTATGATATTGTTTACCATGATTTTCAACTATTTGCAACCTGAAAATCAAAGAATATAAGGCTATATGGCCGGAATTAGTGTCAAAATACATGAAAAACACGAGTTTTAAGGGTAAAATTGGGGGTTTTGCTATATAAATGAGAAATATGATATGTCACACCAACTAAATCTGAGTTTTTACTGTCAATAAACCTAAGGGCCACAGCCCACAATCCACTTTCATTTTCAATCATTATTTATTAAAGAAAAATAGGGAAAAATATCCAAAAATAAAAAAAATGGGTTTAAAATTAGGAAAATTTAGAAAACGGGCTGAGAAAAATTAGGAAAAATAATATCTTTGTTTTTTGCAATGTATAACGATGGAAAAGCACAAGGTTGGCCTCAGTTTCTCCCTGTTTCTATGTTTTGTGTGTATTTATCGTTCTTTTAAAAGGGAGAAATGCATAGAAACCCTATCTAACCGATCAATGATACAAAATACTAAGATTTGGATGAAGAGGGACTGAAACGCTGAAAGATAAAGAAAAGATTTGATTTATGCATTGCACTTGGCATATAGGAAACGGTTTAAATAAAGAGGATGGTAGCATGATCACATGGCTCGATGCCCCCTTTCAACGCAGCACGCGCTAGTAAAATTCATGGAAGGAATGCTTTATGCACCATTCACGACGCTGATCTTTCTTTTGTCTGAGCACATAGCCATACATGATTTGCATTAAGCATAATAATTAAAAGGTATCAGAAAAACCTCCTGGATGCATGGCACTTGTTTTTCTTAGGTTGTAACCAACGATGAGCGTGAGAGGATGTCCTAAGCTGTAGGTTAGTCGTTGGGTCCTAAGGGGAAAGTGTAGTGAGGAATGGTACATCGTGGAACGTAAAATATTGGTACCTTGAGAGGAGTTTGTGCTCGTTTGTATTATATGTTTAACAGCGATCAAAGGGCCAATCCGTGCGATGTAGGAGAGCTATAGTGGGGCTCTGACTATTAGTCGGTGGAGTTCTTCCTATGTGTGTGTGACGAGGCGTTATGCCTATGTACTTTGGGTTCTCCCTTTGAGAAGTTTTAGGGAAACGTTGGACTATAAACTATAAACGCAGGAATTAAGCTTTAGGGTAGTTTGTCCTTTAGCATTAGATTGATGCTCCTGGTCTGCGAGGCCGTGAGGGTGTTTGTGTGTCATGAGCATGAGGTCCGGCTAGTGCCATAGCCAGTGCTGGCCCATTTCAAGTCCCATCAGGCATGATCCGGCAAAGGTGGGTCTCCAAGACCCTCCTACACATGCAAGGCTATATGAGGAAAAGACCTGGTTATATATCCCTAAAGTCCACTTGGCCAAGACCACCATTCATATGCTACCCCCAAGCTTGATCACCCTCAGCCCCATCAAACCTCAACACCATGAGCCGCAGTGCTCCCCAAGCCCACATCCATCAAGCCCATCTACACATATGCCCGAGAGACTCGAACAAGCCTACCGGCCCAAACGACAGACACCATCACATGATCCATCACCCACTAGAGTCCATCCGACTACAATGCTCCACTCTGAAGGCAGCAATCCATCAGAAGTAACTGCTGTCCCCCCAGCCCTAAGTTAGGAAGCCCAACCGCAACCTAAGGCACGCCTGCAACCACAACTATCCACTGTTAAAGGCTCTAGTACTATCAAACCCCAACCACCAGCACGTCTTAAACCCTCCTACGAGCAAAAGTCATTTTTGACACTGACCTCAGATCTAGCCAAAGATACAGGGGAAGACGTGGTTGATTGCATTAGACGGCTCGATGCCACCTTCAAAGAGCTAGCTCTAAGCTATGATCACTTGGACTTAGTCTTGTTGCCCGAGCCTTTTGCAATCGAAATTCGTACGATGCCTTGTTCTTGGGAGACATTTGAACTTGCCTTCTCAAAGGCAGCAAACTCCGCTGCTGTATTGCTCGACAGCGAGGTCTCTAAAGAGCAAGCCCTCAAACATGTTGAGATGACAAGCTCAACGCATGCGGACATTAATGATGGACCGCCTAGTTAGATGGGTCCACACGTCTACACTTAGCACGTCGGTAGTCATTATGACTCTCACATGGCCACTGACTCATTACTTATTATATTCAGGTTGTTACACCTATTTACAGCTAGCATAGTTATAGCGCCAGTCAACTAGTGTAGTCAGTTATGCATTGTTTGACTTAGTAGGCCACTTTCCTTTATGTTGTATCTTATCTATACTTTGTGTACATTGTAAAGTGTGTGGAAGAAGAAGAAAGAAAAACCAGCAAGAAAACGTTTTGGCCTCCATCTCTCTTCTTGTCTCTTGAGTGAGCTTATCCTTGTGCATTCTGTGTGTGTTTGGTACAGCATCTTGAGCAAGTACCCCCACCACGCGATTCGTGACATGGCATCAGAGCTACACCACTGATTGAGGCTGGTTTTGAAGGCTAAAGCGAAGAAGAGGAGCCAAGGATTCGAGCAAGCAAGCAACATGTAATAAGCTCTTCCATTCTCTACTTCTTCTCTTGGACAATGCCTGTGGAGGCACCGGAAGCAGGGCAGAGCAAAAATCTTAGATTGCAATGAGATTTGCTGTGCGCGAAGAGTGTTGTGTATTTTATAAATGTGCCCTTTAGGGCTTTCTCGCAGCTATTTTGGCCATTCGAGGTCATTTCAGGCCCCGTTTAGACTCGCAAGGTTGCAGACAGCAGTTCGAGGTATCCTGCAATTTCAGATGTCTACCGTATACAGGTGCACAGGTTACAAATTTCAAATCTATAAGTTCAAAGGTGTTTACCAACAAATAAACACAAGGTTTATCTGCAAACTGGTTGCAGATTGTATGTATTGTTGAGCAGACAATGAAAAAGATTGTCTAGTGTATTGCTGTGTCGGGGTTGCAGAAGACTTGCTTGCTGTTTGGTATTAGTTTTGTGATAATGGCAGAGAACAGTGGAAACCCCATCATTGAGAAGCTCGACAAGAACAACTACCCTTCATGGAAGTTCGGTGTCACGAACTTCCTTATTGGAAAAGGCCTCTACAAGTTTGTTTCAGGTGAAGAAAAGGAGCCGGAGGTGAGTGATCCTCCAACTGCAGAAGAGACAAAGGCACGGAAGGAATGGAATGCAAAAGACAAAAAGTTCATGTATTGGCTGTCTACTGTAATTGACAATAATATGCTGGGACATATTAGAAATGCAGAGAATTCATATGCAGCTTGGACCATACTTGAAATTATGTTTTCCGTAAATACAAAGGCACGAAAGATTCAACTCAACCAAGAGTTGAATACATTGAAAAAAGGGAAGATGTCTATCAATGAGTATGCACTGAAGGTAAGGAGCATTGCAGATGCCTTGGCATTGATTGATACAATGCCGGATGATGATGATCTGGTGTCATCTACCTTGGGTGGACTTAACAATGAAAAGGCTTGGAAGTCTTTTGTAACTTCCATATATGTCAGAAAGCCATTTCTAGATTTCGATGAGTTGGTCTCCCTTATGATCACTGAAGAGATCAACATGCAGAGTGAGACATCTAAAAAAAGTGATGAACAGATCCAAGTTTTCTACTCCAGTTCAAGAAGGGGACGTGGCAAGTCCTCTTCAAGAGGCCGTGGTACAAGACGTGGTAGTGACAACCAGCAAAACAGATTGAATCAGCAATTTGGCGATATGTAGGTTTCAGGAGATCGTGGTAACTTTAGAGGTAGGGGGAGCTTTAGAGAAAGAGGTGGATGGCAGAATAGAGGTTCTAACAACTCTGGTATTGTGTGTCACTATTTTGGCAAAACAGGTCATATTGCAGCCCAATGTTATACTAAGAAAGATGATATTCGTAGTGGTAAGTTGTAGCAAGGAAACTATGCATCCTCTTCACGATAGAATGAAGACAAAAATGAACGTATGTTTGTTATGTACCATATGCTGAATGCTATTACAGGAAAGGAAACACATGATGATGTTTTGTATGTTGATTCAGGTGCATCCAATCATATGACCAGCCATGCAGAATGGTTTGGAGAGATGCAAGATTTGTCAAGTATAGGTTATATGCAGACGGGTGATGATTCATGCCACCCAATTTCACACATTGGAAAAGTTCCCTTGTCCTTGCATGATGGTAAGACAAAGAGTCTTTCATATGTATTACATGTGCCATCTATTACAAAGAACTTGGTGTCAGTGCGGTCAGATGGTAGAGCAAGGGCTACAAGTCAGATTTAATACACAGGGATGCTTTGTAGAAGACTTCAATGACAAGTGCAGGTTGGTTGCAAAGGGAAGTAGATTTGGACGTATGTTTACTCTGGATGCTGTAACTCTTACTATGAATGCTGCTATGTATGCTAAAGGAAAAGGTGTTGTTGCAAATACTGAAGTTTGGCATAAACGCTTTGGACATGCAAATGTACAAAGGCTGAAATTAATACAGTCCAAAGGGTTGATTATAGGTTTGCCTACACTTAGAATTGCAAAATTTCATAAGGTATGTGAAGCATGTCAGTTTGATAAGCAAGCAAGACAACCCTTTTCACATGGCAGAGATGTAAGCAGAACTATCCTTGATGTTGTGCATACAGATATTTGGGGGCCTACACAAAATGTATCTCTTGGAGGCAGTTCATACTTTGTCACATTCATTGATGATTGTTCTAAAAAGCTGTGGATATATTTTATGAAGGAAAAAAGTGAAGCATTTGAGCACTTTAGAACTTTCAAGGCTGTAGTTGAAAGAGAAACATGCTTGAAAGTAAAGTGCTTGAGGTCAAATGGAGGGGGAGAGTACCTCTCGAATGAGTTCAGTGATTTTCTGAGGTCTCATGGGATAAAGAGATTGTTCACATGCAGGTATATCCCACAGCAAAATGGAGTTGCAGAAAAGGAAAAATTGGCATATTACAGAAGTTGCACGCGCCTTGATGGCTGAAAAGAATATGCCTAAGCATTTTTTGTTTGAGGCTATTCATACTACTATTTATATTATGAACAGAACTCCCACAGCTGTAGTTCATGGTATGAACCCCGAAGAATGTTTTACAGGTAAGAAGCCTAATGTCTCACACTTGAAACTGTTTGGCTGTATTGCATATGTTCATGTGCTAGACGAGTTGCTAAAGAAACTGGATCCAAAGGATGAAAAGTGTGTCTTTTTTTGATACTCTTTAGAGAAAAAAGGGTATCGTTGTTATAACCCAATCACATGTAAGTTTAGAGTAAGCAGGGATGTCATCTTTGATGAAATGAGCAGTTGGTATGCATCTAGTGGTGATGCATTGGATGATGATGATGAGCATCACACTCATGTGCATGCTGAAAAGCAAGAATCACGGACTCTTAGTGGACCAGAGACATCATCTGGTAGTCCTTGGTCTGGGAGACTAAGGAGTAGCTCTACATCTAGTAGCACTACAGGTAAAAACAAAGGAAAGAATAAAGTGTTAGATGGCATTGATGCAGTTCTTGATTGAGAATCCAGTGGCTCAGAGAGCTTGGATGATGACCTTGGCATTCCTTCAGTGAGGACTCCAGGTGTGCAGAGAGCACGGGTCAATGCAAAGACTCCACTGAGTGATCCAGTGGTACGCATGTCTAGCAGGGTGAGATACCCTATTAACATATTTGTTTTTGAAGGTTATGTAGCTCATCATTATGCTTATATGGTGAAAGTGATTGAGGATGTTGATCCCACATGTTTTGAGGAGGCCATTGGTCATGCTCATTAGGATGCAACAATGGATGAGGAGATGACTGCTTTAGAGGCCAATAAGACGTGGGATCTAGTATCATTGCCAAAGGGCAAGAAAGCTATTCGATGTAAGTGGGTTTATAAGATTAAGCACAATGCAGATGGTTCTATTAGTAGGTACAAAGCTAGGCTGGTTGCAAAAGGCTATGCCCAGACATATGGCATAGATTATGAAGAAACCTTCAGTCCAGTTGCTAGGATGGCAACTGTCATATGTGTGATTGCTTTGGCAGTAGCCAAAGGTTGGAGGTTGCAGCAAATGGATGTGAAGAATGCCTTCTTGTATGGTGATTTGCAGGAAGAAGTGTATATGGATCAGCTAGCAGGTTATGAAGATTTAGAGCATCCCACGTATGTATGCAGGTTGAAGAAGGCACTCTATGGGCTCAAGCAAGCACCTAGAGCACGGTCTGACAAGATCAGAGAGTATCTTGTCAATATTGGCTTTTATGTTTTTGATGTTGATCACTCACTTTATGTGAGAAAGGGAGATGCAGGTTTGGTCATCTTAGTCATCTATGTGGATGACTTGATTATTACAGGTGATACTGATAGTGGGATTGCTGAAGTCAATGACTTTTTGAAGAAGTTTGAGATGAAGGATTTAGGTGAGCTAAGGTACTTCCTTGGCATTGAGGTGATCAGATGTGATGATGGTATATGGCTGTCCCAAAGACAGTATGGCTTGGATATGTTGTCCAAGTATGGTATGACAGCATGCAAGCCACTTTCAGTCCCATTGGAGCAGAATGTAAAGTTGAGTGCTGATGTTGGGGATGAGATAGAAGACCCTACTATGTTCAGGAGGATAGTGGGGAGTTTGATCTACATGACCATTACAAGGCCAGACTTGAGCTACACTGTTGGTCTTGTGAGTCAGTTTATGCAAGTACCTAGAAATCCACATTTGGATATAGTCAGATGCATATTGAGATATGTGAAGTCCACATTACATTATGGACTTTTCTATGAGGCAAGTACAGATGTACAGGTGTTTGGATATACAGATGCAGATTGGGCTGGTAGTATGTCTGATAGAATATCTACCAGCGGATACATGTTCTCTCTTGGTAGTGCAACAGTTACTTGGAGCAGCAAATAGCAATCTACAAATGCTTTGTCGAGTACAGAGGCTGAGTATAGAGATGCTACTATTGCATCATGTGAGGTAGTATGGTTGCAAAAGTTATTAGCTAATTTAGATGTGCAGGTGTGGAAGGTCCAGTTGTCATTTATTGTGACAACATGAGCAGTATACAGTTGGCTAGGAACCCTATGAACCATGCCAAGACAAAACATATTGAGGTACACTACCACTTTCTAAGAGAGAAGGTACTAGCAGGTCAGATTGACTTGGTGTATGTCAGCACACAGGATCAGATAGCTAACATCTTCATGAAGGCATTGGGTATAGAGAAGCTTCAAAAGTTTTGAAGCTTACTTGGAGTTGCAGAGATGTAGTTGAGCTTGAGGGGGAGTGTTGAGATAACAAGCTCAACACATGCGGACATTAATGATGGACCGCTTGGTTAGATGGGTCCACACGTTTACACTTAGTATGTCGGTGGTCATTATGACTCTCACATGGCCACTGACTCATTACTTATTATATTCAGGTTGTTACACCTATTTACAGCTGGCATAGTTATAGCGCTAGTCGACTAGTATAGTTGGTTATGCATTGTTTGACTGATTAGGCCACTTTCCTTTATGTTGTATCTTATATATACTTTGTGTACATTGTAAAGTGTGTGGAAGAAGAAGAAGAAAAACCAGCAAGAAAACGTTTTGGCCTCCATCTCTCTTCTTGTCTCTTGAGTGAGCTTCTCCTTATGCATTCTGTGTGTGTTCGGTGCAGCATCTTGAGCAAGTCCCCCCACCACGTAATTCGTAACAAAACAGTGCCTCATAATGTCATATGATCAGTGAACCACTTCTGCACCGACCAAGAAATTGCAGAATTATCCCAACTTGCTAGGGTTGAATCCCCATTCTTGTGACACTGGTACACTCTTAGGTAGCAGTGGGAAGTAGAGGGATGTCGAGTCATGACCAATGCGGAGCAGCACCGCGCAATCCAAACAGTGGAGTGCAACCCCACTTCTATCGCACCAACCTCATACAAAGTGTTAACCACTCTTCACAACTACCCCCTTGAAGAGCACATCAAGGGACATCCTTACCTCGATCTCCTACTAACTGAGGAAGAGCTACACATTGCTAGCCGCGGTGCCTCCAGTGACTTCTTAATTGTTGAGATGACAAGCTCAACACATGCAGACATTAATGATGGACTGCTTAGTTAGATGGGTCCACACGTCTATACTTAGCATCTCGGTGGTCATTATGACTCTCACATGGCCACTAACTCATTACTTATTATATTCAGGTTGTTACACATATTTACAGCTGGCATAGTTATAGCGCCAATCGACTAGTATAGTCGGTTATGCATTGTTTGACTTATTAGGCCACTTTCCTTTATGTTGTATCTTATCTATACTTTGTGTACATTATAAAGTGTGTGGAAGAAGAAGAAGAAAAAACAAGCAAGAAAACGTTTTGGCCTCCATCTCTCTTCTTGTCTCTTAACTGAGCTTCTCCTTGTGCATTCTGTGTGTGTTCGGCGCAGTATCTTGAGCAAGTCCCCCCCACCATGCAATTCGTGACAAAATAGTGCCTCATAATGTCATACAATCAGCGAACCACTTCTGCCCATCACCGACCAAGAAATTGCAGAATTATCCCAACTTGCTGGGGTTGAATCCCCATTCTTACGACATTGGTACACTCTTAGGTTGTAGTGGGAAGTAGAGGGATGGCGAGTCATGACCAACGCGGAGCAGTGCTGCGCAATCCAAACACTGGAGTACAACCCCACTTCTATCGCACCAACCTCGTACAGAGTGTTAACCACTCTTCGCAACTGCCCCTTGGAAGAGCACATCAAGGGACATCCTTACCTCAATCACCTACTGACTGAGGAAGAGCTACACATTGCCGCGGTGCCTCCGGTGACTTCTTAATTGTTGAGATTACAAGCTCAACACATGCAGACATTAATGATGGACCGTCTAGTTAGATGGGTCCACACATCTACACTTAGCACCTCGGTGGTCATTATGACTCTCACATGGCCACTGACTCATTACTTATTATATTCAGGTTGTTATACCTATTTACAGCTGGCATAGTTATAGCGCCAGTCGACTAATGTAATCAATTCTGCATTGTTTGACTTAGTATGCCACTTTCCTTTATGTTGTATCTTACCTATACTTTGTGTACATTGTAAAGTGTGTGGAAAAATAAGAAGGAAAAACCAGCAAGAAAACGTTTTGGCCTCTATCTCTCTTCTTGTCTCTTGAGTGAGCTTCTCCTTGTGCATTCTGTGTGTTTTTGGCGCAGCATCTTGAGCAAGTCCCCCCACCATGCAATTCGTGACATGGTATCAAAGCTGCACCACTAATTGAGGCTGGTTTTGAAGGCTAAAGCAAAGGAGAGAAGCCAAGGATTCGAGCAAGCAAGCAACAAGTAATAAGCTCTTCCATTCTCTACTTCTTCTCTTGGACAGTGCCAGTGGAAGCACTGGAAGCAGGGCAGAGCAAAAATCTCAGATTGCACTGAGATTTGGTGTGCGCGAAGAGCGCTATGTATTCTGTAGATGTGCCCTTTAGGGCTTGTTAACCCCAAGTCGAGATGGCGGAAAAATGGAGAAAAAAGCAAAAGAAAGATGGAAAAAGAGCAACGACATGCAGGCGGCCTCTAAAGATGAACCGGGGCAAAAAGCGCAACCTTAAATGAAAAGGCACCTCAAAAAACTCGAAAAACTCTTGTAAAAGAGCGCCAGGCTCCCTCCTATGCCAATTGTAAAATATTAGATAGGTGTAGGCTAGAGGCACAAGGCTAGAAGAGGGAAATGGAAAAATGACCTTGCCACAATGGCCGGTCATGTAAAAAAGGAATGGGTGCCCATGGGATTTTAGGGTTTGTATATATAAAGTTCAAAAAGTGAATAAGAGATCATTCTTTGGTGTGTGGCAACAAGAGTCTTCTTCTTCTTCTCTCCTTCTCACCTTCTTGCTTGTGTGTGCTCTTGAGAGAGGGAGTGTGAGAGTGTGTGAGAGTGAGGGATCAAGAGGGTGAAGCTCTTCACCATCTCCTCTTCTCTTCTTCTCTTCCCTTCTCTCTTCTTGTGCGCACGGCTATGGAGGATGGAGCTTGGAGGTGGAGGAGGCTTGAGGATGCTTGAGCTAGAATCTAGGATCGTGGAGCTACCGACGTGTGGGAGAGAGGAGGCAACTCATATTGGCACTAAGGTAAGCTCACTACACTCATAGGATTGAAGGTGCGTCGGCTAGATAGCCATTAGAGCTCGCTTGAAACTCTTGAAACAATAAGCGGTCCATGGGTCTTAGCGGTTGAGCGAAAGCTCTCACATTTTGGTTCTGTTGTCGGGACCAACGGATTCAAGCTTGAGCACTTGCCCTCCTCATATCGAGCATCGAAGTAAGGGATTCATCCCCGAAACGGAGCTTGAGATAGGTAGGAAGTTTGGGTGTTTTTAATCTTAAAAACAAGTAAGTATTTTGGGTTATTTTGTTTGTTTGATTATTAAGAAACATGGAGAAATCATTTCAGTATTTTTCTTTTGATTCTTATTGCATTTAGAGTAGGATAGGATTAGGAAATCGCACCGGAGAAGGGTAGGGTTTACTATTGCAAAATAGGGCAAAATAGGGTAAAAATCATGCAAAAATGGCAAAGAGCTCGCTTTTGATGCCTAAGATCACCAAGTGAGTGATTGGGGGCATCAACACCATACCCGTGAAGGGGTATAAGGGCCAAGAGGCCAAGGGAGGACTCATTTGCAACCATTTCAATGTGAAAGAGAGAGAGAGAGAGAGAGAGAGAGCTATCGCCCAATTCAATTCGATCGCACCAACGACGAGCCCACTGCTCTATCCAGGTATATGAATCCCTTCGCTTACCCCCTTAAGTAGGATCTAGAGGTTTGTGCCTGGTATGATTGAGTGAATCACAAGAAACGATCGAAATCAAACTCGTGCTATTGACATGCGCCGCGCTCAGCCCATCCGAATGGTCACTTCTGGGCCGAGTCCCAGAATCGGCCTTTGGCCCCTTGCCATTCGGCCCATTCAACCAAAACCCTAATCAGCCCACGTATTCGGCCCGTCTGAGTCTACCATTTGGACCGTGGACCAATTCAGCCCTCTGCCACATGTCAAACTCGACCCTTGGCCCAAATTCCTCAGCCCGTTCGAGCAACCTTGTCCGAACCGTCCGACCCAACCCGTCTGAGTGACCTCGTTTGAGTCCGCTCCTTGTCTTGTCCGAGTCCACCCTGTCCAAGTCCCAAATTCGGCTCTCGGCCCATGTGCCTCGGCCCGTCCGAGTGACCCACCCGGACCCTGCAATTCAGACCAGTTGGGCTGATTGTAGATTTTTATCAAAGTTTTAGAAATTTGACCTGACCCGGCTAGGACTCAGCAGCGCAAACTGTCAAAAGCCCGTAGGACGCTCAGAACTTGATTCTGGCACACAGAATAGGCAAAATCGTAGGACGCAGCTGCTTAGCAGCTAGAAGTAGGCAGTTGCGAGACCCAGAGACACAAAGCAACATATTAGAGAAACCCTAAACCCTGACAAGATGGCCAGAAAAATTGACCAACAAACCTATTAGACCCGAAACAATGCGAGAGTGCGTAAGATGCCTAGAAATTGATTGCCGCACTCACCCTGAGTTTCCGCACTTGAAGTATACTTAAGGAAACTGAAAGCCTGATTGAGCACAAGTGCACAGGGGAAGACACACACATTGAGTAACCATAAATTGAGGACTGTATTCAATAACGGAAGGAACTCACCCAGATATACCACTCAAGAAACCCACCAGTAGGAGAGGACCCAAGACATAGACGAACCATCAACGTGCAAAAGTAGGACCAAGCAAGGGACGCTGACGAAGTGGATTTGAAAAGTCTACTGAACCTGATCAATAGCTTGGTGGAGCACGATAACTTGAGAATGGCAGAAGAAAGTTCAGACCGTAGATCTAACGAGGAATTCAACTTAGGAGCCTTTCCAGATGCTATTCAGCTGGTCAGCAGTTACGACGCTCATGCTCGGTATGAGCACCGCGGTAGGACAGCAGACGCTATCATCACAGATCTAGAAGAGGAGAGAAAGTTGGCCCGCAAAGCATTGCAAAGCATGGCTGAATACAAAGGGATCAGTAGGCTAGGAGCCAAAGGCAAAGTATGGAGTTGCAAGAGGTGCAGCAGGTGTTGAACCTGGCTAGCAGAAATCGAATGGACCATGAGAGAGCACTGGAAGGAGACTTAACGCTGAGTGAGCTTCTCACGAAGCGACTGCTCGAAAACACAGCTGCAGAGCAAAGTGCCACAGCTCTAGCGACATCGCTGCTCATAGGATTAGGAGCAAACCAGGGCTTAAAGAGCCAACCTAAAATCTCTATTGTTGCCAAGCAACTCGATAAGTACCAACCCCATGACGATCCATACAGCTTTGTTGAGCAATTCGAGCAAGTCTACGAAGCCAATGGTCTCAACGACCTGACTCAATGCTCTCAAGCATTCGGGCTTTGCTTGGGCGACAAGGGTAGGACGTAGTATACAAGCTTAGATAACGCAGAGCGAGCCAACTTTGATGGCCTCAAGGATCTCTTCATTAAGAGATTCGCCGAGCCCAGATACTCTAATAATCTACTAGTACACTTGATGAACGTCAAGCAGAAAGAGAAGGAGGACATTCGCGATTACGTGACCCATGTGCGGAGTCTCTTCAAGAGAATCCCTACTCGAGAGCGACTGACTGAAAGAGCAATATCAACTGTATTCATCAGCAGGATTCAAAACGAGGAACTATATAAGGCTTTGGCAAACAACTCGAGCTTGCAGCGAGACGTGCTAGCCAGGGTCTTTGAGGAATCCATCTGAGTTGATGATTAGCTAAAGGAGCAGAGCTCCAAAAGCGCGAACCTAGAAGAGACCAACTCGCGAAGCTCAGAGAGAACGTCAGCCTCGAGTGAGCGATCAGCCCCATCATCCCAGGATAAGGGGAAAACCACCGAAATGAACCATGACTTGGCTGACGTTAAGATGGAACTATCCAAGTTGTAAGACATGTTGAGATGACCAACGCGCCCACACATCCAATGCATGTATTGTGGTGGAAACCACTTGCCAGCCGAGTGTCAAGACCCTAGGTCAAGACCTTGTGCTAACTACGGTCGGTTCGGTCATGACGTTGCGCACTGTAGGTTGCCAAGAAGACTTCCATACTCACAACCATACAGCCAGCCTTACCTAGCGAACAGGCCGCAGCCATTTTTCAGAAGGGGAGCCCCATTGGCCCTCCCTGTGCCTAACGACATTAAGTCGACTGTCCCTAGGATGGAAATAAATCCTACAGACATTCCTAGACCGCCTGGACCTTATGTAACCCATCCACCGAGTGACGCTCTTGTCCACTATGTGGAAGAACCAAACAAGGAAGAAGCTAGCATATGCCCTTACGTCTCGCATGACGATGAGGGCAATGCTATCCTCATGGATTATGGCCCCGTACCGGTGATGGCATTAGGAAGAGGATGAGGTAAAGGCCTAGGAGGGCAGACGCATGATCCAATCACCTGTTGGACTTGTGGTCACCCAGGTCATGTCTCATCACGCTGCCCTAAAAGGGAGCAGCAAAACAGAGACAAGCCTGACCAAATGTGTGCTAAGTGCAGAATCACCCATCTCTTCGTCGATTGCCCAAGGCAAAAGCCATCGTCTAGCTCAGCCAATGAGCCATCTGTCCCATTGGGGCTATTTCGTGTCAAGAACCATGATGGGGAGGCCACGCCTATCCCATTGCGTGTCATGACCCGTGTCCAAACGAAGCAGGCCGGCATCTCTTTGCTAGGACCTAGCAATCTCGATGCAACCTCGATAGGGAAGAAGAGCCATAGATAGAGGAGGAAGAAGTTGGAAGCTAAAATCACACTAAAAACAGAGTGCTACAACTCTGCCTGCTGGAAAGAAGGTCTCCGACACAAAGGCAGAGAGGTCAGCCCCTAAGACGGCCGAAAAGGGAAGCGCTAAGGTAGGGGACTACCCGCATCCGAAGCGACAATTAGAGGCCATAGAAAAGGTGAAGGAATGGGTGAAGGAAGCCCAAGAGAATCTAAAAGACGCTGAGCCCATCATAGA
Organism: Lygodium microphyllum; assembly: GCF_053477565.2. NCBI lineage: Eukaryota > Viridiplantae > Streptophyta > Polypodiopsida > Schizaeales > Lygodiaceae > Lygodium > Lygodium microphyllum. Next base: position 23,957,196 of record NC_141138.1, on the reverse strand, counting down.
GGACGGGATCGATGATCTCTCTAGCATAAGTACGCCAACCTCACCTCCACAACCAAATTCAAGAGAAGCAACTGCACCACAAGTGGTGCCGCTAAGGCCAAGCCTCGGCGCTACTACAGGGCCACAGTTTAGTCACGGCCACAGGTCAGGACAATCCAGGTTCGAACACCCAACGATCCACGTTGGTGACTACCCCTGTAACACCTAGCCTGGGGGATCTACTTAGCCAGCACCCCACCCTATGGCAAGATCTTAAGCAGTGGGTTGAAGGGTCACAAGAGCAGGTCACGGCAGACCCTAATGACCATGATGCAGAGACGCAAATACCGAGTTTGACGCTGCACTCTATGCCTAAATGCTTGCACGTCAATGCCTTCTGGGAAGTTGCGAGATGCATGCGGTCTTTTACCGATTTTAGCCTAGGCGATACAACAAGGAAGGGAATCGTTGACACGGGGGCTGGGGTTAGTGTGCTTAGCCACGCAGTGCTTCAGACTTGGAGAAACCCACCCGTTCAGACTGCTAGGTTTAATGTCACACTAGCAAATGGTATGTGAGTCAAGCCATTTGGGGTGCTTAAGAATTGGCTAGTGAAGATCGCAGGTGTCCAGTTCTCCGTTGACTTTATAGTCATGAAGGGAGTGGACTACGACATCCTATTAGGCTGCCCTTGGATGTGCAACACTAGAGTCATCGAAGATTGGGGTAATGGCTTGATCTTCCTTAGCAATAGGACGAACGCCGTGAGAGTAAAGATGGACACCTGGAAGACCTCACCAGTCGACTTAGATGCCATCTCTGTTATGCTCAAGGATAATGCTCAGGTCAAGAAGTCCTATGGGCCCTTGACCAAGTATATCCCATGCCCAGATGACGAGCGGGATTGGATGCCTGTCCTTGCTATAATTGACCTGCCGTTCTCTGATCACAAGGCGTATGAGCAAGCCATCAAAACAATCGGCAAGGCTAACGACACACCCTCCGTACCAGTTTGCATGATGACAGGAAGCCTTCGTGGGAAACCGAAGCCCGTCAACTCCCAAGTCCCAATCAACAAAAGCAAACTCCAGGAGATACTGGAATACCTAACAGACAAGCTAGCTGGCAATCCAGCTACAAATTTCAAACCACTCCAGGATCTCTTAGATGAATCCAAGTGGCAATGGACCAAAGTGCCTAACTTAAACCTCATGTATAACTAGGCCCTGGTTCTTGACCAACGACCAGAGATATACCAAGCCCTAGGAGACGACGAGCAGTCTAATGAAGAGAATTCTAACGACGAATACGAAGACTGCCAATCCTTCAGTGATGAAAGTGAGGGTGAGGTAGATACCGTGGAATACGACACTAAAGGACAAGAAATAGAGCAAATACGAGAAAACTCCAAGCTGCAGTAAAAGAGTATCTTCAAGATGGAGCGAGGAGTCATGCGCGTGGAATGTGATCACGCCTAGTTGAAACACGTAGGAGCCATAGACCTTGAGCAATAGCCCAGCCAGGAATGACATCAGTGTTTAGGACTGAATCACCATCTGAACTGCGCCCACCAGGGGAGACCACCTCTTCTAGCAAAGACGAAGGGTTCAACTCTGAATCGGAGGTTAGTTCGGATAGTGATCTAGAAATCCCTAGGCCACCCACAACTAGACGCACCAAGGGGGACCTACATGTCCACTTGAGTCGCAGACAATTAAGGCAGGAAAAGACAAAACAACCCAGGGATACTCGAATGGAAGAATAGCGAAAACCCTAGGACCTCCCTAAACGATTTACGAAATTTAAAAAAGGGGATAAAGTGGTAGTTCTATTAGGTGCCAAACGTCAAGCATAGACAAGTGAACCAATCAAGGGACCAGCCAAGGTCAAGGAGGTGGACTTAGCCCAAGAAGGGGAAACACCCCAACCAGTCTTCATTGCCGATGACTTGACTAATGAAGAAGAAATGAGTCTTGTCGCTCTCTTGCAAGAGTACATGGACGTGTTCGCCTAGTCCTTAGAAGAGCTTAAGGGGGTAGATCCGAGTGTCGTGACTCACAACATACCCATGATGCCAGACGCAACATCGTTCAAGCAGCAACCGTACCCTATGAATCCAAAACATGCTCATGCTGTCAAGGAAGAGATTGATAAGCTAATGAGAGTAGAATTCATTTACAAAATTGAGCACACAAACTGGGTATCACCCATAGTCATCGTGATGAAGAAGAATGGAAAAATCCGAGTGTGTGTCAATTACAAGAAGGTAAACGCTGCTATCAAGAGAGACAACTATCCATTGCCATACAGTGAGCACATGCTTGAGAGAGTGGCAGGCAAGGAAACCTACAATTTTCTAGACAACTTCTCAGGGTACAACCAGGTGCAAGTGCATCCTATGGACAGGCATAAGACTACCTTCGCCACTGAGTGGGGCATCTTTGCTTACATAATCATGCCCTTCGGGTTGACTAATGCCCCTGCTACTTTCCAATGCCTCATGTGCACCATCTTTAAGGACATGCTTCGCAAGGAGTTAGAAGTCTTTGTCGACGACCTCTGTGTTCACTTGACCTGGATCGAACACTTAGACAAACTCCGAGCAATCTTCGAGCGGTGTCGCTTATATCGTCTCTCCTTGAACCCCTTAAAGTGCCAGTTTTGGGTGAAGCACAGATGCATCCTAGGGCATGTGGTGTCGAAGAATGGCATTGCCAATGACTTCTCAAAGGTCAGGGTCATTGTTGACCTTTCACCCCCAAACAACTACAAGGGAGTTCAATGATTCCTAAGTCATACTGGATACTATCGGTTGTTTGTACTGAATTATGCGTTGATCGCAAGACCCTTGTACAAGCTGCTTATTGTATTTGAATGGACTGAAGCATGCCAATGGGCATACGAAGAATTGAAGAAGACTCTAACCACAGCACCAATCCTACGAGCCCCGGATTGGACCATCACCTTCCACGTGCATATCGATGCTTCTAAGTTTGCCGTGGGGGCAGTGTTGTGCCAACCTGGCGAACACAATTTAGACTATCTAGTGAACTTTGCTAGCAGACAACTCACTAAGACGGAAATGAACTACTTGACGATGGAAAGAGAGGGATTAGCCATGGTATTCACAGTGAAGAAATTCCGGCATTATCTTTTGGCCACATCCTTTACCTTCTTTGTGGACCATCAAGCCTTGCTCTATCTAGTAAACAAACCTTGCACAACAGGACGCATAGCTCGATGGCTCCTTCTGCTTTTAGAGTTTGACTTTTTCGTGGTAATACGGAAGGGAAAAAAACATTACATGGCTGATCACATGTCACGCATTCCCACCAGAGAAGCCAATGGACAAGGTGTTGTTGATGAACTGCTCGAGGCCCATCTGTTGAACCTTTCCAGCAAGTGAGATCTATTTAAGGCTGATCTAACACCGTATTGGGTAGATGACATAGTCCAAGTGCTTGAGCATGGATTGCCTGACCGACCGACAGAAAAAGCCTGGACTTAGGTGATTAATCCTTAAGATTCAGCCCTATCAGCTGATTGCAGGCCAACTCTATAGGCTGGGGCAAGATGGATTGTTACGTAGATGCATATGTGAATATGAGATGCACGATGTGCTCTGAGAAGCGCACGGCGGCATTGCCGTAGGGCACTTTAGCGGAGACACGATAGTACGAAAAGTGTTGCAGTCTCAACTGTGGTGGCCCACGCTTTTCCGAAATGCACCACGATTCATCTAGGACTGTGACGAGTGCCAGCAGGACGAAGGTCTCGATTCGCAAGGATCAAATGGAATTAACCCCAGTTATTGCTCGACAACCCTTCAAAAAATGGAGAATTGATTTTATTGGACCCATCAGTCCTGCGGCACAGTATTCGCAGGCCAAGTACATCATTGTGGCCTTACCTCACTAAATGGGCAGAAGCGAGAGCAACACGAAAAAACAACGCTAGAATCACGGCTAAGTTCTTATGGGAGCAAGTGATTTCAGGATTCGGCTGCCCCATCGAACTGGTTAGTGACCAAGGCACGCACTTCATCAATGAAGTGATCGTGCATCTCCTGTCCACCTTCCTCATCATCCATCGCAAATCCTCGCCATATTACCCTCAGGCAAATGGCTAGGCCGAATCAACGAATAAGATTCTTGTCAAGGTCCTAACCAAGGTTGTCTCTGTGGAGCCCCAAGAGGAACACCAAGGAAAAGTGAATTCTCTTGTAAGAAAATCTATCTTCTAACATCAACAAGCTTGTTTATTATGTTTCATATGATCACAATGAAGAAAAGAACACCAGGCACAACAAATCTTCATACATCATCATGTAGATCTCCCACGGATTTGATAGAATCAACCATATTCTTCAATATCTTCACAAAATCCATCAATATAACAAAGAAAGCAAAGGAATACACCATCTTTGAATGGAAACACATCACATAGTATTCATCTTCAATATCTTCATAGTCTTCTCTTTCAATCTCTCACATACAATCACTCTGTTTGAGTAAAATTGGCTATCTCTGACTCTCTCTCTCTCTCTCCATCAATAATACATCATATCCTCACTACAATCTCTCAAAATCACTCTCAATAATCCTTCTTAGGTCGTGGATACCCCTCCCAAGAGGTATGTCTGATATGAAGAGTCACCAGAGCCACTACAGTGTCTTTTCATAGCTCACTACTGTCACTTTACTCTAGTCTTCACTTGAGTCTTCAGCAGCTACTTCTTTCAGCTCTTTTGCACTTCTATTCACCTCTTTCCAAGGCTAGAAAACTTTCCCAAGCTACACTCTCATCCATCAGAACACATACATAAGCATACAGAACAGTCACAGAATAGTACCAAAACAGCTACAGTACAGAACAGAACAAAACAGAGACAGAAGCTCTACAGAAGACCTACAGAAGGTTACAGAAGGTCATCAAAACCACATAACTCATTCTTAAACCATTCCAAACTCTCACAAACCATTCAATAAGCTTTCTCAATATCTCAATCTTCATCAATCAATACTCCATCCCTCCTTATAGAAGATAATCAGAACAAAACAGACCAAAACAGAACAAAATAGAAGGTATACAGAACTATCAGAACATCACAGAACCACTAATAAACATCATGAACTTCCAAAACACAATCAATATCATCCAAAACACTCTCAAACCACTTCTAAACCAATCAAGCATCTCATAAAATCAACCATTCAGCTCTCAAAAACAACAAAAATCAGCCAAAAAACAAGTCATTTCAACAATCAACATATCCCCACACTTAATAAGGAAGCGTCCTCGCGACCCAGGAAAAAGGGAATACAAGTGCTTTTAAAATCGCAAATTTAATCTTCAATGATCTTCTAAAAAAGAATCCATCCACCACGACCCCAACTTATAACCTGTTTCTGATATAAAAATACAAAGAAAGGAAAACCCTTTACACATTAACACCTCTGATCAAACTAAAAATCACAACAAATTTGTAAAGGATATAAGAGTTTGCTTCTTCTTCATCTGCATCAGCTTCAACTCTGCAACCACGACGCCATCACCACAATTCTCCAAAATGTAGCTCGCACACGAAATCCAATCCAATAGAAAACCACCACATTCGTTTTACATAAATGAACTTACAACACAAACACTACACACAACACAACCATCTGAATGACTCCTTCAAAAAGAGAGAGTTTCATTAAAAAGCATCCACCATACATTGGAAAGGTATCAATGAAGATGATCCCTCTTGAAAGATTGATGTTTTCTGAAACGATCCATAGACAAGGATTCATCTACAAAATTTTTGGGAGGATTTTGAAAAAACTGAAGACATCACATCCTTTCCAACATGACCAGGTATCTGCTAGGCAAACAAAGGGCATGAAAATACAATATATCCAGATGTTGGGAATCAATGCTCACATTGACATTCATGCACAACTTTGGAATAGGCTTGGAATCATTATGAGAGTGCCTATGCATATACGCCAGGTACCAAGCAAAGTGAGCAGTTAATCTCACTGAGGGATCTGCAGACTGTGAATACTGCTGAGAAAAATGAACATAGTTCTGATAAGCTTGACTGGCAGTTGTCCATTCTCCTGGAATTACTGGCCAATTGATCTGAGGTCCTGTAAGGGAATCATCCGAACTCCATCCCCTTCTTCTGGAAATCTGAATATCAAACCCATCACAGTCACTAACCAACTGAGGTGGTTGAGATATAGAAGTGTTAGGAGAGGGTAGTGGAATAAGGAAAAGTGGATGAAGTGAGGGATAGGCAAAATCATAAAAGGAAGAAAAGGTTAAAGAAGGAGTGGCAAAAATTTGGACGGAATCACTAAGGAAGGGTGTTAACTAATAAATAGAAAATGTGGAGGGTACATGAATGGATGGAGAAGGACAGGGTGGAGAAGGGAAAAATACTCGATCCTCAATAAAGGAACAGTATGTAAAAATGGGAATTTGAGGGAAAGATGAAGGTTGGAAAAGAAGGGGTAAAATAGTTGTGGAATGAGATTGACAAAGGGAAAGATATATAGCATAGCGGTGAGCCATTTGTTGGTAATAGAGGAGGGTAGGAACAGAAGGTCCTAAGAGAGATCGTCTATGATAGGCATCAAAGAAGGTAGCATCAAACGGATTATGTTTTGAAAGATATGCTAAGAGATCCATCCTCAGTTGATTAGTACTTTGGGCAAAGGTAGGAGCTGTGTTTTGTCTTTGATTCAGAACCACAGAATCAATCATGGGATGCCAGGAATTATCATGACAATCAGCCACTTTGGAGGAGTAACTCTAGAACATGTCAGCTATGCGCAACTCCAAATGGTTGACATACAAAATAACCTGTAATACCACATCCCCCACATACCATGCCATATCCACCTCATCTGAAATTAACAAGTCTCCTCGTAGATACATGTATGACATCAACATGGTATCTGGCCTGAAAGAATATTCAAACACCATCCTTACTACCTCTGTCAACAACTCAGCAGACCAAGCCCCACTCCATCCATCCTCTGGAAGAGGTAAATCCATCGTGGAAAGCTTCATGTAGAAGACCAACTTCTGTAAATGGTAGTGGACAAAGAAAGAATGGGCTGGTGGAACATATTCCTGAAACTGCTCAAAGGTAGACCATAACAAGTCCATTCTGGATTGCAATCTTTCCACTTTATCTTGGAATAGAGGACACAAGGTAGCCTGTCTCTGAAGAGCAGCCAAGTCTTGCTGTGAAAGAGAAGGAATCAAGGGAACATTAGGGCTTGGAGGAACAGAGCGGGACTTTGCCAGTTGATCTTGCAACTGCTTGATTTGGGAGGCTTAGGATGCCACTGTGTCATTAGCAATCTGTAAAGCTGAAAGTTTGTCATCTAAGAGAGCTTGGAATCCCTGCGCTTCTCTGGACATCCTCTCCTTCTCCTCTGAAAGGCTAGTAACCTGGGATTGAACCTCTAGTAACTGGATCTTCAAAGAAGAGATTGCATCGCTTTGGGTGGCAACCAATTGGGTTTGTTGTTCCATTTGCTTAAACAAATCTGCTAGGGTATCCTTAGCAAAAGCTAACTCGGATGTTGCCTTATGCAACTGGTTCTTAGACTGCATGAGTTCTTCATAAAAGGACGCGTACAGCTGTTGAACACTGGCTGTCACTGACAACTCAATGGAACTTTGAATATCTTTACAGAGGAAAGGAATTTCATCTCCTGAGACTAGACTGTTCAGGGAGGGAACTGATATCTCCAATGATCCTTCTCGATGTGCTCTGAATAGGTTATTACAAGTGAGATACCCAGGGAGATCACTGCCAGAGGTAGCAGGGATGGGCACGGAAGGAAGTACTGAAGGAGCTTTATCCGCTACCCTCTTCAAGAGTTTGCACTGGATGACCACGGGAGGCGGAGAATCATCATCCTCTATATCAATGGGTTCGGACTCATCTGAAGGTGGAGGAGGAGATACTGGATCTGATGGAGGAGGTGGAGGCACAGTCTTCTGTAAACCTGAATAGGTCAAGAAGGCAGACAAATATGATCCATACCTGACATTGGTAACATTGCCCCTGGTGACTTTGACGAAATGTTGATCCATTTTAGTGAGGAGGTAAGTGCTCCAATCAATAGCAACTCCTTTCAACACCATCCTGGAAGCTGTGAAAAGCTCTTTGGACAAGTACTAGGATGGAGTTTTGGCAGGCATAAACGTGTCCTGGAGAAACTGACAGATCATCTTCCATACGGGATTAGTGATCATAGAAAAGGAAACTCCTGAAGAGTTGATCACCTTCTTAACATCCAACATTTCCCTTGTCTGCTTTTGCAACAGCTTCAGAATCTCTTCATTAGAGAAAAGCTGACGAGTGGTAACAAAAGGTTCACCTTTGGAGGATAGAGACAAAGCCTTCCCTAGGCCTCGAGGTGTCAAAGTCATAGAAATTCCCTGGACTAGACCTGTCTTCTTGCTGTAAGAGGCCAAAAACTCATCACATAACGACGGATCCTCGGGAAGCAATGAAAAAGAAGTAGCCACAAAAGCAACGAGTCCCGCCTTCGTGAGAGGCTCAAAAGTAAGTAGGGAAGAGTAATCCCTACTAACTAATGGGACGTACTGGATAGGGGGGAGGAGCGTGAGAAGGCGCCATTCAGATGGTTACACACACACCACAAACACAGATAATCAAGGAGAATGCCTGCAAAGCAACAGACAAAAAACCAAGGATAAGAGAACAACCAAAACAATAAAACGTGACTCGACCAACTAACCCCAAGCAAACCACAGCCTAGAAAAAATTCGACATGACCTTGAGACAAATGCGACCGAAAGCTTCATGCTATGCATCAAACAAACACCCAGAACCCCTAGCAGGCAAGAAAAGAAAAAACTGCATACCGTATCCGTAACCGTAACAAAGACAGTAAACCAAAACAATACCACATCCAACACATATCAAGACTACATCGTTGATAAACCAGTGTTTGACCAGAGAAATAACTCTAATGACTGCACATACCCCTCCCACGAAACGGTTCATTAAAAAGGGGAATTAAGTGCAGTGAGGGAGAATTAATTTAATGAAGGGTTGATTTTAATAAATTATTAAGAATGGGTGAATTTTTATTAAGTGATAAACCTTAGCAAGAAAACGACGGTTCGTTATTAGAAATTTAATTACCAATTATTAGGTGAAAACGGTGCATTAAGTCGAATCCCAGACTTCGATACCCAGACTGGGTCTCTAAATGCAAGTTCATTGATTACAAATTAAGGTGATATGGAGCGCTTTTTTGCCAGTGCGTGCTCTTGTGACCGCTGATTCATTTTAATGAAAAATTTTAAAGTGCCTCTGTAACGCACGTAGCGCGTGCTAAGTGAACGGCGGGTTTATTTTAATTAAAAAGTATGTGTGTATAGCGCGAATGCGCGTGGAAAATGTGGGTGAATAAAGAGTTCATTTTAACAATGAATTTGTGATTAAAGGAAAAATAAAAATAAATAAAGCACATAAAAGAAATACCTGGAAGGGGTGTGTATGTAATGCCTAAATACGCACAGAAGAGTCCCCTAAAAGAAGTGAATCCAGTAAAAGAAAAGTAAAGACCACTGACGACACGACAAAGACAACACCTTAGTGGGTGTGTTGATTTTGTTTTTTTTTTTAAAATTTTTGTAATTTATGATTATTTATGGTTGGGTTTTGTTTTTTAGGTTGTTTTATTGTTTGATTTTATTTTGTTTTTTTTTTAATAGGGGTGCCATGTATGATAATATTTTAAAGTGAAAAATAAATGAAAAATGATCAAGGGGGTGAGGGGAATTTTTTAGAAATTTTTTTAGAATTTTTTACTAATGGTAAATGAATTTTTGATAGTTGTTGGTAATTTTTGGGATAAATTAGGAAATATGTAATTTTTAGAAATTTTGAGGGTGGAAATTTTATGCTGACAAATTTCCAAAAATTGGCAAAAAGCGAAGGGAATTTTTAGAAATCTTTCTGAATTTTTATGAGGTAGAAATTTATTTATAAATTAATGAAATCAGTTAAATCAGGAAAATCAGCTTAGTTTGGTAAGTGAGGTCAAATTAAGTCAGGTAAGTCCTGGTAGTCTGTGTAAGTCATGTAAGTATGGCTAAGTCAAGTCAGGTTAGTCAAATGGAACTAGGTTAGTCTAGGGGAAGTCAGATAAGTCAGTTAGGGAGACTAAGTCAGTGAAGACTAACCTAAAGGGGGTTAGTTAACCTAAGTAGGGTTAGGGTTAGGGTTAGGGTTAGGGTTACTAACCTAACTAGGATTAGTTAGGACTAACCTAACTAAGGTTAGATAGGACTAACCTAACTAAGGTTAGATAGGTTAGTGAATTAAGTGCATGAAATTAAAGTCAGTTAGGTTAGCGGATGAGAAGTTAGTGTAACTAACCTAATGGTTAGTTAGGAGGAGGAGGAGGAGGAAAGGAGGGTGGCAACGGCGGCGTCGGGCGGCGATCCTACGAATGCGGCGGCGTCGGGCAGCCGTTCGGCGGCGACGACGGTGACTCTACGAATGCGGCGGCGTCGGGCGAAGGGGCGGATGGCGGCGGGCGGTCGACGTTGGGCGCTGCAGAGGAGGGCCCAGGGGCGGCGCAAGCTACACGGTGGGGCGTCTGCGGGGCTAGCGAAGGCGCTACGACGGGCGCTGCAACGGCGTCCTCACGGCGAACAGGGGCGGCGTAGGCGCAAACGGTGAGGGAAGGGCGCAGAGAGCTGCAGCAGAGGCGGGTCCGAGGCACTGCAGAGGCGGCAAGAGAGAGGGAGGGAGAAGGTGGAGGGGAAGGAGGGGATGTGGAGAGGAAGGAGAAGAGGGTGGAGAGGGAGGAGGAGGGGGGTAGGAGCAGAAGGGGAAGGAGAGGAGGTGGAGATGGAGGGAGAGGAGGGAATGAGGAGGGGAAGGAGAAGATGGAGGGGAGGGGAGGACGACGCAGGAAAGGGAGAGGGAGAGGTAGTTAGAGGAGGGAAAGGGTCGGGGTAGGGGAGGGATAGGGAAGGGTGTGGGGTAGGGGTAGGGGTTAGGTCATAGGTGGGGTGCCCAAGGGGTGGGATAGGGGTAGGGGTTGGGGGTAGGTTAGGGTGGGAAGATGGGTAGGGGCCCAAAGGGGGAAAATGGGCGGGGGGGCTCATGGGCAGGGGTGGCCAAAAAATTTACCGTGATGGGAGTGAAAAGGCGCCCAAATGCGGGGACGAGGCACGCGGATGCGACAGGGGCGCGTTAAGACGCGTAAAATCGAAAACGAGCACGTTCACGCACGGGACAGGGCACGTAAAAACACATAAAAAATAAAGAAAATTTAATAACTCCCAATCCGGACGTCAAAATGAAATGGCGTAAAAACAAAAAGTGGGCAGGACGGCAGGCGAAAGATAGAGAAAAAATACGACAGAGGTTCCGGGAGGGGTAAAGGGTGGTCACGTGCAAAAAACACAAAAAATGAACCAAAAAACGCAATTAAAAATTAATATTGGGAGATCCGTGCATCGGAATGAGGTGCAAAAAAAAGAAAAACTGTGCAAAAAGACGTGCTCGACAATCCTATCACATCAAAACATAATTCCGACGGAGATAAGACGCGCTCACGTGGGAAAACCCCAAAAAACAAACCCGAAAATGGGATCGGAAATTAATATTGGACAAACCGTTCACCGGAATGTCATGCAGGAAAAAGGAAAAATGTCCGCATAAAGGAGTGGCACAGGATGGTCACATTAAATTGCAGTTCCGGTGGAAGGAGGAGGGGTTCACATGTGAAAGACTCTAAAAATACACCCGAAAACTCATTTAAAAATTAATAATTAAAAATCCAGAAGGCGAAAGAGGGGGGAGGAAAAAGGAAAAAGGTGGGGGAAGGCACAGCAGACATGGCGGTTAAAGCAAATTGGAATTCCGATGCAAACAGGGCAGGTTCACATAGAAAAATGTCAAAAAGACGCACGAAAAAGTTGTAAAAAAACCGGAAAATTAATCATGGACAAATCGTGCATCGAAAGGACTCAGAATAAAAAGAAAAAATATCAAGGGAAAAGTGGTTGTCAAGGCTATGACGTCAGATCACGGATCCGAAGCAAGAAAAGCGCATTCACATGGAAAACCGACTAATTTATGCAAAATGCTTCAAAAACTAATAACTCGAAAATCGTGGACCGGAATAGGGGTAGGTAAAAAGAAAAAATGGTCATTGCAAAGAGAGAAACAGGGCTATAAGGTTGGATGTGGACTTTGGTGAACGTAGGGTGCATTCACATGGCAGGACCTCAAAAACAGGGAATGAAGGAAAACTGCAAGGGAACAGCCCCAAGGGTGGGTGGAAAATGAACGGGTGGGTGGGAAGGGACCCCATCAGGGTAACAGCAAGTCATGGCATACATGCATGAGCAGGTTAAGGCATATGCAGGGCGCTATGCAATGTAGACGCGCAGGGACGCGTCCCCACACTTAAGATCTTAATGGAAAGGGTTAACCGAGCAACAGGGACCTAATACCACACAATAGACCAACCGCTAACGTCCCCACACTTAAAACATGAACGTCACGCGGAAACAGAAGGTGTAGGGTTAGAAAAACTTGGCCCATTTTGTTGAGGATCAAGGTCAATTGTCGATGACACTTCCTGTGTTGTTGTCGGCTTCTGGAGGTACCAAGGCATCTTCTCGGTACACGTCCGTCATGGAAGAGACCACGCGGCAGCACCCAGGGAGGTAGCTGATGGAAGGAATTGCAGGAAATTCGTCGATCATGAGGGATACTACACTCAACTCACAGTCACTCAAATGGAATGAAAGAACAGTCACTCGCCCCATGACTAATATCACTCGAGGAATAAGGATTGAAACCCATATCTCGTACCCGGTTGAGGAATCGACAAGGGGGGAATGGTGTAGAAGGAGTATGCCAAGGTGCACAGTTGATGGTGCATTAGTGCGTCCAACCCGTCTAGCATAGGTGCAAGAAGGAAGGCAAGGGAGCCTTACAGTGCAGTGTACAGAACAGAGTGATGTGTCTTGTGATGATGGCAAAGACCCATCCCGTGGGTGCACAAGGATACGGGAACATACCTGACTCCAAGTGTCGTAATGTCCCTCAATCTCACCTCTCGGTAATTGATTAAAGAAACTCCAGTCACACTCAGCCCTCCCTCTGTCTCACGCTCTGTTGATAGATACAGAAGGGCAGCCTTTTCCTGAAACCCATTGATGTAATCCTCATGGTCACTTGTGCAAAGATTGTATGCCTTGTGCGCATTTGATGGTGCAACGGTGCATCCCTCCCTGTGCCGGCATACGGTGCGAGAAGGAAGGCCAGGGAGCCTTATAGTGCAGTGCACAGAACAAATTGTGCTTTGTGCATTGAGAGGCCCATCCCGTGCGTGCAACACTGCATTCACACTTCTCACCTCTCATTTGATTTGAAGGGAAAAGACTGGTCTCTCGGCCCACCCTCTGTCTCACTCGTTGTTGATAGTTACAGAGAGCAACCCATACTCACGTCCCCATCCGGTTAGGATGAAAGCTCACATCACTCGATTGTTTGTCGATGAAGATCGCGTCATCAGTTGTTGAAGAGGCGTACCCAGGGAGGTAGCCCTCAAATTGAACGTTGTGTTAGATAGGAACATGTCGTCTGCTAGAGGACAGTTAGACACTCTGCAGAGAGACCCAGGACACAGCGTACCAAGGGAGTTAGCTTCGGAATTGGATCCTGGGGATATCAATTAATGAATCTACTTTCTGGACTGCTGGGTGTTGCCACCTTTTCCACAGCCAGCTTCTCGCCCAAGGGTGTTTACCACCTTTTCTTGGAACGAGGCCTGCTATGACAGGGAATTACTTCCTTTTCTCTCATAACAGTTTTGTTTTTCTTTTTTTTTTCTTTTTTTTTCCTTTTTAAATTTTTTTTTTCTGTTTTCCCCTATTCCCGAGGGTATTTCCACCTTTTCTCGAAGAATAGGTCGGCATGACAGGGACCTAAGTCCTTTTCTCCCATGACCAATATGTATTTTTTTTTCTTTTTTTTTTTCGAATTAAGCAAGGGAATGGTAGAGAGACCATTTGTCAGAACCAACCTCGCCACTGTCGCTGGTGGAAAATAGAGGATAAGAGATCAAGGCGGGAAGGGGGGTTTGAGGGGACAGAGGGTTGCGTCCACTTCATCAGGAGTGACTAAAGAACGGCTATCAAAAGTAGCATCATAAGAAGTACAGTGCCGCGCCAATGAGGGAAAAGATCAAGTGACCGTAATTGTCAAGATCCTCAAGGAGGGAAGTACTTCTTCAGGCGATATCCATTGATCAGAAAGGGATCATTAGAGGCATCAACGGTCTGCACTTGGACAGAGCCATTAGGGTTGACGGCAAGTACCTTATAGGGGCCCATCCACCGTTGTTGGAGCTTGCCAGGAAGCTTGCCAAATCATGAATCATAGGCTAGGACCAAATCACCTTCTTTGAACTCCTTGTGCTTGATGAAGCTATCATGGTAAGCCTTACGTCGAGCTTGCGTGGCTTCCATGCACTGTAGAGCCATCCTGCGAATTTCGTCCAAACATTCCAGGTGCAGGAGACGGCGTTGCAGTGAATCATCGTTCCCCAAACACTCTTTGATAGCCACTCTCAAAGAGGGTAATTCCAGTTCAACAGGGAAAACAGCTTCTGTACCATACACCAGCTGGAAAGGTGTCTGTCATGTTGCTACTTTATGGGAGGTTCTGTACGCCCAGAGGGCCTCTGTAAGTCGATCATCCCAATCACAACGATGTGCGGCAATTGTTCTTGTCAGAATTGAGCAGAGGATGCGATTGGTGACTTCGACTTGGCCGTTGGCTCTAGGGTAATAAGGAGTGGACTTGCGATGGCGGATCTTATACAACTCTGTCAACTCTTCCATGACTTTGTTAAGGAAATGAGTGCCTCGATCACTTACCAGCTCTAAGGGACTGCCAAAACGGGTGATGATATTCTCATACATGAACAGGGCCACGCTGTTACCATCGTCCCGCTTGAGGGCTTTAGCTTCACACCACTTTGTGACATAATCCGTACATACGAGGATGTATCTATTCTGTTTCCTTCTGGTAGGAGGATCGATCGGACCTACGAAGTCGATGCCCCACTTCTCAAAAGGCTTCAAAGAAAGGATAGGTTGCAGTGGCATGGCACTTGTCTTGGTGGGTTTCCCCATTCACTGACAAGCATCACATCTGTTACAGTAATCATAGGCATCCTTATGAATGGTAGGCCACCAATATCCTGCTAGCAGAGCCTTCCTAGCTGTGGCTTCTCCTACAAAGTGACCTCCGCATGGCTCGTCATGGCAAGCCTTCAGAACAATCCCAATCTCATTTCCTGCAACACATCTTCTGAGCACTTCATCTTTGCCTTTCTTGTATAGTGCGCCACCTAGTAGGGTGTAGGGGGCTGATTCTAACATGAGCTTCTTCCTTTCCCACTAGAAATACCAGGAGGATACTGTTGGGTTGCCAGCAGATTGGCAATATCTGCATACCAGGAAGTTACAGTTTCTACCAAGAATAGGGAAGCATCAGGGAGGTCTGGGTCATCCTGTTCCTCGTCTGCCGTTTGTGGGATACGCAACAGATGATCAGCCAAAACATGGGAACGACCAGGCTTGGTAATTACCTCAAAGTCAAACTCCTGGAATAGAAGGAGTCATCTCATCATTCGGCCTTTCACATCTGCTTTGTTCATCAGGAAGGACAAGGCCTCATGATCCACATAAAATTTAAAGTGGGTGGATAGGAGGTAGTGGCGGAACTTCTCTAGGAAAAACACCATTGCCAAGCACTCCAGCTCTGTCACTGTATAGTTCCGTTCCCTATCAGTGACTTTTCGGCTTGCATAATAGATCGGTTGATCCAGCTTTGAGGAGCCCTTCTGGCAAAGGACAACACCTAAGCCTTCAATTGATGCATCAGTGTGTACATGGAACTCTTTCGTCCAATCAAGAGGTTGCAGAATGGGTGCCTCAATCAGACACTGCTTCAGAGTGTGGAAGGCTTTGTCACATTATTCCGTCCAAGTAAACTCTGCATCTTTCCTCAGAAGCTTGTGCAAGGAGATTGCCTTTGTTGCAAAATGAGCTATGAACCTTCTGTAGTAACCCACATGGCCTAAGAATCCCCTCAACTATTCGAGGTTGGTAGGTGCTGTCAGAGCTGCGATCTTTTCAATCTTTGCAGGGTATGTTGATATCCCTTGTGTAGAGACAATGTGGCCCAACAGAACTCCAGAAGAGACCCCAAAGATGCATTTGTCGGGGTTGAGGGAAATCCCATACTCCCGGCATCGGTCAAAGCATTGTTCCAGGTGCTCCCAATGTTCACGGATCAAACTATAAACACAGAAGTCATCCAAATATACTTCAATAAAGTTGTGTAGATGATTTTGAAATGCGGCCATCATGACTCGCTGGAAAGTAGCAGGGGCATTGCAGAGCCCAAATGGCATCACTCGGTAAGTGTAGGTCCCCCATTCTGTGGTGAAGGTTGTTTTGGACTGGTCTTCTTCTGCGATTTGGACTTGGTTATATCCGTTGAATCCATCCAGAAGGGAATAAAGCGCACGTCCTGCCACTGTGTCCAACAGTTGGTCTGTGAAAGGGATAGGAAAGTGATCCTTCTTTGTCTTGGAATTAAGCTTTCGGAAATCCACACATATTCGCAATTTTCCATTCTTCTTGGGTACAACCACGATGGGTGAAACCCATTCACTATTTGCCACTGGATAGATGAACTCAGCTTCCAGAAGCTTCAGCAGCTCCGCTTTCACCAATGTGGAATAATTCGGGTTCATTCGCCTCTGTCGTTGCCATACTGGCTTGGCATCAGGCTCCAAGTCAATATGATGTTGACATATTGTGGGATCAATCCCCTTTAGGTCTTTGTAAGACCATGCAAACACGTCCAAATTCTCTTTCAATAAGTTGTACAAGGTTGACAACTCCTCTTCTAGGAGACTACTACCCACCTTCAAGTGGCGTTCAATGCCATCTGAATCCACAAAGGTTAACTGCCTTTCACCTTCTACTTCACGGATGAAGGTCCCACGGACTGCTTCTGGGTACAGATCCGACTCCTTCAAAGGAGTGGTATCCTCTTCTAATGTCCCACTAGAACCAACTTCTTCTTTTGGTGGAGACTTAGGTTGCTCCTTAAGATGTTGAAATGGGATTAGAGCCGTTTCGGGTTTGGTTTCAAAATTAATTACCTCTTGGCTTGAAGACTCATCTTCTGAAGATGACACATCCAGGAACGTCACATAACAGGGACCCTCTGATGCCTATTGGGTCGGTGGGATTGGTGCTTGTTGGCACGGTGCATCATCATCATCTTTCTTTGGCAAGGATGGGTGAGGATGGCATGAGCCACTGTTGAAAGACGGCTTATTCTTCTTAACCCACGTCTTATAAGAATTTTGCATATAAGAAGATCCATTTACCAAACCAAATGGTACCATTTTCATTCTGTCCCATAGCATGAGCTCGTCTGCTTCTGATGCTTCTGAAACTTCTTCTCCAAATGTATCCTCTTCGGGTGGAATAGACTCTTCTAGCTCACTTTCATAACCTTCTTTGTCAATATCATATTCATCCTCTTCTGTCTCTGTCTCTGCTTCTGCTTCTATCTCTGTCTCTGTCTCTATCTCTGTCTCTGTCTCTGTCTCTGCTTCTGCTTCTGCTTCTGTCTCTGCTTCTGTCTCTGTAGGCGCTCTGTAACAAAAGAACAAATTCTCTGTTTCCTCTCCTGCCTCTGTCTCTGTCTCTGCTATGGCCATGTAACAGGGAGAGCAGTACATCCATGCTTCTATCTCACTGTCAGAAGTGATTTCAGAAGTCATTCCTGGTTCAGGTAGGAAGTATTCACCCATTGATAATGGCTTTGCATCTTTTGGAAGTCGGCTTACAGTATCCACTGTTAAGGAACGTGCCACTGTTTTCTTGGGAAGGATCTGTTTGACAGCATCTTCGTCTGCTGATGTTCCATCTGTAGCCTCATTAGGGGAGTCAGAAGATAATTCCAAGGAGGTGGATCCATGTCCTTTTTGAGAACCATACAGTTTCAGCACCACTTTGTTGGGTCCTCTACCCAAAGTCAAAGTTCCCTTGAACCAATCCGTCCTTGCTCAGGCTTCAAAAAGCCATGGTCTGCCCAGTAACAGAGGATAGGATGTACCATAAGAGTTTGGCTTAACCACCAAATAGGTTAGCCAATAATCTTTTCCAGCCACTGTAGTCTTCACATATGGGAGAATGCCCAAAGGCTTGATTCTACTCTGATCCGCTAGTCTGATGAGCCATTGGGTTGGTTGCACACCTTGTAGGCCTAAATCCTTCATTGTCACATACGTCATAATGTTCACTGATGAACCTCCATCAATTAGTGCATTTGCAATAAAACAGCCTTCTATCCACACGCCAGTCTCTGGAGTACCCGGATCTAGGAAAGCATTAGCCACATCCACTTCTTTTACAGGCTCTGGAGCCTTGTTGGACTTTGTTGTTGTTGAGGGAGCAATCCTTAAGCCACGTCTTCTTGTCAGTATACTTTTGAACCTTTTTTGGCAACTGGGAGACAATATCAATAATTGTCGGAATGTGAGGTTTGGTTTAAAGGTATCTAGATCTCTGACCAGATCGTATCCCTTAATAGGATCCACTGGCTTCTCTAACCGGTTAGGGAATGGGGCAACACCCATTTTCATTTTCCCTCTTTCTTCCAACAGAGAAATTACAGGAACTTCTTCTGCCACTTGTGGCACGTCCTCCTCTTCTGTATCCTAGACCTCTGGTCCTGTCTCTGTAACTGTCTCTGTAACTCTCTGTGGCACTATAGTGCTCTGTACGGTACTGTTAGGCTCTGTTCTGTTCTGTTCTGTTCTTCTGGTGGAAGATTGAACTTCACTGTTCTGACTGAAGGGTTATTTTCTTTCTAGATAGGTGGTTCCTTCTACTTTGCACGAGTGATGGCAGCAACTTCCAATTCCACTAAATTGGAGGTAGGCTCTTGGGCCTTGGCCGGACTATCGGTAGCACTGTTTTTCACTGGGGCTGGGCTTGGACAGTCTTTTGCAGTGTGGCCTTCTCCTTCGCATCGACTGCATAAGGGCTTATAATCCACTGACCTTCTGGGATTTGGACAATTTGGTGAGATGTGTCCCTTTTCTCCACATCTATAACACTCCACTTCTGATCTCTGACCACCGCCAGACTGTCTTCCTCTGTAACTTTGAGAGGGAAATATTCTGGGTCCGAAATTAGGACCAAACTCTCTAGGCTTGGGTCTAATATCTTGTGTTGTCATTTTGGATTCCAGCAAGTTGAATCTTGTGTCTTCTTCCTTCCTTCTCCTATCATGCATCTCCTTCAGAGAGCAAATGTCCTCTGTATGATTCTTCCGCAAACAGTAGGAACAGAAGGCTCCAGGAATGGTTGGTTTTCGTGTACATTCAGTGGCTAAATGGCCTGCTTGATGACACTTACCACACCAAGTATTTGACCGCATCACATCTCTTCCTGCTCCTGCAACTTTGGATATGCTAGCGGTATTCACTTTCAGCGTCTGTAGCTGCTCTGTAATCACATCCATCAACTCCTTTTTGATGTTGGCAACTGAGTTGGATAAGTAATCCTTCAAGCTTTCTCCTCCGGACGTACTGGCAGTAGGGTTTTGAGGAGTCTCTATAATCACTGCATAAACGGTTTGGGCTGGTACAGAGGGGTCTCTGTTCTGGTTCTGATTCAGAGCTCCTGTTTGAACTGTTGGCTGTTGGCTCCAGTTGGTAGGATTCCACTGTTGCTGCTGATTTGGCATGGAGGAAATTGGTTGGGACCATTGTTGTTGTGGTTGAACCACCATTTGAGGCATGGATTGTGGCCACTGTGGATTTGGTGCACTGTACTGTGATACCGGGGACATCTGCTGGTAAGGGTAGGGGACAATCCCAGGAACTGCATTTGGTGGATACATCATTCCTGGCATCAGAGGAGGTAGGACTCCTCTTCCTGTATTCATCGCTAATCTAGCTTCCACTTCATCGTACAGTCTTGCACCTTCTATTGTAGCTTGCACGGTGGCTGGTCTTTACAGCTCCACAAACTTACGGACTTCTGGTTGTAATCCTCTGAGAAACACTCCCTTCTGAATGCCATCATCTAGATTATGGTTAGTCCATCTCTTCAGGATGGATTCCATTCGTGAGACATAAGCTTCTACTCTTTCTCCAGAGGACTGACTTAGGTTCATAAATTCCTCTCGCATCTTCTCTTCAAAACCTTCACGCCTGAATTTAGTGAGGAAGGCCATCCCATGTGCCAAAAGTTCCTGCTACTTGTCTCTCATACCACTGAAACGCCGCGCCCTTGAAAGTGGTGGGAAATATTGCCAACCAATGCTCAGGGGTTCTGGCATTATTAGCCACACACGCTACCATAAACTCTGCTACATGAAGATCGGGGTCTTCATTGTACTCTCCCTTAAAAACTGGCAATGGGACTACATTCGCTGGCCTGTCATCAATATTTCCAGGACGGATTTGGCTTGGAAGTGGACCTCCAGCAGGAGGAGGAAG
This sequence comes from Lygodium microphyllum, assembly GCF_053477565.2. Taxonomy (NCBI): domain Eukaryota; kingdom Viridiplantae; phylum Streptophyta; class Polypodiopsida; order Schizaeales; family Lygodiaceae; genus Lygodium; species Lygodium microphyllum. The sequence continues at coordinate 23,936,602 of NC_141138.1, read as the reverse complement.
GGCTTGATGTGCCATTGGGACTTCTATAAAGAGTTCCTCAAGGGCGTCAAAGGCGGCTTCTGCTGCGAGCTCGTTCTCAGCCTTGATTTTTGCTTTCTCTCTTCTCACGTACCTCTGGACTCATTCTAACGCTTGCCTCTTTATTGCGTCATTCATCAGGGGATTGGCTCCACTAGGTTGTTAGTGCTCCATAGAGGGTTAACAGAAGGCTTCAGTCTCTGGAGGATTCTCTTGCCAACATTTCTTCTACTTCTTTCTTTTCAACGTCCCTGAATTCTGCTTTCATTCCACTGCACAGAGGAAGGTATTCGGTTCTGAAGGTGTCAAAATGCATACGTCTGAGCATTGTGGTGGTGCCATCATCATAGTAATGCCAACTTCTGATGGTTTCAACAGTGTATGTTGTGAAAAACACTCTGTCTACCAACTTCCAATGGGTTGCTAATTGAACAAATAGAAGATTATCAGTACACCAAGCATCCCATGTATCTTGCTGTTGAGCATCCACGAATAAATTCCAACTCTTTTCCTTCTTGTCTTTGTGAACCTCTACAGACCAAGACTCCTGAAGCTTCTTCACAATCTCCCACTTGATGTTGTCTGGAAACTTCTCAATAAATGCCAAATCTTCCATGGATGGTCATTCTCTCTGTTTCTTCTCTTCAGTTTATTCCCAAACAGTTTGCCACCAAGATGCAAGTTTCTGCTGCTTCAACAGGAAGAGGAAACTGTCCACCACATAGAGCATGCATCATGATGGTGATGTGTTTCCGCCATTGTGGAATGAACTTCTTGTGGAAAGTGGTTCTGATTATGAGAAATTCCAACTCTTCAGTGGAAGAAGGAACTTTACAAACATCCATTGAATTCTTCTCTTCTTGGCAATGCCATTTCCTTCATTTTCAGCCTCTTATGGTGCTTGTTGATGGCAAGTTTCCTCGGCTGCGCACCAAAAACATGGAGCCCCAAGAGGAACACCAAGGAAAAGTGAATTCTCTTGTAAGAAAATCTATCTTCTAACATCAACAAGCTTGTTTATTATGTTTCATATGATCACAATGAAGAAAAGAACACCAGGCACAACAAATCTTCATACATCATCATGTAGATCTCCCACGGATTTGATAGAATCAACCATATTCTTCAATATCTTCACAAAATCCATCAATATAACAAAGAAAGCAAAGGAATACACCATCTTTGAATGGAAACACATCACATAGTATTCATCTTCAATATCTTCATAGTCTTCTCTTTCAATCTCTCACATACAATCACTCTGTTTGAGTAAAATTGGCTATCTCTGACTCTCTCTCTCTCTCTCCATCAATAATACATCATATCCTCACTACAATCTCTCAAAATCACTCTCAATAATCCTTCTTAGGTCGTGGATACCCCTCCCAAGAGGTATGTCTGATATGAAGAGTCACCAGAGCCACTACAGTGTCTTTTCATAGCTCACTACTGTCACTTTACTCTAGTCTTCACTTGAGTCTTCAGCAGCTACTTCTTTCAGCTCTTTTGCACTTCTATTCACCTCTTTCCAAGGCTAGAAAACTTTCCCAAGCTACACTCTCATCCATCAGAACACATACAGAAGCATACAGAACAGTCACAGAATAGTACCAGAACAGCTACAGTACAGAACAGAACAGAACAGAGACAGAAGCTCTACAGAAGACCTACAGAAGGTTACAGAAGGTCATCAAAACCACATAACTCATTCTTAAACCATTCCAAACTCTCACAAACCATTTAATAAGCTTTCTCAATATCTCAATCTTCATCAATCAATACTCCATCCCTCCTTACAGAAGATAATCAGAACAAAACAGACCAAAACAGAACAAAATAGAAGGTATACAGAACCAATCAGAACCTATCAGAACATCACAGAACCACTAATAAACATCATGAACTTCCAAAACACAATCAATATCATCCAAAACACTCTCAAACCACTTCTAAACCAATCAAGCATCTCATAAAATCAACCATTTAGCTCTCAAAAACAATAAAAATTAGCCAAAAAACAAGTCATTTCAACACTCAAGACTCTGCTTCACGCAGCGACTGGGACAACAAGCTAATGGTAGCTCTGTGGGCTTACCGAACAGCTTATAAAACGGCTGTCGGTCAAACCCCCTTTAGGCTAGCCTATGGAACAAAAGTGATTATACCATTAGAATTCTTCGTTCCTAGCCTGAGAATAGTGCTTCAAGAATGATGGGAAGGGAAGGAGGCATGGACAAAATGCCTAGTTGAGCTCGAACACCTCTCGGAGACTCGTCTTCTAGTCACCCATGCGCTAATCTGTGAGAAAGCCCGACGCAAGAGCTGGTTCGACCAGCATGTCAAGTAGTGCAAGTTCAAACAAGGTGACTTAGTGCTCCTCTACTCAGTTAAGGGGCATAAGCAAAAAATGAAATTTAGAGGTCTTGGACCCTTCAAAGTTCGTGCAGCCAATCAAACAAGCAATGTCGAACTTGAGACCCTAAACGGTGAAGAAATAGGCTTCTTCAATGAGATAGTCGTGTCAAGAAGTACTACCCTCTTACACATCCTTTGTATGAGCCACCGATGTTAGAACCGCCTGTCAAAGTACAAGTAGCCACAATCACTGAAATCGACGACAAGGATAAGGAAGCCGTAGAACCCGCATACCTCCGTATCACGGTCATGGCAACACAAACATGTGCTTTCAACGCCTTGATTGATGAGGGAGCAGACTTCAATGTCTTAACCCACGATCATTGGACTCAACTTGGCAAACCACAACTTCAACCCACCACTGCCAAATTAAGCCCATATGGGCCCCATTCCTACGCACTACTCGGCAAGTGCAAAGCAGCCGTTTCTATCGAGTCTGAGACTATTCCAATGATTATTTACGTGTTGCCAAATGCTAAAAATGCAGGCACAGAGTCACTGCTAAGGCGAACCTTCAAAAAGCAAACCCATTGCAATGTTGACTACACGTCGCAGCGCATCCACCTTGCGATAGGCAACATTCGCATTGTTGCAGCTTTCAACAAGGGCTGCGCGACCTCATCCCGGGCCACAAAGTCACCGATAGAAACATATGAAGTCAAGTCTAAGGAGGGGGGTAGTGCACGGCCGCCACTCCTCGAGTTTCATAGACCGCAACCCATAGCAACCAAAGCTAAGGCCCCACAGCCTCGCCTTCAATGGATGCCTAAACAGCCACAACAACCGCCTACGAGTCAACGCTCCTACCCTCATAAGACCAGAAACTCTAAACCTAGGAGGCCCAAACGCAGTTACAAGAATAGACGTGTAATCAGTCAAAGATGGGTCCCCAAGGCCCTCTTGCATGCACAAGGCTACTATGAGGGCAATGCTTGGCTATGGATACCTAAGGCCCACACGGCCAGAGGCACCACTCGTACGCCAACCTCAAGCTTAATCATCCCAAAAACTGTAGACCCTCAAAACCACAAGCCACAGAGCTTTCCTAACCCGCAACCATCAAGTTCATCCACATGCGAATCCAAGAGAGTCACCCAATCCTGTTAACCCAAGCGACAACCGCCGTCACAAGAGTCATCACCCGCCAGCGTCGATCCGACTTTCCAAATCCACCCTGAAAGCAGTAGGCCGTCACTCAAGGCTACTGCTAACCCAGCCTTTGTCCCAGCTACCCAATTGCAAGCTCAAGAACACTCATCACCACAACTTTTCGTCGCCAAAGGCTCAAGTCCTACCAAACTCCAACCACCCACAGGCCTTAGGCCCTCTTACGAGAGGAAATCATTTCTCTCACTAGTAGCTGATTTAGTTGAAGAAACAGGGGATGACATGCTGGATTGCATTAAGCAACTGGACACCACTTTTGTGTCTCTAGCTTTGAGCTACGATCGCCTTGACTTAGGCCTATTGGACGAATCCTTCAAAACCAAAGTTCAAACGATGCCTTGTTCTTGGGAAACGTTTGAATTTGCATTTGCAAAAGCCGCTACCTCTGCTCTGCTAAATTGCTCAGCAGTGAGATCTCCAAGGATCAAGCAATCAAACGATGCCTCATCACGTCGTATGACCATCGAGCCACTTCTGCCATCATTGACCAAGAAGTTGCAGAGCTGTCAAGACTTGCTGAGATGGAATCCCTATTCTTAAGGCATTGTATACTCTTAGATTGCAATGGGAAGTTAAAGGATGCCGAATAATGACCCATGCTGAGTAGCGCCGCGCTATCAAAACAGCAGAGTACGACCCCACATATGTCGCGCCAACCTCATATCGAGTGTTAACCACTCTTCGGGGCCGTCCGATAAAAGAACACATCAAAGGGCACCCCTACCTCGACCACTTGTCGATGACCGAGGAAGAGTTACAAATTGCTAGCCGAGTCAACTCTGGTGACTTCCTAACAGATGTTCTCACGTACATCACCCAAGTGGGGATTAAGCCCTGTGATCTGGACCGCGAAGCCCAATTGGAATACAATCCCAATTTCTATACTTGGCTCCTTCACAAGTAACCCCTACACCACCATGCCGAAAACCCTTAACCTTCTGACCCTAAATCCTAGGAAGGATTCTTCTCAAGCTAGAAGGGGAGGGAGTAAGGTGAGGGTAAGGTGAATCAAATCAGAATCACTAAATCAAATCAAAGTCAGTCAAACACATAGCCATATATTATAAAAAATAGATGGGGTAGGAAAAGGGCATGGAAACTTTGAAGTAAAGGGAAAAAAGTCAAAGTCTGAAAAGGGGAATCTGCATTAGATCTTAATGAATTCATTCAAAAGCATAGAGTTTTTCTTTGTCAGCAAATTATGATGTCGCAAGCACTAATGAAAATTATGGTTTATGACAGGAACAAAAAATGTCGCAGCAAGACCGAGCCCACCGACTCCCATTCACGGAAGAGGAGAGAACGCGGTATAGCATCACCTTGGAGAGCCGTGCCTACAATCAATTGAAATTCCAAACTATTCACAATTTAGAAGAATTAGTGGCCAAGGAAGAGGCGGCCAGGAGAGTCGTGGAAAGCTACAACTTTAGGAAGTACCTGGAAAGTTTCGCACAAGAACCGGACCACACGAGCTGTGTGGAATTTCTCAGGTCCTACGACCCCCACAGCGAATGCAGCACCGTCACAGTGGGAAGAGGATAGAATGCTAAGCAAGTATTGGTTTGTCTAACCCCGGCCTTGGTGGAGAAGGCACTGGGACTGGAACCAAAGGTGGAAAAGAAGTAGAAGAGGGATGATGTATATGCCATGCTGGGGATGAGAAAGGAGGACATGCTGACAAACGATGGCATCAGTATCCAGGACATCCCCAACACAGAGACCAGGTTACAAGCAAAACTCATATATGTGCTCTTTTCCAGCCAGCGCTACAATGCATTGATGCACCGGATCAACGTACCAATATTGGAGAATGTGGCAGCCCATACCCTGCACAAAGTCAACTGGAATGGCTACATGCGCAAGACCATCAACCAGGCAGCTAGTGCGCTAGCCTTAGGAAGCATGCCCGTAGGAGGAGAATCCCCAGTGTCAAAGGACACAAAAAGAAAGAGGGCCTCCTCCAAAGCCTCATTCATACCCTACGGGAGCATCTTAACTGCTCTTATCCAAGAGGCCACGAAGGAAGCGAAGGAAACAAAAGAGGGGGAGGGGAAAACACCCAACAAATCACCTCCTCATCAACACCAGGAGAGGTCCAGTGATAGGACTGAGACCGAGGAAGAAGGGGAAGAACAGAAAAGCAAAAAGCAGGTCAAGGAGACCAAGAAAAAGGCAGCGCAAAAGAAAAAGAAACAGGATGAAGGCCGCAAGAAGGAGAAGGAAGACTTGGAGAAAGCGAAAAGACAATCCCTCAGGGAGGTCGAGGAGAGAGAAAGGAAGAGGAAGCAGGAAGAAGAAGAAACAATAGAGCAAGTCAGGCAAGCTAAAAAGGCGTCAAAGCAAGAGACTGAAAGGAGAAGAAGAGAAGAGCAGGAGGAAAAAGAGAAACTAGAGGAAGAATACAAAAAGGCCAAAAAGGAAAGGAAAAGAGTCGCGGAGGAGGAAGAGGAGTTAAGAAGAAAGGAGGAGGAGGACTTGGCCGAGGCTACACGCCGGTCTATCGAGTAGCAATGCAAGGCGGATGATCCAAAAGCATGGAACCAGTCAAGGGAAGAAGGGCCTAGCTCTAGCATGCAGGCACCAGAACCCGCACCCCCTGCAATTCCGGAAGGAAAAGGCAAAGCACCCCTCCATCCTATCCCCTCCCTCATGGCACCCCCCGCTGAACCCACTACGCTCACCCCTAGCATCCCCACCAGCTTAGAAGTGTCCAACCTGGTGGCTTGGATGCAATACTTCCTCAGTAAAGAAATGGCCCAAGGGAAGAGCACGAAAACCATGACCATGGGACCAAAAAGGCCAGCCGCAGATGCAGAATCGAGGCAGGACTAGAAGCGTCTGCGTATGGAGGCCTCAACCACCCCCACCCACGCAACAATGACGCCATCAGCCAGTTACGACGAATATGTCGCTGAGCTGCTCTCCCAACTAGAGAGAGTGAAGGAGGAAAAAAGAATGTCGGTGGCTGAGTTGGTGATAGAGAAAGAGTCAGTGGCGGCCTTCCAACTAGAGAAAACCTGCATCATCGCCATGCAGCAACGCCAAATATTTGAACTCAAGCAAGAATTGAAAGCAAAAGAGGACAGGGAAGAAAGCTACAAACAGCGCCTGGAGGATGAGAATCAAGAACTTCTACAGATGCAATGGGAATACAAGCTCCTCTTGATGCAATATAAGGAACTGGAGTCAAAAACCGCCACCATTGAGCAGATGATGGAGGAACTGAACGCCAAAGAAGAGGAGAGAAGACAAGAGAGGGAGCAACAATGAAAAGAGATCGAGTCCATGACCGATCAACTACACCTCGAGAAGAAAGAGCAAGACAACATGAGCAAAGAGCTCAGAGCCCAGGAGCAGAAGCTCGTAACCCTAGCACAGAAGTAGGGGGAGAGCATGGAAGGAATGAGCAAAAGGGCCGAGGAATGGGCCACGCAGAATGAGAAACGGGTGAAGGCATTGGCGCGGCACCTTGCCTTGGTGGAGAAAGAAAAAATCTTGGCAGAAAACAACGCAGACGCCGCCTAGATAGCCTTCACTGCCCAGCAACAGGCCTTCCTCAACACACTACTGGACACAACCCAACCGGAGGGAAAGGAGCCATTGGAGGTGGTGCAAAAGAAGCTAAGCATCGCACGCAGAGCCCTACATGTGGGGCTACAGATGCCACCCCAACCTGCGGAGGTTAGGCTGGGCTTAGAAGAACAGCAAAAGTACCTACTACTAGCCGGCCTAACCCCCCAGGAGGCAGATGCACTAGGCTTTGAGGAAGGGGCGCAGCTAGACGACTGGCAAGGGGAGGACACTAACATTGAATTCATCATAAGAACAACCAGTGAAGAAATAATCCCACAACCCACCTCGCCGCACTATCAGGAACATCAACAACTTGACCCGCCCCTAGACAGACAAGCCACGATCAAGGAGCAACAGAAAAAATTGGTGGAAGAAGCCAAAAGGCAGCTGTAGGCCAATCCAGTCGTGCGGCCATCCGCATCCCTCCTACCATGCCCCGTTGACCTCCCAACATAATTCCACGCAGAGCTGGTGGTCTGGGAACGGTAGGAAATGGAAAAGGACCCCTTCTCTTTTAGCTTCCTTATGCCTAACAGCCTGAGAATGGTCCTGCTAATCAAAGTAATGGAGGAGGTGATCATGGCTGGCAGTCGACTAGGCCAAAAATGGCTAGATGACAGGGCAAGGACTCCCACTCTGTGGGGCACGGAGAAAGCCAAATTTTGGCAAGACAAAGTGTACGAAGTGCCATACACCGTAAGGGGCTATGACTGTAAAGATAAGTTCATTCACTTTAGACAGCTACTTGGAGTGATGCAGATGATTTGAGTTTTGTTTTTTAGCTTGAGGGGGAGTGTTAGAAATCAAGCTCACCATCAGTGTGTCTTTATCTATGACCGACATCTATGACAGCTAGTGTGTGCAGCTGTCTACATGTGACTACATTAAATAAGTCGTGTTAGTAGTCAGTTATTTAGTGACCTGACTAGAGTTAGTCTGTCTAGTCTACACTTACACTAGGTCACTTTATCTTTGTATGGTGTGTGCTTTTCAGTTTAGAGTGTGGAACATGAAGGAATGACCTTGAGAGCCTGAAGGCTCAAGAAAATGGAGTTTCCCTGTCTCTCTCTCTCTCAACTTTGAACAGCCATCTCCTCATCCATTGTTGCATCCCAATGAGCATGACCAATAGCATCCTCAAAACAAGTGGGCTCAACATCCTCAACTAGTTTCACCATATAAGCATAATGGTGAGCTGCATAACCTTCAAAACCAAATCTTTTCGCAGGGTATGTGATGCAGCTAGATCTGTGTACCACCAGATCACTCAATAGATCCTTTACATTACTATGAGCTCTTTGTACACCTGGTGTCCTGACTGAAGGAATACCAAGCTCATCATCCAAACTCTTTGAACCACTGGAATCTCCATCAAATCCCAAATGACTGGTAGATGCATCATTACCATCCAACACTTTCTTCTTTCCTTTGTCCTTCCCTGCAACACTTATAGATCCACCTGAAGATGTGGGGCTAGTCCTTAGTCTCCCAGACCAAGGGCTCACTGTAGGTATAGTACCAGATGATGTTTCCGGTCCACTAAGACTCTGTGATTCTTGTTTATCTTTCTGCACATAGCTCTCCTGATCATTATCATCATCCAATAAATCACTAGCAGGTGTATACCAACTTCCCATCTCATCAAAGACAACATCCGTACTTACTCTGAACTCACCTATGACAAGGTTATAACAGCGATACCCTTTCTCCTCTAAAGAGTACCCAATAAAAACACATTTTTTTGCCTTTGGATCAAGCTTCTTCCATAGCTCATATGGCACATGAACGTATGCAACACATCCAAATACCTTCAAGTGCGATACATCGGGCTTCTTGTCAGTAAAGCACTCTTCAGGAGTCATCCCATGAACTGCAACTGTGGGAGTTCTATTCATAATGTAGACACCAGTATGGACAACCTCAGACCAAAAATGTATGGGCATATTCTTTTCAGCCATTAATGCCTGTGCGACTTCTGCAATATGCCTATTTTTTCTTTCTGCAACCCCATTTTATTGTGGGGTATACCTGCAATTAAATTGCCTCTTTATCCCATGAGTTCTCAAGAAGCCAGTAAACTCGTTAGAGAGGTGCTCTCCCCCTCCATATGATCTCACGCACTTCACTTTTAAGCCTATTTTTGTTTCAATAGCTGCCTTAAAAGATTTGAAGTACTCAAACACATCACTCTTTTCCTTCATGAAGTATACCCACAACTTCCTTGAATAGTCATCAATAAATGTGACAAAGTATTTGCTGCCACCAAGAGATACATTCTGTGTAAGCCCCCAAACATCAGTCTGCACTACATCAAGTATTTTTCTCCTCACTTCTCTGTCATCCGAGAAGGGTTTTCTTGCCTACTTACGAAACTGGCATGCTTCACAGACTTTATGCAATTCTACAACTCTAAAAGAAGGCAACCCTATAACCAATCCTCTGGACTGCATTAATTTCAGCCTTTGCACATTTTTATGTCCAATACGTTTATGCCATATTTCAATATCTGCAACTACTCCTTTTCCTTTAGCATACATAGCAGCATCCATTACAGGAATTCCAGCATCTAAAGTGAACATTCGGCCAACTCTACTTCCTTTTGCGACCAACCTGCACTTATCATTAAAGTCTTCTACAAAACAACCTTTTGCATTGAATCGGACCTGCAATCCTTGCTCTACCATTTGGCCAACAAATACTAGATTCTTTGTAATTGATGGCACATGTAATACATATGTCAGACTCTTTGTTTGGCTATCATACAAGGACAAGGAAACCTTTCCAATGTGTGAAATTGGGTGGCATGAATCATCACCCGTCTGCACATAACCTGGGTTTTGTAAGTCTTGCATCTCTCCAAACCATTCAACATGACTGGTCATATGATTAGATACACCTAAATCGACATACCATACATCATCATGTGTCCCCTTTCCTGTAACCACATTCATCATATGCTGCATAACAAACAGACTCTCATTTTTGTCTTCATTTTGTCGTGAAGACGATGCATAGTTTCCTTGCTGCAATTTACCACTGCAAATATCATCCTTCTTAGCATAGCAATGGGCTGCAATATGGTTAGCAAAATTTCCAAAACCTCTATTCTACCATCCTCCTCTTCCTCTAGAGCTCCCCCTACCTCTAAAGTTTCCTTGGCCTCCTGAAACCTACATTTTACCAAATTGCTTATTGAACCTATTTTGCTAGTTATCACCAGCACGTCCCATACCACAGGCTCTTGAAGAGGATCTACCACATCCTCTTCCTAAACTTGAGTAAAATGCTTGAACCTGTTCACCATTTTTTTCAGATGAATCACCCTATATATTGATCTCTTCAGTAATCATGAGAGAGATCAGCTCATCAAAATCTGGAAATAACTTCCGTACATATACTGAAGTAACAAATGATTTCCATGCCTTCTCATTGTTAAGGCCACTCAGAGTGGATGATACCAAATCATCATCATCCGGCATTGCATCAATCGCTGCTAAAGCATCTGCAATGCTCCTCACCTTCAACACATACTCACTCACAGACATTTGTTGAGATACTTACAATCACACCTACTCTAGTCACTTTGTATAGGACAGCTAAGCTAGGAAGATGCAGTCCATTCTATGAAGAAAGAGAAAGTCCCATATGCACAGTGGATGTTAAGTGCTACCACAGAACTCTATATAATGTTGTACTTGACTATCACTTTCATATGAGATGAGTACAATATCATGATGCTTTCCTCTTTTAGTTAGTGTCATTGTCATTGTCTGTCTAATATACAAGAATGTCTTTATGAGTTCAAGTCTCAATATTGAAACCTAATTCACTTGTGTAACGGTTGTCTCTTCTTTGGCTATGTCATCATGAGTTTGGTCTCTACCTTCCAACCTCCATAGCTCTGCCATGCTCTAGATCTGCATCTTTGACATGGTATCAGAGCTCAGCTGAGAGCATGGCTTAGCTCTCCTCTACTATCTCTCAGCTCATCTTAACTTCAGGTCAACTCAAGTCTAGCTCATGGTTCCATTTCTCACCTTCATCTCTACTTGACCTTCCTTGGCAGCCATAGCCAACCTGCACCCTGCCTGTCTCAAGCTCTTGGATCTCTCTCCAGAAGTCATATCTCAACCTACTCTCTTCTGGACATTTGTTCTTTAACTCTCAAGGTTTCTCTATATTACTTAAGAGCTCAAGATTGGCCACTCCATAACTCAGCATTGACAATTTTCTCAATCTCTACCCTGTGTCTGCCATAGCCAAACTGGACCTGCAGTACTTGGAGCCTCCATATCTTTCTCTACAGTCCTTATCTCTTCACGCTTTCTTTTGAGAATATCTTCTGCACTCCTAGACGCAACTGCTCAGCACGAAAATCACCAATATTGTGCGTTGTACGGCCTATCATTGCTGATCTTCCCAAACTGGCGCAGATTTTCGCAGACATCTGTTCGTACCATCTGCGCCATCAGCTTGTGATGAATTTCAGCCTGAAACCATAGGGCTTTGAAAGGCTATGACATAAGCTTTCTATGTCAAGATTGAGGGAGAGAAGGAAGGAGTCTCGCTTGAAGGTTTCTTGCTTGCACAATGGGGGAAGACACACAAGGGTGGAGGCTGAAAACAGTTTTCCTCTTCTTAGTTGTGTAAGCCAAAAGAACTCTAGTACAAAGAAATAGAAGAACCCTCTATATGGGTCTCAAACCAAACTCAACTAACTAAGGTGGCATACTAACTGAGCCACGAACTAGAGTAGATAAGGATAGCTATCATGTAGCTATTATTCATGGGCGGTGTACCAACCGCGTCTGCAACTGACAAGTCGGTGACATAAATACACAACGGTCACCCTGGCGTATCACGAGTGGAGCTCGATATCTCAACACTCCCCCTCGAGCTCAATCCCAATTCCTGTATACCAAGCAGGTCTCTGAACTTGCACAGCTTCTCTACGCCCAATGCCTTCGTAAATATGTCAGCTACCTGATCCTCTGTGCTGACATAAACTAGATCAATAAGACCTAGTAAAACCATCTCCCGCACATAGTGATAATGCACCTCAATGTGCTTTGTTCTAGTATGATAGACTGGGTTATTTGCCAAGTGTATACTGCTCATGTTGTCACAATAAATGACAACGGGCCCATCTGTAGGCTGATGCATATCATAAAGTAGCTTATGCAACCAAGCTACCTCACATGCAGCCATTGCTGCACCCCTGTACTCAGCCTCTGTGCTCGACAAGGCAACTGTAGGCTGTTTCTTGCTGCTCCAAGTGACTGCAGCACTCCCAAAAGAGAACACATATCCACTGGTAGATCGTCTATCAGAAATACTACCAGCCCAATCAGCATCAGTGTATCCATGCAGCTGTATCTGAACCCCAGTCTCATAAAATAGTCCATACTGCAATGTGGACTTCACATACCTGAGTATGCGTCTAGCCGCATCCAAATGTGGTTTCCTTGGAGCCTCCATAAACCGACTTACCAATCCAACAGCATAGCTCAAATCTGGCCTGGTAATAGTCATATAAATCAAACTTCCTACTATGCGTCTATACATAGTAGGGTCTTCCAGAAGCTCACCTGTATCTGTGCTCAGCTTCACATTTTGCTCCAAAGGAACTGAAATAGGCTTACAGCCTGTCATCCCATATTTGGACAGCATGTCCAATCCATACTGCCTCTGCAAGAGCTGTATCCCACTTGGTGACCTAATCACCTCAATGCCCAAGAAATAACGCAGCTCTCCCAAATCCTTCATCTCAAACTTCTGCTTCAATAGCATTTTCACATGAAGGATATCTTCATCACTGTCACCTGTCATAATCAAATCATCAACATAAATGACAAGTAGCATAATACCTTTCTCTGTTTTTCTCACATAAAGTGAGAAATCTGCCTTGGAAATCTGAAAGCCAATAGTGACAAGATACTGTCCTATCTTGTCAGACCATGCTCTAGGTGCTTGCTTCAAGCCATACAAGGCTTTCTTCAACCTGCAAACAAACTCGGGATGAACAGCATGCACATAACCTGGTGGCTGCTCCATATAGACCTCTTCTTGCAAGTCACCATGCAAGAAGGCATTCTTTACATCCATCTGATGTAAAGACCATCCCTTTGATGCAGCCATAGCAATGACTGCTCTTACGGTTGCCATCCTTGCAACCGGACTGAATGTTTCTTCATAGTCCATGCCATATGTTTGTGCATACCCCTTGACTACTAATCTTGCCTTGTATCTATTCACAGAACCATCTGCATTGTGCTTCACCTTATAAACCCACTTACAGCCAATTGCATTTTTACCTTTAGGCAAAGGTACCAATTCCCATGTAGCATTTGCTTCCAAGGCATCCATTTCTTCATCCATGGCTTTCTCGCATTTTTCTTTTCCCATGGCTTCCTCAAGAGAAGTGGGTTCTGGTTCCTGTATCACTTTAACCATATATGCATAGTGAATGGCTGTAAATCCATCATATTTCAGTAGGTTCACTCCCAGGTGCTCTCAAAACATCCCTAGTCTTCCTTACTCCAGGTGTAACAATAGAAGGAATACCCAACTCATCATCAATGCTTTGTTCTGAGCCATTGGATTCACCATCCACATAAGAGTGACCTGCATTCACATCAAACATGGGCTGATCAACCTTCTCTTTTCCTTTTCGTGATACCTACATACCACTATCTGCATTACTTTGAGAAGATTCTCCTGATCTCAATCTGCCTGTCCATGGCAAAGAATGTGAACCACTACTAGAGGACGCTCCAGGTCTACTAATATTTTGTGACTGCTGCTGTGAATTTTGTGCAGCATTACCATTTTGTGCATCTACATCATCAATCACATTTACTGGTTTATACCAGCTACTCATCTCATCAAAAACAACATCTCTGCTCACTGTAAACTTACGAGTAGAAGGGTTATAGCATCTATACCCTTTTTGCTGCAAAGAATAACCAATAAAGATGCACTTCTCAGCTTTTGGATCCAACTTGAATCTCAACTCATCTGGCACATGTACATAGGCAATGCAACCAAAAATTTTCAAATGAGAAATATCTGGTTTCCTACCAGTATACCTCTCCTCTGGAGTCATTCCATGTATTGCTGCAGTGGGAGTCTTGTTCATTATGTAGACTATTGTAGCAACTGCTTCAGCCCAATAAAAATCTGGCAAGTCTTTTTCATTGAGCATGGCACGAGATACCTCTCCAATATGCCTGTTTTTCCTTTCTGCAATTCCATTTTGTTGTGGGGTATGACTGCATGAATATTGCTGATTTATGCCATGCTCCTGCAGGAACCTTGCAAACTCATTTGAGAGGTACTCTCCCCCTCCATCTGACCTTAAGCATTTTATCTGCAAGCCTGTTTCGTTTTCAACCATAGCTTTAAGAGTTTTGAAATGCCCAAAAACTTCACTTTTCTTTTTCATAAAATACACCCAAACTTTTCTGCTATAGTCATCAATAAAACTGACAAAATAATGACAGCCTCCAAGAGATGCAGCTTTAGTTGTCCACACATCAGAGTGGATTAATTCCAATGGCTTCTTACTCTCTTGAACATGTCTAGGAAATGGTTTCCTTGCCTGTTTTCCAAATGGACAGGCTTCACATACCTTATGCATTTCTGCAACCTTGAATTTCGGCAAACCTGCAACAATATTTTGGGCCTGCATTGATTTAAGTCGCTGTACATTAACATGACCAATGCGTTTATGCCAAATATCAATATCTGCAACTACACCGGTCCCATGTGCAAACATTGCTGCACTCAATTCAGACATGTCTGCATCCAATGTAAACATTCTGCCCTTCTTCTTTCCTTTTGCTATCAAGTGACCTTTATTTTTCATATCCTCAACAAAGCATCCATGAGGATTAAATCTGACCTGCAAGCCCTGTTCAACCATTTGACCAACAGAAACCAGATTCTTGGTGATATTCGGGACATGAAATACATCGGACAGGTATTTCTTTTTCCCATCCTGCATAGACAAGGGAATTTTTCCAATATGCACAATAGGATGTGCAGTATCATCACCAGACTCCACAAATCCTGGTTTTTCCATTTTCCTTGCATCTTCCATCCATTCTGCATGACCTGTCATGTGGTTTGATGCACCTGAGTCAACATACCATACATCATTGCTTTCTTCTGCATTTGTCACAGAGTTGTTCATGTGCTGCACCATAAACAAATGCTCATTTCTGTCATCACCCTGTCTACTAGAGGATGCATAATTTCCTTGTTGCAGTTTTCCATTCATGATGTCATTCTGCTTTTTATAGCAGTCTTTAGCTATATGACCCATTTTACCACAATAGTAGCATTCAACATTACTGTTTGCATTTTGGCCTCTTTGCCATCCACCACGACCTCTTTGGCTCCCCCTGCCTCTAGAGTTACCACATCCTCCTCCATAGGACTGGTTTTCTTGAGTTTGCTGCATATTCTGATTTCTACCACGGCCTCCAAATTGGCCTCCTCTACCTCTGCCTCTACCTCTTCCAGCATTTGAGTAGAAGACAGCTTCTTTTGAAGTTCCTCCTGAAGAAGATGCACCACCATTTCTCTGTTCCTCAGAAATTAGAAGAGCAATCAACTCCTCAAAATCAGGAAATCTTTCACGAACTGAAATGGATGTCCGAAACTGTGCATAATCCTTTCCTAGACCATTCAAGGTCACAGAAACTAAATCATCATCTTCCACTGGCAGCCCAATGGAAGCAAGTGCATCTGCAATCTTCTTCACCTTCATGTGGTAGTCATTGATGCTCATATTTTCTCTTTGCACATTGTGCAACTCTTGCTTGAGCTGCATTTTCCTGGATTGCGTATTTGTGCTATACATCTTTGACAGAGTATTCCATGCCTCCTTTGGCGTACTTGCATCCTGAATATGCACAATCATAGAGTCTGAAATGCTGATAGACAGCCAGTACATAACTTTCCTGGCTCTCTCATGCCATGCTTTGAATGCCTGCATTTGCTGTTGATTGGGAACATCAGGAAGAACTGGTTCTTCTTCATTTCCTGCAACAAATTCCCAATATCCTTTTCCCATAAGGAAATTCGTCATTCTAAACTTCCATGCCTGGAAGTCGTTCTTGTCAAGCTTTTCAGTGACAATCTGTGAAAGAGAATCAGATGCCATTACAGAATACTGCAAGAAATTCTGTCACTGCAAAAAACACAGCTTCACCCTCACAAGGGCAAATCTGCAAAACTGGTGAAAGTGGTATTTGACCACTTTGTCACTTCCTAGTGACGATTTTGCATAAACAGGAACCAAGAATGATTCTGAAACTCCCAATGTCTCTGCGCACAAGCATACGATGCAATTTCTACAGTAACTTTTCACCGACCTGTAGAACAGTGGCTGCACAGCATAAAACTGAGCCTTTTCCTGAGTGCGTGCAGAAAACTTCCGCCTCCAAAACAGGCCCCGAAATGGCCTCAATTCAAAAAAACAAGGTCGCCAAGGGCTAAAGGCCTCTCCCGCAGCATATACTGCCCTCTTGCTTCACCGCGAAGGGCGTCTCAACCTGAGACAATGCACTCCTACACTTTTCGGCTGTGCTACCTGCAGAGATCTGCTCCCAAAACAGAAAATAAAAGGAACACTGCTCCTCTTACCAGAACACCGCGAGCTTGGCTTGCTTTCTTGAGCTCCTTACCACGAACAAGGCTCTGATACCATGTCAAGATTGTGGGAGAGAAGGAAGGAGTCTCACTTGAAGCTTTCTTGCTTGCACAATGGGGGAAGACACACAAGGGTGGAGGCTGAAAACAGTTTTCCTCTTCTTAGTTGTGTAAGCCAAAAGAACTCTAGTACAAAGAAATAGAAGAACCCTCTATATGGGTCTCAAACCAAACTCAACTAACTAAGGTGGCATACTAACTGAGCCACGAACTAGAGTAGATAAGGATAGCTATCATGTAGCTATTATTCATGGGCGGTGTACCAACCGCGTCTGCAACTGACAAGTCGGTGACATAAATACACAACGGTCACCCTGGCGTATCACGAGTGGAGCTCGATATCTCAACATTCTACCCATGTAAAAAGTTTGGGAAATGATCAAGTATACAACCCACACAGAGGAAAAAACCAGGCAGCTGCAGAAAACCTAACACAGTCCACCATAGCTTTGAGCTTCAAGCTCAAAAATCCATCAGTTTCTCTCTCCTCCTCAGGACTCAAACAAAGCCTTTGCCACTTTGATTTGATCAACTTTCCCATCAAATCATCAAGGAGGGGAGATCTTGAACATTTGGAAGAATTGAAGACCAAGCCACCATAGCCACTTTAATTCAAGCTTCTTCCTTCACTTCAAGCTCTTGCTTCTTCTCAATCAACTGAAGCATTTGTTACTCAGATCTATTGTCCCAGCATCAAATCAAGGAGGGGAAGAACCTGGAAATATTGAAGAAGGATCGACAACCTCGAACAAAGAAGATTCAAGCTCAACATCAAGTCAGACATAGTGTGTTTTCACACTACCATTACTTGTGTCTCTTGACACATTGTAATCTGCTCTTTCACTTGTAATATCTGAGAATCTTGGAACTGATTTGCTGCTGCTCCAGCTCTCCAGCATGGGAAAAGACTCACCGACAGCTCGATTCAAGGGAGTTGGGTTTCACACCTGGCAAACCCTCATCAAGCTCATCTTGATAAAGAAGGGTCTCTGGGCCATCACAAATGACAAAGAGAAGAAACCTCAGGATGCGGACCTTGCAGCTACTTGGCAAAAGAATGATGACAAAGCCCAGGCCATTATCAAACTGGAGCTAGACAACAACTATATCCACCATGTGGATAACTGTGAGACCTCACAGGATACATGGAAGAGGCTTGACACCTTGTTCCGTGCACAGTCTAAATCATCAA
Source organism: Lygodium microphyllum (assembly GCF_053477565.2). Lineage (NCBI taxonomy): Eukaryota > Viridiplantae > Streptophyta > Polypodiopsida > Schizaeales > Lygodiaceae > Lygodium > Lygodium microphyllum. The sequence continues at coordinate 23,918,520 of NC_141138.1, read as the reverse complement.
AGTATGGTCTCCTGATTGAGTTTTTCAGGCTTGAAATGAATTCTAGCACATCACTTGCCACACATCTAAATTACATGGAAGGACTTCTAACCCAACTTACAGGAATCAACATTAAAATGGAAGAAGATGTTTGCATTGGTGTTCTACTTAAGAGTTTGCCTCCTAAATATAATAATGTATCAACAACTTTAATCAACATTCCAAATCCTAAACTTTTTGATATCCAGGCATCACTGTTAGAAGAGGAAAAGAAGTTAAAAACTAAGGAAGGACCAAGTACCTCTAGAGATGAGCATGCATTATATGTTGGCAACAGGTACAAATGCAAGAAGGATCAATTCTTCTATGACTTCTGCAAAAGGACCGGACACACCAAGAAGTTCTGCCACACAAGAAAGAGGTCTCAAAAGGCATATCTAGTTATAGTCCAAGAAGAAGAAGAAAATGGAGCAAAGGAAGAAGACCACCAGGAGAAGGACAAACCTCATCAGTCCTTCTATTCAGATAGACTTTTTTAGTTTTGTGTTTCCTAGTCCTAATGTCTCAAACATAAACTTGTAAAACTCCTCAGTTATCCTGGTAATACAGCCTCTGTACACTTTTTTGTAAGGCCTTTACTGTAGCCTTTGGATGTCCATCATGTTTGTGGTACCCACACAGCCTTTTCTGCGACAGCCTCTGGTGTTTTGCCATGTTTATGGTGTGCCCACACTTTGCAAGTGTTTCTTTTACTAAAGCCTCTACACACTTTCTACTTTTGGTTGTGATTGAGGAGGGGTGTTTAGATACTTACAATCACACCTACTCTAGTCACTTTGTATAGGAAAGCTAGGCTAGGAAGATGTAGTCCATTCTATGAAGAGAGACAAAATCCTATATGCACAGTGGATGTTAAGTGCTACCAAAGAACTCTATATAATGTTGTACTTGACTATCACTTTCATATGAGATGAATACAATATCATGATGCTTTCCTCTTTCAGTTAGTGTCATTGTCATTGTCTGTCTAATACACAAGAATGTCTTTATGAATTCAAGTCTCAATCTTGAAACCTAATTCACTTGTGTAACGGTTGTCTCTTCTTTGTCTATGTCATCATGAGTTTGGTCTCTACCTTCCAACCTCCATAGCTTTGCCATGCTCTAGATCCACATCTTTGACAACATTTTCCCTTTCTTCAAGGCATTCAACTCTTGCTTGAGTTGAATATTTCATGTCTTTGTATTTACTGAAAACATGTTCTCAAAAATTGTCCAAGCTGCATGTGAAGTTTCTGCATTCCTAATATGTCCCAACATCGTATTATCAATGACAGCAAATAACCAGTACATCACCTTTTTGTCTTTCGCGTTCCATTCTTTCCATGCTTTTAATTCATCTGCAGTCAAAAGAATACCCAGCTCTTGCTCCTTTTCTTCACCTGAAAGAAACTCACAAAGGCCCTTTCCAATGAGAAAGTTCGTCACACGAAACTTCCATGAAGGGTAGTCGTTCTTGTCGAGCTTCTCAATAATGGGATTTCCACTATTCTCTGCCATTATCACAAACAAGGATACAACACAGCAAACTAGTCTTCTGCAATCTTTCACAACACATGCACAGCAATACATCAAGCAACTTTTTTAGTGATTGCTCAATAGTACATGTAATTTGCAACCTGTTTGCAGATAAACATTATGTTTACTTCCTGCAAACACCTCAAAATTTACAAATTTGCAATCTATAACCTACGCACCCACTTTCGGTCAATACAACCGAAATCACAGTGTACCCTGAAACTGTTGTCCGCAACCTTGCGATTCTAAAACGGGGCCTGAAACTGCCAAGACAATGGAGCAAGCACTACTCAAACATGTATTTGCATCCAAGTAAATCCAAGATCCATAATTGGGACATTAAGGGCCAAATAGCATCCAAGCTGCATAAGTGATAAGCCAACCAAATGCAAACTGCTCCACAAAATTCTCAAATGCAAGTCGATTCAAGCCCAAACATCTTTCATACAGCCAACCCAAAAGCATCCACATCAGACATCCATCCCATAATGGGTAGCACGAGGCATAAACCTTGTCAAGTGAAATGCCAGCTGCAAAGAAAATGACAATGAACCAAGGATTGAGCTCTACTCTTTGCTCAAGAAGCATCCGAGAGCATAAACATCAAAGTGGCATCATCCAAATGCATCCGCATATCATCCCGAGTAGTTGAGAGCACCCATAGACCATAGGCATAACCAAACTGGAGGTAAAATAACCTGTCAACCAAGGTAGCATAAATCCCAACCAACAACGAAGTGTTTGCATCCAAATCAAGGCTCAATAGCTCTCAAATAGCATATCCGGGCATAAACCATGATGAGCAAGCATCAATATATCTAACAAGACACCCAAATGTCAACAAAGAGCATTATGCATAAGCCGTCCCTGATAAAACCTTGCTACCCAAACAATGTATAGCAGTAAATCCTTGCATAAATCGAGCAATGGAAGCTCAAACCAAGTCCCAAATCATCTCAAAACATTGGGCAAATATCCCCAAAGCATCTGAGCATCAAATACTAAGCCTTGGGAGCATCACATAAGCTAAGAGCATGACATTTTCTTATTGTAAATCAACTCAGATCTGTTGCATAAAATTCTATGATCAGAATTTGGTAGATTTGACATCGCCATTGTGTCCGAAGCATGCCAAAACCCCAAGTTAGACTATTACATTTTCTAAATCGGGTTCCAAATGCCCGAGATATGAGAAAAAATGGGATTTTTGAGCCAGATTTTGAAAGAGATGCAAAAAAAAACATGAGCTGCTACATTGGGGCCTGCTAGTTATCCTGAGGATAAGGGGGCAAATGGGGGCATGCAAGGTGTCCAATGAAGCCAAGGAACACCTGCAAAGAGCCTATGATGGCCGGGGAGAGACGGGAGATGAAATCTTAACTCGGGGGGAAGAAGCCATGGCTGGCATTGAAACTCCAAGCTCTAGGTCTTCAATCTAGGTTGAAGTAATGTCAGGGCCAAGCTCCACGATCAAGCTTTGATCCAAAGCTCTGATACTAGTTGAAGGGGATGCAATGGCAGTGGAAAAGGAGAAGAGGAAGATACGGGAGAGAAGAGAACACATAATGTAGGTGATATCCAATTGAGCTAACAGTCTTATTGCACTATCATATTATATATGAATAAAGAATGGGCAGTCACAATGTACAAGGGCAGGCCTAAATGCCTTTTAACCCAACACTCTCAATGGTGCAGCTCTGAAACCATGTCAAGAATCATGTGGTGGGGGGACTTGCTTGAGCTGCTGCCCCAAACACACACTGTACACACAAGAGGAAGCTCACTCAAGAACACAAGGAGGGAGATGGAGGCCAAAACGTTTTCTTGTTGATATTTTTTTCTTCTTCCACCACACACTATACAATGTACACAAAGTATAGATAAGATACAACATAAAGGAAAGTGGCCTAATAAGTCAAACATTGCATAACAGACTACGCTAATCAATTGGTGCTATATCTTTGCCAACTGTAGGTAGGTGTAACAAACTAAATATAATAAGTGATGAGTCAGTGGCCATGTGAGTATCATAATGACCACCAACATGCTAAGTGTAGATGTGCAGACCCATCTAGCAAGGCAGTCCATCATCAATGTCTACACGTGTTGAGCTTGCCATCTCAACACAAGAGAGAGAGAGAGAGAGAGAGAGAGAGAGAGAGAGAGAGAGAGAGAGAGAGAGAGAGAGAGAGAGAGAGAGAGAGAGAGAGAGAGAGAGAGAGAATGCAGGAAGCTTAGAGATATCCTAGATAGAATGCTTTCAAAGGAAAAGCTCAAAGGAAGGAGAACAATGATCTAGTTTTCTATAGACCCTATGAATACAAAGACACACTGAGAGAGAGAGAGAGAGAGAGAGAGAGAGAGAGAGAGAGAGAGAGAGAGAGAGACATGATAGCTCAAAGAGAGTGAGAGAACATGGGAGAGAGAGTAATTGTAGGGCTACAATTGTAAATGCCAACCTCTTTAAATGGAGACAAAAGGATTTTTCCTAGTCTAAACTACCAAATTTATTGCCAAATTACTATTGAGACTCTCTTTAATACTATAAATACTTTTGGGTACCCACTTTAAGTGCCAACAAGTAATGTCATGGACATTACTTTCCTAGCCACATATACATGCTTTTAACCTTATGCTATTATTTTGATGCCCCATGCTCCTATCTGTGTAAGTTGCAACAACTAATCGATACTGTGAATTTGTCATTTATATCAGTCAAATTTAGAAAGGCCAATAAAGGAGCAAGTTACCCAAGAAACATCGAAAAATGTTAATCCTAAATTTCTTGTATAAAAAGAATGATAACTAATGGAAAAGCCATTCACGTGTATGCACACTTTAGCCCCTCATCTTCTTATTACTCTAGTGTATGAGGGAGAGTGAAGGAGAGGGAGAGTGTGAGATGCTTGGAGAGTGAGGGACAATGCGTGAAGCTATCTTCTCTCTTCCAATCTTCTTCTCCATCCCATCTTGGTGAATCGTTGTGTATGTGAGTAAGAGCACATGAGGTTGAGAGTTTGAGGGAGCAAAGGATGTGTAGTGAGAAGCTAACTTCTTTTTTTCTTCTCCTCAAGCTTGCCTATAGTGACTCCACTTTCACTTGGCAATAATGGAAGCAAGATTGAGATAAATGATGCACATGTGAATCATGGAGTGTGCTTGCCAATATGAGCTACGACATTGTGATAAGTGATGGTAAGTATGTTCATTATATTTTGTTGAGTCTTTGGAATCATACATATGTGTAAGTAGGCTAGATGAGAGCTAGTTGCAAATTTTGCAAGTCAAAACTCCTAAAATAATAGGAGTGTGTCAAATGGTCCCAAACCTTGAGTTCATGTTTAGTGCAATATTTTGGCTCCATTGCCAAGATCAATGAGGATGACCATATAGTTGGTTGCATGCCTTATACAGTGGAATAGGAGAGGTACATGTCTCCAAGATGCATGTAAAATGGTTGGAATTTGTATTTTGTTGATTGGAAGAAAAATACTTGAATCTTGCATGGAACAAAGGATTTGATGTAATTTATTTTGTTAACCATCATTATTTTGAAAAAGAAGCGTTTTAAAAAAGCGAGTTAGAATGAATACACATGGGATATACTTCAAAAGGTGGAGAAAATGTATTATATATGTACAATGTTCAATCACTCTTTTAGATATGGAAAAGTCCTTATACACATGAGGGCTTAATGTTGCAGGTTGAGAAAAAGGGGGGGGGGAGAGAGAGAGAGAGAGAGAGAGAACTCTAGTGGGACTCTAAAATTTTCAAACTTCATTTCGAACTATGGTTCTTCATCAATAATAATTTCTCAAACATTGAGGTTTGGGCATCAACCATTTTTGTATAATTTTCATCAAATATATAGTTAACAAAAAAGTCAAGACTCCACCATAATTAGGCTTTTAATAAATAAACATTTCTAGCGTGATTTGTAAGACTGAAAGCCTCATTGTATGGCACTTGTATATTTATTTGAAGGAAAGGGAAAACAAAATAAATGAAAAATGAAGCAATGACACAATGAAAATGAAAATGAGAAAATAAAAGAAAAGGAAATAAAAAGAAATGAATATATACTCATGATCACACCACTGCACCTAGGGGTCCTAAAGTTAAGTATGTCTACTGGCCTTACTCAGATGGATCTATCTCTAACCCCTAGTCCTCCTTCCAATCCCCTCACACTTGCTCAAGGCTCATCAAGGACAAGAATACCTAGGAAGCTCAACTTGCATATAGTTAGACCAATGTCCCTAAGCCAGTTGTACTTTTCTCTCTCTACTTCTCATTCATGTTAGTGCCATCACAACAATAATGAAAGTAACATGAAAAAGCACATGAAAAAGTAACTAATTTCTTCAACTATCATAAGAAATTACAACCAAGGAGACCCTATCCTTCAAAATCGCTCAGTATTAATGTAACACATTGTTCAAATGGTGTCTCCCTATAATCTTCTCCAAGTAACCTTTTCCTCAACATTGAAAATTCTTCCCACCATTGACAACAACCGAGTTCCCTAGCTTCATCGACCATGGTCCTATAAAGAACTATAATGGAGTCATCTTCTAACTAAGTAATACCTAAGTATGCATGTATACTCACATAAAATTTGTACAACCAACTATGCATGGTTTGGGTATCAGAAATCGCATAGTGGGGGACTTGCTCGAATGGTTACATTGAACATATACAATACATGCAAGAAGAAGTTCACTCAAGAACACAAGAATAGAGATGGAAGCCAAAATATTATATTATTCTTTTGTCTTCCACAAACCATAAAATGTACATAGAGTGTAATCAAGATACAATATAAAGAAAAGTGGCCTACTCAATCACACAAAGTGTAGATAGGATCCAATATGAAGAGAAGTGGCCTACTCAATCAAGCAGTGCATAATTGACTATATTAATTGACTGATGCTATAACTATGCTAGTCATAGGTAGATGTAGCAAATCAAATATGATTAAGAAATGATTCAGTGGTGATGTGAGGATCAACATGCTAAGTGTAGATCTGTGGACCCATTTATCTAGACAGTCCATCATCAATATCCACATGTATTGAGCTTGCCATCTTAGCACTCCCCCTCAAACTCAATTGCATATCTGCAACTTCAAGTAAGCTTCAAACTCTTCAAAGTTTCTCTACACCCAATGCCTTCATGAAAATGTCTACTACGTGATCTTGTGTGGTGCTGACATATACCAAGTTGATCTTGCAAGTATCTTCTCTCTTACAAAATGGTAATGCATCTCAATGTGTTTTGTCATGCTATGGAACACAAGGTTTGTCGCCAATTGTGTGCTACTTATGTTGTCATAATGAATTATAAATGGACCATCTACTTGCACATTCAAATGTCCCAATAACTTTTATTGCCATACCACCTCACATGCTACCATAGTAGCATCTTTCTATGTAGCATCTATACTCGATAAAGCAACTCCAGGTGGACATTCTATTAGCCTAGTTTACATTCGTGTATCCAAATACCTATACATCCTTATCTACCTTATTAGAAAGTCCATAATACACAACACACTTCATGTATCCTAACTACATCCAAATGAGACTTCGTAGGTACCTACATAAACTAACTTCAGAAGACCAACAACGTAAACATAAGTCTAGTCTTGTGATAGTCATATAAATAAAACTCTCTACTATCTACCTAAACATAATAACATAATAGGATCTTCTATCTCATCCCTAACATTAGCACTCAACTTTACGTTCTAGTCCAATGGCACTAAAAGAGGCTTAATGCTAGCATACCATACTTGGATTCTTTCTCTTTTCATTACCTACAACACTACTCGATGCACTTGAAGATGTGGAGTTGATTTAGGCTCCCAAACCAAGGTCCACACATGACTATCATGATGCCATCATCCAATGTATCTCCACTAGATGCATACCAACTACTCATTTCATAACAAATAACAACATTGGTCACTGTAAACTCACTAGTGACAAGGTTATAACAATGATACCCTTTTTGCTCATTAGTATCCAATGAAAAAATATTTGTTAGCCTTCAAGTTCAATTTATTCTCTAGTTTCTTCCTCAGCTCATCAAGCATATGAACATATGTAATACAACCAAATATTTTCAAGTGCAATATATATCATGCTTCTTTCATATAAAACATTCTTTAGGGGTTATTTCATGAACTATAGTTCTAGGAGTTTTTTTCATAATATATACATTAGTATGAACAACCTTAGATCAAAAGTACTATGACATATTTTTTTCAGTCATTAATACATGTGTGTAACTTCTGCAATATGTATGTGTTTTTCATTCTACAATCCCATTTTGATGTGTGATATACCTATATATAAAATGTCACTTTATTCTATGAGAGCTTAAAAACTCACTAAATTTATTAGAGAGGTATTATTTGCCTCCATCCAACCTCAAATACTTAACTCTCAAGCATGTTTGCAACCTTGAAAGTTTTGAAGTGCTCAAATACTTCACTCTTTTCCTTCATGAAATACACCTATAGTTTTCTAGAATAATCATTAATGGATGTAACAAAATACTTGCCACCACGAGGTACATTTTAGATAGCCCCCCAAACATTTATGTGCATAACATCAAGTATATTACAACTTACAATTTTGTCATGTGAAAAAGGCTATCTTGCCTACTTCCCAAACTAGCATGCTTCACAAATCTTATGTAATTTTGTAACTCTGAATGCAAGCACACTTGTAACCAATCCTTTAAACAGTATTAATTGTAGGCTTTGCATATTTGTATGCTTAATACATTTGTGACATATTTCAATGTCTACAACTAGACCTTTGTCTTTGACGTACATAGTAATATTTATAGCAAAAAATTTAACATCCAAGGTAAATGTATAACCAACTCTACTTCCTTTTTAAAGTAAGCTGCACTTGTCATTGAAATCCTCCACAAAATAGCCCTTTGCATTGA